>NC_071402.1:54490014-59290014 GCF_017976375.1 Cuculus canorus | reverse complement strand
CATATTCTTTACCTTCTTTGTGCCTTCTGCCACAGGAATCTTGTTGGTTTTGTTCAGTTCTTTCACAGGTTCTCGTTCCAGAAATGTTAAATGATTTAGGTCTTTTTTAATACAAGATATTTCTGAGCAACTGAATTCTGTTTTCCAAGCAGTAACATGTTCTAAGTTTTCCTTCTCATTTACTAATTCTTTATTTATTTTTTTAAGCATACTCAGTTCTTTTACAACAGTGTCTAATGTGATTCTCAATTGTCTTGCTTCCTCTAGGGCTTTATTTCTTTCTGATCTAACTTTGCTCCATTTCTCCCTCCAGTTAGCGGTACAATCTGACCACCAGCGCATAGTCTTCTCCATTTGGGCAGCTCTGGCTTTGACTTCTTCCAGTTCATGAATTATTACTGCTTTAGAAATTTCCCAATCACTGCTGTAATCCATATGCATATATGAATAACAAGATGAATATGGGTAGAAACTTTGAGATGGCAGATTTGAATTACAGAGATGGCCACCTGGTTGACAACTTCCAGCTAATTTATAAGGTTGTCTTGGTTGAGTCCCAAAAACCAGTGTCTCTTCCTCTACTTTCTGAACAGAGCTTAAATTCATGTTTCGCTCCTAGAAAAGACAAAGATGATAATTTATCTTCCCGCAATTAAATTACATGGATAACCTCAAGCAGTAGTTTATCTTCCTGCTACAATAATGAGATATTCTTAGTAATACTGTCTATGCTTTAGAAAAAAGTTTCATCAGCAACAAATTGTTATTAAAATATATTTAGTTAATACTTTGACAGCAGCATAAACAGACATACCTATTACTTCATTAGGAATTGCTGCCAAAGGAAATACAATAAAGTAATCATAGTGCTCTCAAAAATTTTGAGTCTAGGGAAACTAGGCAAAAGCTTCTATCCTTCAAGACAAGATTAAATTGAATCAATGCACATTTGAAATATCTAGTAAGAAAAAAGTATTTGTCTAGAACCACAAAGACTCTCTTGTGTTCTTTCCCAAACTGTGGAACTTCGTAGTAAGCAAATCTTATCATTCTCCTACCAAATGAAAAACAAGATCAAAAAAACAACTGACCTTTGGATTTTCTTTGTTTCATGAGAAAAATTAAGCATTTCTATAGAGGGCTTTATTTTGTTGTCTAAATTCTAGAAGCTGTTAAGAAGCACATTCTTTTACTATTCTTGAATAGGTAGCACTATCCTACTGTACTATAGCCTACCTCATGATGAAATGATTCTGCTAGTAAATCTTGTTGTGCTCCTTTCTGCTACTTATCTGCTATTAGTCATTCAGCCCAGAAGAAAACTAATGTCTCAGAAGTTGCTTTCCCACCCCAGTGCTGAGAAAATGTTGATGTGGACAATCTGCACAGACTAGTCACATATACCTTGTTTTTTTCTTCTCGAGTATCTTAAAAAAAAACTAACTGAAAAAAAAAACCCAAACCAAAAAACCCCAACCAACTAAAAATATTGCTTAGTTACTTGTTTAAAGTAAAAATATTGCTCCTATATTCCAACATCTATCTTCAAAGAATCACGTTTATATCACAGCAATTAGCGTTAACACCTGAAGTTGAAATGCAGAAAGACAATGCAGTAAACAAAGTACTGAAAGGCAGATAGTCTTGGCATTATGATGCAGTCATGTTTCATTTCAGATGAACAGAAGGCTTTGCAGTTTTTGGTTTCAGTTTCCCAGCAGTTTTCATCTTTTTAGAGCTTCCCAGAACATTTAGTTCGATTTGTTAGAAGCTTCTGGAGAGCTGCTGCAGTCACGTATGGATAAGAGAGAAAAAAAGAAAAAGGACAGTAAAGTACTCTTAACCCCCTCCATCATCACTGTCTGGTGTAACTTCACCAAATCCCACTACAACACACGCAGATGCAGAACAGTGGCTGCCAAAGCTTGATCAAGGTTGAGACTTCTTTGTTATGGCCTGAACCACTCCCAGAAATTCTTTGGGAAAAAAATAAAACAACAAAACCCTGCTACCCCATTCTAAATAAGATACATCTCTGCATATTATTTATTATGTAAAGATGAATGAGATGTGAAAAGACTTCTGCACAGTATGGATTCATATTGCTTAGCAAAGACCTATTTATGAATTCATTCTGTGATTCTAAATACTGTCACTGAAGCACCGAGGAAGTGATGAAGCCAAAATCTCAGAAGTAAAATAATAAACGTAACTAGAGCTCATGATTCACTGAAAGCTTTTCAGATCTCTGTTTCATCCATTTTTGCTACGTATTTTTTCTTAGAAGTTCTATAACTTACTAAAACAACAGATGTGTACAAAAAAACAATGTTTCTTTGAAGTATTTTGGATTTATTTTTTATTTAGTGAGCAAGGTGCGGCAGTGGCCTCTTAAGACTTACTTTGTAATTTAGCATTGCATTTAACACAAGAGAGGACAAGAGTACATGGAACATGGGAGACATGATTCATTACTTATTCTGATTTTATTAATTTAATAATAATCTTGCAAAATTGCTGGTTTTACTTTATTGAATTTCCATTTGATTCTATGGTGAAAAAATCACAAGGCTTCTGCAATAGAGCCCTAGTTTAGCTGAGGCGAAATGTGTTTTCCTATTAGCATTAATGAAAGTAGGTGCAGAAGTGCTGTACTTTTATGACCATTGTAATCCAGCACAAATCTACTGCTGCTGAAAAGACAGACCCTCCTTTTCTTAGACACGCACCCATATGTTCTTGACTAGGTAGTTTTTCCTCTTTGTAAAAGTAGTGAAATAATCAGATCAAACAGATGCAACATTCGCAGACAGTAATTTTTCAGCTTCATTGGTATCCTCATATTTCACTAGTGGCAGCATGAAACCCAGTGTTTCCACAAAATATGGCATGGAAACATGAGATGGAAGGAAAGTAGGACTGTCTTTTTTAATACCATCACAGAACTGCATTCAATTTATAGAGCTTGTAGAATTACATAAGTAATATCCAGGGAGCAACAGCCAAGAGCTTGCTAACAACAGAAAAAAAACCCAAGCCTCTATATACAAGATTATACTTAAAGTATGGTATTTGACTTATGAGAGAATATTGTATGAAACTGAAAGAGAAAAATGTACTTCAGTGACAACTAGAGCAGATTTGCCCTCCTATGGAGGAAAGGCTTGGGCAGAAATGTCTTTTCAGTTAAAGTGAGTTTTGTGTACAAACTTCCTTTCTTGGCAAACAAAACCAGTATGTCATGCTGATCCATTATGGTAAATCCATATGTAAGGTTATTCAGCCTCTATGACCATGGGTGATGAAAGCAAAAGAACTACCCTTTAAAGTGACACACATCATTGTAAAGGTACTTCCAAACATATTTTTAAAAATTATTTTGTAGAAAAATCCTAGAATGTCTATAATTGGACATTTTAATTTAGTTTTTACATTTTCCTGCAGATATTTTCACAAACATTTTAATTTAATCAGGAGAATAACAGCTTCCCATGAAGCTGAAAATAAGCCTACACAAGGTATAGGAAGCAACGTTCATTGTATCATGTGAGTAAGGTGAGGACACTTTAAGAGAGAGAGGGAGATCCAGTGGTTCCCAGAGGTAAAAAAAGATGCAGACATTTGGTGAACATTACAAGTAATATAGCTCTAAACCATATTGCATTATATTGAACCCATGCTAATTTTCCTAATGACCATAAACATCAGTAAGAAAAAGAAGAGGTCTTGATTTATTATTACAGGTTATAATTGTTATAAGCAAAAAGAAATGTATTAACACTTGGTGGCACAGATAACAAAATCACCAGAAGAGAAAGAATTATTACACTTCCCTCGTGTTAATACCTGCTCACTGAACTCAGTGTTTTTCAATTGAGTTCAGTAGCTAGGTCAGCAACCTGAGGGTAGTATTTCAATATCCTTTTACTAATTGCATGACGTAATCCTTAGTTACATGTCTTTTAATTGTGAAGACCTCAGCCAAATATTTTTAAAGGGATCCTATATCTTTACAGAAAATGTCTATTTCAGATTAAGGCAATTAATTCTTTTGACTGATCTGTAAATATAATAAGACAAAATGAACCATTAAAACTGCATGTATGCTTTTTTAAGTGCTACCAGGAAGTCAGAACTTTTCAAGATATTGCTGCAACAGCCCCTTCAATCAAAAAAACCCTACAAAGGAAGAAGGCTTTGAAAAGATGAACAGATGTGTTGGGCTCATCATGGGAAGAATATAGGGAGTGATTGACTGTCAGTCCCTGAAAACTTGGCTGTTTACAAAGGGCTGCTAACTACCGAACCATCAAGAAAAGGTCAAGAAAAAGAGATCAAGTTATGTGTCCCTATTCCTCTTGTAAAACTGATTTTAACTAGCAAGCAGTAGAAATTAATGGGGGGAAATCCACCATGCTGGAAAGCATGCATCTAGTCAGCAAAATGGTAAAAATCCTGAGGCAACACAGAGTCGGGTGGCTGATCACTTGGCTAGAATAAATGTAACACAAAACTCTGAGGCAGAACAAATACCTGGTTTGGACACACTGGAATTTATGATTTGTGTGGACAGGATGCCCCATGGCATAAGCTTTGGCAAAACTAATCATAGACTTGTGCTATTTTAGCCAAACAATGGTAGAGGACATGTCACCAACATTTTACTAATATTATGGAAGATAAATTAATCTGGGAAACTTGACATGTAGATTATATTGATCTCTTAGAACAAACAGCTGGAGGGGCTGTTTGTTCCTTAAAGAAGTAGAGGTGTGGTACTGGGAATGTACACTCTGCCTAAGCTACCACTGGACTCATAACTGTTGCTTCTTTAAGCAAATGGTTTGCTGCTTTTCTCCTATCCAGAGAAATGTATTCTTAGAATGGATAATATTTTAAGAATAAAGTAGTACAAGCTTGGTGTGGTTCAAGTGCTGTACAATAAATTCTTCACCTACGGTATCCACCTCAAAGTAATGTAGCAGTAGACCAATGGAATGAGCTACTTAACCAGCAGCTACTCAAGGCTGAACCTATTAATACTGTAAGTAGGCAATCTTAATTTATGAGAACTTGTAAATTGGCTAGATAAGTGACAAACCCTCATGGGAAGTACCTTAGAAAAAAAGATTCTTACCAGCTGCTGTTCAAATTCCTGTTAAAACAGAAATAAACCCCTCCTGAAGTGCTTAGAACGAAATTGCCAACTCAAGGATTATCTGTGTGACCCTCCTTTTTTAATGAAAAAGGAAGATAGGATGCTGTAGACTCTAAAGGGAGAAAGTTCACAATAACTGAGATTTGGATTGGTGTAAGACATAAGTATCTTCTCTTGCAGCAAATGTGCCCTTAACACATCACTGTGGCAACACAGACAACTGGAACACATACCCTAAATTTGTCTGTGAATTCTGCGTTGTAACATTGCCCATGGAACAAATTGGGTATTGCAGATCAGTCATAAATCACTTTTAAAACTAGTAATAGGAGGAATAGCATCTGTAACACCACAAGGACAAATATTGACAGTAGGCGATAGTGTTACATTAACTCTAAGACCTAAAGTTAACCTGAATTTAACTATATGCAGTAACACTGGACGAGTAGCTGTAAGTGGCTGTGAAAATAAATAGATATGTAAGGCAACTAATCATACACTAGTAGCCTGTAATAGTTACACTAACTATATACAATGAGAAAATAATCCATTGCAATTTTTTCATCAATATCTTAATTATCACTATGCAAGTAAATGTCAATGGATAAAACTAAGGTAGTGTTTATTCCCAACTGCATATCTTAAAAAACAATCCAGACAACTTCTTAATACAAGTATTCTTCACTTAATGCAATTGCACGATGAAGAAGAGCCTATGACTGTGATTCCAAAACTAATGACAATGAATGTACATTTGAACTTAACCAATATATACCCTACTGCACAGAGTAAACCTTGTACTGATTACAATGATCACCTCTATGACTGGTGGCCACAAAGTCACAGACCAAGAGGACACAGAACTAAAAGAAATGGTAAGCAATCTCTGCTGGTTGAAATTGGTATGGGAACTGAATAAGTTTGATATTGAAGCTCTAGAAGACAAGTCATCGGTGTTGGGATGAACTGAAGCTAGGGCAACCAGAATGACCTGGAAAATGCTTAGAGGGAAAGGAAGTGAAAATATGATAATAATGAGCTAAGACTCATGCTAAAGCCTGACATATGTGGGTAGCAGTGCCATTAGGTCAAAGTGAGACCAACACGTATGTAGGACACAATGGACAGAAAGAGACAAGGGCTGATATCACCTCCACCCTCCTGTACCCTGCAGCCATCATTTCCTGCACCTTTGCAAAGTAACTGCCTGGCAGTTTCTTAAAAATCCACAAACTTATCCAGTAGCTAAAAATACCTATGCTGTGAAAAATATAAAAATATAAAGTTACATTCTAACTTCACAAAGATAAATACTTGTGTCTTTATGAGTTCTTTTGGTTTTTGTTTTGTTTGGGTTTCTGTCCAGTTATGAAATCTGTAAAATTCCCAAAAGAAACAGGTTTTCTCATTGCATCAATTTGGAAAATATGGCTTGTTAACTTGATCTTTGAGATCAAACAAAAGCACAACCATAATTCATTGATGTCCTCACACATAAGTTAAAAACTATGCAGCTCATCTTTTTGTATCTTATAGTCATATTGAACTTTTGAAGTCTAAGAGACAATGTCAGGCCTAAATCTTAATTTCAAAGTTCATTCATTTTCATAGTTCCTAAAGGAGAGGAATAAAATTCAGATTTTTAGAAACAAGCAAACAAACCCAAAGATAAAACTGAGTTAAAAGAAACCCAAAATATTTAGACTGGATAAGAAGAAAGAGTAGACACAGAAGTGCTGCATAAAGTCTTCTACATTTCCTGTAGGTCTGGCAAAAATATAAAATCTTGGGAAAATGGAATGTCACTATCTTCCTAATTATATCCTTATGGTACAAACACCTTTGTCTTGAAAATAAATAACTAAATTTAATCTCAGGAGAGATTAAAAAATTCCTGAGGCATTAAAAGGAGTAGGATCAAATGTTAGCAAGTATTTGTTAGGAGAATGTGTGCAAAATGAATTAGATCCCACTTCTGAGTTGATCACCACTAGACGATGAAAGGGAATATGATGGATAGAAAGAAGGCAAAAAAAAAAAAAAAGAGACTGAAATTTCAGCTTACCCTTCTATAAAAGAAAAACAACAAAACAAACAACACAGAAACAAGTAGTTTGTTAACTACTGTATGAAGCCTAAAAAGTTCAAACCTAGAAAATGGTAGTTCAGTATGGAAAATTGCATTTCACTACCATATAAAACATTGTGACAGAAAAAGGTATTTCTGAAGTACCACTAGAAAGTATATTATTGTTTTAGCAATCCATTTATAGCTAAATTCCCTATAGGGGAAAGGTAAAGGATGAGCACATTAAAGATGGTGATCGAAAGGCAATAAGCCTTAAAGGGATTAGCGTGAAAGGAGTACTTGGGAACAGCTGAATCTTTTCTTGATTTAGTTAGAAACAAGACAGGACTATCTAGAAATCAAAGGAAAATAAAGTAATCATTACAAAGGTGAAATAAGCATTTTACTTCATACAACAATAAGTATACTGCTACTCAATATTCCAGTATTCATGGTAAGAAACAAAAATTCTCTGACCCCAGAGGAGGAATTCTTTCTACTGTTAACAGTAGCTTGCTTCTCCTGAAGTTTTTCATATTTCATATGAAAACACATAGGGTAAAATTTATATATATAAAGTTTATAACTTCACAAAAAGAAATGTGAAGTAGCCCTGAGAGGCCCTCAAGTTGGCCACACCAGTCACATCACCAGTTTATTTTCATATCCTATCCTTCCCCATAACCTCCTCCAATCTGTTGAAATAAGATTTACAATTCCAGGTAGAAGTTGTTGCACCCATTTTAGAGAAAATGAAATCTGTACTCTAACAGCAATTCTTTTGAAACAAAGGCATCCTATATAGCAGTCTTGAGTAATCTTCTTTGAGCAGGGTGACTGGATTAGATGATCTCTAGAGGTTCTCTCTAACCTCAGGCATTCCATGATTCTCTAAGCAGTGCGGTTTCTAAGGAGCTGTGCATGCCTGCTTCTCTATGTTTTAACAACATTGCCATAGCAGCCAGTAGAGTTGAAGATATTGAATTCTGAATCTTTGAATAAATAACTTTTAGCCAAATGGTTCACAAAATATTGTATAAGTAGAGAAGTGCTGTAAGAAATAAGCCTTTTTTGTAACAACACTAAACTGCCTTAGAAGCAGGAATTCTGCTTTGTAAGGAACCATACAGTATATACACACTTTTGACTTTTGCAACTCTTACAGCTAATTTATTTTTTTAAATCAAGTAATTTTATAATGCGTATAAATTTTAATAAGAATAATATATAAATATTTTTATTTATGGTTTTTCATTTAAGCATATTCATGCTACAGAACATGCTACAACTAACTTCAGTTAGTTACAATGAAACAACTTGATTCTTCAGCTTTTCAAAAACATCACTAGATTATGTGAAAAAAAGTATTGTTTTCAATGTTGCATATGTAAATTATGATTTGTTATTTACGTATTTCTAAATAACAAAGTGTTGATATTCCATTACACATATTAGCATCTGAATTCCCTCACATAATTATAGAAAAAATAAATGCATTGCATTTCCTTGAGAACTCAGTGACATATGGAAAAGTTTTTCTCTTAACTATATTCCCATTTAAACATTTTTCACTATAATGATTGAAAAGTAAATCCAGACTATCTCCTTCAAAAAACTTGCCAATTTATCTTATGCATCTAGGGGAATAATGTGTTTTCTTGGAATTTTCTTGCTTCCATTCCAAACTGAAAAATAAGACAAAACCAAGCAAATGAAAAAGCTGCTTCCCGAGATCAGAACCAAAAGACCATCCACCTCAAATCTATGTATACAAATGCATGTGGTCTGGGGAACAAACAGGAGAAACTGGAGCTCCGTACCTAGTCAAAAAGTTATGGGAACATAGGAATAACATTTTTTTGCCTCACATTGAAGTGAACAGCAGTGTTGGGAGTTATGACAATTCCTTTACTGGAGACAAGCAGGCTGATCAGGTAGCTTTTTACACAGCTCAGCTCAGTTGCAACACAACTCGTTGTCAGTCAACAGAGAATCTCAAAAGACTGCACAGTCGTCAGTGTGTTATTATGTGATACGGAGCTCAGCCAGTACATGCTGGTCACAAATGGTGTCCCCCAGGACTCAATGCTGGGTCCAGCCCCGTTCAATGTCTTTATCAACGACCTGGATGAGGGGATCAAGTGCACCCTAAGTAAGCTTGCCGATGACACTAAGCTGGGTGGAAGTGTCATTCTGCTGGAGGGCAGGGAGGCTCTGCAAAGGGATCTGAACAGGCTGGACTGCTGGACTGAGACCAATGGCATGAGATTTAACAAGGCCAAATGCCGGGTCCTGCACTTGGGGCACAACAACCCTGTGCAGTGCTACAGACTGGGGGAAGTCTGGCTAGAAAGCTGTACAGAGGAGAAGGACCTGGGGATGTTGGTTGACAGCCAACTGAACATGAGCCAGCAGTGTGCCCAGGTGGCCAAGAAGGCCAATAGCATCTTGGCTTGTATGAGAAACAGCGTGACCAGCAGGACCAGGGAGGTTATTCTCTCTCTGTACTTGGCACTGGTGAGACTGCATCTCAAATCCTGTGTTCAGTTCTGGGCCTCTTGCTCCAAGAAGGATGCTGAGGCTCTGAAGCATGTTCAGAGAAGAGCAACAAAGCTGGTGAAGAGGCTGGAGAACAAGTGTTATGAGGAGTGGCTGAGGGAACTGGGATTGTTTAGCCTCGAGAAGAGGAGGCTGAGAGGAGACCTTATTGCTCTCTCGTCAACTACCTGAAAGGAAGTTGTGGAGAGGAGGGAGCTGGCCTCTTCTCCCAAGTGACAGGGGACAGGACAGGGGAGAATGGCCTCAAGCTCTGCCAGGAGAGGTTCAGGCTGGACGTTAGAAAAAAGTTTTTCACGGAAAGGGTCATTGGGCACTGGACCAGGCTGCCCAGGGAGGTGGTGGAGTCACCATCTCTGGAGGTATTTAAAAGACAAGTAGATGAGGTGCTCAGGGACATAGTGTAGTGGTTCATAGGAATGGTTGGACTCGATGATCCAAGAAGTCTTTTCCAATCGAGTAATTCTGTGATTCTATGCATACACTGTTCTGCTGATACTGACAGAGCCTTTTGACAGGACACTGAAGAATACCAGTCTCAGATTTGCTCTGAACTTTCTAGAAAGAAGGAAGACTCCAGAAATGTATTTCTTGGATATTATTCCCCTACCTCATCCACGAGGTTAGATCTGCCTTTGAGCATGTCATTCATCATTGTTTTTAAAAGTCTTTTTTTAAATTTGCAAGCACTGAAGTCAGTTGTAAGTTGAAGTCAAAGAAGAAAAGAAAGCTAAAAATGTTTCATTCAGCTTATTATTTTCATCCAGAGTGCTCGTTAATCAATCTAAGATATCTGAAACATATCAAGCAAACTTTAAATAAGGTTACAGTACACTACTCAGACTAAAGATCACTGTACCATGTCAGGTTCTCAATGGTTAGGTTCCTTTCCTAGATATTAGTAACACTAGCATTCTACTATTAAATGGTTAACTAATTTATTTATTTTTAAAAGCCAAAATGAGAGCCTCTGTAAATTCTTATTGGGTACTTTCAAAATCCAAGGTGCTTAGCTACCCCCAAATGAGTACTTCAAACATCTGTGGGTTTTTTTTTCACGGTTTTCAGATTTGGCTGTGTGGAAATAGAATGAAATGTGAAGGGAAAATGAGAACCCCAGGTTTCTCCAAAGGTCCCTCCACCAAGGCTAGGTATATCCAAGACTGTAATACTAAAGCAAGGTACAGTCTCTGCAGTTGCTGCTCCCAGGAAAGGAATGTGGTTGCCATGGAAGAGGCCTGTTCTATCTGTGCAGAATGTTCTGCCTCACTGGAGTGGAGCACAGGGTGCTGCTGCAGGTTAGCACGGGGCTCTGTTACCAGGATGGGCATGGAACTGTGAAGATAACCGCATAGCTCCCATCCAGAAGACAGATTGCTGTTGCTGCTTCAACAACCAGCATGCAAACACGCCCTTTAGCTGAACTTTGCCTGTCATAATGTCATTATAAAACTAAAACACACCCCTACCTCAAGGCTACCCACTTCCTCCCTGACATCAAGGCAGACCACTCCCATAACCATCCCCACTTAGTGCACACACTAAATTTTTATTGCCATACCTTTAAACAGGAAACAACAGATTTTTACATCAATCAGGAAAAAAAGAATGTATGCCTACATAAAATATAGATGAAAGTCACTCAATCTCCACCTGAAACTACAGAAACCTTATAAAAATTAAACACACAGGGAAAAGTTTTTGGGGAAAATTTCATTGAAACTGTCTGGGATCAGCTGATGGTTGGACCCTATCTTCCCCCTCCAAAGGGACACCTGTTGGTTAAGGACCCTGTGTTATGCGTGCTTTTTTACTAACATCACACTAGCGGTTAGTGTCCATCTATACTTGGGGTTTAATTGCATATCACTCCTATCTATATTTGGATTTTAACTGTATATTGCTTAAGTCTTATTTTCAGAGCCAGTGTCTTATCATCAGCTACCATCAAACCCTTATCCTTTCATGAGATTATATAATAAAATTTATTTGTGGGCACACACAATCCTCCAGAAACTTTAGAAATTCATATAAGGGATAAAAAATATTTGTCCTGGTCATGCTGTCAATGGTGTCTGGCACACTGGGCAAATTGTATTTGTCCGGTGATACCGCCAAAAGGGGCTTGGCAGACTGGGCAAGTTGTCCCCTGCCTTCCCTGCTCTGTTAAAACGTGAGGTCAGGTGAGCCAGGCTCCTTTCAGTTACTTTTTGTGTGTTACTCAGTTGGATGGTGGCTTTAAACTGGATAGCTTCCAGTTTTACAGGATATTTTTGCTTATTAACAAAAAAACTGAAACAAAAAAGCCAAGTTTTTTTGTTTCTTTTCAAATTGTGAAGATGTAAAGGCATATCTCTGAAAAATATATTCAGAGAAATTCTTCAGATTTTAAAAATTCTTGACATATACTTTATAATACGAGAGATTAAGAATTGCCTTATTATAATTGCATATAATTTATGATCTTTTCCAATTCAAAACATGACCTACTTTCAAAAGCAATTTCATAACACTGGGAGTAGGGAAAATTAATCACAGATATCTGATGCATTGTTTCAGACCAAGACATAAAACATTCCAATGCTTATTAGGGCAAAACCTAATTTTTCATCAAACACTGCTCAAAGTCAATCTGGAAACAAGCGGTTTTCCCACCCACATAAGCAGACAACTATGAATGCTCATGAATATTTTGTTTTCTCTGGGTCACAGCCTATCCCTTCAGCTCACATAGCTGCTGTGATATACTTGTATCAGAATTAACAACTCTTAACACAGTCTCATGTCTTTCAATAGCTCAAGGACTCCTTTGTTGGATTTAATACCATGAGATAAGATCCTGTGATGACTCCGATTCCTCTAAGACTTCTTTGAGGGAAGCGTACTTGACAAATAATTCATATAGTCACACAAAAAAAATCCACAAAGTACTACACATTGTATCCTAAATGTCACTTAAATGCATAGAGAAGCATCTCTATGTATTCTCTCAGTGGCCACAGCAGACCAATGAGTAGTCCCAGCAAAAGAGAAATTAATTGTATAACTAAAGGTTACTCAGTCTGATGCCTTCTGTGTACTTTCTTTCAAATGCTGTCTTTCATTCAGAAGGGAAGTTGGCACTCATTATCCAACATAGATACCTACAGAAGTTATGGAGAAACTTTCAAGTCAACCAAAAATATATTTGAAAAAGTAAAATATAATCAAAGCAATAAGAGATTTCACGTCACTTCCACCCTAGTATTCCTCCAGTTATGTGACTGATAGTAGATAAAAATGGACTTGGCATAAAACCAGTCTCATTTAACCCAATATAAATTGGATCTAGATCACTCAAAACAGCATAAGCGGAGAATCAAGCTGCTCAGGGAGGATCATTTTCACATTAAACCAGTAAATGAAAGATTATTGTATGGTTTGTAAAGGCAATAGGAGTAAAAGTGTTCTTTGCTTCTTTTCCAAATGAATGCGAAATATGGTTTCTAGTATACTCTAACAGGAAATTAATAGCAGGATAACATAGTTTATATTTGAAGACAGTTTTTATTTGAAGACAGTTAAACAAAAAATAAATCACAGTGTACAGACCTGTTCATACCTTATTACAAAGTCACAGGGAAAAAAAGGGTTTCTAACAACCTGGTAAAGAAAAGCCTAGTTAGGATCCCTACAGATGGAATGGACTATTAACAACAATATAAGGTACTGTTTAGAAGCTATTTTACCTATTTTGTTAGTTATTCAGAAGCTTTTAAAAAATAACTAACTAGAATAAAGCTCTGTTTTGAGTATTCAGGGAAATCTTTGTCATTAAAGCAGCCCTTACAAAATTGTGAGATTAATGTCTAGTTTTCAATTATCATTGTAAATCACTGTGTCAGTAGAATCGATATTCAAATCTGAGAAATAAAGTGAAGAGTAAGAACCAGAAACCTAAAGAACAGACAATCATTAAAGAGGATAGACACTGAGAATTTAGGAGTATGCATTATGAATCAATCTGTGTTAGGAAAACAATACATAAACTTACATTGAGGATTTTAATATTACTCAAAAATTTATTGTTATTCTTTCATCCTTTTCCTCCATTTTGCCAAAATACAGTTTAATATTAATGCAAATAAAATACTTGTCCTAGTTTTCCATCGGAATTCCCTGAAAACTGCTGTTTCCAAATGCAGTTTGCTTGGGTTATCTCTATCAATTGCCTTTTGATCCACTGGCAATTACTTATAAGATGGATCACATTTGTGAAGTTCACAATGCACCATAACCAGACCCACAGTAATTTCAATGAAAGCAAAAATAATGACATTAATAACAGCACTTTTCACATGCATATAAATGATTTACTGGCACAGAAGGAACTATTGCCTGTCTGTTCCAGGGAGTCAAAATTGTCATCTCCCTGTAAAGTATCTTTCATTGCACAAGTAGGAATCCTTAGAACAGAAGAGTTTATTTTTGTGCACCTTTTTTTTTTAATATCTGGATGAAACATTTAGTGATGGACAGCAAGACATGTCTACTAAGCAACCTGGAAAGCTGCACTATGCACTGTACACCTTTTTGTGTTCAGTGAGTTATTTGCAGTTGTTGAAGTGGGTGAAATCAAACCCAACAAGGAAAAGTTGAACTATACACTTTAGAGAAGTGCCTGTTTACAGATAAAATGAATGTAGCCTGAATGTCAAGGTTAGACTTGCTTTACTCTTGGAATTCTGCTAATATGTTATTCAGCTGTACTACTGTAGTGACTTTTTCATATATTAGTAATTGGTATAAGTAGTAGAAAAAAAGAAAAAATGTAGAAAGCCATATTTAAATAAAAATAATATATACTTCATTGTTAGACTATTTTATAGGATAGAAAAACATAGGCAATTGAATATAAAATGCACTAGTAGTTTTCCTGATAGAATATTGCCCTAAATCCTCATGTGTTCTTACCAATCATACTTCAGAGGAAAAGAATAAACTCAAATTTATTCAATACAAATGGTATGAGACAAGTTACATAATTCTGAATGCTTTATGAAAAGCAGTTTGGAATATTAAATTTTATTTTTCTCTTTGTTAAATTTAGCAGATCCTAATTGAATATTGGTTGTCAATAAGGAATTACTACTGTTGGTAACATTTGCTAGCCTCTTCAGTCCACAGAGAAGTCAACAAGTAATTTATCAAATATGTACAGTTTAAATTACTCCAACATCTACCCCTTTTGGTGCTAGAGTCAATGACAGTGTTTTAAGTCTGTTAATTACCAGTTGCTTTAGAATATTCATTTTCTAATAATCTGGTTCTCATATCTACCTGAAGTTAGCGTTATATAATAATTTAAACGTAAAGTGAATGAGTGTCCTTAATTCAAAGCTGGCTACATGCAAATATGTAAAAATGACAGACATCTTAGTTCACATTTTTCAATAAGGTTTTTTGCTGAATATTCTGCATTGTTTAATGATACAGAATGATAAGACTAGTTCTATTAACAATACCTGGAAAATATCATGGAAATTCTTCTATCTTCAGTATATCATGCAAAAAAAAAATGCATTGAGAAACTAAGAAAAATATACATTTTCTAACATAAGTAATCTAAAAAGAAACCTAGGCTTCTAGCAATAGAATTATTTACAGTAAAGTCTGATTAAAAATTGTTGTAGGAATGAGCGAGAATTAAGACAGATAAAATGCATCTATCTGGATATTCAATAGGAGGTCCTTTGGTACTATTTGTTATATATAGTTATTAAATTCATCAGCATTACTTTTGAAATTTGACCCTTGGTTCTCATTGGCGATGGATGATCCATAAAATCTTATACCATCTATGATATTTGCCTTTCTAATAATGACAAAGTAATATCTTTCTCCATCATCAACAAATCATAATATCAATAAATCCTATTACATTGCATTAGAATAGTATCATACAGTTAAAACCATACTTTTTTCTTATCCTGCCATCAAATATTTTCTGAAGGAAATCAGAAAGACTATACAACTCATTTGTGGAATTTATGAAAATAGAAACACTGTGAAAACACTGTTTCCTAACAACAAAATTCAGTATCAACTGCTGTAAATTCACAACAGTATTCTCATGACACTTATGTTCATAACACTGATAATGATTAAAAGCTACTTTCTGCATTTGTAATGATTTCTAAACAAAAAATAAGAAATAACTATTTAACAAACTGCCACTTTGAAACTTTTGAAAATTTAAAACTTACCTGGCTTCGGTTAATAAGTATGCTACTGTATCTGAAAAACAAGCAATTTTAATAGAGTGCTAGAATTAATGTTACCCGATAGTAGTGAAAAGGAGAGAAGAGAAAAAAAATCTAGCTAGAGCTAATCTAATCACACACTTCAAATACTATCCATTTTCTGAACTTCAATACTTTTGCTGGGTATTTCAGACTGCTTTCCTCCTTACAGTCAGCATGATGGTAACACACACTGTGTCCCTGAGGAGAAACATAAAAATTAAATAGCAAACTCACAAGCTAAAGATCACTTATCCTCTGGGTTTGTTGGGCTCCTCTTGCTTTTCAGTGTTGAGACACATGTGTAAACAACAGAATTTCCTGCACCCTTTTCTCATCTGCACAGTACTGGGTCTTAGCCAACAGGATTATTCACAGCATTAAGGCCACTCCACAGCAACTTGAAAAAAAATTCCCATTGGTCAGGCTTTATCAAAACTAAAACTGAAATATTTTTCTTCTAAGTACTAGTCATTTCTCAAAAATAAAACTTTTAGTCATATTGTTCTTCTCTAAGTATCAATTAATTGTTTTCACTTTTCCCTTCCTTGCTAAACTGAAGGCTCTGACCCCAGTCCCCAAAATACTACGAATAAGCTTAAATTAATTATTCTAATCACAGTAGTTAAGCACAGGTACTAATCTTTTCCAAGTTGGGTGGATTCTTATCCCCCTGCATGCTCTTACTATATCTCCCGAGTTGTAAATATCCTATAATAAGGTCAGTTTTTCCCTCCACATGTATATCATCTGGCTAATATACGTAGTTTCCTAATTAACAAAGTAATTATCCACAGCTTGTTGGACATTATTATGAAAAATGGTAGTATTTTAGATTATCAGAGATTTGAAAACAACATTGTGAGAGAGGTGAAAAAAAAAATATAGATTTCAAAAAGCTCATTTCCAAAACATGAAATACCTTTGTATTAACTTTATACTATGGTATTAAAATAGGAGGTAAGAAATATTTTTGAAGAATATAAGCTCAAACATTTTTGTAACTGACATGTGACAAAGCATGACACCACTGTCCCAAGACTGATGTCATATGCAATTTAAATGGCAGGTCCTCAAGGGATAAAACTGATGAAATTAGACAGAACTGAAATGATGTGCTATAGCTCTGAAGAGCTAAGTATTTCTTATTTTAAGAAAAACTCATCATGTACAGAATGCTGACAATGTGCACGTCACAATCTGAGACTGAGAAGCCAGGTTTCCTTACTCATAGCTGTAAGGAAGATACCTCTATTTCCCTACTAACATCCCACCACCTTTTAACAGCAGTGTAGCAGGTAGTCTTCTTACATGAACAGTAGTTACAGCTGCAGGACTCTTCACTTAAATAAGGCAATTTTCTGATACTTTTTTTAAAAAATGTTATTATTTATGTATTTATTTTAAGGAGATGAACAAGTAAAACCTCCCACTCCCATCAATTACATGGGCATTATGTGACTTCTGTGACTCACAAAAACTATTCCACTGCTAGGAGAGAAAAGACATTCAGTGAAAAAAACCCTAGACATACTGAAAAGAACCTCCGAAAACAAAAAAACACCAAACCCAAACCAATGTACAACAAAAAGCCCCCACCAAAAACCAAAACAAAGCAAGAAGAAAGCTCCAAAAGAAAGCAAACAAACCAGAAAGCGAAAAAAAAACCAAAGAAAACAACCCCAAAGAAAAAAAGAAACAAACCACCATAACAAACCACCAACAATCCACAACACAAAACTCACAACAAAATAAAACCCCACGTCTGTGTTAAATTATTAAATTAAAAACAAAGAAATCCCAAACCATAAAATAATACAACAGCTACTTTGTGCATCTTCTGTAGTAACTGCATATACCTCATCTCCTATTAGAATACTCTCTAGTTACAATTTATTAACCCTACTGTAGGAAATTAATTCACATTTTAAAAATCCACTTACGTAAACATCATAACTTATGTGGTATGTTATTCCTTTGAAATTAATCATGTTTCAACATATCCACAAGATATAGAACTCACTGTCCATGATTCATTGCTCCCTGCAATCTCTGAATGTGTCCAGGAAGACTTTCCTATTGTAAAACAAATTCTCAGTTTCTAAGGAAATTGATATACATTAATTTTATCTAGGAGGAAGTTTAATAACTTTGATCACAACTGAAAATATCTTCACAAGTAAACATCTGTAACAGAGAATCTATCATACAAAAATCAAAAAAAAAAAGAAAAAAGTCAGTACATCATGTCAAGGAAGTAGTAATGTTGGAACTTCTACTAAGTACGTGTTGAATAATTTCCCATAGAGGTCTTAAAAATCCTTAAAGCTCTTTTTCAATTCTTTTCTCCTGGATATCCATTTTTTTTTAAAAAAAATGAGCACTGTCATTAACTATCTTCTGGGAAAGAAAACCCTACTCTTCAGGAAAAAAGGCACAAAAAAAGAATTATGCATAATAGACCAATAGTAAAGCTATAACCAAAACTCATGATCTGTTCTGTTACCCTCTGTAGCAACTGTCAGTTCTTTGAGGAATCTTGATTTCATAACACTGTTAGAAAAGCATTCAAATTTAATTTAAAAATTACACTGTAGGTACCATGTGAAATTGTATGGACCAAACTATGCAACTGACATGCTCTATAAGCTTTGATAAAATATATCATTGACTTTGACAGCCAGCTTTTTTTATATTTTTACTTGCAAATATATTTTTTTTCCTTTTCAGTCTTATTTGACCCTGATGTTAGGCCTATTATTATCATAATTACAGAACAGACATTGCCAACATGCAAGCTTGTGAACACGTGACCTTCACATGACAACCTGAATTGTCTTCCTAGAAATCTCCAGGTATGCAAACCTTTTTTAGTAAGTAAATACTTCTGCTACATAGTATTAGCTGTCAACTGGACTATTGCACCCCTTACTAGTGTGGGACATACTCCCTTCACACTGAGCAAATTTGAACTTTGGCAGTACGCCTAATCTGCTTTTTCAAGATCCACAGAGAAGCATTTACAGAATATAATTGCCAAATTTTGGATTTTTAACTGTCAAGACCCATCCCTTTGTGGTCACAAAGGAAGAGATCTGATCCTTTTCAGGATTACTGAGCCAGTGAATAAGATTATTCAACGCGTCTCAGAGGAGAAAGTTAGAGCAAGGTTTTTTAAAAACATAGAAGTTAACAATATTTGCTATATTGATGCAATTTCCTTAGTGGATAGAAGAAATCAAATCACATGACTGTTCAAGCCAAAAACAATAAAGCACTTCAAGCAGAAATAGCAACAAATCGGAACATTCCTATTAACTAAACTGGAAAACAGACAGGGGTGTGTAGCGCTAAAATTGTAACCTTTTGAAACTGGTCTTCCTCAAGTATTCCTAAAAAATGCACAAATACTCCAGTTCTTCTTTGATGAAACTTCTTTTTAGTTATACTATTATTTCATATTATTCCACACATTCCACACAATTTCATAAAAATGAAGCAATAAACATCGCAAGTCACTTGAAAATGTAAGGACAGAAAACATCCTTTACTGCATCTTGGCCCCAGACGTGCTCGTTTAGAAGATGAAAATAAATACAAGACAATTTGACAGTAGAACGTACCTTCAAATACATGAGGAGGAGAAGATAGGGACAAAACAGTCATAATTTTTAATTTCATCTGTGCAATAGCAGTGAAGTCCAAACTTACATAACTAAAAAGCAAACCTGTGAAGATATAATTACTTTGAAAGGAATAAGGCAGTAACCAAATCCACCAGAACTGAGACATCACCAAATCTTATGCATAGACCAGTCAGTGTGGAAAAACATAACAATTCTGTTTCTTTGATACAGAGACTAGGAAGAAGATACAGCTAGGGTAAAATTAGAAATTCAAGAAAGAGATACTATTTCCCCCCCACTTTATTCTAGGTTCTAGCAAACCTTCTACTAAACAATCCATCATAATAAAGCTTTGTTTCTATAGCCTTTTAAGTCTTACTATTAAATGAAAAACTTTAGTGATCTTTGAACAAAATAATCATCACATAACAATAGTATTTATAATAAAATCTTTAAAGCAGGCAACAATGGGTTATACACAGGCATAACAGGATTACGTAAATAAAAACATTTACGCATTTTACACCTCTTTCCTATCTAAGTGACTTTAAAGCAAAACATAAAACTTACGAGCAATATCAAGCAGTAATGCCTTAAGAAAACTTCTTGAGCTTTATTCTATCACAGTCATAAAGCATAAGAGGAAGAATTTTATCTAGACATAAAATTGCTCAGCTTGCTAGTCCAACTTTGACTTCACATGTGCAAGTTAAATTGGTTCAAATGTGCAGTTACAGCAGATAAATGTAAACAATTTATCTTGTAGAGATCTTTGCTGCTGGTTCTTCGTTTAGTAGAAGTGAAACAGGAAAAAAATTACATATTACACTTGAGTAGTGTTAGGCCATTCAATACTTCACAGTATGTATAGTATAGCTGTGATAAAATTACTCTTGTTCTTAGAGATTCACTGTAAATATAAGCTTCTCTCTCTGTTGGTCATTACACTCTTTAGTGAGGATTATCACACAACACCTGAAACTGGATTGCCCATTATATCTTTACAAGTATACTTCAACAGGATTCTGCTTGCTAGAACTACCACTGATTTCCAATATCTAGAAATGTAAATGGAGCAGGTTATAAAATAGGCTCTAAATTGCAAGATTCCTGTGCACTGGAAGTTATTCCCACATGGTAGCAGAATTTGAGTGGTGTATGTTTTCAAAAAATAATTAAAAAAGTAAAAAACTTAATCAAGAGAAGACAGCTCAGTTATTTCAACTGTTCTGAAATTTATTCTTGGTGTCTTCTGACCCATTGATGGTTATTTTTGAAAGAAGTTATGGAATTCCAAGACGACAACACTCCAGCAATTTTAAGAATTGAAATAGAACTGAAAGTGCAAGAAAAAATGCTCTCCTATTTTGATATTCATATTATATTCTCCTGAATGGCTACAGAAAAGTTTCCCCTTTTCATACATTATAAATATGCCAACAAAACAGTTTCCAAATAAAGTCTCAAAAAAAATTTAAATCATTAAAAAACAAAATCATTAAAATCATTATAAATTTCTGGTACATCTGATGGAGAAAACACTAATATAACTTCATAAGTTATAATTATGTCTACAGTTTACTGTTGAAGTAATGTAATGTTCAAACAGCAACAACATACTTTAGAAGAATTTTAAATGGGCTCAAATTAAGAATTAATCAGTTTCTTTTTTTTTAAGAAAAAATGTTTTTATTCTGATATTTAAATATGAAAAACTAAAAGGAATTGAGTCAAAGAGGTTTTTCTTGTTCTTCAGTGTAACCACAGTGTTTGGAAAGGTGACTTTGCCACAGCTTTCATTCACTGCACAGAGGTGTGATGCTGCTGTAAATTCTAGATTTGCTCACTAATGTCCTGATTAGGAAGACATGCATATGGATGCAAAGAAGACAGAGACATAGCACAATTTTTCATTTAATCACCTTCAATCAAACACAAAAATTGGACTTTGAATGAATCAGCACTAATCAACACATTCCCATATAAGTAATCAAGTAATCTCTGTATATATATTTGTGATGAAAAATGTGAAAGGTCCCATATTATAATAAAGGCTATGAAGCCTAAAATTTTCAAAGAAAATATATTTCTTGATTAATCACATGCTTAGATATCTCAGTTTGTTTTACTCAGATATCAATTATAAAAGAAATATATTTTTTTCAGAAAAGGTTGACAAATACTGCAATGAAGTGTACAAGGTGTATATTCATCGTCTAAAATCACATTGGGAAGGCTGCAGGATGGGATCCTACTTTGCATTCTTAGAATGTGACTGCTATTAATAAGTACAGTTTTACAAACAACCTTTTGTTTTCTCCTCCTCCTATAATCTAAGAATAACAGTACCTTCCACAAGAACACCCCTGCTGCACAGGGGGGTTCTAACAGCAATACAGTGGCTAGTGCTCCATCAGACCATACCTAAAGCAGGATAGGTGTCTAAATTTGAATTACAAACACCACCTATCCCATTCTGAAAAAACAATTATTTGCAATGTTTCACATTAAATGAAAACACACCATTTTCCTTTTTGATCTAAAAGTAGTTCTTTCTTCTACAAGGATAGCATTACTGCAGGTTTTTGATGTAAAAGTAGTTCTTTCTTCTACAAGGATAGCATTACTGCAGGTACTCAATATGCAAGCAGCAATAGCGATCACTACAAAAACTTTAATCAGTGCAAGTACAGTTACTGAGAAAAGTTATGATTCGTTCACTTTTATGAACAACAGTATTTCTCTAGCTGTAGGGCTGTCATTCTCAATAGTGAAAACATCTTGGTATCTTCAGCATTTTAAGTGACAAAATTTGGCAAGATTTAATGTTCTATGTTATTAATAAAATGACTGTTTTCATTTAGGTTCCCGAATATCTGAACTTAATCTGTATCTATTTCAGAAAAGAAGGAATAATTAGGTCTTTAAATCAGCAGATAATAAAGAACATGCAAAGGAATATGTGTTCCTGATTTTTTCTCCATAGCACAAGATGAAGATGAACATCAGCTGTGTACAGATGTTGCAAGTTAGTGTCTTAGCACTTCTTAGAGATCAACAGCAGTTAAGAAGGCCATAAAAACTATGAATGTATTTAATACCTTGTTCTACACTGCTGTGATGACTTTGATTAGATCAGTTGTCCTTACCCAGGATTAAACAAAAAACAGAATCCAGATCACATTTATGCATACAAAGTCAAGCATTGGTTGTTTTTTTGGGTTCGGATAGGATCAATGTAATTATTTTTGCTGGTTTTTTTCAAACACAAATAGTACCTACATAAATAGAATACTTATAGCTTTGTGCAGTTTTCTTTACTCAAGGCTATTCTGTATCACTAATGCATTATCAAAAAGGTACTGCTTTTACATAAATCGATAAGTAATTTTAGTTAATAAGTAATTTCTCAGCAGCCTAGTGAGAAACACAGCAATCTATTCTTGCAGGCTTTTACTTTATCATTCGTTAATCTACCTGTTATTGTTGTAAAAATTAAAAACAGCTTCAAAACAAACATTCTTCATCACCTAAGACTAAACTATGCAGCAGAATACAGTACCACGAAGAGATACACAAACTGCTTCCAACAGTATTACTGAAGAGTATATAAAAAAGAATTAATTGGTTTGAGCAAGGTGTCAGTCAAATGTCTTGAATTAAAGCTGTGGTGCAAATCACTTTTCAGGTATGACAGTCGGAAGAGTATTTGTGGATGTACTTGTATATGACAAATAAGCTGCAAGTATTACCTTGTACTACAAGTGGTTGTAAAAGAGAGTTGACCTTAATCTAAAAACATGAATCTTTATTATAGTTTAAATATATCCTTTCATTTGAAGTACTCTGCACAATTTATCTGGTTCTTTCAACACAGTCTCAGAGCTATCTCTATTAAGATTTGGAGTTTACCTGTCAGCAATTGTCTGAAAAGATGAATACTCATGAAGACAGCATGACAGACCTGACGGTCAAGATTGTCACAAATGGTTCACATCTAAGATAAGCACATCTTTTTTAAAAAAAACTCTTCCACATAATCCCTCAGTAATGAAGAGCCTCATGGTAAACTAAGCCATTTTTACTGTACCCTCGAGAGCCCTAAAGTTAACACATATGAAAGTAGCTGCTACTGATTAGCCTGAGAAGTACATTCATTCCCCAGAAAATTATTAAGATTACTACCGAGGTGATTGAATTTTATTTTGAATGGTTAGGTTCAATGGGGACATATCCATGGGAACACCGAGTCCAATTTAAACTTTATTTTCCTTATTAATGGGACTAGAGATTTGGCCATGTTGTTTTATGACATTTTTTGCTGAAATGGAAAAGAACTCTGCTTACTACTTGCATTCTGGGCCTGTCAGTGTTCTGTGCCCTTGTCATTTCTAAACGATTACTACAGATTAATGTGTACACATTAAAGCTACTTATTCTTTTATATATTTACATTTAAAATATTTACTTTCTTACTTAACACTTTCACATTTTAACTTCTTCACCTTTTTCAATAGCAAACTGCTCGATACAGTCTTGTACTGCTTCAGAGTACCCTCTCACTAATATATCTTGCTTAACCTAATCCTTTATTTGTATTGTTAAGAAATAGAAAGCAAGAAACTGAATAAAAACCTCTTCTGTAGAAACTCTGTTCATTAATGCAATTCGGACACATAATGTGAGCAGCTACAAGGATCATCTTCAAAAATCTAAAATATTAGCAACTAATTCCCTTATTCTAATATTTGGAATAGTTAAAGGAAAGTGGAAATAACATATGGAAGGCGTGTGTGTGCAGAGGGAAACTAAAGCAAACCAAGCAAATTTATTCATTAAAATAGCTATAAGGATCTCTTCATCCTTACAGTAGCATCTTTATTTGAACTCTAAAAAAAATAGTTTTCTCTTGCAGTGTAAGCATCCACTCAAAAAGTATTCCTTGGTACAATTTTGCCATTCCTTGTTCTGCTGTATCTTCACTCTAGTCCTTGCCTAAAGAAAATCAGCGCTATCATTGACAGAGATCACTTTTGAACAGAAGAGGAATTCTGCTCTCCACCCATCATAATTTGGCTATGAAGATTCAGCTTTAATAATCACTAAAAAATGTGCTGTTGTAAATCAAAAACACTTCAGAACAAATATGTTTGCAATGAGCAGAAATATGCAGATAAATTCAGATATCAGAATTAGAAATAGAAACTATCAATAAACAAATTCAGTAAGTCAAGCATACTTTGATTACTGATGAATTTATTTTTCTTAGATGGATTGTGGCTACCATCAATCTGTTACAGTGCTAAGCTTTAAATCTTAGCCAGCAGGTTGAGAGAAGTGATTCTGCCCTTCTATTCTACTCTTGTGAGACCCCTACCTGGACTATTGTGTCCAGTTCTACAATCCTCAACATAAGAAGGATATAGAATTGTTGGAAGAGGTCCAGAGGAGGGCTATGAAGATGATCAGAGGGCTGGAGCACCTCTGCTATGAGGACAGACTGAGAGTGTAGGGGTTATTCTGCCTGGAGAAGAGAAGGCTCTAAGACGGCCTTATAGCGACCTTCCAGTACCTGAGTGGGACCTACAAGAAACCTGGGGAGAGACTTTTACAAAGCCTTGTAGTGATAGGACTAGGAGGAATGGCTGTCAATTGGAGATGGGAAAAATTAGACAAGATGTAAGGAAGAAATTTTTCATAGTGGGGATGGTGAGACAGTGGAACAAGTTGCCCAGGGAAGTTGTGGATGCCCCTTCCCTGGAGGTGTTCAAGGCCAGGTTGGACGGGGCCTTGGGCAGCCTGAGCTAGTGGGAAGTGTCCTTGCCTATGGCAGGGGGCATGGGATTAAATGATCTTTAAGGTCCCTTCCAACACAAACCATTCTATGATTCTATTAACTTTTAGTGCTTTATGAGGTCTACTGTTCTACAAACAGGGATTGAGAATTAAGGCCTACCTAATACCTGAAGAGGTGACCTGCTTTTCATTTGTCAGACTTTGGCTAGGATCAGCATCATTTTGGCCTTGGCCAAGTATGACTTAATCTAGTGTTAGAAGCTTAACGTATAGTTGAAATTTTCTAGGTAATATAGTCTTGAACAATGTTGAAATAAATTAACTACAAAAAAGTCTCATGGAAATGTTAAAGGAGATTTGTACATCTAGAGCTCTTACCTACAAAAATCAAAAGATCTGTATAAAAAAGTTCTAAAATTTTGGTGAGGATATGTCTCTGAAGACAAGAAGAAATGAATATACAACCTATATTGCCCCTTCCTGCTCATTTGCTTCTTTTCTTCTATCTGCCCACCCTCCAAGACAGTAGAGTAAAGATAGAAGTGTGGTAAAAAAGGAAAACACAAGAAGTTTTAAAAGCAAAATATTACCATTATATCTGTCTGGTATTTTGATATATTACGTGATATATTGTAACAACAAAAAGATTTAGTGATGACAGGAATGCCTTATTTATTACAAATAAAAACTATGCACATATTTATCTTTTTTAAGCTAAAGTAGTCACATTGAAATTTAGACAGTGTAGTGAAAGGATGATGGCCTTACAAGAAGCAGAAATTGTCATTTGTGTTCTCAAATAAGCAAAACCAGAAATATGTCACGTGTTAATTTTGTCTAATTTATATGCCATTTAGAAAAGCAACTACAAGTCTGCTCTCAGAACAGTGAATATTATAACCTTTTTGTTAAGAAAAAGAAACAATGCCACTTTAACTCTGTTAAATTGTCAGTACTTGCTTTTATTCAGCTAGCAGTAGGATTTCTTGCTAATGAAACTAAGTGGTAAAAGTTTCACTTCTTCATTTTGGCTAAATACACCTTTTGGCAATCCTGAACTTGAGTGATCTAATTGTCAACAGTCCAATGACTAAATGAACAGACTTAAAATACAGATAGATAATATCTTTTTTCCATTGATTTCTTTTTCACATGCACATATTTTCTATGCAGTGGGATCACATGTTTTCTGTGTCTGTGGCTGATTCGAATCCATTCACACCAATGTGAAAAAGTTAAGTTGCTAGTTTAAATCACGTGTGGTTTTAGCCATGTCTCCCTTCACAAATAAGTGCAGTGTTCCATTATGTATCTTGCAATGAAATTATCTCTCCAATTCAGAAAAAATCCCCTACATTCATGCACGTGACTGTGGATATATTTTAGTTAAAATGGACTGTATATTCTAGCTACAAAGTATTTTAATTTATATGAAAAGAGAAATTAGATGGCAAGCTGATATTCACTGAAACAGAACATGAAACCTACTACTTGCTGATTATCATTCCTGAAGGTTGTGTATATAAATAAAAGGAGAATATAAAATTATATAAGGCAGAGATAATTCAAAATAATAAAAAAGCTTCATAATCCTGATACTAATATGCTTTCATACTCAAAAAAAAGCAGAAAAGAAATAATAAATCCACCTTATCTTTGGCATAAGCTTTTTCTTTCTTGTTGGCTTTAAGAAACATTAAATCCTAAAGGAGACACATGACATTAGGTTATTTCAGAACAGGCACATTGATTTGACCTTAAACTGTTCTTCTTTATGTGCCCCAAGATCTGACATCTGGCTAATTATGCATTAATTCTGTTTTATAAATCTAAATGAAATTGTATGTTGACCTTTTAGTCCTTAGTTATTAATTCTTCCAGGTTCAAGATCACATATAGCTAGACCATAACTTATATGTAGCCTGGAGAAGAGGAGGCTGAGAGGAGACCTTATTGCTCTCTACAACTACCTGAAAGGAGGTTGTGGAGAGGAGGGAGCTGGCCTCTTCTCCCAAGTGACAGGGGACAGGACAAGGGGGAATGGCCTCAAGCTCCACCAGGGGAGGTTCAGGCTGGACATCAGGAAAAAAATTTTCACAGAAAGGGTCATTGGGCACTGGCACAGGCTGCCCAGGGAGGTGGTTGAGTCACCTTCCCTGGAGGTGTTTAAGGGATGGGCGGATGAGGTGCTGAAGGGCATGGTTTAGGGATTGTTAGGAATGGTTGGACTCGATGATCCAGTGGGTCCTTTCCAAACTAGTGATTCTATGATTCTATGATATGTGTGCAGGTGGCTTGTGCCCTCCAAGGCCAAGTTATACCATTTCCACCTTAAAAATAGGACACCACTTTCAGAGCGTGTTTACCTTATTTTATCTCATCTAAAAGATTATTATCTTCCAAAGCTCAAAACTCTAAGCAATATGTGGAAATGACTCCACAAGATTTAATTAGCAAGCAGAAGGATAGATAAAGTAGGAAAAACTGCTTTTGGCAGATTATAAATCCGCAGATGTCTGATTTTCATGATGAGTGAAAACACCTGTGTTGGTATTAGCTCTTACTGCATTTCCTGCTGCGGATGTCCCTGGGCAGCTGTGGGGAGATTCAGCCAATTGTAGATCCTTTCTGGCAGGAAAGTTAGAACTGCCAAAGGTGCCTGGCCTGAGTGTCTTACCCTAGAGCCATAGATTTATTCACGAGTTCATTCCTAAAGTTTATTTTTTTATCCTAAAGTTCATTCCACTCTATTTATATAAGGCTGAGCACATAGTTAACTTGTATTAGTATGTTTTTTAGCCATATAATTATAATATTTCATTGGAGGTATGTTTGATTAAACCAAAACTACTTTGCCAGCTGAAAATTAGATTTAACTGAAGTCAGAAAGAACATTGATAGGAACCTCTTAACTTCTAACACTAAAAAGAAGAAAAGATTATGATTATGATGATATTTTATGCTGTAAATGTGGCACTGTCAACTAGCGCCAACAGCTGCAACCTGAAAGTAGAATTGATGTAATTTGTCATCTTAAAGTATGCCTCTTTGCTTGAGGAAAGCTGATAATGTATGGAACAAAGAAGTGTTAATAGCTTGTTCCTACTTTGCCTAAATATAATATTTTTAGAGTTTGAAAACACTGAACAATTTTGCCTATTAGTTTTCCTGTTCAAGTTCTTTTCAAAGCCTTGTCAGATACAGGATCACCTATATATATGAAAGCAAGATTTTTGGAAGAGGTAACATATCTTACAAAAGCTGGCCCAAAAATATGACCTATTTTTGCAACAATGTAAAAATTTCTAAAGGAAGATGTTAATTATCTGTGCAAATATTGTCTTTCTTACTTAATCTTTATGCATTTTTTATAATTCTCCTAATGTATCTATGATGTGTCAACTGCCATTTTTACATAACTAAATTTAAAAAAATAAACTGAGAATGGTAAAAGCCGAAAGAATACAATTAAAGAGGTTACCTAATACTAAAGAGCATAAGAGCATAATCAGGCTTTAAGCATTTCCTGAAGCAAACTACAACTAAAGTTTGAAATTATTTTGGTATCTTTTTTTCTGGTTTGTCTGTTTTCCTGTGAACATCCACAGTTACTCACATTTTACTCACAACATTGAAATTCTAAAATAAAAGAAATGCAAATTTTTAACAGAAACTTTAATAGTTTAAAAAACATTTATGTTATCTATATGAAATTGTGCTGAATCAAGAAAATCTTTGCTTAAATAAAATTTTCTGCATATACTATGATACAAATAAGAAGCAAACTCGTAAATCGGAACTGTATTGAATTATGGAAACAACTATTATTTTGAGAATATTTCTGTATTTATGTTATTGTGAATATAATATTTAAAATTACTATTTTCCTATCTGTTTATCTTTATTTGTTTCTTCTGATAATAACCAAACTTTCTTTAGGAAATACTTGCTTCTGGATTAATAGTTGTGCTGCAGAAGTGATTGTTTACAAATATAATAAGACATGAAACTACAGATTTTGACAAAGAAACTTAGGCTATAGCTACACTAAAGTGATGGCTCTTATCACTACGGCAAAATACAAAGAGAAAAAAACGTTGTAAACGAAAATTTTTTAACATCCCAGCAAAAGTGACTTAGCAGCAAAAATGTTCTGGGACAATTCTCAGCACTGTGGTATCATTTTCAAACGTGAAAAAAATATCAGTTCTGCCACTTTTTGCAGACTGGACACACACACATTTGTGCTTTCAGGTGTTTTTTTCTCAGTTATAGAGGTACATTCTGGGAGGGATACATATTTTGAGGTAGTTAGAAATACACTCTGTTTCAACTTTACTCCCATTGGTTCCTGCAGGGGAAGAGATTAAATCAGCTCCTGTATCAGTTTTATTAAAACATTTTATGATTCAGTTAAGAGATTCCTTAACGGTAGGTTATTCTGATTGGAGCTGACAAGTGAAGCTGAGACAATGATAGAGGCTCTTGGGCCTAAGAATAACCTGTTTCAAATGAAGAGTACCAAGGAAATATTGATAAAGAGTTAGGTAACTTTGTAAATCATTTATCCATAATGATGTTTATAAGACTTAAAAGTTAGTAACAAAAAAATGTTTTGTCTTCTGTGGAACACTAGGTACTGTGAATCAGACCATAGTATCCAAACTCAACAGTATTGTATGATCGTATAAAGCTTTTAAAAATCAAAGAATGTATAATGAATAACACAGATGTCTCTCCTAGTTTGTTCCCAGAAAGGAACACTGAAGAGTGAATATGAACAGCCCTATTCACTGAATTCCACCCAGCTTGAACCTGCTGTGAGACTGGGACGGTACAGAGGTTTCTCAGTAACAATTCACCTCATGTGTTGTAAAGCAAAATTGTTATTGAAACTGTTTCAGCAGATTTTGGCTAAAGCATATCAGGCGTATGAAATAGTGCATACCATTTTTTCTTCCACAGATCTCAGCAACAATCCCTCTACTCTCGCCCTCAAATCTCTACAGAGCAGATTTTATCAAAAGCAGAAGTATCATTATTCTCATCGTCTCATAGAGATATTAGGTGGAACGTTATTTGACTTTATCATACTTGGGAGTATCTCAATAACCAAGCCATGAAAAAAAAATAAAATAAAGTCCTGAGTATCCATGCAGAAATACTAACCAGTCTATATTTTTCCTCATGGTGAAATTTCACCTGCTTTTTGCATCTATACTAATACATTCATCATAAGACTGTAACATTTCTTATGGAGATTCCGTGCCTTGACATGTAGGCCTCTGTGGACTTTTTACTGCTAATATTCTCTGAAAACAGTTTTGTGCAAGGTATCAGGGTACCATGGATGCCAGGAGGGCAGAAGAGACTCTCCACAGCTCCATCAAGGCAGGGCCCAGCAGCCAGAGCCCTGCCCCAGCTGGCAGCAGGACAGCTGGGGACACTGGGGCAGCCCTGGGCATGGGGTATCTCCCTGTGGCTGGGGACAGGCTGAGGTCGGGATGTAGACCGTACTCCGGGGTCCTGTGACTGGGTAGAGCAGGGCTATGGGGAGCTGGAGACTGGCCCTGCTGGTGTGTTGCTGAGGCAGGAGCCATAACAGAGCACTGGGAAGGCCGGGAGAAGCCCTGGAGATGGGAAGGGACAGGCAGGGCTGGTGGTGCCTGAGAACATCTAATAATGTCTTTTTTTCCAATTCAGCCAACAACAGATAATTTAAAACAAATCAATATAAAGCAAAAATATATTATCTTTGATATCTTGAGAGTTATCTCTCATCATCATTAATGATAACTAACCATGACCACAAACTTGTATTCAGGAACATGAAATTCAAAGTTAGACTTTGAATGGATCATACTTACACAATGAATCCAGTGTCTTAAAGCATCTATGCTATGCTCTTTTGCCCATTCTTCCCATATCTGACTTCTGGTTTTCGTTTCACTGCCTTCTTGGCTTCTCTACCCACACCATTTTCTCAGTAACTTCCCTTGTTCATTGCTGTGCGACCCTCTGCTGTGAAGTTCAGTTGCTCAAGACCTGCAGCCCCAATTTGTATGGACCCCTTCACCCAACCTTGGCTCCAGTTCACTGAGAAAAAACCTTGTTTAGGTGTGAGAAAGCAGATGAACTAAAATTAGGTAAGATAACTGGAGAGATAGGGATCTGGTGGGTAGACTTTTTGGTGGATAAAGAATTGGTTGGATTGTGGCATCCAGAGTGTAGTGGTCAAAGGTTTGACGTCTAGATGGACATTGGTGACAAGTAGTGTCCATAGAGGTCTGTATAGGGACAAGTACTGTTTAGTATCTTCATCAATGACATATAGAGTGAGATCAAGTGCATCCTCAACAAGTTTGCAGATGACACTAAGCTAAGTGGTACAGTTGACACACCTGAGGGACAGGATGCCATCCAGAGGCATCTGGACAAGCTTGAGAATTGGTCCCATGTGAACCTCATAAGGTTCAACAAGGCCGAGTACAAGGTCCTATACCTGGGTTAGGGCAATCCCTATTATTACTTCAAGCTGGAGAATGAAGAGATTGACAGCATCCCTTCAGAAAATGAATTAGGTGTACTTGTGGATGAAAAGCTGGACATGAGGTGAAAATGTGTGCTCACAGCCCAAAAAGCCAACCATACACTGGGCTGCATCAAAAGAAGTGATTCTCCCCCTCTGCTCTGCTCTGGTGAGAGCCCACATTCAGTACTGTGTCCAGCTCTGGAACTCTCAGTACAGGAAAGGCATGGACCTGTTGGAGTGGGTCCAGACGAAAGCCAGAAAAATGATCAGCGGGATGGAACACAGAATCATAGAATAGTTAGGGTTGGAAGGAACCTTAAAGTTCCAACCCCCCTGCCATGGGCAGGGACATCCCACTAAAGCAGGCTGCCCAAGGCCCCATCCAACCTGGCCTTCAACACCTCCAGGGGTGGGGCATCCACAACCTCCCTGGGCAACCTGTGCCGTGTCTCACTACTCCCATGGTGAAGAAATTCTTCCTAATGTCCAGTATAAATCTGCCTCTCTCCAGTTTCCATCTGTTTCCCCTCGTCCTATCCCCACAAGCCTTTAAGAATAGCCCCTCTCCAGCTTTCCTGCAGGCCCCCTTCAGGTACTGGAAGGTCGCTATAAGATCTCCTCCGAGTCTCCTCTTCTCCAGGCTGAACAAGCCCAACTCTCTCAGCCTGTCCTCATATGGAAGGTGCTCCAGCCCTCCGATCATCTTTGTAGCCCTCCTCTGGACCCATTCCAACAGCTCCATATCCTTCTTACACTGAGGATTCCAGAACTGGACACAGTATTCCACAAGAGGTTTCACAAAAGAGGAACAGAGAGGCAGAATCACTTCCCTCGACCTGCTGGCCACGCTTCTTTTGATGCAGCCCAGGATACAGTTGGCCTTCTGGTCTGTGAGTGCACATTGCTGGCTCATGTCAAGCTTCTCATTGACCAGCACCCCCAAGTCCTTCTCTGCAGGGCTGCTCTCAATCATATCATCTCCCATCATGTACTGAAATCAGGGATTGTCCTGACCCAGATGCAGGACCTTACACTTGGCCTTGTTGAACCTCATGAGGTTCTCAGAGGCCCACTTCTCCACTCTGTTCAGGTCCGTCTGGATCACAACCCGTCCTTCCGGTGTGGCAACTATACCACTCAGCTTGATGTCATCTGCAAACTTGCTGAGGGTGCACTCAATCTTGCTGTCAATATCATTGATAAAGATATTAAACAGCAACAGTCCCAGTACGGACCCCTGAGGGACACCACTCATGTCTCTCATATGAAAGCAGGAATAGAATATCTCTCCTATGAAAGCAGGCTAAGACAGCTGGGGGTTTTCAGCCTGGAGAAGAGAAGACTCCAGGGAGACCTTCTCACAGCCATTCAACTTTCAAAGGGAGCCTTCAAGAACGAGGGTGGTGAAACCCTGGAACAGGTTACACAGAGAGGTGGTAGATGCCCATCCCTGGGAACATTCAAGGTCATGTTGGGTGGGGCTATGAGCAACCTGATGTAGTTGAAGATGTTCCCTGCCTACAGCAGAGGAGTTGAGTTGATGACCTTTAAAGCCCCCCTTCAGCCCGAACCCTTCTGTGATTATTCAATGATAAGGAAAGTAAAAACAGATGGAATTGCAACCATTGAAGCAGCGATAATTAACAGCTCCAGGCTCAAAGGGGAAAGTGCTGACATAAATATGTACGACAGTTCCCTCCTGCTAGTCCAGGAAACTGAAAGACAGTAACTCAACAGTCAGACCATTTGGAGGGGTCTGGCCCTTCCTCGGCCAGCTGACAGCTTTTCTGGCCCACAACGACTCAGCTGGTCCAAAAGGGGTGGTGAGCACATTAATATTTAACCTAAGAGCTTGCTGGTCCTAGCCATCATCACGTATATTACACCTTCATAGCCCTTAGTTGTGTGCATCTTGCTACAGAGCTTTTGCCGCCCAAATGAAGCAAGGGAGGTAGAGTGTTTACAGCTTCTAAGAAAAGGCACTCTGTCTATCGTACAGCTAGCAAACATTTTCCTGCCCTATGAGAATTTAGAATAAAAAGTGCTTATTATCCAGAAATTTTTAATGATCAGCTGTAAAAAATATAGAGAAAACATTTAGAAAGTATAGAATGAGAGCACATCTTCATGCAGTCATCTCATAATTATGTATTAGTGACTGAAAAAGTAAAGATATTTAATTAATTTTCAAAATGCTGCCATTTTTAGAATTTAGCCCTCCTTTTATTTGCATCCATGAATTTTTTACTGAAGAAATAACCTTTGTGTCAACAGTTTTGTTGCTGATATGCATTTTCAATGAAAAACATTTTGCTGAAAATTCCTACCTGGTTCTTTGTATTGGATTTGGTGTGGGTCTCCTTTGAAATAAAGCAGACTAAGGTATGATAGTTCTAGACTAGCTCTAGAAAACTGGCATTTTTAGAAACAATGTATTCATCTAACATTGCTATGGAAGAATCCATATAGGAACAAATTTTCAGTTACTAGACCTCATGTTCTCAATGTAAGCAGCTAATAAAGGTACATCTAAATCAGCACGGAGTGACACACAATTCTGATGAAATCTTGTTGAGAAGTTTCTGCAGGTATCTGGAAACATAAGATTCTCAGAATATCTAAATTATTGTAAATTTATGTTAGCACACTTCATTGAAACTAAGACACTGGACACAGTGACTGTGACTTCTCAGAAAAAAGTCTCTGGCATAGCAGGTTATTAAATTCTGTCCTTTAAATCCTATACCATGCATTACCTGGGACTTCTGCCTTTCTCATTTTCATTGATGTTCATGGATATTTCAAATTAATCCATATTTAATGCTAAATTTGATGCTAAAACAATTGTTATTCATCAGATGCTATTACTAAATACCAAATAAAAATGTTAAACTATAATTTATAGGCAATTATATTAGGGAAAATTTAATGTCTGGGATAAAGGAATGACAAAAATTACAAAAACTATTTCATGTAATGTGTCAGCTTCTACCACATTCCTTTTTCACTGCAGAAGAACTTAAACTACTTAATACTTTCTTTTATTTTTCCCCATATTGGTATTGGTATAATGGCATTAGTATAAACATGTAAGTCAATAATAATATTGACTTATTTAACTTAAAGTCAAAGTAAATCTTTCAAGAGGGAAATTTTTAATTATATGTGTATTATATGTATGGAGCTAATGTTCTGAACATTAGAAATTTTCTCTCATGAGACTTCTGAAAGGAAGGGAATAGAGTGTGCTTTACAAACATTAAATCCCACAACACCATTATGATACTAATATTATCATGTGTCTTTGCAGATGAAGTAAATGCATACAGTGTGTCTCACAGGAAGTAAATGACATAGATGACATGGAATTCAGACTCCTAGACTTTTTCAGATTAGAATCTTTTAAAAAAATGTGCACAAACTTATTTTTTTATATATGGGAGAAGAAAAGAGTGCCAAAACAAGCAAATAAATTTGAAAGAGTACAAATAAAAATGCTGGGAGTTATTTTTTTTTAATTTAAACAAGATCGTATGATTTCCTAAAGGAACATAACGTTTTCAGATCGATAAAAAAAAGAATAATTTCTCACATAGATGGAAGAATCAGAGCACAATAACACCAACCTTCAAAAATATTTTTTACCATATATATCATTTAGTCCCCTAATATGTTAGTTCTTTCAGTTTGTGCTGCTAATATTATTCTGCTAATAATCACAGGATGCTGACATGTGTATAACTAGTTTCTGCCAACCCAAGCAAAGTGTAGTAAGTATGCTGTAATTTACAATTCTGAGATGTTGACAGGCTGGTTCACAAGCCAACAAAACATTACTTTATTTTGCAGCTTCAAAGCCCAAAAGGAGGACATAGAGTTCTGTGAGAATCAGTGGGATGCTGGAAAGCTAAGGCATAAGCTAAGCTGTTCCTTATAAAGATGTTGGCCATCAATCCAGAGGGGATATCACAAAACTAACTTCAACAAAGCATCTGGCAACAGAGTGTTTTCTGCACAAGCTGTAAAAAATAGGCTGAGAAAGTATTTCTCAGGGGCCGCAGCCTGGTGTCCAGCTGTGTGTCATTTTTGTGCACTACCAGTTATGTGAAACAATATTATTTTATTCATGTATATTGTATTGTCTATTTAATTTCTGTATCTCATGTGTTTTCCTGACAGGATTAGAGTGTCCTTTTGAAATTTTGGTATTTCAGGAAAGCATTTGCAAAATTCTTCTGTAACTAAACTTTTGTCAATTACATGAGCTTGGCATCCTAAAAATCTCTCAAGTTGCTATTAGAACTCTTTTCTGGCAAATGCTGAATTTTTGCATGTGTAATTGTGTCTCAAAACCCAAAAAGGATGGATAGTACATGAGTAATTTCTGACTACTTTAAAGAAAATAAAACTTATTTTGAACCATGGGAAAGCATTAACCTTAATTCTAAGCTTCTAATCTCTGCACAATGGGAGGTCACAAAGCTAGGACAGAGCAAAGGTCATCTCAGTGCATCACTGAGAATACCTACTGACAGAAAAAGTCTGGCATTAAAGAAAATATGCTGTACTGTTATGTTCACTTGGATGTTTAGAATACCGAGAATGATCTTTGTGAGTTCTGCTGTATCCTTCCATGTAAAAAGGACAATCCCACTTGCACTCTGCAGTCACCAGCCACTGCCCCAGCAACATCCCAGCAGGGCCAGTTGCCTGTAGCCCTGGGAGATGCCCAGTGCCCGGGTCTGGGGCTGCACCTGTGCCTCCTGTCTGAGACAGTGGGACTGGCTTTGGCTACCAGATGCCCTGCCCTGGTGGAGCTGTGGGGAGTCTCAGCTGCCCTCCTGGCCCCCAGGGCCACCAGTTCTTGCAGTAGCCTGATGGTTTATCCTTGCCTGTTAAGCAGCCTCAGAGGCTCAGGATGTTGATGGAAGCCCCCGTCACACACTCTTCATGTCTTCTGCCCACGCGCAACCATGGAAAGATGCCCTGCATGAAAGATGATGACTGTGACATGGTTTTAAGTTCTGCATAACACATTGCAGGGACTCTCTTTAAAATGAAGGCAACTTTTCTTATGTGCAAAGTATACAGAGGGGGATACAATGCAGAAATCATAATAATTACCAAAGAGGCTGGTTTTCTTTAATACAGTGTCTGTTTTTTATCACAGCTATTACATTAGCACTCCACAATCTACTTGCATCCTGTGGGCTCTACAAATAGAGCTCTGCAGATGTTTGCCATTATCCACAATTTAGAAACTATTTCACTAAAGAAAAAAAAAAAAACTGGGAATTAATCATCCTCTTTGTCAAAGGGCCCTTGAAGAAGCAAAAATGTAAGAATCATTAAAAATAAAAAAAAAATCTGCTTGCACATCCATCTAAAACAATGTAACATTGTTCTTATTAAACAAAAAATAACCTATTCTTCTTTATTCTGTTTCACCATGCAAGACTATCACAGGCCATGCTACAGTATGTCTATAAAACCCCTCCATTAGAAAGAGGAGAAAGAAAATACTTAGATATCTAGTGACACATGGACACATGCAGACCAAGATTAACAAATTAACCTTTTCAAATTCAAGGATAATGATCATCACACATACAGCAGCACATAACTCGAATAAACTAAATGGGATTATTCTTGTGTGGTTAATGAGATCTATAGGTACTAAAATTACAGTGCTCAGTATTAAGAAGTTCTTTTACTTATATTTAATCTGATCTGGCGCCTTAGCCTGAAATTGTAAAATAATTTTCTATTTTAACCATAGAAAATTCTAACTGTGGAACTGCCAAAGAAACACTAAGGAAGCTACAGAACAACTATAATTACATTTTGTCCCCATTTCTTGTGAAGATGTTGCATAAAGTCTCTTTGACAATATGCTTCCCACATACATGAAATACAGCCTAGTGGGGGCAAAATTAATCTTTTTTCTTTCTTTACTTTTGTTTACAATTGTTTCCTTCAAAATACTTCTATTCATTTGTCCTTTATGTAACTGGCAAATTATATCTATGCAATTTCTAATCTGCATGGAGTTAATTGTGAATAGTAATTGACTGCTTTGGCTAGAAGGATCAAATAAAATTAAGATCCAAGTTCTAATGCAAATGCTAGTTTATTACATTTTATGTCAATAGCTGTGATATTTATGCAGATTTGCTTACTGATGACTAATTATGAAAATTAAATTGGGCACATCATTCCAAACTGATAGAATAATATTTTAAGCAAACTGATTAACAATAAAAGCTATTAGCATCTCAATATTCACCATATAGGAAATACTATATTTAACAATTGAATAATTCTACTAGCTACTTAGCTACTAATTCTGTCTCCTTGATTGCACAGGCATAAGTAATTTATTCATATGTACATTATGTAAAGTAAGTTCACTAATAGCTGGCTTCTTCACAAGCAAAATGTCCTTGTTGCAGAACAGATGCAATAAGAAATAAACTGCAGTATTTCAAACTAGAAAACATAATCTTCACACGTCATATATATTTGTCACTAATGTGAAGGCAAGTTCTAAACATATGCTGAGAGTATTTTCCAAGCAGTGTACTTATCACAGGAGAAAAGATATTTTGCATCACTTTGTGTATTGCTGCCTTTGAAATAAAACACCCCTGGCTCATTTGTGTTTATCTTTTCTTGACCAATACTGTGTATTACCCAAACATGATGCTGAATGGCTACTTGTTAGAATTATTCATTCCACATTCTAGGTGCTAGTTTTGGCTTTTTATGTGGTTTTATTACAGGACTCTGGGCTTTCTCTTAAAGTTGAAATGCATAGACACCTCACTTTCTCTTTTTTTATTGTATGTCTCAGTTTCCCCACCTCCAAAACAGGAAAATGCTTTAAGACTGAGAATTTTTGCTTTATGAAATCTTTATATAGCCACTTATATGGGAGCGAGGAGTACAAGGAAGCAAGAAAATGGAAAATACGAAATATTCTCTTCATCTAAAGAATTGGGTAAACATGCAAACTTTATTTCATCATCAGAGGGCACCTATGTTTTCATTTATGAAACTGTTACATGGAGGTCCTAAAAATAAACAAATAAGGATAGTCTGCATATGTATTTCTTTTCTGTAAAGGCTGTACCTCAACACTACCTGCTTCTATTACCATGTTTTAGGTGGCTAGAACATTATTCAGCCCACAGGGAATACATAGTCCCTTGATGGCACTAGTCAGGTAACCCTCCCCACCTACCTGATTTGTCCCTAGGCCACGACTGGAATCCTCATGTAACCTGCAGTGCATCAAATTCAGTCTATCTGCTTCTTGACCTCATAATCAGCAGTTACAGATCCATTTTGGTGTGACTGGTGAGGGACACATGCAGACAGGGCACTGCCCATAGAGGCAGCCAACAGACACATCAGTTGGCACCAAAGGACGCACAAAAAGGGCTAGCTGCTCTGCTGAGAGGAGCATCTCTGTGCTCATCCATGGAGGTGACATCCCACAGGGCACAGACCTCTACCTTCACTGGAGAGACTACCAATGCGCAGCAGAGGCCTTGACCCAGAGCAAGATCCCAGAAGAGCTGCAGGGCTGGGGCTCAGGTAGGGATGCCTGGGACCTCTTGTTGAGGCTGAGGCAGATAAGCTCATCTTGTAACTGAAAAAAAGACGAGCAGGTGGAAGTCACAAGGCTGTGCAGCATCAGATATGATGAGAAATTGATTGGTGTCAATTGGTGTCAATTGGCAGAAGGAGAGAGCATCTGCTGCATTAAGGTCCTAAATTGATTGAGCACCTTTACAAAGCATTGAACATTACTTACTCAGTAATGAGTAAAGGGGGAAATAATAAAAAAGAGCCTACACAAACATATCCCTGGACATAAACAATGGATAACAGAGACAATGGCAAGGACAAGAAGCCCCAGTTGCTAACTGACAGGCCATCAAGAAACTGCAGTCACAGCTTTGGAAAGGGCTAATCTGGACTTTGTAGCTGGTAGGAAGTAGAAAACAAGGGGAACATGAGGATTTAGGATATACAAGGGCAGCTTGTTGAACCATGCAAAGCTTTTAAAGAAACATTTAGGGGAAAGGGATTGGGGAGGGACAAACTGGGAAATAGACAGAAAGGGCTATAAAAGGTGTCAGTCACATGTAAGACATGGCTGGCCAATGCACTTGTCCTATTCTTTAATTAAAGTCTTTCTAACCTATCTTTCTGTGGAATCTCACTATCTCATGCATGTGAGTGCTATAAGGGCTAGGTGACAGCTACAGGTGAGAGTGTCAGTGTGTTTGTTGCTAGCTGCTGGAGCATATGAAGGTCTTCACACAAGCAGCAGGAGCAAAGCCATAGCTCTTGGGATCATCTCTGTGGGTCCCACAGCCTTTGTGTCTGGTGTGCCAGCTACTGGAAGGACCAGTAAGTGTAAACAGAGCCAGCAACTGGAGTCAAAGTGAGAGTGCATGCATCCCTGGCCTGCGGTGTCAGCAGATGGAGTGAGCAGTCTCTGCTCCAGTCACTGTGATGGGACTGGTGGGTGTCCCAAGTGCAGCTACTGAGGGGACTGGGGTGAGCCACATGAGCGAGAAGCTCAGTAACAGCAGCTGGAGCAGGACTATGTGTCACAACCCACGTGCCTAGTGCTGACTTCTGATGTTTGCTGAAGTGTTTACATCTTCCCCACACCTAGCGTGCATGGGAGTGTGTGTATAATTCACTAGCAAACCTCTAGCTGGACCAGGCACTGAGTAGAATACCTCAGGTTCGGACAGAGGGTCCGTGCTGGTATTCAAGAGGGGACCCACAAGCGTGGTGTGCCTGTGAGGTGTCTCTGTGAGCGCATGCATGTTTCCTAGTGAGAATAGACACAGACCACTTGGCAAGCATGAGATCTTTGGAGGAAGTAAGGTGACCTGGGATCCAGGCAGTGGTATCAGAAAGACAGAGTGGTTGTCCTGATACTTAAGGGAACTATGACGGTACATGTGCTTCTGAATTTTGAGTGGTGTGTGCTTCCATTACTGAAATTGTGTCTTGCCTAGCCAAAGAAACATAATGTTTTATGTGAGCCTTGTGTGCAGGTGCTGTTGAAGGAAGCACCTTCCTGTGGCGGTCTATGTAGCCAGACACATCAATGCCCTTTGTGCATCTGTGTGTGTCTCTGAGACATACTTTCAGCTCTGCTGCTGGTTGAACATGCAAATGAGAAAGCAGCAGCCACATCCACTGGCCTGGGAAAAAGCTCCTCGGCTGTCTGGGCACACTGGGCTGGGATCCAGTGGCCAGGCAGGAAGAAACCCTGTGCCCAGAGCTGATGGTTGTTTATAACATCCCTCGAGAACTGGGTCTTCTCCAAGACTCTGTAGCTTAAAGAGTCTGAACTTGTAACAGTAATGAAGGTAGTGTTGGTAGAGTCTGTGCTTATCAGGTTGGAAAATGGAGCATCCTATGAATGTGAAGGCTGGAAGCTGGTGATTTCTGGTACTCAGAGGATGGTTCCTGCTCCACCTGCAGATTTGCAACTGTTTTACTATCCGAGTGTCATGACACTACCAAACTCTGTTTATCAAAACATTGATTCCTTTATTTACAAGAAACCATTGCTTTTATAACTCCATTATGTCAAATACTGACACAATGAAAAGTCTTGAAATCCTACTTACCAGTGCTAAGAAACAATGAAACTTTTTTTTTCCTTTTAAAACTTAGAAAACCTTATAGGAAAGTGTATTCTAATTTAACTTTACATCTGGTGTGGGTATACAGGACATATAAGTCATTCACTGGGATCCATTCCCTGGTTAAGTGAGTGACAATAATGGAAGCTTGCTCTCAGATCCCAGATTCTGCAAATCAAGTTAAAGAACTTCTTGCCAAACTAGTTGATGTAAATTCCAAAGGCATTATTTCTCTGGCTGTAACTGTCTCTGTTAAAAAAACCCAAAACTTGTAAATACAGGCACTCAGTTTTCTAGACCAGGTATAGAAATCAAGATGTATGATAATAATGATTTAATTCCTCTGAATCAGGTCATTAAGAATTTACTAATAACTTTGAGTGTCATTTCAGCTTTTTGCCTGTCTCCTGACCCAGACTACAAAGTTTACATTTGCCAGGCAGAATCTGCTACACACCAAGAATACTTCTAAATTTATCTGATCACATGATTACTAATATGTTTTGACTTAAAATTACACCACCAACTATGTTAACTAACATTAATTTAAAGCATATTTTCTCATTTTTTCTTGTTCTTTCGTTCTATATGCTGAATATTTTCTGCTAGAAAATGATGTCGCTAAGCTGGGGAGAAAATATAATTGAATAACTCTTTACATTTCCTCTGGATCTCCCCAAAATACTAATAATCTGTTCTGGTTCCTATATTCAGAGAGATGGGCAAGTTTCCTGGCAGCCAGAAGAATGAAAATTAAAGTTTAATAAAGCTGAATACAAATCTTGCACAGGACAGCTCCCCAGAGTTTCATACATTTTTTTTTGCATGAATTATTCTCTTGGCATTTCAAACCACAGTAAATCAGTGTTGCAAGACACAGAAAAACACTGCACTAAGCATAACAGAAATTCAGATGTGAAAACCACTACTCAATGGAAATGCTATTGTAAGCATTACAAAAAGCACTTGAAAGTCTTTGTAGTGGTAAATTTTTCTTAAAAAGTAATAATAAAAAAAAAAAAAAAAAGCCAAACCAAAAAGACCGCATTAATTAGCTCTTAAAGACTGTCAAATGACATCATGGACACAGGTTTGATAACTGCCAAACAAAAAAAAAGAAAAAATAAAAAGCAACTCACAAAGATAATTTCCAAGAAAAACAGCTGCAACACCAGTTTTGTTTCAATAAGGTAAAAGCAGTAAAGCCACATTCTAAATTGGAATAGGAATGTTTCTATCTTACTTGCATTCCTTGAAGTAGTGAATAGCGCTCATTTTAGCTGCAATAGTTCAGTTTGACTTCCACCCACCCCACCCCCCACCTAAAATACAGACACTTAGCACCTATCATTTGAGACTTACTTTGCAATGCGTGCTCATGTGGAAAGAGTGGATGAGGATTTTGTGCCTTTTACCTAAAAGCTAAACCTACTTGCTGGTTAAGAAGGTCATGGCTGGATGCCACCGCCTTTCCACCTGTTTGCAGCTGCTTATGCCCAGCTGCATTACAAGGAGGCTGTGAACCCGCTAAAGCTATGCAAACGGGTCCCTGTTGTGGATGGGTGACAAGAGCTGCTGTGGCAGGACGGTTACAGCAAAGGAAACTGGAAGAAGCTTCCCAACACTAGAGAGGCTGATCCAGATTCTAATGGATTCTCTCTGCCTGACCATCTGGGCATGGTTTGAGAAGAGATTTAACATTTAGGATCTTGTGTAATTACCTATTATGCTCTGTAATTACCTATTATTTATAAAATACCACATGCATGGAATATTATTAAACCTTTTCTACAATACAATACCCCTGCTCTTGTCAGTGTTTCTAGTGCAGAAAGATCTTCCTCTATATACTAACATATCAACATGGAAATTAAACTGATCTGACATAATTTTGGTCACATTTCAATATCTTAAAACAGACAAATCAGAAACAAGACATATAAACTGAATGCTGAAAATATAAAAAAACAAATACCAATTACTCTTAACACTAAGTTTTACAAGAAATATATTTTTACTTCACTTAGCCTATAATATGCCTAAATCGCTCCTCCATACAGCCCTGACAGGGAAGTTGCAGGAAAAACATCCACCATCAACTATAAGAATCAATATCAAGTACATAGTGGATAATATGTAAATGTTCTTAATTTAATTTTAAAATTAGTACCATAATGCAGGAGGTCCTATATATGTGGTATATTATAAATGATAATACAAACTTTAAAGTAAACTCAGATGAAAAAAAAGGGGAAATAGGTTTTTTTGGTAAATACACCCAAAGCCCACCAGGTGTCTCTGTAATAAAAGAAATTTAAAAAAGCAATGTTGTTGGGGTTTTTTTTAAATAAAAAATCCATCTGCAGCCCACAAGAAACATCTCTAAGCATCAGTTCAAGGTATTCTAAAAACTACTGGAAAAGTAGTTATATGGAAAGGTGAATTGTTAATATAAAATCAACTAAATTCTGCTGTCAGTGTCAACAGTATTAATGTCATCACAATTGTGTTTTTAATTCAGATTCTACTTCATGTTGCGCCTTGCTAAAACTGCAAGTATTCTCATGCAAAGCACGTAAAAAAATCCCCAAAGTGTATCAGAACATGTGCAAATATATGTCCATCTAATTAGATATGAAATTATTTCACTACAAGTTTATTGCTACTTTGCATTTAACTATGATTAATGACAACCGTATTACTGGTTTAGTTCATTTTGTGAAAAAGACTTAGGCTGTACACATAGGAAAGTACTGACACAGTTAAAGTGGTACAAACCCACTATCATAGATGTAGTCACTATGGGCAAAAACTACATATCAGTATAGCTTATTCCTGTAATGTAAGAGAAATAAACAGCATTAATAAAAACTATTTATATAAGCTTAACTTTGCATTTTGTCTATCACAAAATTCAATAATGAATAATATAGTTACTGATAATTCTTGTTTGTAACACTACTTGTATTACACATGAAGACAATTCTGTAGCTGTCATGTAATTATAAGAGTACAAGGATGTATTTTGTAAAAATCTAACAACATAAGAAGAGTTTGTACACAATGTGCACTTAACACTCTCAAATTAAAGTACATATCCTCCATTTGCCTTCATTGCTACAGTCTATCTGATTTATGTGAAAAGCTACTTGAGTAGCATTTATTTAGATTTTTGGTTTGCTTAATGTCTTTGGTAGCAGTTCTTATTTGCAAGCACTGCAATTGTAACTGTTCAACAAAAGGTGAATACCAAGCAGGTGACTATTCTCAAAATACAGAACATCTGTACCTTATTAAGGAATAAGAAAAATAATTTTCTGTATTTTCAAAAAGAATTATCTTTTTCATTTTGATATTACTAAGTTAACTGTAGGACTACTTCCACTATAATTAAAATACATATTTTTCCATAAGTTCTCAGATTTCACATAACAGCAAGGAAAAAAAGAATAGCTGAAAAACACTTTGAATAAAATCTTTGTGTATTCAAAAATACTATTTTGTGAACTTCATTTTGATGTTTACACTTTTTATGTTATGTATTAGCAAATATATTTAGCAAATAATATACAAATAAGTAAAAACATAAAGTAAAAGTTATATCAAATAAGTAGTAAAATGCACACAAAAATAGTAGTGTCATTGAGTGATACTACTGGTGGCAAAATTAGCATATGAGTATCTTGGTTTTCCTTCTTCATTAAAAAGGACTTTTGTCTTTGCAGCAGCTCAGCTTCTTTCTGTAACTCATAACTTCCCCCCCCCACATAAGCTCCTGGTGTGGGTTGCATTATCATCTCAACACTAAATCTAGCTCCAAAACTTTTTCCAGCTCAGAATGCTTTTCCATCTTCTTCTGTGTCTCTTTTTCTTGTCTAAGCTCCCATTTTGCTTTCTTTCTTCTCTCCCTTTCTTCTTTTCTTTTTTTCTGTTCTACACTTTTAGTCTGACCCTATCCTGTGACCTTTCATGGCAGCCTGGGAAGTGCTTGGTCACCAATATGCTATTCACTGTACAATAAGAAATTCGTACACACACACAAAAAAATAATATTCTAAGTATTTTATTTATGCCTATATGCATTGAAACACATCTTGGTATTCTGTTAAAAATGTTAAGGAACCATAGATGGGAAACGAACGGTTGAATGGTTGGACTCAATGATCCAGTGGGTCCTTTCCAACCTAACGATTCTATGTTTCTATGAAATTATTTGAAAAAGTTTATTTCTGTTAAGGCAAAATTCCACACGTTCCAGTAAAAATAAGTCCACATTCTATAATCTGAACAAATACAGATAGGTCCTTTTCCCTGTCCTTCACACAGGGTAAAAGCGGATAACTTGCACAAATGGACTGAAAATCTTGCAACAGCAAAAGAGTTCTGAAGAGCAGCATTCAGCAGGCAAAGCTTGTATCTTGCCTTTGTTGAACCTCCACATCTATCAGATTCATAAAAAGAATGATCTGGGACAGGAGGACCAATAAATCTTCCTACAATATAGATTCGAAGGAGCCTTTGATACCTTGTATGCCAACTTGTCTGTTTAATTTCCAACGTACCATTGGCTGCTAATCTCCCTATTAATTCCTTTTTCTGCAGTACCTCCCATGATTTCAGTATTCTGTGCTCTTCATGTCTTATCCTTCTGTCTTTTTTTCATACTGCCTTCTCAGTTTCTTTACCGAAGTCATGTCTTTCTTTGCTAATGATCTTTCCTATACGAAACTCCAGTGAGTTTAGTAATCTATTGATAGCAATCTATTAGTCTCGTGCATTTTTCAAATTTCTTAGTAGAAATAATACAAACTCAATAAACATATGAGATTTGTCTAGACCTCATTTATCATTATCCTATTTCTTCTGCACGCCACATGCTCTTACCACGATATTTTGTCACTTTGAAACAGTGTAAGAAGCATCTTTTAAATGCATATTGCATTTCAGGCAGTAAAGTTGGACTATAAATTAAATAAATAAATACAGTATAATGTTGCGTATGTAAGTGTACTAAATTGAGTCACAAAGAGGTAAATAAAAAGTGACTCCTTCAATTTCAAAATAATATAGTTCAAGAATAGTACATGGGCTTGCAGAAGATGACTTCGGCTCACAAAATGCAAAAGATAGAAAAATTGTATTCCTTTATCTGCATAGAGAATAAACGCCAAAGCTGACAAAAAGAATTTAAAGGATGCGCAAACAGCTTCATTCAAACTTCTACAAAACTACACAAAATGTTCCTTACACTTTAAAAGTTATTTAAAGCCAACTGTGAACTGTCTGAGCAAGAGAATAGGATTATACTAATTTAATAGTTACTTGGCTATTCCCATTTTCTCCCTTATGAATTTTCCACTAGAGGACTGATGCGGTAAATTGTTTTCATTGTCTCAGTCTAGACAGCAGTCAGATTAGGATCAAAACACATGCCAGATGTCATTTGGTCAGGCATAGAGTGAAACTATGTGGAACAGAAATTCTATGCATTCAGTGAACAATTTTCATAGTTTACCTAGTGCAGATGTTAGCAACTTATTAGTTCTCCTATTGGTGGGGAAGGAAAAGAGGGGGGAAGTGAAAGTCTTGATAACAATGCTGCATACCTTTCAGTCAAATGTAGGTAAGAAAAAGATGTGTGCACCATAGGCCAGAGCCAGATACTTTTGAATTCTGTGTGAGCTATGCCATACACTCTCAAGCCTTGACCTATTTCTCAGCCAATAAATGTCTGATAATGTAGCTGACTTTTTCAAAGGGCTGGACAACTCTGGAGGTCATTTGATGAATCAAACACGCTAATTCATTTTAATGCTAGAGAGGAAGAACATGTATCTACATATGTGTAGATATATGCATGAACACACATCCACAGGAGCCCCAAAGTGAGGTAACTGCAATGTTGGCTGCTTGTAGACTCTACTATTAGAAGAAGAGACTTGAACACTGAAGTCAGAGGAATCGAATTTTCACTGGAAGAATCTATCCTTCTCCAACAAAGACCTCAAACATTTGCATGTATATCTGCAGAAAGTAACTTCAGTATAGGTCAGAAAGGCATATGTAAGAACTTATACTGATGGAGTCAAAATTGAAAGGAACCAATTATGGAATCACAGATGGTTGAGGTTGGAAGGCATCTCTGGAGGTCACCTGGTCCAAGCCCCCTGCTCTAGCAGGGTCACTTAGAGATGGTTGTTCAGGACCATGTCCACGCAGTTTTAAAGTACCTCGAAGGTGGGAGATTGGTGGGTGGTGCTCACACAGGTGGGTTACACTCACAGTAAAAAAGTGTTTCCCAATGTTCAGAGAGCATCTCCTGTGTTTCAGTATGTGCCTGTTGCCTGTAGGCTTGTCACCAGGCACCACCGGAAAGAACGTGGCTCTGTCCTCTTTGCACCCTTACTTCAGATAATTGTACACATTGAGGATTCCCTTCTCTAGGCTGAACAGTTCCAGACCTGCTTTAGCTGCAAGAGGCTTGTCAGCTACATTACATGCTCCCCCAGGACCTGCAGAACTGTACCGAAATATACGCTAGTTGAAGACAGGCACAATTCTAACAGGTTTGAAAGAGCGAGGAAAGCTAAAGAGAATTATACAGACACTAAGCAGCAGGGAGGTAGTCCTTGTCTTCCATAAACGTGAAAGAGGGTTGCTGACACTGGTAAGTGGCAGGGGATGAGCTCTACCCATGGAAGACAGAGGGCAACATGTAATAATGGCTACAACCTGGAGAGGGGCAGATTTAGAGTAGACATAAGGAGGAAATTCCTCACTATGGCGTGGCGAGGCACTGGCACTGGCACTGGCACTGGCACTGGCTGCCCAGGGAAGCTGTGGATGCCCCATCCCTGGTGGTGGCTAAGGCGAGGTTGGATGGGGCGTTGGGCAGCCGCCCCACCTCCGTTACCGCCCGCTAAGCCCTGACCGACAGAGGCCCCGCCCCGCGGCGATCGCGCCTGCGCAGTGCGGGAGGCTCCCTTCCCTTCCCTCCCCTCCCCTCGACGCCGCCGCGCGCCGCTTCCCGTTCCGGCCGCGCGGAGGCTCCTGTCAACATGGCAGCGGCAGGCAGGCGGCCGCGGCCGTGGCTCCTCTGGGCGGCAGGTAGCCCCTCCGGGGTGGCAGGGCAAGGGGGAAAGCGGTGGGCTTTGGAGGTGGGGGAAAGGTTGGGGCTGTGGGATGAGCAGCGGAGGCGTGAGGGAGGAGGGCGCCCTGGCGGGGGTGAGCGCCCCCGCTTCGGTGTGGAGGTCGCTCACGGTTCGCTCTCCCTTACCTCACAGTGATCGCGCAGGTGGTGGCGTCTGGTGCGGGTTTTGTGGAGGATCTGGATGAGTCGTAAGTATTGGAGTGTCTTGCCTTGTTACGTATAGATATTGCCTGTCTCTTAGCGTGGGGGAAAGGATGACTCCGGACTGACAGCTTTGCGCAGTGTGGTTGTCAAGAAAGCTACAGTACAAAAGTTTGTCTTTTTTTTAACGGGAGTGACAGAGAGATTGTGGCCCGTATTAAGTTGGTGCAATCTTAGAGCAACCTTCCAGTACCTGAAGGGGGCTTCAAGAAAGCCGGGGAGGGGCAGTTTACAAAGGCTTGCGGTGATGGGACTAGGGGCAAGGGGTATAAAGTGGAGAGGGACAGATTTAGACTAGACATAAGGAAGAATTTCCACACTGTGAGGGTGGTGAGGCACTGGAAAAGGTTGCCCGCAGAAGTTGTGGATGCCCCATCCCTAAAAGTGTTCCAGGCCAGGTTGGATGAGGCCTTGGGCAGCCTGATCTAGTGGGATGTGTCCCTGACCATGGCAGGGGGTCTGGAACTGTGTGATCTTTATGGTCCCTTCCAACCCAAACTATTTTATGACTATGAGTCAATTAATGACGCTGAGGAACACTTCAGCAATTTTGTTTTAAACCTGTCATCACAGGTGCTGTTACCAAAAGTGTTCTTAGGCTTTCTTGCCCTTTCCTTCTTTTTGGTGCAGTAAGTATATTGGTGTGTTGATGCTTCCTTCAAGTAAAAGCTGTTTGCTTTTAACCTGGTGCTGTGTTAGAGCTTGCTGCATAGCTACCACAAGGAGTTGGGAGAACAAGAAAAGGGCATTCATGCATGGCCAGAAACGCAAGAGAGAAGGCCTGTAGAACTAGTTGATGGCTGTTTGAAGTGCCAGTTATATTCCAGCTTAAAAATGTGCTTTTAACAACAGATTTAGCCCTGAAACCGTGAAGGTGTTGAAATGGGTAGTCCTGCCTTTAACTTGGTTGTGTATTGTCATTGTTGGTGTACTGCCTGGCTTTAGCAGTTTGTTGGTTACATACTTGCTTGGTTACATACTTTCCAAAAATTAAATTAAGTTTTTTGGTCATATCGGCAGGTTGATCTAAAGCACTACAAAGCAGCAGAATTATTGACAGTATAGAAAATCCTAGCTGACAGAGGAGGAGAAGGTGGCATTAGATGGCTGATTTATGACAAATTTAAGACTATCAGAGGTGGTGTTTTCATGAGAGATCAGTCCATGATAAATTGCATCATAGAGCTAAACAGTCAGAAAATATTCTTTTTTTTTTTTTTTTTTTTAACTGTGTTGCTTATTCAGCTAGAACAGTTAATCGCAGGATCAAATGAAGAACAGTGGAATTGTGGGGGCAGGAACAGGATCATACAGGAGGCCTACTGAAGAGAGATACATCAGCATCTCTGACTGCTGTTTAAAGTGTTAAGAAGTATCTGAAGGCCAAGAACTTCTTGGACTTGATTTTCAAAACTTGTTTTTGAAACATGTTTCGTCTTTTCAAAGACTGAAGATAAAGAGGTTAAGTGAATAAAATGATGTATATCTGTGCTTCTGCATCACTTTCCCATATCATGTTTCCACAGGTGTAAATTTAAATGTAATTGCTGTTTTGAAGTGAAGAAACATAATTCTGTAGCCACATAACTTTTTATAAATAGCAGATAAAAGAAAATCCTATTTTAGAACACTTGGATTTTTCAACTACAAAACTATACAGATGCCTGTATTTGCAATTGGGGTTAAGAATTAAGTGAGTTGTTCAGGGCAGATCTCAGCCTTACAGGATACAGAAAAATAAGTGGCAGAGATGAGCTAACGGAACTGGGCTGGGAAAGGGGTGCAAAGCGCTGTGGTTCCTATCAGCTTATGCTGATCTAACTGCTGTGTGCCTCAGATCAGTCAGTACTTATACTGTTATATTTTCAGAGTTGTTCCGTTGTGATAGTGAAGCAGATAAGTAACCTACCTAAAAAAGGAAGTTTTTATGTCTGTGAGGATGCATTGGTGACTGCTCAGGATCAGAAGCATCAGAAATGGTGCAAGGAGAGAGGCGGGGAGGAAGAGAAGCGCCAGTTGGGTCGGTTTAAAGCCCTTAGGATTGTGGCCTTAGTCTTCAATTTTGCTTCAGGCAGGTGCTGTTGGTGATTAAGTGGGGTGCATAGATTAAATGGAGGCTGAGGGAACATTTTTGATCACGTTGTGCCAAATGTTGGGAAGTTGTATGTATAATTTGAGAAAAATAATTTTGATTTAAGGATACACAACACTTACGTCAGCTTTCCACTAGTATGATTGTCAGCTGACAGTTTCAATTATTACCCAAACTAGAATGAGTTTAGGTAGTTGATTTTTTTGTCACATTTCAGATTTTAACTTCTATGGAAGCCGATCTTTTAATTAAATAGATGCTTGTGAATGAACAGTACAACTTGAAATTTCCTTTTTAAAAACCGTGGCCTAAGATACTATAAAAAATACCAAAGTTATTAAATTCCATTGGAATATTCTGCTTCTAGACATTTCCTTTGTTTCCCTCATTTTCTTGCTGTCTGCTGGTTTACTAAGATTTCAGTCTACCTTTTCTGGTGCTTTAATGCTTTCTGCAGTCTCCCAAAACAGTCGTACTGTGGCAGGTGGAGGAGAACATTTCCTTGTAAATTCTTTTACAAACCAGGCGTGATATTCTAAAGCATGGCCTAAGATCTGATGATTCAGTGGATGCTTTCTGCCTCTTGCATCATAACCAATTATGTATGACTTTATAATTGGAAGTTAGCTGGAGCTTCATTAGATTTCTCCAGAGGTGCTAGGCTCTAATTAGTGCTTTCATTAACTCTGTGGCACTTAGGGTAGTGAAGTGAACTTTTAGTGAGGTGGTTGACTAAGCAATTTTGTGATTTAAAAATGCTGCTTTCCTATAGCATTTTTATGTTAGTCACTGCAAATACCTTTTCTGCTTTACAAGTATTGCAACCTTGGTATGCCACCAAGAACACAAAAAAGGCTTCAATTTACCAGGGAAATGCTGCAGTTCTAAGTTTCAGACACTCGGCACTGTAGTTAGAGGAATGATTTCTGATCTATTTCTTTTGAAGCAGCAGGCCAGCTTCAGAATTAGTATTTCTTTAAGACTATTGCAGGCAGTTAGAAATCTGTTCAACTCTAAATAAAATATTATAACTGTTCTCTGATTCTGCATGCTGCCAATGAGCCATTGATAGGCATGCTGCATATTGGGAATTGATGAGTTGGGCTATAACATCTATTAATTAGATCTTAACTTAGAGTGTGGATCATGCACTTATTGGGTAATTATATACACACAGTTGTCTCCTTTCACAATAAGAGTGTGACAGTCAGAATGTTGTATAATGTATTTTATAGCATGTGACATTACTCCCAGTTGTAGTCATTTTTACAAAACCCAACTTTTGCGAAAAAAAACCCTTACCTTAAAATTCTGGGTTATTTAATTCTTAAGGTAGAAATAGTTAAGTAATGCAATGATTTCTGTGACCTTGTAGTAGTGACAACAGTTTAGTGAAAGGTGTAAGCAGTGCTTCAAGAGGTACTAAGGAACTTGCATTTATGATGTTCTATTTCTGTTTTAGAGGTTTTAATATTTATTGACAGATTTACATATAATAAAACTAGACATTAAGGTATTACTGCTGTAGCATTAAGAGTATTCAGTAGTAACCGTGTATCTGTTTTTTCTCAATAACTTGAACATTTTTACTCCAATTAGTTGGTTTCTTTTGTGCACCTTTGATGAAAACATAAACTGACACAGCTATAGTAGAATGTTGAAGGACGTTGAACTAAAATTGCTGTGCATGTTAACGTTGAGGATAATTTAGTTAATCTTAGCTCTACTGAATGTAGACTAACAGTATAAACCAGTGCTCTGAGAATGTGTTAGTTGATCTATAAAAATGCAATATTTTCTTAACAGTCAACACCAGTATTCAATATAACTAGGAGCTCTGAAAAATACTTCTTCTCCTGAAAAGACATGCCCTAATCAAAATGTTCTGGTGTGTTTTCTGATTTCTTACTATTTTTCTGTTTGTTTGTTTGTTTTTTCTCTTGGCAAATGGCTACAGAAACAAAATTGGTACAACTGTATGTAGTATTGTGTACGAGGACAATCTTAATACTGAAAGATAACTGTTTCCTCCCTTCCTGCTCCACCAAAAGAAAGAAATAAAACAGAGTTCTTGTATATATAGTTTTATACAACTTAATTATAGACTTTGTTTCACACATACACTTTACTTTTTTTTTTCCAAGTAGTTTATATATTGATATCATTTCTTTCCCTTCCTAGGTTTAAAGAAAACCGCAAAGATGATATTTGGCTTATAGATGTGAGTATATGAGGAAAATGGGAAGACCTGCTAGGAGAAGTCAAAACACAGAATGTACAATGCTAGACTCTGTAGTAAAGCTGTTTCATCATTTGGAAAATCATTTGTACACGGTGCAGAAAAATTGCATGTCAGTAATTATTCTGAGAGGGTGGATAAGCAATCTGTCTGTATTGTTCAGAATGAATCAGGAATAAAGCTAAATACTGGATGCAGACAGGCCCCATCCTATATTAAGCAGTCCTTAAAAAAGGAAGCAGATTACCTAACACTTATAGTCAGAAGGTGATAAACTCTTTTTAGAATTTTTACAATTCTGTTCTTTAATTATACCTGCTAATTTGTGTTCTAGACATTTAGGAGTACACCATTAAATATATGAGAGGCTGCTTTTACTTTCTAACATTCAGAAAGATTCGGTGCTCCTTATTTCAGAGGAAAGGAATTATTAAAAAGGTTGCGCTTTTTTGGGGAATGAGATAAAATTCTTTTCAGCTCACCCAAATATGAACAGTAATTCCCAAATCTTATAAATCAGATTTATGATTTTTGAATGGGAAAACTATATATGCTGATTCTGAATTGATCAGTAGTGTATAGAAAACCAAAATCCAGCCTTATCAAGTTGTAACCAGATCATGTTAAACCAAAACATTGATGTCTTCCCTATTTCACTGGATTGTTGCAGCAAGACATAGGTAGAAAGATGAAGTGATATCTCTCAGTGCTGCTTGGCCCTGAGGAAACAGGAACAGTTTTACAGTGTGCTTGTATAAGAGCAGTTGCTGAAGAACTGAAATCCGGAGGGCAGGTTTGGGAAGTATACATAGATATATATTGCCCTTCCTTTCAAAGAATAATGTTCCCCTGTGGGCAGGGAAATTCATATGCATGGATAGACTTATTATGTGATCTTTTAACCTTAAAAAAAAAAAGGAAAATATTCAAAAATATTTTGTTTGGTTTTTAAAATGTTACCACACAGTCTATTTTTAAATAAGAAATTTGATAATAGTACAACAATTTAATTTATTTTTTCCAAACTTGTGTGTTCATATTAAAAGTAGCACCAAATCAGAAAAGCTCTGTTTGTAACTCCAGTTTTCTAATCAACTTCCAGTTTTATTAAGACTTAAAGAGCACCAGGACTGGAAAATGAGCCTTGGATTAATGGAATTAGTTTCTGTTAATTATTTCTCTTCACTAACGTCTCTTTTTTTTGTCATTTTGTTTGTTTTGTTTTCTTTTCTTTTGGTTTGGAATTGATTTTTTTTTGTTTTTAAATAAAATGTATTTATTTCTCAGTTTTATGCACCTTGGTGTGGCCACTGCAAGAAACTGGAGCCTGTGTGGAATGAAGTGGGTATAGAAATGAAAAACATGGGCTCTCCAGTGAAAGTTGGGAAGATGGATGCAACTTCCTTTTCTAGTAAGTATCGTTTGGTTAGGGGTAATTTCATGATAGCCTCTGTTTCGAAACTGTTCTTAATTTTTTTCATTAGTCATTCTTCTGTTCTGTATGATAGCAAATAATAGGTAAAAGCTTTGCAAAGATATGCCTTTGATATGCCTGTGTAAGGAATTCTTTCTGACCAAAGGAATGTAAAAGCATTTCAAACATACGATTTTGATCTGCTGCTTAGAGTAACATTATAGACATATCTTTGTGGTGCATCTCTTGACAGCATCCAATTTTCTTTTTTCTCATATTACCATTGGACAAGTGTTTGTGTTCTTGCCGTTACTTTTTTGGGTTAATCAGTCCTTAAGATGTTACACCAAAAGCCTGCTAAAATCACTGAGATCATTGCATTGGTGTTGAGCGATTTTTTCCACGTTTCTCTGTAAATGTCTTCTCGAACAATCAATTTCAGGTATTTTTACACTTTCATTTTTGATGGTGTGTTTCATACCTAGCGACCTTCTCGGAGAAAACTGAGAACCTTAGGTATCCAGAGAAATGGTTGGGTAGACATGAGACTATTATTGCACACTTAACGCTATTTTCTTAGTTTTAGTGTGCTTTTTTATTGTCATTTCACTTAAATCTGGAGGATATTTAAGAGGGAAGACATAGGGAGCAGCGGAGCCCAAATGACATCCATATGTGATGAAACTGTTAATGTATATATAATGATTTTAGTTGATAGCTGTTAAACCTGATTATTCAGGATCGTTACGTTGACATAAAATATTATGCAGAATGCTTTTTTTTGTGATGTTCCAGTTTTTCTGTGCCTACACATAGCAGAGTTTGGTCTCCAGAGATTAGAATGATCTTGTCTTAAACACCAATTTCTTTTATGCAGCTTTTTGGTTAATCTCGAACATTCTAGTCATGTATATCAAATTCTAAGTCATATAAGTTGCATAATCTTGCTCTGAAATAATTGCATCTGTCATCCTGATACTAAATTTTTGTATTTGATACCTGGAACAGAACTGATACTTCTTTTTGTAAAATTCAGATTTGCATATTTAAAAATTACTCCAAACTACAGGAATACCTTTCTGCCCTGAAAATGTTTCTCTTCTCAGATTCGTTACCAGCTTTATGAAGAATAGAGTCCGATAAATCTTTTGAAATTGTTTCATGCTTTTATTTTGAAAATGGAAATCTTACAACCTCTGGATATGAAAAGCTCAGTCAACTCTGCTTAATGTCTTCAATCTGAAGATACTCTGAAATCAAAGGAACTGGACCTTCAGTATATCAGAAGGAAATGCAGCTGGGAATACGTGTGGCTAGGAAATTACATGAATGGTTGGCTCTGCGTGATTTGTGTTCTTAATAGGAATGTGAAGTAGTGTTGAAAAATCTGAACTCTGGGTAGTTTGTCATAGAGAGTTCAGATCATAGCTGAACACATAAAACATCCAATAAGGGTTGCCTCAGGTGGCTGTGTGAAATAAGGGTACAACAGAATAATCATCCAATGTGGTATCAGTTGAATTTTTGTGGGGATTAGATCAGAATCAAACTGATCCTAATACGCATATTTCTAGATGTTTCTTTCGATCTTCTTTGACTAAGATGCTGGTAGGCGAAGTTTTAGTTGTAGTTGTGTGTGATCAGGGTTTTGATCCAGGCAAACAATGTTAGGGTCACAATTTTTCACTGTTATTCAGAGCCCTGCACACAGGTCCACCTACATCTGCTGCACTGGCATGTGTTTGGTAGCTTCAGAATATTTATGTTAAAAGTATTGAATCTTGGTGCATTTTGAGTGCAAGGGTTGTTTCTCAGTAGGGAATTGCACAGGCATTGTCAGAATTTTAAACTCGTTTTTCCCGTTTTCTGAAGACTACTTAGTTTAACTTCTGGAAAACATTGAGTTGACTTGGATGTAGTTTAATGTGGCAGTTGCTCTGTTTACAACTGGAAGGGCGGTTGCAAATTGTACTCCTCTAGCTGATGAAAACAAGATACAAGGTTTTGAACAACCATGAGGCAGGGGGAAAAAGTTCTGCGATTGTCTTACCTGCTGCTTACTAAAGCAGTAAAACGTAAGTAACTGATTGCTTAGAAGTTGTCTATTTCTGATTACCTTTCTGACCATAGATGTCTACCTCTACAGAATATGCTTTAAAAACTTTTTTGTAACTACCACAGTGTATAGCGCACTTCAGTAATATCCATTACTGTAGTACATGAGTATTTAATTGTCTAGAAGATTAACGTAGGAGAGTAAAAAAGTCGTGGTTCACTGTGGCATTAACACCATTTCTTTCAGGTATTGCATCTGAATTTGGAGTGCGAGGCTACCCAACAATTAAGCTGTAAGTTGAAGCTTCCCATTGAGTTTTCAATGGTTATCTAACAAAAAAAAAATAGTGCTCTCTGCTTAGAAATCCCAAACAAAGAAATAACAAAGAAGTCACAAGTGCAAAACAAAAACAAGCAAATATTCCACTGTTTCATTTTGACATTATAGTTTCCTAAACCTATGTGGATTCAAGGAAAGCTTGTCAGAATCAATAACACTTGGTTGGGTATTGCTATAGTGCAAGTATCCTGTCAGCAGAGTACAGTAAACTGACTGGTGTTTATGGAAGCTTAGTTTAGTGCATAAGTTTAGAAGCTTTTGCAGGTCATTTGATGCTTTTCAATTATAAAAAGCATTAAAGAAGTTTAATTGTTTCTTTTAGAAAGACTAATGCCTAAGCAGGAAAAACTGTGAATGTTTGGAAGTGACTGCTGTGCACTAGAAAAAAATAATCGTTAAAGAACATTAACTATCTTTAAACGTCAATACATCAGATATTGTATAAGTGTTTAGTACATAATTGTGTTGCATTGCATTATTGATTTTTTTTGTTTTCCTGACTACTACTTAAATCTAGCTATTTGAAAAATTATCATGCTTATCACTTGCCAAAAGATGACTGTAATAAACATGTGAAGCTTGAGTAATTTTACATGTGCAGATATAATTTAATTGATTTCATTTCTCTTTTATTTCCCCCCCCTACTTATCTAGCTTAAAAGGTGACTTGGCGTACAACTATAGAGGACCTAGAACTAAAGATGATATAATTGAATTTGCAAATAGAGTAGCAGGGTAAGTATATTCTTCTGTGAGACTGATTTTAGTGACTTCAAAGTTCTGTAGGATTTTTAGGTGAGCCAAAAATTAAACCTAGTTAAATGAAGAGCAAGACATTGACATGAAGTTAAAAACTATGGGTACTGTACATATGTTCGCATGTAAAACTGGTGATGAGAAAGTCTGTAGAGACTGGCTAGTTATAATCCTTTCTTTACAGTGCAAGAAGTAGGAACTTTCAAGGTAGTGGGAACTCTGAACAATTGAAACTTTTCGAAGCCAGAAACAAGAATACTTACCTAAATGTTGACTGATAGATCGACATCATTACTAAGGCAGAATCTGTTTAATTCTCAAAAGTTTTCTGAAAAATATTACTTTGATGTATGCATCTGAATATATGCAACTGAAATATTATGGCCATTGCCAACATAAGGAAATTGCTTTTACAGAATTGTTTACAAGTATATCTGTTGGATTTTTCTTTCTTACCTGCAGTGGCCTGTGGCCTTCCAATGTTATAGACAGTAATCTTTGAACAGAGCAAAGGATCATATTGCTGTCCTTCATTTGTAGATATAACTAAGAAGCATTAATATGGGTACATAATATTATTGTTCAGAGTTCTGTAGTTAAGGAATATCAGTCATCTCTAATATTTACCAGAATTTCTTAAGATTATTTATTTCTGAGACCACATTTTCGAGCTGCTGTGCTTAAATTCAGAATTTGTCTTTCAAGTGACTGAGACCTTATTTTGGTCTTTCATTTTATAAAGAGGGCTTATAGGAAAGATGGACAGAGACTTTTAATCTGAGCCTGTACTGACAGAATAAGGTGCTGCGATTTTAAACTGAAAGAGGGTAGATTCAGATTGGACATAAGGAAGAATTTTTTTACTGCGAGAGTGGTGAGACGCTGTAACAGGTTGCCCAGAGAAGCTGTGGATGCCCCATACCTGGAAATGTCCGAGGTCAGGTTGGATGGAATTTTGAGCAACCTGATCTAGGGAAAGGTGTCCCTGGCCATGGCAGGAGGGTTGGACTAGAAGACAGTCTTTAAGGTCCCTTCCAACCCAACCCAGCCGTGATCCTGTGGCCAGTAAATGGTGTGCATGTTTATATCATAACAGCATTTTGTTTCTAAGATACTAATTTCAAATTTCAGTGCGCTATTTTAGCTACGTAACAGGTTTATTTCAGGAGAATTTTTAGGTTTTTTTGCTGAAACAGAAATAAATTGAAAAATTAAATTAACTTGCACTGGTGAATTTAGTTTAAAAAACCCCACCCAAACCAGACCAAAAACCTCAAAACCAAAAAAGCCAAACAACAACAAAAAAACACCTGAAAACCTTTGTAGCTTTTTCTTGGAGACTTTTATTTGTTTGAGTTTTGCAGCCTGCAGAAACTGAGATTTTTCTTTCTCTTTTTTTCTCTCCTTTCAGACCTCTTATCAGGCCGCTTCCTAGCCAACATATGTTCGATCATGTGCGAAAGAGGCATCCTGTACTTTTTGTGTATGTTGGTGGTGAATCCCCTTTAAAGGTTTGAGGCTTGATTAAATAAAGTTACTTCTTTTAAACTATATCTGCTATACGGAGGTATAGTTTAAAATGTCTTCTATAAAGTTCAATGACTGAATTGCACGATTGCAATAAAATCTTGTCTTTTTTTTGTTTATGGAAGTGTTTTTACTGTCTTGTGTCAGAACAATGTTTTCTAATTACTGTTTGAAGATAACCTATGTCATAAAACTTTTATTTGAAGCATACTAAAATTTCAGAAATCGAAAAACATTGTTTGTGTTTTTGCAGGAAAAATACATTGAAGTTGCTTCAGAACTAATAGTTTATACATACTTTTTTTCTGCCTCAGAAGATGTGCTGCCTGAGGTAAGCTGTTTTAGTTCCAGCTGTTTCCTGAGAAGTCGTGTAGTTCTACTTATAGATGCAACTTTACTGTTTTGATAGTACAGAAATGACTTTTTCTGGGTGTATTTGGCTTCAATAAAATTCACACTAATTACGCTGAAACATTTAGTTTTTTAATCTATGTAGTTAAAGAATACAAAGCAATTTTCAGTTTGTCATTGCTTTGCATTGACCAAATTACTTGTTCAGTCACATTGATAAAGTTAAAGAGAAGATATGCAGAGTGTAGCGTGAATGTATGACCTGGTCAAGAAGGCAGATGCTTTAATTTTTAGCCAATGCAAAGCTCTGATTGCTCCTGACAGCCCTTTCACCAACCACTTTTATAACTAGTTTGTGGATCTGTGTCTCGGAGTACCACTGGTACCTTAGTAATTGGAGAAGTGAAAAGGTAAGTTATTTTCACCTTGTGCAGCAGAGCTGATCAAAACATTAGACTGCCCAGGGATCAACTGATCCAGTCTACTGGCTGCAGAACTCTCATGTGGCTCTTTGGAGGATTCTGTAGTGAGGAAATAACTTAGTCACAAGGGTGGAAAAAATGCTACTGCTGTTGTTAGTCTAATCATTGTTGCTTATGTGTTGAAGGAAAATCAAAAGACATTTTCATTTTTTGTTATCTCCGGTGGTACCCAAGTATGACTCAAGCCTGATAACACATGACTTTGAAATCAGTTTGGGATTAGTAAAGTGAGAACTAGCAGAACTTATTTTTTCTAGGCACCTGAATTTTACAACATTATCAGTAGAACTGACTTCATTATAAATAGTGTATTGTTAAATTTCACAAGCTTTGTATCAAAAACTACCTCAATTTGCATATTGCTATTTGCACTTCCACTTCCACTTCATGTGAGCAAGAAAAGTACTGTTCACTCGTGCAGTGGAAAAGAGTGTAAAAAGCTGGAAATCTGGGATTGTGCCATCACAGTGATTGAAGCAGTGACTTGTTTTTTCCACCAATTGTAATTTCCCATGAATGTCATTTAAACTGAAATAGTGATGGTATGCATTATTCTATGGAGAGAAGCAAAAATGTTATGAAATCGCTGTTTACTGATTATAACGAGGCTTTGCATGACAGTATTTGCTGTTAGGCTTTGTTTTATCACCTTGGTTAATCTTATTCCAAGCTTCAAGCATCTTTTGCAAGCCATAAATTGTACATGCACTAGCATTGCCTTGTGTTGCTCCTTCATTGGGGGCTGTTAAGTTATAAACCTCTTGCTTTTACGTTTATTTCCAAGGAAGGTGATGCAGAACGATTACAGAAAGCATGTCATTTGGAAAAGCACTCATGATACTGTTCTTATGTTTCCTGAATATATCAGTAAATAAGACAATTCAGCAAACTTCATAATCAAAATTAAGCTCATAATACAGTTCTTTCTTAATCACAAATGCTGTTAGAATTTTAACTTATAATGGTAGCAAGCAGTTAAGGAGTAGATACAGTATTTCTTCTGTGACTGTTTACTGAAAGCATGAGCTGAATAATATTCTTTAAAGTTCAAAGGGAAAGGTTTCTACACCTTGTATTTTCTTTAAGTATGTTGCTGACTGTCCTAAATATCATATTTAGGAGAGTAATGCAGGCATCTATTGTTTTATTTGCCTAAATTAGGGCTATTTGCAGCCCTGTCTGCTTGAACCACAGGAAATAGCCCAGATTTAATAGTATATGTTTTCAATGTTACTGTTGTACTCTGCAATACTGACTGTCCATTTAGTAGAAGTAGTGGTATGACAGGTATAGTTACAACAGCACAAATTTGGAACAGAAAGAATGATTGATAAAACTCTAAAGTTATGATCTTCTATCTAAAGGTCATGTCCAACCAATAAAACATTCTTCATACTATTGCAAATACTAGTAAAAATCTGCTTTTATGATTTGAGACCTATATCTCAAGTATGTGTTTATGTTACTTTTTCATATACAGAAGCTGATAAATTTTTAGTAAATGTAGACAGGCAACATTTAAATGTACTCAGATGGACTATACCTTTACATTTCAAGATTTTGTTTGTTTAAAAATGTTTAGTTCTTCCCTGGATTCATTGAAAACCATCTCTCTTTCAGTATGTGACATTACCTGAATTGCCTGCTGTTGTGGTCTTTAAAGATGGAACTTACTTCGTTTATGATGGTAAGTAAAAGTGGAAATTACCATAAGACAAGATATTTGAAGTATATATGGAGAAAGTGGGACAGTTAGGATTTTTTTGAACGTTCTCTTGAGGTGCTGGGAAATTCCTCAGTTTTATGATAAACAATAACTCCTTCATGAAGAAGAGAAAAAAATACTTTGTTCTTGTGGAACAAATTGCATTTGAGGAGGAACTGGTTTTAGCAATAGTGAAGTAGAAGTAACGATGTTTGCTTTGTGTCATCAATAGGATGTAGCTTCTAACATTACTGATCTGCTAGCATTAATTCACTTAAGTTATCCCATCACCCTTCACTTAGTGTGTAAATTCATCATATGTAAAACAGAAGAAGGCTTTTGCTGGAGAGAGGTCACACATAAGATGAATTTACAGTTCCAAAAAGTTAATCAGATTTTCTCTGAGTGCTCTTCCTGACAGTCAGTTCTCTTTCTCTTGAAGATAACTTGATTTTTTTTCAGAAGTCAGCTCAAAGATTGCATAAAGGGGTCCAGTTTGAGCTTTTTGTGCCTTGGCAACACTGGCTCTGTGTTTTCTTAGTACAGCAAGTCTTCCTTCAAAAACTGTCAAGGACGAAGAAACTGATTCTGCCTTTATTCCTAGTATTAAAATTTGGAGGGCCTTAACTGATAGCTTTGGCTATATGTGACTTTAACATTTGTATCACTTGGATAATGGTAGCGGGGAAAGGTGAGGCAGCATAACCTCTCCCTATGTAACTGACAGAGTGTACCATTCTGTCTGTTTTTCTCTTCCTGAACGCATCTCTCTCAAAAAGAGGTTAAGGAGATGTGGATGGTCGTCTCTGGACCAATTGATATGCAGTTTTAGGCTGGAAAAACTACTTTGGCTTGTTTAGCGTGTAGATTGTAGAATGGCCTGAGACTAGTAATGTTTCATAATGCCACTGACAGCAGTACCCCTGCAAAGTATATATCCATATGTATGGATATTGATATGTAAGTGCTAGATTAGACTCAGACTGTACTCTAAAAAGCCCATGTTTTCTCGTCTTCAGATGTCCGCAGACATAACGAATTTGCATCACGTTGGCTAATAGATACACTGCATATTTACAAATGCATCTACTATTGATTTTTATTGGTTTAGTTGCAGGGTTTTTTTTAAGTTGAAAACATATCACAGAGAAGATTGTTCTGCTGTTTTAATTTTTGGGTATCAGTATTACCTCAGCAAATTATTCCAGATGGGCCATCAAGAACATTCTTTGTGATTTCATAGAATGGCTGTACTTAACTTTCTCTTCAGTCTGTTGCCTTACCAATAATCCTCCAGGTAAAAATTCATGCTACAGCCTCCTTGACTGGCATTCAATTTTATTTTATTTATTTTTTTTTAAATAAGCCTGGAGGAAGAAAAGTTGTCAAAGAGGAACACTTCTGCATTGCTTTTTGCTGCATGAGACACCTGCTTTTTTCACACCTTTCAATATAACACAAGCTTATAATTAAAGTCTAGGTTCTAAGTAATTTTGTAAAAATTCTACTTTTTTGTAATCTATTGGAAACATTATAGATCAAGTAAGTTATGAAGACAGGATATAAGAGACTGGATAAGGTTATGTGCGACTGCTATGATTAGGCAGAATGGTGAAGAGCTCACTATGAGAAAAAGGTTGAACAAAATCCATTTCAATGCTGTGGCCTTCTGTTATGTTCTGTTTTTTTTTTTATTACTTCCCCACATTAAGGGAGTGTGATGCAGATCTATGCAAAGCTTTATGCTTGTAATTCCTTGCTACAGTCTCACACATCATATATGTTTATTTCTATTTTTCTTTTTTTTTTTTTTACTTGTGGTTAAAAGCTAATCATAATGATGTTGCTGGTATGTTTTAGACTTTGGTTGTTGAAACATCTAGCATCTGAAACTAGCTTTCAGTATAACTGATTCTAAGTCATATGTAAATATTGTTAATTTACAGTCACAATGCTGTTAATACTACTTTTTATTGATTTCTTTCTGCTTCATTTCAGGACTCACAAATACTGCTTTGCTTATTTTTTTCTCTCTTCACTTTCTTTGAAACTTTAATACCCCCCGTTAAAAGCAGGGATTGAAACTTTTCATTTCTTCACTTGGTTATAGTTATCTTCTAGAATGGTATTGTTTATAGTTGATTTAGGAAAAAATAATCAAATCAGCTTTTCATACTTTGCTGTAATATATTCACTTCTTGTTCAGTAATTGAAATAGCTTTATGAATTTTAAAACTGAAATGTCCAGAAATGCATGAGATCTTGTCTAATAATAAAAGAAAGAACGAGGGAAAAGTGTTTGCTGAAACAAATGAAGTACTGAAACAAATAAATTGCCCAAAAGGAAAAAAAAAAGCATGATGTTTGTTTAACCTTCAGCATTCTTTTGTTGTTTGTTTGTTTCTTTTTAAAAGAGTATGAAGATGGTGGTTTGTCATCCTGGATAAACAGAGAAAGATTTCAAGGTTATCTTAATGTAGATGGCTTTACGCTGTATGAACTTGGAGATACAGGTGAGATGCTACTACCACTGAACTCTTTGGCCTCTCTTGTTCTTAACAATAAAAAAAAATAAAAAGCACTAAAAATGTGATTTTTAAACCTAAGAAATAAATTAATCTCAGAGTCAGAGTTGACAGTGCCATATTTGTTTTGATGTTGGTGAGTCCTGTTCTATTGACTAGAGGCTTCATCCAAAGCCTGCACTAATCCTTTTCTCACAACATAAAAATCAGTGTCTAATTATATAGTATTCTCAAAAAATTAGTACGACTTTTAATTTATGAGCAGCTTAGATGTTTTGCATATATTGCATCTTAACTCTAAGAACATTTAAAAGAAATTTTATGACTGGATTTAGGAGTATCAAATATAGTTGTGTTTAGGCATGTCTTGCGTAAACTGCATTAAGATATCTTTAAAGTAGATATAGTAAGGAAGAAAGAAGAGCATGTACCAAAGTGGAGTTGTTTTGGAATACTTTAGTTTTTCTGCAGTAAAATATTGTGCAAACCAGCTGAAAACTTTGCAGCCAACTGACTGCTGAAATGGGCAAATCACTTGTACTGCTCTTAAAGTATGCATACACTGAAGAAGCAGAAAAAAATACTTTAAGAGTTGATGTTTCCGGACCAGGATACCTTATAATCTACATTCCATTTTGAAAGAAAGAGGTTTATATTCAGTGTAAAATTGAGTTATTTCAAGTTTTAAAGATTATAAAGCATCTGGGATCTTAGATGTTTTTAATATTAGTTTCACAAGGTAATTTGCAGAACTGCTGTTAGAAATTGGTTACATGTAGCATATTTCTTCCTGCTGCATTTTGTAATTCTTCAAATTACAAAAAAGAAATAATGATTTCATTAATACAATGGAGAAGCCATCATTCAATTTTTAAGAGTTTTATGTATAAATACACAGTACCTGGAATTTATCTGCATCTTTTCCAGTCTAAAAAGGACTTGTCTCCTAGTGTGTTTACTAGGATAGTGTCTTAGGGTGTGGAAAGAAATGGGAAAACTGAACAGTGAGCTATGGAAGAAGCAGGAGGGGAGAAGCTATTACTGTTTCACGAGAGAGCCTGGGAATGAATCATTGTTCTTGGCCTCAAGGCTCTGCAGTATTACTTGAAGAACGAGTTTCTTTTTCTAAGGAGAATGCTTCCTGTAGGATGGTGATAGGTATGAATTGAGCAATTCATTGCCTTGGTGGGCAGATACTGGGTGAATCATGGTGTCTTGAGAATATTAAACTGTTCCTATGCACTCTAGAGGCTTTAGTTAATCCAACTCCTGACTACTCTCTTAACAAACCGATTTTCCTAACATGAAGTTGCTTGATCTGGTGAAAGTTTGGCCAGCTTTCTAAACATATTTTGATCTGGTTCACCTTAAGAGGCTTCATTGGTTTTATTAATTTTTTTTTTTTAATCATGAGAAACTTCACAAAGTAAATCCTGATAAGATCAGTATGTTCTAGTGTTTAGTCTTTAACGGTCCTTTGACTAAGGCCTGTGAACTAAGTTGTTTTTCTGCTCTAATGACTTCTAGGCTCTATCAGTAAATTTTCCAGGTTTTTTTCTTCAAAGTTACTGCTCCAAATTGTTAATAGTGTGAAAAATAGTCCATACTGAATCCATGCAATAGTGATTAAGTCACTAATAATGGCAATTACAAGCTCATTCTGTAATAATGTTTTTCATAGCCTCACTTTTAGGTATATGCTAACATGCAGCTTGAGTAGGGAATGAATTTAATCTGTGCTTTTTCCCCTTTTAACTTCTTTCTATAGATAGGGTTTTTGTAGAACACTAGTGGTGTAGTATCTTAATTTATTTTCAGTAACTTTAAGAAAACTACAGTTTGGTCAGATAAAAGAGGCTATTAGGCATCGAGGTTGGTTTATACTTAAAACTGTCCTTGTAAAGTTTCTGATCTTCTAGGTTGGAGTATTTTCCATCTGAGAATGTATGTATCTTTTTTACATGGTTTCAAGTATTTTATTCCTTATTTTAGGAAAACTTGTGGCTATTGCAGTCATTGATGATAAAAACTCTTCAGTGGAACATACCAGGTACAGAAATGAGCATTGGTGACACTATGAAAGAAATGTGCTGGTATGACATAGAGAACTTTGGAAGTTTAAGTATTTAGAAATGTTAGGTTAAATGAATGGTTTTAACCTGTGGTTGTTCTTATATAATATATGATTTCAGCCTACTGAATTTACCTAATTTATGGCTCTGTTGAAGCATGTGTGAGTTCAGTGAGGTGATGGGAATTCCTGTATCACTCTTCTACCATTTTTTAATGAGATCCCATGACCAAAAGTGATTGTATAGCTTTTTAAAGCTGTTGTGTCACCTTTTAAACATAGATGAGAGTACTTGAGTTCAGGTTGCTTTGAGATGAACTTAGTAAGTGACTGTTCTTCAGCTCGGTTGCATTAAAAATAATTTAGTGATGCTTATATATTAGTTGTCTGTGGAACTTAAATTAAGAATGGACGTTTTCAGTTGTGTTGGAGTTTGCTGAAGAGACTGAGAGGAACAAGACCTTCCCCTGTTCTGTTCTGGTTGCATAAATTAATTAGATTAAGAAAATGTTCAAGTACTGTGTATGCTGTTTTCCCAGACTTCTTTGGATTTTCTTCAGAGTCACAGTGTTGCATATTGAGAAGGCAGTAGATGGAGTGAAGCAGTGTTACTGTGTTTTTTGGTTTTTTTGGAGATGATGTGGTAGATAGCTTTTTAGCCCTTAGAAATGAAGCAAGATGAATGAGATGTGTTTTGTTAATGGAACAGGGAACCCGTATTGATGCTTGCTGGAGAAATCTCAGTGTCTGTTGTTTGTATTTCAATAGAATATATTCTGGATTATCAATGTAACTTCTTTTTTCTCCCCAGACTAAAATCTATTATTCAGGAAGTTTCTAGAGATTATCGAGATCACTTTCACAGGTAAGCCCTTGTGGTACTATGTCTTAAGTGAACTTCTGCCTCAAACTTTCTCAGACAGCAGTCATTTTTTTCTACGTGAAAAATGTTATGGTGCCTGCTTTTATGCTCATACACTGATGTTTTATAAAACCATTCCATTTGTAGAGTGTGTGTTGGGATGCTGATTGTCCTGTGGATCATCAAATTTTTGAATTATATTGCTGAGCGTGTGCTCTCATATTCAGTTATAGGTAAAATATTTAAGGAAGAACTTTTGCTGAAACCTATTCCTCTGTTTACTTTTCAATCATTTCTCTTTTCACTGCTTCTCTTACAGGGACTTCCAGTTTGGCCATATGGATGGAAACGATTACATTAATAGTTTGCTAATGGAGTAAGTTAATTCTTCTTTGACTATTCTTTTCTTTCTTGTATTTATTGCTACGCATGTTTAATTGAAAACAATCTTCTGAAGAATTCCTCCCTTGCATGGGTTAAAAAACATTTCTGTCCTCAGAATTCGGCATGTAACACAGTATCAGTTGTTTAAGTTAAACTGCATAATTTAATGTTGAAAGTTTAGCTTACTGATAATTCTGACTGACAAAGTTTTATCTTTTAGGTCTACTTTGTTTAATTATTGTATTAGAATTGTGGGGTTTTTTTTCCTTTGATAAATTAACAAAGTGCTAGACAAAAGTTATGTCACTTTGTAGCAGGAAATGTAAATAATAGTTACGCGTTATCTGTGTCTTTTATTTCTGGAGAGGCACATTTCATTCTCTATGCAATTTTAAGACTGTTGCATGGGAATATGCTTCTGCAGAGAAAGAACATAAAGTGCTTGGAAGGTGCTGTCTGTACTTGATATGTACATGGTAGATTTTGAAATGTGTGAGTCGTTTAACAAGATGCTTGACATTTGCTCATTCTATGTTACTTGTCTAAAAATGCATAATTAGGGAGTTAAGTTGCTTGACGTTTACAGGTGACTACTTGTACTCTCTGGCCTTTTTTGTGAAAGAAGGGAGAAACATGAGTCAGTATGTCACCTCTAAGTTTTCCAAACCCCTTTCTTGGGCATCGGAGCGTAAGCAAACCTTGTGTTCATGCTCCTAAATGTTCTGGGAACTTCATATTAGACATAAGGTGTGTATTTCTGTGGATGCCTGTAGATTAAGACCTGGATACAATTAATTTAAAAACATCTGTTCCTCAATTCAAGTTAGGTGGTGATTGATCTGATGCTTTATAGCTGCCAAAAGTGAGATCTTCCTCACTTCATTATTGCTTCTCCTGTCCAGGCTCTTATGTCTGACAGTCTGCTGAGCTTTTTCAGACTGTTTATCTGCCAAAAAGTGTTTCCTTTTTTGGCTACATAAGTAGGGAAGTTATTTTGCTGATCCAGCAAAACCCTTAAATATCTTAAAGAAACGGGAGAGGGAGATGAAGTCTCTGGGAGGAAGAAAATGAAGGGACAAAAGACAGAACTGGCACTTAGAGCTGTAGTGATGTGGTAGTTATGGCAATATTTGTTTGACTGTGTTATTTAACTTAAATTCGGGCTTTTTGCAAATTATAATCTTCAGTAAATGGGAAGTTGCTGTTAAAGTACTCACAGGCTTTTAATTGTTTTCTAAACACATTGCAGTGCTTTAGGTTTTCACTAGATGGCAGCAAGTGGAAGTAGAAATAGCCTCGTGAATAGTGAGAAACGTATTGCAAAATATTTTTTTAGTGTGCTAGACGTACACAGGAAAAAATTTTGTTTCTTCAAAGGACAAAATACTATATGATTCCTGGGGATAGGAATAGTACTAGTAGTCCCTCACAGAAGTACACTTACATACTTGGCTGTAACTCCATTAGTAGACGTTATAACTTATCTCTCTTCAGCAGTGGATAAACATGTTTTTGTTGGATTAAGAATTATGAAGTTAAAACTATGCACAGAAGAAGAAAAAGATATTATGTATTTTATTGAAAGCAAAAATACATCTTTGTGTAATCTAAGATATTCTCACTGGAATGTCAACTATAGGTGTATGTAAAGTATTAATTCCGTGCCTCTTGGGAGAAAAATATGAAATGTGTTTTTATGAATTTCAGTGTAGCTTATGAAGCTTGTCTTTCAGCTGCACTACAGGCAACTCCAAGAATCTCAGTTACCAGGCTCTGAGGTTCAGTGCATCCAAGTAATAAAACTCATTCTGTTTTAGCTGGGATGGGATGTTTTGGTAGAGATTGTTAACTTGTTACCAGGTGCTTGCAATAGAATCATAGAATCACCAGGTTGGAAAGGAGCCACTGGATCATTGAGTCCAACCATTCCTAACACTCCCTTAAACCATGTCCCTAAGCACTTCATCCACCCGTTCCTTAAACACCTCCAGGGAAGGCAACTCGACCACCTCCCTGGGCAGCCTGTTCCAGTGCCCGAATTTTTTTTTTTGATATCCAGCCTGAACCTCCCCTGGCAGAGCTTCAGGCCATTCCCCCTTGTCCCGTCCTGTCCTCTGTCACTCGGGAGAAGAGGCCAGCTCCCTCCTCTCCACAACCTCCTTTCAGGTAGTTGTAGAGAGTAATAAGGTCACCCCTCAGCCTCCTCGTCTCCAGGCTAAACAACGCCAGCTCTCTCAGCTGCTCCTCGTAAGACTTGTTCTCCAACAAAAGCACTTGACTTCATTTAATTGTTTCTGACCTATATTTCTTGTTTGTTCCTATTAAATTGAAAATAAAAATGTCAAGGAAAAAATTACATTTAGAGAATTTTATGTTGTGGGTTGTCACTGTGGAGAAAGTTTTATTGTCTGGTTGGTTTTTTTGAAGTTACTTTGAAAAGACAAAGCTATTTTGCTATCATTGTAGTTGGCCTTACATTTTCTGAGGTGCCACCATGATTTCAACTTGAGTACTGGGAAGGTGTTCTGCATGTTAGGTTTTAAACTCCTAAAAGGCTGAATACTTTAGAAGATTTTCATGTATAAGAATTAAACTTGTTCTTTTCTAGGCTTAGAATTGAATTTAAATTAAAAAAACCAAACAAAACATCTAAAATGTTTGAGAAAATTTAGAATAATTTCTATGATTTCAAAGTAAAGTGGGAATCTTGAGTAAAAGCTAGACTATTCTCATTAAATAGCTGATTATGGACTGATAGCTACAGTTAAGCCTGAAGTCATCATTGATATTTGAGGTGTTCAGGGTCCTGGTTTAGTGGTTGATAGGAATGGCTGCACTCAATGATCCAAGAGGTCTTTTCCAACCTAGTGATTCTATGATTCTATGATATTACACATATTACAAATATACATGGGTGGGGCAGTATTAGATGAGAGCCAAAATGTAGGAAAAAAAAAAGTTTTCATTGCTTCTGTTGTGAACCAAAGCTACCTAGTATTTAAATTCATTATTAACAGAACTGTAGAAAATTGGCAAAGAATACAGGAGATTTTTCACTTTATTTAATATATTTAAAATCTTGATTGTTGAACAGTGTACTCGTGCAATATTGAATTTTCCTAAGCCTAATATAATTTTGATTTTAGGGCTGCTTTGAACAGTTGATTATTCTGGTTTATTTCCAGTGATAATTTCTAACTTTTTTTTTCCTTTTTTCTTCTGATTCTGTGGTACTAAACAGTGCTTCTGTGTGTGAAGATCAACTACCCAGTAATAATTGTTTACTAACTCTGTAGCTCATCTGCTGTGTCTAAAATATGTAGTAGAACTTTGGTTAGTATAGTTTATTCTTTTGACTCGACAGCTAGATGTTGTTTGATACAACTGATCAGTTGAACCATGGCTATATGGAACTGGATTTTTGGATTATACTTTTGGCTTTATGCACTAAAACACTTAATGTGTTGTAGTACTTGTACATTTCAGATTCAAGGCTACTGTGTGTGTGATCTCTTACTAGTTGGAACTCACAAGGCACTTTATATGCAGTCACTATGGGTATGCAAAATGCAGTAAGCTTTAATAGTGTAGCTGATACAGATGTGAAGGAAAGAATATTAATGAGAAACATGCTTTTCTATTCAAGTGATTCTCTTCCCCCTTCCCTCTTGCCTTTAAGGAACTGCTATAAGGCACACACACAGAGGATAAATAGATAACCTTTTAAATGATGTGTTTGAAGTTGTGTTTTGCACAGTAGTTCTTTAAATGTTTAAACTATCTGTTTTATGTTTCCAGTGACTTGACAATCCCGACTATTGTTGTATTGAATACCTCAAATCAGCAGTATTTTTTGCCGGATAGGCACATTGAGAACACAGAAGACATGGTTCAGTTCATTAACAGTATCTTGGATGGTACAGCTGAAGTAAGTCTTCATTCTGACGCGGGATATGTTAGTTGGTGTTTATTTCCTCAGATGCTAAAGTAGGGAAAAAAATGGTTACTCTCATTGTTACGCTATGCATTTTATCTTCCTGATCTGTCTGTCTTCCTGTCTTGGGTGCTGTCAGTGAATATGTGATTCTGAATTCTTGAGGTATGCTGTTGCTCACTGTTTTGACTGCAGAACTTCTTGTAGAAAGTAAGCGTTTCTTTTTGTTTCTCTTGATATTCATTTTAGTGGTGTCACTGGTAAGTGGGGAGCTTTTTATTACTCTTCTGGTTTGTTTTAAATGCACTTGTTTAAAATTTCTCTTCTTTATGCATGAAGAGCATAATTAGAGCATAGTTTGGCTGTACCCTTTCTTTTGAGTCGTAAATCACTAAATCCAATAGCTGAATGAATGATAGGTTCAGATTCAAAAAACAGTGCTGAACTTGCTTTGCATATTTTAGACACAAGCTTACCCATCTCTCTCTGCTCTAAAACTGAAAATCTCCTGTCTTTTGTTATTAAAAAATTGTCCAAGCCATCAATTCCAGATGGATTTTTTTTTTTAAATGTTGGCAAAACAAACTCAGGTTTACTTATTCCCTCAATATCCTCTAGGCTGTGCAAAAGGCTATACTGTGTGAATGAGGAAAGAGAGAATGGGTCAGGGCTTTCATACAGTCGTAGAATCATAGCATAGTTTGGGTTGGAAAGGACCTTAAAGATCACTTCATTTGCACTTAAGGGACAAGGAGGCTTTGCAATGAAAGGGGCCAGTGCTAACAAATCATTTGGCTGCCACCTGGGAAAAGCCTGTGTTGCTTTAAGCTCCAATTCACTGTATATTGTATTGGTGTAGCACTTTATGGTAAACCAGCAGTTTTAGGTCATCGAGTGGTGGTGGCAGGTAATACTGTAGATCATTTCAGTTACATGGGGTACTTTGGTTTATTTAATCTGGCAAATTGATATAGCAATATAACATAGGTGGATTTGCACATCTGTTTGTTAGAATGCCAATACAAGACAGACAATACAGGATGTGGTTTCATTTCAGCTATATGGTGTCTACAAACATAAAACGGCACTATTTTGGCTATTTTCAGGCCCAAGAAATCGTGCAACTGTTGAAGAATGACAGTCTTTAAAGTATGCTTGTAAAAAAGTAACAGCATGCAGACTTTCTGAAACACAGTGAAATTTCTAAGGATTATAACATTCTCACCCTCCCTTCTTTGGGAAATACTGGATTATTTCCTTGACTTTCTTGTTATTTTTGTAAGGCCCTGTAGGTAGCCTTCTGTGAGTTTGTTTGAGGGGGTTGTAATTTGAGGGCTTTTGGTTAGGGTCAAGTGCTGATCAGTTAACTTCCAAAATGTGGATTTTCTTCCTATTTGTTTCTCTGGCAGCACAAGACAGGTTAAAACCGTTCCTGTTCAACAGACAAGTTGTATTTGGGTTCTTGTAGTTATTTTGAAGGTTGCAAAATTAAGTAGTAATGTAGGTATAGTCTGTCATTGCTTAACACAGGTTTTCTTGGTTACACATTCATATCTTCTTCTTACATAGTTCTTAAATTTTTATAACTGCTTCTCTCATAACCATAAATAGATATCAAACAGCTGCATGAAAGTTCAGATGATCTCTGCAATTGTATAATTGTTACATCAGGAAAGTTGGTAGTTCCTGTTAGTATTCCTCTATTGTAATAAAGTGGAGTGCCAGTTCAGTGTTAGTTTGCACTGATTATTTAAAACAACTGTGAGATAATTTTTTTCAGTAGACTGTTGAAATATTTATCCATGCTTGGATTATGAAACGTTGGAGTATCTGGGCATTATGAGGTGCAAGAATAATTACTTTTCATTTCCTTCTAAAGGGACTTAAGAGGTCTGAAGAATGAACTTTTGGAATCATAAGTGAAAAGTGTCAGCAGTTTTGACATGGTTCCATTTGAAATTTCAGGCACAAGGTGGTGATGGACTTCTGCAACGAGTCAAGAGAATAATCTATGATGCCAAGTCTACTGTAGTGGTAAGTTTTACATTTAGTTAAACTAGATGGTGCCTTTGTCAATTACCATGATAACATTTTTAGAAAGCTCAAAAATATTTTCATGTGAGTTTGTTTGTGTTATATATATTGTATATATATCATAGGTAAATAAATAAATGTTAGATTTAAGCCAAATTAATTTCTTGATTCAAGTTTTTAATATAAAATCACAAAGTTTGGGTTGGAAGGGACCTTAAAGATCACCGAGTTCCAACCCCCTTGCCATGGGGTGGGACATGTCCCACTAGATCAGGCTGCCCAAAGCCCCATCCTACCTGGCCTTGAACACCAGCAGGGATGGGGCAGCCACAACTTCTCTGGGCAGCCTGTTCCATTGCCTCACCACCCTCATTGTGAAGAAATTCTTATGTCTAGTGTAAATCTGCCCATCTCTGTTTATAGTCATTGCACGTAGTCCTGTCACTACAAGATGTTGTAAACAGTCCCTCTCCAGCTTTCTTGTAGGCCCCCTTCAGGTATTGAAAGGTTGCTGTAAGATCTCCTCGAAGCCTTTTCTTCTCCAGGCTGAATAACACCAAATCTCTCAGCCTGTCTTCGTGTGGGAGATGCCTCAGCCCTCTGATCATCTTTGTAGCCCTCCTCTGAACCTGTTCCAACAGCTCCCTATCCTTCTTATGTTGAGGATTCCAGAACTGGACGCAATACTGTTGAGGTCTCACAAGAGAGGAATAGAGGTGCAGAATCACCTCCCTTGACCTGCTGGCCACGCTTCTTTTGATGCAGCCCTGCATACAGTTGGCTGCCTGGGCTGCGAGCACACATTGACGGCTCATATCGAGCTTGTCATCAGTCAGCTCCCCCAAGCCCTTCTCCACAGGGCTGCTCTCAATCACATCATACCCCATCCTGTGCCGAGGTTGCGGATTGCCCCAACCCAGGTGTAGGACCTTGCACTTAGCCTTGTTGAACTTCATGAGGTTCTCAGAGGCCCACTTCTCCAGCCTGTCCAGGTCCCTCTGGGTGACATCCCATTCTTCTGGTTTAGCAACTACACCACTCAGGTTGGTGTCATCTGCAAACTTGCTGACGGTGCGCTCATTCTTGCTGTCTATATCATTGATGAAGATATTAAATAGCCGTGGTCCCAGTACGGACCCCTGAGGGACACCACTTGTCATGGATCTCCATTAATAATAATTTTGAGTGTGCTAAATATTCAATATACATTAGTTTCTTCATTTTTCACTCCTTTTTCTGTATTAATCTGACATGTATTTTAACAGGGAGAATTTGAAGTCTTTTCCTTGACTCTTTTGATGTTCTTTCACTGAAATTGACGGCACATTCCCTTTCTTAAAATTGTTATGGTTTCAGTCAAATTATTTAGAACATGAGAGGGTTAAATACTACACTTGCTGTAGTTTTAAAACAAATATTTTAATCATCTTTTTTGTAGGATAATTATGTTTAATAGAATTTTGTTGGGAAGGTGTATGCAAACCCATTTCTTCACTTGTCCTTCACAAGCAAACAAAACCTGTGCTGTGAATTTAAATTGGTACACACATTTCTCTATGAGTGCCTTCCAGATATCTGTGAGTGTGCAAAATGTAGTCATCAGTTTCAGAAACTAAAAGTCCTTCCTCCTGTGCCATTAAAGTATTTTTCAGTAGAAAACTGTCTAATAACAGAATGTCTCTGCAGACTCCTTATTACTAAAACTAATTTTTGAAAATGAGACATGTATAAGATATGAATCTGGTTGCTTCAAAGTGTTATTTAATACCGATAGAACAGTTGTTTCTTAAGCTTTAAACGATTAATAGGATATACATTTGGCATGTTAAAATTATCACAATGCAACACTGTAATATTTGAAGTTCTAATACTTCTTTAATGCACCTTCAGTATGAATTGTTAAAATAAGAACAGCTCCTCCTTTCTGACAAATAAGCCCCTGACTGTCATTCTGGATGTTTTTGAATACACAGGGTATTTTATTAGCAGTGTTATGGTTACGTTTGGACTTGATCTTAAAGGTCTTTTCCAACCTAAATTATTCTGTGATTCTGTAATAAGTAATGTAGCAATTTTGTATAATCACTAAAAGTGTTTTTTACTTCAAATTTGTGTTTCAACAGTCTGTGTTCAAGAGTTCACCACTTCTGGGATGCTTTGTCTTTGGGTTGCCCCTGGGTGTCATCAGCATTATGTGTTACGGAATCTGCACAGCTGATACAGATGGAGGGGTAGATGAACATGAGGGAGCTAAAAAGGAAAATGGTGATCGGGAGTTCACGGATGAAGGTAGTGAGGAAGAACAAGAGGAGGAAAAGAATCGAAAATATACAGAACTTTCAGATGGAGAGCTTACACAGAAAGACATAATGGAAAAGAAAAAAGACTAACTTTTTAGCAAAAAAAAAAAAAATCTCTAGAATTTCCAAATAGACTCCAAATAGAATTATTTATTGCAGGAAGTCATTTAGTGGTGATATTCATGAAAGAGGACCTTTTTGTTTGCTCTATGGTAGTTTTGACTTGCATGTATTCAAATTTTCTCAGAAATTGACAGAAAATAAAAATATGAATGTTCTTTTAATTGTCTTGAATAAATAAACAAAGAGCAATTTAAACTAAAGGAGTTTGCAGGTACAATTTTACACTATTTTTTTGAAAGGTTTTGAATTGTTCATTTCCAGAACAGTGAGATAAAGATATTACTTGACTTTAGTGTATGTGATCAACTACTACCTTTGTAGCCCAGCTAAAAAATCATTCATGTAAAATGAATGCTAAGGGCGATTAAGATCTGTAAAGTCTTTCAGAGCCTGATAGCTAAAGACAACTTAGAGTTTTCCAAGAAGTCATATGTTCTACCTGTTGCACAATATTTTGGAAAAAAAAGAAACCCAAACTTTTCTTAATGTTCTTAGGCATTTCTCAAGTTAAATTTGTTATGAATTAGAGCACCATTTTACCATGTAATAATGCATCTATTGGCATTCAAGAATGTTTGCTTGATATAGGATGTGGCAGTTGTATGCTAAGTTAAGTCTTTATTAGCACTTTAGCAGATAAAAAAATTGGAAAACTACATTAAACCTTTCGGAACGTGATTGCCTGTTAAATTGTTTTGTATGGATGCTTACACAAACTTATAGTGCAAATGATCTTTAAGTTATCTGAATCCACAGCACAACTTGATAAGGACATAAATATAAACACACTCTTGACTGTTTTGCATAACTGTCTATTGACAGGGGAGTCGAACAGTGTAGGTTTAGTTTACAGTGTTTAATGCGGATTGCTATATATCTTTGAATTATTTGGTGTTGATACTTATGTTTGAGACTGTTACATACGCTGAAGGAGGGAGTTAATAGAGCATAATATTAACATTCATAGGATTGTTCAGGATAACGATTTTTTTATGACCTGTTTAGTGATAAAAATCACTTTTAATACAACCCTGTGACTGAAAAGGACTAATTTGTGTCCAGGGTTAAAATCCCCAAGGATAAGCTGTAAAGCAGCCTTTGGCATCGATGTTATAGAGAGTACCACAGAAACAAAAGTTTAATTGCTCTTCCTCTTAGTATTCATGATGGGGTTTTGTTTTGTTTTGTATTTAAAGCTATATTACTGTGTAATACAGATTTTAATATCCTCCTTGTAAGGCAGCTTGATCACAAAAGAAGTTACTATGCTATAGCACTAATTTAAAGAATTTTTTTTAAAATGGGTAAGCTTAAATAGACAAGGTCCATGCTTGAGTAAACCTGATGATGATATAAATCATAACCAGGGAAAATGTGTTACATCCTTTTTCCTTGTAGGAAAGAAACTTGTTTCTTCTGTTTAAGTAGCTTGCTAACAACTGGCTTCATGTTGCAGTGCAGAGTACAGTAAGGAAATTAGGAAGTTTTTTTCAGAAAAATTCCATGTTTGGAGTCCAAGCTTTTTACTTTTGGGAGGAAAGAAAAAAAATTAGTTCATAGAATTCAGAGTAGCAGGTGTCTGGTATGGGGTTTTTCCCTTTTTGTTTTCTCTTTTTCCATTTTGCCAAATTGCCTTTTTTTCATTTTTTGTCATTATAACTAGTTGTACAGTTGCCTTTGGGGGCGGGGAGACAGAATCTTTGAGGTGTAGTTTTAGCATATATATAAAGATTGAGAAGCTTAAAAATGTGTTTAGAAATCTTTTTAGCACAGTGGAGAGTTTTTTAATTGCTTAAAAAAAAATCAGTTAATGACATACTTGTAAGTTTCTTTAGACTTTGGCACATCTCAGTGCTGACAGTTAAAAAGTAGGACTATTAAAGTAGTAATATGTTTTCCTGATTTGTCTGTTTTCTTAAGATTTAAAGTACAGATCGATTACCTATTTAATTTTTACTCAGGCTGGAAACCTGCAGCTTTTGACATAGAAACCTAAAGTGGTCTCTGGAACACTGCTGTTCCTTCTATGTTATGTAATTAAAAAAAAGAATTCTGAATGCTGCTGCACTGCTAAGAACTGTTCAACTATTAGTCTTCATTTTGGTGGTTACTTTTGTTTGTGTTTATAAACAGTAGTAGCCAAATAACTTAGTGAGAAATCTTCTGAGGTATGGGCCTGAATATGATAAATACTGTGTAATAAAGAGAACACACTGGCATCTGTTAAAACTAACGTTTAATTGCTGGTTTTAGAAAGGAAGTATGTGTGTCAATCACTTCTGAAATGTAATATCAATTAGATGTTTACTGAACTGTTCAAAGTTCAACTTGAAATGTACTGCCATTTTCACCAACTCTTCCCAGTGATATTCAACAAAACTCAAAAAGAAGAAAAGCATGTGAGTCATATGCTGGGTGTCAGAAGGGATGTGTGGTAAAGTGTTTTGCTGTGGTTGTGGAAGCAATCAAGAATGCTGTCTGAGGAGGCATTTGGCATTTTACTTTTTTCTTCAGTCTCTAAAGGTTTTTTAAAGCAACTTCACTGTAATAACTGAATTCATGAAACAATGCTGCTTTTTTAAGTCGAGTGTAAGCCTTTGTTTTTCTGTAATAAAAAATTCGAAAGAGCTTGCTTTCTCTGTTTAATTACACTGTGTTAAGCTTAGATATTACACGTTTTAATAGGAGGCTATTTTTGCTGGGACACTCACTGTAGGCGTTGAGTACCTCAACACAGCGATGCAGCTGGTAGCTTTTAAAGAGTAAAATTAGTTCATCATGTCTGGTAACGTCTCTTCAATATTTTGAAAATACTCTCTAGAAGTGGGTGTTAATATTGACTTGTCTTTTATTCAGTGACTGTTGTGGCAGTATAAAACGAATGAATTTCAGAAAAAGAAATCTTAAAACGCTGGTTTGTTCCATTACCATAGTCTGGAATTCTTACAAGAGTTTCAGTAGCAAAGGGAACATGAGGCAGACTTCTAGTTTACATCTTCTGGAAGAACTTAGTTTTGAGTAGGCTTGACACTTGGACTTTATATTATAGTCTCTCACTGCTTCGTTATTTACTTAGGCTGTTTTAACAGATACTGTCCACACTGTGGTGCTCACTGCTTAAAAGATGGAATGATTACACTAGTCGATCTGATATATTGGAAGACTGCACAGAAGTGTTTAATTTTCATGAAGTGCTTGGGTAAAAGGTATAGCTTGCTCTTTTCTTGCCCAGAACTAATTTACCTGTTACTTTTTTGTCAGTATGTTTGAAGAAGTGGTTGTACTTGGAGAGGTGGGAGGGTGGAAAGTAGGTCTGATGACATCCAAAAGCTCAAATTGGTGTAAAGGGTGCAAAACCATGCAGCCCTTAAGCTGTTAAAATCTCATGAAACTGCAGGTGTCTCGGGTTGTATTATACTGTGACAGAGTGGTTCTGACTCTCAGATCATCTCATGGAGCAAAGCAGCTTTCTACTGTTTTGTTCTCATCACTGAGTATTTTGCTAACAGGTTGAACCATATGTTGCTGTAACCAACAAAGACAATTTTGACAGTATTGTGTTGAATGCTTTGTTGAACTCAACTCACACGGATTTTGTAGTCTGCCTAAGCAGTGTAGGCATTCCTGGAACTATTCTCTTTCTGATTTCTGAAACCTTAACCATTTTAAACTGCTACTAACCTATATATCAAGGTATTGATGTAAAACCCTATTTATCAGCTGATGTGAACTCTCCTGTTGGTAGCATATTTCGTTTAGCTTATACACCAAGGAATATAGAAATGTTTGCAAGGATAAATAGTCTCCAAGCATTTTACATAGAGCGTTTTATAGTGGAGCATTGTGACTTAATAGTGAAACTTGAAGGTTCTAGAAGGTCCTTTGAAAAGAAGCAAGGAAGCTTTCAGGGTGATTAATAATGAGAGGAATGGTATTACTTTGTAGATAAGTTTCTCTACAAGTTTAGATTGGAGAAGAGAGAAAACATCATGGAATGAGTGCGATAACTTGACAGCTTATTTATACTTTTATTGCTTTTCTTGTGTGCTTCTGTCACTTCACTTGCTTTGTGTCGCTTCCAGTAGTCAGTAGCCCCTCTGGCTAGGTTGGCATAGTCTTCAACTGGGTTAATGGCTGTCCTGACCTAAAATGATGGGTGTTTTTAAGATGTCTTGAGATAAGAGCTTGAAACTTTGGTAAGTACTAAGGCTGGCACGTGAAGAGGATGAAAATGCATAGATAGGAGAAATGGGAATGGAAGGAAAGAATGGACCAGGGCCATAATTATCATATCTCTGTCTGGAGGTTTATATGGATGAGCTACATTTAGTGTACATGCATGGCTAGTGGGGTCTTTCCAAAAACCCTATTGTGTCTCTGCTTACTTTACAAAGAGCCTTTGTCTGGATAAGTTTGCCTGACATATAGTGAGTAGCATTACTACCAAATCAAGATTACTTATGGATTTTTTTGCTGTTTCTCAGCAGAAACATACACTTCAAGTCACTCACAATAACACTCTTTAATGTTCGTCATTTGTTTGAATCAAAAATGAAAAAACAACTCTCATCTTAGGTTGCTATACTGCTAGTTCAAAGGTAAGTATATTTAAATATTTGTAAACCTGTCAACTTGTAGTCTTAATGCTTGCAGGAATTAGAGATATAATCAAAACTGTAGGGTTTGTATTTTCATTTTAAAGAAGTGGATTTACAAAAAAAAGTATTAAAAAGTTGCAACAGTCCTTGCAATTTCATTCTTGTTACCTAAATAATTTTGACTCTTCACCCAAACCAGACAGTGTACTTCTCTGTGGTATTCAGTGATAGGATGCGTGGGAATGGGTCAAAGCTGCACTGGAGGAGGACTAGACAATAGGAGGCATTTCTTTACTGACAAGGTGGTCAAACACTGGTACAGGCTTTCTAGAGAGGTAGTCAATGCCCTAAGCCTGTTAGTGTTTAAGAAACATTGGACAATGTCCTTAGTATGCAGGGTATTTTTTTTATCAGCGCTGAAGTGGTCAGGCAGTTGGACTAGGTGATCGTCTAAGGTCCTTTCCAACTGAAAGTATTCTGTTTAATTTGATTTTGCTGTTTATAGATTGTACAAGCTTTAAGTGACTCAATAATAAAATAAAAGAAAAGTACTTTGGGACTTCAGTACCTAAGTTTTTAATCCCCTCTCAAAGTATTTTTTGTTTCCTTTTATGGTAGAGTCATTTTGACTGAGAACTAACTGTAATTTTTTTCAATCTTTTTTCTTAGTATGTTTCTCTAAAAGAATTTTTCCAAATATCCTGGCAGTGTGCTGTACATTAAAAACTGAAATGTAGACCGGTATTTTGGATGACCACTGGCTAATCTTGTTTATTTCCTCTTTGCTTTTGTAAATATGTCTTTTTGATCTTACTTGTGCATATCAAGACAATTGAACTGCTTCTGCTTAGCACTTCTTGCAAGACCACAGAGCTCACCCAACATAGAGTGTTGTCCTCAGGTGCATGTTAAAATTTATTAGATATCATTTTCTACAAGCAGACTCTGGAAAGTGGAGGGGGAAATAAATGGTACCTCATAGAAACTATCAAAATAGCAGTGTTTTTGTGAAACATTTCTGAAGATGCTTTCTGTCAACAAATATTTAAATCTTAGTATCAGAATAACTTGCCTGTCCCTAAACAGAACAGGTGGAATTATAATAAAGAAAAAAAAAAAAAGAAGTCGTTAATGGTAGACTGCATCTGAAGTAGGAGAAGACATGTACACAGTCTATATAGAAACTTAGTTTCTAGGAATACAATTCTCTCTTGAAGTAACAGATGTCCTATTATGTAGAGTAGAAAAGAACTAAGGCTTCATTCTCTTCAATCACTATGAAAATTAAATCGGAAGGTGCTTCCTGGTATACAGAAAATGGGAGAAATACTTGTTGGCCCAGACAAGTGCTTTACAATACATTAGTTGCTCTGCCGCTGGAGAAAGAGATTAATGGCTTTCAGCAGATTTATCATTTAATAGTTGCGTCCGAGTCTTAGTGCAGAAAATAATTATAAATTATGCTGTGCCTTCATGCAAAGTTATGCTGTATGCAGATAAAAAACACTTGGAAATTGAGTTAAACCTTGAGATGGCAATAATATGATGCGTATCTTCCCCCTTTTCTTCACCATCTTAAATGCAGAAGGAATGCACATTTTTATTCCTCATAGCTCATTTATGAAATCCCAGAATGCTTCAATCACATGTGAAATGCCATGGTTTGCAAGAGATGATGTGATATATTGTGGTGTTAACTTAAAAAAAAATATATCCATCGGATCCTACTGTGCATTAGGAAGTATTAAAAGGCTTTCAAAGTGGGTTGAAGGAAAACGGGAAGTATTTTCTGAAAGCTAGATGAAAGTGTTGTTCTGTGCTGAGTACCTTTGGCAGACAGATGTACTGCAATATGGAAAACAGTCTTTGGAAGGGATTTTTAAGTAGCTGGGAACTTTTTGTATCCCATTGTCATGATTTAAAATAGAAAGATTTCTAGCAGATTGAGGGTAAGTAATATTTGATTTTTTAGAACAGGATTTAAATGCAGATATGAATCTTCGTCTGAATTATATTTTTACACTTTGTTTTAATTTAAGTGGTGTGTCTTGGGGTGAAGAGCTAGCAGGGCATTTATGTGAATCTGTGTTGGGTTTCAGTTTCCAGAGAACACCTGGAACTCAAGACTAACGCAGCAGAAGCACAGGGTTCTTCCAGTGGGCTATAACTCCACGTCAGCTTCAGTTTTCAAAAATCGGAAAGCTGCTATGACATGCTAGACCTTGAGTTGCTCACTTAGCTTTCCAAAAGACTCAAGCCACGTATGTAAAATTAATCAAACACGGGGGTTGTGTGTTAGCTAATGGAGTATGATTATCTATGACTTAAACAATCCCAGGAAAGAAGTTGCAAGCATTATTTTAGTTTTGTAAATAATCGTTATGAGGTGGGAGTCTGCAGACCCTTGGTGTGAAATAGCAAAGATGATCTCAAACACCAATTTCTTTTCCTACATCATTTCCCTGAAGCAGAAGCTTGAGTGCACAGAATCGTGTCTCTGGTGAGCGGTGGCTCTGTTAGCCTTTGTTGCACATCTCTGCATTAGCCCCAGTGGCTTTCAGAAAAAGTTAGAAGTTGGCCACAATGAGCACGAGCCTGAAAAACAGCAGCAGCGGAGACTTCAGGAGTCTCGACTTTGACATACAGGCTGTGTGCTGCTGTGAGTAGGTTTAATGGCTGAATACACAGGGAAAAGGACTAAACACTTCAAAAAGTCATCATTGCATTTGCTGCAATGACGTATTATAAGGTAAGGAAGGATACGTGAGGTGTGGAGGTGAGCAGACAAAAAGCCTGTGGAGTATTTCCTCTGCTCAGACCTGTACAGGCTTGTTTGAAGCCAGGACAGGGCAAGTCTGTTTAGGGACAGAGAGTTCATGATCATAGATGTAGGTTGGCTTGTGCCTGTTGGTTCTTGGGCGCTGAACCTGCCCTGTCATGATTAAATTAGAGTGTAGACATGCCATGGAGCCTTAAGTTCAGTTTCTGGCAATCTTCCTTTGACGTGGAGTGCAGTTTTAGGCCATAGTTTAATTATACTGCAAGTTTAATGACTATGCCAGCTTAAGGAGTTTCTATCCTCATGCCTTTCTACGCTGCCCTTCAAATTATGGCCACACAAGTTTTTGGAAAAGCAGTACAGCAAATGGATGAATTAACTGATCCAGGTGAATGCCACTCTTTGGACAGAAGCCATGCAAGGGTGTGAGACAGTAACAAGGGTCTGCAGCAGTGCAGTGGGGAACTTTGTAAGCAGATTTAGTGATAAGCTGGGGATGCCGACTTCAGTGTTTATTTTATCCTTTGTTTGTTTCATTCAGAAAAGAAAGGTGAATTGACTCAGTCCTTACAGTAAAGAAACTGTAGGTTACCGTCCCATGATCTCACTTTCAGTAATGCTGTAATATTATTTGTAATGTACCTTGACCTCTCCTTGATAGGAGACAGTTAATGTGGAAGAGGAAAAATCTTGAGTCCTGTCATGTTATGCAAAATGCCTCTTGCACAAGATATAACTAGGTAAGAGTGGGAAGGTTGCACTTCTCAGTGTAACTGTGGGCAGTCACTGTCATAGTATGACTCACTAGGTTATACATTTGTAGATAAATTCTGCTTTACAGTTCTGCATGCACAGTGAAAACCACAGAATGCTTGAACTCTTCAGTCCAGACTCAGCAATCCTTTTCATTTGTGCATTAGTATCTATGCAAATAACCAAGAGAAATAGGAGCTACATTATAGAAAGGTAGAGAGTTTTCAGACTTGCACTTTAGAAGAGAAATTTATTTCATGTATAAAGATAACTATGTGAATTTATTGGTATTTAGCAATTGGAATTTTTTTGTGCAGTTTCCTATATCACAGTCTAAGAGCTTTGTGAGGTGGGTAGATTTGAGAGCTGTTGCAAGGGAAGGTCAAACAGAAATCTTAAATGTCTGCAATACTTTCTTTTGGAAGCACTTTTCCCAATTAGATGGGAACATTGTGGTTGTAACCTTGGGGAAACAGAGGTGACAGTACAAAATTTATTACTTTCCTAGTAACTTGACAGAACAGCAAAGGCACTTTTAACCAGCAGTGGCCAGAGATGTATGCTAATAACTTAGTGACAGCCTTGACCACTCCTCTTGGCTGAAAAGTCTGCTTTCTTCAACCAGTTGGTCACTTACCTGTTATATCTGTTAATCCATTTTGGTTTGTTTCCCCTCTTTTCTGTTTTCCTCTAACTTCTGTTTTTTCTCTTCCTTTTGTATTGTGCCATCTAACTCTTTTACTATCTCGATTTCCCCTGCTTTTTTTCCATTTTTTTTTAATTCTCTTTTCTTTTCTTCCCTGTATATTAGCAGTTAGAAATATTCAGAAAATATCAGAAAAACCTTTGTTCAGGCCACTGCTTGACCTCTCAGGCTGTTTCATAATGGCTTGTTTCCTTAGCTGCCTGACATGCTCAATGTTCGGATATCTTGCATAGGTTTGTTCATTAATTTTGATTAGCTGAGTTCAAAATTAGTAGGAGAGTTCATTGTTTAAATAAAGTGAAAATTTATTACAGATGACTTACATATTTGAGATTTAAAATATTTATATGCAGTACATAAAACAGCTTGTCTTTCAGCCTTCCTCTTGGAAGTTGTTATATTTTACTTCTGTATTTAGAAAACAGAAGAATTTTAGAATTTTCTTCCTTTAAATAATTATTACAGTTAACGAAGAATTTAAGGCTTCCTTTCAAGGAATACCGTATAGACAAGCATTTACTGATTAATTTTGTCTTGATTTAAACAATAAATATAGTCTTTAAATTTACTACTTTTTCTCTAGTCAGTTATTAATTTCTGTGATTAAAATACTGTAGATACATACCTGTCTGCTACTCCTGTTGTTCATACAGTTAGTTGTTGGGTCAGCAATTGATATTAGGTTGATTAGAACATGGATGCAGAGCATATATTTTTCATAGGGCTTTTCTTTTCTCCCAATCTGCTGGTTTTTTAGTTGAGTGAAATCAGATAATAATATGATCTAGAAGTGACTGATTTTAATGCAATGGCACAACGTATGTGGAAAACACGATGGTTACTGTCAAAGAGCAATTGATATTTTTGTTCTCTTGGCACAACTATTTTAACTGAGCATAACTAATGCCCCTTGTTTTTCCAGAATGCCATGACAGCACTTTGATTCTCATCCAGCCCAAAGTGTGTTCATGGAGACAACTTTCTTTTTGCGCTTCTTTGTTAGTGTAAATATCAACATAGAGACAAACTACTTGAACGTGTGCAACTGATGCGCTGTGTGGTAGTTCTTATAATGAAAATATCTACTTTTGCTTGCTTTAGACATGACCAATGCTTCTGCAATATTTGCAAGAATAATTCCCAATTAGTTTATGCTTGAACACAACCAGAAGATCTCTATGGATTCTTCAAAGCTTTCTACCACTGTAGCTAATTACCTTTTTGCAAGGTAATTTTTTTTGTGAATTGCTTGTTTGTCAATGGTGTTACAATAGCAAACTTCTTGTTGTGCAAGTTCTAAATTTCTGTATGGCCTACAGAACTGGAACAGGAAAAGCGATGATTCAGCAAACTCTCTCTCTTGTACGATGCAGCCACCAAGCATTACAAATTACATGTTAATTTGTCTGTGATCATTAAAGCCTAGGCCTTAAGACTACTAGTTAATGTAATGTCTAGTACCTGTGTCTACTACAATGAGCTGAAATGTTTGATTTTTATATGATGGTGTTTGGGCTATGCCACAACTCAAGTCTCCCAGAAAAAAAAAAAAAATTATTAATCTGCTCTTGAAGCACCATTGAGGTCCGGTAAACTGTAGTTCACTGGAATATTTGAACTATGGTTTCTGGAGATGAAACACTAATGTAATACTTAGCTTTAATCGAAGCCAGTCTATAGCTGTGAGCTCAGAAACATAGCTGTAAGAACTAGAATTTTAAGGTAATTTACCTCTGTCTGAGCTTTGGCGTTCCATTGACTAACAGGTTGTTCTACACCTTAATGCTGTTCTACAGTAACTTTCTGCACAATGGTAAATAATCTGAATTTATAGTTTCATGGACTCCACCTGTCTACATAGTTACTACGAAACATCTTTAAATGTGGACAGTGTGAGTATAGAAACAATTGAACTGCCTCTAAAACTAAGAATCTCAATGGAAAATTATATAAAACTTAAAAATAAACTTATCATTAATAAAATTTTCATACCTAAACCACACTGGTGTTACTAGATCATGCAGTTAACAGTGATAATATGTTTCTGTAAATTAATATTCACTTCTTTTCCGTTTCATATATTCACATGAGGGTAATATTAAAAGATTGTTTAATTATCCATTCTTTAAATCTTCTGAGATTCAGGAAAAAAATCACACTGATGAATAAAAAGGGAAAAAAAGATTATAACTGTTGATCATTTGTATAACTTAATTTTTTGACAACATGTAACTGAATTACTGGGGAGGTTAATAGAGAAAATGCAATTGTCCTCCCTGAAAAACAGACTTGGAATACCATAGATGATCTGTTACACAGAAAATTAAAAGAACATCCCTGTAGTTTTTACTATGCATTATTCAACAAAGACTAAGACAGTTCTGGACAGTTGCTTGTGAAAACAGACCATGGAATTTAGTTGGGATTTCAAGTCTTAATCTTCCAGCATCTCCTCTCTGTTGATATTGGTAATATTAGTAAATGCCAAGTCTCTGAATCTAACTTTGTGCATTAATGTGGGATCTTAATTATTGACAGACTAATCCAGTCCTCCTAGTTCAAGGCGGCTGGAAGTCTCTGAAATATAATTACATGTTTAGAAAGAATTCAGTGGAAAAAAGGATCAAGTTTTTCAAAAGAATTTTCAAAAAATATGTTTTCAAGTCTGTTCTTTTAATGCTTTCAATTTTGCAAGTGTACTAACATGTTCCCCTTGTGATCCCCACCACTCAGAAAACACTTTGTGACTCATCAGTTTCAACTGACTAACAGTACCCAGAAGTGGATTTTAATGCTTTAAATTGAAAATAATTAGTCCACACAGTTTAAAATTCTGACATATATATCTGAGGAAAAGACAAATGTAAATTAAAAAACCCTACTGAGACTACATTACTACAATGAATCACTGTTTCAGTTCAATTCTAAAATAGTTTGGTACATTCTGTGTTTTAAGGCTTTTAAGGAATTTTAAGGTTTAAGTTAAAATTGTAATATTAGGTGTAGAGCTAAGTTATCTTCTACAAATGATTTGTTTGATTTTTATTAGAAAGTTTTATAAATTGCTCTGATATTGAGTTGGTTTTTGAGTAATCCAAGAGAATACTTTGCTGTAGACAGCCAATGAGTGCATGCACCTATAATCGTGAATTTGCTTGAAAATGACTCTGCTGCGCTGTTCCAAGTGGGCTTACAGAATGTTGAGGATGATGCCATTTCTAAACTAAAAACAAGGAGCACCAAACCAACTCTATTTTTTTTTTTTTTTCTGGAGCATTTGACTACTGTAAATCAATTCATTTGGTTTTGCTCTTGTGGCCCATTCATCAATATGTTATTTTTCTCCATGCTGGGATACTCTTCAGTTGCCCATCTTTAGGGAAGAGGCAGCAAACCAAAGTGAATTATATTTAGATGTCTATTAGTTTCAGTATCTTTCTTCTCATACTGTTCTACTCATCTGTAGGTTATGAATGTATGCGTTTCTAGGATGAAGATACTCTGTCCTGTTTTAGAAATATTTCTAATGTGATCCATTATGAAGTCGTCACATAACTGAATTGATGGGCACCTTGCATCATATTTCCTGCTAAAATGAAACTTTTAGAGCTGTCTTCTATTTTTTTGTATATAAGCAATTCTTATTTATATCAATAAATGCTGAATCATAGGAAAGCATTATCTGATTTTCAGCAGATTTTAGATAATTCCAAAATAAATAAGTCTGGTTCATAACTTCATCATAACTATCATGATTTCTCTCAGATCACAGATATTAATTGATAGTGTATGAGGAGAATCATGGAAACAATTTATTTTGTTCAGGGATATAGGCAGTTTAAGGATGTGCTTGATATAATCAGTTAAGAGATCTAATAAACCTCTGGTTTTCAATATGGAAAATCTTTTGAGACTATTTTACACAAAAGGGAAAACACAGGATGGGGCTGGTAGGTATACATTCAGTTTAAAATAGTTATAAAAAAGTACTATCACAATGACAAATCAGTTCTCAAACCCAGATCTGCCCTGATATTTTCCTAGATTGGAAGCTCTTTGATGTCACGATGAAGACCGTGAAATTTCCGTACAAATGTGTAACCTCCTCTGCAGGATGGTTCGTTGATCATGGTAAATGACAAATATTAGATAGACATGCTCTTTGAGGTGCTGCTAGGCCAGTTCTTTCTGTGTGTGAGGCTTTTATAAAGGGTTCGCTATTATTTACACACAGCTAAATGGGAATATCCCTGTAATTAGTTTTGTATGTCAAACATCAAACACTTAAAAAAACATATATGTCTGGTTATTGTGTTGGGATTAAACCATGAGCTGTGTTATTAGCTTGTTGTAGTGTTATATGCAGGTTGTAACTAATGTGTTTGTAAACCTTGCATAATGCCCTAACTTTATTGTTTTAATATTGTGTCCTATCTTTTATAATAATTTACTGTTTTTTTGTCAAAATTATATTGCCGTGGAGCGTTATCAGTTTTAAAACTTTTTATATCCTGAGCATGAGTAGCAGCCATCACACCTTTGGATTTTCTTCAAAGTAAGCAATAATGCTTCAGGAAAATGTAAGAACCTGCTTCATCACAGGTTGATGAAATATAATGTGTTGTTTTGTATCTTAACATGCCTGTGGTTTGTATGTAATGTGTTGGTTAACAAATGCAAAACCTTAAACGTATTATTGCTTGGAGGAAGAAAGCCAAACACTTGAAAGGTGAATAATTTCAAATAGGTTTGCCAACATTCACTTGTTTTAAACAGGTTTGTCAAAGTATTTGAAAAAGAAGGGAGCATTTTTTTGATAAATAGTAGTCTCTCAATCCAGTCTCCTTCTTAACAATTTTTATCAAGCTTTTTTTGCTGCTGGCATATCCTGTGTTCCAAAATGTATTTTTCTGAACAAGTTCAAAATTACAGTAGATGGAAAAAAAAATTTTCTTTAGAATGTGCTCATTCATTAAGGGGAAAAATCACAGAAATTTGCTGTCCTTTAGATAAAAAGGACAAAAAAAAAAGGAGGGGGGGGAAAGGAAAACAAAAAGAAAAAAATAGGCACTTATTTAATTAACATTACGATTTTCACCTAAGTGGGGGAGAGGAGAAAACTTTGCCGTAAGGGCTTTGGGGTGAGATCACATATGATTTGGGAGATAAGAGTTAAAGTAATACCTACGCTCTTTGGTTTCCTGTCTTTCTGGAAACTGGTTCTCTGAAGTCCCAAGAAAATGTTACTGTTATTGTTGTTTTGGTCATATAACACACTGATGTGTATTGGTTGTATCAGTAATCCTCGTACAGTTAATTGAACAATAATAAAAATATAAATAAATAAATAAATAGCATGAAGAGATGGTAGTTATTACTCTGTTTAAATGTTTATCTGACATTTAGACATCAAAGGAAAGAGCTTCAGATACTTGTTTATTAGATACTTGTTACCCATGCTCACAACAGGAATGATTCCTGTTGCCAGTACAGTGGAGCAGTGATACAACCCAAGAGATCTTTTTCATTCCTCTTGTCAATCAATTCACACGAGTATGTGAGTATTAACACCTGGTCTGATCAGAACAAGGAAAGCTGGTGATGATTCTAAGATTTCAGACAGAGAGATACTCACATGCCTGAGCTCTTAGGTGTTAATCTAAATTATTATATCATAGATACATGGCTACATTTTGTTTGAGGTGGTCATTGACTCTTTGCCCCACAAAATAAGGATAATCAAATATAAAGATGTTTTCCCAGATCAATATAAAAGACAGAAACATGGGATATTTGTCTTTAAGTATTACCAATAATGAATAGCAAGATGAATTACCTGTACTTGTTTTCTTATCCAAAGAAGCACAAAGAATTTTTAACATTTGCATCATCATGCTTTCTCTTCCAATGGGAGGAGACAGAGTTTGGAGCTGGTGCACAAGGCTGATGACAGCCACTATCCACACCCTTTGCATTTTCCTTTTAATGATTTACTATTTGAATGATCATTAGCTGGAAAGAAAAAATATTTCCATAAACATACAAAACATCTAGGCTCATATCCCTAATTACTATTCTTTGGAAAGATGACAGCACATTTCACTGTAATTATTGCTCAGCTGTGTGCATGCTTATGAAAAAAGAACTCATTTCAGATTATTGTATGGGATGGTAGGATGGCACTCAGTAATGTGTGGTGTTCAAAACCAGGAAAGAATAGACTTGATATTCGTATTGATTTCTAAGCATAGCAAAGTTATTTGGAGTAGATCTTATGAATATTCAGGGTTTTTTTTTTTTTGCACAGAAAATGAAAAATTATATTAAAATAATTTTAAAACATATTTGAAAGCAGGATTAGACAAAGACACTATTGAAGACCACTACATTAGTTAAAAAGGCAGGAAACCATGGCTATGGTTACTGTAACCTCAGCATGCAGGGGAATCCATGTTTGTATGTAGTAAACTAGTCCAAAGCATTTTAATATGTCCTTAAAATATAGTCCTGCTTAAAAGCCAACCAGAAAAACTGGAAAGTGCTGCTCGAAATATGTGATACCTGGGTGTGTAGATGTCTCCCTGCTTATTTTCATGATGCAACCAAGTTGTCATTCAATTTTTTTAACTGAGTTAATGAAGTATTTTTCACTGTTCTGATAGTCAAGTGCCAAGAGAAAAAGTGTGAGCTGGATTTTCTTTCTGTGTATCAGCTGAAATTTGGAAGGTTTGTGCACTTAAAAATATATCAAAAGAACTATAAAAGTAGCTGAAAGCAGAATCTTACTCTGATTTATCTGTTGAAAATAATTCCATACAGAAAAAATTCAGCGTAACGAATTTTTGCTCAGAGGTATTTGGTGAAAAAGTTGCGTATGTATAATGGGGAACAGTACTTAGCCAATCATATCTGAATTACTGGTCATCTTGATATAAAAGGGTGCATATTCAGTCATATGCTATTTTTTTCTGTAACGTGTGAGGAATTTAATTAAGAGTTGTGAAAACAAGTTGTCCATGCCAATTTTCAGGACAAAACAAAGCATGGCTAGGTGAGACTAGCATCTTACACTTGTCTTAACTTAATTCAATAACTTATGTTAAATTCAATCCAGTGATAATAGTAACATTATATACTGCATCTGCTAAAAACACCAAACAACCAAGATAACAATCTTCTTTAAAAGACCCTAGTATCCTTTGATAGTATAAATTGGTGCTAAATCAAGAATAACTACACAATTTTTTGCCATGATGTATTGCCAAAACATTTGTACTGTGTATTACAGCTTTCATATGTGTAATGCTTACTGAATAAAAGCTGTATATTGCAGGTAAGTTACGCTAAAGTAGTTCCCTTTGTTACAATACATTTTCATTTTGAATATGGTGGCACCTTTTATAGAGCATTTTAACAGGCATTTTGCTTAGTAAAACAATAAATACAAGTGGTAGTGTTTTACTATTGTAAAAAAGATAAAATACTATGAAACGGTCTTGTTAAAAATCTGATTGTGGCCACTATATACTAAGGTGCTAAATGACACCTTTCCAAAAGGCAGAGATCTCAAAGCAAGCCAAGAATGTTTAATGAAGTAAGGAAAATCTGACTCAGGAGCTTTGAGACAAGGGCCTTCAAAGAAAGGTGTTGGCATTTGTACTTGTGTGTGTACAACTGTGTTTGTAAAGGAGTCTGAAGTATTTGCTGCATCATTTCAAGATTGTTTGTACACCATGCTTGTACAGAAGCTGGAAATATTTACTGATTCATATTGAGAGACATCAGCTGTCTCCATGCTAGTCCTGGCCTTTGTTCTGACCTTCTTTCATATGTTGCCATTAGCATTTGAGCTGAGCAGACAGTCAGTAAAGGACTAGAGATAAAAATCTGTTGAAGAAACAGAGTTGGAGTTTCTGATGAGCAGTCAGAAGTGTAATGGAGCCTATTACACATGTAAAACTAAGTCATGAAGATACTTATAACAGTATATGTTGTTTTGGCTTGCACTATCTGCCTCCGTCTAAACCAGCACATCCAGCTCCCTATCCCTCTTTAACACCTTTCATTCCGTGTCTTGTTCTGTATTTATACTGCTGAAAACAGAGCTCCATGTTTCACTAAAATCAATTGCTAATCCTCTACTATTGGAAAGGCTCTGAAAGCTGAGGCAACTACCGCTAGAACACTGTCATTGCTTGACGTTCCGGTAAATTTGTTTGTCTGCCCAGCCTGCTGTCTAATCATTCCAGAATAAGCAGAGAAATCACTAGCTATAGGTTTCGGTAATCAAAAGGAAAAAAAAAAAAAAAAAAAACCTATTGCAAATTAGTTGAAATATTTTTGGTTATTTCCCCCTGCAAAAATCTTTGTGACATTGGTGCCTACAACTAAGTTACTATGCTATTTCTTGTTGAAGAAAGAGTGTGTCTGTATATGTATTTATAAAGAATAAAAATAAAGGTTTGCATCTGCTACATGAGGTTGTCTTTACTCTTCCTAAACAATGCTAACTTCTACGTGTACCATTGTGCATATCTGTAAGATATCTACTATACAGATTGGAAACAGCCAAGAATTTTAAGAATCTGCCCCTGTTAATTTTAACCTATGATTCTTCTTCCCACAGCTGCTTAAAATCAAAACAGAACCACTTATTTTTAAAAATTCAAAATAAACAATGCACAGGAAATTTTAGAAATCATGAAAAAAGTGACATCAGGCAGGTATTGAAATCAGTTTGTCAGAACCAAATATTTCCTTGTCCCTTTTTTTAACATTATATAGTTCACAAGTAAAAGCAAGAAGTCTTTTTGTTGTAAATAGCAGTATTCAAGACACTTATTCTTTTTCTTGGTATTGTGAGTGGTATTTTAGATCTGTGCCTAAAGATGCTGAACTCTACTCTTATGTAAATAAATTTTAAGTTAGCATCAACAAAAAAGCATTAGTGGAGAAAATGAAGGTTTTTCTAAAAAAACCGAAAAGCAGGGTTCATTAAAAATTGAAGCTTTAAATTAAGGAACAGAATAGGAGCCAACTTGCACTCTTCCAGAGACCCTCAAAGCTACTGTGGTCCAACCCAGTAAATGTCACTCCTTATTTTATTGTTTCAGCTCACACAACCCACACTGAATCTTTTCCAATTAGCATTGCCTGTCCAGGTAAAAGATGCATGGTATCTACTCCGTTGCTTGTGCAGTTAGACTGGTGGGTTATAATCACAGGCCTGGCGATTTATAGATTTCTCTGTGTGGGAAAGTCACTGCTCAATGAGCTGAGGTTGGAATTTACAGTACTGCTAGCTTACTCAACTTATATTTTTAAGTACAGTTGTGAACAAGCCCATTTGAAAGTGAACTTGCAGTGCTCGTGGTAGGTTACTGGCAAATTATTCCCCTATAAATTCTAGCTTCAGTTGGAAGAAGCAGTTGTGGTTTTAATTGGGGTTTTTTTGGTACACAAATCAAATTTTTCTTTTTATTAAATCTTATTGATTGCAATTTATGCAAAGTTTGTGGTTTTATTCTATTAAGTTAACCCATTCACCATTGCTACTGTTATTAAGGTACATGAAAAAAAGGGCTAGTTTAAAAAAAAAAAAGCAACAACTATGGAGTTGCTATAAGACAAAGGTGAAGTACAGAAGTAAGGCTTGCAGTATGACTCAGGTTAGCATTTGCTGTGGTTTAACCGCAGCTAGCAGCTAAGTACCACACAGCCACTTACTCACTCCCCTTTGGTGGGATAAGGGAGAGAATCAGAAGGCTAAAATAAGAAAGCTTACAGACTGACATAAAGACAATTTAATAGGTGAAGCAAAAGCTTCTAAAACAAGGAATTCATTCCCTGCTTCCCATTGGTAGGTGGATATTCAGCCATCTCCGGGAAAGCAGGGCTCCATCAGATGTGGTGGTTACTTGTGAAGGCAAATACCATCACTTTGAACACTTCCTTCCTTCCTTCCTTCCTTCCTTCCTTCCTTCCTTCCTTCCTTCCTTCCTTCCTTCCTTCCTTCCTTCCTTCCTTCCTTCCTTCCTTCCTTCCTCCCTTCCTCCCTTCCTTCCTTTCCTTCCTTTCCTTCCTTTCCTTCCCTTCCCTTCCCCAGACCACTCGCTGATGGGGTAGTGTGAGAAACAGATAAGTCCTTAACTCTGTGTAGCTCAGCAGTAACTAAAACATCCCTGTATTATCAACAGTGTTTTCAGCACCAATCTGAAACGTAGCCCTATACTAGCTACTACGATGAAAATTAATTCCACCCCAGCCAAAACCAGCACAGTGTTTTGTCTGGATTCTGTTCTAAATATGATGACAATATGTCATAAGCACAAATAATACTGTTGCTTGCTCTTATTAGTACACATCCTATAATTGTTTGACCTTTCTCCATTTTGCATATACTGCAACATTTTATATATATATATATATATATATATATATATACGTCTCTCATCAGCACTATGGATATTGAGAAAAAAAATCCTGTTAAATGGAAAAAAAAAGTGGCTTATGCAGTTAATGCAATTGCAGTAAAAGGCTAAAATACAAGAGAGGAAGTATCTCCATCAGAATGCAAAGCGAGTCTTATGGACCAGCTTGGATAGGAGTTCCCTTTAAGTAGTTTTTGGTTTCTTTGTATGAAGACTCGTGGTTTTGTTGTGTCAGAAACCACCGCTGATTATTTAATGTTACTAATTTCCTCCAGCTTCTAGAAAGACAAAGCTGCCATGTACTTCTTAAAACAGACAGACTTCTTGTTTAAGATTTAATTTGAAGCATTTCTTTGGCCTAATTCATCTGTAAATAGGATGTTGTAATTCCTGCTTACACTCAACAGTGTAACTGCCTATGCTTTAAGGTTCTCTAATGAAAGACAACTTCATTGCAAATTGATTATGAATTTTAAGAAACTTCTGGGTGTGTATTGTGACAGAGTTCATGTTAATTCCAGCCTATTGCCCTTGTAATATGAAGCTTCTAAATATCGGATGTGGATACCTGACAAACTTGTGCTTATTTTAGAACTAACCCATGACATGCCTTTTTTTTTTCCTTCTCCCTTCCCTTTCCTCACTAGACATGAATATATTTGAATTCTTGGGATCAAACAGTGATGTCAGTTAATGACTTCAAATAACCTGACTTCACAGGAAACTTTTTACTCCATCACTCATTGCTCTTTCTACAAAACTGTAAGTTTGTTAACAAGGTGAACTCCAGGTCCAGTCATCAAAGGAGCACAATTAAGTGACCAAGTATAAAAAGTGAACTTTAGGGCTGCTTGTTGACACATGCTTGAGTTGAGTAGCTAAAATGTTTTTTAAGCATTGCAGTTACCCTAGGTTTGCACTCAATGACATTTTCACCAAATGACTTAAATTACCATTCACATATTTTCTGATTTATTTTCATTTATCTATTTTTGAGCTGTTATTTTGTGTTCCTTTTTCTTGGATGGATTCTTTAGATGCTTGATTACTGCTACTTCTCTATTGTTTGAAAATATTTGTATGTTAGTGATGCTGTCAACTGCATCAGTGCCATTCACAGGTATCCTTTCTGTGGTCGAGGTGCCTTTTTCTTCAGTCTTTTTCCTTTCCTCTTCGCAAAATGAACAATTGAAAGCTATGAAGATTTCAAGGCCTTAGCAAGCACACCACTTGACTTTGCCAATGCTCATTCGTATGTCAGTCTATTGTAATGCATGTAATGTTTCGAGCTTTTTAAAAAACAAACTGTAGTAGAAGGTGAATGTAGTCTGTGTTATTCCAGGTACCAATTACTCCAGAAATTAAAAAATCTTTCCAAAACTATTATTATATACATACTTATATAGTAAGGGCCAAAGTCAAGGTCTTCAATGAAACTTAATAACCTAAATGGCTTAAATTCTGGAATCGTGGAATCATAGGATCATTGAATAGTTTGGGTTGGAAGGGACCTTAAAGATCATCTAGTTCCAACCCCCCTGCAATGGGCAAGGACACTTCCCGCTAGATCACGCTGCCCAAGACCCCATCCAACCTGGTCTTGGAAGTACCTAAATAGTCATAAATGTGCTATCTTGGAAATTTTTCAGGCATAGATCAGGCATATCAGCTTCTTTGTAAGTTTCAGGGCTTGTTAGATGTGTAAATAAGATACTCTTGTAATTGTGGAGAAAACGGCTTGAGTGAAAAATGAGTAAAGTCTTCAGGAAAAACAGAGGCAGAGGTGAATAGTACCACGAGCTGGGACTAACAGACTATCAGCCTTAGATTGGTGTACCTTACTGTCAGGCAAGGAGGGGGATTTTTTTTCTATCCAGGAGGAGATTCCTTGGATAGAGGGCAGCAACCTGCCTTAGAGGTCAGCAATTGGGACACATCAGTTGTTTAGACAGGCCATAAGCTGAGAGGCAAAACCTTTCTTTGAACCATATCTCTATTTCCTGTTTGAGCTGAGACTCCTACGCCCATTTCTTTGTGGTGGTGGCTGTGTTGTATGGACTATCTGAGCCCAATTCATCTGATGTAGGGCTTGGAAAGCAAGAAGAGTAAGAATAGATTGATTATACCTAGAGAGTTAGCATCCTATGACTTTCTGCCTTATTAAAGATTCTTAATTTAGGTGCTTGGACTTAGGCTTGAGTGGACCAACCAGTCTGATAACTGTGAGCTGGTAACAGCATGTTGGCTTTGCAAATACTGATAGGCAGGAACTTGAGTATCTTAGAAGTTTTGCTTGGGGGCAGGGTACTTATATAGTGATCCTGGAGAGACAGATAGGCACCAAAGCAGCTTCAAGGATCTAAGCAAGCATACTTACTAAAGCCAGTGACTCATATTCAGGCAGAAAATGTTCTTCTCCTGATTCAGGACTTTATTATTTCAAACTCTTAATTAAGTGTCTTTGAACCCACAGGTGCAGCCACTCACTGACGCTTATTTGTTTTCTTTTATTTGTCACAGGCTTTCATTTACCAAAATATTTCAGGCAGGTGATTGAACCAGAGGTATTTGAGGGGATTTTAACCCATTCTTTGAAGCTGGCACCAACTTTGGTACTCTTCTGTTCTCTGCTAACTAGTATGGTTATACACTTCTAAGCAGGTCTCCGATGGGTGACTGCCAGTCTAATTTTAGAGGATAATGTAAAGTTGATTATGTGTTAGGGCTGTATTATTTTCTGGTTTTACTAAATTATTTCTTATAGAATAGCATTGGTTTTATTTTTTTAATTTTTAATTTTTTCAATGAGTTTAGGTTTTTAGTAGTCAACTGACAAATATTAACAAAATGAAAATTTTCAGATATATGAGAAAAGAATGAAATGCTTAGGTTTTGCATATATTGCCATGACTGCTTACTCACTAATCAAACATTTACAAGTTTCAAATATGAACACATTGAATATTATGTTCAATGCCATATGCATTAGGCACACAACCATTTTAACCACTTTCTTCCAAAACCACTGTTGATGTGCTGATATTTTCCTTTGCTATAATTTTTGTGAAGTTATTTCACAATACCTGAGTTGTTAAGTTATGCTTACTAAGTTATTTTGCTGTTAGTTAACCTGTTTCATTTTATGATTTCTTAAAGTACTGGAAAGTGACCAATGCAGTTATCCAAATCACTGAACTTCAGTCCTTCTGTTCTTTCTATATCAATGGATGAATTTTTTTGGTTTTGTTTGGGTTTTGATTCTGGGTTGTATTTTAGTTGTGGGATTTTTGGTTTTGGATTGTTTGGGGTTTTTTTTATCTGAAGTAGAATAAGTTTGAGGTATTCAAAGGATGTCTTACAGAGTAAAGCTTGCTGGTTTTCAGTGTAAGTATCATAGAGGCATAAGAAGGATAGGAGACAACTGTAGCAAATGTTAGTTCTGGTTCTGGTAAAGGACATTGCAATATCTCTCTCCTATTTGCAGGCTGATGTCCTCATCAGTGAGTCTGCAGAGAGAATACTTTTGTAGTTGTATTGGTTTATTTTATTGAATACACTTCAAACCAGAATAAAATAGTACTTTTTTGTGTCAAAATATTTAGATATATTCTGTTAACAGTAATTAGTTGAAAAGTCTCAAATGTTTTTCATAACTTTTGGGGAACTGAGAAGGAATAAGTTAAGAAGCTTTATAACCGGTTGTGTACTAGAACATAAATGCAGACAAATATAAATAAATTCTGTCATTTTTAGATTAAATTTTAATGTTAACTTCAAAAGCATTTAATACATCTCATTTGTTTCTGTTACAGTTTAGCTAGGAAAGTTTTTAACTGACCTCCACTTAAAGGAAGTGCTATGGAGACTTGCTGTAAGCTGGAATTTCTGCTTTTATTATAATAAAAGTGTCTACTGGTGATCATATTCAGAGAGTCTAAGTTCAGCTTAAGTCTAGTGTTCTTTATTGTTTTCCCATAGGTGAGTGAAGATGTCTAACCAGAAAGGAATATTAGATGCTGGGATCTATGAGAACTTTAAAATTGCTAAAAATAATGGCACGTGTTGAAATATGTTTAGATTCATCCTGGTCTTAAAGTATTTTTGGGACATGGTAAGCTGTGGGACACTACGAGTACTATAGGCAAGGTACAAAGACATCTCCCTTCCTTCAGCCACGGGGCTCTCCCTAATAATGCTAGGAGTTAAAATGAATCATTTATGAGCATCAGTAGACAATGGGTGGGGCCTTTTTGTAAACTGGTATTTTGTTGATGCAACAAGTGTGACAGCCTTTTAGTTCTGAATATAAATGTTACTGAGAGGAAATTAGGTTGTTTCACAGAGGAGATCAGCCAGACCTTGCAGTGCACCTTGCTGAGGAGCAGGTACCTCCACCAGTACTGTGCTTCAGATACTAGTACATGTTGAAGAAAAATGGAAGGTGAGTCTCCTGAAACTTTACTATCACTTGACTCAATATTGAAAGCAGAGATAATTAAACGTTCAGGTCAGAGGACAAAAAGAAAATAGTACATGTTGCTGTGTGAAATCAAGCTTAAGGATTACTTCTATGGTTTAGATTTTATTATTTGCTGACTTACTGAGAAAGAAAAAAAACTTTTGAAAAAAAGCCCTTTCTTTTTACAAAAGAAAGAGAACAACAGAGAAGAATGGGTGACACAACAGCCATTTCAGAGTACAAGAAAGACCGTGAAAAAGAACATATTTTATTTCCAGCATAAACTATGAAGTTCTGGTTTTCAGCATTCTCATGCTGGAAGAAATTATTTCACGGTTGATACCTGAAGTATTCTCTCTGAAATGATGACAGATTGTGAATTTATAGAGAAAACATAGTGACCAGTAATGGAGATTGGGTTTCTACCAGAGAGGGAAAAGCAGTAAGAGGTGTGAAATTTGTTAGGCTTTCATATTTTCTCTGAGCTGCCTTGCTTAAGAAGGTAATTGTTAACTTCTTTGTGATCCAGTTGTGATAATTAACTCTGATATACAAACTGTGGGCTGACTCTAGAGAACATCCCTGGGAAACCTGTAATATCTCGACTCCCTGATGTTCCAGTTCAGCTGGATTAATGAGTGGATGAAGTGTAGTTGTCTTGGTTTATAAACACCTCCAGAAGACGGGCGAGGATCTATCAGATTCTTTCAGTGTTCTTGACCACAGGAATTCATTATGTGTTCTATAAGCACTTCTAATCCTTTCTGTTCAACCAGAATATTTTGCATTATTATTGACAACTCTCATTACGATATGAGATTTTCAGTTCGATTTGGTTACTGTTTCTTGTCAACAGACATGATGCATTCATGAGTAATAAGGATGTAATACACTGCTGTATGTTTTCATTATTGATAGTGTGCATGTTTTTAACATGGGTAACGCCCAGGTCTACATTTATCTATTGATCTTTGCTGAAAAGCTGAATGACCTATTCATTACCAAGTTGAAAGTTGAGATGAAAGATGAAATTATTTTGATTCAAGGAAGCAAAACAGAAAAAGCTAGGGTTTTGAGAGGCTTGTGTTTCTTTTTTCCTATTTAATCTCTCTTTCCAATTTATTTCAGTTATGATTTACTTCAGGATGTGATACTGGGAAAGTCCACTGTTTTGTGTTAAGAGTGTCTCAGTCCCATGAGTTTAGCTATGAGTCCCCTTTTATGTGGATACACCCCTGGTTCTGGATGGGAAAAATTAATTTCCTCTAAATGGGAATGCTGTATTCAACTTAGTGCCCATATAGTTAGAGAAGTTGCATTGTTTGGTTGTTCTGCAGGCTTAGCAGGACCAAATTTAATCGTTTGGAATTTAAATAATATAGAAGTCTTTGTAGTTCAATAAACCAAATTTCCAAAACTCCTGAGAATCTGTGGCTCCTGTTGTCTTCAATTAGAGTGAAGCACTTTTGAAAATAAAAAGTTGTATGCAAATAAGTAAAAATGAATGTTGCCACCCATCCTTCTGGCACTGAGATCGTAATTACCCCTATGAAATGGCTGATCATCAGGCGGGATGCCTAAGGGGGAGATCAGCCCAGATTTTTGTCAAGCTAATCATAGCACTTGGGATAGATTGTCAGCATTTTTTTAAATGTCACAATTAGTGACTATTTCCTTCTCCATTAATGTCTGCAAACCTTATGACTTTGGGAAAGGCAGACTAAGACATTTGCATGCATATTTAACAATATTTTCCATTTTGGGAGAATATTCATTCATATCTGTTTTTTCCAGAACTCATTTGGAGAGCCACTTAAATTTTCAAACACATACATTTGTTATCAAATCTTTCATTTATTCAATTTATTATTTTGCTTCTTGTGTAAAAAAACAGCTCTCAACTGACAGCATATGCAAAACTTTTGCTGTCTAGCTGTGGTTGAAAAGTAACTGTAAACAACATGTTGTAATGTGGAGAGAGTAATTTTGACCTCTAGTCAATGAAGGAGACTCGATTATCTGTTTCTACCTTTGTGTTCCTTTCTCCATCCTGCAGTCATTGAGCTGGGAGAAATCGACTTGAACTGTCCTTCCAACTGTCAAATTCATAATACCCACTTCTTTGGCACTGACAGACAGATAATAAGGAGAGGACAAGCCTTCAGCTTTTATGCTTGTTTCCAAAATCGGGAATGGGATGACTCCGTGGACCAGGCCATTTTCACCGTGGAGACAGGTAGTCACTCCCAGACTCTGTGTAATCTTTCCCAATCCTTTTCTGGTAAGCAATTTTTCCCATAGTCTTAGGTTACAAATAGTATCTACGCATTCATCTTCTGTGCAAAGAAGCTACCTTCCCTGAACTCAGGCAGTTCTGCTAATATGTAAAGTTTTCTCACTCTGCTACAGAAGTGACAAGTGTAAAGGAAATCCACCCTTGGGACCTTTGCATTGCAGATGATGGCTAAGCAAATTACTTGCATTTTACATCTACCTCGTTTATTCTGATTGAAGTTGTATTTATTTTCCTGAAAAGGTCTCAGACCCTGTGAATCAAATGAGACAAAGTGTACCTTCCCAATGGGCAGATGTCTAGATCAAACCTGCTGGAGTGCTTCCTACAAAATTCATCAGCCAAAATGCATCAACATCAGCGTGTTTCTTCCCTCCAATGCCTGTATTGGCCGTTATATTCTCAATATGCAAATCACGTCTTGTGGTCATACATATCAGCGATGTCTTGGAGATTTTTATGTGCTTTTTAACCCTTGGTGTGCAGGTAAGAACTTCAGTGATGTTCATATTTTTTTAAGAAAATTGCTAACAGTGAGTAAAAATGTCGAACATATTTATTAGCTAGCAAGTAAGGGATGGAGTCTCAGAACCAAAGACAAACAGAGAGGGATTTTGTTTTCTTATGTTTCATTTTTTCCTGGAGGTTTAAGACTGATTCAAGCCAATGCTTTGATTTGGTTTCTTAATGGTAGTAGGGATGCAGTGTAATTTTTTCCCCTACTTTCAGAATAGCTTGACAGTGGGCACAAATTGAAACACAGGTGCTTTTGTCTGAAAATCAGGAAATGCTTTTTTAATGTGAGGGTAACTGAGCACCAACGCAGGTTGTATAAAGAGGTTATGGAGTCTCCATCCCTGGAGATATTCAGAAGCCATCTGGATATGGTCCTGAGCAACAGGTTCCTGGTATCCTTGCTTGAGCAGGATGAATTGTACCCGACTACCTCCAGAAGCCCTTTCCAATCTCGACCATCCTATGATTCTGTGAATTCTGTGTTATCACCATGAAATAATACAAGACAAATGAAAATGAAATTCTGTAAATCTGATTCTGATAGCAAGCAGTTCCAGAGGCCGTAAGACCCTGCCATATCATTACATGGCAAATATTCACACGATCTGTGGTTTTGATTTCATCAAAGTCACATACTCAACTCTAAGTGCACAGATTCTTCTAGAACAGCTTAGAGTAAATTGCAAGTTCTGTAATTCAGGTACACTACAGCAAGGAGAGACTAAATAAAGCTGTAAGTAGAAATTAATTGTCTGCGAATGTTTAAAGAGCCCACACCCTTGAACATATTGAAAAGCATAAATCAAAAATAAGTAGGGAAAGAAAGAGCATCTAGTGAAGAACATACAAAAGTGCTAGAAATGTGCATAATATCTGACCAATAGCTCTGCATCTTTTCCAGATGACCCTGTATATATGGACAATCAATCCCACAGAGAAGAATATGTTCTGAATGAACATGGCTTACTCTATGAAGGAGTTCACAAGCATATTACATCTCGACCATGGCACTTTGGACAGGTACTTTTTGAAGATGTGTTCAGAAGTGAATGTCAAGCATATACGGACAAATCCATTTTTTTTTTCAGAAATCCATGCTATGTTATGGCCTGTGAAAAGTCTTAAAGGCCAGTCCAAACAATACATTCACAAAACAAAATGCTTGAGAATCTCACTGTACCCCAAACAGTGAGAAAGTGACAGGAAGTTTTCTGTAGTAAAATTAAGGAAATTGCAGAATGTTTTTGGAAAAGGTGAAACTAAATATTGTGCTTCTGGAGGAAAATTATTCCATTGCCAAACGTTAACAATAACATGGTTTTCCCTTTTGTTTTCCTTCAGTCGGGAAGGTGAAAACCATGCAGACCTCAGAAGCTGTGCTTGATTAAAAAAAAAAAGGTGGGGGCAGGGAGGAGAGAGGGTAACACACACATGAAAAAGACTGAACTATTGACAAGAAAGGAGATTTATCAGTGTCAGAATACCATGATGCCTGTGTCAACTTCTCTTTTCTCAGTTTGAAGATGGAATTCTTGATATCTGCTTGAAGATACTAGACATGGGTGCAAGTTACCATCATGGCTCTGATCGTGACCATTGTTGGCGCAATGATCCTGTGCATGTCAGCATGGTGGTAAATCACATGGTAAGACTTCTAGTGTGACCTCTGAATAGATTGAGTCACGCTTCATTGTATTATAAAAGGATAAAATTGTGCTGTGACACAGTGTGAGTAGTGAGCAAAATCCTTTCTGTGCTCAGACTCATAAGAGAATTGAACTTGTAACAGTAATCTCTGATGATTTTGTGATATGCTTAGGATGTGACGACATGGCTAGCTCTGTGAAAAGGTTGTTTTTAATTTCTCTTTCTAGATAAGCAGCCATACCACTAACAGTATCATGAAGATTCCAGAAAACAATGATTACCTGAAAGGAACAAAACCATTTTCCTGGAATGGAAGTGTCCCTATTCTTCAGCAGTGGTACAGTGGCAGGTGCAGGCCAGTCAGATATGGGTACTGTGGGTCTCTTGCTTCAGTAATGTGCACAGGTATGATATTTCAGTCCGCCCTTATCTAGTTATCCAAAAAGGAAGAGAGAAAACCAGGATAAAAACACTTCAGACTAAAAGCTACTTAAAGTTCTTACTCATAATCATTTTACTAGAAAAGAAATTGAATGTTTTTCTTTTTATGATATGGCATGATTCCTAACATACTATTTATTATCAGTCTATTGCTTTCCTATGCATCATGAAGAGCAAGAAGTGAAGCAGTACTGTCTTTTCTGTGGCCTTTATACCATGCAGATATAGATACTGGAGCTTTTATTAAAATACAAGGCAAGTGCAACACTGTGGAGCCAAAATTTATCATTTGGCTGAGGTTTGAAGGGTGAGAAAAAATACTACCTTATGAAAAGGAGGAAGACCTTTAGCAATGTCTCATGCAAAACATGAAGGCAGCAGGCTACTATCTTCTTTCACTGCAAAGGATGAGATAATAGTGAACTAAACTCTACTGATAAAATCTGAGTTCCGGTTTTATACCATTTACTTACTGAACCTATTTCTACCTTGAAGAAAATTAAATTGGTATGTCATATATGAATCTATACGTACTTTGGTTAAAAAAAATAAAAGAAAACAAATTCCAAAACACAACAGTATTTTATTTTCTCAGAATCAGGATCATTATTTCTTAACTTACAACAGAACTGATTTTTTTTTGTTTTGGTTTGGTTTTTTTTTTCAAGCTGGAAGGCTAACAACCATATCTTTCTGCTAAGCTCTTCTCAGACTGTTTTAATATTAAAAAGAAGTTTTTAAGACAGAAACACTGCATGCTGGATATTGCCTTCTATCCTTTGTGTTTATGTAATTGCAAAGTAGAATCTAGGAGGATTCTTTATAAAATAATTGATTTGCTCGATAAATTAGCATTTGTAATGATTCATGAATATTTTTCCTTACAGTGATGAGGTGTTTGGGAATTCCAAGCCGTGTTGTCACGAGCTTCTGTTTTCCATGCTCAATTGAGAATCCTCTTGGTGTCAATGAGATTTTTGACTGTACTGGAAAAAGCCTATGTGGGAAAGACAAGATATGGTAAATAAGATATTAAAAAGCTCTTCTGTTTTGTCAAAAATTAAATGATAGAAAGACTATTGTAAAGCTAGCAGATCAGTGAACCTCTTCCTTCGATGGGACAAGGCTGTTCAGGTTCCTAATAATGTGTTTCAGAACCACAAAACTACTGAAGACAATGTGTGATTTTCCTCTGAAGAACCAGGAGGAAAATATTAGGATAATAAACTAGCTAAACAAAAGAACTGTTGGTACATTATCGATTTAAAAAAAGGGCTATAAGAAGAAAGTTTTGCAATCAGGTCTTCAGGGTCCTGCAACAAATGTACATTCTGAGCGATATAAAGCAAACCAAACAACTTCTGTCCCCAAACATCCTTAACAGTGTTAAGACATAGAGAGTCTTACATTGATTAAAAGGTTATCTCTGGAGTGGTTTTCCTCCATTGTAAGGCATTGTACTTAATGATATGACAGATGTCTTTAATTCTATATGCCTTCATCCTACAGGAGATATCACTGCTGGAATGAATCTTGGATGGCTCGTAGAGACCTAAATCAGTGCTGTGGTGATTGGCAGTGTCTGGATCCAACTCCTCTGGAAACAGGCAGAGGTAATTGTACTAAAACTGTAATTGTTTTGCTCAACTTATGTCGCTGAATTTCTCTACAACTTAGGTTACAACGTATTATAACATGTTTGTTATTTGGCTTAGGTTCATCTTGCAGTGGTCCTACATGGGTTCGAAGCATCAGAGAAGGTGAACTGGACTTGGACTATGATGGTCATCACATGTTTTCTCGAGTAAATTCAAACTATGTTGGCTGGCTTTCTCAAAACAACGCCAAAAAAATAAAATTCTTCTGCGATGCTTGGCCATGTGGAAAACATATAATCACGAAGAGTGTTGGCAGTGAGCAATTTGAAGATATCACTGGGTCTTACAAGTATGAACTAGGTACGATGAAAACACATTAAATGGGTTAGAGGAAATTTTAAATGTTAATCATATAAAATTATCAATGTAATCTGTTCTATGTTAAAATGAGTAGAACAATATGAAGTTGTCTTTTTTTTTGAGAAAAAGAATGATGACTTTCTGTTTAAAGATCTTGATTCTTAAATGTCTAAACACATCTAGAGGATTCAAACAAACTGCACAGTAATGACATCAGTTATAGGATAGGATAGGATAGGATAGGATAGGATAGGATAGGATATTTCAGTTGCAAAAATTATCTGCTCCAACTGACTACTTCAGGGCTGACAAAAAGTTAAACATATTATTGGAGCATTGTCCAAGTGCCTCTTTTCAAGTCACTGGCAAGTGGAGCATAGGCCACCTCTCTAGGAAGCCTGTTCCAGTATTTGACCACCCTCTTGATAAAACAATGTTTCCTAATGTCCAGTCTAAACTTCCCCTGACACAGCTTTGAGCCACTCCCATGTGTCCTGTCACTGGATTCCAAGGAGAAGAGATCAACACCTCCCCCTCCACTTCTCCTCCTTAGAAACCTGTAGAGAGCAATGGCATCACCTCTCAGCCTCCTTTTCTCCAAACTAGACAAACCTAGAGTCCCTAGCTGCTCCTTATAGGATATGCCTTTCAGCCCTTTTGATGCCACTATTCATAGGTACATGTTTTGGTCTCACTTGTAAAGTAGTTTAAAATATTAGCAGACTTTAGATATGGTAAAAAACTCTAAATTCTTTAAAATCCAAAGTTAACTACTTGTTTCTTCTTGTACCAGGTCTTTTAGAAAATGCTTGCTTACTAAATTCATGTATTAGAATATTCTGCTGTTTTGGGCAACTGATTACTGATTTTCATCATCAGGCAGTAAGAAGGAGTTCCACCAACAAAAACACCTAAAGAAATGGAGGGTAGATCAAAGTTGATTGTAAAATTGCAAGCTCTGGTGGTATTTGAACAAAAAAGAAAATCAATGATAGTTTCTTTCTTTGAATGGCACATTTTGCCTTTTCAGAAACATGGTAGCATTTCATGTTCACCCTAATTCTTATAAAGAGTTATATTTTAAGTTTTGCAGTAACTATACATTTTGAGATATTCATGGTCACTTTTATATTTAACTGATAAAACACTTCTTAATGTTTTCCTGAGATATTTATTTTCTTCTAGGTATTCAGACTACTATGTCTTGCATTTCATTATCTGATGGATTTATTCTACACCAAGTTGCTACAACAGGTTTAAGGAAGGAGGAAGAAGAAATTTAATTATCTTCATTATTTAAGCAGATGTAACATGTCATGCCTGCAGCATATTCATCATCACCTATCTTCTTCAACAGGTTCTGTGAAAAACAAAGAAGCCTATTTCCGTGCTTATAGAAGAATTCACCCAGGGTACTGCAATGCTTCCAACTGCCACATTGAAAGAGAGTTATCGTCTCTGAAAAACCCATTTTTGTGTGACTCTGGTGTTAACATGCGGTTAAAGATGGCTAACTGCCCAATGTATGGTGAAGATGTCCAGCTGCAGTGGCTGCTTGAAAATTTGCGTAGTGAAAACAAAACCCTTAAGTTTAATTTGTGTGCACAAATAATAACCTACAGTGGTTGCCCAATGGATCAGTTTTGGAAAGACAGTGTGAATGTCACATTGGGTCCAAGGGAAGGTAAGAAAGTAAATTTGTCTAATACCCTTTTGTCCACTGTTCTTTTCAGGAGATAGTCTGTTTTTCAAGATTAATGGAGACTTCCTAATAGTGGTAGGAAGTGAAATGAATATTGACAGCTGAATTCACTTGAGGATAATCACTCAAAATATCAACATGATGTCAGTACTACATGTATAGTCACTGGTCAATCATAGTCTTTGCTTAGTTTCTCAAGAGTTAGAGATTCTTATGTTCAATTTATCTGCCTAAGCTGGGAAATCCCATGTCTGTTTTCAAATATGCTGTGATAACTTAATATTTAATTAAGACACTGTAAGTGCCAGTTAAACTTTGTGAGGAAGGAAAGTGGAAATATTAGCCAAAAATCAGAAAAAAATAACGAAAATAATTTTGTTTTACAGTGAAAAAAATCCCACTATGTATATCATATAGTCAGTATGGACCTTATCTCTGTGATCACAATATTATGAAATTAGTTGCTGTCTCAGATCCAGAGTGTGGAGAAGTTCTTATGGTGAGCAGGGATATTGTGATCAACAGGCCACCTGTTATTGTAAAGGTAAAAAACTTTAATTATGGGTTTTATAGTCTAAGGAACAGACTTTGGGACTCTTACAGGGTGCTTCCTAGGTACAACGCCAATAAACTTGAAATTCTTTCTTGTTTTCTTTTCTTTTACTATATTTTTTTTTATTTTAGGGAGATTAGTGTAATTTTAAATGCGTAACAGTTGACTTAGCAGTTATGCCTAGAGATCATAGAAATAAATGAGAAAGAAACATATGAATAGTGTTTTTTTCCTCTCACATATTTTTACTTCATTTTAATTTTGTGAGGTTGTAAAATGTGTTTATTTATTTTCTGACTAGCTACTGAGCCAGCCCAGGCTGAAGGTACCATGTACTGCAGAGATTTCCTTCTGCAATCCTCTCCAGGAAGATATGAAGAACTGTGTGATGACATTAGAAGGCTGTGGTTTATTCAAAGAGCCAATGACCATTGAGTAAGCTTATAAATTATTTAAATGGGGATAATATTGCAGGTTGGCTAAGGTGTGCTAGATTGGAGCAGGCTTTCAGGAAGACGATAGTTGTGATATTTTTAGTGTTTAGGACATGAACAGGACTTTTTGCCCCTTATCATTCTCACACTCCTTTAAAAGCCTCACTTGTCTTGAAACTGATGGATTATTTAGAGCTGGCAAGATATGCTGCTGCTTCATCTTTCTCAAGATTTAATTTAAGGATGCATTTTAAATTTCTGTCTGAAAGTGAATGCACTCTTCTTTACAAGAAATTCTAGCTGAGTCCCACATCCCTTCTAATCCTATTGAGTTTATAATAGAATTCCTCTAAATATTCATGAACAGGCACCACATACACGAACAATTAGAAAATGACAGTGAGAAATAGCACTATGCATTTTAAGCTCATAACACATTAATCACTGGAAGCTAGAAACTTCTAGTGTGCTATAACATCCTAGGAATAGTAGCTGTTCATTAATATGTATTGCTGTTCTTCATGACAAGGAGAACTGACAGAAGTATGACTAAATTTGAGGGGAAGCAATTAGGAATTGTTCTTGCTGAATAATAATGAACTGGATTCTACAAAGCCACCTGATCCACTTAGACTACCAGAAATGGGAAGCAGTAAATACATCTTTGAAACAGCAGGGTTTTACTTTTTTTGAAGAATTCAAGAAAGTGTCATGAATGAGTTTCCAGTTTCAATTACAGAATTGACTATGGGAGTTTTCAAAATTTTCTTTCAGGACAAGTTATCACTGTGTTTTTCACAACACAGAATGTGGTTATTTCTGGAGGAAAGCAATAATTAAAAAGTTTTCATAAGGGTTTGTCTCTAGAAACGTGTTGTAGCAGAACAATTTAATCATGTGCACTCATCTCGTAGTGCTTTAGGTTGCTGAGCTACCTAGGGTCCTAATTAGTTTTCTTCTCTTGGTCCAGTTTAGGAACACTGGCGTCCAACCAACAGGCACGGACCATAGTGGAGTTCACACCTTACAGGCTTGGCAGCCACCGGCTTCTGGCCAACTTCGGATGCCACAAGTTTGCCTACTGCAAGGGATGCGCCAAGGCTGAAGTGTGTAGTCCCGTGGGCCAGAATGGTACTTTGCCCGTCAGCCAGAATGGGTCACTCCCAGTGTGTGAGAACGGCTCCATGCCCATCAACACCTCCGGGCCTATCCCTGTGACAGATCCTGCATTCAACTCCATGTGTGAATATATATGTATTCCAGTGTGCAACCCAAACTGCGGTGCAGGGGGCCAGGCTGTGTACGACTTTGTGTACCTCCCTGCAGGCCACCCCTTATGCAACACCATCTGCAACCAAGGCTTCAATCCAAGCATGACTCCTGGCTTCGACCTGGGATGTGATCCTGGCCTCCGTGTCATATGTGAGACTGTGCCTCCCGCAATGTGCACCCAGATGCCTCCATCCGTGTATGCCTCCATGCCTGCCCCAACATCCAACCCCATGTGCACCCCTACACCTCATGTGGTGTTTGAGGCTGGACCTGCTCCTGCACAGCAGCCTGGAGGCGGAGGGGGGCCAATGTCCTACTCTGTCTCTGTCCCCGCAAATAATGCGGTGAGTGCCCTGCTGACCCACTTCATGGCTGGCTCCAGTCCCACTGTGGCAACCCAGGCAGTTCCTACCCATATGTCTGCTCCACCCTCCCACTCTGTGTGCTCTCCAGTAGTCCACACCACTGGCAGTCCCATGCCACAACCTGTGCCCCTTTCGGTGCCTGCTGCCTCCATCTCACACGTTGTCTGTGGTTCTGCACCCTCTCCCACCTCCCAGCCTCCATGTGGCCCAATGGCCACCCTGCCCTCCCAACCTCTGAGCGCCCCAGTAGCCCACGCTGTGTGCTCTCCAGGCCCTTGCCCGGCACCTTCCCCGGTGCCCGTCTCTGCTGCCCGTAGTGGTACCCCCGCAGGGCTGCAGATGGGGAGCACCCCAGCGGTCCACAGCCCGTGCTCCCCAGCCCCCCGCCCCGTGGGACCTCCAGCATCCCACTCGCTGTGCTCTCCTGCCCCTCGCCCGGTGGGGCCCCCGGCAGCCCATTCCCTGTGCTCCCCTGCTGTTGTGTCACTGGGGTCTGTGGCAGCCCGCACCTCAAGCTCACCTGCAGCTCGCCCTGAGGACTCGTCCGCAGCCTGCCTCCCGTGCTGCCCATCTCCACAATCCCTGGCAGCTACCACGGCGCGCTCCGTCTGTGTCCCCACCTCTCGCTCCATTTCACGAGTTGTGGGCACCCCGGGGTCTCGCTCGGTGTGTGGCCCTCAGTGGGGCCCCTCCAGTGACACCACTGCTCGCTCAGGCTCCCACTCCACCTGGGCGCCTGCCTCCCACTCATCCTGGAGTCCTGTGGGGTGCTCGAGCTACTCTCCCTTGTCCCGCACTGCCTACAGCACGCTTACACGCCCTCTGTACAGCTCCTTGTCCCGCTCCTCTTACAACACCTTGTCCCGCTCTGCCTACACTACTCTACCCCGTTCCACCTCTCCCTCTGCCTATGCCACTCTGCCCCGCTCCGGGCTGCGCCCCTCTGGCAGCGCCCTGTCCCAGTCTGGGTCCCGCAGGCCCTGGAGCCCCAGCAGGAGCAGTATCACTTACTTCAAACGCAAATACCTGTAATGGGAAGTAACTTGGGGGAAAAGGCAAAGCCGGTGAATTAAAGCTGGTGCACAGATGATTTGAAAGAGGTTAGGAATAGGATGACAGAGAGCAGTGTGCGTAGTCCTAAGAATTTATCCACATATTTGAGATGTGCCAGAAAGCAAGCTGCTAACAGTCTGCTGAGGAATGCATTTGATGTGACGCTCGCATGTCTTGAGATACTGTACAGTGGAAGTGACAAATGAACGTGCTCTCCATGGAGTCTTAGTGACAATAGTTTCACAGTGCAGGTAATCGGTCTTACTTGCCTGGTCAAATTGTTTCATATATGGTGTGCTTTCACTCTCTCTTCTCTTGTTTTCTTTTAATGCATATTTCTCAGATCTCCCTGGGCTACAGCACTAATAGCAAATCTCTCTCTGTGCATGAAATGTGCTGTCCTTGGGACACTGAAAATAGGTGGCAGCAGACCTGCCTTACATCTCACCTAGCAGACATTGGGCCCTTGAGCCTCAGTATTGTTGTGGCTCAGGTCGGTTCTCCATGCACTCATATTTCCTTAGTTATGAGGTAATGAAAACTGTGGAGGTCATGGAGTAACTAAATCATTACAAATCAACTGATTTTTTTTTTTTAAAGGCATTATAATAAATTTAGTATTTTTATTCTTGATGTATTGTTGTTCCAGAGTCCGGAATCCAAAGGTCAGATTAGAAAGACTGCAAAACTCAATGAACAATTAATACCTATACCAATGTATTGGCTTTCACAGATTAATTTTTCTCATGTAGAATATTTCACAAATTTCCTCATATTTGTTGCATGCATTTAGGTTAATGGAAAAAGCTGTGATTCCAGAAGCTATGCCATTTTGATTCACTATAACTAAGAAACTTTTGTCACAAGAGAAGGAAGGATGATGATATCCCTTCTTTCCAGTACCCAGCCTCCCAACTGAAAGGTCAAGGAAGTGAAAGGAACTGCATTTTCTTCTTCAGATAATTGGTACCGTTTCATTGCTAACTTTCTCATGGTGTTTTAAGAGTCAAAATCATACACTGTCATAATGGAACTGTCCCCGAGTTTTGGATTTTATGACGCTTCCCATTTCTCCATTATTTTTCTCTAGTGCTTCATCATTTTTAGTAGTAAATGTTAGTGGGGTTTTGTGGTAAGAGAGATAATTTTACTTATGCTGCAGAAGCTTCAGTCATGTAGCAATAGTATTTCAGTAGTATCACAGTAGTTCACCCCCCTTTGTATTGTGATGAGACTGAGTAACCTTCCAGGGATTTTGAAAAGGTGTGGTGTCAGATGTTAGCTATGAACGTACCAACTGTGTCAGATATATGTTAGTTCTGAGTACATTAGAAGAAATCTTTACCTGGATATTGTAGTAGAGTGGTCACTATTCAGTGACTTTTTTTTTTTTTTTTACACAGTTTCAATAATCTCTATCGGATATTTGCTGAGAATTTCTTTGCCTGAATGACAATAAAAATAAAAATTTAGAAAAACCCTGTAATTCTGATTTATCTTCCTTTTTTCACTAATGCCTCTTCAAAAGTGGGGGAAAATATCTCTCCAGATATGCTGTAATGTGAAATATTCCTTCTACTCTTTTTCCATCCACAGCTTCTCTGGGCAACTTGTTCCAGTGCCTCACCACTCTCATAGTGTGGAATTCCTTCCTTTGATCTAAATCTGCTCCCCATATAACAACCAGCAGAACTAAGAAAAGGCAATGAATGACAGTAGTAGGCCTTCTGAGAGGCTTGGAGGCACCTCTTTGCTGACCTGACACACTCTCTAGAGAGGTGTGCTGCTTACCAGAAGCTTGTATTAGGGGTGTCACCGAAAGACTATTAAGCCTTGTATAATCCTCTGTCTCTTATCCACTGCTGTTGTTTCACGGGGGCACGAGTAATAGCTAGGAGCAGTTTTAGGGCTACCACAAGAAGGACTACAGAGCCCAATGAGCAGCGGTAAGGGACTCTGGAGCATGGGAAGTTTTTTTCATCAGTACTCCCAGTCACAGGGTAGAGATTTGAAAGGGCAGTCAAATGTGATGAATCAACAAATGATTACAGACTGGTGTCACTGGCACTGGCCACTGACTTGCTTTGGGAAACTTGGTGTGCTGGGGGGCTGATGAGGTCCATTTTTCAGAGAAGGAGGAGAACATCTTTTGTCACAGGCTTGCCAAGCTGGTGAAGAGGGCTTTGAAGTAAAGTTGCTGGGAGAGGGGAACCTTGATTCATCCCACTCATACCAGTTAGATGTGGTTGCCAGCAATGTGGTTGCCCAGAGCCTGGAGAAGAATCAAGGTCAGTAGGAGAGCACCTGAAGAGCAGCACAAAGGAATTCCAGCACTCCAGCCAGAAAGACAACTACATCAGGGGCCCAACTTAAACGTCGCTAGGCAAATGCACATAGCATAGGGAATAAACAAGTGGAGTTAGAGATGTGTATAAGCCTGCAGGGCCAGGATTTGTTGGCATCACTGAGACATGGTGGGATGACTGCTCTTATAATTGAGTGTCAGAATAGAAGGCTACAACTGTGGAGAGGAGAGAGGTCCAACAAAGCTGGTTAATATTCAAGAATCACCTCCACCAAATTCAGGATCAATGCATACAAACAAAGAGGAAGTCAGGCAAAAACACCAGGAGGCCTACATGGATGAACAAGGAGTTCCTGGACCAACTCAAACACGGAAAGGAAGCCTGCTGGGGGTGGAAGCAAGGGCAGGTAACCTGGGAGGAATACAGAGAAATTGTGTGAGCATCCGGAGACCAGATGAGGAAAGATAAAGCCTTGGTAGAATTAAATCTAGCCAAGGATGTCAAGGATGAGAAAAGCTTCTATAGTATGTGGGTGATAAAAGGAAGAGTAGGGAGAATGTGAGTCCTCTCTGGAAGGAAATAGGAGACTTAGTTACCCAGGATATGGAGAAGGATGAGGTACTCAATTACTTCTTTTGCCTCAGTTTTCACCCTCAAGTACTCAATCCACACTGTTCAAGTCACAGAAGGCAAAGGCAGGGACTGGGAGATCAAAGAACTGCCCACGGTAGGAAAAGATCATGTTTGAGACCACGTCAGGAACTTGAAGATGTACAAGTCCATGGGACCTGATGACATCTATCCATAAGGCCTGAGGAAATTGGTAGCTGAAATCATTAAGGTACTATTTATCATATTGAGAAGTCATGGCAGACCAGTGAAGTTGCTACTGACTGGAAAAGAGGAAAGATAAAACCTCTTTTTTAAAAACAACAAAAAAGGAAGACCTGTGAAGCAACAGGCCAGTCAGTCTCACCTCTGTGCCTAGTAAGATCATGGAGCAGAACCTCCTGGAAACTCTACTGAGGCACATGGAAAATAAGGATTTGATTAGTCACATTCAGCATGGCCTCATTAAGGGTAAATCGCGCCTTGCAGATGTGGTGACTTTCTACAATGGAGCTACAGTGTTTGTGGATAAACGAAGAACAACTGACACCATCTACCTGGATTTGTGCAAAGCATTTGACTTCCTTACCTCTAAATCTGATTAATGGATTTGATGGATAGACCACTTAATGGATAAGGAATTGGTTGGGTCGTTGTGCTCAACAATAGCTCACTGTCCAAGTGGAGACCAGTGATGATTTGTATTCCTTAGGTATTGGTATTGGCACTGGTGCTGTCTAATATCTTTTTTGGTGACATGAACAGTGGGATTGAGGGCATCCTCAGCAAGTTTGCTGACAATCTCGAGCCATCCAGAGAGAACTTGACAGGCTGGAGAGATGGGGCCATGCAAACCTCATAAATTTAAACAAAGCCAAGTGCAAGGTCCTGCACGTGGGTTGAGGCAATCCAAGCACAAATACAAGCTGGGCAGGGAATGGTTTGAGAACAGCTCTGATGAGAAGGATTTAAGGGTGTTGGTTGATGAGAAGGTCAACATGAGCCAACAATGTGTGCTTGCAGCCTAGAAAGCCAACTATATCCTGGGCTGCATCAGAAGTGTGACCAGCAGGTCAAAGGAGGTGATTTCCCGCTTCTACTTTGCTCTCGTGAGAGCCCACCTGGAGTACTGTGTTTAGCTCTGAATCTCCCAGCATAAGAAGGTCATAGACTTGATGGAGAGGATCCAGAGGAGAGTCACAAAGACAATCAGAGAGCTGGAGTGGTTCTCCTATGAAGACAAGCTGAGAGAGATGGGATTGTTCAGCCTGCAGAAGACAAGGCTCCAGGGAGACCTTATTGAGGCCTTACAGTACATAAATGGGACCTACAAGACTGTTGTTTCATACTCGACTTGCAGTTTTTATCAGGGAAGGTCTTTATTGGTAGAAAGAAATCCTATTCAAATATTTTAATGGCATCCTAACTCATTCTTTATTTTGATGTCTCAGATGGGAGGAATTTATTCTATACTTTTGCATGTTCTTCCTGGATGATCTTGTTTAAGCTTGAAAATTCTTTGTCTTTGGATTGCAATGTATAATATGTAATATGCTTGCATGCTCATTTGTACTGCTTAATTTTGTGACTCTCTAGCACCAGAATAAAATTTTTGTGCAGGACACTAATGCAGGACTGAAAACAGAAAGTGTTCCCAGCCTAAGGATCAAATAAAGTAAATATGCACAGATGAGCCTTTGTTAATATTCTGTTGCTTGTTTGTACTAATAATTAAGTGTGCTACCACATTAATTTGAATTTTAATTTTTTAAATTTAAAATATACTAATTAGCCACACCCGTCCAAGTTTTTAACCAACTATATTTTTTTTCCCTGTTCTTCTCTCCTGAGAAAATTTGCCATTGATGGTGCTCAGTAGACTGTATTACCTATTGGAGAAACCTATTCTTTGTCATATGTTCATTTCCAGCCACCATACATGTGAGATGCATGTGCATTTTATTCATAATGTATATTTAAGGCAGACTATCTATCAGTGCTAAAGAGTTGGAATAAAAACATTAATTGATAAATATGAATTGTTTATAGATGTTAATAAAACAAAATGATGTCTAGAAAGCCAAGTGTTGTGTCTAAAGGAAGGAAATTCTTTATGACATAAAGATATGTCACCACTATATACCATTTCCTTTTAGAAGACCTCCTTCGTGATTCTGGTGTTCTCTGATTCCTCTTTCTGAATATGAAGCTTCAGATTTTATTAAAGCTATGACATGTTTGATGTTTGAGATACATATCTCCAGGAATCCTTGCTGCTCTAATGTATTGAAATATAGCACTAAACTTAATCCATTATGTGCAGCAGTTTCTGGGTCTAGATCTCAGTCACTGGATATTAACCCTGAGCTAAAAATACTGTATAATTCTGTCTCAGCCAGATGTAGCAAGTTCAACTTCTAATTTTTGCTTATCTTTTAATTTCCTTTTGACCTATTTAGGCCATGATCTTTTTTTTTTTTTTCCATACAGGTAGAACAATTAGAATAGCTAGAGGCTGTTCAAATTCAAATACCATAAAAATGCTACAATAGTCTTCAACAGCCATTTCAGAGCCTCTAATAGGGAGTTCAATCTTTGGAGGACAACCATTATGAGACAGAGAGAATACTGAGGTTTTTGTAATGATTTTGTTTCTTTCTTTTAGGTGATCTCAGTCAATTATACAACAGCATGAGTCATTAGGGGTCCCAACTGCACATTAGCTGAATACTAACATGCACACATTTCTGCATCACTGACTGAGGCCATTCGCCAAGGAAAATATCATTGCAGAAGGAATGACAAACAGTATTCTTTGAGTTCTGGTCTATAGCAACTTCACAGTGGAAATTCATATGCTGCTATAAAACAAGGTATGAAATTTATTTAATGACTATGAACAAAATAGAAACATGATGTTGGCACTCACCGCCCACAATTAAAACTCCCCAAAATTTTGTGAGAGATACTCCATAATGCTAGTAAAGTCCAAACCCTGCAGAAGCCTTACTGTTTCTGTTTAAAATCTTGAGGTGACTAGATTAGTGTCCCAAGATGTATAGAATGTTCTGCCAGTCAGTGCTGGATTGATCCTGGTGTGCTCCTTGCTATTTTAAACCCAATCAAGGTCCAGAAACTAGATATTTCCAGCCTAAATTCCTTTATTGGTGTAATCCTTAAGGTGATCTGAATATACAGGACATAAGCATATCCATAAAAGTTAGAGACGGCCTTAATTATTTGTATTTTGTGTACTGTTTAATGTTCACCTGTATTCCAATGTAAAATGAAAGCACAGTTCTAAGCTAGACCCAAAATCTAGGGCTTATACAGGAAGGTAAGTGCCTAATCAACATGCCAAAGGACTGACTTTCTGAGTTTTTTTTCCCACTGTGTTAGCTTGCTGTTTTTCTCCTCCCAGTTATAAAATAGATAGTCAGGCTAACAGTGAATTTCTCTATCTGTATTGGGAGGGCATTTCTGCATACAAGGGATACATTTAGTTCCAGTAAGCAAGGAATCGAATAGGAGACTATTTAATGTAAATGTTCCAGGCACTTGATGTTCATTGTACCGTAAGGGAAAAGCTTAGCCTTGTTCCATTGATTCCCAGAGGGATGGATGAGGCTATTGCTCTGAGTGAGGTACATAATCTCCATACTATAAAGTTTTTCCACATACTTGTTTGCTAAATCTTTTCTTCTCGGCTTTTTCCTGAGAGGTGAAGGAAAAATATTCTGTCTACCTGATGATGTTCACTGGCTTCTTGCCTGGGCCACTAATGCTCTTGCTATCCACATAGCATCATATTCTTGATTTATTTTAGAGGGAAATTAGTAAAAGAGGGTGAAAATTGCTGAACATTATTTGCTATGGTGATTATGTAGAAAATGCATTGCTTGAGAAGCAGAAGTTTCCTGTTCAGTTCTTCCCACACTTACTGAATTGAAATCTGCTTCCTTAATGACAAAAGGGCAAAAAGTAAGTTTGTGTGACTTTTTATTGTGGGAAAAAGAAAGAGGTAAGTTTTTTGTTGATATAAGCCTTGTAGTATGAGATAACACAGCTATTCACACTCTAGCAAATTAAGTTCACAGTGGAACGTTGTCCCAATTTGTAATTGTGGATTTGCATAACTACTGGAAGATTTGCTTATAAGCTATGACTACACTGAAATAATGAAGCTATCGCCTAACCTTTTATAAGCATGGTAACCACTTTGATGTCTCAAATGGATTTTACGTCAATGAAGTAAGGAAATAGAAGTGATCATGCAAATACAAATAATAAGTTTAAATAAATGTAAATACTCTTCTGTCGCAAACACACTTGTCTTAGATGCTTTCTTTCAAAGTTTGGCTTGTATGCTGATTTTCAACAACAGTCTACTAGAAGATTTAGTTTGCAAAGATGTAAATTCATTGAGTTGCTTTTAGATGTAAGATGTAATGCTTACTTTCTCTAGCTTGGCTGATAGAGCTCCAGAAAGCTGTCAGAGCAAAATCATTGAGAAATATTTCTGCTAGGTACTGTCTTTCAGAATGGAATATCTTTTCAAGGTAAATATATATGCATATTTCCATCTGTGTAAGATGTAAAATTCAGTAGAAAAATAAATAATTTTGTATAAAATATCCTCAAAGCGGCAGTCTCCAGTCATTTAGTCAGTGCAACAGAGAGTGTCAGTCAGGTACAGAAGATTCACAAATGCCTTCAGCTCCAGAGATCCTGCGATTGCCATTGCTAAGGGATGAACATGCACGGATATTATGGACAGAGAGGTGCCATATCTGGGGAACGGGCTGATTTGGGGATAATTGTTTAAAACTGTTTGGGAATCTGTATTCAAGGTCAAGTAGGGGAAGTATTAAACGGTTTACAATCATATTACTTTGGTTATATAAAGGAACTAAGTATTTAATATGTTACTAATACTTTAACATATTTCTCCCATTTTTTTGTTTGTGTAGAACAACTACTAGTATTAAGAGTACTAATAAATACTAATACTACTCATGAAAGTAAAGGAAACAACTGCTGAACATGTGGATGATTATTTTCTGTTAATTTAAGACCAAATTTTTATTAATGTTTAGTTCTACTAAATTTGATCTTGAGTTTGAAAATAAACTATAGTAGGGCTAAGGCACTGATCTCCTTTTCACAAGTACAGACACTTATGAGAGCTAAAATTGCTTGCATATATGTATTTTTAAAGGTTAAAAGATGATTATCTCTGTGGTAGTGTAAGGAATTATTTAACAGGTCTTCAGTGGAGTATTGACTCAACAGTTAATCTCTTCTTAAAATTGTAAAGGGTATTCACAATTGCCAAATTACCTGGTATTTTTGTGAATCAGCACACATTTCAAAACAAGAATGAAAAAAATCAAATATTTTAATAGTAATATAAAAGCAGATAGTGGAAAGGAAGGTGTACTTTTTTGTTAATATCAGTTCATTTTAAAGCACTTCATAGATAAAAACGTGGAACTTTTCAGCAATACAGATTGTATACAGTGCAAATTATTTGTGATCTTATGACTCAAGTAGAAATAAGACAAAAATTAACAACCTATACTTAACACAGCTGGACTTTCCTGCATTAATTGAAAAACTGGAGAGGCAAAAATAATTTGGACTGCAATTTTTTAAGGCGCTTTTGCCCAGCTTTTATGTAAGCACAATAGTTTTGTCAGAAATTACTAAAGTGTATTTTCTAGCTGATGGATACTTAATATTATTCTGAAAAATAAGGAAATCTCCTTTAATGAAAGACCTGAGCACTGCCTCATTATTCAGCACAATGTTAAGTTTGATTAAAAGATAATTACATTTAGCAAATAATTATTTGGAGCTGAGCTGCTATTACAAATCAGAATACCTGTCTTATAAATCTATGTTAACTACACTTAGGTAAGATAATGTTTAAGTAAGATAGTAAGTATTCATCTGTCTTGCTGGGACTGAAAGGGGTATTTAAAATACTGTAACTGCTTAATTATTTAACTGAGTCATCTGTGGTGCAATGCTACTATTCGGCACATGGCTTAATAAATACCTAGTAAATAATGTGTGAATACTATATCTGAAAAATAACAGAGAGAGTGAAATAAAAGCATTTTAATTCTAAAGCGTATTTCTCAAGTATTAAAAAAAAGAAAATTAGTGTTTTGTGATATTGTATTGCTTTTGTTCAAAACCAATAGAGTATGTTTAAAAAAATGCCCTGTATTGAGATTTTTTTATGGCACAAAGACTGACTGAAATAACTACTAAAGAGAAAAAAAGGTAACATAAGCACTTGTCCGTTTTTATTGTGATCTGATTAGAAAATATCTTTTATGTTGATTCACAATCCCAAGGGACTAAAGAGGTAGGACCAAAATTTGTATTTTCTTTCTTAAAAACGTTTTGAGGGATAGCACTACAATATTAAAGTATTTAGAGCTCAAATGTGAAAGACCTAAAAATTAAGCCTCAACAAAACAGTGAACTAAGCTATTAGGAAGTAATGCTGTCATGAACATACTTAGTTTCCAAGATCAGAATACAATAATGTTCAAATAGCCTCTTTCAATGAAATGTTGCAGCCTACATTTCAATGGCTGATAGATTGTAGGTACTTTCTAAGTAGTAGAGGTATGGGTTGAAAATACTTTATTTACCATTAAGAAAGCCTACTAGAGTGTTTTTGCAACTGCAGAACTCCAGCCTCAATTTTTGACTTTAGCTAACAGCTGTTCATGTTAAAATCCATGGTTTTAAACTTGCTGGATTAAGGATTTTATATTGAAAGTGAATCTTAACTTCATTTCATGTTATTTATTTCCAAGATTATTGAACTGAGCATCAAACTCTTCCTTTGACGTGAGTTCACTGGGAATATTTCTTCTTTTTAAGATTTTAGGAAATTTCTGTTTGTGTAATATGTAAGTAATGATGTTAATTGTCTGGCCTTTTGTAATTGCTTTAGTATCTAGTCTCTCACTCTGAGAAGGTTATCTTATATTTTATAACCATATGACTGAAAAACCAAGATGAAATTGCATAACATTTCAAAGCCATCCTGCATGCCGATGTCCTCCTACTCACCCACCCACGTATAGGGGTTTGGCCTGGGCTGCGGTCCAGCTTTGCTGCAGCTGCATAGCTGTGAAGCAAAGTTGTGTGCAAATTATTGAGAGAAATGAGGTCCTCACTGTCTTCTCTTGAGACTTGCATAAAGCTGCAGCTTATGTATGTGGTCTCATCTGAAGCACCCCTGAGCTTTCCAGCTCCCCATTCCTGACCCTGACTGCCATCCATGGACTGATGTCCCAGCCTGGCATTAGCCCACCCCTGTTCCCACATCCCTGCCCAGCCATCCCCGGGTTGTGTCTGTCCCCTGCTCTGGCACTGCTCTGCCCACTTTGCTTGAGAGCTGCAGCACCAGGTCCCGTGTTGGCGAGGTCCTTATCCTGTTGGCAGTATCATCACATTCGGCTCTTGGCTCACCTCTCATGCTGTTCCCTGACAAACACACTAATCTACATACAGTGTTTTACTTCTTCCCATTTTCTCCTAGAAAAAATTTTGTCAAATATTCATTTGACAATCTGTTTTTATTTTGGATCTGGCATCATGTGGAACAACCTGCTGACCTGTAAAATCAAGTTAGATGTCTTTCCCCTACTAATTCACAGCTCGATGTGGGTCCTACAGATGGTAGTGTCCTAAATGCCACTGGATTCAGTGCAACATGAAGGAAACCTGTGGAATTGTAGAGGATTATCTTGGTTTATATGAAAGAGGTATGGAATCTAATAATAGTCTTCGAGCACCTGAAAAAATGTATTCTAAGTGCAATACTCATTATCTATACTTCAGCAAGGTTTTCACTATGCATCTTTCTTTTTTTCTTCATTAGAAATATATCATCTTCATTAGCAATATATCATGTACTGAAAAAGTATTTATTACAGTCTCTCTTTGGGCCGCTATTACCTTTTAGAAAGAAAATACAAATGATTTATTGACACAGAAATATACTAAATACTAACAAAATCCCTTGAAAATTAGGATAACACAGAGCTTTGGTAATGAGATGTTAGCATCCTTTCCTTCAATAAATTTTCAGCCATGAAATGTGCCTGTGAAGAATAATTATCACTCGCAGCCTTATTCATAAGAAATACTGAGAAAGCGAACATGGCTCAAAGTAAAAATACATGTAGTTGAACCTTTTAAAGAACGAATTCGAGATATGATAATAAGCTGATTTTATACTTGAACTGATCTGTGCTGGTACAACAAATACTTTCTCTTGAAAAAAATATAGTTATCTGCTTGAAAGGAAGAAATCCTTAAAGAAATATTTTCTTCTCTCTCCAGAATTTCATCCTATAAAATAGTTTAGGCTTTCAAATTATGAATAACTTACTGCTTTTACTATTATTACTATAATAATGCTAATTATTATTACATACTTGTTACTTAAATTAGTATGATTTGGCAGTTTAGGCCCCACAATTCCTGTGATGGAAGATACCTGACTCTATTTCCATACTTACCCAGGAAACAGAAGCTGGATTGCAAAATCACACAGCTAATTTCCTTTTTCTTATACGAAATCTTTATAGATTTCCAGCTGCTTTTTTTTCAAACCATAGATACAAATGCTGGCATTGTATTTCACTACTTATATATAGCAAACAGTCCATGTGACACTTTTTTTCTTTTTTTTTATTTCAGATTTTTATTGGTTTATTTTAAGCCAGGTTATTTTCTCTTTCTTTTGAGTAGCATCATATGAATTTTCATTAATAGCTCTTTGGAGTACAAAGAATAGGCTGAATGATAATATTATCTCATGTTATTTCAAATATGCATAAGGTGGCACTATTACCTGAAATTCTTGGCAGTGTTTTTTCTTGCCCAAAATGTTTTCCCATCTGCTGTCAAAAATAAAAAATATAAAAAAAAAACCCAGAGAGCCAAACAGAGTTCCTTGAAATAACATGCAGCTGGGAGAGGAAAGGTTAAATCTCTATTTTGTTGTTGATTTTTTCTCCATGTTAATTACCTCAGATGACTTCCCTGAAGTAGTCCATTGCATGGCTGTATGAGTGCATGTGCCTGCAGTTAGGGCGGAGAAATAAGAACCCAGAAATGAGGGGGTGGTGGGATGACTGAGCTGGTTTATGTCATATTACACTGGTTATGAAACTGGTGTTTAAAGCTACTCCATTTAAACATGACAGGCAGGGTCTGTTTCTATAATTTATAGAATTCTATAAATTCTATAAATTCTATAATTCACACAACAGCAAAGAGCAAAGCCAGGAATAGTAGGGATATGCAGTATAGATAAACAAAGGTGCCACTAAAATAATCCCACTATTATTCACTTTTTAATGGATTTTTGTCAATAGACTCATATACCTAAGAAGACGTACAAAGTGAAGCTTAGCAAACAAATAATTGTACTCTTGCTTTTTTTCAGAATACCCATGGCTTTAACAGAACTTCTCCTTCAAACTCAGAGCTTTATTTTTTTTTAAGCAGGAAACCTATGGAGTTAGTAACTGTCCCTCTTCATGAAGATTATTTGGTTGGTGGTGCCTGCTCTGTGCTTTGGAGAGTTTGAATGTGTTTACTACTGTAACATCTATTTCAACACTATTCCTAGTCTGACTCATTGTAGGAGATTTTATTACAAAAAATAAGAAAGACAAAACTACTGCCCCTTAAACAGGTATAAGCCAGAGTTTTCATTGCAAATATGAGTACATAATTGTAAACTTATATGCCTGTTTTACTGTGTAGAACATATAAAAACATCAAAGAATATTCCTCAGAAATGCTTACTTTATCTCTGTGCAGGCAAGTAATCAGAGTAATCTGAGTGCATTGTCTAATAAAATGTGAAGGGCAAGCAAGAGCAGGAAGTATTTGCAAATATTTATTTGAATAAGTGAATCTAAGTCACATGGATAGTATTCACAACCATTTTTATTAAACAAATATAGAAAAAAAACAACAGTAGAAGCAAATTTTAATCCTCAGAATATTTCAGAAAAAATCTGTTTGTGAATCTCCATGTCATCAAGAATTTAGCCCAAATATCTATATGTCCATCTTTGAACCTTTCCAGGTTCTCTTGCTTAGAAAAATTGAAGACATCCAGTACAGGAAAAATGAAGTCTAATTAAGACAAACGAAGAGTAAACACAACAGTAAGTTAAAAATGACTCTTTAAGTGAGCCATTCTGCTGAAACATGTTAGTGAAATTCTGGATTTAAAAGAAAAAAATAATTACTAAGCGAAAGATACTTTGCATTCTTTTTATTCCAGGTAGACATGTACTGGGGTACCAGGAAATAGGAGCTGTCTTCTAAGGAATACACTAACCTCCCTGAGTACTGAAGAACTTCACTGAGTACAGTCTATATAGATCATTTTTTCTGCCCATTACCTTTCCCCTTGGCTCTAAAACCTAGTTCTACATAGCAATGCTAATGCTCTACAATGCTGAGTATCCAATATTCCAAGAATATGTGCTTGAAAAATGGGTGGAGCCAACCTTCCGGGTAATTTCACCCAAAAGAAATGTTGTTCATATGTCTCAAGGGGACTTCAATAAATAAACGAAATCTCATAAATGAAATTTGAGAGATTATCCTTAAAATAACATCTCTGACTGATAATTATTAAGTAAATGTACTCAAAACACCATAAACATATCTGTAAATATCATACAATGATATCGCACTACTGGGCTTTGTACTTACTGCTGTGCAATGCACCCCTTGAGGCCTCTGCCTATAGTCAGCTGTGTACTTCTTTGTTCATGCCTATTTTCGTTGCTACCTTCATATCATGTTGAAAATTAGATTAATCAAGTATATCTTCCAATAAATACTTTCTAGGTTCTTCCTCTGACTGTGATTGCAGAAGTGATTGTTTGTGGCTGCTTATAAATAATTCACATAGCAGACTGTGTCATTGTGCATCCTGCTAGCATATCATTACAAACATACTCTTTCATCAGCTAGAAACACTGCATATGCTCCGCATTGAACTAACACTTCATTAGAAGAAGATGATTTCAGTCAAATTAAGGACCTACCAGTCACAATCATTCTCGAGTCCCACAAACCTGTATGATTTTTTTTCAGGGTTAATTCCCTACTCTAACAGCTTTTTAAGAGAAAGAACCTGAAATAACTTACCTTCATAGGTACACCATTTTACTGCAAATCTGCTTATATTTTTGAACTGTTTAAACAATTAGGTCAAGGAACTGTTAAGTGTGGCTATCTAAGCCACTGGGAACTCCCTGCCAAATTATAGAAAAAAAAACCATGCCAAAATACCTTCTGCACTCCACCAGCAAGGTTGAATTCCAGGAAAGTTTATAATCACCAGGAAGTAAAGGGCGTAGCATTGTCCTAAATATTTTCACTTTATGGATGTGACATACCTTAAGAGTCTTCTATTTTGGAATGTAAATACCACTGAGAAGAGACTGGTACCTAAGTTGAGTCATCCAGTAGGTTAGCGACAGCTGCAGAGAAACAGAACCTGCTGCATGTCCTGTTTTGAGTGTGATGTACTGCCAAGAGAAGGTGAAGATGGAAAGAAAAAAGTGGTAAACAAACTATTGCAGGGCTCAGTGGTAGAAGAACAAAGCTGTTTGACACATCACTAACTTAAAGGAAAGAACATGTCCTTGGGCTGACCTTCTAGAGAGGAAAACAATATGATAAGCAGGTGTAACACAGGTAAGTTGCAGCTAAGCCAGCAAGAAGAAGAAAACAAGAATTTAGAAAAACAGGGCATGTGGTCACATAGTGCAAAATTAGCATTAGCCAATAATATCATAACACATATGGTAAACAACAGTTTTATACCAATACAGTTTTGATGTTCTTAGCATAATAGCTCTAGCAAGACTATAAAATAACGTGTATCCTGTTAATAAAGGTCTCCATTTTGCCACCTTACTGAAGTCCATCTTGTCTTTCATTTCTGCAAACTATTGGCTCATTTTTTGCCTCTCTGTGTATACAGGCAAATTGTATGTCTGATCCTTTCAAAGTGGTCTGCACATTTATTATGTTCATCTGTGATTTTCTATATATTTCAGCCTCGGAACAATGTAGCTTTTAAGGCACATTTGCACAGGGCATTTTGCACAGATGTGAAATTTTATGAAAATATATTCTGCAGGTAGTGGAGTAAAATTGATTTGATATACACAAAAATATATACATTACTGTAGTTTTTATTTTCTAGTAAATAATATTTTTTTCTCCATGAAATCAGTGATAGAATAAAAACAACCAGGTATGACAAATAGCTATTAATTCCAATGCACCCAGTGAAACTGAACAGGGATTGGCATAATGGTTATTAAGCTACAAAAAAAGGAGAAAGTATCTCCTTAAGCTAGTTGCAGCCAAAGTGCTTAGCAGAGCGTGGGGAGAGGGTGAAAGGAAAGCAATGAAACATAAAGCACCAGGGAAGAATGAAGACAGGATGACATGACACCAGGTAATGACTGGGAAGGAGAAGGAAAGCAAGGAAACAAACAATGTGTCTAAAGCATAAAATGAAGACAAGCAACGTTTCACATTCCCTGCTGATGGACAATTGGTGTTTTGTTAGGATACCTGATACTTATCAGAGAGAGAGGGACTAGGGAGCATGAGGTGAGGGACTGAGTCAGCACAGAGGCTGCTAACAAGGTCACCTGAGTGACTGGGGACCCAGCTGGGAGAGCAGGAATTGGCTTCTCTCTTGTTTTACATGAGAAAGAGCGTTTATGTACTACACAGTGCATTAGCCAAATACAATCTCTGCGTGTACATTTTGAGGTCCTATAAGTTGGTTTCATTTTAAGCACATAAGATAATATTGAAAAGCAACTTTACCTAGTAAACAGACAGAATTTAATATTTCTACTTACCCAATAACAAAAAAGTGTAAATCTGAATGTAGTATAAGGTTAGCTAAGTCTGTTAGCTGAAATCAAAAAGACTTACTGAGTTCTCTAGCTGACAGACCCCTGCAAAGTCGGAGTATAAACATATAGCTTTTAACTACAGAAACTTCAGTTCTTCTTCCTATAACTTTGCTCCTTAAAATTTCCTTTTTTTCTGAGGGAAGAAGGAATCAAATTTGCTTCTGCATCTCTTTTCCTCCTTATGTACACTCTACCTTGGCATGCTGACAAAGCCTGCTATGTGCGCAGAAAGGAAAAGAGATGTTGGGCTGGAATAAGGAGTAGGTAAGGACATCAGGAGTGATGTTTGCCTACCATCTACATCATCTTATGTATCTAGCTGTTCAACAGGTTGGCAGGACGCAGTCATCTCGACACTAGGCAGGGACTTTTTACTCAATATTGCTTATATTAACTTAAACATCTAGCTTAGGTTCCTTAATACGACCTCACCCTTCCCTCTATAACATCCACCTACTTTCTATCCTGCGGGATTAGTAGTGGAGATTTTTTCAATTTTAAGGAACAGCTACTAAGATTCTCTTGGCAAAAAATTGCACGATTGGCCAAACGTAAGACAAATTGATTTTGTCAAATTGCTGCAAATGAGAAAAATAAAAAAAGGATTCTGAAAAATACTGGAAGTTTTATTTTTGTATTCTGAAAACATTTAATTAAGACAAAAAACAAGCTATGTGAAGATCTTCAGGGAATCCATTGTTGTTGACCAATTCGGACAGTAGATCTGCAGCGTTGTTTATGACAGTTCAGGTTCTTATTGCTACAGCTCATGCCAGCTGGCAGTTTCTGCAAGAGATCATTCACTAGCTAGAGAAATCTGAATTCTGCGCTTGCCGTCTCTGATAATCTTGCAGTATCACCCATGAGTCCTTGAAATGAGGAGGTCAGATGGGTTATTCTGCATCTGTTAAGATTCCCACTCTTGCTTGGGGCACTCACAGCTGCCTTAATCAACTGTTTTCTAGCCCCATGCAGCTTTAGTCCAGTAAAATACTTTGGAAAAAAAACAAGAACATCTGCTCAGTTTTTTTATTCAATGTTTAGTTAAGTGTTTCAAAGAAAGATAGGCACAGTGTTCACACTGTATTGCCATTTCTGCACGGTTGATGTGAGTGGGATGTTTTGGCAGAACACTATAGCTACAAATGGAATTGAAACGGCTGGTTTAGCATATAAGACACATGGTAGCTTTATAATACTGTGGTTTGTGGAAGTCTTAATAGATCTTTCTAGTTAGAATTTGTGACTCATGACTATATAACATAGTATGGTAAGCAAGAGTTTTAGTTTTGTACTGAATAATACTATTATTTAAGCTACTGTTGTATTTAGTCCAGAATCCTGAAGATGGAATATTTGACCCTTTGCTATTCTGTCTTTTCTGTGTAATTTGGTAACCAACTTAATTTGGATGGGGAAGCTAAATCACAGCTAAAAGAATAGCTGAAACCGAAAGTTAACTGGATTTTTAAACCTTGTAAGATGGCTTTTTTCCTCTTCCTCATCAGGGTCTTCTCAGGCAAAATTTCAATAGTAACTTTAGCTCGCACATGCACTCTGTGTGAAAACACAGTGTCATGAAAATCTGTCAAATACCAGTTGTTAGGAGTCCAGACTTTCACACCAGCATTACAAATGCATTAGGAATTTAATTACAGCCAACATTATAATAATATGTCGAGTATTATAGAAATATTATTTTAAGTGTAACAGGTATCTAATGATGTAAAGACTTTAGAGCCTCATAGACTTACAGAAATGTCTGCAGCCAGTCACAATGCCCTCACGACCTATTGTGGTTTCTCTCTTATATGTAATGACAACTCTCAAATGTATTCAACTTTTCAGGACCCAGAATTCATCTATGAACAGAAAAGTTACAATTTTGAAGGCAATCAAAGTGTGTACTGCAAACATATCGAACAAACACTATATTTTGACACTGGCCTTGGCAAATGGCCACATTGTATTTGTATATCTGACCAAGTAATTCAGACCGCACTTCTCAAGTGCTTGGGCTCATGCCGGTGACTTCCTGAGTCAATGTGAATCAACGTATATTTGACAACTCTGGTAGTGAGCCCAAGTCATATCATTATCATGCTTATAAGTCCTCTGGAGGTCTGGAAATCTTGCTCATTTGTTGTCCCCACTTGTGTACCAAATCCTCTCCTGAATTTTACTTTATCTTCTCACATAACTTCCTTCTCAGTGTTGCCCTTGCTATAATAACTCACTATCTTCTTTCAAGTCTTGTGGCTTTAAGAAATGATAAGAATTACCTACTCATATCACCTGATCCATCATTGATTGCAGAGCCTTTGAATTTATTTTTTCTTACATTCCTGTTTCAGATCACCTTTTACTCATATGTATAACTAACTACCTGTATAAGTAACTCATCCTTTCTATATATACAGGTATGGTTTTGCTGAAAGACTGAAAAGTAGACGGGATGTACCACTGAAGGCTTGTGGTAAGCCAAGGCAAATAAAACTGAAATTTGTACAACAATACAATTAGATGCAGGTTTCTACCTGGCAGGAAGTAGAAAACATTGCCCTTTCATACAGTTTTGGAAGATCTCTGGCATTTCTTTTTTCACTGCCACACTGATTCTAAAGGTTTTGTTATTTTTTTTCCTTTTTATTTAGAGAATAGAGGTGAAATTTAAATAGAAAGTTTACAAAAGCCGTCTGTAATTCATGATATTCTCTGCATCTTTTCAAAAGTGGGAAGAAAAATTTCCCAGCACTAACACAAGTAGGTGGCAGTAGAGACACATATAATGACACAGATGGTAAAGTACATAATAACGCTAGTTAAGCAGTAAGGTTTCACATGTAGGCATCATGAAATGACTTTTGATGAATCAATATAGATCAGAAAATGCTACACCACTTTTTAAATGCAAGCCACTTTTAGTTTTTGGCTAGTATTAAAGACGTTTGCAGACCTCAGTGTTCAGCTATTTAGTTTGGATACTGAGGCAGACTTGGTGTCATTCAAACTATATATAGACTTGTTCCATCACTGGAGTCTGTCTTAGCTGTTCCCTCCTTGGAACAGGTAGAACTTGATTATGAAGCTTTAGATTTGAAATCCAGACCCACTATTTTCCTGTTTTCATAGTGTGTGGCAAGACCTGAGCATTCTGCTCAGGAATATGAGCAGCAGAAGTATCAGGTATGTAGCACTTTCATAATAAAATGCTGGATAAAATCAAACTCATTGGTTTAGAGTTGTTCGTCATAGCTATAAATGTGTTCATTCTTAAAAATGAAGATAGTAGATTTTTATTTATGTGCATGAAATAGCAGAAGTTTATAAACTTTACTCATTTTAGAACTTGCCTTGTGCTTCTCAGATATGAACTTATATATAAGGTGAAGAGTGAACTGTGTGTAAGAAGACACACGCACATCACAGAATAACAGAATCATTTAAGATCATTGAGTCCAACCCTTAATCAAACACTACCACATCCACCACTAAACTATGTCCCTAAGCACCTCATCTACACATCTTTTAAAAACTTCCAGGGACAGTGACTCAACCATTTCTCTATGCAGCCTCTTCCAATCCTTGTCAACCCTTTTGGCGAAGCAATTTTTCGCAGTATCAGGTCTAAATTTTCCCCGCCACGCTTCTACTTAAAAAGTCCAAACTAAATGTCTACACCTAAGTAAGTGTATATTGTATGAGATTACTATAATTGCAGTGCAGTTGCAGAAATAGCACTTTTTTTAAAAATTATTTCATTCTACTCTTCATTTATTTTTAGTATTTATTTAAAAGTAATGAAATATCCATATAGAACAGAACAGTTACACGACTAGGGGTAGTTTTCTAGAATGAAGTTGCATCAAGAAAAAAAAAAGAGAATATGACAGTTAATGGCAGGAGAAGCAAATGTAAAAATATTCTGCCAGCTGAGTTTACCAAAGTGTCAGATGCTGCCTCTAGTAGACTACACTTTGGCATCTGGATGGCCCTTCAAAATGGGGCAAAACTTTGACAGTTACTGAATTTTGTGAATGCATGTGTGCTTGGTTTAACTCTGATGTTTTTAGCAGAAATCAAGCTTCAGCAGAACCCACAACATGCAAACTAGGTAGGCAAAAGCCTTAAAAAAAAAAAATACCAATAAATAGCAGAAGTATTATGCATACATTATTTGTAATTCACTAAAGGAGGTTTAAGTAATTTTTGTCTCCTTATGGTAGGTCTCTGTGGAAGTTGTATGTAAACTGCTATTATTTAAAGAACAGTGTTAAGGTAAATAAAATGCTGCATACCTTTAAGCAGGCATGCAGAGAACAAAATTAAAGACAATTTCTTACTCTATTTATGTGATTTATAGAACAAATCATAAGTACAATTCAGGAAGCAAAATATTCTGCCTAGGTTGAATAAAATAAAGCCTAAGAAAAATAAGCCATATAAAAATACATAAATAGTCTCACCCTTAGAGATTTTTAAAAGCTGCCCAGCAAATGGTATACTAAACAGATCTTTTTTTTTACTATGACAACAAATAGCGTTTCATCATTTTGAAATATAAAGGTGTGTTATAGCAGAAAAAATAATGCTGAAGTGTAATATCATGTGCAATATCATAAAAAATTTTGGATCTTAGTTTTTCACAAACTTATCTGGAGCTCCAAATAGTTGACTACTTATCTTTAAACAACTTCAAGGAATTGTTTTTAAACCAGAAATGTGAAAATATATTTCCTGATTCTCAAGTTGATAATCCTAAATCAGAGGCATTAGCTGCTTAAAAATTTAGATTTCAGTGTTTATCACAAATGTGAATGCACCAAGTTGTCCTACCTTTACATGTGCTTGTGCTGAAAACCTAAGCTGAAAAAAATATTTAAAGAAGTTCTTCAGTAGTCTTTGAAAGTAATACTTTAAAATACTTCAAAATTTGTCAGAATTAGGCATAGGGGACTGAAGGAATGCAGTAGACAGATCTAGAACACAATAATCCTTTGTATGATGTTAGCTTTTTTGTAACTATTGAAATTTCAAAAACATATGACACTTTGTGAAAGCCAGACAGGCAGATGCTAAAGAAGCCTGACAAGAAAGATATGAGTTTCCCTACTGCCACATGGATGAGGAATCAGAGACTAGGTGGTGGTTGTGTCTGAAAACACTTAAAAAGGTTCTCTGCAAACAGCACTGCAGACTCTGAAATGCTCTTTCCAATTTCATTTTGCAAGACCTTCTATGCTAAATAAAAAGAAGCTTTATTATTTCTTCCTCAGAATGATTTACAATAGGCAGTCAAAAAAAAAGCCAAAGGAGTCAGCTGTTATTAAAACTGGGTGTGATTCTGTCTGTATGTGCATGTGCATGTTTAACATTTCGTATCTGTTTTCAGTTTTGCTGTTCATCATTTTTTGTGTAATAACCAGCTCATACAGAATGTATCTCCCCGCTAAAAAAAAAATAAACTGTTTTCCTTTTTGTTCCACGTATAAACACTGAAGAGTATATATTTAGCTTTGTTAATCATTCTCTAAGTAGAAAGGGAAGGCTTTGATTCATGCAGAAGTGGACATGTTATTATAAATAAGTTGTTACATATGAATATGCAGAATGTGGTTTCATTTTAAGGTTGCTAAACTGACTCTTAGTAGAGAATTAGAGGACCAGAGCAAACTGTAAGAATGAGGAAATCAATGTGAGCTGTGAGGAATTTCACTTCTGGGTGGCTGCAGATGTTCAAACAAGGTAATGTTAACTTTCATATCTCTCAAGAGATCATAGACTGGGTTGGGTTGGAAGTGACCTTAAAGATCTTCTAATTCCAAACCCCTGTCATGGGCAGGGACACCTCTCACTAGACCAGTCCGCCCAAGGCCCCATCCAACCTGGCCTTGAACACCTCCAGGGATGGGGCATCCACAGCTTCCCTGGGCAACCTGTGCAAGTGCCTTACCACCCTCATCCTGAAGAATTTCTTCCTAATGTCTAATTTAACTATCCCTCTTCCAATTTAAAGCCCTTCGCCCTCATTCTAACAGTACATATCCTTGTAAAAAGTCCCTCCCTGGTTTTCTTGTAGATCCCCTTTAGATACTGGGAGGTTTCTATAAGGTCTCCCTGGAGCTTTCTCTTCTCCAGGGTGAACAACCCCAACTCTCTCAGCCTGTCCTCATAACAGAGGTGCTCCAGCCCTCTGATCATCTTCATGGCCCCCCTCTGGGCCCATTCTAATAGCTTCATATGCCTCTTATGTTGAGGATTCCAGAACTCGACACAGTACTCCAGGTGGGGTCTCAAAAGAGAAGAGTAGAGGGGGTCAATCACATCTCTCAACCTGCTGGCCACTCTTCTTTTGATACAGTTGGCCTTCTGGGTTGTGAGTGCACATTGCCAGCTGGTGTTGAGCTTCTCATCAATAAGCACCCCCAACTCCTTCTCCGGAGGGCTACTCTCAATCACGTCATTCCCCAGCCTGTACTGAAACTGTAGACTGTCCCAACCCAGGTCTGGGCCCTTGCACTTGGCCTTTTTGAATCTCATGATGTTCACACGGGCCCACCACTCCAGCTTATCCAGGTCCCTCTCGAGGACATCCCATTCCTCTGGTATGACAACTGCATCACTCAGATTGGTGTCTTCTGCAAACTTGCTGAGAGTGCACTCGATGTCACTGTCTATATCACCTATGAAAATATTAAACAACACTGGTCCCAGTATGGACCCCTGAGGATCACCACTTGCCATGGGCCTCAATCTGGACAACAAATTGTTGACCACTACTCCATGAATACAACCATTCAACCACTTATCTATCCACTGAACAGTCCACCCATCAAATACCTGTCTCTCCAATTTAGAGAGTGAGATGTGGTGGGGGATTGTATTAAAGGATTTACAGAAGTCAAATAGATAACATCCATTGCTTTTCCCATGTCCATTGATGCTATCACCCCATCGTAGAAGGCCACTAGGTTGTTCAGGCACGACTTGCTCCTGGTGAAGCCATGCTGGCTGTCTCTAATCACCTCCCTGTCCTTCATGTGCTTCAGCATAACTTCTAGAAGGATCTGTTCCATGATCTTCCCAGACACAGAGGTGAGGCTGACAGGTCGGTAGTTCCCAGGGTCCTCCTTTTTACTCTATTTAAAACTGGATACAATATTACTCTTCTTCCAGTCATCAGGGCCTCCTCCTGACTGCCATGACTTTTCAACATCATGGAGAGTGGCTTGGTTTGATTACCCTGGTGTCTATCTTGTTGTTGGGAAGTACTGCTCTCAAGAAATTTGTAATTAAAATGTGCGTTATTTGTATCAAGACAATTAAAGGGCAACAGTGGCACGTCAGGTTTTAAAGCAAAATTATAACCAATTGCATTTCTTAGTCATTCAGCAAATAATCTGGTCATTTAGTGAGTAATGATGACTTGTATCCTGTCTCAGCAGCACATCATGAACCTTTTAAAGCTTTATTCTAAAAACCCTCTATGTTGTGACTGCAGATAAATGTACCTTTTCAAAATAGTGCATCAAGAAATAACTCTGGTACTGAAAAGATGACGAATATTAGAAGCTATGTACCAAAAGACAATACTGATATGGTTTTATAGCCAAAGTTATGTTTTATGCTGGTTACATCTGGATAATGCCTGGCTGCATTCTTGACGCCATATGTAATTCAGCCAGTTCTTTCACATTCAGCCTGTAATGTTGAGAAGAAACTGGTTAAACTGTAATAATTTGGCAAATAGGAGTTTAAGTGCCTATATGTTCCGTTTTAGCTTCACAACATACTTTGTCCCTTTAAGGCTCAAATGTTAGTACAAATGTTTCTCTCCTAAGTAGCTCAAATTAAATTCATTAAGGGGTAACTTGCTGCAGACAACCAAAGGATAAGACACAGCCCCGAAGTTACACTCTGGTGCAATATTCCTTCTCTTCACCTCCTTTGCTCTGGTGTCTGTAGCATTCCTTATTTCTCAGGCCATATTTTTTTTTCCAAGGAAGCTTATCAACATTTTTTGCAAAGATATTTATTTTTTCCAAACACTAGTAATGCTCTATTGCAGCAAGGTGAAGTTTTGTTTCTTGTTTCTTTGTTTGCTTTTCTACTTTTGCCCTCCTGGATACAAAAATAAGTGTGTACATTACACCAAACTGTACCGCATAGCATAAATGGTTAGGTTTTAAAATGTATTCTGAGAAATAACTTTTGCAGAGCACACTTCTCCCTTTCACTCCTACTTCCTCTTGTTGTATGTGAAACTCAATAGAAATAAACTCAGAAGGTAAAGACAGAGAAGTTAAACAAAGTCAGTGAAATGCAACATTTTTTGTTAAATTTGGGGAGCATAGCGCCTGGACTTCTACTTACATTAGCTGTCCTGCAGTCCTGTGGTACAGGCTTGTTTGAAGTCAGTGTGTCACCTGCTTAGGCAACATTTTGCTCCTTTAAAGGCTTTTATGCTTCTACATCCTAGTAAAACCATCTCTTTATTTTGTCTCAGGGGAAATGATTTCATGGACATTGTATTAACTTCTACTCTTCACTTACTTAGTTAATGTATTAATTTAAGTCAATAGTTTGGACATTTTTTTTCTGAAGTATGTCTTAGACAAACCTCTACTTTATCATTACATCAAATAACAGATCCTAAGACTCTGAGAATTAAATGCTGAGGTGAGAGATTTAACTATCCTTGCAACTGTTTGTGCCAAGTGAGCTTTATTTATTGTGTCTTAATCCCCTAAAGCAACACTTCCGATACTGACTTATGTGGGCAAAACTATAGCATTATATTTAAAAAAATGGCAGAGGGAATATCATTCTTCGCTGTCAAGATACATACAAGACAGATGTAAGCAAATGGGATAATATTTTCAAGCATACTGGGAAGGTTATTCACTAAGGAGCACAGAGTTGAAGGATTAATTGTAGTTGTAGAGGAAAGGTAGGTGCCAAAATCAATCATAATTACTGTAGTTAATTGGCAGGTTAAACATTGGACAGAGGTAGGCTAAGACTGCAGCAACACGTATTTATTATTGATGCAGCAAAACCTGCAATTTAGTCTTTTTTGTTGAAATGAATTAGTCTTTTCATTGATAACAATTTTAGGTCCATAATTAATAGCAAACTCTGTAGGAATATAAAAGGTTTCTCGATTTCAGACTTCAGTGTGAATAGTAGGTATTTTTTGTAATGACTGCTGGGCTTGGGAGGCTCAGTTAATCTTCTCCTTTGATTTTATTCCTCATGAACTTGGACTCTTACAAACATCTTTGGAGATCAGTGGAGTTAAATGTGTATGTCTCTTAATGCTAGGAAAGGTCTGTTGTTGACTGAATATCCTTGTTTTCCTGTGGACTGCCCTGTGCCAGTCCTGTGCTTGATACAACTGTCAGTGACTGGGCACGTGGCTGCAAGTGTCCTCTGTGGGAGGCCATGATCTGCATGTATCACTTTTGGATGGCCCCATCTGGCTTCAACACCAGCAGGAATAGCCCTGCAGGGCAGAGGGTGTTCACCGGTGTCCTGACTCAACATATTTAGGAAAGAGCTGCAGTCACTGTGGGAAGGGGCCATAAGAAGAAGCAGGTGAGGAGAGATGGATGGGCCACTTCTGGGGTTATGGATGGGGACAAGGCTGTAAACATAATCTGCGAACAATGTACTCCCTGCTAGAGGATGGGTTGCTGAGGGCCCACAGCTATGGGGACCCACATCAAGGAGGGGACACTCCTGAGGGACTACAGCTGCGGCAAACAACAGTAGGGGGGTGGGGAACAAAGAAGATGCTGGGAGCAGTGAAGGAAAATGAAGCAATGAGTGGCTGAAAGAAACCACGTTGCACATTGTCCCAACCTGCTGCTTTGGCCCTTGCCTTACCGAAGAGATTGAGAGGGACTGAGTGTCACAAGTGGCAAAACACAAGGAGGTGAGAAAAGGGAGAGGGGAGGAGAGGTGTTGGACTGAAGTTAACTTGGGGAAGGTGGTTAGAGGGCGTTTCCTGAAGTTTTTGTTTAAGCTTCTGTGTTTTGTTGTCTTTTATTTCTCAGTATACAAATCAGTCATCAAAAGTTTATTTAAACTGTCGGTAAATTAAATTAAGTAAAATTCCCTGAGTCGGTACTCTTTTGGCCAGGACACTAACCTCCTAAAAAAAGGAGAAGATAGGGCCCAAAAGGAGAAGCCTTCAAAAGATGTCAAGTTTCTCCATAAAAACAACATACTTAGCTTCTCTTCTCTGTTATATCTGTTCCAATGCAATAGAGTGAGACTCAGTGTGCTTTCTGTAAGTTCTGCACTTTGACCTTCACCAGCTTCTTTTCTGTCACCACAGACCTCATGGACCTTGCCCTACATGTCTAACACAGAAAGGGTATGCGGCCAGAGACTGTTGTGATTAACTCAACAAATGTTTCCCTCTCCAGTAAAGTCTTCTCATTCCATAATCCTCCCATTTCGCTATTCCTTTTTCATCTTTAACCAGTTATCTTATTTCATCTGGTACTTCTTACTTTGCATGGATTCTATCCTCAATTCTCTTCTGTACCTGCAGATTTCTTCTCCTTGATCTACACCAGCTATGACCTTTCCACTCCCTCCTTTCTCAGCTCTACCACCAGTTCCTCTCTCTCTTCTCTCTTCTCTCTTTTATCTGCAGAAACGATGCTAATTTTTGGTGATGTTGTTAAATTACTTTCATACTCCTTTCATCTTCTCAGGTGCCTCAAACACTCATTAACTGAAAACAGGACAAGTACACCTCACCATGAGCTATTCGAAAAGGATACAATAATTACCGAACCTGCTCTTAGTAATTTGTGATGTTTCTTACCCCCTCTTTGACTCCTTCCTTTTCTTTGTCCAGAGGATGCCCTGGGATTTCTAAAGAAATAAAGGCAGAAATCACATTCTTTCACCTTTATTACCTATTTGAGGCTTGACTAGAAGAGTCTTAATGTGTGAAATACTAGTCAATCAATGACATCAGATGGAAAAATGACATGTAATACAAGTCTAGAGGAGGTTCCACCGTCTGCCTAATGAAAATAAACATTTTGCCCTTGATTAGCTGCTTGGCCTGAATGCCTGTCTTCTTGGCTGAACTTTTGTTGCTCCAACCATTCCTGGAACTCGTTGAATGGCCTCAGGCAGGGGCACTGCATGAAGCTTAATGCTCCCCAACTAGTAGAGCTTGTTTCCTGTCTGCCCGCTAATTACCTAGCTGCATCTACAGAGTTTCGTTTTGTATTTCCTCAATGGTCAGATTTCAACTTCCTTGTCTTCCCTTCTTTTAAGAAGGAGTAATAGCCGTGCAAGTACTTTTAAAATGGAATTATGTGGTTTTCACCTTTCCTTACTGTGTTTCTTTTTTCTGATTGGACATATTCAACAATAAGATCTTGGATTTTCCCAGCCTGAATTATCCATTTTTCCCTAGGGGGAAAAGAATTCCCACAGAAATATGGCACTGCTGCCACTGCAAGTAATTGTTTTGACAGTCAGTAAAAACCATAAAAGCCCCAGTGCACTGTGTGTAAGTAAAGCAAAGCAAACCAGAGGAGCATGCTTTCACACAGAAAACAGCAGTGTCAGGGTGAGGAAACAGGTGTCTTCTGTGAGGCTGCTTTCATGAAGAAGCTACCAAAAATCCTAATTAAGCACTGGGATATAAGCCTTGTTTTCCACCAAGTTAGTAGGAGCTTTTTGGTGTGAAAGTCCTGAGCTGTCACCTGAGATTGATTTAAAGAGACAAGTGATTACCCACAAAAAGGAAAATAATGTGGCATTATTCCCTGAAGTATAAACTCCAATAGCAATCAGAAAAGAGAAACAGAAAATAGGAGGCTACTGTATAGCGGAAGAAACACAATGCTGACAGTGGTGGACATGAAGTGAAGTTGATAGGAGTTGGCATTTTAGAGTTGGCTGCACTGATGAGGGTTGAGTAGTCCCCAGTCTCCATCTAAGTTGTCAGTATCACCAGCTGGTCCTGAGCTTGCCTTTCTCCTCCACCCTCTTCTTCTTCAAGCCTCAATTTAAAAATAATGTTTAAAACTACCCTGCTAATTCTTACTATGTCTTATTTTAAAATGTCAACAAATGGACTACAAGTACCCTCATTATTTCATCACCATGTTTTTCCCACTAGTTTAAGAAGAAAATCTGTTTTATTGTAGGCTACTCTTCATTCTACTGTGATTCTCTTCTCTTACCCTTCTCTTTCTTCTCACATCTTTCAGTGTCAATACTTTATAAATTATGAACAACATTCCTGTTGCAAGAAAGCTACTCATCCCTTATCTTCTGGGCTAACATTGGGAAAACTTATATAAGGAAATGGATGTTAAGGAAAGAAAAGCTGAGAATGAAATACTGTTGAAGAATGAGGAGGATGGAAAAAATACACACCCTGAAAATATTTCTGTCTCTGCTCCCTTTACATCCAAATATTTCTGTCTCTGCTCTCATCTTTACTTCCAAATTTTTTTGTAACATGGTCTGGACATAACAGGAATTGTTGGAATGAATATTCATTACAGTTCTATTCAACTATGAACCTTTGTGTCTATAATTTAATTACTAATACTAAGAATTCCATGAGATTCTGTTGGCTGCCGTATCCTCATATCTTGTCATTACTAAAGTAATTAACATAGATACCTATCAGTCTTTCCTTTTGCCAGCAAAAAAAATGACCACTTTTTTATACATCACAGGAAATTTAAGTAGACAAAGATTATTCTTACCTTTAATTCAGAACCTTTGTGCATCACCGTGGTTGCAGCTTTTTGCACAGATCCATATAAAGTGGAGATCCCTCAGATTAATATTGTAGATTTGTGCTCTCCAGCATTTCCAGAAGGAATTATATTCCACTTATTTTGTGTGTCATTCTTACGGATATGAACTGCAGCGCTAAAAAGAAGTAGTTTTCCTATCATTTTATTGGCAAACATACATTTTATTGTAATTGTATTACATGAGATGCATATTGTACTTTGACCCGGTCAAGAGAAGTATAAAGTAAATTCTGGCTTAAAAACGTGGGTCATAAGCGTATGTGTTTCTGATGAAGCTGGTGCTACTACCTCCCTCCACATTTCTTGTGGACAATTTGTATTTTTTCTCTTTTTATTTTGGAGTTGTTTAGCCTGCAAATTTCATCCAATTATACAGCTGAGTTAATGGTCTTGCATATTCTTTGCTGTCAGTCATAAAGGAGTGTTGCACAGAAGCCTAATAATGACTTTCTGTATTTCTTCTACAACCTCAAAAGAGTTCAGATTCTCCCCTGGCATTCTTAGTGTCTGAGTTATGTTGAGACAGTGTGAAATGAAGCTTTATTGTTATTAGCAGCTACTATTTTTGTTGCCTCGTTTTAGTGTATTTGCTAGGAAAACCTTTTTAACCAGCATTGCCAAGGAGTGAATTTGACCTGTTTCATAGTCTTTTCAGTCATTAGAGACAGAATTCTCATTTAGTACTTGATATTTTTATTCCTGAAGCATCTTAGTGTTGCTGGAAGTGTATCAATTGATAACAGAACACCTTAAAATAAATTAGGTATTAAATAAACATCTGTTCATTAAATTGGTAGTGCTCTCTATGCAGTTTGGTAGCAGATGCTAGTGCTGATAATAATACAGACTGACAGGCAAGTTAGATACTAATGGACTGTACTGCTGATGAAACTGCGTGCTCTGTAAGATTACATGTCAAAATAAACTCTGTATTTCTCTCTGAAACAAAACAAACTCTAAAAAGAGTTTTAAAGATATTAAATATTTTCTAACAGGGAGCCACTGGCAGCTAAGAATCTAAGCTTCTTGGAATAAAAGAGAAGGTCATTACCTGGATAAGCCTGTAAAAAATAGCCTGTATCTAGTTTTCAATAGTAATTTGCAGAGAACTTGTGATTTTTAGAGTATTCAGTTATGATTTGGGAAAAGATATGGGAAGTAAGGTGAAAACGTGTCCTAAAAATGTAAAGTGGGAAACTGCAAAAGGGATTCTTACATCAGATGGAGACGAAATGGCAGAAGAAAGTCAATGTAGATGAATGTGAAATGATGTACTGAGAGCTCCCTCCCCACAACTTAACTTTACCTATGCAGCAATGTACATTAACCAGTGATTCAGGAATAAAATCTCAAAGTTTTAACAAACAGTGTGAGAAAAAAAATATATGAACTCCATGCCCAGTAGCAGTTGGCAGCAGATGGGATATTAGAAATTATTAGGAAGAGAAATGTGATTTGGATATCCTTACGTCTTTATTTAAAGTCATGTTATCTGTTGTGTTCTGTTGTACTCTGCAGTATTCTTGCTTTTTTCTCCTCAAAAATATTACACCTACAAAGTGTCCAGGGAGGGGGTGTAAGAACGATCAAAGGTATGAAATAGCTTCCAGTGAGGGAAGAACTAGCATTCATCTGTCTTGTACTCCTCCCAAGGTATTTACTATGGGCTTCTGTTTTGGGACAGGATGTTGGGCAGGGCAAACCACCAAAATTAAATTCCACTGAAACACAGCATCTACCACTGTTTTCCTTTGAAGAAGTGCTGTTCTCCTTCTGTGAGGAAAGTGTGAGAATGTAAAAGGCTGTAAAGGAATTCAGATGAAGCACTGCCTTATCCTGAGAATTTCAAACACACACCTTCCATCTCTAAGGGAATTTCCTCCCTAACAGGCTGGAATTAAACGTATTCTCCAAATAAATATTTAATCTGACTTTTGAGTTTCTTTTGGATATGTCTTCATTGAGCAAGCAGCACAGCAGAATAGGAGCAGATCTGTAGGATGAATTAAAAGGAACACAGTTCATGTGTCAGAGATGGCTTCTGGACATGAACCACAATGTAGTAAGATAGTAGAGGATTTCACTTCACAGCCACAACCCTGATAAAACACTACATGCTAATATGGACTTGCTCTACCAGAATCTAGTTTTCACCCTTGTGAGTGAGCAGACTTATGGTTCTTTTTTCCGTATAAGAACTCACATGTTTGGTGTTTTCTTACAGTCTAACAAAATTTGAGTGGAAAAAGAGGTGCACAATTGTCTGTAACTGAGTGTCTAGGACAGTTACCAGAGGATGGCGATATGGGTTTGAATGCCTTCAGATGGAAAATAGTGATGATCAGCAGAGTGCTTGTAAGGTATTGCACTACTACCATCAACCTCTCCTCTCAACCTCTTTTAGAATAAAAGTATAACCTTTAAAAAAGATTTTTGGGCAAAAAACACATTTTTGGGCAACAATGACAAGGTGTTTATGAATCTGGAATGGGTGCATGAAATTCTCAGTTTTTTCCTAAAAACATGTAGACTTGCAAGACACTTCAGTTTCTTCACTGTTTTTTAATATCTAGTTCTAATGTCTGTTAAATCCTTCTCTGAGATCCGTGACTTTTCCTACAATTGGGTATGGAATCAATCCCTACAGTCAGCATGAGAAACAGTTTAGATTTTCGCCTTACAGTTGTAGAATAGAGTTTTTATTTGTCTGTAAAAAATGGGAAATAATAATAAAATAGAAAATAAAGTAGTGACTATATCTTTCTGTTGTGTTTGACATCTTGAGTTCTTCCAAAACCTTGCATCACGCTTTATATTTCTGTTTTATTAAACTATTAAATAAATTGCTGGAAAGTACTTTTCCTAAAGGACATGTAAGCAGTAACTTGTTGTCTTCACCTGTATCTGACCTAACTCACCTCAGAGATCAATGTTGACAGAAGTTACATCTATGAGATCAAGAGCCATTCCAGCTCGCAGCAGCTGAAATGTTAATCTTTTATGCTTTCTTCACTTACCTGAATTTTGTGGCAAGATGCTCTCACTAAAACCCATTTGCACCTTAGTGAACAGTTTAATTCCCTCTTCTGTTATTATTTTTGCTATGCTTACTGCTTACAATGCAGTTTTAACTCATTTGGGGTTAAGCCGTCATAAACACGATTGCATTTAGATACTGGACAAAGACCCCTGCCACGTTTACATACATATGTGTTATCTAAATTAGTAGACATTTCCTGCAAAGGATAGTGAAAGTAAAACCTTTACCCAAGAACACTTCTCAGCTGCTTGAGGGTTGTTTTTTTTTTTATTGTTTTTGTTTTTATCTTTTGCTCACAGGAATTAGGATGGTTAAGTGCAGTCAGAGCATGCTCCAAGTTCCTAACCAATCCACAGGAGCAATGAGGGCTTGGTGCATGACGCAATGCTCATTGCATTATGTGAGGAACGCCCCTAAACTTTTCTGAAGGCTTCCCATGGTAAGCAGACATCTATTCTGTGTTATTTCCTACTTTTTTACCTGCTACTAATTTTGCCTAGTAATCCAGGTGTCTGGATGACAAAACACTTCAGTCCTCTTGGTTTTGATTTCAGTGGAGAAAAAAATGTTCTCCCATTAACACATGCTTGAAATAACTCAACTTTTACTTGCTCCCTAATAATAGATTTCTATGACCTGTAGGTGTAAACGACAGATTGTCTTTCAGGTTTCTTCTTAATTATTTTTCATCATAGTGTAATCAAGGACAAATGATGGATTCTGCATCTGGGACAGTGTTATTCTGGATGCCTGATGTAAATATAGTCTGGGGGACAAGAGACTGGAATGCAGCCAAGCAGAAAGGCATCTGGGGGTTTTCATTGATGGCAAATTCAAAATGAACAAACAATATGCCCTGGCAGCCAAAAGGGCCAACTGTATCCCAGTGTGTAAAGTGCAACATAGCTAATGGATCTAAAGAATTGATTGTCCCACTGAACTCAACATTGATGCAGCCTCAACTGGAGTACTCTGTACAGTTTTGGGCTCCACAATACAAGCAGGATGTAAAAATACAATGTACCCAAAGGTGGGCAAAAAAGATGGTTAAAGAAGTAGAGGGCATGACTTATGAAAAGTGGGTGAGGATATTGGGTTTCTTCAGCTTAGAGGAGACTGACAGGTGATTTTCTTGCTGTCTACAGTTTCCTCAGGATGGGGAGCAGAGATGGAGGTGCTGATCTCTTCTCTGGTGATGATAGGACATGAAGAAAAGGGTTAAGGCTGCATTGGGGAAGTTTAGATTGGATATTAGAAAAAGTTCTTTCACTGAGATCATGGTCAAGCACTGGAACACACTCCTCAGGGAAGTGGCCATGAGTCCAAGCCTCTCAGTCTTGAAGAAGTGTTTGGATAATGCCCTTAGATATATGTTTTAACTTTTAGGTTGCCCTATGTGGAGTCAGGAGTTGGATTCCATGATCCTTGTGGGCCTATTCCATCTCAGGATATTCTGTGGTCCTGTGATTCTAATGCAATGATAAACCTGTTCTTTAAACTCTTTCAAAAGGGAATTCACCCTATTCTGAGTAATTTTCTCACACTTTTGCTTCGTTATGTAATTTAAAAAGATATTGTTATTTAATTAAACCTTTATTAGTTACAATTTTTTAGTCTTTCTAAGAGTAAAAACAATGCTTAGGAAACTCTTGAATCCTAAATATATTTTAGCTCATCTTAAACCGAAGATATATTTCACCTTTCAAGGTACATAAATTCACAGCAAAATACAGCCATAGTCTGATGATAGCTTCACTAATATTCACAGCCTTTTGTGTTTATATGCATTTTTCTCTAAATAGCATGGTTTTCTGGCAACTGTTGTCTACAGTCTCAGAGAATATAGAAGTCTTTCTTCAAGAGTATGATATCCTATGGAAAGTTATGGCAACCGCATGGAGAAGTAGAAACAAATCATTTATACTGATTGCTACATTACCCTTGACTTACAGAATTCTGGAAACTGATAAGTAAAAGCATACAGCAAAACTTCTGAAAATGAAAAAGAGAATAAACAATTCATAATGTATTTTTTCAAGTTTAATTTGTGTTTACTGACAAGAAATATTTTTGTACTTATTACTGCTTACAGCATTTCCACATAAACTTAATTTCAGTAACGTTTGTTCCAGTAATTAACATAAACCTTAAACACTCTGAAGAACAAACTAATGCAATTAAATTTTGGGATATAAAAACCTATATAAATTTTAAATAAATATATTTTAATTCATAAATTATTTTGCAAAATAAATCTTATCTACCTATCCTAATAAGAATTTTTAACAGCCTGTTTTAAAAAGATTTATTAAGTATCTAACTCTATCTTAGTAATAAATAAATAAATGATATACATATAGCTGCAGCCGTAGGTCTTTAAAATTTCCATATTTCCACTAAAATCTTTGAAACATTAAGCAGCTGAGAAACTGGGCCTTTGAAGTTGCTTAAAATTATTCTATTAATAACAAAAGTGCCACCAGTTAGATAAATTTAAAGCAGCTCCTGTTCTATTTCAGAAACAGCTACACGTATAAAAAAAGATAAGGAAGTGTAAATTCTAAAAGTTCAGTGGAAGGTAGATGCTGAGATATATTAACCGCTTAGGGATAAAACTAGCATTTACATTGCACGTCAGAATGTGAAGTCCTTTGAAGTCAACAAAATACAGTTGTCAAAGTCAAATCGTGTTCACAAAGAGAAGATACTTATGTGAAAGATTTTAAATTAATTATGAAAAGACAAAGAGAGGGAAGGGTGACAACTCAATTCTATTTCAAACCTGCTTTAATTTAGGCAGTTGTTCATGTACCTTTAGCCATGTCCAGGTTCTCTTTCAACTGAGCTTCAAAAGACAAGAGGAAAAGTGACTTTACTGTCTGTAATTCATGCTTGCTTGGGTAAGGCTGGGTATAGTTTGTCTGCTGAAGATATTCTTTTTAATTCTACAGACACTATTTCCTTTGTTGTCAGTTTTCCTCTCCACACTTGCTTGACTGGATTTGGATTGGAGAAGACAAAAATCCTGCTGCCTTAGTGTGTCACGTCTTTCTTATTTCTCACTGTGGCTAATACTTTATTTTGCTTCTGAAGCTAACATTGCTGTTATTGTATTTTTACCGTGCTAGACAGTTTGTTTACTTCCACTGGGTGTTTTTAACTTATGTCTTTAAAGACAGGTCTTTCTTTTCACTAATGTCAGGCAGAAGTAAAAAACAGTAAAAAACAAATCATAACACTTAATGCTCAAGCCCTTGGTTTCATCTAAGTGTCCCAGGAAAGACAGAATTTTATCTGTTAATTTTAACTCGATTTACCTTCATTGTTTTTCTAATTATTTAGCTACCATATTCACATGTAAGGTAATTATGTTTTTCTTAAGAAGTGTGGTTTTCTTGCCACAACAGGATTTTGATACTTCAGCACTTCCACACTACAAAAGAGTTTCTTTCAAGTGCAGAGTTTACATACAACAGAGAATTCTGAACATAACAAATAGCTTAAAACAACTTTATTGCACTCACCCTCAGTGATATTACTATGAAATCCAGGTCTGCATTTTTTTGTTTCTCTTCTCATATTATTCTTTCCTTATTATTTGGATTTATATTAAGCATACATTTTATACTGAGATTGTGAAGTATAACCTATGACTTGCCTATAGCCTGTAATTGTCATCACAGAAACATGGTGGGATGATTGCATAACTGGAGTGCTGCCGTGGCTGGCTATAAACCCTTCAGGCAGGACAGACGAGAAACGAGAGGTGGTTGGGTAGCCTTCTGTGTTACAGAGTGTTTTGATACCCTAGAGCTCAATGACTGTTATGATAGGGTTGAGTTGTCTTGAGTAAAAAACTGAGCAGGATGCCCAATAAGGCAGATGTCGCAGTGAGAGTCTGCTATAGACTGCTCATCCACAAAGAAGAGACTGATGACATATTTTACAAGCAACCAGGAGAAGTCCCATGATTGCTAGCCCTTGCTCTTGTGGGACACTTCAACTTAATAAATATCTGCTGGAAGTATAATACAGCGGAAAGTAAACAGCCTGGGTGTGTGGAAGACAACTTCCTGACACAACCAGTAAGTGAATTGACTAGGGAAGGCAACTCGCTGGACTTGTTGTTTGTGAGCAGAGAAGGCCTTGTGGGAGATGTGACGGTTGGAGGACACCTAGGACACAGCAATCAAGAGGTGATAAAATTCTCAGTTCTTGGAGAAGTAAAGAGGGAGATCAGCAGAACTGACACCTTGGACTTCCAGAGGGCAGATTTTGGACTGTTTGGAAGGCTGGTTGATAAAGTTTCTTGAGGGGCAGTCCTAAAGGGCAAAGGAGCCAAAGAAGGCTGAACACTCTTCAAGAAGGAAATCCTTAGTAGCAAAAGAACAGGCCATCCCCATGTGCCAAAAAATGAGCCAGCAGGAAGGAAAACCAGCTTGGCTGAGCAGAGTGCTTTGGGTGGATCTCAGAAAAAAAAGAAATTTATGAGCTTTGGAAGAAGCAGCAAGCATCCCAGGAGGACTATAAAGATGAATTGAGAGAGAGAATCAGAAGGGCTAAAGCCCAACTAGAACTTAATTGGCCAGTTGTGTGAAGGATAACAATTAGACGTCGGGAAAATTTCCTTCACCAAAAGAGTTATCAAACACTGGAACAGTCTGTCCAGGGAAGTGGTTCAATCACCATCTGTGGAGGTATTTAAGGGACAGTTAGATGAAGTGCTCAGCAATATAGTTTAATAGTGGACAGGTACATTTGGACCTGATGATCTCAAAGATCTTTTCCAACCAAATGATTCTATGATTCCATAAATTTTCTAGCACTACCTTTTTAAAAAATCACTTCCAAGTATGTCATTCTAATTCAGAGGAAGACGGTTTATAGAAAACCTAAAAATGCACTTTACCTTTGCATTATTTGTACATGTTAGATGAATATGAGAGTATGAAAATAAAAACCTGAGTATGGAATAAAGAGTATTGAACTTATGGGAGGCTTTTAACTTTATTTCATTAGTATGAAGGACTTAATATAAAAGTACTGCATTAGATGCTTGAGAACTGAACTGTAATTTGGAAGAAAATTGTATTCTACTACTTCTTGTTATGAAGTTATCAAAATAATTTAACAGTGGATTTCTCTCCTGTTGCTTGCAGTTGGCTTGATCATTCAGAATACAAAAGTATTCATTAATTAGTGGGATAAATTATATTGAAAATATTGGATCATTTGACTTTCAGTACACGATGGGGGATGATGTGATTGAGAGCAGCCCTGCAGAGAAGGACTTGGGAGTGCTGGTCGATGAGAAGCTCGACATGAGCCAGCAATGCGCACTCGCAGCCCAGAAGGCCAACCGTATCCTGGGCTGCATCAAAAGAAGCGTGGCCAGCAGGTCGAGGGAGGTGATTCTGCCCCTCTATTCCTCTCTTGTGAGACCTCATCTGGAATACTGTGTCCAGTTCTGGAATCGTCAACATAAGAAGGATATGGAGCTGTTGGAACAGGTTCAGAGGAGGGCCACGAAGATGATCGGAGGGCTGCAGCACCTTCCGTAAGAGGACAGGCTGAGAGAGTTGGGGTTGTTCAGCCTGGAGAAGAGAAGACTCAGAGGAGATCTTATAGTGATCTTCTAGTACCTGAAGGGGCCTACAGGAAAGATGGAGAGGGGACTATTCGCAAAGGCTTGCGGTGATAGGACGAGAGGGAACAGGTACAAACTGGAGAGGGGCAGATTTAGACTAGACATTAGGAAGAATTTCTTCACCATGAGAGTGTTGAGAAACTGCCACAGGTTGCCCAGGGAAGTTGTGAAAGCCCCATCCCTGGAGGTGGTGAAGTCCAGGTTGGATGGGGCCTTGGGCAGCCTGATCAAGTGAGATGTCCCTGAATATGGTAGAGGGGTTGGAACTAGATGATCTTTAAAGTCCCTTCCAACCTTAACTATTCTGTGATTCTATGATTCTATGGTTCTATGATTTTATGATCCTATGATTCTATGACTTATCCCTCTCACAATAAGGTCATGGACTCCCATAGTTAAACTGTTGGAGCTACTGAAACAAAATTAAAATTTCAGTCAAATTCTGTTTTCCTGAAGGAAAAAAATGTGAAGATTGTTTTTAACCTGCTTCTCATCTGGAGACTCTGTCATCTTAAGAGTTTTTACTCCTTTTTCATTCTGAATTCCTGAGCCAATCCAAAAGATTTTTTAAAAAGTATTTAAAGTAACTGTTGATAAAGGTGCTCTAATTAACTTTGATTTCAGAGAAAGTTGCCAATGAAAATAAAGTTACTTCATACACTTTTTAGAAAAAGTTAACTCTGTTGTACTGACTCTGCTACAGAAAGCCAAATGATTTCTTATCTTCAATGACACTATTCTCCAGTTCTGCCTTTTCAGGGAAAATAGACCAAATCCACATAGCTGACCCTATTCAGCTCCACATCAGTTGTTACAATCACTTATAATTGCTTTAAGGAGTAGAGCTCCTCAGAGGATGTTATTCAAGTGCTGCCTCTATCTGCATTGCATTAATGTATAGATATTACTATTACATGGTAAGGAGGGTAACACACAAGACTTTGGTATTTCTCTAGAGGGTTTTAGAGTTTTACTTGAATAGACTATGAACAGAAAACTCCAAAGAAAAATCAATGTTCTCAGCCTACAACGAAATCCCTGTTCTGGTGTCTCAACTATTTAATTTGGGATTCTGTAGGTAAATGTAATTTCTCAGGATATCAGTTTTCAAAGACCATTTTAGTTATTGATAGCTAGATAGCTATACATTTAGAAAAACTGAATATATTTAACATGAATTTTAATCTTAGTCTTTTTTATACCTCTCTATATGGGAAAACCAAAATAAAAAGCTTTCATCTGAATTTCGTTATTTGTCATAACATTTCGGTGTCTCCCATATACTTCTTTTAATGTTATCATGAAACCTGGATGCTCTATAAGAATATTAACAGCTGTTTTAGAATGTTTGTGTTTGACATATAATTAAGAAATTACATTTTTTTAAATCTTCGTATTGGATTAAAATTCCATATATGACTCGGATCTCTGGAAAGGCTAGTAAATAAAATTAAATTCTCCCCCTTTCAGTGGTTCATCACTCATCAGACTGACTTCAAATTATTTGCTTCTGATTATGAGCAACATATATAATACTTATTATGCACAGCTCTGGAAGATTCCATTTTATTCCTAATTAAAACCCTTTGAGACTGAACAATTGTTATGATCCTGTTAGAAATTATATTTCTATTTTTTTTTTCATTTGTTTTGTTTTTTCTTTTGGATTGATGCTAGTATTATTAGCTACAGCAGTAAGTTATTTACAGAACTGCAGTACAACAGGACTGATAATATAGATTTTTTTCCTCTTTTTCTTTGACCAGACATCTGGTGGTCATTAACAATCAAGAACTCTGATATGTTATTCATCTGTGATGATATTGCACAGAAGATTTTGCCACCTGTACAATTTTTATTCTCTTTTTAAAATATATATTTAGAAGGGGAGCTTTTGATACTTTTGAGTTAGGTATGTAGAACATCGTATCAGAGTGTGTATTTCAGCAGACAGAGCTCATAAAACATACTAAATCCCTCAATTTTCAATCTTGTGAAGATTCTTTCTTCAGTTAAGGTTTGCTTGCAGTTGTTTGGGACCGCATATTTGTTTACAGACGTCGAATACTGTGCTGAGGAAGTCTCTGTCTCAGAAAGTATAGCTGAAAATTTTCCCTCTGATATTTGGAAGTTTGTATTTTTAGAATCAGAGGGCGTCCCAGTTTTGATGAGCTACAATTTGCCACTGATTAGTCCTCATTAATTTGAGATCACGATTACAGACACTATGAAGAAAATGAAGGGATAAACCTGCTACCAAGCTTTAAGGAATGCCGTTAGAAAGTTAATCTCTCTGTATCGCCTGTACCCCAAATGGAATAAGAGGAGGTGTTTTAAAATACAATACAGGAATTATAATAGAAATCTAATCTACGTAGCTCAGATAAAGAAATGTCAGCATAAATTTCAAGGATCCAGTGAAATTTGATATTACATCTAAAACAATGGTGAAATTTCGCAAGTAGTTAATACAGGAATGCCTTCGAAAGCTTTCAGAGGGAGAACATGCTGAATTCAGATTAGGTTTCTAAATTAAGGGGCTAATCACGTAGAAGATAATGCTCCTTTCTGATCAGTGTTAATCAAGAAAAGCTCTAAGTGATTTAAAATGCACGAAAATCTAATGATTTTAAATCTACAAGCTCTAAAGGAGGTGAGGCACTTCATATCTTGTGCACAATAACAGGTATTGTCTGTTTAAAGTTGCAGTCATTTTGATGTGCTCAGCATCAGGAAGACAAGGCTAAGGAGAGGGTAGGTCATGTCATCTTTTGGTAAGAGGGAACAATATTTTGCGTGCTGTGAATAACATGAAGTGTAAGATTGTTTTTATTAACTAAATAAATATTACCTACCAGTGATTATCCCACAGTTGTAAGTATATTTGATTATGTGCAGAATCCTGAGACAGATGAAAGCATTTCCTATATATTTAAAACATAACAAACCTCCCTCACCTCCCCAAAATCTGGAATAACTGTAATTTTAGAAGCCTAGAAATTTTACATTAATCTCTCAATTAAATACATATATTAATAAATTTAACTTTAGCTTGGTGGGTTTTTGCAATAACATAAGGGCAATGAAAATATCAATTAGATGCATAATTTCACTTGGGTTTTGGGGGTATGTCTTCCTTGCATGCTTACAGAAATTCCTTACAGAGAAACATTTTTTTCTGTTGAGAAATGACTGAAAACCTTAGAGCTTAGGGCACTTTGGATGTCTACTATCCATTTTAGAAATTCTAATTTGCCTTTAAATATATAGACATATATATAAAATAATACTACTAAACATTTTATGCCATCTGAAAAAAATAACCTCACCCTATTAAGTATGGAGTATGCAATGTAAGTGACGGCTGAAGACTGGAATGAATTCAGATGTTGTAAATTTAAGTGTTTTCTTTCCTCTCTGTTTAAATTATCAACTCCTTACATTCCTAGGAAAAAAAATAGATCAAAAAAGAAAAACAGGCATTGTTGATCATCTAGTCCAAAATCATGTAACTTCAAAGTTAAATTAAGATGCTCAAGGCCACAGCTACACAATAATGATTTGAAGGTTACATTTCTTTGATGTTCCTGTGTTCTAAACAAAAAGCTTAAAAATTATTATGAACTTCGCAAAAACCTGTTTGCTGCCTTAAAAGTATGAAGAATTCTCGTTGTCTTTTTTTTTCTCGAGTTGATCTCACAATTGCACTAAATAAACAAAAGAATTATTGATTTATGAAGACAGAACCATACTGTTATGACAAAAAAATCAGTGCAATCTCTTGATATCTGCATTCTAAAATAAATGATAGATCATGTAACAAAGCCAGTAAGAAGTATAGTTCATCAAGCTAGATGAAATTTCATTAACTTAGTCTGAAGTATAGCAAGAATGTGTAATTTCTTTTGTCACAGATAAAAAGCCATCATTTGAAGTTGATTAAGATTAGAAGACAGCTGTGTCAGTACAGATCTAAAGATAGTTGAATATTCTTTAACCAAAGAATGGAATAGAGAAGACACTACAAGGAATGTAGGTCCAAAGTTATTCCCTCTACCAAAAGGCATTTTATTTCTCTGAAGTGTTTATTACACGGTTATTTATGTGTAGAATTACCTGTGGATTATTAATTTTTGCCTCAAATGCAATCTCTTGATCAGCTTCTACCACAGAACAGACTTCTTCTCATGTACATCCACCAAAAATGTGTTTTCATGCTGTCAAATTGTTCTTCAAACAGTTCTGCTGGTAAACTAGTAACATTCTCTTAGATGCTTTATCCCACTTCCTGGAACTTGCATTAAATCAGATATGGTATACATTTCTTTAATCTTATTTAGCCTTTGAAATTTTAAATACTACTTCAAAATCATATGATTACTTCTTGGTAAAAGGATCAGTAGAATTTTAAATAGTTGCCTTGCAAATACTGTAGAATGTGACTGAATGGCTATAACACTCCTGTTTTCATTTTCTTACACACAATTAACTGGAAGGAGTGCGACAGCATCATTCACATCACAGAACTACATGAGACAAAGTATTTTAGATCAGTAGACAGTCATCTACATTTCAAAGTATTTTGAAATCTAAATCTGGTTTTATATTTAGTTTTCTCTTCTCAGTAACCTATAGAAAGAACCGTCTATCTATTTAGCCTAGAATGCAGAGATCTTACAAGATATTAAAAGTTGGATCACTGCATAAGCAATACAAAATTTTTCTCTTTCTGGAACAAAAAAATATTTTTACTTGAAATAATGTTTAATTAAGTTGCAAGTGAAATGGAACATGAAGGAACAAACTAAGACATCAAATGAAAACTTTTCTTTGACTTAATTAATACTAGGTTATAACAGTTTTTGATATTAAATAAAAGATGGTGTTCTTCAGGAAAGATGGAACAAGATCTTTCGTTTAAAAAGTCACTTTATGCCTATGAGAACAATAGATATGATTTTTAATGCAAGGACTTATCTAGGAGGTATGATTCAGTGCATAAATCCTGAACGTGTTTTCTCAGAAGCTGGATTTATACCACTATATGTACAGTAACATAAATGTGTTCATTCTGGAGACAGTGTCCAGAATGTGCCCTCAGTAGCAGCTACTTCAATGGATAACTCTGGCACTGATGGGAACTTATATGAAGTCATAGATTGGCCCATGATTTTCAAATCCAATCTACTGATTTTGTGCTTATTTGTATTTGCCTTTGATTGCAATTGTATCTTAATTCGCTTTAGCAGTCATACTGAATTAATTATGCTCTCTGTGAACAAACCCATTTTATGTGGGTTTTTTTTTTCTGTATTGGTTTACGTTTATTATTATTGTCAATTTATAATTAATATTAAACTTTCCAACCTGTCCTCAACTCAAAAGGCTGAGTATGATGGCTTAGCTCATATATCCTTGGCAAGCATTTTAGCTACGAACAAAGAAAAGAATCAGCGTGGACTTCACTTGGAAAAACATGAACATCAGGAATGGAACTCCACAAGAGTTCAGTAGTTTCAACCTGGTTTCCATCCAAGATCTTTTGAGTTCCCATGTGGTGAGTGTGGATGATAAAAGTCTGCATGAGACTGTGCTTCTTATTACTCTGCCACACTGATTCATGTCCATAAGAGTTTAGAAATAACTGAATTCTACCTAGGTGGCAGGATAACTTAATGAAAAGTTATTTCAATATATATTTTCAATTATAAATATATTTTTGTAATAGGCAAATTTCAATTCTTCTGCATGTGCAGAACCCAATTAACTTATCATATATAAATGCACATTATCCAAGCCATGAAGGACATTAACATCTCATTTTAAAGAGAATCTGACAAGTTATAAGAAATTAAATCTTATTGAAGCCCTTATTATCTAGACACTACCATATCTTTTTGTGATAGTACTCTAGCAATTTTTCTTTGGTTTTGTTTTGGATTTTTGGCACTCTTCAATATCTTGTTAAAAGAACACTATCAAAAGAAGTAATAAAATATTTTGGGTATTACAGGCATAACAGATAATTTTAAGCCTGTTTGAGACATTTGACTTATCGAGTAAATACAAGATGCATCAAGCACTATTCCACATTTCAGGGAAACTGGAAAAGATGCAAGAGCATTTATTCCCTCGCAGTAGAGGGCAGGTGCATTCGTTGTCCATTTGTTAATAAAGCCTGTGCAAATAAAGTAATTATTAGCCACAGTTTTAAGGACACATATTTGGTAGAATTATTTTGACTTTTGTTCAGAAATTCAGTTTTTGTATCTGCTTAATAATGTGTTTAGCTGAAGTGTGAAAGTAGTACTTTTTCTGACACTAAAATTTTATTCTTAAATATGTAGCAGAAATAATGAAAATACTGAAAGACTATACTCACTTGAGTGTTCCTCAAGATATTAGAGGAATAATATCATGAGTAATGTTACTCATAAGTGCCTGAAGCACTGGACTTTGTTGCTTGTATCTCTGACGTTCCCAAATAAGAGAGAATATGCTTAGAAAAATACAGAAATGTGATGGTAAAATTATCCTTAGAAGTATGTTGGTACACTCAAGGACACTTAAGTTCTCAGAGATTAACTTTACTGCATTGAAGTAAATATCAAAACCAGATATTATCTTACTGATGCCCCTTACATTTTTTGTATAATTCCTTGTACAGTAATCTTCTGACAATTGAAAAGGATAATTTTTCAAAAATTAATTTTTCAAAAACACAACCAACGACATGTCAGTGTGAGGCTGATTAAATTCTGTTTTCAGCATAGGTACTTAGCTGAAATACTTAAAAATTACAATGCATACTGAATAACTTTATCAGGAAGATGATTTAGTTTGGTTTTAAGATTCCTCAGAGAGACACAACAATTTTGTGAGATGTACAGCACTGTTTGCATTTTGTAATTGCATTGGTATTTATTTTCCCAAAGGACTACAGCAGAATCTTTCTTCGGGTATACAATAGTTTCTGTAGTACTTACCCGGCATACATAGTACTGACAGATGTGTAAAATGCATGGTAGATAACCAGAAGGATTATATTTAGGCAGTAGTGATTGGATTTAGTGATTGGATTATATTTTCCAGAAATCCTGGATGAAAAATATCAAATGCTGGTCTCAGATTCATCTGACTTTCTCAGTTCTGGGAATTCTAAAAGGCACTGTACACTGCTTTTAAAGCTAATGGGAAGTCTCAAATTCTTTCACTGCAGAAATCAAACACCTAGGCTAATGTATACTATTAACCCCAATCCTATGTTTCAGATCGTTCTGCATTCGGTATCTACCATGTAATTGATACAATATCCAGCAATTCAAATGACATATGAAAGCACGACCTGTTCTTCATCACTGATCTTTTTACAAAATTAATTATAACTCTACAGGTGAGGAGTGTTCATTAAAACATTCTTTGGGTACAGGTACCCATCTGCCCCTTCAGTTTCTGGGATGAGAGTGTGTAAAACATAAATTCATGCTCTCCCTTTCAGAAATCTGCTTGTATCTTCCTTTAAAGGCTGTTGAGACCTGTTGGTGACAGATACAAATAAACATTGCATAATGGCACATGTCAGAGTAACTTTCAGTGCGGAAGTCTCGAGTTATAATTTTATCCATAGGAAGATTCAAACCATCTAAAATAAGTTTCACTTCCAAACTGCTTTCCCCTTGACCCACTTTCTCCACTGGCTATCTGAAAGTCTCCTTTGTTCTATATTAGTTTGTTAATACAGCTCCTCACTTCAGAACTGTTAAATCTGGTAAACATCACCTAAAAGGGTGGACAAATTTAAGAGTGGAGTTGACCTTCTGCAGAGGTTCAGGAGGAGATGGTAATTCATTCCTTATATGAAGACCTACCAACATTCTGTCATGGAATAATTTTGAAGCAAGTCTACTTTTGATTCCTGAAGAGCTTTACTTCTTCCCATGCACCCTTTCACGTGGACAGTGAACAGGTTAGAAGTCAAGAATGGAACAGGGAGTTCTGGTTACTAATCTTCCATTTCACCTGTGATCAAAGCTTTTTCTAGTTTAATGGATTTAAGAACTAGAAGGGCCACATTTTATAGCATCTGTCTTTCCTTAAATCTTTCATGACTTATAGTTCTTGTTTGCAAAAGTTGCTTATCACTGCAAGTTTTAATCTACTAAAGAAATACAATTTGTTTTGCTTTCATAACAGTACATTATCAATACCACACGATGTCTGGTATGCTATTCTGAAAATTAGTTTAGAAACACATGTTATGTTTCTTAGTTAGATTGTTGTCAATAAAGGAGTTAACAGTGATGACGTGTAGATGTTTATAAAACCTCCTGACTTTAAATAAGATGAGATTATAGTAGAAAGAAACCTCTGTCTATTAAACACAATTTGCAGGTTATGTGCTGAAATGTCCAATTATTTAATAATGTATCTTCTGTTAGTAGGTTCTGTGTTGCAAATCTATGACAAGCTGCCAAAACATTTCATTAGCTAAATGAAACCTGATAGAAAGTAGATGACTTGTGTCTACTGATAATCGTTCCTGTAGTTTGAAGGGAGGCATGTTCCTGAATCACTTCGTTGTTACGTGACTTTTCCTTCCTACTTCTGATCATTCTGAAAGCTGTTGAAAAATGCAGCACTCTTGATAATAGCCTGGTTACTTTCAGCATTTAGGGCATCAATTAGGGCTCTGATTTCTTGAGAAGGGGTGGGATGAGAGTGGGGTTCAGTGGTAACTGTGTAGAGCATTATATTTCCTGCTTTGGAGGCTGCATTTAGAAACAAATCAACTCTGAATCTGTGATGCGTAAAGACAAACCCCTCTGGACCTCAGCAGATGCAGTGATAATCAGCCTTACCAGGTCATTTAAACAACCTATTTTATTCCTCCTGTCTAGGGCTGAGCAGGACCATGGGACAAGAACCCAATACAGTCAGAGCTGCAGTAGTAAACTGAGAAGAAAAAAATCAATATGAAAATAATCAGTATTGAATAGCAAAGTTGACAGGGCATCTATGTAATTGTATACGTTGAGATATGTTGAATACTTTATTATCTTAATCTATGGCAGTTCAGATACTTTTTGGTCCTCTGTTATCATAGAATCATAGAACGGTATGTGTTGGAAGAGACCATAGAGATCATCTAATTCCAGCACTCCTGCCGTGGGCAGGGATACCTCCCACTAGATTAGGCTGCTCAAGGCCCCACCCAACCTGACCTTGAACACTTCCAGGGAGGGGGCATCCACAGCTTCCAATTTTAAGCCATTCCCCCTAATCCTGTCACTACATGTCCTTGTAAAATGTCCCTCCCCAGCTTTCTTATACGATCCCTTCAGGTACTGGAAGGACTCTATAAGATCTCCTCAGAGCCTCCTCCTGTCTCTGCTGAATAACCTCAAATCATCCCAGCCTGTCCTCATAGCAGAGGTGCTCCAGTCCTCTGATCATCTTTGAAGCTCTCCTCTGAACCTGTTCCAACAGCTCCATATCCTTCTTACGTTGAGGATTCCAGAACTGGACACAATACTCGAGGAGGGGTCTGACAAGAGTGGAGTAGAGGGGCAGAATCACCTTTCTTGACCTGCTGGATAAGCTTCTTTTGGTGCAGCCCAGGTTATGGTTAGTCTTCTGGGCTGTGAGCGTGCATTGCTGGCTCATGTCGAGCTTCTCATCAATGAGAACCCCACAGTCCTTCTCTGCTGCTTTCATTCATACTACCCCCATCATGTACTGAAACAATGGGTTGCGCCAAACCAGGTGTAAGATCTTGCACTTGGCCTTGTTGAACCTCATGAGGTTCACCCAGGCCCACTTCTCCAGCTTGTCCAGGTCCCTCTGAGGAGACATCCCATCCTTTCGGTGTGACAATGGCACCACTCAGCTTGGTGTCATCTTCAGACTTACTAAGGGTGCACTCAATGTCACTGTCCATATCGTAAATGAAAATATTAAACAACACTGGTCCCAGTATGGATCCTTGAGGGACACCATTTGTCACGGATCTCCATCTGGACATCAAGTCCTTGACCACTAGTCTCTGAATGTGACCACTCAACCAATTCCTTATCCACTGAATAGTCCACCCAACAGATCCATATGTCTCCAATTTAGAGAGAAGGATGTTGTGGGGGACCACGTCAAAGGCTTTACAGAAGTCCAGATGGATTATGTCCATTGCTTTTACTATGTCCACTGCTGCGGTTACCCTGTCATAGAAAGCCACCAGTTTGGTCAGTGGTGTTACTGCAAAAAACTGTTATAGTGTCCCCGCATGCAGTTCTGAATTTTTTTCTCTGGTTTCCTGGGTTTGAAGTCTATTTCTATAGTGTAAATTAGAAATATGTAATGTGTAACATAACATGTAGTAGCATTTGGTTTTGCAATAAAAAACATCATGAAAAATGTAAGAAGTGGTGCTATTTTGACTATGCTGAATTGGAGAACTGGAGAAAGGTACAGCTCTCTGCTAAGATCACTTCATACTTAGCCATGAGAATATTTTCTGTACAAGATATACATGAAGAAAACATATCTCCCTCCAGCCTTGTATAAATTCTTATTTATACCTTCTAGGCATGATATTGATTTCCAAATGAACACTATGTAGTCTATACACAAATCTTTACACAATCAGAAGCTCAGTTTTAAGAACTTCTCCTTCTCCTGCCTTTTTCAGGAAGAATGCAGGTTTTCCTCAAAAGTTAGCAGAACCAAAACCTGATGTCTAGCTTTGTCTCTTTAAGTAAAGATTTTGTTTCAACACTGTATAAAGAACATTTTCTGATGAACATTGAATATATCTAATCCTGTAGGTCACAATCCTAAAAGCCTTATTCGGTGACTGATAACTTTTTGAATCCAGTAAATTGCTACCCAAGGGCAAATATGTTTTCCTACTTAGCTCTCAGCGTAACTCTGGTGTCTTGTAAATAGTTTTTATTTGATGCATCAAGTTTTTGTTTTAATTTTTCCTGCTGAATCCAGAGATACCTGGTTAGAGGAGAAAATGAAAACTGAGTAGGTATTTGCCATCTCACAATTGATGTCACTGTAATAAGTATTGCTCTCTGACTGACAAAAGAGTAACTATAAGTGTGGAGAGAAATGGAAGTTACCTTCTAATCTAAGCTATCTTTTCTTATGTTGTATTCATGATGTAATACAGTCTGCATTCTGTCACCTAAACTGTATTATGGAAGCATCTCTATTTCGCACTTTTAAAAATGCTACTACAATTTTATAGTTACATATAGTTACAAATTTATAGTTACAATTTTATATCTTATCCAGGCCAGAGACTACCTATACTACTTTCATGTTTGCAGGAATTTACTTTCTCTGTTGCAAGTTACTTCTATGTCTGTGTTGGTATCTGCAAAATGCTGCTATGTTATCTCCCTTTAAAAAGAATCTGTGAGTGCTTGTTTGAGAAAACATCTTAATTCCAGTCATCCTTGTAATTTACATACCATACATCTTCTTGCATGCTGTTATTGTCTTATCCTGGCTTATTATTAGGCTTTGCCACCTTTGCCTTAGTCATAGAATAATAGGCTGCAAATGTGAATTGTCATTATACCAGCTTTTGAGAAAGAAAAATATCATTTGACACTCTTTGGTTTTACCAAATGAAAAAGACCAACAACTAAGATTTTACTAACTTTTTCTCTCTATCTGTGTTAATTTCAAAGTTATTACAAACTGAATGATGAGTTTATTTGGATGTATCAGGTTAATTATCCCCTGCTTCGTCATATTCAGTTTTCCATTGTCTTTATTGAACACTATATAGTGGTATTTAATGTGTGCTAGAGGATGTATCATAAAAGAGACATTACACATTTTAACATCTGTTGATATCTAAAAAGCTCGTTATTTTACAGCCTTCAGGGCAGTTCCATTTCACTCTTTCTAATTCTAACATAGCCTAGAAATATTGTTTCACTGAGCTTTTTAAGTGGTTGTATTCTCTTGAGTGTTCTTTACATACTTCAGATTATTATCTTTAGATGTACTGCAAACAAAGCAAACTCAGCTTACTTTAGACAGAGTTGCAACCAATTTTATAGCCTGTGTTGGGTTTATCTTATGATATCTGTGCTTTAGAGGTACCAGTTCTAGTCGTTGCACCCATGTTGCTCTAGGATAGCCATTTCTGGAATACATCAACCAACATGCATTCCACAGGGAAAACATTCAAATGATACCTATTTCATTAACATTTCAATTTTAACACATAACACATAATATTGTAATAAAGTGATTAATACATGGTCTATATGGGAAGGAACTGGTATTGGTTTATGAACCAGTCACAAGCCTTTCCAGTCTTCTTCTTGAGGAGCTCTGAAACAGCAGGCTGTGTATAAGACCACATCTGACATAATACTGGCAACTCTTAGTGCTCCTGATTTGTGTCATCTGTTCATTTTAGGAAGCCATGATATGATTTTAGCTGTGCCTCCTTCTTCAAGACTGAGTTAGATGAGACACTGCTGCATGACTAGGTCCTTATTTCTGGTAGAAATAGTAATCTAGAACTTTCGGAACAAGGAAATTGATTCCACAGATTCAAACCAATATATCTGCAGCCCATAAGGGGTTGAATTTGCAACTATGTCTATAGGGAGGCATTTTGGGTCTTGAAAAAGCAGTGGTTTAAAATAGGTTTTCATATACTCGCTGTGGCAATCAGTAGAGATAGAGATGAAGAGAGAAACATTTGACATCTTTCTGCATGCACCATCCAACACAGGTATACACTATCATTGAAGAGTGTTGCGATTCGTGTGGTCTAGTAGCTACAGTGTGCCTTGGGATAAGCAACTTCACTATAGGCATGATTGTGCTTCACTACGTATAGATTATGTCTCCTGGATTGATGATAATAGCTAAAAGTAACTGCCCTTCCCTCTCCCTGCAATGTGAATTAACTAACTCATTCCGAGTAAATGAGATTACTACCACACATCTCAAAGATATAAATTCCATTAAAGCTATAGTATGGTTAAAGGAAATGAATTAGTACTTAACCCTCTTAATTTTTATTATCTGTATGAGTGTAAATTAAATAATGTATCATATAATATATATGCTTCCATGGAAAAGAGAAAATCCAAACTGAAACAATGGATTTCCCTCATAAGGCCAGATAATATCATCAGTAGAGAGTGATTATTTGCTCTATATCCATAGTTTGAGGCAGGATAACTGTTCAAAGGTTATCTATGCATTGAGAAAATTCTACAGTAAAAAGAAACACCACAACTTCCCCATTATTCTTACCTTAATAATTAGGAAGTTGTTATAATATCTGATGAAATCTTTACTATAAAATTACTTTTTGTGAAATTCATATAGTCCTACGTGACTTATTGATGAAGACATTGAACAAAATTAGCAACTTTTTCTGTGAACATTTTTTTTTTGTGAAATCATATTTCTCTATTTCTCTTTTTTCTAGAATAACCATCAAAACAATACCAAATTATCTAGTGATTCTCCTACAACTTGTTCCCCAAATATGTTACTTTTTTGCTGCTCATTTACATTTTTCTCAACTCTTCTAAATCTTTTGTGAACTAGATGTGTGGTTCTGATGCCAGAGTTTTAAACAACAGATACAGAACAGGGGTGAATAAGAACTTTTCCTTATCTGTTATTTGTCACAGCAACAGATTCTTTCCTGCTGTGCCACTACCTCCATATTTCTGTTTTGATATTCAACTCCTAGCTAAGGTAAAATAGAGCACATTTAGTCAAAGATCATCTCATTAGTCACTGTATTATGTATCAAGACCACTTTGAATTCTAAGGCTGTCCTAGCTTGGTCCACAGATATTTTATTCTAGTAACTAAGTTGTTTGTAAGCCACTAAATGGAACTGGTCCAAGGCAGATTGTATATGAAAGTTCTTAGTCTAAGGCACTGAAAGTCAGCTGAGGTTCTTCCTCCAAGTAAGCAAAATACTTAACACTGTGAAAAAAATCACCGAAGTATCTTTGGTTTCTTTTTTTTTTTTTTTTTTTTTAATGAAGAAGCAGAACGTTATATGGGAGTCATTATTGTTCTTTTTGGTTTTATGATGAAATTAAAAATCAGATTGGAAATTTTCATTTCAGATGAGCTTAACCTTAAAGCTTATCATCAATGCAACCATGAAGTATAAATTCAAAGGCACGGCAATCCCAAAGTGATTCATTAAAATAGACATTTTACTTACCTGTGAAAAGTATTGGAACAAATACAGAAATAGAAGTTCAATCTTTGCTCAGTGTGTGCAGAAATCAGTATGTCAGGGGCTGAATATTAATGCGCTGTTTCCTCAACTGAAATTGTTACCTAGGAAGCACACTTCTGTCTCACTGGACCCAGAATATAATCTTCCAACCAAACAGCTTGGGAAAGCTCTTTACATCAATAGGATATTTATAGTGAAATGTCTGGTGCAGGATTTGTATCTGACATCATGGTCTTCTAGGACTTATTTTTCTTTCCACTTTGGTCTTAGTGGTACACACTTTAAACAGATTACTTCGATTTCATTTTGCCTTTAATGAGATTTAATGTCATCCCCTAAAGATGGGCAGCAGTAATAAAACACCAAATCAATTTATTGTTTTCTTAGGCATTTTGAACATAAAATGCCAGAGGTGTTAAAGTGTTCGGAAACTGTCTGTAGATTTCACCACTCACAAAGTGCAACAATTCCTGCTCCAGTTTTTTATTAGAAATAAAAAGGTCCCATTAACCTCATCTTCTCCAATGTCAGACTTCTTGTTAATGCTTTCAAGTGCTCTGTAGATCCTGGCGTGTAGCAGCAGATATTTACCATCTGAACAGAAATGAAGCCTTTTGTAGCATTTTAGCATCTGTACAAAAAACATTGTAACAATGGAATGAAAAATAAAATCAACGAGATTGCACAAAATTAATTTATATACTCACACAGAAAAATACTGACAGTAAAATGTGACTACTGTAGTGAGTAGTAGATGACTCTTCTTACTGACATTAAGAAAATCTGTGCTTTTCTGTTCTGTGTTACCTCTTACGAAGTCTTCTATAAAATTTAGATGCATACTTCACCTTTCTCTGTGTAGAATCACAGAATCACCAGGTTGGAAAGGACCCATTGGATCATCGAGTCCAACCATTCCTAACACTCCCTAAACCATGTCCCCAAGCACTTCATCCACCCGTTCCTTAAACACCTCCAGGGAAGGCGACTCAACCACCTCCCTGGGCAGCCTGTTCCAGTGCCCGAATTTTTTTTTTTATATCCAGCCTGAACCTCCCCTGGCGGAGCTTCAGGCCATTCCCCCTTGTCCTGTCCTGTCCTCTGTCACTCGGGAGAAGAGGCCAGCTTCCTCCTCTCCACAACCTCCTTTCAGGTAGTTGTAGAGAGTAATAAGGTCTCCCCTCAGCCTCCTCTTCTCCAGGCTAAACAACCCCAGCTCTCTCAGCCGCTCCTCGTAAGACTTGTTCTCCAGCCCCCTCACCAGCTTTGTTGCTCTTCTCTGGACACGCTCCAGAGCCTCAACATCCTTCTTGTGGTGAGGGGCCCAGAACTGAACACAATACTCGAGGTGCGGTCTCACCAGTGCCGAGTACAGAGGGAGAATAACCTCCCTGGACCTGCTGGTGACCCCATTTCTGATACAAGCCAAGATGCCATTGGCCTTCTTGGCCACCTGGGCACACTGCTGGCTCATGTTCAGTCGGCTGTCAACCAGCACCCCCAGGTCCTTCTCTTCCGTGCAGCTCTCCAGCCACTATTCCCCCATTCTGTAGCACTGCAATCTGTATTTTTCTTTTGATTCATATAATGAATTACCAAAGGATTTTAAGTGTTGAGATGAATGGTAGGTAAATACCAGGGTACTCATAAAGGTCTGGCTTTAAGCACTTCAAAGTAGCAAGGGTCTATTATACAGCAATCATCACAGATCACCTTAGCCACTACTGTCCCTTAGAATGTTAATATTGTAAAGTCACAAATCGAAATCTCAGACGAAGTGATATAAATACAGGTTTTTTCTGTCAGTAACCAGGTGGTGGAGATGCAAATAAAATTTTGGTGGGTACTTTTGTTAGGATTGTGCCGCCTTCTTAACAAAAGAAAACAGAAGGTTTTGTCAATAGCACAAGTAGGTACTTCAGAATGAAGTTATTGCTGTCAGATGATAATGCTGAGGCATCCGCTTGTCTGTTCAAGGATGTAAAAGCTTCAGTGTGATAAGCACAAGGGCATCAAGTATGGAGATGATGGGTCTAAGATTGGACATCTTAGATGCAGAATATAGGGATATATTGAATTATACTGTTATCCTTCATGGACTAGTGACTTTATTTTCAGTTTCCAAGTATTTGGTATTACATCACCATTCTTATAAACATCAAAAAAAAAGTGACTAAAATAAAAAGTATCCACTAACTTAGGATAATTTAGATAATCTGAAATCTGTTTTTCGAAATTAACAATTTAGGTCATTTTTCTTCTCAATGTACAAACATTTTAAGGGCTCAGGTTCAGAATTCTCATAATACAGAAGCATACACTTACCAGGCACCCAGGAAATGTTTCATTTTAGGTGAGGTTTTTTTGCAATAACACACTGAAACTCAGTGAGAGGTTTAGAGAAAAATTTCCCTGCAGTTTTCTGGAGCAAAACTTAACTTATTAATGTCTAAGACTATGGCTTTTTCTCTTGTAAACCCTACATCATTCTATATGTTCTTGCCACCTTTGGTGACAAATTATTCCACCCTAAAGCACAATCCAATCTGTGTGTTGAGTGAAGCAGTGATCATGGCTTCCAGAAAATAAATATGTGAGCAGGTAAATGGTGGATGAGTATCGAATAATTTACACTTAATTACGATTGCATAGAAAAAGCATTGAGCATACGTTTCTACTTCTCAATCTTCCTAAATAAATGCTTTTTAAAAATTTCCTCTGGTACACTGTGGTTGGAATGAACATACCCATCCTTTGTCTTTGGTTACGTATAAGAGTTCTCAAATTCAAGTTTACATTTTTTCATGGCACACACGTAGGCAAACACAGTTTCTTTTATGAAAGCATTTAAATAGAAAAAAGTTTCTAGCCACTTTTTCCCTCATGTTTCCTTATAGGGTAATTCTGCTGCTAGGCAATATTAAAATCATTTTGATTAGCAGAGCAATAGATTTTTACACACCATTTCAAATTAATTGCATAGTAACAAAAGAATGAGTCACACCAAACCAAAGGTCTAAGAGGGCTGCTGATGAACTTACCATAAACCTATGTAATTTTCATTGGTTTTGAGGAGCACATCTAAAATGACAACAGTGGCACAGAAGGTGCTGTTGAGCGCCATCAGTGATGCAATTAAATAGAACAAATCACATGAATTGATTTAACAGTAATTTTTACTCTACCTAGTATCTCAAGATAATGTTAGACTAGCTCAATGTGACACTGTTAACTATCTATATAAAAGATATAAGCAATTTCTTTTTTTCCTCTCATTTTTTGGGTGGATCAATGCTTCAGTATACAATAACTAAATTTGATTTCAAGGAATATTGATTAATCCATAATTTCTTAATAGAAACAAAGGAATTTGAATGTCCAATTTAATAATCCTTTTTTTGATCTCATGACTTGCTTGAAGAAAATTTTATCTAAACATCACTTCTGTTTTGGAAATCAGAAGTTTAGAAATGTAATAAGAATTTATTTCCATGTGGAGTGTATTTATACATGTATTGACTGATCTGCGGAAGATTCTCTGTTAAAATTTTGTCTGAATATTTTAACTCAAATGAAAATTCAGTTTCCTTCCATCTGATGAGTGTCACTATGTGGCATGAAATTAACTGTATTAGGTTTGTGTGGCAATATTTTTGTAGGGGGGGGATCTGCAGGAGTAGCTTCTGTGTGAAGACATCAGCACCTGCCTTCATATCAGATGGAGCCTGTTCTAGATGGTTCCAGCTCCAAGACAGACCTGCTGCTGGCCAAAGCCGAGCCCATCAGTGACATGGGTAGTGTCTTTAAGATAAATAAACTAAGAAAAGTTAAAAACTGCTGTGCAACTGCAACTGAGAGAGAGGAGTGAGAATATGTGAAAGAAACAGCCCTGCAGACACCAAGGTAAGAGAAGAAGCAGGGGAGGAGGTACTTCGGACACTGCAGCAGAAATTCCACTGCCGCTTGTGGTGAATGCTGTGGTTGAGGCAAGCTGCCCACCTGCAGTGGGCACAGGAGGAAGTCTGTGGTGGAGCAGATACACACCCTGCAGCCTGTGGAGGACCGTATGCTGGAGCAGGAGGATGTGTCCTAAGCTTCAGACTGATGGAGAACCCATGCTGAAGCAGGCTTCTGGCAGGAACCACAGCCCAAGGAGAGGGGACCATGGACCATGTATGGGAGCCACGCTGGAGTAGTCTGTTCCTGAAGGACCATGCTCCATGAAGTGGACCCACACTGAAGCAGGGAAAGAAGGACGGGTAGGATCCCACACTGGAGCCGAGGAAGAGTTTGAGGAAAAAGGAGTGTTATGAACTGACAGAGAAAGTGTTACGAACTGACCACAACCCCTACTTCCAATCTTCTGGTGCCATTCAGGGGGAGAAGGTAGAAAAGCTGGGAGTGAAGTTGAGACTGTAAGGAAGGGAAGAGTGGAGAGAGGTGGTTTTAGATTTGTTTTTAGTTCTCACTATCATAATCACTATCATAATTAGTTGGAAATGAACTAAATTAATCTTATTATAGAATCATAGAATAGTTTGGGTTTGAAAGGACCTTTAAAAATCTTGTCTAGTCCAACCTCCCCTGCAATGAGTAGGAACATCTTCAACTAGGTCAGGTTGCTTAGAGCCCCATCCGACTTCACCTTGATTGTTTCCAGGGAGGAGGCAACTACCACCTTCCTAGGTCATTATTCCCATGTTTCATCAAGTATTGCCCAGGTCTGTTTTGCCATGACAGTAATTGATAAGCAACCTCCCTATTCTTATCTCAACCCACAAGCTTTTCATAGTAATTTCTTCCCCTACCCTGTAGAGGAGAAGGAGTGACAGAGTGGCTTGGTGGGTTCCTGGCAGCCAGCAAATGTCAATCCATTATGAAACAAATTTTTCATTTGAAGTACTTTTATTTCTGCAATACAGGAAATGAGAAGCAGAGAGAAGAAATGAGGAACTGTGACTTAAAGTGCAGAAGACTGGAGTTTTCTTCTGTCTGGTGAAATTTACCAAATATACTGATTGTTCTATATTTTACATTTTTTGACATTTCTTAAATATCCTTTCAGCATAATTATCATGAGAAAACAAATAATTGTTTTGCAGATGCACACATTGCAAAGCATCAACAACATGTTGAGATTAACAGAGACAACTCCACTAAAATTTGCCTTAAGAAGAGACAATCCCATTCTTCCATTGGACTTCACATTGGATTGTGAACTGGACCATAATGACTCGCTCCTGCAGTTTGCATTCCAGAATCTTTACTGAAATTTTCAGTACTACAGGTACCATTTGCAAGTGAGTTTCCAAGCCCTTGATATTATCCAATACATTCAGGACAAGCTTTTCCACTTTCACTTCATTCATATTTAACAGCCTTAACTTTAAGAAAGAAAGTCTTCCTTGGTTTCAGCAAATGGATTTTACTCACTAAGGTAATAGAAGGGGATATTAGCATACTCAACACATAAAATGATAATGGCTAGCACTTATTGTTAGCCTTTTATCTTAAATTTCTTTGCTAAGGCTATACAGACTATGTGACAAAATTCACAAAGGCAATAGAACTTAGGGGAGATACTTTAATTCTATTTTAATTAAATCATTCTACAAAATGTTTTGCAGTCCATATGGTTACCCCCTGTTCTTTTTCATAAACTACATGGAGACACTAAAGTTTTTATTTCCCTCTTTTGCAGGTTTAAATTAGCCCCATAGTGTTACATTTGTTTTCTCCATTTTTCCATGGGTTTCCTTCAGTGTGTGAGAGATGATTGACCTCCTGCTGTTGTGGATTCATCCAGTCCGCTGAGGGCAGAAGAAAATGTACCCACAGTGAACATTCACTTCATGCTAGTTTGTTTTCTGATTTCAACTGAGAAAGGTACTACATAAGCAAACAGCTGCTTTTTAAGTGTAAAATAAGGCATAGCACATACATTTTACATACTGATTGTGTCATTTGTTCCTTTTTTACAATATTGTAGTACTTAATCATATAAACTGTTTATTTTCTCTTTGAGTCACTTTAATTCAGACCGAATCACCACTTCTTTTCATTTTTTAAAAAAAACTTAAACACAGCAACAAAATTCACCACATCCCTTCTACAAAGGCTTTTTGAAGTTTGTTTTGTGTGTTCTTATATTTGTCAGTGTATTTTTGAAGATTGTGAAAAATCATAGAATCATAGAATGGTTTGAGTTGGAAGGAACCTTAAAGATCATCTAATTCCATCCCTCCTGCAGTGGGCAGGGGCACTTCCCACTACACCAGGCTGCCAAAGGCCCCATCCAACCTGGCCTTGAACACCTCCAGGGATGGGGCAGCCACAGCTTCCCTGGGCAAACTGTGCCAGTGTCTCACAACCCTCATTGTGAAGAAATTTCTCCTTATGTCTAGTCTAAATCTGCTCCTCTCCAATTTATAGCCATCCCCCCTAGTCCTATCACCACATGCCTTTATAAAAAGTCCCTCTCCAGCTTTCTTGTAGACCCCATTCATGTCCTAGAAGGTTACTATAAGGTCTCCTCAGAGTCTTCTCTTCTCCATGCCGAACAATCCCAACTCTCTCAGCCTGTCCTCGTATGAGACGTGCTCCAACCCTTTGATCATCCTTGTAGCCATCTTGTGGACCCATTCCAAAAGTCGAAAAAACCCCACAGAATCTGATAGACAACAGTACCTAACAGTACATCTGTGCCTGGGAAGATCATGGAATGGATCCTCCTAGAAGCTACACTAAAACACATGAAGGATATGGAGGTGATTAATGATAGCCAGCATGGCTTCTCCAGGGGCAAATCCTATATGACCAACTTAGTGGCTTTCTATGATGGGGTAACCGCAGCAGTGGACATGGATAAACCAATGGATGTGATCTATCTGAACTTCTGTAAAGCCTTTGACATGGTCCCCCACAACATCCTTCCCTCTAAATTGGAGAGATATGGATTTGATGAGTAGACGATACAATGGATAAGAAACTGGTTGCATAGTCCTATTCAAAGACTAGTGGTCAATGGCTCAAAGTCCAGATGGAGATCCACGATGAGGGGTGTCCCTCAGGGGTCTGTACTGGGACTGGTGTTGTTTAGTACCTTTATCAATTATATTGACAGCGAGATTGAGTGCACCCTTAGCAAGTCTGCAGATGACACCAACTTGAGTGGTGTAGTTGCTACATCCGAAGGATGGAAAGTCATCCAGAGGGACCTGGACAGACTGGAGAAGTGGGCCTCTGAGAACCTCATGAGGTTCCACCAGGTCCGCATCTGGGTCGGGGTAATCCCCATTTTCAGTATGCGATGGGGGATGATGTGATTGAGAGCAGCCCTGCAGAGAAGGACTGGGGGGTGCTGGTTGATGAAAAGCTCAACATGAGCCGGCAGTGCGTGCTCGCAGCCCAGAGGGCCAACCGTATCCTGGGCTGCATCAAAAGAAGCGTGGCCAGCATGTTGAGGGAGGTGATTCTGCCCCTCTATTCCTCTCTTGTGAGACCTCATCTGGAATACTGTGTCCAGTTCTGGAATCCTCAATGTAGGAAGGATACAGAGCTGTTGGAATGGGTCCAGAGGAGGGCTACAAAGATGATTGGAGGGCTAGAGCACCTTCCATATGAGGACAGGCTGAGAGAGTTGGGCTTGTTCAGCCTGGAGATGAGGAGATCTTATAGTGACCTTCCAGTACCTGAAGGGGCCTACAAGAAAGCTGTAAAGGGGTTATTCATAAAGGCTTGTGGGGATAGGACAAGTGGGAATAGATATAAACAGGAGAGGTGTCGATTTAGACTAGACATTAGGAAGAATTTCTTCACCATGAAAGTGTTCAAGGCCAGGTTGGATGGGGGCTTGAGCAGCCTGATGTAGTGGGAGGTGTCCCTGTCCAAGGAAGGGGGACTGGAAAAAGATGATCTTTAAGGTCCCTTCCAACCCAAAACATTCTATATGGGAGCAGTGTTAATAGTAGTGCTTGGTTCAAATTAATTGCAACCGTTGCAGAGTAGAGTAAGAATTGAAGAGTTCAGGGGACACTCTTTTCTGTTTAGAGGATTTTTTTTAATATAGGTTTGAAATATTATCTTAAAATGGAGAAAAATAGAAGCTGAAAATCTCCATAAGTATGAAAGTTGGAAATGGAAGCTGGCTGCTAACTCCTAAATGATCATATGTAATCATTATGTGGCCAAAACATAGTTTATTCTGCAAACTGCTGTGGATTTTTCTGTGAGACTAAATGAGCATCTTCTGCTCCATCCCTTTTTGAATGGCACAGACAAGATAAAACATTTACAGAAGGGCTTATAAGTTGTTCCTAAGTTTCTTGGGATTCTGCAAATGAAGATTCCTTTAAATTGTCCGTTCAATAACACTGGTTTCACACACTTAATACTACAGAAATATTTTCTAAAAGAGAGCTAAACTCAAAAAAAAATGCTTTATGTTTGTACTCAATCTTTACATTGATCTCAGTGAGAGGTTTTGAATGCCCAGCAGGCATGTAGCTCTGAACTTAGTGGCCTGACTTTGAGTGCAAATGTGACATTTCTGTCCTTCTCTTTTTTTATATTTTACTCCATATGAAGCCAATTTTAACACTTTTGTCCTTTTCTTTTATCCATTTATGATCAGTAACAGCTTTCAAACCCCAAGCTTTAATAATGAACTTTTAAGACTGGGTATATGACATTCATAGACATTTCTTAATCTTGTTCTGTTTTTCACTCACAGTACACAGCATGAGCACACAAGAAATATACAAGACAGAAAGAGTCAATAACATCTAGCTGCAAAAGTGAGTTCTGTTTGACAATTTTCCTGAAGACTGGAGGTATATATAAATCTACAGCAGACAAATGGGAACCACAGGGACCCCTTTAAAATCTTTGTGAATATTTGAAAGGGTATCTGGATCCATAGCTACACAGGGCAATCAATTGCTATGAATTTTTATTTCCCCAAGCACTCAAAGGGAATGGCATGACAGTTATGTATTATCAGCAAGCTTTATTTAAAGAAACATGGGGCTTATTTTCATAGCATTAAAGGGGAGAAAAAAACCTCTTCCATAAGTAATCTCATTTAAATTGAGGCTGACAAAGCTGGTTATTCAATTACTGCAATTACTGTAAAACTGAATGCTTCCTATTATTTTTGGATTCTGTATAGTCTTTTTTTTTGAATTCCAGCTCTACTTCTTTGGAAATTTGAAAAGCAGTCTCAGGAGCCTACAGAGATGAATAATGAAAAGAAACCTTTTTATGAGGATTGAAAACCAAATTAGAAATTGGGATTTTGAAGGTGTCCTTCCTTCCTTCTATAGAGAATACTTTTCAAAAAAACCACCAAGGATAAGACTTTAGATCCTTAAGCTTACCTTGACAGTAACCAAGTATTTTAAAATTAGAAATGTTGTCAGAGGCAATTAGAAATAGTACTGTGTCACTGCAAATCTAATTGTCTCTGTCATTTATGTATATCGTTTTTTTGGTATATATGTGTAATAAGCTAAACACAAAAAATGTAACCCTCACTTCTAATAAATTTGCAAGAGGAAGCAATATTATGTATATTTAAACTAAATAACTGTAGAAGATACCTTCTGTTTGTTTCTACCTTTTCTTAGAAGTCCAGTTACATCCAAAATACAAAGCAACCAAGACTGTTTTGGAACTACAGTCACATCAAAGATGAGTAAATATACTGTAGAGATACAATATGGTATACATAGTATAGAAATGAAGTCTGTGGTTTGCCTGTGTGGGTACCCAACAATGTATACAACCATAAAGGTGGTGTGTATGCAGCTTGCTTCCTTGAGATCTTAAATTCACTCTCACAAATCCTTTTATTTAATCAGTCCTGACACTGCGCGCTCCAGAAATGATTCATAGAAGACACAAGTTGAAGGCCTTGATGCAGAAGGTGTCACAGTTATAATAAGTACTCCATGACATATTCTCCTTAGTTTTTCCATTTTTAAGTTAGCTCAAATTCTTAGAAAGACCACAATCCCAAACACATCGCTAGTGTAAAAGTTGCAAATACTATAGAATATTTGGCAAATTTTCAGAAGCCAGTATGCTGGGATTAATATATGGAATAAAATGTTTTCTTGGTGACTATTCAGGGTCCTCAGGGCATAAACTCTTTTACCTAAAAATCTGTTCCCCTGGACTTTGGTCTTAGAGATAACTGTTTTTTCTATACGGTATTTCTTATTCAGAGGCTATTATCCATAAAAGATACTGAATCCATTATAAACTTGCACAATTTCTCAAAATCATGGTACAGCTTAGTTTCTTGCCCTTTCCCCAGATCAACTCCAGAAGCACTATTTTTGTAAATTTAATCCTATTTTTTTTTTAAAAAAAAGCCTAAATCTAAAATATGAATCATTCAGATCAGTGATTTAATTTAAGTGGAGAAGATGTTTCTTGGTACTTATTCTTTCTAATTATTGTGTGCTGATGTTTCACCTCAAGCTAATTTTGATCTACAAATACTCATTAAAAGATTTTTGACATGAAAACCTAGTTCAGAACTCAAATCTCTCCTCTTTCAGCTCAAAGCTCTTATACTCATCCTGTCACTGCATTCCCTGATAAAAAACCCCTCCCTGTCTTTCCTGGAAGGCCCCATTACAGTTTCCCAAAAGTCTTCTCTTCTCAAGGCTAAACAAGTCCAGTTCTCTTAGCCTGTCCTCACATGGGAGATGCTCCAGTCCTCCTCTGGACTTGCTCTAACAGATGCATGTCCTTACCAAGGACTCTGGAACTGAACACATTTCTTCAGGTGAGATCTCATGAGAGCAGAGCAGAGGGGCAGAGTCACCTTCCCTGACTTTCTGGTCACAATTCTTTTGATACAGCTCAGGATATGGTGGGGTTTCTGGAATGCAAGCATACATTGCCAGCTCATGTTGAGCTTCTCATCAACCCACACCCCCAAGTTCTTCTTTGCAGGGTTATTTTCAATCCATTCTTCATCCAGCCTGTAACTGTGTTTGGGATCGCTCTGACCCAGGTGAAGGACCTTGCACTTGGCTTTGTTGAACTTCATGAGGTTCACACAGGCCTAACTCTCAAGCCTATCAAAGTGTCTCTGGATGGCATCCCTTCCCTCTAGCATGTTTGACCATGTCACACAACTTGTTGTCGTTGGCAAACCTGCTGAGAGTGCCCTCAATCCCACTGTCCATGCCTCTGACATAGATGTCAAAGGAGCTTGCTCCCAATATCAGTCCCTGCAGAATGTCACTTGTCATCAGTCTCCACTTGGACATTGACCTGTTGGTCCCAACCTTTTCAGTGCAACCATCCTACCAATTCCTTATTCACCAAGTGGTCTATTGTCAAATCTGTATCTCTCCAATTTAGAGACCAAAGTGTTATGAGGGGCAGTGTTGAGAGACAGATCAGGCTTACTTCCAAGGTAAGAATTACAGAATTTCTTCCAGGATTTCTTGCATCAATTTTAGGAATAACTTTGCATACTTCAAACGATTACTAGGTCAAATTATGTTGAAATACAATTCTATCTGTATTGTGTCCCTAATCTTGAAAAATTACAGGTTAGATTCTACTTTATTACCTCTGGAAAAAAATGAAAGTGTCTGTTTCAGGGCAAAGAACACAAGATATACTATTGCTTGCCTGTTGTTTTAAAATAAGACAATTGTCTGCCAGGAAATACAAGACACCTAGAAGAACTTGATCAAGAAAATTTGGAGGTGGAAATTCAGATGAAAGTAGAACCCTGTCTATCTAATATATTGATAGTTCCAATTGCTCACCATAGACTTGACATCCCCACATAGAAAGCTTCCAGCACAGCAAATAAAGTGGCCAAAGATCTCCTAAATCCAGCCTAGCATCTTATTTCTTAGTTCACCTTTTTTTTTTTCTTCGCTTACAGTGTGGGATGTATTTGTCGAAGTATCTCATTTTATAAGAATGTACAGAGACAAAGATAACCCTTTTGTGAGAAGATTTCTGTCTCTCTTCAAAAATTCATTTCATAAAATCATGGAATCACTAGGTTGGAAAAGACCTCTTGGATCATCAAGTCCAACCATTGATATCTGCCACTGAGCCATGTCCCTGAGCACCTCGTCTACCCGTCTTTTAAATATCTCCAGGGATGGCAACTCAACCACCTCCCTGGGCAGCATCTGCCAGTGCCCCGTGATCCTTTCTGTGAAAAATTTCTTTCTGATATCTAATCTGAACCTCCCCTGGCACAGCTTGAAACCATTCCCCCTTGTCCTGTCCCGTCACCTGGGAGACGAGGCCAGCACCCTCCTCTCTACAACCTCCTTTCCATGATGGAAGCAGGGATCTGCTCACACACTGACATAAATGTAGCATCAGAAGGTTTGAACAGTATACACTGGATTCTGGAATTAGGTATTAATACTTAAACACCCAACATTTTCAGCCCCTGAATTCAAGTACATTCCCGTGAACTTTGTAGCCTCTACAAACATATTCTAAAACTGCGATTAGTCTTCCTTCCGCTTGCCCTTTCTGAAAAAAGACATGTAAAATCTTTTTCCATATGTTACTTACCTTCTCTTCTACCCAATTCAACTAAACTTTGATTTAGTTCATATTTTTTACAACACTTTTTTTTCAGTGCAGTACATTTTGTTCTCTAAAAAATATTTTGATACCATTTCATACAAAGCAAGGAGGTTACACTGGATTTCTGATCAGTTGTTTATTTTTTTTTCCCTTCCTATATTTCTTGAATTCTGATAAATGGTTTGATATACCAAACATTTTCTCTGTTTTCAGGTAGCTGAAGAGTGGTGTTCAATCTACAATTATTTGTGCATATGACACTCTGGAAGCTACAGGCACCTAAGATTCAGGCCTCATGACAGTGTTCTAAGTTAAGGTAATAGAAGGAGAAGGATGTTAAGATAATTAACATAAACAGAGCTAGTAGAAATAGGGTTAAAATGTCATAATTAAAAAAAAGTTTCAACATTGAGAAGGAAGATTTTCATTGTACTCTCACCACTTCAAGTATTTAGTCAGAGCTAAGTTATAGACCCGTAGACTAAAAGGATACATTAGAAGAGTTTTCTCCCATATAGCCCTGATGGCAAGACTGGACACTCCTTTTCAGTTCTTGTCTCTCACTGATATTGCTGTAATGTCTTTTCTACCCTGAGCTTTATACAAGATGTGACTGATTTGTTCCTCTTACAGCATTCTCAACGGTTAGTAATTTCATTGATCCTTTCATTGCTCAGATTTTTCTCATAGACATTTCCTTAATCCTCTCTACCAAATGAGAACATGAACAATAGAATATCGCTCTAGTCCGGAGGATTTCTTACGAAAGCATCTTGTCAGAAAACAACCTGGAATACAGGAGATATTTTTAATGTAAAATGCCAGAAGAATACAAAGTGACTTCTTCACTACAAGAAGTTAAACACATTAACACTTTAGAGAGCAGTAGTGTCTAAAGGAAGTAAATCTGAAGTTTTCTGCCTCATACCAAACCCAACAATTAGCAGTTTTTAATAGTTTCTATGCAACAGTGCAACAGATTGAAAAGCTCATATGAAAGAAGAGACACAAGGTTAAAAGAAACAATAGTCATCACCAGCTCAGGTGAGTGATAATATCTCCTATATGAGGTTCTGCCTACAGGTAAATATACAGAAAAGTTGCGAGTTGAATACTCGTACCTGGGTGCCTGTATACTAATACATAATTGGTATATTATCTGGTTCTTCTTCAAAAAAGTCCTATATTTTAGTTTTGTGATATAGCTTCATTTAGTGAAGACAGTTATCTGAAAGCCACAATAAAATCCTTCTGTGACAGCCATTGGACTGTTTCTTTATTTATGTCAGTAAAGTAAATGATCTCTGCTATCCCCTTGAGTAATTAAGGACATCAGTAAATACCACACACCTGTCTTAATAACTGGCGTTCTAGAAGAAGATAGATTAGGAGCTACTAAACAGTCAAAGAGCTCAAAGGAAAGATGATAAATTTAAATGATTTGCAATCCAGTATAGAGGAATAAGAATAAATTTTGCCTTACTTTCAGGGACAAGTTCCTCAAAATTAGGTAGGAATAGAATATACTTACTAGGTGTATGGATGGGTTGTTTCTTAAACGTGAGTGGATAATGTGTCCCTGCCTTGCAGAGTTACAGGCTTTTTTTTTCATTAGTTTTCCCCTTGTCAATCAAGTAGAAATGTCCTGTGTTGTCATTAGAATAAACGTACAGAAATGTTGTACTAATGTGACTGTGACGCTGAGTGGTCCTGGCTGACAGGAAGATAAATAGACTCAGATTTCTATGCTTATCTTTAGCCTGGATTTCTTTGCTGCATTTGAATGTTCCCTGGAGTTAAGTTGGTCTTTCAAGGCTTTGAAAGATGGTTTTCATAGTCCCCCTTTTCTCAGAAATAGTTAACGAGCCTCTATGCTATAGGTGATCTGACTGTTATTAACCTCCTTGAAGAAAAAGAATTGGTTTACTCTGCTGAGTATCCATCTTTTTCTCCAAGCCTGCTCTGTTAAAATGAACAAACACCAAAACTGAGCAATCTCCTACTGTCAGCTCAGTGCTTTTCCTTGTCATTCCCTCCTTATTTTTGTCTTAAGAGGGGAGCATGATGTAGCAGAGAAGAAACATGAAGTGCTGCTCTAGTCAGGTGCAAATATACCAGGAAGAATCTGTGCCAAACCTTATGTGTAATTTCTACGTAGACAAATTCTGCAGATCAGGTATGTGTGTGTGTATTTACATACACACACATGCACATACTTGTCATGTGTACCTATGTAAAAAGAGAGGATGATGGAAATGAAGAGCAAAAGACAGGGAAAGTCCCTTAGGATCTATATATAAATCATTAACTGCTTTACATATGCCAGTAATAGCAGCCAAGTCAATGCAATTGTACTGTGATACTACCCAAGCCAGTGAAATTTTGGATAATCCTTATCACAAGTTACTCTTTTTTGTATTGTTTTGTGATTAAAAAAGGAATGTTTTATTTTGGTGTATTTATTACATTTGCAGTTGTATCAGAATTACTGTTTGGTTATAATTGGTCTGTAACAAGTTATATAATCTAAGAGCTAGATATATTATTAGCTCTGTTACAAAACATTCATTTTCATGTGTCAGAGTTGAGTACAAATATAATTTGCAAGTGTAATGCAGACTTTTTTTTCTCCCCTTTCAATTGCCTGCTCTGGTTCTGTCTTATTTACAAGTGTATTTGTTGAACTAGTAAATAAACAATACCTGAAATCTTTAATTTTAATTAGCATAAAGTAGCGTTTGTATGGCAATGTTTAGCAAAGAGATGCAAATTGCTGTCAGATAGAGGATTAACACTGAAACAATGATCTGACTAAATACATGGAATTCCAAACCAAATTCACTAACCACACGTGGGTTCACACTTTTAGATAAAATTCTTGGATTTAATATGAGACAGGACAACCCTGCTGTTTGGACTGTGATAAATTGCTCAGTGCATGTCTGCTGAGATGTAAGATGACAAGATATTATTCTTAACCCCAGAACTGTCAGGCTTGATTATTTCCTAAGAAGCCTGATAGTCTAGGGAGTGATAAAAGGAAATCACTCTTGGGAAGAGGGGAGGAAGGAGGAAAAGGGAACATTCTGCAGATGTTTTTTATATTCCTATTAGAAAAAATATCTAAGCAATTACAGTGGTCTTTTTTGTTTTGTTTTGTTTTTTTTTTTCCTTATGGAAAATAAATCTAGAAAAATGGCATTTGTCATAGAAAGGTGTGGCTTTTACTGTTTACATATTATGTCTGCAAAAGTGAGTTAATTCATAGCAGAGCTAATACAAGAAGCCCATACATATAGACAGCCTGTAATCGCAATAGGAAAAGAGCTGTTAAGTAGTGTTGTATCAAGCAGGAAAGAAGTAAGACTGTATGAGCATGAATATTGGCAACATTCTTTGAGATTAATTGTGGATCAACAAAGAGGTGACACCTGTAGGATGCCTCTCGTAGTTTTAGTGCCACACTGGGAGATAATTATCCAAGTCTACATTTAATTCTGAGAAGCATTAGGGGATGGTGAATATTTTGGCTCTCCTTTCCCAATTAATTTCTTGATTCTCTCATTGCAGCTACCTGTTACAAAATAAAAATGTTCCAGTAAAGGTTTTTGTTGTCAGGGAATTAAATGGTAGACTAATCAAACATTCTCAAAATATTTAATTAAATTACAGTTGCTAGACATTGGACAAAAGTGTTCTCTCTAATGTAGCTAAGCAAACTTTTTTTTCTTTTTTTTCTAATGTGTAAGAATTGCAATAAAATTTAGCTGTAATATTCTCTTTCCTCTAAGGCTCCTGAGAATGAAGGAGCCAAATACTTCTTTAAAATAACATAAAGAATAAATGAGACTAAATTAATAAAACCAAGATGATTTAGATGGAAACCCTGTGGGATAAAAATAAAAATGTAGTGGAAATGTTACGATTATCAATAGATGAATGGGTCCCAGGTAACATCTCTTGCATTGCAAAGCTGCTCTGGCCCCGGAAAGGACATCTGCACAAGAAAAGAAGTGGAGTCTGAGCAGTAATAGGTACCAACAAAGGAGAAAAGGAGCACAAAAAATACAACCACAGTAATATATCAAGGAAAAGATTCCTTCACTGCAAAAGCAAAACCTAGCAAGAAGTCATGCTCCATTTCCTAGCTTTGACAAAATCAGGTTTAATGAATAATTAGCTTTAATATTTCATCCACTTGTAAAACTATGCTTGTGCGGTGCTTATACAAGGCATCTTCAAGAGCAGACAGTCACCAAATACACTCCTATTCCTTTCACTTGGCAGAAGTCTAGCAGTCTGATTACTCTCCCAAGAATATAAGTATTTTTTTTTAACATTGTTTTAAGCAGCTCTACAACTGAAAATCTGGGAGACAGGAAAATATAATTTTCCATTATGCTCTGATTTCTTTCCTGGAGGAAAGGCACCTTTTGAATTTTGTTGTGAGAAATGATGTATGAGATCAGTGATCTCAAAGGTACCCTAACTAATATATATAACAAACATATATAGTGTATACATATTTTTAATGAATCTTTGAAAACCTCTAGTATTATATGTTCAGAACAAATTTATATAAATATATATATATATGCCTGCAGGCTAATTTAAAGACAGAAAATATTTATGATGGTTAAGATAGGAGTCTCCATAAATCTCATCTTTATTTGTGCTGTATTTTGCAGTGAGTGGAGCAGATGACTCTATAGTGTTTTTTTTGTTGTTGTTGTACGCTTTTCAAAATCACAATAATTGCTGAAGTATTCTCTCCCAGATTTCAGAAAGCAAAACTGATTTACATGGTCCTAGTGTTTTGCGAAATACTTGTACCTCACCATATTTATATCCAGATGTTGTACTTTGACAAGACATTATGACAACCTAACCAAAAGGATATGTTGATACTTCATAGCATGTATCACTAAGATCATAAAATAATATGCAAGGATAAAAGGACAACTATCACTCCTACTAAACTTTGCAGCATTTCAGGTCAGCTGATGCTTAATTGAACAAAATCAAAAGTATCACCAATACTGAGAGAATGAGTGCTTAGCCTGAAATATAATTAGTTTCAATTTTTCATTTAAAAAATAGAGTATTATTCCATTAGAACTATTCTGTTCTTAAAGAAGAAAAAACAACCAAAAAAAAACCCCAAAAACACCAAAACCCCAAAACAAAACAAACAGAAGAAACCCGAGAAATCTCTCAAGGACCTCAATTTACGCCATAATAATAGACTGGTTCAAGAGGGTGGCTGCTATCGCAGCTTTCTATGTTGTAGCTTCAGTTCCTCATGGATCTGGAATGGATTGCAATATACATCTTAAGAAGAAGGTTGGAAGCAGATATAAACTTGTATTGCCATATTTAAAGTTGAGTGTATGGGTCACACACTTTAGTTTAATTTTGACTTTAAGAATTAATAAGAGTGACAAGGATATTACAGTCCTTAAAAATCCAAGACTGGGGAACATAAGAGAAATGTTAACAAAGTTTGGACTCTGAAAGTGGAACAATGTTCAGTAAAAGATTTCACTTCTAGATATTTTGAGACATGCCAGAAGCTCAGATCCAGATCTAAAAGAGTCTTTGACTATGGTCTGAAGTTAGTCCCAGTTTCTCTATCCGTCTGTTGCCCATTTGATCTTTCAGTTGTTCATCCTTTTTCTCAATTGTTCTTTCCTGGTCAGACTTACACCTTGTAAACATTTCTGGATTTAAATGGAAGAGTGTCACTGAAAACTACTGGTTATTTCATTGATGTACTGCATCAGAAATTCCCATTTTATACTGTAATTTACAGAGTGTTACAGTGGATCTAAAAAGACTTAAAACTAAACAAAACTAATTATTATGTAGTTTAGGGGAATGTTTGGTGTTTTGGTGTGTTTTTTAGGGAGACAGTAATTTACTTAAAAAAAAATTAAGCCCTGCCATAGCTATTCCTTAGTTCATTGGGCACATAGAGCAGTGATATTAATTTTGTTCCCATTGTGGACCTCGTTGAAAGGAAATATATTCACTCTTATACCTTTAAATTTGTTATTAAGGGGAAAAATGGGCACATCAAAATAATTTTCTTCAAAGACAGTACAAGACATATGCTTCAGTAAAGGAACAAAATTGAAAAAGGAAAAGCAGGATTTTCTTTTACTTAAGAGAACATTTATTTGAAGTTTCTTGGCTCCCACCTTGAACGTATGTGACCGAACAGAAAATGGAGAAAGATACAGGTGTTTTATTCATGCAGTGTAATAAATCTATGACTGTTGCAAGTGGCAAAAAACACTGAATTATGATGGAAATGCCCAACACAAAATCAAGATACCAAGAACTATTAATCAAGACCAGCAAAGATGCAAAGAGGAGAAATTATTTCAATGCAATGAGCAGTTAAGTAATAAATAGGAGGGACTACCTACTGGATAGGAAAATTAATATATCATCTCCATATTGAAATAATTGTTCATAATCTACTTAAGGTGTGCAAAAAGGTTGGAGGGGAATCAACTGGAGTGAATGATGTTATGTGTTTCTAGGACATTGAGAGCTGTGAAATAAATGATTCTGTTTTCTTATGAGTCTACATCTTAGCAAATGAAACACAAGACATATCTCTAATCTCAAAGACATTACATCTACAGAAAATTATCAAATCCTGCTAAAGAAGATAAGTTACACTCTTCAGCACCGATTTATGTAATGTGGTAGGGAAAATTACGTTATTGAGAATTCACTCTGGATCGCTTGCTTAGCATCTCTTACATGGCCTGTATCACCTGCTGAGCTTAGAGAAGACATTTTTCTAAGTTTACAAAGAGCTGCATACACCACCTGAAACCTGGTTTTGTCTATATTTTGGAATGCTAAAGATGAGTTTATCACAGAACTCTAAAACTTACAATTGCTCTCTCAGGTGAAGCAGACCTGATTATGTACGTTATGTGTGTAGACAGTAAAGTCAAAATGAGAAAATTTTGGCAGTTCAGAAAATAAATTATTTTGATACAGATCAACTAAGACAAAATGTTAAAACTAAGAAGTAGTAATATTAACTAAACCCCCCATATAATAGCATTTGTTTAATAGAAAAAAAATGCAATTCCATGTTAAAAGAGCTTCCCTACTGGCTTTAGTACTTGGTCTATCTAAGGAAAAGTGGCCACAAAAATAAAAAGAAGAGCGAAGTAGTATGTTGCACTGGTTTTGACTGGGACAGAATTAATTTTCTTCGTAACAGTTTGAATGGTGCTGTCTTGGATTTGTGATAAAACCAGTGTTGGTAAAACAGATATGCATTAGTTATTGCTGAGCAGTGCTTATACAGTGTCAATGTCTTTTCTGCTTCTCACACCGCCCCATTTTTGTGTAGACTACAGATGCACAAGAAGTTGGAAGGGGACACAAGTGGCCCCAACTGACTGAAGAGATAACATATACCACAGGCTGTCATGCTCAGCAATAAAGGGGTGGAGGAAGAAGGAAGGGGGGTGCATATTTGGAATTATGGCATTATCCTTCCCATATAACTGTTACATGTGCTGAAGCGTGGATTTCCTAGAGGTGGCTAAATGAGAAGTAATGAATGAATCCCTTATTTTGCTTTGCTTGCTTTGCTTGCACAAAAAGTATTTATCTCAACCCACGAGTTTCCTCACTTTTACCCTCAGCTGCCTTCTCAGGGCTGAAACGCCACATATGTGAAAAAGAAAACAAGTAAATACACCCTAGGTACTAGAAAGTGCCAGGAAAAAAAAAAGGCAGCTTTTTTTTTTTTTTAAGTGTACAGTGGCCAGGAGAACTAAAGTCTGTAAGAATAAATATCTGAAAAGTATCTGGTTTAAAGGGTCAGTTCACAAGGTTTTGCATCATTAGTAAGTAAGAGAGTTACAGAACTGCCAGTGTTGCAGAAAAAGCAGAATTATTTGTATTTTCCTAGAAAATAGCCAGAGAATGTGCTATTACTAACTATGGTGTCAGTGACAAAGAAATAATTTCTGTTCTACAATTAATATTATAGGATGTCAGGATTACGTGCTAAAACTGTCTTTTCTTAAATCAGCAGGCCACATGATTATATATGTATATATGCATATACACATACATATTTTTGCCTGTAAATAGCAGTATGCATATATCAGTAGCTATCAGAACTTTAAAAAAAAAATATTGGAACTCTCTAGATCATTTTAGCATATTTAATGAATTGTGGAAGAGTGAAAACACTTGGGAGAGGTAAAAAAATACACATTTTGCCAAAAATTTGGAAGTGTGAAGGGGAAAGGTCTCCGCTGCACTATTAGCAATGACACAGAAGGGAATAGACTGGCTGTCAAGAAATTAGGTTAGTGAAAATTTAAGGAGCAAAACACAATTGACATGATATGTTCTACACAAAATAAATATTGTAAAACTAACCTGCTATGTTTATTGTAGGAATTCACATAACTTGGTGATGAAATCCAACTGATAAATATGCAGACTTCTACAAATACTGATACTGCATAACATCTTGATTTGGCAAATTGAAGGGTACAGAGCCACATGCATGCCAAATGAACTAAAAACTGTTAAAAAACATTTATTTGGATGTATTTTGGAAAAAGATAAATTTCAATTAAACTATGTCCATTGGAATTCCAGAAGGAACTAATTCAGGAATTTCCTGTGGTCTGTGTTATGCAGATGGTGATCAAAGGTAATGGTGACAGGGCCTCCTGGCTGCATAATTTATCAAATTGATTAATTTTGACAATTCTTCATACGACGCAAATTTTAGGTTTTCAATGGGTCAAAGGGAGTTAGATATTGGTTTCTGTTAACTTCCAGCAAGAAGGTAGTCTTATAACTCTTCTTCCACTTTGAAAATTGTAGCTCTATCTCATGTACAGATGTCACATATTCCCTTCCTGCTACTGGCTTCTACAATTGGAATGTGATTTTTTATACAGCCCAAATGGTTATAACATGCAAGCACTGGAATCACTTATAGGTGCTTTGGAAAAAATGACCCTGTGTAACTTGATCTGCTTGTTTCTGGTACTCCTTGTTTGTATTCACCACAGGACATCTGTTATGGACTTATAACTTCATTAACATAAATTGACAGCATTTCTTGTAAAGTGTGAAATGTATTATAAATAAGGATCTATGCTGATATATATACATCATTATAAAGTACACATTTCCTAATTATTCAGGAAGATAAAAACATTTTTAAATTATGAGAATTTGGGGGTTTGGATCAGCTGTTATGCTGTAAAAATTTGCATTTAAAAATACTTTTTGAGGAGTTAAGGTTTATCTTCACATACTCTTTTGATGTCTGATCATCATCTGTCTTTCTAAACAATTGAAATGTCTACTTGATGTCACCAATTCTTATGAAATTGGAATAATGCCTTCCTTTGAGCCTCGCTGAGATAATATTTTTAGAGATTTTGATCATGCTTTCTGCTTTCCATTTCAAATTTCAAAAGTAGACTGCCTTCTTTCTCTGTAAAATTTCAAAACTTTGAAGGAAAAGGTAATCCCAAGGTTGACTCAATACAAAGTATGAAAACACCTGCCAAAGTGTACAAGATCAAAGACACAGCTGCAATTTCAAAAGTGAAGTTTTAAAATTTCAGTCTACGTGAAGAGGAAAAAGTTTCCCCTAATCTGTCATAAAATACCTTTTGTAGTAGCAAGTAATAAGAAGAACAAGACTGAGAACTAAGCATTACCACAGAGCATACATCTGCTTTTGAGCCACTGAAAATTAACTGCAATTCAACTGAAAAAGCTTAGGTTTGGGCAATATACTGTCTGATAGATGGAGGGAAAAAAGCAACATACAAACCAAAACACACACGCACACAGCAATAAACAAACAAATTTCATCAAATACAGATCATATTTTGACCTAGGTTTTTTCATTCTTACCCAAGAAAAATCAAAAGTATCAGTTATCCTGCTCATAAAGTAAGGAAATGTAGTTCACTGTCTAATAAAGGCAACAAAATTTGAGTTTATTCTCTGAACATTAAGTCATACTGAATATAATTGATGAAAAGACTATTTAAAAATTGATCAGATATTAGACAAAATGATGATGATTTAGAAGGAAATGGAGAAACAGTATTTGTAAAGGCAGCAACATACTGGAATAACTGGAGTAGATCTGAACAAAATTATCAAGTTTGAAGTCTTCAAAAAGCTATAAAGAAGCACAGCTATTGAGTATGTTAGTGAAGTCCTGATTGTCTAATGAAAATACATATGTCCTGAGATTACTATATCAATAACTTATATCATGAAGCCATGATTGAATATCAAAATCTGAAGACGAATTGTAAATTGCATTCTTTATACCTGGCTTAAGACAAGAAGGGGAATGTTTTATTAGTTAATGTAGGTACCAGTTCTTGATTCGCAGAGCTACTTATGGACATTCATGACAGTTTTTCTTCTACTCCTATCAGGAATACAAATAACCTAAAAACCACCAAGGAATGCATGAGTGGGACTTCAGTGACTTTGTATAACTAATTTTGTAAAGAGTCCCCAGCAAGTGATTGACTGCTTAAACCTGACTACATACAGCTTAGGTGAGACCTGTTTTCTTTTTTTTATTGACTGTCTTATAAACAGGTTAATATACAGTTTAAGTGTAGCTAGGAAAAGACAAATGCATAAGTATTTTCAGTTAATGGTTTGATAATGGAATAGACCATAGCCTCATAAAAGAAGCTGATGATTCTATTGTGGGATGGGTTGCACTTACTTCTAAGGAGGGTGTCAGAAAAAAGTGGAATGAAACATTTCTTATTTATATGCCTTACTCTTATTCTACTCCAGATGGTTTGCTGCCCTTGGATGATAGAAGATACAAATTCCTTTGATATCTTTAATTTATCTGACCATAAATTTAAGCAAAATATTCTCCAGCTTTCAAGTGTGTAGAAATATTTGCCACAGAGCATACTTCAGCTAAGGGATGAGCAAGCTTGTGAAGATCTATATTTTCTATGGAAGTACAATAATTTTGTTATTGATCCTTTTAGAAACACATTTAGGTTTCTCTTCCACAGTTAATAATGAATGTTATAGGTACCTGAGTTCAGTAAATCTGAACACGCTGATTTCTCTGTCCCACATCTCCTTAGCCTTATTACCATAACAAATTATTTTCTTTTTAATATTGTAAATTTGGCTATAGCAATACATTATAGTCACATCTTCAGCAGAAAGCTATCTTAAAAATTAATGGGAGACAGTGTTTCTGAGTAGGGAACATAATTTGATATTTTAGGAAACCTTTTAGTATAAATCATTTGAATATATATTCATGTACATCATTATGACAAACAGAGGAAAGGGTGTAGTCTGAAATAATTTTCAATAGTCCATTAATTTTAATAATGCTGAATCCAAGTGCCATGGAAAAAATGGAGAATCTAGGCAAAAAATGCCAGAGAAGGAGTAGTCAGGGCACATATTAGGGAGACGAAGATAAAAGAGTGGAAATTGGTCATATAGAATTATTATGCACATAAAATATAAAGTGATTGGAATACACTGCTCCATTTGTCACATGCTGCAGCAACAGGCAGAATTTTGCTAAAATGCTTATACTTATTCTCTGATGAGAGCTTTTAAGTTTAATTCTCAAGTCAATAATTTTGCAGCATTAAATTTACCTTCAGCTAAATTAAACACATTTTATTTTACATTTTATTTAGAAGAAAGGTATGGAAAGTCTACAGATAATTGACATTTTTATAGAAATGTCAAGAATACATCTAGAGGCTCTCAGGGCCAATTTGAATAGGCCAACCCCAAACTAGTCTTTTTATAACACTAGTCCCCAGACACAATGCAATAAAAGCCACCTCTCCATGTGTACATGTCAGGAAAGTGAACAGTACTTCATTTCACTTTTTTCCTGTGAATAACACAAGTGAATAATACCATCAGCATACAAACAAAGAAAACATCTGAAAGAGACTAGTGCCAGCAAAAATGTTTTCAATCTCCTTGCAGATTATTCATGTTAACACACTTGTTAAGAACAATTGAATAATCTAGTGAAGCACTGAGATGAACAGCATCAGAATTTGGAGGACCAAACGGAAGAAGCAAACAGATCAATTTTTAAGTTAAGGCTTAAATATAGGGATTCTAGACAGCAATCTGTCATAACAGCTTCTCCATCTTATACAATGGTTCAGGCAGAGATGCAGATAATGGAAAATTCTCTAATCAGGATTTACAGTCAGTGTCAAATCTTCACTTTTTGCAGGAGCTTTAAGCTTTCGAGAGTATGTAGACCAAAATACAGGATCAGGTATGATACTGTCTGAAATACCATCCATCACTTTTCTTAATGGACAGTGATGTATTGTCCACAGAACCTACCCTTAAAATCTATAATCTGTATATTTCATCAAAAGTCATCAAAGCTCTAAGCATGTTGTTCACCTGATTCTTGTGTATATGTCTTAACATTTAGATAATAAGAATCAGTCATTCAAAACCCTCAAAATAGTTCGCATATTTTCTCAGGACACTGAGCAACAAGGTAAAGTGTTTTCATGACTTTCCCTGCACAAAGTTCTATTACTTACTACTCTGATGCTTGACCACGATGGCAGGAGGAGCCTGTCTTAACAAAAAGATTATTTTATTGGATAATATAACCAATAACCAAATAGCATTCAGGTATTGTTGTTTTATCCAATTATACTTAAAATATGAGTTATAGCAATAGAGTAATTTAGGAATGGACAAAGGGAAATTGTTAAGAATTTCCAGGCCAGACTGGTTTTGTTGAGTCTGAACAAGCCAATTCTATAAAGATACTACAAAGTATTGGGTTTTTCTATTTACAGTTTTCAGCATTAGATAGGCTAGTGCCTTTCAGGATACAATTGGTCTGAGGTTAGTACAGTAAATACTGCTTTTGATGTGAGGAAGTGCAGAAAAGGGTTCTCGATGGCTGTTAAGACAACAGTAGGTTAGTGTCTAAGGCGCTGCTGCTGCTGGTCCTTAAGGCTCTGAAATGGGTACATGACATTTGAGGTATTTTTTTTTCAGCATATTCACTTTCAGTGGGTTTCAGAGCAAGCTGTGGAATTGAAAAAATGGACAGGTAGTACAACTTCCTAAATCTTGGTTAAACATAACTTCAAGCGTTGTTAGTTGCTGCTTACTTTAAGAGGACAATGTCAATAATCAGAGCAGTAGCAGGCACAAATGTTGCTGTTGGGTGCTCATAATAACTGTCTCCATGAAACAGCCTTAATGAAGCTCCCTGCTGAGTTACAGAAGCTTAACAGTTACCATAAATTAGCTGCAAATACATAGATGATGCTACGTTTTTTGCTTGGAAAAGGGAGTGTCTTGGCAACTCTTTAGTGTTTTCTAAATACAGTACATCCAGGCGATTGTGGGTCTGCTGAGCACAGGTTATTACCTTGACATGCAAAATCAATTAAAACCTTTCTCTTCTTGTCAAGAGCTATAATGTACAAAAAAGATTTAGAAAAACCTCTCTCATTTCTATTTGTTTATTTCTAAATACAACTATAAACATTCTAAATAATCAAACAACCTTACTATCTTCAGAAGCCATAGATAAATGCACTAGAGTATTCTTGAAATTAACTCCTTCAGAGCAAACAAGGCAAAATCATACTGCAGACTTAAGAAATACTAACTAGCAGTACAAGGAATGAAGTGGAAAGTGGAACAAAAATAGTCAGTTGTGCTTACCCAAGCATCTTTTGACCCCTGCAACTAAATTTTGCAGTGTGCAGACAAGAAGAACAGTTTTAACTGACTTGTTAAGAACAATTCTCCTAACAATACTAAACATTTTTAGTGCTTAGTGCAATAGATTTACATTGCATAAACCTGAGCATAACTGATGGTTTGACTTGATGATCTTAGAAGTCTTTTCCAATCTTAACAATTCTGTGATTCTATGATTCTATGATAACTCTTTGAATGAGTTCAAGGGAATGTATCAGACATGGGAGGTATTTTTCACTTGCTACTGGTGTCAGTTCATTTCCTTGGCTTGAAATCATTCCTGAGCAGGCAATACTTTGCTGGCATCTCCTCTAGTCTACACTAATTGTGGAAAAGTAACATTGTAAATCATCATGTGACTATACAGTGCTGGTTTGGAGGGTTTTGCTAAACACACACAACCCCTTCAGAAATCTTTTGTCCTTTTCCCATTTGTATTATACCTGGCATCATGATTTTGTCACAAAAATCTGAATTATTGTTTCTTCCCTGTGGTGATTCACGCTGCAGGAAAATAGCTTATTGGTGACAGGAAGATTGTTTTTTGTTTTTTTTTTTTTTTGTTTGGTTTTTTGGGTTTTTTTTTCCCCCCCACAGTTTTAATCCTTTTTCTACTCCATTTAGGCCAAATAAAATCTGAAAATTAAATACAATTTTTAAAATTGAGGTACAGATGCATGATGATAGTATTTGGGGGAAACGTTCTCCCATGCTGCCTCTAAAGTAACCAGCTGACCTACAACAGCTATTCAGATATCCTGCTATCTTAAAAAGTGTATTACTACGACTGGTGTAAGTGGCGTATGCAAATATACTAGTATATTAGATGACAGTTATTTGACAGTGTGCCAATACATTTAAATAATATGGAAGGTTATTTAAACTGTAGTTTCTATCAGCCACATGTTACTCAGTTTACATATATTCTAGTAAAAGTTTTATGTTAACACGATTTTGGAGCATGGATGGGCATCCTTCTTTAGAAAGCAATACTTAGTTGCACCTCAAAAGCACATGCAGATTATTGTAAAACGTAGACCCCTAGATCTACAATCAAAATAAAACCAGACATAGAGGTGGTGTAAAAGTTGGACAATTTGTAAATTAGTTAAATTCATTTAATAATTTAAATCAAAGAGAACCGAGTTTGCAGAAATTAATGTATGTCTTTTAAAGACTGAACAGTCATAAAAAAGTCTTTTCCCAGTAACTTTTTTTCAAGCTACAGGGTAAACTGAGCAGAAAAATGACACAGAATGAGATGACCTTTCATTGAATTTCTGGTTGGCTGGACTCGCTAGCATCAGATATAAGTAGTATGGTACAATAATAACTAAGTTTTATAGGTTAGGTTTATTTTCACAGAGTAGAATCATATAATTACAGAATCAGTAAGACCGGAAAAGACTTCTAATACCATCAAGTCCAACCATCAGTACAACACCACTGTGCCTACTAAGCCATGTCACAAAGTGCCACATCTATATTTTTTTAAACACCTCCAAGGGTGTTTTGAACACCTCCACCACTTCCCTGGGCAGCCTGTTCCAACGCTTCACCACACTTTTGGTAAAGTAATTTTTCTTAATACACAGTCTAAACCTCCCTTTGCACAACTAGTGGCCATTTCATCTTGTCCTATCACTTGTTACCTGGGAGAAGAGACCAACACTCACCTCATCACAATCTCCTTTCAGGTAGCTGTAAAGAGTGATAAGGTCTCCCCTCAGCATCCTCTTCTCCAGACTGGACAATTCCAGTTTCTTCAGCTGCTTCTCAGACTTGTTCTCAGGAAATGTTCACCACCTTCCTTGCCCTTCTCTGGACAGACTCCAGCAACTCTATGACCTTCTTATACTGAGAGGCCCCAAACTGAACCCAGTATCTCAGGCTCGGCCTTCCCAGTGCCAAGTACAGGGGAACAATTGCTTCCCTCGTTCTTCTAGTCACACCATTTCTGGTACAAGCCAGGATGCTGTTGGCTTTCTTGGCCCTCTGAACACACTGCTGGTTCAGTCGGCAGTCAAACATCACTGTCAGGCCCTTTCCCACCGGGTAGCTTTCCAGCCACTCTTCTCTAAGCCTGTAGCATTGCATGGAGTTGTTGTGACCCAATTGCAGGACGTGGCACTTGGTCTTGTTAAACTTCATACGACTGGCCTCAGCCCATTGATCCAGCCTGTCCAGATCCCGCAGTAGAACGTTCCTACTCTTAGGCAGTTCAGCACTCCTGTCCAGCCTGATGTCATCTGCAAATTTACTGAAGGAACACTCGATCCACTCATCCAGACCATTGATAAAGATATTAAACAAGATTGTCCCCAACACTGACCTGTGGGGAAGACTACTTCTGACTGGTGGACAGGCAGATTTAGCTCCATTCACCACAACTCTCTGGGCTTGGTCATCCAGCCAGTTTTTTACCCAGCAAAGAGTACACCTATGTAAGCCATAAACCATTTTATTATTTGAAAAGCTGATTTACTTGGATTTTTCATGTTTCTTTTCATATATCTTTTTTTTTATGTGAAAAAAACACATTGCTACAACTTTACTTACAAAGACGAAAGTTTAAAAAAGAGTAATGCTTATCTATTTTTCAAAAGTCTGCAAACATACAATTGATATCTACACACAGTAAACATGTTATGGAACAATAGTTTTAATACAAAAACATCGAGTGACAAGCTTATGTTTCATAGATACACATACCATGTTGTTGATTTAGTCCTTCTGATTATTCCATTGTATTCAGGAATATCTCAGGAATAAACTCATTACCGTTTTGATTTTATATAACTCTGTCCTAACAGCAATCAACTTCACTAGTTCAAATCAATGTGCTTGGAAACCTTGCACAAAAAAAAGGCATAAAAAAGAAGCTAAGAGAATTCATTTTTAATCCTTACACTTGCTAAAAAAAATACAGAAGTAGAAAATATTGTATCAGCTTATTTTAACCTAGATAAATTGAGGCACAAGAATATTAAACATTTTTTCCAGGGGTTTATTATAAGGGTTAAGATTCAAATGAACACACGCATATGTACCTTTCTTTACAAAAGAGAAGCATATATGTGGTATGTGAATATTATGTACATGACTAAGCCGTAATTTTAAAAACTATAGTTTCATTTCTCAGCAGAGTAAGGAATATGCTTATAAAGAAAGAATGGTACCACTTTTCAAAAGTTAGGGAAAGAAATTTAATCGAAATGGATATTAAGTTACAAAACAAGTACACTCCAAGGAAAGGAACATGTTGTCTAATAGAATATTAATTTAGATAGAAAGATCGTATCTTATAAAATTTTACATCAATGCTTTGCAAAAAAAAATCCATCCAGATAGTTTCATTGTTATTTTAAATAACCTAATATTAATACTATTTTTATATTTCTATGTATACTTTTAAAAGTCTCGTGTTTTCTACATGTAAACACTTTCAGAGATAATGGAGCAGACCAGGAAAGGCACTGTATGAGGATACATTCTTTTAGCAAATCTAGAAAAGACATTTAAATGTTATTAGGTGATGCAAGAGTGATATAGATGATCCAGAAGGACACTGGGACAATGGAGAGAAAATCAGAAATGCATCAACATATTGTATTACATAAAATAAGGCAAAGTAAACCAGTGAACAAACAAGAAATGTATTTACTGATTCTGACATTTTCAGTGTTCTGAATTCTCATTTTCACTATCTGTTTATTTCTTCATTGTAAATTCTTGGTGTACATAATACACAGCGTTTTTTAATTTAAACTGGAATGTACATTCTTTGGATTTAGTGATTCTGCATTTGTGTACACCTAAATTGGCTATGAAAGATAATGATATATACCTCTGGGATAAAACAATGAATTTATACACATATTTTAACTATAGTACCTTTAAACTCAAAGAGATTGCTCATATGAGCAGAACTAGACGTGCAATTAATGTGGCCAAAAATAATTGAAATGCATTCTGGTTTGTTCCTTAATACTGTGTTTATAAAAATGAAAAGACTCATAGCTTTAGGGAGAAAATCCTTTTATCTGCAGCTGGGTGCAGTTAAAATTTTTATGCTGGAAATGTTTCCACTGGTTCCTTTAGGTTCTCTTATATTTGAAATTGGCACAAATTTATATACATTTATGAAAGAGAGTCCTCATCTGTAAGTTGCCATTTCCTGTGTTGATTTGCCTCCTATAGGTGTCTTCTTAGCAGCCTATAAAAATTAAAAGGTAAATTAAATTAAATTACAGATGAATTCTGAATAACAGATATTTTACACTTCTCAGCAGTATGCTTGTCTCACATGTCATTAGCAATCATGAGGAGAAATGAAACATCTCTGCTTTTAACTGAAATTCTCTCTTTTGGCCTAAGTCTTAGGGCTGACTGAACAGTTTTTACTGGTGGATGAGGATTCATATGGATTATTTTGGACCCATTGGTGTGATAGCATAAAGTACAATAAAGTACTTGAGCTGCAAATTGTTTGAACCAACATTGTACATCTAGGTTTATGATAACATTGCAGTATCTCAATTTTATTTTATTTTACCTGTTTTCATAAATAGGCCAGGTCTTGAAATAATAAGCTATACCTTTATATGTGATTTATTAAGAGAATGGAAGCTTGCTAACTAAAATAGTGAGTATATTTTAATGTTGTTGAAGGAAGAGATCTTAGAAGTGTCTTCCTGGCAAGTCCTTCCATTTGCCAATATATCTGTTTCTTAAATGTCATGTGTTAATACAATACCTAAGATAAAAAAAAAACAAACTACCAAACAAACAAAAAGACAGTGAAGAAAGTAGAGAACATTTGAATCACATGGAAATGTTACAGCTTTTTATAAACGTTCATAGAAAACCAGAAAATGGCTTATGATTCAGTCAACAACTTCCTTAGATCACAGAAAATATTTTGAGGGAAGGAGATTTAAATTAGGGGCTCATAAAAATATTTCTGATGTATTAAATAATATAGTAGCTGTGTTATCGTTATTTCACTTATATAATATACTTCATTGTTTCCAAGGGTCCAGTTAGTACTTTTCCCAAGGGATAGAACATTTATTAGAGAGGCAAAGGTTTATGGAAAGTATATTTGTACCTTGGCCACACTTTGTTTCCCAGAACACTGGACTTATTTGAAAAAAAAACAAATCCATGAATGCCTATGACAGATTGGAAGGTAGAGACATTTGTTTTCATTCCTGAGCATCAATGAATTCCTTTAGTGTAACCTCTTCCTTCAGTCCTTGGCACAGACAACTTGGGAAAAGCTGCTATTGTTAAATGTAGAAACTCCTTTACAATAGACATTGTCTTATATTATATCTCATTATGAAGGAACAGTTGTGCACACATTTAACCTATCAGTCATATGTCCCATCATTCCTAAAAATTTTTCACACAATATGTTACTCAGAATACACAGTGATTCTTCCAAGTGATATATTGCCCCTTAACAGCCCTAACAGAGTAGAATCGTCAGTGCAAAACTATGCAGTCCATCAAAAGTGAGAGTTTGGGGACAGTCTATAATAAGCAGAATTTACTAAGAAATTAAAGAAAGCTCTGTACTGATTATGTTACTCATTTGCATTTATCATTCAGTAAGCCTCCTTCATCCTCAATGTACTGCAACTCATGAAGAGTTTTCATCTTCTTTCAGTGTCATACAGCGCAATGGCTTATTAGCTTACTCCAGACAACTATGAGTCAAACTCATGAACTACTCCATCATGTATTCCATTTATGGCACATTTTGCAGAGAAAGCAAATTAATCACATGGAAAATATTTAATAGATGAAAAAAATATTACTATTTAGGAAAGGAGGTATTTTTTTTCTTTTAGTCCATTTGTTTGTAAACTTCATTTTTTGAAATTATACTGGTTGACTGGAGAAATATAGCTATTTATTTGTGACACTGTTCTGATGGGTTTGCAACCAAACTAAATCTTACTACTCTTGATCTTTTGTTCAAGAAGATTTAAAGATTCCAAAAGATTATTTATGAGTTTCTGTAAGACCTGTTGCCAATAATTTAGCAGAGATTAGAGCTGAAAACTCAACATTTGAATTATAAAGATGGATAAAAATTATAGATTTTTAAGACTATACTCACAAAATTATTGGAATATATGTTGATATATGATTGTTATCTAATAACTTCAGGATAAGGTAAGAGCTCTAACCTAGGAAAAAGGAAATTAAAATATAATTTCATCTTTTGTTAAAGAATAGTTAAACTATATCTCCAAAATTATTTTACTGAGCTCCAGAATATTTCTAGCTATTTCAGTAACTATTTATACATTTTATATATAAAAGATTCTTGCAAACAGAAAGCTCTGTCTGTGAAGATCAGTTCAGAACACCTATCACGCTCAGTGAATATACTTTTATATTTCATATATGATAGGGAGAGCCTTAGAACAAGGGTTTTTTTTTTCATTTTCATTCTGCGTAATAATCCATCTCTTATAGAACTGATAGGTGAGATGCTCTCCTGAGCATCCTTGATTTTAATCTCTCTTTGGCATAGTCTTGAGTGATTGTTGTTGTTAATGATTTATGAGAATTTTTATTCCTGTACAATTTATCATAAAGAGGAGGACTTCTATTTTATTGAATAAGGGAGAGATTGCTCCTCCTTCAAACAGCTGTGAGGTTTTTCCATCAGCACAGAATCCCCAGGCATACTCACATTTTAATGTTTCTTTCAGACAAAATACAGTAAATTAAGAAGTGTTTCAGCAAGAAAAAAAACACATACAATTAAATTTAGGTCATCTTTATGTGTTTGGTTGTGTGTGCTTTTTTTGTTGTTTGTTTGTTTTAAGTATGTGTCCTTTGGTTTAGCATGGTTTCAGAAGCTAGAAAGAAAATTGAGTAAATTCTGTCTGTTCATATTTCTCTTCAGATAAGACTGTGGAGATCATTTTTTACCCATGAATACCTCTCCAAAAGACATTTTTGAGGCTTGTTAGACAGTTCACATAAACTAGGCATAGTACTAAGGGAGATGGATTCGTGGGCAGAGTGAAGGTTTGGAGACATACACGATGAACAAAATTTGTCTCCAGGCTGTCCTTACATACAAGAAAATGTATTCACTGAGCATAGTAAAATGCAGTCACCTTTGCAACATTACTTATGCAACAGCTGTTTAATTGTCCACAACATAGAAGTAATACACAACCACTTTAGTGGCAAAATATTCCCTTCACTGTGAGAAAATTATGCAGAGAGATAATAATAAGGGGCTCAATGCAATTAGGAACATTCTATTTGAATACATGAAGTATAGAGCATCCAGCTGAAAATATGCTATGGGACATATAACGACCATAGTGGCCAGGACATAAATTTGTCTGAAACAGCAGCCCTGATTGTGATTTTCTTGAGTAGTGTGAAGAACTCTTAAAAATGGTGGAATCAAAGTACAAATACCCACACATAAAAAAAACCCCAAAAAACCCCAAAAACCAAAATGGTCGAAATGTTGCCTTATGGAAATGTGGATGTCCCCTTTATATTTCTACATGTGAAATCAGAAGAACAGGTTTCCATCATGTACTTTTATATGTTGTTTTAGTTACATAAAAAGAACTAGAAGATCAAAGTCCCAGTGCAAGGCAGAAAAAAAAAAAAACCAAAAAAACAAACCCCAAAACTTGTCAGTCAAGTGTTTGAGGTTATGCAATAGTGAGGTTTGCAAAATTAAGTAGGAGTTTGAATTTTGACAGCTTAAATTTTCAAATCAGACTAAACTTCAAAGGATGCATTATCTTCTTTTAGAAATACTTTTTTTAAAAAAAGGCACAGGTTGACTTGCACTTATTGTCTCCATAATGGAAATTCCTTCCACATGACATGCCTTGTCTCTGAGGCTTGGATTACAAGCAACTAGACTGCTACATAATAATTTTCAAACTCATAGAACCTTCTTTGAGGAAGACTAATATGTTAGCCTAAAGTTTTTGCTTTCAAACGGACTTTCATCCTCAACTGTTTCTTTTCATTATTTGAGGGTTAGTGGTTGACCTTGCTTTTCTGCAACTTGAATCAGGACTATATTGATACAAATTGTTCAGGAGGTAATTGTCCAATTCATCATTAAGGACACAATTATAACGTAAAATTAAATTGCTCTCCTAGAGTGTAAAATAAGTAGGTGTTATCTGTGTTAAGTGTCAATCAGAATGGAAATAGCTTTGCACTTGTATCAGTGTAATAAATCCAGACAGCATCCTGTAAACACAATAGCTTGAGGGGAAAAAGTTACTTTGGGCAAATGTCAAATAGGAAAAGCTTTCAAGCATGCAGAAGACACTTCATGAAACTGAAATTAGGGCTATTATTTACATTTATTTACAAAAACTGAGCTGAAATGTGCTACTTATAGTGTCACTAGTTTTTACGCCTCTGCTAAATCTTTAGTCAGATGCCACCTCATCATGATCTTTAAATTCATTAGCTTCCTGAGAACATTATCTTTTGCTGTTTTTTTTTTAAAAAAAAAAGCTTAGCAAGAAGTAAGTTACAAAATATGTTGATTAAGTTTTCAAAAGGAAAAGTAATTGAAAGGCTGAATTTTTCCTGACTGTGGAAAAGGTGGTAATTACTTAAGCTTAATGTCAACAGCAAAATTGTGTGTGTATGTGATGTTCAGCATGGATAGATTTTTGTTTACTATTATGTGTAAGCTGTAAACTTGACTTTTTTTAATTCAATGTTTATTAGAAACTAAAAGTGTCAAGTAAATCTAACAGTAGCTGGCAGAGATGAGACCTTGTTTCTCAAAATAAACAAAGGGATATTTTACACTCTTGCTGCATCCTTATTATTAAATATTGTGGAGTAGTAGGAGCAAAGCTGAGAGAGAAGCATTTGGTGTTGAGAATCCAAAATCCACACTGTCCATTAGGGATTTTTACTTCAGAGATCTAATCTAACCTAATCTTGGTTACCTAGTCTCTATTCCTCTCTTGTGAGACCTCATCTGGAGTATTGTGTCCAGTTCTGGAATCCTCAACATAAGAAGGATATGGAACTGTTGGAATGGGTCCAGAGGAGGGCTACAAAGCTAATCAGAGGGCTGGAGCACCTTCCCTAGAAGGACAGGCTGAGAGAGTTGGGCTTGTTCAGCCTGGAGAAGAGAAGGCTCAGAGAAGATCTTACAGCGACCTTCCGGACTAGACATTAGGCAGAATTTCTTCACCATGAGAGTGGTGAGGCACTGGCACAGGTTGCCCAGGGAAGTTGTGGATGCCCCATCCCTGGAGGTGTTGAAGGCCAGGCTGGATGGGGTCTTGGGCAGCCTGATCTAGTGGGATGTCCCTGCCCATGGCAGGGTGGTTTGGAACTAGGTGATCTTTAAGGCCCCTTCCAACCCAAACTATTCTATGATTCTATGATTGTTGGATTTACCAGCTGCTGAAGCACACTAAATTCATTTCTGTAGTGTATCTTCCAGACTCGTTTCTTCTGAAAGGATGCCTGTTATATGTCTCAAGATTGTCCTCTGATGTGAACCAGAGAGGTAGAGTGGGAAAAATCAGGATTCAATTCAAGATTGTATTCCTGATCTCAAATAAAATGCTCAGGCAGACACATACTCAGAGTAACATTTAATTTCTAATTAACTGTTGCAGCAGCCTACCTTTCTACTGCATTGACTGGCAGGATTGTAGGATGCCCAACAGTAATGAGAATGAAGTTCCATTCCCCTCTGTCCCCACACAGACATAGGATGGATAAGTAAATGACTATAATAATTTAGGTGCCATCTCCAAAACTGGATAGAATTTTTCAAGCAAATTTAGCCAGAAAATTTTTTTAACTCAAATTTTAGAACTTTGCAAAAAAACACACCGGTTGGAGAACTGAACTCCATTTCTGCTTATTTATAAGGAGATTTTAATATATCCTTTTTTAATGGAGACTTACGATCACTGAGTGAAAGACTACTCTCACACCCTTGAAATGCTTTCCCTAGCTACGCATAATTAAATATTTGGTAGAACAAGGATCAGAACATTGTTGTTGCTTGTTCCAGATAAAAGTACAAAGCCTCAAGGCAGTAATTCAGTCTGTTTTTCTGCCTTTATCCTTCCTCCTTTACAAAGACTCTGAATAATGTTTGATCAGAAAAGAAAGGTTAAAAAAACACATATCCCCACTGATGGATGCAAATGGTGACCTTGTATCAACAGGCAAGGAGAATGAGGTACTCAACAATCTTTTGCCTCAGTCTTCACCAACAACCACTCTCCTCACCCCTTCTGGGTCAATGGACAACAACATGAGGGATCAGGAGGGTAAAGCACCTCCTGCTATGGGGGAGGATGAGGTTCATTACTGTCTGAGGAACCTGAACACATATAAGTCTACAGAAACCAACGAGATGCATCTCAGTCCTGAAGGAATTGGTTGTTGTGGTTGCCAATCCACTCTCCATGATATTAGAAAAGTCATGGTAGTCAAGAGAAGTCCCTGGTGACCGGAAGAAAGACAACATTTTCCCCATTTTTTTAAAGGGTAGAAAAGATGAACCTGGCAACTACTGAGCTGTCAGGCTCCCCTCTGTGCCTGGGAAGACCATGGAATAGATCCTCCTGAAAGCTATGCTAAAGCACATGAGGATGGGGAGGTGACTAGTGGCAGCCAGCATGGCTTCAGGAAAGGCAGGTTCTGTATGACCAATCTGGTGGCTTTCAATGATAGGGTAACCACAGCAGTGGACAGGGGAAAACCAACTGATGTGATCTGTCTGGACTTCTGTAAAGCCTGTGACACAGCCCCCCACATCCTTCTCTCTAAATTAGAGAGATATGGATTTCATGGGTGGGTGGCTCAGTGGATAAGAAATTGGTTGGAAGGTTATGTTCAGAGACTAATGGTCAACAACTCGATGTCCAGATGGAGATCCATGACAGATGGTGTCCCTCAGGGGTACATGCTGGGACCAGTGCTGTTTAATATCTTCATCAATGATACAGACAGTGAGATCGAGTGCACCCTCAGCAAGTTTGCAGATGACACCAAGCTGAGTGCTGTAGTTGCCACACCAGAAGGACCAGTCATCCAGAGGGACCTGGACAAGCTGGAGAAGTGGTCCTGTGTGAATATCATCAGGTTCAAAGAGGCCAAACGCAAGGTCCTACACCTGGGTTGGAGCAAGTCATGGTTTCAATACTGGATGGGGAACAACGTGATTGAGAGCAGCCCTGTGGAGGAGTTGGGGGTGCTCATTGATGAGAAGCTCAACATGAGCTGGCAATGTGCTCTCACAGCCCAGAAGGCCAACTGTATCCTGGGCTGCATAAAAAGAAGCATAGACAGCAGATTGAGGGAGGTGATTCTGCACTTCCACTCCACTCTTGTGAGAACCCACCTGGAACATTGTGTCCAATTCTGGAATCCTCAACACAAGAAGGCTATGAAAATGTTGGAACAGGTCCAGAGGAGGGCTACGAAGTTGATCAGAGGGTTGGAGTGCCTCCCATATGAGGACAGGCTCTGGAAAACAGAAGGCTCTGAGGAGACCTTGCAGCAACCTTCCAGGACCTGAAGGGGGCATACAAGCAAGCTTGGGAGGGACTTTTCACAAGGTCATGTAATTATAGGAAGAGGAGGAATGGTTTTAAATTGGAAGGGGGAAGATTTACAGTAAACATAAGAAGAAATTTCTTCACAATGAGGGTTGTGAGGAACAGGAACATGTTGCCCAGGGAAGCTGTGGATGCTTCCTCCCTGGAAGTGTTCAAGGCCAGGTTGGATGGGGCCTTGGGCAGCCTGTGTAGTGGGAGGTGTCCCTGCCCATGGCAGAAAGGGTGGAATTAGATGATCTTTAAGTTCCCTTCCAACTCAAATCGTTCCATGATTCTATGATTCTACGATTTATTTGACCTCCGAGGAAAGTGTTGGTTTTTTAATGGAAAAGTGTTCTAATTTGAACTCTACTTGGTGGTTCTCCTCACTCTTCCTGCATTAGTTTTGTGCTGTTCCTTGAATTTGTAACATATGCATTTTGGGTTTTTTTACTGTGGATAAATACCCTCTTGCATTTACAATGTAAGACGTAATGCACGTTCCAGTTTTATTTTATCCATTGAGAACTCAGTTCACATCACAAATGGTTGGATAGCAAGTCAGAGAAAACTGCAAAATATGATTCAAAAGTGCAGTCCAAACTAGAACATTGATGTAGTTGCACATTTAAGTACAAAATTCTACAAATGAAACCCAAATATCATCCTGGCTTGAAAACAAACTTCCTGTTTAAGTAGAATCAGTACAACTAGCTGGCCTAGATGAATACTCAAGTCTTGTACATGTATTTTTTTAACGTTTCTTTCCCACAGATATTTCTGGATTTTCCAAAATATGGTATTCAAAAGTGTGGTTAATAGGCATATCCTGTTTCTAAAACAATAACTGTTACCGTGTCTTTAATAAGATTATTCCATCAGATGAAATGAAAACAGAATTGGAAAAATTGGAGTGTTTTGTAAAGGTGCCTACTCTCAACATAAGCTTTGATTCAGTGGATTTCTCTTTTTATTGTGAGCAATTTTTATGACATTCATACATTGAGATGAAAGCACCAGGGCTGAAGATCAGAACTGACATTTGTAATCTGTATAAATTTTCAATTTTGTAATTTTGTCATGTATGATTTAGCACTATAAATTCCAATTTGGATTAGAAAGTCTTTTTCTCATATGAGTATGGAAGTAGGATTTCAGTAAGAATGGGAACTAACCGATCTGCAAAACATGTATACATCTTTCCCTTGATTATACTCTGATTTAAATATAACTTTCTTTATCTTGTTTTCATCAAGAAAAAAAGTAGTTATATTAATTTCTTTCATCAAGTAAAGAAGACAGGAGGCTTGCCTTTATGAATAAACATATTAAACATTTATTTGTCTTGTGAACAGTTTGCATGGAATTATTTTTAATTTACATCTCCAGCATCTCTCATCTAAGAAATGGGATGGTCACTTATCCCTGGTCATCAATTTGGTCTTATTTGGTTTTCTCTTTGGATCTCAGATAACATGTGGAATCTCGACATGAATCTCAATAGCTGATATTTCCAGACATTAGCTGGAAATTCTGTTCATTTCAAGTAAGGTTTCATGTTAGCCTTGCCTGAGGATTTTGGTATGGTGATACTAAATACAGATTTTTAAATAATGTGTTATTATAATGCCAAAATGATCTTTTATCAATTTTTATGATAAACTTAGTCTTTAGTCAGCTTCTACTCCTTACAAATTATTTTCAACTGAATCAAAGTATCTCTGAGATAAGAAACTAACCCCAAAATTTTCAGTCCAGAGTATATTGAGACAAATATGATCAGCATGCTGGCTTTATGAAATAAAGCATCCATGTTGGAAATACAGGTAACACTGAATTTCAAACTCCTTTCTTTTGATAATCAACAGATAGAAGTCTGATAATTTTTTATGGTGGAGTTTTGTATTTCAGTTATGTACTAAACATGAACATTCAAGATAAAAATATTAAGGCAATGTTCTAGATTAGCCCCCCTGCTTCTGTTGGCTAACACTGAGCCATGCAGTCCTAGTTCCACCCTTCCAGGGATAAGGAGACATGAATAAAGGAAATGCAGTTGTGATTTGGGAAAAAAAAAATCCCTAAACCAGTTTTAATCAAAAAATAAAAATAAAAAAGAGAAAAGTTAACCAAACTAAGAAGTAAACAATGAAATACAGAACAGGCACTGGAAAAGTCTTGGACTGGGTTCAGCCACAGTGGGGAGTTGGATCTACAAAGTGGATTCAGGAATGCACAGGTTGGGAAAGAAGGGAGGGGAGCAGGCAGAGTTGTTCTAGAGTCACAGAAGAAAGGAGATTGACCCTTGTGATCCCTTTGTTTTATACCAAGTATGATATATATGGAATGGAATACTTTGTTGATGGGTCTTGGGTCACCTGTCCTGTCTCCTCATCCCTGCTGATTCGACCTTTTTTTCACCCTTTGACTTATGGTATTCTATCGACTTCAGCAATTGTCTTGGTTTCTGTAGAAATAAGTGAGGGGATTCTTTGCACACCATTCGCCTTATTACCTAGTAATAATTCTAATTATCAAGCGTTATCATGTCTAGAAGCAAACACTGCCTGAATGTTCTTCAGGAAATTCCGTCACTTGGAAAAGGCTAGACTGAAAAATCAGAGAACTAATTCTAGTTTAACACAAACCAGGAAAGGTAGTATAGAAATGGAATATATGCTGATTTACAGTTGTCAAAAATTTGATTTCTGATAGGTGTTTTGTCATCCTTCCTCTTTATTCTTATGACTTTGGTAGACTAAAACTATCGCTCAGAAATCTCAAGAGCTTTACTGAAGACATTTTTGCCGAGTCATTGTGATTTTCCACCTTGTCAGATTAGGACTAACACAATAAAATCCAGATTAATTTGAGAAAATGTTTATTTGGGGCTTGAAATACATTAATAAAAGAAAACAATGAAATCTTCTTTTTTTTTTTACTTACAATTATAGCTTTGAGGCAATCATTCTAGTCTTAATTACTCTTTTAGTCTAGTCTCCTAGCAAAACCAAAAAGAAGCTGCAAAAGTTTTAATCAGCCATATTGATGTGTAGACTAAATAAAAAGTAGAACTCTCTATCACTGATATAATTTTTATCTTATTTTTCTTTTTTCTTCATTTCTCCAGATTCCTTCACAATCATTTCACATTCCCTGCTCAACTCTGGACCTGTTTGCCTGCTCTTCACTTTTATGATAGCCTAATTTGAGAAACAAGTACAAAATTCCTGACTGTTGCTGCTGTTGTGCAAAGGTGATAATTTCTATTTCTAAGAGATGTTGAAGAAAACGTACGATAAATTCTATTTGGGTTTAAGAGATACAGCCTTCTATTGCAGATTCCTCTGTTGGATGGAATATGGCCTCGGATATGTTGTACAATATTTTGTGTATAACCTATCAGAATTACCTGCAGACTTTGAACAAGTACTGTGGATAGTATGTGATTATATACCTGCATGAACTTGTAGACTGCACTGTAGTGTGAACAAATACTGGAAGGAAAGATTTGGGAGAACAATAATATTGAAGTGTGCTATTCTGTGCTGAGTATTTCAAGATCCCTTTCTTAATTGTTTCAGAAAGTGCCTACTGATGGAATTACTCAGAAAGAGTATCTGTGCAATTCCAAATTATTTATACTATCAGTCAGGCTACTCAAACATGGCAAGATGTTTTTCTCTTTGCTGAGTTTGATGCCTCAATCAGTAGTTTTCCTCTGGAATAAAGTGGGAAAAGCAAAAGAAGATTAAAAAAAAATCCAGAAGGAAAAGAGAGGTAATTCACCATGATCAAAAATACTGATTAGTTGGCATTCAAGTACTTGTAAGACTTTGTAGAACATTTTATCATAAATACTGCTTTTTAAAGAACGAAAGTAAAAGAAAATATAATCTCACCTAATTATGGACAACCTCATTAAATCATTCATAATGAGATACCATTTATTAGTCACACTATTTGTGACACTGCTTATCATCTTAATGTGTATCAGTCCTACTCTCTCATTCTGCCTGAAACTTTGCCAATCAGCATGATACTGTCAGTCAACCTGATAGTGATACTTCCGTTTGCAAGTTTTTAATATTATTCATTAAATTTCTACCATGAGGAATCATCCTATCTTTCTTTTGTCTATAATTTGGAATCAAAAGATGATGAGAGATGATGACTCACAGCTTCATGGTGCAGTTTCTTTCTCTGGTATTGAATGACCAAAATAAAATTTTTTAAATTCTGATGTTTGTACATGCTTATCACAAAATTTACATATCATTATTTACATTCCTCATCAGGACAGCAGGAAAATATTTTTCTTTCAGTAAAAGCTTTATACAATGACTATTAAATAGTTTATTCTTGGAATAAGTTAATTAGATAAATCAGTCTACCTTATACCCATTCATTATTTTTAAATTCAGGTTCAGATTGAAGTGTCAATATTAGGTCTTTTTCAAATGTCATTTAAATTTGACAATTAGATATTTTCTCTGGAATGTCTATCCTTTAAGGGAAGAAAACAAGTGAGAGATGCCACTACATGGCCCTGAAGAATGCAAATAAAATAAGTTATAACTCTCAGTTCAGAGACATCATTAATAGATGCTCTATGATGTTCTATAATTCAAACTTTGTTAATCATTTCTGACACATAAATCATGTTAAAAAAAGGAATACTCCTTTCTTATTGAATAATACACATTGTTTTCTGGGACCAAAAATGTGTTTGACCTATGTCATATGGAAGGAGAAAATGTAAAAGTGTAAAGTGATTGCATTAAGATCTGAGTGTGTTTCGATCATGTTAACACACCCTTGTATACAGCTTCCCATTTTGAAATTGAAGATGCCTGTGGAAAAGGGGCATTTTCTGTGAGCACCAAGTAGTTAAATCACTTCCCATTTCTTCTGGCAGACATTGTTAAGAATAAAGTTATTTCGTGTATTTGTACTTAAAAGTCCATTATGTAATCAAGGTCAAACAGTCCACAGGGACATAAACTTTCTCAGAGATGTTTTTGTAAGGCTGGCTTAGTTAACATTTTTTTCAGATCATATATTTTGTTGAAAGAAAGATTCATCTGCAGTTTTGCCAACATTAGATTGTAATGTCCATTTATTTTTTTTAAGTTGAATTGATTTTATATAGCACTCAAAAACATAATATAAGAGATGTGCAGTTATTCTGGTCTTCCTTTCAAGTGCATATTATATTTAGAAACTAAACTTCCCTAGTTTTACATTTCAGTTCAGTCTTTTTGGCCAAACTGTATACAGAGAAGAAGGAGGAGGTGCTCCAGTGCTGGAACCAAAATTCCCCTGCAGTCCATGGAGAGACCATGGAGCAGGTACTTTCCTGAAGCCCATGGAGAGGACCCAAATTGGAGGTGTGGGAAAATGTGAGGAAGAGGTTAGGTGTTTTAATTTTTGTCTCTATTTCTCACCATCCTATTCTATTTTTATTTAGAAATAAATTGAATTAGTTTTTCCCAAGTTAAGACTGTTTCACTCCTGACAGTAATAGGTGAGTCATCACCCTGTCTCCATCTCCTTTTTTTCTTCAGAACTCTTGGTGAATTTGGTTCTATCCAAATTCTTGTTGAAAACTGCTTGTTACTTTAACTGACTTCAAAGTAAAAAGTTATGACTTTGACTACAAAGTACAGATTGGAATTTTGAGTAGATCCCTGGAGTCGTTATCACTCCAGACTGCCCAGTTGCCCAAGAAACATACAAAAAAAACCCTACTTCCTCATCCTGCAATGCAGGTCCACTGGGGATGGATCATAATGGCTGGTAAATATGAAAAGGTTTTACTGCATATAATTAAAAAAAATCATTAAAAGGGAAAGTAAATTTTCTCTAAGTATGCCAATTCTTACATGCTATGGCGAGTTAACACTGGCTGGCTGCCCAATGCCCACTCAAATTTTCCCACACTCCCATTCCTCAAAAGAATAAGGGAGAAAAGTAACATAGAAAAGCTAATGGGAAGTGAAGTACATTTAAGCAGAAAATAAGGACAGAGAGAGAGAAAGAAGAAAAGTAGCAGAAGAAGAGGAATATAACATAAAAATAATCACTACTCCAAAGAAATCCAACAGAGATTTCCTCAAGAAAAGTGGTCTATGGCCAAAGCAAATCTTTGAGAATTTGTGATGCTGCAATTTCTTTAATAAACAAAGAAGACAAAAATAAATATAAAAGATAAGAAACTGGCATAGTTTACTGAAGTCTCATAGTTTGGAATTTCTGGAAAGGTTTCTATCAATTTTATTATGTTTTCATAGACTTTTTCTTTGTTTAATACGGTCTGAGCCCTGCCAGGTGTTAATACCCCTCCCTAATCTTCATTTTTAACAAGAACAAAAAAAACCCCTATGATACACTTCCCCCTCCTCGTCACTTTGCTATTTTCCAGAATAGAGAGCAACTGTAAGAAAATCCCTACGCTACCGCCAACGACCTTAATTCATACGCTGCTATTTCTGTTAGATTTATGATTTGGAGCCCATTAGAACTGGATAGGCTGTCACTCTTTTGGTGCTCTATCTCAAATGCTTTGCATCAAAAAACTCCAATTGATAGTTACTGGTAAGATAATTGCTAGAGAATTAATTCTTAGGCCGTGATGCAAAAAATCTCAATCTTCTCAAGTCAGTGAAAACTTTCTTTGAAAAAAGGAAAGTATGATTTGTGCTTTGGCTTTGTTTGGGTTTGGTTGTTTGTTTTTAACTAGTGTAGGACTTCTATGTCTTTCCTGTTTCTCCAATTCCTTAAAGAAATATTGGGTAAATAAAACTAGAAAAAACAAGTTCTTAAAGAAAGGTAAGTATGACATAATTGAAAACTGATATAACGGCAAGTAAATTCAAGACTGTGGGACAAAAACAACAGCAACAACAATAACAATAAAAATCAGAGTGGAAAGTTGTGCTCTGAGGGTCAGAGTGTGTCATCTGAAGTCAACGGGCATAATTTACAAGCTGAGCAACTTTCCTATGTAAACAAGGCTAAGTTGCTCAATTATTATTATTCTGTTTTGACTGTGCCTGAAACCAAACTGCACAAACAATATGCTAGTTGTCAATTTATGTGTGCTATATAATGGTTGTGAAAAGGTTTTATTATGCACCAATTAGTCATGCCTGGTTAAAGATACACATGCAGTGAAAATAATAATGATTTTGCAATAAAGGCCCCTGCAATCATGCAAATCGAATACCTGAAGTTCAAGGAGCTACTTATAGAAGATGAGAAAACAGAAATAAGATATAAACTATGTTATAAAATTTCAGTAATTATATAGCACATCTCTGATCTGGCTGAGAAGTTATTGACAAGTAATAAAATGTCATATCTGCTCTAGTGTGGAATACACAGCTGAAAATGAATAGAATAGATATATGCACTAAATGTTTGACCTAGAAATATATGAAAGCAGAGGTTTTAAATGGAAATAAATGCTGAAACATCTGCTGTCTTTGTAACTTAGTAGTTGCTTTTTCTTGTAGATCGTTTGAATTCTTTCTGATTATTGTAGTCTTCTCTAATATATACCAGTAGCTGAAATAGTGAATAAGTATTTGTAATATGCCAGCTTGTTTTCTATTTAGAAGAAGAATCCTTTTATGTTTCCTCAGCTGTTGCTAGATTTAATAACTCTACCAGATGTCACATTTAAATTGAGGTTTTTTTAAGGACTTTGAAAAGCATCAAAGCAGAGACAGCCTTTAGAATTTCAATGGCTATACCACAGTTTCTTAGAATTAAGCAACTTTGTAATTATAAAAAATTCTTAATAATTAAAAAATATAAGGCTTAAGTAAAACAAAAATACACTAGAAAATAATGGGCCATTATTTCTCCCAGATATGCAAAGTGTTGTATGTAGTCAAATCTAATGTTCTGAATAGCAGAATTGCCACTTTCTCTGGCGTTTGGGCAATGGCGGTAAGGTTAAACACCATTAAAAAAAATAATCTAATTTAAGGTGTTGGTAGTATCCAGAGTATTCTGAACTTCCTATGGAAGGACAACATCACTCTCAAGTCACTAGCAGCTGCCCACTGAATACAATAGGAAATAGATCAGAAGACCATCTTATGCCCCAAAAATTTATTATTCTGAATCTTAAATTTATTGGCAAATACCTGGCAAAACTAGACTCCTTGATCTCAGTTTTACAGGTATTGTCTTTCTTTGTATTTGCCTAATTGTATACATACACATCTATGAAAAATGCACAGGCTCTTCTGAAATACATTACTTTTTTATTTTGCATAATTGATCAATATGCCATTGAAATCTTTTCTCTTTGTGGATTTATTTTGTAATTTTATTTGTTTTTCTACCGTTCATTTCTACCATTCACTTAGTTTGTAATGCACCACCTATCAAAGTCAGGTTTTGAAACCTCTTCAGGTCTTGCAATAAGCCTGCACTGTTTGTGTTAGCATTCTAAATAGTAAAATGCTGCAATTTCTTCTTCTGATGTCAAGCAATAAGTTCAAAGTAACAAGTTCTTACTTGATCGGGAGTGGCTCAATCCTAAATTGCCTCTGATATTATCCTACATATATGACTGTGTGTTAGTTTTCTTGTTATAATAATGTGGCAAGCAACACCATGAGGTAAAAAGATAACTTGTTCAACTTCCCAGAGTACTAAATTTAAAGCAATAAAAGAAATATTTTTGCTTGATATTAAGTTATTTCTAAATAAAGAAAATTATTATTGTTGACACAGGCTGCTCAGAGAAAATGAAAAATGTATCTAAGATTATAACAGAAATTAAGTATCAAGCTGAAAATATTTGCCAGTTATTGTACTTCTCAGTTTCAGTTGCATATGTCCCTGCAGAGAATACTGTAGGAAAGACTTTAAAGAGGTAGGAAAAATGTTAGTGTGTAATTATATATGTTTAATTTTGTCTCCTGAGTTTTGATTTCTTCTGTTCTTTGTTTATGCATTAAAGATTCCTTTAAAACCATAAGGTATCCTTTAAAAGTAAAGTCATTCATAAAAATATATTCAAAGCTTTATCTCAAGAGGAGCAATTCAGCAAGAATCGGGAACCTTAAACCTAAGCTGAATGCATGTTTGTCTCATATAAGGTCTATATAGGTTTGCATTTAATAGTGGAAAATGTTTGTAATGTAAATTGCAACAGCATTTTAGTATCCTATTTATAAAACTACCAGAAAAAAAAATTCTCTGTGTGTATGTCTCTTGTGTGTGGAAAGTTCACACAGATATCTTCCCTTATGACAATGATTCTTACTGATGGCATATTTTTCAGAAACCGCCCTGCACGCTCACTGATTCTTTGTGCTGCATTTTGTTCTCTGTATTTTCACCTGTCTGACTGCTATTGATAAATAAAATTAATTTTAAAGCTGAATAGAAGCAGAGGGAGGCTGTTCAATTTAGAGGCCTTTCAAAAGCTTTTCATAATACTAATCTCAGATTTAATGTATTTGAAATTTGCCAACATAACTCTATACTGAGCTATCCTGTGTAACATTTCCATGAATATATTGTCTGCTTGGTGAGCATTCAGCTGCTTATAATGGTGTTCATTCTGTGGTTGAACATTCCCATAGAGTCTCTGCAGTTATAATTCTTTAATTTTTCACTTTTCTAACTGTTTTCTGAAATTTGCTTCATGTTTCAACTGGCATTATGAACAATTGAAATATTGTTGCAGAGAAGTAAAAATGTTGTCTATGAAGTGATATTCTGACTCTAAATTCTGTCTTTATATATGATTTTTAAAGACAAATTTTAAATTTGAGTAATATTTTAACAAACGTTACCTCTCCTTTGGTTAAACCATTTTTGAGTTTTGGCAAGAAGTCCACTTACTTGGCCATTCACAGTCCCTATTGAAATAGGTATTCTGTATTACAGATATATTGTTGTTTTTATTTGGTAACTAATCTCGTAATATCACTGGATATTACGAGTCACTCGACTACTGGATGGGGGAAAGGTTGTGGATGTAGTCTTCTTGGACTTCAGTAAAGCCTTTGACACAGTTTCTCACAGCATTCTGCTGCAGAAACTGTCTGCCTCTGGCCTGGACAGGCGCACACTCTCCTGGGTTGAAAACTGGTTGGATGGCCGGGCCCAGAGAGTGGTGGTCAATGGAGTTAACTCCAGCTGGAGGCCAGTTACAAGTGGAGTTCCCCAGGGCTCAGTACTGGGTCCAGCCCTGTTCAATGTCTTTATCAATGACCTGGATGAAGGCATTGAGTGCACCATTAGCAAGTTTGCAGATGACACTAAGCTGGGAGGAAGTGTGGATCTGCTGGAGGGTAGGGAGGCTCTGCAAAGGGATCTGAACAGGCTGGACTGCTGGGCCGAGACCAATGGGATGAGGTTTAACAAGGCCAAATGCCAGGTCCTGCACTTGGGGCACAACAACCCTATGGAGTGCTACAGACTGGGGGAAGAATGGCTTGAGAGCTGCACAGAAGAGAAGGACCTGGGGGTGCTGGTTGACAGCCAACTGAACATGAGCCAGCAGTGTGCCCAGGTGGCCAAGAAGGCCAATGGCATCTTGGCTTGTATCAGAAATGGGGTCACCAGCAGGTCCAGGGAGGTTATTCTCCCTCTGTACTCGGCACTGGTGAGACCGCACCTTGAATACTGTGTTCAGTTCTGGACCCCTCACCACAAGAAGGATGTTGAGGCTCTGGAGCGTGTCCAGAGAAGAGCAACGAAGCTGGTGAAGGGGCTGGAGAACAAGTCTTACGAGGAGCGGCTGAGAGAGCTGGGGTTGTTTAGCCTGGAGAAGAGGAGGCTGAGGGGAGACCTTATTACTCTCTACAACTACCTGAAAGGAGGTTGTGGAGAGGAGGGAGCTGGCCTCTTCTCCCAGGTGACAGGGGACAGGACTAGAGGGAATGGCCTGAAGCTCCGTCAGGAGAGGTTCAGGTTGGATATCAGAAAAAAATTCTTCAGAGTAAGAATCATTGGGTACTGGAACAGGCTGCCCAGGGAGGTGGTTGAGTCGCCTTCCCTGGAGGTGTTTAAGGAACGGGTGGATGAAGTGCTGAGGGACATGGTTTAGGGAGTGTTAGGAATGGTTGGACTCGATGATCCAGTGGGTCCTTTCCAACCCTGTGATTCTGTGATTCTGTGATCACTGTTAGGGAGTTACTATATTGCAAATTTTCACTGAGATAAAATATGAACAATTAACTTTTTACCATTTGATAAATATTCTCTTGCTTTTATACCTCTTTTGAAAAATGAGTTACATATGCTATTGTATGTGTAGTTTAATTACAGCTTTTTTTGCAGTAATGGTGTTGTAGGCACCATTAAGGTGCCGAAATACAACTAGGCCTTTAAGAAGCTTAGCTAAAATCCCTATATCTTCATATGTACTTTAACAAGTAATGAATGGCACGGGCATTTAAGTTGTTATGCAAAAAAAAACCCTATCCTATTTCTGTATCAGTACTAGAGGTATTTTGAATGATTTCACTTTATAAAATCATATTTAACATATAAATAACTACGTTTACATTTAACACTACTAATATATAAATAGCTATGCTTACATTTAACACTGTGCTTTGTAGGTGCAGAGTTTGGGGAAGATTGTTATGTTTTTGGGGGAGTTTTGTTTAGTTCTATTTTCCTGCCTGGACCACCCTTGGAGAGAAGTTTATAAGAGATTGTTTAGAAATTTGCATGGAGGAATAGGAAACATTTATGCAATGTTCATGTCAAATATTCAGAATATTAATCTATTTGGTTCTTAACTCAAGTGAGAGTGTCTTTATTTTTCACTTTTTGTTCTTCCCCTTGTGAAGCTTTTAGCAGATTTTTAATATTCAAGCACTACTAGTAAAGAACAAATGTCCTTGTCAGTATTTTGAAGTCACCTAAGGTGCAAATCATCACTCCCTCCTCCCGCCTAGTGGCTAATAACTGCCATTCTTCTCACAACCTTCATTACAAGATATGAAACACCTTGACAGCTTAATGGACTTCTAAAAAAAAAGTTAAGATAAAGGCAAAATATCCCAAATGTTTAACACTGTTACTTTGTTATGACTGATCAAAAAAAGAATATATCAGCACTTCCTGACTGGATTTACTGACTATTTCTTGTCCATATGCATTCGAATTTTATTTTAAACTCAGTTGTAAATTTAAATTCACCTTGAAAGCATCCTTTCACAAATCTTTGTCTCAGAAAACTTGGTTACTAGACTGATTATGCTTTGAATTACCCGGTTACTTTATACCGTGAAATAGTTTATTTAAGTTGGGTTAATTTCTCTTTTCTGTTTTGTGTTGTCTCCTCAATTTCCTCCCCTTACTTTTCCAGGGTACTGACTGTTATATTCACTTTATTCTAGTACTCTCTGAACATCAGAACAAATGCACAATACTAAACATGCTACAAATTCAGCATGTTAGCCCATTGATTGGTTTTGTATATGCTCAAATAGAAAGAAAAGAAGTTTCTAATTATTGAAGTAGGTGCAGTAAGTTTTAAATTGTAGAATGAAGTGATGTAAGTCAAGCAATAAAGTAAAGTATTATTTCTCTTTACTAGGGAAAGAAATATGTTAACAACTGTAGAAAATATCTGGTTCTCCTAGTAGTTCCATTTTATTAAAAAAATCCCAATCAACCAAACAAAAAAAGAACCCTATCAAAAAATAAACAGAATTTTTTTATTGATTGCTGCCACTTGGTGTGTTCTATGGTGCAAATAGTCATAGTTAAATCAGGGCCTGAACGAAAGTTGAAAGAATCAAACCCCTGTGTTCTTTTCCAATGGTATTTAGTCCCTTGACTTAGTCTTGTATTTAGATGGTGTTTCCAATAAATCTGCAAGAAATCTGTATTTGTCCATCTCTGTCTCAGACATACACATAAAAAAGAGCAATGAAACTAAGAGAATTTTTGTTCGTCTCTCAAACAGACATTACAAATGTTTCTGTGCTATGAGCAAAGAAAGTAATTTAGAAAACTTCTGCATTTGCATTGCCTCTCAGCAATGTGAATAACCTATAGGAAAATGAAGAAGAGAAAATATCTGTGTTTCACCTATTGTAGTGGAAGCAAGGAATGACGTCTGAAAGTAGTTTTGTTGCTGTTTTTTGTCAAGGCAGTAGTGAGTTGGGGATGTGTGTCTGTACGTATAAGATTTTTTTTTAATTTAGAATTTATTTCTGTCATAAAAGTTAGAGATATGTGTTAGTAAAATGCTCACAAAGTAAGGATTAAAAATATACCTAGGTTACTGTTCTCATGCTGAAATTATTTATTGTAATATTAATTGATTTAGAGTTATGTGCCTCAGCTTCAAAACAATAGTTGCTTTTCAGAATATGCCACACATTCTGTAAGCTATGAATTTCCTGCAACAGGTGCACCTCTTGACAGGATTAATTTATAATCCATGCTGGTCATTCACCCAAAAGTTGCCTGTCTCATTACTGGAAGTTGAAAACTCCTGATGTTGTACTTAAAAAGGCTTTGACCCACGTTTTTAACACCTCTTTGAATAACATCTGAGATAGCTTTTATGCTATAGATATTTTTCTTTTCTTTTTGGCACCACGTGGCTCCCTTAATCTTCTTTAACTCAAATAGCAAATATCCTGCTTCTGTGCTAAAGGTTTGCAGCTTAAAGGCCAGCAGGGGCAGAGTTCTGTCACTGCAACCAAACTGGAGGTTTCATTCCCTCTGAGTTGAGTTTGGTAGAGTTTAGCATCTAGAGTACCTGCTGAAGAGGCAGACGTGCCAAGTATTCACTAGATTAGAAAATATATCTTGCTGTTTGTAAAGGAGTGGGGAAGGGCATACTGGTATTATTACCCTAAAAATTAAGAAGTGGAAAAAGGAATGTAGTCCTGGCAGCTCACCTAGGCTTTCTGAAAGTGCCAGTGTCACTCTCAGGAGGTAGAGATCTCAGCTGGAACTTGTGTGCAGAACAACAAGTGCAGACACAAGTGCAGAACACAGTCTTGCTCCTCTAATGCAGGCTGCTTCACATTTCCCTGTCTGCAACAACATTTCTGGAGAGGAGGAGGTGCTAGCAAAGCTATTTTTTGCAGCCAAAGGCTTTGTATTCACAAGCCTGAAATAAAATTTTAAGAACATGTTTAGGTAACTTTGCTTGACTTAGGCTGGAATGTCTCTTTTCTTAGTGCTCATCTGCAAACTGCTGCTTCTGAACTTGCTTAACTTGTATTCCACGAGTCAGATAATCTCTTGGGTAACTTCAATGATAATAAAATCATTAGGGTGTTACATTAAGGATGAATTTGACCTAGCATCTTGCTCAGCAGAGCACAGAGCAGCCTGCATTCTCTAATTATGTTTTGCTTTCCTCTTATATGCCTTGCTCAATAAGTACTGTTTGTAAACTAATATGATCTTGCAGCTCTGTGTATCTCACAATCTTTTCCATTTGCCCATCATAGACAAACATGCTGTCAAAGCACTGTACGAACATTACAAACAAACAAAAAAATCATATTCTTTGAATATTTTTCAAAAAAACAAAGAAGATATGGGAATATACATATTTCATTGGAAAAGAATGCAGTGTTTACTGAGTATTAGTCTAATGATTATGTTTGAATCAGTCCAAATGTGACAGTACATTATAACCCTAACTTAATTTTAACATTCGCGTATGCTGGAGGTAATCAGGATATTGCTGACTGCATTGACTAATTCCCCTATTTGTTTTCTAGAGGGGAAAGGCATTGACTTTGTTTACTTTGTGATCTCTGCACAAAAATAAGAAATGTAAACATCAGGAGAAAAAAACATAACAATATAAACACTTAACGCTTTCTCAGATCTCACATTCAATACACCCTGAAAGGTACTGCAATAGATGTCTGTGTATATGTATCTATTTTATTGCAATATTCTCTAACAAAGATATTAATCCAGTCCTTCCTATGGCTACATTTCATTCCATCTCTGCTGGTGGAGCTTTGTGGGTGTAGATGTCAATATTGTGAAAGGATGGGACCGTTGGTGTGTGTGAAATGACACTTGTCTAACTAGTCCTGTACAATTACTCTACTTGTGGCTTCAGCTTACATTCAGTCCATCTCCCAACTGTACTCCCTAAGTGGTGTCTTATGTTATAGATTGAGTCTGAAGGAAGTGGGTCTGAAGTAAGTCATTTCACCAATGCGTGTTTACGTGGTAGGACCTGTTCATATGTGACTCAGTTCCTTCAGAACTTAAGACCCGAACAAGTGATCACCTAAAGGTATTATACACGCAATTCAATGCAGCTTCACAGAAACTGAGTAAATGATCCCAGTTATCCTTATTCTTCCTCTTAAGGCTCAGTCAGTCAACTCACTAAATTCTTGGGAACAGATTGTCATAACCATTGGATCTTGTATTTTTAGTTCTATTCTTTGCATTTTGCTTCAATGAAAATACTTCAATATCCAAACTCTACTTGGGCATGCTCTGTTACCTAGAATTGGTAGGACAGGTCCTTATGCATTTCTTCTAGTCTTTCAAATTGTTGTTTCTGTTTCATAATCCGCATCAAGCACTTCTTTTAGACATTTACAGTTCTTTGGCCTCTCATGCAGTGTTTTTGTAGTAATTGTTCTTTACTTGACAACTGTACAATACTGTATTGAAATTAATTGCCTTCCTTAATCTTTGCATTATACTCACTTGCTTTTATAAACTGAACATACTGTATTTCCAGTCTTCACTTCTGTCATTAAAAGAGCTACAAATTTATTTTCAATCATACAGACTTGATCCAGCAGTAATTTCTGTGTCTTTAATCTGTTTCTGCCTGTTCACCAGTTGCTGCTTCCTTTTCTGGTAAATTTTTATATTTGATTCACTCATCTCTAGGAGTTTTGTAAGTTTTCATCATCATCTTTGGCTTGAGAATTGCAGCTTCATATAGAATTAACTTCTTATCGTTTTACCCCAGGCTTCTTTGAACACTAATCTCAGTTCCTTTTAGGTCTCACATCACTTTCTGGTTTTCAGCCAGGACATATCGTAAGCTGTATCCTGGTGCCTTGAATAAAGTTTGAGTCTAGTTTAGTGGTAAATTCAGTTGTAGAGATGGGTGTTAGAAGGCATCCATTCTGCTTATTTTCTTAGTTTTTCAAGCCAGCAACATGATTGACTTGAGACTAATGTGCTTTCTGTTTGGAGCTCTGGCTTGAAAAATAAAGATATTTATCCTGAATGAGGAATAATCATCATTCACCTGCACCCATAAGACTTTATTAAACATTTACCCACTCACTTATCAAAATGCAAAAAATCCAAAAAGTAATACAATGTCAGCCTTTGCGTAGTCAGTGTTTTATTTTCATTCTTAGAAATAATGTTGTTTCTTAAAATATGTATTATATAAACTGCAATTTCCCATAAATATCTGCAGCCTACCTCTAGCTCTCATGCTTTACCTAGTAGAAGAGTTTTATTTATTTCTGTCTAGTCAAGGACATATATTTTTTATTGTTTTGAAAGTAATACATTTGACTTGTTGGTGGAACAGTTGATATAAATTACTTTGACAGCTTTCATAACTGGTGTTCCTGATGCCCCTTTCTTGCTTGCTTGTTTTCTTTCACCGGTATTTGAAGCCAGTAAAGGCTAAGGAGATGCACAGGAAACATTTTTTATATACCATAGTATAATTCAAATTTAAATATGTTTTTATATATCCAACACTGAGTGCTAGATATATAGATTGTCTTCTGAGGAGTGCAGATCATTGTGGGTTTTGCTACAATATAATGAGGGACTGCTGCATCTGTAATCTTCTTAAACAAGTTCCTTGATTGTGGGGTTCGTGTAGTTCATAGTTATCAAGTAAATAATTTGTCTAGTTAAAGTCATGTAATAACACACTTAAAACTACTGTCTCAACAGACGATTCTGTTTATATGTTTTCTAGTATTTGGTCACTGGTTAGAGCCTTATATGAAATATGGACTTTTATGTTCTCTACTTTTGAGTTAGTTTACTCAGTTAAGTAACAAAACCATAGACAATATTTTATTATATATAAGATTGTTTATATAAAGTGATGGATTTTTATAACCTACCACACAGCTCTGTGATTACAATGCACTGTGAACAAAATGTGTCTCTCAAACGAATGTCTAATGTCATTAATATTTTAAGCTATATGAAACATTGAAACCTATATGTAAATAAAGCCTTACATTAAAGTATGACCTAGATTTATATTTGCATAAAGAAAGTGAACGGGTTGTTTATTCAGACTTATTTCTGTGGGTTTGTTTTGACATTGTGGAGCTTTTTTCTTCTTCCACTCAGCTTGGATGATGCTGGAAATATATGCAGATTTTATAACAATTTAAAGGGAGTGATGACCTGTTGATACCTATCACTTTTTAAATTATTCCTGTGACAGCATTTAGTAGCTTAACATACAGAACTGAAGAGCAAAAGAAAACTTAGCTAACAGTATATGTGATTATTTGCATAATGATTGGCATTTGCGCTAGTGTCTCTGTCACTGACTGTAAATGGATGAAGGAATTCAGTCAAAGGGAGGAAAGTCTAACATTCTCTAGCTTTATGCAAAATAAACAGAGTTTTGTAGGAACTGGAAGAGGTAAGTAGTAGAATCACTAGGTTTTACACTGCAGCACAAAATATGCCTTTGTCTCGCTTTCATACTCATCATACATTTGACCACTTTTTCTATTTTGGGTATTTTATGTCACAGTTTTCAGAACAGCAAATGTTTAGTTCTTAACTTGAAAGGGAGTGTTTTCTCTTATGGTAGGATAAATAGGAAGCATAACAGAAAACACAAACTTTCCTTTCTGCTTTTGAAATAGGGAAACAAGCTAATTTCTTATATTACTTAAATCTCTAACTTTATGTGAGGTTTTGAAAAAAATCTGGGCATTTTTCTTTTATCAAAACAAATTATGTCATGCTGTTCTAGATTTGACATTATCTTTATTCACTTCAGGACTGATGCTCTGAAGTGTTTTCAGTAAACTCATTAGCATCCTCCTCATTAAGATCATGTCTGGCGCTCTGGTTGTGCAGTGCCTAGTGATGGCACAAAAATTGTAACAGGGATCTCAGTGAAAAGATTTGCCTTTAAAAAGTAAAGAAAAGAACCTCACAGAACTGTAACTTTTTTTTTCTTGCTGTGTGTATATATTTCATGGATCAGAATACACTGACCTTTTTCTCCAGCCCATTGTGCATATTTCTGTGTTTGATTTTAAAGTAAAACTAAAAGGGAAGGAAAAGGACTACAAGAAAATTGCCACAGCACAGAAGCTACTCTATTTAACAGGTTTCTTAGAAAGCTAATAATGGTGGCTTAGTTACCTCTCCTGTTGTAAAAAACTCAGATCTCCAAAGCAGAAATTTTTTTTTTGTTTGTTTTTAGTGCGTTTTGGTCTTAAGTCTCTTTTCATCCATGTCACATATATGTTGTAAGAAGTTGAAAGGCATTGTATGCTTGGTTTTCTTCTTAAGACTGTCCTGGTTTATTTTTCTTTTCTCTATTTGACTGAAAGAAAAGTTCAGTCCTAAAAATATTTGATTATAAAGGATTTCCTGTGCATTGAAGTCTAGCCATGGGCTGTCACGAGAAGAACCTTATGTAACCCACAGCATTGCTTTATCCAGTTCTTTTTAAATGTACATTTTTTTTGTACTTTAACCATCTCTGCTGTCTTTTGTAAGCCTGTAAGAGGTCTGTTGTCAGCTTAAATGTATATATCATCCGTCTATACAGATTTTTTTCTGTGGCAGTATTATTTTTTTTAATTAAATAGTTTATGCCCCCTGAAGCCTTTGCCTGTTCTCAGCTGATGTATATATAAAACAGCAATCATATTCCTTCTCATGTATATTTTTGCTGGACTAAGCAAGAAGAGCTTTTAGTGCACTGAGAAAGTATGTTCCTGATTCTCCCTACCACTGTTAACTTTTCGCTGTTGCTTTTTTTTTTTTTTTACAGTGCTCGTACAACCATATTAAAAGGGAACTAAGAAAGCACAAAATGCATTTGGGATATAACTTTTGTGTGCAGATTATCATCTGGTTGTTCGAGAAGAGAAGAAACAGGATCACTGATGGATCACTGTTGAACGCTCATCGCAAAGTATTCCCTTTCCTTTTTTGTAAGGCATACTGAAAGCTGCTAATAATTATATGTTGCTGGCCAGAATCATGCTGTAAAATCATCAGAATAGTCTGAACATTTTTTTTTTTTTCTAAAGAATGGAGGGTTGAGAGCAGTTAATAAGAAGATATTTCTTGGGGAATTTGTTTGTTTGTTTTTTTTTTTTCTTTTTTTTTTTTTTTGTTGCCTATCCCTCTCCCCTCCCCATATGTAATAATAGATAGCTAAAATAACTGAAAAATATAATCATATTTTATGAAAACTTTTCTTTTGAAAAAAAAGCTTTTCTACTTTTCACAAAAAGCCTCAAAGCTGCATCTTTGGTGAAAAAGAAAATTAGATATAGTGAAAGGACCTAAAGGAAAAATATATAATCTTAGTATAGCATCTTACTGGCTTTTAAATAAGACATCCTTGTAGAGAAGTATCACAAACATGTCTTGTGAGATGTTGTTAATGGTCTCCACTGGTTTATAATTTATACAGACAGAAGTTAATGTAAGAAAATGTCATAGCAGCACATTTTAACAAGGAAAGGAAAAAGTTGAGCTGCAAAATGTGCATAATAAAGATTTTTTTCCCAACTGCCAGAAAATTTATATTCATGACTAAATCAGTTTTAATAAATTATGCACAGCCTTTAGAAAGTTAGCAAAAACATGAAACATACTGCTATAGGTTTGTTACCAGGACAAACAAAAAATGTAAGAAGAAATGGGAAGAGATGGTCGACATTCCCAGATCCTCTTCCAATACTAGGATTTTATTTACTTTATTTTTTTTAAAGGGTTAAATTTCTTTCTCTTCAGAGTTGTCTAAATATTTTTTTATTAGAAGCCAGTGTCTATCATCCAGATGACTAAATTAAAACAGATCTATCCCTCTAATTATCTCAGTGCTGTTCAATAACCCAATTACACTCCGCACAGATATCCTCTGAATGATTCCAAAGTTTTATGGATTTACCCACTAATGGCGTTCCACATTTACAATAAAACCACCTGTTGAGCAATGAGAATATCTCCAAATTCTACATTCTTATTTCTTTAAATTTTTAAAGAAGCTTTTCTAAGTGCTTTAGCCATACTAGCAAGATTATTTTCTATTTTCTGCTTTTCCTTTTCAAAAAATCTTTCTGTATAACTTCCATAAAAAAAAAAAAAGAAAGAACAAATCTTGGGATGTGATAATTCAGCTTTGAATAGCATGTCTCATTCAAAAGTAACAGTTGCTGTTAAGAGGGTTGGGGTTTTTTCAGTTTCTTCTTCAAGCTGCAGCTGGCAATAAAATTGCATTTCAAATGTGGTTCTTCCACAGGTCACTTCACTGCTTAAATGTGCCAGGACAGAACGCATCTCTCTTGGATAAAGTTTTGGTTGCTGAAACTGAAAACAGAGAATTCTCTCTCTTGCAACAAACCAGCTCATACTGACTTGAGAAAGTGACACCGATGATTCTGCATCATATGCACAGAAGGGTTGAAAATTATTCCAATAATTACACTGCACTCTGTTTTGAATTTCTGTTTATTTGTGTTATTGTTAACTGTTACTGAACTGATGTTCCTAAAATTGGGATGTTCCCAATGTTGGGATGTTCCCAGCATAGAGATAATGTTCCTGACATAGTAATTTCATTAGTATTTAAAAGGCACACGAAGTATATCTTTGCCATAGATACAGATGTTTTTTACCAGGGAGAAAAGAAGTTTGTGTTGTTTGTAGTCTTTAAAAAACAATGTTTGTTTTAGGTCAGAAAGAAGCACTAATTTAAATATTAAAGTGAGAGGTTGGCTTTTCCACTACTGAAAGATGAGAATTCATTCTGTACTAATAGTTGTGTATTTGAAAAAAAAAAAAGTCTTAGAAGCATATGGATTCTAGGAATAAAATTACTGTCTAATCAGAACTAACTATATTTAACTAACTCTCCTTTGCTACTGAGATATAATGCTGCATTTTCGTTTAAAACACTGATAAATATTTATTATGCAATGACAGAAGTCACATAAAAATGAGAGTTATACTGAAAGGTAACTTTGGTTAAACAGTGCTAGGGAAAATCAGAGAAAGGACTTGGGAGAGGAAGAAAATAGCAATCAGTATTTTCAGGGAATTTTTTGACAAATATTTCACAGTAAGAAAAATATCACTCCACATATTTCTTTCTCAGTTCCTCAGATCTCACCTGTGAAAAGCACATAGCAGCATTTCCAAGGTAGAAGGAGTAAATAGTAAATAAAGATGATGATGCAATGGAACAAGTTGCCCAAAATAGTTGTGGATACCTCATCCCTGGTGATGTTCAAGGCCAGTCTGGATGAGGCTTTGAGAAACCTAATCTAGTGGAAGGTGTCCTTGCCCAATGCTGATTGGTTGGATCTAGATGATCTTGAAGGTCCCTTCCAGTTCAAACCATTCTGTGATTCTATGACTTTTTTTTTTTATTTATTTCTTCTTTCCTGAAGAAACTTCTGCTATTCCATTCTGCACTAGCCTTTGGAATTATTTGAATTAATGAAAATACACTCTTTATGTAGACTGAAGCACCTGTAACAAGTCTCCCAGCTATGCATCTTAATGCTTGTATGCCATTTGCTTAAAATGAGTTAGTGTAATAGAAGAATTGCTGCAGTCCAGGCGATGTAGATTGGTGCTCTAATACATACATACTAGATGAAAGATATTTTCCCTACTCCCATTTTAAGAGGGAACAAGGTGAAGATAAAGACTTATATGAGTTAACCACCAGTCAGAGTTAATGTTCCCATCAGTGTCCTCACTGACTGTCACCCACAGGTCTGCCTGTCAGAGCACACGTATGCGCTTTTCACCAACAGGTTGATATTGGCTACCAGAGAGCCAGAGGGTTTTCAAGTGTTGATTGTATACTTTTCTGGTGCCTCTTGGCGAGGTGGGACTAAGTCTGTTATTATGTGTTGATTGTTCTACTGTGTCATTAGAAGTGGGACTCAGGGTGGGGTACTGAGCTCAGTACATGTTTTTGGGGGTCATTCTGTTCTTAACTGAAACAACATCAGGCTATGAGTCCTCTGCCTTATCCCCAGTGTCACTCAACTGATGTAAGTTTTAAAACACCATCCTATCCACCCGCCTCACAAGATAAAGTTGTTCAAGTCAAATCATTCTCTTTTGCAAAGTCAGAAACATCAGTGTTTTCCACTTCTTGCAAGATCGGCCTTGACAAGTCTGAGCAAGTCCGTTGTCCCACAAGTCTCTTCCTCAAAATTGCTTCTTTCTTTCTGCTAATAATAATCATCAGTTGGTTATAGCCAGTGAAAAGCACTAAGTCTTCAAAAAGCTAAGGTGACTTGAAGGGTGTTTTGGTTTTGGGGGAGGTGGGGGTTTTCTTTTTTGAGGGATGGGGTAGTTTTTTTGGTTGTTGTGATTTTTTTCACACTGAAGATTACCTTGTAGTTTTCCTATTGCGACCACACTAGTCTCCAAGTTGTCCTTCTCCTGAGTCATCTGAGGAGAGAATATAAATTATGACAGGAATCTTTGAGTGACCCATTATGATACACCTGGCAGATTAATGTAATTAAATTGCTGTCACTTAAAATTCATTCTTACCTGTCTTTAGTCATCTATTTATCTGAATTAATCTGATTTGGGGAATCTAAAGTTATAGCTTTCAAAGATATTGAGTGTCAAGTAATCAAAAAACATAGGTAGAAAGAAAATACTATCTAGAATGAAATGTAGTTACACATGATTGTTAGTGATTAAAAAAAAAATATCTTGGATTTTCATTACACCAGCTACAGAATATTTAAAATGTTCAAAATGCACAGAACATTTGAAATTCTGAAATTCATTTACTGGGTACTGTTTGCTATGGTAATAATCATCATAGTCTAACATAGCATTTGACAAGCAGTGAGACATACCACAAGAAGGAAATGGATTTTTTTCTTAACAAAATAGACAGAATTTTTACCGTAATTTATAAGTTGTATTCAGCTTTATTAGTTGAACTAATAAGCAGAAAAATGAACTCATGATCCTCCAAATTTGGTGAACTAAATGCACTGGTTAAAAAGAATGAACAATGCATCATGGAAACATCAATGTACAGTGAAATTCTCAAGCATAAAATATAAATAAAGCAAGGCTTGATTTACTGTCTTTAAAGACTGAGATATTGGAAATGAACACTTTCCATAAATAATGAGAATCAACAGCACAGTATTCAACTATCGAAAATATTACAAGCATCTGGTAGGATTTAGACTTTTTTTTTGTTTTGCCAGTTGAGCATTTTAACATGATACAGTAGCAATTGTAAAAAAGGTAAATCATATTTAAATTCAACTTCACGCTATTTGTCTCAAATGAGTGGTTTTTTTAACTAATAATTTTAAGTTTTACTTTCACAATTTCAAGAAAATACTATATGAGAACTTCAGTAATATGCTATTACAATTGTGCAGTTACATAATTCTTAGACTCTTAAAGTTAGTGCAATAAGAACAGTATTATAAAAAGAAAAAAATACAAAATATCAGTCAATGAAGGGTAAAAAACCAGTTTTGTTGTATATCAAGATGTTGTAGTTTGAAACGATCTTGTTTGGGAAGAAATTTGATCAATTAAGCAATCTGTAAATTACATTAATTTGTCTAAGAAAGTCTCAGAGATGTCCAATGACAGAGCTTCGAAGAAAATTTAAGAAGAAGAATTAGAAATCAACATTACATGAAAATACATATGGTTAATATATAAAGGACTGAATGTTGACACCAAATTTTAATTAATGTTATGTTAAAGAATTGATTCAGAATTCTTTTTTTGGTTAATTTTTCTACTGAATAAAAATGGTTTTGCAAACCGTTTAGTTTTTATCACACATATGCAGAGTGAAATAATGTATCAGGACTTAAATAATTTCTAAGTTTCAGAGACCACTTACTACACAAAAGGTAAAAAAAATTCTTTCTTCAAAGAAATGGTTCAGTGTTGTGATCTATATCTAGTAAGTCTTAGAGTAGATAACAAATTGAGTTTGCAATGTTCAAAGTTTACCTGAAGGTCACTTAGATTTTTCTTTCATTCATTATATATACAGATATATAAAAATTCTTTCTTAATGCATTAACTTCATATTTACTAAGTTAAAAATAGAAAAAAATAATTGGGGATCAAACTGACCCTTGGATACCATAGTACAAGAGGTATAGAGTAATGCACAGAAGGAATTAATTTTTTTTATATATGCTGAAAATTTATTTAACTTACACTTTTGTGATTAAATTTGATATATGCTCAGTGAGAAGGAGAAATGCACTCTGCTAAACTAGAGATTTGGTTAGATGGAACATGTTTCTCTTACCAAGTTTCACTTGAGTTATGTACAGCTTTTGTAATGCTTTGTCACAGAATGTGAGTTCCTTTGAGATTTGCTGTAAATTATGAATGCCTGTGTACAGATTGCTAGTGAGCTCTTTCAAAGCTGAATGGAAAGGATTGTGACAAAATTACCTGTTTTTTCCATTGCGAACAAAATCCTGGGGCACTGTGTCTTTTTTAGCATCTGATTCTACTTTTCGTTACTGCTGTAGTAGCAAAAAGACAGGTACTTTCCTTCTATATTTCTTTCTCAGATGCTTCAGCACATGATAATGAAAGAACTTTAGGTAATGAAATGACTTCGCATAAACTTGACAACTTCATTATTTGGAGATTGTGCTCAAACAGGCAGAATGCTGAACAGTGTGATGCTGGAAAATAACGTTTTCCACATAAACTGTTAGTTGCCAGCATTACACTGCATGAGTGCTATGAAAACTTCTCGCTGAGAAATTAATTGCAAAGCTGTGAAACACAATGGCAATGGCAAACTTATCTGAAGTTCTTGACTTGAAGGACCTTCTTATAGCAGCGTGATTACTATAAAGTATATAATGAGGAGTAGAAAAATCAGTATTGTAGCAAAGAGTAAAAATATTATTACTCATAATAAATTGCAATGTTATGGCACATATGGTAAGTAGCAATGGCACCAAGCCTGACAGTATTCAAGAAACATTTGAACAACATCCTCAGACATATGTGGGAGTGTTGGATTTGTCCTATGCAGGGACAGGAGTTGGACTCAATGATCCTTGTGGGTCCCTTCCAACTCAGGACATTCTATGATTCTATATATGATCTAGTGATGGTACTTTTTTGCTACTGTTCTCAGTATAATCAACTAAGGAAGCATATTTTCCAAGTAAATGCCTATAGTCTGTGGTGGGTTGATTCCATACAGCAGATAAGCCCATCCCCCACAACTATTCACTCATTACCTCCAGGAGCAGGATGGAAGAGAGAATAAAAAGAGCAAAAGCAAGAAAATTTGTTGGTCAAGGTAAGAACAGTCTAATAAGACAAAAAAGAGAGAAGGAAAGAGAAGAACAACTAATGCGAAGGCAGTCCCTCATCCTCCACAGAGAGACCAGTCTTGTAGAAGCAGAGGAAGATGGAAGACCATCTCTACTCCATTTTCTTTTAATAGTTGAGTATGATGTTTTAGGGTGTGGAATATCCCTTTTGCCAATTCAGGTGAGCTGTGCCGTCTGCATTCCCTCCCAACTCATCTACCCCAGCCTCCTTACTGGATAAGAAGGAGATGTTACGGCCTAGTCTCAATGGACCTCAGCAGGATGGGGGCAGGAGGTGTAGGTTTCTTTTGAATGTTTGCATGGGAACCACAGAAGTAATGACAATCAATCAAAAGATCTACTCAAAATTCCAATTTTTACTTGAGCTCAGTCAAAGTAACAACAATTTATAGCAACTATCTTTTACTTGGAGCTCTGTCAAAGTCAAAATTCCAATCTGTACTTTGAATGCAGTCAAAGTTTCAACTCTCTACTTTGAGCTCAGTAAAAGTAACAAGAGTTTACCAAAAAAAAATTGGACACAATCAAATTCACCCACAAGTGCTGAGAAGAAGAAAAGTGAGGTATATTTGAGAAGAGCATTACAAGATTAAAAGGAGAAAATTAGCAGACGAAATGAGAATATAACATAGAAATAATCATGACCCAATGGAGCTTTCAACAAGAAAACATGGTCTATGGGGCAGAGAGCATACACCTATGTTTGTTGTCATGTATTATTTATAGAGGATCTGCATCCCCTGTTGGCATATAAGGAAGAATTTTGCTACGTCTGCGCTGTGTCTCAATATGGAAAGTTCTTGAATTGGGGTTGGGGGCTCCAGGAGTCACCAGCAGTTCAAAGAACTCTTGGCAGAATAACCATTACTTGAAACCTTTGGATACACATGAGCAGTCAGGGGCACTCCTGCCTCTTCAGAATGCACAAATTCCTGAGCCACAGCAGCATGGACGGTGCAGCAAACACCAGCAGCCCAGCTGCAGGCATGGGGGAAGGGGCAGCACCTGCTCTCACACCTCTCTCTCTGCTGCTCAAACTGCTTAAAACCCCAAACACACACACCCAGTTTCCCACTAAGATGGATGTTTAAGACACACAGACAAATACAAATAAAGAAGTTGATCTTAAGGCCTGGTGTTGGGCAAACACTCTTCAACAGTAGCTGGCTCTGGTGTCTTATCAACATTATTTTAGCTATAAATACAAAACACAGCACCATACAGGTTGCCATGAAAAAAGTTAATGCCATCCCAGTTGCACTGCTCTATATTTTTCTATCTTTGCTTAACTCTTTTAAAAAGATGAATATTAGGAATCTGTAACTTCTTTTAGGCCATTTAAAAATAACTTACTTTATACAAGATATATTTTCACATATTGATGCAGCTTTTGCTTTTTTTCATCCTTGGATTTTAATTTAGACATTTTTAGGTGTTCAGAAATGTTATTTGTCTTTGTTTGTGCTACTTTAGTTTATTATTTAAGAGCTAAATTTTAATCCAAGTGGTAGAAGCCTCTAGAGGTTGTATTTTCATCTAAAAGCATGTTTAGTGTTAATGAGGTAGTGGTGGAGAATCAGTTTTCATTTTTCATTTAAATATTCTGTTCTTATTTGCACCCTGTTGCTGCTTTTTTGATACCCATAATTTAAATAATTGATTTAATGAAAAAAATCCACCAGTGTAAAGCTTAACAGTCTATTTCAAAAAGGTCAGACACCAATTACTGTGGTTTTGCATAAAATGAAATAAGAAAACCTGTCCCTTTCACTCCTGGGCAAAAATATTAGGAAAGTCAGGATTCTCAAGGGTGTTTTTCAGTCAATAAACGTTTCAGTGAATGATTGCAGCACCAAAATTGAAACGAATTGCTCTCCCTCCTAGAATTATACTAAGACACATGCACGCGTGCACACACATGGATATAACTGGTAAGGGACGAAGAAGAAATGTTCAGTACAAGAGAGAAAGAGAGAAAAGTAATGGTTTATGTAGCCTACCCCTAAGAATGATTATTGGTTTTGTTGTCAACAATACTAGTGATTCTATTTTTTTTAATTGTATTCTAGCTGTTTGTGTCTTATTTTTTGTTATTCTATTTGCATTTCTAATTTGAAATTTTCATATTTTTATATGGTTTGGCGGGCTGTGTCTACCTAGTTCTGGTATTTGGAACATAAACAGAAGGTAATATGTTTTGTAAATTTTATTTTAATCTTTCACACCATTCAAATCCAACTACAGATCACAAGGCAGTGCCATCTGGAGACAGCGGAGCAAGCTCTGAGCCAAGTCATTTCAGTATCATAAGTAGTATAGTTATGCTAGTGTGGCACTCTGCCTGGGTTCATTAACTTGCTGAATAGTTAGGTATGTTATTGAAGTAGAGCACTATGCCAATATAATTACAGGATTTTCAACACACAAAAGCTGTTTTCAGCATCGTCATGCAGTGCAGCATCATGGCACTGAACAAGTTTTGTGTTGATCCCTTACATGAGGATGGCCTCCAACAACTCATTTGTATCATAAAACTTGACTTCTGGCAATGTCCTTCTCTGGTCCAGAAATCCTACCAGGTAGGAAGTTGAATTTGCTCATCCTTCAGGGTTATTTTTCAGAGCTCTTGGAATGTATCTGCAGCCTGTAGGCCTTTGGCACAAGAAGATTACTTGTCGTCTTCCCACTGCTCCTTCTTCCCAACTGCTATCTCCTCTGCTTCCACTATCTTTCTAGAAACCTGAGCAAAATTTTGCATTGCAAATAAGGAGCATTTATAGACAAATTTATCAGAGGTAGCTACATGAAATACAGTTAAATGAAGACACATTATGTGATTTTAGGCTAGCTAAGGGTAACTTAAATATCCAAACAAAAAGTCCTCTTTTTCTGGCCTGTTTTGCCTACTTGTCTTTGAGTGTTGCTTTTCAAATTGATCTTTTTGATTGTCCTGTGTGCTGCATAATATTTGTTGCACAGAGCTACCAGGACCTGTGATGCCAGCATGCAGAAGTGTGAGTGAGAATTTTTTATTTGACAGTTTCCTTTCAACCATAGACTGCATAGGAAACACACGCGCACTTAAACACAAAAATCCTCTGCAAGGCCAGAGAATTCCTATCAATAGGTAGTATGTTGCCAAACAGTTTGCTCGGATGCTCTACACTACGATAATTCATACATTGTCTTATGAAAATAGTAAAATCTTTTTTTTCTAACCTTCAAAATATATGATTCTTCATTTCTTTATCTCGCTGGAGCTTTTTTAAAGGGCCAGTGCCTTATAATCATAGATCATCTTGAGTTAGAAGGGACCCATAAAGATCATTGGGTTCAACTTCCCACTCCTTGCAGGACTACCTAAAAATAAACCCTATGACTAAAATAGTTGTCCACAGGTTCCTTGAGGTTTTACAGGCTTGGTGCTGTGACCACTTCCCTGGCAAACCTGTTCCAGTGACTAACCACTCTCTCAGAGAAGAACCTTTCCAAACATCCAGTCTGAACTTCTCTTGATGCAGCTTCATTCCTTTTCCTTGTGTGCTGTCAATCCTACCGTGATGGAATTTAACCCTAAACAAAGTAGTGATGATTTATTTTGTTTAATTATTATCACGTTTTTTTATTCCTGCCTAGTGACTGTACTACTTGGTGTTATGAATTTGTTATGAATTATCTTTTACACAGAATGTCATGTTTTGAAAACTAAGTCTTAACTGAAATCGTTTTGATCTCAAATGAACTTCCTAAAGTTATCTGGAACCATCTGATAAGTTGTGTGTCTTCTAATTATTTTATAAGGGTTTTTTTTCTGGTCTAACTTTTGTTTCCTTCAGGTGTTTACTAATCTTCATCTCAATTTTGCTCTTTTGTTTTCACTTCTCTCCTTACTGGGATACATATCTGAAAAAGAAATAAGGAGAAAGTTACTGATTAAAAAACTCTAGAGTACCACATTGAATATACAGATATTTATGGGTCCATTAATGAAACTTCTAATTCACACATTATTTCTGCTTTATGTTATAAGCTTTCTGTAGTGTATTCAATTAACTATTATTTCCTGCCATTTTTAATAAAGTATTTTTTTTCACTCTTTTCATTACTCCTGTTCTACTGTACTTATGTATTTTTTTTTTGTACTGATTAGTTAAAACATACTTTTTTCCTTTTTCATTATTTCTGGATAGATAACATCTCTGTTTAAAAAAACCCGGAATTAGATTGTCCAACAATATATACTATGATGATATCAGGAATCATTACCGTAACCAGTGAGGCAATACTAATTTAAGCTAGCTGTGCCTCATTAAGTTTGTTAACCCGGGTTTTCCATTCACCACTTTTATTTATGAAATCACACCGGTGTTCATGGTAGTAGAATGTGAAAAGTTTTGGTTCACTTCTTCAATTCTTCACTTCTTGTTGCAGAAAGAAACCCTTTCTTCAGTTTGTGAATGAATGGAGGAGAAACCCATAAGTTGACAGTGATAGGAAAAAAAGAGCTATAATTAAAATACGATAAAGTACACGAGTCTTGTCTCTCTTAGCAGAATTATTCTGTAAAGAGTATAACTTATTACCAGTAAGTGAATTGTCAAGAATTACTTTCTATCATAATAAGTATATCTGTACAAAGAGAATGATATTAAAGATATTAAACCAAATGTTTCTTAACCACTTCCTGAGGGTCATCTTTGTACTCCCCATCTCTATGAAATGTTTTTATTCCTTATATTTTCACACAATTAGAAAGGTAGAATTTTTTTCTCCCTCCTTTAAAAATAAATCTTTTAAATTACAAGTTTTTAGTCTTTGTGGTTGCAGGGCAGTCTTCGGGAGGAAAAAAAAAAGCAAACATTTATTTTTGAGGTAGGGGCTATTATGTCTCTGATCACCTAAAACAATCTACACTAGTCAATTGTTTAAGAAAAATTATTTGCAGCACAGCAGTGCAGTAAAATTAATTTAACTTTCTTGGGTTTTTTGTTTTTTTCCTTACAGAAAATAATACTCATCTTTCTGTTTTGTTGGTTTTGGGGTTTTTTTACTCCAGAAGTACAAATAATTAATTAGTAAGGATGTAATAAGTGAATCCAGACTCCTTTTTCATCACTTCTTTTCCAAACTCTCCAACCTCCAAACTTTTTGTCATTCTTGTTTAAAGAATCCTTAAGTAAAACTCAGATTTGAAAGGATTTCACAATGAACAGGACAGATACAACTAGGAACAATTCAGAATAACATTTAAAAAAATCTTTGTGAATGAGCAGAATTGAATACCTGATAAGACTCCTTGTTTTATCTGGAACAGAGCTATTTTGTCTTGTAAGGAATACAGTTTTTCATCAGCAAAATGCTGTATTACAAGAAAATAACCAAGAAACTTCTAGGAAACAAACATGTTGGGACTGATCAAAGATCAGCTTTATGGTCTGAATAGATTTGCCCTTTTCCCGAATTCTGAATCATGCCTTGATACTTTACTGGTGTTATAAATTAATCCCTGAAATCTGAGCACTTTTTCTTAAAACCAAAAGTGTGAACAAATATCTGTGTGTCAAAATAGCCAGAAATAAAACCCCTGCTTTTTGACAATCAAGAAAGTACTTTAAAACTTTTTCCAGAGACTTTTATTGCTGGAGATCACAGAAAACCAGACAGCTGCAAATTTCAATTGTCATTTTTTCTGACAATCCTCCCAGTTCAGCAATATTTCCAGTCACTGGAAATAGTTCCTGTAAACTATAAAGGAAACAGGATAGTCAGATGTGATTTATTCTTTCTTAGCCATCGTTATAATTTCAAAGTACTAGTTCCACTCCTGGTTTTCACTTTCAGTTATTTGACTTACTGGAGGATTCTTAAGGGTGCACAGGGCTAGAGAAAGTGTAGACATTTTTTCTCTCAAAAAACCCCATTTATTGATAGCAATTGTTATTGACTTGATAGCACTTGGCTGCATTGTCATAATTGTTGGATTTTCCAAAAACTTATAATACACAGTAACTTGTTTCCTGAGGTAGTTTTCTGGTTTGTGTTAATAATGTAAAGGATATGTAATTGGTGAACTGATAAAACAACAGAAATTCCACGTGTAACCATGTTCTCTCTTTTCCTTGGTTTAGGAAAGGGGTATGACATCTCTGTACTAGTGTGGCCTGTGTGAGTCTTATTAATATGAGTAAACTGCTATGAGGTCCTCAAGTAATACGAGGTCTGACATTAAAACAAACCAACCTGAGACTGCCTGTAACTCTTATTTCACAAATTAAGAAAGTAACTACCAGCACCTTCAAAATAGTTACCTTCAAAGTTTACACACAGCTGCATATGATGCTGTTAATGTTCAAAGCAATTCCACAGATCATTTTCTGAAAGGCTGTTGAGGATTCTATCATTTTACATTTTACGTCTTCTACCTACAAAAAAAACAGAGCACTGATTTTGCCTTTGGGAAGAAGGAGCCAGGTCTGGCAAATAAGGTGGGTGTTCAGACGTGGTGGCATTGTTATTAGCTAAAAACTGCTTCACAGAGGAAGTGTTGTGGGCTGGAGCACACCAACGTTTTCTGACTGAGGATAAGAAAACATCTATATTTGAACATGTTCCCACTTGTACTGAGTGAAGTGATTGAGTTCAGCCTTGTCTCACTGTGATGGGTTCCATGTTCCATAACCATCTCTTTATCTCTCCCCTTCCACTCTTGGCTCCTGAGCTAAAGGGTTAGTTGCTTTTTTTTGGTGTTGCACCTCTATAATTTACTTGCTGTTTTGTGGCAATGCAGAGGATTATGAATGTGTCTATGGATACCTTGGGGATCCTTGATCTGTATTTCAATGATAGAGAGCCATTTCTCAGGCTAACAAGTTTTGAAGACCAGTCATGTTATAGATACTCATAAATATCAGGTGTTAAGTAAATTAGGAGCTATTCCTCTGGAAATTTTGAAAATGATATGTGACACTGTAGAAAGTTGAGATGATGCACACTGCAACTTTACAATTATTGGTTGATCTTCTGTCCTTTGATTTCTTAATTTTGCTTTTTTTCAATTTTTATCAATTCTCATAAGGCTGTACATATTACTCCCTCCAAAAAGAACCAAACCAAACCACCCACAGAAGCCCTGCCGGAATGAAATCTTGCTCGTGCCTTTGCAGGACAGAAGATACCCTGCATAGCTGTGTATAGAACCTGTTTTTTTTTAATAGTGTCCACAAAATTTCTAGCTACAATGTAAGAAAAACTGTTGCCAGATAATTAACAACACTATATGTAATGCATTACAGACATATATGTTGTAAGAGGTTATTTTTTTTCTGAGAAGCATGAAGTGTGGTTCTTCTCTAAGAAAGAGCTATAAAAGATTCCTGCAGTTCAATCTCAGATGAGTTGCCAGGTAAAAGTAAAAGCTTTTGTGTTTAGTTACTTGTTTTTTTTCAGTTGTAGAAATGCCTTTTAGGATGTTGCTCACTATCCACAATGTAGCTGCTCCCAGAAAGGTTATGCAGGTTTATGCACTGTAACTGATGCAATTATCTGAGAGAATAGAACCACAGGATGGGACACTACTTCAGTCATAAGGTAGGTCATCAATCCTTTTCTAGAAGTCTGAATAGACAGAATAACAAGTAAAACCTCTTTTATTTTATTTTACATTCAGGATAAGGAGATTCTGCACCTGGTTGTTCATATCCCTAATTTGTTTGCATGTTTGAAGATTCTAATTTTACTTATATGCAAGTGAGGGATAGTATGGAGCATGCAGTGTCCTGTTCATAATTAACTAAAAATGCCTTTTTGCTTGTTCTGACCTCTTAAAATCTTAAAGAAATCTATCAAACCATTCTGTAATACTCTGCTTTTGTTGTTTGAAAGGAACACAGAAGTCTGTGAACTCACTTTTCTTTCTAAACTGAAAACGGGTCTTTCAGTGAAAGGGAATAGCACTTTCATCCTCTAAAAATATTGAGCATTCAGTATTCTGAGCTCTTCATTTTTTGTGATTCTGCCGAACCTGTGGAATCATGATGGATGTTTGAAGCACTGTCCATTCTTTCCTCCGCAAGTCCTGTTGATTGCATTGAGGTTCAGCTACCACAATCAAGGACTAGATATCTAGCACACCAGCATAGGGCTGAACATGTAGCTGTGATGATGAATAGTGGTTTTTAACTTCTCCTAATAAGACAATTGAGTGAAATTTTCCTGACTTGTACCTATTAATTGACACCTACTGATCTAGTACAAAAGTGTGCACTGCATGTAGTCTTTTCAACAACAGTAATACAGTGATACAGCGAACTCATACAGTACAGAAGAATGATTGGCCAGGAATGAGCTATTCATGATCTGCATGGGCAATGCAAATATTGATATATAGATGAAATGGTATCCAGGTACCATCGGAACTGCAGTCTTCATTTTCATCAAAAAAAGTTGAATAGGAACAATGCTCTTCTGCTTGGATAGGATTTGGGAGGGTTTTTTTATCAGAATCATCCAAGCTAATGAAAGCATTGATGATGGTGGCAATATGAAGCGGTCACTCAACACTATCTTTTTTGAACTTCTCTTTTTCACATGAGAAATTAAATTTGTAATGTACTTTTTTTTTTTCTTTTTTTTCCCTTAATTCTACTATGGTAAAATTCAGGAGCTTCGTTTATGGCCCAGACTAAAGAGCTGCAGTTCAGTCCACTGGATTTCCTGTGCAGGAATCAAGGGCTGCTTATTTACAAACTGTAGATTTGTCAGCTGAATAACCTTTCGGTTACTTTTCCTGACTAGTTCAACAAACAAACCCAACCAAAACTGAAAAGATTTTTTTCTATACAAATTTTACTGTATAACTCCTCAAATTGGGTTGAAAATGTTTTCATGACTTATTTTTAAAAAACAACCATATTATCTCTACATTTTCTGGCCTTCCTCATTATTGTTTAATAAAATTTTCATCAGTGGTTGAAATACCAGACTGAAAGTGAAATGTATCAAACTTTGAGGTAAGAAAGCTGAAAAGAAAACACCTTAGTTGTTTTTTTTTTTTTTTTTGGCTGGTATTTACTACTGAAACTAAGTAAATCTACACTTTTTTTTTCAGGTGGGTAAAATGCTGTCTTTCATTAGCATACTAAACCTATGAAATGGAACATTTGCTAGGAGCTTTTCAAAACCATAACTGGCTAAATCCACAGCTGGAAAGTAACCTGAGTAAGCTCTACAGGCTGATGATTTGGACACTGTTGAGTCGGCAAGACAATTTTCTTCTTGTTTTTACTTTCTTCTGTGTGTTAGAGGCCTAAGTCTAGTCCACTAGTGTGAAATACTCTCAATTTAAAAAGATGTTACAGTTTTGCAGTTTGTCTTTGTAGCCTTCTGAAACACACTGAAAGACAAAGGTTTGTACCAAAAATTGCCTCAATCCTAGATGTATCTCCTCATATATTTCTAAACACACAGTATAATAATTCATACAGTTATTATCAAGTTTTTTATTATTCAAGTGTGTTTATGCAGAAACACAATGAACTGCGAAACTTATAGAACTTGTCCTTTCAATATTAGGTGCAGATTCGTGTTAAGCAAGAGATATAAATTCAGTCAACTGCATATATTAAATCATTACCATATTGTAAATCTAGATTCAAGTTTAAGATCCTTTTGAAGAAAGTTATACTTAACAGTGATTTAAACTCAGAATTATTACAGCAATGTTTCTTCTTTATAAAGTCTGTTTACTAAAATGCTTCTTCTTTTGTAAATTGAATTGTAGATGAAATTGGTTCCATTAAAGTCACAGTAATAGTTATTTTCTGATTGCATGTTAATGTGAAGAATTCCGACACTGGTTTTACAGTTACAATAGGTATCTGCTGTGAAATGATGTTCAATTAATTTGAAGATTCTTTAATGCATTTTTAATTACACTGTAATTGAAAAAAATATTGTATTTTTCTAACACTTATCGCCAAGACTAACATTAAGTCTATATGAACTGTCACATTTCAACTGAAACTTGAGAATTTTTTTAAAATGTCAGATTCTGATTTTTAAAGGTTAAACGCCAAAGTATTTGACAGCAAAATTGCAGCAATAAAAATAAATTGTTTTATTTAAACTCACAAATATTATATTGGAAATATATTTTCTATGGAGATTAGAATTCTGAAGCCACAATGTATCTCTAAACGCTTGTGGAAGTTAGTGACAAGTATTAGTATTAGTATTAGTATTAGTATTAGTATTAGTATTAGTATTAGATTCTGCCATTGTCATACAAAATTTTATCCAAACAGTATTTAAACAGTTGGAAAAGACAGACTTCTATGGATTGAAATGCTGTGGGGTATTTTTGGACCGGAACTGGGAATTTTTGAGTCTACTGTTAGTGAGTACGTAGTTTATTTCCCCCAAAACACATCTGAACATCAAACCACTTAAGTAGTATTCAGTTTCAGCTGAGGGTGAGGGTGGTTTAAGAAAATTTGTCTATAACATCTGTTGAAGCTGTCCCAAAATTAGTGTAAAGACCAAACTTTCCCACATTCTGTGCTGTATGCTTCAGATGTGACTTAGGTGAATGGTCAAATTGGATCAGCTTTTCTGCAGTACATGTTTTGCAGCAGCCCTGACAAGTTCAAGATATTTCAGAGTAACTCAGCCAAACTGGATGGCAGCCAGGTGCCAGGCTATTGCACCTTGAATACATCTGGCGTATCTGCATGCCACCAAGCAAGGATATGAGTGAACTAAAGTTTTGGGAAGCCATATCCTCTTCACTAGGTAGTAACAGTTTGATGGAGAACGTGTGAAACAATGCTTCAGGGAGCACTGACAGCTCACAGATCTAAGAAATACCCCATCTTTTGACTGGACAAGTTGATAGCCCGTGGATCTGGGACGTGACTACCCCTTCCTTCTCTCTTCCTTGGCCTTATTCTCCTCATTCTCTCCCCTTCTTATAAGTGTCACCACTATAGACAGCATGGATCTGAGTTTTAGATTTGAGTTCTGTGACAAATGTTTAAGTCATGGGGTGGAATGTAAAGCCAGACTTTGCTTCTTTCTTTGCATTAAACATTCTGCCTAAAGGCTGCCCATTTGTGTGTTTGTTTTGTGGTGCCAGCAATGAATAGTGGAGGCAGTGCAGTAGCAGACCTCCCTAAGGATGGAGCTTGGGATATTACCTGAGGATCTCGTCTGTGCTGGGTTCAATGGAGAAGAGGTGCTGGAATGAACACCATTCTCTCTCACCTGGATAAGCTCAAGGTCCGGAGCCTTTGCTACAGGGGGAGGTGATGCAACGACAGTGATGCCCCCTGTGCCCCCACCTTTCTCTGCCCTCTGGACTGCCAGGTCCAGACTCTCCCAAAAGACATGTGGCAAGAGCAGTCCAACACATGTAGGTGGGAGTTGGGTGGGACTTATAAAAGAACTCACAAGGAATCAACTGGGGTTCTTTCTCTCTCACACACACTCCTGCACTCTCTCTTGTGCTCTCACTTGACCATCACTTCGATTGGACCAGCCTGAACCACGCAGCTTGGAAGAAGCTGCTGCTGTGACCACGTGTTTCCAAGAAACTGCTGCTGACCATCGACTTGGTGATTTCTTTCTTTTTCCCTTCTCTCTCTCTCTCTTTCTCCCTGTCTCTCTCCTGTTACCTTATGGTGCACGTGTAGGGTCGGATCTGAGTTACCTTGGCTGAGATCAGGCATCAGATTGTGCTCAGAACAGACTGGGATCTGTTCGTGTAACTTTGGGAAGTTGCGCCTCCATGTCTCAGCTGTGCACCCCAGGATTTTGGTCTGTTTATGTTTGCCAGAGCCAGAATAAATTTTGCTTTTGATTTTCACCCTGAGAGGGACCTTGTCTGTCTCCGGATCGCCGCACAGATAAACAAACCCCACCCCACCCAGTCAAACCTGGACCTGAGTGTGTGGCTTGTGGGTCCGAGCAGTGACAACCTCATATGGTTTACCTGGGCCCATTAATCCAGCCTATCCATGACACCCTGCAGAGCCTTCCTACCCTCAAGCAGATCAGCACTCCTGCTCAATTTGGTGTCATTTCCAAACTTACCAAGGGTGCACTCAATACCCTCATCCATATCTTTGATAAAGCTATTAAACAAAACTGTGCCCAGCTCCGAGCCACAGGGAACACTACTTGTGACTGCTCACCAACTGGATTTAGTTCCATTCACCACAGCTCTCTGAGTTCAGCCATCCAGCTGTATTTTTTATCCAGCAAAGTGTGCACTTGTTTAAGCTGTAAGCCACCAGCTTCTCTAGAAGAATGCGGTGGAAAAATGTCACAGATTTACTGAAGTTGAGGTAAATAAAATACACAGCCTTTACTTCATCCACTAGGTGAATTAGTTGATCATAGAAGGAAATCAGGTTGGTCAAGAAGGATCTACCTTCCATGAACCCATGCTGGTTGGGCTTGATTCCATCATTCATAATCTGTGATGAGTAAGGGGCTTAAGCTGTTGTCAGGTTTGCAGCTTTTCCACTAGTAAATTCAGTTGCCTTGAAACAGGTTTATCAGTGCAGATAGAAGTAAAAATAGCTTTAAAATCTTTATAAGACATGATGAATACCCTATGAGGCAAAATACATCAGAGTTCAGACAAAATGGGACATATGTCATGTCTGTCGTGTTGTCTGATTTGTCTTTTTTTTCCCTTTAGTTCTCTTTGCTGCACTGGTTTAAATATGGTCATGAGAAGGGAAAAAAAAAAAACCATCTTGCAGAATTAAATTTCAGTATGTGTTCCAGCAACTATGCATCTATTTACTTATATTTACCATTTCTTGTTGGCCTGAAGGACTATTTTCAGTGCTTTTGAATCACTGATGGATATCCTATCTGTTGCTTTTGATGCTTTTAAAAAATCAATAGGAGTATGCCCATCCGTAAAGTTTTCATAGGAGCTTTACTAGGAAATAAAGCAGTCTGTCACAGTGAAAAGAATCTCCAAATCTGAAGGAAAGGTAAAATACCATTCAAAATGTCTCTTGGGCAATGTGTGTGAGGTTCTTCTTTTTCCAGAGAAATTTATTGCTTAGATTTAGTAAAACTAGGTAGATCTTAGTGATAAAAAGATGTAAATGAAATAAATAAGTAATTGAACACCAGTTAGTTATTTAGTGTTTTATTTCACTACTTTTTTCATTGACTTAACTTCTTTGTTAAGTGTTACCCTTTTTACAGTCAAATTGTATTTTTTAGATAATAACATCAATAACTCAGTACTTTTAAAAGGGGGAAATCAGTCTAAAAAAATCCCACTGTAAATGTCAGTCTCTCTTAACTTCTTCACCCCAGTCCCCTCTTTTCCTTTGGGATCCTAAGAAACAGTTAATGACTACATCATCTTCTTGTTGTTAACAGGGAGAAAATAGTGCATGCACTGACAAGTCCCCAGTCATCTCTGAGAGATGCTTTGCGTTTTGGGAGTAGGAAGAAACTATGTAACATGGAATTACTGCCAACAATTTAGCCTCTAAGCTGCACAAGCAGTTGAGAGAGAGGAGTTTGAAAAAGATTCCATTTCCAGCTGTAAACACAAAACCCAGATGTACCCAGATTAGAAAAAAAAATACTTTTAATCTACCTAGAATCCCATGTAATAGTCTGAAGAAACTTCCTGCTTGAGTGCAGTAGGTGAGGTGGGGTTTTATTCATTCAGGTTGCATTGTAGTTTTGGGTATCTGGACCAAAACTCTCACTGTTGCATCAAAAGTGCATAATTTCATTCGATAAAAAAGAACAATGGCATAATTTGAACTTTTTTTTTTAATTAACAAAGAATTTCAGCATTAAGAAAGAATACTTTTCATAGCAGTTTCAAGAAGCTGCATTCACAGTCTTTATAAGTGTCTCATTAATACTTAGTGAATGACAATGTGAGCAGATTATTCTTTATAGATGTTAAGCTGGTGAAATCTGCCCCAAACTAATTAATACATAGGCACCCTAAACGTCTGTGAGAACAACGTTAGTTACCCAGTTTGAATTTATGTGTTTGACACCAAAAGATTTGAATCATACTGGCACGATCAGTGGAGCAGCTGATGATACACTGTAAGATACCATTTTACATCTCTGTAAATTGTCTGTGAGCTTTCGGTAAGGAGAAAAATTAATGAGAAAATACTTCTTAGTTGTTTCTCTTTCTCTTGGTGGCAGAGATCGTTTATGTTAGTGTAGAATACAATGCTACACTCTAGATCACTGTATTTACAGTAATTTAGATGTATTTGCATTGGCATTCTGGAATATAAAATGCTGTTGGCATCAGAGATCAGAGATGTGATTGCTTATCAACAATGACATTGGCAGATGACAATATGAATATCTGAGAAAAGTTTATTATTACTACTGTTATTTTGACTGTATACAGAACATAAATATTTTTGAATCCTAGGCCTTCAACAGTTAACTTCACGTATTATTCAGTTTCTGGTATTCTAAATGTCCTTCATCACTTTGCCCTGTATAAACTTTGTCATCATATTTCAGAATTGTAACATGAATTGCAAAACAAGAAAAAAAAAAGAAGAAAAAACACGTATATCCCCCTCCCCCCAAATCTTAAACCCAGTATTTTGAAGCCTTTGTAGTATGAATTATGAATGACTTCTGAGAGCACATAATGCATTTATACAGACTAAACCAGTTCTCAGAGGGATTCTTGCAAGTTAAAAGACACATAGAGATAAAAATTAAAAGGCTTCACAGACTGTTTCAAATTAAATTTGGATTGCTTTCAAACTTTTAAACCTCTCCCTTTGTTTCATTTCCTAGAGCCTAGTTATCTCATATGCTATCGAAATTGCATGTTTTCAAGACATAGTACATTAGGAATTAGACTTTTTCAGGTGAAATGACCTTTGGATTGACATTGCCTGAGGAGATGAATGACCTTTGCTCCTTGCTTTCATCAGCTCATTCTAACCACAGAATTCAACCTATTACTGTTGCAGATCTTTCCCTCATTTTCCATACTAATCTTATAACATCACAGGAGGCCTACACTGCAATAAAATATTGAAATAAAGCACTATTGTTTCTGTAGCAAAGAGGAAGGTACAATGTTTTATCCTTGACTGTCCAAAGTAAATAGAAATATTGAACAGAAATTAGGTTTTGCAACTATTACACACTGACTTGATTTTACACTAATATTTAGTTTAAACTGAGGAGAATGCCAAGTGTAAATATATGACTTAAAAGTTTTTATTGACTAGGATGCTGATCATACTGATTCTGCTTAGTCTTTATGGAGCAATGCTGAGATCACCTTACTGGAATAATTCACAGGCTGGTGCCAATTTAGACTTACTGATTGGTACAATCATACACATCTACTGTGATTATTAATCATTTTTTGTAAGTTGCTCATTATCATTTTTTTGAGAATGAAGCATGTAGCAAAAGTTTTAGGCAGCTGAAAATGATATGCAGGATAGTAGGTACTAATGCAAAAAATGAGTTTGCTGTACTGCTGGTCTAACACAGAAAGATGAAACTACGGGAAAGGAACTATAGACCTTTGATTCTAAATCTGTATCTTTCATAAATAAGGAAAGAAGTCAATTCCTAAGCTAAGATCTTGGGTTTGTCCACTTCTTTTGATTACTTGTTAAAAATTTCTTTTTGTTCATTCTTTTTACTCCTATCATTCAGCTCAATGTTATTTTCATGTTACTCAATCTTGGGTAGCTGTCTCACACATTTCTTCAATGCCCTTAAACTCTTCCAGAATAATAATATAGATTGCACATGTATGAGTAACTTTTGTACACAAGACCTCATCTTTTTTTTTTTCATGGAATTGCAATAAATTGCTTTGAAGAAAAGAATAGGTACTGAAATGATGATCCTCTTGACTTCAACTCCATACACCATCTGCATTAACCCACAGTGAGATGTGTTTGGTTCTGCTAGGTAGAATATGGAGAATATCTCCTGCCTCGGAAGTGATGCTGGAAGCACGTATAATGTATATTCCTCTGTTCTTCACTTGAAAGTGTATATTGTGCTTTTGTTAATCTGTGATCTTATTTCTCCTTCAAGAAGAAAAGAAGCAGTACATTCCTTACTGTTCCCTGTAGTACATTCCTTAACTGTAAAGTTTCACTGAAAGACTTTCTGTGTATGTATGTGTCAATGCATTTTGTATAACTGTATTCATTCTTCTTGGAAGTAATGTAAAAGTCATAATGTATAATTTGCTATTCTTTCTGAAATGGGTGAGAAGATACCATGTGTTTGTTTACTGTATTCTTAACGCTTGGTGGATTGCAAGAAATTTAGAGTTGATCAAAGCCTTGGAGATCTATGCTTTACTTAAAGTTATGACTAGAGGAAAAATAATATTACACACCAAACAAACAGTAAACCAGTTGTGTCTAGGGTCATATTCACAACCCAGTGGATCAGATAGATCTTCTGAAATTGCTAGAACAAGTTGATTTATACTATCTGAGAATCTGGCTTCTTTGTTTGGCAAAAATACTTGGTTGTATGACAAGAAGGGAAATTGAAGGGCTTTATTTAATGAATCTTTGACAGTGGAGGGGAAAAAAAAATCTTTGTAAAGAACCCTAAGACATTTAAAAGCAACTGTTCTCAAAGTCCTCATAAAGACATATCAGCATTTTTGCCTTCAATGGTGACACACAACTATGAGAATCGGAATTCTTCAGTCATGCTTACATAAGAGTTGGGATAACGATCAATTGTCCTGAAATGCACTGACAGAACCAAGTTTCTGTGGGGTAACCAGAACCCATGCTGCACCACAGGAGACCTAATTATGGAGTATTTGTACCCACTAGGTATCAGATTGCTGAAATAGGATTTTGTTTACACTGAACTCTGTAAAGAAAGTACATAGATGTTTTCACAGGTAGCTCTTTGTTGCAGTAGACTCTTTCTTTACCCTTACCCTGGCCCATCTTCTAAAATACCTAGCTAAGTGTGAGTCAGGTATTATATAAAGTGCAATTCAACACTCCAAATATCATCTGTAGTCATGACCTGAGTCAATAATCACTAGCAGCACATTCTAGATATGGGAATTTCAAGGATTTCTCCTTGGACATTTCTTAAGCCTTCACAGTCTTCAGTAGGAGAATAAAAATTACCTGAAAGTTCTGTAGAATTATAATTCCATTAATTTCAGTGCTTCAGTCAATGTAAAGATGCATTGGACCTCACGGTAGACTTTAGCTTCACTTAGTCATTGTACAACTTTTAGCTCACTGAATCATACAATGAAGAAGGATTTTGCTTCTGTAGATTCTTCAGAACTTTTATGAGCATTTTTGGTTAGAGGAATGGAAAAAGTCTCTTTCTGCTACCTGGATTTGATCATAGAAGATCTAAAAAAGCCAAAAGTGAATAGCTATTCATGGAAGACATAATATACAATATTTTTACTTTTCATTCATATTTTAAATAAATCTAAATATAAATCAGCCAGGAAAACTTTGACTCTTATAAACATTATCATATTACAACAACAAGATTCTGGTAGCTGGTTTTTATGAGTCAAGGAAAAGAGAAACTGTCCACAGCACAAACTAATATGTTTGGCAGTTGTCCAAGAAGTGAAAATTGAATTCTCCTTAGAATTATTAAGATAACTGTGACCTCATTTCATTTATTGCATTCTGTTCATCTTTACTCTTTTTGTCTGATCACACATACATCAACTCTTTGGAGGTTAGAATAGATAGTGAGAGGCATATTATCCACCTTTACTCATGCAATGGAATATGAGTTTTCTAAACCTTCAGCTTCCTTTAAGGAGTTCTTTTTGTCACTGATTATTTTCTAAAAACAATGGATGAATAAACAGATTTTGTTTTTAAGTAATTTTTTAAAATTTGGAGATAAAGTTGACATTGTTGAACCTAAGACTGTGACCAGCCACGGCTTTGACATTGAACAAGCCTTTTGTAAAGGAAGAATATGAAGAAGAGGGAGATGGTCAAGCCACAATGGAATCATGGAATCACAGAATCATAGAATGATCTGGGTTGGAAGGGACTAATTCCAACCCTTCCCTGCCAAGGGCAGGAACACCTCCTATGAGATCAGGCTGCTCAAGACCTCATCCAACCCACCTTGAACACTTCCAAGGAGTAGGTAGACACAACTTCTCTGGGCCGTTGTCTCAGCACCCTAATCATGAAGATTTTCTTCCTAATGTATAACCTAAATCTTCCCCCTTCCAATTCAAAGCCATTCCCCCTCATTCTGTCACTACATGTCCTTGTAAAAAGTCCCTCCCCAGCTTTCTTGTACACCCCATTCATATACTGGAAGGCTGCTATGAGGTCTTCTCTGAGCCTTCTCTTCTCCAGGCTGAACAACCCCAACTGTCTCAGCCTGTCCTCATAGCAGAGGTGCTCCAGTCCTGTGATCAACTTTGTAGCCCTCCTCTGAACCCATTTCAATAGTTCCATATCCTTCTTAATTTGAGGATTCCAGATTCAGGACAATTAATTTGAGGATTCACAGTCCTCTAGGTGAGATCTCACAAGAGTGGAGTAGAAGGGGAGAATCACCCCCTTGACCTGCTGGCCACGCTTCTTTTGATGCAGTCCTTGATACAGTTGACCTTCTGGATTGCGAGCACACATTGCTGTCTCATGTTGAGCTTCGCATCAATAAGCAATCCCCAAGTCCTTCTCCAGAGGGCTGGTTTCAATCATGTCATCCCCCATCCTGTATTGAGACTGCTGATTGCCCTAAACCAAGTGTAGGACCTTGCGCTTAACCTTGTTGATTGACACACGCCCACTTCTCCAGCTTGTTCAGCTCCCTTAGGTCCCCACAACAGACAAGTAAACATTTGCTTGGTTCTCTGTACAGGTTGTTGATTAACTGTTTGTATTTCACTGAGTCCTTGCAATAAATGTGAAAAAAGTATTACTACTCTACTATTCTTATAAAGAATTTTTGGAGTACATGACAGAGCACGATTTTTTTTTGCCTTTACAGTAAATAATGTTAAGGTACTCACAGAAACATTTAGTTCCCAGCACTAAGCTTTCAGTTTGAAGTTTCTGATCACTTTTAGATATTGCTTTATGATGTACTGCATGTTTCTTTCTCAAGAGAATTCTCCATTCTGCATCAACAGCAACATAATGGCTGAAACTTTGGTAGTTATGTATGATAACAGCGGCAATTGGTGGTGTGCGTTTGTAGCAGACAGACAGCTAGCCCCTGTTATGCTATGTACTGTTAAAAAAAAAGCAACGTAACAAAAAAAAAAAGACCCCAGGCTCTCCCAGGCTCTCTCAAAGCAAATCCAATTGGAAGAATGGTCATAAAACATTGTGCATGTGCATGCATGCAGACACATGTCATGGAAACAGAGGAGGAAACTGGCTAGTGACAAATGAATTTCATTTCCTTCCATGAGGAGGAAAAAGGCTTGTGGATTAAAGACTGGCAGAAGATGCAGAATGTTTTGACTCAGCTGAGTGATGCTCTGTCTTGATTTTGTCATGAAGCAGTTATGGGAAATATATCCTAGGAAAAAAGTGTTACAAAGTAAATTCACAATTGGTCGGAAAACTGTACCAGGAGACAAGTAATGATTTATTTGCTGTCAAAATGAACACTAGCAGTAAATAACCACCTCTGATTCCTCAGGGGTATGGTCTGATCTTTTTCTTTTTTTTTTATTTTTTTATTTGAGTTGTTGGTATTTTAGAGAATATTTTTTCCACATGAATAACAAAGACTCAGCCTAAAATGTTGACACAGGTGAAGAAGGACGGTAACTATGATAGATAATAAACACAATGAATAAATGATTACTGGACTAGATAGATTATAGGGATAAATGTACAGTCCTACATATATATAACATATGAGCAAAAGATGAGACACAGTTGGCCTAGATACAGCCTTTAGAAAAGAATCTAGGGCATAATGTAATTAACTAATGTGGGCTGTATAAATAGATGTGTTTTATATGATGCAAGAAATTCTTACACCTGACACTCTAATGGTAATATTTGCCTGTAATTTTGCGACTGTTTTAAGACATCTGTACCTCAAAAAAGATATGGACCAATTAGAGTCTGGAGGATTCACTTAAGGTTGACAGAAAATCCGGAAATAATAATCAAAAAAGAGAGGCTGAAACAACCAGTTATGTCTAGAGAAGTGGTGCTTAAAGAAAAAAACAGGATAATATACAATTTATACACAAAGAATTCTACAAGAAGATAAGAAGTAATCTGCTCTTTATGTTGTCTTTGTAATACAAAAGCACAGGGCTTAAATTACAATGGATAATGATGTATTTCATTTGTGAAAGAAAAGCTTCTAATGCTAGAGCAGATGGATTAGGTAAACTATGGAGTATCTGTTTCTTTTAGCTTCTTAAAATTAATTTAGATTACATGGCCTTGTACAGAACAAGAAATTTAAAGTGTAGTTTTTTAGAACTAGTTTTCTAGAATTTTGTGGTTATAATTGTCATAATCTCAAAACAAAAGTTCTGGACACTATGAACATGGTTGCTTAGTCCCTCTGGCATACCTGAAAGCTTAGGATATGAACAATGAGTGTTAGCAATGGCAAATTCTAGGGATCAATGTAAACTTACTTTGCAGTAGCTTCCTGGAAACCAGTTTCTACCTTTTTGTATTTAAGCACTGAAAGACCTCAGAGCATTCAAATTCTCAGAGTCTCAAATTCTCCAGATCTCTGTAGTACCTTCTATACATTTTTATCTTCATTTAAAAAGAATGTTTAGGATTAAGGTACATGACTGAGGGTTGAGCTTTGAAGTTTTGGGAGAAATTATGCTGACTTAAAAAAGATATATGTCTTTGGAATGATTATAATGAGTGCTTCTGCTTGACATAGGACTAACTGTATATTTATTTTTTTAGTTTATTTTTGTCACGATTTTTCCATTAATTTGGAAGTATTTTTATTATACAGAATTAGACCATACATGAGAAGAGTCAGCACTCAACATCTGTGTACAGTTCTCATTTAAATTGCAAAATATTTGTTCACAAAATCAAAGCAAAACCCCTCTTCTTTTTCTTCACAAATTCATTACCTAAGAGATGTAATTTTCAGTTCTAGCACTATGATATTATACCTTCATTCTATATTTACATTAATTGAGGCAAATGATCAATGTTTAAGCTAAATGAAAAAAAAAAAACAAAACCAAACCTCATTCTCTTTGTCTTTACCTCACTGTTTCTATTGATTTGTCCTATGGATATTCTACCAGAAAGCAGATAGGATATGTGCATGACCAGTCCTCCTCACACTGTTATTCTTTCTTCTGCCACTGCAGCCAGACACATGCAATAGCCCAATGTTGGTAAGAAATAGACCTTTCCTTTTTGGTTTATCTACGTGTAAAGACTGAAATTAAAAAACATATTCTTCATTTTACATTAATCTTGACTGTTTCTAATATGACAAATTCGGTGCCTTGTTTACAATTAATGTTTTACTTGAAAATAGCCAACTTACAAAATAAAGTTTTTTATGGTCAATGTAGTCTAGTTATGAATGTAAGGTTTCTGGTATAAACTGTGTTCTGTTGTGGATATCAAAGTGATGAGAGGTAAAAAAAGTAAGAAAATTCTCACCAATTTCTTCTTATAAATGTGTGCAGTGCTGGCGTGTAAGTAGAAATGCTTCAAGTGGTGATGAAATCAAATATTTTCAAAACAATCACATTGTGAAATATAAATACTAGTCTACTTATGCAAGCATCTAAAATCAATTACTTGTTTAATTGTTATTTAATTTCTACTGATTAATACAGGCAAAAGGGCTAAGGTGAGAGATGGTCAATGTCCACTTCTTTATTTTATTGCTTTATATTTTGAATAAAACTATATATCCATTTTGTAATGCAATTTTACTAACAATGTCAAATAGGAGCATTTCTTCTAATTAGGTATGATATAATTTTGAACATAGTAAAATTATTCCAAGGTCATATGACTCCATTTTTAGGATAATCCAGCTTGTGAAGGAATGAAAGTACTCACCTGTGATTTGTGCAAGGGGTTAAAGAATATATTTCACTTATGCAATTAACTTACACATTTCCTTACTAGATGTATACAGAACTGCCTAAACCTGACTTATTTACCTTTTATCTTTATTTTTTTATTATTTTACCTATGCTAGCATCATAATATTTATCAGTATTTTCATCAATACTAGCATGTTAACTTCTGTACAGCTCAATGGAAAGATGTCCTTATACTTTTTTAGGATGACGTTTTAAAATTCTATACTGCTGCTATGAAGATTTGTTTTATACAGAGTAATCTCTTACTACTAGGTATACCTCATGATACCTGTGGCTACTCTCTTCATTTTTTCCACTAGATATTGTGCTGGCACTATCAAAAATTATGTCATTTGTTAAGGTTTTTTATATTTTCCCAGACACTAATAAGTTTTCAGTTTTTCATTCTTTACCATTTTTGTAAAGTATTTGTCTTTTGTTGTAGCACTTTTCATTCTCCTAATTTAACACTACTAATCAGATTCTTAGCTTTATTCTGGATAATTGTTTTACCGATTAGCATGGGACTTTTTTCAGATTTGTCTCCAAAAACATTGTTCTAGACAGACATTTAGAACTCTTGTGTTTCCATCTGATTTTCAATATGCAAATTTATTTTATAATCTTAACATAAAGTAAAATTCACATACTTCTTTCCATAAAGTGTGTTTCTCCTCAAATTGTGGCAATAGTTCCCAGAGGTGAAAATAAGATTTTTAACTTTCCAGAACAAATTCAATTTCCTTCCTTTGAAAAGTTATGGAATACATATTTGAATTGCTTCCATAGCATCATCGAACCTATTTTGACCACTGATGCTTTTGTAGCTATCCTTCACTGCCTGACTAGCTAAATATTGTTCAATGTCACACACACAGGACTCCATTTCTCACCGCAGATTTCTATTGCTAGCAGTGTGCCTTGGCAGCTAAGAGAGCAAACTACATCTTGGGATGGTTCAAACTCAGCATAACCAGCCAGTCAAAAGAGGCGATCGTCCCACTGTATTCAGCATTAGGAAGGCTTTATCTTGAGTACTGTGTGCCATTCTGGGCCCTGAAAAAAAGAAGGATTTGAAGGTCCTTGAATGTGTCCAGAGAAGGGCAACAAGTATGGTGAAAGGGCTATAAGGAGCAGTTAAGGACCCCTACGCCACATGGGAATGGTTCAAAGCTGCACCAGGGGAGATTTAAACTGGACATTATCAAGTATTTCTTTACCAAGAGGGTAGTCAAATGCTGGAACAGGTTTCCAAGAGAGGTTGTTAATTCTCCAAGTCTGTCAGTGTTAAAGAGGTGTTTGAACAATGCCAATGATAACATGCTTTATTTTTTGGACAGCCGTGGGGAGTCAGACAGTTGGGCTAGATGATCACTGCAAGTCTCTTCCAACTGAAATGTTCTATTCTGTTCTGTTCTGTTCTGAAAGTGAACATGTTGATTTATTTGGTGAAATATAAAATTATTAGTTCTAGATACATTCTAAGTGTACCTTTTTTTTTTCTTTTTCCCTTGAAGAAAATTTTCAAACTGGATTTCTTGTTTTCCCCTACCTTTAAATAAAAGCTGTGATTGCAGAGTTGTCATCAAATATGAGTTAGAACTTCATATTTCTGCATGATTTAAAGAATTTTTTTCTCAATTGTTGGCGACTGGACCCTTTCCTGCATTAGCGAGGCATTTGCTGAGAAGGATGTGCTGTATCCATCTCCACCAAGCATTAAGTAGTTCTCTACCTATCTTCCAGCTGAATCTGCTTGGCTATGTGATCTGGTCTCAGGGTGCAGAAAGAAGCATAGCAACTCTCAGCTGACTCTAGACTTCCACCAGTCCTAACACTGATATGCTGAGTGAAAGATACTCAGGTTTAAAGCATAGGCAAATACAGGATTTTTGGCTACCAGCAACAGAATTCAGTTGAACTGTGTTCCCCACTTTTCTGTGGTTTATGCTTAAGCTCTCATTTAAGAGAGAGTATAAAATTAATTTATATAAACTCAAACTATACAGGTGGTGAATGTGTCCTGTATCATTCTTCTACCGTTATGAAAAAAATACATACAGAAGGTTTTCTTCAAAGGTTTCCTATGCTAAGAAGCAATATTTAAAAAAAAAAAAAAAAAAAAGAGTTTCTTTCTCAACCTAGTACTTTCTATGACCAAAACTAGTATTATAGAGGGAAGAAAGGGAAACTGTTATGCCGGCAGCTTTTACAGATTATTCTGGTGACACTGTAATACCTTTCTGGTGTGATATCATCTGTTTATCCTATCTGATAATCTAATTTATCTACAATTCCTGCTGGTATTTCCCTTCCAATATGAAATGTCAATCACAGTTCAACTTGAGATGAAAACCCAATGTACCTGTCTCTTGGAATGACAAAGAAGGTGGGAAAATGCAAAAAAAAACCAGATTCTTTGCCTCTCAAAGGTTAGATATAAATGCTCTAGGAAGATGAAAACCACCAACCACTATGATATTTTGAAGCATTGTTGCTTAGTTCTGTAAAATTTTATCACTCCCTGCCCTAGACTGCAATTGGGGAGTTATTTATTTCCTCAGTATGTGTGCATTTAGACAGCTCTGTTTCTAGGGGTTAGAAAGAAGACAGATCTACAATAAGAAAAAAATATATATTTTTTTTTTTTTCATTTAGAGTGCAAATGTTTTTGAAGCAAAAAAGCAGGATGCTGTGAGAAAACACCAGGAGCTGCTCCCTGTGATGGTTTGATCACCCTGTCACCCAACCTGACCTGAATCCTAATAAAGCGATAACCACAACTGGTGGCAGTTATGACGGTCAGTGATGGCCATGAAGGCCGCATCCAGCCCAAAGTGGATTTAGGGGAGACAATAATCAAGGCCTAATCTATGGCAATGCAACCACCAGGCTACAGTGCTGGTCGGTATCTGACTCAAGACAGTCTTGGAAGAAACTGGCACCTGCAGTCACAATATAAGTATGACTGAGTCAATCATAGAATCATAGAATCATAGAATCACTAGGTTGGAAGGGACCCACTGGGTCATCGAGTCCAACCATTCCTAACACTCCCTAAACCATGCCCCTCAGCATCTCATCCACCCGTCCCTTAAACACCTCCAGGGAAAGTGACTCAGCCACCTCCCTGGGCAGCCTGTTCCAGTGCCCAATGACACTTTCTATGAAAAATTTTTTCCTGATTTCCAGCCTGAACCTCCCTGGTGGATCTTGAGGCCACTCCCCCTTGCCCTGTCCCCTGTCACTTGGGAGAAGAGGCCAGCTCCCTTGTGTTACTACATAAATACTGGACAGATCAAGACCCCTTTGAACTCTCTCCAATGGCAGCAGGCAGCATGCTGGGGTCTCCCCTTGAAAAGAACACTTCTCAAGGTCAATTTTGGTAAGTAAATTGGGAATAAGTACATTAAACTCTGTGATCTTAGCTAAGTATAAAAGATTGATTGTGTGTATATAATCCTTTAGACATAAACTGTCAACCAAGTCTGCATCTAAGTCTGGATCCAGCTGCACTTAGACTGCTCTCTGAGAAAGAGTTTAGAAAGCAAAGAGGTCCTTTCTGAACTTTGTGACCCAGTGGGAGGGTCTCCCTGGCAGTTTTGTCTGAACCTGTCCTCTACGCAGTAAATAATCTGATGTACCTTGCTATCAAACCTTCTTAAATTACTGTCACATTTCCTGTCAAACTTTGTTAAATCACTGTTTTATATCAGTATACATATTGCTGATTCTCTCTTAAGAATGAAGTGCATCTCTGTTCATGACAACCCCATACTTAGCAGAGTTATTTCCAGTCAGCTCCAAAACAGACTTGCTACAGGCTAATATTGAACCCATGAATCTCATTGATGATGCATCTGTGATAACGTGTTTAAGAAGGGATTAAAAGTTCTATGCAGCAGTTGTGAGACAGAGGAGTGAGAAAGCATGAAAGATACAGCCCCGCAGACTCCAAGACAAGAGAAGGGGTATGAGATGTTCCAGGCCTTGGAGCAGAGATTCCATAGCAGTGTATAGTGATGACCATGGCGATGCAGATTGTCCCACTGCATCCCATGAAGGTGGAGCAGATATCCATCCTGTAGCTCATGGAGAACCCCATGCCGGAACATGTGGACACATGTGAAAGGGAGTTGTGACCCCATGGAAAGTGCATGCCAGTGTAGGTTCCTGGGACTGTGGTCCCATGGAGAGAAGCCTGTGCAGGAGTCTATTTCCTGGCAGGACCTGTGGCCCTGTGGTGGACCCATGCTGGGACAATTAGTGGACTGTCTCTTGTGTTGGGGCCCCATGGTGGGGCAGGGAAAGAACATGAGGAAAGAGTGGCAGAAATGAGGCATTATGAAGTGACCACAGCCTTTATTCCCTATTCTTTCACCCTGCTTGGATTGGGAAGTGTGGGAAGAAGAGAGGCTAGGGGGAAAGCATTTTTCGTTTTGTTTTATTTCTCACTGTTCTGCTCTATTATTAATTGGCGATAAATGAAATTAATCATCTCCAAGTCAAAACTGATTTGTCTGTGGCAATAATTAGTAAGTAAACTCCCTATCCTTTCCTTGACACGTGATCACTTTCTCATCTTAAGGCCAGTCACAAAGAGGCCGTGCACACAGCCAGTGTCAGCGCACCATATTGACGAGGTATGTTAAATGCAACAAGTTTGTCACTATTACTCATTCACTATTGCATAAATATCAGCAGGAACATATGTAGGAGGAAAAAGAATAGGAGCTGTTCCATAAGACAGAGCGGATCTAATGGGATGCAGTAGTGGTCATTCTGTGCCCAGGAGGTAGGGAATCAAAATCTGCAGAGCACTTTGTGTAAAGGGAAATTATAATCAAGGCGATGTCTTCCTCTCTCATTGACATGTGGCCAGGGTGAAACCAGAAGGGACAAACCTCTGGAATGAAAGAAAGCTGATTAGTAACAGACATGTGGGCATGTAGGGTGTGGTGGAAGGAAATTAAGGAATCTTGCGGAAATATCTTGGGCTCAGCTTTTGCTGCTTTTATAAGTTGGTAGAATTGTTTCCACCATCTGCCTTTCCAGGCAGTTGTTTAGGCTTGCTTAGGACTTCACATGTTCCATAGTGGTTGATTTTTTTTTTAATATTTACTTTTCTTTCAATGTCCAACTCAGCTTCACACCTACCTGCATATCTTTCTGTTGTATTACTTTTCTCATGTTGTTTTCTGTATATCCCGTCCCACACTCTTTTTATGTACCTTGCCTCTCAAGTATTTTACTATATTTTTTAAGTAGCTTCAGAAAATGAATAAACATGAGCTGACATGATATTTGGTGTTCTAACATTGTCATGTGTAATGTCTTTTTCTTCACCTTGTGTTATGTGGCTTGTATACTCTGTGCAAAGCTTATGTTTGCATAATTGGACTTCAGTCTCATCTGAAGAAACCTGTGTAATAAATGTGATTAATACAGGGTATGTTAACTGCTAATTATGCAGAATAATAATAGAGGTGTTTTTTACAAGTCCAGATTCCTTCCCTGGATATTTTTTTTTAATTTAGTAAGCATTATAAATGCTGTAAAATGTTCTTGATTTGCATTTCAGAACAATGAGAAAGCATAATACCAGTCTTTTTAGAAGTCCAAATTTCTTTAGTGTTTGTCTTATCAGGGGATGTTCTTGGATTGCAGAATAGACCTTCATTTACTAAAGAAATAACATAGAACCCAGAGTAATTTATACTCTTACATAAATCTCAGATTATGTGAAGAAAGAATAAAAAAATTGTTAGCCACCATTCAAGTTCAATATTACAAACCTATTTTGCCTTTCAGTCTAATGTGATACCTCAGGACATCTAAACTGTGTTTAATTCTGTCTCATGCTACAATTAAATATTTTAAGTATTGGTTTTGTGTAATCTATGACTGTGTATGTATTATGAGAAGTAGTATACGTTGCTATCTTTTATTATTACTTTTGTAACTATTTGTCAATTCGTATTAACATTACATATCAAATTTTTTTTTATTTATTTGTTTTACTTTGGGGTTTGGGTTTTTTTTTTTGCTTTTGTTGTTTTTTTGTTTTTGTTTTTGTTTTCTTTTTAAGGCTGAAGTGAAATTATCTTTTTTGGAATGTGATCCGAATTTATTCTTTCCTAAGAAATACGTGTGGCTACCTTGGTATTTGCTTTTTGTTTTGAATGAAGTGTTATTGACCTGAACAGATGAAAAAAATATTTTTTTGCCTGTATTAGCGGATTATTTAAAAATAATAGGAAATATTTTGTAGGATTCCTTTTTTCTGTTTTTTTTTTTAATTTGTCTTTTGGTCTCTAATTTTGTCATATGTCTATCTCACTTGAAGATTAAAACTTTCTTAAATGGCTATAGCAGTTTTATTCTTAAGTCTGCAACTGGAACTCAGTGTAGTCAACTATGTGTTATAGTTGAGCACATACTATTTCTATGGGGAATAAATGCTCTGATGTTTTTTTGAAATTTATTCTAAATTAACCTGTGAACAAAAAAATGAAGGTTGCTTGAAGGGTGCAAAAATTCTTTACACCTCTGTACCTGGGAAGATCACAGAACAGATCCTCCTAGAAGCTATGCTAAAGCACATGGAGGACAGAGATGTGATTAGAGGCAGATGTAATGTTTTCACCAAGGGCAATTCCTGCCTGACCTACCTAACGGCTTTCTATGATGTGGTAACCACAATAGTTGTAATCTATCTGGACTTTTGTAGTGTCTTTGACATGGTCCCCCACAACAACCTTCTCTCTAATCTGGAGATATATGGACTTGATGGGTGGACTGTTCAGTGGATAAGGAATTGATTAGGTGGTCACATTCAGAGAGCAGTCGTTGACGGCTTGGTGTCCAGATGGAGATGTGATCCTCAGGGGTCCATACTGGGACCAGTGCTATTTAATATCTTCATCAGTGGAATAGACAGCAAGATTGAGTGCACCTTCAGCGAGTTTACAGGTGACACCATGCTGGGTGATGCAGTTGTCAAATTAGAAGGATGGGATGTCCTCCAGAGAAGTGGGCTTGTGTGAACCTCATGAGGTTCAACAAGGCCAGGCGCAAGGTCCTACACCTGAGTTGGGGCAATCCATGGTTTCAATACAGAATGAGGGATGATGTGATTGAGAGCAGCCCTGATAGGAAGGACTTGGGGGTGCTTATTGTTGAGAAGCTTGACTCGAGCCGGCAATGTGCCCTCACAGCCCAGAAGGCCAACCGTATCCTGAGCAGAATCAATAGAAGTGTGGCCAGCAGGTCGAGAGATGTGATTCTCCCCCTCTATTTTTGTCTTGTGAGATCTCATCTGCAGTATTGTGTCCAGTTCTGGAATTCTCAACATAAGAAGGGTATGGAACTGTTGGAATGGGTCCAGAGGAGGCCTACAAAGGTGATCAGAGAGCTGGAGCATCTCTGCTATGAGGACAGGCTGAGATGAGTTGGGGTTGTTCAGCATGGAGAAGAGAAGTCTTCGAGGAGGCCTTATAGTGAACTTTCAGTACCTGAAGAGGGTGTACAAGAAAGCTGAAGAAAGACTTTGTTACAAGGACATGTAGTGATAGGATGAGTGGAAATGTCTATAAATTGGAGAGGGGAAGATTTAGACTAGACATTAGGAAGAAATTCTTCATGATGAAGGTGGTGAGGCAGTGGCACAGATTGCCCGGGGAAGTTGTGGATACCCTCTCCTTGGAAATGTTCAGGGTCAGGTTGGATGGGGCCTTGGGCAGCCTGGTCTAGTGGAAAGTGTCCCAGCCCATGGCAGGGAGCTTGGAACTAGGTGATCTTTAAGGGATCTTCCAACCCAAACCATTCCATGATTCTATGAAATAGAATAAATTTAGTTTTTATCACTTTTAAAACATCTCTAAACATTAATTTTCGATATGAAATCAGAAATAAATTCTCAGATGCATTCTCTCTTGCTATAGTAGAACTCAGTCACTTCTCCAACCTAATATCCCATTCCTACTGCATTATAAACTGGTTTTTAGACAAGAAAACCTCATTCATTGCTGGTAGCATGTGATACAAATAAACTGCTGAAGACTGCATTCATATTCAATCTTTTTTTGTAAAAATCTACATGTGTGGCTTGAAAAAGATGCCTGCTGTGATGTGGCCATGATTTTAATTTAACTTTATGGATTATATGGTGATGAGACAAGTGGAGGTGGAATGTTAGGAAATAAATGTTTCTCCTTTTTTCTAATTTGTAGTAGATCTTTGAAGTTTTGATGCATTCAGTTGTCGTTTACATCATATGAAATAAAGTAAATAGATTATCTAAAATCAATAAGTACCCTCATGCAATTTTTTTTCGTGTAACTTGCCACTTGTTTAAGGGCTTAATCTCTTAATGATAAGGGATATGTCAGAACATCACCTTGGGGCACTTATTTATTTTCCTAGCTAGCAATTACAGCCTTGTGTTTTTATTAGTGCCATTTCTCTTGAGAAAGATAGCTGATAAAATCTACACTGAGAGGGGAGTTCAGTTTTATTGCCAAATTTAGCATATGTTGCATAGTTTGGTAGCGGATTTCTGTCTCTAAGTGTGCTTCATTGTTCTGGAGATATGCAGTGTACACCTGCAAAAAATATTGTGGATGAAGGACTCATGACTGCTTATCATGTTAGTGTTCGGTTTTCAGATTAATCTAGTTAATTCAAGGATTACGTGATTTCTAGTTCTGTCCCCATTCCTGTCTCCCTGCCTGGTGGCTCTCTTTTGCAGTCGATGCAGAACATAAGGCTACATTAATGAACACTGAAATTCTTTGCTAAAAATGACAAAACACAGACATTTCTCTGTCATGCTTTTGCATGTGGATTATTGAAGTGGGGGAAAAAATAAGGAAAAAAAAATGAAACACCTGCTTGGAGGGTTTGTTTGTATGACGTAGTATGATAGTACAGAAGATAGTAGTTTGTATGATATACAGACATCCAGCATATTTTCAGATCCTACGGGTTTGCATTTAACTTTGGAAATAGTCTTTTCTTTTGTGGTGAGAACAGGATATCTGTTCAAATTATTGTAGCTAGATCAATATTCATATGATCTGTCACATAGTAAATAGCTGAAAAGTTCTACAAAATTTTGAGTATTAGATATAAGGGAAAGGCTGATGCATCAGTCTGTTGAGATGTAGCACAAATACTTGAGACATCTTTTGTGCTGTATTTTTTTCTGATGGTCTTTTCCCAGATGATATGAATAAGATCTGTTGTTAAAAGATTATTTGTTTACTGTGGCACAACCTACAGATGAGATATTGCTTATACTTGTTCTTCAGTGCTTCTTCTGTTTTTCTGCCTATTTACCTAACAAAGTCTCTGAACACAAAACTAATAGCTTTTGTTTATTGCTTGAATTGAAGTGCAACATCAGTTTAGAAGTCTGTACATCAATATTTTATCACAAATGACTAGCAGGGTTTTGCGGAACTGAAAACAAATTTGGTTTTGTGACATCAGGAACACTTCTTCTGAGTGCATATATATCAGCTTGAGATGGATAAATTTCATATGGTAATTAAACAAATTAAGACAAACGACTAAGAAATATTATTCACTTTCATTTGAGCAAATCAGTGTATTTTTTACTTTTTTATAAAAGTCATTATATAAAAATGTAATTAATGATCTGATTACAGGGCAATTATTTTGATTGAGATGCTTTCGCCAGGCATCCCTGTCTTGAGGCAGAGCAGCTTTAAATCAAACAGAGCACATCTTCATTAAGCAGAACAGAGCCTTTGCAGAATTCTCAAGGCCTGTAACACATAAGTGCCTTGAGCAGGTTGAGACCAATTCAGATGACAATTATAATTTGCTAACATTGGCTGCTTAAAAAGTTTATCGGTTTTACAGTGTAAAAGAAAATTAATTTCCAGAATTTGTCAGGTGTCTTGCATCTCCAATCAGAAATTGATGGTAGGAGTTCAGTGGCACAGAACATGGAACAAAGCAGTATTTATTCCTCTAGAACCTAATAAATTTGGCATTTAATTCTATGAGAGTGCTTGTAATTCTTAATTATGACTGATAAGGTTCATTCTCCCTATCTTTCCTCTTCCCCTATCTCCTAGAAATTAGTATAGTCATACTATTCTTTAGGCCTCAAGAGCTGAAAAACTGTATTTACATTTGTCGTTCAGTGTTCATTGATGACAAATTGTAACTCTTAAGAGTTCCTGATTATTGTGATAGGTGAGTTGTGTTTTAAATACATAGAAGCAGCAGAACTATTTGCCCTTCAAGGTAAGGGGAGAGAGGTGTTTTGCAACATGCACTTTGTTCTTGATGATGGACACATTTTCTCTCTTTCAGGGCCTTATTGTCTACAACATTACATAGTCAAGCTGATTTTTCTGAGCCTGTATGTCTGTCCCAAGAGAATATCCTCATTGTGAGCAATTTCCTGAATTTGCAAACTTGAATGCTGTCTACAAATGGTAGTGCATACTCCTGCTTATGCAGAAATAGACTGCAAGAAGTAACATGCTACAAATAAATTCTCTTCATTGCAGTAGCAAACACTGCCTTAATGAACTCTTATCTGAATTAGTTCTTACCTTTCATTGGATCACAAGAGTGGGTTATATTTATCTATTTATCTTTGTAATGAAAACTGTTCCGGACTTCATGTCCAGTTCTAGAAAATCACTGGAGCTGAATAATGAACACCATAATTCAGAAGATGGAGTCAAACTGGCTGTCAGTGAGAATGCTGCTTGCATAAGAACAGAAAAATTATTCATCCTTCATTCGTACACAACTGTGTTTGTCTTCAGAATGAATGCTGTATTTGGTTATCATTATTTCCTGCAGGATGTAATGTTGCATAACTATAAGAAAAACTCTGCCGTGAGCTGTCGCATCTTGACTCAACGCCCTCTAAGCAGAGGGGTGATGTGCTGTGTTAAAATGGAGTTCTGGGAAATGACAAATTCACTATGTGGTTAATTTGAACTAATTTATTAATTCTAAGGCAGTTTACAAATATTCAGTTGTCTATTAGAGTAAAATAACTATCAATTCATATACAAACTGTATAAAGCAATAACGTGCCTCTCCAGAAATGAAAATGCAGAGAGAGAGAAGGATAGGGGAAATACAGGGAGAGACAGATTAAAAAGAGGAAATGGGGAATTAGTGGGGAAAAATATAATTTCAGCTTTCCAAAGGATTCTGCTGTAAAATGTGATCCCCAAATCCTTCAGAATATGGGAACGTACACTCAAAATAGGGAGACTTCTCCCTTTATGTAGTCAATGCTGGCTGATCATGCCCATTTACCCGCACTGGGCATTCCTTTAGTGGGAGCTCTGTGTTACTTAAGCTGTTATGTGTTGGTTTCCTGATAGGCTTGTGCAGTTTGTCTCAGGAGTCCTGGGCTCCCTGGGCCCCCCCTGCAATTGCAGTGACTGATGTGTGACCTCTCCATACACTTGTGCAAAGAACATTTTAGCAGGTGGGAAAATGAGTGATCTTCATTTGTTCCTTTTGAGGTAGTTTCAACCAGTTTGTCTCACAAACATGGCTTGAAAACAGCGTCTGAGACAAAACAAAAGGCACAATTCATCTGTGGTTTGTCCTAGACAGGAGTACTTGCTGATGTAATAACCCAGGTGATGGGAAAGAGAACCTGGATATTTTACTTCCTCAGAATATTCTTCAGTCATTCGTAAGGTAATTATCCTACAGTGTTTTAGTTATTTTTCCAATAAGAAAACTCACAATACTTCCGTCACGTACTATAATACAAATAATTAAATGGCTTGTACAACAGTGAACACATACACACTTTTTGAAGCATTGAGGACATATATTATGTTCTACAAAATAGATACTATTTGAGTTTGTTCAGAAATACTTCTGCCAAATCTCAAAATAACCCCCAGCAAGACTTCCCCATTTAGAATGAGTCTACCTCCTTCAGTTTTATCAACTCTTACCATTCTGGCATACATCAAATTAATGCCAGTTTAAAGACTGAGTTTTAAATCCCTGTGATAGCTTCAATCATATTTTTCATTAAGTTGACAAAGGAACAGTGTACCTATATCTGTATAGTTATACAAATCAGCTATCACATTTGTGATATTGAGCAGGAACTAATAATACATGCTCTAACATCCTCATCTTAGCTTTTTTGTGAGCAACAGGGGATTATAGCATCATTTCATGAGGTCTTCATGCAGGAGTTTTTTTATGTAAGTATAATTTCCATGTATATATAAATATATATATTAATCTTAGAACTACGTTTGATTTCAAATGTCTGCATTTTTGATGGTGGAAAACATTTTTTTTAGTATTTAAGTAATTTATATGATACTCCATAGGAAGCAGGAATTACATTTCAAATTTTAAACAAAAATAAAAAAAAATATCACTTTGCAAAGCCTTGCAATTTCAACAAAAACCACATAAATAGATCACTAATGAAATGGTTGCTTATTGTGAAATAAATGTAAGACTGAGGCTGCATAACAGTGGAATATTTACTATTTTTTCCAATATACTCTGGAAGACTTGTGTTAATGAATATTATGTATGGTTATTTTTTGCATGTTTCTTTGAAACAGAAGAATGCAACTATGGCCCATTTGAAAACAAGAAAACAATGCCATGAGCACAACTTTACTATTCAATGGACTTTGAGTCTATGTTCCTCTAACAATATGACGAAGTGGATTCTCTCCTTTGTTGAAGTATCTGTTGTACAAATAATTTCAATTTCATTCTGGTAGTGTTTTCAAAAAACAAGATATTTAGATCTTTTATTTGGACTGGGGGGAATTCTTGTTGGTTTGGTTTGGTTTGGTGTTCCCGAGAAGATATATAACCTGGAGTCTCAGAGAGGGAACAGTACTATTTGCTTATTCAGTTGCTTACCAGAAAATAAAGAATTCATTTTAAGAGCAAAACATATCAAAAGTTCCAACAAAATAATTTTCTAGTCTCAGATTACATTGCAATAGCCATGAATGTAGTAAGCTCTTCACACAATGTACTTGTATTCTTAGATTTGAAGACTAAGATTTTTATTAAGGTGATGAATTAATAGGAACACATAGGAAGATGAACTCTGAAGTTTTCATGACTCCTTCTTTTGTCTTTTTAATGTACACATTGTACCATTCTGGGCAATTGCAGATCTGCGTTAGCACATGAACAATGCTAAAGGGAATCCTGCATTTCCTCAGAAGAATACAAGTTAAAGTACAGTCTTTGTATCTAAGTGACAATCCTAGCTGAGAGAGGACATCATCTCTCATGCCTAACTATTCCTTTAACGTTGATGAAACCCTGGAGGCACTTTAATGAAGAATTGTCTGTGCTCAGGGGCTGCCATACTTCAACTTTTCAAATACAGGGCCTTATTTTCTTAGTTCAACACAATTCTCCAAACTATAACAGGAGACTTGAACTAGCTCAATAAATACCTGCACTCTCATCAGCTATTTAGATGATACTATGCCAGCCCCCACTTCAGTTAAAACAATTAAGAGCTCTTCTGAAGTCAGCTTACAAGACAGTGGTTAATGCTAAACAGAGTTCTTTGTTATGAACAAGAACTAATTCTGGCTGAATGACAGAGATAACCCTACAGCTTTGCAGATGTTGACAGACTATTGCAGTGGTTTCTTCACCAACATTAATACTGTATATTTTGATAAATTTTGTATATTTTTAAAAATTTTGAAGAGCAAGAGGATGATGCATCAGTATATCTTCTAATAAGCATTTAATGTTTCTATGAACTTGAGAGGGATAAAACACTGTTCTTTATTATGTAAGAAACAGAGAATGGAGATAGAACTGATTAAGACAGGCTTGAGGTATCACCATGGATTTATAATGGGAAGGTTTTGAAAAACAAAGTGGCAATTGTGATTTGATAGTTACAAACACAATTGTGTTATGTGAATCCATGCAGCGACAGAATGATCTTTGAGATTAAAATACTTTTACTCCTAAAAGTAATAGTCACTTTACTTCTCTGTGTTGACTTGTCAAAGTTATAGAAGTGTACTTTGGAAAACAAATTTTGAATTAAAACTCCTAGTTCCTTTTAGATTATGAGGAGACTGCATATTAGTGAAATGTGCTAATTTTGCTTACTGAGAAAAGATAGAGACTTACTGGCCAAAAGAGGGATAAATGTTCTCATTGACAAAATTCCTAGCTTTTCTTTGGGCCCTGGGCATAACTTCATGGCTCGTATAAGAGTTTAATTCATGGTACTAGAATCTCTCATTCTCATTGATCAGAAACATGGTTACCTAGCCCATGTATTATGTTGAGGACAAGTTTTACTAAATCCTGGAATGCAGAATTATCTGATTTTTGCTTGCAAACCTGAAAGTAACTTGATGTAATAACTCTGTAAGCAAGTAACTACATCCAGTGCTGTGCTCTCGAAGTGGGAAAGGTGTCTACATCCAAACCAGTGTGTGCAATGGGAACAAGCTAAGGAGCAGATGGCTTGTTTTTATATCCATTTCCCCAGAAACAAGTTGCATGTAATGCTCTTAGTTAAACAACAAATATCTGCAATGTTCTAAGAGTCAACAAATTCACCTTTACAATCTAGATAATCATGGATAAATCAAGATCTGTAAGATGTACTAACGTTTCTTTAATTTCCCTACTGCAACAGTATCTCTTGGGGGAGCAGTAGCCTTGAAGGAAATGTCTTAAAAGTAAGGAGTCAGTTTGCTTTCTGTTGTTGCTGAGCCAGCCTGAACACATGCTCTGCACCTTTATGATTCCACTGCACACAGCTTCGAATAGTGTTTAATGATCACCTGTAGCATTTGTGATAAAAACTGAACAAAAGCTCCATACAGAGAAAATAAATGCATCTCTGGTGAGCTTGAGTGTTGACTTGAGAAACAGAAGAAAACAAAAGTTCTTCAATATTACATAAGATTTTCTCATTGAACTGGAGGTAGATGATGTTAATTTGTGTGTCCCTGTATTACAGGGAAGACTGTTTTAATTTTCCTGGGATGCACAATAGAGATCTAATCCAACAATAAGCTGCAGCCACAGAAAAACAAAACAAAAAAGCAATATCTTTTTCACTTCATTTGGCAAAAAAGACTGCATCATGCTTTTCTCTATGGGTACTTTGCACAGCTTATTTGGGCCTTGTAGTCCCTGAGCTCTAAAGTCACAACAGTTAGGCTTTAAAAACAGCTAAATTCTGATCTGAAGAATCCAACAGAAGAAGTACCAGCACAGACAGGCTAAACTGTTCACCTTGTGCTACCTGCATAATATTGAATGTTTCTACTGATTTCAATACAACAATGTCTTCCACAGAACAGAGACCCTGTGTATTATTTGCACTGTCACTCAGTTCCTGTAATCAATTCAAAGTTTTTGTTTGGGCCTAATGTTTATTTCAGAATCAGTTGAGAAAATAGATGATTTTTTTTTTCACAGTGGATAGCCTTGAATAACAATAGGTCAGAGCTAAGGAGTACTTTTCCAATAAGTAGTTCAGGGTTCAGGGAAGCATACTGTTGTATTCTAATTCTCCTCAAAATCATTGAGGAGAGTTTAACTCTCTCAATTAACTTGTTTAATTTAACTGCTTTGAGTTTAACTGCCTTGATTTTTTTATGACAAAAAACTTGCATAGAAATCTCATAAATATTTAGATTCCTTAGACGTGTTTTGAGTAAAGTATTTTTTCATCTAAAAGTCTCATGTCCCACAGTCAAAACCAGTTTAATTTCTAGATTTGAAGGGTTTGATAATACTATACTACCACTATTTGAAGACATTTAGTCCTAATTGCAACACGCAATGCCTGCTAATAGAAATACTGGATTATATATTAAAAAGTAGATGTGAAAAGAGACTCCATTCCTATACTAAATTCAATTAAATGGCATCTGAAAGTAGTAAAATGATTTATGTTTTTTTTATTCAGTCAGAATTTGCTGAACACAATTTTGGTCTTAAACAAAAGGACTGCCTTCAAACAACTACATTTGATTTTCACTGCTGACCTTTATAAGGCACCTCCGAAAACAATAACAAACCCAGAAAGATTTTGTTAGTAGAAAACTAAAGTTGATATAAAACTGCTGGCTTTGTTAATATGTATTTCAAATCCCATTAATTAAATGCCTTCACCAAAACCTTTTGCCTTGTTGGAGTTTCTGTTAGTCTATCTTAAATGTCATCAACATACAGAAGAGACCTCCAGGCTTTTTGTGCTGCTGCAGCAGGCAGATTCTGCAGTGTATCATGGAAAAATACTGTCTCACCACAGTACCATCTGCTTGAAAGTACAGGGGGAAATGCTGAGCACTTTCCTGAGCTGCATGCCATAAAAAACTGTGAATAGGATCTCATTAGCCTGCAGCAGTTCCCATTGTAATCACATTATATTCATGCAGAGAAAATTACCTACCTGAGCAGTAAGTCCTTTGTATTGTTTAACACCGGTTGGATACTTCCTACCATTGCTGCAGCACTGATTTCTTCAGTTTTTTCAAAACAGGAGACATATATTGTGGATTTTTTGACTCAAAAAATATTCTACAGTGTTTAATGGAAGTTAGATTTTCAGACAAGCACATTAAAATGGAGCACAGTTTATTTGTTTCCTCATATTATCCTATTTTTGATTGACTGAAATTATTTTCACTGAGGAAAAGGTAAAACATCTTGGTTAACAGAGAAAAGCAATAGTTCTGGTATCAAAAATATAATATTAAATTGTGTAAGGTGTAAACTAATATGTTGCAAGGAGGTAAATTTAGTTGTGGATTTCTGCATGACAGCTAATTCTCCTTCTGTAAGCTCTTGTAAATTCAGCTAGTACAAAGAGCTAGAGGTTTATATATTTTGTTTAACTTAGGTCATCAAGAGGCAATTATGTTGAATCCTTCACAGCCTCTGAACCCTTTCACATTTGTAATGAAAAATAGCTACCATGCAACCTGCACTTAGAGTTACCAAATGGGAAGGTTAATGTTTTACATTGTTTTATAGTTTTCCCCTTCCCTCCTTTATCTCAGTTATGACAAAATTGAGATACAAGAAAGACCTTCTGTAACCTTGGAGAACCAAATGTGACAGTGGTAGTCTCAAATGTGGTGGTTGTGATGATGATATATGAGAAAAAATAAGTACTTTCATTTTGTTTCCTGGTATGCTATTCCTCAACATCATGCTCAGGTATGTTTAGAATTGGTCTTTGCTTGAAAGGGTTTTTGGTTTGTTTCTGTGCTTTATCTGTGACACTAGTTATACAGGGAGAATTTCTGGCCTTACTAGAGCGAAAGGGAGTTCTTATAGTTTTTCATTTGAGAGAGACAGTGAGTGTCAGTTATCTGAATATTACTCAGTTTTGCTTATGTTTATTTTTTTTGGCATAATCCAAAGAACATGAAGAGATTGAAAACATTTATAACAGCCTTTGAGTTACGTATTGTGTTTCACCTGAGCTGCCTGAGGTCCAAAGCTTTATCCTTTTATTATATTATGAGAAACAGAGAGAATCCTCTGACCTATGCATTTTTTTGCCTTTGTGCCCTAAGTTACTTGATTTTACACTGGTATTGCAGGTCTATGCTACACCTATCCAACTCCTCCAGACAAACATTTCAAACAACTTTAGAACTTCACCTGGGAGGATTGCCCTCAGCTGGACACTGGATGCATCTAGGTATTCCACACATCTCTTACCCAGAGCACTGAAGAAGAGATGGAAAACCTCTTATTTCCATTAAAATGTGCTGGGATAGCTAGCGTGGGAGGTTTTGTTGGTGGTGGTGTTTTGGGCTTTTTCTACTACTACTACCACTACTACTATTATTATTATTATTATATTTTATTTTCAAGTGAAACCAAGTGAGATTAATCTGCTTCGTGAATTTGAAACTCTCTGGGCAAGTCTTGTATTTGAGGTGTAAGTTTAATGGAAAGATTTGTTCTTCCCTTAAACTCCCTAATTGTGTCACACAATAAGAAAGGTAACTGACATAAACCTATGCATTCTGTGGGTAAAAAACTCTTAGAGGTTCCTGTGTATTTTAACATGGTTTAAAAGACTTTTAAAATCTCTGTCATATGATCAAACCATGAAGCCTAAATTCATACCTTTCCAACCTGTGTTTGAAAGTAGGATTCTGGGCTGTTAGACATTATTGATAAGTTATTTTAGCTGTTAAAAATGCTTTTATTAGTTAATTTCTTATTTATTTTCAAGGAAAATAACTGTAGTAATTGATTAGATAAGTTTAATCTGAGCTATTATTGTAACAAACTAAAGGTAAAGAACAAGTAGTAATTCCAAAGTGCCATTCCCTATCCTATTTGTTTTACTATAGCACGTGTTGCTTTTGACATGATTTTGTATTTATACTACCAGTTTGGCCATTTATAATATAAATTTACTATTAATTGTGGGTAAGGAAAAAGAAATCTACAGATAGTTAAATGTTTTGAATAAATATGCCATTATCTTCACTGCTTAAACACTTCTAATCTCTTACCTTCACTAAATCTGTGAAATTGCTACAGTCATCATTTCTGGGCATATGTGTTTATCTTGATTATATGATAAATGGGGGTGTGTTTTCTAATTACCATATAATTAAGGAAACAATCATAATCTCATGAAAGATAATAAATACAAATTAAACTGCTGAACACTTAATTGTAAGTGTTATTGGACTGAAATGAGAATTAAGTGAGTCCCAGAGAAAAAATGAAGATTTCTGAGACTATGTTTTTGAAACTGGAGAGTTTTTCCAGCATAGACTCAATACAACCTACTTCTTCAGTCATTCAGCAAACACTAGGCCAAATTCTTTCCATGGTTTTGCATTGTTCCAGTGGACTTTCTAGGGAAATCTGTGAAATAAACACATTCAGAGTGAATAAACCCATGAGGAGATAGTTCTTACCTGAAATAAATGTCATAATTATATTACCTGATAAAACGAACAAATGTCTTATCAAGAAGGGTGGATGCTTCTTATCCCTCCAAAACACTGCAAACTGTGTAAGCTTCTTTTGATTTCCTGTAATTTTCCTTGCGGATTTCTGCTAGAAATTTGGCTTTGTAACAATAAGTGGAAAGATGGGTCTGAGGATTTTTATAATTATTCGCCTAAAACGTCCACAAGTAATTCAGTTTCATGCTGACTTTTGAGTTATCACTGTTTTACAAAAAAGAAAAAAATGATCAAAGTCTGCTCTGTTCACCGCACTGCTTTGACTTCTTTTTATCTTAGTGTCCTCAGAAAATTTTCAGTATGTTCCCTACTCTGACACTTGCACCATCAACGTGTGAGAGTGCATTAGCGCTCGGGTGGTTCAAGCTAACCTTCTGCAGATTTCTCTTGGAAGTTGAATTGCCCTTTTGACAATTCATCTTTGTTAATTACCTTCAGAGGAATTTGGTTTGTTTTCATTTTACTTTTCCTTTTTTTAATCATCTTTACGTTGTCTTCATGATAAATTATCTAAATGTGTCCTTACTGACTACCTTCAAGCATGCTACAGAGACAGGGTCAAAGAGTTATAGAAGAAAGATATGTGAAAGTACCTGTTGGTAGGATATCTCTGTCATTGTAGCAAACTCGTGGAATATTTATCTGCAAGAATTATAAAAATTTTTTTTTCCTTAATTATCAGGTTTTCAGATTACTGTTCATTGAAAAGATTTATTTTCTAGTTTTTATCTTGTTGATTAAACTAACTTACTATTTTAGAAATTGAAAAGCAATCTTTTTACTCAACTTTCTTCATTGCTTTCTCTTTTCAAGCACTCTCATGCAGGGATTTGGTGGGTGGGGGAGTGTTCCAGTGTTTGCTTTGTTTTAGAGAACAACATTTTATTTGCTATAAGCGAGTCAGTTCATAGACAGAAAACTGAAATTTTTCTGCCTCTAGCAAGGAATCAGTTTTGCACAGCCGTCTCTAAATTACATTAATTTGCAGATGGTCCTCTTGTATATTTGCTTTAGAAAGATTAAAACCTCAGGGTTCAGAGTACTGGCTGACTTCTATAACTTTATTTTTTTGTTCATCTTTAATTTAAAGCAATTTATTTATCAGTTCTAATGTCCAGGGTTTTATCCATTAAGCTTTTAAGCTTATTAGGAACCTGCCATCTGGAACAGTATATTAGCAAAAGCTTCTCAGAAGACTCTGTTATAATTATTACATATATGTTAGAACATATTTATTTAGATGTATGTACTTAGGAATATATTTCTTCTTATTGAGGTTTAGAAGTCAACTTGAACTTCTTTCAATTATGATTTTCTGCCTCTAACATTACATTTTTCTCCTTTTCTCCTTAAAAATATTTGCTTTGTTTTCATGTGAAGTCAAATAGTCATGAAATAATCTGATTATGAATATGTGATTTAAAGCGGAAATTGATCTTTCAGTCAGATATGCATACACAGCAAACTAAAAAATGAGGAGGCAGGATACATAATCTAAATATAAGCACATGATATATTTAGAGGGTAAATGTTGATCTTGCTTTGTATGACACACTTTGACAACTAGCAAAACACAAGCTCAAGTCTCACCAGTCACTGTTATGTAAATGACATGCTTCACATTTTTACTATACATTTTTCCACCGAGTGTAACTTTGAGAAATATTAAGCATAGTCAATTAAGCTTAATAAACCTGTACTATTCCTCAAATTAAACTTATTTATTATAATTGATATAACTTTCCTACTATATTATTAAGCCAAACAACTTTTTTAATGATAGAGTTAATTATAAGAGCTTTCTAAATGTAAAGGAAAAACCACAAACATAATATTTTTTTTTCAATTATTTCTTTAAATCAAGAATATTGATTTACTGTTCAAAATGCATTTATTAAAGCAGTTACATTACAAATATCAAACACACAGTGGCATGAAGTTACTAAAAGGAAATGGTAAAGTGAGTTTATATGAGCTATCTAATTTCTTGAACTCAGTAAAAATCTTTCAAATGTTATTGTTCCCAGTAATTATATTTTTTCCCTTCATAATATCAGCATTTCTCACAAGACGGTAAAAGCATTTCTTATCCAGGAATGCTATTTGAAAATTACATAGGATGGAAAATGAGAGGCCATGATTTTGAAATAAGTCTGTTTATGGTTTCCTTCACATGATGCAATAACATGAAGAAATATTCAGATTTGCTTGGAGCAGCACCGGTATGCCTACAAATCCTAGGGCTGCATTGCTCAGATATGATAACCCCATAGCCTGGAAACCAAGTAACTGTGTTAATGTGGAATTGGACCAAGATATGTTGGCATTGATTCTTCTACTTCTGGAATAATACGTATAATGTATGAATGCATGTAGAGAGTCCAACTTTCTTAACTGCTTCTAGGCTTTTCTTTTTAAAAGTGTCATTTTGCTGAGTTAAATGTGTGACCTAAATACTTAGAAAAAAATGGGAAAGGGGGAGGTTCATTTTAGTTTTTCTCCAATTTCACATCATTTGAGTGATTCTGATTCCTGTGAATTACAACGAGGGAACTGTACCAATCAAGCCCTTGAATTATGGTGTGGAACTACAGCACCTTTGATCTCTTTTTGTAAAGTCTAGCGCAAAGAAAAAGCACAATTGTTATAGCAGACCTTTAATTTTCATCTGCAGGCAATTTTCATCTACATCTGCACCTTTATAATTTTATGTCAGCTGTTCTGGTCACTAAACTTTCTCATTGTTAATACAAAATCCTATATATTGATGAAAAAGGAGAAATGGATTAAAAAAAAGAGATAAATGGATAAAGGTTACTATCAGTTCTACAAGTGGTAGCAGAATTTATTTATAGATTCACTAGATTCACTGTCCTCTGGAACTCAAATCATAGTACATAATATACAGTATCATTCAGTTCTGAATGATCAACAATCCTAAAACAAAAATACAAAATATCTAGTACAAAAATAATACTACTGACTCTTACTTATGAACCATTTTTTATGTATCGTTGCTTTACAAATAGGTCATATTAAAATTGTACTAGGCAACCCATCTGTGGAGAAATTCCTATTTTTAAGTGTCCTGTTAATGTTTTCTTTGGCTTTCTGAACTATTAATCTGCTTCTGAAGCAATCTCTCAATATCTTTCACTGGACAGAATCTCTCTGTATCAACCCTCATACATGCTCTGTATAAACCCTCATGTTAACAGATCCTTTGTCATATATAATCTGTCCAATGCTCTGATTACTACATTTTTGGTATTATTTCATGAAATACTCAAAGCTGTTTGGAGATGAGTCCAGCAGCACTCATAATCACCACACTGACTATGATAACTTATGAAAATATATATAAAAAAAAACCACATTAAGTTGGAGTTGTTTGGAATAAATATAAGCATGGCAATTAACAGGATCCATTCCCATTCCTTTAAATTTGGCTAACTATATAGCACAGAGGAACCTTATTTTCCACTTTTTCCTTTTCAAACAGATTATTTAGCAACCGGCAATATTTGTTAATCAAAATGTTAGTCTGATAGTGATGACATTGAATTACTGTTGGATAAAAAATGTCTGTCAATCATGCATTATATGAAATTTACAGCAACTGTTGTTGTGTTCAAAAATACTTTACAAGCTACATGCATATTATTGAAACGGTTTGTGTATAACAGAGGGTAGCATCATAGATGCTCTCAGCCTGCTCCATAAAGCAAGCAATCATTTCTTACACAAAGTTATCCAACACTAGTTGATATAATCTTCACCTGTAGCAGTATGGTATTTGTCCAAAGTACAGAAAAGATTTCGCACTGTTACCAAGTACAATTCTCTTGGTAAGCGTTATGTGGCATGATTTGACAGATGTTCTCTAACATTCTGGTGAAATCAGATCTTTTTTTAATTTTTTTTGGTTCAGAGATAGCTATCAGTGGAAAATTGAATTAAGATGAGATAGATTTTAATTAAATTCAGCTGTTCATTCTGTGAAACCTGCCATGTGACTGATATTTTTTCTAGACCCACACATATGCCACAAAGGTCTTCAGATAACATGCTGAAACAGTACACTAACTTTGTGAGATCAGCAGCATATAGAAAAATATTCACATTTCAACTTGCCATTTTAACTCTTGAAGTTATTAACTTAAAAATTCCATGTTATTTCTCTAATGTGATATGTAGTACTATGCAATATTATCATTTTCATAATTTAGATGACATGTTGTGTCAGCAGTAAGATTTTAAAGTAAAATTCTGCATTTGAAGCCTGCTGATTGGATTAGAGCTTTCTGCCAATAGTCAAAAAACTATGGCAATGACCAAGGTCACCTCCACCAAACAGAAAGCTAGATCAATCCCATGAGGTCCGAAGACAGGTATGTTTCCAGCTTGTGCCTTTGTAGCAATTCAGACTTTCTCTTCCCATATATATTCAGATAGACATCATCTGAGGCATTCAACCATCTTTGAAGACTCTTTGTGGGAAACTGGACAGAAATACATATGCAGCAGTGAATATGAAGGCTGTAAAGAAATTTGAAGGGACTGCCCTTAGGCTTTAGGGTAAGGTTAACATTCTTACACATAGTCACATTGTGCCTGATTCCCTCATCACATGAGCTAGGAGCACATGTGGAAAGCGAAAAGAAAGAAAAAAGAAAGACTGGGATACATTGTTAGGCAAACAGCACTTGATTGATTTTGCGTATCTGTATTCTGCTATTAATTGTATTTAACTACATATTCAAGGGGCTTTTGGAATTATACTTTCTGACAGACATATTTCATATTTTTTAAAATTCTGTACAAAATCTAGTAAAGAAATATTACATTTGCCTATTTTTATTGGATCCAGAAGTAGCTACTGAATACATACTTCTTTATATTGACTGGATAAAGAGCGATCTAGTGTTTTATATTTGTGTTTGTGAACAAAATTTCAAAGCTCAGATTATCCACCCTCTTGGGAAAGCTCATGATCTGGAAATAAGTCCAACCTCAAAGCTCTATTAAATAAATAAATCCATAATGCTAATAAAAATAATATCAAAGTTCTCATGTTAGAAAAAAAATTATACTGCAGCTTATATTTTTGATGGAAGAGAAATAAAAAATTCATATAAATCCAAAACAGTTTGATATCTCTTGCTTTTAATTGACAATAAAATTTAATTTATGTGCTTTTAAAGGCTGTCTCACCTATTGTATTGACAATAACATGAACATTGGGTTGACTGTCCATTTATTCTAGAGGTTAAAAGAAGTTCAAATTCACCATTCATTCAGAACATCTAGTTCAATAAAAATGTTTCTTTTTTTCCAATGAATTCTAGTGATTTATGTGTAGTACTTTTCTGGAAAGAACTATTGTTCACTAGAGACTTTGTTAAGCTCAAAGAAAGTACATTTAATTTAGGACTGCAGGTTTCACTTGAATAAGATTAATGTAGCTCCAAGTCTACTAGATATGAACTGAGAGAAAGAAATATTTTTTCTTCAGAAGTATCAGGAACGCACCTGAGAACATTAGACACAGGACTGTAAACGCTTTCCCATTTCAACAGAGAATATCACCTAGCTGAAGAGAAAATGCAGAAGTTGTTCTATTGTATGTACAAATGCAACCTTGATAGTGGCAGATACACATGTAACATGTCAATTTAAATGTTCAGTTTACCATATTGTTTAGGTACTAATTGCCTTCAGAAGATGTGTATTTCTGTCCCTTAAAAAGAATTGTACTAGAGATAAGGTACCAATGAAAAGCTGTCTTGAGTAGCCTATGAATTAAGCTTAAGATGCCTCTTCCAAAGTTAATATATGAGAGGTTCAGTTTGGAAATTCTAGATGTAGAATTCTACATTCTCTTCAAATAGGTATTGGTGACTGGTAAACTCAGCTGAGCACAGATCATCCAGTGCCTTCCATCTGAGAAGTATATGGCAAGTACATTTTATCTCTGCAGAAAACAGGGAAGAAAAGCTGGAGATATATACCCTTTTCAGTATTCAACTTATAGAGAGAAAACCGTGGGAGAATGCCCTGTGAAATAAAAGCTAATTTTTACATTCTTGTTCATTATGTGTGTTCCTCCTATTTATATTCTTTCATGTTTTGACTTAGCACTACTCCAGAAATATAACTAAAGATGAAGTAAGGAAGAGAAAAACTTGTATATGCCTGGCATGGTCTTCCCATCTCCATTCCCTCTTTCAGTATCCTGCCCATGTATGTGCAGTAAGCTGTCTTCACAAATACCAGCTTTGCTGTGGCCAAACAGTCCTCTACTGTTTTTTTGCCAGTATATGCATTGCAGATATATCCTATGTATTTTCATGATTCCCAAAATAAAACTGTCAGGGTATATTAGGAAGGAGATAAGCATCTTAGTCTGCAATCTGCTGTGAAAATCATTAGATACATTTTCCTACACGTAAATTACCCTCCAGATTAGATAATTTCTCTCTCTGTTAACTGTGTCTCTGTGAGAAATACAAGATAAGAAGATATAAAGTTAATTAGGAAAATCTTAAACCACACTTTATTAAATGGATGTTACATGTATTTTGATGTATTTAGGGTGATGTTATTAAATTCCGGCTCCATTTGCCACAGGACATTGATGTAAAACCAAGACTATTGGTTTGCATAACAAAGAATTCTGTTATATAAGTACAAATTTCCATTTGCTTTGGAGTTCATGTAGCAAAAAATATAATCAACAAGAATTATTAACAGACTTATAAATACATAGTACAGAAGTTAATGGTTGGAAGTTTTGTTCAAATGGATTCAGAAGATGGGAAATGATGAAGGTTCAGAATTTCACAGTTGAATTCAACCAGTACACCTTGAAAGAGCCTTTGCTTTTGATGCACAGTAAAGATTTTCTTCAAGTATTTGAGAGGGGCTTTTTAAATGTGTGAAGTTAAAAAGAGATAAGCAGTATTTTTTTCAGCTGCTGAGTTCTTGGTTAAAACAGAGGTAGCAATGCTGAACAGCAATTTGTATTTAAGGAAGATTAAAAAAATGGAACTGAAATTGGAGCTCCAGTGGCTACCTCCTCAGGCGAGTTAATCACAATTAAGGAAGGAATTGCTCTCCAAAACAGAGCAAAGCATAAACATCTTGATTTACTTTGATTCATAAAATCTCTTTCTCAGGCATGTCTGCTGCTCAGCTCCCTGCTCAGTGTGATACTTTCTGCTTGATGCTATAAACTCTTTGTATACATAATGCACAGTTTAAATGCCCCTTCAGAAAGCTGTTAGAGTATCGGAGACTTTGAATGCTTTGGGAGCACGCTGAAATTCCTTCAGTTATTCTTACAAGTCAGGAGCCCTGATTTAGATTCAGTATGCTGTGTACATATCCTCCCCATGTCAGACCTGAGACTTGGTGCTGCCCTACATCCCCTTTTCCCCAAAGAGAGTTGTGGCTCTGTGCTGCCAGCTGCCTGCTTGACAGGATTGTGATCAGAGGCTGTAAAGCATTCAGCTTAATGCAGCAGGTTACAGCCTATATGGAGTTCTGTGGATTTAGCCTCTTCGAAACACTTCAGTTCGCAAATGAAACAGACCAGCATTGCTGTGTCACTTCATGTCAACAACAAATCAGGACCTATCTGAATATCCACCCTTGTAATAAATCTAAGCTTCCTAAAATGTTTTAAAGCTTTTTTAAAAAGAAACATGCAAGTATTGAATGGCTTTCCAGGTATTTTACAGTCAGATGGATTGTTTTGTTGTTTTGCTTTTTTCAGTCACATGTTGTATCAGGCTGATTTTCTCAGAACTCAGCTGCTAGGAGATTTCACTCCAGACTGGTTGTGCTGCTGGTTTTTGCCATTAACATCTCAGACATAAAGCTACACTTTTCAGAAATGTGCTCTTAATTTTGACTTTTGAGAATATTCTCTTGGAGGCTTTGGCACAGCAGCTTTATATACGAACCTACTAGCCCGGCTACAAATTCTCCCATTCTTTGATCAGTGTGATCTGAGAAGAAGCATTTTCATTATCCCATCCTCTCTTATCTGTGTGTAATGACTTCAGTTCCATAGTTTTCCCTAGTCAGCTTACACGACATGACTGACGTATTGCTGTGGTGTGGTGACTTTTATGGGTTTGCAGCGGTTACAGTATTTGAGGTAAATTAAATATTTTTCACTACAAATTGCTGATTGTTTGTGCTTGTGCTGATTTGGCTGGGATAGAGTTAATTATGTTAAGTAGCTAGTATGGGGTTATGTTTTGAATTTGTGTTGAAAACAGTATTGATAACACAGGGATGTTTTTTGCTGAGAAGCGCTTGCACAGCATCAAAGCCTTTTCTGCTTCTCACAACACCCCACCAGCAAGTAGGCTATGGGTGCACAAGGGGTTGGGAGGGGACACAGCTGGCACAGCTGACCCCAGCTGACCAAAGGAATATCCCATATATGACACCACTATCAGCATGTGAAGATGAAGGAAGAAGAAAGAAAGGGAGGATGTTTAGAGTGATGGCATTTGTCTCTCTAAGTTACCATTATATATGACGGACCCCTGCTTTCCTGCAGATGGCTGAATACCTGCCTGATAGTAGGAAGCAGCGAATGAATTCTTTGCTTTGTTTTGCTTGTATTCGTGACTTTTTCTTCACCTGTTAAACTGTCTTCATCTCAATCCATGAATTTTCTGATTTTTACCCTTCTGATTCTCTCCTCCATCCATCAATCTGTATGGTGTTTAGTTGACAGATGGGCTTAAACCAAAACAGTGCTTGACATCTTTTTCTTATGTGTGCAACAGTATATTATTACCTAAGTATTACTTTGTCAGCTTTTTAACATTTCAAGCTTGGTATGTAAGATGGGAAGTATATTGTAACTTAGCAGATCAAACTCTCTTTTTTAGTGAAATATCATCGTCTGAGAGTTAAACTCTCTTCTGTAAATACAGAATTAAATTATGACCTACTTACTAAGAATAGCTAATGAGCTTTTGACTTTTCATATCTCGTTATCTGCATATCTCCTTTTAGATGTATTTTCAGTTCAGTCTATAAATGTCACAACTATGTTGAAGAAAACTCAGATATTTATTTTGTGTTTGTGCAAATATGTAGGTAGTAGTATTGGTGGAATCAATTTTTCTTCCTAAGAGTTTTCTAAATTACCTTATTCAGAGGGACATCGATGTTCTATAGAATTTCAGTCATATGAGAAACAGATGAGCAGATGTTAAAAACATCCACCATATAGATATACTTCCTAGTTCCTTGCATCAGGTTAGATATTGATATGGTAAGCTCTTTAAGTTAATTATCTTCTTAAGTTTCCAATAATATTGCACTGTTCAGTTATTTTTCTTTTTTTGTGTCTGCCATAATTTACAGACTTGGTCATGGCTGATACTAAGGTTCCTTCTAGGAAAATGAAGGAGCAGTGAAGAGCCATTTGTACAGTGCTCAGTAAAGTCACCTTCCTGTATGAAAGTCTGAGTAGATATTAGCAAAACTACGTGAGCTGATTTGAAGTGAATGTGACTGTAAGAAATAAGATTTTGCTAGTCTGCAGTAAGGTGTAGGTGCGCACTAGTGCCCGAACGCTAGCAGGCACTGAAAGGAGCAATCTACAGCAATCTACAGCAATCTACAGCAAGCGGGCAATATAACAGACTATGAGCTTTGATTTTGGCCCTCCTTTACTTTTTTTTCTGTCAGCTGTTCAGCTTCATATAGATTGAATATGGGCATTGAAATCAGGGGTCTATCATATTACTTGTTCACCTTCAAACCTGTATTGGTTTTGCGTGACAAGGTTGTGATAGTATGGGGGCTACAGGGGTGATTTCTGTTAGAAGCTGCTAGAAGCTCCCTCCATGCCTGACAGAGCCAATGCTCCTCCTCCAAGACAGACCCACTGCTGGCCAAGGCTGAAACAATCAACGGTCATTGTGGCACCTCTGTAATAACGTATTTAAGATGGAGGAAAAACCCTGCACAACAGCAGAGGAAGACAATAGTGGGAATATGTGAGAGAAGCAGCCCTACAGACACCAAGGAACATGAAGAAGGAGAGGGAGGACATGCTCCAGACACTGTAGCAGTGATTCCTCTGCAGCCTATGGTGAAGACCATAGTGAGGAGGTTGTTCCCCTGCAGCCCATGGAGGTTAAATGGTGGAAGAGATATCTACCTGCAGCCAATGAAGGACCTCACACCAGAGCAAGTGGATATGCCCTAATGGAAGCTGTGACCCCGTGGAGAACCTGTACTGGAGCAGTCTCCAGGCAGGACCTCTGGCCCTGTGGAGAGAGAAAAGCCTACACCGCAGCAAGTTTGGTGGCAGAACTTGTAACCCTATGGGAGATACATGCTGAAGCAGTGTGTTCCTGAAGAATTCCACCATGCTGGACCCATGCTGGAACACTTTGTGGAGGACTGTCTCCCATGGGAATAATCCTATGCTGGAGCAAGTGAAAAGCATGAGGAGGAAGGAGAAGCAGAGACAGTGTGTGATGAACCAACTGCAACACCCATTCCCCATACCCCTGTGTCATTTGGCTGGAGAAGATAGAGAAATATTGGGAATGAAGTTGAGCCTGGAAAAAAGAGAGATATTGGGGAAATTGTTTTAAGGTTTGGTTTTATTTCTCATTACAATTTCAGGAAAAAAAAATAGCTATAGATACAGCTCCTAGCTGCAGTGGAGAGGAGCATTTGTATGTGTACTGGAGTATAACTGATTTGCAAGGTACACGCTCTCACAAAAGCATCCTCTTGCTGTCACTAATGGCTTCCACACAGAACTTTATACTGCAGCCCAGAGCATCACCATTATCCAGTCTCCTTGCTATTAGGGATGCTAACCTGTGCTGCAGGGTAAGTGTTTTCGTGCAGGCAGTCATTACTGATAAGGTGGGTAGGGACTCAGAGGAGTGGAATTAAGTACCAGTATATGTGCATAGGAGAGTGGAGAAGTGGAAAGCGAACTCAAGATTTTTTGTTTTAGATGAGAGTTGGACCCACGAGCTTCTTGTTGTGTTTCCACCTGCCCCATCTAGCTGGAGAGGGAGAGTGATAGAGCAGCTTGATGGGCATCTGGCCTCCAGCCAAGGTCAACACACTTCACTAATGCTCTGAAAATGAATGAAAGCTACTACTGAATAAGTCCATTGACAGAAGAGTGTTATTCAGTCTGTTTGGAAGTGTCACACAGTAAATATAAGAAATCCTCGTGGTCATGATGGTCGATCAGTGCCTGGATTCTGTGGCTGCAAATTTACTCTGTGATCCTAGGAATATTACATACGTGAAGTGCCTGCAGCATGTCACCGATGTGTTCCACACATCTGCTTATGGAACTTGAGGCCTGGAATGAATGAATAATTAAATTATTTTAGGATCTGTGCTATGAACATGAAAAGTCTCTTACATTACTAAGAGCTTTAAAAAAAAAAAGAGGTGGCTCGAATGTGTAAATATGTTTAACAATTCTAGCATTAATTTCTCTGTCAGATCCTGATACAGTAAATAGGTCTAATAAGGATCAAAAGTAGTTTTGTCTCAGATGGGAATTGTAGTGGTGAAAACAGTAGTAGCAGAACCATAGAGAGCTTCACGACAAAATTAATAATTCTGTATTCATTACAGAGTTTGGATATGTGAAGTAAATAATACATGGATGCACAGAGTGAGTGATAAACAAAACCCCAAAGCACTAAGAAAAAACTCGAAAGCCCAATACTGAATAGCTCCACAGTCAATCAGTACCATCCATCTCAGAAACCGAATTAATTAGGGGCAGTATATTGATGACAGTATCCAATTGTTTGAAATGAAACGTGCACCATAAAGTATAAAGCACTAAAAGATAGAGTATAATTCTGACACTTTCTGGCTCTTGACTTTTCAGAGTTAATTATGATTTTTAACAGAGTTTTTGTGTGCATAAAAAAAGAAGATTGTTATGTTCTGATTATATTCAATTACCTATTTGGGAACAAGAGCGCATTACTTGCAGTAAACAAATATGCCTTCTGGTTCTCAAAAGAGATAATATAGTATGTTCTTAAATCAGTGAGTCACTGCTTTTGCTATGGCAAGACTTTACAAATAGATTCATAGTTAAGAAAATGAGGTGAGGTATCAAGGTACTCTGAATTATCACAAATGCTTTATGAGTCATATTCCTGTTCTCAAAAATTGCTTTGAAGCAGTGAAATAGCCCTTCAAAGGATACAACAAAACAGCTCTTTTGGATTTTTATTTTAAACAGCAGCTCACTTAGCAAGCACATTTTATCTGCAAAGGTGGTTTTCCAGGGAAGTTGTGGGTGCCCCTTCCCTAGAAGTGTTCAAGGTCATGCTGCATGGGGCCTTGAGCATCCTGACCTAGCAGGAGGTGTCCGAGCCCATGACAGGGGGGTTGAAACTAGAACGATCTTTAAGGTCCCTTCTAACCCAAACCATTCTATGATTCTATGACAATCACATAACAAGCTTTTTTGAACGTGAAAATGTTCACTTTCCATGGAAATAGTCTAATATATGGAATAATGTATGGGAAGAACATAAGTACATTCACTTTCTGTTTGATTGTTTTTCATTCTGAGATGTACAAGATTCTAAGATTCTAAGATTTTCATTCTTAGTTGGGTTTGGTTTCAGGCCTTTCAAACACAAGTTAAAATTTCCAAGTGGTTTCCTGCTATTGCTAAAAGTATTTTTTTCCCTGAAACAGATTAAAATTCTTTTAATGTAGAATTGTTTTAAGTTTGCCACTCGTTTTGGATTCTATGACCATTTTAAGTTCTGTCTTAAGCCACGTGTGGTCCTAATAGTTATTCCTATATTCTATATAATTTTTGATTGAAATGGCAGGACATTTTTCAGCAGTGATGAGCAATGCTGTAGATATTTTAAATACAAATTATGTATTTGGATATGATTTGAGTATAAGGAGTTCTTTTCCCTTCTGGTAGTATTTTTAAAGAAAAACTCAGCTCTTTCAATGCATATCGATTGATGAATTACATTTTTGACATTTCTAATTTACAGCAGTTCAGGTATAAGGACAAGGAATTTGAATGTCTCTTTCTTCCTACTCTTGAATCTACATAGAGATTAATCTCCTGCCTAAGTAATGCTGAGTTATCAATCATTCATGCTGCTAAATGTCAAAGGCAGAGAATGCACAGTGCTTTAAGACTGAACTCTTGTTTTAAAGGAAAAGGTATTCTATTTCTCAAGTAGAAAGGGAAAAAAATATTTTAACTGTTTTAATCATATTTACTTGAAAAATACTAATGCTGGAAATATCCCTAGACAGTTAAAATCCATGTTGTGTTGTTGAAGAAGCTTATTTAAATAAGGATTGAACAAATTTCAGTTGTACTCTTAGTTTGACAAAGAGGAAAACAAGCCGTTGCTTAACGAGAGAAGGGCATTAAAATAAAAGACTACTGTCCTGGTTTCAGCTGAGACAGAGTTAATTTTCTTCCTTGTAGCTGTTATGGTGCTGTGTTTTAGATTTAGTATAGAAATAATGTTTATAATACACTGATGATTTTAGGTAGTGCCAAGCACTTATATTGAGTCAAGGACTTTTCAGGTCCTCATGCTGTATCAGTGGGGAGGTGCACAAAAGCTTGGAGGGAGTACAGCCAGGAGAGTTGACCCAAGTTTGCCAGACATTTATTCCATAACATATAATGTCATGATCAGTATATCAACTGAGGATCACTGCTCAGGGCTGGGCATCAGCGCCTGGGTGGTGAACAACTATATTGTGCATGTATTCTATATTATTATTATTATTATTATTATTATTATTATTATTATTATTATTATTATTATTATTATTGTATTCTATTATTATTGCTTTTGTTGTCATTGTTGTTATTACTATTATTATCTCTTCCTTTGCTGTCCTTTCATTTCTTTTATCTTAACCTATGAATTTAATTTTTTCCATTGATTCTCTCCTCCGTCCTTATAAGACGAGTAGGAAGAGTTAGTGAATGGCTGCACGGTGTCTGCCTGCCTGCTGAGTTAAACCATAACAACTGCAAAGAGTGATGACTCAAAGAGGCAATCAATGAGATGACAGGTGAGGAGACAGCAGAGTGTAAAACCAAAGGATAAAATACTTCAAGGTTTCTTTAGCTATAACACATTCAAAGATGTTGGGAATTTTCATTCCCTGCTTTCACCTCCCTCTCCTCGCTTTGATGTGCCTAGTTAATGTAGCTAATATGGCATTTAATGTGGAAAATAACTGCCCTCAGGCACTTGCACTTATTGTTGGCCAGGAGGTGAGATCAGAGCTAGTGAAAACATTGACTGGATGACATATAGAACTCAGAAGCAAAAGAAGAATCTGAAAAGTCTGATGGTTTCTTGGTACCTATTCTGGTTTGAGATAAAGCAGAACTGATTTTCTATCTTTTCAGCCAAGCCTCATCTAAATAGCTACATGTTTTTCAGACAGTGTCTGCCTCTAGAAGTGATAATGCTTACAATTTATGATTATCACTAAAGTAATGGGGCATTGGTATGCAGAAGGGCCACTATTTATATTTGTTTCTATGGATACCAAGGATACTTTTGAGTTGATGAAATGCCGTAAGTTAAAGGGGTGAAAAAGGGTTGCACCTACAGGGAGGAATTGACAGGACAGGTGACCTAAAACTGACCAACGGAGTGCTTCATCACACATAAGTCATTCTCGGTATAAAACTGAGGGATCATGAAGATCAGGCTCTCTTCTTCATTTGTCGGTGTTCGGTAATAGCTCCCTCTGTCTCTTTGCCCCTGATCCTGTATTTGTGCATGCCTGAATCCATTTCCTGAGTCCAGCTCCCCCTGCCACTGAGTCCAGCCCAGGACCTTTCCCTGTGCCTGCTCTTCAGCATTAGTGATGACTTATAGTCATCCACAGGGGGTTGATTTCATACATTTGTATGTAATTTATTATTTCCTTGTTAATAGTATTTTCCCTTATTACTGTTTCATTACAGCTGTTTTAGTTTTAGTTTCCAACTCACAAGTCTTTCTCTCTCGTTTCACTTTCCTCTTGGGAGCTCCAAGGTGGAGCTAAACCTTAACAGTTAATTGTTGCCCAGTGTGGGGACCTGAATACGGCCAAAATAAATCCAACCATTCTGAACCACTCCCGATCATTCGCCCACCCAGCCTGCTTGAATAGCTCAGCTGTAACTGCTCTAGACTTTTACAGCACCCAAATAAAGTTGAACCCACAACCCTGAGATAAAGAGTCTCACACTCTACCGATCGAACTAGCTGGCTAAACTTTGACAGTACCACTGAGGAAATATTACTATTTCTAGTTTGTTTTGTTTATTTTCTGGGGTAGCGGTGGTGTTTCTCCATCTATTGTGTCTTGTTACTGTTACAACCTGTCTGTGAAGGAGGTCAGAAGTCACAGGAAAATAGTGTGATAGTTCAGGTAACATTATGTTCCCTCTGTGGATTGCCTATGATAAGATGCTTTCCTACTTCAGAACTAAAAGAAAAAAGTATCTTCCTTTAGCCCAAAAAGTATTTTAAGGTAATGACTTTAGAATTTTGAATGTACAAATGATTTTTTTTTAAATTTTTTTTGAGTGGGACATGACAAAGCTTATTCTTGTAGTTCTTGGAGATATTCCTTGATTGGTATTGTTTTCTCTACTATATTCCTCAAAGTCTGAGTGCAGCTGAAATAAAAAAAAGTAACGTGGGGCCATCTCAAAAGAAAAATCATTCCTTGCTTTCGAGATGGCTAACACTTTAACATTGTTCACTGTCAGTGTTTGAAGACAAATTTATTTCTGTTTGGCCTTTAGTCACTTCTCTTATTACTTTTTGCTCTACAAGGCAAGCAAATGCTTTTTTCAAATTTTTGTTTGAAAGGAGATTGACATTTCTATTAACTTGAATGAATGAGACTTGGAACTAGAATGACAAGTTTAATTTGAGGGATTTTTGCTGATATTAGAGCTTTTAAGTTTTTTAACAGCCTTAACTTCTAGATTGCATGCAATGAGAGGTGCTATATATAAAATGAATAGTAGATATAAGATTTTCCCAAATATTCATCACTCATTGGGGTTTTTCTAATAGAATTTTACTTGAACTGCCAATTAGTATGTATTTAATATGGGGGTTTTACCACTGAACACTTTGAGATGTACTAGCTTTGGATCTTTCATTTCCAAGGCAAAGAAAGGAAGAGAATTGTCTTTCACTGACAGCCCTACTGCCCACCTGGCACCCCTGCTGAGATCCTGGCCCCCTTACCTGCTTCTTGGCCCCTGACTCGCCAGCTGGTCCCATTTGATGCTCCCTGACAAACACACAGCACACTCATGCTTGTCCCTCATGCTCCCCATATTCACAAGACCTCCCAAGAGCACGGACCCTCAGCCCACTTCATACTCTGGCCCAGATCTGAGGATCTCCCTCTTGCCATTGAGTCCAGCTTAAAGTTTCAAAAGAAGTTATCCATGTACAAGCCTACTCATATGTGCACACACAACTGGTTTGGGGAAGATACAGACAATCATCAATACCCAGCAGCCAGCACCAGACACACAAGCTGTGATCTCTGGTCCTGCTCCAGTTGCCCATGCAGAGACCTTCACTCACTTTGCTCACACTAGTCACCCCCCCTGTAGCTGGTTTTGAGAACACACACAATTCCAGTCTCTACATCTCACAATTAAAGAGACCACTTGCTCCAGCAGCTGACACCACAGGTTGAGGGTGCCTACACCCCCGAGTCTGCCTCCAGTAGCTGGCACTGAGTCCCTGCAGCACACACTGGATAGAGTGAGATTGCACAGATAGTTGAGGAAAGGTTTAATGAGATGGTAGGACAGGGTGATGGTGATCAGATGCAGAGCTCAGCCAGAAAAGTGTACCAGCTGGCCCAATTTTATATGAAACTGATCCCTTTTACATCCTTTTCTGTCTACACCCCTTCATAGATCCCTTTGCCTTGCACACTGTCTCATCAGTTGCATAGTCTCCCTGAACCCCCTGCCTCCAATACTGGATCCTCAGGTTGGCAGCCTTATCAGTTGCAAAGTCCTAGTTTGCCTGCAGTTTCTGTGTAGCCATCAATTAGTAAGACTGACCAAGTTTTTTTCTGGTTATTGTCTTCATTAAGGCTAATTGGTCAGGTTTTATGTCTCTGTCTGTTCCTTTCCCTCTCTTTTCTTATCATCCCAATTTGGCAAGGTCATTAATCAGGCAATCTTACTGAAGGAAAACAAAAACCTTTTCATGCTCCACATATCCTTCCCAATTAGTGTGACTGGCTGGGTTTATTCTAATCACGGCTTCCCTTATCATTTGTCAGTCAGGTGTGTCTCTGTATGTTCCTGTTTATGGTTCCTTTGACCAGATATCCTTAAAAGAGCATACATTCTCCTTCCACAAACCGTTGCAGAATATTTTGTTAGTTAGCAAAAGGATTTGACAGATAAATTATCATTTACTGCAAGCTTTTATAGTGATGGGTTAGCATTGCCTAACCTGCTCTCCCTTTGAACTCATAAGACTTGATTTGTTCAGTGCACATAGTCAAGATGATAATTAACCCAAAATACCGTATTCTTAGCAAAAACTTTGAGTATCTATCTAGACATAGAATTAATTTGAAATTTTGTCAGTAATATACCGGTTATAGGAATATGTCAGGTTTATATTTTCCTTTTTGACATGGTATAAATCTAGAATTATATTTGAATTAATTTGGTTTTATTGAATGTTTCTGAAACCAGACTATGCCAATGGTTTTGACTGTAGTCACTGGAAATGGTAAACCTCAGAAATTTGTATTTCATTGACAAAACAAAGAAACTTTATAGTTTCATGGCTAAAACATCAGTTGTATTCTAGGCTGCAAGACTGATGCGTGCAAAAATGCTCTGGGACACTGTTCAACATCCATATTGTGGGTTACAAGAATGAAGAATAACTCTGAGTGAGAAGACAAAAAGAATACTTACACTACTAATGCTAGATTTGATTCCAGCTTTTGAAGAATTTCAAAATACTGTTGAACTGAAGTGGTTGAGTGACAACGTAGTCCCTGATTTCTAGAGAACAAAGATGAAGTTTATGTCTTCAGTTCAAGAAAGTAATTGCAATTAGACAAGTGTTTATTTTGCTGAGGTAGGAAAAGAGACTTGGATAAGGTTAGAGCAAAAGCTTAGTTAAAAAAAAAAATAAAAACGAAGTACCAAACCCCTCTAAGACCCTCTCTAAAAAAAGTGAAGTCCTCTCCTTTGCATACTGTGCACATATCTTTGTTCATTTCTATGTTCTGTGTGAGTCTGAATGATTAATTTTTCTGTCCATCCAATGTCTTGCTGATGTTTATGCCTGACATGCAAAACCAGCATATGATGACCACAACATAAGATGTGAACAGCAGTTACTTGCTTACAGCTGAACAATTATGCGTATTTACTAAATATATTTTATGTGCTTTTTCCTTTCACTGACTTTTCTATTTATGATAGTGAATATGGGAACCAGAATTCTCTTCCAGAACAAAATAATGATATTTAGATAGTAAGCTAATTTCAGTGACTAAGTAAAATCTAAGCCTAAATTCATTGGCCCCATGTGACTGAAAGCCAGATGGTTTAGTCCTTGGGTTACAGATCAGAAGATCTAATTCATTTATTAAACACCTGGAGACCTGGACATATATTGCAGATGGAGTGTCATGATCATCTAGTTGCCAAAAAAGGAAGTTGGTCTGCCTTTCAGTGGATAAAAATAATACTCCCAGCTAAAGTTTCTTTGTTTTTATGAAAATCTTCATCTCATGTCATGGTTTAGCCACTACCCTGGTCAGGTCAACATCTAAACACAGGCAACTGTGACCCCAACCTGTCCCACTCAACAGGAAAAAGGGAAAAGGGAATGAGATAGAGAGACTTATGGATTGGAAATTAAAACTAAAACAGATGTAATGAAGCAATAACAACAATAAGGAAAAATACCATTAGAAAGAAAATAATGAAATAAATACAAATACATGAAATCCACCCTCTGTGGATGAGTATAAGTCATCACTAATGCTGAAGAGTAGGCACGGGGAAAAGTCTTGGGCTAGACTCAGTGGCAGGGGGAGCTGGACTCAGGAAATGGATTCAGGCATGCACAAATACAGGATCAGGGGCAAAAAGACAGAAGGAGCTATTACCGAACACCGACAAATGAAGAAGAGAGCCTGATCTTCTTGATCCCTCAGTTTTATACCGAGAATGACTTATGTGTGATGAAACACTCCATTGGTCAGTTTTAGGTCACCTGTCCTGTCAATTCCTCCCTGTAGGTGCAACCCTTTTTCACCCCTTTAACTTATGGCATTTCATCAACTCAAAAGTATCCTTGGTATCCATAGAAACAAATATAAATAGTGGCTTTTCTGCATACCAATGCCCCATTGCTTTAGTGACAATCATAAATTTTATGCATTATCACCTCCAGAGACAGACACTATCTGAAAAACACGTAGATAATTTTAGGAAAATAAAGTTACTTACATGAAGGTTAGATGAAAATTTAGAAAATTAATTCTAGTTTAGTTCAAACCAGAACATAACGTCTCTTTTTTTTTTTTTTTTTGTTTTGTTTTCACTCAACTAATTAATGTTCTAAAATGGCAAGAAATTCAATTTGTAAGACAAACACAATTAGGACTAAGTGAAATTTTGGTGAAATTTCACTGAAGTAATTGGTCTTACATCAGAAAACAGTTTTTCCCAATTGACTCCTGTGTGTCTAAAGGAAAAAAAAATCACCTAGAAAGATGAGTATTTTTTAATACTTTTCAGTGAATCACTTAATTTTATCAGGCTTTCATATTGCCACTAATAACAGAAAAAAAAAGCCTTTTCCTTTCAGAAAATTTGAGAACGCACAGGTACGTGGCAGCTGCAATTCAAACAGCGTATGTTAACAAAAACAAAGTGAAAATAGCAGGTGGAATCTGTGTTAGCTAGTGAAAAATAAAAAAAGTATTGTACTGCTGGTTCAGAAAAAAGCGTTCTGTTGAATAAGCTGTCTCTGACTTTTCTGGCTGTGTACCAGAACAGCTAATAAGTTCTTTCTAAAGTATTATTTTGTTGCTCTGCTGTGAGATAAAAGGAAAAAAAAATACTAAGAAGCAAGAGATTTTAAAAGTTGTTTATTTTGACTTCAGTAAGGTTTTCAACATGGTGTCCCACAACCTCCTGTGTTTGTGTTGGGAAGCAATAATCTGGAAGGGAGTTGGCAGTCAGTCGCATGTGGCGGTCCCCAGTACTCAGTACTGGGACCAGTTCCGCTTAATGTCTTTATCAATGTCATGGATGAGGGAACTGAATGCGCTTTCAGTAAGTTTGTAGTAAATACTAAGTTGGGTGGGAGTGTTGATCTTCTTGAGGGTAGACAGGCTCTACAGAGGGACCCGGACAGGCTGGATCAATGGGCTGCAGCCTGCTGCATGAGGTCCAACAAGTCCAAGTGCTGTGTCCTGCACCTGGGTCACAACAACCTCATGCAATGCTACAGGTTTGGAGAGGAAGTTGAGCCAGGGGAGATTTAGGTTAGATAATAGGACGAATTTCTTTACTGAAAGGGTTATCAAGCATTGGAATAGGCTGCTCAGGGAGGTGGTTGAGGCACCGTCCCTGGTGGTGTTTAAAAGATGAGTAGATGTCATAATTGGCGACATCGTCTAGTGGCAGACTTAGCACGGCTGAAGTGATGGTTGGACTCAATGCTTTAAAAAGGCCTTTCCCAACCAAAACTATTCTATGATTCTAATACAGGACGAGTGACAAAATGGTCACGCAGTTGGGCCAGTGGCTGTGATTAGTGGTTGGTGCTCTGCCTGGAGGTTAATAACAAGTGGAGCACCTATGTGGATTCTTCTTGGATCTGGCCTCTTTCATGCCTTTATCAGTGACCTGCAGCAGGAAGCAGACGATTCCCTTGCTAAGTTTAAGGACAACATTTAACTGAGAGGTGCAGCTGATGAACTTGGTGGCAGGGCTGTTGTACAGAAGGTCTTGGACAGGCTGGAGGAATAGAGACTTTGTAAAACCGAGCAAGAATAATTGCCAAGGGCTGCTCCCAGGGCAGAGGCATCCCTGTGTTTGCAGAGGATGGGGATCAACAGACTAGACGCTGCCCTGAGAGAAAATTTCTGGGACCTAGTGGGCATTGAGCTGAGCCTCAGACAGAAAAGGTGGCCAAAACCTCCCTGGGCTGTATGAACAGGAGTACTGTACACCAGACTGGTGGGAGAAATTATCCTCTTCTGCTCAGCACTCATTAAACTTCTAGAGTACCACACACAGCCTTGGGCTCCCTGGTACAAGCAAAATATTATCTCCGTGGAGTGAAGCCTCCAGAGGGGATGCTCAGGGAGCAGGTGCACATTTCCCATAAATGGAAGCTGAGGAGGCAGGGCTTGTTCCACCTCGAGGTGAGCGATCTCCGGGGACTCTGACAGCCATTTCCTATATGTACATATAGAAAAGAGAACGCGGTCAGGAGGACAAAGCCAGGCTTTGTGACACAGGATTCTCATAAATTGAAACAGGGAAGATGCCAGATAGATCAAAGGAGAAATCTTCCTACCCTGAGGACAACCTAGCAGTAGGACAGGTTTCCCACGGTGGCTGTGGTATCTCTGACTTGTGAGGATTTTAATACCCGAATGGAGAGAGTCTTGAGCAACCAGATCTTACGTTAGAGCAGCCCTTGCTGTGCCTACAGGGCCCAAGAGACCTTCTTATGCTCACCTGCTTAGCATGGATTTTCTAATGCTTTTGTGATCTTGAAAAGCACATGGTGACACTAGGTATTTGGATTCCTAGGGGAAGTCAATATTTTAGGGAAATTTGGGTGTATGACCTCTCAACTTCAATGCATGAATTACAAACCTTCCATTGTCTAAGTAGGGCAAAAGTTTATTCCTCTTTTTTTTTTTTTTAATTTACAGTGATAAATTTCACCTGTATTAAAATTATCACCTTCCGCTTTATGTCATATACCTCACAATGAATCTTGAACTTGTGAAAATTTATATCCATACTTTTGCACTGTTTCATTTTCCTTATATGTCTTATTTTTCTTCTGTTGCTTATTGACATCAAATGAAGAATGATGAAGACTGTTTTTTTATTATTTAATATAGAACATTATTAGTAGTGGCAAGGTACGAGTATTTCATGACAAGGTACTTGAGTTCTTTATCTTAAAAAGACCAGCTCTTCTCCTTAATGATGAAAAAATGATTGATTTCTGACAAGAAACAAAAGATTGTCTGTATAGTTATGCATGATGGTCACTGCAGTTTTCTTTTGAACTAGAAACTTCTTTAATATAAATGAGAACTGTTCTACTGAAGTTTTAAGATACTAGCTCTAATTAAGAATCCTTTGGATTTTGACTGAGTTTGAATGAGGAAGTAAATGAGTGGAATAGTTTTCATATTTTTAATTGTGCAATTAATTGTGTGATCGAATAAAGAATATTTTTTCTTTATATAAATTGTTTCCTGCTTTTGAAAAGTATCTTAGGTTACTTTTGTAGGATTTAAAAGTACTGCTTTCTTAAGAATTTTGAAAGTATACTTATAATACTAGCTCTATAAAGTAGCATGCCATCTTTTCTTAAAAAAAACATGAAACAAAAGTGAAAAGTGGAATGGTGTGAGTTATGTGACATTAATTATTGGTGCACTTCCACTTAAAAGTGATTATAAAACTAGAGCAGAAGATGTACCCATCTGTTTTGACCTCTCTTCAATTGCTTCTGAAAATTATTTGAATGTTAGTCATTTCTCTCTATTGACTCTGATTCAAATATGTGGGAACTTCAGATCACTCTAGAAAAACATGTAAGAACATGGGCATCATGTTGTCAAAGTATCTTGTATTTTTTTGAAGATGTTGTTCTCTATCAAAAAATTCCAAGTGAATTCCACATACACACACAGAGAAGCAGTACTACATATGACAGTACTGACTGTAAAACGTTTACCATGTTCAGGACATGTGTCAGTACAGGTAACCCATGCAGATCTTAACATGGATCTCATGAAAGCAGCACAAATTATTTACACAGTCTCACGGTGCAAGAATTTGGGGGGGAGGGAAATAATGTCAGTTTATATCAAAGCGTGTTTATTAGAATGGTATGCTTCAGCACTGAGGATAATTCATTTCCTGAAAGTAGAGCAATCGTTGTTGACTCCAAAGACACAATTTTGCATCATTTCTGTAAACAACTCTCATTCTTGCTGAAACATTCTCTTATTAACAGGATATTAAAAGAAAAACAACCAAAAATCTGATGAGCTGTAACTCCACTACAAACCAATTTAATTAAATTATAATCCTCTTTATTTTTAATCTAATTCTGTTATAAACTGCCACTTAATTTCTGATGATTTTAAGTATTTTTTCCCTTTGCTTTGTCCCTTTCTCTGCAGTTCTGTTAGTTGAGCTTTTTTCTAAAAGCTGAGGATTTTTTTTTGGTGAATGTTGCATTGCAGGAAATGTGTTCCAAGTGGTCTAATTAGTGTCCAATATAATAAAATAAAATTTAGCTTTTAATTATGCATCAGGGTCATAAACTGTCCTCTTGACTGTGGACAATAAAAATTCAATACTTTAATCTCTTTATTAAAAGATCCTCTTGGGTTACAGAACCAGATTAAAAATCATGCATATCAAAGATGGAGAGTCTGCCAAATGTACCTCTGTAACTAACTCTAAAAGGCTGGGAATATTTTCAGAATGTTAGGAAGTAAAATGAAGGGGGGAGGAGTATCCTCATTAGAAAACTGCATGATCTGGCATTATCACTAATGGAATTAACCAGCATTCCCTTCTAGAAAGAGCCTTTTGTATATCAATTTTCCTTTCACTATGATTTTTTTCACTATGGGTTGTTGGCTTTTTTTTCAAATACTAATGTAAGAATATTTTCTTCTGCTTATAGCTGGTCCCTATAACATGTTCAACAGGCATATGTTTTGATAGGAATTGAAGAACAAACATTGTAGTATATTTATGAACAACAAACAGGAGGAGCTGGAAGCTACAGTGCTACTAGAAAGCTATGATCTATTTGCCATCACTGAAACCTGGTGGGAAAAATCCCGTGACTGGAGTGTGGCTATTGATGACTATAGGCTCTTCAGAAGGTACAGACTGGGAAGGGGGATTGTAGGCATTGCCCTCTATATCAAGAAATGGATGGAGTCTGAAGACCTGTCTTTGAAGAGTAGCCACAAACAGCTTGAAAGGTTGTGGGTCAGAATAAAAGACTGTGGCAGCAATAGGAAACTCATGGTTGGTGTACAGCAGGCCACTCGATCAAGGAGAGCCAACCAGTGAAACCTACTTCCTCCACCTGCAGGAGGCTTCACACTCGCAAGCTTTCATCCTGCTGGATGGCATATGCTGGAAAAGTAGCACAGCAAGCTGTAGGCAATCCAGGAGTCTCCTACAGTGCATTGGAGATAATTTCTTAACCCAACTAATAGACACATTCACCAGAGGGAATGCAACACTGGATCTGATGATTACTAATACAAGTGAGCTCATCGCTGACATCAAGATCAAAGGCATCCTGGGCTGCAGTCATCATGCATTGGTAGAGTTCAGTGTCCTGAGGGGTATGGGACAAGTAAGGACTATAGGCAGGACACCAAATTTCAGGAAAGCAGAATTCCAGCTCTTCAAGGAGTTAGTCAGTAGGACCCCCTGGGATATGCTCCTCAGGGACAAGGGAGCTGAACAGGGCTGGAAAATACTTAAGGATGCTTTCCATAAATTTCAAGAAAGCTCAGTCCCCAGATGTAGGAAATCAGGCAGGGAAGGGAAGAGAACAACATGGCTGAGTCGAGACCTGCTGGTCAAACTGAAGACCAAGAGGGAACTGCACAGGCAGTGCAAGCAGGGACAGGGAACCTGGGACATGTATAGAGACGCTGCCCAGTTGTGTAGGGATGAGATCAATAAGACCAAAGTGCAGCTGGAACTGAACTTGGCGAGGGAAGTGAAGATTAACAAGAAAGGCTTCTACAGATGTGTCAATCAGAAAAGGAAGGTTAAAGAAAGCATACCCCCATTGATGGAGAGGGGAAGATTTAGACTAGACGTCAGCAGGAAATTCTTCATGATGACGGTGGTGAGGCACTGAAACAGGTTGCCCAGGGAAGTTGTGGATGCCCCATCCTTGGAAGTGTTTAAGGCCAAGCTGGATGGGGTCTTGAGAAACCTGTTCTAGTGGGAGGTGTCCCTGCTCATGGCAGGTGGGTTGGAATATAGATGATCTTTAAAGTCTTTTCCAATTCAAACCATTCCATGATTCTATTATTTTTCTAATATCAAATTACTTCACTGCCACATTAAGAAGTCCTTGATCTGTTTCCAGCGCTACACAGGCAAAACATGATTGCAATGCGGGATGGGGGGGGAGAGTGAGGTAGGGGAAGTGCACAATTGGCTTAGATATTCATTGCAAACTGCTATATATAACTAAATTTCACACTTCTTCCCTTACAGATCATATTTACTTTCCATGCAAAAGTGCGCTTGATGTGATTTTGCTTTTTTATTCTAATATTCTATACCAGAGCCTTGGAGGAGTAGTGGATTGGTTTCTTTCTTTCTTTCTTTCTTTCTTTCTTTCTTTCTTTCTTTCTTTCTTTCTTTCTTTCTTTCTTTCTTTCTTTCTTTTCCTTCCTTCCTTCCTTCCTTCCTTCCTTCCTTCCTTCCTTCCTTCCTTCCTTCCTTCCTTCCTTCCTTCCTTCCTTCCTTCCTTCCTTCTTTTTGTTTCTTTGGTTTGTTGGTTTATTTCTTTTCCCAAACATAAGTATGGACATGACAAGGCAAAGTCTTCACATGAGATATTGTAGTAAATAATATTGTAGTAAAGAAGGGAAAGGAGTTTGGACTACACTTTTCAAAACATAAGAGCTATGGGCACCTAGTTTCTCCAGCCAATACTAATCATCTAGTCTATGGGTGAACTAATTTTTCTAAATATTTATATGGGTGAACTAATGCAATGATAGGATAGGAAACCCTAGGACTTGTAAAATATTCCTATCTTTAGAACAGCTGTGATGTAAAGATGGTCTATATTAGTTCAACACATATGAATGTTTACATGTATATATTTAAATGTCTTAATTGATATTTTAAGCTATACATAGGTCTCATGATTAAGAACTATATAATCTATGGGTTGGTTTTTTTTCATCCCTGAAAAGCCACTGTTTTGGGGTTTTTACATGTATACACAGTCTCATTTGTAAGGAAATAAACAATTTTTTTTATTTGTCCTAATTATCTTTGTATAAGGATCTTGATCCTGGTTTTATATTGTTAGGGCTTTAAGGAGAGAAAACTTGCATTCTTTTCTTTCTAATGTATAACATCACTGGTGGCAAAGGTAGGAAGCTCTTGGGAATGGGTATATACTGTGTTATTCTAGATAGGGAAAAGTCACGGTTGAATAAATTTTTGTATCCGTTTAGTGATAGTTATAACAATAACTTTAGTTTCTGAAATGACTGGGATGTTCTCCTGTTTGAGAGAGAGTAGTTATAGATCCACCTAAAACAATATTCATTTAGTAATATGTTTTGGCTCCATAGACACAAATTAGATTTCACAACCAATATTGAGTGTATAAAGAACTGTGAAAGGTAATTTTCATTTTGTGCTTATACGGGTTTCTCTTCTTTTTTCTCAAAGGGTGTATTAAGTGTTTCTTATCATTGCCTGTAGAACTCATAAAACAAAGTAATTCAGTTCTTCATAAGAAAGAGTAGTATGAGTGGGATACTATACTGTAAACAACAAATTAGTAACTTTTTATGGTTTAGAGGAAGACCATGTCTCAGGAAGAGCTTTTCATATAGTGCAGTTTGTGCTGAAAAATACTTTGAGGTACCTGTTGTTGGGAAGTTTTAGAAAAGAGTTCAATAACATTTAAAATTGTTTGAGTATTTTTATAGTTTTGTTTCAGATAATACTGAGAGATACAGAAAGATACTCTATATGAACTGTTTGTTTTAAAAGTTTAGACATTTGTGGCAATACCACTTAAAATTATGTTATTATTATTATTATTATAGTGTCTATATCCACATTTGAACGTTTTTTCTGCCATCAGTACATACCATATCCTGTAAAAGGACAATTCAAGAAGAGCACTTCTTGCTGATCTGTTTACTTGGACGTGATTTCATACTTCTTTTGAAAGTAGAAAAAGTGAGCTGTAGATAGATTTTCTTGCTCTGCCCAATTTGTAGATTTGGTTTTAGTTTTAGATCTTGTCAGGGAGGTCAAATACAAAAATTATAAAATCCTGTGGCACAGTAGAATATGGAATAGCATTACAGCTTTTTTTTTTTTCTTTTTCTTCACCTAACATTTTCCTTTTTATTTTGTACTAAAGAAATATTTACTATAGGAGAAAGAATCTGTCTTCAAATATATGTAGAAAGGCTCATTCACATCAAAGGAAGTTCCTCTGTATCTATGTGGCAACCTCTTAGCCCTCATTTTTGAGAAAGAAAATAGTGAATTATGGCATAATGAAAGACATTAGGTTTAAACGGTACAGATAGGTATCCTGAATAGCAAGTTTGAACAAGTTTTTAAAATATTGTTGCAAAGAGTTTTTAATATATCATCATTCTGCAAAACTCAACAGAAAATTTTGATCAAACATTTTGCATTTAATGACAAAATGGCTCATATTTTAATTTACAGCATTTTTGCCATGTAACAAATACTAGAAATTTAGAAATAAACACATTAAAAATTTCTTCAACTGTTTTGATCATGAGACAATGTAAGACATCCCAGAAATGTTCTAATCATTCATTCATTTGGCCAGGTGAAATCTATAGCACAAATTTACGTTACTATTGTTCAGCAACAGTCTTGATTTCTTCTTACTTACCAATCTGATATTTTGGTAACAAATGTATGGTGTTCAGTAAAGAAATCAAATTTACTGCATGCTAATATGATAGCCTAAGATGTAGTCCTTAAACTAAAAATGGGAGATAATACCTGGATCATACTTTATCATTATATACTAGTTAACAATACATATCCCTGAGCTGTCTCCAACTGCTTAGCAATGACTGGATTATTAGAATATTTTTACTATATTTTTTTATTTAATTTCAGGTGAAATGGTGATGCTCTATAATTTCTTCACTTCCATTTTTTCTTACTCGCAGTTACTGAATAGTTACTGAAATCCACTATCAAATGATTGACATTAATTGTTCCTCTGCTGTTACCATTCCTTTTATGATAGTTTAAGAATAATCCTTGAGATGTATCTGAAGAAAGGTTAAGGAATGGATATAATGAGGGAATGTAGAATAAATAGATATGGTTAGGGAGAACAGTGAAGAGCTTCTGCAACTCTCTTGATCTTTTTGACATTTTGATGAGTGCTTAACTGAAGATTTTACTTCAAAAGAAGATTTTTAAGGGAAAGAGAGTTGCCTCTTTTAAGGAAGAGTTAAAGATCTTTTTGGGAAATAAACAAGCAATGAAGCATAATAATTTTTAGAAGCCTGTAGAAATATTGCAGTAGGTCACTTTTATGAATTGTGGAATAGAAAAGCAGATTTCAAATTGTCTTCTGCTTATGTGCAAATCATATTTCCATGAGAGATAAAGTAATCCGCATTAACTTAAACTTACACTAGAATGGTGTAATCATCTTCACTGAAATTGTAGTCATACTATCACAGTTACAGTGACTAAAAGATATTGAGATCTTTGAAACAGAATTCTACGGAGGATTTTTTTTGCAAAAAAATTAGTGTTTACCACAAATTCAACCTGCAGCTTTCTCAGATCTTATCCATGCTTTGAGAATGCCTTCTGACAACATCAGTCATTCCTTTATGTCCAATATTAACAGTGATTCACTTTTTCTTCTCTGTATGATTGCAATATATAGTGACATATACTGTGAAATATTTAGTGACACATACAACCTATATGAGGTTATTCTATGAAATGGGATTATTTTGATGAACAGCCAACTGGTACAAACAAAAAAAGGCATAAGTAAGTAGAAGATAAAGTGACAAGTAATAGGAATTTTCAATTTCCTTTTACTATCTCAAGCCATGTTGACACATCTAAATAAAACAAGGTTGGAGATCAAGCTCTATATTATGAATCCTTGGATTTTCTCTTGTCCTAGTTGCCTTAAGATGTACAAATATCTCTTTTTGTTTTTCTTCTTTTCCCTTTCCAGAAAGCCTGAAATAGGGTGAAGATGGAACAACACGCTATTTTCATATCAAGGATGATACATATTCAAATCCCTAGTGCGTGGCAACTGAGAAAATGTGGTTCAGAGTAAGCGATGGAGGAGTTTGGAAATTCATGAGTGAATTTGAGTCATATTGAGTAGACAAGCTTAAAGTACACTGAAATTTGCAGTTATTTGTACAATCTGTTGTATATGATGTCTCACTTGATGATTCACGTGACACATGGTGAGGTCTGAGGTTGTAGAAGTACCTTTTCTGCTTCCTGACCCATCTGATCCTTTCTGAGCTTGTGTTAGCTTTCTTGTTGTTAAGCTTGTGTTAGCTTCATCTCTGAGAATAAAACTCCTTTTTAAATAGAGGTCATGAGAAACAAAAGAACCAAAAAGCTATTATGGATTTTTACCTATACTTATAAGCCCTTCTGTGAAGCTGTATGAAGTTGATGATACTTACGTACATCCTTATTTACAACAGTTCTGTAGTCACAGGAACAATTCCTACGTGTATGGATTTTTCTACAACAACAGCTTTATTCAATACAGTCTGAGTCACTGAATTTAAAGCAAGCAATATCTTTTTCTCTATTGAATTGAATGAAAATGACTATAGATATTACTTGTAAGAATATTCACTGAATCCTTCATCCTTGTTAGAAAACAAAGCATAATTTATTTTGCTTTTACATGGTCATTCAATCTCAAACATATATACATTATTTTTTGAAGCTATTTTTATACCCACATCTTTTTTGTGTGGGGTTTCTAATTCTCTCAGCTGCCTAAAAGTAATGTGAAGATAAATTTAGTAGGAAAAAAATGAAGAAGTGCACTAAAAAGTTTGACTGAGCTATATAAAATTATTTTGCCAAAAAGATGACTGTCTAAGAAGTCAATAACAATGTAATCCTATTTAATCTAATTATTTTGAAACATTTCATTTTTCATGTCTCCTCATCACTGTGTTTAAATATCCTTCCTAATAATCTTCTTCAGCATTAAAAATGTGAAAGGCTTCCAAACTTAAGAAAGTTTTAGGAAAAATTATAATTCAGACACAGAAATATGATGCATATGCAAATGAGGAGGAGTAGAGGGTACGCAAAAAGGAAATTTTGTTTCTGAAGAGAAGGAGAGATAATCACCCGAAAGGAGGTAAAAATGAATTTAAAGTTCCAATCTCTTATGCATATCCTTGACTCTGCCCTCATCTAAATGTGAAGGCTGAAGATGCAGGATAGCTTCATAACCATGATTAAATCTCAATACACAGAAGACTGCACACTGATCAATATGAATGTCAAAATTAAAATTTTGTTATTAACCTAACTAAATAAAACCTGACTTAGTGTCTGACTATCATCCATCCTAACTATCTGTCTGTCTGTCTGTCTATCTATCTATCTATCTATCAGTTCTTTTTCTGTAAAAGTTGTCTTTCTGCACACGTTTACCAAAACTGTGTAGGAAATAGTTGTGAACTGATACTACAGAGATCATCACCAAGTGGGTGTCTATATCAGAGTCATAGCAAGAGTAAGAACTCCATATCTGGGAGCTCTAAAAGTGGGAAGTTAATTATTCACTTCTGAGAAAGTTTTCCTCACCAAAGAAAATACAAAGGTCTTCTTCCTTTATTATGTATTTTGGGTTTTTTCCTACTTTTGCTCTGGGTGTATTTTGGGTGTCTTGGGGGGTTGCTTGGTATTTAAACAAAATCCAGTCACCTGTGTGAACACGATTAGGTCATGCGTGCTTTTGCACCTCCAATATTATTTTTCTGCATTATGTACAGAGCCAATTGTAACTAACATCTTGTCTATGACAGTAAATAAAGTTATTAATTACGACATGTACTTCAGTGAGGTTATTGAGTCTGGCGCCAGTGTTTTGAAGTGTGCTCTTTCCTGTGTGTATTTCCTCACATTAAAAGAGTAGATTAAAATCCAAAACAAAACAAAAAAAGTTCCCAAACCAGATCATTCTATGTATTTCATGAAAATAAACGTATTTGAGCACATTACGAACACATATTCTTTATTATTAAGTACACTTTATAGTATTATCACTTCTCAGCAAGTGATCTAGCAGCTGGAAAAAAAAAGCTGTATAGTTGAAGCCCCAGCTGCGAGCTTTCTTTTTCTAGGTGTTTGGAAATGGTGTGGATCCAATAGTGTTGATCAGACAAGTGTGAGCCTTCATTTTTAAATTCGCGTGGGTATTAGTGGCTTACTTTTTGTTTTAAGAGGCTGTGAAAGTTCTGTTACATTGATGCTTGTCCCACAGAGTCATAGCTTGAAAGATTTAATCCAGTTTTACTTCTGTACTGGGATCAGTTCTGTGATATAAGTCCATTAGCCTTTTTTTTTTATACATATTAATTACACTTCTTTTTTTAGTTCTGATGTGAAAGTTTAGCCATAGAAGAAACAATGCTTTCTCTCCTCAGAAACATGCTGGGAACACTTTATCTGTCAAATGATGTTTTCTTATGCATTCTCCTTTTCTGAAGAGCTTGACACGAGAAGATTAGGGTATGAAATCTCCTTTATGGAAAGCTCTCTGAGAAAAGTCATTGCTTACACATGCCAGAAACATTTCCAATATTGCAGCTGCTGTATTTGTTAAACTTGGTGTACAAAATATGTGACAAAAATCTAAAAATTGCATCTTTTTTTAGCAAACTACATTTTTTTCCAACTTATCTATTTTATATGTACATGCAGACATAGATGTGTTTATATATATGATCAACTACAATATTGGTTAGCTTAACAGAGATTAATATTTGGCTCGATGTATGAGGGCTATGTGTGGATGGCTGAAATATTTAGAAAATGAAAACCTCTCCGTCAAAGCTGAATAGATAACTTATTTTGTACTGAAATGTTCTTGAAAAAGTATAGCTAGAACAGTGAAAGAAAGCATTCTCTAGAAAGGACTGAAGGGTCTTCTCTTACATACTTCCTATTATTGCATATATTTCCAAACTGATCCTGAAAAAATGTCATGGGATATAGAACAGGAGTCTGTAAAATGTTGAAGTGAATAAACATGGAACAGGGAACAATTACTTACTGTTTCTCAGAGCGCAAGAACCAGAAGTATTAAATGAGGGGATTAAGTCACATGTTTAGAGCAAATGCAAGCAGGTACTTTTTCATACTGTTCATTGAGTTGACTTGTTGAGTCATTACTTTGTAGACAACAAATTTCTACTTATTTTCAAAAATAATTCATCGAAATTCAAAGGGAAAAGAGAAGATCAAAGGGCACTAAACATGAAAATACAATGAAGGATGCTCATGAAGTAGAGTGCTGCTAACTAGTGGAATATACCAATGAAGCTAGAGGAATAAACCAAGGTAAGGACTGTTGATATTCTCTCCACCCACACGTCACCAACTCGTGTTATCAAAACCAGAACAGAGTGAGAGCTGTCTTTATTTCTGATACAATCTCTACGTCCTAAAATTTCCTCAACATATTAAATCCCTCCTTCTCTTTCTTATTTCACTGTCTTTAAACTGTTCTTTTTCAGTCTAAACTCCTATTTTCTCTGTTTCACACCCTACGCCATCTACTGTTACTGATAATTATCAGTGATCCATATCCTTTCACAAGATATCTATTTTCCCTCTTGCATGAACTCCTAAGGCACTCATCATTCTGCTTTAATCTTCTCCATCTGATCGCATTTGTACCGACTCACTCATTCAATAGACCTATGAAGAGGAGTACTGACATTTCTTATCTCCTCCATCTACTTTACTTTGAGCATTGCCATGTAGGAAGAAAGTGGGTGAAGTCACCACAGTGATGTGTTGTGATGTGCCACAGAGTGGGCTGTTATCACCTTGTCATTTCTTCTTGCCCAAACAGAGCAAAATCTAGCAAAGCTAGGGAAAAAAAAAAAAAAAAAAAAAAGATAAAGCAGCATCTGAAACGTCTGTCATTAGACCTGACCTGCTCAGATATTAGATAACATGGGAGTGTTTTGCGAGCTTTCTGTCTCTAGATGGCATAGTATACATCACATAACAAGGCCGTACTAGAAACACCGCTTAATAACATATTGCATAAAATGAACTGAATCCATCTATGCATTAAGTTTAAAGTATTTTAAGATATCTAAATTGCAGTGGCCTTTCTTGACTGTGTTCTCTTCTTGACATAGGATTTTACTATTTTAAAATGGTCCCAGAGATATTCAAAGCACATCAGAAGTATAGAGGGTTCATTTTAATAGTGGATTCCTCCAAAAATTTCCAAATTCCTCAAAATTGCAGTAGAAAGTAGACATAAGGCATTGTTAATACCCAGTGACAGTTTGTATGTTAGTGTTTGTGGAACCCTAACATGCACTTTTGTCAGCACATTTCCTCTGTATTATGCTGCTTTAATCACGTAATTGTGATTCAAGAGATAACACTTGATAGGTCCAAAGGCCCTCATCAGACACTCATATACAGTGCACAGTACCTTAACGTAGACATACATAAACGTTTCCCTTCAGCTACAAAAGCTATAGTACTCAATGGTTGCTATAAATTAACAATTAAACTGAACAAGTAAAAAGGAGAGTGATGAAACACCTTTTAGCCTTTTATTTCTTAAAGTCACTTATCTCATGAATCTTATCTTACTGTGTTTATTGTTAGGCTTGTCACCCTTTATTTTGATTAAGATATGTTACACAGCCGTTATAAATGAGGAGAAATAAATCAACCTGTCTGCTTCTCTTTCTATCCCACTAAGACCTGTGGAGAGAATAGTGTTATAAGTTTCACTATATGAAGAGAGAAGCTGATCTTTAATAGATTAAACATTCTCCACAGAGCTATGCTATACAACTTTTGTTCTATTTTACACCCCCTTTGGTAAAACTAATTTTAAGTGTGAAGCTCCGCATCAAGAAATAATCATATGGTGAAACATAGACTGGAAAAATGTATAATATTCATCACAAGTTGTTAGCATTATTTGTATGCACATTTTTTTTCTAAGAGACTGAATTGAAAAAAAAACATTAGTCAAAAAGAAAGAAAAGTCTTAAGTGAAAACAGAAATAGTTGATGGTATCACTAAATGGCATATTTCAGGTAGTGTTTTCCTTTTCCTTTTTTTTTTTCCTTTTTCCCTTTTTCCATTTATTTTCCTTTTCCTTTTTTTTTTTTTCACTTGAAAACATTGCAATATACAAACACATTTCAACTGGAGTTTTTTTTCTGCTAGGAAAGATCTTGTTTGCTAGACTATGATTTACACAGTTACAGCCAGCTTAAAGTGTAGCATAAATAAAAAAATAGTCTTTCAGAGATGACAGTAAACGTATGGACTTACATTGTTGTGCACCTGCATTCTTTACAGATGGAAGGCTCAAAGAAAGAAATTGGGAAACAGTTTGAAGAAACAATCAAAAAGATGATACTTACATGCAGAAAACTAATGTGAAAATGGGAGTTCATATCTATCAGTGATAAGTTCAGTGCACCATCAATCACAGATATTTATGTGATGTTTTTGCCTAGACAATCTCTTATGCAATGTGAGCATAAGTGCAGTTCTGAGTTTTGCCCCAGCAGACATTTCCTTTTAGGGCTGTGATTTTCATTCAAGTTTCCTACTAAACTAGAGATTCATATTTCTCAATGCCACCTGCCTTATTTAAGAAAGATACTACTGGTTGTTTCTTTCATCCAAATAAAACATATGTCTGCAAGGCACTTGCTTTTGTTGTTTTTCTTAGTTGCTGTTATGGATGGTCCTGCTCCAGCTTTCAATCAATCCAAGCACCTACAAAACTAAACTGGATCTTTTATGAAGATATTGACTGCTGCCGACATATGTGTGTGTGTGCTTTTAGAAAACCTCTTCGTGGGGAAATACAAACACCTCTATGGGAAAAGCAACTAGGTGGCCAGCTTTAAGGTGATAGGAGTCTTGAATAAAGGCAAGTGGTAGAAAAACTTTAGGACATTCTATTGATTTTATGATGGCATATAATGTTAGAAGCTTATATTTAAAACTAATTCTTAATTTACTTATTCTTTAAGAATTTGAGAGCATAAACTATAAGCTTTCTACCTTCTGCCTGCCGTGTAGAGGAAGTATTTTGTTTTCATTTCATTTACAGCTCTGAAAGTAATATTGATGTATGTGTCTTATTTTCTTATAGAACAAGTATAAATTTATGGAAAATTAAATCAAATTTCTAAAGTGGCTTCACTTTGTCTGTAGTGCCCAGATATTATTTTGAATTGATTTTTATATTTACTGTAATAACCATGCTGTAATGATTTATTTGCTGCTCATAATTCATACTTGCGTAATATACCCATTCATCAAACAATAACATTGTAGCTTTCCTTCTTCCTCTATCTATTGTCCAAAATCATGCTTAGAGTTTATCAGATCTTTTTCTGGAATATATTCCTCTTCATCTAATATCTGTCTTTCTGAGTGACTGACAACCTTTTTCTGTAAGCCCAGTTAAATATAAGCAATGCACATCTGAAAGGTTGTGGGGACAGAGAGCAAAGTGGAAGGGGGCAACAGTACTGATTTATCAGGTGGTGCAGATATGTACAAACAGCACCAGCCCTGAAGAGGCACTGCTTTCCTGTGAAAGCTACGGTCCAGCCCAGGGCAGCTTTAGGATACAAACACCAGCCAGTGGCTAAGAGTAGGACTTAGTGTAACAGTCAGTGATCAAAGTCAGACTTCTTTGGACTCCTTTGAATTAAGAACTTCGAATGATCAAAATCAGCTTGTCTAATGTCTGGATAGGGACAGGTTGCTCTGACTGAAGTTGTAATTCCAGGCAAAATGGTGATTTTGCTACATCTGAAATGTATTGTGTTGCATTTGGTCTATCTAAACTGCACACAAATCTATTAGAGTAACACCATAGTGTATGTGATGACACTGGAGGAATTATGTGCAGAAACTGTATTGAAGACCTCCACATCTTAAAACATGTATTTTGTTCTGGCAAAACCTCTGTTTAGGTCAAGGTAGCGTGTCTGCTATTACTATTGTATACAGAGGCTATCTGCTCATAGAAAATGACAAAACCACGTGTTGTTTTATAGAGCACACAGATGCTCTTAAGCATACTGTCTTTCTGCTAGTGTTCGAGGAAGCTCTGCTTGACAGATAATTAGAAACCTTGTGAGAAAGTCTCTGCTCTTTAGGCAAAATAGTCATAAAAGCGGTGAATTAACTCCAGCAGCAGAACAGCTAAGGGAAAGAAATATTGAATATAAATAACATACCTTCTGGAACAGTCTATGCTGCATTTGAGTTAACACTGAACTAATGTATTCTTTGGTAAGGATGACTATAATACTGCTGTTTGTCATGCCGTAGACAAGGTGAAATGTGTGTTTCTCCTTTGAAAAGTAATAGTTCTCCACTTATCAAGATGATTCTGTCTGGGATATGTTGGTATCACCAGTGTCAATCAGGAAGAGATATGCCAAGTTTAGTTGTGGTGCATGATTTGTAAAATATTTTTTGTTGTTGATGGGATTGACTTCAGTCTTCATTCTTAGTGATATATATTTCTTTGTCCTCTTCTTAAAATAAAAAGAAAATAAGAGTCAGTAAGGCTTTGATTGCTTAATGTGAATGACTGATTTTCTCATCAATATTGTAATCTCGCTTTAGTGCTCTGTGTGTACCACTGAAGACTGAGGTTACTGATGTTTTCTAATGAAAGTTCAATTTCTTACAATATCATAGGAAAGAAAGAAAGAAATGTTGCTACAGCATCTAATAACAAGAATTATCTCCTCTCTACTAGAGAAAAGAAAATTGGAACTTGTCAAATATTTGCCTTTCTGCAAATGTGCTTACAGTTTCCGCTTCAATTTGTTTCTTAAATAGCTGAAATTGTATTCAGACCAAATTTTGAACATACCACTTGCAATCAGCTGTCCTTCACCACATCTCTGTTTGCTGCCTACACCACCCTTTTCACTGAGTGTTCTCCAGTGTAAATGAAGCATCTATCTGCACATAATGGTTACGCTTACACTTGCATATGAGGAACTTGGATGTCTTTGTGCCATTGGTAACATTAGTCCTCCACTAGTGCTTGAATGTAAAGAGGAAGAACCCCCACTTTTCTTAAAATGTATGTCTGGAGAAAGGTAAATCTTAAGAGATGAATGTAAGCGTGGATACTGTGAGAAAAATCTTAATGGAATCATCTGAGAGTGAATAGAGACTGATGAGGAAGGGAGAATCTGCCCTTGCTGCTTTTAATAAGCATCTCCTCATCTAAGGGACAGTTAACTGCTGAGCAACAAGGGAAACAGTAACTGTCAGTAATTTGATGCTATAAATGAATGGAAAAGACTATAAGAAAGCTGGCAAGTGTTTACCATGCCTTGAATAACTAAGCCCTAGCCTACTTTTTAAATAGCTGCTTATTAAGTGAATTCTGCCCATTTTATGACTTAAGCAAATCGGGATTCCTACTGGCAGGGAGAGGAGAAATAGTGCATTTAATCATGTAGTTTAAGGAATAGATTTTTTCTCCTTCAGACTGGCATGTTTTAAATGTTGTATATGAAATGTTGCCTCAGCTCCTCTAGAGAAAATGTAAAAACTTGAAACTTAGAAAAAAACAGGATGAGAATTATAATTTGAGTTCACAGTGAAAACTTTTTAAAGTATTTTTATAGGATGATTTTTTACAATAACACTAGGGATAAAATGGACTCATTGTATGTCATTTATGTTTGTGTTATATTTAGTGTGACAGCTCAACAATATTGGTCTTTTTAGAACATTCAAAAGAAGCATTGATACCTCTTTATTAAAAAGTTCTTTATCAATTTCTGATATGATGCAAGTTTGCTCCTATATATCATTAGATACTCAGTGATTTCTGAGTGTCCTAGTAGGGTCCATCTTAAATTGCACTTTCCTAATTGTTTGCATGTACAATCAGAAAAAAAAGAGGTGTATTTAAACCACAGTTTAAAATTTAAACATTTGGTTCCCTGACTGGATTACTGTGTAACTGTGCAAACAACTGTAGCAGGATCGACATTGGTGCTATTTAAGCCAGTCTTCCCTGGCTTCCAACCAGTGAGATATCCCAGATTTAGCATTGACTCTGCTGTTCTTTCCTCTTTCCAGCATAGCTCACTCCTAGTACATCATCCTATCAACAGTGCTAGCCCCAAAAGAGAAAAGTAGCCCTTAAACATAACCATTAAAGTGAACTCAGATCTTTCCAAATAACAAAAGTTTTAGGAGTCTTTGTGAACCTTAATAGTTTCAACTTTCAAGCCTTCAGCCAAAACAGTGTGCACATGGAGTACTGGGAGCATGGAGGCTCCTGTCTACAGTGAAGGAATCTGCTGTGAGAATGTGTAGAAGAGAGGGGGGCTGTGTGCTGAAGGTCAGTGAAGGATCTCAGTTTGTCAAGACCAGTGTAATAGACCAAGTCTACCCAGAACAAGAAGTACATATATGTACATAATTGGCAAAAGAAAGGCTTTTTAAAAATTGAGCTCGCTGCTGAATAGGACACAGACATGAAAAAAAAGCTGAGATCTCTAATGCTTTTTTTATTCCAGTCTTTACTAGCAAGACTTGTCTTCATGAGACTCAGGCCCCAAAGACCAGGGGCCTGAGTCTCAAGTAAGGAAAGAAGTAAGGAATACATACCCAGAAGTAAGGAATACATACCCTGAAGTAAGGAATACTACCCTGGCTGGAAGACCAATTCACAAATACATAAGTAAACTGAACATACATACATTCATGAGCCCTGATGGGATGCACCCATGAATGACAAAGGAAGCTGCCTGGTGTCACTGTAAGGCCACTCTTGATAATCTTTGGTTGATCATGGTGGTGGGAGAGGTGCCTGAAGACTGAAGGAAAGCAAAGATCACTTCTGTCTTCAAGAAGAGCTGAAAGGACACAGAGAATTACAGACCAGTTAGAGTCACCTCAGTCGCTAGGAAGGCGATGGAGCAGGTAAACCTGGAAACCACTTCCTGGCACATGAAGGACAAGGTCATCAGGACTAGTCAGCATGGATTCACCGATGGGAGACATGCTTGACCAACTTCATAAATTTCTTTGAGGAAGTAACTGGCTTGGGAGAATAGGGGAGAGCTGTAGATACTATCTAGCTAGACTTCAGGAAGGCTTTCAGTACTGTCCACTGTAAAAGCTTCTCAGGGAAGCTGATGAAGTAAGGGCTGGATGATGATATTGTTGGGTGGATTGAAAACTGCCTGAACAGCAGGGCCCTGAGAGGTGATGATCACTGGAAGAAAGTCCTGTTGGGAGCCATTATTCAGTGGTGTAACTCATGAGTCCATAAGGAATCCAATACTATTTAACATCTTCTTGAGTGATCTAGATGGTCCAGCAAAACCTGGATTTCTGTGTCCAGTTCTGGGGTCCACAGTACAAGAGAGACACATATGGGGTTCTAGGAAAGAGTCTAGTGAATAAGATGATTAAGGGATTGGATCATCTGTCATGTGAGATGTCATGTGACTGTTCAGCCTGGAAAAGAGAGGGCTCAGGGGCAATCTTATCCATATATTTAAACACCTGAAGGGAGCGTGCAAAGGAGATGGAACCAGGCTCTTTTCAATGTTGCCCAGCAGCAGGACTAGAATCAATATCTAGACATGAAAAGACAGAAGTTTTTGTCCGAATAATCAGAAAATATGTTTTTACCATACAAGTGATCAAGCACTGGCACAGGTTTCTCAGCTACATGGAGTCTCCATTCTTGGATGGATTCAAAAGCGGTCTGGACTCAGTCCTAAGCAACTGGCTATAGGTGGCCCTACTTGAACAAGGGACTGGACAAGATGACCTCCAGAAATCTGTTCCAACCTCAGCTATTCTGTGAGTCCATGATTCTGTGGATGATTCCAGGGTATCTAAAAGACAGAATGCCAGAAACAGAGGAGTTTACAAGTATAGCTAAAAAAAGCAGCTGCTTCTGCCCCTCTAGAGAATTCCATCTAGCTCACCTTCAACACACAATATTTCCCCAGCCTGGTGCCTTCTCCTCTAGTTCTGTTAGATACAACGGAGAAACATTTGCCAGAAGGGAGCCAGCAGAGTGAGTTAATTGAGTAACTGGTGGTCCACCTGTATTGTTCTCTTTTTCCTTAGAGATTTTGAGGTTCATGCTAACAGCTATAGGCTAAAAGTTTTGAATTTGTTCTCATTGCATCTTCTGTCTCTGACATTATTCTAGCATCTGTAATTCTTGAATATTTCATAAAACCAACTAGTCTTTTTCACACACATGCACATGCATACGCACCGCCCCCCGCCCCACCTTCCGATTCTAAAGTCAAAAGAACACCTATATATTATCCTTGTTCCTTTTCCTGTTTTTTTGGGCATTTTTCCATTCTTGTGCTTTAAAATCAGTCTTTTTCAACAGTGTTTGTAGCTCAGATAACATCTTTTCAGAAACTTGCATTTTCCTCTGGTACTTGTCTTCTTCCCCTCACTCTCTTCAATTCACATTATTATTTTCACTAATGTCTCTATCACATAAAATGTCACGTATAAATGCCATGCTGAAGTTGCTCACACAAGCAATCTTTTTAAAGAAAAACAAAAGGGGGTTGCAAGGAATGAAGGTCAGACTTAGGCTAGGAGCTTTTGTGAAACAATAAATGAAGGAGCAGGGTGTGGGATGGGGGAAAGGGGTTTAGTAGGTGAGAATAAGCTGAGTTCTAGCTGTTCTTAAAAATCCACTCAACTACCAAAAATCAATAACAGAAAATTAACTACTAAGTGCCAGAAATACTTAATGAATGAAGCACACAGAATGGAGTGACTAGTCAGGGACTCTCTCAGGATATAACTATTTGCCATTGTCAATAGATGGCCCATGAAGGCAAATGCTGCCAGTGCCTCTGATCCTTGAAGCTGCAAATTTATTGTCCTCTCTCTGTACACCATCTTCCCACAGGCCGTATGGACACTGCATATTATATCTTCTTGAAAGTTAGCCTCAAGTCAGCCTTTGTTAATATCTATCATGCATTCTACTACCTGTGGTTGCTGCACCACAGGTGCTCAAGGGGTGCATAAGAGCTTCTGGTGAATGGCTTTGAGTGAGAGACTATTGGCAGCATTGCCAAACTGCACAGGTGGCACTGTGCTGAACCCATCACATTTGTAAAGAGCTGCACTTGGCAGGAGCAGGTGCTGAATTGGCAGAGATTCTGTGTCGAATTTAATTTACTGGATGATCTGGCTCAGCAAACATTCAGCATAGATGCTTGTTCCTGTTTAATATTAAGTAGCCGAATAAACACAACAAACACAACAGAAGAACCCCATAAGTGTTAAATAGCTGCTGAAACATACAAGTTGTTGAGATTTCCAGGAAAAAAAAAAAAAAGGAAAAATATTTTCTCTTCTTTGTCTGATAATGTGTCTGATCTGTACATGATTTCAAAGCACCATTCTTTCTGGCTTACTCAAGAGTTTAAAAATTTCTTAAATTTCTTTGTATACGCTCCAAAAAAAAAATCAATTTGTATACAAAATTTTAAGTGAGAACTTAAAAGCCAAGAGCTTGAAGCAGGGTTTCTTCTATTTTTTTTTTAAATATTTCTATCCAGCAACTAAAAGTTTCTGAGGATCTTTAAATCGGTGCAGCTCTTTGTATTTTTTACAAAGTAAAAGTAAATCAGGATTATAGTAATGTTTATTAAAAAAGTGGAGATTTATTTAAGATAAAATAAGCAAAACATAGCTATAGTTACAAAGTCACACCACCAAGCTGCAATATTCTCAGTCAGCCTCATATAGCTTAAATTTATCTTTGTGTAAGCTGGTGTGTGTTTATTGTACAAATAACTTAAAATGCTAAAGTTTATTCTATAGTAGCATGGTACGAAAGACTTCTTCCGGTTTGTTTCTTCCCAGCAGTTGCTCTGTCTTACTGAAAAGCAAAATCTGGTCCTAGGTGGTATATAAGTTGATTTTCTTGAAAAGTTGTTTTATTCTTTTAATTTCTAAATATCTCTTTCCTTCTCCAGTTATATTTTCAGAAATATATGCACTGATATGAGAGATGAGAGTCAGGTACCATTGTTAAATAATACCAATGATTTGAAGCAAAATTTAAGACAGTGAAGGGGATACAAAATTACAACAGCACTGGTTTCAAATAGTTCATCTTGAGAGTCTTCTCCTTAATTATACCTTCCAACTATTATCTGTCATTTTTAAAGGTTAAAATTAAAATATGAGGCATCTGTATTAGTTACTATTAGATCTGTATTGAGGCACTACAATTAGATATTATTGATCCGGGGTTTAGTAGCAGGATGTAGATGTTGCATATGAAGAGTATTCCATCTATTATATCAGTGGAGGAAAACACCAGTACTGTAAGTGTGTTGTGATGAAATAGTCAAAGTTTGTCAGATGATTGCAGTGATAACATTTTAAATATATCACAATGCTAATAAAATAGGCGTTCTTAGACTATGTGTTATGATCAAAATAACAATTACCCCTGTAGTTGGCTATTGTAGCCCTTGAATAATTGAAGAAGTTCTTTGGCAGTTCATGCGTGAATGTGAGCAGACATTCTCTTCCAATCTCAATAATATCACTATCAACAACAATAGTAAAAAGAACAATAACAACAATAATAATAACAATAGTAATAAATAATTTTAAACACTTATATTTGTATTTTTAAAGTACTTTTTAAACACCTTGACAAAGAAATTTAGAGTGGTACATTTTAATGAAAAATTCATGGCTAGGTATCTGCCATCTACTATAGATGATCAGAAAATTCAGTGGTGTGATTATCAAAGTAAACAATTTAATAATTGTTCACTCCAGTTTAAATGTTACACTTCATCATGAGATATTTGTGAATCAAATTATTATATTGTGCTGGCATTTCCAGGGAAATAAGAAATTGCAGTTAGATAGTTCTAAGTCTGGCTACTTTGTTTTTGTAAAAGTAGATCCTCAGTTCATTGTCTATGACGCTCATCTAATTTTTGCCTGAAGCAAAACATATTTGGCTATTATCCAGTGCACGTCCATTTAACAATTAAGATACTCCCAGTCAAGTATAATTGGCAAGATTATTTCCATTGCTGCTGTCCTCTTTATATTCATGCTTCCGATGGTCTGTAATAAGTAGCTTTTGAGATTTTAATGTTTATCAGCTTTTTCTATGCATATAGAATTATTAGTACAGTTTGTATTCAGGGAAAAAGCTAATCTTTAGACTCATTAGTTTCACCTGCAGCATTAGCAAATAAAATATAACTTGAAAGCATTAAAAAATGAAAATAAAATCAAATTTGCATTTCATGTCCATGTAATTTCAAGTCATGTTTAGGGCGGGGAGTTCACTGGTATGCAAGGTCCCAAACTGCTGCAGATTCCTGGGTTGTCAGGAGTTTCTCTGGATAACTAGAACTGCATGTAAAGGGAAGTAATGACAGAAAATCATCCCATTACCATTTCCCAAAATCTGCTTTTGTGTGTGCTGTCTTGTTTTCTCTCTTCTGTTATTTTTTTGTTGATTTGTTTTAATTTCTTTTTCGAAAAATCACTTGGGACAATCTCTAATGAAATGTAAGACTGGCTGCTTAGAAAAATCTTCCACTTAACCCTCAGTAGAAGAATTGATCTGTGTGATTATGATAAGTAAATCTGAATATATATTGCATTAAGTACTTACTAGAATATGTTTTGATTACTGAAGGCAGGCTACCTTTGTTATTTTCAATAAGTAAATGTTATAGGCTCAGATTAACTCTAAAATCCTGCCACTGGACATTGCCACAGTCTTAATCAGTTAAGACCGTCACTTCATGAAAATACCTTTATAATTGACTGACGCTGGGGGGAAGCAATCATTGGTGGGAGGTATTGGTGAGGAAGCTAACAGTAGGCTATTGCTTTAGAATATAAGAGAACAAATAGTTTCGGGAAGAGTTTAAAATTCATAGTAAAAGAACTAGGTATATATTTCTGTCTTTACACAAAATATTTCAAGAAAATACTGCAGCTCTTTGCAGGTTCTTGAGAGAGTGAGTTAAAAACCATGGATTTCTAGGGACAAACTTTTTAGCAGAGCCTGTTGCAATAGGATGAGGAGTAATGGTTTTAAAGTAAAAAAAGGTAAATTTTGACTAGATGTATGGAAGAAACTTTTTAGCATGAAGGTTGGGAAGTAGTGTAACACGTTGCCGAGAGAGCTGGTAGAAGTACTCTCCCTGGAAAGACTCAAGGTCAGGTTGAACCTGACTCTGAGCAGCCTGATTTAGTCAAAGATGTCTCTGTTCATCGCAGGAGGGGATTAGACTAGATGACCTTTAAAGGTTCCTTACAACCTAAACTATTCCGAGCCTATGATTATCATAGCCTTTCAAGTTTAAAATTACATTCGTCTTATGGTACAATTATGATGCAGAAGAAATACAGAAATATTGCTACTGTAGTTCTGAAATCTTAAACTCATGAGTCTTGAGCAAATATTTCATCGGATTATTATTTAGATTAACTCTTGAGATAATTTGATTAGCCAGCTGTAATGGCTGGTATCTTATTCTAACCACAAGTTTCTTGAAATAAGCCTTGAGAATGAAGGGCATTTAGCAATGTAAGTTCTTATTATAGCCTTAAACATAAGAGCAAAGCAAATCTATGGATGTACTCTGATGGATCAATAGATATCATTTATAAATCTGAACCTGGCATGCAAATTCATGCAGCAGAATTGACAGAGGGATCTTTTACATTGATGTTATACCAGTCTTTATTGTGAAATCTCCTTAGGAAAAAGATAAATCTCTGGTCATATTCAGTCATTGCATTCCTGATCTGTAATATCACTGTATCACTCCATAGTTCTGTTTCATTTTTGTTGTTTTTCCATTTTTTCAAGTTTTACACTTTTACAACTTATTGTACAAAATTTGTATCTTGTTAGAAACAAGTTACACATGAATAACACAGAGAGATTATTTTAAAACATCTGAAAAACTGAAGATCTTGCCTTTACTAGGTAAACACCTGCAAACATTCTGTTTGAAGCAATTTTTAGTATATAATTTTCCTTTATCACACAGATTGAGAGTGAGAGTCTTCCCTAAGAAAACTGACTTCACATAAATTGTCAACATGCCACAGATATTCTTACACGTGACTACATGTGTTTCATGGGCACTTATTCTGAAAGACGATTCTTTAAAATCTGATCTAAAATACCAGAGGGATAAATAATCACATAAAGCAACATCTTGCCTTTAAATGATGGAGTATTTGGTCATATTTCGCTTTCTGTTTATTAAACTTTTTATATCATCAACAATATTCTCACACTGTTATATGAATAGTTTGTGTAGCTGTGACAGTTAAAATGTCGATTAAAATAAAAAGATTATAGAGACTACTGTTATAACCTAGGAGACTAAAGTCTGCGATACTTAGTAAATGCTATACCAAAATTGATTCTTGTGTTTCTCTTAGATCACTACTGTAACAGGTTCAGTCAGCTTTATGGGGTAATAGAGAGGGTGGTAGCTGATCAAAGCTTTCTGGTGTTAAACTTACTAGCATCTACAAATTCTTTCACCTCTACTGTTTTCATGGGCTACTTCTGCCAGTGTTAAAAGAAGTTACAGTAGGTGTAAGACAAATGCATTCTTTGTCCAGTGCCTCCCTTCTTTTTGGACCATAGAACCTGCACAAAGAAGCTCTTGTGGCTTTCTGAAATGAAAATATTCTATTAAGTAGAGCCACAGAGTAGCACTCCTTCCTCTCCAGTGCTCTCAGGAGCATCATGAACAAGTCAGTTGGAAAGACAAAGCTTTGTATATCTGTCTGTGTTTCCAGAAAAACCTGAGACTATCACGTAGAAGAGTTCAGAGTGAATACCTATTCATTACTGTCTTGTTTTGCAAGTCATATTTTATCTGCCACAAGCACAGCAGTAGGTACCCGTGGAGCTTTCTCCTAAGAGTTTCCTAGTTCTGTCACACAGGGAGAGTTGTCTTGTTTTTCAAGGCTTTCTAAAGAATGGGATGCTATGGGAATGACATACTGTGAGATGTGAGTTATTGGTGGAGTTCATCTCTATTTTGTTTCTTATAGTCTTCTCAGCTCTTCCTATTTGTCTACCTTCTTATTTTCAGGGGAGGAATTGTCATCTCTATCTGTTCTCAAATTGTTTCTAACTGCTCAGGAGCTTCTGGACAGACATCACACTTACTTAGAGATGCACACATTTGCATCTCTAAAAACAGGGGCCAAAGTTATTTTTGACCAAGCAAACAAAACCAAGAAATCTTATGATCCTAGTTAATAGTAACTTCTAGCAGTATGTGTTGAATTCTCAGAGTGTATTCATGGATATTTTGCCCTTAGTTTCATTGCAAGTTCAAATGAAAGTATATTTTTAACTTTAGATTTAAAAAATACCTTTCTTCTTCTTTTTTTTAATCAGATCCCAGTAAATAGTATGTCTCAACATATATTCTAAATTCTAAAAAAAATCCATCCCTAGGATTGGTTTATTTCTGTAGTTTTCCAAAACTGAAAGCAGTTGAAGAAAAATTTGAGAAAAAGAAAAAGTTTACACATTATTTTACTTGAGGAAACTCTTAAGAAACTTTCTTTAAATTCCTTTCTTGGGCAACATGTATGTTAAGGCTATAGTTGTTTTATCAAATATGATGTGTGAAGGATTGCTTGAAGTTGTCCCTGACAAGTAACTTTGACAGGAAGAAACCCCTCTAAAATGGTTTCCCACACAGTTTGCTTCCTAACATATAATAATATACCAATGCTTCCATAATAAGGTGTTAATACAAGGCTAAAGGCAAAAACTTAAGAAAAGTGGCAAATCTGTAGTAAATTATTTTTGCTCAATAGCCATGCAGCATATCAGTGAAAAAAGATTAGAATAAAAAGTATGAGTTAAAAATTTAGTTTTCTTTCTTACTGCAAATACTATATTCTGTTGAAATATGAAGATCCAAGAAGCTACAATGTCAGTCATTTACCATTTTTTATTAAATTAAGAAACAAGGTGGAAAAGCAAAAGGAGAATGCCAGCACCTCCTGGGAGAAGCTATTGTTAAAAGGAAGCACCTTCATTACAAGCGTCAGTAACTCTGGTACACATGCCTTCGGTGAACATTCATTCTGGGAAAAAGGATTTGAAACTAATATTTCATATTCTTCTTTTATTTTTTTTTCCTATGTTCACTTGACCCATGCTTATCTGAGATTAACAGCTTATGTCATTGCTGAGGGATAATGAGTTTATACTGGAAACAGACATGGGCTCATATAAACCAATGCCCTAGCTATTTGTGTTTTACACGCAAGGCAAAATAGAATCAACCTTTTCTGTTTACCAAATATAGAGCTGCTAAGAACTCACAAAGCAGAGCAAGCTGTAATTAACACTATTTACCAAAATCAGCCTTGTTTCAACTCATGAATTTGTTTGAGTTGTGTTATTGACATTACTTTTTGCATAGATGTACTTGCAATTTCCTTTCTAATTAAATCCCATTTTTTAAAAAACAATCACTTATGCTAAGAGTGGAAATTCTTTTTTTATAAAAAACCTTCTGTCAGTAGAGGTGACTTCCTGAATGTAATGATTAGAGCAATTTTACTGCCTTTAATAACTGTTCTCATGGGAAATAATTGCATTGACACAGGAAATCCAAAGAAAGTGTCCTAGTTGATGAAAAAGGAAATTACATACATCCTAACCTTAGAATGCAGGCATAGAATAGCAAATAAGGCACTAATCTAAGAAGCGTGGATTTTATTCTTAGTTTGGGCACAGATTTCTCATCATCTCTTTTCACTGCTCATTTCTTTGAACTCTAAGTTCCTAGGATGATTGACGCTTATTGCTTAGAGGACTTCCTACAATGTTCTCAGTGACAACTTTTGGATACTAGCACTGTGATTGAATGTTTTCCCTTCTCTACATTAACACATAAAAAAAGAAAAAAGAAAGAGTCTTAATAAATGTCCTCTTAGTGTTTTGTGGTTTAGAAAATAATTACAATAAATACTTTTTTTTATTATTTTGATGCATTATGATCACCATCTGGTGGTTTTTCATATATTCTAGCAAGGTACTAAGTGTAAAATGTATACATATTTTTTTAAAGCATTATTCTAAGGGAAATAGTATGGTGATTTTGTGACAGATTGTGGCAGTAGCAAAGCTGTAACAAAAAACTTGTTCTCGTCTTTATAGGTCTGTCGTCATCTTTATAGGTTAAACAACAGTCTAAACTAAAAGCAGATTTACTACATGAAAATAGGATGCCAGTGTGTATCTGTGTATGAAGAGAAAATACTTTTGGAAAAATAACAAACTTAGTGATATGAACTGCACTATAATCCCTGTAACAGAATTGCTGTTCAAGAACAGACACTACAGTAACTCAATACCACCTCCAGTTTTGGGACTCTGATACAAGCAGGACATCAATAAACTGGAGTGAGATTAGCAGAGAGCCCCCAGGATGGTGTAAGGCTGGAGCTCTTGCCCAGTGGGGAGGGGCTGAAGGCTGGTTCACCCTGGATTAAGGGTGGTTTCAGAGGGTCGTAATAGCATTGCCAAGTGACTGCGGTGAGATTACTGAGGAGATGGAACCAGGTGGAAGGAAGACAGATATAGTCCATCTTTGAGCAGTTTTGACTTGTCAGAGTAAATAAAACTGGATGGAAAAAGGAATGAGAATGTCCTGGACATGCAGCTGCTACTTACGGTTATTTGCGACTTAACCCTTAGACATAGCATAGACAGCAATTTCGTGTTACAATATTTCTCTATTGAAAATGGAATGTTTATAAAATTCCAGAAAAATACAGACACATCTGTTTCTTCCCATGCTTTGTGACAAGTTCAATTGTATCTCTTTTGTGCCAGAAATACAGGGCTAATTAAGCAATGAGGTATTAAACTTTTTGTGCTGTCATCTTTGTTCCAATCTAAATTAACAGCTGCCAGTTCTGTCCAAAAGGAGAATGAAGGACCATCCTGTGCCTTCTTCCTTTTTGGAAAAATGACATATGCATTATGTCTCAGCTCTGTCATGCCTCAGCTTCAGCTCTGTCTTCCTTTTGCACAACTGTGTTTAGCATCCTATTCATTCTGGACATTCTTTTGGGGCTCTTTTTCCATTTGGCCAACATTATCTTTGAAGTGCAGCACTAAAACTAGATGAGATGCTTGAAATGAGAGTTTGAAGGTCTGATAAGAACAGAAGAGTTACTTATGACTTTTACAGACAATGTTTCTATCTGTGCCACAGGTGGAGTACTTTGAGTTAATCAGAATCTGAACTGAACTGTTTGAGTAGTGTTATTTGTACTTTAAAACACAGCAATCTTACCAGCAAACAGGGAATATATTTTAAAATAAACAAACTAAATGATTAGTTATGCAATTTATTTTGTTAGGGATGTGACCCAGTCTTTGATATAACTTTTTAACTTTCTCTCAACTTGTTGTGTTCAAGTTCAATTTTCCTTTTTGCATCTGATGTCTCTGGGACCTATGTATCCTTATCTTTGTAGGACTGTGTCTCAGACTGCATTACTACAAAGAATGCAAAGTATTTTATCCTAATCAAGAAAAAAACTAAAACAATGCCCCTTCAATTTCCTAAGTTCATTTTCCTATACCTGTAGTAACTTCTGTTTTTACTGTAATACTTCTTCTCCCACATCAATTAAGTTGGTTTTATATCAAGAAGAGAGAAGAAAGAAGGGAGAAAACAAAAATTTAATTGTATATATAGATGTATCTGTTACAAAAATTTAATTGTATATATAGATGTATCTGTTATATTTATAGGTTGATATTAATTTCATGTAAGGACTTTTTATGTTTTAGCACTCCAAGTTATAACTTGAACTGTATAATTTCAGTTTTAGTTTTAAGAAATACCCACTACCAGTAATATTCAGTACAAAGAGTATCATTAGTGTCAGACATTTTATTCTTTTATTGAACGTTTCATTTACAACTCAAAATTGAGACTTCCATAAATCAACTTGCAGCTGTGCCTCAGAATTTCTTTCCATTTCTCCATTTTTTCTACATACAATAGAGTACTTTCAAGCAGTGGGGATTAAATCAAATTGCCATAGCTATTCTATTCCCAAAAGCTGTAGGAACCTCTAATGTTTCCAGGCTGTCCTACAAATGGATCCACCTATAATTCTCTCCAAACACTACAGGGTTAAAAGATGCTTCAAAGTCTGGTAAATTACAAATTATCACTGCACTTCCTAGGTATCCATCCATCAGTTCCAGTTTTAATGTCTGTAAATAAAAGGAAGATACACAAAGTAATAAGCACCATAAAATAGAAAATTTTGAACTACTCAGCCTCAGGGAGAAATATTGATTTTAGAACATGATAACTGAACATGATAATTTTTATTGTTGTTCATGTAGCTATATGAACTTATATATCGTACACATATATAAAATACAAGCTTAGAAAGCAAATAGGATGCATTTAGGAATTTATATCAGTGTTACTGATTATGGTCAAATATATGCTAACTATTACCAATATTATAGCAGTGTTCAGAGATGTAGTTTACTGATACTGTTGTGATAGTTTGATTTTTAATTACCCTATGGACTGCCTTCTAGCACTTTCTGTAACTAAATGTGTCAGCTGTATATTCATAGGTGGGTTGAGTTTTTTACAGACTTTACATTCCTGGACCATGGATTTTTTCAACAAAATTGAAGAGTTACACAGATTAAACTTTCTAGCAGGAAAGAGAAGTTTAAGTTTTAGATTTTATCCTCCTCTAGTCAACAGAGGCCTTTCCAAAGTGTTCCCAGAAGAGTTCAATTATTTTAAAAAGTATCAGCTGGATGAAGAATTTTAGACTTATTCAAAATATCCTGCTTAACCTCCATCATCTTACTCAAAGTCATACAGTGTTCCAGTTCCAAAAGTTATGCAAGATTATGTTTATTAGAATTAGTTAAAATTATAAATCTTGGAGTGTCTTTTTGAAAAGATGTTGATATATTTTTGGATTACATTGGATAATATTAGTTATTGACAATAGCTGTATCATTTTGCACTTTCATATAGGACCCACAGTTATAACAGCAGTTCTATAAAGCTTTTTTATTTCCTGTTTCACTCTTATATACCTTAAAACAACTGTTTGCTAAGGTGACTTCTCTATGAGAATTCTGCTGTTACTACCAATGAGATTTTCTCCTTCCTAATATAAAGCAAGACAAGCTCATAAAAATCTCTTTAAAAGCTACAGTTAACTGCCATCAGCCATGAAATAACTCACAAGCCTCCCAGGGAAATGATTACAATGTATTTCTCCTCTAACTTGAAGAAGAAAGGATTATGGATCTGTTAGAGAGAGTCCAGAGGACAGCGAAGAAGATGATTGGAGGGCTGGAGCGCCTCCCATGTGAGGATTTGTTCAGCTTAGAGAAGACAAGGCTCAGGAGAGACCTTATAGCAGCCTCCAGGGGGGACTACAGGAAAGCTGGGGAAGGACTTTTTATCAGAGATTGTAGTAACAGGATGAGGGGTAATGGTTTTAAGCTGAAAGAGGGTACATTTAGATTAGATATTAGGAAGACTGGTTTTTTACTGTGAGGGTGGTGAGGCACTGGAACAGGTTGCAAGAGAACTCATGAAAGCAGCATCCCTGGAGGTGTTCAAGGCCAGGCTGGATAAGACTTTGAGCAACCTGACCTAGTGAAAATTGTCCCTGCCCACTGCAAAGGACTGGAACTAGATGTTTTTTAAGGTCCTTTCCAACCCAAACCATTCTATGATTCTATGTATAATTCCATCTATTCTGCATGTAACCTAAGAAAGATTATGCCATTCTGCATGTGTGTATCCTGCCATGCAGAAGTATCTTGGGGCTGAATTCGACTGTTGAAAGGAAGCTGCTGACTGAAGCTTTATTGCTCAGACTATATAGACAGATATGTGTTATACGTGTAAGAATTTCAGTCAGGCAAATATATACAGGACCTTTAACAGCATTTGTAAGGCATCACTACCAGTTGTTAGAAATCCTTAAGTGACACTACATTTGTTTGATGTAAGAGAACAGGGTTAACAGCTTTTACCTGGCACGTACAGTGGGCTGCATGAAGGTCTTTGGAAGTATTTATGAGAATCTGAAGTGTTGTTCAGTGTGTACTTTACATCCTACCACTTCATCTGTTGAAGTCATTTAGAGGAGAGGTAATAATCCACGCCATTAATAATCTGGGAAAAAAAATACCTAAGGGGAAGGCAGAGGCCTTTGGGACTGGAGACGCAAGACTCAAGAATCCACACATTCATGTGTTTACATTTTATTCATTTCTTCTCATTTATTTATTACAATTGTTCAATTTAAGAAAAAAAAAAAACTCAGATAATTGTTTTCACTAAATATCTTACACCGTTTTATTTCCTTCTTTGGTACTAATGTGTAAGATTTTTCCATGTCATTAAAGAAGCCATGTCTAATGAAATCTACTGGTGCATGTATTCAGTGTGCAGGCTTTTACAAGGCTGAAGAATGCCTGAGAAGTCCAACATACCTCAGCACCTTGTTAACATAACAGCAATCTGGTTTTCATATCGTTCACCACAGGTATATGTAAACCCCAAAAGATTTTCAAGAAAATCTTTAAAAAAGGATTAGGCCGCAGGCACAACTGGAGTGATATGGTATAATTACTCGTAATTTGTAATGTCATTTTGTGAAAGAAATAATTTAATAATTAGTGGTTTTGTCCTTAAAATGTGCCTGTTGCAGAAGGAAAAGAAGCCAATCTAAGAGTACTTTTGCCCAAATTAAAACAGCAATGAATGTTTTTATGTGAAAGAACTTCTTCTATTTTTATTTTTTTATATAAAGACCCTATTAATGAACAATCCCTTGCCTTTCTAGGTTCACGCACAGAACACTTCTTGGATTGCTATCTAAACCTCAGCTGTTCTCCAGTGTTATTTGTTCCATGACTAATAATTTGCATTTACTAGGCACATATAAACTCTCTTGTTATTTTTCCTTAACTTTTGCTGTTCCTATACTCTCCCTATTGTGTTCATAGAATTTCTCATCTGTCTCCATTTCTGAGATTTTTCTTTCATGATATGCATAACAGTCTGAACTAGTTTTATTTGTATATTTCAGTGAGTGCAGCCTCTGCCTTGTGCTTGGGCTTCCGTTCAGTTTTATTAATCTGAATATAACATAACTTTCATTCAATATTTTAATTTGGTGATTTATAAAGTTTAAATAGTCTGTTCCTTTTTTTTTTTTTTTTCCTTTGTAAATCATGTTAAGGAATGGATAATTTCTTCAATTATTTACTTTGTATACCATTGCACATTTCTTTTATTCTGTCTGCTTTCTAGAAGTATAAAAACAACACTTGCTAGCACTTAGTCCTTAGTGGCAATGTCTGCTATTTTGATATCCCAGGTACTAGTTTAAATTAGAATTTGTTTTACATTTTTATTATTAGCACTGATGTTGTTATCAGTAGAATTTGATAGCATTTGTAGCCCTGCTGGTTCCTCTTATACAATCCAAACAAAAGTAGAGAAAGGAAAAAGAGCTGTGCTTACCTCATACATCAGTTATTAACATCAAGAGGGATTGCAAGGTGTGTTCTAGTACTTCTAAATTATCTTTTACCAAACACCTTCAACACAGAAAATTATTATCATGTCAAATGTCATAAGAACATGCACAGATGTTGCACACTGATAAGGTATTTTGCATTATTTCATGCAATTTATTTTTTTGACAGTTGGTTAATATAATTTATTTCAAACTGATCGATTACTGGGTGTATTAACATTCCAGTTAGACCTTTGCTGTTGATGTGGAGATTTAGTTGCACACTTCTTCTCAGTGATATAGAGATATATAGAGTCTTAGAATGACTGACAATTCCAATTTTCTGTTAAATTGCTTCTGGTGTGTTTAGGAATTGTCATATCATAGGTATGACTAAGCGTAATAATTCAATTTATTCTTATATACACTGCTCTGTTTCTAATCTAAGAAGGTTTGAATCTATTAAATATCAAAAAAAAAAGAGATTGTAAGAACTGTGTCTACTTTGTGAGTAATCTCTGTGGGTCATCAACTACTTTACTGAAGTGCTTCTTGTTTTCTGTTTGGTAGAAACATGAGTATTCAATGGTCCTTTTATGTGCATTTCTGTCTCTGGTGTATCCTTAAGTGTGTGTAATCAAGTACAAATGTACTATCTCAAGCTTCTCAGAGCTGTAGCTTTCGTAACAATCCCTATGTATTTCTAGAGCTGTTTATCTGTTGTACAAATCAAAGAATCATATTTCAAAGTAGTTTTATTTACTTCTATTAGGTTACTAAAGACAGTGCTTATTTAATGTGTCTGCTTTGTTTTATAAATGTTACCATAGAAAGCATGAGTGAATAACTTTCTCAAGGTGACGATGGAGGTGCTTGTCTTTTTTTAAATCTATTGACATAATACTGTGAGGCTAATAATTTGGACCTCAGTTGAACAAAAATTAAGCAATAAATGAACAGAATTAACCATCTTGCAAGAATTCTTTTTGAAATACCTAAAGCTTTTAATGCTTTCAGTCCCTAAGCATCAGGTAGCTGTCAAGCACATCTTATGACACATTGTTGAACAGCAACTGCTCTAATGACTTTTAGCTGGTGGAGATTTTACTCCCTCCTACCCACTGATAGCTATAGTGCAGGTACAGGACTTCTTGTTCTGGGTTGTCCATCATGCTCTAGAAAATACACCCTCTTTCAGGGTGCTGACACATTGCCACCCCAGTGCAGCAGAGAAACAGCACTAAGAAAGATTTACTGATGCTATACAGTTCTTGAGGGGGTGGATTCCAATGTCTGCGTGATAAGAACCACCTTTGGAAAAACATGCATGTTCTACTTACAGCTCTTCTATGGCAGTACAAGGTAACAGAGTCCTAGCAAACCAGTAGTTTTGGCAATAGAAATCCTATGTCAAGGAAATGACAGTGATATTGAATTTTTAAACAAATGCAATTCTCTTCATCCAAAGGTAATATATTTTCCTTCAACACCACTTTTACTGATGGCTTGTTTTAGTTTCATGTTTCCTGCTCTTAAATGTCTGTGTTCAGAGGAGTGATTCTACAGAGACAACATGATTTTTAATAGATGGGCTGGTGATGTTTCTACTGAAAGTGCTGCTTCTAGAAATATCATCTTTCTTACAGTTCAAGGAAAGTCAGTACACAATAACCTGACTTCATTCTAAATCTGATTTCACGCTCTCCAGTTCGTATTCATTGTTTTTCTCATTAACTTTAGATAAGATAAGAACACAAGCTGGAGGCACAGTATTTTCCTCAAGATTTTTTCCCTCTGGATGTAATTTACTAACTTTAATAAAAGCTAGATGTGAGAACAAATTATTGTATGTCTTTCTGTTACTTGGTCATCAGAAGTTTTTTGGAATTTAGCTTTCCCTATTGTGTGCTTCAGATGTATTTTTTCAAATTTCTGTTCTCTCTTCATGATGCAGAATGTGTCTGAACAGAACAGTGGAACTGTAGAGAGAGATCTGAAAACTTCCCTTGAGGAGTGTAGACATCGGGTGGTAAGACTAAGTGCATCACACTGTTGCCAAGGAACAGCAAAATGCCTACTTGTGCAGAAGGTTAATGCATGTGTATAGTACTTCACACAGCAACTCTGTATCGGTTGCTGTGGGTAAATCGACACACTGAATTTACCCTGTGTGGTGATAAAGACAGTTCTCCTGCATATTTATCTGTCTTCAAAAGAGCAATCTCTCAGGAACACATGGAGCAAATGTCATCAAGCTCCTTGTACTTCTTGTTCTTTGTTGCCTTGCTTGTACTGACTAATTTTTCCTCAGATTCCTCCCAGTGGTAGCCTGGAAGCCTGATTGGAAGGATACTGCCTGAGGTCATGCTTTTGACTTGTGTGGCTTACGAGACATCCTCTTCCTCATTTTCCATCTTTACAAGTGAATCCAGGTCATCAAAGATGCATCTTACTAAAAGTACTTTCATGCCAAAAGTTTATTTGAAAATACAGAGGGAAAAAATGAACACTAAATATCATATGCAGCTTACTACTTGGAAAACAGTTTCACAATATCTGCCTATGTATCTGACTATATATCTTTGAAAAAATATTGCTGTCAAGTGCATGTCTATCTTTATCAAGACTACCTTTCTACTTCCAGTAAGAACTAAATAGTCACAAGGAGTCTTTTTCCAGTAGCTACGAATTTTTCTATTTCATAGCCTCAAGTACTATCAACAAAATTGGCCCAAGTACATAAAAAACAGAAGTGGCTTTGTTTGTTTGTTTTCACTTCAGAAGGTACTAGTGCTCCTTTTCTAACATGGTCTTTTTTGTGCCTGCCTGTCAATATGTTTCTTTAGGAGGATTTTTGCTCAAATACTGCAAAAAAACTTTGTAGGAGTCATTTGTCTATTTATACCAAGCACTTATTTTAATGACATCTTTTATTTTCAAATTTGACAAAAAGATTTGTTTTGTGTGTTCCTGTTTTTATTAGATAGTTAGATAGCTATTTAAATCTTGCTTTTTGTTTTTGTTTTTTTTTCCTTATTTACAGTTGTATTATTCTTGTAGCATTTATTTTCCTAGCTATTTACTGAACCCTTTTGTGCTGGCAGCCAAGGACTAGTGGATTATAGGAACACAGTGTTCTGGTTTGAGCTAAAGTCGAATCAGTTTCTAACTTTTCAGCTAAACCTACCTTACCTAAGTAACTTCATTTTCTGAAGGTTAACTGCATGTTTTTCACACAATATTTGTCTCTAGAAGTGATAACATAGGGCAACAGTATGCAGAAAGCCATGCTTATACTTATTCCTGCAGAAATGAGGGCCATCCTTGAGCTGATGGAATGCTGTAAGTCAGAAGAGAGTTGCAGTTGCGTAGTGAGGCAGACAGGACAGGTGACCCAAAACTGTCCAAAAGAGTATTCCATCCCATATATATCATACTCAGTATAAAACTGAGGGATCACAAGGTCAAGTTGTTTTCTTTGATGACCAATGTCCAGTGAGGACCTCATCTGTCTTTTTGCCCTGATCTTGGGTCTATGTGTTCCTGATTCCAACTCCCTCCTGTCCGAGTCCAGGCCAGCAGGTTTTTGCTGTACCTGCTCTGCAGTATCTGTGATGATGTATCAGGGGAGGAGGGGCCAGGCAATATCTTATATTCATACATACTTCGTTACTTTCCTATTATTATTATTGATATTGTTTCATTAATGTTATTTTAGTTTTAGTTTCCTAGCCAATAGTCTTTATGTCCTATTTCCCTTTCCAATTTCCAGGGAGGAGGGACGGGAGTTATGCCCACAACTGCTCATATTTACCTGCTGGTCAGGCCCTGCTGGGGCTAAACTCTGACACAGAAAAGTGAAGACAACCTTCTGGGCAACTAAATTGTAAATATTTTTCACAACCCGAGTAACATTCAAATTAAAAATAGGTTTTTTAGACTCATTCTTTATAATGGGAAGCTGATGCAAAAATTCCCTTGTCTGTTATTAAATCACATTTACCCATGCTCCTTTGTGCCAGTCCTGCCTTCAAATTTAGTTCAGTGTTTCGCACCCTTGTTTCCTGTCTCTTGATCTTCTTTACAAGTAATAATCACATCTTCTTTCTTCCTAAACTCTTAGTTTATTGCTAAATGCAGCTATGTGCGAGCTCGCCTGATGCCAGAAACCCGTACCAATTCCCTCTATCAGAGAGGATTATTAGCCTAACCATGGGAGAGGTTAACACAACTCTACAGCTTCCAGTACTGCACGAGCCTATACAGAAATATTGAGGAGCGTATGGCACACCTTGCTGCTAGTTCAATGTCCCTTCAGACTACAGTTTCAATCATTTCCACCCGGCAGCATCCCTGATTCCTGACTGCAATCCCATTGCTGACTGCTTGTTCCCTGTCTCGTGTCAGCGCAAGAGTTCTTATGGACATTTCCTACTCCCATGTGTTCAATGGCCTCATTAAGTCTTACGCCTCATCAAAAGAAGTAAAAGCAAGAAAGATGGAAGAAGGGATCAGTAGGAAGGGTATGTTCAGCCTCATTGCCATTTTATGCCTAATTAAATTGACTGTGAAACTATGACAGTAAGACTGAAATCAAGTGAGACAACTAAACTAGCCTGATAGCAACCTGCTGTCATCATATTTTTCTGTTCAGCTATCCTGTTTGAGCGCACCAGAGCTTTAGGCTGCAGCACTCTTCTGTTCTTGCTGCTGTGAAAAGAAGCAGCTGAGGCCAGCATTCAGTTTTCTCATTGGACAGTAGAGGCAAAAGTGGCTTATTGTAACCTGCTAATGTATTTATTGTTCTCCTTTGGTATTTCCAAGTGGAAAACTAAGATTTTTAGGTAATTTAGATGTATCTGCTTTGCCTGTCAGTTCATTGTTCTCTTCAGCTAGGCAAAAGTTACAATGAATGGTGTCACATTTTAAGACAGGTTTCTATATTCCACTGCTAGGCATTTCAGGTCCAGGTGAGCCTAAAATAATCTGAATCTGGAAATAGGATCGAGACACTTATTTGGAATGAAATTCTAACTTATTTTATTCCACTAGCTAGATCTTTTTTTGTTTTATTTTTGCTTGTATTAAAATCAGTTGAAAAACTAATATGTTCCCATCTGAGATGATGTAAAAGCTAATGGAAATGTCTTGTTTATTATTTTTTTGGCACTATGAGTTCTGAGCAGCATTAAAATATACAATGAAATGCAGAAAGGGAAAAAGGTCAGGACACAACTGGTCTGACAGTCCTGCTGCAGACTTTCTGGAGGACCCTGTCACTGGTTTTCATTTCCTTGCCTTAGCTTCCTACCTGTTATGTTAAAATATTAAGATTTTTGCTCCAATTGTTCATTCAAAATTGCTATTCCACAGAACTGTAGTTTTAAAGTTCTGAGTTTCACAACTAATGAGATGTGAAAAATCATAGTTAGGAAATCTTAATGTGAAAACAGCATCAGTCCTTCAATTCCTATATGTCTGTTCAATGGAGAAGTGAAAAAAATCCATTCCTTATGAAATTCTTAAGACACTAGTTACCACACTATTTCTCAAGCTATTCACAAGCAAGTCTGTGAAACTTTATAGCTGTCTTGATTTGACAAGTTAAAAAGTTGTAGAGTTCAGATTTAAGCTAAACTTGTCACTACCCTCAAGATGTTGTTTGTTTGCTGCAGTCATCTTTATGAATAATAGCTAAAGTAACACTGCTTCTTTCCTTCACGTTGGAAAGAGGATGGAATTACACAAGTGAAAAGCATGTTGCATTTTGTTTTTTCTTTAAGCTTATTGGAAAATATTCCTTCTCAACTGAAAAACTTAAAGGACTTTATAGAGCATTTCTCTTTTCTACAAGATCAAAGCCCTCAAGGAATTTGTGTTGGTCCTTTCCTTTAAGACGACAATCGATAAAATTTAGCAAGGCTAAACCATGTCTTCATGTAAAATCTAGCATACTGGTTTCCATTGGCATCAGTAAAATTTTCAAGACAAAGGATATAGAGGTCAAGAATGACATGTAATGATAATTAAAATAAAATTATAGTAATAATCTTTGCTGATGTTATAGTTCTTCCCTGTGTGAGGACTCTTCAGAAATTATAGGGGAAATTACCACTCTTTATAGAACAACCAGTAAAGGAAAACCTTCTAGATACTGCTTTGTTACCTTCCTGACTGAGTCATTAAGTGCCACAACTATGTACCTGTTCTTAGTTTAGGTTTTACTTTCAAGATGAAATTAAAATCAGCTGACCTTATTAATTTATATTTGTACATATACACACACAGAATTTTAAGTAAAAAAAAAAAAAAGACAAAGAAGAAAACTGAACTGCCAGCTAACGTTGAGCTGCTGGAGTCTTGTCCTCGCCCTGCAATGTACACCCATGATACTGTGCCAACAAGTCCTCTCATGAAACTGGAGTTACACTTTCATGAAGAATTTGTTTTAGCTATATTTATGTTTTGGCCAGGTTTGAAATGGCTGATTGTCTCATACACACCCTCAAGTGTAGGGTGCAACTCTACAGCTGTTGTGGTTAATCCTGCTTAAGTTGTACTGCAACAGCAGTTTCACTTTGAAATACAAAACAGAGTCCATTCAAGGAAATCGTTAATTTTAATAATAAATACAGTTCTAGTGTTCTCATTCACAAAAACATACAGTGTGGAAAAGAAACAAGGATCACCAAATGAGAAGATAAGAAGTGGTTAAGTAAATAGCAATGGATAAAATAATGACTCTTCTTAAGTATTTTCTGAAATTGTCATACCTTTGTAAATTATTTCAGAAAAAATGCAGGCAAAACAAATACATATTTTTTTTAATGTTTGAAGGAGAATAAATCAGGTTGACACATGTTTTGATACTATGTGATCTAGAGTTGTTTGTATGAGCAGATATTGAACAGCAGTTACACCTAAGAAAATAGTCTGAATAAGAAAACACTTTCTTGGTGATGCATACAATTTCTTAAGAGAACTCTATCCAATAGAACAGTTCTCAGCTACTTTTATTGTACCAACTTAACATGCAAGATACTTCCACAGAACTAAGATTTCTCACAAACTTTACAGTTTTGCAAAAGTAGTGTCCATCTAGAAGCATTTAAGGCAGAATTTTCAGATGGAAGCTTCCTATTGTGTGTAATACTTTGCAATACATAACAGCCTATTTTTGACCAGGACACCTTCTGATGTGTAATGGAGATATATATCATTTCCAGATCCTATTTTTCAAAGATCACATAAGGTCGCATCTGGGGGTAGCACAAACTGACTTTCTAGGCAAAGCTTTTCCATCTCTGAAAGGTTTTACAGAACACATTACATTTTACCTTTAAGGTAGGATAGCTCCATAGCAACATTATAGCTTGCATACTGGTGTGTATTCATGTGCACAACTGCTTTAGTGTCTTTCTTTCCTTTGAAGCTCTTTGGCCACGTGTTCTTAATGCAATAGAACATGGTGAAGTTACAGTTTGTTGTCTATGTGCTTTTCTGCAGGCATCTTTACCATATTGCTTTTTTCCTTCTCCGTTTTAAGGATAACTGGAGGAAGAGATGAGAGACGGTTCAGCTTTATTTAGCTTTTCCTATTTTTTGTTCCCCTTCTTCTTTAGATAAAACAAGAAATGATATGTCTGTGGTCTGAAACAAATAGGATTAGATTCTATTCTGATACCCATCTTTTAGCCTCTTCATACATTGTTTTATTCACCACAGGTATGGAACTATATCATAATAATCTCTTGTCATTTCAAAATGTGAGCATATTGTGAGACGGAGGTTGTAAGAGGCTGATTCTTGCTACTTAAATGGTTTGCCTTAAATAATTTGTTCTGCACCTGTTAAGACTGCCGCGAAAAAACAGTATCTCTCGGTGAACCTCACCTTGCAAGCAGCACAGTTTGCTGCCAGGAGAAGTCATACTACAATCCTGCCGGTGGGGGGAGAAAGGGCAAAATGATACATCGGACTCACCAGAGATCCCCTCCAAACACTCTAGACTCAGTTTCAGAACCTTCCATTGTGCAATTCCACCAAAACCTGTAAAAAGCACTCTGAAGACAGGGCCATTGCATGCCTGCCACTGTTAGAAGAAGTTTACAGTGCTGGATTCCCTACAGCGGTAAATCTTTGCTGTTTTTCTTTTACTTCCTCTTTATTTTCTCTTTTCCTTTTCTTTCCTTTGTTCTTTTTGTTCTTATCACTGACTTAACAAGCCAACAGTTCTCCTATCCTAAGATTTTGGTTATGAGAATAAATTCCTTTTAAATCAACCGTTGGCGTCACTTTCACCTTAATGAGGTGAAGTGAGTCTCTAATTTTCTTGACAGACCCAAGGTCTACCCCTGGTGACTCCTGGAATGTCCAAGTTGGGTCACAACAGTGGTAGACAATCGAAACTACATGCTGATTGTGAAGTACAGTTAGGAGAATCTTTTGTTCCTTACACAAATGAAATCATTTTGTTTGCCACAACTTGCCAAAAGGAAATGATTGTTACCATCAGAAACCACTAGTTGAGATGACATTTTGAGAGCTGTGACTTTACAGTGTAATAGTGTGCAACTTTTTAATTATATTTTTTTTTTCCTGTTTGCTTTGTACCTTTTCAATAAGGTTTATTCTCTAGCCTGTTTTATTGACTTGATGTTACAACTGAGATATATATGTTGGGAAGCTTCAAGAACTAAACTCCAGTTTCTCCCTCTAGACTATGGATGGTAGCTCTTTGAAATTTAGGAAGCCTCGCTGCTCAAGAAACTATTCTTTTTCTCTGCAACATCATATGGTTGTTATGAGAACTGCAGTTCTAAACTAAATGATTTTTCATTATTAGTGATATATCGCTTTGAAATCCGCTGAGTGTTATTTGCAGTAGCTTGATCTCCTTTCAATTCAAAGGGAAGTAAGGAAGAAATAAAATGTACCTGATGTTGGGGTGCATCTCAGATACTGTGTTCCGTTTTGGGCTCCTAACTACAAGAAGGACATTGAGGTGCTGGAACATGTCCAGAGAATAGGTACGAAGCTGGTGAAGGGTTGGAGAACAGATCTTTTGAGGAGTGGTTGCAGGAGCTGGGGTTGTTTAGTCTGGAGAAGTGGAGGCTCAAGGGAGACCTTATTACTCTCTGCAAGTGATAGGGTCCACTCCCAACAGCACTAGTGTTCGGGCCCACTCTAACCTGCACAGTCAAAGAAAAAGGGTCTTTTGATATCTGTGCAGCAAATCAGAGCCTAAAATCTCCCAGGGTAAATTCAAATGCAGTGTTTCTTTTGGACACAGCCAAAATAACAAGTGAGATATTCAGGTGCACTCCAAGTCGCAACTTCTTGAAGTTGCAAAAACAGATCTGTTCAGATCACAATCCGATACACTGAACATAGTCAAGGTCACTAAACAAACTACAACACAACATGGATTCGATCCAATACACCATAGCGCCAAGGAAAAACAAGGTACAATAAGATAAATTAGAGAAAGAGAAAAGTTGAAGGGAAAAAAGAAAAGTAGTCACCACTCCAGTGGGGTATGGTGGTTCCTCCAGAAAACATGGTCCATCTGGCAGCAAATCCTCCAGCAGCAATTCTTCAGGAGCACATGGTCCAGTAGTTCTTCAGGGTAGTCCCTCCTCAGGCCAGTTCCAAAGGGTCCTGAGTGCACACACTGTGCCTTCTTGGCAGGCTCTATTTAAATGGCAAGTCCATGCCCCAATTAGCATGTGAGGGATGGTCTTGCTGTGAAACTTCTCAAAGTGAGGCATACACAGAAACTCCTTTGGGAAGGTTCTGGAATTGGGACTGTGGGCTCCAGTGTCACTGGCATTCAACAGGCCCTTGCCAGAATAACCTCTGTGTGAACAGTTTTGGTACGCATGTGCAGTCAGGTGTGTGTTGGGGGGCAGTTAGACCATCTGCGGGGATGGGATGGGGGGGTGGGTTATGCCTGCTCCTGCACTTCCCTCTCTCACTGTTAACCAGGAGCCGCAGAAAAGCCCCTCAGGCCCACACAGCCCTGCACTCAATCCTTAAGGCACAGCAATACAAGTAAAGAACTAGATCTTTACAGCAACTGCTTGAAAGGAGGTTGTAGTGAAGGGAGCGTTGGTCTCTTTTCCCAAGTAATACTCATGGAATCATAGAATTATAGAATCATAGAATCACAGGATAGTTTGGGCTGGAAAGGACCCCACCTTCAGGGATGGGGCAGCCACAACATCCCTGGGCAACCTGTTCCTGTGCCTCACCACTCTCATGGTGAAGAAATTCTTCCTTATGTCTAGGCTAAATCTTCCCCTCTCCAATTTATATGCATTGCTCCTCATCCTATCACTACAAGCCTTTGTGAACAGTCCCTCAGTCGTGCTTTTCACCAACTGAGAAGCTTTAGAACTTTTACTGGAATGAGGAGACTGATTTTGATTGTAAAACCAACCTTGACAAAATTATCAATCTGTATCAGCTCACGTGTAGATGTTGTGCCTCAGGACATGGTTTAGTGGTCATGCTGACATTTTGTTGATGGTTGAACTTAATGATCTTAGAGGTCCTTCCCAACTTGAATGCTTCTATTCTATTCTGTTCTGTTTTGTTCTGTTCTCATTATGCAGTTCTATACCTAGCTTGGAAACAGAAGTGAAAGGAAACACAGTCAACCACAAATTAGTAGTTACTTAAACTGGCATCAACAGAAATCTGTGCAGCTAAGTCTGAGTGCATTTTCGAGATCTTCCCTGTTCTGCTGGTCATTCTCCAGAGGGATCTGGCTATCAAAGTCACATGCCAGGAAAAGCTCAGCTATGTCCTTCTTTTTTCTTCCACTACATAGTATTTAATGTAACGTAATTTACTTTATTTTACTTTACTTTACTTTACTTTACTTTACTTTACTTTACTTTACTTTACTTTAATTTAATAAACAGTATAGTTTGTTTAGAAAGTTCCATGAGAAGGCCCATGAGAAGGACTGATGTTGGAGAAGTCTGTGTAGGTCTCTAGTGGGAAAGACACAACGCTGAAGCACAGGAAAAGTATGAGGAGTTTTCCCCTGTGGAGGAATGAGCAGCAGAAACAACATGTGGTGAACTCACCACAACCCCCATTCTCCATCCCCTTGTGAGGGTTGGGGGAGACAAGGCAGAGAAAACTAGGGGTAAATTTAAGTACAGGAGGAAGGGAGGGGTTTGGGGAAGGCGTTTTTTAAATTTGTGTTTATTGTTCATTATCATGTTCTGATTTGGTTAGTAAAAAATTTAATTTTCCCCAAGTAGAGTGTGTTTTGCCTGTGACAGTAATTGTGCTTTCTTGGGCACCCAGCATCTAGACAGGTTCAACCCACCTCACCTAGCTTATTAGTGTTAAAATCAGTGCAGGTAAAATGTTAATAGGTGTTGATTACTTTTTTTCTATGTGGTAGATTTTAGTTCTGTGGAGGCAGACTCCTTCCTGCAGTCAGGCAACAGCTCGTGTCAGATAGGAACATAATTTACTGAGTAGGAATTGAACTCTGCTTATTTTGTGCCTCCCCTAACAATGTTAAAGGTGGAACTTAGCCTAAAGATGCACAAGCCAAGTGGAGAATTTATATAGACATGTGGAAAGAGAAAATGCAATCACACAAAATAAACATTGAAGAGAGAGTGCCTTCAGAAGAGATACATTATAAATTAACTTCTTAAAAATGCAATAATTTATGGCTTTGGTCCCACAGAAATCCTTCTACAAAACATAAAGACTATTTTTTTTCCACTTAAAGTAGTGTACAATTTCTTAAAAACTTGAAATTCTTTTTGCTTTCAAATGAAAAGAACTTTACTTTGCTTTATTTAGTAGTCACAAGTTGGAAGTATGTGGAAAGTAACTTACTTTTCCTGGTTTAAATTTTCATCAAATACTGGCTATCATTCTGACTGCCTGACTTGTCTTCCCAATCAGTGATATATACTAAAGAATGAGGAACGGTTTTCACTTTGTAAGAAAGAGGAAAAGCCAAAAAAAGAGGAAGACTGTATTGCAGTTAATGTCGTGCAAACATTAAGTGTTTTTCTTATATCAGGCATTGACTCTAAGCCCTTTGAAAAGCAGAGCCTAAATGTAAATATATATAAAGGGCAAAAGTAATCACCACAAAAAGCATGGTCAAATATAGAGTAACCAAACTCGTTTCGTAGAAGAGGAAGAAGACAAAAACCTTCTTAAATAAATGTTTGCTTGTTCTAGTAATTATGTAACTCTCTTTTTTTAATAGCTAGACCTAAATTTACCACTTCACTGGACACTTCTAACAAAATAAAGAGAAAAAAATTAAATTGGTGTGTTCAAATTCAAAATGAAAGTGTATAATTAAATTACTAAAATATTAGTAATATCTATTTATTGTAATAATCACTATTTTCTTCCTTACTGAAAAATTGCTTTGATTTAAAACATCGTTAAAAGTCCAGCTTTTTGTAATTAATGATAAAATTTGAAGTGAAGTGCATCATAATACATTATTTCTTCATAGGCTTCTTCAGTTTTATTTGTGCCTTTAATAATAAAGTAATAACTTCTAAACGTATAAATGTTACAAGACTAGTGTTCTTAAAGTGAATTATAAAGTAGAAGGAACTAAAAAGTCATGTTTTGTGGCAATCTTCTGCAATTATTTTTTTTTCTAATTGGTCTCCTATTTTTAATCAATTATAATCTAAACACTTTTTGTCAGGTATAGATAAGCTTTTGCACTGCTTTTGGTTTCACAATAGCCTTTTCTTAGTTTCAGGTTTACAGAAATAAAAGGGGATTTTTTTTCTTTTTGCATTAACCATATATTTCTCTTCTGCAGAGAACGGCCTTCAAAAGGGATGTCTTTTTTTCCCAGTATATTGTTGATTACAGTATCAGGATTCTCTAAATACCTCATGTAGAGAACTGTGTGGACACCATTGACAGCTCTGGTATGTTATTGGACTGCCAGCTGCTCTTCGTGCTTTTCTTGCTGGTATGTTGTTTTACTCTCAGCAGGATAGAACTTGAAGCAAGAAGCAAAGAAGTATTTCAACCATGTTTTTTTGAATTCATCTAATTGCTGTTTTTTTCTTCCTCGTGTTAGATTTTTTCCAATAGCTCACTTCTGGCAGAACACTATAATTAGTGGCAAGTGTCTTATAACTTTGTTCATCCTGCTGATATTCTTTTTTTAATACCTACTATTAAGCTAGGCTCAATAAAATGGCAGCATGTTGGAGTACAAACAGGCCTTGATAAGATATGTGTGATTTCATTGACTTTAAACTTCTTTATAGGATGTGCTTTGATGATGTTTGTTTGTAGACAAGTACAGTTTATTATTTATTTCTTTCGAGTCATTTGTTTTGCAGATAAATTTGAGATTTTATGTCAAAAAATTACTAGTATGATCAAACAGAAGCTTGGAAACTACAAAATTGGGGTTTTCAAAACAAGTGGCTATTCTGATGGAGAATTTGAAACAGAATTTAATTGGCGTATTTTTCATAGCCTTATTTATTATTTTGAGAAGTACTTACGTGAAGCAAATGCAATTAAAAGGTCATATCATTGGTATGTCACAAAAAAAAGGACTTTGTCCAGTATTAATTTATGTTATCATTTTACACTAGAGAGTAGATTTACAGCAATTATAAACACTGTCACAGCAAGAGAGGAAAAATTATACAAGTATTATAAAAATATTTAAAGCCACTAAATGAAAAAGAGCCAAACAACACCCCTGTGAGAAGAACCCCAAAAGGTTCTGATACAAAACTCTTACTATAATTAGAAAATTACTAAGCATCTTGTCATATCTTTTACCTGCTCTTTCAGTATACATTATGTTGGGGGTGGTCACTGCAGTTCATTGCTGCAGTACTTGGGTTTAAAGGCCATAATACTAGTGATTTTGCTCCTCAAGCTTTAGAGTGTGACATGCTCTATATCAATATATATATTGGTGTTATACAAAACTTATTGTAATGTACATTAATGTACACTAGTATTATAAGAAATTAATATCAGGAAATTTTCACCATAAATGTGATAATTGATAAGAACACAAGATAAGATAAGAATACATATTGATAAGAACACAAGAAGCAAAAGAAATGTGGAAGATGTGAGGATATTGTGGAAGGAGAAGAATCACAGAATCACTAGGTTGGAAAAGACATCCTGGATCATCGAGTCCAACCATTCCTATCAACCACTAAACCATGCCCCTGACTACCACATCTACCCGTCTTTTAAATACCTCCAGGGAAGGTGACTCAACTACCTCTCTGAGCAGCCTCTGCCAGTGCCCAATGACCCTTTCTGTGAAAAATTTTCTTCTGATGTCCAGCCTGAACCTCCCCTGGACAAGCTTGAGGCCATTCCCCCTTGTCCTGTCCCCTGTCACTTGGGAGAAGAGGCCAGCTCCCTCCTCTCCACAACCTCCTTTCAGGTAGTTGTAGAGAGCAATGAGGTCTCCCCTCAGCCTCCTCTTCTCAAGACTAAACAACCTCAGTCGCCTCAGCTACTCCTCATAAGATTTGTTCTCCAACTCCTTCATCAGCTTCATTGCTCTTCTCTGGACACGCTCCAGAGCCTCAACATCCTTGGAGCGAGGGGCCCAAAACTGAACGCAGTATTCAAGGTGCGAAGAAAAAGATAAGATCAAAACTGACCCCTACTGGCAACTGCAGTCCACTATAGCTGGTGTAGACTAGATGTCATGGCTTCTGTATTTGACCCTCCACTTTTCATCCTTCTTGACCTTTTGGTTTATATGTGGTAAATACTGTTTAAATGTCTATGCTGAGAAATAATACCCACTTTAAGAATGAGCTTTCTCTTACCAGCATCAAGTATGTGATTTTAATTTTGCTCCTGAACAGAAATTTGAACTACCTGCAATTCTTAATTTGTATTTCAAATTGAATTGGTTTTATTATGGCACAGCTTCCTTTAGCAAATGGAAGTGAGTGACTGTAAGATTCACTGTCAGTCACTGTCAGATTTGAGTGGCATTACTGGGTGACCCACACAGCCAGTGAAGTCCCCATAGTATGAGAATGTTATATTAAAGTTGGCATTTGCCTGCACTAGATTTGTTCTGTTCTACCCATCACATTAAATATACAAAAGCATAGATGAATCCAATAAATTAAAAATAAGCTGCTCATTTGGAGTCAGAATACAGATACAATACATAATAAATTTCAAGAATAATTACATGAAATTTTGTTCCAGTGTAAAATCTTAAGAAAATATTTCAAGGTTGTGTTTATATGGCATCTTAATTCTAGTTGCTGTCAGATTAATCCACAATGCACCTTTTTAGGGAGAAAATAGAAAAAAAATGGTTGCTTGTAGAAATGCTTTTACTTTTCTGTTCTTTTTTCCACTTTACTGTTTCAGTTGTGCCAGTGGTATTACTGTAACAAATGATTTGTCGTCAGCAATGGAAACTTATGCCTAAAGAATCTGATTGTCAGCTATGGGAAGGTAAAAAACATGATTTGATAGTGCAAGTGTTTTTTTCTAGATTTGGATTAACACTTAGTTACAAATTTTGGCAGCCTATAAAATGGGAAGGATACCATTCTCACCAAAAAAAGCAAACATCCCCTGGCCCTGCAAAGAAATAAAACCCATGCCAACCGCTCACCATAAAACAGAGCCTGTCTTGATTTCTGAGGTCAAGACAGTGGCAGTTCCACTTACCTGTTTTTATTCACTCTGTTCCTAAGAAAAAAGGAATCAGCATGAAAGCGTTAGATAGGGAGATGTAGTCAAAAGGGTGATTGAGTCAGCTTGCTATTGCATACACTATGTTTTGTTGAGGTATATTCTTGACCAAGGAAATGGACAGCACTCAACACATACTGTCAGTTCAGATCAAGTAATAGCAAGCTATGCCTTGTAATTTAAGGGGTAGCCTTATTAGCAACATAACACTGAAAAATCTGCATGTCCTATTTATACTTATGGAGCTTAGTCAGAGCTATTGAAAATTAAATTGTACTTGAAGAAATAATATTTACAAATCCAATACTGATTTAGGTTTTGTAGCTAATGTTTCAGTATAAAATGGGGAAAAGATTGAAATTTAGTTTGTGTGTGACTGAACTAAAAATTTTTAAAATAGGAGGAATCCTCTTAAGTCATAGGATTGCTCCTGTATTATCCCTGAATGTGTAGCTGAATGTAATCTGGGATCAAATTTATACGGAAAGGACATTTGAATAACAATCCATCTTTTCTCCTTGAAATTTTACTATTCTAACATGAGGTCCTTATTCTGGACGGAAAGCAAATCATAAACTTTTAGTTATTTTTTCGGTATCTACCTTTTTTTTCCCTTATGTGTGTGTGTGAAGGTCAAACTTTTCATTAAGGTGGCATAGAAATAAGAAATGTGCCCTCATTACAGACATATATTTAATTCCTAGACTAAGAAAATAAAAGTAGATGGTACCTATAAAGAGAAGGAAATGTGCTGAGTTTTTGTCACCAAGTCTGAGTTCTTTCCACTGATTTCCTGTTTTTAGAAGTTTTTCTTGTATATTAAAATTTGAATTTTTTTGGCTGGACATTTTCTAATATGTTCTAGAGAGTCAGATAAGATGGAAATCAGCAATAATTACAGACACTGCAGTTATGCATTTGCCAGTTAATTCCTACAAAGTACTTTTGTATTTATTAAAAAAACCCTGGGGTTATGGCTTGCATGCTGAACTTACCACTTTTGAATCATATTCCCTTTTACTTGGAAAAGTCAACGGTTAAGCAAAGGCCCATAGATAAATTCTGACAGAATCAATTGCAAGGTTGAATTCAAGCAAACTCACAGGCTGCAATTCAATCAAAAATGTGTAAATATTTTATTGATTTGGAACATTAACTTTGGAAGAGAAAAAATTGAAACTTGAGGATTTGAGTTCTATAGACAAAACCCTCTGAGGGACATCATAAAACATAAGGCAGAGGAAGGAAACAATCCTTTGTACTGTAGAAAGACAAATAAATGGGGAGCACAATAGTTGCATTTGAAATACTGAGTGGAGAATGAAAGCTAGACAGAAACTTCTAACTCAACTGAGAAGTACAGTAGATTCTTTATCTCTAGAGAGTTTTTTAATTAAGACTGATTTAAAATATGTTATTATTCAAAAAAAGAAGCTGTACAAAATCACTATGGGCTTCATAGCTGCAGAAAATCTAGATGATTATAATGGCCCCTTCTGGCTTTAAAATCTGTGCTCATGAGCGAAGAAAAGAATTTTCAAAGGTATAAGACTTACTTATTGTCATTTATCTGTATAAAAATGCCAAAGGGAATCATTGAGCATAAGAGTTTCGATTCAAATTAAAAAAAAAAGAATTTTAATATTTATATGAATCTCAGAAACTTCAAGAATTAAAGTTAATAACAAGAAGGAAATGTTAAGCCTTAGAAACACATTCATATCTTGAAATATAATTTTCTGAACCTACGATATGAATAAATTTAGATAGCTAAATATATTTATCCTTTTCCTTGAATAGCAGCCAAACAACAGTGACAGCTGAGCTCTAGTAATATGTATATGCATATATATGTTCATGGAAGAAAAGAAGAGAGAATAGTTCAAGGACATTACAGAATTCTTAAAGATGTTTCCTTTATTTATTTTTTCTTTCTAAGGAAGATAGAGCCAGACACTGCCAAGAAAAGACCCTAGCTTTGACTAACCTTGAATCATTTCCAGCCAATTCATATTTTCTTATGAGAAAGTTGTTCCATTAATCAGATTACAAATGCAGTGAATGTTGCCTAATCCGAACTCCTATGATTCTAACCAAACTGATTAGAGCCTAACCATAAATCAGTCTGATAGGGTGAAATACTTAATTAGCAGAAAAAACATTTACTTAGTAAAGGTTGTGAACCTCTTTAGCCCAACATACATGATAGCATATTTAAAGCCTTAAATAAAGGGATGAAGGCAAGGAGATGTGCCAGGGAAGGTTTAGGTTGGATAGTAGGAAAAGATTCTTTACTCAGAGGGTGGTAGAGGACTGGAACAGTCTCCCTAGGGAAACAGCCATTGCACTAAGCCTAATGATATGCAGGAAGCATTTGGACAATACCCTCAGACACACGGTATGAATTTTGGGGTTGTCCTGTGCAGAGACAGGAGTTGGACTTGATGATTCTTGTGGTACCTTCCAAATCAGGACATTCTACGATATCTTATTATTGTCACTGAGTTCCTTAATGTTGACTTATTCACTAGAGCAATGGCTTTACTGTCCAGCTCAGTTTGCTACTTTGTGTAGCTCTACATTCAAAAGAAGTGCCCTTGTGGTCCAAAACAAAGAATCAATTTACCTGCCTATTGAGAGTTTGCAATGCAGCTAGAAACATTTTTAACAATGACTAATTTTCTTCACATATGCATATAAAATGTAGATATAGGCCACATTGTAGATATAGGTTGACGTTGTAGTGTACCATTAAAAGATGTCAATACAGTCTTTCCCTGCCCCCCCCCCCAAAGCTAAGAATAAACTGGATCAAACACTTTCTCCTGTACCTTTTATGGAAAAGCACTGTGGAAGTCATTGGCCTCTCCAGCAGCAATTGCTACCATCTTTCTCCCGTTTACTGTCCGGTAATAACTTTGGCTCAGTAGCAGAGACTACCATGCCCTGTTCTACGACAGAAACCTACCTGTGCACAGTAGGAGCAGGAAACAACAGTGCTCTCAGTCTTGGAAAGCAGAAAGCATGAGCGGTAGGACTAAAGCGTTTCTGCCAAAAACAAGGAAAGCTAAGGAGCAAATTTGGGCTGAGGGTGACCAGGTGTAAGTTCGAAGATCTTGGTCTGGGCCCCAGAGCTAACAGGCCAATTTGAGGTGAAGTTCAGATTCCCTCAGTCTCTTCTCTGACTGAGGAATGAGCAATAAATCACCACTTCCAATGCAACATGCTATAGTTTAGTGCTTCTGAAATACCAAGAGATAAGCCTTTCCTGCAGCAAGTCTTGGCGCTGCTTCCCTGGGCAAAAATATATAATTGGATAAGGCACAACTTATCCTTTAGATTGAAAAAAAGAACTGAAAGTGGGTATTTCACAAATGAGTGAGGCAGTTGCCGTCATATTTGACGCCGAAAAACTGCAATGTACGCGGAATACGGCTACCCGAAAGCATTATCTCAGGTTTTGTAAGCAGAGGAACACTGGGTTTATCATTCCTCTTCAGGCTTAAGAACTAGGTGCTTGTCAGGGACAACATCTTTTGCCTTTGAATATATTCGGAAGCTGACACTTAAAACTTCTCAGTCTTTTTCCACTACTGTGAAGGAAAAAGAAGGATTGTTTCTTAGAAGAATTCAGAATCCGTTTTAAATATTCCTTATGATTTCTGAAAAGGCTTTGTTCATTGACAGTAGAAGTGACCTTTCTTAGTATTTAGTATTCAATAAAGCAGGAACACATGTGCAGCTTATAGAGCAGTATGCAGTACATGCTGATATGCTTCTAGATACATCTCCCTGTAATTGGAACACCAGACAAGCAGAACTCCTTAAATTTTTATACTTTCAGTAGTAGGAAAGAGTAAATAACAGAGAACCAAATTATTTTAAAAGCAACTTCAAGAGTAATTAGAAATTGTAAATTCAAAGATGAGATCCATACCAACAGATATGGTCTGGTTCATTTTATCAGGAAAAAATATTTCTTATACACCTATCTTTTTTTAGACTTAGAAAGATTCATTTTTATTTCAAATTTATAAGCGTGATAGTTGCTACATTTTTACAAATAAGACAACACTGAAAAGGTTATGCTTGGTGCTATAAAATGTGTGTATGCTTATTAAAATTTGTCGTGCATATTCTCAGAATTAGTAGCTCACATATAGGGTGGAAAGGGTCCAAATAGCAAGTAGATTAACATTTCTGGAAACTGGTTATGTAAAGTGAATGGAATGAGGCTGCGGAGGCAGCTGAATAGAAGCGTATTAGTACTTTGGGCTTTGATCACAAAAAACCTTGTAGTTCGCTTTTGCAAGCTCGATAGTAACTTAAGTGTTTAAATATACTGACAAATTGGTCTGGTGTTTATATTTCATGATAAAGGTTTAAGGTAGGTGACAGGCTTTTACAGGCTGTTTTTTGTGTTTAGGCTGCTCTGATTTAGATAAGACACTTTTGCTGTAGTTGTGATGGTGTAATAGTTCAGAAGTGATGGTAATGATAATATAGAAGTTATAGACAAAAATAGTCCGGATGTACTGTGGAAGAACTCAACTTTTGAACTTTCCTAAGATGAGTAGATTTTTACGTGAGTTTGGTCATCTTGTTCTTCAAAGATAATATTGTAAATGAGAGAGGATAAAAAACACAGCAAGTTTTAACTTTGCAGGAATGTTTCTCTTACAATAATAAAAAAAATAAAATACTCTTTGCCTCTTGATTTCTGCTTAATAGTCCCATGGATGTTGTGATGTTTCATGAATGCTTCAGCTGCTTCTTATTTGGTGCCACTGTGAACCAGCTTAGGAGGCTAAGCAGCAAAAGAAAATTGAGATGAAAAAGTGAATATTATTCTGCAGTGCCAGGTTTTTTAACAGCAGTCAGGTGTGCCAGTGCAAGAGGGAGTATGAGACTATATCTTTTTCAATATTAATTCTAATGTCAAACGCTCAGTCAAACATAGTTAAAGTAAAAAGCATTAAATGGAACTTAAGTATTCAGATGGCCAACTGCTTAAAGAGGTTTTGGGCTACAGTGATTAATGAGTTTTTAAAAAAGGAGCAGTTACACATTTAAAATAAAGAAAAAAATTAAGTTGCCTATTTTGTTTACTTAGAGTTTAAACTACTGCACTATTATTGGGTCAGTGTTAAGGAAGATACAACTCCTAGTATGAATTCCTAGTATAACAGTAAAAAATCTTTAGGAGAGAGGTGGTTTTGGTGAAAAGTACAAAAATCAATGTGGAAAACTTATAAAACTGCTAATCAAAAAAAAGTTCATTCCTTTAATTTCATAACAGTAACAAGATTTCTCTTTTTTAATCATTTTTTATAATTATTTCTTCCTTTCAGAGACATCAGATTAACTATGATAGGATGAAGGCATGCACGGGTTCTGTTTTCTTTGGCTGATATTCTTACATTTTAGGAGCTTAAAGTACGTTTTAGCTTAATGGCTTTCCTATGTGTCTGGACTTTAAAGCCACACATTTTTAAAATACTTTCGGAATAAGGAACTATTAAATTAACTGGCTACTGAACCTAAATTGGTCTTGTTTTATGTCTTGTCATGAAACAAGCTGGACATTTAGAATTTTGTATTAGAGCCTACTACTTCTTAGTGATTCATTACCTCAGATGGAAGGACTCTGCCCTGTATTAGATGAAATTATGTTGGCATCTTGGCCTTGAACCGTTCACTGTCAAAGGCTCACTGGCTTTGATAGACTTGGGCCAGCAGACTGATGATAGTCTGCTTCAGAATTCCCTGTGTTTTGCATGCAGTACGTAACTGTAAATTAAACTTGTCCATGTGGTTATTCTTATAACACACAAAAAAACCCTCCAAATCCCTAAAAGCATATTTTTTAAAAGTAGTGTAACTAAATTTTAAGTTACTGCTACATATACCACTGTAGCATTGCAAAATAATTCTTAAAATACTGTCTGACAACATGTGTATGTCTTTAAGAGGGATGAATAATGAAAGAAAGCGGGGAGCCCAGTTTAGATATTCAGAAATTATTTATTGTTTTAATAGTCATATGCATTTTTCTTCCATATAAGAGAATGACAAATGATGTTCATTGTTTCAATTTGTTGGTGAGGGTAAAAGAGCAGTTATTCAATCCTAGGTTACTGTTATTCTTGGGATTTAGTCATACATTTAGGAACAATCAGGGAAAAACATAATTTAAAGAAATGCACAGTTTTCTGGATTAAATTACCTTAAAAGAGATAGGTTTGTCATCTGTCAGAGATGACAATGATTAGAGTCCCACAGTCATTTTAGTTGGAGATAGATTTTTTTTTCCCACTTACCATTCTTTCTGCCCCCACAAATAAATATACATACTGAAAGGCTGAATATATTATTGCATAAGTAATTATTTATTATCAGAGCTGCTTTTTCATGGCAGATGTTTCTGAAGAGGAATTTTGTAGCTGGTGTCTGAAATTCTCTTCATATTAACAGAAATCATGGAGGTGACTTAATCAAGACTGTCTTGGCTTACAGTAACACCACAACCTATCAGGATATCACTGGGCATGACAAGATGACACAGCTGCATTCCTTCCTATCTAGCTTGTTCATACTCTACTGTGGGATTAGAAGCATGGTTTTCTCGGTTTTCAACAATTAAAGGACAAAATGTATAAAACTAGAAGCAGACCTGTATGCTCAAGATTTTTACGCTTTTCAATATGTGCAGGAAAACTGTATGAACTTCTTCAGTCTTGCATGTGAAATTCAGGAAATCCTCCATATCCAGGAATTTAGAACTGCATTAAGATTTGGGAGGCTGTTATCTGAAATTATTTATATCTGCCTCCTTAATTTACTTCTACTACGTGCATGTAGGAAAGGATTTCCATCCCTCACTGTTTTACCTGAGTCAATACAAGTTAATTATATTCCATTGCTAAAGGTACCATAAGATGGTACCAAATAAATTATAAAATAGCAAAACTGAGATATTTGTGTATGTCTCATCTCTATTCCCTTCCTGCAGAAAAGAATACACCCCAGCCAGAAGAAGGGTTTGTTAATCAGCAGCACACTGCATGACTGCCATAAGAAACACTTTCCTGGACAACAGCAGTATTTAATAGTCCTCTACAGTGGCTTTTCTTTTGACACAGATTTTTCAGGAGTTTTTTCTCCCCATAATATTTTTTAGATACTCAGCTCTTATCTTTTAAAGCCTTTTACTGTGCCTTTGTTCGAATATAACAAGCCCTGTTGTTGGATTACTTCAGTTTCAGGGGACTTCGTTTCCTCTTCATAGAATTTATAAATAAAATAAATCCGCATAAATAAAGATCTTAGAGACTATAAATGTTACAGCTTCATTAAGTTGCACTTTTGAAGCTGGGAAGAGCTAGTAAGTGGTAAACAGAAAGTGCCGTATTTCCTGTGACATCTTTAAAGCCTATCAAAAGGTTTGAAAATCAAATGGAAGGGTATATAAAGTTTTGTTTCATAAAACTCTATTTTCTTCATCTTTCTTTCATGTATTCTTAATCCCCAACGGCACATAACAATCCGAGATTTTAGGTTGGTTGTTGTTTTTTTGGTTTCTGTTTTTTTCATTTTTTTCTCTGAACTGGATAATATTCGAAGAGCTTTCTTCAAATGTTTCTCAAAAATAATCTTCTAGACATAAAGTTTGTATAATATTCTGACTATCATTTATTAAACTTTCTGTCTGTCTTTCTATCTGTCTATACAAATGCATACATAACCCTGCTATGACCATCTGTGAATCCCACCTCATTCCAGATTATTATTTAGCCAGTGACATGATTTCCAGCTGGGACAGATGCATCCCTTTAATCTGTTTTTTATTGCTTATTAAGGCACGTGGTTTAATTCTAATATTCCTCAGCTGCGTATTTTAGTGCTTAATGGGATAAAATACTACTGAAACAAAATGGAAAACTTCTGTCATTGCTTACATATGGATTTGTAATATTCCAAACTGTGAAGCTGCTGTGAACAGCACCCTTTACTTGAGGTTTTATTTTTATTTTTCTTCTTTAATTGCAAACAAACTTTTAATATAAAAGTAGTTAACTTAAAATCAGTAGAAAAAATATATTTGAAGGTGGTGCTGAAAACACACCGTGCCAGTTCTCTGTAGTATTTCAAATCTATACTTTGTGGACAATACTACACACACACACAATCAAAAAAACCTCTTAACATTTTCTGTAGATGATGTCTATTGCCCTTAGCTTTTAAAAATAAAAATATCCTAACAAGAAAAAAGTTTGTGTTAAATGTCTAAATGGTTTTCTGTTTAAACAATCATTTCTAGGAATGGTGGGGAAACCATATATACTGCATAGACATATTCATCTTGCACACTAGAATTAATACTGTTAGCAGTGTTTTCGGTCCATATATATTCTTTTTTTTTTTTTTTTTTTGCATGAAGCTATAATAGTCAAACTTTGCTTATCCAAAATAAGGACAAAATATTTGGACTTCACAGATTTGCAAAAATTCACAAGTCATGTAAATAATCTTTCATATATTATGACTTCTAGCAGAGGTTTATGGGTTTAACTCAAATTGCTACTGGGATTGTGCGTTGACATAATATATGGGAAAATAAAAGAAAATATGGTTACCAATTCACATCTACAATATCTAGAAGTTTAAAGGGGCCCATAACCTCAGACTATTTTTTACTTTTTTTTTTTTTTAGATTTGTTACTGTGTTACTAAGGAAGGTAGGGAATGAATGTGATGGGGAAAAAGAAGAGAAAACTACAACGTGCCTTACATCCTAAGGGCAAGCTGTCATGCAGAGCACTGAATCATTCTCATTTATAAGGTCTTCTGCTAGAGAAGTATTAGTCTTGACAGGGTTTTCCCTTCTACCTCATTAGAGACAGAGCAAACCTGCTGAGATGCAGGGTTTCACATCTTAGAATTCTCTCCTATGGGGAGAGAATGAAAAAGATCTAATAAAAAAGAAGATACCCTGAAAACCAGTTCTGTGAAACTAGTCTCCCTGCTGTTAACAAGCAGTGCAATGTCATGTTTCTGTATTTGCTTTTCTTTAAATGAGAGAACTCTAACATTCTCTAGGGAAGGAGTTCTCGAAAGCTCCGCCTACCCCAATGCTTCTCAGACTTCCCTACTATAAGGGCAGAGCTATGACCTCCTCTGCATGTCTGCTTTCCCTCTCCTCTCCCTCTCCCTGTCTATTCCATCAACTGTTTTTTCTTAATTACCCGAAGAGTAAGTTGGTACTTGCTGGACACAGTGTTTACCCCAGTGAAAATTAAGTGTATTGACTCCAGTGTTTTCTTGGTGATTTGCTAGACAGTAGAATAATAGTTGATCATAATGAAAAATTCTCATTGATGTTTAAAGTCAGGGTTTGGACTGAAAGTTTGTTTCAAAATTTGGCTTGCACATCTACAAGAAAAATTTTAGATTAATCTTCTGTATCAGCTGCATATTCTGATCTGTTGCTCCAGAAAGTAGCTGAACATAGGCATGGTTTAGCAGATAGGGAACACTTTAATATATGTATATACATGTGTGTGTGTGATTATTTAAAAAATATAAAAAATAAATGAAGGTTGGATGAAGAAAGTGAATCTTGATGTTTAAGAAAAAAAAAAGAGCCTGTTTAGTTCAGCATGAAAAAACTGTTTCTTATCCCTTTGCCTTCAAAGGACTTCATGTTTTTTTTTAATCTTCAATTTGCATTCAAATGCCCATGATAGTCCATGTCTGGCTGTCACCCAACATTACAGGGAAAGAAAGATTATTTTAGGAATCTGTGTTAGAATGGGGACTGGCCACAGGATTCTAGTTATGTTTACAGCTTTATAATAAGAGTTTTAATAACCAGCATATCTTATTGTTATCTACAGTTTCTAGCAAATAGCATAGCTTACTGTTGCACGGAAGTTTTAGCAATTATTATAGCATTCACTTAAACAGAATTTCTAGTAATTAGTGTAAATTTCTTACTATCTAGAGTTTTTAGTTGCCTAGACTTTTGGACCTTCTGAAGATTGGGTCAAATTCTTAGTAATCAGCATGTGATATAATAATCATAATCTAGACTCAAAATGTACCTAAAAGATCATGAGTGACTAACTTAGTCCTCGGAGACTGCCAGTTTGGTACCAATATACTAAGTGACCTTCCTGTATACAGACATCTAAGTTCTCAAGAAAGCTGGTATTTTTGTGGTATGTATGAGTGGTGTTCCGTAAGCAATGATATGGGAGGTGTTTCTGGATAGCTTTACTGTATAGGCATGTAATTTTTGTGTTGTACATGTTGGATTTGTATTTAAACTATTTGAATGCATCTCTTTTATAGACACATTTCATAACGTGTCCTTTGCCTTCAGATTGTTTTCCTTGTGACAAATCAATGATAAAAATATAAAGATTGTTTCCAGAAAAATGAGTGCTTGTGTCCATGAATCATAGCATCTTGAATTACATTCTGAGTTGTGTATGTGTTCTGAAATCATTGCATTTATATGCTTTTTTCTCCCTGACAAATTAAAGTGGCTTTTTTTCCATTTTAATTTGTATTGCATTCTCTAGATTAAGATGCTGGAGATCCTTTTCTTTAAATGTCTTAAAGGAACCCCTGCCATTTGCTAGAGTAATCGGAAAAATAACACTATAAGTTTTTCATGTTCTTAGTTATTTTTACTTATTTTTTCCTAGCATTTAGTTTTATTTCATAATATAATTGTTTTTTTAATTTAAAAGATAAACAGTGTAGTAGTAGGAAAAAAAACAAAAAAGAAACCTCAGAAAATTTAGAGTTCATATATGGAGCTTTTCAATTATTAGTGTGTTTTTGGAAAGGGACAAGTTGATGTCACTGGGAAATGCCTACACATGTCAGGTCTAACTAGCAGGGTGGACAAACAGTAGCAAAGGTACCTGACATAGTGGAAGGAATGGAACCAAGATGTACAAATGTTAGTACAGTGGAATCTATGTGTAGCATCAGGTTTTGAAAGTGACTCTTGAAGTGACCATAGCATTAGCTTGGACTCTGTTTCTGTAATGTGAATTGCGTACACACAACTTTATTTCAGGATCCAGGGACCTATACAGGACTAAGTAATGATAATCATCATTGATTTCATTTGTTAATAAACACAATTATTTATAGAAGATTTTAGACAAATGTATTGCTCCTGTGTAGTTACACATATATTGTTATTTACTTGTTATTGACAGGACATTCTATTTGGTTAACAACTATTTAAGACATTAATTTATTGTGCTTTCAGTAAACTAATTCCAATTTCTAGACACTCAGACTTGTTGTAATTGGGGATAGTTGTCTATCTCTGTATGATTCAGAATCCAGAACATTTTCTAGGATTAAAAATATCCTTAGTATTTTTTAGTCGATACTTATTTGGAACCATTCACAGTTATCATTACGTGTTTCTAAAAGTTCATTGTTCATGATTATAGGAGTATCAATACCAAAATGAGATAAAAGTAAACTATTTTAAGTTTGATAAGAAGAATAAATTGCTTTTATTTGCAAGAAATTTCTTATCCATCCTTTTTCAAATATATGATCATAGCTTTTGGCTGTAATGGAGTATAATATATTCGTTTTTTCCTGTTGCAGTGTTGTAATAAAGTGTCACTGTGAAAGCCAGGTAGCTCTCAGTTGCAATTAATTTAATATGAATACATGGTAGTACAGCACTGTATTATGCTTTAATCTCTAACAGGTACTTTCATAATGAGTAAAAATCCTTGGTCTAAAAAGACACCCTGAAATATATTCATCCCTCAGATGTGACTGTGTTGATTACCTGTGACGCTTATTGCTATAGAAAAAAAATGTCTTCTTAGTTTCTTCATGTAAATGTAATCAATCATGCTTCTAAAAGATGTTTGGCTCCTAAATCAGGAGCATTGCTTCGGTATCAGGGACCATGCTCTTGCTAAAAAGAAAAATTACTGTAACTGTTGTAAATTAATGTTGGTATTAAAGTTGGATTATTGTTCTCTTCTTGTTCAAATGAAATTACCAAAAGTAAAGTTCTAAAAGTTGAGATTTCTTCTAACATTGGCAAAATAGATATCTCCCTTTTCTGTTCATTCAGTTTCACCCATTTCCATTGGGGAATATTTGAAGTGATTCAAGTTGTAAGGCTTATAGTGAGAGAGTAGCTGAATCCTATTAGAAAACTGACAATGTCTTTGTCCAAACAGGATGCTTGTCAACCTAAGTTTGTCTAATCATTGACATTCAAGCTGGGGAATGTGATGGGAGGTGATTGATGCATGATTTCCACATTCACTTTGCGTTCTGCCCAGTAAGTCGACAGCTTGGCAGTGGGAGAAAATAAGCATGTTATAGTGTAAGATGATGGTCCCACACATAAGCAGGAAGGATTTGGCTGTCAGCTATGGCAAATTTAGTCTTTAGGTAGGTGAGATATTCAGAGCTGGCAGAAATTGCTGCATATTTCACTGTAGAAACAAACCTTTCTGAGAGAAGGACTTAACCTGGTTTAATATTAACTGTTACCTTCGTTTTCAGCAGTAGATTTCTTAAGGTAATTTCGAATTCTGAATACGTTGGAAATGAGGCATATGCCACTGAATTACAAAGGTTTTAGAGAAAATTGGCTGAATAGCTGTATTAAATGAGTTTGACTCCAGAATTTATGTTTGAAAAACCTTTTATCCAAAGAGTTTGTTAGAAAAAATAGAGTCATTTTGAAGGATAAGTAGTAAACAAAACTAATGAAAAGAACTGGATGGTGAAGCAGCATAGTTTATAATTTCTGTGCATTGTGTAAAAAATATGTCAAGTACACACACTATGTTTCAGCATCTGAATATATAATTTAAGTAGATCTCTCCCCCTCTGTTATTAGACTAAGCCTATGTCAACTGAGAGGTTGCAAGGAATCTTTCACTTTCCTTGTAAGGCCACACTTTTGCTGAAATTGCTCTCAGGCTGAATGTCTTTATTTTTTCACTCATTCAACAAGAACCAGTTTCTAGATAAAATGATGTTCTAGCTTGCAAAAGAGACACTAGTAAACAGAGTCTTGTCAATAGCTTTAATAACAGATACTTTGACACTAAAGTATGTTCCTCCTTATTACAGCTCATCAATAAATTTAACTTTTCCTTGCCAGTAGTGGATGAGGAAGGGACACAGTATGGCACTCATTGCTATATCCATGACGTATGTCATGTTGGCGGATACAAATATTCATCATACATAAATACCTGTAATGTTGGTATTATTTTACAGTGGTGTAAATGAAATCATTATGAAATGTATTTAATGGTCCAAAATCATACCTGAATATTGGTCAGAGAGGCAGTCAGAAATATTGGTCTTCAATATCCTACATTTTTCTCTGTAAGTCTTTGAAATAATATTTAATTTTCAAGAGAATTAAAAAATAAATAAAGCAAAAAAGCCCACAAGTGTTTCCAGAGTGAAAATATATATTAGACACTAAAAACACTAAAGAAAAGTATGAAAAGTATGAAAATCCCCCTGCATTAATGCTAAAAACATATATGGTTAGTACAGAATGAAGTTTGTTTAGGGATAACTACTGAAGAAAGAAACATCAGAAACACAGTTTCTGTAATGATGCGTAACATTATTTAAGTGTGTGTTTGGAGATACGAAAAATGTGTGTTGCTAAGAATCTATCCCTGAGGGTATGTATGTAATTTTTTTTGCTACTTGTCCGAGAAATTTATTCTGTTTTCTTTCTTTCTTACTGCAGTCTGTTTCTGAAAAGCTGTACTGAGTGACCTGTAACACAGAATATTTTTAATCTTTGGAATAATAATGATAAGGCTTGAATTCTTTCAACTGTCCATGGACAAATATTTATTAATTCACAGTGTTACCTATCCTATCTGTTAACTGACAAGAAGTCAGTCAAATTTACATGACTGTTGCCAGCTGTAATAATTCCTTAGAGTAATGGAAATATCCAGAACAATATTTGGTTGATAGTTTATAATTTGGCATACTTTTCATAGGAGCACAAAAAAGTCTATAACTAGAATGATTCCCTTACTCCAACTGCCACCTTTTTTCCCCAAGATATGTAGGACATGGTCTAAAGAAGAGTAGCTAAAGAGTGTAACCGTAGCTTGATTTTTCACACAGCTAGTGAAAGGAAAATATATAAATCAGTTTTTGGAATTAAAAAAAAAAAAGTTAAGAGTTTTAACAATATCCTGAGCTGGAAGGTACTTACGGTGATCGAGTCCAACTCTTGACTCCACTAAGGACAATATAGAAATTAAAACATATGTTTATGAGTGTTTTTCAAATGCTTCTCAAACACTGACAGGCTTTGGCCAATGGCCACTTGCCTGGGGAGCACATTCCAGTGCTTGACCATGCTTTCAGTAATGACCTTTTTTTCTAATATCTGATCAGAAATTCCTGATGCAGCTTTAAGCCACTCCTTTGTGTCCTCCTACCAGACACCAGAGAGATGAGATCAGCCCCTCCCTCTCTGCTTCACTTTATGAGGAAGTTGTAGACATCAGTGAGGTCATCCCTTCTGTAATCTGAACAAAGTATCCTCTGTCACCACTCATAAGTGTTTCCCTTTACTCCTTTCATCATCTTTGTTGGCCACCATTGGACATATTCTAACATTTTTATATCCTGCTTTTGTTGTGGGGCCCAATATTACATCAGTACTTCAGGTGGGGCCAAGTGCTGCGTGCAAAAGCAAAATAGATGAAGAACATGAAGGAAAAGGCAAAGAAGCTCCCCTCCCTCCCAAAATATTCATTCTGTTAACATTTTTGTCATAAGAAAGTTAAGTATATTTTAAAACATCTATAGGTTTTGAAGACATTTCTTTGATTTTTAGTTTGGTGAATACTTGTAATTGTACTACTTCATATGTTCACCATTTGTAAGTTTTTCTTTCTAGATCTTTTATCTTAAAAAAGTATATCAGCCTTATAAGCTTCTTTCTGTTTAATTCAAAAAAAGTACTTTTTTTTTTCTGCCAGCATTTGACTTAAAGTAGGACAGTATAAAAAGTTTCACTCAAAAAGCCAAAAAAACTTTACCTTTCTCCATTTTAAGTGGAAACACTCCTTTTTTCTTTTAACTTTGTCTGATTTCCATAATGTATTTTGCATCCTGAATTCCATTTGTCGCCAGCTGGTAGAGACGCTAACAATTTGAAAAAGATTCATACTTGTGGCAGGATGAATTCTCTAACTAATATTTCCCACTGTGCTGCTTCTGAACAAAACAGTGGGTCAGAAGGTAAAAGGTAACGATGTCATCTAGTGTGTTTCCCAGAATCCCGGTAACGGGTGCCCCTTCTTGTCAAAGTCTATTTGGGTAAATCTGGGTGCCTTCCAGGCCCTCATTCAGTTATGTGGCTCAGGATGCTTCCAATTCTTGGTTTAGTCTAAAAAATATTTTTGCTCCCCTGAGAATCTTTCCAGGTCCTGATTTAATGTTTGAGATCCCTGGCAGACACTTCCCTTTAGACCACTAATATTTCTGCCTTGCCAAGGCTGTGTCCCACTTCCTCCCTTTCCTAATCCTCAACATGGATAAATGGTAACTCATATAAGATGGTTCTCTGAGAGCACTTATTCCCTGCCAGTAGCACAATACGTCTTTGTCCAAATGGTTGCATTTTTTAATAGCAAATGCCAATACATCCCTGTCCAATGGAACTGAAAACAATAACACAGGTAACTCAGAAACAAAATGAGTTTTGCCCACATCTATTTAGAGGGTCACTCATTTTCTCTTCTAGTCCAAACTTAGTCACCCCTCTAATATCCCTCATACTGATTCATCTTCTGTTTTTCGGGCAGGATATTTTATGTTGAAACAATATCACTTGAAAAATGTTATTTCCCACCCCTCCTTCCCATTTTGTGTTCTTCCTGCAACTTAGGTTCAGAACCTGTGTGAGGATCGCCTTTCATCAGCCTAAAGCAAAGTGTCTTGACTGGGAAGGAGGTTCTAGCATTGGCTTATGACATCACAGCCCAAAGTAACCTGCTTTGTTTCTCCCATGTGCCCACGAGGTGGCTACCGGCAGCCTCTTCTGTCCAAGCCTTAACACAAGACTGCCACGTTCACAACTAAACCATATCTTTAAATGCCACATCTACATGCCTTTTAAATACCTCCAGGGGTGACTCCTCTGGGTAGACTGTTCCAATCCTTGGCAACACTTCCAGTGAAGAATGTTTTCCTAATATTCAATACAAACTTCCTCTTGTTACTTTGGAGAAGAGACCAACACCCACCTCACTACAACCTCCCTTCAGGTAGTTTTACAGAGCGATAAGCTCACCCTTGAGCCTCCTGTTCTCTGGACTAAACAATCTCAGTTCATACAGCTGCTCCTCGCAAGACCTGTTCATTTGACTCTTCACCAATTTCATTGCATGCATACATTCACACATTCATGTAGCTTATGATGCCAGGTTATTCTTAAAAATAAGGAAAAAAAGTAAATTTTACCCTCCAATCACTGTCAATACTTTAATTTAGAATCAGTGTAGAAGATTGACTGAGTTTACTTAAAACCTAAAAGTTTTTCTTTGTCTTTCACATTTAGTTCGTATTTTATGCAGTTTTTTGTTCTTCAGTGTTTTTTCCTCTCTACATCCTTGACAGTTTTGATTAATGCCTTTCAGAAAGCATTTGTGCAGTGTGTCATATCACAGCATTATACTGTTTGTACACACCATGTAATAAATAGCATTCCTGAAAGTTGGGTCACTTGTTACCTCTTCTTCACAGGTCAAGAAATTCAGAGATCTTAGTCAAGAATCTTTAGTAGTAGCTCTGTCATTTGGATCTCTTTTGCACAAAATGAAATATTTGTGAATTCATCTTGAACAAGGTGCCTAGGTCCCATCTGTCACCTCTTGATGCCTCAGGAGTCAATGTGGATTGGTCTTAAAACTATTATACGGAAGTTGATACTTAGGGTAGTGAGCTGTTTGAATTAACTGCTGGTCAGGCAGTGGAGAGATAGTGTAGTTGAAATACAAGACATACCATTTAACGTTTCTGACCAAATAATTTGGAAGTATTCATTTCAGCTGGCAACATAAAGGAAGTCTATGGCTGCTCTACCTACCCTCACTTTGTTCCTCTTATTCCTGTGGGAGACAGTAAAAACAGAAGTGCCTGTTTGTCCAAATAAAACTGCTCAGACTATGATGTGCTTATGAATAGCTGTTTTCCATTCATTGTTTAATCAGAAAAATATTTATTAATAAAGTCCTTCTGCATAGCAAGGTCCAGTGTCTACTTTTAACACATTTACCTCCATTTGTTGAATTTGAACAGAAATGCCAATATGCATAAAACCAATACATGTTCACTGAGTCAGGAGCTAAGTGAACATTATTTTGACCAGAGTAAGGCTTTAATTATTTTACTGGAGTTAATTTGTTGTGTAGAAAAGGCTGTGGCTTTGATTATCTGTAAGTTAGTTCATGTAGATTCTCACTGGAGATAGAAATGTTCTGTAGCAATAATATCACTGGGAATATTTATTATAAAATAAAAAGCCAAGTAATTGAAAATGTAAGTGAATTAATATAGATTACAGAAGTAATTTCTTAGATATAAAATTATTTTATAATTAAAAAGCGCTTTAGTCATACTACAGATGTGTGGCATTTCTGTAATCAATGGAATGTTCATAACTAGTTCTAATTAGGATACTTCCAATGTAACTTGTTGCATAAGCCAAAAATCACAATATTTAGCAGCAAGGTCAGATTGTTTTTCTTATGATATATTTTTCAACATCAAAGGAAGCAATATTAAAAGTCATAATATATATTTTTGCTCAAAGCTGAAATAGACCAATCTTTCTTTTTTCTTTGATAAACATTTAAAGACAAAATTGCAAAATTGCAACCAAGGTTATGATTTTTTTGTTTCTTTTAGCAGTCTAGATGTTGTTTAGACTATTCTGGAAGAAGCAATCTGACTACAGCTGAATCTAAACTATGAAATTCACTCTGCTAAGACTGCAATGACTGAAGACCTTCTTTCTCAAGACTAAAAGCAAAGCTGTTTTTTCAGTGTGGCAGTCCTTCCTCAGTAAGTATTTCCCAGAAACGTAGATTAGCATTCTAACACCTTACCTTCTCTCCCAGTGAGCTAATCAAGCTCTCTCTCTCCAGCTGGGAAAAATGTATACTTGTAGATAATAGGAATGTGCTTGGACTGATGGTACTGTATGCATAACCAAGCACCAAGCATTTGCCAGAAAGCCCTTGACTATAAATTGCTCATTGGGATTGTCTGGAAGGCTTTTTGTGATGTATTGGTGTAAAACACATTTGTAGCTATCTGACCTCAGGGAAACTTCATGGAGCACCAAGAATGTCAGTGTTCTCAGATTAAACATGGAGAAGTAGTTAACCAGTGATGGTAGGGTCTAGATGGCAGGCAATGGCAGGCCGGTGGGAGAAAAGATTAGGTCTCAGATTTAGCAGTAATGGCTACATTCTACTCTCCATTAGTTCTGATAGACTGAGAGAAATTTCTTTCTATTAGATAAGACATTAAAATATTTTGTTTCCTGGTCTAGCACTTGATTTTAGTGTGCAACCTGCATTCCATGTATCAATATGATGAGGAAAGATTAGTGAAAACAAAACATGGTTTTGTCTCCTCTAAATTCAAGTATATAGAGACTATCCAGACTTTCCTCCTGTATCTAGGAAGGTTTTTGCATTACTATTAACTACATTACTATTTTACATTACTATTTACTATTTTACATTACTATTACATTACATTACTAGGAAGGTTTTACATTACTGTGGGGTCCCTCCCACAGGAGAAAGTCTTTCACAAACATATCAAACATCTCAAGTTTGAGTCCTTCCCATGGGATGCAATTCTTCAAGAAATGCTCCAACAAAGGTTTGTGTAATGGATTTTGATTATGCAGCTGTTTGCATGTTTGCACATACATCTCCATGTTTATTTTCTGGGTGGTTCAGAAAAGGTCTTAGTTTTATTAAACAAACAAAAAAGAAGAAAAACCCACAAGGATTACTTCTCTAGTTCAATTATTAGCAAATTAGTTAGGAAACTGAGTGGACCTGGAGGAGAGCAAGAGGAGTTGATAGTTGAGAAAGAACTTTTTTGCTTCTGCTGTTTAGTGTGACCCAGCAGAGAGGGACAGGCATAAGCAAAGAAATCCTTGTGTCATTTGAAGGCATCCCACTTCTCAATATTCCACAAGTTCAGGCATCACTCTAGTGGTTATTACAGTAGCTTTTTAAATGAAAGTTCCTCTTGATTGCTACGAAGTTTGGAGGTTTCCAAGTGCTTACTAGTGGGGATTGTAATTTTAATCATTTATAATATTAGCACATCTCACTGAAAAATACATTATGATAGTAGTAAACTTCTTTCAAGATGTAACAGTGTTTTGGTAAGGTAGAATGTATGTAGGGCAAGGATCTCCTTCCTGCTCTATTCTGGTCAGATTGTTTCAGTGTGGAGAATCACAGGGCCCTACAACAGTGGCACAGATCTCACAAGAGGATGTGTTGCAGACAGGAAAGTAGAGCATATCAGCATCTAGTAACTTGGTGGTATGGCTGCTACGAGTTTTGATATTACATGAGTAGTATGTAACTAGCCGCTGCTCCGCAGATTACACTATGGTGGGAGTATCTCCTCTTCTAAGGCAGAATAAAGCTTTTCATTGTTTGACAGGAAGAGAGGAAACATCAAGACAAAATTGGTCCGCTGCAACACTTTATTTTTGGTGTTTTCCTTGTCCCCACTGCTAACTTGCTCATACATCTTAGTTGCAATTGTGACACGCTCTGCTGCGGACTGCCATGAGAGGAGATGCATGACAGGAAACCTCCTGGTTCTTTGCTTGAGGGAGCAGCTAACATCGCCTCCATTGACAAACTCTTCCGTGCTTATCCAAAACTTTTCTGCCCCTGCAACTGCTAATGTACTAGAGATCTTACACGAAATGCAGGGCCAGCTTCCCAGTGAACTTGATAATGAATTCTTCTCAGAAATTAGGTGGATTTTTTTTATATGTTTGCGTATTTTGGGTGTTGTTTGGAGTTTTGTTTTGTTTTGCAAACATAGTATGATCAGCAGAAGAGAATCTGCTTTATCTTTTTAAAAAAACCTGTATTTTAAAACAGCACAGCCACCTACCAAGTTTTCATTATACAAAACAATTCTTATATCCCATAACTCTTTTTTCTATTTTTCTCATGAGAGTAGACTATAAAACTGAAATACTGTCTGTTTACAGTCTCCTAATATGAAAATATCTGAAGAGAAAGTGTGGTAGTATTGGGTATTTTGCCCTAAGAAGCACAAGATTTCCTGGTGTGCTACATAGGAGCTTTTTTGGTTTTGTTGGTTTTATCTGTCTTTTTTAACTTTGGCATAGATTTCCCTTCGATATAGTAAGTATGCCAAAGCTAATAGAAATAATATATATATTTTTTAAATGGAAAAGATGGCTTATTTTTCTTAGCCTTTTCAAATGTATGGTCTTCTGGCAAATTTTGTTGAAAATTTGCTAGGTTATTTTGCAAACAATAATGACTTAGAAAAAGCATACATAAATTTTCTCTAAAAATCTTGAGTATTTTCAGTAACAAACTTGCAGTAATTGACTCTTTCATATTTCTATTAATTGCAAATAGAAAGTATGTATAATGTTAGTTGACTGTCAAAAATGAGCTAACATTTCTCAGTTGAGGAGTACTATTTTGTTAATCTGTGGAAATTAGATCACATGATTGTGTAAACTTATCTTGCTGTTCTGTCATAAAATAGGATTTTTCTTTTTTTGATGAGTGTCAAATATAGTTCAGCTTGCTGCTAGGTGTTTAAGCAAAGAGGGCAGAAATGACCTCATATAAACACTTGTGGTTCTGGAACACCGATAGCTTCCCAGTTCCCCAATCAAGTTTCCTGTATGATCTCATCCTTACATGATTGGTTTCTAATGTCCTCAGTATATAAAAAAGAAAAGATGGATCTCAAATCTTGAAGCAACATATTTTTACTAAGACATAGTTTCACTTAGACCATCTTTAAATATAAACATTTCTTGTCTCAGCAACACTTTTGACTTCATCAAAAAAGATGGAAAAAATATATGGAAAAAATAATTTTTGTTTTGTCATGGCAAAAGCAATTTACACATCAGTTGTCTTTAACAAACTTTGTAGAATCTTGCTGTGGGTTGTAAATCCCTTAAAAACAGTCTCATGCAAGACATCGGAAAAAAGACAGCTAGTAAAAGCAAACATTTATCAATTCAAAGATAATAAAGCATAATTCATAACTATGCATGTCTGTATACACACTGTCTAAACCAGGACATGAATGCCATCTTAAAAGTCTGTGAAGTAAATAATGCTTCCAAGGTGGGAAGCAAACTTGGGAGAAAATGCTGAAGGTGAAATCCTGTCAGAATTCACCCTGACTTAAACAGATCTGCATTTTACATTCATCATATGCTCAGATTGTACTTCGAAATGCTTCTCATACATTATTGCTAAAGATATGCTTAGGTTGCCATGCTACAATCAGGGAGGATTTCAGTCACAGTTCCTGACCTTTTTCCTGGTCAAACCAAAATGACCTCTGTAATTGGTTTAGTCTTTTATATTACATTGACTACATTTTTCCTCTTCAATTGTGACAGAGTGAAAAATACCTTCTCACTTCTTGTCCTTCTTCTAGTGCTTAAAGAGAATAAAATATAAAGCATGATAACAAAACCTGTTCTTTGACAAAATGCACATCAGGAAGGAAAGAGTTTATAAAAAAACCAAAATTCATGGAAGCCAATAGTCAGTCAGTAGCTGTGTTATGTTGAGGTTAGATTGCTGCATATTCCAATATGCAGTTTTGTTTTACTGATAGATAGCAAATTGGCCCTCAAATTTTACATCGAGAGGAAAAGTTCATTTAGCTTCATGAAATAGTGTGTCCTTTGCTGGTTCTGAGATGTTTGTATATAGTACCTAAGAGTCATTGGGTACTGGAACAGGCTGCCCAGGGAGGTGGTCGAGTTGCCTTCCCTGGAGGTGTTTAAGGAACGGGTGGATGAAGTGCTTAGGGACATGGTTTAGGGAGTGTTAGGAATGGTTGGACTCGATGATCCAATGGGTCCTTTCCAACCTTGTGATTCTGTGATTCTGTGATTTATATATTCATACAAAATTTTCGTGTAAAATCCATATATTCTCATATTTTTAGATATAAACATTTATTTCATTTATTTCCTAAATGAACTTCTTAATTTAAAATTTCTAACATCTACTGTGAGATCTTAGACAGTCACTATGACATGAAGACATGTCTTTACTGAAGACAGTTAACGTTTTGTACATCAATCAAATTAGCTTCCTGATGTTGAAGGACTTGTACCTCCCATAGCTGGTTTGCTCAAGAGCTGATATTGCTTCCAGTATAAAGGAACAGAAGGCGGGGAGGAGGAACAAATAACCTGTCAGTTCAGTGATGCAGCTTCAAAGAGTAGTCCTGTGTGTTTGTTGCTGCATTTAGAATGAATCTTTATAACAAAGATGTTCTGAATATATTAGGACCATGGTTTTTTATGAGAGGAAAATAGATTTTCACTAGACCACACACTTCTGACTGATGTAAGAAAGCATTGTCAACTCTCGTAGGAGATCAAATCACTAGTCCTTCTAGCACCGTGCTGAGCTGTAAGTGTAGCCCAAACACTGCTTTCGTGCTGCTGTGCTTTCACTAGTGCTGTAATGTTTAATTTTTCAGGATTGTCAGCTGCCTTTGATAAGCATATAGTTTATTTGCATAATTAAAATCAGTCAGAGGAGTAATATTTCAAAATAAACATTGTTTTCCCTCTCATATCAGTATAAATCAGACTTCACGCAACTAAGTTCTTTACAGTTGCAGTAGGCTTCCTCTCCCTGAAAACATGGTCAGTCCCTTATTTTGATTTTTCTGCTGGATGATAAAGTGTAGATCCTTCACCTCTGGATTTTACTTAATAAGTAATATAAAATCAACCTTATCTAATACACTTCATAATCAGATTTAACTGAAGAATGGTAAAATTATTAATAAAATATTTGGTTTAGTCATAATTATTAAAATATCTAAGGTAAATTTTGATAGGCTTTGATACTAGGAAGAGGTCCGGTGCATTTCTTTCTTCTCCAAAGAAAACAGTTTGAATGTCACTCATCTAATCAACAAGTATCATATTACTTTTTCTGTCAGAAATTGTAACTTCTTTCTCCACTGAAAGAAACAATCCATCTCTTTCTGATGTTATATGTTATTGTTATTATATAAGCAATTATTTTAAAACAGCAAGCCCCTTTAAAATTCCTGTCATGTATATTTAGTGTTTCATGTAATTAGGTGCTAATATCTACTCAGAATCTCTTTTCAGTACAGAGGTTTTAAGAAATGAAGTGTAAGCTGCTCAGCAATTTTTGCTTATTTGGATTTATTCAGTGATCATTCTGTCAGTCTTTTCACTTATTGAGGGCTGATTCTTCCTCTTATTCTTTAAGTACATTAGGACTTATCTCACTAAAATCAAATACGAAGGACACAAACTCTGTGACTCTGAGCTTTATGCTTTATTATAATTAGGGAAGTAGGTATTATTTTTTCCTTTCTTGCAAAGGGAGAAACAAAATATCTTTCTTAGTAAGCTTAGTCCATTTAAAAAGCTTTAATGACCTCTAAACTGGTTATTATACTGGAAAATCTGTGTCCACTGTGTTCATTTTTTCACATGAAAGAGAACCCAGTCTTTTTCTAACTGTCTGGCCAATTTGATGGTGCATGCTACTTTAATAATTGCAAGGCTTTGGGGAGTCAAAAACCACCGTAAATTATTTAACATAGGATATTATTGGGACATCAATTAAAGTTAATCCAGCAAGCTGAAGGGCAATTTAAAAATGGTCTAATTGATGCTCAACCTGCAGTGTCATAGTTTTTCAATTTTGACTAACTATCCATTTATTACTCAACAAAGTGCAGAAGAGGCTCAGTAATTCAAAATGTAATTGGTTTGCATAGAGAACAAAGGAGGAGGGAGAATTGGGGAAGGTTTGCCATACACATACTAATGTGTTGTCCTCTGTGTACGCAGATGCACAGCTTAGTATGGTTTGATGCCAGAAAGCTCACAGCCCTTGCATTAATGTGTTAATAAATATTTATGTTTTCATATATTAGACCATATCCCAAGGCAAATACGGTTTATTCCGTTTGAGTTTGAGATACACCCTTTAAGTTGAAAAGACCAAAAACATTTAAAAACCTGTGACTAAAAATTTAAGAACAATTTATTTCCGGACAGCTGGTCATGTAACAGTTTGCACTCTGCATTTTCCCCCCACTTTTTTCTAAACTGCTTTTACAGCTAATAACCTTGCACTAGCTACTACCTTAGAACTGTGGGCTATTCTGGGATTTACTTCGATGTCCTCATTAAACTTCGAAGATAATGAAGGTTTTTTGAAGAAAAAAATATAAAATACCCTACCAACTTATTTTTATGCCAGTAATCTCTGGCATGCAAATATTTTTAATGCTTAGACTGTTACATGTGCTCAGCATACATGTTTTTAGTCCTTTAACCTGTTCCATTAACCACTGCTCATAAGTCCTGCGGCTCTGATCCTTCATCAGCTTTGTGGCCCTTCTTTAGACATACTCCAGCAACTCAATGTCTTTCTTGTAGTGAAGGGCCCAAAACTGAGCACAGTCCTCAATTTGGCCTCACTAGTACTGAATACTGGGTGATGTGATCACTTCCCTGCTCTTGCTGGCCACACTTTTTCTGATAAAAGCCGCCAGGATGCTATTTGCCTCCTTGGACACCTGGCCACACTGCTGGCTCATCTTCAACCAGCATCCCCAGATCTTTTTCTGCCAGGCAGCTTTCCAGCTACTCTTCCTCAAGCCCTTAGCATTACATGGAGTGTTATGACTGAAGTGCAGGACCCAACGCTTAGCCTTGTTGAATCTCAAGCAGCTGGCCTCAGACCATCCACACAACTTGTCCAGATCCCTTTGTAAAATCTTCCTTTCCTCAAGAAGATCAACACTCCTGCCAAGATTGATATCATTTACAAACCTACTGATGGTGCACTTGGTCCCCTCATCCAGATCATTGACAAAGATATTAACAGAATATATTTGGTTTTCTTACGTAACATCTGGTCAAAAATTTCTCCTACAATAATTGCTTGTAGGAATGGATGTTAGTATTCTTAAAGAGTTAAGTTCTTGGAACATTTTTCTTCCCTTTGGTTATTTCTCTAAATTACTGGTTTCAATGTTTATTCTTCCTTTACTGACTGTTTACCTTAAAAGCTCACCCACAGGTTGAAACAGATGCCTATAAATGACATTGCTGTTTTAATTTAAATTTATTTTTTCAGGTTATAAAGGATAAACAATTTAATGTGAATATCATCTAGAACCTTGTTTTTCATGTGCGTTGCCTCCATTGACAGGCTCAATCCTCCTAAAACCCTTTGAGCAGAATTTGTCCAGATGTTTCTTTGTGAAACTAAAATACACTACTTCAATCCACAGACACACAAATTGTAATTTGATGAGGAACAAAGCTTTGTTTCTGTACTTTGGTTCTGAGAGGTCAGATGGCATAGAGAGAAAAAATGAGAAATATCTTGCCTAAGAGGGCTAGGTTTCAGGAGTACTTTTTTTTTTTTAAAAAACGTGAGAAGTAGAAAGAGATGTAGAACCTGAGGCAGCAGTGAAAATGACCTGAAAAATGGAGGAGACAAAATGGTTATGGAATGTCAAAACTGCTGGATGCACATAGTTCTTGAGTGGCTACCTGAAAGGAGTTATTTATGAATGAAATATCGACTGGTAGAGTTCATGGAGAAATAGATCTGAGAACTAAAAATGCACCAGGGAGAGATGATGGATGCCCGAAAAGCTTTCTAACACATGATAGGAAGATAAGTTATTTGCGCAATCTCTGCTTCTAAAATTTTCTGAAAAAAAGAGAGGCTAGAGGGCAAATTCTTGGTTAAGAAAGGATTATACACTGAAGAATGTGGTCACATGAATAAGTCAGGAGGTAAAAAGAGGTAAACTGAGAGGGAAAATGTTACAAAAGAAGAAGAGAAATTTCTCAGAAGAGTGTGTAGGCAAAATCATCAGTCAGAAAGTGGAGTGCTAAGGAACTGGAATAAATTAGCTAGACCCATGGGAAGATGATGACAGTAACAGCAGACTGTGAAGGAAGAGGGAAAGATAACCAGAAGGTTTCCAAAAAGTCAGTTAAGATTCTTCTCAGGCCTGAGGAGAATTAAGGGATTTATATCAATCCTGACAGCTGCAGCTGTAACCAAAGACTTTTCTTTTAGGAATAGTCACTAAGGTTTTACCCAGAAGTCTGAGAAACAAATTGTTGGCCATGAAGATGGGCCACACAAAATATAGAATTCAAGTTGGGAATATATATGCTAAATGGATTTACTTGTATAGGCTATAAAACTTGTTCTAACATAATGGAAAAGCAGTCATGAACAAAACACAAGACATTACACGGAAGGGACTGAAATATTAGTTCAGTGATTAGGATAGCAACATATATTGATGAAATACCTGATTATTTCAAAACTCTCAAAACAAAACAAAGAAGTCATAACATAAAAAAACAAACTTGTAATAAGGAAAAATTGTGATTGAGGAAAAAGTTAAAAATGTTGCAGCAAGGTTATATAAAGATTCTGTTAAAAGTCTTCAGACTCATATCAGGATATGCACACAATGTTAGACATGATGTGGCTTTTCTAAGAAGTAAAATTGAGACAAAACTGACTAGTGGAAAAAAAATTCATAATAGCACAATTCAGTGCACTTGAACGTGAAACTTACAGATTTTTTTTCTGTCATTCAGTAAGAAGGGATTGCCTTTTTAGAATTTGGTTTTGGAGGTATATAGTGGAAAAACTTAAAAATAAATAGTGTTAGAAAATTAAGAGAAGATCACGAGGTCTTATGTTTTAAATTAAATACAGGGGCAGACAAGAAACCTACCATTATGCCTGTGCAACACAAAAGGCATTTTTAATTTACAAATTCTCTATTTTATATTTGATGATGATCTCATGGCATCAAAGAAGAACATAATAAAGAGGATAAAGTTATCAAAAATTATTTTCTCATGAACAACATTATTTCTAAAAATCGAACATGGCAATTGTGCATGCTTCAGATCTGAAACCTCTTCCTTAGCCACAAGAATAACGTTTTGCCCCAACAATCAAACATAGGGAAACATTCAAAGCTGAAGTAATGAACTCTTCTCTGGGAAAAAGGCATATACTATAATTCAATAGAAGTATTTATATCAAGTGCTTCTTGACACACAGCATGTCCCCCTCTAAGTAATCCATACAGAGTAAATTAAGATACTCTATTAAAAACATGAAGTGAAATGAGGAACATGGCTGAAACAGTTATGAGCTGATATTTAGTTTGCAGCCATATTAAGTTTATGGGATCAACATTTCAGAAAATAGAACAAGACTGAAAGGAAAGATCTGTACTTCCTCCTAGCATAGGTACTGGGTATCATAAGGCCACCTAGATGAAAATGTAATAGAGAGAGAAAGAGAAAGAATATCAGAAATTGAAAGCTATTAAGAGGGGAAGGAAAGTGGGAAGGAAGGAGGGAAGGAATCATAGAATCACCAGGTTGGAAAGGACCCACTGGATCATCGAGTCCAACCATTCCTAACACTCCCTAAACCATGTCCCTAAGCACTTCATCCACCCGTTCCTTAAATACCTCCAGGGAAGGCGACTCGACCACCTCCCTGGGCAGCCTCTGCCAGTGCCCAATGACTCTTTCCATGAAAATTTTTTTTCTGATATCCAGCCTGAACCTCCCTTGGCGGAGCTTCAGGCCATTCCCCCTTGTCCAGTCCTCAGTCACTTGGAAGAAGAGGCCAGCTCCCTCCTCTCCACAACCTCCTTTCAGGTAGTGGTAGAGAGCAATAAGGTCTCCCCTCAGCCTCCTCTTCTCCAGGCTAAACAACAGGAAGGAAGGAAGGAAGGAAGGAAAGAAGGAAGGAAGGAAGGAAGGAAGGAAGGAAGGAAGGAAGGAAGGAAGGAAGGAAGGAAGGAAGGAAGGAAGGAAGGAAGGAAGGAAGGAAGGAAGGAAGGAATTAAAAAAATAAAGGAGGCACAAAAAGAAGAAACTGAAAGGAGAAGAATAGGAAAAGAAAGGTCCTCAGAAGAGGAAAACAGCTTTAAATGGGTAAAACTGTATTTCATTCTACTAATCAATGACCTCCTCCATTTTTCATCTTTTGACACATTTCTGTCAACCTTTACAGATGGAACATGTCTTCTCCATAAATCTCTTAACCTGTGATGTTTAACATGTTACTACTCAGGAAAGTCAAAAAAAAAAAAAGGAAATTCAGAAAAAAACAGAAATTTAAGCTAAATTAAAAATTTAGTGATTTCTGATCTTTCAAAGAAAATGTGACTGCATTTACGTTAAGGAGAAGATTCAAAGCAGTGAATGATGTCTTTCCTTGCAGCGGTTTTCAGTCAGGAGGGTGCAGGACAAGAGTGCTAAGCAACAAAATGCTTAATGCAAAGATTAGATTTTGGATTAGAAAGCTAGATTCTAGTAGAAATTCTATATTTTGGACTTCAGTGATGTGCAGTATTCTACACAAAGATCCTTCTATTTTCAGACTCTGAAATGAAAAGCATATATATCTGTGTGTGTGCATAACAGCTAATAAATCTACAGAGGTCTTTCAGTGTTTAAAGTAAAGGAAGTATCCTTAGGCCAGATACTATGAGCAATTTCAATCTATTCAGATTTTTAAAAAATCCGAAAGTATTATTTATGTATGATGTAACACACTAAAATGGTCTGTGCTTAGGGTTTTTTTTCCCTGTAATACATTTATTTTTTCTCTTGTTCATGCTAAAGGTCATGCTGCACAAATACTATTGCTTTTAATCATTCTGACTGGACTGTGTGGGATGTTTGGTGACCCACATGATCTGTTTTCAAGTGCAAAGCTTTGTTAAGCTTTGTTAAGCCATTTCTCATTTTGACTACATATTTTCTTACCAATTATATGAGCTATAAGATCCAACATTTCATCAGTATCATCTAGTGTTTGATTTTTTAAGGTTTTGCTATTTGTGTTGTGGAGATCTGGGGGTGGGGAGGGCAAAGACTTTATCTTTTATGTTTCCTCCTTTCTCACTCTTACGCATTTTAATGACATCAGATTTTATACTAGTTAGAAGCAAAGATTATCTTCACTGTGAATGGCTTTTATGCCCTTTCATTTGATTGGCTCATATAAAAATCACCAAGAGGCTGCAGTGAATCACTCTGACTCATTACCTTCAAGTAATAGGTTAGACTTTTTGCAATTTCATCTGGCTGTAAATGTGATTTGAAACTTTTCTGTATTATCTTCTAAACATGAATTGACAAGAGCTTAAAATTGGAATAAAAATCTCTTTTCTTGATGTGGCTAATATTGTTTTCAACAAAACCAGGAGTGTGGGTTTCGGGTTTTGATGATTTTTAGGTTTTTTATTTGCTTGGAAAATCATACTAGAAAGAAGTACCATCATCAAAATAAAAGAACCAAAGCATGAAACTGAGATTTCTCTGTTCTACATTTACTGCTCTGACAGGACTTGTTATGTTGCAAAGATCAACTTTTGTTTGTATGTCTTAAACATCATCTTGCCCAGGGAGGTTGTGGCTGCTCCATCCCTGGAGATGTTCAAGGCCAAGTTGGATGGGGCCTTGGGCAACCTGACCTAGTGGGAGGTGTATCTGCCCATGGCAGGGGAGTTGGAACTAGATGACCTTTAAGGTCCCTTCCAACCCAAACTATTCTATGATACTATGATCTTGGCACAAGGCTGCTCATGGCTGCTCCTTAGTGCATGATGAGCTGTCTTGGGCCTCTGTGGCAGAGGAGATTTGCCCACGGTGAAGAGGCAAGAGCATCCCTGACTGTGCATGTCCCAATTCAAGAACTTACCACACAGAGACAGAGTAGGCACAGTAAGACCCCTCTTCATAAGCTGATAGGGGACAGAGCGTCACTATAAATACTACATACCAAGAAGCACGTGTTTATTCCTTGAGGTTTGAGAACTAATAATAACCTTTCTAAATTTATAATAATTACTACTACTCAATGTGCAACTTCTATACATATAATGTCTAGCTTATTTTGAAACATACATGACCAGGATCTTACAGAAGTGAATTCCACAGGTTAATTACACAGTGCATTACATAAAAAAGTTTTGTATTTATTGTTATTTGATTTCAACCTTGTTTCTTTCATGCCGAAGCTACCAAACTGAAACAGCTTTACACTTAGTAGTTTCTCAAGTTGTTTTCCAGAATCAGCACTAGAACGCTGACAGTCTGTACTAGATTTTTTGAACAACCTAATTTTTAAGCACTTGTTTGATTGTTTAATTGATTATCAATAGTATTGAAGAGGTGGTTGGCTAGCAATATTTTTTTCCCTTCTGAAAATGTTGTAGGCATCATGAATGATCTCGTGGTACTATCAGACCAAAGTAGTGTGGATGGTATAGGAGAAAATACTAGATTTCTATTAATGGCCATGGCAGACAAAGTGACAGAAGGGGCGAATAACTGAAATAAATTCATAGGGGAGAAAAGTAGAATAAAATTAGTTAGAAATCGCGTCTGTCCCAATGGAATTAGAGGCCTGACTATTTATATAAATGAATATCTAGAAAAAATGGGAGAGGTCTTACTGCAAATGATTCTCACTGGAAGACTGAACATACACTCAGATAATAAGATTTTCTTATAAGAATCTGCTGGAGACTAGCATATCATAAAGTCTTCATATGAACAAATAGAGAAAGCAGAAAGAATAAGAGATATCTAAGTGCAAAGATAGGCTAATATTTGTGGTGAGGAAATACTACTACAGAGTAGTTACAAGACTATAGTATAGGAAAGAGATGCGGCTCTTGAAAAAAATCAGAGGACTTATAAAAATTAGTCTCTCTTTCTCTTTTATTCACTGTCACATAGATTTCACACATGTTCCTTAATTTTTTTTACAATACTCAATGTCTTAATTCCTTACCTGTGACATAGGGATGATACTCACCTGCAGGCACAGAGTGGTCAGATACTGCTGTGAAAAAAATTTGAATAAAAACTAAATGCCCAATACTTACGTCAACATCTTAGACACCATATTGCCAGCAAGGTATGTTGTATGCATTCATTGTCATACTTAAGATTTATTTTCACATCTATAAGCTTTCCTAACAAATGTTTAGCTGACGCTTATTGATACCTGAAAATATTTTTTTTGATAAATCATAATTTCCCTCCAAAAGCTTTCCTCCAGAGGTCCTTAGATGCACCTAATGAGGTGTATCAAAAAACATGTATTGATCAAAATATGATATGTAGCCCAATATAAGTGCTAAAATTTCCCTCAGTATTTTCTACAGAGAAACAATCTGACCTCCCACATTCCTGCCACTGCAGTACCAGTTTTATTCTGAATTGGCACAGATAGTGGTAATAAAACAAGCTACAATTTGTGATATGAGCAAACATGCCGAACAGGCAAGTTTCAGACAACTAAACACATTTTCACTTCTAAAATGTCACATATCATCCTGCATTGTCTCGCAAGTCAAAAATCAGAGTAGTAAACCACTATATCATCTAGTTCTCGGAACATGAGATTTGTAAAAATGGTGTGAAGATGAAGTGAATAAAAAAAGAGAACTTACTCTTTCGTGTGATTCTTCATAGTCTTCACAATCTGATGCAAATTTACAGTGGAAAGGTGCATTTAAAGTTTATAAGATGAACCAGACCTTTAAGTATAAATATGTTTATTTGCAAACATTTATGACATGCTGCAGGTGAATATTTTAACACAGAAATTCCAAGGAGATTATTTAATGTCACACAAATTAATAGGCAGTTTCCAAAGCTTTATGAGAGAATGTCTCTAAAGCAGAGGGGACAAAAAAAGCATTGCTACCAGGTCAAGTTGATGAGGTGTCTTGCATCCAGTTTTAGACAGTGTGGTCCAGTGCTGATATTACATCTTGCTGTGAAGGAAGAGATTTAATGTCTACATTGGTTCTATTTAAAGCATTGTATTGTCATAAAGAAAACTTTCAGACAAAACAGACTGAGAACAGATTCAGGCTTTTTATTTTCAATAGGTTGTATAGTTATTTCCATGTAAATGGAAAAAAAAAAACAAACCCAAAACACATGTATCTGAAAGCTTGTGTGTTTACAGATGATATTTAAATGTTGGATCACTTAATAAGATTTTCATAGTTTGCTTCATGAAATCTATTCTGATTACATGAAAATTGAAGATTTTTGATGCCAGCTTTGTAACTGCGCCCATTCTCAATGTCTCTTCATTCATTAAAAAAGAAGAGACAGTGTTTACTGTTCTAGAATGTATGTCTTTTTCCAAAAGTTTACTTTCTATCCAGTAATACAAATCCTAATCTGGCTCTTACCTTAGTTTTGACCTCAAATTATAATTTATTTTTGCAGAAAGAATTTATTGAAGATTATGGTTGCCTTTTCACCTGCAAAGGAACCCTTTTTTACAGTAAAATCAGTATGATAATGGAGAGGCTGCCTTACAGTCACACATTCAGAAACCTAGTCATTTGCATTGCATATTGAGGTATACACTTTCCTTTGATGTTTTAAAGTGTTACATTGCTGATATTTCATTAATAGACCATAACTGCTAAGTAGAAGATTCTCTAGTCTAACAACTACAAATACTGAAGAAAGTAACACTGAACACGTATGGGTTGAAAATTTAGGGATAATTCGTGAAAAGGTGACAGAAAATCTCATCTGTTCATGTTTCTGCAGATATCTGTTCTCCTGCACAACAAGTGTTTCCTGAATAGTCTGTCACCTGATCAAATTAGATAAGCTATTTCTGTGTCTGTGCTGCATACTTGCAGTGTTCTGCAACTAAGGAAATAAAAAATAGTCTAAAAAGAATCAATTTTGTTTCTTGGTGTTAAAGCAGAAATATTTTGAAATAAAAAGCTTTTGAGGGCCTTGGCATCTATAATTATTTTCTATGACCAGAGATTTCATTTTAAATTGTTTTTCTACACTGCAAGGTGGCTGTGCTGGCTGTATGTTATTCTTCAAGAAATTATCTGAAAGGTAAAGGAAACCAGTATCCATGTAGTATGAAGTAAGAACAGTTATCTCTGTGCTGTAGAATAGATTAAGAAAACAAGAAGAGATTTGTCTTTCTGTGGAAGGTTAGTGAAATGTTTCCATGAATTGTTCTGCAATGGTAGTAAAATCACACTTAATGGATTTAAATTGGTTTACTCTGACCTAAGGTTGATCTACTTAATTCTGTTTCCCACCATCTTTGAATGCATGTAGATGAAACGGACTAGACCAATTCAGGGTATTTTAAAAAAAAAAAAAAAGAAAATATTTTTTCTTTATTTCAGTTGTTGTTGGTTTTGCTGATAAAAGCAATCTCAACAAATACTGAAATACATTTTTAACAGCAGAAAGTACCCTTATACTTTTAAACAAGAAAAGAAATTGGATTCACACAGACAATGTCCCCAGCACAATCCAGCAGTTTCTGTTCTGCCCTGGGTTACAATGACATTCAACAAGCTATAGAAGAAGCTGTGAAAGTATTCTCCTACATCTTAATATGTTTATTTCAAAAAGGAAGGCAACAACTGCAAGAGGTGATCTGTTTCGCCGAATAAGACCACTAGGTCAAGAGAATTGTGTTGAACTAAAAGAAGGAAAAGCTTTACATTTTTCCAAGAACTTGAAAAATTTCTTCCTTTTGTCAGATTTTTAATAACAGCTTTTCCTAAATGTGCAATAACAGTTACCAAAGTTTGCAAGTTCATTTACTAACGTATGACAATTCTGTTAGACTGCAAATTTATGCTTGCATTTATTTTGTCTGGATAATCCAGTGTTCAACAAGCCTACTTCCCGCAGACAAATATTTCAGTGATTTTCAAACAATGCTGACGCCTTTTGAAATATCCTTAAGAAACTGGAACTATGAATAACCTTAGCTTTACTTTAAAATAATGAGAATGTCAGGAGATTAAATCTAGATTCCTTCCTGCTTATTTATTACAAAAAGTGTTAAGAAAAGAATTTTTGCCTTTTCAGTCAACCTCTTACTGAGAGAGAGAAGGAGTCCTAAACAGCTTGGAAAACAGATTGTCTTCTTTTTGTTTATAATTTCTTATAATAAAAAATAGCAGTAATGTATCTGCAACTTGGATAATATAAGCTCCGGGACTTTAATCTTCTTAGGTTAATTTGCATGATGATCCTTGTAGATTATAACAACCATTCAGTTCTTCATCTGTTGTTTTTATGACTAATAAAACCTCTTAAAAAGAGAAAAAAGAGAAGTTTTTCCATAAGTAATAGTCACCTGTTTCCCTGAAGATATAAAGTTTGTGAGACAAAATAGAAAGGAAAAGGAAATACTATTTCATCTTAGCTTTAAAATTTGTTGTGTTGCTTTGGTATGTTATGATCACATCTCAGAGCAATCCAGTTACGGGGTTTATCTCTCCAACTCCCAAGTTTACAAAAAGAATGGCTATTTTGAATTTATCCTTACAATAAAATAATGCCATCTATCTTTAGATGAAGTTTTCATAAGCTTTTTAATTTAAAAGTCACTACATGTTTTTGGGAGCCTTCTTAGTCTGTAACAGGAAAGAAATAAAGACTGAATTTGCATTAGTAAGCCCAGTTTGTTAACTAGCTTGAATGAGAAAGTAGTACTTGAGCAGTGGAAAGAAGAAATACTCATTTCCATTTTCCCTGTTTAATGTAGGAAGATTTGAGCTCATCTTTGTCAATGAAGAAATGTCTTGAGTTTATATTGTCTCATATAGGACTTTCTTGATTATCAAATTGTTCCATCTAGCTGGAAATCCACAACATTACCTGGGAGGGGAAGCGGGGGACGGGGAGGGCAGGGCGGGGGGTTTAAAAAATAAAGGCATCTCTCTAAGTACCACCTATACAGTAAAAAGATGAGAAGATTTTTCTCTCTTTAGCAACCAACTCCTACTTTGAAATATGGGCTTTGTCATCCTGGTGAGCTCTGCATTTACCAGACTATTTAAACTGGACTCGGAAACTGGACTAATTTCTCCATTATCAAAGTGACACTACTGGAGAGTTTCAGAAGTATTATGCAGAAGTAGTGGCAAGTGTGGAGTGTCATCAGTCTTTCTTGTCACAAAAGAAGTGAAATCAGAATATTCTATTGTGACCGAATGCCATGAGGTTAATAGATTTATTTTTTGTCTGACTTCCTCCACTGCTCAAATTATTGCTGAGGACTGTGTTGCATCCAACTTTATACTGACTTTGGGCTGCTATATTAACCACCTTGTCATATGAGAAGATTGGAGCAAAAAGCACATGTGATAAGCTAGCTGCTTTTTTAAATTCTAATTTACTTAAGTTATCAATGTCTTAAGAAATAATACTTTACATATGATTCCTTAGTTTTTGCAGCAAAATGTGATCAAATGAATCAAAAAACAGTCCTCTGAGGAATGAGTTAATGCAGGTTTGTGGTGGTGCTGTTAGTGAAGCATGGTGTCCTTAAAAGTAGGAGAAATTCCGTTCTGTAGTCTTACTTGGTCCACGTTTTGTAGAGGCTGCAACTGGTTCTTACATCTGCTTGTTTATTCCCCCACATTTTTACCATATGAGTTGTTTTGCTTGTACTATTATGCTCTGTTATGTTCTGAACCCAGTTTTATCTGGCTCAGAAACTTGGGAAGATATTCTGTGATTTGTGTTTATACATTAGATCTCTGGTGTCATCTTGTGCCTGTACTCCTGTACAGTGGTGTCTGCCACAGTTTAAAATTTTCCCTAGGATATATTCTTACTGTATTGGTAGCTAATGCCTTAGCTGAGTGTATGACATATAGATTAACTTTCTGATACTCTGATCATTTTTTTGGAGTACAAAGAAAGGTTGCAACAGCCACACAACTAACATATTTTCAGGGAAAAGAAATTCCTGAAAGCTTTGTTGGAGCCTATTCTTGTCCTATGTGAAGAGATTGAAATGACTGGATTTGGTTTCTTTGTTCTTTGTTTCTATATTTTATCTAGTTCCTGTTGTGTTGTTACTTGCACATTTAGCTACATAAAGCCAGTAGTAACGCAGAGGATAAATGATATTGCTGTATAGCTTGTCACAATTTCATAAAATAAGAAAAAATAGACCAAAAATATCTATTTCATTTTTTAATTTCTTTTTTTAAAAATAATAGTAAATTCATTTAAAATGAAAATAGTTCTTTCTGTATTGACACAGGAAACTGAGAAATAAGAGAGCACTTTATGCATAGTGCTAGCAACACATAGGCAAGTGACAACAGTTCTTTTAGTCATAGGCTATAGGTGCTAAAGGAATGAAAATATGCTTGGAGATAAGGGAAGAAATAGTTAAAGTAGAAGTGGTTGGATGAGAGCATTCCTAAAGATGAACCAGATGCCCTAAATTTTAATGTGCTCTTTCATTGACCTTCCTGAAGAACCTCAACTACCTTTTCATTGGAAGTGTCACTGGGTGAGTCAGTGTTAGCAACTTAGTAGGCAATTAAGTACGAGTGCTGTAGAATGCACTGTGTGCATTACTATTGAGCAACAAATAGCTTCATAAAATCTGCAGATGACATCAAGTGACAGTTTTTAACTACTTTCTATGCACAGTGATAGACTTTCTATAGCTAAAATTATTTGGCAGCCATACTTAAAAAATCTTGAAAAATACAATTCTATAATAATTACCTAAAGCATCTCAACTGCTGAGATATTAAAACTTACAATTTTAATAAATTCAGGAAACTGTTGGATTTTTTTACTCTCTTCTTTCTGTTTTCTATAACTAGCTTTTTCATTTTTTTCATACAACCTATTTTTTCCTTCTTCGCACCTTTTATACTTTTCTACAAAGTACTTAAAATTTTGTTGCTATTATTTATTGTTATTATGATCTGATTTTTCTTTTTTTTTGTTTCCCTTTCTATTATAACTTTCATTTTTTAGCCAATTTCATTCCTCCAGCTTCCCTTTCTTTTTAGCCCAGAATGGTTGTCTGCCCACCAAAGAGCTGGATATATGAGCAAAACAGAAACGCTTGACATTTCTAGACAAACATTTTAAAACTGATTTTTTTATCTTTTAATAGATGTGTGCTCTTCTTACCCTGATCTTCTGAGAATCTGAAATTACACGGGACACTCTAGAAAAAAAGACTTTTCTTTTAAGGTGCTAGTATAGTAACCGAGTAATATGTGATGAACATCATCACATAACTAAAAATGTCTGGTTCACCAAAATTCATTATTTTTCTGTTATACCTGACAAATATTTGAAGTGAAACTTACCTTAAGATGTAAGTTTTGAGTCTTCACAGGTCTTTTTCTTTTTCAGGTGGTGGGGGTAGGAGTTCATATTTTGCATCAGTTTTCAGCTTTCAAAAATTCTTTCTTTCTCCCAGCTTTAGCAGAAAAATCCTTCCTTAGTTCTGTCTTCACAGCAAGTAAAAAATGGGGCCAGCTTTCTCCTTCTGCTTTTGAGTTTTTCCCCAGCATGCTTCCACATAATTGCAATACATCATCACTTTTGATAGATACAAGTTCAAGTCTGGGTCAAATGTTCTTTCAATAAGGTTTAAAAAAAAATTGCTGATAGAACATACTGGGAGAAAGTTTCTGTTAGTGTTAATGCATATTTCATTGCTAATTTTCTTTTTCTCAAAAAAAAAAGGTATCATAAATATTTTTCCTTTCAAGTTTTAAATTTAAAATAAATCATATTTGCAGAATCATGCATTTCAAAATTGGTAGACTAAGTCAGCTTAGACAGTATGATTAATTGAACTATTGTATAAAACTTTGTAGTGGAATTACTAAAATTCGTGTAAACATCCTCATTCCTTTCCTATTTTTCATACAAAGGATGAATAAAAATTTCAATGTTCCAAACTGGTCTTGTTCTTTCAAGCCTAAGCCACACAATCCAACAAGTGTTTGAGTTTTTTATTATAATTATTATTTTAAGAATTGGTGCTTTTGCTTTCCAATTACAAGGAATTGCAAAGACTTGGAGTCACTAGAAATTGTATATTTATTTATTCATTCATATTTAAGATTTACCTAGCTATACAGTGTAAAGGAGTTACACCTTTTAAAAATCATTTTACACTTGTTTGAGCTACTGGTAATACATAGAGACCTCAATGTCATTATATAAAACCTTAAATGCCAAACTTCAAACACCAGTGAGATCGTTTGCTTCTTTATTAAGGAATCAATGCTAATTAACATCTTGTATGTCAAGATTTTTTTGAGAAGAGCTAGGGACTCCTGATGTATAAGAAACCAACACTTGCGAAGTGCCTCAAAGGGATTAGGTTATATTCCTCTAGAAAGATGACACAGTCAAAAGCCCAGCAGAGGTGCCTCTAAATCAATGCCCACAACAGAGGTAACAAGCAGGAGCCAGAAGATTTTATGCAGCAAAAAAGTTACAATCTTTTGCTGAAACTTAGTAGAATGAAATGTGCAACTGGAGCATTGCAGTTGAGGACTACAAATAATTCAGAAATGTTGGAGAAGAAACAAAAGGGGAGGATTTTGCCCTCTGTGTAAAAGAATGGATGGACTGCACAGAGTTTTCTTGAAAAATAATGATGAAAAGGCTGAGAGCTTATGGATGAAAACTAGGGGCCAAGCCAACAAAGGAAACCTTGTGGCTGGTGTTTATTACAGGATACCTGATCAAGCGCACAATGTTGACAAGACATTCTTATTTCAGCTACAGGAAACATCATATTTGCAGCCCAAGATGCTGCTGAGTGACTGATCACCTTGATATCTGCTGGGGGGCGGAAAAGGACTACAAACTGTAAGAGGTCCAGGAGACTTAGAGAGCGTCAAAGACAATTATTTTAATCCAGGTAGTAGATAGCTTGATGAAACAAGAAGTGGTGTTAGACTTGTTGCTCACCAACAAGAAATAACTTCAGATTGGTGGCAGCCTTGGCTGCAGTGATCATACGCTGGTAGAATTCACAGTCTTGAGTGATATGGGACAGGTGAAGGGTAGAGTCAGGTTGCTGAATTATAGGAAAGCAAATTTTCAGTTACTTAAGAAATTAGCAGATGAGACTCCCTGGGAAACTGCCCTTGGGGACAAAGGAGACAAACAGAACTGGCAGCTCTTTAAGGACATTTTTCTTAAGGCACAAGAGCTCTCAATTCCCACATGTAATAATTATGGCAAGGAAGATCTGAAACCACCATGGCCCAGTAAGGACCTCCTGGCCAAAATAAAGTACAAGACAAAAATACACAGGCAACAGAACCAAGAATGTGTACCTTGGAAAGGTTGTAGAAGCACTGCCCAGGGATGTGGGGATGAGATTAGGAAAGATAAGGCACAGTTGGAACTGATTTTGTCAAGGGCTGCAAAAAATAATAAGAAAGGCTTTTGCAGGTATGTTGGCCAGAAAAGGAAGACTGGAGAAAATGCACTCCACCAGTAAATAAGACAGAAAAGCTGGTGACAGCTGAGATGAAGAAGGCTGAAGAACTCAGTATTTTTTCCCTCACTTTTCATTAATGATCTCTTTCTTTCTGCATCTCTCAAACTCCTGAAACTCAAGGCAGGAACTGAGTAGTGAAGTTCCTCCCGTAGTAGGAGAAAATCAGGTGTGAGACCATCAGAGGAATCTGAACATACATAGTACATCTATGGGACAAAACAAGCTGCACCCTAGGGATCCAAGTGAATTGGCTGATGTAGTTGCCAAGATACTCTGTTGAAAGAAATAGAAGACCTGGAGTTGATTAGAGACAGTCAACATAGCTTCACCAAGGGCCGCTCATGTCTGACTGAACTAAGATAGAATGACTGCATCAGTGGACAAGGGAAGAGCTATGAGCTGTGTCAGCCTGAACTTCTGTAAGACTTTTTGCATATTCCCTCCTAACATTCTTATCACTGAATTATAGTGACCTTCCAATACCTGGAAGGGGCTACAAGAAAGCTGGAGAGGGACTGTTTAAAAAGGCTTGCAGTGATAGGACTAGGGATAATGGATATAAACTGGAGAGGGGCAGATTTAGACTAGACATTACTAAGAATTTCTTCACTATGAGAGTGGTGAGGCACTGGTATGTGTTGCCCAGGGAAACTGTGGCTGCCCCATGCCTGGAGGTGTTTAAGGCCCGGTTGGATGGGGCCTTGGGCAGCCTCATCTAGTGGGATGTCCGCGCCCATGGTAGAGGGGTTGGAACTAGATGATCTTTAATGGACCCTTCCAACCCAAATGTTTCTGATTCTATGAATTGGAGAGCTAACATATGGATATGTTAGATGGATAAGGAATTAGCAGGATAGCTGAGTCTAAAGAGTTACAATCAGTGGCTCGATGTCCAAGTGGAAACCAGAAATCATTGGTACTGACACCAGCACTACTTAATATCTTCATTAATGACATACTCATAGACAGTGGGATTCAGTAGACCCTCAGGAAGTTTGTGGATCACATCAGGGTGAGTGGTGCACCTTCCAGAGGGAAAGGGATGCCATCTAGAAGGACCTTGACAGGCTTGAGGAATAAGAATATGTAAATCTCATGAAGTTCAACAAGGCCAACTACAAGGTCCTGCACTTGGTTTGGGGCAACCCCCAGTATCAGCACAGGCTGGAGAACGAAAGGATTGAGAACAATCTATGGAGAAAGACTTATGGTGGATGAAAATACAGTGGGTGAAAAGCTGGATGTGAAAGAAAGACAATTGTGTTCTGGGCCACACACAGAGAAGTATGGCCAGGAGTTGGAGGGAGGTGATTCTGCCCTTCTGCTCTGCTCTAGAGAGACCCCCACCCACCCTAGTACTGTGTCCAACTCTGGAGTCCTCAGCACAAGAAGGTCCTGGATCTGTTAGAAGAGGTCCAGAGAAGGGACACAAAAATAGTTAGCTGGAAAACCTTTGCTACAAAAAAAGGCTGAGAATTGGGGCTGTTTAGCCTGGAGAAGACAAGGCTCCAAGAAGACCTTATTGTGGCCTTTCACTAAATAAAGGAGATTTATGTGAAAGATGGAGGAAGACCTTTTACCAGGGCCTGTAGCAACAGTGCAAGGGGCAACAGTTTTAAATTAAAAGTGAGTAGATTTCAGTTTGATATGAGGAAAAAAGTTTTTACACTGTGGGTGGCGAGAGACAGGGACAGGTTACCCAGAGGAGTTATGGATATCCCATGCTTAAAAATATTCAAGGTCAGGTTGGACTGCGTTTTGAGCAGCCTGACAGAGTGAAAGATGTCCCTGCCTGTGGTATGGGGTTTGGACTAAATGATCTTTAGTGCTCCCTTCCAACCCATTCTATTATTCTGTGATTCATTTCTTCTCATCCTTTTCTGTCAATTGACTCAGCCAGCTGAGTGGGGGAGAAGAAAAGAGAGAAAGGAGAGCTGTATCTGAGAAAGAATTGTGTATTTTTTCTGAGACAGGTTATTGTGCTGAAATGGATTGATGTTTTCACAAGAAAAGTTTGTGTCTTTACGTTCCTAAATGTAACACTTCAGGTTAAATGTGCACTCAAAAAGCATTTTCTTTGTATATTTTTTTATTTGTGACATAGCTCAAGAGTTGATTTTTACATGGTTTAGAGTTTTGTCATGGAAATTATATAACAGAGTTGCTGTCACCTTGACCTATTCTCTAAATCTCCTGTGGAAATCTGTAAAACTATGCATAGGCCCCCCCAAAACTGTAATAACATTAGGAAGGCAGAGAAATCTATTGTGTTTCATATTCAACAGATTTTTTGAGTACATTTTGAAAAATCAAATGCTTAAAACATTTTAGTTTTCTTTTTTTTTTTCTATGATTCATCCCATGAACTTGATTTCTCATCCACTAAAGAATAGTCTACATTCAGAACATACAAAAATCCCGTTATGCTAAATTACGCTCAGTGTTTCTTTTTTGCAGGTGACAATATTTGGGGTAATTGACAAAATTTATATGAGGAACCAACAGAGAGAGAGAAAAGTGGAAGTATAATATGACAAAGGAAGAAATGAAGCATTATCAAGAATATCTATTTTACTAAAATAGAAAATTATGTAAAACATATAACTGTAAAACATATATTATGACATATATTGTAAATTTATTATTATTATTATTGTTGTAAAATGTGAGATACTGAACTAAAAATGCATCAACTGCCATTTAAATAAAAACTCACCATTTTTAAGCACATCTCACTAAAAAAAATATTTGTATGAACTATTTTTATCATATTTTCTTAATTTATGACAGATATAGGCATCATGGCTTAGCAGCTGCTGGAGTTTTTTGCTGACTTTTCAATAGCAGCCACAAAATGTACTGTATTCAAAGCTCCTGCAAGGATGAAGGAGTGGGAGAACTCTTTTTGTAGAGCAATGACTGAGCTGCTAAATTACTTGTTCAATTGAGAAGGAGGAAAATTGGTTCTTGGGGTTTAAAAAGTACTTATGGATCAGTATGAAATTATTCTGGCCAAAAAAAATAGATATTTTTTTACCCGCTCTGGCAGTCAGCAAGGAAAAAAAAAGCTTATTTCAAAATGTACAAAACATTTCATACACTGCTACTCAGTATACAATTGTTTTTCAATATCCACAGCTTCAATCCCCACTCTGTGTGAGCTTATATTTGTGGCAAGTTGGCAGTGTTTTATATTGTCTATATATTCTTTGATGTCTGAAATCAGCCTATTGCCTGCATTCTTTAAAATGAGCTCTTTTAGCTTTCTTTCCGCATGTGTTATCCACTGCTTTTCTCCCGCTATATGCTCTGGGGTACTCGAGGATTTTAAAATGTATGTCCATCTCTAATTCCCAGATCAGGTATGCAAGCTCAAAAAGTTACAACTGCAGATAAAACCAATTTTGACTCAGCAGTGAAACACAAACAAAGAAATTTCTCAGTGCCTTTAACATAAATAGCTTTCAGGTAGGAGACATAGAGTTATGAGAGAGTAGAAGAGGATATGCTGTCAGTTGCATCTAACTGCTCTTAGATTACCTCAACATTCTCAGTCCTTACAGAATTTTTAAACAACTTATTCAAGTTATGTGAATAACTATTAAATTAAGACTCTTCCCAGTAGAGTGAATCATAGTAAGTACTTTTATATTTATTTTCATTAAAGATCCTAATAGATCAAGGAAAGGAGGGAAAGTTTTCTGGAGACTTTGTAATATCTCACTCCACTGTTAAAACAAAACAACTTAAAACGTCTGAAATGCAGTCCAAATATATGGTAAGGCAATAGGCTTTAAAGTATTCCCTGTTCTTCCCTATTTCCATTTTCTCCTTGCTTTAATGACTGTGATCAGTGTTGGACTTCATAAGATATAAAAATCAGATGCAGGAGAGATTAAATTTAATAGAGGTGGGAGGGTCTTACAAAAAGCAGTCTAAAGGGTTTCTTTGTTTTCATGGAATATCTCTTTCAGTATACCTCATGCTATGTGATTACAACTAGATCAGTAGCACTAGGATTTCCACAATGCAGAAACTTACCTTCTTCCTCTGTACTCTTTAACAGACTTTAGACAGTTATTGATTTTTTGTGTACGTGCTAATAAGACCAAACCAGACAGCTGAGTAGTGTGTTTGTGTCTCTTCTATTCATTCAGACTAAAGAAGTTTAAATTTCAGTCCCTCATCTCCTTCTACTAAATGAAAGTTACTTGTCTTATTAACTGGAAATCATAGAATCATTTACTTACCAACAAATTTAATTTCATAAACTTTTACCCCGAGGTGAAATATAAAGAGAATTAAAAGTTTGAGGGTTAATTTCCTTGCAACAAAGCTATTTAGAGCTGTATTTGTGTGACAGATACTTGAAGAAACCCCCCTGAAGACACTGAAAATTGTCTTTTTTTTTTTTTTTTTTTTTTCCAGACAATGGTTTATTTTTAGGTCCAGACATGGGAATTCCTTCCCTGTGCAATGAACCATTGACACCAGACAATGAATACTTGTGAGTATATTTGATTTGCCCTACTCTTTTTTTAGCTGTATTACATTACATTCAAAAAAAATCCCAAACCACTCATTTATCACAACTCAGCTTATAGTTTTACAACAATAATTTCTAGAAACATATTAAGAACTCTGAAATCCACCACCACTTGTTATACTTCCCACAATCATTTTCTAACATTAACATATAAAGTTTCTTTAATGCAAGTTATCCTAATTTGTTCAAATTCTTCCTATTACATCTACATTAGCCATTAATTTGGTATATATTTTTTGAAACAGCGTTAAATGTCAGATTTAGTAAAAAATCATCTATAGGAAAATGTTTCAATTCTACAATTTAGATAAAATAATTCCTTGAAATTGAAATTTGAAAATTCCATGTCCCTGTTCTTTATGGCCTATATTGTTTAACTTGGTCAGATCTTCATGAGATACATCAGTTGTGCATCTCTCTTACAATACATGGTTTCCTCTGACAAAGAAGCTTAGGAAATTCTGCATTTTAGGAGAAGTTACGAAGTTAGGTAGCCATGCCTATAAATGGGAAAAGCATCTGGAGTTTAAATCTTCATCAATATGAGTCATAACAGTTGCATTTTGAATATTTTGTTGTGGATAGGAGAAAGGAGGGGATAAAGACTAGCTGGATGTTTTGTTTTTAATCGAAAAATAAAGATTTTGCAAAGTAGAACACATTCTAAATCTCTATTTGATTGAGCAAATAGTTTTATTTATAAATACAAACAAACATAGACAAGGTCTACTGTATGCCTATTTTGAAAAGATATATTTTAATATTGAGGAAGCATTTTCTGATAACTGTTAGCAAGACAATGTGCATTTTTCTTTCTTTTAGGTGGCAATTTATGAATCACATTGTGAAATCCTGCAAAGCCCAGTGCATTACCAAGAACATGTCTTTAAGAAAACTGTATTTTTATGACCGTGTACCAAAACAAGAATTGGACATTGATAAAACAGATTTTCTTGAAATAGCATAGAATTTTAGAAGCTATTTAATTTCTAGCCAGAATTTCCATTCCTGTTGCTCCATTTTAATAAATGGCATTAACCACAGTGCTTTCAGAGCATTTAGCCTTTCAAACTAGGCCTTCCATAGGGCCCAGGCTGGTGGATACACCTCTTCACCATTGCATACAACAGCCATCTGTGCAGACATAAGAACTGGCAAGGTGAGAAAGCAGTGTGAAAGGCACAACAGTTGGTCAAATGTACTCCAGACTGGAGGTGAATGCAGTCTCATTTTGCCCACGCAATTTGTTGTCTGTACTAATGCCTGTACTAATGTGCCTTTGGATTTGGGGTTCACGGGATGTGGCCTATTCTGCCTGACTGTTCAGGAGGTTGCTATGCTGTGACTCTATCACCTTTGTTCCATGCTTTATGCCACAGTACAGAAAATCCATACATAAGAACAACTTAGCCTAGAAAAACAAAGAGTTAGACATACCTGATTAGCCTCTAGGAATGTAAAGAGTGTGAGAAAACTGGACATGTGAGAAGTTGTGTTTAATGATAACCTGGTGTAAGAAGAAATAAGGACAACATCGTTGCAAATAAATGTACTCTGCAAATTCCAAAATCATTTCCAAACACCATAAAATTCTGGAATAAACATCTCTAAAGAGCTACATTCAGAAGCTGAGTTTAACAGAGTAGTCCCTTGAAAACTTTTAATATGTTGTCAAATTTGATAATGACCACATTTAGAAGACTGAGAAGCCATTAGAGGAATGGGGTAGGTAAGAGACATTCTTATTAATCTAGGGTGCATTTTAATGCCCTCTGAAACATGAGCTAATGCAAAATAAATTTTAAAACAGCTTTTATGTTCCAAAAATGTAATGGAAAGGAAACATTGAAGTGTATGAATAGTTTAAATCCTAGCCTAATACAACTCTGGACTTCTGTTATAGTACCTATAATGTTAAAACATCAAATCTGAACCAAAAACTTGAATATTATGAATACTCAGTGGAATATGAATTACAAAGAACTAATACATTTTTTCCAAATGTACATTCCATTGAATTCTAAATAAGCAATTTTTCTAGTATGGTACCTTTCAATTTAGGCTTTATTTACCTTTTTTTTTTTTTTTCCCAAAAACATCAAGAGGGAAAACAAAGGTTTCATTTAAATAAAGTGGTTTTACATTGCAGCAAAACCAATACATATAAATGGATTCCGAAGCTGTAAGTATACGTATTCTGATGATAAATATTGCAAAGTCTTAGGCTCTTAGGTAAGTTTTAAAAACAAAAACCCCCAGTTTTATATCAGTCTGTAAGTTGCTACTTAATACTTCAGTAACTGTTGTTTCAAAGCTGTCAGTTGTCCACCTATAACTACACTGATCAATGTCAAAGCAGGATAGTGATTTTTTCAGTTTGGATCTCAAATAAAATTTATTCTTAGACTTCCAGAACCCAAACACCACCAGTGCAAAATTTTGTAAAACTTTTTCATCATAAGAACATAGAAAAAATATGGGGTTTTTTTGGTGAATGTTGAAGAATTTTCCATTGAAAACTGTTCTGAAAATTGTAATGTCTATACTTTTAACTTTTTCCCTAAAAACCCACTGATTTTTATTAAAATCTTCAGTTGGGGAAATAACAATGAAATAGTAATCTCAGGTCATTCAGCAAGTCAGCTCACACAAGCAAAATCATCTGTTCAAATGTCACAAAGTGCTTAACTCCAGCATGTCTGCTACTGAGCAACATAAAACCATGTTGTGAATATATTTCTTTTAAGAGTCGAACGGGTGATTCCACTTCTTCCATACATCTTATATACTCTGACTTGAACTCTTCTCAGAATCCACAGACTGTTATGTGATGTAGTATTTTTAACACCATCAGAAGATGTTACTTTAATGGCAGAAAGAAATACAATTTTGTTTTCCAAAATATCAAAATACTTAGACTTAATAAACATGCAATTATAATATTTCAGAATTAAAACTGCTTGCAATTTCTCTTACAGGAAAAATTTCTAAGTCAAAAAGTCTTCAAAAATGGAATTCGTATTTGAGTCTACTGAGATGGAATTCCAACAGGAGAGAAAAGGTTTTCTTTAAGTAGTTGTTTACAGGAAAAGATAAGATTACAGGATAAGATTACAGGAAAAGAAGTAGTAGTATAAGACAGTAAATTATTGCAACAAACTAGCAGATAATGAAAAAGTGAAAGTAGATAATTGACTTACCTTCAGCAATTATAGTACAATAGGAAAATCTATTCTTCCATAAAAATCAAGTGCAATTATGAATAGGGATGTCATGCTGTGGATAAGTTAGACATTAATCATTTAAAATCAAGTATTTTATTGCTATTTATGTGTGGTTTTAGTTCTTTAATCATATGAGAGCAGACAAGCTGAAATACTGCATTGTAAATATAAGAATATCAGTCTCCTCTAGCTTCTTGTATTTGTGAGTTGCTTTTAGTTTAATTTCCTCAGCTAGTAAAATAGCTTAATATGTAACATATTTGTTTCTCATGACTATTTACCTTTATATTCCTCCTGATGCCTACAGTTATGTCTTTCTTCTAAGTATTTCTAGAGAAATAGGATTCTTGAAGTGTACTGTTAAAGAAAAAAAGGCTTGTAGCTGATGTATAGAGTTCCTGTTACTCCAGCAGTTCTCAGAATGGAAACCAGAGACAGATGATGCTATACGCACACAGACTAGTTTTTGGTATAACACAAGCCCAACCGCACAGTCTCTGGGGCTCTGTGGCTGCAGTGACCTAAACCCTGGCAACTCTAGTGTAGTACCCTAATATTGCTTCCTTGCTTTCAAGCATGATGCTGATAGATTTCAACAGAGCAGGATTATGCATGTAAAAGAAGAATGACTACATATATGCTGAGATAATCTCATAGGATCCTCCTTTGTAAGTTTATGTATCATAGAGAACACAGAATCATAGAATTATAGAACGATTTGTGGTGGAAGGGATGTGAAAGATCACCTAGCTCCAACTCCACTACCATGGGCAGGGACACCTTCCATTAGATCAGGTTGCTCAAAGCCCCTCCCAATCTGTCCTTAAGCACCTCCAGGGATGAGACTTCCATGATGTCTCAGGGCAACCTGTTCCAGTGCCTCACCACCCTCACAGGAAAAAATTTCTTCCTTGTATCTAATATAAATCTATGTTCTTTCAGCTTAAAATTATTGCCCCTTTGAAGACTTTGTCTTCATTGTCAGATCATGAATATGATATGTTTTCCGAATATGATAACTATTGCGGTTCTTTTTACCCAGTGAATCTTTTATTTTTTTTTTTTTCTAAAACTTGAGGGGAGGAAGGATTTGACACTTAAAAGCAAAACAAAAGATATAGGTAAAAAAATCAGAAGCTTCAGAAACAATGATGAGATTTGCCAGTCTACAGACCTATTTCAATCAACAGCCCTTTGTTTAAAGTATTATTGAGGAAAATAGGATACCAGGTATTTTGTTCCTTTACTTGAATGTAAATCTCTCATATTTGCAAGACTTTTGTAACTACCACTCGATAATGTATAATTTATGGATTTCTTTCACTCTGTGCTCTTGATATGGCTTAATTTTGGAAGGTTTTCTTAAACACTATTTGTACAAGATAACTTAGCATAGTGTTTATGACACTGTTCTGACCATACAGGAGCTCAGTTTGATTTAAACAGTGAGCAGAGACGTAATATTTGATCTTCTCACACAGAGGACATTCGTAATCTGAGTTTTTCACAGTCTAAATGTCAGGAGAAACACAGTTAAAATTTAGTTAAAATAGTTTAAAACTTCCCATTTCTGCTCTCTATATTTCTTCATTACTTGCTGTATGATGTTTTCCATCAGATTTTTTCCTCAGAATTCACAGAAGTTACTCTATTGTTTTCTAAGGTTTTGGCAGCTGTACCTTTCAACCTACCCCATCTGTCTCCTCCCAGATGCTCACTTCTAAACATTTCTGGATTTAGATATTTAAAACAAATAAACACAAAATTAAATACCTTTGCCAAATTTTCTAAAGATGGTCCTGGCCTCATCTGCCCCTATTTTCTCACAGATGCCCAGCCCTGTCCTACTCCTTGTTCTCTGAGCTGTCTCTGATGATAAACCTCCATTTTGCAAAGAATACCCACTGTTACAGAGTTTCAGTAATCTGGTTTCGTTTGGGTATCAAGACAAACAGGCAAAATCTAAGAGAACTTTGTGGGGGGAAATGATGGCTATGATACTTCATAAAAAAGGGGAAGCTGAATAGCAGACCTTCTATGCTTTTCCCATAATACTCTTTTCTGATTGCTGCCTGATGTCAGTTAATTTCTTATCCGGCTTACATGTGTGCAGTGAGCAGAAAGCCTGGCTTTGCAATTCAGGCCACCAAGCTATGGATTTGTAGTCTTCTAGCTTCTCTAAAGCATAAGAAGTAAAAATTAATCCTGGAAGACCGAGTTCCTAGTCTTATCTGTTGAGCCTTAGAGCATTATGTGAACTACGATAAGATGTTTAGCTAGCTCCTCAACTCCAAAATGACAAAACACGTTGCTGGATTACATCTTAGACAGTGCTAACCTTCAGGTTTGATATTATATAATACACCCAAACCAATATAGAATTTCTGTACATAACAGGTGCCAAGATGTGTAAAAGATGTAGTGGGCAATTGTGATTATAAACTTGAGAAACCTATCATTTTCTAAATCAACTTTAAGTTATTTTTCTTTAAAAATGTGGCTTGTATTAATGATAACAAAGACTGCTTCTCAAGTTAAACTCTGTTGCAGAAAGTGAAATAGTTCTCTTCACTTGTTCGTTTCATGCAATTATTTCTAAACCTGTAATGACTACATCTAAGAATCTGCAATTACTTAGTTCTAAGTCATTAACTATTCATAAACATTTAGCAGAGATATTTCTCAAAACTCCATGAATACTCTTTCCCTGATAGCAGTTTCTTACAGGGGTAAAAGAAATGAGGAAGCATGAGCAGAGAAATATCCTAGATGCACAGTCATGTTCCAACTTTTTTTAGTGCAATAAAGTTTCGAAATTTGAAAGCAGAGATTATCTATAAGCATTTATTTCAGAATAGGGACAGGATCAGCTAATTAGATGTGCTTTTGGACACTTTTTAGCATTCTTTCTCTTTTTCCTGATTACTAAAAACACAATTTCATAATCATTTTGGGAAATATTTGGAAAAGTGCCACTAAAAAAGATCCTTAAATACCTAAAATTAAGATCCTTAAAATATCTTTATGTCTCAAAAAAGGTAAAAGCTTTATCCCCTCTTCCTGTTACTTCTCCAGTAGGACATACTGCTATGAGGCTTCTGTTGCTGTTCTGCTTGGCACACTTTACTACACACAGAAAATAGTGCTATTAATCATAGACTGCAAAAGTTAATAGTGGCACAAAAGACTGTTATGGTTTAAAAATAAAATACAAATGCATTTTATTTTTATATGTAGGAGAGCTTTTGTGGAATAATGGAATTTTGTTCATTCTTTTTCTAGCTGTAACGGATTATCCCAGTAGAGAACAGTTGGCACATCTTTGTTATTTGTGTTGTTGGATCTCATGGGAACAGCAATAAAGAAAGTTGCTGTAATCGCTATTCACATTAATATATGGGCACTGGACTTCAGCCAAACAAGCTTTTTTCTCTTAGATGTCTAATTAGAAAAGGTGTTTTTTCTGCTGTTGTTTTCTCAGCTGTTCCAGCAACCATCCTAGAATGCTAATCCTTACTATTAGCTGCCAAATGGTGAAGGTCTTTTGCATATTTGACAAGCAAATCAGATTTAATATCATCAGTGAAACGATACAATTTTCTCCTTTATGAAGGGTAGTTAGAAGCATTGGGTCTTGATTCTATCACTAGCTAGAAATATTATTTAATGTCAAAAATCTGAAAGAGGTGTTATAAAATGTATTACTTGTTCACCACCATTAGCGTTTTGTCAACATCTTTATTGTCTTCAAGATTGCACTTTGCCACTTCTATAAAATTAGATGTCACTATATGTTAGAAGTTTCTCTTAAGCCCAAGGTCCATAGTAAAAACTGATAAGGACATGCCTTGTGATAATAAACAGGTCAGAGTAAGTCTTCCACAGAGTTGGTAGTAACTGTGTCTAACATTATTACTTCTTCTACATTATTAGCCAAGTAATTCAACTATTGAACAATTTTCAGCTACCAGGCCAGAGCCAGCTTTGTGGGTCTTAGTCCTGAGCTGGACATTGCTCGGGTGCCAGGCCATTCACATGTGATAACCTGTCAATCAAGTCCCACAGTAGCAGAAGAGGTCATTCACGGAATACAGGGCTGCAGTTCAGGCTGTCATATGAGGTTAGGGCAAATAGATACGGACAAATAAATATGTCATAAAAGGGACACTAAACAAGGCTGAATATATTGTTTGAAATCTTAATACTCACAGTGTAAAACCAGTTCTGTCTGTTTTGCTGGTGATGAGCTCACAAAACAACAGAGTCCCAGTGATTTGGCAGTGATATTTAGATGCTAAAATTCATTAAAATAAACCCTTTGTGAAAAATAGTTCTATTTTGTACATAAAATTAATGTTCTCCGTATTGCATGCAGCATAGTAATATCAAAGTAGGATGTCATTTCTGTTAATCTCCTGGTAAAATGCAGTTGCACAGCTCAGCTTATACAAAGAATGTTACCATATTCATACTCACAAAATAGCATAATATCCTGCTCTTAGAAGGACTTTTCTTCCCCACAGTTTTTGTGTGACTATTTCATTCACTAGTTTAGGTGGTAAAATTATTGCCTGCTATCCTACACAAATGTTTCAACTACTTTTTATGAAATCCACATGAAGTAGTGCTAATTTATATTTCTGTTCAGGGAGTTATATAGACCTGTGTCTGTAGCAGCAAAAGAAATTTAGAATAAATTCCACCTACAGGCAAATGAATAAGAAAGCCTGGTATGGACCGAAACAGAAAGGGTACCAATTGCCTTGGCAAGACTTGTCAGCTACCAATTGGGAAAAACCTACAGGAAAACTCAAAGCTCCAGAACATTAAAGAATCCTGAAATATGAAAAAGTGGAGGTAAAAATGGAAAGCAGAGGTCATTTAGATGTGAATCTTAGTTACCCAAAGAGAGCTCATCTGGAACACATGGCAGGGCAAGGGCCTAAAATCCTTTTGGTGCCATACTAGCTGCCAAGAACTAACGAGCTGTGGTAGTAAAAGATCTCACATCTGGAGGCAAGAACTACACAGCTTTGGATTTAATTTGAACTTTGGGTTACACTGGGGAGGAGTAAAACCCTAACAGTCCAAAACCAAAAGACAGGCAGAAACAGAAGGTCATGGACTGAGTCACAAAGGGACAGTTTCATTGTTGGTTAAGCTTTGAACAGAAGCCTTGTGTAAAATTATCAGGATTGCTAGATGATGCAATACAAAAGTTCAGTTCAGAATTGCCTTTCTGAGAAAGTAATGGTGTAACTTTTGATACCGTCTGACCGATTTTAGGGAGCACCAAATTAGGAACTGATAGAAACTTATCATGTTTATTAGTTCTTCCTCTTCTGATAAAAAGAATGTTCTTTTCTCTATACCAAAAGGAAAGCAATACTCTAAGTAGTTAAAGCCAATACTTTAGGCAAACACAGTTAATGTAATTTATTTGTAGCAATCATCTGAATATTATGCGGTTTACAATCAGAGAGAGCAAATTACTCACTGAATTTTTAAAGAAATTCTTAAGTTATTATTTGTGACAAGAAGTTCAGAAGGAATTACATGTAGTAATTGATTTATTTGAATTTTAACTTCTGGTAACTTCTTCTAAAATTATTGATTTACTATTCTTCATAGGTAATCTAAGGAGATACTTTCACAGTATCCATACTTTGTTGGCATTGAATTGAATCCCAGATTAACAATAAACAAGTTTAACTTCTGTCCTAGAACTGCGTGACTATAGCCCAGCCTGGACTAATTAATGCACTATGTTGCTTCTGGACCTGAGAAAAACTAAAAATAGTTTGTGTTGCATTATGCTGCACAGACTTCTCCATGTTTAGTGAGTAGAAATTTCACTTTCTATGCATCGGTTAACATCTACAATTGTTGAAATTGCTTTATGGATATTGCAAATCTCCAAACAATGATCATAAAAACCCTCTAATGTTGTGCATCATCTGCCCTTATTTCTTCATCCTGTTAACCTGTCTTGTGAAAGAAGTATTTTGAACTATGCTTTTTGGCTTTCAAATATCTGCTCCATCTCTTTTTGAAGGTAAACGAAATATGAGAGGAACAGAGGGTTATAAGCTAGAAACGCATAAGAGAATTCTATAGATGAAAGATGCAAATAGTATTAATTTCAGGAGAGTAAGGAAGAGTGGAATTACTCTTTCCTTTTCTGAGAATAACTTCAGGTCTCCTTGATGGTCGTCCCTGTTTTTATACACAGGAAAAATAATTTATTTAATTTGCTTTGATGAAGCATTATTTAAGAACAAATCTTATTGTTTGAAATAATAGTAAACCCTGAATCCCCAGTGTATGAAATAAAAGAAGTTATCTCATACCTTTGTCATCTGTCAAATACATTCTAGATTTTGTTTTGTACTGATTGGCTCAGAAACTGAGAGGGGTTTAGAAGAGTGAAGGACGTATCTGTTCAACTTGAAAACTACAACTCATGTTGATGATGTTTCTATTTTCCCTAAAAAAATGTTCTCCCTCCGAAAGGGTTAAAATACTTAAATTGAAACAGGAACACAAGGACAGTGGTGACTGACTTTTTTGACCTCCATATTAATGTTAAATTCAATTACTGAGTCAAGTTATTAAAGGCCATATCATCAAATAGTCCCATAAAGGAACAGTGCCAGTTAGCAACTGTGCCCTGCTGCTGCACTGTAATGCAAAATCACATCACCTCAACTCTTGTCTGTTGGTCATAGGAGTTGCTGTTCCATTTTTACCACAAAAAGCAGAAACAATAGAACAGTATGAAGTTATGATTATATTTTTTAACAAGTATTTTATCTCACTGGATATAGAAGAAAGGACATTCCCAGCAATAGCCGATGTTTATAAGTGACTCAAAACATTGCAGTATATTCTAGTGTGTTTATTCACTGTGTTTTGTGCTCTTTGCCTGAAAGGAGCAAGAAGTTGCCATTAAAAATTGAAATAATGCTTTAGACACTGTGTGCTCAGCTTCTTTTAGGTCGATAGTAAGCAATGCAGATATTTCAGTCAGTTCACATAGTTTAATCACTGCTGTTTATTGAGACAACATACAGGAATACCGCATCTTCCTTCAGGTCTTAGTGTAGGTTCAACTGAAATATAATCAAGCTGTTACATAAGCATTTTTCAACTCTAACATTTCTTACATTGACATCAAAGGCAATTTATATTAATGTCTCTCATTTTTCAAAGTTTAGTAGTACCCAGGAATTAGCATATTGAGCTTTGATGTTTTTGAACATGGTGGGTTGCTGATTTAATCCTATAGCTCTGAGTAGAAAGTGAAATAATGAATATTTGACTGCTGAGAAGTAGAGGAAACCAGAAGCACGATACTTTAGAGTGCTAAATTTTATGTTCTTCAGCCACAACTGAGCACAAAATCTACTTACACCTCTTACTAAAAAAAATCTTATAATAACTTGGGGCCTATAGTAACTTGTGTTATGCTATCATGTAATCAAAAGCAAAATAGCAATAGAGTTGATAACAGCTACTATTATGATCCCAAATGCTTTTTACCCATATTAAGACATTGCTTTAAGATGCTTTAAAAAGTGTTTCATGTTTTTTATTTATCCTTTTACCATACGTTACTAGAAGAAAGGGAGAGGGAAAGTAGTAGTGGTTACATTTTGCATTCCAATGGTCAGTAATTTAATTCATATCAAAGTCTGTACCTTGGTTTAAGATCAGTTGATGGATCTTTAGTCAGGTACTGTAAATTTGACTCTATCTTGAAATATCAATTGTATTAATCAATACAATTTTTTGAATTCAAACCTGGAAAGTTTAGTTGGCACAGGAATGAAAGATGCAGTACCATCGAAGGCTTGTTTTTGTCTAGATGAACCACTCGTAATTTTTAACAAAGGAACCAAACAGGCTCTATCTTATCTACCTGCCAAACTTCTTTCCATCATCTATCAGCAGTCGTAGCTGACTAGGGAAGTTCTGTTGGACTGGAGGCCGGCTGATATTACACCCATTGGCAAGAAGTACTGGAAAGAGGATGCAGGAAGCTACAGACCTGTCAGTATGACCTCTGTGCCAGGGAAGATCATGGAGCAGGTCATCTTGGGTGCCATCTCACAGCACATACAGGACAACTGGGTGATCAGGCCCAGTCAGCATGGGCTTATGAAAGGCAGGTCCTGCCAAACTAACCCGATCACCTTCTACAACAAGGTGACTCGCTCGATGGATGAGGTAAATGCTGTGGATGTGGTGTACCTGGACTTTAGTAAAGCCTTTGGCACAGTTTCTCACAGTATCCTCCCTGAGAAACTGGCTAGCACCAGCCTAGACAGGCACATCCTCTGCTGGATTAAAAACTAACTGGATGGCCAGGCCCAAGGAGTGGGGGCAAATGGAGTTAAAACCAGTTGGAGGCCAGTTCAACACCAGTTGGAAGTGTTGTTTCCCAGGGCTCAAAGCTGGGTCCAGTCCTGTTCAGTATCTTTATCATCAACCTGGATGAGGGGATCGAATGCACCCTTAGCAAGTTTGTGGATGACACTAAACTGGGGCAAAGTGTCAATCTGTCGGAGGGAAGGGAGGCTCTACAGAGGGATCTGAACAGGCTGGATCGGTAGGCTGAGGCCAACAGAATGAGGTTTAACAAGGCCAAGTGCAGAGTCCTGCACCTGAGACACAACAACCCCATGCAGTGCTACAGGCTTGGGGAAGAATGGCTTGAAAGTTGCCTGACAGAGAAAGACCTGTTGGTCGACAGCCAAATGAACATGACCCAACACTGCCCAGGGGCCAAGAAGGCCAATAGCATCTTGACTTGTATGAGAAACAGTGTGGCCAATGGGACTAGTGATTCTGCCCCTGTATTCTGCACCCATCAGGCCGCACCTCGAATACTGTGTTCGTTTCTGGGCCCATCACTATAAGAAAGACATTGAGGTCCTGGACCACATCCAGAGAAGAGTGATGAAACTGGTGAAAGGGCTGGAAAATAAATCTTATGAGGAGCAGCTGAGGGAACTGGGATTGTTTAGCCTGAAGAAGAGGAGGCTGAGGGGGGAGTTTATTGCTCTCTACAACTACTTAAAAGGACACTGCAGAGAGGAGTTAATAGGATGAGAGGGAATGGCTCGCACCAAGCTGTGTCAGGGAAAGCTTAGATTGGACATAGGAAAATTTTTTTCACTGGAAGGGTTATCAAGTAGCGGAACAGGCTGCCCAGGGAGGTAGTTGAGTCACCATCCCTGGAGGTGTTTAAAAGGCAGGTAGGTGAGGGGCTTGGGGACATGGTTTAGTATAGACAGGTATGGTTGGAGTCGATGACCTCTAAGGTCTTTTCCAACCTAATGATTCTATGATTCTACTTGTCCGCCTATCAAGCAAAAAATAAAAAACATACCTTGAATAAATTCTTTAGCTCTTTTTCTACTGTGGAACCAAACCTTTGCTTTGCTTGTCTGTTTTTTTTTTTTTCCCTGTGAACACATACAAAGCGAAGTTGAAAATAGCCCAACTTTGCATTTCTCATTTATGGAATTATTATCAAAATAGAAAATAATAAAAGTGTGGTTTTCTTCTTAAAGGCATACTGCTTAGGCAATGATTTATGGACACTGTTATGCTCTTTGTGAGGTTGGCATTACATACTATGTTGGTGTTTCAAACACAGTTTTTGTCTTTTACCTGTAAGGGCTGTGGCAGTAGAAAAACTAATGGGGAACAGGTCTTCAAATTTCACATATGTTGGCTATTCACCAAATAGGTTTTAAACACAAGCTAAGTAATTTCAGTTCTAGAATAGCGTTCATATTCAAATAAAGTTTATGATAAGCTCTTTCGTATATGATAATGGTACTACTGATAAAGGATGTCCAGAGAGAGCAGCTTACCAAAATGAATGAGAAAAACTATCATCTCCAAGAACATTTATTCTAGGAAGATAAGAAAAATATGGTTTTTTTCAATAGAAGATAGTGAAAAATCTTTATAATGATATCTGCATCACATAATGATTTTCATTTGGTAGATGGGTTTTCTTACCCTGTTTGTAACCACTGTTTTTCCTTCTGATTTTAGACTCTTTTTTTAATCAGGATCTCAAAAGCTGAGGTGTGATAGAAAGACTGCTTCTTGCCTGCCACTGCAGAGGAAAATTTCTCAATTTTGGTACAGTTCAGTAGTATAAAATTAGATTTTTTTTAAGACATTTGTCTGGTGTTACTCCATGTTTATGCATGTATTCTTCATCTTTCCCATCATCCGTGTAGTACAACAAAAAATGGGCCCACTGAAAAACTAGTCAACACATCATTAGAAAACAGAGCCAAATTATGAAAGATATTAAAATGTAATTTTATCAGTAGTAGTCCTAATAATATTATAAAGATTCTTGTTCTCAAGTGAGCTTCCAAAATTATTATGAATCATGTTATATATCCCAGATTGCTTCAAATGATCTAAAAGTGTCATAAAATATAGAGTCATTCAACAAAAACGAATGAAACTTGACAGGTCTATGAATATCATTCTTTCTATCTTCTTGACAGCATTTTGAATATGTCCAATCAGAATCTATCATGTAAAAGAAAATGTTTTCTACCTCTGGAAAAGATTCTCCTAGGTATTTTAGAGAGGACAGAGGTGAAAATAATTTCTTCCTCATACTGAAGACAGATGCACACTATGTTTCTCCTTAATGAACAAGCAGAAACTGAAGCAGTCTACATGTCTATGTGCTCAACTTACACAGTCATCTCTAGTTTTCTAAGCTTGTACCCTAGAAGAAGGACCTGTCAACTGAACCAGGTTTCTATGCATATAATTAATGACTTTGAAGGAACAAAGAAGTTATAAAAACTTGTGTTCTAGTGCCGTGCACAAAACAACTCGTATTTACTTCTCCACATATGGGAAGTGAGATTTTTGGTTCACTGTTACAACACCTCTAATAAGAGTAGAAGAAAATTGACTACAAATTTCATAGAAAATCCCTTTGTTGAGTGTATTTTGCATGGCAAAAATATCCTTTTGTATGTATACCTTGTCATTCAGTAAGAAGTGACGGAGAAAACAGAAATGGGATGTTACTTCACTTGACAGGTTGATCCTTAAGTAAGGTCTTTGAATCATGAGGTTAATAAACTTTAGTCCTATTTTTCTTAACAAGATAGGAATAATCAAGATGCCATTTGACCAGTTTTATATGTTAAATATCACTATTCCTTTTGTTGGGACAGCAAAGAGAGAAAGGCTACATTTGAAATAGCTGCAGAAACTCATCAGGAGTTGCTGTCTGCAAAAACAAAAGCAATTTTAAAAGATCTGCTTTCATACACTATTTATGTTTTAGATCCTTCACTCAAACATTTGTGGTTCATTTAAACACTATAGTTCAATATCAAAACCTTAAGACTGAACAAACTCTTCTGAAAGAATAATTACATTATACCAAGAATTAAAAGAGCTGATGAGACATTTCTTTGGACTGAAAAGTTCTCTATGCTCAGACTTCCAGGTTTGCTACACTGTTGCTTTTGCTTGGAACAATCTCTTGTATCCTAGATAACTATGTCCAATAGGTCAATTTACACAGTAAGACAAATTTTAACTTCATTTAGAGGCAAAGGGATATTCTTTACTTCTACATACAAATGAAAAAACAAGCCTTTCATGTTTAAAAGATGTGTTGGGTCTTGCATGGTGAGTGTAGGAATTTCTGCTACGGTTTCTGCGTTGACATATTTGATGCAGCATAGAAAAATCATCAACAAATGAATGCTAGACATTTTAAGCAATTGTGTGTATGCACCTCTGTATTTGTTCCAGTTTAGTTACATCCACAGTATGCAGTCTCTCCCTATGCTGTGAGGAAGCAGACTAACCGGCAGTATCTGGTATACACTACCTTATGGCACAAAAGAAACAGCAGAACTGCTCAGTACCATCATTGTAGCACTGTGATGGTACAATAGCATGGAGGTACTGATAGCATGGAGGTATATAACATTGTAAGCTTAATAAGTACATGGAAATCTCATACCCAAATGTCTTTTCTTATTAAACAGGGGTGACTGAGGGAGTCTCAGACATAAATCTGTCCTTCCTCTGCCTCACGAATACATGCATCATCAAGCACCGAAATTCAAATCAAAGCCTCTTTAAAAAACATTCAAAATAAAGAGCAACACCTTATTTTTTTTTTAAATGCCAAAATTTTAATACAGAGATGGGAGAATTCTCCTATCTTGGCCTATTTTTAGGATTGTGTGGTTTTTAAGTGCATTGAGAAAATTTATGTAAGAGAGATTAATGGAAATAAACAATTTTCTAAATAATATAACTTTCAGAGAGGTGGTCCTTTAAGAGGAAGGGGCAATAAAGTATTACAACAGAGGTTAAAACCTCTTCTGAATTTTATCATGTTTTTACTGCTTGCTTCAGGAATAAAATTTCCATAAAACTTTGAATAGGAAATGACAATGAAAATTTGCTTTTATCAGTATTACGTAGAACAGATCATTAGCAAATTCTTGTGTTAATGTCTTGATGGTTAATTACAGTTACTGTAATATTTGCCTTTTATTACAGATATATCTACATATAGAAGTAGTTATAAAATACTGTTGCAGCCACAATCATTTTGTGTGTGTTGAAACCAAAACCAAAATATTTAAAATCCTGAACAGGAAAATAAATTACACAGCATAGAGTCAGGTTGACTAACCTCCTGTAAAATACTATTTCCTTTAATTTATTACCTAATATTTAGTCTAATAAAGCACAAGCACATGTTTATCGCCATAAATTATATGAACATCTGGTTTGCACTGAATGACCTTGTAGGATATTTCCTACAGATTTGATTGATAACCAATGTGTATTTAAGACAGCAAGGACAAACAAAGCACATGAAAGAGGTTCATGATGACAATGTAATTTATAAACATGCTGCATGAGTAATGCTGAGTATATACACAATAATGGCACAATAATATCTGCTTATGGAACATATTTAACAAATCATTATGCATTCCATTGCCTTTAGTTTTGTGTAAGTTGATGGGAAAAGTGCTGACATTGCAGATGAGCTGCTTAGGGAGGGATAAATGAGGTATAGTGTTCAAAGACAGCTCAATTCAGCAGTGAGTGAAAGTCATAATGTTCTCCAGGTTATTTGCTTGCCTACGCAGAGAACCTTAATCTGGTGCACTACCATCTTAACAAACTAATTCAGTCAAAACTGATATCAAAGAAATCTTTTAGCTTTACCTTACTGTCATTTATGATAACAGATACAGGAATGAATTCATTCTTTGTCACTATTTGCGCTTGTCTTATTTTAAGCTGTTTTGACTGTCACATCTTCCATATCCTTCCTCCATCAGTCCAGAGATGTATAGGGGTAAAGGAAGTATTTTCAATATTCCTTTTAAGCCTGTTCTGATAAACATGGGTAGCATTTCTGTCAGTGTGGTCAGGTATAATAAAACCATGTTTTTCAATATCAAAATTGTGTATCTACTTTGTATCTACTCTGTGGTTTTATTGCCATCAATAGTGTTTTCTTTGCAAGGAGGGTGAATGCAGCATAGAAATAAGTTAAAGCTTTCATTAAGAAGGAAATTTCCATGCATTTTCTTCTGTTTTTTTTCAGGGAAAAAGAAACATAGAAACCCCTAAACCTTTTGGGAATCAGATTGCTTCAGGGTTAAAACTTGTGGTTAATAAACTGAAATTAAATAAAAATATCTCCGCTACTGAATATGTGCTCTTGGTGAGTTCATATTAAGCTCCGTAACTGTTTATTTTTTCTATATACTTCTGTGAAGTTTTGGGGACACAAAGATAAATGAAGAGCTCAGTCTTGCCTGCAGTTTTCATTATGCCCTTAGAACCATATATGCCTGGAGGAAAGGACTGAGTCAAAAGGTTAGTTAACCTCAGAGTTTGCCTCAGTAGCTTACATGCTGAATTTGTGCTTGTCTGGATAAAAATTTTTGAAGTCTCCAGCACTATCTAACGTGACTGTTTTGCATTTGTGTCTTGTGCCATTTTGCTGTTTACCAAATGTTCGTAGTCATTACTAGAGATAATTCAGTGCTTTTGTTCTTATCTGGGAGAAGTCAAAAGCTCTGAATTGAGTGAATTTCTCATGTCTAGAAAATCCTTTCCTCAAAGGCATCCCACCAACACATCACAGAATCACAGAATCACAGAATCACACAAGGTTGGAAAGGACCCATTGGATCATCGAGTCCAACCGTTCCTAACACTCCCTAAACCATGTCCCTAAGTACTTCATCCACCCGTTCCTTAAACACCTCCAGGGAAGGCGACTCGACCACCTCCCTGGGCAGCCTGTTCCAGTACCCAATGACTCTTACTGTGAAGAATTTTTTTCTGATATCCAACCTGAACCTCCCTTGGCGGAGCTTCAGGCCCTTCCCCCTTGTCCTGTCCCCTGTCACTCGGGAGAAGAGGCCAGCTCCCTCCTCTCCACAACCTCCTTTCAGGTAGTTGTAGAGAGTAATAAGGTCTCCCCTCAGCCTCCTCTTCTCCAGGCTAAACAACCCCAGCTCTCTCAGCCGCTCCTCATAAGACTTGTTCTCCAGCCCCCTCACCAGCTTTGTTGCTCTTCTCTGGACACGCTCCAGAGCCTCAACATCCTTCTTGTGGTGAGGGGCCCAGAACTGAACACAGTATTCGAGGTGCGGTCTCACCAGTGCCGAGTACAGAGGGAGAATAACCTCCCTGGACCTGCTGGTGACCCCATTTCTGATACAAGCCAAGATGCCATTGGCCTTCTTGGCCACCTGGGCACACTGCTGGCTCATGTTCAGTCGGCTGTCAACCAGCACCCCCAGGTCCTTCTCTTCTGTGCAGCTCTCCAGCCATTCTTCCCCCAGTCTGTAGCGCTGCATAGGGTTGTTGTGCCCCAAGTGCAGGACCCGGCATTTGGTCTTGTTAAACCTCATCCCATTGGTCTCGGCCCAGCAGTCCAGCCTGTTCAGATCCCTTTGCAGAGCCTCCCTACCCTCCAGCAGGTCGACACTTCCTCCCAGCTTAGTGTCATCTGCAAACTTGATGCAAACATGTTTTCCTTCTCCTAGTATATTGACTAAGGGCTTATTCTCAAACACTGTAAGCAAACCTTTATGCTGCTGGTGAAACCTAGTTTTTTATCTTCCTTGTCTATAACCCAGGGGGAAAAATGATACATGTTGCCAGTGGTTATATGCGTTCAAAGCCTTGGGAATCTAGATAGCCAAAAATTAGTCTGGAGCAGACAAAGAGTATAGTTTGAAGCAATGACAGCATGTATTGGAGAAAGAAATGAAGTAACTTTTACTTCTGTATGTCACATTGAAACAGCGACTTCTCTTTCAGGACCTTGAACCTGTAATGTAATACACTGTTGTTCTGAGACGCTTCTGGAAAGACAAGCAGGCTTTTTCACTTTCTTCTTAATACCAATGTGACTAATTAGTATGATTGGCTAAGATCACCCTGAACAACATCATGAAAAACATTTACGTATGAAATTTCTTTTAGTTTGTTATGCCTAATTATGCAGTTGTTCATAGAGACATTCTTAACAAAAACAGATGACCAAATATGGTGGAGAGAAGAGGGAAAAAGACTATTTCTCTTCTCTTCTCTTCTCTTCTCTTCTCTTCTCTTCTCTTCTCTTCTCTTCTCTTCTCTTCTCTTCTCTTCTCTTCTCTTCTCTTCTCCAGGCTGAACAAGCCCAACTCTCTCAGCCTGTCCTCACAGGGAAGGTGCTCCAGCGTCATCTCCCATCGTGTACTGAAAATTGGGATTGCCCAACCCAGGTGCAGGACCTTACACTTGGCCTTGTTGATCCTCACGAGGTTCTCAGAGGCCCACTTCTCCAGTCTGTCCAGGTCCCTCTGGATGACATCCCGTCCTTCTGGTGTGGCAAGTACACCACTCAGCTTGGTGTCATCTGCAAACTTGCTGAGGGTGCACTCAATCTCGCTGTCAATATCATTGATAAGGATATTGAACAGCACCAGTCTTAGTACGGACCCCTGAGGTACACCACTCGTCATGGATCTCCATCTGGACTTTGAGTCATTGACCACTACTTTTTGAATATGACCACCCAGCCAGTTTCTTATCCATTATACTATCCACCCATCAAATCCATATCTCTCCAATTTAGAAAGAAGGATGTTGTGGAGGACCATGTCAAAGGATTTACAGAAGTCTAGACAGATCACATCCGCTGGTTTACCCGTGTCCACTGCTGCGGTTACCCCATCATAGAAAGCCATAAAATGATGTATCGTTTCTCCTCCCTCCCTTCTTAACAAGCAGTATCAAATTAGTTTAGCATATGTTAAAGAGCTATTAAAAAGATGAATATAGAATAAAAATAATCACTTGTTGTAGTGGGGAAAAAAATTACAAGGTAGCTGAAATAATAATGTTTTAGTATTAATAGCTCAAACAATACAGATAGATTCCTTCTAACACATCGGCCTCCAAATGTGGTTGTTTATGAACTTTTCAGCATTATAGTTCCTATTATTGTTCTCATGAGTACATAGTTTTTAAAATAATAATACCGACTTTATTTGGTGTTTGCTTTGTTGTGGTTTCTTTTTTTTTTAAAGGGAAATTCTGAAGCTTCCTCCCTGAGTGATTCACTTTCAGATGAGATTAAGAAATTGCTTTGCAATTAATCATATGAAACCATTAATTGGGAGAGATACTTCAAAGTCTTCTTTACAACAGTGGCTAAAATTGCATAAAGAAGATTCCATTTGCCAAAAAAAAAGAAAAAAGAGGAAAAAGATTTCTATAGATTATTTCAATAGATTATTATGAACATGAATGAAATCAGGATGAAGTTGCACTATGAAGAAATGTCTTAGGAAAAAATTCATGTAAGTGAAACCTGTTTTAAGTCTAAGAACAAAGCCGAGCAAAATGTTTGCATTTTAGTTCTAAGGAACTGTTACCTTTTCTAGGATTTAACATTCCTGAAGATTTTGCTAGCTGAAGGGAATGTAAAAATTACATAGAAATCAAACCTGGGCAAGAGAGACCTATTTTTTAAAAAAAAATATTAATCTCTTCTTTAAAATTGTGTCTTTAGAAAAATGCTTCTTAAGTTTTTCATTCCAACTGAAGAACCTCAATTTTACTTTTGAATTCAGATAGTTCAGTGATTTTGAATTAGTGGCTGAAAGTATATATATTTCCTTCTTCTTAAGGTCATTTTTCAGCACAGGGTTGATAGTCCCACAAAAAACTGCAAATCAGTTCATTAAGCTGCCAAAATCAGTTTTCAAAACTAATAATCTGCTTTTGAGAAAGGAGATTCTCATACACAAATGTTAGCTACAGCTGGTTATATATGAATTCACTTAAAAGGAAACTAGAAAGAAAGAACAAAAGAAGAGAGAGAGCTTTGAAATTGAGGAAAGTATACTGTATTTAGAAAGGAATTTTCTAGTGGATGTGCATCCTAAACTCCACTTTGTAAACAAGTAATGTGATTGAAAAAATAAGTTAAAATATTGCAATAAAAATACAACTATAAGGTAAAATTACAATAAAATCTCATTATGTCAGCTTCTCCCTGCTTATAGCTTTTTCATACCATTCTAAAATTCCTTGACCTGGAATGTTAAACAAGTAGTAAAATAATTCTGAATGGGAAGAATATTACTGCAGTATATAACTAATGGTCACATATTGCTGGTTCTGCTGTTTAAATGAACTTGCACATTTTGTTTCTGTTCTGCAGGAAAAGAATTGATATCTGGTTGCCTCTCCAGAAAATTAAGTGAAAACAAGTACTGGAGTATACTAAGTAACATTCCCAGCAAGCTGATGGAGCGGAATAAGAACTTTTATACTGCTAAGACACACACTTAAAAAAGCCCCATATATTAATTTTATAGGAAACTAAATGAGCTCTACAAGGCTTTTAATTAAAAAAAAATATTTTTAAGAAAAAAAATAAGAAGAGTCTATGAGTTATAATGTTAAGATTCTGTGCAATATTTTGCACCCATTCTATGTTTTCAATAACTTTTCACTAAACTCCTCAATTATTATCATAGTTTATAATTCTTATTTAATTCCAAACATGTGGAAATTTAAGGAATGTTTTTATTTCCTATGTACAAATGAAGGTCCTAAATTTGGGAAAAAAATCCTAAATAAACATACTTTATAGAGGTAGAATTATTCTTTAAGATCTTTCACACCTTTTTGACTAAGAGAAATGGATGATATAGCCACCATATCTCTGCAATCCCCAGGGGGACATAGGGACTCCCTTTCTATGTGTTCACACCCTCAAAGCAAGAGGATTCATTGATGTGGAAAAACAGAAAGTAAAATATTGCATCAAAGAAAATTTTAGCCACCTTCTTAATTCTGAAGGCTCCACAGTATGAAACAACAAGAGTTCCTTTCTGGTATATTAACCTATCCATTTACTCTGTCTAACTGCAATCTTAATCATAGCCAGAATAAGGTTATATGTGAAATTTGAAAGAAGACTACAAAAATTTAATTAACTATTATAGTAGTTTTGCTTTTAGTCCTAAAATACGTCTTAGCAATCTCTTTTGTCCCCTCTGCTCATATTCCCCAGCATACCCAACTAACACTTAATCACCACAACTCCCCTTTCTCTATAACTGTTTCAAAAAATAATCCAGACTAACAAATCAATAGACATAATTCATAGAGAATTGAGCTGAAGAGGTTGTAGAACCTTAGTTTAAAGTAGAATTGTTATATTGCCATTCACAACTTTGACCAGCTTTCTTTTAGGATAATGTCAGCACAAACAGCATGAATACTTACCTGGAGAAGCTTTTATTTAGGTGCCTTAATCTAGTACCAATCATACTCTTGGTCATATACACCCGAAATTTGTAACAAAACCTCTGGTAATTAATCTAAATTTTCATCTCTAGTATTTTTCTCACTTTTAATGGGGTAACTGTGGAGATTATTTGCAGTTGAAACAAAATCTTACTGGGACGATCTACTGAGTTCAGTGATACCGTGGCATTCTCTCTCTTTAGCTTTCTTTGCTTCTGCCTGTACATATTTCAAACCTTAATTCTAATCCTGTCATTAAACAGTGTCAAGACCATATCCTTTCATCTGTGGACAGTAAATTACCACTACACACTGGACTTTGCAGCAAACAGTTATAGACCAATTGTCTTCAAGTTCCCAAATTTTTACACTAACTCTAAATTAAGCAGTATGAAGAGAACAATTCTGCGGTAAAAAAACCGAATTCCTGCTTTGTATTACATTAGATCAGATGATATTCATGGTGTGCCTGGTGTACTCACGAAGGTGGACAGCACTGTTGGATTCTTCAAAGGGAGCCAAGCTTGTGCAGACCATATCACTGATGGTTTTATGAAAGGGACCATGTAGTGGTAGGCTGTATTGACCACACATACTGTGCCTGGGTATTGGAAGCAGATAGTTTAACTGCCTCAAAAGCAAGACCATTCATGTACATATTCACTGGTGGGTACTCTGAGATCATGGCCATGGAGCAAAGCAAGAACAAACATATCTGGCTATCTAGAGACAGGTACAATACAGCTGGAACAAGGATTTCTGCTCTTCCTTGGTGCTTCATACTGTAATCCAGAAATACCTTCTGAAATGCAAAGAATTTAAATAAGGTGCAAATAGAATTATGAAGTAACAGATGATCAATTACATAAATAATTTAAAATAAAAGGGGGTTCTCCCCATTATTTAAACATATTTGTATTTGAGCATGTTGCATTTTCGAAATGCATGTTTGACTATGGTCTGTAATGAATTTATTCCTTTAAAAACCTTTCCTCTCCACTTTCTCTCCCGATGCTGAACATCTCACGTTTTCAGACTCCTAGGGACTTTACTTTATTCAGTGAGTTTTGTAGTGCAATTGCTGTTGGCTCACAAATATCTGATGCTTTCTATTCTGAACAAAATTCTTTTTGTTACAAGAGGCTTATTAGTTTTTGGTTTCATAGTTTAACTTATTAGCTTTGCCTCATTAACCCTGTAGCTAGCAAGGAAAGTGACATACAGTTAGTATCAAATGGCATGCTGTTAGTATCCTTCTCGTAATCTTATTTAACATGAATTTATATAAACATAAATACTCTCATTATAAACAAATACAGTTAGATCAAAAGGCTTCATTACTCCAAACCTACAAGAATAAACTAAAACCCTAAAATCTCTACTTAATATAAGACATATAATATAAAACCTCTTATTTGTGATTTAAAATATTATTTTATAGTTGCATTTGTTAAGGAAGTATAATTAACATCTGGAAGAAAAGTAGCCTGTGAGCTGGAAAGATACACGTTCAACATCTGTAGGAAGAAATCCATATTTATGACTATTTACTTTGGACGTATCTCTGTGATCCTGAAACAAATTTCACTAGTCCTCATTTTAGAAAACATTTAAGTGTATATTTAGTCTAAATAGCAAGTGTTCATTAGAATCATGGCCACGCCCAAAGAGTTGTGGTAGATGGAGCTAAATCCAGCTGGAGGCCAGTCACAAGTGGTGTTCTCCAGGGCTCAGCGCTGGGTCTAGTTCTGTTCAATACCTTTACAAATGACCTGGATGAAGCGGTTGAATGTACCCTTAGTAAGTTTGCAGGTGACACTAATCTGAGAGGAAGTGTCACTTTCCTTGAGGGTAGGGAGGCTCTACAGAGGGATCTGAACAGGCTGGATTGATGGGCTGAGGCCAACAGGATGAGGTTTAACAAGGCCAAGTGCAGAGTCCTGCACAATAACCCTGCACAGCACTACAGGCTTGGGGAAGAGTGTCTTGAAAGCTGCCTGGCAGAGAAGGACCTGGAGGTGTTTGCTGATAGCTGACTGAACACGTGTCAGCAGTGTGCTCAGGTGGCCAAGAAGGCCAACAGCATCTTGGCTTGTATCAGAAATAGCGTGGGCAGCAGGACCAGGGAAGTGATTCTGCCCCTGTACTCAGCACTGGTGAGACCGCACCTTGAATACTGTGTTCAGTTCTGGGCAGATTAATGTAAGGAAGACATTGAGATCATGGAGCGTGTCCAGAGAAGAGCAACAAAGCTGGTGAAGGGGCTGGAGAACAAGTCTTATGCTGAGTGGTTGTGGGAACTGGGGTTGTTTTGCCTGGAGAAAAGGAGGCTGAGAGGAGACCTTGACCTTATCACTGTCTACAACTACCTGAAAGGAGGTTGTAGAGAGATGGGAGTTGGTGTCCTCTCCCAAGTGATAGGTGATAGGATGGGAGGGAATGGCCTCAAGCCACACCAGGGGAGGTTCAGATTGGACATTAGGAAAAAATTCTTCATTAAAAGGGTTATTAAGCACTGGAACAGGCTGCCCAGAAGGTGATCTAGTCACCATCCCTGGAGGTATTTAAAAGAGAGGTACATGAAGTGCTTAGGGATATGATTTAGTAGTAGACTTGATGATCCCAAAGGTCTTTTCCAATCTCGTGATTCTGTGATTCTGTAATAAATGATGATAGTTGTACTGGGTATCTTTCTTGGGTTTTGTGGGTGGTTTTACTACTTTATTTCTGCCTTACTTTCATTTTTATATTTTGTCAATTTCAAAGAGTTTAAATGAGAAGGGACAAAAAATGATCACACATCACCTACTCCCACACAAAGGAAACTGTTATGCCTGTTGGTTCCTGCAAGCTATCGTTCTCTTTCAGATGCTAAATTTACTATAGTTTCTATCACAGGGAATCAATTTTAAATTACCATAACTTGATACAGTTATCAATTGGACAATGATTGTTTTATTGCAATAGTCTGCATCCAATTACATTCAGGTCTGCAAAGCCAGCAACGTGTCAGAATGACAGTCTATTAAAAATACACCAACCATTAAAATTTGGGGAGGTATTCCCATCTATTTTATAGGCATTGCAACCCTTCTTATTATCAAAGTGGTGTGATTCATTCACTATTGCAATAAGTATTACAAGGAGTTTACAGTTTGTGATTAAAAATGACAAATAGGGCAGCATATATCATTGTATATTGACTTTGTGTGATTCCAAGACAGATATGCAGAGGATTTCAAAATAGTCTATTAAAAATAAAGGATTTCTTTCTCCCATGGTAGAGCCATGAGTAGGAAAGTAGAGAAGGTCAATGTGACATTGATAACTATTATAAGTGGAACTCTTCTGAAAGAAAATACATCAAGATGCTAGGATTAAATAAAAATTCTTAATATAGGAAACTTGTACAGAGGTTGAGAGGAGTGATGATTATAAACTTTTACTGAAGATATCTTTATGTGATGTGTTTGTTATTCACAACTAAAATCCATAAAAATTATGTAGAAACTACTACATTAGGAGAAAGTTTAAAAAAATAGAATCAGTCAAAGATATCTAAAATATACACTACGAGTCATAACCAGGAAAGAAACCCATTTGTAAGCTTTTTTATTTATTTTTTTTAAAAAAAGCTCATTGAACAATACGCATTATATTAAGAAGGGGCAAAAAAAATATCACTAATGTTAACTGAAGTGTTAACTGAAGTACACACCAGAAAGAAAATGTTTAGCTATCTCTTGGCAAAAGGCATTATGCAACAAGAAAATGTTATTATTTCTTATTCTACTGAAATCAGTAGGTTGGTGTTTACTTACTGTTTGGTAGCTATATGCTTGTACTATTCACCTATTTAGAGTATTTTTATGAAAGTTTTAACAAAATTGTTTGCTTTGTCAGTAGTATTTTGAGGGTTTTTTCACATCATGATAAAAAAGCAGCTAAATGTACTAAGGCTTGTGATTTCAAAACAGAATTACCCACAGACTGTTTTATGGTTTGTGCTTCTGAAGTCAGAACACCAATAAGTGTTCAGGATCAAAGTCCTGCTGAACATCTGTGCAAGATATAGAACAGGAGAAAACTGGAAAATAAAAGCACAGCATGCTGTGAGTAATATTGGTTATATGTTGCCTACATAGAACAAAACACGCACCAAATATACTTCAAAAGCCAGATCTAGAATTGCTCTTTCACAGTACCCCTAATACACCCAAACAGCTCATGGGCAGAATTACTTCAGGCATCTGTTATTAAGCATCTTCTAACTCCTGTGCTCTGATCCTTCTTTCATTTAACTATACTTTTATTTGGTTAGTTAAGTTATCCAGATTAAAGGAAACAAACAAATGACAACCTACCTCTGAGCATATTCAGCCAGGACTCAGGCATGCCTCTTGCACATCCAGGCTGTGTAAGCCCTCCCTCTATTAACCCTTTAGATAACTGTTGAGAATGTGTTATTTTTTTCAAGAATGATTGTGATGCTTCAATGTTTTTTTTTTCCTCAGGTACTTCTGAAATAATTTCTGCTTATGTATTTTTTTACAGAAGTAGCTGACATTGCTTTGCATCCAGGTACATTTAAAGTGAGAAATTAATTTCTGATGCGGAATTTCATTTTGGTAATGATGGTTTAGGGTATTTAAGTATGAAAATTATTCAGTTTATCAATTTTACATGGAATGAACAGATGGATAGATATAATACAATTTTCTAAAGATAAAGATGTTTTTATCCTAAGCAAGTATATGTACTCATTTAAGGATTTGTACTATCCTATTATTTTATCATCCACTTAAAGCTTAAGGCATTCTTTAGTGAAGAATTAAATGAGGATTAAATAGATTTAAACCAAGTTATACCTGTCAATTAATCTGAAGTCTTTGTCAGCTCTAGAAGATCATCTATTCAGAATCTGTAAGTGACATTTTCCTTTATTTCTGGAAGTGGTACATTAAATTGAAATTAATTTGCAAACATCTAATTTTGACTGCTAGGCTATTGAAGAAGAAAAGAATAATTTCTCAGCATTTAAAAAAATTAAGACAAAAAGTGGAGACTATCTCAGCAAAATACAACAAATTTTAAGTATTTAACTTTACTTTCCTCTTTACTGCAGAGCTTTCATTAGTAGTATTAAATTTGCATTTCGTTTCATGCTTTCTCATGCAGTAACAGATAGGATATTACGTAAAGAACTTCGTCCTCACTCTTAACAGGAGAGGCAACTCCTGATATTAAATAGCACATAGTCGACTTTTGGGTCCAAGCAGTATAAATACTGTGTGAATTATGTCTTTTCCTTATCTAGAATCAAATTATTGTGTTCGTGTCTTTGAGATTTTATTTCTTTTTTCCTTTTTTTTTAAACTCCGTCACATTTTAATGTAAATAATACAGATGCTATTATACATGTACACTACCTTATAGATGCTTCATAAATACTATGTTGTAGGTTTTATTTTGTCTTTGCTACAGGTTTATCCTCTGTTTTTCAAGATCTAGAATCATGGCAACAAAACAAAGTCAATTGAACATTCTGTGCTTCCAATAGATTGCCGAGTGGCTTCTACTGGTAGTCTATGTGGTGCAAATTGTGACTTGTGTGCTAAAATTCCCGCTTCCACTGTGGGCTCCTACTGTGGCTGTTAAATATAATAGAATCTAAAACACGATAGTGTTTTCTGAAAATATACTGGAAACACCAAGCACCATGATTAAAGAAAGCCATTTGTTGACATGAACTTCTAGAATAATACATTTCAGAGGGTCTTTAAGCATATAGTTACTTAATGATTTTGTCCTTCCTAAGGAATTCAAATAAAAGTAACTGCGAAACTTTTGAAATATTTCTTACCTTAATTTCTCTTTTTAAAATCACCTACAGAATAATGGCCTCCAAACCTCTTTTATGATAGAGCTGAAAATGACAAGTTTCTCCAAGGAGAATGCTAATTCGATGTGATAGCAGTATCCAAAACCAAAACAAGCTGACATAGTGATTATCAGCTAAAAGATCAGAGGGTCAGCTTGTTGACAGTCCTGTTCCATCAGACAAGGAAAAGAGTAAGCAGGAAAAAGTGCTGAACACCGTATAATCATCAGTTTGAGGTGCAAAAAGGAAGAAAAAGTGGCTAGAAATGAAAGCATTTGTAATTTGCATTGTCAGTGTGGAGCAGAGTTGTCAAGAAAGACTTAACTCTAACCACCTCCAGAAATAGCCTTGGCCATTGTCTCCACAGCGCTGTAATTCTGGTCCAGGCAGCATAGCCTTGGGAAGTCTGCTGCCTCTGTTCCTCGGAGGAAAGTTTTGAAAGATAGCCAGACAGGCTCGAGTCAGAGACAAACATGAAGACTACAAACTACTGCAAAAAGCTGGTGTGCAGCTTGCGTTACTATTTCCAAATCTCAGCAAAGCTGTTTGTGGGAATGTAGGCTTTATGCAAAGATGTAAGAACATAGTTGAGAGTGGTGGGAAAACACTCCCCACAAACAAATGCCTGCTAACAGATATTCGAGACAAAACTGATGTTCAGCTTTGTTTCATTTATTAATTGCATTATTATTAACTATATGTTCTTGCATGCCTTTTGCTAAGTTCCATAAACATGCAGTGGCATTGAATGTGATTGTTATTCCATAATCACAAATCAAGGGTAAGTTTTGTTAAGAAAAAAGTATGAGGCTCTGTTACCTTTCCAGCATCTTTCTTTAAAATATTTGTTATTAAAAATAAAACAAAGGTTGCTAGCAGAAAACCAGAAAGAAAGCATTGTAGGAATTTTTGTGTCACCAGTATCTGGACATTTTCTTGAACATTACTAATGATTCCTCTCATCACAGTTCCATATAGCACAGTGCACAATAAGCAGTAGTACATGGGTTGGGGTGACTTTGCTAGTTTTGTCAGTGAGCTGATTTATGCTCTCTGGTAGACTGTATCTGATACTTCTAACCTATCATCAATTTTGCAGACAAATCTCTATTGCACTGAAAAGCCTTACATGAAGTCTTAAATCTAAGGATTAATAAAAAGCCTTGGACATCTATAATGTGAATACTTCTTAATGAACAGCTAAACACTGCTGTAAATATAACTTCTACAAATATTTTATCTTCAACAAGGGATGTTTGTCATATGGTTGCACTGTGAGTTAAAATTAAGCTTTAGACACTGGAACAACTATCACAAGTTAATGATAGAATAAAACCAATGTATTATATTTTATGTTGATATTCATACCAGAAATAAAGATGGAAAAATGAAAGTTGTATTGGAAAAAGATATTTTTATTGGTCTCCGCTGTTAAAGTCAAAGCAAGTATTTAGATACGTAAAGTTTTATGTGGACAAATTTTAAGTCTGTTTTTTAATGAAAGCATTACTAGTAGTCAAAATATTGGTGAAATTGTTTATGCAGTATGCTTGTATTCACATGTTAACAAACATATGATTGCTTTTCTATTAAGTTAAGTAGTGAAACTGGTTCTCTCTCTGTTTGTTAATAAAACATGAGTTTTACAAGTATCTTAATTCTATCAGAAAAAAACATAATCTAGGAGTTAAAAATAGGGATAAATTCAACAAAAAGATTTCTGGTTAGAAAGTACTGTGAAATTTAAGAGTGCCCTACTAACAAAAGCAAAGACTGAAATAGTCCAATAGAAAAAAATAAGCTCTCTCTCATTGTCTAATAATGAGGGAAGAGTAATAAAAAAATTAAATCTATCCTGGATTAAATTGATAGGGACACTGAAATTACCTGAAAAATATGATGGTGGTATGGAGGTATTTTTTTACTCTCATTCTGCTGTGTCTTGCTCCTGTTATTTCTTTTACTATTTTTATGAGCATTCATGTGCATAAGTTTTCCCCCTCTCTTTCATCTCATAATCTCTCAATTTTGAACAGAATATATTCAGGGTTTGATAGTCTGTTTTGCATGCAAACGCAATAATGTTATGATGGTATTGCTAATAAGGGTAGCACCTTTCTGTACTCTCTATGGAGTAACTGTTCCACAAGTTCAACTTTCAGTTATCTAGTAAGATTACTCCATGTATGCCATTTCAGGATTTGTCAATTGCGCCTTATAGCTGCTGCACATCTGAAACACTTTTACTGAATTCTGAATTGTTACTGGTTCAGACTGCCATCTGAAAAGGTTTTTAAGCAGATGTTTAGACACATCCTGCGGGTAAGACATTGTTCCTTACTGTCAGTATTGAGGAAAGTGAAGAGATATATAGCAACTTCCATTGCTCCTGAAAAGAATTTCCATTACTGTGGTGGTTTGTTACATTAAATGGAGTATAAAAATAAGCTGCATTCCATAAGACATTGAAACATTGTGTCCATCTAGAAGGTAGAACAGTTGATTTATATTGGGGCTTACTATCAGAAAGAAATGTATTAGCATTAAAAACTAGGCTTTCAAATGCCAGGCACATCCCCAGGAAATAAACAAGGATTGCGGCCAGTAAGAAGAGAATTGTAGTGATTTTATTGAGAAGAGGGAAGGGAAGGGAAGGGAAGGGAAGGGAAGGGAAGGGAAGGGAAGGGAAGGGAAGGGAAGGGAAGGGAAGGGAAGGGAAGGGAAGGGAAGGGAAGGGAAGGGAAGGGAAGGGAAGGGAAGGGAAGGGAAGGGAAGGGAAGGGAAGGGAAGGGAAGGGAAGGGAAGGGAAGGGAAGGGAAGGGAAGGGAAGGGAAGGGAAGGGAAGGGAAGGGAAGGGAAGGGAAGGGAAGGGAAGGGAAGGGAAGGGAAGGGAAGGGAAGGGAAGGGAAGGGAAGGGAAGGGAAGGGAAGGGAAGGGAAGGGAAGGGAAGGGAAGGGAAGGGAAGGGAAGGGAAGGGAAGGGAAGGGAAGGGAAGGGAAGGGAAGGGAAGGGAAGGGAAGGGAAGGGAAGGGAAGGGAAGGGAAGGGAAGGGAAGGGAAGGGAAGAGAAATGCTGTTAAAAGCAACAATATATACATACAGTTCGGAAAGCACCATTTCTCCCTGTTCTCAGGATTTAGCAACACTAATCATCGAAGACTGAGTATGATATTATTCCAGTGATATTTGAGAAACAGATCTTCACAGTTCATTTAGAGAAGGAGCATGAAAACTGCACTTTTTGACTTCAGGGATACCAATACCCACATGTACACCCACCAAACTGCTAGCATTGGAAGATTCCAGAACAGTCACAACCTACAGAAAAGATGTCTGGACAGGGCCATGCATGTCTTTTTGTTTCCATTTGAAAGTCATGGAAATCTAAGTCAGTCTTTGTGTCAATTTTCTTACTCAGATAGATACAGTTAGAATCTTATGGATTTTGGTCGCCACATTATACTCATTAATGCTGTATGATTTGCTGAATTCTCCTCAGCCTATGTATCTCAAGACTTGCAGATCACATTCTTGTGTAGCTCAGGTCATCAAGTGACATGCATTCTCCATGGCATTTATCCTGATATAGTGCAATGAAAGCATGTTTCAGAAAGATATCGCTCTTGCTTTGAAGAAACTTTGTTTTAAAAGTGGATTTCATAGTACCTTCCAGGTAGCTATCATTCCTTAGATAAATTACTGTTTACAAGAAATGTACATTTGTTTCCTATTTGAATTTGCCTAGTTTTATCTTTCACCTATTGGTTCTTGCTGTGCCTTATTCTGCTAGACTAAAGAGCTCCCTGGGTTTTTTTTCATATTTTCTCTTCATGATGACTCTTACAAGCTGCGATGAACTCACTTCTCACTCTTCTTTTTCATAAAATAAATCTACAGATCATCCATGAAAGGAAAAAGAAATAATCCTGAAGCAGAGATTTAAACTGGTGTATTTCAGGTTTGATGTTACTGGCAATCTAAAACAGCTTCTTCTAATGGGAAGTGCCAAACTACCTTATCAGTTCTGCTTGTAATTTGGCAAACTGCAAAACACAATTGATGTCCTCTAGAAATCACTTTTCCATACAGAATCATAAGTGAATTGGGCTAATACTGATCTTGAACACTGAAAATTTAATTTCCTGACTTTTGTGTATTTAATTTCCTAAACGGTTATGATTGGTTATATATTTCTTTAATTATTTGCATTTTCATTCCAGTAGCAAAGACTAAATCTTATAACAAAATATAAACGGACCCATGGAGTCTGGAGTAGCAATATACATCTATTGTGTTCATTTGCATGATTACAAATACGGTGGGGAAAGATTATGATTCTGATCACAGATTCAGAAATGCTATATTATGTTTCTGTAACAGAAGTAAGTGAATGCCTGAGCCGTATTCAAATAACTTATAGAGATAAAAAAAGGGGAAATTTGCAAAGGTGGCTGCAATCAGACATAAATACTGGTAGGGAAGAAGGGGATTATTGCTGCATCTTGTGGTCAGGTTAATGCTTTGTGGTATTTCTGGAAGTAAGTCAGAAATATTCTGACTGCTCCAACCCTCCATATCCTATCAGAAAGTAGGATATGAACGTCAGCACTAATTTGTTCCCTTGTTCTGGATATATTCCTCTTCTTTACTCTAGAATAAACTAAGTGTGCTCAAAGGTAATTCTCATGTTTCACCATTACCACAAAACAGGGTACTCATCTTCCATGTGATTAAGTCATCATTAAGTAATGATTACTATTGATCTCAAACTGAATGTTGTTTCCATATTCTTTTGTTTCATTTTTTTCAACTGTGGCACTTGCACACGTGCAAGAAACCAGGCATTAATATCCTAGTTTTTTATTATAAATCATGACTCTTTCACAATTACTACATCCAGTACACACTTTTGAAACAAATGAGGCAAAACTTACACAGAAAGAAAGTGGTATTGTTACAGTTATCAGCTGCAAAGCAAATGCATTGCTTCAGTAGATCTTAGAAATGCTTAAAAATTATACCTGCAGGCAGAGAGCAGGCCACCTACGTACTGTGGTTAATTCAGTTGGCTCATTTTAAATTTCTGTAATGCTCTGGGGAGAATATATCTTTCATAATGGTCTTACAGCTGGCTAATTGGGCCAGGCAAATTCCAAGTGACTTGCAATGGGAACTGATTATGATATTTCTCATTGAGCATGGCTATATTGCAGTAACACCACAAGCAGCAGTGATTGCAAAGTCTCAAGTGCCTATTCTTTGATGTAAAATCAAGTAGTTATAAATAGTTCTGGTTGTGAAGGTGATATTTCAATCCATAATGTCTAGGGGAGACATATTTTTACGATTCTCATTTGTATATGGTTTATGTTCCGTTCTAATAAGTCTTTAATACGGATTTTTAATGTGACTGACAATTAGCACACACAGATTAGAGTTTACAGTTGTATTCTCATTTTTAAAAAGTAATGCAGGCTTGATATTGTATTATTTGCTTCCATTCATTACCATATGACTTCTCTAGTGATTTTGCAAGGCCAAGTCAGACTTCATGACAATGGGCAACTGCTTTTTTGTGGCTTCTGGGATTTGGCTGTGTGTTGAAATAAAGGGCTGTGAAAAAGGAATGTGCAACTCCTGTCCTGGCCCTTCATAGCATGTCAGAGCTTTAGATGTGGAATCTTTAAGTACACATTAGTCGGGTAGGTGCTCCAAATCTGTTGTCCTGGATAATTTTGTCCCTCAATTTCCTGGAGTACTCCAGCCCTTTCTCATGTAGGGAATTGTACGGGATGTTCTTCGTCTATCCTGGCAAATGCTCCATGTAAACACAATATTCATCTTCAAAGGATTGCCCTACCCCATGTCTTTATATTTAGTTAACAAGTTAACCTATTTTTCCTGGGGTTTGCTATTTACTTTTAGTTTTGCTTGGCTGCTTGTATTAGCAAACAGGGAACAGGGCTTTTTGCAATACCCATTTAGCTAGTTTAAAATACAGTATTGTTTTTCTTTACTACATCTTGTTCTGGTCTGTGGTTTTAGTGAAACCTTAAACCTTCTTAAAAGGGCTGGAAAAGAAATCTTGCTAAAACTGCCTGGCTTATGGATTTATTTTTGCTGTCATCAATGCAGGAGGCACCAGGTTATTAAGCTTTGCTCTGGCTTGTGCCCTCTGATTGATATGATTGTGTCAGGATTAGAATTCCATCCTGTCAAGCCTTGTAATGCATGTTGCTGCCAGCCAGTGGCTTGTGTAGAGTTCAGATAAGATATACTGTTGCTTCGTATCATTATATCACTGAAAGTATTTTTTCCCAAAATACAGTAACTTGGAGTAACACTCCAAAGGAGAAATCCTATTAAATCCTATGGAAGTCAGTATGAATTCCAACCTCGAAGAGTCTTCAGGCTTTTACCTTGTGTATTGATATACTCAGTGATATTTTAAGATATTTTCCCTACACACAATCAGATTAGTTTTTATTTTTAATTTGTTTTCATTTCGGTTTTAAATTTGTTTTTTCTGCTACGTTGCTCTGAAACAATTTACCACAAAGTCTGTGTGTCCTTTACTGACCATGTATATATAATTAACATAACTAACCATCTCTACAAAATGCATATAGGTGGCTGCACTTCTTGTTAGATTTACCGGTTTTAGATTAATTTATGTGAATAATGACTTATACTTTGATTGTACAATTTATTTCCTTTAGCTGATATATGTAGAACTCTCAAAGGATGCATGCTGTATTTGTGGGGGAAAAAAGAGATTTAACAGCCTCTAACATAAGCACTTTTCTGAATCAGAAAATGAAGAAGTAGCACCTAAATTCCAATTCTCTTGAGTAGAAAAGGTAGAAGAATCTGTTCCTCTAGCCAGGTAACTCTCAGGCGCAGAGATTTTTATTCATGGAAGAGACATAAAAACTATATCACATATCAGATCTATTCTCTCTTTCTTCATCACAGTAATGCTGGTCTCCATAAAGCAAAAATAGAGACTACTTGGAGGAATAATACTTGGAGTTGATAAAAACCCTTCATCAGAGGAAGGACTGTAGCTCATATTCTGCTTCTAAAGGTCAGAGCAAGTGTTAAGAGCTCTAAACCCTCTCAATTTAGATTGAAAATCTTCTTCCAGTTTCCACTATAAGAAGTCCCAGAATGTAATGGCCGTGTGAAGAGTCTACATACAGTATGTACTAATGGTGTAGCTTTTGCAATTGCTCATAGGCAAATATAACTAAAAACTTTGGTCTGAAGGTCTTGAGAAGCAAGAGAAAGACAGCATGGCATCTCAAATCAGACGTTGCCACTACTTCTTCATGTTTCTGTTCTTATGGCTTGTAATTGCCTAGCAAAGCTCTTTGTACTAGGTTTGCATAGAAATAACATTTGGTAGTTTTGCAAAAGACTGATAAAGCATTTACTTTATACTGCTAATGATCCCATTGTAATAAATCGTAGCTTCCATCTGAAAAAAAGTAAAACAACACAATTCTTTCTGTCTTATAATATCCACTGGATATTACATAGCAGTGAAGATAATTAAAATAAACTCTCTCTTTACAGACTTGCAAAAATATGGTCATTTTTGGTTAAGACAAGCAACCATAACAGATAAAATTACAAAATTAGAGAATAGTTGAAGTTGGGAGGGATTTCTGGTGCTAATCTAGTTCAACACTCCTGCTCAGAGAATGGTCAATAAGAGCATGTTGCCTAGAGCCGTGTCCAGTGACCTCCCTAAAGCAACACACAATACTGCTGACCTTCAGTGCTGCAAGGTCATGTTCAAATCACCTTAATCTTGTGGCCCACAAGGATCTTTGGGCCCATTTCTGCCAAGGCAATTTCCAGTCATGTGGCTCCCTGTTTGTCCTGGTGCATGCAGTTGATCTTGTTGATTGGCAGGACTTGACGTTTTCATTTCTTGAATTTCATTAGAATCCCTTCTGCCCATTTTTGCAGCCAACTGAGGTCCCTTTGAATGGTAGTACAAGCATCTTATCTATCAGTCCCACCTCCTAGTTTTGTATTGACTGCGAACTGTACTATTGGTCATTGTATAGATCATTGATGAAAATGTTAAACAGTATTGGCATTAGTATTGACCCATGGGTCTCACTGTTAGTGACTGGATTCCAGCTAGGCTTTGTTCTGTCAATCACAACCCTCTGAGCCTAGCTTTTCAAACCATTTTCAACCCATTTGTCTAGTTTGTACTTTATTAGCTTGTCTTTCAGGATGTTATGGGAAACTGAGTTGAAAGCCTTGCTAAGTCAAGGTAAATAGGATCCAGCCGTCACCTTTCGTCCACTGAGCTTTTCATCATAGAAAGCTACTAGATCTGTCAGGTAAGATTTCCCCTTCATCACTCCATTCTTACTACTCTAAGTCATATTCCTGTCTCGATGCAGTTTGAAATGGCTTGCAGGTAGATTATGCCATCGCTTTCTCAAACACTGAGGTAAAGCTGACTGACCTGTAGGCACCCAGATCTTTGTTCTTTCCCTTCTTGAAAACAGGAAAACATTTTCTTTCCTCCAGCTCTGAGGAACCTTCCCTGACTGCCATGACATTTCGAAGATAATCAAAAGTGGCCTTACGATGTCATCAGTCAGCTCCCACTGCATTCATGAGTGCAGTCGGTCAGGTTCCATGGATTTGTGCATGTCAAGTTTGTTTAAATGTTCCCTAACCTGAACCTTCTCCATACTTTCCTTGATTCAGACTTTCTGTCTGGTATCACACGCCTAAGAGTCTTGAAGGGAAATCTCACTAGTGAAAATGGAAATAAATAAGACCTTGAGTACCTCATCCTTTTCTGTGTCCTTTGCCATCAGGTCCTATGCCTGCCTCACTCAGCAGTGGACCCACATCTTCCCGTCTTCTTTTTATAGCTGAAACACCACTAGAAGCTCTTCTTATTGCCCTTCATGTCTGTCACCAGATTGAATACCACATGGACTTCGGCTTTCCTAGCTGGATATCTGCCGGCTCAGAAAGTGTCTCTATATCCCTGCTGGGTCATTTGCCCGTGATTCCATATCTTGTACATTTTCTTTTTGTATTCAGTCAGTAGCTCCTTTTTCTTCCATGTATACCTCCTCCCACTTTTGCTTGATTTCCTGCTTGTCAAGACAGATCTTCCTTGGTCTTGGAGAAGGCGATCCTTGAATATCAACCAGAAGTCCTGGACCTCCTTTCTCTAGAAGAGTTTTCCATGGGAATCTTTCAAGCAGATCCCCAAAGAGGCCAAAGTTTGTGTTTCCAAAACCCTGTCATCTCGCCTTTGCCTTGTTGTCACCTCTTGGGATCCTGAACACTACCATCTAATAGTCACCACAGCAAAGGTTACCCCCAGCCTTCATATGCCTGACCAGTCCTCCTGTGTTTGTAAATATATCCAACAGATCACATTCCCTTCTAAGCTCCCCCATTCATTTTATTCAGGAAATTATCACTAACATGTTTTAGGAGCCTTCTGAATTATTTGTGTCCAGCTCTGTCACCCCCCTTTCTGCCCCAGGTATCAGGTATTGAGGTCACCCATAAGAACCAGTATAGGCAAATATGAGATCTGAAGAAGGCATTCTCTACTTCTCCCTGATCAGAAACTTGGTAGGAGACAACCACCACAATGTGGCACATTCTGCTATGTACAATGTTGGACTAAACCTTATCCATAAACTCTCAGCTGTTTTACTAGCTATTCCAAGTCAGATCTTTCTATATTTCCACTGCTCTCTCATAGAAAGGGCATATCCATATTCCAACTGCCACCACTTGCCCTTGCAAAAGAGCTGTATTTCTTTGATGCCAATGATATCCTAGCCCTGCAACTGCACAGCAAGCTCTAATACTTCCCATCATTCCCCATGCTGAATGCATTTGAGTATGTGCACTTTGCCAGCTTTACTGATTTCCTATTAAAAAAACATGTGCTCTGCATGTGTCCTTTTGGTACTTCCGTATTTGTATGTAGACAGTTGCAGAGGACCCCATTCTACTTTATTTTGTTATTGAAAAAAAAATCTAATAATACAAAAATTAACAGAGAAATCCTAAGTATTACTGTCTTCTGAAGCACCTAAATATTTATTTCTTAAATATTAGCAGCTACTTCCTGCAAAAAAATTTTCCAAATAACATGAATTTTAGATTGTAAACCATATGTAGCTGAATATTCCAATTCAGAGTTTGAAGGAAACCCTACAAACAAAGAGCAAATTATTCTGGCTAGGCTATGAAATAATGCAGGAGCAGATCAAAGTTTAAGCATATTATATGCACATAAAATTATATAGATGTATATAAATATATATGCACACATACAAGTGCAGGAAATTAGAGGTTTAGACAGCATTGAACAGTCACTTTCTGCTGAATAATTTACAAATCCCAGGCACAGTAGACACAGTCACAGAAATCAGACGAAACTAACCACAGTGAGGTGATGATCTTCTGCCTAACATTATGCATAGCCACAAGACAGTTTTTTTCCAGGAGCTCTTGATTAGGAGGTTTCAGAGCTTTTCTTCTCTAGATAGATTAGCAATGCCACCAACATACAGATTATTATGTCATTTCAATATCCACAGACTCTGCAGCATTCTTTCTTTTTCTATGGCATGAGGTTTCTACAGCATAAATGGAGTCATTGAATTACATTGTGCAAATGTAATGTAAGACCTTTTAGACCTTTACCTAATAGCAGCTTTTAGCGTTACTGGTTGTATGGCTACTTTTCTCTCTCTTTAAAATTGAATGGTCAAATGGAAAAGCAAAGGAGAAAGGAAGAGCAAAGGAGAAAGGAAAAGATTTTTAAACTGCATAATCTGGTGATACCAGGCTCAATATAAAAGCAGGATTTCTTACAGAAATAAAGAATACACACTTCAAAGATCCCTGTTGCACCTGTCCAGACACTAACTGACAAGAAAAGAGTGTAAAGAAACTATTCTAAAATAACCTACTAGCAATGTTTGCCTTGACATTTGTTATAGGTTTATATTGGTTTAAGGGAATTCTGCAAGGAAGATAATTAGAATTTTGATATGTTAATGAACACTTTAATTGTCTTGATCTTTTAGTATAGATAGCTATAAATAAAAGATTTGTTCCCTTTTCTTTGCTCCTGGAAGAATAGTTTTTAGGCAAAGATAAGATAATTTGGTGTCTTAATACAACTTCTTTGGAGTTATTACTACGTGGCTCATGGTAATCAGCTCATAGTCTGTTAATAGATTTGGACAGTCTCAGCCAAAGGGTTGCTTTTAGAGCGTGCCTGAAGCAGCAGATACTGTACTGTCTACTACACCAGGAAGAGTCTGTGAAGTCTTTATCTGCTCTTTCTCTATTCTTATTCAATAATTTATACTGCAACATACTTACAAAATACTTACTGTACTCACTTGCAGAATTAATGGCAGTGAAAGGGGAAGGGGGGCTTTGAGCTTGCCTCAGTTCTCATCTACTCTTCCATCTCATACTGTCTACACAATCCTTTTTCTTGACAGTGGAAATGCTAGCTGTAGTAACACGATGACAGAAGGTTAAGAGCTAAGACCTAAAGCCTACTTCTGTGCCCCAGCTTTTTTTGTGCATACAGGACTGTTTGCAGTTGGAATAGTCCTGCAGTGGCTTCACTTGCAATGAGGAATTTGGTGCCTGTGCTTCAGAATATGCTGTTGCTGTGTAGGAAAATGTGTTTTCTCATCACTTTCTCGTGTGGAGAGAAAGCTCAGTGTTCACATTTACATTAGTGCTGCATCAGTCCTTAACTAGTACGTCACAATAGGACAAGTTTGCATTCTCTCTCCCTGCTTTAACTAACGGTCAGTTATGGAAGCACAAGGGCTCTGAAATACCTGGTTCCTACCTTTTAAAATGGGCTGTGAAACAGAAGTCTGAATTACAAGTGAGGGGGACATCTCGGAGATCTTCATTGCTGTACAGAGAGTCTTGATCCAGGTCACCACACTTTTTCCACAGTGTGGTTTTGTTTAATTTCCCACAACTACCACTGCTCTACTATATTTTTTGGTTTGAGAAAAGGTGTATATTTGTCCATAATGAAAGTATTGGATTAGAAAAAACACATTGTTCCGCATTCTTTTGTTGGCATGGTAGTAGTTTGGCTAGAGAAAACTGAACATACAAATATGAAGCTATATGAAACCATCTGGTTTACGTTATTTTCTTCAGTAAAATAGGAACACAGTTGTGTTTAAAACCCATGGAGGTCAAATATATTTCCTTCAGAAAATGGAAATCTAGACATCATAAAGCAAATAATGACTAAAAGGCTAAAAAAGTGTGCTAGAGTTTTAAGAGCTGAGATAAAATTTGAAAAAGCAAACAGTTGAATATGTGAAAAAAAATTCTTGCTATTGTATGAGATGCAGGATATTTATTTCAGATACAGGGAAGAAAGGCGCATAGAACACTACAGTGTAACCAAGTTGGTTTGCAGCTGCATTCCCTGTTTTTTTCACTGTTACCAAAAGTCTTCAATGATGCTCGTTACTGGGAAATCTTCAGTTGTAAATAAGGCTGGTTTACAAATACAGAGGAGACAGTGTTTCTAACCAGCACAGACTAATTCTTTGTAGTCAGGACAGTAACAGCAATCCATTCAGACCACAAACTGTTTGTTCCACAATGTGTCACTTGCTCTTACAATGTTGTACAAGCCTCTTCAATGGGCCTTTTTGTTGATAAGATACTCATTCACTTTGGTTAATAAAAATTAGAAACTGTCAAATTATACCAGAGAAATTAATTGCAGCAAGAAGTAACCTAGATCAAATTTTATATATATATATATATATATATATAATAATTTTTAAGGACAAAGCAACTTTTTCCAATCTGAGTCAAATCTATAACTGACTTCTGCAACAGGGTCTAGAAACTGGATATCCACATACAGCTGCCTTAGCAACCAGGATGGACTTTTCTACCCACTATAAGTTGTCTACATTCAAAATCTCACCTAAAAATTTGATTTAATCTAAAAATTATTTTAATCTTTCCAGCAAATTGGCACACTTCTATCAGAAAGGGTTGTGCGCTCTGCCTTGCCAACACACAGCAGATGTGAGAACTAGATGTAATGGAATGCTATTAAGGGAGAAACATATTCAACATCTTTAAGGCAGAGAAAAGAAATTAACATCAAGAAGAGGTCTGAACGGAGCTGGTGAATGAACAGAACAACAAACTGTTCTTTTAGAAGAAAATAGTGACCAGTACAACATTTTATACAGGTGTTAAACTAATTGTACTGTTTGAGAGTGCCTACCAGAGCATGGCTGTGCAAGAAAGCAGAAGAATAGAAAGGGCTACTCCATGGTCTTTATTTTCAAGTTCTTAGTAAATTTATTTTCTTTCCACTGCTTCCTAAGTGTTACATTTTTACTTCAATGCTACAGATATGCATATGCCAAGGTTAGGTGTGAACAGGTACCAAGTGCCCATATAAAGTGCAATGGCTGGAATTGAACTGGTTGCAACTGCTAATAACAACAGAAAATTTACTTTTCAGATGTATGATTCACTGTCATTAAAAAAAAACATTCAAAAGAGTATATTTGTTTCATTTATGATTGCTTTTTCTGAGAAATTATTAGTCTAAGGTACAGTACCCAACTCACTTAGCACAAGTATAGCATAGATTGAAAACAGAATTTATACGTTGATAAATATTGGTGAATACATACGTACATACATACATACATACATTCTGAAAAAACATGTCCGGCGAATTAATATCATCTCTCACCTGAAATCTGATCTGAAAGCCACCAAATTTCTTTGCAGATTAAACTCTGGGACTCTGGCTTTTCTGTTTAAAATACATGTTCCTGATAGCTACATTAAAGCTAAGCTTCTCTACTGGAGCCATTTCATGATTATTTCCATTCCATCCCTGGTTACTCTGTCTTTCTGCAGTGGTAAATTACAGGTGACTCTACAAATCTCATTTCTGAAACAGCACACGTCCCTTACAAATGAAACTATTTAGTCTGCTCGTACTTAGTCATAAATGCATTCCTTGACAAAAGAGTTTTCATATGTATTGTCCCACTATAGTGATTCCAGTACAGATGAACCGTTGGGCAGAGGTCAAGAAAGGAGTGAAGGAAAATACAAGGTAATTATTATTTGCTTGGCTGCAGACATAGGGAGTGCTGAATAAAGTAAAGCTAATACTTTCAAAGAGATAGACTAGAATCAAGAGTCTCCACAGTCGCTCTCTGTGATAGGGGAGTACTCCTCACTCTTCTTGCATATATGTAGTAATGTCTGTCACTCCACTCCTGTAGGGTACACGGTCTGCTTCTAGAAACTGCCAAACCTAACTGATTAAGATCATTAAACTGAAACAAAAGCAGCTGTATCCAACCAGGTTTTGGCACTTACCACTCTTCTGTCAGAGCTAATGAACATGCTATATCCCATACCACTTTGACTTTGAAAAGGCAGTGGCTGCATCGAGAACTGATATCCACTCTCCCTGAAAGTGCTTCCCTATAAAGTAACAATTACCCCAGTTTTTAGTCTCTCAGTCAGGATTGTTGAAATCATTGCAGTAACACTACTGAAAATCAGAAGTATGCAAGAAATCCATTCAGTGCATTTTTTTATCATACACCATGCTTCTCCTTTCCTCTCAGTTTGTCTCTACCTTTGCAGAACCAGAATCACAATATTGTAGAATCACAGAGCAGTCGGGGTAGGAAAGCATCTCTGGAGATCATCTGGTCCAATCATCCTGCTGAAGCAGGTGCACCTAAAGCAGGTTCATCTTAAGCAAGCTGCACAGGAATCGAGGTGGGTTTTGAATATCCAGAGAAGAGACTTCACAGTCTCCCTAGGTAGCCTGTTCCAGTGCTCTGTCACCTTCACAGTAAATAAGTTTTTCCTCATGCTGAGGTGGAACTTCCTGTGTTTCAGTTTGTACCCATTGCCCCCTGTCCTGTTGCTGGGCACAGGTGAGAACAGTACAGTCCCATCCTCTTGACACCTGTCCCTTAGATATTTGTAAGCATTGATAAGGTTCCCTCACAGTCTTCTCTTTTTGAAGTTAAACAAACTGAGCTCACTCAGCATCTCCTCATAAGAGAGATGCTCCAGTCCCTTGATCATCTTTGTGGTCCTCCACTGCACTCTCCAGCAGTTCCTTGTCTTTCTTGAACTTGATAGCCCAGAACTAGACACAATACTCTGGGCCACAATAAGGCAGAGTAGTGGGGGGAGGATAACATTCCTCACAGTCCACCAGGACTCCCAGGTCCCTTTTCACAGAGCTGCTTTCCAGCCAGTTAACCCCTAACTTCTAGTGGTGCACGAGGTTATTTCTCCTGAGGTGCAGGACTCTACTCTTGCCACTGTTGAACCCAATTCTCTAGTCTTTTGAGGTCTCACTGAATGTCAGCACAGCTTTCTGGGGTAACAGGTGCTTCTCCAAGTTTGTATCCTCATCAGACTTAGTAAGGGTGTACACTGTCCCCTCATCCACATGGTTGATGAATATGTTGTAAAAGGCTGGCCCCACTACTGAGCCTTGGGGAATGCTGTTGGCCACAGGCTTCCAACTAGACTCCTTAGAGTTCTACCATCCAGCCAGTTCTCAATCCACCTCATTGCCCACTCATCTAACCCACACTTCCTAAGTTTACTTATAAGGAAGTTGTGGGAGACTGTGTCAAAAGCCTTGCTAAAGTCAAGGTAGACAGCGTCCACCACTCTCCCCTTATCTACCCAGGCAGTCATGACATTATAGAGGTCTATCAGATTGGTTGAGCAATATTTCCCCTAGGTGAATCCATGTTAACCATTCCTGAAAACCTTCTGAACTTCTTCAGAACAGTGTGTGTTATGTATGCAGGAGACTTCATCGTTCCCATTCATAGCATCACTTCATACACTAATATCCTGTGTAGTATCCAAGTTTCTGTTAACAAGACTTCCACAGGTGGACAATAAGAGCAAAATATTCAAGATGTTTGTAATATGTATGAGAGTAAAAAATGTAATTATCTACTGAGTTATTAAAATTTTGCACCTGCACTCTCGGAGGTATTTTTCAAGAAAAAACAATGCAAGACTTTGGCTGTACGATTTTTCAATGTCAAGAAATTTCAGAGCTAGATGACTTGTACAGAGTTCAGACTATGACCTACATTCTGTTAATTATATAGCTCTGGCTCAAGAACTGTTCACTGGCCTTAAGGAAGCTAAGTTAAAGTCCTACATATGCCAGTCTCTCCATCTGCTGTGAACTGAAACAAAGAGAGGGGCATCTCTAGAGGGTGATTTAGATCGCAGAGCTTTTTAAGTCTTAATGGATGTAAACCTTAACATGGTAAATCCAACCTGTGAATATGTTTCAATACAGGACTGAGAAACTACTGTAAATCACAAACTATTTCTCCATGCAGGAGGAAATTTACTGTGCCATGTAAATTGGAGGGACTATACTGGAGCTTTATAGCATAGTTTGAATGTTTCAATTCTATTTTTCCCATTGAAGACAACGCTAAAATGTTCTAAAAAGCAAAGCAGTAATTACTTAATTATTTAAAATTAATATTTAATGTCACTATGTTATAAAGTGTAAATAGTATCTCTGTGGTGAGATATTAACACATTGGATGAAATTCAACATTTCAGAACTAACAAATGAAGAACAAGAATTATTATTAAATATTTTATGGGATTATTAAATATTTTATGGGATCTGATAGTTTTCCTTGAAAATATTATTCTTCCTTTCTACTTTTAAATTTGGAAACTTATCAAAAACATCAAAATCAATTTCAAAAAAATCAATATTTACAGTAGAAAATATGTTAATTACACAATTACTAATTATCCCTGTTTGTTTTCACCTCATTAGCTGCCAGCAGACTACTTTACTGCTTGAGAGGAAAGAGAACCTTGACCAAATGACATGAAAGCTGGAACAATTCCATAATTGAGTGTTTGTGCTCACATATAAATGTATTTGTTCTGGTTTGATTTTCTTGCTTTCCTTTATAGCATGTCAGATTAAAAAAAAATCTTCCTTTTTCAATTAATGGCTGTCAAAACTGAGCTTTATTTAAATTCTAAAATAAATCCTGGGCATTAGTTTCAGGCTGCAGAAATACATTTTCATCTACTGAACTGGATGTAAAATTAACGTAATTTTAGTCCTGTGAGACTTACTACATGCAGCTTGAGCTTCCAGATCCATCCTGGAAACAGGATATTGTTGTATGGTTCACTGGAAACCCATTAATAATCATTATAATTAATACAGAGAGACATTTCAGACTTCTTTCTAAACTTTACTTAAGTCGTTTGACGAAGAAAAAGAGTGGCTGCTTAGCTGTGGGAGGTAAATTTTAGTCTAAAATGTATTTCTGATTTAGAAAATGCATTTACAGTTAACAGATGTATTTGGGATTAAATGAGAGCTACTTGAAGATATGCTGACTTGTACCTGGCAAAATATATCAAAAGAGATAGGAGAAGATTCTTGAATTATATAAAGAAAGTTAGGAAAGAACTTCTGTGCTTCAAGAGTAAATTAGACAGTAAAACTGCAGTAAATACAGTAATAAATAATCGGTGTAAATAAAGACACTAACTTAGAGGGCTACTACATTTATCCATCAGGAGGAATGTTTGGGAAAATATAACTGGTATGACTGAAATGCATAGCTTTGAATACATGGAAAATACAGGGACTAAATTATTTATTCCATAACTCTGCATGAACTAGCATGTGTAAAATTAGTTTCCATTTTTTTTACAAGTTGTAAAATCAGAACTAATAGCATCAGATTGGAAAATAATAAATATCTGGAGAGTAAGGCAGATATAGACTTATTAGTCTATCATCATTGTTATAAAAGCATTTAGAGAAAAATACTGACTGAGAGAATAATTAAAATTACAAAGTTAATGGAAGCCAAAATGAAACACATTATGGTTTACTGCAAAATAAATTTACTGGATTGATCTGCTACATTTCTTTGACAAAATAACTGAATGGTTTCAGATAAACAGGATGTTCTTTTTTCAGATGTGGATTGAATTAGTGCTTTTGATGTACTGTCATGTAAGAAACTATCCCTATACCTAGAAAAGAAGATGATTCAGGTCCATAGGAATTTGTTAAATAAAAGTTCCCCTAACAACACGAAAATAGTGAGTGGGAAAAAAGAAATTCGTATTGGTTTTATTATATATATCATTTTGAGACTAATGAGACCTTAGAAAGTAAAATTGTAATGATTAATAGTGCTGACAAAACTAGCGTGTACTATCAATATGGAATAAAATAATTTTACTTGATATCACTTTTAACTTTACTGTCAAAGAGAAGAGGGAAAAGTATAAAATCCTAAGGAAATACTAAGGGAAAGGAAAAATATGGATAAAGTCATTGATTACATCATGAATCTGATCTATTAAAGCAATGTAATCATAAAAAGAGCTAATGTGATCATGGGATGAACCAAGAAAAGAGTTATTTCCACCTCGACAGGGAAATAGTCATGATCTATACTGGTCACAGGCAGAATTTAATTTGCAATATTATATACGCTGTCACCCATTCCTATCCAAGGAAGTAAATTAAATACTAAAATAAGGTCTGAATGTGCTAGGAGGATGCTCAGAATAAGGAAGAACCCATCATAAAAGGGCAGCAGGCTAGAAAATGTTTACCAGATCTGTGTGTCAGAACAAAGGTAGAAAACAACTGTGATTGCTCTTTATAAATGCTTATGAAAGTTAAACTGTAGAAAGGGAAAATAGAGAGATTTAGGCTAATGGACAATGTCGGCATAAGACTAAATATATATGAACCATCTTGCAATTATTTAAGATAAGGACTATGAGATTCGTGACTATCAGAGAAGAAAAACTGATTCATATAAGAAAAAATGTTTGTTCAAAGATATAACATGTATTGGTTACCTTTTCTGTTTTGTTTTTTGTTTTGTTTTTTTTAAGTTATATTTATTGACTGAAAAATCCATAAATTAAGCAGTTTTGGATACCCCCTTCCTGGAAGTTTCCAAGGTCATGTTGAACGAGACTTTGAACAACTGATCTAGTAGAAGATGGACCTACCTGCCCAAGGCAGAGTGGGGTGAAACTAGGTGAACTTTAAGGTGCTTCCAGCCTAAACTATTCTATGATTCTGTGAGAGAAGTAATAATGCCATGAACACCTCTTCAAAACATAAGAGGATATGGTTTGTGCTACCTGAGCCAAATTATTTTCAGGTTTTATCTTTGTTGTGTTTTTATTTGTTCCTAATGAAAACTTCATCTTTAAATCATAGTTTGTTTCCAGACCAATTATTATGGCATTTGAGAACTTCTTTGAAATGGTATATTTTTTAAACTAGTCTAGAAAATACTGCCATCCAAATATTTAAAACAAACCTCTTACTATTGGTGTTTGGAAATCTGCTGCTTCTTTTTTCTTCTTCTGATGTGTTTAATGATAATTGCAAGAAAACACCCATCCAAAACTCTTGAGTATAAGATTTTAATCCTTTGTCTTCACTAACCTATTTATCACTATCTCTATAACCTGTCACTTTGCATATATGAACTACAAGACATATCTTTCTTACTAATGCTTAGTTTCTGTACTACAGGTTTTTGTCCAAGTTCTGTTCTGTTCGGGCTTGTTCTGCATACCCTTATGACCCATTAAGTCATGTTCCTTTAGTGACCGAAGTCTCTTGCATGCTGCATTGTTATATAGTTGAACACAAGAACAACCATAGCAGTACATGGCTAGTATTGGCCTCCAACTAGACTTTGTACCACTAATCATTTTCTGAGCCGAGTCATTCAGACAATTTTCATTACACCTTATTATTTTCTCATTCAGCTCATACTTCATCAGCCTCTGTACGAGGATCATATAGCAACTTAGTGGAAAATTCAGTCAAGTGGAAGTTTCTTAGCTGAGCTTGATTAAACAAGGTTATGATTTTGTACATTTGCAGATTGTTGTGTGGATGCATCTCACTTACATAATTTCCTTTCCCTGTATTTGAAGTATGTCTTTTAATTAAATAATGATTTTACAACATTTCAGCTAGTTTGAACTATCATCACATAAAACATGGAAATAAAATCACTTGGGACCACAGAGCACATGTTGAATCTTGCCTTACTTACATAGATGCAGCTAAGGAAGTTGGGAATTAATCCCCTAGGCACGTTAATGCACTTCTTTGACAACTGTTATTAACTCTAACAAGGTATTTAAATTGCAGATATTCTGCTGACTGAATATTCAAAAGATGCTTGAGAGCCAATCATCAGTGTCCCAGATGTGTTTTCCTGTTGCAAGTGTGTCCTGTGACTTTAGCTTCAGGATAGTTTATTTAATCTTTAGAGCCTTGATGTCAGAGATATTTTGACTCTTTGCAATAAACTTTTCATCACACTGAATTAAGCACTTGTGTCAGGGAAAAAATTGTCAGTAGTTATTCTTTTCTCAGATTTGTGTTGCAAACTATTGTTTTTGGCATAGAACCCTTTAGGATTCTGTTGGTTACAGATATTGACCATATTTACAGTATACATAAACACGTATTCTTGGTTTCTTATTTCTTAATCACATTGCAATCCACAAAAGAACATTCCTAAGTGTATTTTAAGAATCATTGACTGGAAAGCTTATTAAAAGTTGTTTGAAAAATACAAATACACTTTCAGCTACCTTTAGCTATTTAAGTGACTTCATGTCAAAGACTGCTACTGTTATATGCCAGTGGGAAATCATTATCCTTTACAAAACCAATATAGGCAATTCTTCCTTAAATAATATATCTGTGTGTCTATTTTTTTTTATTATTCTTATTGGTGTCCTTTTTCAAAGTATTTTCAACTAATTAACTTAATACTCAAATCTGACCCTGATATTCACGGCTGCTTGAATTCTTCATATATCTCTTTTTGATAGCTGTTGACACACATACTATCTTTCATTTTTCCAGTAACAATTAATTTTAATAATAGTTGGGCAATAGTCTGTACTTGACTTTGCAGTTCAGAAAATTAGAAATTTAAACCTCTTTGGAACTTATTATTAAATAATGTCTGTCTCTCTTTATGTTTATTTTGCCTTTGGAAAAGGCTGAGGGGGTGTCAGCTGGTTGTCTTTGTGTATTGTTACCTATTTAAACTGTCTCTAATATTTCAAAAATATTCAGGTCTTGTGAATCTTACTAGCAAGTATCCTGTTTTTTCTTCTCATGGGAATTGATGCTGTCAGGTTTGTGCTAGGTTTGCTAGGTCACCTCTTTTAGGAACTTATGCAGATAAATGACATAAGTGAGAACAAATGCCTGGTAGTTATGCATGTGTGTCTATAATGAGGGAAGAGATAATGAGTTCGCAGCCAGAGATCTCCCTTGGTAAATTGTTTATCCTAGGTGAAGAGAAGAGAGAATTGAAGAAGGCAAGAGGAAGGTCTGGGATGCTTTTTGAGGCATCAAGAATGATTTGCCAATTATGTAGTGAGAGCTCTCCACTACAGCACTGAAACTACATATATAGTGTGAAAGAAATACATATTTCTCAATATTCACTCTACTACTGAAGTTATTTTAGTTAGGACCTGTCACTGAAGTCAAACTCTACAGATGATTTTTGACTGCATGCTGGGAGGAATTGTCTTTGAAGAATAAACTTTATGTTTATTTAAAATATAGCAATATGTTTATATCTAGGTAATTATAATCTTGTTCATCTTTTTTTTTAATTGAAGAAATGCCAACAGTTATTAGCATACCATGAAAACTATATGACTGTTATATGTAGTCTCACAGATCTTGCTTAAGTTAATTTGACCAGTGATATTAAGTTCATGTAAACTACACATCTTTCCTACATAAAAATCTTGTTCAAGCATGATGCTCTTGCATTTGCTAAGAGTGAAAAACCACTAGTACTGTTTCTGCCACAGATCTTTTTAAAGACAATAAAGAAGAGCTGGCATGCCAATGACACTCGAAATTCATTTTAGACATGTCTTAAACTAGGATCTCCCACATGAGAACTTAGGGTCCAAGTGAAACTGTCTTGTGGCTCGCTGTATAGAAAACCAGCACATTACCCTTTAAATAAATTTTATATTTACAGAGTAGTATGATCAAGAAAAGCAAATACATAGAAAACAGATATTGAATTTTCAGTTACTTGTCCTTTGCATTATTACTTGTGGTAGAACGACTGCTGAAAAACCATATAATCAAATTGGAATCAAGGTAAAATTTATCATGATGAAGTTCAGGATATTAGTCAGTTGACTTACAGAACAAATTCCTTGGTTTCAGATAAGTGTAATGCTTCTACAAGACTGAGCACTACTGAGGTCACAAATTATACATGTACTAATTGATGTCTTCATGTATGCAACTTCCTCTAAATAGAGTGAGACAGAATTTTTTGACAGTAATATTTATTTGTTTTCATTACCAAAAAAAAAAAAATGGAATTCAAAATCTAAAATGAATATTTATTGTGATGTGCTGGGCAGTGTTAGTGAAATGATCAAATGTAATATGTTTATTATGTCATGTCAACAGTTACCAGCTTCCTCTGAAATGAAAACAAGAGAAATATGAAAAGTTAGTCTCAAATGAAATTTGATATTTACTGACCTAAACCTTTTTTTAGTCTCCTGGAGGGGTATCCATTTGATTGTGACTCATTTTTTCTTACCAGCTTCTTGAAATCCTATATGGGAAATATTTTCAGACTGAAATCCTAAAATAACCCAGAAAAGGGACTTGAAAGTAAGTGGTAGTATGTAAGAGGTAAATATTTCCACTACTTTTGTAGAACAACTGGTGCCCAAAGTTACCAGAAGTTCCCTTTCCTATTTGTAAGTGGTCATCACTGAGCTGAACTACAAGAGAGGAAATCCAATTGCTGGCAACTTTGCTGAGTCAGTTGAACTCTAACATTCCCGTGACAAGTGACCCTGCAGCAAAGTTCCTGACAAAACAAAACATGTATTTTATTGATCCCCCAGGCTTGACCTTCCAGTTAATTTGTAGGAGGAAGAAAGCTGTTGAAACCAACATCATTGCTAATGCAGCCTCGTTGATTCATCTATAAATATTGTTATTTCTGCAGTGTTACTTGAAGGCATGCTTGATTGTCATTCCAAGAAATTGGTACTCTACTGAATGATTACCTTCTCAGAGAAAAGATAAAAAAATAATTACTAGGCCACTTTACCAAAGAAATAATGTTGTTCATTTTCTTACGGAAAGGACCAGCATGCAGAAACATCCCTAATCCACATATTTCACCTATAGTCAGGGGGAAGATAGGACAGAGAGGTGCACAAAAACTTCACATCCTATTTTGGCACTTTAGCTAACCAATTCAGTATTTTGTTTGTTTTGGGTTTTTTTCTAGTGGTTTACTGTTGTCTCCCTCTTGAATTGTACAAGGAGGCAGAGAGATCAAGAAAAGGCTGGACAAAGCTTTCCTGACTTTCAGGTTGTTGCAAGTAACAATTGGTAACAATGACATTTAAATAAACAACATCAGCATCTCTATCCTCTCTCATCAGATATTTCTGTCAGACCCCTCCCCACAACATCGCAAAGGTCTCTCATCCGAACTCCTGAGGTGATTGAGACCTTCCTTGAAATGAGCCCAGAGGGCTCAGCATACAGTTGCATAAGGCTTCTCCCTTACAATATCCAAAGACTCCAACCTTTGAAGAAGTCGTTCTCATGGAATACAAAGCAGTTGGGGAGCACCTTGATGATTCTGTTGCTGAATGCTTGTACCTGTTCTCTTCTGTTACATCAACAGACTGAAGAAATAATGAGAAATAATATAAGCTGTAAATTTTTGGACATATAAATCATAAGTTGTTAATATAATTATATTTGTACTGTTTAGACAGAACAATAATATAGCAGCTCAAATTAATAACAGTGTAAACCACTGTACTATATACATACAAATATCAATGTGTGATATTTATGATATAGATTCCGGATTTTGTTTTGGTTTTTTTTCCACCCTAGAATCAGCTAAACATGTTACCTTAAAATAATAAACTTTCTATGAATATGATAAAAAGAAACTAGGAGAATTATGTAGGGACTCTGCAGTTGCATCTGCAGGTTTGAAACAATCGGGTCAGGTTTACAAAGTTTTCTAAACCAATAGAAACACTCCTTCATCCTACTATAAAAAAAATTTAGAGAACTAAAAGTCAGAGGGAAAAAAAGAGTGGATTTGAAACTGTTTTGTCTATGAGAACATAAATGAAGTTGTTCATGTGATCTTGTGTTTATGTAACTGTAACTCTAAAATCTGGGTTATTTCCAAAGTTAGCACAGACAGACATTTTTTTGTTTTATAAAGCATTTATTTGTTTTAAGGTGCAATGGTGTTTTAGGTCTTTTTTTTCCTTCTTCATTTTCTAATGAAGAAGTGCATACTCTAAGATTTCCCAATTAAATTTTGTCTGGAGATATATGGGTTGCATAATTCTTAGTAGAACATAGATTACCAAATGCTAGCATAGACTATATAATTTATGTTGTCTTTGTGGTTCACTGCCCTCATGCATTATCTCAGAAAGCTCAAGTCTCTAAGTGATATCTCTGTCCCCTTATAATGACCCATGGAGATACAGACTTTTTGCAAATTCATTCTTCTTGTTTAATTTATTGGCTTAGAGCTGACTCTCCTGTCTAAACTAGTTTCTTAGTCAAAAGCTACAGTTTGTTTTGTTTTTAAATAAATATGGCAACTACTGTTTCGTATGTTAATTAGAGTGTCTGAAAGAACACTATTTCCATCTGTAAACCTAATTTACAAGAGAACAATTGCTGTCCACTTTATAATCTTACAAAACTGTCTTAAAAATGCTAGCTCTCAGCATTCCTTCCCTCTTTAACAGAAAAAAGAGTGTATTTCATAGAAATTTGTATTCATAAAACATACAGAAGTAACGCAGAGACTGCTTTCTGTCTTATAGTGACCCAGAACCATATTTATTTCATGTGCTGCAGTTGTGCTGTACCATTATTTCAAGACTGCATAATGATTGACTGCTTTGAAAAAAGAGCCACCAACGTTTAAAGGTCAAACTGTGTTTACATTTCACACTTGTTTGTTATTTATTTTTTAAACAGTACATATACAACTATTTCTTTGGTTTTGTGTTGGTCATTGGTTCATGTGGGAAATATCATACAGCTGATACATTTTCCTTGATAGATGGAGCACCCGGCTACCATGTGAGATAACCAGGAAAGAGTTCAATCAGATGACCAGCCATGGAAAGATTTCATGTCTTCGAGAATCCTAAGGTAGTCCTATATATAATAATACACTCACTTTTTTCTTGTCTTTAATTCGAGTTTAAGACAAAACAATCCCCATTTTGCCTTCAAAATGTTTTTTTTACATTAGTGAGGAGTAATCATTCTTATAAATAGCAACACAGTAATTCATTATCCACTTTAGTTACTATGAAACCCCTCAGTCAACATTTAATGCATAATCAAATAATTTCCATAGTATAAAGCGTTCCAACACCTTAAAATGTTAGTAAAGACCTGCGTGGTAGTAAATGTTTCGGAGTTTACCATACTATTTTTAGTTTGATTATCTGTTCATTCTTGGTTCTAACATACCATTCAAACCTCTATATTTTCGATCTTTATAATTTTTGTAACTGAAATTCTCCAAATCTTGATAAGAAAGTCAGCTTTGGGTTTTATTTTCATATATTTCACAGATCTGCTGTTTATCTAAATTGTCTGGAGCCTCTCCACACCTTAAAGAAATCACTAGGGTAATGATTAACCCTCAGTTAATGATAAACAGGCATACTCACACTTGGCAACAAGATGCTGTGTTTATTTAAATCAGGATATAAAAATATCTATTCTTGGAATTTTTTTTGAGTAAATGTTCATATTATGTCTTTAATTAGGTATGGATTGCCTATTTTGCAAGTTTGTCTGGAAGTTGTGTATTCCTTCCTGGAGGAGAAACTGTCTACTTAGGTTTCCTTAATAATTACACAAGATGATTTAAGTACTAAGACTCAAGTCTTGCATCACACACACTCACAGACTACAGTAATGTAAGTGTTTTGAACAGCTCTGTTTACTACCTGTTTCCCAAAACTCTAGCTGCAAAACTATTGGCTTGCAAACTTCTTACCTGCAATGAAAATTATGTCTGATATTGTAGCATTAAAAGTAAGGAGACAAAAAGTAACAGTCAGATCTACTTTGAGAACTCAGCATCGTATTCTGCCTCATTTGCATGTACAAAGAAAAAAATTAGGTTTAAAATCTGTTTCTTGTTACTATTTTAAAACACTGAAAAAATCAAATAATATTCACTAAACCTTGTATTTTCACTCAAGTAGTAATAAGAAAGTAAAGTCTTTGATAACAATGGGAGAAATAGCATTAGAATTCTAGATTTGACTTCTTGAATTGGTTTGTTCTTCTCCGTTTTCTCTCTCTCTTTTTTTTTTTTTTTTTATTGTAGTAGAGCAAGTAAAAGTTATCCTTGGAGACCATATGTGCTATTACGTAAGCTCCATATTGATTATCAGAATATCAACTGATAAGATAGATGACCAGTGAAGGTGTTTTTTTTGAGGAGTATGATTGGTCTGCAAGCAGTTGATGGGAGTAGGGGTGGTTTTTTATCCTGCAAAAACAATCTATAAAGATAACATTCTTAATAAAATACTAAAAGTAAATGTGGAAACAGTGAAAAACGTGTGCTTTAACGTATGTTTGAAATGGTAGAGGGTCAAATAAAGATGCTTCCCCTCTTGAATTAATTTTTTCCATTATTTCTATTGGGTCATAAATGTATCAAGGAAAAGCTAAGAGAAAATATACTTGCTCTTAAAAACCTTAAAGGCAGTACATTTCAAATGATGTAAAAATCACTTAGGAAATCTTGAATTTTTTTTTTTACTCTCCTATCTTTTTTCAAGGATGGGTAATGAAAGCAGTATTTTTTGGCTGTAGGAAAGGAAAGGACACTGAAGACTGCTTCTAGGGAACTGCAAGTTATAAAAAAGAATGGAGCCAGTGAGCCCATACGTAAACTTTTCTTAGTCCATAAGCTAGAAGGTTTTTCCATTGAATTATCTATGATCAATATAAGAGGGCAGGGATACAGATATTTCATTTATTACATTCTGGTTATAATAAAATTAATAATCATTATTATTATTATTTTATATAATATATTTTATTATAACTAGAATGTGTGGCTGAAGTTAATGTAAATTTATATTGGGGTATGGATTTCTTCCTGATGAAAATTGGAACCAACAGAGAATCAGGCTTTTCTGTATTCCTACCTATCCTTTTTCATTAAATGAAAAAGAAAAGCATTCCAAGAGTTAACATTTCTTTGAAAGACAAGAACTGTGTTTAATTTCTGTGTTCAACAGAAAATGTGTCTCAGTTGTCAGTCCTTGAAATGTCCTACTCCATATGGCAGCAAAATCCTTGTGTACATCTGAGGAATTTTTACTTTTCCTGATTCCCACTGCATTTCTTTAAAATAATTGTCCACACTGGGAGACAGGCTGTTGAAACCATTAGGTTTGGACTGCACTGACTTTATGGCCTATACATTTTGCTGCACAGCCGGAGAAAGGACAGATACGTAGACACAACAATGGAAAGAAATCGAGAACTGTAAGGGAAGAGTTGAGATTAGCATATTATCTTCCACCATTTGGGTGTATGCAAGACAATACTGATTTCACTAGGCTTTTGTGTTGTGATACCTTTGTGATAAAGGGACAGACCTGTGGCAGAGTATAAAATCATGAACTATTGTAGTTTTGCTTAAAAAATGCACAGTTGTTTTCTATTAAGTGATGTATTTTCTTCATATTTTAATTTACAAATACTAATTCAACAGAAATCTCACTCTCAGAAGAAAAATTTTAATGATAAATTCATTATGACTTAGCAAAATTATACAGCAGCCAAAGTCAAATTTGATTGTCACTCAAAATGGTAACTTAAAGTTGAAAATCTGTACCTCAGTTTCTCATTCAGCTGCTTTAGCTAGCTCTGCTAGTGAAAAGATTCTTAAGTCTGTGTTGCAGTAGATTACCTTCTAGGATCAAAGGTACATGAGTGTATTGAAATCATCCAGCATTATATTCTTTCCATTCACATTAAATAAATCATAAGCACCTTAAACTGGCAATAATAAAATATCTTAACTACAGAAAACTACCAGGGAATGCTAAAACTTCCTTCTCACATTCTGGTACTGTTATTCTGTGTTATCCTTCTCACATTCTGGTACTAAAATATTATTAATAAGTGCACAAGTGGATTTATCTGTTCTTTGCAGATGTATTAAATCTAGCTATATGGTTTCTCTCTTCTGGTAGCCTGACAAATGAGAAAGTGGTACACGTTTAATATGAGGCACCACAAGCATTACCAGCCTGCAATGGGATTTCTCTTCATCTCTAGTCGTGAGAGTACATCTTTGCATTCTCTTCTATCAGCAGCTATCAAAGATTCAGAGGACAATTCATCTGCATTCCTCCCTCACTGAAGTGTCTTATTTGTACTAATTATAATTAATGTTAAATAGAGATATGGACTTAGAATTAATTGAATTGAAGCTGTGTGCTCAGTTCTTTACCTCACAAACAACACTTAATTGAATAGAGGTTAGAATCTTGCTAATTTTATAATTGTTGTTATAAGTATTCATAAAAATTAAATTAACGTGTATTGACTTTTTCAAGATATGGCAAGGTCTTTGTAAACCACTGCAGAGATAGAAGCTGATTAAATTCTCATGGAAATATAAACCTGAAACATAAAGTTCCTATAAAACCTCAGTCTTACTTGGCACTTGCCTAAATGTATTATATATTTCTTTAATATTTAAAAGTCTTCAGAAGAAGAAGTTTTTTAATTGACCTTTTGCTGCTCTAAAATTGACATGTCTTATCTTTTATATATGAAAAAACTTGTTCAGTAAACAAAGGAGGAGAGAGAAAATCTGGAAACCTGAGGAACAGGAGCAGGCTGTTTAGTTGCAGGCTGAGCATGTACAAAGCACAGATGAGCAGAAGGCAGGAGCCTGTTGAGTCTTGACAAGAATTTAAAGACAGGCAGGCTGAGAGGAGAAGGTCACTGGAAGAGAAAGCAGAGAAAGCATTTTATCAACTGATTTAAAACCTAATCCTCTCCCACATACCAAGGCTAAATAAATGCTCCTGCAACATCAGTGTTTAGGAGTGACTACCTCCTCTACGCTTGTTACCTCTCCATACTGTAGCCTTGTGTTTTAAGTTAACCTTCCTATTTAACTTCTCCTATAATAAGCTGGGAAACTTTCTGAGCCTTTCATTGTCCAAGCCACAAGAAAACATTTTTCCTGTGGACTTATAATAAAAATCTGCTTTGTCACATTTATGCTCTTGAAAGGATAACATTTGTGCCTTTTCTAAATGATTAAGAGTAATCTTTAGATTAGAAATATCGCTGCCTTGGTACATATAAAGTAAGAAAATGCACCTTAAACCCAGAGACTGAGGAACTGTGGCAGATCAGTGAAGCCTCCTCAGTAATTTAATTTGAAATGTTTGTACTGGAGTCTTCAGAAAATGAAAAAAAGGCATACAGGGTTTGTTGCTATACTAAATAGGATAGTTTACTTCTAGATGTGATGAATTAGCATTTGAATAGATCCTAAAAACCATCTCTTGCCTTAGTACCCTAACTGCATTTTATAATTTGTTAAAAAAATAAAAAGAAGAAAATCAAGCTTGAATTCCGTCATACTTGTGCAATTTTTTTATTTACTGCTTTGGGTTAAAATCCTGCAAAGTTTGGTTAGTGGGCTCGTGTCAAAACGGAACTTCACAACTGCAATGAGGTTTATCAGTTATGGCTTAGTTTGCACAAGCCTTGATTTCAAAGCGTATGAGTTAGTCAACACAGATCAAAGCTGAGGTGATGTACTATCCTTTAGAGATCAAGTTCAGTCTCAGGATTTTGGAAAACATGGTAGCTCAATTTGGGTATGACAAACACAGCTGCTAATGATTGCATATATATTTTCAGACTCCTTTCTTTAAAAAATATTTCTATGAACATTTTTTATTGGGAGTAGTAGTTAGACTGAAATTTATAAAAACTACTAGTAGGTGTATGTTGAATGTACTAATAATGCAAACAGATCTTGCTTAAGCTCTGTTTCTTTAAGGAGGCTGATGAAGAATTAACTTATCTTAATTTAGATGCACTATAGAGAGATTTTGAAGAAATACTAAAATATATTTTCTGATTTTCCCTTTGTAAAGAACATGTGGGGAGTTTCAAACAAGCTGATTCATAATGAAACTGCTATAACTTTTGAAGAGTTCCCATATAATTTTTGTAATGTAAGAAATATTATTACTTCATTTCAATCCTTTTGTTTAGTTTATTTTTATTTTATTATTTTTGTTTAAAAACGCTATGTCATAATCATCTGAATTTATTAAAAGTAATTTCTTGAAGTTGATTATGTCTTTCTTTTAATTTTCCTTGATACTAATTACTGTTTGTGAACGATATCTTGGTAGTATAGTTAGTTGCGTCTTTCTGTGGATTTGGGATAACAACTTATGAAATATATTACTAGAATTAACAGGTCTCAGTTTGTTTTCAACTAGGTAAGTAATATTTGATCTTGTCAGCTCTGGTATCATATCTGTAGACAAAATTAAAAACAATTCATTATAATTTTTACATAAAAAGACAATCCATAAATGTGTATTACTGTTACTGTGTAAAGTTTGAAAAAAACCCTGAAATCAACTATGATTGAAAGCTGTGAGTATTTGCTCTCTCTTTTCTTTAAGCCTTGAAAGATGAGAGCTAGGAAAAGAGTGAAAGCCATTAAAATATTTTCTGTTCTTTATTCTTCTACTGTCACCTTGAAATAGAAGAAATTGCAATCGTAAGACAATATTTTTTAATATCAGTAGGCACTTAACCACAGATTATTTTCAGTTTGTGGTGGCTTTGATGTGCCACCCTAGGGATCTGGATCTGGCATTTGCCCCCTACCATCTAGCTGTGAAGATCTGAGTGTGGAGGAATGTCGTAAGACCATCAAATAAATCCAATGTAATATAATTATCAAAAAAATAAAAATATGAAGAGGGAGATGAAGGAAGATGGAGACAAATAAGAAAAGGCTTCTCGGCTGGCTTTACTTAGGGATCAGTACAACATGAATCTACACCCTAAAAATCATTTCCTAGAATGCACACTTTTCACAGGTAAAGCACTATGGTCATTCAAATGCTGATTAAAATCTATCCTGAAGGGATGTTCAATTTAATGAAGAAAGGAATAGGACTTGGTAATAATTTCTTACAGTGTTAATGTCTTACAGATTGCTATTTACTTCACCTAGGGTGTTCTGTCTCTCTTAATGACTGAAATTAATTTTCTTCCAACTAGGTGTTATGAGAGTTTAGACAACTTCTAATAAAAAACACAGTAAATGCAAGCTGGAACTAACTTCTTTAATACCTCTCTTATGAAACAAGATTTAGACTTTCTCTACTATTTATGCTTAGTCTATATGTGTACCCTTATTTGCTGTTTGTTTGCCTGGTTAGTCTCCAACCTAGTCTACACTGTCCTACGATGTTTTTACTTCAAACACCTCACACTATTTGAAAAATTCAGGGATGAAGGATGTAGGAAGATTTCATGCTTCCACTAGCTTCTACATCCTGTTTCATCACAATAATGTAGGAACCTCATGTATGTTTTCAGAACACTTCCGCATGTCCTCTTTGAGTTTCCAGTCAGGCATTGAGGTACCCAGGAAGATTTTGCAGCCTCATCAGTACTATGGAGCTGATTCTTAACTGCATGGTATGTATTCATGTGTGTTTCTGTTACACCTGATCTCTGATAGTTTGCTTAATTGTTGGGGACCAGTTATGAAAGGTGGTACAATAAATCACTGCTTCCCACTTAGATTAGATCCGTGAAAGTTGCTTTTCCATTGGATATATAGTCGAGCAAGTTGCTTCAGACCACAGATGTTGTGTCTCTCCTTGTTGTGGTTTGAGACAAATTAGAGTCAGTTTTCTGACTCTAAGTCAGTCTCATCCAAATAACTTCATTTTCTGAAAAGTAACTGCATTTTTTTCAGACAGTGTTCTCTCTAGAAGTGATAACACAAGGCATTGGTATGCAGAAAGGCCAGTGCTTATACTTATTCCTGTAGTAACCAAGGCCATATTTGAGTTGGCAAAAAAAACCCAAACCCAGCACCTACAGAGAGGAGCAGACAGAGGTGACCCCAAACTGAACTGACCTACAGAGTATTTCATCCCATACACTTCATACTTGGTATAAACTTGAGAAATCACGAGACTCTTTTTTCCTCTTCTGTGGTGGCCAATGTCCAATGAGGACCTCATCTGCCTGCTTACCCCTTATCCCACATCCATGCATTCCTGAATACAGTTCCTGAGTCCAGCTCTCTCCTAGACGCAGATCCATTCCTTCATGACTGCTCTACAATGTTCATGACGACATATAGTCACTGAGGGGTGGAGTAGCTATCTCATGTATTTGTACATATTTTATTACTTTCTAATGATTTTCATAATCATTACTATAATTTCATTAAAGCTATAAGTTTAGTTTCCAACTCACAAGCCTTTTGCCTCTCATTTTCCTTTCCCTTTCCGTAAGGGTAGAGGGATTTGGGAGCTCAACTGCTTGGTTGTAGCTACCGGAATTTATCAGGCCAAGGCTAAACTGTGACAGTTACTCCTCTTTCACTTCAAACCTTAAGCTGCAGATGTTCATTTCTTATGTGAGACAGCAACAGAGTTTCTGTCCCAGGTAAGAGCAGTGGTTGTCTGAGTAGGCATATCTCCTCAACTATATTGTTACACCTGAAAAAAAATAAAGATTTTCACATTGACTTACACTAACAATTTGATTTTCACTTATTTACAAATCAATATGTATGGTGCCCCCAAGGATATGGAAGGACACAATCATAATATTTCTATCTGTGCAGAAAGTTAATACGTGGTTTCATCACACCGGTGGTTCAGTAGTTTGGACTGTCTTTCTTCTAAAACACCTGTCAAGCTAGTTTCTCCTTTAAAAAGGAGAAAAATGGAGTTAAAGACCTTTAGTCTTGAAGGTAGTAACAGTGCTTTTGTAGTTGCAAAGGCATAAGGTTAAAAGCAAGGTAAGGGTTGTAGGAAGAGGTGATATTTTTTATGATACCAACTAATACTGCTGTAAGTGTGTATTTTGTGTTGGCAAGTTCTGTGCCCCAAAACTATCTCGGCAATCTCCCCCAACCACCACTCATGAAAACTGCAGAAAAATTTGAATTGTTGGTTTTCAGGCAAATACCAGGATAAAACTGACATCCCCTGATAATTACATACGTGATCTGCACATCTATGTGTCAGAATAGTTCCACGCTTGCAATGAAGAAAAGGATGGAAATGTGTAGCTAACAACTGAATATTTTTGACAAATAAGATTCCATCTTTGTCCACTTAGGTGTAACTAAAAAGCACTTCAAAAGTTGAACCTGAGAATATCCATAAACATCACGACTTCATGGCCTCAAGCAGAGATACCAGTTTTACAATTCTCTGTAGTATTTCCCTACCCAGATCTACCAGCTTAATATTCCACAAGTTATAATTATATGCCTGTCTCTGCTCCTTTACTTCTGCACCATCCTCATCAACCTCTGCTACATGGATGGCTGCCATCTTATCTTTCAAGTTAATCTAAATTCCTTAATCATCTAATCCACCTAAATTTATAGACGTTCTCAACAGCAATGGTGCATTTCTGTCTGAGACCTGGATGCACGTTTGTTTTTCTAAAAATGTTTCATTTTGACTGGTAAATGCTATTACTCTCTTTTTAGTTCTTGCACTGTTTATAAAGATATAGTTTCAGATACATTTTAATTATTTAATGCTTTCCTTATTTCATTTTCTTAATCTACATTCTAGTTTAAAAGGTGTTAGCAAAAAAATCAATATAAAGAAAAGCTATGGCTTTTTATTTTCACTGTTATTTCTTTCTCCTGCATAAAATAATTTTGTTCATGTCCCATTCTTTTCTCTGCCATAAAACATTAACTATTAAAGGCAACTGCTTTGCTTATAGTCAGTAAGACTGACATTATCAAGTCAGCTGATTGGGTAAAAACACAAATACAAAATAAAACTACCAATTAAAACTTGAAAAAAAATGTTCAGATAGGGCAGAAAAACGAAGCAGCTATGGGAAGGGGTGAAGCATGTGGGGAAAAAGTACTGATTTTTGCTGAGCTTTAGTAGTTATGGCAGCTACAAGAATAAATGGAAAAGATCAAAGGACTTTATTACCTGACCAAATAAACAACCAGTTTCAGTAGGTTTTTTTTGCTTGGATAAAGTATGAACAATTTCCTTAAGGGTGTGATACATTAAGTAGTGTCTTAATATTTTGAGATCCACAGATTAATGAGATTTAAAAATCTAGAAACCCACTTATAATTATTTTCCATAAATAATTCATAAAGAAAAGTTTATCCAGAACCACTCACTATGTATACATTTTAAGTGATTGGTTTCTTAGAGATCTTAAAGGCAAGATCATAATCAAATTTATTTTATAAAGCAACTTGCTATACAGCATGTGAGCTTTGTTATATGAAACTTTACAGATAAAAGGTATCAATATATGTGAACTTAGTCTTGGTTTTGTATGTGAGATTATAGTTCTGGTTTTAAGACAAGTAGTTTTGTGGGGTTTTTGTAATATTAAGAAGGTATTGAAGAAAAATAAAGAAAATGAGTTCTAGTTATATTGAATAACATTAATTATTTAATGGTGTCATATACACACTGTCCATCAAATTATTTCTGGTTAATACATAATATTAAAATTATTTCTCTGAGTCATAACACTATATCCCACTTGAAGTCACCACTGACTTACTTTTAAAATGCATAAGGCCATTAAAATCCTAGCCAGCAACAGTTTGTTCTTAAATTTTCTTATGAATTTCGGTACCTAATTTGCTTAGAAAGAATAAATTATTATAAGTTTTATATCAACATGTATAATAGTATTAAAATATGTACTGTAATTCTGAATATGTACCAAGATTATTGTTTTATTATGTAAATTAATTTACAACATTCTTTATTACTCTGAGATGTACTTGGAGCTGATATTAAAATGAAATGTGCTTGCTTTAGCATATCAGTGTCATCTAACTGAGAGTTGCACTATTTTAGTACCACTGATGGCAATATCCTCCTTACGTTTCAATACAAATCCCATTAATTTTCAAACTAATTGTCTAAGAAAAATGTAACATCGATTATTGTTAAGCAGGTATGATGATAAGTTGAAGAAGTTATTACTCTTGTTTTATCACTGAGATGGGAAAAAGAAGAAATATGATTTTTTTAATAATTTGCTCATTGAAGATATTAGCCTTATTATATGCATCCATTGTTCTTCCAAGTTTTAAACATATACTGCTGAGAAGTCTGCTGGGAAGAAAAGGTCAATTAAGTTTTTAAAGACCACCTATTTACACTTGGCCTATTCTCTAATTTATACTCTGCTGTCTATGAATCAAGTATGCTTTATAATATACTAAGGGAAAAAAACCTTAATGACACGTGGAAATCCATGACAATGGCAGGTATTTATGAGTCTTTAAGTATATGCACTCTCCTCCTGAGAAAAGAACACTGTTATTTAAAAACAAAAATCTAGAATATAAGAGCATTGATCTAAGAATGAAAATACTTACTATGTGATATGCAAATTGCATAATGCAAATTTTGTGTCTGTTAATAAGCAATGTAAATGTTGCTTATGAGAGTATCATTCAAAATTTTGAGCTATACAAATTATTTTTTCACTCTTTTTTTATGAAAATGATATTTTTTAAAAGTTGGAACTTCTCTGGATCTGGGATGTTAGATTCTCTTCTATCAATTAATCTGCATCTATATGTGAATCAAAAGACCTGGCAACTATTACAGAGTTATATGTAAAGGGGGTAGCTTGACATTTAATCTATATACTTACCTTAATTTAATCCTATGTAGTGATACCAATGTCGCTGTCCCAAATAAAAAGTGGATTTTTCCTTCCACAGTAGCCTTGAATATCCTTATCATTTCACATAGACAAAGCACTTTGCAATCTTTATGCAATGAATGTCGATAAGAAATAGCTAATTGTTTCATTTTCTGTTTTATGCAAGTAGATGAACAATTCTTCATTTTTCATAGGAAAAATAAGAGGTCTTTGAGAAATTTATTCTTTATTCTTCATAATTCTACAAAAATTAGCACATTCAAAGCTACTAGAATTTAATTAACAAAAATAATAAGGCTCAGCTCTAAATGATCAATCCATTAGTATTTATGTCAGCAAGAACTTTTATATTAATTTGCATATAGGCATGTTTAAACTCACAGTTCAGCATAAAAATTATTAATATGGGAAATCCTTTTCTGGAACTGATTGTCTTTAAGAGTGCTTATGGGACAGTAGGTCATGAATACCAATACACTACTGTAGAAAAGAAAATATTAACTCATATTGTGCTCTTCTCAAAGGGGCAGGTCACTGTAATATTTGCATGTGTTTGTTATGTAGACTTCTTAGACTGATTAATTTGGAGATTTCTAAACTTAAAACAAACATGAATTTGTTTTAATGAAAAGAACACAGTGTTGAGATTTTTCATGTTTTTAATGAAAATAATATATGTACATGCAGTTTATCAAAAGGACACACTAAAACCATTATACAAACTTAAGACAGACTTATATAAAGCAATTACTTGTTGGCTAGTATTTCATTAAGTACTAAATATTTGCCCTCCTCACTAAAAGACAATTTGCTCTTGTAATTTTGCCTTCCGCTGCCCTATAACATACTTCATAAAAAACTTGAAAGTACAATAGATGTTATATCTATGATTCTGGATTAGAATTCAGTGTAAACGCGTGAAATATTCTATGGGCTTAAAAACTCATTCAGACACTATAGTCCAAATTAGCTGTTAGAATATTTGCATAAACTTTAACCATAGTAAGAAATATAATAATAAAAAAGCCTAAAAATATTTAGTAAAGTAATTATTTTTTGCATTGTAGTTTTCTTCCAATACACAGTTTTCTAAGTATATGCAATATAACAACATTTTTATCATCTAATAAGAAGTAATCGCCAAAAATCTTCCATCTCTTATAGAACTCATTTATATAAATCAACATATTTGGCATTTTTTATTGATACAGCAGAATATATTTCTGTGTCAAAAGCTACATGTATTAGTTGTGTTAATGAAACTGTATAAATGATAATTAAGGATAATGCTATTTCAGTGTAATAGGCTTGAATTTTGCAATTCTTGTACAAAATACACTGTAAAGAATTTTTAACTGTGTCATTACCAATAGCAAACAGATCCACTTTGTTCTCTCTTTTGCAGCTCTCTTTCCTGCTTTCTTTGCTCTAACAAGATCTGGGTTTTTTAACTACTACACCTTTTCTCTTTTTGTAGAAAAAACTTTATCTCTTCTTGTGTATCTAATAACCTTCCTTTCCCTCCTTCAAACTTCAGTGCTTGTCAATGATGACCAGTTCAGGACTTCTTTGACCATTACCAGAGTAAACACTCAAAAGAGTTAAAATGTGCCTTTGAGAGGAGACTATGGGGCTTTTTTGAGATGCAAGTATTCAGCCTATGCTAACAATATTCAATCTGAAGCTGAAAACCAAAAGAGATCTAGAAGCTAGCCAAAAGCTATTCACTCAGTAAAAGTCATTTTTCATAAACATCCACCACATGTAGAAGGAATATCTGTTGAGCATATTTGAAGAAACCTGTAAAGTTTTCCATCAAAACTGAAAGCTATGACAATAAACGACCCCTTTCTGGGAATATTATTTCAATTCTATAAAGTTCATGCATAGATCAAGAGCAGAATATTGATCCGAGTATAAAATAAATGCCTAGTTCATAGAATAACTGTCCATGGAAATCAATGCAGGCAACTAGATGAATTTGTAGAACATGGTTAGGTTAGAAATATCCTTTAAAGACACAACACTTTTTGTTACACATGCTTGTGCATCTTTTCTTTTCATCTTATTTTATCATTATATTACTAATCAGGCTTACATCATCTACCAGCAGTCCTGGCTGACTGAGGAAGTTCCACTTGACTGGAGGTTGGCAGATGTTATGGCCATTGACAAGAAGGTTCAGAGGGAACTACAGGTCTGTCAGTCTGACCTCAGTGCTGGGGGAGGTCATGGAGCAGGTCGTCTTGAGTGCTATCACACTGCATACACAAGACAGCCAGGTGATAGGGTACAGTCAACATGGGCTTATGTAAGGCAGGTCCTGCCAAAGTAACCTGATCTCCTTCTATGACAAAGTGACCTGCTTAATGAATGAGGGAAAGGCTGTAGATATAGTGTACCCAGACTTCAGTAAAGCCTTTGTCATCATTTCTCACAGTATCGTGCCTGAAGAACTGGCTGCCATTGGCCTAGACAGTCACACCCTCTGCTGGGTTAAAAACTGGCTGGATGGCCAAGCCCAAAGAATGGCAGCAAAAGGAGTTAAATCCAGCTGGAGACCAGTCGCAAGTGTTGTTCCTCAGGGCTCGGTGCTGGGTCCAATTCTGTTCAATATCATTACTGATGATCTGATTTAGGGGATTGAGTACACCCTTAGCAAGTTTGAGGTTGACATTAAGCCGGGAGGAAGTGTTGGTCTGCTTGAGGGTAGGGAGGCTCTACAGAGGGATCTGAACACTCCAGATCCATGGGCTAAAGCTGGTGATAAGAGGTTTTTAACAAGACCAAGTGCTGAGTCTTGCACTTGGGACACAACAGCCCTGTGCAGCACTACAGGCTTGGGGAAGAGTGGCTGGAAAACTGCCTGGCAGAGAAGGACCTGGGGTGTGTGAAGTGATAGAGCCTGATTGACAGGCTTGAAATTACGTGGATGGCCTATGTATCATTCATATTGCATTGCTATGTGCACTGTTCAATCTGTGACTTTCCACATTGCTATCATCAATAGAGTTGTACTGTGCTATTTTTAATACATAAAGAGTGTGAGAAAGTGTTTCATTACCAGTAGAATTGTGATGTGTGAAAGAGAGGAGCTGGGCAGGAAAGTTGTATTTCTACAGCCCCTTAGCTTAAAGATAAGAAATATCTAGCTGTTTCCTCCTCTCCTTCTCCTGGGACCTTGGCCACATTCTAGGAGGTTGAGGGGGGGGAGGATGCTCAATAAGCAGCTGGAGCCAGACTCCACTTTTTTTGGGTGATGTTATTTGTATATTTGTATATTTGATGGTATAAAGGCTAAGCCCCTCGCAGCAAGGGTGGATGGTAATGATTAGGCACATTGCCTTTACAAGTTGTTACTATTACCTTGTGTTGATCACTTGCTCACTACTAATCATTGGTTTTCTTTCTTGCTATAATAACTTGAGTAAAACTTTATTTCGATGAATCTAGGCCTTTGTGATGATTTTTTTGCTATAATTCTAGCATCATATTACAATATGTCTAAAAAGAACTTCTGGCATTTTTTAGATACCCTAAATTAACTCCGGTGAAACTGGGAAATATCCCAGTTCCAGTGTCCTACATTTCCTTGCTGTTCTGAATGTATATGTTTTGCCTAGTGTACTAAATTCCCTCATGGAAAATACAGAGATGAAACTTTTAATGAACACATATCAGAATGAATCTAAACTGGGAACTGGAAAAAGCTAGAAATACGCTTTCCAGTTGGGAAATATTTCTTGTCAAACAGTGAGTCAGTTACCCTATCTATCATCTCTCATTTGTCATAATCAAGAAGGTCCTAAAAATCTATTCCAAAGGCAAACTTTATTACTAAAATTCATATCTACACCATCTACCAAAGAGCATAGACTCTACAGAGTCTATGAATTTATAGCAGGATGTACTTTCCTCCCACCAGTCATGACTCACAATCTAGAGATCACAACTCTTTCCCTGGAGAAAATTTCTATCATCATTCACTGACCTCATACTAAACTCACATCAACTTTCATGTACACCTTAGCTATCAAATCCCTTTCTTTCAGTAGTCTAACTATCATGTATCCAATCAGGGTCAGAACGGTTATTCTTGACTTGTGTTTAGTTTTGAAGTTTTCAGTTCCATACCATAAGATCTGATATATCCAAATAAGATTTTTACCCCTTTGTAACTATAATAACAAAGTTATGTTTTATTTCAGAGACCACTGTTTATGCTTTGATGGATTGATACTGTGTAAGAGAAATTCCAGATTGTAACTAGAAAGGCTCATTTTCTCCAAGACTAACTATCTTCAACTAATAGCTTTGAGCCCATAATATTGTTTATCATAAATGGTAAAATGAACTCATACTGCTTTTGCATATGCTTCTATTTCAAATAATAGCTCTGTTAAGTACATTAAAATTAATATAAAAAGTAAACCAAGCAGATTTTTGTTTCTCCATTGCATGCTGTATTTCCTAAATACTTTAAAATAATGTTCTGTGTACCAGCTGTTATATATTTTTCCAAATTATGTTGAGAAAACTCAAATTTAAGTATTATTTGAAGAGAACAGATGAAATGTGTTCTTATGAACTTAAAGACATCAGTGCAAGAAAGATACAAGTTTTGACATTCAGTGGTGAAGGAGTTTTGCCAAAACAGGAGGGAGATGAAGAATAATAGTTTTCTCTGAGGTATTTAATCTGCATATAAATAAGCTTCTTTACTTTGTAAATCATAGATATCAATCATTCATGTTCATCAGTGCCTCATACATATTCATTAGAACAAACTGTTATACATGATTAAAGCTGTTATAAAATGACAATACTGTGTTTTGTTTTTATCTCAGGTCTCTGTGTACTGAAAAATCTACTGCCTGTTTCCATCTTACAATCTGACAACATTTTGTGCTATCTACAAAGAACCAAAACTCCATATGAGCTTGCATGGATTTCTACTCTGCATCCAAAGTATTGAGTAATTTTAAGCAGTTATAAAGGGACCCTGAGGGTTTTCTATTTTCTAAGCAAAGATTTTAACAGTGTTCAAAGGCAATTTCTGCATATTTAGATATTAAATAGAAATAAGAGAATTGAACGTGTTAGTTTGCATGCAGGTACTGGGAGGGATGTTACTAGATGGGAAAATGCAAGTACATTTTCATTTTTTCCTTAAATGTGTTTTGTGATTTTTCTATTTATGCTTTCTGAGCTTCCATTTGGACTCACAGTCTCTGTAACGCTAGATTTGATATCAGACTGTGAGGGAAAAAAGAGCCCCTGTCTTGCCTAAACTCTTACATTCTAGGACCTTGAACTGTTATTTCTTTTGTGCAGTCAGTTGTGTAGCATATGAAGCTTTACTGATTTTACTAAAGACAAGCCTAAAAAAAAATACATGGGCAAGTTTGTGAAGCATTCTAACTATATTATTCATCTCTACTTGATCTTGGAAAATTAAAAAGCATTTCTTTAGCAACTAGATTTTTCTCCACAAGACTGATTCTTCAAAAGCACATAGTGCTTTGGTTGTCATTCGGAAAAATAAGTACTTCAGCTTTTGTCCTGGAGACAAATGTTTTACACAGCCTGTCTGCTCTAGATATTCTCAAACACAGAAACTGATAATCCCTTTGAAATTAGAAGTGAAAAGAGGGGGAAAGTGGGGCATTTCTTTTGAATGAGTGAAGAATACATCAATAAGTTACTAGTATTTCCTTGAGAAAACAACAACACTTCCCAACTTTTACCATTATGATTCCATTACAATGGCCATTTTTTATCTAAAAATGGTGACAGACACTAAATAGTTTGACAAACTAAAAAGTTTGTCTTCAATTAAACTCAATGCTACATCAGATGTTTTTTTTTTAAGACTCCAGTATTACCTTCTCTGAATTTCTAACCCATGAAACAGGAACATGAGTGGGAAAAAATAAACATAAAGAAGACTGGAAAGTATGATGGCAGAACATAAACAGGTGTTTTGTACAGCTAGTTGATCAAAGAGGGATCTCGTGACAACAGTCTGTTAGCTGTTCAACATATAACCATGTCTGGCTGTTATATGAATTTTCGTGTCTGTCAAAGGAATCATAGCCATGCCTTATCCAGCCTTATAGTTTCAAAGCTTTTTCTGATATCCATTCTAAATTTCTTTAGCTATAATATAAGGCTTAGTTTCTTGAATGGTTAGTTGAGCACATGAAGAACATCTAGAACCTAGTTGTAGAACCTAGAACTAAACACCTGGATTCAGTCTTTCTAGACTTAACAAGTTTAAGTCCTAAAAGCTTTTCTTACATCTGTTCTTTTCTCTCACTCTGTTCCAGACCTTCTTGGAAAGGTGATACCTCAAGCTAGACACAGTATTCCCTTTCAATCTTTACTTGCAAAAGCCATCTTTTTAAGATTTTAGCAAGTTTTACCAATAAGACGCCTTCCCCAGTATCTTGTTTGCCTTCCTCATAACAGTGCGGTACTGTTAGTTCATATCCAACTTTAACTCTGCTATGATCTGCATGTAGTCTTCTCCAAACCTGGTGTCAGTCATCCTCAATCCTTGCATTTATATACATTTTTATATTAAGTGTAGGAAACTGAATCTCATCTTAATTATATTTTCTATGTCATTTTTCCAAGCCATGGATATCTCACTGAAGACTAGTCCTATCTACCACTAGGCATGCATGGATTTAGTATCATCTGCAGATTTAACATGCATAATACTAAATCATTGAAAACTTTCATGACATTTTGAATTGTATCAGATTTAGAACAGCAAAGTTCCACCTTCTGTATCCTCCCAGTCAAAAAAAAAAAAAAATCCAATACCTATTTTGAACTTATTTTTCCAATTTCTATCTAGTCAGCAGTAGCTTCAAATAGTCCACATGCCTATTAATATACTTTTGATATTTTGTGGGATATAGTTTCAGAAGCATTACTGTGAAGACTACATATGACTAGATATATCAATATATGTGATATCATTATATCGTCCTATCTATAAAGCCTTTTATCTTCTTATAAAAACAAATAAAATTTATTTGAAATTATATGTCCTTCACATATCCCTTTGCTGCCTTCTAGATATCTCTAAGTTATTTCTTCTACTACTGAGAAAATTTAATTTAAAGTTATAGGTTTACAGCTTTCCACTTTTTAAGGTTAAACATAGTATTTGTGGGACTTGATTCTTCATCTCATCATTTTTTCAAAGACAGCAGTGCATGGCTTTAAATTTAACCCTGCCACTTCATCTCCCTAAGTACTAAAAGTTAAATTTCACAGAGCCCAACCGATATCAAAAATCATATTTGGACAGTTTTACTTTAAGCCTAGTCTAATTTATTTTGTGTTAACTAATGTCTGTTGTATAAAGTTCAGCAAGGGCAAGTGTTGGGTCCTGGACTTGGTTATAACAATCTCATGCAATGCTATAGGCTTGAGAATGAATGGCTGGAAAGGTGCCTAGTAGAAAAGGCACATGGGGATATTGATAGACAGTCAGCTCAACATGAGCCAGCAGTATGCCCATGTGTTCAAGAAGGCCAATAGCATCTTGTCTTGTATCAGAAAAAGTGTGGCCAGCAGGACTAGGGAAGTGATCATCCTCCCTTACTTGGTGCTGGTGAGGCTGCCCCTCAAATACCGTGTTCGGTTTTGGACCCCTCACTACAAGAAAGACATTGAGGAGCTGGAGTGTGTCCAAAGAAGGGAAACAGAGTTGATGAGGGCCTTACAGTACAAGTCTTATCAGGAGTGGCTGACGGAACTGGGGTTGTTTCGTTTGGAGAAAAGAGGCTGAGAGGGGACCACATATCTCTCTACAACTACCTGAAATGAAATTCTAGTGGGATAGTGATTGGTCTTTTCTCCCCAGTAAGAAGTGATAGGACAAAAGGCAATGGCCTCAAGTTGCGCCATGGGAAGTTTAGACCAGACAGGAGGAAATATAACTTCACTGAAAGGGTTATCAAAAGCACTGAATAGGCTGCTAAGGGAAGTAGTTGAGTCACCATTCCCGGAGGTATTCAAAAGATGTGTAGATGTGATTATGGCGTAGTTTAGTAGTGGACTTGGCAGTGTTAGTTTAAGGGCTGGACTTGATGCTCTTAAGGGTCTTTTCCAACTTAATTGATTATATGATTCTACGGGTCTATAATTTAGGACATTAATTATGTTTGCCCGTATTATCACCACTTTTTTTATATAATGAAGACCAAGGCAAAATGGAATTCAACATTGCAACATTTTTGGCTCAACAGTCTAGGAGTTACTGCATGTCCCTACTGGCACAATGCTATAACAATGTTTATTTTCTTTATGTTGTATGTGGAGGAATAATATGTTGCCAGTATGTAGCTTTATTTGTTCACAATATTTTTAAAACAAATTAGAAACAAAATATTTAATTTAGTAGCATATTTGGAACTTGGAAGACACACCACTAGCTTATACTACTGTCTAGGTGCTTGATCCTCTCATACATAAACTAGCCTAGTATAGCAGTTGAGTGAATTTTGGAGGTGTTTGAAACACAGCTGCATTTGGGTATTCCCTCTTGAGAAGCAATTTTAGCCTTCTGTTCAGCAAATCTATTTCAACTTGCCTTCAGTTAAACCCAGTAAAATCTTTCTGTGCAGAGACATTCAATGAGTCTACTTTGTTGCTTCTTAACTTCTGCCTGGCTGCAACACAGTGATTCAGAGAGCGTGAAATATTGACTATACAGTGGGTTAGCTACATTCCTTGAACAGGTGATCCACAGAACCCAGCCATATTATCAAGACACTTCCCGTTCCTGGATTCCTGCTTGTGCTTTGTGGATCTACTTCCAGAGCTTTTTTTACTGAATGACTCCAGTTAATTTGCTAGGGTTACTCTAGAATAATATAAAATAATCTGGTATTAAATGCAGATTCCTGGCAGAAGCATGCTCTAATCTCCAACCAGGAGAAGCAAAATTTTAATAAAAATTTTATTTAAAGTAATGATTGAATTCATAGAGAGAAGTGCTGGCAGTGTCAAATATTAATGAGCATTTAATTTGAAGAAAAATAAAGTAAAAAGTAATACTCAACATAAGAAGGATATGGAGCTGTTGGAATAGGTCCAGAGGAGTGCTACAAAGATGATCAGTGGGCTGGAGCACCTCCAAGGTGAGGACAGGCTGAGAGAGTTGGGGTTGTTGTTGTCTTCTGGAGAAAAGAAGCTACGAGGAGACCTTATAGTGACTTTCCAGTACCTGGAGGAGACCTACAAGGAAGCTGGGAAGGGACTTTTTACAGAGGTTTGTAGTGATAGGACTAGAAGAAATGTCTATAAACTGGAGAAGGGCAGATTCAGACTAAAGGAGGAACTTTTTCACAATGAGGGTGGTGAGACACTGGCACAGGTTGCCCATGGAAGTTGTGGATGCCCCATCTCTGGAGGTGTTCAAGGCCAGGTTGGATGGGGCCTTGGGCAGCCTGATCTAGTGGGAGGTGTCGCTGTCCATGGCAGGGGGTTGGAACTAGATGATCTTTAAGGTCCCTTCCAACCCAAACTATTCTATGATTCTATGAAAACAAGGGAGGCATGAAAATATTATAGGCAATGGTGGCAGATGAAGAAAACAGAGGAAAAAGGAGTCATTGGCTATTGTGGATAAGTATTGGCAGAATGTGATGATGGTCATCAAATCTTTATGCAACTCAGGAAATTATATAATTAAGTGGCAATCAATTAATTAGGGGTGTATAAATCAAGCAATACATTGTATAAACACAATTGAGTAAGTGAGAAAATTGTGTAGGTGCAGAGTCAATTAGGTTGTAAAACTCATTATAAGTAAAATACACAAGCAATGGAGTAGAATTAAACAGGCAAAGTTTAAAGATTAAAAATTAGCTGAGCAAATAAAATCAAGAACAAAAAATCAACAGAAGCAGTGAATCAGTTATGCAGGATGAAAGGTAATTGCATTATTAAAGAAGTCATCAATGAATCAATAAATTAATTCTCTAGAGAGTGATGTGATCAGTAAAGTAAGGACAAGCAGCCCCGTAATTATCAGTAGGCAGTCAACAAGGCATGAGAACAGCTACCTGAAGAAATTTTATTGGGTGTTATGGGTACCATCACCAGCCACAGTAAAGTAGACTCCAGAAATATACCTTTTTACGGTATTTGACACTACAGTCTGCCATGGTGCTCTGTGTGAGGAATCCTATTTTATCTATGGAAAAAACTGTCATGTTAGAAGAAAAGCTATGAGTAAAGCCCTAGTCACAGCAATAGTTCTTTGCAAATCTCAAGGCGTATAACCTACAACTCTTGTTATGCAATAAATATAGTTAGTCAGTAGTGGAATTACAGTATAATAATTCTACTTAGTTGATAAAAAAAATAAAAAACTACAAGATTTTTTCAGGAATATTTGCTTTAGGTTTTGAATCCTTTGTATTAAAAAATCAGTTTTGCTATTTCCACTGTTAGTCACCCAAATGTCTTCAGTAGTTATGTTTGTAGACAGAAAAATCATAGTAAAATGTTTATGTAAGCTGCTAAGACTGTAGTCACTTTTACTTGCCTACAACTGTTTTAAGTTTGTTTAAATATTACTAACTTTATAAAAGACTGACCATGTCAACAAATAAATTACATACTTTAAAATGGACTATTCTGCATTTTAGTTTTGTATAAAAGATATGCAGGATTTTGAAGTACACTGAGTGAACTGTAATTTTTATGACAGAGCTAAGCATTAGATGTTGCAAAAGACTGGAAAGGACTGTGTAAATTCTTTCATATACCTCTTCCAATTAATTTAATTGTCTGACTTTCAAAAGCCCTGTCATTCTCACTCTGCTCAGAAATTGTCAAGAGTACTGATTTGCATGAAGATCTTGTAATGAGCATTAATTGCATGATCTCATTTCTGTTCTTTCTTTATTTCTACTTGTAACCTAATTTTGAAATTCAACTACATTTGAAGAAGGTGAAGAACTACTATATTACAATGTATTGCAGTACACAATATTTCAAAGCTTGGAAATACCATTAACTAGGGATTAAATCCAGGTGTATAGGCCAAAAGTTTAAAAATATTTCAAAAGTATTGTAATATTCTGAAAACAAGTATTGCAGACCTATGTAATTCAGATTTACGGTTACTTAAAAATTATACAGCATCATTAATGTGCGGAAATGTTGAGCTAAAGGCTTCAAACAGTCAAATATTTGCTTTGCATGATACTACAACCAACTTGTGGTCAGAAGAATATGTAAAATCTTGCAGGTTTTGCATGGGATCAGCAAAGAACCACTACTTTGCTTCATGAATGCCAAAAAGGAAAGAAAATGCTTCATACTGCCTGTAAAGTGCAAGGATGATGTCAGAATAAATAAGCAGGAACAGAGCTAGTAGGAAAATTTCTTATTGATTTTATATTTATGAGAGTTTCATCAGAAAATGTATTTTTGATTAGCCTAAAATGTTCCAGTTTAAACACTCCAGGTTTAAACTTTTCTTGTATATGGGAATAGATTTTGTGTGTCTCTTTGAACTGTTCAATGCATGGAAGGTCTGGGTTTCCTGCCCTGTGGCCGTCCACCCAGCAGCTCTCTCCCTAAACCTCTAAAAAAGGAATGCTTAAGCTTCCTTGCCTGTGAGGTAACCCAGCAGATCATGATTCTGGAAACAACCTGTAGGAAAAAGGAGTTAGAAACTAGTATTAGAATCTGCTGAATAATGAGAATTCATATGTCATATAACTTGCATTTGCACAATTACAAATGTGATAGGTCAATGACAAACATTATCTAATCCTCTTCTTAATATTAACCTGTTAAGACTCTTCTTGTATCAAGACAAATATATTCAAAAAAACTGTCTTGCGATCTCCTAAATGGGAATGACGTGCTTTGAGACCCCAGACAATATTCATGTGCTGCATTTAAAATTTATATTGTTCTAAACTATTCAGAAATGTTTGTGCCATCATAATTATAATTTAATACTGTACTTTAGATAGCAATAAGTATCTCCAGAGAGATGACTGGGTTGAAAACCATCCTATATGTAACGATAGAAAAATATGTGTGTGTATACTGATGGAAAATCTTTGAGTTATAACAGTTTTTCAAATGAGCTAACAGATTTATGTAAATACTTTCTGCAAAAGTCCAAATAACAACAGCTCAAAGTTTTGTTATAAGCCACGGGGAATGGACCTAACATTTCTGAATATTTTAGATACCCACAGGCAATTTTATCAGCAGAATCAGCTTTAGTGATTTGTAGAACTTCTCAAAGGATTACAGTTGCATCAGTTGGAGTTTGGGATATTGAATTCTAATTCTTGTTCCAAAATATTATCAAGTATGAATCACAAACAGCTTGAAAACTACTTGCAATATGTTTCAGTATACAGTTTCTCCAAACAAGGATTAAGACATCAATAAAAAACAAAAAATAGTAGAAAACACTTGAATCTCCTGCTAGGGTTCACACATCACTCTTCTCTGCTGGAAAAACATCTTGTGTGCTATGTGCTACAGAAGTGATTTCTACATTTTAGACTAACTGCAGTATGCTGTTATCTTTAGCATTTATTAATTCCAGACAAACTGTCATAAGGAAGAAAGCAAACAAATAAGCATAATACTTTACAGGGTATATATAATTCAACATTTAAATCACTTCTAAAGAAAGAATGTTTTAAAAATAATTCCAGTTAATAACTTTAGGTCTATCCATTTTGTTGGTTACCAACTCTTGGATTCTTCCTTCTCTCAATGAGGAGATGTAATGAGCGCTTTGGCCAATGTAGGTCCACTCATGCTGTATTCCCACACATTTATACAATGTAATAAGTCAGCAAAAGTAATAATTGTTCTGGACTGACGATACTATTTATATGTGTACTAAGTGTTACCTATCCAAGAGAACAGAGTAAAGTTGATGCATTAAGAATTACAACATTACTTAAAAATTTTGAAAGAGAAGGTTGGTTTTTATGCATTTACTTGTCTCCAGTACATAGATGTATATATGTAAATTTATGAGTGTTGATAGGCATTTAGAAATAAATAATTTTCCCCTTTCAAGTAAAGATACTAACAACCAAGTGGGAATTTTTTCTCCAACAGCTAGATTCTCAGGGGGTATAAACTGTCTGAATTCTTAGCAGGCTTTCTTCTGTGGTAAACCAGCATACTCAATAGGAAAATTAAACACTATATATGGAGCTTTTTACTCCATATTTTGTTTTATGAATAAAGATATTATGACCTTTGTTTGTATGATTCATATTAATCAGTCTCTAATTGCAATACATAGTTGATTGAGCTATAAAAATAAAATAATCTGAGACAAATATGTATACAATTTTAAAGAAAGAATGAAGAAACTATAACCATATTATTTTTTTCCCCTTATATTAATGAAATGGAAACAGTACACTAATGAGCTTCATTATTTAGGTTTTATTTTGTTCAATTTGCATACTAATATCAAGGTATTTAAATATCACTAATTATGTTTGATATGTTATTGTACTACCCATTAAGAGGAAACTCTGCCAGCTGGAGAGGTTAAATTGGCTTGAATAAGGTTTTCTGATGTATTAATTATTTCATATTTTCAGACTGGAGTGCATCAGAGTATTTAGATACTACTCTAGTGCCATGCATTAGCATGAGAATGTTCAACAGTGCTGTAGATCAGTACCAAAATAGGTAATTTCTGTCATACTTTTAAAATATGTTTGGCCCGCTGCATTCTGAAAAAAACCTACTTCTCATTTATTTATTTAATGCAGCTTGCTAGTATTTAGTAAAAAAAGTCTTTGCTTTTAAGAATGTATTTAAGAAAACCTTAACAGTATCTTCATAAAGGGCACGGAAGCCGATCCAGGGGACTAGAAGTGATCTGCTAAATCTCAGTCTCCAAGAAAATAATGGAATAAATGCTATGTATAGGTACATGAAGAGAAAGTGACTTGAAACAGCCAGTGTGAATTTCCTTAAATGTAGCTTGTGTCTAACCAACTTGACCACATTCTGCAAAGAGATGACTGTCCCTGTGGATGAGGGAAGAGTAGTATGTATTGTCTTGACTTTGTCTCCCATGTTATCATTACAGTGAGGGAGAGTCCATTTGGGAAGGCTGACTACCAAATACATTAAAAATGAGCTGGACTGTTGGGCTCAAAAGCTTGAGGTCAGTCCAGTTTGTGGCCAGTTATTAGTGGGGTTCCTCAGGGGTCAATACTGATGCCAATACTGTTTAACATCTTTAATAAAGACCCCAGATAATGAAAGAAAGTTCATCCTCAACGTGCTTTGGAGATTATACCTAACTTTGCATGTAGTGGGAATGTGGAAAGAAGAGTGACTGACATTCTGCAGGGCAGAGCTGCTGCTGGGCAAACTTGACAGTTGAAAAACAGGATGACAGAAAACTCCCGAAGTTCAACAAAGGCAGATGGAAACTTCTGTATCTAGTTTGAAATAACCACGTGTAACAGTGTTGGCTGGGTCCAGGCTGGAGAGAGAGCAGCTCTGCAAGACTCACAAAGATCTTTGCAGGACTTGAAGGTCATGGTAAACAACAAACTGAATGTCAGTAGCATCCAGAGTGCTGTTCTCAGTTTAGACATCCCAGTACAAGAACATCACTGTCAAACTAAAGTGAGCCCAGTGGGGGACCACTATGACAATTAGAGCTGGAGCGCATGTTACACAAGAAGAGGCAGAGATGATTGGGTTTTGTTCATGAGGCTGATAAAACCTGAGGGAGGATCAGGGACTCCAAAAGGTGGTGAAATCTCTGTCTTTGGAGATATTTAAAAGAACTGGAAAAGATCCTGTACAACTTGATCTCTTTGGCCCTGTTTCTCCAAGGTGGTCGAACCTTCATGTTGCCTTCTAACTTAATTCATTCTTTGATTCTATGTTTGTTTTTTCATAAAACTCCTACGTAAAGCCAAGTTTTCAGCTATATTTATAAAATGATTGTGTGAATAATTAAATATAAAAAAATTAGTCTGCAATATACATTTTATGAGATAAATCTTTAAGAGAACTGAGGTCTAACATCTACACAGGTATGTAGAAGGCACTACAAGATTCAATGAAAATTATTACACTCGCCTTTCACTTATCTTCTAGAAATGATATTACCATGTTTTCGCCCTCAGCAGGTATATGTCTATAAAGAAGTTTGTCTGCCTTTCCCACATCTTTTTTGCTAAACCCATACATGGTCATTTACTGTTCTTTTCCGCCTTGTTTATTTGTAAGCCATTTCTAAGGACATCGTAAGTGTGTTTCAGTTTCTTCTTTCACTGCACAGTTAGGCTGTGACCTACATCTATCTCACAAAAAGCTCTGAGGGAGACTGCTTGCTAATCAATTTCACTTCCAGCTGCCTCCTGTTAATGAGGACTCTGGCAAATTATCAGAAACTCTTACAAGGTGATCACTTAATTTGGAATTGAGGAATTTATACTTATTCAGTTTCCCATGCTGAATGACAATTCTCCATTTTCTTTTCTTTTTTTTTTTAAACCCTATTGCACAATGTTATTTAACTAGGTCCATTTTTTCCTCTTGAGCATAGTTTTGTAATAAGACAGAAGTGTAATTATGGGCTCATCTCAATTATGAGAACAATACCTTTCATAGTTTAATTATTTCCCATTTCAAGTCCACCCATTTGGATTATGTCCCAAAGTGCTCAAGTCCTATTACTTGTTTAAAGTGTGCGACTAGACTGTGGAATATATTAACTCTAGATCATCTGTTATTTATTTGTGGGAAGCAATAGCAGAGCAAAATCATTACATTTCATTACATAAAATACAGGAAATTACACATAACATTAGGATATGCCATCAGCAACGCCAAAAATAAAATAAATAAAAAAATATAATCCTGTAGTAGTGACTGTCCAAAGTCAGCTTTTTATGACTGTTTCCAAATAAATTAATACAGTTTAAGTAATGAACATCAAACTTCAAAAGCTGCACCAAAGATTTTGGGTGCTGCAATGCACCTGAGAATAAGCCAAACTGCATAATAGGAGAACACGGATGGGCATTCTTTCTCAACATACCATTGGCTATTACGAGATGACACAACAAGCTGCAAACTGTTTTTCTACAGCATTGTCAAATGATTTCCTACCTCAATTTTACAAGAAATATTTCTGCTGAAGCAGAGGTTAAAGCACTTATACGGTCTTTTCATGCATCTATTTGATTAAATGGTTTTACCATTGCAAATACATAAGAAATACACGCATAACTCAGTTATTTACCATACATGCACTCTTCAGTAACACCCCATGACTTGTACAGACTTCAACGCTATTTGTCAGATAAACTATTTAAACTCTACCTGGACGACAGAAGAAAGTTACTGAAACATAAAATGAGAACTGGGGAGGGAAAAGAGCCCCAAGGAAAAAAGAATGTGTGAAACTACTAAGCAAATCTTACTTGTTTCAGAGCAGTGAAATTTTTCAACCTCTATTTTCTTCAAAACCAAGAAAATACATCTAAGGCAAACCCTACCATCTTTTGAAACAAAGCTGTATCAGTCTTAATTGGAGAAAAAGAATGAGACATTGTAAAAACTGAAGAGTAAGAGGTTTGAATCATTCCTGTTGTTGTTATTGAATTGCACGTGTCCACAGAGAACCGTTTTGTTAAAGAAAAGTAGTTGAAGAATAGCCTGAAACTGATATTAAAGTCAGTGTTAAGAAGGTAATTTCTCTATTGAAAAATACTTTTCCCAGCTGAGGGCTCTTCCTGCTCATTTATACTTCTTTGTTGAAATCTACAAAGGTTTATGGAAGAACAAACATTAACTAACTTGTTGACATTTGTTGTCAATTCAAGCAACCTCTTTTAGGAGAAGAATAAAACATAATTAAGCCATGATGGAAAGGATAAAAGACACTATTGTTCTCTCTTGTGGGCATTTATCCACTCTCATAACAGAAAATAATGACTACTCTTGCATTAAATAGAAATTTGGGGTTTTTTTTCCCCACTTAATAATAGTTGATTTCAAAACGGTGAACAATCATTATACCTTACTTCCTCATTTTGACAAATAGATCATATACAACAACCCTGAAAATTTCAAATAATAACCATGCCAACTAGATTTGATGACATTGCTCTTGACATGTGCCGTAACAGTTTCAGTTTTCCTGGAGGCTCCTCGCCTTTACCTGAGGAGATCAGCTGTGTTCTGCAGTGGGCCAGTTGGAGCCAACTGAAACTAGCTGTGTCCAGTTTGGGGCAGTTCCAGCCTTTCCTCACAGAGGATCCCCCCATCCAGTGCTCCACCGCCGGCATCTGGGCACTTGCGCCAAATGCACAGCGACTATTAGTATTTACAATGTTATTGTGAGCATATTTCAGTGTTTCATTAAACATTTATAAACATTAAGAACAATATTTACATTTCGTTCCCTGAGTCAAGTTTTCTAGCAAAAAACAATGATCAGTCCTGTAGAAAATACGATCTATGAGGAAACATTGACATGAGAAGATGGGGTATATTATATATGTGTGTACGTTTGTGTGGCAGAGAAGGGGAAAACACATCACAGCAGTCCTCAACTACAAGAAAGCTATTGCAAAGAAAGGGATGTCTTCTCATTCACATCAGATTGAAGAATAAATAATGCTCTCAAATTGCAATGAGAGAAATTATATAGTTGGGAAAAATGTGCTTTTATAAAGCATGGTTAAGCATTGTTCTTTCCATTTGAAATAGCCTTTGGAAAAGATGGGAAATCACTTGAAATCTTCAAGAACATGTTTGGTGAGCCTGCCAGGACTGATAGCGGTTTAGCTGTACGGCTGACAAGAAAAGGAACTGAATGGACAATAAGGGAATATAAACCCCTTCCAGATAATTTATCTGCAATTCTGGATGCTGTCTATGTACCTATACATTTGTTCTTTTTACAACTACAGAAATAAAAGCCATATTTTATAGCATATATGTACATGAGCCATATACAATGTGTAAAGTCACTTGAAATACAGTGTAACTGTTCTATTATCAGAATAAAATTATCTATGCAAAAGCATAACATTACCTTGACATAAATCATCCTCTGAAAGTAATCAGTAATCAGTAATCAGTAATCAGTAATACATGAGTAACAAAAACACTGTCACAGCCCGAGAATATTTGTTCAGACTACTGAAATATTAGTGAGTCCTCAGATAATGCATATCACAATGAACTAAAAGCCATTCGATTAACTTAAAATTTTTCTATCAGTCATTCAGAGAAAATATACAATTGGCTTTTATAATTACTCAAAGACAAAAAAGCCACTTACGTCTTCCTGACCATGAATGAAGTACTTCAATGACTCTGTAAAGGCGTAGCTCTGCAATAGAGGATACACCCCTATTCACAATTAAAAATAATGAAGGTATAAAGACTTGTAATATCCTTGACATGTTAAGCAGCTGGCAAAGAGTGTGAATGACAGTGTTTTGTTTGTGATGGAGTAGGGAATCTTTTTTTCCTCCTCTCCTGTTAACTTGCTTATCCTAGACAGCTCCGTGCATTAACACAGAAGAAGTCCATTAACACAGAAGAAGTCCAATAGTCTGAGTCTAAAGTCTTACATTGTGAGAGAAAACAAAAGATGCCTGCACAGTCTAAGCAAAGCCTAGAAAAAAATATCTCCTCTCGGTCATTTACCCTGCATAATTATTATTCCTGTTAATAATCATCATAGGTTTTAAATTATCAGCCAATATTTTGGAGAACGCTAATTCCAGTCTCGGAAGTAAACATCCTGGAGGGGAAGGATTTCTTAACAGTTTGCAATTTCATCACCTGTGTTCAGGACCATTATTAGGAAAGCAAATAAGAAAGGAGACGAACATGGAATAATGTCAGGAAAGATAGAGAGTCCTTCCAATACAGTAATTTTTCTGCATTACAGTAAGAGAGAATACTATTTCTTTTGTATTCTTTTATTCTCTTATCCTCCTTTATTTTCTTCTTTCCAGGAAAGGAAAAGAAAATATGACTGAAACGTGTTGTGTGTATGTGATACAGAATTTTTTATATCCTTAAGTCTGATATAGATGCAGAAAAAGTTCTTTAGGTCAATGAATTCCTACAGGCAAATTACAAGAGGGAAGCTTTCACAGCATCTCCCCTAACATTTTTTCACAGTCACACTACTGAATTTATTGAAGCTGAAATGTTGTTAAGAAACTTTAATGTATACAAATCTGCCATTTTATTCACTGTTTGCCAATTATTCTTTCTCATAAACAGCTATGAAATGAGTGTAAGAAAATTTTGCTCTGAGACTTTCAGACCAATTTTAAACCTTCAGTCTGTCTGTTTCTTGGTAACCATTAGCTTCTGTACCTAAACTTGTCTTTCTGCTTTCTTTTTATCTCCATACACATTTAACAACTAATTTTACCACTTAAGACATTCAAAATTTTATTTCTATCCTGAAATGTTTAAGAATGATACAATCATGCCTAACTGGATGATTCACTTAACTTGGACTCTGTTCTCTATCACATTTAAGTGTCCTAGTTAAAGTTACAGATGTATTTCCTATGGAAAAAAGATCAGAACAACTTTTCAAACTTCTGTGATTTATCTAAGTTTCTAACATATCCAGTTATATAGTCATATAAAAGGCACACAGAGATTCAAAGTCTAAATAGAAATATCATGTATCCACAAAGTAAAGAAAAATATTAATTTTGAACCAATACTGTCATTATTTTTAGAAAGAAATACATTTTTATATATTTATAAAATAAATATATTTTCATATATTAACCTGAGATTTCTTATGTGCTCGTTAGATGGCCAAAGATGTTCTTCCTATATTGTTTGAACCTATGATAATTGTTCACATTATCTACTCTTTTATTGATATACTTGCATTTATTGTTAAAAATAATGGACACCCTCCCCCCCAAAATAAGTATAGATCTTGCTAACAGTTCATGCACTCAGTTCCAATACAGGGGACCCAGCATAAAATGCCTGGTATTAATCAGGAAGAACAATGAATATTCACACAGATTTATGAGAATATTGACATAATGATCATATCTGTTACTGGTATTCTTTTCTGACCGCTTGGCAAATCAGCTTTTTGGATTCCAATTCCCATGACATTGCTTGCACTTGAAAAAGATTTAAATATTTTATTTGAAGGGATATCTCTTCCCCAAGTCAGAGTCACTTCAGAATACAAGCTCTGAGCTCGTGTGAGCATGCTCAGACTCAATGCCTCTTACTGGCAATTCAGTTATTGATTCCCTCAACTCTGTAATGCAGAATAGGCCTGGGATGCTACCAAAGATACCTAACAAGACAAGGATGGTGCTGCTGATCCCAGTTATTCTCGGGCTACCCAAAAAAGGATGATGATTCTATTATGAACAGCTAAGGAGAACATTCTGTGTTGTGGAGATAACACTGTGGTATCATAAACAAGATGATCGCCACAGAATGGAGACATCAGACTGAAAAAAACATTAAAATTAAACTTTTATTTGAGCATTAGTGGTTAAAAGGCAGTAAAAAGAATGGACTAGTTAATGAAAGTGGATCACAGTCTGTGGGTTTTTTTCATAGACTGGGTCAGCATCCAAATCTGCATAGGAGGAAAAAATTTGTTTTGGTTATGAAAAGAGAAACAAGAGTTGGTCTGCTTAAGATGTTAGAAAGAAAGAACAAAATTTACTTTTGAGTTTCCTTGAAGTGGATATATTTATATATGGATATATTTATAGAAAGGTGACATCCAAATCTTCTGCTCCTAATGAACTATGAGAAAGAAAATGTGAAATGACTTTTTAAAAAAAATAATCTATATGGTTAATTAATATATTAATTATGTATGGCTTTATGTATGACATGAAGTAATACTCTTTTTATATCTATGGTATGCATATTTTTTTATATAGTATATTTAATTCCAATACATTGGACACAAAGACAGGATGTTATACACAGGAATATTCTCTCTATACTGTTCTCTACAGTATTTTCTTTGGGTTCTTTTCACTCAGTGATGAAAACAATTTTGCCTAAGATTGCACTAATGACATAGTTTGCAGCACAGTCTAAAAGAATATGTACAGGATGATAATGCAGACTGATAATTTCTCTAATACTTCATATTGGAGGATTAGGTGGACTCAGAAGTAAAAGATATATAGACACACAAAAGTTATTATTTTTTTTTATGTCACACTTTCACACAGCCTTGACCTCAGAGGAAAAAATGAGTGTTTTGCTTTATCACCCTTTTTTTAACAGAATTACTTGGGGCCGAGGGGGGTGAGTGGAGGGAGGAAGGTGGCACAAAAAAACTGGCATAAAAACATCTCAAAGGACTTTGGCCTAACAGAGAGCTAGAGAAAGGGAAGCATTTGACTTTTGACCCTACAAGATGAAATTGTTTCTTTGCTATGACTTTTGTTTCTTTCTATAGTAAGAACTTGAAAGAAAATGTGCTTCATTTTACACTGTGTTACTGTCTTCCTACTATTTCTGACTTTGAAGTTTTTGACATTTTTTTCAGGCTGTTCAGTTTTTATTTTACATTCAAAATGAGATTGTGCAGTAAAGCATATTCTAGTAGTTACAGGGCACTAGATTGCATGCTATTACTGTATTTAGTTTTATTCTACAGCAGATGCTGCATTCCAGTTCTGATATTTGCTGCATAATGTTCCTGTTCTCTCTTACTTTTCTGTTTTCCAAGATTTAAAGTAAAAACTAATGGCACAAGATGATTCAAATTCATGACTGCACCCTAATTCTCAATCATTCGCAGTATCTATATTCTGGTTCTCTGTGTTGTGTGGAATAAGCCAAATCTTTTTCTCATGCAGCGAAACTATTTTGGGTTCATGTTTGAATTCTACTTGTTTAGGTAATAGAAAACCAGCTTGCCTGAAACTCTTGTGTTTGTACAAGTAAGCCGATATTCCAGGAGAGGCATCAAAAGGAGATTTAGCAAGTCCCAAAGTTTAAAAAGCAGTGGTCAAGCTTAGACCTACTTTGTTTGGCTTGGGGTAAAGGGATGGATCAAAGATGTTGTGGTTCTTTGAAGGCTAATTAAAGCCTAAGCATTGGTGTGCATAGAGAAAGGGAGAAAGACAATTGTAAGGTTTTTGTGAGAGATGTAAGGGTATTTCAGGTATATTCTCATATATCGTGCTGAATGGCAATCTATTCCAAAAATCTTTTTCCCAGCTATTTTAGCTTCTTTTTCTTTCTTTCTTTTCCTAATTTAAGATGTATTCTAACACCCATTCCCTGTTGTCTTGGAACATTCCTGGTATGTATGTACAATAAAAGCATTCTTATTTTCTTTCTATTTTAACCCCACTAATTTCTTCTCTCTTCTATTAAATCCAACAACAATATAAACAAATGAGCGTTCTCTTTAGCAGTGCCAGCAAACTAGCAAATAAGAAGTTCTGAAATTCATCTCCATAAGAGATCTTATCAATTTAAATAACCTAGGACGATAATGGTTCAGTCAGCTACTTTCATCAGCATATAACTGATTTAGAACAAATTCTACTGTAGCACTACTCAGAGAACAGCTAGGAAGTTAAGCTGGATTTTAACAATATGCTTCTGGTAATTTATGTGTCTCCTCCCACAGATAATTTAGTCCTTCATTTTTTTAATGTGGGAGATACAGGGAAAAAAAAATCTCTCTGTGAAAGATAAAAAGGAAAGTGTGACGAATATGTCTGTACACTCAAAGCACTGGCTTTTTGAAGCATGTTTAGAACCTTACTTGAGAAGTGATGTATTTAATTATTCAGTCATCTTCCTACACCGAATACAATTTCTCTTCTCTCAAGAAAGAGTAATGAAGATGAAAAATTGCTTTGATTCCCTTTCTCAATCAACACTATCAATAATCACTTATTAATCTGAAACCTGGTCATGACATTGCTACTTTCTTCGTGCTTGTTCCTTTTTTGCTTCTTTATTCTTTACATGGAATATGTGATTAATAGTATTTTAAAAATGAACTGTGGCTACTGGGTTATTTTGATCTCTTCCCAATCCCCACTTTTTGTAAAGATGTGAATGTCTCTCCCCAATATAGTTTCCACTTCAGAACACATTCATTTTTTGCATCCCGGGAGAAAAAAAAATATTTAAAAAAAAAACCAAACCACTGTCTCATCCTTAAAAGATTGGTGAGGAAGTGTCAATTTTAAAAAGCTTTCACTTTCAACTTTATATTTTTTTAAGTAACACACTGTTCTTCTAAGTTCCAGTCTATTACACAGGTTAAAACTATACAATGTTCTCACAAAAATTACATTTTATGATAAAATTAGATAACTATAACGGTAATAAATATTTATTAAATTAAATTTTGGCATATGAATTTAGCTATGTTATCAAATTCTCACATTGCAGATATTTTGTAACGTATTATTTCTTTGCAGCATTTTTTCCTATACTTTTTATTTAAGTAGTTGCACAATTTATTATGCTGACCTCCTGTTTCCTTTTATTTTAACATTATTTTCTATATTTCTTTAAAGATGATAATATTGTTGTTCCTTACTTCCTTTATGAAAATCTGCTGAGAAATTAACCATACAGACCATGGTAGATCCATTTCTTCAATAGTCCTTTTAAATAGTAGTTGAGTTTTGACTGTTATGTGCTTGAAATCAGAGGAAGATGATGTCAGAAGAAACTCAGTGGAACACTCTCTGCATAGATAACAATTCTGCACTACATTGGCTGAGAAAAGACTTGTGAGAAGTATAACATTTCTGAGTGAGATACAAATTTCCTAATTATTTCAAGATGACAATATGACTTCAAGTGATTTATTATACTTAAGTGTGAAAAGAATCCCTGGACAGTTTTGGTTATTTATTTTCTGTTTACTGAAAGCTTAAGCAAGTCTTTTATAAACCTTAAAATCAGCAAAGCACTAAAACATTCTAATATTCCAAAGGATTTTTTTGGTTGATAATCACTTAGAAAACTGAAAGTACACATATAAACTTCTAGAACTTTAAAGCAGCTGAACAGTTAAGGAAAATACCTCCCCACTCCAGATTTCTCAGGTTACTTTCTTTTTACCTTTAAAAATTATATAGACAATCAAACTGATGCATGGAATGATGGACAGGGATGAAGAGGGATTTACCCAAGCCATGCATAATATGTAGGCTCACAGGTCCAAGGATAAACAAATGAACATTGCGACTTTAACTTCTGATTTACATGTTTGAAAACTATTTTCTGTGGTACCAAAACCAAAAAGTAAGTGTTACCTGTCATGTTCACTTTCCATTTTTAGAAATAATTTGAATCTGGATCATTAACTTTTTCACTATAGTAATGTAACTCTTTCTCTTATTAGGGAAGATTGTCAATTCATTACTATTTATTTTTTAAATTAAAAATCTCTACTAATTCTTTCAAGTAGTTATGAGAAAAACTATGAGAAATTTTCACAACTGTTTGAAGAATTCTGGGCATTCTACAGAGTGGAAACTTATGGCAGAAATGTTTATTAGCTTCTGTATTACAATATCAAGTATGTTTCTTCTGTATTCTGCTTCTAGGTTCTTCCTCTTGACTTCTATAGAGGGTTTCTAATTTTCAGTATATTTCTACTAGCTTTAATTAATCTGTATTTTCTATTTATATAGCTACTAAGATGGTTATAGTTATACCAGTACTTCACATCCTTAGACAAATTTCTCTTGTGTAAAATCCCAACAAAATAAAAATGAACAATGAAGTGTTATAAAGCAAAAAAATCTGTTTGTAACATGGAGACTTATGCTCTGAGAAGTCTGAGACAATTTTTTTAATTGCATTTATAATTTTATTATTTTTTTATTTGTACTGAGAAGATAATATCTATATAACATATTTTTACATTGAAGAACTCCTTTATATTTCTTATTTATTTCCTGTTTGCTTTACGAATGCGGGCTGTCAGCATGGCCATGTTTAAGGCATTAGACAGGGGGACTGGCCCCAGTGAAATTTTATATTCATGGCTGACAACTTAAAAGAAACTTTTAATGATGAGTTTCCATAGAATCATATGAGTTAAGTCATCAAGCATTTGATAAATAGTATGTTCTTCCCCTTCCCCTGGTCTTGGGCGACGGTATGGTTAACACTCTCTCTGAAGACAATGTTATTCCAAGCGTGCATGAGCCTAAGTTTGATAGACCGATTGTTTTGGGTTTTTTGTATTTTACCTGTTCCCTCCCAGACCCAGGATTGTTTTTTACAGGACTTTGTGGGATTCATGCTGGGGACAAGGACATCATAATCTCAACAGAAGAGTGAAACAAATCAAGGAATGTTTTCCCTCTTTTGTTCCTAAACAGTCTTCCTTCATTAGTGCCATACTACCTTTCTAATAGGATTTTTTTTGACGTGACATTCTGTTTTCAAAAGAACTTATATCCTGAGATTGAAAAGGCTGCAGTTACTGTGCTGCTTTAACTGAAAGTCCTTTCCTTCAGGAAAGCTGTACACTGTATGCTGGTACTTGCACTCATTAAGACATAGTAGCAGGTTTTGCTCCTGTTCCAAGTATATCGCCACTTTATCACAAAGTGTAAGTGAATCTTGGGAATGCATGCTTATCAGAGGATATTTCCACTTATGTTTTGGTATTTTAGTCAAAAAAAAGGTCAAAGAGTAAGGATGTGACTTTCAAGTCAAATTTGGCTGCTATGTCCTGATTTAAATCTTAAGTGATTTTCATGTGAATAATAATGTCTGATATTTGTGCCTTTATCAGTTATTTCCATGGCACCTGAAATTGACGATATGCAAAATATTTTTTCAATGCTTTTATAGTGCTGAACATTTTCATACCTTTCATTTCGCTTGTATTTTGGTTTAGGTATAAATCAACACTGGTTTTGTCTTGGAAAAGGAGGGTATTTTTTTACTATATATAATACTGATAATTCTGTTCATCAGCACTACAATTAATCACTACTAATAATAGTGACGCTGATGGGAATGGTATTCTCCAAACCAAAGATTTTTATTGAAATGGATAATGAAAGAAAATTCAGGTGTTATTTATGGCACCTCTTACTTTGGTGGCCAATATCATTAACAGTCTCTGGCTGCCACAGTGAATCAAGAAGTATTTCAGCCTTCTTACTTCTGTCCACATAGACTGATATAGTCTGTTTATTCACATTATGTTTATTAATTTCTCTGTAGAATCCTTGTAAGGACGCTCTATCAATAACATCTCATCCTTATCTTCTAGAAAAACCATTTCCACAGCTGAGCCACTCCTTTCAGTGGCAGGTAATGGATAACTGGATCCCTAGAAAAAGTATCCCATTCATTTTGTACAGCACAGGAAGCTAAATGTTCCTTAGACTTATCCTCTTTCAGGAAATAAGTTAAATGTAGTAATAAATAACCATAACGTACTGTACATTTAAATGTAAAAGTGCCCCTGTTAGTTGTTATAGTTGAAATAGAATGGGAAAAATCCCAACATACATATTGAGGAAATCTGCCATGAAAACTATTCTGTAAAAAGAAAGTGCTGATGTTATAGGGCAGTGTAGTATAATATTTACTATACAGCAATTTGGACCACCAAATCTACTAATAATTTAAGAACCACAATATTTCCTTAGCCTGAGCTAAGCCTAATTCTCAGCTGAGCCAGAAGCGATCTTCAGTCATATTTCTACCTATTAGGACAGAGAGTTTATGAGAAAACAAAGATGTTCTTTAATCTTTAAAGGGAAATTTAAAATGCAATGGGAATTCTAAATGTATTCTGTGTCCACTTATTTAACCTCTGCTGCCCAGAGAATGCAGCAAATACAGCCATCTGCCCATACAAATTTCTACATACCTATACATATGCTAGTGACAGCGTGTTTACAGTCTACAAAGCAACTTTTGATCAAGATCAAAGAGAAAAAGAACATGGAAATAGAAATGCTTGGATATGGAAATAGAAATGCTTATCTATTCCCTGAGCACTCAAAAATCCAGCACCAAATACCTTAGAAATAAGCAATAAAGGGCACACTATCTGCAACACAATGACTAGCTTATCTCTCTCTATGTCTTTATCTTAGATCCATCTATATATAGTTCATATCATTACTTCTGTTTGTTTACTCTGTGCAGAGGATTTCAGTCAGTTTTTCTCTTGTATTAGCTTCATTTATAATTTATACACCATTTTGAATCATTCACAACATAGACATTTTAACTCCCACTGAAGTAAAAGTTAGCTTGTGAATGCTAACTTGTGTTGGTTCCCTTTACAACATTTGGTATACATTGATTTGATTGGATATTTTCAAATGTCTTTCTCAGCTCTTAAACTTCAGCAAAAAAATGTTATATCTGAAAGGCTCAACAACTAGGAACACTGTAGGATAAATGACAACTAATGGGAAGCAATTTGCCTTTCCTGCAATGCATACACTAGTACATTTGAGAGAAACAGAAAATAATTACAATAGAAACTGTTGTGAAAGGCAGTGAGTTTGTTACATCTGCTTGTACCTGTTTCACAGTAGTTATCAGTTGGTGAACCAATTACTCCCTAGAAGACTTGCCTGCCTTGGTACTTACTGTCTCTGACCACAAAGACTTGATGTGGATGACATGGACATGTGACAGAAACTTGACATGATAGGACACGACTTTATGTATAAATACTTGCTATATAAAGGCATGCACACTTGATGTACTATGTTCAAAGAAGACTGGATACCTTTGGGTTTGTTTTTTGTTTCTTTCTCTGAAATGCCTGGTCAAATTTTTCTGCTGCACTTGCCCTTTATCCATGTTTTCTAGTCCCCCAGTATCTTCTCATAACCTTTACTTTCCAGGCTAGTTTCCTACACAAGACTCCACCTGAAAGTCTCATGTTGTCTTAGGTTGCAATAAACCTAGTGGCACTTTTCTCCAAGAATGCATACTGTGCTTGCTTGCCTCATCATACTATGAAAAAGTAACAAACCAAATAGGATTTGAGCATCTTTGTTGCAGCCATAAGATATTCTCCTTGACTCTGGTGGATGTGTCTACAGCATAAACTCTTTCCGTTCACTTCATCTGTTTACAGGCAGGCAGGCAGATACTCGCTTTGTGTGTCCCTGGGGGCAAAATACCAGATGCTTAAGTGATTTACAGATTACAAAGCTTTTTTTACTACTCCTCTTGTTCAGCTGACCTTTTTCTTCATGCGTGCTTTCCACTAACTAGTACACTGGTAGAGTCAGTGACTCACCTAAGGACAGATTCCACGTAACAGCTCCTTTCAGCGCCCCTGTGTTTAGGCCAGCCCAAACCTGTCTTCATCAGCAGATAGTTCCAGTTTCATAGTTCTTGTTCAACATCCAACCAATGATTTTTTTGTGTAACATAAAGTACATTTCTGTGTACCTTATATTATCAATGTTGCATCCACTCCATAAAATTCTGGAGTGGATTTGAATGAGTCTATTTTTTTCCCTGTCGTAAATTAACATCTGTTTTTTGTAAGAGCATCCTCTAGGCCAGCATGGCCAATAATATAGCAGACATGGTTAATCTTTGAGGCTATCAGGTTGTTTACCGTTTTTGCATTTTTACCGTGATAATTCCCATCACACCAGGTACTCGTACTCTCAAGAGCAGTGGAAGTGGGGAGCTAGATAGCGGTTGTGATTTAGCAGGATATTTCCAAAAAGATTATTAACCCTGGAAGTTATTTCACTTTTTAACTTGATGTTAACAAGATTATAAAAATCTTTGTCTTTGGCTGGGGGGTTAGGGGTTTTGGGTAGGGTGCTTTAGCAGAATTTGTGGGGTTACAGAGCAGATCAGACTGAAAGTGACTTATTTCACTGAGGGTATGAGAAGACCTTTCTATACCAGCATTAAAAAGATAGATTTTTTTTTTTATAAACTGGATATATTGTATTTTGAAATACAAACCACTTTCCCTGTGATATTAATGCACAGATTTTGGCTGCCATGATAAACACCTGCCTATTGCCTATAATGAAACATCAGATATGTTTTAATTTAAACTGACAGTACCAAGTTAAGATTTTGTGTTCTGAATTCTGTTGTTTCTGCTGAATTGAAATGAACTGAGCTGAAAAGCCACAACTGTACGTGAATTCTTCTCTCAGGAGGGTATTTAATGAAAAAAATAGTAATAATATTTCATAATGTTTTCAGCAATGGTGACAAAATACAGCTTTAACTCAAAAGTTTTTTTATGTTTACTCAATTTTTTTTTTTGCTCAATCCAGACTTTAAAGGGTATTATTGAAAACATTTTATCTTAAATGATTGTTTTAAGTGGATGAAAACAGTTAAAGTAAAACCAAAACTTTAACACTCTCTAATCTTTGTTGGAAACTATTCACAAATTGTGAGTCCTGTAAGGATTTCAAAATGCTTCAAGAATAGGTTAATACATGGCAGGCATCAACACAATCCTAGCCAGGCCTGACTAGAATATTCCTATTCGCAGATCACAGAATACTTCAAAGGCAACAAAAACAATCATAAAAGGAAAAATCCAGTATGAGCCTTCTATAAAATAGCTTTTTCATACAAAAAGAGCATAAAATTCAGTGAACTGAATACCTTAAATGCAGCTGTCACAATGCATTCAAATACTCCACATTATAGTCTGTCTTCAAACAGCATGGTTGTTGCATGTCTAATAAAAGTAAAATATATTTCAATGAAGAGATTAACTTCCAATAGACAGAAATATTCTCCAGACCTAAAACCACAGAAAAATCTATAGGAAACCCTAAGGAAAAAAGGAAACTAAAAAAAGCACCGACCTCATTCCAAAGGGTCTATGATTCAGTTCAGGGAAAGAATTGCAGCACAGAATTTGCTTCAGTGCTTTAACTTATTTGAGTGTGCCTGACTCCTTGGCTATTGCCTTTTTATTTCTTGTAACTCCTGTTTAAGCTTTCCTTGAAATGAGAAAAAGACAGAGCAATAACAGGATAGTGGAGAAAAGAGACTGTGAAGCTGTTCCACAGTGACTACAGATAGAAGTTCGACCATCAGGAAATGCGAACTTCGTAGTGGAAATTACAAGGTAATCATGTGCCCTTGACAAACTTAAGCAGTTCACTTAGCCCATTGACTTGAGACTTTAAAGTTAACCTTAGAGCATGAAATTTGACAATAGGTTGCTATTTCTTGTAAAATGTTAATTTTTTATTACATAAATATGGGACAATATACCTTGTTACTTTGCGTTGAGATTAATTTGAGCTGCAGTGACGGCAATTTTCACAATACTCTTGAATTTTTTACTAAACATAACCTCTTTAAAAAATTATTTATAGGCTTAAGTTCTGAAATCATATGATCTAAAACCATGGCAGCTCTCCCACGAGTTCATGGTTGCTACTTCTGAGTGTGGGTGCAGCATCTAGATACACAGGCAAAAAGCAGAGAACAAATCTCTGTCTTCCCATATACTTAGATATCTGACTCTTCACAGCCTTACAGAGACTTAAAAATGTGTTCCATAAACATTTGGACTTTACATACTTTGCTAACTACCAATCGTCTGAATCCAACTGCAAGCTCAGGAAACAACTGGATATTGTTGGAGTAAGGAAGGCTATAAGAAGAGAAGAATTACCTTTCGGTGTCCCTGTTTATAATGTTCTTTTCCTAAGCATCTGCTCCTATAGGCTGCTGTCAGAGGCACTGCAGTGGAATGGTTGGAACTTTGTCTTGGCCTATTCGCCAAGTACTGCAGTTAGGACAAAGCTGTTATTCTCTTATAAACACATTATTATCTTTCATGACTGAAAACTTATCTCTGTTATTAAAGAAGGTGAAAAAAAATAAAAAACCACAAAAACCACAACAGGAGAATATAGAATAAAGTTGTCAAGAGCCACAAAGTAAACCTGTGCTGCAAAAATTTCTGGTACTTTTTATAATATTCTTGATACTTTATACTTCCTAAGGGAGGAATACAGAATTAGTCTAGGCAAAGACAGCATTAATTAAATAAAAACTCATTAAACCCAGGGACTGGCTACAGGTATCATCTTGGATTAGTTAAATTATAGAGAAGAATAAAATAAATAATATTAAGTAATTTGTGGTGAAATGTATATTCACTTGTGATGTTTTTACTTAGTGTATGTATGCACATACCAAGATCCCAGTTCCTCTCTCAGAAATTTTTCAGAATAATTCACTTCCCATGGTAAATATCAAAATAAATATGTTAAAAAAAATGCCTGCCTTTCTCTGAGTTTCCTGGCAGTTGAGAATTCTCGTGCTTAAGGCAGCTCTATCATGTGAACCTTGCTGCAGATGATGTAGGATGTCTGACCCTATGAAAACAGGTATCCTAAATGTAACCTTGGTTTATCTGGATTAGCCAGTCTATTTATTAAGTTTCCAAAAGTTTGTTTTCCTATCCCTGCTACTCTGATGGCTTGAGTGGTGTAAATGTCTCCAGCAGCCTGTTCTGATAAATGTAGAGAAACCTACACCACCTTGAGACAAACTGACATCTCACCCAGGAAGAGCTCTCTGCTGAATGCCCTTAAGATGCAGGATGATCACTGGAAGCACTAGTCACGGTCAACACTTATAGTTTGCAAAATTTGAGGGTGTTTCTGTTTAAAAAACTAAAAAGTCTTTCTTAGTTAGGATTGCTCTGATATTTATCTTTGTGAAAACATGGACAGCAAAACTATGTCCCTAGGCATCCTAACTGCAGGTGCAGCTGGCATAGATGACGAGCAGTAGGTCTGAACACAGGCAGTGATGAAGGCCTGCTTTTCTTCTACTATATGTTTTCTTATGAATAAAAAATGCTTCAGGTAGTACATTACTACAAGGTTCTAAAATCTTTATGTGAATTCTCATTACATTTGCATCTTTATTTTATACGTACATAGAAAGAATATTCAGGAAAGAGATATTTTATTTACATAAAAAATGTTATTTTCTGTATCTATATTTTATTTGCAATATTTTTTATTAAATTTGTTATGTTCATTGACTATTTTAGATTTCAGTTGACACAGAAGTGGAGTTTCTGGGTGATCAGTCCAAGCTTGATGTATTTAATCTATTTTATATTGTTATGTTCATAAGAATCTTCTAACTGCATTAATTAATTTTCCTGACTGCACAAATCATTTAGTCAATTGTACCTTACTAGTTTTACTTCACATGTTAATTTCACTTTTTTTTTACTGAGCTAAAATAATTCCACCAGATAACACAAACATTATACATTCAGAAAAGTCACATATATCTTTTTCCTTTTGAATAACAAGTGTATTTGCTAAATAATCATTTTAGGTCACAGGGCAGCTCATGCATTTTATTCTGTATCAGCATTTCTGCAATTTAATTTCCTTATGTCAAATTAAATTCCAAATTTCCCTGCTTCTGTTTATGAAAAAATAAAATATCTTAATAACGTCAATGGTGATTTTCTAAAATGTGGGGAAACCGACAGCACAACTAAAGGAAATGAATAGATTTGAGTAGAAGCCCAGTTGAGCCTGAAATCCTACCTCAAAGGCAGTTGCATGGACAATCTGTCTCAACACTGGAAGTCTTAATAGCCGCTAAATGAAACTGAAATCTTTTTATTGCTGAAAGCAGTGACCCTACACCAGATTTTCTAAAATGAAACAGTATAAGACTCTGGTTTTACTAAAAAATCTCAATTACGGTTATTTGTTTTGCTTTGGAGTAATTCCCTACTTAAAACTCACATACGAAGTTTCAGAAAGTAATTGAATGAGACCTAATTTTATAGCCATATGTTATTGTTGTTTAACATTCTGTTATTATCAGGGAATGAAAATTCAGTTTCCAGATGACTCTATGTTCCAAGCACTTTGGAACCAGAAAACAGTAATTTGAGATCCGGTGTTCTCTAGCCATGACAATTTTCCTCTCGTGAATAATTTCCAGTTGAGTAAGTATAAATCTCACTCATTTTTCTGGCTTAAGTAAATGTTTACCTTCCCATTTTTATCCTGAAATGGGAATTTCCACAAAAGAAATGGCGAGTCAAAGCTTCTTGATGTCGTTGATCTTTACCAGTCACTTTAAACTGTGAAAAAGCAAATACAATTGGATAGTAAGCTTAATTGTTTTTGTCAATACATTTTCCTACCTTTTTATTTAACATCTGTTGTAGCATCTTACTATTTCTGTCTTACTAGTAAATGGCCCCTTTTATTCTTGATCAATTTCTAAACACAGCCTCTATGAAAAGAAACATGATTGTTATTTTTAATTTTACTTTTGTTTTGACTTTTCAAACGTGTATGACATTTCAAATGTATGCGTAAATATTCATTAACATGCATCACTATCATTTTAGAAGTATATTTTAGCTGAAGAATATGTTTACATTTCAAGTTCAAACAATACACATCACTTAGTAGCACACTTTCTGTGGGCTTTTTTCTTGTACTTTCTTGGCTCCAACACCATTCGGATTTCATTAAATTCTATTGAAGTATTCACTGAGTCAGACTTTTTTTGTAATTTTAGAGATGGAGAACCACATCTTTTTAAAAAGAAAGACTGTTATGAAAGAGGCTCTTCCTTTGCAAGGGGAGAGGCATACATCATTTCTTGAAAAAGACTGAATTTACATATCACAGTTAATGTTTCAGAAATTTAGATCAGCAGGAACAGGTAATTTTAAGTTTAGTTTCGGGAAAGCATACCCTTCCATTATTCAAAGAAGAAATTTTACTTTTGCATATTATCATTTTTGAAAGAATTTGAGCTACACTTGTCCCTAGGAAAGTAACTATTACTGTCATTTACTTCAATAAATTAAAGTGGCCATTAGTTGTACTGATATATGACAAATCAGACATCAGCTATTGCATTGTATTAAACTATTAATATTCTAATTAATTAGCCTTACATTTTTTTTCAGTGAAATAGAACTCAGGATTTTCAGAATGAGCTTTTTTTTGTACTCAGGATTCTTGCGGAAAGCCTGACTGTGTTGGGTGTTACTGAATATAAAGTGCTTCAGCTGTCCATTTTTTAAATCTCATATTACCTATTTCTGCTCAAAGTATGCTGTTTTTTTCACATAGTAGATGTTAAAAAAATACAATATTTTATTTTTAGCCACATCTTTGTTCAATCATTTAATAAGAATTCCTTTAATATGTTGTCATATTGATTTTCTACAATGAAAATCTCAAAATATGTTTTCCCTGGCATTTTAGGAAAAGCATCCAAAATCTAACAATTAGTTTGGATGGTTATTTGTTCTTTACGTTACTGTGATTTTTCTGACATGCTTCAGGTTTTTATTGAGAAAAACTGAACTTTTCTGGTTTCAGCAAACCTTTACTGATATTACTATTTTATAAGAAAAATAATAAATTACACGTCTTCCCACTATAATTTAAAATTTACCAAAAAAGCTGAGAAACATTTTTCAATCAAAAATTCAACAGATCTCCATTAACATTTTTTTTTTGTGAGTCATTTTGGTCATTTTTTTTCCATACATATCTTTGTCATAGTGAAATAGGATTTCTTATTGTAATCATAGCATTAAAAACCCCGAAGTTTAGAAGTTTTTGATATAATAAAGAAACAATAGTTTTTGACAAGCTAATCAAACCCCAAGACTTCATGTTTAAATAGATTTCAAAATCAGGCATTGATAAAACATAAGAAATAAACATGGTTTGAATATACAATAGTGTTCTGGTAGTCTTTGATATTTGGACAGTTTTATGGAGTTTGCAAACTCATGCAAAGAGAAAGAGAAGACAAAATTGCACCTCACTTAAGACTATTCTACCCAAATTATTAGTTTTGAAAGAGAAGTTAGAATAATACATTTTTGCGTGTTCATTTTCTGTTCTCTCCTCCATGCTCCAGATTTCTGCTCTTCCATTTGGAGGTTGGTGAAGATACTTTGAATGTGAGTTCTGAGGGTTTTAAAAACATTTTTAACTTTTCCCATTACCCTGATCCAGCTTACAGAAATATTGACCAAAAATGTGAGGCAAAAACAGATTCTGACACAAGACAAATTATTTTGCCAGAGCAGGGATGAGTGAGATTTTGTTTTGCTAGTATCAAGCTGAAGCCAGGAAAACAGAGAATTATGACATCAGGCTAACCTCAAGGAAACAGGCCAAGACTTTTTTTGACTATTTTTGCTGCTTTATTTTCGAGTTCACAAAGTAAATTGCAAACTAGTTAACTACAATGCTGCAAAATGATCTTTAATCCATGCCGCTCATTTTCATTAGTGTACGTAAACATGGCCTCACCTCAAAAAAACAGATTATAAAGTAGTAACCAGCCAATCACAACAGAGCAGATGATTAGAAAAGAGGAATGACTTCCAGGGCAAATGACATGGGACACCACTGGGTGAAGGGCTGGACTTCTGCCAGAAAGCAGGGATAAGGCACTTGTCACTTCTTAATTTGTATACCAGTTGTCCCTGTACAACTGCCTGGTTTTTATATGACTTACTCTTTGGTGATGTTATTGCAAGTATTGTGTTTTAGTTTCTTTCATAAAAACAAGCACAAATTGTCCATGCAATTTTATCTCCTATACACTTCATTTTTTTTTCCTTTTCATGGTAGTTTTGAATTAGAAGTCACATTCTGTATTGGTTTCCCAGTGCTGGTGCACATTTATTTTTGTATATCTGCACACAGTGGTCTTTATTGGAACAACCCCAGTTTCACAGTTTAGGAGTCCAAAGACTTGAAACTTCCCAGCCATTTGCAAATTTCTTTTTAAGTTTGATGTTTCCTTCAAGTTTGTGAAAACAAATAATCACTTAATTGTTGTTTGTGTGTGTGCGCGCGTGTCTGTCTAGACCGAGCAGAGATTGTTTGCCTAAACTGTGGCTTTTTGCTTCTGGAAATGTGAATGTAATAGCTACTACTGGGTCACAATTCTAGGTCACATTATCAGACAAAGGAGCTATGAGAATGGGAAAATTATGGCAATGTCTGCTTTGCGGACAGTACACTACAGTGGGCAAGCACTGCCTGTGAGGTCTGAGGTGTATTTCTCCATGGTATACCTTGCTCAAGACTCATAATAAAAAAGGAAAATTTTAGCGTTTTGCTTGTTAGCCTGGAGCTGAGTACTATTAATAAAATCCATTGCAAGCACAATTAACTCACTTAAAAATGTATTATGGCATAGAAATAAATGCCCATTAAATTGTGACTATAATGATCATTAGTTGAAGGAGACTATTTCTAAATATCTTTATGATTAGAATGAGTATAAATGCATAGGGCTGAGGAGAGATATGAAGTAATAGAAAAAAGAACAATTTCTCTTTTCTACTTAAGTAAACATTAAGAAAGTAATGCCAAGATATGTCCAGAGTTCAGACTTCTCATGGGAATATAAATGTTTTATAGAAAATGTTTGTGGTCCCATGCTAAATGAATGGCACAATTAACCATGTCAACATACTATGAAATGTCACTGCAAAAAAAAAAATCTTTTTAAGATTGGGGGGGAGGGGATATTTTCCAATAGTGCAGTAGTAATTATTTATTTTCTCAAATCTTCTTTTTTTGTTGTTAATGTTTTGATTTTTTTTTTCTTTTAAAAATGTGGATTTAACATGGTACTAGTATTGCCACTTCTGTATTGCTAGCGCTGAGTAAAGATTTATTCTCTTTCAGTAAACTCCTCCTCTAGTAAGACCTAAGTGACAACTCCTCTATTTGGTTTTGGACAGTACTTCCAGAAAGAGGGTCTTCTCCATAAAAAGGGCTTTATATTAGTTAGCAAAACACTTTTCCTTACAGTTTACACCTACAGAATGAAGGGAGTGCCAACTGCCTTACATACTTTTTACTGAAAGGGTGAAGTAAGATTTTTCTGGTTCAATTGGAGGGAAACACTGACCTTTACAACACTGGGTACATTCCATAAGAGATGTTTTTGGTTCTTCAAGCTTTGTTGAGTCTGACCACAAAATTATTATAGTTTTTCCAGATCTGCTGAAGTCCTTTCTTGTGTTGTCTGAGATAATTTTCCAGTGGTATTTCTACTCGAATTTCCACAAAAAAAAAAAAAAAAAAGTTTTAGTTTCATTTTTTTTCTTAGTTAATGAAACACAGTGCAAAGATAAACTATTCCAACTTGGAGAATAATTTGTGGGAGATTAGTACATAGGGAATGTTAAGCAAAACTATTTTTTCATGCTATATCTAAATTTACATTATTAAAGGGTATGTTATTACCTCATTGCTGAATAATTCTTACTGAGAGGAAAAGAAAATTATATATAAGCTTAGTTTTCTTAGACTAAATGACTCTCTTTTGCAGAGCAATTTAGGACTTCATTTATGCAGAATAAGGAGGGTTTAAGGGTCTATTATCTGGAACAGGAAGTTTTATCTTGTAGGTTCTTTGAAAACTACCCCCTAGTAAACTGAAATCTGGGAACAGAAAGAAGAAAAGCAAGTAGGGATTTGGGGATTTTGCGGATTCATTTTTACACTTGTAATCACATCTCATTAGACATCCTCATTTGTTACTTTTTGGTTGTATACCAAATGCCTATAGAGCAAATATCATTACGATTGCATATATGGTTCATTGGCAGTATAAATCACAATAGGTATACTTCTCTGCTGAAATACTTATTGTTTAAGAGAAAAGAGGATATCCTTATTCCTTGTGGGGTTTTCCTTGTAGTTTATTTTCCTATTCTTTATTAATATTTTCTTTTCAATATGTGCTGCCAACATATTCTCAAGATTTTTTTACAGAATGATTTTCCCATCTCTTAAAAACAGTTCACAGTATCATCTGCTGGAGTCCAATAATAACAATACAGAAATACTTGGTTTTAAACTGTACCACAAAAATGCCTGCAGTATGAAGCAAGAATTGATCATCTTTGCTTCTTCCTTCAATGTCTGACATATTGATCATCAGGTCGAACTTGAAAGAAAATATTTAACTTTTGTCTTTTCCTTTAAAAACACAAACAACAAATAATAATTTGGGTTAAAAACACAATTTCCAGTAGGAAAAAAAAAACATTCTACAGCAAAGCTCTCAATTTTTCTTGAATCTTTATTTTAGGTTGTGATTTTAACACTTAATCTTCTTTTTCTTGTTTGTTGTTTTTGTGCTTTTTTTTTTTAATCATTTAACCTTCCATATAACTTGTGTTATAAGATATATTACATATAGGTACAGATTAAACAAATAAACTTACATTTGGTTGAAATATTTCTTGCATAAAACTTGCTAAATCTGTACCTGCAGATCTTTGGGTCAATTTAGACTCTACCACTGTTCACTGAAATTTCTCATTCCACCTTATTCCTTCTTCTAAACATACCTCACTTTCTCACCGTAAAGCTACAGTTTAAGAGAATCAGTGCAAACCCATATAATCTCAAAAATCCTATCCTGAATTTTTAAATAGAACAGATTTTCTTTGCTCTGAATTATGTATAGTCTCTGCTCAAAAGAACTCCAGCCAGCACACCATATTGAAGTTGGCTCTGATTTTCAGTATTACTTTCTGTTCCTTTCTAATTATACTTACAGCACGTAGGAAGAAAAAGATTCAAAGGATGAAAAGCCTATATTATGCAGTTATGATTCCCAAGAAATATTAAATCAATGCTGACATATGATGATTCCCTGTTATACTGATCTATTGTAACTTCCTAAAATACGCTTCACATTTCATGAATCTAAACTGATTATTCTTTTAGCTTTGTCTGGATTTCCTTTTCACTTTTTAGTGCTTTCTGGCAGGCACAAATAACTGAATAAACTTTAATTAGAATGCTCCAGGTAGGAATGGTTCTTTAATGATGGCGCAAGAACAGCGCTTTTAATCCTACAAAATACTGTTATAGGTCTGATGAAGCTTTTGTGAGTTATGAGGAAAGAGGACGGGAAGAAAAATGAATATCACATATATATTTTAAAATATATATGCGTATATATATATGAATTAACATACTGAAATTCTATTTCTGCTCAAATTTACCCATCTGTCCAAAGAAGCAGCTTTTAAGCATATTTTGGGTGTAGCTTACACTCAGAGAAAACCAGGAAGGGGAAGCAAGCAAAGATTTCTATTGTACACATCAGGTTCCCTGGAGAATCTCCATTTCATAATTGAAACATAGCTGGTAGGATCCATCTGGCAGATGAGACGATCAGCTGGTTCTTTTGAACTGTGCTCAATATGCTGGTAGGAGTATTATTTTTCAAGTTTTCTTTTTTCTTCTCCTTTTTTGTTTTCCCCCTTCACTATCCTGTGTATTCTCTCTTTTTTCAATCTTGCTAGTACAGCCAAGAGAAATGTTCTTTAATATTAGTCTTTGACTAGGAAGGATCAAAAGCCTAAACAGTGACAAGAAAAGACTTTTTTGATGTATTATTTACATTTCAGGAAAGAATGTGAAGCTGAAATAGATTACTTACTGAGCAGTACTAATGTGTGACGCACTGTCCTCTTTAATAATTCTCAAGCAACCAGTTAAAAATAAAGCTGGTGCACAAAGAGCAGTGCAGAGTTTTAGTCTCCTAATCTCCCATCTAAATGCCAATAGATATAATTAATGCGCTCACAACAAATGAGAGTTGGCCGTGTTTTGCAAACAGGTTTCAAAATACTGAATATATAAGGCTTAAGGCATCAGCACTATATTTTTAAAGCATCATGTAGAGTTAGAATAAGTTCCTTTTTTTTTTAGTTAAGTATTTTTAACACATATTTATCGTTTTAAGAATAGAAAGAAATTTTTCTAATACATAGATTAACCTAACTTTTTTTTACCTTCAAAATTACCAGCTCTCATTTCATGAGTAACTGTCAATGAAACAGCTATTGAGAACTATTTTTCTTCCATTTCACCCAAGGTACTTCTCTCTGGTTTTGGTTTGGGGGATATTTTGGGTTTTTAGTCATTCACCTCATTTTGGATGAGCAGAAAAAAGTAAATACTTTAATGTCCACTGAATTAAAAAGGAATCCACATGACTTCATCAAAAAAATTTATATAAGTTAGAAAGAAGTTCCAGAACTTTCTACAGCAGATGCACCTCAGGCTGGAGAGAGCAGGAGAAAAAAATTACTATGTTGTTAGAGAATACAAGCATTCACATATATTGAGATTTTTGCCCTAAACCCATAAATAGAATGGAGCTGACCTCTCATGAAATATTGTTCATATAGTGAGTATATTAAAGACATATGTATACGTTTACTAACCCAGAAAAAATTATTGGCAGTCTGAGTGAGCAAGCTGAAGCCTGAATACACCACAGTCACTGATCTATTCAGTGAATGGATATTCTCCTCATCCTAAAAAAAAAGGAAAAGCTGAATGATGAATCTCATCAACTCAGCATAACTGACCGTTTCTGAAGAAGTGAATTTCTTTAGAGACAAAAGGGACCAAAAAAAAAGAGAAACGTATCATGTATGGGCTTTTAAGAATAAAAAGTCTAAATACAGAAAAAAACTGCTTCATTGAAAAACAATGAATTTTTCTAATAATCTAACACTAGAAAGCATCCCAAGTGAACCAAATGCTGAAATGTAATCACAGGGAAAACCAGATTGCAGGAAATTAAATTATGTTAGTTCATCAGTACCCAATACATTTACTTCAGAGTAAAGCTAGACATGTTCTTCAGTGTCCTCAATTAGTACATTAGCAAGGAGATTTCTTTTTTGTTTCTGTAACTTCTGTGTGGATAAATAAAGCACTGTTTGTCAGCAATTGGTCCTTTAAAATATTTTTAAGCAAAGAAACAGAAGGTGACTTTAATCACAAGTATCATTAAATATAGCAACTCATTTCTACAAGGTTTACCCTACTCATATGCAATACAGCATGTGTGTTACATATTCTATTTTATTTCTGAAATGTCATTTCAAAAAAAAAGATAAAAAGGCTACAATTAAATGAAAAAAAAAGTTGATTTTAAAGTGTGCCTTCCTTCACAAGATGAAAGAAATAAAATGAAGGCTGACTGAAAGAGTGACTACTTCTATTATCTCACGATGATTTTTTATCTGGATCCTATAAAAGCTCTTAAAAATCAAAACAAGAAAACTGATTAGTGTAACTTTATTTGTTTTAATTTAATTAAAAGAAAATATTTTTGTAGGGTATAATCCTGAAGAGGGATCTCCCCCCTTCTGCTAGGGATAAGAATGTGTTTAGGAATAGCAAGTTACATTACTTCCACCAAAGTATTCCCCCGGACAGATATCCCTGATGTTCAAGATTCAGCAGTGCAAAGCAACTCATGTCCTTACTCCAGGGCTAGATTGCCATAGCTGCCTGGAGCGGATGGCTATGATCTCATTGCATAGTCCGTGCTGTGGGTTTACCTGTGGTGCTCTTGCTTCTGTAAGGGATGTTCTAGAGTTTTGGGGTGTTTTTTGAGTTTTCAGTGTCTAGAATAATGTGTGGCCCTACCAAGAGTAACATTTTAAACCCATAAAGCTTAGGGTTTTACATGACTTCCCAGACATATGGCGTGAAGGTGAATGGCATGAAGGGCACAGCAATTGCTAGGATTTTGAAGGATAGCTTGATATGTAAGCTGCTATATTTTGTGGGGTCATGTTTAAACAAACCTGCCAGGATTCCTCCATAAAGAAAACACTTCCCAGACCTACTCCTACACCAAGTGGAACTCCAAACAGAGAGCCTATGCACAGACTCATCCATCTGAGGTGTAAATGCCCTGGGGACCAGGACCTGTGAGTGAAATAGGAAGCTAATTAATTTTTTTAATTTCAGAAGTACACATGGACGAGTAGCCAGGATCCACTGTAGCTATGCATCTGGGTTTTATCAGAGTTAATATGATTCTAGTAATCAACAGTTCTCCAACTTCTAGAGCCTGCTGAAACCATTCTGAAACTAGATGGAAGGTTATTTTTGCAATTGCTAATTCATTGATAGCTTGCTAAAAACAGAGAAGACCAAAATAAAGCATACTAAATTAATGTGTATTTCCTACACAGGTACTATAGAGAAAGACTTAAATGAAAAGATAGGAAAAAATTGAGCTAGTAAATTATTTTTTAAATTCTAATGAGTATGATCATCTTTCTATGCTGGGTAGGAGAAGAAAAACTCTAAATGGAATTTCTAAAGATATACAAGAAAATGTCTTGGAAATTAGATTAAAATATTAACACCTTCTAAATTTAAAAATAAATTTAGGCATTGCTCTATGTCAAGAGAAAAGAACTCAGATCCCTAGCACATAGGCTAGGCTTAAGGTCCCATTTCCCTTGATTCCAGGTTGTCAATACTTAACCCTCGCCAAACGCCTCTTACCCCTGACTCTTTTGGAAAACGAAGTTCATGTTTTTTACATGAATACTTCTGAAGTAATAAAAATCCTCAACATTCATAACTCCTCATTCTTCAAAGTGATGCATAAATCAGTCTCTAATCCCACATCTGAGTGCTCCCATGATCTAAACATTTTGCGTTATGCACAGCTTGATCTGTTAGTTATACACACAAAAGCACTGAGACAATAAGTTTTCACAATCTGAGACATCTGATATTTTGATGGACTCCAAGAAATTTGTAGACAGTTGGGAAGTTTCAAGCATTTGCACTCCTGAAACATGAAATCCGGGTTGTCCCAATAACAATCACTGTGTCCAGATGTACAGAAACAAATGTGCACCAGCACTGGAGAAACAGTGGAGAATGTGACTAATTCAAAACTACAATAAAAGAAAAATAAGGAAAATAAATGTATAGAAAGAAAAACTGCACAGACAATTTGTTTTTCTTTTCATACAAATTACATCATAACTTTCCATAGGTCAGCACAGTACAACTGTGATAATGACATTTGGGCTGCTGCTGTTGAGCCTTCTTTCTAAGGATATATCAACTTGCAGTCAAGTTGGTTGATTGAAAGCACTTTCCACTGTGAGTTAGCAGAGATTTGGGCAGGATATCCTGCTCCAAAGGGATAGACACTCTTTACTGTTTAGGGTACTCTCCTGAGAGGGGACAACTACAGATCTATATCTCTTTAGACAAAGAAAAGAATAAATGTCAGTGTTTACAGCATTCTGGATGAGTGCTTTTATCCTCTGAAAAGGAGCATATCACTATGATATTTTGAAAGAGAGCAGGAGTCTCTGCCTCATGCCAAAGGAAATCAAGATTCCAGATTGCAAATGAAGTCGGTAAATCCTTAGCGACACATTATATCCTCAGACACATCATGAAGTGAGACAACTCTGTCATCATGAAAAGAAAGACTTCATTTAAAACAAACATTTCTCCCACAGAGATTGTGCACAGCAGGATATGTGTTGTGAAGTACTTTAATTCCTGCTGTTGTTTGTAAGGCAGGTACAGCTACCATGGATTGTAAGGGGAATATTAATTTCAAATTAATAACAAACAAACAAATGAAACCACCACCACCATAAACTTCTTGGTAAAAGAAAATGCAGGGAAGAAAAAAACCGTACTAAAGTTGTTATGTAACATATAGGGAGTCAGGTGTGTAATTTATGAATATGGATTTCATAGCTGCAGACAGTTAGTATTGTCAATATTTTGCTTGTTAAGGTGACTGAAACCTACTTTATAGATTAAACCATATGTTTCACTTAGGTTTGTGCTTCTATGTACTTACTATATTTTAAATGGCATAATCAGTTTTGAGTTACGTAGAACTTGCAATAGGCTACTGAGGTCTTTCAGAAATTTTGGACTCCAATTTCTAGAAAGCATTTGCAGATCTTCAGCAAATGCACCAACAAAGTAAGCCAAGATGTTTTGATGTGTAGCTAAAATTAATATTCTAAACCTATACTATATTGCCAATTACCAGGGCAGTTAAATAGCTTGACTTTCAAAGTGCTGAAATCTCAAAACCATTTTGGCTGTCAATGGAAGTATCAGGTCTGATCTTATTTTTTTTCTGGTCAAAAATAAAGTTCTGCAAATAATTGTAACATCTCTTCGTTGTAAACAGTACTATACTGCCTGTAGAGAAGCATATGTTCAACACAGTGCAGAGTTCTATTAATGCAGCACCAATGTCAGAGATTTGGCTGCTTCCCAGAATCAACTGACAGCACTGTCTGGGCTCTGTATATTTAATATAACCTCTCCACACTGGAAGGAATTTGTGATTTGAAGTGATTTGAGAGAAGTAGCTACTACAAATCTCAATACCCATCCTGCAGACATTAAGAGAAAAAACAATTGTTTTGCACATCTGGTAAATTAATATTTTTTTTTTTAATTAATTGCCACAGAAAAGCATAAAATGCTGAAATTTTAGATGACTTGCAAGTTCAGATTTTTTGGTGTCCACTGTCAGCTGAAATCTTCTTTCTACTGCTGTTGCCTGCCAGTAGGTATCTTTTACCATTTTGTGGGTATCATATTTCCTATTTATTTTGTTTAAATGTACCTTCCTGGACTTGGATTTGTAGTATCTCCTATTGTAAATATTTTTAGAAAAGATGTAAACATTAAACAAACATACAGAAGACAGGTTTTCTTTTTTTTCCTGTGGATTATTTCATGTTTTTTTCCCTTTATACTCTGCAGCTTCAGACTCTGAGCAATCCTTTCCCAGACAAGCAGCTGTTGCTTTTCACAAAGGCAAAGTACACGTCTTCAGCTTACTAATGAGGGACTTTGGCCCATCTCATAGTTTAGAGATATTCACTTATAGAAACTGTAGGATAAATGAAAGTATAAACCTTTTGCATTCCCTTGCTTTCAATCATATAGAACTGATGCATGGTAAGACTTTTAATCTTACTGTTTTATTTAACCTGATGCATGAAAAAATCTAGCAGGAATGTGATCTAGAGGAAATTTTTATCCCAGTTTTTCTACCAGCATGCAAATGACTCGCCATTCCTATCTCAAAAATAATGACCTAATGAAAACCTTTGACAAGACAGTTCTTTAAGGGCAAACAAGAAGGTATTCTGCCCTGATAGTGATTACGTCATCATCAATAATGGAAACTAGAGACAACTCCTTTAGTTAGGAAAAAACCCTTTCAGTCATAAAAACATTATATAAAGACTTCTTACAAGAAATTTGGTCTATTTATTGCACCTGACAGGGTAGGGAATTTCCCTGGGACAAATGGGATCTTTTTTTGCACCTAATGATGTTCTGCTTGGCTTTTTGTTGTGATGTGGATGGTTGAAATACGTTATACTTTTTCTCTCAATTACATCTGTCCCAAAACATTTTGGCAAATATGAAAATAACAACTAAGCATACCCACTGCAGCCAGGACTATTTTGCCAACCAGTATAGCTGCAGCACCATGTGTCATCCAAGGAAGAGCCAGGAGGTACGGCACAATGATATGAAAGAATTAGCTCAACGCTTCTGGCTTAAGAAGAATTCTCCTCCTGTGACAGTATCTGGGTGTCAACTAATGTAGTAAGTCATGTATTTTATATGATTAAAAGACTGTGTTATAAATCTAAGAGTGTGCAGTTTGATTCTTACCAGATATGATGGAGATTTTTCTGTTCTTTTTTTTTCCTTAGAAGCCAGTAAATTGATCTCTATTTATACCAGAAGATATTACTTATATGAGAATTATGTTCCAGCCTGGTGAACAATCAAGTGTTTTGGTAGTGCCACAATCCTCTTACATTCTGCTTTCCAGGAAGCAGAAGCAGCAGCAGGCTGTTCTGAGTGACTCAGGGGGGTTTTGTTAGGCCAGAGATTCATCACTCCTTTCAGTGTGATGGAAGCAGTAGCAACCTCTGTCTATGGGGAGGGTTATAAGCAGCTGTAGGACAGAACATTTGACACTTTGCACAGTTCTTCTTCCTTAACAGACACTTTTCTGTCTGTAGGGAAAAACTAGATGGGGAAGATTCCTATGGATTTATTTCAGCTCATGATGCACTACTTGGATCACTTTAACTCAGGCTGCAAGGGAAGCACTCTAAATTCAGAAATACTGGATTTCATATTCTTGCACATACTGAATACAACTCTCTGGGTGCAAGTACATTATACATTTTCTATTGACATAATTCTGTAGGACATTTTTTTGTTAGAACCCATGAATTACTAAGTACCTAATATGGGATATGATCATAGACTGAATGGAGGCTGCACAAGCAAGCATCAAACTCTGTTTCCTCACTTTGTGTTTAACGGGAAATCTAAAGTAATTTTCTTTCAACATGCTTTAGTTTGGGGTTCTTCTTCCACACATTTATTTGAAAGATTATCAATAATCTTGATTAATAGTGATTAATTGTGATAATCAATAGTGATTCTTGCTTCTGTTCATTTACATTGAAGGAGGGCTTTGGGAAAAGAATTAAAATATAATGGGAACTGTTAAGTAGCAAAGATATCTAGAACTATATGTATACATTGAAATATCATAAGAAGACCCTAAACATATTCTTTGTTAATCTGGAGTCAGCATACAGCTGGACATCAAAAATACATAAACATAAGATAAAAACCTAACAGAAAGCACTGAGCAATTAGAAGAAAATGTGCCAGTCTTTAAGCCCAGAAACTAAACATTGGTTGAATATAAAATCTCTGGCAAAAATGTTGTAAAAACTTGGACGAGTCTGAGAAAATTATTAACACAGTAATTAATATTTGACTCTTAGAAGACTCATCACTAAGCCAAATGTGTAAAATAATGTAACAATTTAAAGACCAAAACAGTAAATAGATGCTACATTTTCATCTATTATGATAAAAGAAAAACAAACAAACAGAGGAAAAAAGATCATATTCTGATTGCATAGTTCCACTAGTATATATACCAATCACTGGCAAAGGGCACCAAAGAAATGATAATGATTTGTTTGTACAAAAAGCTTCTCTGTTTGGATCTGGATGACATGAAAGTAGGATATCTGACAGCTTCCCTTAGCTTGTCAGAGCATAATAGCAGCTTTCAGAAACAAAGCCTTGCCTGCAAAGAGACTCGCAATCACAGCAGAGGAAACTTGTAAAACAAAGATGAAGAACCTGGCAAAGGTGAAAAACTCTCCACAATATTTTAACGTAGTGTTTGAATTTCAAGCTCCGTTACTAATATCTCTCTGAAGCCAAAAATAGCTCAGCCTCTGAGGAGATCTGACCTCTGTCAACTTATTTTTTAAAACATTTTCAGATAGACATAAAGGAAGCTGATTTCATATTCTTGAATAGCCTTCTGACAAACGCAAAACAAAACAAAGAAAGAGAATAAGCATGAATGTGAGCACTGCCAAAGGCCCTAACATTGACTAGCGTCAAGAGACATTGCCCGCTTTCCACTGTTGTTCACATATTATTATTCTTGCTGAGATCATCTGCAGGTGATCAATCATCAGATACACACAAAGATAGTAAAAATATTAGTTAATCAAATATTAAGTGTCTGGACATTTTTGAGACCATTGTTAGCAGAATCCACACATAAATGTAGACATCACCATATGTCCTTGTGTGGCAGGAATGGCTATTGCCAAATCTGCATTAGGGAACTGTACATGGTGCAAAGGTTCCCAGATTAGGACAAAGAGCCTGTGAAGACAGACTGCTCAGCTGTGAAAGTTGAGAAAGCTTTCATGGCCTCATGCCTGAACAAATAGATGTCAGCCCATCATCTCGCTACTCCAATCGTCCAGTTTTGCACTTAGCACATAAATGCCTGCTGTCATGATGCAGATATATCCTCAAAAACATGGCAGAAGGAGAAAAGACAGGCCCCAAGTCACATATAACTACAGAAGAAAACAATTGCATAGATTTACATCCAGAAATGAACGGGAAGATAGCACAGTCTCTGGAAAGTGAAAATATAAAGCTCTATGTAGTAATTAGGATTACATAAAATTAAAATGAAAAAAAATTAAAAGGTAGCAAAACATGAAGTCGTGCTCCTAAGATTCAGTGTCATATTGAGTTCTATATCTGCAAATAAATGTAGTCTCTGTACTATTACTGAAGTGAAACAAACAACCATACTGTTGTTTCCATTATCAAGAAAACATCAAGTCTCTTGATCCTACTCACCATCAAGTAGGACTCCAAAAATGCAAATAATTTTATCAAAATACTGGGATGTTTCTAGGAAATGAAATTTTGGAAAAAGAAGCATGTTAGCTTTTCCTAAGAAAGGAGATGAAACTGCAAACTGGCAAGACTGCTAGGTATAGGGAGTGGTCTCTTGGATGCATGTTTATCAGAATGGTAATTTTTAGATGACATACACTGCTTTGCTTTCCTTTCCATCCCATATAACTTCCTGATAGTGTACTTTGTGACCCCAGAAGGACAGATGTCTGACAAAAGGCTGCTGTTTGCACTTTATTAATTCAATAAAGAAAACTATAACTGATTTTCATATTGCAGGATGAGCTTGCAGATAGGCAACTGGAATAAATAATAATTGGGACAGAACTGTTGGTTGATTTTTGCTTGTTTGTTTTCACAGGTGACTTAATTTCCTTAGTCAATATGAATTTTACCTTTTTGAATCACTACTTTATGATTTGGATCATATAAAACAGTCAAGATAGTTTATTGCAAAAAATGCAAGAGTAGATTTTACATTTTTCCCAGTTTTCCCCTGAGTTAGTAGGAAGAAGAAATTTGTGTAAACTTCTGATTCTAACAATAAAAATGAGGATAAAACTATATCTGTAATTGGTTTCCTACCATTTCAAATATTAGCTGTCACAAGACGTAGCATTACTTAAAGAGAGAGTTATGTTCTGGATAAATATTCTAGAATAATAAAAGCATAACAAGATGGGGTTTGTTGTGATTACTTTGCTTTTGTACAAGTGACCTGTCAGTAACAACCTTGACTCAGGAACATTTCTTAGAAAATGAGTAAATAAATAGAATAAATGACCTGTGGAAAAGTCTTGGGCCATCAGCTCTCCCAGCTGGTCATTAATTCCTCAGAAGTGCTACATACCCTGACCAGTAAGGCTTAATTAATGCATTAATACAGTGCCTAAATGCTAAAGTGCATTTTCTTTTTGTATAATTAATCTCTTGGGAATACTTTATTAATGGAGAAAGGTAATATATGTTTGTCAGAGATACCACTGTATTTCTTTTATTCACAGTAAACATAAATAAATTACAGAAAGCACTTCATGTGTTTGTACATTTCAGAGAGCTGTTGACTATTGGAAATGAAGGTCAAGAGCATGATTAGAAAGACTCATTATGTACTGATTCAATACTTTGATGGTATTCCTCATTAATGCATTTACCAGCCAGACAGAGCAGTCTATGAATTCTCAACAGGGCAGGCAAAACTGAATTTTGCTGCTTCTGACACAGGGAAACTAAAGGGCATGATGATGAAGGCAGAGGCAAAATCATAGATGTGGAACAAGATTCTTGGGGACCCCAGGCTTACTTTTCCCACAGCCACTTGAGAACGGATTCCTAGGGGTGTCGCCAATGATTGTGATGTGAATGGTGAATTCTGTTATTGGTATGCTTGCCTGCCTACAGCAGATGCTACTTGCATGCTAGGACATGTTTTATTTCATCAATGGCAGCAGCAGGAGCAAGGCTGGCTTTCTAGGGCTCTTAAGGAAACTGAGATATACAGCTAACAAGAACTCCAATAAACATTAATTTCCTGTCAGCATTGAGAACATGATGCAGCGCCAGTGGTCATAATTTAAACTTTTTTGGAACATAAATCTGGCCTTGCAATTTCTAAAGCTAATTAGGGGTTGTAGAAACTCACCTTCAATTAGACAGTTCCTGATTGCTTTATTAGTTGGATTTTAAATATTTTGGTTTTACATCTGACTCATAACCAATTAAGTTGTATTACTCAATGGACGGCCAAAGACAGTTCATTTCTAGATGACTATTAAACTACTATTTACATTCCTAAAGGGATGAAACAGAAGTTTGTTAGTATTTTGGAAGTATTTTTCTTATTTATGTCTAAATATTCTTATAGCTTTCAGACAAATCACTAGACTGCATTTCGAGCATCCATCTGCCTCTCAAAATATAAATATATATCTTTAAATATAAACATGATGCACTATTTTCATATATACTATTCCAATTTTAACCACTACTAAATAAAAGCTTCCCCTTTCCAATGTAAAAATGCACAAACAAACAAATCACAACTTGAGAGACAGATTTTTGATTAAGAATTATTTTCTTCACATCCAGAAAAGGACTTCCAGGCAGTTCGCAAATGATTAGAAAAAAACATTTTGTCATAAAAAGCATTGATTGTCATTGTAATTTATGTTTATCATCTTCCTTTCATTGAGGAATACTAATTTAAATAAAATTTAAATAAAAGGACTATCAGGAGAAATTCAGAGGTCTTAAACTCTATGCATTTTTCATCACATCAGTCTTTTATGGCACTCATTCATCTAGAAAAGTGGAAAAATACAATGGACATTTATAAAGGTCATATAAATAGGTTTCTTAGAATGGCAATTGAATTGCTCTCTGTTCTGCTAACATAACTGCTTTTGGAACCAGCTCAAGACTTCTCAGTAAAATAGACAAAAATGATTTTTTTCAATGTCATTAATGACAGTATTTGTGGTGTATCTGGGGTTCAGCTGCTTCCCATTTCAGAAGAATATGCTACCTCATTTTTCCTTCACTCAGTGGCACAGAACTTGAAAAGCATCCTACAGAAAACTACCCATGAAGAAGAGGGTTTTTTCTGCTTATGCTGATAGAACCAGGATCTACTCTTGCTCCTCAAATTGATTCAAACAAAATTCACAGCCAATGCAGATTTGTCATCTACAAAATCATGAACAAAATTGTCCTATATTTAAAGCAATCAACTGATGAGTTCAACTGCAAACAGATTTGTCGTCTGTTATAATTGATTTTAATATACCCTTTCCTACATTTCAGCATTTTTTATTAATTAAAAAATCCTTTTCAACATCTTTCTCTTTCCCTCCTCTCTGCCTCCTCCTCACAGGTATCTATAGCATTGTCAATGAAAGATGTTTAGCAAATTTCAGTCCCAAACAGAGTAGCGTTTGAAAGTAATAATAATGATAGACATAGACTACCTCATCACAATATTTGCTCCTTAAACCGCAGTCTGTTATTGTTCAGATAAAAATAAACTACTTTTCTAGCAGAATATTCATTTTAATGTTCCATTTTTAAAATAAATTTGCTCTAGCATGTCAAGAAAACCTGTAAAACATTGCAGTGTATGACTGATGTACTGCGTTATTTCACCAAATCTTTGATGCTAAGTAAGCCTCACTGCAATGGGCTACCTTGCATCTTTTATATAGATTTTCTTAAAACATATATTGTACATTTCAAACCGTAATATCACAAGATTGAAAGAGACATTAATTACCTGTACTGTTAATGACCAAGGGGTTAATTTGATGTCTGAGAAGTAAACAATAGATTTTTTTTTTACTTCAGATAGTGCTGAACTGGATACCAGACATTTAGTTTTTCTCCATTTACACTGACATATCTAAACCTTGAGGACCTGTCCCTAACAAATGCCCTGTCAAGGGGATGAGGAATACAGAGATGTGAGGGGATAGTATGTTTACAAATTTGCTCAGTGATTTTCATAGTTTCAAGAGGTTTCATGTGTTTGTCCAGAATGTTTTGATCTCTTTAATCAGTGACATCAATTTAAACATTTACAGAGAACTGTCAGAAAAAATTCTGAACAACTGTAAAACCGTGTTGTTGTGGAAGGAAGAAGGAAGGGTAGAGAGTTTACCAGGGATACTTTACTATCTTACTGGCTGTCAGAGGTAAACCCATGTTGATGGGAAAGGCATGGTTCAGCACAGGCAATCGAATTCGTCTTAGGTTTTGATGAGCCTTGTTTATGCATTTGTTTCCTTGCCACTTTTGTGATTGTAAATATAAAGGATCTGACAATGGAGATAGATTCTTTTTTTTTGTGTGGCAGGAAAGCAAATGGGGAAAATATTTGAAACTGGAAGCTCCGTGTTTGTTGACAATTAGATAGAAAAGACATCTCCCGATTGCCGTGGTTTCTGGAAATGAAAAAAATGTCAGAAATATGCAAACTGCTTAAGTCTTCTCTAAGCATTTGTGATGGCAAGCATTTCATGTTAAATGGATGAATATTTTTGTTCTTAAATCTATTGCCTTTCAGTAGTAGTATTTAGAAAGTACACTTGAGTGAATTTATCTTTCTGTGAACACATCATTCCTATGAGTCAAAATAATACTGTTCATGTGTGCCAAGGATATCTATTGTATGTGTGTGTATATGAAAAAAAGATATTTATCAATTGATATACAACACCTTTGTATAGATGACTGTGACTTCTTAAAGCCTCATAAATAAAATAATAGTCTTTTGTACTATACATGACATTGATTTAAATGTTTAACTGCAGACTATTATAGATGGCCTTGCAATGGTTACTAAGGTGGGACCCTGAATGAGTCCACAATGAGCTTAATGAATTACTAGTGTAATTAGGGCCAACTTCAGGTATTGGCAGGAGAGGCAGTTGCCTAGGCAGCACACTGGAATGGACAAGAAAATATTCATAGTGAAGCATTGGAGCAGGTTGCCTAGAGAGGCTCTGGATGTCCAGTCCTGGAGGTGTTCAAGGCCAGGTTGGATGAGGCTTTGAGCAACCTAATAAAGTGGAGGGTGTCTCTGCCCATGGAAGGGGTTGAATCTAGAGGATATTTAAGGTCCCTTCCAATTCAAACCATTCTATGTTTCTATGACTATCTTCCTCTAGCTATGCTGTTTGCTGGAAAGTCACTCTGATTAGCAAATATTGCCAGAAAGGTCAGAGTGTGTGGGCTAGGAGTTACTGCTATGTGGAACCAGGATGGCAGGAAAGAGGCAGTAAGCATGACATGAAATTCTGCCATCCCATTTCAGCTCTACTTCTTCTCCCTGTGTCTTCTTTTACTGCTGAAGGACTAGCCTTACATCTCCACACTCAGAGTGAAAAAAATCATTTTTGTCTATTTTACTGAGAAGTCTTGAGCTGGTTCCAAAAGCAGTTATGTTAGCAGAACAGAGAGCAATTCAATTGCCATTCTAAGAAACCTATTTATATGACCTTTATAAATGTCCATTGTATTTTTCCACTTTTCTAGATGAATGAGTGCCATAAAAGACTGATGTGATGAAAAATGCATAGAGTTTAAGACCTCTGAATTTCTCCTGATAGTCCTTTTATTATCAAATTTGACAATATCTTTTGAGAGATACATCCGATATTAATTAAAGACTTCAAATTACAGAGAATCTATCATATTCCTTGAAAAGCTCTTCCAGTCTTAATTACAACCACTGTTAATAATGTACAACTTACACATCATTAAAGTCTGAGCTTCAGGTTCCAGCTATTTGATGATTTCATACCCTCTGCTGTAATTTTATGAACCCTCGAGTATGACTTCTCTGTGTAGTGATCTATAGACTGGTCAACTCGCATCCTAACTTTATCCTCCAAAACCTAAATAGAGTCTTCTCTTTAACATGGGTCAGCTAACAACCATCCGCTGCCCTGAAGTAATATTCGGGCTAATTTAAGCTTAGGTCCCAGAGGGAACCACTTCATTAATACAGCATGTTATCTATTCAAATTAGTTAAGCTTGTAACAGCTACCTTGGGTACCTGTGTGCAGAGCTATACTGTGTAATGTAGGCACAACTGATCTCTGTGGCAACAGTTACAAGTTTAAAGAAATGACAAGAAGAGCACTCGGAATAAGAGAATAAATGGAGAAGATGGTCTAAAAAAATCCTCCAGGCCAAAACACATTAAAAGGAAAAACTTTAATAAAAGTGGAATCTTCCCAAAAATTAGCCTTGAAAAAAAAACCAAAAAACTGGGTTACATCCAGAAGAACTGAATTAAAAAAACATCTTACTCTACACTGTGAGAGAACATGGATGACTGTCAACGGCAGCCTGCTGGTATAGTGTAATGACCTTCATATTTCTGCACCACTTTCCTCGCATGAATTAAAGAAAGCCAGTGACAATCTACTTAACATTTAGCAAAGCAAATGTTAAAATTGACCAATAACTCTAAGTGCTTGGGAGTGTATTTTTTACAATAACATTGAAAAATATTTGCAGCAATGAGCTCTTACGTAAAAAGGCTTCATACTCTACACTTCCAATATTTTTTAGACGACTAACTTTCAAATTGTTAAGGCTTACTTAGACTATAAAAAATAGCTGTCATTCTAGACATGTTCCTGCAGAACAAAATGTCAAAACTAAGTGCAGAAGGATTCAACGAGATTTACAAAGGCTGTTTACCTTACACTAGTCTCCAAATAAGTGTTTCTTACTGCATCCCACTTCAAAACATGTATTCTTGCCTTATTCCAGGTAGACTAAACTGAGGGAAGTTATTTAGCTGGAAACGAATCTTTAATTTGCCAGGTGATATTTTTGCAAAACCAGTCCCTTAACTTGGTTCATCACAGCAATACAGTCCTTGAAAAAGGAGGAGATGGGAATAAGCAACCAGATATGACACTCCTCTCCAAGGACTCCTCATTAATGTTCAAGCACTTGCAGAACCACACCTTTCCATTAAGTAGTGCTTCACAGTAATTTAATTAAATCTCATAGGACTGTGCAAAGTGAGATAGCCCATGAAGGCCGATGAATCTGGCCTTTATTGACAGCAAATAACTTAGGATAGTCATGTAGAATGGGTTAAGTATCAAGTAAATTTAGAGCACCGTGCTGCAAACCGAGATATTCCAATTTAACTTGAGAACCTGCCTGTTTCTCTGTGATAATCAGTGAACTACTATATGTTACTCTGGCCCACACTCCTTTCTATGCAGTTTTCTTTGTTCAAATTAAGTACATTGAATTCTTCGTGATGTAAATCACCTTAATATTGGTCTTAAATATTGTTTGGTTTATAAAAAGCAAAACCAGGAGTTACTATTAATCACTGCTGCCTACCTGAGCATACCCATATGGGTTGTAATCTCTAGTTTCCCAGATTTCTAATGCTTCTAAACCTGCTAAATATAAACCTGTATATTTGTAAAATGAACAGAACTAGAAAAAATAGGCTTAGTTAAGATTTGTAGTTGTACTCTTTCACTATAATGTCTAATTTAGTATCTCCTTAATCATATAATTTGGAGACAACAGTGTAGATCATAACAGTTTTTATTTTCAGTCTTATGATTTAATTGCTGCTTCTGTAGGTTCTGCTTGTCTAGCGAGAACATTTGTCATACAGGTTTCTCTTGGGCTAGACAATATATTTAAAAATCTCTTTAAGCTAATTCTAATTTATGGTTGGTAGCAACTAAGAATACTGTATTAATAACTCTTGGTGGAAGGTCACCAGTGATGGGGTATTGGGACTTAGTCCTAGATACAGAGCTCATGAAGTCAATAGAAAGATATGCACTTCATGGAAATTGCAACGGTGAGCTTATATTACGATTGCAGAGCTACAGCTGATATGCTCTCTGCTAAAATGAAAAACTATGGGATTTGTTATACCAAAAGCAAAGGAGAGGTAGGCTTTCATACACTGATTCTTCTCGTGTGACCTTTATTTGCAGTCCAAGAGTAAAACCCCATTTATAGCAATCTTATATAAAGCTTATCTACCTCATAAGATTTTGATGTTAAGTTCTTCTCTGGCTCAACTATAGCATATATTTGACCACTCATATGTCCATTGAATGTATAATATCCTCTTTCAAAACTTAATGCCTGGTGAACTTAGTGTTTTCTGAGTGTGGAGGGGTGGGGAGGAGTTTAATTTCCAATGTTTCTTAGGCTGCCAAGACACTAGGGCAAGGAAAAGAAAACTCAGTCCTTTCCTACTCTTTTGGATTTATGTTATAATTAATTTGCCAATATATTGCATTTAACATGGCAACATCTAGGGACAGGTTGCAAAATAGCCAAAATACAATCACTAAGACTTGAATACTTAAATGCTTCCATAAATACAATATTTGTACCACTGATCTTCTTTCTACAACTGGCGATGAGTTTCCATGGTAAAAAATGTGTGCTGATGTAGATCTGCACAGATGTTATTCAAAGGAAATTCATATCCTAAGAATTCGGCGCTGTGCTGTTCTGACTAACTGCTGAAAAATCTTCCTGAGGTCCCGTCACTGTACACAGTGTCATCTCTAATGTTTTTAAACCATTTCCACTGAAGACTGTTTGCTAAAAATGCTACCAAAGTAAGTACAAATAGCCTTATTTGCTTCATATGCGGTGTCTGAGATAGTCATGAATGGACTTAAAACTACCCCTGCATGCAGCTGACATTTTCAAGCCGTAGTTTCGCAATTTACTGAAGCTGTCCTAAAACTGCCCTGCCCTGCTGTGTCTGCGTGAGCAATTATGTAGCAACGAGACTGCCAACTGCTCCAACACAAAGGGCTGGCAGGGACACACAGTTGAGACAGAGTACAGCACTGCAGCTTTTGGCAGTTGCTCCACTCTATGTCTCTCCGTTGACAGTGACACCAGGCACTTTTCAGTCTCTGAACACTCCAGTCTTGTAAAGTTGGAGAATTCCACTAAAAAGAAGAGTCTTTGTAATATGGCAAAAAAAGTCACTTCTTTTCATCTTTGCTTGTGCAGTGTGATAAATTTAATCATATTAATTTTCATATTTATTATGAAATAGGATATTCTTGTTTGCATCTTGTTGCTGTTGCTTTTAATTAGTGACCATTCTTTAAAAAAAATCTTAAATAAATAAAACCTAAAAATAAAAACTAAACCAAACCCCTATATATATATATATATATATAAGTTAGAACAGTATCACCACATGCTTTTTTGCTCTCTCCTAGGTACTCCACAACACAATTCCTCTGCTTTCACTCTGCCCCCAAAAGACAGGAACTAAGAGATCAATTTTGTATATGCTTTGTTTCATCGCCTTTATTTGTCAAATGTTCATCAGCAACATCAGATTTCTTCCTCCAAAACTAATTGAATAGCTAACAATGAGGTTTGCATTTGTGTTCCTGTTACATGGGGTTACACAGAGAAGTGGACTTGTACACTGCAAAAGTCTGTCACAGTTGGAGTGAATAATCCCTGCTCTGAGAATGTTACATATGCTTCATTCCAATACCTGTTTATCATAAAGTGTTTGAGCTATTCTGGGACAGCAGAGGGTTTAATTTCTTCCTTCTGATATAACTAATTTATGCATGTATGCTTCTATGTGTGATTACATTAATGAAAACTAACACGATTTCACAGGATGCCCCTAACCTGGAACAAAAAGATGTTGCATGCTGAAACAGACAAGAGGTTAGGTCATTTAAGAGATGAGAGATTTCGGCTAGCATCCTCTAAAGGAGAAAAGAACATCACACCCATGTCTTCTCTGTGAAAGTTGGGTGCTTCTGACCAGCAGATTATTGCATTAAAGAAGATCCTCATGACTACTGCATTGTCCTCCAATCCTTTTTGGTTTGTCTGTTGCAAAAGAAGAAGCTGTGCATGAAGTATATTTCATGAATTCACAATGAATTAGATATACAAGTGGATTTAAATTAAGAAAAGTGAATCTTTCAGACCACATTTAGGATTAGTCATGAAATAAGCACTCAGTCCAGCCAATATGGAGAGATTTCTGAGTGGTCAAGAACTCTCCCCAAACTTGTGATGCCTCTGAAATAAAACCTATACTTTGAACTTAGGAGTTTATGTACTTCTGCTGCTTGGGGAGTTAGGTAGAAGTTGCAAGAGTTTACTGGACATCTAGTTACCTCAGTTCAGATCCTACCTAAATACCTGGCTCTTTTTTGCATATGGGCTCAATGTCTCATTTATTTATGAACTTTTATATTATTATCCTTTTTGACCCTGGCAAAGATTTTGTTGCAGTTTAGCTGATTATCCTACTCTTCACTTCCATCTGTTAGCACTTGGCCTATACTCAGGCAGGATAACGCTGCTAGTGTTCTCAAGATAATTCAGATAGCTGATTTTGGTATCAGTACAGGATGCTTTCCCTGAAGCAGAACACATCTCCAACCATGATCCATGATTTGTTATATTAAGAACTTGAAGTGATAGTGAAGTCACTTTCCCATGAGCCAAAACTCATTTTCTTGGCAGATATTTTACAGCATCTTTTTCCTGCTGATGGCCCACCAGCCTTGTTTTTCATCTATTCGTAGTTACAAAAAATATTTGAAAACATAACAATATAATACAATTTGTCGCCAGATGGTCAGTGTTTCTAGAAATAAAAATGTAAATGTTAACTTTTAATAGTTACTTTCACAACTAACAGTTGTTCTGAAAGTGACCTTGATTTTACTGACCACATTGTAACCAAGGAAGGCAGAATGCCAATGCAATTCAGGCTCATTTTATGCAAAAGAGCTGGTTACAACCCAGTCACTATTTCTAATTACCTTAATCCAACTCCTTTGAAGTTTACTTCACTTAATCGTTTCTCCTGGATACCAGTTGAACTCATGAGGTATACGGTTTGTTGTTGTAGTACAGTAATTATGGGTCTCTGCTGACTATCGAAAATTAAGAGCAAAATAATTGAATACTAGTTTTAACACTATTATTATTTAGGGCTTTGGGTTTGTTTGGGTTTTTTTTCAATGACTTGAAAATGGCAGAAAGCAAGTAGCCTATACTGGTTTAAATCACACATGGTTAAGGATGCTCTTTCTTTGCAATTGACTTACTAGAAAATTAGCAGTAAGTATTCTGCCAGTGTGTTTTGATAATGTGAAAGAGCTTCTGCAGAAAAAGTGAAATGCCTTACAAATGCCTTTAATGCCTTATAAATAAGACTTTGTCAAGATGGTATCATCTGTGAATGCATAGGGCCAGCCAATAATTCATTTTCATGCTTCTTCACAAATATAACACTGCAATTGAACACAGTGTACGTAACGATCTCATGACAACACCCAGACAGCGAGACGGGATTTTGCAAGAGCTTTACTCTTGTTTTTAACCTAACCTAAGTCCTCCAAACGTTCTCCTCATTCAGAATTACCAGATAACTTACGGGAGAAGTCTTTCTCTGAGACTTCGGTATGTTCCAGAATGGGTCAGCCTTGGGAGAAACATTATGGGTACAGTGAAGCGTGCAACGGGAATAAAGGGAAAAAGATTTGGGAAGCTTTCATTTGTAGTGATTTGCACTCAGTTTCTACTGACTTAAAAGAAGAATGTGGCCTCTATTGTTGCTTTATGTTTCCCTTTGCTCTCCTCTTGGAATAACTTCCCCAGTACCATTAAAAGGCAGAATTTTAATGGATTCAAGGTCACGGAATTATGTGCTGATCTTTCGTCATTATGCAAATGTCTTCTGATGGGAAGATATGATCCAGGCAATAATCAGTATTTTTCCCTCTTAAGCCAAGTCCATGGGGCACATCTGAAAGATTAGGATGGTTCCAGACGTAGTTCATCATTGATGGAAACGTGCATAATTTAATAATTTAAGCCTTCTAAGGTGCTCTCCATAGCACAAAGAAACAGAATCAGTATCTGTAATGTATGACGATTATATATTCATATATTCATTTCAAGATAGTTATACATGGAGTAGCTTAAGAAATACTTAACTATGCAACTGTATTTTCTCAGATATGGGGGGGCATAGAAAAGTCAAGAATATAGGTTATGCATGGGAAAATATAAACATGGCAATTGGTGACGAACGTAAAAAATCTCCCATCCTCTCCTCTCCTCTCCTCTCCTCTCCTCTCCTCTCCTCTCCTCTCCTCTCCTCTCCTCTCCTCTCCTCTCCTCTCCTCTCCTCTCCTCTCCTCTCCTCTCCTCTCCTCTCCTCTCCCTCTCCTCTCCTCTCCCTCTCCTCTCCCTCTCCTCTCCCTCTCCTCTCCCTCTCCTCTCCCTCTCCTCTCCCTCTCCTCTCCCTCTCCTCTCCTCTCCTCTCCTCTCCTCTCCTCTCCTCTCCTCTCCTCCAGCACACTTACTACTAAAGAATATCTTGGTATTACATCAGGCAGCTTATAAAACCAGGCTGGGAAAGCCACCACCGGCAATACAAGCCGGGATACAAAACCGGGAACGCCGTTACACCTCCCGAATTCCGCCGCGGCCGGAGCACGGGCACCCGGCGCGCCCCTCACCGCACCGCCGACCGCGAAGGCGCGGAAGGGCAGAGGTTTTTACACCTCGTTACAGCTTTATGTTTTACTTCCAAAGGCTTCGGCTGAAGCTGCGTGAGAGCTATTTTAACGCACAGCGTCAAACCGAAGCGGCTGCGAGGGAGAGGTAGTTACAAGGACTGAGCGCTCTATCAAGCAGAGGCGGCGCGTCCCCGCGGTTTCCGAGCCGCAGGCGCCGCTCGGTATCGATTCCACGCTCCCAAAGTTGCTGCCCGCGGGAGAGGCGGCTCCCGCCCAGCCCCGCTCGCCGCCGCCGCCGCCACGGGGGCGACTCCCCGCGGCCCCTTCGCTCGCACCGAGAGCCCGCCCCTCCCCGCGGCCTCGGGGCAGCACCCGCTCGGCCCCGCCTCCCCCCGCCGCCCCCGCCGCTCCGGGCCCTGCCCCCGGGCTCGGCCGCCGGAGCCGGGAGCCGGGCTGGGCTGGGGAGCGGCTCGACGCAGCCGCAGGGAAGCGGAGCAGCGGGGAGCCCGCCCGCCCCCGGAGCGGAGCGCGGAGCATCGGCACATCCCCCCGCCGCCTCCTCCTCCCCTTCCCGCCCCTCCGGCGCGACATCCCTGCGAGTTCGCTTCGCCGCCGCGTCTCCCCCGCCATCCGCATCTGCCGGCGGAGGTCGAAGTTGCGGCCAGCCCGGGTGGGAAGGCGGCGGGGTAAGGGGACCGGAGCCGGACCCAGCCCGGACCACCCGAGCGGAGCTGCCGCCGCCCGCATCCCCCCCCGGCTCGGGGCTGGAGAGCCACGCCGCCCCGGCTCCCCGCGGTAAGGCTGGAGTCGCTCGGGGTCGCGGGGCGCGCCCGTCGTCGCCGCCGCCGAAACTTGAGTTCAAGTTGTGCGGCCCCGGGGCGGCGCGGAGGGCAACGCGGCGGCGGGCGGGCGCCCTCTGCTGGCCGCTCCGCGTCCCTCCCGGCGCGGGGGGCGGGCGCTCTGCCGCCACGGACGAACACGCCTTCGTGCCGCGGGCAGGACCGCGCCGCGGCTGGAGGTACGCGTCTGTCGGTGTGTTTATCCGTTGTTTTGAGCTCCGTCTAATTTTGGTAACGCCTTTCAGATTAATTTTCTCGGTATCGTCACGGGAAAACGTGCCCTAAGGCCTCGTAGTCGCGCAGCAAAAGGTGAACTGAAATACGCTTAAGTAGCCGGTACTGAACTGAAGTTGTCGGAGATACATTGTGGAACTTTGGAAATGGTTCTTTTTACTTAATTTCTATGAAAGAAAAGTTGTAAATTTTGACAATGCTTCTTTTTACTTCATTTCTATAAAAGCAAAGTTGTAAATTTTGAAAATGTTTCTTTTTACTTCATTTCTATAAAAGAATAGCTGTAAATTTTGAAAATGCTTCTTTTTACTTTATTTCTTTAAAAAAAAAAAAAGTTGTAATAACTCTCATCTTTCCCGAGAAGTTATCAATACTTTGTGATCTCTTAAAGTACTTTCGATGTTCTGACTCTTACAGAGCCTCAGAGAACTTTTGTTTGTTTCCACAGAGAGAACCAACTATGCGAAGTGGCAAGAAAACTGAAACTACTCTTTTAGCAGAAAAATGTTGGCTTTCTGCGCCTTTCACGTGTTTTCCGTTTGCTTCGTAATGGGAGGAGCAGGATTATCTGAATCACTGAGGCAAAGTTTGGGCATCGTTGGCTGAAGATAAGATGAAAGAAGACTTGAAAATATGTCAATATTCTCTGACTATTAATTCAGACATACGTTTCACAAGCAGAGGGGAATAGTGGGAAAAGCACTGCAGTTTCATCAAAAGGAGCTAATGGAGGACCTATGTTGATTTTAATTTTTTTATTAATTTTTTGCCTTCCTACTCTTCCATGAGTCCCAAAAGAGAAAGATGGAAAGACTGTGTATACAAGGTGAGATAGGGGAAGGCTGAAGGCAATAGCTTCAGTTAGGGAGCCTTTTTTCCAAGTGCTGGAAATTCCCTATTTCATCCAATACAACACATTGTTTCAAATAAATTATATAAATTTGTGATTAGTGGAGTGTTTGTCAGCTCTGGAGGTGGAATTTGACCTGATTGATAGCTTTTTGAAAAAGTGAATGTATGACTTTGATTCCTTTTTTCAAGTCAGGTTTTTCAAGTTGTCAAAGGAGAGTGTTTCAGTCTGTTACTGTGTATTGTCAACCTGTGTTTTATATGCATATCTTAGAGATTTTACTTTTTTTCTAATTTTAGTATTTATGCTGTAGTGTTGTGTTTGAGAAAAGTGTGAACAGACAAGGCTCCTGAGATTTAAGTTTTTGACAGCCTTGTTATTTCTATATGGCAGCTCAGATTGTAAGTAATCTGAGTATCTGTTAGAATGCACAGTACATGCTAAGTATTTTTTGCCTAAAAATATGCCTTAAGATGTTAATTTTTTTATTAATTGGAACAAAGTCTGATATCTGAACGCTGCTTAGCTAGGAAATGCATGCCTGGGGAAGAGGAGCTGTCTAATGGATCATGGCTCTGATGTTCACGGGGCATACTTTATTTCTAGCATTAATGATGTTTGCTGTCTTTACTTTTGAAGAATCTGTGAGCAATTACTCTGACTGGGTGACTTTCGTAGAAAATGTAGATCAATATGAAAAACAGCAACTTGAAGGTCTTAGTTCTGAGCAGAAGCTGAAAAAAACAGTTCTTCATCCAAGCTTGTATTTTGATGCTGAAGATGTCCCAGCACTAAGGCAGAAGGCTCATACGAGCCATTCTCATCTATTTAGGGCCATTAGAAGTGCAGTGACGGTTATGCTATCTAATCCATTATACTACCTACCTCCACCCAAGCATGTTGATTTTGCTGCGAAGTGGAATGAGATTTACGGTAACAATCTGCCAACTCTAGCATTTTATTGTTTGTTATGCCCCGAAGATAAAGCTGCGTTTGATTTTGCCCTAGAATATATGGATAGGATGTCTGGCTACGAGAACTGGTTGGTTGAGAATGCACCTGGAGATGAAGTGCCACTTGGTCACTCCCTAACAGGATTCGCCACTGCTTTTGACTTCCTGTATAATTCACTGGAAAATGAGAGAAGGCAAAAATACCTGGAGAAGATATGGTCTGTAAGTGAGGAAATGTATGAGTACTCAAAGATTCGTTCCTGGGGAAAGCAGCTTCTCCATAATCACCAAGCAACCAATATGCTTGCTTTGCTTATTGGGGCTTTAGTTGCAGGCGTAGACAAAGGAAATCAGGCAAATATTTGGAAGCACACTGTTGTTGAGGTGATGGAGAAAGCAATGTTTCTGCTCAATCATATTGTAGACGGTTCTCTGGATGAGGGAGTGGCTTATGGGAGTTACACATCCAAGTCAGTAACCCAGTATGTTTTCCTAGCCCAGCGCCACTTTGGTATTAACAACTTGGATAATAACTGGCTCAAAATGCACTTTTGGTTTTACTATGCCACCCTGTTACCGGGCTTTCAGAGGACTGTGGGCATAGCAGATTCTAATTACAACTGGTTTTATGGTCCTGAGAGCCAACTAGTTTTCTTGGATAAATTTATCATGAAGAATGGAGCTGGCAACTGGCTGGCACAGCAGATTAGAAAACATAGACCCAAGGACGGGCCAATGGTGCCGTCCACTGCACAGAGGTGGAGCACACTGCACACTGAATTTATATGGTATGCTGCTGAAATCAGTCCTCAGCCGCCTCCTGACTATGGTACTGCTAAAATGCACGTGTTTCCTAACTGGGGAGTAGTCACTTACGGGGCTGGATTGCCAAACAGTCAAACAAACACTTTTGTGTCCTTTAAGTCTGGAAAACTTGGTGGACGTGCTGTCTACGATATTGTTCACTTTCAACCATATGCCTGGATTGATGGGTGGAGAAGTTTCAATCCGGGACATGAACATCCTGATCAGAACTCTTTCACTTTTGCTCCCAATGGACAGGTGTTTGTGTCTGAGGCTCTTTATGGACCTAAACTCAGCCACCTGAACAATGTCTTGGTCTTCGCTCCATCTCCTACGAGCCAGTGCAACCAGCCTTGGGAGGGACAGCTTGGCGAGTGTGCCCAATGGCTGAAGTGGATTGGTGATGAGGTTGGAGACTCAGCTGGAGAAATTATAACAGCCTCCCAGGCTGGAGACATGATGTTTGTGAGTGGTGAGGCGGTATCTGCTTACACATCAGCAATGAAATTGAAAAGTGTGTATCGCATTTTGCTGCTCTTAAATTCTCAGACATTATTAGTAGTAGACCATATTGAGAAGGAGGAAGACTCTCCTGTTAATTCTGTCAGTGCCTTTTTTCATAACCTTGATATTGATTTTAAATACATACCGTATAAATTTAAGAACAAATACAATGGAGCTATGATGGATGTGTGGGATGCCCACTACAAGATGTTTTGGTTTGACCATCATGGGAGTAGTCCTGTTGCTAGGATACAGGAGGCAGAACAAGCTGCTGAATTCAAAAAACGATGGACTCAGTTTGTAAATGTTACCTTTCCAATGAAAAACACACTTACAAGGATTGTTTACCTTTTCTATGGCCCATACGTCAATGTTTCTAACTGCAGACTCATAGACAATGCAAAATCTGGATTTCAGATTTCACTCAGTGTCAACAACACTGAAAATACCATCTCTGTTGTGACTGAATATCAGAATTTAAAGACAAGATTCGATTATTTGGGATTTGGTGGTTTTGCCAAAGTAGTCCATGAAAACAAAGTGACTAAGTTTGCTCTAGGTACTGAATCTGTGGAAAAACGGATACAAAATATGAGGATAATTTTCCCGTTTGGATTCAAAGTAAACATAATTGCAGGTTTAGTTTTGGGTGTTAGTTTGATCATACTGGCTTTTCACTGGCGGTTTTACATATCCTTCAGTAAAATATTGCGTTGGATCCTGATACTGGTTGTTACACTGTGGATTATTGAATTGGTGGATGTGTGGAGCACGTGTACTCAGCCCATCTGTGCAAAATGGAACGGTGACATGACAAGACTAGAACATGATAAAAGCAATAAAGCCAAACAATTAGAAGGAAACCCTGTTGTTTTACCAGATGTTATCATTACTTCACTTCCCACTTCTGGTGCAGAAATTTTAAAACAGCTGTTTTTCAATAGCAGTGACTTCTTATACATCAGGATACCTACACCCTATCTTGAAATTCCTGAAACTGAATTTGGAATTAATTCCTTTGTAGATCCATGTGAATGGAAGGTTTCTCATGTCCAGAATGGTCATTTTCGTCTTATCCAAGGGTGGCTTCAATCTCTAGTTCGAGACACAAAGTTACATTTACAAAACATTCATTTATATGAAGCCAGCAAAAGTAAAATTGCTCAGCATTCTGCCATAAGCAAGGACAAAAAGAAAAGATCCAGAAAGAGAGAATCTTTGTCAGAGCAAAGAAGCAGGGCAAGAGGGAGTCAAGATAAAGATGCTGAATATATTAGAGAACTGAGAAGACATCTCAACTATTACCCGAATGCACGACCTGTGCTTAGTTTAAGTAGCGGGAGCTGGACACTAAAGCTTCCCTTCTTTCAGGAAATCCTAGGACCATCAATGAGAGCATTATATGTAGTAAGAGACCCACGGGCATGGATCTATTCAATGTTGTACAAGAATAAGCCAAGCCTTTATTCCTTGAAAAATGTTCCACAACACTTGGCTGCAATGTTTAAACTGCAGAACGGTAAAGGAAAATGTAGTTTAAATGAAGGCTATGCCTTTGAATATGAATCACTAAGAAAAGAACTTTCAAATTCAAATTCAAATGCTGTTTCTATATTGTCCTATTTATGGTTAGCAAACACAGCAGCAGCACTGAGAATAAATGGGGACTTGCTGCCAACAAACTATCAGTTGGTCAAGTTTGAAGATATTGTGAGCTTTCCTCAGAAGACGGCTGAAACAATTTTTGCCTTTCTTGGTATTCCTCTTTCTCCTGCTAGCTTAAACCAAATATTATTTGCCACTTCCACCAGTCTTTTCTATCTTCCTTATGAAGGGGAAATTTCACCAAGTAGCATTCATGCCTGGAAACAAAACATGCCCAATGAAGAGATTAGACAGATTGAAGATATCTGTTGTTCTCTAATGGACCACTTAGGATACCCAAAGTTTGTAGAGTAAATGCTGCCGGTCAGCAGAAATTTGCACTAACGATCTCTGGCTCCCGATTTGTGAATAAATATTAAAGAATTTTGTTTATTCTTGTAAAATGTGTACAGTGCTACTCTCAGAGAGATTATTTTAAGAAAAATGATAGTTGTTCCTGCAGCTGTGAGGTGGTTGTTTTGTTTTTTGTTTTGATGGAGTTTTTTTGTTTTGATATGTTTTTTAAAAGATGTTGCAACTACTTTTGCTGCCTTTCAAAAAAAAAACCTGTGTGAACCTTTGTAGAGCTACCAGCTGGGGACTCTATAGCTCAGGGGTTTAGTAATAGAATATGGAGCTTTTCACCTCTAGCTCAACAGCTTCACTCCAGCCCAAGTGGTCAATTCCTGAAAGTATTTACCATCTGATGATTGTATGACTGCTTATGTGAAATTCAACTGGTTAAACTAGTCCAGTTCCCAATGGTGATAATTAGCCCCTTTGGACAGGTTTACTAATGCATTTTGTCTGTTTCGCACTGGTCACTGTAGTGGTGCAAAATAAACATAAGCTTAGATTTAAGTCTGTTCAGCATCCCTTCAGCAGGAGGGAAGAGTCAGAACACATGAGTGAATCTAATTCCTTATTTACGGTCTCAACAGGCCCTGTCATTATAGAATATAGTTCCTTCAGCTCAGAAATGTGTCACTGAAGTTGGGGTTTGTGCTTTGACAAAAGAGGAGACTCGATCCTCCATGCCTGACAATGTGGTGCCCTTTGCGAGCCTGGAGTAGACTGTCACGAGAAAAAGAAATGGAACAAAGTCTAAGTAACCAACACGGTGTCCCAAATGAAGAGTTAAATTTGGAGAAGACTTTGTATAGTTTTGCCCTGCCTCAACCTAACTTAATTTTGAAGGTTGTTAATGTCTTGGCTCCTTGCTTTACCCTGTACCTCTTGTCTGAGAGGTTCTGCAAGGATTTTCACTCTTTGAGTGAGACTCTTCCATCCTTCCTTGTTTTAACACATTTCTCAGCTGATTATTGTGCATAGTTTCACCGAGACCAATGCAAATATTTGATGTCATTGTCAATGGTTTATTGTTGATGTCTGCTTAAAATGGCAATCTGAGATTAGAAGATTTTAAATAAATCCCCAAGTCTGTGTTACTGATGAATGTTTTGCCTTTCTGTGTAATGAATTTCTGAAGGACAACCATTGCTAACCTCAGGTCTTCTTTCAGAGAGCGGGGGAATCTGAAAATCACCCATCGCTCCGCCACCTGACATTTGAGTGATGTTTTGTTGCAGTAAACTATTTCCAAAGTTGTCTGATTTTTATCATGATTAGCGTTTCTTTAACATGGTACTGTAATATGATGTTGGTTTGGGAACAGATAAGCTTGATAGGATAGATGTGTCTTTGTCACAGCTTATTTTCTTCAGTCACACTCCTTGCTTATGCATGGCCATTAAGAAAATATTTTCCCATTTCCCAATTTAACTTGCTCAGCTTTCTTTGGAAACCTATGCATATTGTAAACGTCTGCAGACGTATAAATCAGATCACAAGGAGACATCTGTTTATTTTACCATCTGTTTTCTGTTACAACTGGAATTGTCTTGAAATATGCGTTAGTTGGTTTGTGGGAGGTGAGATCAGAGCTTTAGCTTCTTATATTAAAATATGTATATAATTACTGTTTATTTGGATGGTAAACATTAGTCGATGTCAATACAAATTACTGGTACCCTTGCTATTTTTTAATATAAAGGAGTTCTTGCCTTTCATTCCAGTCTTACTATTTTGCCCCTGCCTTACCCTGCTGTCTTGTCTCTCCCATACATATATTTCACATCCTTTGGAGCACATTGTGATATCTCATTATGACCTAGATAAAAGTAGCTTTCTTGGCCAGTCATTAGTATGTCAAAATAGGCCTCTAGCACAATAAAGCTATTGATATTTTGCGGTCTCACTAACCATAACTTAGCTGTCTTTTAGCAGTAGTTGCTTTTTCCCCCTTCAGTCCTAGATTTCACCCCTGACTAGGTGGAATGCCATATTAAAAGAAATGCTAAACAAGTTAATTTACTGACACGTTAGTGAAACTTTGGTTTTCAAGTATCATTCTTTCAAATTTGCTTCTCTCTGAAGCCACTTTTTATGTATGTTAAAAAAAGAAAAAAATTATTAATGTCTGTACAGTCTGTACTTGACAGAATAAGTTTCACCATTTGCTTTCTATTTCCAGGATTTACACTGTAGAATCAGAACAAATAAAAAGACTTTTCTGTGTCAGATGTTTTAGGGCAGCTGAAAGTAAGAATTAATACTGTGTATTTGTGGAAGTAGAAAGAGACCTTTAAATCCCTTCCTGAAATTGCCATGTGGAATGTCACAATAGCCTCTAAACCAACTTTCTATTTGTTGTTGAGGAGTTTGAGTGGACAGAATCATTTGTTGAGAGCATCATCTGTGCTGCTTTTGGAATACAGGTTATTCTATGCACTAAGCTCATAATAGCATTGTTACTATCATTAATTATATGCAAGATTTAGGAGCTATTTCTTTTGGGTACTGTACTTTCCCAGTTCAAAGAACACATAACCAGTTATTCGGATTTCATTGCATTGTATGTTCCTTATACAAATGTAAAAATGTAGAAGAAAACTCTGTTCATTGTTTTTAAATCTCGTGAGGGCAAGTGCGTTATAATCATTATGCTAAAAATATGTAAAAGGAAAAGTAGTGTCTTGGAAAACAACAGAGTAGAAATGCCTAAGTTATTGCAAGTCTCCAACTTTCAATCAAATAATCATTTTATTTAGTTTTAGATGATGTTACATGACCACTTGACCAAAGTTATTACTAAACAGGTAGAATCCCAGCTATGGGGCTGAATGACTTTGTGTTGAGATTGTGGCCTTCTACTTGTATGAATAGCAACCAAGACACAACAGAAAGCTGAATAAACATGCATATGGCTGATTAGAATGCCTGCTAAAAGATGCAGATCTGTGACTTTGTAGAATAAATTTCAGTGGCACCATCCATAAAACGACACTGGTGGTATGGAGAAGCAAGTGAGGTCTGGTGTTCAAAAACTAAAAAATACTTCTGATTTTCTGTATTAAAGGGTAAGTTTCAATTTTGTGTCTGTACTGATATTAAGTCAAATTGGTCATTAAAGAGATTTTCTTTTTTTCTTAAGCAAGTGTTCTTGTTCAGACTAATGTGGTTCTGTATATTAAGAATATGACTGCAATGTCATAATATGAAATGATTTTTATGGATATGCAGATTTATCCTCAAAATTCTGGTGTCACTATCATCCAGAGGAAGAATGGTCACTATATAGCCACAGACATTAACCTCCCCTTTCTCCATATAATAATGTTTAAGATTGTCAGTAAAATTTGAGAATTGTTAGACCTTTTTGGAAAGCATGTCTGTTCTGGTATTTTCTATTGAAAAGTGTTCTGGCGCTTTCAGTTACACTTACATAAATATGCTCATGAAAACTAGTCTCAGTACTTTATTTAACTTATCTTTTTCTCCCCCTGTTAAATGTTGAAAATTATTTGTACTATATTGTAGCTTGAACTAATTATGAGTCAGCTGACGTATTTTTAAAAAGCAGGCTTTATTTAAATGCATGTATTTCTGAATCATGTTTGGAAGCCCAAGAAAACTAAACGCCAAAGAAAACATTTCAGTTATTTGCTTACTTTGTAACTAAGTGACATTGACCCCGGGGAGATGCACATGGCTTTTGGCATTCAGCGTTCTGTCAAATCGCATGAATCTATAGTCTCTGAGCATATCTAAGTGCCTGTATTGCTCCCAGTAGTTTTTTTCCAGGAGCAGTGTCTGTGGAGACGACCCTTGTTATCATGGTCGGATTGGTTCCTTTCACCTTCTCAGCATGCAGTCAGCATGCAGTCCTCATTGGATTTGTGTTTGAGCAGTTAATTTGCCAGATCCAGGGCTGAATTTCTGTACAAGATCCTCAATTATATGTAAAATATGAGGCACAACTCATATGACAGTGTAATACTATTCTGATGGTGCTGGAACGCAAATCAAACAAAACATACACTTTAGGTTTTATGAAATTATTGGTAACTGACTTGTAAAGCTACAGTCATGGATCATATTTTTTTTTTGAAACTGTAGAAATGGTTTCAGTTGCTCTTGAAATTTAATGATGTGACTGCTAGGGGAGTCCTGGCTTCACCTGACAGTTAATTATTTCTGTTATTAGTCTTAGACACACTATTTATTTGATGAACGTGAACTTTCATAATCTACTGTAGAATACTGCATTTGCTGAAAATATTTGAATTGCACAATTTGAGAATAAGGATAAAAATATGTTAGCTTAATATTTTTGTAAGTTACAAAAGTTACCCCCTTTGCAAATGGCCTATGTTTTGGGTTCCATATGTTGGAATATTTTATAATTAGAAACTGTGATATTTATTTAGTTGACTTAGAAGTAATTTATCAGAATTGTTTCTTTTTAGTTACACATAAAGAGATTATGTACTAGATCTTAACTCTTCTATGAACAGGACATCATAAACATTCCTTCCTTTGTCCAGACTACCTTTTAGCTTTGATTCAGACTAAAGTCTTTCTTTAAATCTCACCATAAATGTAGTGGTCTTTTGAGTGAGGAGTTTGTCTGAGGACTCTATATAAAAGTCTCAAATCCCATTTCATTGCATTTCAGTGTGCAATATTATGGACTATGAGTGACGGATCAAATCTCCAAATTGTGAGCTCTTCAGAACTGGGCCATAAGTCGAATGATGCCTTGCTGACTTCAATAACTGCTTTGCCATTGACTTCAACAGAACCAAAATATTATCTGCTATCGTGAAACTGTTGTCATCTAGTTCGCCTGAATATTCCAAAACAGCAGAAATTACAGCAAGTAAATACCTGAAAAATGATCATGAAAGATTACTGTTCTTGTTATTTGATGAAAAAAGAAAATGCATTATAATAACATAAAAAATATAAATTGGTCTGTAGCCCTTATCAAACCTACCTGCAGGCTGTCTGATAAATTTATAAACTCATAAGAGAAAGTACAGAAACAAACAGCTATTCAAAGTAATGTACAAAGCAGTTTCAAATGTCAGAACTTTGATTTTCTTTATTGAGGAGAAATTTGCTGATATGTGATCTACATTATTCCACAAAGGATGTGAATGGGTAATCTTTTGCTCTCTCAAAATACTAAATAATGGCAAAGTGCTGTTTCACATTACTGAAATTATACTCTTCGAAATTAAATAATACATCTTTTGAGCTGACAATATGCTGAGAGCTATATGTGATGTAGGAGAACAAAGACAGTCTGATTTCATTCACACCTGTCTAACAGAAAAATTTCTGAAAGAGTCTTCATTTATGCTGGAATAAACTCAACATTTAGTTTACTGTCTTCACTGAGAAAGGTATCGTAGTGTTTAAGAGCGTGAACTGAATTAATCTTTCTCACATTAGGTAATTTAGCTTTTACACCTAAGTAAGGAGCCTTGTCAATCTAAAATCAATGGAAAGTGAGTGTCACCTTCAAAAGTAAATCAGACATAGCTTACCTCTTTGTAAATCCTCAAAAGTCAAGGGTGACTTACTTAGATGTCCACTGAAAGACCTCAAATTAAGTAGGGTGAATTTGGCTTTAAAGATGTATCGTCTGTGTCTGAGCTGTTCTAATGCATACACTGTCAAAACAAATTTTTATGAAACATCCTGCATAAAATAAAATAATTCTTAGTAAAATAGTACTTGTGTGTTATACTTTTTTCTTCTTAAATTATTCCACCACTTATATCAGAAACTTTGTAATGTTGTCAAGTGTATGTATTTAAATTTTTTAAATATTGCTGGTTTTATTTGTTTTGAATAAGGGACCCATTGTTATCTTTCAGAAAGTATTGATGGCAAGACTGGATTCTGTCTTGCCTCAGATGCACAGTGAGTATGTTTGCTGGTAAGTAAAAAACCACAAAATAGCTATATTCACAGAATAAAAAGGGGGCTTTGCTACTTAGTTCCTGGAAACTGAACAGCTGGTGTAATCCATAATTTTTAAGTTACTTAGTCTATAAACACTAGCTATACGTAAAGTGCATATTTAGAACAGTTCCTCTTCTAATTCCTGAACTATACCTAGGAATTTTTTCAGAGACTGGTTTCTGGCCCAGAGACTATCCTAACAAATTACCAGTGTAGGTAAGTTCCAGCAGCCATGAATGTTCTCTACTGTGTTTCATTTTTTTCTTTAAAAGGCACATAAACAAGTTAACTGGAATAGCTACAGCCTTCTGGATCTCTCTTACTGAATGTGGGCTGGCACAGGCAGATGCAGAGGTACAGGTAGTTCAGTATCCGTATTACTGCAACAGTGCATCTGTGCTGCAACTAGTTTTCTGCAGAAGAGCTTTGCAGGTTTAACTAACTGATTTTTTTGTTATTATTGTTCATTTAATTTAGCGGAAGGTGCTTAGGATATTCGTCAAACATAAGAGCAAGAAGATCTGGTTCTCTCCTGTGAACTTCAGCATGTTGTAAAGCAAAGGTTTACGTGTTTTTAAGTCTTGATAATATTTAGCTGTTAAATAGGTTTAATAATTTTTTGGAGGGGGTTGCTTTGTTTTGTTTTCATGTTTTTGGGGGGTTTTGTTGTTGAGTTTGGGGTTTTTTTAGGGGGGAGGTTGGGGGTTTTAGCCCTGTGACTTCTCCGTTAGTGGCTGCTGAATTATTTTGCAGTTGGTGGGCAGTATGTGATTTTCCTTCGTACCTCATCCTAGGTCTTGTCACTGTGCTCTCACAAGTAATTTTTTTTTAACCTGAATCTAGAGCCCAACTTTGGCTTTTGGGGCAGTTGTGTGGAAAACGCCTGTTCTGATAAAAGCAACAAGATGTGGTGTAAACAAATGTTGCTGTCTATTGCAAATTCTTTGACAGTATTTGTCTTCAGCTATTTTCCGAAAGATTATTTAAAGTGTATAAATCCAACGTATGAAGCTTAGAGGAAACTAATACCAAGAATGTAATAAAAGGCAAGCTGTCAGGGGTAATAAATGCATGCTTGTTTTTGTGAAAGCATAAGTATTTTCACTCTTAATTGCTTTTCTAAGAGAGAGGTTGCTTTCATTTTCTTAGGAGCTTTTATAGACGTTTTTATGTTTCCATCCTACAGCTTGCCTAGAAATATGTTTTATACTATGTTTTCTGAATCTTTGTTTGAAACGTTAGTTTTGTTATATTTTCTTGAACCTTCTGTTGTGTTTCAGGATGTTCCAGTCTCTTTTTTTCATAAATTACATCCTAGCGATGCCACTTGATTTCAAGAAATGTAATCTCAGACCTGGAGAGGACTATGATAGGGACACAGAAATGAACTGAGAAACGGGAGAAACAAAATGTTTTGCCACTAAAGAGAACAGAGTTGAAAGCGTGTGTTGGAATATTTAGGTCTTAATGAGCTGCCATATCATGCACTATGAATGCCTGAACAATAGACTTTATTATTCACTCTAACTGATCAGTTGAACATTGTCTGTTTCAAGCTACACTAAGAGTACTCACAGAACTGTACATCTATAAAGAACTTTTGTTTGGATGTATTTTGATTTTTTTTTTCCTTCAAAGCAATGCTATTTTTTAGTACTCCCAAGCTGTGTTAATTTCTACCTTGACAGTTGTTACCCAGTGTAGCTCTCTAACAACATCATTGGCAGCAAAAGATGCTTTTAAATGAGAGGATGCAGCTTTACCTGCTGGGTATAAGTTAAATATTGATGATTTCTCACTGCCAGCATCCTTTAGTAACGCATTTGAAAGAGAGGTTGACTTCTGTAATAAAGAATAGTTTTACATTAAAGAACTGACTGCACTGTTGCGAAACAAAATAGAGGTGATGTGAAAACATGCATATTATAGATAGTCAGAATACTATCAGTTAGTAATGATTAAGCAAGTCTCATAATCAGATTTTTAAAAGTATGGATCTATCTCTTAACAATTCCTTAGCCTAATTAATCTAATTACTAACCTTTAGAAACATCTTTAATTGCAAGCTAGGTTAAGACAAATTTCCTTCCATTTGGTGAAAGAAAAAAAGCAAGCCTACATGAAGATAACCTGGCTTTGTAGATATACTAGGAATTTTTTAAGCTACTGCCACTTCACGGTATGTCTGTACCTCTAAATTGCTCCAGGGTGCATTTGCAAATCTTACATAATGAATGATCCTGTTGACTTCAGTGTAAAGAAACTTACGTATTTATATTCCATCTTTCTCTGATAGCCATGCCTTAATACCTTTAACACATGAAGTCAATGGAATAACTAGTAATGAGCCAGAACAGATAATAAACAAAGAGCTCGATATTCATTGTTCACAGAATGCTGAAAGTGTTTCCTAGCAATCTACTTCATCTGCATTTAGTTCAGTTGGCTGTGCATAGCAACAGACTCATAACATCCTTTGCAGAATCTTCCTTAAGAAGTTTATAACATAAAGGTACAGTTTTAAACAGCTAATATATATACCATTGCTTTAATGCCTCTGAAATTAATCTAGGGGCAATTTTCTTTTTGATTTATAGTTGCTAGGAAAATGAAAGAAAAATATTTTCATGCCCTTTAAAGTTAAATGTAAATACATAAATAATTTATAAGATAAAGGCATTCAGCTGCTATTAAAATTTTGGAAGAAAACATCTATAGGTCAGTCTACCAGAACCACCATAAAGTGTGTTGTTAAATTATTACTGCTCATGCTCTATAACATATCCCACAAAACAGGTACAAATATGACCAGTTTGCTTTTGTTGGACTTGTGAAACAGAATGAGCTAGATACACAAACAACATTTGAATAAAAGAGAATGAAAAAACCTTGTGAAAAGATAGTCTTATCCATATTTAGATACCTTGCAGTTACTCTTGTACTTACTGGCTTTTATTTCCTGTTATCAACAGATTTAGTAACTCAGTTTTGGATTTATTTTTGATATTTTTACAGGTGTATTATTAGTAGGAAGCATGGGAGCACTGGGAGAAGTAGTCCAGAATTTAAAAAATCTTATAGTCTAAATGGTAAATAACTATTAGAATCTAATAGTTATTATATATTTTAGAGATTAAAAGGCCAGTAACTTACATGAGACTTATAGATAATTCTGTGGGTGCACTGAAAGTTGAATTTAAATAGCCCAAATCTCAGTATGCTCCAAGGACTTACACAGAACTCATCCTTAAACATAGTCATTTGCAGTATAGAATCATGGAATCGTTTAGGTTCAAAATGACCTATAAGATCATCGAGTCCAACCATAAACCTAACACTGCCAAGTCTGCTGCTAAACCATATACCCAAGCACCACATCTACATGTCTTTTAAATACTGCCAGGGATGTTGATTTAACCATTTCTCTTGACAGCCTGCTGGCAGCCCTTTTGGTGAATAATTTTTTTCTGATATCCAATCTAAACCACCCTTGACACAGCTTGAAGCCATTTCCTCTCTTCCTATCACTTGGGAAAAGAGACCAACACCCCTCTTGCTACAAACCTTCTTTCAGTTAGTTGTAAAGAGCGATAGAGCCATAAGGTCTTCCCTCAGCCTCTTTTTCTCCAGACTAAACAACCCCAGGTCCTTCAGCCACTCCTGTTAAGACTTATTTGAATGTGCTTCAGCACCTCAGGGTCTTTCTTGGAGAGAGGATCTTCAAGGATTTTGGCTAAGATCAAGTGTAGTATAGTGTAGTGTATATGTTGTGCATGCAAATCATAAAATTCATACTTTCTAACTTTGGGAGAGAGTCCAAAGGGTGGAAAGCAAGCAATGTGGAACTAAATCTTCCACAGAAAATGTATGCAGTGAAATGCAGAGAGATTTTACAGTGATGAAGACTCAACAAATACACTGAATTTGCTATCACTTTAAACTCCAATATATGAAACTTACTGAATGTTTAGGTTGTTGACTATGTTTTCCTTGGAAATCATAGAATTGTAGAATAGTTTGAATTGGAAGGGACCTTAAAGATCATCTAGTTCCAAATCCCCTGTGATGGGAAAGGACAAGTCTCACTAGATCAGGCTGCCCAAGGCTCCATCCAACCTGGCCTTGAAAACTTTCAGGGATGGGGCATCCACAACTTCCCTGGGCAACCTGTGCCAGTGCCTCACCACTCTCACAGTGAAAAAATTCCTCCTTATGTCTAGTTTAAATCTGCCCCTCTCCAGTTTAAACCTATGGCCCCTAGACCTATCACTACATGCCCATGTAAAAGTCCCTCCCCAGCTTTATTGTAGTCCCCCTTCAGGTACTGGAAGGTCACTATAAGGTCTCCTCAGAGCCCTCTCTTCTCCAGCCTGAACAGCCCCAAGTCTCTCAGCCTGTCTTCATAGCAGAGGTGCTCCAGCCTGGAGCCTGTGGACTTGTTCCAGCAGTTCCATTTCTTTCTCATGTTGAGGATTCCAGAACTGGACACAGTATTCCAGATGAGTTCTCACAAGAGAAGAATAGAGGGGTAGAATCACCTCCCTCAACCTACTGGCCACACTTCTTTTGATGCAACCAGGATACGTTTGTATTCTGGGCTGTGAGCGCACATTGCTGGCTCATATCGAGCTTCTCATCAACCAGCACCCCCAAGTCTTTCTCTGCAGGGCTGCTCTCAATCGCATTATCCCCCATCCTATATTGAAACCGCGGATTGCCCTGACCCAGGTGTAGGACCTTGTATTTGGCCTTGTTGAACCTCGTAAAGTTCACACAGGCCCACTTCTCCAGACTGTCCAGGTACCTCTGGATGACATCCCATCCTTCCGGTGTGGCAACTGCACCACTCAGCTTGGTGTCATCTGCAAACTTGCAGAGGGTGCCCTCGATCTCTCTGTCTATATCATTGATGAAGATATTAAACAACACTTGTCCCAGTATAGACCCCTGAGGGACGCCACTTGTCATGGATCTCCATCTGGACATTGAACCGTTGACCAATCCTCTCTGAATACGACCTTCCAACCAATTTCTTATCCACAGAACAGTCCACCCATCAAATCTGTGTCTCTCCAATTTAGAGAGAAAGATGTTGTGGGGGACCATGTCAAAGGCTTTACAGAAGTCCAGATGGATCACATCCATTGATTTTCCCATGTCCACCGCTGTGGTTACCCCATCATAGAAAGCCACTAGGGTTTGCCACTGGTTAAGCCATGAGGGCTGCCATTTATCACCTCCCTGTCATCCATGTGCTTTAGCATGGCTTCTAGGAGGATCTGTTCCATGATCTTTCCAGGCTCAGAGGTGAGGCTGACAAGTTGGTAATTACCAGGTAATTACCAGTCACCTTTTCTACACTTTTTAAAATGGGGACAATGTTACCCTTCTTCCTTCTGCTTGCTATGACTTTTCAAATATTATGGAGAGTGGCTTTACAGAAGTCCATACAGATTACATCCTTTGCTTTTTTCGTGTCCAGTGATGTGGTTACCCCATCACGGAAAGCCACTAGGTTGGTCAGGCAGGACTTGCCCTTGCTGAAGCCACGATAGCTGTCTTGAATTCCGTCCTTATCCTCCGTGTGCTTTAGCATAGGTTCTAGGAGGGTCTGTTCGATGAGGTGAGGCTGAAAAGTTGGCAGTTCCCAGGGTCATCTTAATGCCCTTTTTAAAATGGGCATCATGTTGCGCTTCCAGTCACCAGTTCCTCTGACTACCATGACTTTTCAAATATTATGGAGAGTGGCTTGGCAACTACGTCAGCCAATTCCCTCAGGGTTCTGGGAGACTTATAAATCATAGAATCATAGAATCACTAGGTTGGAAGGGACCCACTGCGTCACTGAGTCCAACCATTCCTAACACTCCCTAAACCATGACCCTCAGCACCTCGTCCACCAGTCCCTTAAACACCTCCAAGGAAGGTGACTCAACCACCTCCCTGGGCAGCCTGTTAATGTTCAGGTTCCTCAGGTGGTCACAAACCTGATCCTCCCCTACAGTGGGAGGGGCTTTACCCCCGTCACCATCTTGTTGTCCATTGACTCAGGAGGGCTGATGTGAAAAGTTGTCAGTGAATACTGAGGCAAAAAGTTGTTGAGTACGTCAGCCTTCTCCTTGTCTGTTGGTACAAGGTCACTATTTTCATCCATCAGTGGGGGTACGTTCTCTTTAACCTTCCTCTTCTGTCTGATGTACCTGTAGAAGCCCTTCTTGTTAGTCTTTACTTCCCTTGCCAAGTTCAGCTCCAGCTGTGCCTTGGCCTTCCTGACCCCATCCCTGCACAACCGGGCAGTGTCCCTTTACTCTTCCCATGTTCCCTGTCCCTGCTTGCACTGCCTGTGCAGTTCCCTCTTGGTCTTCAGTTTGACCAGCAGGTCTCGACTCAGCCACACTGGTCTCCTTCCTTCCCTGACTGATTTCCTACATATGGGGACTGAGCGCTCTTGTGCGTCATGGAAAGCATCCTTAAATATTTGCCAGCTCTAATGAAGCACTTCTTTTTTGCTGGTGTAGATTTTTAGCTGAAAGTGTTCCAAGACTGACCGTTCTTTTTTCCTTTTAGATTTTTATGCTGTGTAGTTTCTTTCTAAGACTTTTGTCTATTATAGAAAGATATATTTGTTTATCAAGAGTGAATTTGATGAACTGTTTCATTATTTTTTCCTTCTGTTGCTTTAAAAATAGGATACTTTCAGGCATTTTGTGAAGAAATCAGAATTTCTCAAAGTCACAAATTAGAGGAAATACTCAGAATATAACTGTGGTTGCCAACTACAACAAACACTTCAAAATGTCTTCTTATAACAAAAATACATTAAGAATTTGACCTTATTGTCTTTACAGCAAATTTATTCATATAATTGTATCAGTTACCTTGAAATTATTCCCATTTTTATTTAAAATTTAAAAAAATTACTTCATAAAAAATGCACATTATTTACTACTACTACTACTACTACTACTACTACTACTAATTCTTAACTGAAAGTCTATGATAGGCTGAATCTGCAATAACTCTTGCACCCTTTGTGATTTCAGCCAATAATGACAATAATGGCCAACAACTTAATGGGGTTCTTGCTGTAAGGCAAAATCCATTCTCAGCATTTAGAACACTGAAAAACACATAAAAAAATTAGTTTAAAAATGTTTTATAGTATTTTATTCTTGCAGTTCTCATTTATGAGTGAAGGTTGAATATTGTGCTTTCATTTTGATAGAAAAATGCACTCATATAAGTAAGTTCACCTGTAAATTATTTTACCTGTACCCCTCCAATATTTGGTGATAGATTTCTGATAGAGCTACTCTTTTATTCTTTCAATATCATTTAAATTTGGTCAATTGGCCAGAGGGTCTTGAATTTAAATGAACAGGAGTTTAACAGGAGATTGTCTTTAGCATATGGCTTTACTGGTTAGATACCTTTTGACTTGGAGTTACAAGTGTACTTCTCCAAAAAGAAATCTTCAGTGATAACTCAAATCTATCTCATTGTAATCCTGTTAAATAGAAATGTTTCCTGGATGATAGACATTCTAGAGATACTGCAGAAAGTGCCAATGTATTTTAGATTAGAACCTCGTATTAAACATTATGTCTGAGCTCAAGAGTGCTCTTTATGTTTTGCATTCAGTAGCAACAGAGAATATATGTTAAACAACAGTGGACTATTCAATATTTACTGCAAAATGATTGTAAAAGTGGCCTAAGATCTTTAACCAGGAGATTACTATATCCAAAATAGGTACTTTTCATATCAAAATGAGAACTCTGACCCTTAGACCATGAATATCAAGGCACAACTTGACTTCTCATTTTGCTCATATGTGGTCACTTTGTTAAGATGAAGTGATGGGATGTTCTTTGATGTTCTAACACCAACAAAAAAGCTGTCTCTAGAAGACAAAATCATAGTTTGTTTTAATCAGTATGTAGTAATATATAGCAGGCTTTCCTAATAACTACTTTTCTTGCCTGAATGTTTACAGAATCACATTTTACTGGAGTGTATGTTTCCAGCTGAGGTCAATATCTGCTAGCATTAGGAAAGCATGATGGTATACTATCTCATATTATGCATTGACAGAAGAGGCAGTCAACACAGGTAGACTATAGCCTAGAGTTTTTCGTTGGTTGCAGTTTAGTGCTGCTAAAAATACACTGTAAATAGATTATTCTTATTGTGTTCACAGGGCATACTACACTGTGGAGAGTGATGTCTGTCGTCATCAGAAAACTTAGCAAGATTTTCTGTGTTGTCTTTTCCAGCTGCCACCACAGCAGAGCAGAAGGGACATGGCAGGAGGAGAAGATAATGCTAGAATGTCCATAAAATGTGATGACCCCCAGGAGTGTCACCTTTGCTGTGCAGCCACAAATATAAACTACGGCAAGTCTATTGCTTCTTCCTAGGGCACAGATAGAATCTTGGAAATCTCTTACTTGGAAACATCCTACAGGCTCAGAAATGAGAACGCTTTGAAAAATAGCTCTTAAAATTACTTTTGATCTCATGACATATGAGGTAATCACACAACTTCCATGACCTTGACTGATGCTCTTAATAAGAAAGACTGAAGATGTCCTGATGTAGGATTTAGTTATGTAACAGAAAAGGTAATTTTCTGGAATGTAAAAACCACAATGTTTCAATTAATCAGGCCATAAGTATATGACACCCTAAAACTCAAAAGTAGACAAATAAGTTAACAGAATGGACTTCACACTACTTGTAGTGCTGCTTCAGATTGATCGAGTCAGCACAAAGGCTAGGCACTGGTTAAGATACCGATCAAAACAAATGCTGTTATGTGGCCTTATTCAGGCCCTCTTAAGGATGGTATAGTCTCCACTCCCTTAATTTCGCTTGTTGGTTAAAGATGACATTGTAGGTCCTTCATGTGTTTGTTCTGAACTAGTGAAATATGCCTGGCACGTATAAGGTCAAGTTCAGGATTTATGCTGACAGTGGAGTTGGGGGGTAGAAAGTATGTAGTGCAAATGAAAAGGCAGGGGCAGCTTGAGGTGAACAACAGGAAGGAAAAGGGATGAGGTATAAATAATTTCTAGAAGACTGGAGATTCCAGTCATCTGCAAGGAGGCAAAAGTGTGGCATGTTAACAAGCACCTGCTGTAATGGTTGTAATGATGCCACTTCTCTGAGTTAGCAGCTGTCCAATGAGGCTATCATGTCAGGTTTTTGTGAAGGAGAATAGCATGACTGGTTCTATATAGGAGCCTTATTTAATTATATAATTAAGCAGTTTTCACAAAAAATGAAAATTACTAGTATTTTATGTTGTTTATTTAATGACAAATTACGTCTCAGAATGTAATATCTTGAAAGCCAGGTTTGGTTTTAATTTTTTTTAATCACAAATTTCCATTAGGATTAGTTGAATAAAATATGCAGCTCTATGAACTAATAAAAATAATATGGAGTGAGGGATTTGAGAGCTCTGCTAATTCCAAGCAATTTAAATGAAATACTTTAAAACTGGGTTGTCATCTGCAAAATCTCTAGATCTCCTGCCTCAATATAATGAAATTAGATGGGAGCAAAATAATTTCATGCACAAAAAACTCCTACAATATGTCATAACTTGTATCCTTTGTTTTTAGTTTTGTCATTTGTCATTATGAGTTGGGGATTTTACTTAATTTCTATGAATAAACGCTGAACAGCAAAATATATGTATTCTCAAAAGAGAAGCACCTTCTCATTTTAGAAGGGGCTCCAAAAGCAAGCAGCATCTGACACTCTATCACCGTACATTAGCATAGTATCACGAAGATAAGAAAGCTAAGTAGGGCTACAGCACCTAAGGGTATGTAGCCTTCTATGTGCTGAAGAAATTTCAGTGTGGGACAGAAACTTCCTCTTGATGACAGAGTGACATAACATCTGGGAGCTAAGCCAGAGATGGCTACTATAGAACTCAGCGTGTGCTATGATTTATGTCCAGTGTCTCCTGTTCCCCGTTCCATTCCCTTTCCTGCCCCCAAGCCTTCCTCCTGTTTTTTTTCTGTAGTTGAAAAAGGAGCACTGTCCACAGTCCCATTACAATCAGGAAAAAGTGACCTCTTTAAAGATTTAACTTCTTTTGTTTCTGCGTTTTTGTTTCTGTTCATTTAGATAAACAAATAAAAGCTCTCATTAGTGCTGTGTAATCAGCCTACAATCAGAAGTACAAAGGGAAAATACTGACTGGCAATTGGACTACATACTACTTTGTTCTCTTACAAGGCAGAATAGCAGTCTCTGTTATAATAATAGATAAAGAAAGATATTGGATCTTTATCTGAAAGCTGTGCAAGAACTAGCTGGGTACCTAAATCTGTGCTTTGGGTACCTGAATAGTGACAAACCTATTGATAACAAAATAGATTTAATAGATTGAAAGACAGCCCAAGTGGCTGCTAACCTTTAGATTTACAGCTCTCTTTGAAAACCTGAGTGTAAAATCGTAATGATAAAGGATTTTTGCTTAGCATATCTGCTATGGTTTTGAGAGAAATCGGCTCTCTTAGTCTGTGTCTGTATCTATGTGCTGAACCACTTGGTAGTATACTGCTGGGGCTGCTTTCTGTTCAGGATTCTTTTATGTGAGCTCTGAATCTTCACATCCAGGTTTATCTCATAGCTGCATCTTGCACCCAAGTCCTGGAATCTGGTACGTGTTGCAGATCTGATAATGTAGTCACATCCTGAAGGGACTTGCCAGCAGCGGAGGTATTTTTTTTTATAGAGCACAATAACAAAGGATGATACCTGCTCTACTTTCAAATGGTAAAACCATAAAACCATAAAACCCCAGCAGTTTCGGCTCAGCTCCATTTAAAGATTCTGAATTTAAGCTTGGAATTAAAAATTATATTTTTGAATTTTAAACCTATGCAAGAGAAAGTAAAGTAAAGGCTTAATTGGATGTCATTGAAGTTGATTGTCACTTCTATATATTAAAAATAAAGGCAAAATAGTTTGACAAGTAGAAACAGTTTGTTATTTTTACTAATTGCTTCATTTTCTTCTTTCTTTTAAAATGCATGGCAGTCCTTGACTGCCTTTTCTGCTGCATGAATGCATAATGCTGCTTGTGTTTCAATACAGGCCAGCTGAATAGAAAATCTCGTTATATAAGATCAGCAATGAAATGAGAACTTGTTTAGAAAACATCATATAAAGACCAGTCAAGTAAATCAAACATCAAAAAGTAATGTAAATCAAAAAATCCTGAGCTGAGTTCACAGTGATCTTTCAAGCCAAATAAAAGAAAGGAGCGATAGTCTTAACCTTCAGGTGGAAGTGTGAGCATATACTTGCATAAAACAGCATGAGCATGCTTCTTGCCTGTGTGGAAAAGATTTACTCCTTAACAAAAGCTGAGATGTGGTTCGAAAGTCATCTTTTCTATGTTCTTTTGAATCTATGTCTGTAGCTATGTAATGCTTTATCGGTTTCCTGTCACAGGCTTTCTTTATGATAGGGTCACCTGCTAAAGAGGCTTCTGAGTTGCGTCATCCAAAATAAAGGTCCTAAGGGAAATTTCCTTATTCTCAGCAGATTTTCTGTAGCAGGTGTTACAGACATTACGATGCAACAGAATTACAAATGATCTGCCGAAATTTGATAATGGCTTATTAGAACTTGATCCCTACATACTCGATGAATAAGTGATTTTTAAAGTTAGTGGAGTTTCACTCTGGCTCTTAAAGCTGATGTATTTTAATGTGTACAAGTCAGCTCATACCTCTTCTGCCTCCAGCCTTCTGAAAAAAAAGTTATGCCAGCAGCAAGAGGAGTGGGTATAAGAAAAGCACTCTTGAAATCCCTATAGTTATAAATTCTATCCCATTTTATGATCAGAGCAGAGATTATAGGTCTGAAGGGCATGAATCTTTGTCCAGTTTTCCTCAATCATGTACCCTAGATGAATTAGGGCTGGACATTTTGGAGCCCCACGGCTACCACCTTTCCACTTTCCACTGGCATTTCTCCTTCAAATTAATAGCCCAGAGAAAGGGAAAAAAAAAAAAAAACCCAACCAATCAATCAAACAAACAAACAAAAAACCACAAGAAAAATAGAAGTTAAGAAATGCCTGATTTTCTGTCAGTGATTTCTCCTTCAGAATGAAATTACTCCATGAGAAAATCAGTTAGTAAGAAATAAAATGTCAAGTATTAAATACATATGAGTTTGTTTAAGCACGTAATGTAACTCAGTGAAGACAAAGTAAGTTTTCCACTGAACACAAAGGAAGGGTCAGTTTAAGATTATAAGAAGATAAAAAAGCCTGTACTTGGTTAGAGCAACAGACCACTGAACTCAGTATATGTTTCCAGTAGTTGCTATACATGAAGACTTAGGAAAGAGTAAGAACAGGGTAAAAATAAGATTCTTTTTCTAATCACCTTCCCAGCCTCAGGACTGAGCTAGACATATTTAGCAAATCCATATAGATTTCTTTTCCATTAGGCTTTTTTTTTAAGTCTCTCATTGAGCCCATGTAAAATTTAGAATCTATTATATCTTTAATAAGGGGCTATTAATAAGGCTGTTATTTCTTACTTTAAGTGCCACCTTTTAGTATTTGGGTTTGCCTTGGCTCCTACCATCTCCTGTCCAAGCTGAAAAGTGTTTACTTAGTAATTTTTTGCTTGAAAGCATTCTGCTCCTGTAATCGTCTTTGCTTCCCTTATCTGATTCTTCATTATTATCTTTCTTATGGGTGCAAGAACTGCACATAACATTGAAGATGTGGGCAAGCACACACTTAGATGATAAGATTATGATTAGTTCTGTACTTCAAGTTAGTTTGCCTTTGGTGGTGAAAGCAGAAGATATTTGCCTTTTCCTGAAAGTGTAATGAGTTCTGTTTTGTACTCTGATTCTCAGAGACAGATATTGAAGTTTGCAAATTAAGCACAGAAATGTGATTAATAAATAAATTATGGCCATATTAACTGCATGTTTACAAGTCAGAGCAAAAAACTTAAGACACTGCTCTACAAAGCAAGGCTTCTGTTAACAAAGAAGAGTGTGCTGCTGGCACAAACGCTCCAGTGAAGTATAAGAAATGACAAGTTTATTTTTTGCTTAGAATTGAAACTTTCTACTAGTTTTCTCCTTTCTTTACTGAAAGAGTAATGAAGCATTGGGAGACACTGCCCAGGGAAGTGGTGGAGTCACCATCCCTGGAGATGTTCAAAAAACATGTAAACGTATGATTTCAGGACATGGTTTGGTAGGCATGGTGGTGTTGGGCTGATGGTTGGACTTAACTATCTTAGAGTTCTTTTCCAACCTTAATGATTCTATGATTCTAAGTGTTAAAGAGCATGGTGGGTGCTTCTGGATGTGTCATATAGATGTGATCTCTGTAGTTCCCAATATCTTATTTATAAAGGTGCTAATTTTTCCCCCAGGTTAGGCTCGTTATGCTTTAATTGCCAGCTCTTTAAAAATGGCGGCTAGAGTAGATGCCTATTTTTCATTGGCAATTCTAGATGATGCTATAACAATTTGAGGTGACTTACTAATGTCCAATTACAATAATTTGTTTAGTGATTAAATGTAACCTTAGGTTAAGAAGTATAATAATTTTTATTTTATGCTAACACTTGAAGAATACTAACAGTAATTTTACAGCTGAGATTTCAGCCTTCTGTATTGCCTTATGTTTCATTTTGTGACTGTCCCTATTTTGTTCATTCCAGAAAATTATAATTCTGGAGCAGTTTCATGCATTATTTTTAGATCTGAAGTGGCTGCCATCCTAAATCGGGTAGAAAAGAAAAGAAATGAAATGTAGTGTCTTGCTCAGAGCCAATTTACTACATTTTTTTTTAAACTTGTGCAGATTAAAAACAGGATAGAAGTTAAAATATTTCGTTGCTCAAAAGTAGCTGCTGAATTTTAGCATAGATTATTTAACGTAGTATTCAAGCATGCACCCTTTTACAGTGATTTCAGAGCACTAATTTGAACAAGAAATAACATGTCCCTCTTTTATGGACTGACTGGTGGGTGGAAACAAGCTTTAACAAAATTTAACAGAAGAAATATATGCTCTTGCAAAATGTATTCAAGTATACCTTTATATTTTAACTTCCTAACTTACTAATATTGCAAAAAGAGTCTTAAATTTTGGACATTGTGTTAAAACTCCTTCCAGAAAATATGTTCCTAAGTATTTAAAGAAAACATAAATGATTTAGTTAACATTCTCCATTTCTAAGCTGGAGCTCTCTAAGGAAATTCTGTGTTACAGCATACTGTATCACCACACAAGTCTGATTTTAGTAACTGCATAATTAAGTCAGTATTTCTCAACTAGAAATGCTTTTTAATTTAAATAGATGTCTCCTATTTATGAAAATGAAAGAGAATGAACAGTCACTACCCTGTGATATATTCATGTGAATTGCATTAATTTTCAGTTTTGGAGGATCATACCTCCTTGACTGGGCCCAAAGACCTAGTGTTAAAATATTTTAATCTGTCCTTCCTCGGAGCATGAATTTAGCTACTGAGGGAGTGCAGATCTGTCTGATTTTATAGGCAACATTACGGTGATTTGAGTAGGAAGTGAAAAACACTGCTGGGAAAGCTTGAGTATATATTCTTAATGGGGAAAATATGTATTTCCTTATCTGCTCTGATTAATTGATTTGGGATAATAATTGTTCAAGTTTTTATTCCTGACTGCTTTTACAGAGGGAACAGGGTTTGCAGTGCTGTTGTTGATATAATTGTGTAAAAATAAATGGTTTAATTCAAAAAATAATAGTGCATGTCCTTATTGAAATACACTGAGAAGTCATGTACTGAGGAGGCTGAAATGGGTCCACATGTGGAACAAAACGATATCTGTCCTTTAAATCATTTAGCTGTATTTCTATCTGTCTATGTATCTATCTCCTTTCCTGTCTATCTGCACAAATGTATATACATACAGTATTAAAGAGAGAGTCCAGAGTTAAAAGAAAATCCCTTGTGATCTTAAACTTACCTGTAGTATCAGGAAATTAGGAGGAAATCTTACTTGAGGAAAAATTATTCTATAAATAAGTAATACATAGTGGTGTATCTTCTACTGAAACAGTTATACGCTGTAACTGGCTACAGATGCTGCACTGGGTGGGCAGAACACGTATGGATTTCCTAATGTTTATGGCAGTGTTTTTTTTATTTTTCTGTTTTCATAGATATTCGGTATTTCTCTTTCATAGTAGTCTTGCTCAATATTTCCCACATTTATGGGTTTTTCAAGGATTCTGAAAAAATTATACTGGGCCAGCTATTTAATCTGAGCATATCTTATTATGCTTCTTGGGCATGGAAGGGAGGGAAAGAGTACTTCTTTGATACATTTTGACCTGAGGTTTAGGAAATTCACCAAGAAAAAATATAGTCTATCCTAAGAGGAAAAGAGAACAAGTTTGATGCTGATGTAACCTTAGGGATTTCACAAAATGTAGGTAATGAGACAATGTTAAAGATTCTTTTAATGAATCAGAGAGTTGGAAATAAATAACACAATTGGGGAGTAGAACCAGATTTTGATGTCAGAATAATTGTTTTTTTGAAAAAAATTGGTCAAAATACAGATTTTAATTGACCACATTTCAAAAATTCATATAAAATTTGTCAAAGTGTTTCAGTCAACTTCTTCTCTTAATTTCTCCTCTTCTCAAAAGCAGTCATGAGAAAATATTTTTTGCATTATACAAAATATTTAAAAATGGTTAATTTCATTATATGAAAAAAGTTAAAAGAAAACAGGGAGATTTCTTTAGTAAAATAAACAAATAAAACTTTGCATCTTGGTGTGTTTCTAGGGACAAACAAATTGCCTAATTCATTGGAGTTTTATCACAGCAAAGGAAGTCCTTACTACCTTAAACAAATTATTTTGTCCACCTAGGAATTAACAATATAATGGTACAAAGTACATAAACATATAGTAAATAAATATAGTAGAAAGCCAATATATAACCATTGTTAATTTTTATTTAATTTAATTTAAAATAATTAGTTCAAATACATTTAGCAGGTATGATGGGAAATGGTAAATGCATTGTGGTTTTTAGTGATCACTAGAATTAAAAGTTTAGAATCTTCAAAATCTATTTGTAAGTCAACTACTTATAAAATATTTTGTTTCTTCATTTTTAATTACCACTTGACTAAAAAAATCCTTTGTCCAAGGAGGAACTAGACTTATATTTTCTTATGCCTGAACACAGTGTTGTTGCATGGAATAATTTATACCTAACTGAAGCATGAGCCCTCCAAGTTGCTTTTGGTAAGGTATTGATTATTTCCTTTTTAAAAAAATAAAATACAAAATGCATCATCTATCACTGACTTTCACAGATCATTAACCGCATTTTAGCTCATCCAAATTTCCCCTGAGGTGAAAGTCATTTTTAAACCTTGCATTAATTGATCAATTTCAACTTAATATTCAGATTGTCCATTTTACAGTTTTCCCTTGGAACTGTTTGTCAGAAGCTTTAAAGTCACCTGAAAAGCTTTGTATACCATGATAAGCTTCAGATATCAATTGCAGTTCATCCTTTTTTTATGCGTTTTTTCCTTCTGCAATAATTTTCTCCTATTAATATATATATTTCCATGTTCTTTTGATGTGACTCATGAAGACTATTTTAAAAGTGTATGATGATTGTTGTGCATCATGAACTTGAGATCTTTAACCTATGTTTTGTGAGTATGAAATTATGAAATCTTATGAGAAAATGCTAAGTTATCATATTCTTTCCCTGTAACAGTAAATCTCATGCATCACAAATACATGCATCTTGCCAGAATCCCAGGGCCTCCAGTACCTTTGGAGTCAACAGTGCTATGCAGAGTTACACCAACTGTAAGGATAAAATTATAGCATCTTTAATTAGCAGATAGGAAGAGCCAAAGAATAGATCATGCCCATTTTTTCCCCCAAAAAAATAAATTGAGTAAATATTATATTACATATTAATCCCAAGTTATTTTGAGCCTATATAAGCTTTTGAAAAATTATTATTTATAAAGAGTTTCCTTACGTTGATACTGTTAGTAATGGATCTGCATACAGAATCATTGAGGACATATAAGAACTTGGACTACTTGCTGGCTTGGGAACAATTCGCATTAGTTACTCTCTACTTCATCTCATGTTTTTGTTTGGCATGGAAATTGGCTCTCCTACACCCATGGCACTGTGGAAAACATAATCTACTTTTTTAATAGCTTGTAGATCAAATAGCTAAATGGGTTCCAATAAAAGCTCTATTTTGTTACTCTGGCACATCAAATCCTTATTATAGGAGCTATCTTCATTATTCGTTGGTATTTTCCTAACTTAAAGTTTCCTCCAAGTAGCGTTAACATTTGATGATGGAAAATGAAGGCCAATAAGCTGTACAGTGTATGTGCTTTGTAAAATGAATTGGCCTTTTGGGAATAGAGGAGCTGTAGCTTCAGCAGTAACAATTATGTTTTTATGGCCTAAGACAAAATCTTAGTAGGAAAATTATGAAAAGCTTAGAATCTGAACATGTAAAAATCACCATAATATATCAGAGTATCTGTTCATGAATGATCAGTTATATCTGAGCTAAGATTTATAAATAAGTTCATGGTATCCTATATTCCTAACATCAAATACTGGCTAAGAATCTTTGATTAAAAATCTGCATCATGTGGGTTCTACTTCTTTTTTTTTACTCAGGTTCCATTTTCTTCACTGCTTAAGTTAGTCATTAAACACAGAACTATTCATGAATCAAAAATCACTCCAATTGTCAGTTTAATGATGAATAGATAATGATGGATTATATGGATATATAGATGTGATACTTGTGTTGCAGAAGCTGTCAAAGCAATAAAACAAAATACAACAAAAATGAGCAGTGAGGTGAGAGGTGTTTCCTAAAAGAAGTACCCTAAAGAACATCCATACAGCAAATCCATACTATGATAATGCTTGAAAATCTATAAATCAAAATCTCCAGTTGTCATTCCTGGCTACTGTCATCTTGTTTATTTTTCTCTTTGTTATGCTGCAGTTCATTTGAGTGAAAGAGAGTCCATGATGACTGACAGCACTTAGCAATAGTGCAGACAGGGATATAATATGCTACATAAACTTTATTAATAAAGGCTTCAATAAAATCCAAAACTGTATTAAAATTTCTCAGCCAACTTACTACTCATGAGAATTAAAATTATCCTTCTTTGCATTTAGTTCATTTGGTTAAACTTTTCATGCTCTGGTGTCTGAATGTGTATTTCTATGTGCAGTGTGCAGGACAGAACCCCCCTTTTTAAGCAGTTTTAAGCTTTCAGTTGTTAAGAAGCAAATCTTTCCTTTGCAGAAGTCTATATCATATGCCACTAACTTGTACATATCTGCCTTTATATTAATACTGGAAAGAGTTGAATGTACGTCAGAAAGGGAAGAAAATTATTCATTTTTGTGCCAAAGACACCCCATCCCAATTTAGGTTGAAACTATGGTACGCAGACAAAGAAATTAATAAAGGATGTCTCATCCTACTTAAAATATTTTGAAGTATGAATAATAGGATTACAAGATGTTGTTGTTTCCCTGGTAGAAGTTGTTTCCCTGGTGAAAAGGTCTGGTAAAAGTTTGTGTCAGAGTGAAAAACTGAAGACAGACAACATAAGTGTCAATAGTTCCTTACACTTTGTCATCACATCAGTATATGAATAGCAAAGAAGCATTTTCAGGGAAGGCAAGATAAGTCTTTACATAATCATAGGGCCATAAGAACAGTAAAGAGATTTTAGGTTTTCTGGATGGTGCATGGGAAAAGATAAGAGCATTCAAACTGTGTCTACATCAGTCATCAGAATGAGCAGGAGCTCTCAGAAACCAACGTTTGTTCCTTGTCCAGTTAGAGATTGACAAGGTGATGGGAAGTGCTGAGATGAGGAGCTGGTTTTAAAACTGAAATCTCAGAATTTAACAGGCATTTCTTTGAAATCTCCAGCATCAGAGTCTGCCTCACTAATAGGTATCTATTTATGCCCTCTGAAAAGCAATATTTTTGGTTTTCAAAAAAATAGTGAGACAGTGGCTTTGTTTCTTGTTCAGTGTGTAGCTGCAGTCCCTAATTAACATGTTCAGATTGAAAGTCATAAAGGTGACTAAATTCTGCTTAGATTCTTTCAGACACATAAACCGGAGTAATGGATAGGGAAGTCTGGGACAGAGATTTGTCTTTAATGCTTGCAGTTCCCTCTCTTTCCTTGAAGAAATGCCAGTACAGTAAGTCACAGCTACATATCCCAATCTTTGGTTGTTTTACTATTTCTGGTGCACTCCTGAGGAAAAGAAACCACCTATTGCTAAAGTATTTTCTACCAGTAGGGAGGCTATGGGTTTTTAGTAAGTCTATATTAGAGATTTATCTTTAATTTTGCAAGCTACAAATTCTATTTATTGCGAAGAGTAAAGAAAGACGTTCTTAGCTTTGTAGTAAATTGGGAACTGCTGCTGAAAATTGCCAGTTCAGCAGTGATCAGTTCAGTAATTCAGAAGGAAGTTGTTTGTATAACAGGTTGCTCTTAGTTTTGCAGGCAATTCTCTATGCAAATCAATTCTTATTTTGCAAAAGAATAGCTGACCAGTAGGTAGAAAATAGTAAAACCAAATCAGAACCAAATATATAATACCAATATATTTGGTATTATAGGTTTAATAGGAAGGTGTTACTATTGATTTGGGTTTTTTTCAGTCACCACCTCTTAAAAAAATTTGCATTTGTATAATGTCGTTTTGGTTTTTTTTGTCGATATGTTTCAGCAAAATGCTTCTGTCTGTTCTGTGTAGAAATCTGTTACATCTAAGGGGCCCAACTCTGCCTCTATCTCTTGTTCAGAATAGTGTCCATCACTGCAGTCACTCAGATTATCTCCCATGGCTTTGGGAGGAAAGCTTGGGAGGTGAATTTTTTTTGTTTTTTTCTTCTATTTTTGTTGTGTTAAACCAAGAAGCAAAATCTTCAGTACCGATTCAAGGCCAGGTTGGATGGGGCCTTGGGCAGCCTGATCTAGTGGGAGATGTCCCTGCTCATGGCACGGCAGTTGGAACTGGGTGACCTTTAAGGTCCCTTCCAACCCAAACTGTTCTATGATTCTATGATTCTATGATTCTATGATTCTATGATTCTATGATTTTTCTATTTCACTGGAAGTTACATTGGCCTTGTACTGGTGCTGCCTGCCAGCCTTCCCTCAAAATGACAAGGCAGGATTTAGTTTATTGTTTGAGGTAGGAGAGGAGATGCATTGCTTCTTGTGTTGCTTTATGTGACATGAATGAAAATGGATGAATAAAATCTTTAGTGATTTTATTTTGCTATGCACTTCCTACAGTAGTTCCGGGGCCCTCAAGAAACAATACTCCACTTCAAATCACTCCTTAAACACTGAAGAAGTTATCCTCTTTGTGACAGGATGGATTTTCATTATTATGTGAGTTGACTGTTAACGGCCATGCTGCTCATTTATGTTGGCTTCAAAAACAGCTTAATCATTCATCACTAAGCTTAATGAAAGTGCTCCTCTTCCACTTTGTCTGCGAGAATAATACTTCTGAAGTAAGCAGGTGAGTACTTGACTAGCTTTGGTTTCTAAGTGTACTGTGTGTTGCAGTTTAGATGCCAGCCAGCCTCTTCCCTTCCTGAGATCCTATATTACTAGAATACAAGTTCATGGCTGCAGAAATTTTACATGTTCAATACAAAATGCAAGACTAGGAAAAACATACATATGCATGCAGATATGGAACATTTTTGGAAAAAAAAAAGAGTTCTTCCAGGAGTTTAACTTTTAATGCTATGGATCAAATGAAGACATTTATTGTAGCCAAAACATGTTTGTTAGTTTTTCTCTGCTTTCTAGGTCAATGTCTCATACAGAAAACTAATCCCTATGACATAAATTTATGTTGCAGTCTAATTGTTTGAAATAACATGATAGCAGCAATATTGTTACAATAAACTTGTTTTGGAATTTGAACTAGTTTATTTTTATAACTTCAGTATTATCTTCTCCAAATTTCCCTCATCCACGAGAATGTCAGGGTTTTTTTTCTCACTCATTAAAAAAAAATAATAAATTGTATGAATTGCTACACCCCTCCCTTCCCCCTCCCCCCCCTTGCAGGAAAAATCCAAGCAACACAACATTATCTAGTATTTTACATAAAATATATGCAGGTCAAAAGTAATCACCACATGCAGGTGCAAGTCCAGAATTCTTACATTATTGCTCTGCTGTTTAATATGCTTCCATTTGTTAATGAGGAGTAGCTGTTGTAAAGTTTGCTTTGATTTCAGTATCATCAAGATACCTTTTAGACATGTAGTATTAAAAATACTTTAGCTGTAATCTCCCCAAATTAGGGTTCTTAACTCAGTGTGCATAAATCAAATTAACACACAGATTTGAGATATTTGTATTTATTCTGTTCTGATCAGAAAAGGGGGCCAGATATTTAATGTAGCCGGTAGATTATAGAGTATTTATATGCATTTAAACAAAAAAAACCTAAGATACAATCACTTTTCTCATTGGTTCATTATGATGGCATAGTAAAAGACCTGTATACACATGACTACCTTCTAGTTAAATATTCAATTAGCAGCAGGTGCCTCATTTACATCTAAGATGTAAATCTAAGTTGTAAATAAGGATGTAAATGTCCTTCTTTAGGTGTGATTTTTTAGTATTTGAATGCCCTGAGGTAAGTTAAGGATACAGTTTTCTAAACTTCATTCCAGTCTTATTGTTTTAATCTGATATAAGATTAAGTACTTTATCTATTAAAAAGTTACAAGTTATCCCTACTAAGTACAAACCCTCATGCACCTGCACATTGTTACAAATCCTTTTTTTGCTTGCCAAGTTCTAACTGTCTTGTTTCTGCTTGTGCTTTTGATTTCTATCTCGTTACAGTTTATACCCAGCTCCAAATCCCTTCGTCAGTAATATATTTTTTGTTCATCAAGGAAATTCAAATGCTTAGAGTTTGCATTTTGGTATATGTAAGCAAGAGGTAAAAACAAGCAAAAAAGAGATTATGTTCTCTGTCTCCTGGTTCAGAACATTTGCCGTTGAAAGCTGGTTCATATCTAGCCTAAGGAAGAACTTGTAGATAAATATATTATGAAATAAGAAGTAACAAGAAGGGATTTTTTTTGATAGCATAAGGTGTATCACTTAAGCTGGTAAATCTTTCATTTCCACAGTGTCAATTTAGACAAAAGAGTAAAAGTAATACAGGAATGGGACCATTAGCAGAACTGTCTTGGCATGCCCTCATTAAGGTGTACAATGTCATTATGTCTTGTCTGTTTAGAAAGCCTATGCTACTTGTCCTATGCCATTGAATGGGTCAAGGATGTTTCTGTATGTCATTTGTACATGAGGAAATCCCATATTTAACAAAAGCAAAGTATCTTTTAGAAACTTGTCAATTTGATAACATTTAAGACAAGGAAAGGAGGCTAAAATAAAAATGGAACTATTCGAACATTTCAGAATGGAAGGTTCTATTTTTTCTCACTGGAGAAATTCTGAGAATCATTAAAATTTATGTAGTAAAACATAAAATGGTTTTGTAACCTTGTGCTTCTGTCAGTTTTTGAGTGTTCATTCCATATTTTTTTAATGGAAAACATTTTTTGTTCATTCTATTTAATTATTCCATCAGAATTAAAAAATCTGTTTTCAAGCTAGTTATTGAATGTTGTTACAGTTACAGTGATACAATGTTCCTCATCACTATACTTTCCTGGGTTTAAGCTGTCTTATATTGATACAATTAATGTAACACCCTAGCATTTTTTTTTTTAAAAAAAAGAGCCCAAACCAAAACACATTGTTTTTGAGAGCTGTCGAGAACTTACAAGGAATATCTGATAATAGTTGTTTATTCCCATGTATGCAAAATGTCATATGAGTCATTGTTGATGAGATTCTCTACTGTAATAATCTAATGAGAAAGTGATGAGTCTACCACTCACAAGTTAATTTATTACAACATTTTTATTATATTTACAAAATGTTACCATTTTGTTTGGTTTTCTACAAGTCAGAAGGAAATACAGCAGCTGCAAGCAAGTACTTTCAGTCAAACACGGATGTGCTGTCTTTGTGTAGTCCACCATCCTGGCCTGGAAAAGTAGACTTTGATCTTACAAATTTCTTTTCAGAGAAACCCTAAAGATTGCTCTCTAGAGCAACTTTATCATGTTTCATCATTCAAAGCCCAATCCAAAGCTCCTAGAATTCAATAGGAGTATTTATAAGGGCTTCCATGGGCTTTGGATCAGGAGGTGAAAAGGAGATCACAGTCTCATTATCCAGTGAGAACAAGTTGAGTTTGTTTCAAAAGGTGAAGCAGATATTGATCTGCTGTGTGAAACTCTATTATGTGGTCTTCTAAACACTGGGACTAAGCCCTGGACTTGTTATACAAGGTTCTGACTTAATATGCAAGTCACATTGGTTGACCAAGTGTCAACCTAAAAATCCTCTCAAATTTTATAGCCTACAAATTCTGGCTAACATCCTTAACCTAATTTCATGTGTAGCTACTCAATAAAGATTGTGGTGGTGTGTGTTTGTTTGGCTATGGATTCTACTAGGTTGTAATGCGAAAGGTTACTGTGCGTTAACCCCAAGAAAGCATAATTTCTGAATCGATCTGAAGTAGCTCCAGTATAAACACTTTGCTCCCTTTCTCCTCAGTGTACGTGAAAATGTGATTTTGCCACTCTGAGGGTGAGAAGCGGAAGCTAGGCTGGATCTGGGATTCTCTTGGCATAGGAAGAGGAGAGAAATGGCAAAGCTGCCTGAAGAACAAAGGGAAAATTTGGGGCTTTGTTACTCCTACTGTCCTGGGAAGGATACAAGGGCAACAGCAGTCCTGTTTTTCCAAGGTTTGACATAAACACAGATGATGTTTGTATCACAGCTCTTGCTGTTTTCTCATCTATCGTCTGAAGCAACCACCCACTTTATCTGTGCCTAAAGTTCACTCTATTTTTCTGCTACTAATTCCTTTTTTCTGTTTTGTTTTGCTTTGAAACGCATTCAACACACATCTATATCCTTGCAAAAATCAGTTGCAAAGACATGGCTTTTTAAAGGCTTTGAAAAATGCATTCTAGGGATTGAGTGTGACAGTTCAACCTCTCTTCCTATGATAACTTTGTAGTTACACTGCGGGATGCAGGAAAAAGATTTTTTTTTTAAAAAAATCAGCCTCATTCAGAGATCTTAAAGTCCACCAAAGACTACAGAGGGGTCTGGGTCGAGAAAAGCTATGTAAATCACCATGAAGACTGGTAGAAAACATTCTCAAAACAAACATTTTAATAAGAATCAGCACCAATTTAGTCCACAATAATGAGGACAGTAATATTATAAGCACCATTAAGTAGTGACGTTAAGTGAGAGAGATTCTCAACATTTTGCTCAGTTTGTATTGAATAATGCTGAACTTAAATAATGTTTATTTTGATTTAGTAACAATTTCCTTATTGCCTAGAATAACATCTATAAAGTATGGAAGATAAAATTTACTTAACCTTAAAATTCTAAGACAAAATCTTAATTTGCCAAAGATAGGTTTCCTTATACTTTTCTCATTAGCGTAATTCGTAAATAACGTTGAAATTCATGTATTGTTGAAGTCATTGTCTTTCATTTGTGTTCTCATTAGTGTCCACGAAAAATTTTTAACATAATAAATTATATCCTAGGACTTCCATTTCTTTCAGTGATGTATGGTCAACTTCTAGAGCAGTCTTCTGTCTTTTCTATAGAGAAAAAATGCCTGAAGTCACCATGGAAGATCTTACTTTGTAGAAAATTAAAAATAATTTTAAAAAGTGCTTTATGTGGCCCATATATTTTGGCTATTCTCATCGCTTCAATCAGATGTTCAAAATTATTATTGTAAGCAGGTGTCAGTCAGGTATAGCAAAATTATTCCCCTCCCATTGTGTTTGAAAGAATTAGAAGAATAAAACCTACCAAGATTCATTTTTGCAGTCTGTGATTCAGTAATTCAGTAAAATTGAAATCTGACATTTGTTTATTTAAGATTAGCAGTAGTCAGCCACAGGGAGAAAACAATGCTTTATGCGCTTTTTTTCTGACTTATGTTCCTAATCCCTATAAAATATCAGTTTGAAGGTGACAAAGAGCAGATCTCCTGTGCAAGAATCTAACAAGAGAAACCTTTGGCATGCGACCTGCAAACACTTGCAGAACATCTTTTTTCACTGACAGCAGAGCTGTGGTGTTCTTTTCATGCTGGTAAAACCGAACACACCAAATGAATTTTGGTGACATTTACTGCTCAGATTCGTTTTTCTTCTTGTATTCACATGCATAATGCTCTTTTACTGATTCTCCACTCCAAGGCAACATAGAGTGCAGGTGCACTGAAGTGTGCTATTTGGGCAACTTCTTTCAGACTGACTGTCGCAAGAATAGCTGTCATACAGCTTATGGTTCATTGCTTAGTCATAAAACAAAGCACACCCTGTACGCGGCCAGAAGAAGAATGAAACTAGATAAATCGAACACAGCTGGCTTATAACCTTTCAGACACACATATACACACTTTTTAAAACTGAGTAAGGCAAAACTGCCTTGTTTCATTAAACTGCCTTGGGAATACGAATCTATACTGATATCTCCTAAGTACTGTCACAAATTGATGCAGGTTAAATACCTCTTACCATCTGCTGTATATTAATATGTTTTGAAGGCAGAATAGAGCATTTCACTCACCAAGTCTGTTCTTTACCTAATCTCACCTTTCTATTTTCTTACTGTGAAAAAAAATATCCTTTTTAATATTTTCTTCTTTCTAAAAACATACCTGTGTGCTTTTGAATTCCTCCAGCTTGTTTTGTCCTTTCTGCACTTAATATATTTTGGATATGTAATAGATTTTCAATAACTTTAAATATCTGCATGTTAATGAGTGTGAAATTGTTGATTTGATAAATGCTCTAAAAGACTTCTCTCCTTTCTGTTGTGAAACATTCAAATTTGCCAGAAAATAAGGGGAGAGCTTTAGAAACCCAGCATTTTTCTTCAAACTGGATCCTAGGTTTATGCTGAGAAATATGTTTCAAGAAAGGCAAACTGTTTCCACAGAAAATCACCCAATCAAAACTACAGTTATTAGTCAGAAAAGATTTGGATGGGAACAGTTTATTTCTTTCTGCACTAACAACTATCTTACAAGCACAAATCTTTGAATGCCTTCCAGTTAGATCCCTGGGCCTTAAAGATTAGAAGTGTACCCTGCCCTAACAGTTACTTAATTTGCAATTGCCTGATCCACACTCAACTTTCAAGAACAAGTCCAGTCTTTCATAACATTTATTTCTGATAGCAAATTTAAAATTTGGGACAATTGAACTCATTGGCTTGAAGTGGCAATGACATGTTCTTTACTTGAAAATTATTTTATGCTTTTCAGAATCTTAATGGGTTCTCAAAAAAAAGGAAGAAGGAGAGATAGAGGAACAAACAATGGTTCTTGCCTTTTTTTCTCTTCACAATAAAAATATAACTTTCAAAGTTTAATTTATAGTAATTTAACACAGATTTTATTTAACATACATTTAATATATTATTAAAATAATTTCTAGATATGATAGCTAACAAGAGCTAAGCAATAACTCTAATTCTTTGTTGCAGTGGTCCATTATGCACTTTTATGCACACTCTTCATTTTGCACTCTTCAATAATAAGATAGTATAATAATGAGATATGATAATTATTATAAGATATACATTACCTTTAATTACTTTCTTACGATAGCTAACTTGGGTTTCACTATAGTCATGGAATAATTTCAAAGTACTATGTGCTTGTTATAAGATTTTTACTGGAATAAAAGAATGAGATTTATATGGAGTGAATTGACAAGCAGGACTTAGTGTTCATCAAGAAAATGATGTGTGTTTGAGGATAATGTTCATCTAAATGTACAGCTTTCATCTACTTCCCATGTGATTAATGAAAACCCTGCGCTGTTCAAGATATTCAAAATGTAAGTGAAAAATAATCTATGACAGTCACTGTAAATGAGTGGAAATGTTTTAGAGGAAACAGGCCGAAAAGAAATATCCAGGGAAATATTGCAAGAAGACAATCTAGGAGTGACCAGTAAGACTTTTTGTAAGAGATTCATATGTGGATTTCTTGCTAGTTTTGAAATAACCAGTTTCTGGTTCCACGTAGCATGAGCCAAATCCATCCGGAACTTATTGAATATGTACATTTAAGCCACAAAACCTAGTAGAAGTTGAAAGCATGAGATTGACACTTGAAAGGATGGGAATGGGTGAATAAGTAATCTGTAATCATGACAAATAATATTATCAAAAACACTCATTTGGCCAATTACTTCCCACACTCTGTGTTCTATTCAGTTGCTGCATTTCTGGTTCCTCTTCCCTGCATGCAATGGGAAGTCTCTCCAACATCAAGGGTTCAGTGTCCATTTAGCAAACTACTTAAATTAAAAAGCTCTCTTTGTTCTGCACTGAGTATCAGACCTGAAAAGTTAGGATGATTTGAGAACTAAATCACTTTTCATAAATAAGAGAAATATACATTGGGGATTATAGCATAAATTCCAAAGGAAAAATCTGCTTTTGTTTCTTAAATTTTTAACATTTCAGTCTGATGGTTAGGAGTAAAAAACCAATTATCCCTATGTTCTAAAAACACCTGTAAGAACTACGGAAAAAGGGGAGAGCAAAAAATATTACTGCTAAAGCCAAATACAGTAAGTCAGATCTGTGATGCATTTATAAGTACTAGAATGTTCCAACAATATCCCAGGAAATTACAGGTACTGTGCAATCTCATAGGCTTTGTCTTATTTAGCCTGAATGGGTATGCTAAGACATGAATGACTGGACTTTTCTGCTCCTGAGTAGTTTTATTCTTCTTGAGACACCCATTTCTGCCTTTTCCACAGGTTGCTACGTGCTCATCAAAGGTCAGCTTTCATATGGTAACTGCAGTTATATAGGACCTTGGCAAATTTCATGACGTTTCTTGTGAGTGGATGAGTTACTGAGATTCATGAGACTCCTCACAAACAGAGGACAGGATCACTTTGAGATACAGTTGTTTAGTCACAGTTTTCATGCATGGTGAGCTGGAAAGAGTTACACTGAGCATAACAGTTGGATCATGGTTTTAAGCCTAAATAAACAAGCTCTACTGAGCAGTATTAATAGGTGTATTAGTTTGAGCGTTGTGCTATATGACTGTTATATCACATCAAGATGGAGCAGAAAAGGTGGATGACCATGCAGGCCTTCTGCTAATAAGATACATTTGCTCTGATGGTAAGGAGACTGATTTATCTTCGTGCTGAATTACTGTAGCATGGCTCTGCCTTTAATTTGCATGCACTTTGAGAGTCTGTCTTTCTAAAGAACAGTGCTAGTCAGTGATGATTCAATGCTTGTTATATTTGGCATAAAAGTTATACCAAGAGTTAAGGACTTTTGCTAACTCTGACCCTCAAGAGATATGAGATTGGCAGCGAAGTAACTACTGCTGTACGAAATTCTGTGGTTTGAGCAGCCAACAAAAATCAAAAACTTGTCTTATGACTGGCAGAGAAGAAATATCAAGTCTTGTACAGGATGAGAAAGGGTAGGTACCATCTGCTACTCTGTGGACTAGGATTATAAAACACGTCAGTCATGCCATTGCTGAGAAAAGCAGAGAAAAATGTTGCATATTGCTGCATCTGTTATCACAGGTATGATTTCCAGGGCAGAAAAAAAAATGTCTGATATAGTGAAGAGAAGCTTTTGCTGGTGGTTTTGTGAACCTTATCACTCTGCAGGTTTAAACTGTAGATTCCAGGAATAGTCTCCATAGTCTTCTTCTTGTTGGAGGAGGGAGCATATAAAGAATCACAAGGGAGATGTCATATTTACTGTAGTTCTTGTTAGTAAAGAAAAGCTAAAATATTTCTAGTCTGGATTTCTGAGTGCTGTCATATTTGTCCTGTTACTAAACTTATGGCTTCATGTACAAAGAATTTGAAAGCTTGCTGACTTTAAATTTTCACAGATGTTGAAAAACAGTTGTTTATTCTGTGTTTGCTTGGAGGGACAGATATTCAAAATACATGACATTCAGATTCTCAGGAGCCCTAAATCCAACACAGGCATGAGCTTTGTTGGAGGCTTGATGTCAACCAAGGGCAATCTGGCCAAGGTCAGACTCAAGAAGGTCAGATTTGCCAAAGGGCAACAGTTCCATGCATAGGAAGAAAGGCAGATTAAAGGGGCCAAGGCGTTCAGTAACCTGAACACCTGTGGGATGCACAGGTGAGTCCTCGCAGTGCTCTGGTTAAGGACATCTGTATTATACTTTGGGTAAGACCTGGATCAGTGATGCTGAACTGTTGAGAGAATATTGGAATAACTGAAAGAGACAGAGATAGTAACAAATGAGGCAGAATCCAGTTTCTTACTGCAGTTTAGAGTCCTTTGAGGGATGCAGTTTGGAGTCCTGATGAAGAGTGTTTTGTGTATATCTTGTTATCTTTTGTCCCAGTCTGCTACTGCATGGATTTCTTTAAAACAGTAATTGGTGATTAAATTTTTGAGTTTCCAGGAATAACATCTTATTGGTCCCTCTGAAGAATGTGGGCTCTCTTCTTCCCTCAGCTCTTATTGAATGACAAAAACACATGAGAAGTTATGTTATTCTCATATTTCAGTGTGGTAGAGAAGCTGGTTCATGCTTTAGGGTTTATAATTTTTTGAATGCTAGAAGGAAAAAAAGGGCAAAAATTTAACTATTTTTTTCCTGTTGAACATTTTCATTTTATCTTCACCCACAAGCAGAGGATAACTAAACAACAGAGCATTTCCCCAAGATATCACAGTTCCTGATGGCATTTACAGAACAGCTATTATTTTTTTTTAAGCTTTATTTACATGCTAACTCATGTCAAGAGCACTGTTGATCAGATTCTGGCTCTACATTGCTATTTACACTGATGCGATGTATCTGAACTCAGAAATGTTGTGGTCCATTTTTCACTAATATGAGTCAGATATGGACTGACAATCATCTGATTCATCGACAACAGCGTAACAAAAATGTGTTTAGAAACAACATAAGAGATTTTGTTGCCCTTCTCCTGGTCCTGCCTTTGCTCTTTAAACACTTGGCCTTGTTTTATTGTAAACTAATTATATCTCTCTGTACATTTCTCTTTCTGCACACTTTTTTTAGAAAACTGGTTTCTATAAGAAAGCAAAGTGTTGATTTTAGAACACGTAAGACCCAAAAGATATTTTGAGGTATGAACAAGAAAGAACCTCCTGTTCTCACTCCTAAGGAGGTAAAATATGAAGACTACTTAATAAAAAAACTAACTCAAACCAACATCATTTGGTATTTTTTCTGTATTAGATATATTATGCATATCTCTGGTATGTGTGTTCTATATTACACATGCTCTGTTTTTTTTAAAAAAAAGCAACTGTAAAAACTGCTAGGAGAATTTGGCAAATTCATAGTTATTCATGCACAAATTGCTAGGAAATTTTTTGATTCTGGCATCTGTGTTTTCTGAAAAAAAGAAAGAACTCTGCCTTACAGAAACCTAAAAGCACAGCTGGTCAAAAAAAGCTTTCCTTCCACTAGAAAATGAACCATAATTTGCCTTACATTCACTGGAAGGACTTTAAACATGTAAAGCTAAGTTACCACTTCTTTGGCAATCTGTATTTTGAAAGGCATAATTTTCTTCAGTGACTTGTATCTCAATATGAAAGAATATCTTATTAAAAAAAATCTGAAAATACTCTTTCTAATTTATTTAATTGGACTTAATCATATTTCAAAGAGTATTTTTCAAAATTAGATATCTTTAGATTGTATTGCTTAGATATATAGATATTTAGGAAAAGAATACAGAAATTGCTAGTTCATATTAAAAGTAAGCTTTTAAGAAATAAATCTAGAGTGAAGCTGCAAAATTAAATCTAGAGGAACAGAAATTCTGCAACAAAAACTGTTATTCATTTTAAAGAACATCACTTTTGGAGAATTTAGTAACTTTCCCCAGTAACTTACAAATAATAAGTAATATTCATTCTATCTCTGGAAGGCAGAAAAAAATATTATTTAACTGTTGAGTAGAAACCGCAAACCAAGTCATTTATTTCCTAGATTTAAGTTTTATTAAATATTTGCCAAGTAGTAATACTGGCATTGACAATCATGTGCATAAACATGATCACTCAGCTGCATTTTCTAATTCTAATTCTTTAAACACATATTGGGATCTGGTTGTCAGAACACTATTCTAAGTCACTATCTGCTGGCACAAAGGGCAAATTTTGTCTTGACATTTGGAGTTGGACAGCATTTATATTAACTCGATCATGACTGGTAAAGGGGCCTCCACACTTCTCATATGTGTGTAGACAATATATGGGACCGAGGAATCCTAATTTATACACTATATCTTCATATACTTTCATTTTAAAACCTGAAAAGAAAAATACAATACAAATATTATTCATATTTAGTTGAAAGTTGAGAACAGTTTTACTCTGTTAACAACAGAGAGCTCTGACACAGCTACTAAAACTACTTAATAAGTGCTAAAGCTGTAATTTTGAAGTCCTATAATCCTTATAGTTTTTTGTAACAGTCATCTGGTGTAAAGTAGGTGCTACTACCTACATATAGTAAAACATCTGGGGCTAAAGTTCTCGCTACAAATTTGTCCCATCTGTTTGGAAGGTCAAAACCTATATCTTCTACATCTTGTTGAGAAAGAATAGAAAGGAAAAGGGAGTGACATGCTTCTAAGGTTATTTAATACTGCGCATAAATATAACTGTATTGGTCCAGCCCTTAAACTAATACTTGGATTTGATTGCAAGGGGTTTTTTTCTACAGCGTATCAAGGACTCATTCATATTTACCCAAACTGTTCTATGATTCTATGATGTTGACTTTCTTGCTACGTCTGGGTATATCTATCCTTGTGATAAAATGAGATTCTAACTGTATTTTGTCCTATTATGCTCTGAATATTCAAGGGAAAATTTGTTGCAAACAATATTTAAAAAAAATCACTGCACCTCTTCACTGTTTTGAATGTTTTTCATAGTAATTAAAGGTATTACTCTTCCCTCTTTTAATTTTTCTGCAAAAATTAAAATTTTAGTGATGGTTTTTCAAAGAGAAAACAAGTTTCCCACTCCTTTACTCAACTGAGGGACAAGAAGTATGATTTTTATAAAAGACATGTAGAAGACATGGAATACACAACCAGGGAAAGCATGCTGGTTAGTTGCTTGGCTTCAAAAGCCAAAGTGTATTAAACTGTCAAAAATCAAGCATAAAAGGCTTCTCCAAGGGAAAATACTGATACCAACATACAAGTACAGTATTTATTGTATCAATATTGTGAAAATAGTAAGCCATTAGCTCATATGTTGCTCTATGATAATATCACATACTGTTTACATTAATATTATATTATATTAATAAATATGAAAAGTACTTATATTATTGCATTAAATTTCTATATGTAAAAATGCAACATATCAAATATTTGATATTATTAGGGACTGAATGATGCAAATGGTTCTCTATTTTACAGTCTGCAATTATATTAGGTAACCTTGCTGACTAAATAAATTGCTGTACTTGATGGAAAACTCCAGCATTGCTCCAGTGTGGGCAAATTCTCTGCTGGAGCTTTCTGTGTTCAGTACTATCCTTGCGATATGTGCTAATTCTCAAAAGCATCCTTCATAAACACTTGCAGAATTAATTTTTTTCCACATATTGTCAATTGTTCATTACTTCTGTACCACTGTGGTTGTACAAAATAAAGAGAACTGAAAGCACAGATATAATCGATGTTCTGCTATCTATAACGAGGTAGGGCAAACTTAATACTCAGTTATTGGTACTAGATTAACAATCTGTACTATTACATTATGCCACTACAATAATATGTGTATGTATGTAATCTATCATTTATATTAAAAGAGGGAGAGAAATTATAGAGTATTTGGAGAGTACATATGTAAAGAAAATGTGTGTGAATATGCTAATACACACACATGTGCATGCTTATTTATATTATGTAGCCACTCAAGTGACATTGGAAGTTGGGGGTTTCTTGTTCTCAGTACTGAATATATTTATGATAAAAAACCCAACTTTTCCCACAAATTCATTTTGTTGCTAAAATAATTAGACATACAGTCAAAGGAAAGGAAATGAACACTGCAGCAAATTTACTTGCTCAGGGTCACATAGTGAGTGGGTAAGTAGTATTTCTTTTCATAGCCAGACTGCTGATGCACCCATTACACCCCATGGATGGTAATAAGGAAAATATTCAATTAAGGCTTTTACAAATGAACGCCTTTCTTCTTTAAAGTCTTCTTTTCAGGGATGTTAACAATATCTACAAAAATAATATGTTAGAGAAAATGAGATCATAGAATCATAGAATGGTTTGGGTTGGAAGGGACCTTAAAGATCATCTGGTTCCACCTGTCCATGGGCAGGGACACCTTCCACTAGACCAGGCTGCTCAAGACCCCATCCAACCTTGAACAACCAACACCTTGAACACTTCCAAGGTGGGGTCTTCCACAACTTCACCAGGAAACCTCTACCAATGTCCCAGCAATCTCATTGTGAAAAATTTCTTCCTAATGTCTCAGCTAAATCTTCCCCCTTCCAATTTAAAGTCATCCCCCCTCATCCTATCACTACATGCCCATGTAAAAAGTCCGCCCCCACCTTTCTTGTAGGCCCCCTTCAGGTACTGGAAAGTCACAATAAGGTCTCCTCTTCTCCAGACTGAACAACCCGAACTCTCTCAGCCTGTCCTCATAGCAGAAGTGCTCCAGCCCTCTGATCCTTTCTGTGGCCCTCCTCTGGACCCATTACAGCAGTTCCATATCTTTCCTATGTTGGAGATTCCAGAACTGGACACAATATTCCAGGTGATGTCTCATGGGAGCGGAGTAGAGGGGCAGAATCACCTCCCTTGACCTGCTGGTCGTACTTTTAATGCAGCCCAAATTATGGTTGACCTGCGCTACAAGCACACACTGATGGCTCGTGTCGAGCTTCTCATCAGTCAACACCCCAAGTCCTTCTCCGCAGGGCTAGTCTTAACCATGGTGACCCCTAGCCTGTATTGAAACCACAGATTGCCCCAACACAGGTTATAGGACCTTGTTGAACTTCATGAGATTCACACAGAACAACTTCTCCAGCTAGTCCAGGTCCCTCTGGAGGGCATGTCATCCTCCTGGTGTGACAACTGCACTACTCAGCTGAACTAATTTTGTTGTGTTTTGTGGAATCAAATCCTATAACCCAAAATGAGTTATAAAGTAGGTATGGTTATTTCCAGCGCTGAGGTGCAAGGGGGTTCTACTCCTAGCTTGCACACCATATAACTTAACAAGCAGCTACTTATAGTGTAAAGATATGTATAGTTATAAGTGCCTACTGCATATTCATAATCTTTCCCCACTTCCTATTGTAATTAGTTCTGGAAAGTTCGCTCAAGTCTTGCGTCTGCGTAGTGCCTCCTGGAGGTCGTGGGCCAGGGTCTTAGGGATGAAGTAAAAAGTCTTCCTCAGGATGAAAAAAGTTTTTTTCCCTTGAACTGTGTGCAAGCACAGTCTCTTCTGGTTGTTTTCCAGCTTTCTGCATTCCAAAGCTCACTTACCAGTAAACTTCGGAGAGCTGGCTCCTTCGTTATCAACTTCCAAGGTCTTCAAGGCAAACAATGCCAAGCTCTAACAAACACTCCCAAACACCCTGTCTGCTTTTGCTCGTTAGTTCTCCTCTGTCCTTTTAACATAGGCAAATTTATTTGCCAACTGTGTAATTTATCTCTCGAAGGGGAATTGAATGATATTTTGTTGGAAAGTTACCCTTTTAATGCATTCTCATGGGCACTAGACATAGAAGTCAAAATTGTTAGTCATTGTAGCATTCTCCAATTCCAAATAAACAACATAGCAGAGCAAACAAAACTGACTAAAACTAGCATCAGAAGGACAATAATGAGGTGACACAACTTGACAGTCGTGGTAGGAGACCATCCAAAAAGCACGTTGCTCCAATGATGGTTCACATTTCTTTTACCCTTTTTAGGACGCCCTTTCTTTCTTCTGTGTTGTGGTGGACTTTTTTCAGGGTCTTTTCCCACTTTCCTGGACCTCGTCCAGGATTATAATCAAGTCCTGATGTTTCATTTACTGTTTCATTAGTTATTTTATCAATGTAAGATTCATTCCAATAGGTATAGGTGATAATTTGTGAAATATTGTATAACTGTATTTTATCAGCTGATGGGATACAACCGGTGCTAAATAAGAACAGTCACACCCAACAATCTTAACAAAATTACAAATACAGAAATTAGAAATTAGAGTGATTCTTACTATTCATAATTATATCATCTATTACTATAGGGATGCAAGCAGTTCTTAAACACACACAACCCTGGCCCATATTTACAAGTACAGTCCTCTGATTAGTGTCTGGATGGATCTCAAAGTGACAGATGCTTTGCTCAGTGTCGAGGCAGATGTCTTGAGCACTGATTGCATTATTTAGCAAATGAATCCTTGTTGTTCTCATGTAATGCAAGATTCTAAATTTGCAGCTCACCGTTTCCCGTTCACTATTCATGCCGATGTTCTATGTTTGGAAGGATAGAGCACAGTCTTATCATGGCTTAATCCTAATGCAATGATGGAGTGGATTACATATATTGAAGCATTACGTATGGTAAACACAAAGGCTGTGGCTGTAGAAGTAGTGGGGTCATAGGTGAAATTTACCAGAGTCTACCAGGAATGAAGCTTCCTCTCTAAGCCAGTGACGCTGTCCCAAGCCACTTTCTGGATTTCGGTGGGAAAGTACCCTCACCACCTTCTCTTATAATTAAGGCAGCCAATTGCATACATAATTGTGCCTGTATACAACTGAGGGCCAAAGAAACGTTATTTTGGATCACACCAAGTGCATTTCCTATTAATCCATGGTCTTGTTCCTCTACTTTTTCCCACTTTGGTAACATTTCTTATAACTGATTAGTTCCTAAAGCTAATAGAGAAGACTGTAAAAGTTATCTTAATTTTGTTAAATCACTAGTTGTGGTGGCAAATTTATTCATTAGTATTTCTGAGTCAATTCCATTTAGGACCTCCAATCCTGTCTGTAACATTCCTGTTAGGCCCCCTTTGTGCTCTGCCCCTGAAGGGCACTTGTTTTCACAGCCAGGCTGTCCAGCCCTCAAAGGATGTTTTTAGGAAATGAGAGCATGCTGGTTGAATTTCAGAAATATCAGTTTGCATTAACAGTTCAACACATTTAAGAGACCATTCTGAGTTGAACAGCATTTGCTATTGGCCTGTATTCCTGACTATATATGGACCAATCTTATAAATTCTGGGTTGTAACAGGCTTAGGTATAATATTTATTTTAAATATGAATGAGTGCCCAATGGTATCATAGGCCCAGAGAAAAACCACCTTAATGGTCTGTACTAATGTAAAATTATGCCAACAGCCTAATTCATTTGAAATACAGGTCTTTGTATTCTTATCTGTAGGTGTAGTTGAGATAGTAATTTGGGATGCCTTTTTATGGGTAGTACTATTAACCATTCAGCATCCTACTTTGATTTCTCCTCCTACAGTCCCCTGAAGTTGCTGAATCCCTTGTTCTCTATCCACATTCCGTTCTTGCATCACATATATTTGATTTTCATACATAACCACAATTGATAGATTTAAACCCTTTCGATCAGAATATTTCCCCGGGCTCCAGTATACCCAATAAAAGCTTGAGACCAAGGCCACTCAGTATTCTTTTGGTTAGAGGTACTTTTCTCTCCTTGGATTATAATTATAATCATAATCATGAGAAAAATAATTTTCCTGGCTGGATTTGGGTGATCCTCCATGGAGATTCATGTGCCTTTTTCACTCAGGTGCAATGAATCCACACACTCTGCTCCTTGATTTCAATTTCTGTGAAGGAGGTAAGAGGCATCTGGAATGGTCCTTCTCGCTGCGGTTCCAGAGTCCTCTCTGCAAGAGACTTCACATATACATAATCTCCAGGTCATATGTTATACACAGGTTCATCCAAACCCCTACTTCGCATCTCAACCTCATGTTTTTCAATCTTTTGGAGTTGTTTGTCCAATGCCACCGTGTAGGAGGTCATGATTTCATACGTAAATAGTGACTGATATGTTGTACTACTTTTGAGATAAAATGTGGTCTCCTATCAAGAGACATAGTTGCTGGAACCCCTAAGCCTGGTAGTATCTCCTTTATTAGTGTTCTGGTTATCTCCTTGTTCTAGTAGGGAATTCCCCCCCCCCCATGTCTCTTCCTGTGTTCTTCCCTCATCAAAGGCCATATTAAATAAGGGGGAATGATTAGTTTCCCTTGTGGAACGAGGACCCACCCCTCTTTACTATATGACCCTTCCAGGTCTATAATAAGTTTCTGATTATCTGATCTTCCTTGGTGTGTTCTGGCTTACATTCTATGGAGATTCGCCTGTCGGGGTTCAAAGCCTCTTCTGTTTTTACCTCGCCTTTGGCTGCCAGTTTTGCCTCTCTGTCCACCAGCTCATTTCCTCTCCCCAGTTCCAAATTCACTTTCTGGTGCACCTTGATGTGCATGATTGTTGCTTTCTCAGGTGGTTGGACTGCTTCCAGCAGTCTCAAGATCCCTCTGCATACTTGATGTTTTTTCCCTGGCATGTCGTTTATTGCATAAGACAGCTGTTTCCATCCATGAACCAGCCCTCAGCGTCTTCCATGGGACTGTCTTTCAGGTCTGAACGGCTCAATTATGTGGCTTCGATGGTTTCTAAACTGTCCTGGTGCACTGGTTCTCCTGTATTTCCACTGAGAAAAGAAGTTGGGTTGACAATGTTAGTAACCACAATTCCCATATTATCATATTCCACCATTATAGCTTGGTATTTTAGGAACCTTTGTGAAGAAAGCCAGCACTCACCTTTCATTTCCAGACACTAACACACTCATTTTCTGGCCCTGGGTAAATCTTCATGCCTCTTGGATGTTTAGCATGATGGCCGCAACTGCTCGTAAACAGCCAGTCCCTAGGGAAATCCCTTGTTTCTCACGAGAGAAAAGGAAAAATGACTTACTCACATCTTGAAGTCCTAAGGCTGAGGCCGACATCAGCTGTTCAAAGGCTTGCACAGCCTCTTTGTGGCGGTGGTTAGTGCAGGCAGGGTTTTAACAAGTAGTCCATAGTTATAGATCCATAGCTGACACCACCCTGTCATCCCCAAGAAAGTTCGTAACTCTTTCACTGTTTGCAGTCTCGGGGTTTGATATATTGCCTCTTCTCAGGCCTATCCCAAAGTTCTTTGTCCAGCGCTAATTTCATAGCCCAAATAGATCACCTCGCGTTGCATTATTTGGGCCTTCTTTTAGATACCTGGTACCCCTGGAGCTCCAAAAAGTGTAACAGACTCACCATCCAGGTCATGCAAGCATTGTCTTGGTGGCAGTCAGGGTATCATCTACATACTGCAACAATCTCCCTTCCTATGGTGGGGCTTCCAGGCCTCAAGATCCTTTGCAAGTTGATTGCCAAATATCCAGGTGAGTTGAGTTCTGCACCTCCTTTCAGGGTTTTCCCATTCAAATGCAATTATTTTTTGGCTGGCTTCATGGAGAAGGACACAAAAGTAGGCATCCTTCAGGTCTAAAACAGTAAGCCAGGTTAGTTCAGGTATTAATACAGTTAAGAGGGTATATGGATTTGCCACCACTGGGTAAAGGTTTTTTATTATTTTATTTACAGCCCATAAGTCCCGGGCACATCGGTGGCCCATACTTCGAGGTATGCCTGGTTCATGATTTCTTCACTTATTTTTCCTTCTGTGGGACACTGATTAAGGATAAACCCATTATTTGTATATACTGCCGGTCATTTACCTCCAGAGTAATCTCTCCCTTTTCAAATCTGATTATTGCACTCAATTGTTCTAATAAATCTCTCCCCAGAAGTGCCTTTGGGGAGTTGGGCATATACAAGAATCTGTAGATGCCCCATTGTATTCCCAGTTTATAACTTAGAAGTTCACAAAAATACGCCTTTTCACTTTGGCCAGTTGCCCCTTTTACCATGATGTAGTCATTTCCTAGGGACATCAAAGCTTGATTCAAAACCGAATACATTGCCTTTGTGTCAATGAAAATTCTACTTTCTTCTTCTCTTTCCCTGGCTTCATTATAACTAGTGGATCTGCTAGGGTGGATTCCCCAGATCCCTGTCAGTCTTCCTTCACATGAGCCACTATTCCTCTTATAGACTAGCCCAAAACCAAAAACCTAGTTGTTGTATTCCTACCCTTGACCCAGGATCCAGCGGTGTGTTGTGGCACATTATAGCCTTCAGCTGATTTAGGAATTCAGATGGCGATTTAGAGGGACCTTGTTTACTTGTTTGGGAATGGTCCTTTTTATTCCCTTCAAGATTCACTCCGGATATACCTGTAATTTTTCTACATGTTTAGATCTGTCTGGATCCCACATTGGGTCTTGGATGGGAAATACTCTTTCCAAATCCCCTACTGTTTTACAACCAGTTTTGGGGCTTTTTTTAGTTGTTTCCCAGCTTTTCTGCTTTTTTTTTCTGCTTTTCTTCCGGTTGTTTTCCAGCTTTCTGCATTCCAATGCCCACTTATCAGTAAACTGCTAACTGGCTCCTTCATTTTCAACTTCCAAGGTCTTCAAGGTGAACAATGCCAAGCTCTAACGAATACTCCCAACCCCCCTGTCTGCTTTCCCTCATCAATTGAGTAAAACAAGACAACCCCTCAGAATATTTATCAATTCATTGTTCCTCAGTAAAAGTTGTGGAAAGATTTTAAGTACGCAGTTAGGTTCCGTAGGGCACTATAATTGGACCTGTCAAATGTAAGGTATTGTTTTCTCCCTGTTCTTCACAGCTCATGTTTCCAGGTTCGAGCTGAAACTCTCAAAACTGCCATTTTCAATTCTCTAGCTTTGTAGACCATTTCATTTACAGATACAAAACAATACTAGTGGCATTTTTTATTTTATTGTTTAAGAAACAAGAGAGTCATGAAGTAAATTAAAGAATTGCATTCATTTCACTGGGTAGATTCTTATGCCAGAAATAGCCTAAATACGTAACTGGGCTTCTTAAGAAATAACTAACTACTTATCATCAGCAAAAATATCACAAACTAGTCTTCCGTATCTAAGTCAGAAGCTTTACTAGACCATGGGTAGTCATATTCAGGTGCCTTTATTCACAGATAGGAGTATCCATAAGTGGCTTCAAAAGAGGAAGTGAGGAATTCATGGGACTTGGATTTATGCAATGTACACGAGTTGTCATCTAACGTGCACAAAACTGCCTGATGCTGATAAATTGACAGATGCTAAGGCACTGATATTACTTTCTATGAAATTCTAAATCAGTGCTAAGGTGCTTGGAAGTTGTCCCACCTTTCATGATGCAGAACTTAGTTGTTCCCTGAGCATACCTCAGAGGTTAGAGAAGCTGCTTGCTGCTTCTTTTAAAGTCTGTTGTAAGTACAATGTCTACCGTGAATCTTGAAAGTACACCCTGAGGAGAATGAAGAGCTACCATTAACAAGTCCTGAAATTATAACATCACATGGACAATGGAGTCCCTTCAAATACCTACTGTTGCCGAGAGGCGGTACATCTTTCTCCAGTCTGACCCAGGCTAAGCTTTTTTTTTCATTCATTATTCAGCTATTTGAGCTAAGCAAGAAAGTTAAGAAGATTTTCTATAGGAAGGGAAAAGTTAAGGCAGTACTGTGCACTTAAGCCGAGGTTCTCTGAGTGTGCAGCTTTAAAAGTCAAGACTAAGACATCATGCCAACAGCAAGTTCACAGCAGTATTGAAGTACTCAAATGTATGCAGTCTTAAAATGAAATTATACCAAAAACGCAATTTTTGTGAGAACTCCAAGACAGACACCTGCCTCATGTAGATGAACAAAATCAACAACATTATTCCTAAACTAGAGTTTAATTTTATCCTATTGATTTATGCAACCTCCGGTTGAAGATATTGAAATCTTCTTGCAAATGGTGGCTATTAATAATAGACAACAGATCCAAAGGAAGAGAACGTACATTTTTCCTCTTTCAGTAATTGCTTATGATATGGAGATGATTGTTTAGAACCATATCCAATTACAAATAAACTAAATAAAGGCTGCAAATGGAAATAGCTTATGTCTTGAAATAAATGAATTACTTCAGATGGGCAGTTATCAGCAAGCTGACTGTGATTTTTATATTGATTAATTTAAAGCTTTTTATGATCAGTAAACTGAGAATGACAAGTGCAAACATTATTATTCACATAATTAATAATGATTTATAGAGTCTTCATCCATAATTATATTTGTGTTAAACCCTCCCTAGCACTATTGAATAAAGTTCAGAAGGCTGTGTTTGAGCAGAATTGTATCGATTTAAACCACAATTGCAGCTCTTCGTCTGAGATCAGGTTTCGTTCATTAGTGTTTTGTATTTGTATTACTGATTTCTTTTCTGTTGCTTTCTGCTGCTTTCTGCTTCAGCCCTGGCTGAAGCTGTACGTGGCTAAAGTTGTATAAATCAGGATATATTCTGAAACAAAAAGTCCATAAAAAAGACTTATGGTTTCTGTGTCTGAGAATATAGTGTGAAGTTATCTCTCCACTCTCTAAAGAAGTATCTCAAAACTACAAGTAAATTTAAATAGGATAAAATATTTTTCAAGCTAACTGCTCACCTGAAAGAGATGAATGCTTAAAATAGAGTATTATCCTGGTATGAGAATCAATTATTTGGTTTGCAATGGACTTCTGGTATAACATTAATTAAGGTTTCTTTCTTTCCAATACTCTTGGTAGCATGGAAGGGGATATAGCTTTCCTACCTAGCAATGCTGATAAATAGTATTACAAAATATGTAAGTCTCAGACATTAAGGTAATGACAAGTCTGAGTTTTTAGGACTAGAGCCTAGTACTGAATTTTCATTGTACAGTCTCTAAAATACACTAGGAAAATGAACAATTCATTCTGCAGTCTTCACAAGAATAAGAAGGCTTTGATACTCACATACAGTGACATCTTTACATACATACTGCACATATAAAAATCCCCTATATATGAATATTTCCAGTATACAGTTTTGAATGCTCTCATTTCAGTGAATGGGGGAAGAAGCACTTATTGTATTTATTTACTTGAATGTTACCCTTGCCTGTTGTAAATACGGTATTTTTTTCCTAAAGGCTCTTCTATAGATGATCAATTATTTCCACGTGTAATATTTGCATTACTAGGAAGGTTCCTTTTTCATCTATTTTAGCCGAGGAGTTTGAATTCATGACCCAAATTCAAGCGTCCACATATATTTTTGTTTTGTTTAAAGTCACTGAGATAATAATCAGCTCATATCTAAGAATATCTGTCTAGAAATTCCGTCTTCCATATGGATTTTATCATAGTATATATACCTCTGTTATACCTCTAAATGTCATTGAGTTTCTTCTATACTTCTTGAGTTTCTTTTTACTGGAAATGATACTTCTATTTGAAAGAACACAAATTTAATATTTCTTTATCACTGTAATGACATGACTATTCAGCGTAACGAAAGAGTTGGTTTTTAGTTGTTGTGGTCATGTATGCCACATCTGTCTTTAATTTGATGATTAATCCCCAAATTTTAAGTAGGCATAGATTGAATTCTTATCACATGACAGTTCTATGACAAAAACTGTACACATTTCATTCAGAAAGGTCTCATAGAAGGAAATTATCACATTTTTGTTGTTGTTATCATTAATTTCCATACATTATGGTAGACAGAAGCAAGTGTAGAACTCCTGTCTGGATGGCATTTCTTTACAGAAAGTGCTAACTTTCATCAGCAATAAAAACTTGCATAGGAGCAAAAGGTGACTACTCTAGGTCTTTTCTACCATTAAAGCTGCAGCCTTAATGTTTCAGGAGAAGCAATTAGCATATAAACAAATTCTAAGTATAACTTCTCAGAAATTGAGGAATTAGATGAAAATATGTTAACTGCAGTCTGAAAAACAGAAGTTTTGTTATGCACTCTTCTTCAGTGATACCAGAATTGCCCTCTCTGTTTCACTTAGAGTAGTTAAGGTGTCCAAAACAAATATACAAAAAAATAACCCAGAGGAGTTTAAAATATCTTCAATATCTTCTGTGAACATCAGAGTTAAATAAGGATATGTAATAGCTATGTGTAAGGACATCTTATAGAGATATAGACAATCAAACATCTTGTAAAAGATACAATCACATTTATAAAGTTAGATGTTTCATAAAAATAAGTTACATTTGTGCTACTTCCAAAAGGAGGCCAGAGAACTTTGTGGAACAGATGTGTTTAAGTATACTAGAAATTACTAAGCTGGCAATAACACTTAATCCTCTTTGCATATTTTTCTATTGACATTGTTTAAATCAAAGCATCATTTGACTAAAAATATTTATTGCTTGCCATTGAACATAGAAAGAACCAGAATAATTTGTATAGATAAATAATTCAAAATGCTTGTACTTTGATATGCCCTTCTCTAGCATAAAAGTGTGATATGTGGTTTTCAGAAGAGAAACAACTGAAATAAGCAATAAATAAAGAAAAAATTCACACGTGCACATGAAGAGGATAGCATCACTGATGGAAAAACATATTATTCACAAACAGGCAGGCACATGTTTGGACAGTATTTTGATGCCAGTGTGGTAGAGTGAAAGCAAATTTTCCATAAAATTGGAAAAGAAAAAAAGCCCAGTCTTCTTTAAAGGGACAAAATATGCAAATGTACCTATTAGTGCAGTGTCATTGTGTCTTTAGCTGCATGATCTTTATTTCTTTGTGTTTCTATTTTGGGAACCCCAAGTGACATCATGTCTGGCAAATTCCAGCAATGAATAATGTACCTTTCATGCAGTTCTTTCCTGTGAAAAATTCAATGTTGAAATATTAATTAGCTTTCTAAGTCCTAGATACCTTTTTCTCAGTGAAGCCTCTACTGAATGAGGCAAAAGATTTATTCTCCCACTCCTGACAAACTAAGTAGAACAGGTAGTAAATGGCATCAACAATTTTTGAATTAAAAAAAGCCTTGAAAAAGCATGTGACTGTAGTTTCAGTCTTCAAATGCTTGTGTTACTGTGTGCAGGAAGAAGGTTAATTTCTTGACTAATTTCAGTCATGCAGTTTTGAATTAGAAAAAGCTTTCATGCAAATTCAGTTTCTATTAATTACAAGTTGCGTACAATTTGAATGCTAAACATTCATGTGACTTCTCATATTTTTTCCATGACACATGTCCTACAGGCTATTAGAAAACATAATTAATCAGTTATAATAATCCATGTGAAAATAGCACTAGTCAATACTTTATAATTGTACCCATATCCTGTTTAGAAATAAACTTATGTGTACTTCCTTCACAACAGGCTTGGACAGACTATGCAAGCAGTATAAGGGGTTATAGAATTTTGTCGTAAATAAGACTTAAAAACTACATAGATCCTTTTTTTTTCTGGATGTTTCCTTTCAAAAATTACAATTGATGTGTCTGCATGGATATCAAACTCTCAGTGAAGGCAAGGAAGAGGATAAACAGAACTGTAATCTCATGTTAATTTGTTGATATCTATTTTGCAGAAAACAGGAAAATCTAACAGATGACAGTGTTCATATGTCATGCCAGATTTATGATGATGATGGTGATGATGATGATGATGAGCAGCTTTTGACTGGAATAGAATTAATTTTCTTCATAAGAGTGAGTATGGGGCTATGTTTTGGACTTTTCCTGAAACGTCGTTGATTATACAGGCATATTTTTGTTACTGCTCAGCAGTGTTTAAATAGAGTCAAAGCCTTTGTTTCTCACCCCACTCCACCAGTGAGTAAAGTAGGGGTGTGCAAGAAGTTGGGAAAGGACACAGCTGGGTCAGCTGATGTCCAATGACGACAGGCGTCATATAGGTTCCATATCATACGGCATCACACTCAGCGTATAAAACTAGTGGATAAAGAAGGAAGCATTGAACATTTGGAGGTACAGCATTTGTCTTTGCGAGTTATGAATGATAGATCCCTGCTTTCCTGGAGGTGGCTGAATACTTGCCTGTCAAAGGGCAATAGTGAATCCTTTCCTTGTTTTGCTTTGCTTGGATGCACAGCTTTTCTTTACCTATTAAACTGTCTTTATCTCAACACTTGTTTTCTCACTTTTACACTTCTGATTCTCTCCTCCATCCCACAAGGGGGTTGTGAGGAAGCTGCTGTGTAGTGCTTAGTTGCTGGCTGGAGTTAAACCACAGCATATTACTGTTTTATTTCTTAACTGGAGATCAAATCTGACAAATAGCTTTTTCTTCTTTTTTTTTTTTTAATTTGTCTCTTACATTGAATCGCTTAATGTCTATTGAGGCTTATTTAATTAATTTATTCATGTGATTCTAAACTACTGGGTTCTTTTCAGTTGATTTTATATAAATATACTAGATTTATGTAAATATGCAAAAATGCAGTAAAGCAAAATGTATTCTTGTAAAACATGCTGGTTTGATATCCTATAGGGTATCACCATAACCTATAACCTATAGGGTAACACCATAAATGAACACTAAGAATAGGATGCACTTTCAAAACCAGTGCAAGAGTAAGTATGCTCGGCAGGCTGCTGAAATGGGGAAATGTAATCTCTATAATTTGCAGTTAATGCCATGCAATACCACACACAGTTAAACATAGTGCTGCACTTCTATATGACGACTGAGGCAGGTTTCTTATAAAAAAAAAAAAACAAATAGAAAAGGAAGGAAGGAAGGAAGGAAGGAAGGAAGGAAGGAAGGAAGGAAGGAAGGAAGGAAGGAAGGAAGGAAGGAAGGAAGGAAGGAATAGATTTTTTTTAGTAATTAATCCTTATTATTATTTATGGTAGTAAGAAAAATCTGTTTACACACAGTTATAATAAAGCTGTCTCTTACACCATTGATTGGTAACAAATACAATGGTAAGGCTGAGAGATCAACCGGAGGAGGTTATTTGGCTCATTTAATATAATTAACTAAAAATCGGAAAAAAACCCAATATTTTTCATCCATGCTTTTCAATGATCAGTCTAGCAAAATATTTGGTCAGGAGTGTGTCCCAGTGGGACTACTCAAAGACCTGCAGCTATGCTCCTGTTGATATATTCGATTGGGTTAGTGTATCAGAATACTAGAACAGATTTTCTTGACTTCGTATGTAGCAGAAAAGATTCTTCTGAAAGATCTGGTTTTAATCAAAAAGGTCCCTCCCTTTCAGTGGCTAAGTTTCACAGAACAGTTCAATAACAGAATAATTTTTTTTGCTGCTCACCTTGGTCTTTTGAGCTGTTTCATACACAGTTTGAAAAAAAATTTCCGATTTTAATTTCATCTAAAAATTACCAAATTAATTTCTCGGACTTTGGTTGAGTTGGTGGTGGGCTTCTTTGTTGCTTTGTTTGTTTAAGTTTGTTGATCCTAATGGAGAAAACTGTAGAATGACAACGGATATTTTTTCATCCTTTTTTCATTCAGTATATTAAAAATTTCACTCAGCATTTTAACCTGTAGATCTTTGTCAATGGTGAATCACACATTAATTATCCAGTACAGGTTTTGAAGAGGCTTTAGTTGATACATAAAAATGTTGTAAGCTTGTTATGAACAAGATTGAAAGTCTGTAATGTTATGAACATAACCTCAGTGATTTTAGAAGGAGCCCGATTGTAACATCCATGGAACTATTTAAAGGGAAAAAGTCATAGACTTCATTGTCTAAATAACTAAATGTAATTGTAAATAAAATTAATATCTAATATTATTGAACTGTGCAAAACACTTACAGACATGCTATCAGTTATTACACAGCCACGTTTCTTTCCCTTAACATCCAACAGAATCACAGAATTAGACTACTTCTCTATAAGGCGAGTGAAACCACTTGAAAGATAAAAAGATTCATAATAATAAGAAGAAAAGGAAAACAAAATCTGAATGACTGGGGAATCAGCAGGAAAAAGCTGGACACAAACCAATGAATTAAAAATATGGTTCCGTTCAATCCTCCAAGGGAGATGATAAGGGAACGAGTAAATCACCTTCATTATACACTGCAGTGGGTGAACTGACCAGCAACACACTGGGAGAGGTCAGAGCTGATTCCAAATTGCTGTATTCCATCAGCACCTTTCAGGACTGTGTGCATCCTTAGTTACCAAATCCCTCTTCTTCTTGTTATCTGGGCAAATACGCTTTTTGTTGGAGTGGTGTGGGGTTTTTTGAAGGGGGGCTGAGGAGGGGTGGTGGTTTTCTTCCTTTTTTTTTTTTTTTTTTTTTTAATAATTTTGCTACAGCAGCCTTTATGGTAACTCTTAAACTTATTTTTTAAAGTCACTGTCTTTTTGCCCTGAGCTATCTGTACTGCTCTGCAGAGCCTTGAACTACTGTTGTATACTGTTATATAAACATATTAATATAGCTAAGTCATAGCTCACAGTGGTCAACAGGGAGAAAACTACAACTTCCAGAATATGATACTCTCATGATTAAAGTAGTTGGACATGTTTTATTTGAAGTTTTTATAAGACAACAGTTAGACCTGTTTTCATTCCATAGACATTTCTATTTAGAAGTAATAATTTCATTGGGGAAGTCTAAAAAATAACAAAAAAGACAAGAAGAATGACAACAATCAAGCCTCAGACCTGAAAACAGTACAGATAAAATAATAGATTTTCCTTCTTTGCTGGGGTTTGCAGACTGTTAGTCTATATAAGGAAGATAATGGTTACAGTCCATTGGAACTTACGCATTTGATACGAAGGTCTATATTAAACCCAAGTTCCTTCCTCCTAGAAACTAGACTCTACATGTGATGTAGACTGATCATCTGAAGTTTCTAAACTGCAGATAAGTGTCTAAAATTGTTCTATATTACATAGTATTAAATCAATTATTTTCACATTAAATACCATTCTCAAATACTTAGAAATTATCTTTAATTTGAGGGTGACGGAGACGTGAAAGAATAATGCCAGAGATGAGATGAACGTGCAAGAGATTCTGGCTGTGACCAAAGCAGGTTGGAGAATATGGAAGAGAAAGGCAAAGATAAAATCCCAATGAAATGCTAAAGGACCAACATTTTTACTTTCTTTTTTTTCTTTTTTTTTTTTCTTTTATTTTTTTTTTATGGTGGAGAGGTGAAGAATGATGTTTCCTTCTCTTGTTGATCAGGACAGAGGTCCATTAGCAGGAAATATATACATTCTATACATACATAGAATGTGGAGCCGATCCCTCTGGCAACTTGGTTTAGACAAACAATCCTGTTAACATTTGGTCCTGGATCCTCATTCTGCCCAGTTACCCAACACACAGACACATAAACACAGACATGTCTCTCAGTTGGCTCCTCCATACTCCACAGGCTTTCTGGCAGTTGTATGAGACTTTCTGGTCCAATAGCCAACTAGAGCCAAGTAACTTGTTCTGGGATATATGTACACATGCCCTGGGCCAATTACTCCACTAGTCTGGGTTGGTATTTGGCGGCAGTTGCCTACTGATATCCATGTCCTCACTCACTGCAGTTGATTCAGCACAGAAAAACAGGCACCTAGAGACTGTGGTCTGACTCTGTACACATGTATGCATGACAAATAGAGACACCCAAGCATGAAAATAGTTACCCATGGACTATAATGAGAGGACAGGACAGATTCTGCTGATCAGGTGCATGGCATGGCCAGACAAGCTTACAAATCAGCAACCTGTTCATGTGCAATCATTGCTTTTAATTCCCTTACTTTCTGTTTTCTCTTGGATGTTCCTCCCCAAAATGCTCTTTGTCTTTGTTTCCTCCTCTACGCATCCCATAGTAAGTCTTGTGCAAACCCAAAATTCTTTTCCCTTGTTCCTAGTAATGAGTCTTATATCCCATAAGCAGTAAACCCTCTGCCTACAAGATGTCCAGAGAGCCTCCTCTTAGTGACTGATGGTGCTGGGTATCACCCTGGCCCGTGGGCTGATCACTCTGTAGGAAGGTCTGGGTCTAAGACTTTGTTTCTCTGAGCAGGTTATCGGCGTTCCCTCACACACCATCATACTCTGAGCTTTCTTGTGTGCATGAAGGCAAGCTTTTTATCACATACACTGAAAGTTTATGTAACAATTCTTTGGCAGAAATGAGGCTAAAATATGAAGATCCCATTGCTTAAAGCCATTTGTTTTACTGTTGACCTTGCGGTCCTACCTTAGGTAAATTTGACATATAACAATCTCAAAGCAAGTCTCTCTGCAGCTGTAATGTAAGAGAGTAAAATGAGGTGAGTGTTAGCTGTTGGAACAATGTGGTAGGAAGGGAAGGGAAGGGAAGGGAAGGGAAGGGAAGGGAAGGGAAGGGAAGGGAAGGGAAGGGAAGGGAAGGGAAGGGAAGGGAAGGGAAGGGAAGGGAAGGGAAGGGAAGGGAAGGGAAGGGAAGGGAAGGGAAGGGAAGGGAAGGGAAGGGAAGGGAAGGGAAGGGAAGGGAAGGGAAGGGAAGGGAAGGGAAGGGAAGGGAAGGGAAGGGAAGGGAAGGGAAGGGAAGGGAAGGGAAGGGAAGGGAAGGGAAGGGAAGGGAAGGGAAGGGAAGGGAAGGGAAGGGAAACTTTGTCGAAGAGAAGAAAATACTATATTTGTATTGCAACAGTGTCCTGGTATCCTAGATAGGATTAAGAGCGCTTACTAAAGATATGGACACTGCAGATGTCAAGAAGTTTTTTTTTTCTATAAAAAAGGATGGGGATATACAGAACTATAACCAGAGTTTTCAATATATTCTTGTATATTCTGCTCAACACCTAATTTGGCATGATCTGTAGAGAGGAGAAAATTAATTACTTTCTAGTAAGGGAAGTCTCCATGCTTTTTATTGTTCTGGGGAGAGGTAGCAGGGTAGAACTTACTATAAAAAAATAAAGCTACTTAAAGGGATTCAGCTTTTAAACCAACAGATCCTGTTACTTGAAAACTAAGAAGTGAGAAATACGCCACAGCGGAAACCACATCATTCTTGCCAATACACCATTAGACCTTGGGAATAACTTGCTCTCAGTTTGCCTTCTAGTCAATTACAGAGGGTTCGCTTTAGCTACCTTTGGTTGCTTTACAATTACCTTTTGTAGATAAAAATGTTTTGGTTTTCTTGCACCATGTGGTGAGGGAAGAAGTTATTAGGTCCCCTTTCTAAAATGATTGCCTATTTAGAGTAGTTTACAAGCTGTAGGCTTTTTGTTTAAATTCTATGCAGTTTATTCAGCCTTCAGCAAGAAACTGTGAGGGTTATCATTATTGCCCATGCACCATACATTGGTTTGTCTTAATTATAGCACTTGTTACTTTAAAACTTTCACTATAATTGAGAATAAAAACCTACCTTGTTCATATGTGTTTGAGGTAATAATGATAAGTCTTGTATGCCAACCTAAGGGAAATCTGGCAAACCGAAAGAAAGATTTTGGAACTAAGAAAAGGTTGGGGGTCAACATATTTAAAAAAATAAAATCTTTCATAGTTTCTCTGCACTAGTTTAACTATTATTTAAAATGTCCTCTAGCATAATTTACGACATTAATCACACAATGATTTTCTCTTATTTAAGGCACCGTAATTAAAATTTGCAGAGAGTACATTTTATTCCTGCTGCAATATAATATTTTTACTTGATTGAAGCTGAACTGCAATTTGGCCTTTATGTTGTAGGGAATAAAATCCAGGACTGCTGGGAGCAAATCAATCAATTAAACAATGTTCTCTTGTAATGAAGGTTACATCATTCTGCCAATGATAAAAAGGTGTAGCTGAATTTGTCACTAATAATATATGCCATCTGCTTAACCCCGTGGTGCTAACCTATCAGGAGGCAGCTATCAGGCTTAGCTTTCTATCAAGACTTGCACACTCAGTTTCAGAAGTAAAAAAAATAATGCAGATCAATCTTTTGTAAAATACTGACTTTGTGATCAGAAGCTACTGGAGGCTGAAAACAACAATATGAATATTAGGCTGAAAATGTCATTTGTGAATACTTCTTCTCTAGCCTGTTTTCCCATTTTGTATCTTGCCTTTTGGACAGCAGTATTATTGTATTAAACCACAACCAAGCTCCCAGGGTGTAGTACTGGAGCAAACATCAGCAAACCAAGTTTGGTGGTAGCAGATGGAAGGTGTACTACAGTACAAGATGCCTAACAAGAAAAAAAAAAAAAAGAGAGAGTTTGCATGACTTATGAGGTTTGTTATAGCTTTATATACCTAGTCAGGAGGCAGTTCCACTTATGCTGTTACTTTTGGCTGTGAGGTTAGGGCTAATCAGCTGACCCCTGAGGGTATTCCTGTAGCAGTGGTAAGTGTAGGAACCTAACCACAGTGAGAACTGAGCCCACTAAGCCCACTGCACCTTAGCACCATCCAAGGAGGACCATCAGACCAGTGTCTCTGGAGTGAAACCAGCCCAGAGGAGTCAGCAGGGAAACTCTCTTTATCATATCCTGAAGACTAAGGGGAGTCATGGTGTAAAGGGCTTCAGGGATGTAGGGGAAATAGCATTTTGGGCCCTCGTGAGGTGTATTATGGGAAACTTCAAGAACGGATTGTGAAAATGTGTGAGGCTTGGTGTAAACTCTTTAAGGAAAGAACCATAGAGATCAATAAAGGTTAATCAAGGAGAAACAAGCACAGGAAAATAGAGGAAAAAGGGCATAAAAGAGGCTGGTCAAGGCAAATATGAGTTTGGTCAGTCTGCTTGTCTGTATCTGTGCTTTATCACTGCAGTTTCTCCTGTGTTTTTATCAAATCTTACATCCAAATACAGTCTGTGTGGGTGAACTCTGAGTTCTGACTGCGTATGTATGGGTGTCAGTGACCTTTGAACTGGCCTGGCCTATGAGCATGACAAAAGGTCTGAGCGCCAGTAACTGAGGAGGACCACAAACCTCAGGGGTCTGAAGGTACAAGCACAGCAATGAAGGGAGAGCAGGGGTCAGCTGCTCCGTAGGCTGAGTATCTAAGACAAGGTACAGGAGCGACTCATGTATTGTGGGCACGCATTTCACTAGCAGACTTCAACCCTGATTCGCTGGAGAATAGGAACAGGATGGGGCAGTTATTGTGCTACTCATGTTTGTGCAAGTACTGTGTTTGTGTGAGTACTGGGAACAGCACTGCTGACTGGTCACTGGAATTTTAAGTTACATATCAGTAGTAAGAGCACACACACATCTATCTCTCCTCTACCTCTTTCTCTGGGTTTTTATTGGTAAGTAAAATGCAGTAAGATATGGAATATCTTTTTGGTAAGTTTAGATCAGCTGTCCTGACTGTGTCTTCTCCAATGCCCAGCCTACTTGCTGGTGGAATACTATGAGAAACAGAAGTCTCTAATGCGGTCCAACCAGTGCTCAGCAACAGCTAAAACATTGGGGTGTGATTAGTACTGTTTTGGTCACAGATCCAAAATACAGCTCTTTCTGGGCTGCTATGGAGGAAATAACTCCATCTTATCCAGACCCAGGACGCATCCTAACATCTGCTAAACTGTGCTAGTACTAATGATGGTTACAAAACTTGCTTACTTAAAGAAAATTGATTCTCTTCAGACCATGGAAGTAGGAATGAAGAAAGAGTAGAGAAAGTAGTGATAAACCATCTCTTAATGATATGAATCTGCAGCATTTAAAATAGTCTGTGTAGCTGAATAGTATTTATAACAAGGGCTTTTCAATTTCTCATATAATTAGTAAGAATGAAGTCCTAACGCTCTCCTGTTTTGTTCTTATTTCTGTCAGTAGATTCTCTTGTTATCAGAAATAAAAATGAGGTCTATGCCTGAATTCATACACATGTAAAAGGAATAGAAAAGAAGTTTTGTTGTACTTGACTAAAGCTAGAAAGTGTTTTGAAGTGTTTGCATGAAAAAATCCTATACATATCTGTTTATTATAACTGAAGCTGTGCTTATCTTTTAAAAAATACACCTCAAAAAGAAATTGGAAAATTAAAACTTGGGGACTTATTCCTTTCAAGTCTTTGATCTGTACAATCTCCACAAATGCATTTATGTCCTCACTTACCTATTGTTTTGGCTTTCAGGATGATTTTGCTGAGTGCAAAAGGCTGCACTCAGGATTCCCAGTGTATTTGCTGAAGTGCGGTTATTGTGGATTTGGGAAAGCAACAGCACCACAATCAATATGTTTGCTCAAGCAAATCAAAAAGGCCAAACCTGCTATTGTATACTTTTCCCAGAATACCCAGGAGTTACCTCAAGGGCAAATTTGATCCTTCAAAAGTACTGGGAGTCTAACTCCTATGCTTTCTATACGAATCTGTGCAAGACAGGGGACCTCCATTCATAGCCTCACATTCTCGGAGATAGATGAATGTTAGACCTGACAGAGCTGTGAAGAAAGGTGTGGAGTGAGGCAGCCTTGTCTCTGTATAGGGAAGAGCAAGCAATATGCCTTCTTTTTGCTGGGAAAATGTTATCAAACTGAATACTGATAATGCATAAGCATCTGTTCTTGAATGTTTCTCAGTTCAGCTACAAATTATCCAAATATACTGCAAAACAACAAAACTAAACTGGAGATGCTATAGGCTTGTAAATATAATTCACTCTAGTCACTGTTCTCTTCATTTTAGTTCAGAAACGTGTGTTTTACCCATTCGAAGGTAGGAATTACTTCTTTAAATCAGGTTTCTTATTGATCCTTTTTTTCATCTGTTTTCCTACAGGCTGTCAGTAAAAAAATTACAGATAAGATAGCCCTATATGTTAGGTTGTGTACCACCAATTTTGCATTTTGTATTCAAATCTAGTTTAGTGGGAAATAAAGTATACCTTATATATAATTTATTGCTAACATTACTGATAATTTAATTGTCTAATATTTGTTAGTTCAAATGTGTTTTCTATAGGAAAAGAAAGAACAATAATGTACTTTAATTCAGTTGCATGCACACTTCATTCCTACCCCGTTTCTTTCAGTTATGTTCACCTTCCCTGTACTCCTCTGGATCTTGAGATTGGTGGCTTCACACTGATGCTGGCAGTGAATGCCAGTGTTAGCAGCAAATTGTCGGTGTCCAAGTCCTTTGCCAGCAGGAACATAATGTTCATGTGAATGATTTCTTATTCCTCACTCTGGGGTCCACTTTGGAACATCTTCATATGTTTGTTGACATATATTTACACCTTTCTTTTTCTTCATTTTTCTACACCTCTGCATTAAATCCAAATTTGCTGTGCATGGTCAACTTTATATACATTAGATACTATTTCTTTGTTCTGTTTGTTAACCCTAAAACCAGTTTTACCAAGCTCCAGGTTTGCATGTCTTTTAGTATTTGTTACTTATTTGCACGCGTGGGGTCTCCAGTGCCAGAAATACACTGGAGTTTTTATAATTTGAAACACAACACAAGAAACAGAGAACAGTGGAATTGATATTAAAAAATGGAGGAAGGCAACAGAAAATTTAATTTTCTGAAGAAGGAAGGACCAAGGAAGTGGAAAGGAAGGCAGGGAGGGAGAGAAGGAGAGAAGGAGGAAAGGAAGAAAGAAGCGAGGGAGGCAAGAAATGAATAAGGAAGATGGGAAGAAAACTGACTTGACAGTCATGCCTAACCCTAAGCATTTCTAAGGTTCAAAGGATTGTTTTCCTGTTTGCATCGCTTCAAATTTCTGTTCAGTAAGACCTTTAGACTTCATTGATGAACAAGTTTCTTTGAGAATTTCTGAACAGGTGTCAATATCATCAGTATTTTTTTCAGTTGGCTAAATAAGCCTTGCAAAGCATCAAGGAAACATAAGTCAAGTGTTTCGAACATTATGTTCTGTGATTTGTGTACACAACCTGAAATATTAATCTTTATCTTTTTAGGAGGGCTTATTGTCCACAACAGAAGAATTATTGCCACAATACTTTTCCTTCTTTTTATGGTTTAAAGTAGAAAATATATTCAGGAAAGTACATTGCTATGCACACATAATACATTTATGTTAAAATTGCCCCTGGGATTTAAAATCATTAACATCTCCATATTATTGTCATTTCAAGATGTTCAATCATAACAATGTATTAATGTATGATATTTGTTTTCAAATATTTCCTTACTCTTCTCTGAGAAAAGCATCTAACTATAACTGCTGAAAACTTATAAATTAAACAAGGCTGGACTGGGTTAAATTTCGAATAGAAAACCCCTGCAGTTTTCTGTGATGGAATAAAAAACCCTGAGGTGTTTTACAAAGCAGCATCATGATAAAACAGTGATAGACATTTACATTACACATCCAAGAATGTTAAATGACATTCATTTCCCTATGCAGTTTGGAATATAGTAACTATATTATTTAACTATTATTGTATTTATTAATAAAATAAAAGTGTGGTATTGAAAGCACAATAACATATAATTTATTAAAATATTTTTATTTTTGTATTTGTAAATATGAAAATATTTATAAATATGATTTTTTTCCTTGCATGGCAAGCACATGAATTCAAATTTCTCCCTTGGTTACTGGAATCCTTAAAGCAGTTTTTTTTATTAGTCTTTGCTTGAGGCGGTGCCAGCAACTTACAAAGACTATCAAGGGAAAGGGTGACTGAGATTCAAACTGAACTGAGCTGGAGGGATACAGCATTCTTTTTAAAGTTTGTTTTAGATCTTTAAGTCAAGAAGTTTTAAAAAAATCAGTCAGTCTCAGTTATCTCTAATACATGAAACAGTATTTGAGTTTTGCTGGTGTGTTTATTTTTAGCTTTCTACCAGAGGAGCAAAGAGTCTGTAAAAGAGGAGACCAAGAAAGAGCTTTTGATGTCCAATAGCAACCTGAAATAATTTAAAGGTTAAAGTAGAATATAACACTTTTTGTCTTCTCTTTTTGGTAAGAAAGCAGTCTTTTGGGACACACAAAATATTTTGCTTGCTGTATAGCTTCTTATCAAGAGAATCCAAAATATTTATTGTAATATTGGTTTAGTCATTCTAAGGGCTACTTGAAAGTTAAAAATATTAATTTCTTCCATGACAGGAGAGAGAAAAAATGATGCAAACAGAATTTTCTAGCATTGAATTACACAATCAAATGTCGAGAGTTTTTGTATGTTTACATTCTGTTTACTGAAAAATGTTCTTTTTTCCATCACATTTCAAAACTTTGCATCTCCCCTGTTATGTCACTGCCTGGTTTATAGTGCAGAGGCAACTGCTTATTACTATTTTTGGTATCTGTCTTTGTTACCTACAACAAAAGACAGTGAAATTGCCCAGCTATCCAGTTGGTGTTACATACTGCATTGGCATTATATGCTGTTATAAGCAGAAGAGCTGGACTTATTCCTGTGCATATTTGTATAGGTTGTAACTCCTGTCTTCTCCAGAATCTCAGTCAGAAGTCAGACTGCATCACATCTCCTTTGCACAGTACTCTGCACAAAAAATTGGGACACCTCTTATCAATATCTTGCTGGTATATCCCCACTAACCATCCTTTGGATCAGGGAGAAAGAGGTCAGGAGAAAATCTCCAGGTATATGTAGTTATGGTGACATTGGTCTTATAGGCAAACGCAATACTCTTTTCCTCTTAGCTCACCTTCTATGAGACATTGCTGTATAGTGATCTTCTCCTTCTCCCTGCTTTTTTTTTTCTCACTAGTTTGGATGTTTTTGACTTCCTTTCCCATCTAGAGGTATTTTTTATATTTGTTTTTCATATATTTTTTTTTGTTATTGTTTTTGCTCTTTTTACAAATCAGAAAAGGATTTTAATTTAAGGACAGACATGAAATGAAGGCAAGAATGGAGATTAATGGAGGCACTGGTGGTTGCCTCAAGACAGAGTGAAGAAAATGTATAAGACTATTATAAAACAATCTTCTCCCAAAAGCATTTAGATAAAATTCCATTTCATGGTACTTCTTACTGCTTTAGTTAACACTTGAATTAAGGTGAAATTAGAGTATTTTTTATTCATTTGGTCTCTGGAAAATGTTAAAAAAAATCAGGTACCAGATTGAGACCTGGTGTCTCAGCCTTCATTTAATCCCTGTGCGAGGAACTTTGTGACTGTGAAAGGTGAGAAGGACTTGACTTTGTTGCACTTCTCGATATCAACATGTGGGTTACTGCAGCTAGGTTGTTCTGAGTAAGTTTCTATAGCTCTCCTGCACTGTTGATATAATATGAGAACTAAATGATCTCTGTTTCTAAATTTCCTGGAAAACCTTTGGGACAAGCCAGACTCCTTTTTGTTGAGTATTGGTATACCCAATACTTTGTCAACAACATCATCAGAGTACTGTAGTGATTTAGATTACTGGTACTTCCCTTATATGCTGTGAAGTCTTCCTCGTACCACCAAGGTATCTGTGGAGATAAGCTCTACCACTGCCTTATGGATCTGACAATAGTGTTATTTTCATTCTTCTTCCTATGTACTGTAGTTGGTTTTCTGGGATAGGGAGCTCCCTGCAACACCTACAAACATGCAGGAATATATGCCTGAAATATATATAGAAGTGTTATGTCATGCTATGGTATATGTTACTTATCACTTTACACTTAAGGAAAAAAAATCCATTTCTATGAAACAAAGTTATATTTTGAGCCTTTCTTACTTATTTATGCTGTTAAAAAATGAAAGGTGTGTGAGGTGGTTTGTTTTTCTATTTTTACCTTGAAAAATAATTTTGTGAAGCTGAGATTTTAGGTTTTGCTAGTGCAAAAAGCCTTCTGAGAGTTGATCTGTTGTGCTTTGCCTCAAAGGAGTTTTTTATAGCACTCACAAGAAAGCTGACATACTTTCATTAAGTTTTGTGTTATTTTTTAGAAAGAGCTGTTCCAAAAAAAACATCAATAGAATCCACATTAAATACTTTGCTTCCTGGATCCAGCCAGCACAAGAAGTCATCCCTGCCAATCTACTGATTTCTTACCTGTGAGAATATGTATTTTCTAGAAACAGCATCTGTGCTTCTATCATATAAGAATAGTAAAGTGATGAATAAGAATCAGAGCCTTTTTTTTTCAATAATTCCATGAGGGAAACTTTTTCTCCAAAGTAAAACCTATGTATCTATCTGGACGTCTGTAAAGCTTTGACATGGCTGCTCACATCATCTCTCTCTAAGTTGGAGACGTATGGATTTGATAAGTGGGCTTTTTGATGGATAAGGAATTGATTGGATGGTCATATTCAGAGGGTAGTTGTCAATGACTCAAAATCCAGATGGAGATCCATGATAAGTGGTGTTCCTCAGGGGTCTGTACTGGGACAAGTACTGTTTAATAGTTTCACCAATACAGACAGCGAGATCAAGTGAACCCTCAGCAAGTTTGCAGATGACACCAAGCTGAGTGGTGCAGTAGCCACAACAGAAGGACGGGATGTAATCCTGAGGGAACTGGACGCTCTGGAGAAGTAGGCTTGTGGGAACCTCATGAGGTTCAACAAAGCCAAGTGCAAGGTCCTACACCTGGGTCAGGGCAATCACTGATTTTGGTACAGGATGGGGGAAGATGTGGTTGAGAGCAGTGCTGCAGAGAAGGACTTGGGGGAGCTGGTTGATGAGAAGCTCGACATGAGCTAGCAATGCAAGCTCACAGCTGAGGCCAACCGGATCCCGGGCTGCATCAAAAGAAGTGTGGTTAGCAGGTCAAGGGAGGTGATTCTGCCCCTCTATTCCTCTCTTGTGAGACCTCACCTGTAGTATTGTGTCCATTTCTGGAATCCTCAACATAAGAAGGACATGGAACTGTTGGAATGGGTCCAGAGGAGGGCTACAAAGATGATCAGAGGGCTGGAGCACCTCCTGTGAATCCTGACTTTGCTGCTTTGTTTGCCCTAAATATTTTGTCTGAAGGCTGGCCATCTGCGTCTCTCTTTTGTGGCACCAGCAATGAATCATGGAGGTGGTGCAGCAGCAGAGCGACCCAAGGATGGAGCTTGGGATACTGCCTAAGAGGCTCTTCTGTGGCACTGGGAGGAGAGGTGCAGGAGTAAGCCCTGCTCACCCTTTTGGGCCTAGCTGAAGGTCCAAAGCTGCTGCTACAGGGGCAGGTGATGCAGCAGCAGGTGTGCCCTCCCCCCACTCCACACACTGGACCACCTGGACCAGAACCTCCCAAAGGACACGTGGCAAGAACACCCCAATATGTGCTGGTGGGGGTCAAACGGGCCTTATAAAAGAACTCGTAAGATAAATATTGCTTTTGATTTTTGCCTTGTTGGCCTCTGTATCGCCGCACAGATAAACAACATCCCCCCCACTACACACACACAGTCAGGCCTGGATGTGAGTGTGTGGCTTGTGGATCCTCCCATACGAGGACAGGCTGAGGGAGTTGGGGTTGTTCAGCCTGGATGAAGAGAAGGCTCTAGAGGGACCTTATAACAGCCTCCCAGTGTCTGAAGTGGACCTACAAGAAAGCGGGGAAGGACTTTTTGAAAAGACATGTACTGATAGCAATAGGGGGAATGGTTATAGATTGGAGGGGGGGGAAGATTTAGACCAGATATCAAGAAGAAATTCTTCACAATGAGGGTGATGAGCTACTGGAAGTGGTTGCCAAGGGAAGTTGTGGATGCCCCATCGCTGGAGGTGTTCAAGGCCAGATTGGATGGGGTCTTGAGGATCCCAATTTAGCGGGAGGTGTCCCTGCCTATGGCAGGGGGGTTGGAATTAGATGATCTTTAAGGTCCTTTCCAACTCAAACCATTCTATGATTCTATAATTTACTTGTTTCGGGTATTTGATGTAAAGAAAAGAAAGAAATCTGCCAGTTTCTTTAGTAAAGGACAATTCTTCAAGGTGTTGAGCTCCAGATGAAAGAGGCAAATACAAATAGTCCACTTGGGAAGTCAGTGAAGGTTTGAGTCAGAAAAGTTGGTGTAATGCCCTGTTGCTGCTATTTTGAGGATCTTCATAGGTTTGCATTGGTAATAGTGTCTTACTGACTAAAGTTTTAATGTCCCTTCAGACCTAACACTGAATAATCCCAGCACAGTTCTTATCGCAGTGTCCTTGCCAGGGGTTGCGCTTGACTACTGTATTCCTTAGCAGTATAAAACGTTCTGACCTCACAGTTCAGTTGATGGATTTCTTCCCTAATACTAAATCCAGGCTGATGACTTGAACATTCTGCTGAGTTGCTGCCTATAGTACCCTTAGGCCTGTTATTTTTCCATAAGCCTGAGTTGTCATAGCAAGGAATTCAGCCCATGCAATTCAAATGTGAAAGCCTACTAAGTGTACTGTTTGAAGTTCAGTGTGAGCAACATGTGGCATTAAAAAATGTGCTAAACAAGACATAGTCTGCTAACTTACTATTCAGGTTCATGGGTTCCTCCCTGTCTAGAAATAGCCTACATTCTGCAGGTACTGTAATGCAATACATTGCTGCTGTAAATAAGGACTAAAAGATTAAGTACTACTAAAACCTAGCAGTAAAAAACCTATGAAGGTAATTAATGCATAGTTGTTAGCATGTCCGACTAGAATTACTCGTGTCATTTTTAACAAGTTTTATCAGTTATTAAGTTTCATTTGTACTTTTCTGCACTTAAACCGTTAATACTTCTAAGCTGGCAGAGAAATAATGAATAAACATTCATAGAGCTACAAGCAATTATAAAAATTGCTCAACTACTATAATTGCAGTATGAATTTCTTCGCCCATTTGTCACATTGTATTTGAGTTCAGCATGGCATAAGTTCAGTGAGAGATCCTTCCTGTATTAATACAGGAGTTGTAGACCAGCTTCTGGCTTCAGCTGGAGTTTCAGGTCTGTTTTGGGCTCTAGGAGGCAAAGTTCTGGAGTAACTTTTTTAATAACCAGGAAGAGGTTTTTCAGAAAGAATTGAGTCATGTGCTTTTCACTTGGGACATGGACTGTGCAGGTACTTGCCATTGCTGCAACTTTCTCCCAGGTTTTAGCTATTATAGTGCTTTTGCACTCACTATGGTCTCAGGAACCTATGAAAAAGACACAAGAGAGATTTAAGTTTCAATGAGATCTGCGGAATCAGAAAGGACTACTAGTTTATGGAGTCCTTCAGATATTTTTTCGATGCTTAGAGAATACAATCCCTCACTTCGGCTAAGAGTAAGGCAGTAAGATCTCTGACAAGTCTTACATCCCATTTCTTTCATTGGTTTATTGGGTGGTTTTGAATTTCCTGTTGACCTTTATGACTGTTAAGCTAGAGCTTTCTGTTTATTTAGGTTTTTTTATGCTGTAGAAAGTAAAGAGACAGCCTGAAAAATACCCAGTTGGAAAGAAAGAGTTTTATATCTCTGAAAGCAGCAGAATTTAGCAAGTTTAGTAAAATAAAACCAATTTTGCAGCAAAAACAGAACCCCACTAACACACTGTAAGATCTGCTTTTCTTCATAGCCCTTTTTTATTTTTTCTTTTCCTTTTATTTTTTCTTTTCCTTTTCTTTTTCTTTTTTTTTCTAATTTTTTCTTCTGTCATTGATGCTTTGTTTGTTTGGTAGTGCATTAAACAGTAGCACAAAAAAAAAATCTATTACCTATTACTTGTTTTCCATGTTGTGTGTATGATAAAGACATTAGAATTTGAATGATATTTTGAATATACAGAAACTTCCTGCGTTTAATTTTCTGGAAGCTTTTCAGAAACATGCTTTGGGCTTTTAATAACACTATCTCTGTCCCATACCTGAGGTGCTGTATGTACTTGCCTGCAGGCTTTTTAGTTTAGAGTGAAGTAACCTGTTGATGAAACAGCTTTCAACAGTGTTTCTCTTCCCTTAACAGTCCACCAGGGTATAGATACTATCTTTGACAAAAAAACAAACCAAAATCCAATACTAAACTTGCTGTCAGACAAGAATCCAGAATAAGGATTCGAGAAATTACTGACTTACCTACACATGTATTTATTATACCCCCTGAATATAATAAAATTAAATGTTTTAAATTCATAAGCTGTGAAAATTAAAATCAAGACACTTTAAATATTTTTATCTGGGTTTTTTAGCTTTATTTTACTGTTTCATTTCATCTGTATACTGCTTAACAACTTCTATTTTTTTCTTTGCTGCCTTTACTGTGTTTCCCTAAAAATTTCCTTCCTTTTCCTTCATTTCCCTGAATTCTTCTTCTTTTTAATTTTATTAGTGAAATGCTGACTTTAGATTTCCTTCAAGGTTACCCTGATGTGAGGGAATGTGGTGTCATTTTCCTTGCAGGAAGGCTAATTATTCAAGGCTTCAGAGATCTTGTTACTCTGAACAAACAAATGCTGAACCTGTAGGAGATTCTTAACTTAATAAGTATGTTAGCAATTGCCAATTCTATTGTTCCTATGATTAGGTTCATGGGAAGAAGTTACCTCCAGGCAATACAATTATACATTTTTAATGATCCTTACAAAAGGAGATCTGAAGGAATCAAGAATAAGACAAAAAAAAAGTATTTTTTTCGTTCTTTTGCTTTGAATGGTACCATTATATTTTAGTTATTTTACTTGTTTCATTTAAGTCAAGGCAGTGATTACAGAATGATTAAGTGATCAGTCTTAATTAACAAGTGTTCCATTACTAGCCTGGTTTTTGTTCTTCCTTTTTTTTCTCTATGAATTCTTTTTGTCTTAATTATTTTTTTCAGACGAACTTTAATGTGAATAAGAAACTATCCTGAAAATCTGAAGAAAACTGATCAAGTTGTTCTTTTAGAATTTGCTCTTTTTAAATGGATTCCAGACAAGGTATTTTCCCTTTAAGCACTACTGGTAATCATCTTGGGGGGAATAATAAAAATGACAATTTTTCTTTACCCTCAATCCCACCCCAAATCTGTCCTTTGTCCAAATCTTGTAGCCATATGAATAATTTGTTTTTACATGCTTGAGTTCATGTGAAATGTGCCTTCTAAGGATAGGAAAAGACAGGGAAAAGAGACATCCATAATGAGGGTTAAATTGATTATGCTTGTAGAAACAAAAGGGATTTATATTTCCAAGATCCTAAATTCCTGTTCCATAGATGTTACAGAGGCTTCTGTTTTCTTAAGATGGAACTCCTGAAACATAATGTTTTTGAACTGATGACAGTATTTCAATAAACTCAGCAGTCTATGTTCTGGTGAGAATTTGGAGGTTGGAACTGGTTTATTCTGAGCACATCACAGATTAACACAGCTGAAACAAAGTGCAGAGGTGGATCCTGAGACTTATCGGCAAGCCAGGGTTGGTTAAGAAGACTGAGAAGTAAGAATACTATTCAGCCCACATTGTGTCAAATAACAAATAAGAGAAGGATGAAGAGGATAAAGAATACAGATTAAAAATGTTCAGAGCTGAACCTAGTTGGAGTTCCTTCCTACAGATATATGAACTGCTTTGAAGAGAAATAAATTAATTTGTGGCCCAACTTTTAAAAATGTATTCTTCAAACATCAGCTGCTTTCAGAAGCAACTGCTTTTGAAATGCTTTCTCTATTGCAGAGCGAATATGTTGTTAAATTCTTGACTTAGAAAAATGTTCCTATCACATTTACGTGCTTGAAGAGTCTCTTTTTTTTTGGATGATTGTGATTTATTTTTTTCTTTATAAACTGTTGAAGTTCTTTTCTGTCACACAAAATTATTGGGATCAACCTAACTACAGAAAGCTATAGAAATTTCAGTGGATTTGAGAATAATTTGAAAGTGCTTTCACCAAGCTCTTTCACCAACTCAAAGAATGGAGTTTCCAAGCCCCCTTGCTTTTTAACCCTCCTCACCGTAGTGGGAGGCTAGTTGCTGCTGGGCAAGGATTCTGAGACAATAACTCAATAACAACTGGATAGTCATTATTAAGCAAGTATTCCCTTTATTATTAGCAGTGCTGGATGCACGGGGGATTGATCGCCCAAAAACATGCATCCCAAGCAAGAAAACTGTGCGTCTTTCATATTACAGATCTATGCATACTCATTTCATCACCCGAAAAGGTATTACACATTCATTTCCATTTGAAGAGTCATTAACATATCTTCACACCATGTTCATATGCACAGACAGTCTGCTGAGTGGTCTGAGGACCCTCTCCTGGGGTCCAAAGATGAAGGCTAGAAGTAAGGCGGATACAGCCCAAACTTTGAGAAAAAATAGTCCTTTTTCTGCTGGGCGGCAGTGTGTATTCCAGGCTTCCTTATGTTGTCTTCTGGGAGGCCTGTTTCTTGCACAGCAGGTCCCCCTTTAGACAAATGTCCCTCAAGACACAGACCACTACAGGGTATACAAGCTTAGATAGTTGCTACTGATCAAGACACAAGCTCAGACATTTGCCATTCATCAGTCCCCTTTTAGAAAAAAACCCACATTTCTCAAGACACATACAACTATAAGACATACTAACTTAGACAATTTCTATTGACTAATACACAAGCTTAAAAAGTTGCCACTGATCAAGGCTTTACAGCAGTTTCAGAAGGCCTTATTCAGAAATAATATGGTTGTATAAAAATATCTGCATTTAATAGTGCTTGCTTCTTCAAGTATTGAACATTTTTGATATTATGGTATTTTTATGGCATTTGTATTATGGTGTTATATTTGTTTGCTTGAGATTCTTGGAGTTTTAAAGAGGGCAGTAGAACAAAAGAAAGTAATTGATTTCTCTAATCTTCTGATTCCAAACTCATCGCCATTTTGAAGGAGCATAGCGCTTCAAGTATTTTTGATTGCTGTATTTGAGCAGCTGGATGATGAAAGGGATGTGTGAGCTCTTATTTCTCTTCCATGTTGGCAAGAGATCCCTTCTGCCAAGCTGATGGCTCAGAAAGACATTTATTCTCTTAAGTGCATAAACAGGAAATAGTGGTTTGTAAGGGGATATGCAAAACACTATTTGCTTTTTATTGACATTTCTCTTCCTGTAGCATCTTTCAGGAAAGGTCATTCCTTCTGTTCCTTATGTTTTTTCTATTGATGATTCAAATTACATTTACTGTTGTGAATAGAAAAGCAATGCCATCAACAGCCTGTGGTGCCAGCCTTTATTTTAATTAAATATTAATTCCTAACAAAATAGGCAGCAAACTGTTAAGGGCTAGCATGTATAAGTTAGATTGGTTGATGTTAAAGAGACAAGAATAAAAGGCTGAATGTGGCTGTCTTCAACTGTTCTTTCTGTTCCGGGCATTTAAGTGGATTTAAATACTAACTGATTCTTAGGGAACCTTTTGGCAGACAACTTAATCATTCTCTCTGATATTAATTACCTTTAAATATTAAGTTTTCTTTGAGACTAAGCTCTTTGGGATGAGGACCAAGCCCTCATGTATTCCCTGACAAAAGCAGACAGAATCCTGAATATTTTTCAGCCTGAGCACTTTCATAAAGTGAACATTAATTAAAACTGATATTTAATCTTCACTCTTAACTCTTTCCAATAGTCTGTTGAGGTTTTATCGGCCAAACCATTATATTTCTAATTATTTTAACTAGAAATAGAATAGCCATCTTCCCACCTTGAGCTCAGCCAGGCAAGGGTGTGGAATATCCGCCAGATTCCTTCTGGTTTTGCCCACTACTGCACCACCCCAGCAGTAACATGGGTACCACGGTCTGATTGAATTGACACAGGCTTGGGGAGGAAGCTGAACCATAGCTTCAGTTCCTTTATGGTGTTTTCCCCAGTGACTCATGTTACTGCCTCAGCCTGAACAAGTACTGATATCACCTCCACCTCTACCAGGACATATTGTTTTCCTCCTGATTTTTGAAATGGCCCTATATAATCAACCTACCAGGTCTCCCATAATCCCCTTCCAACTTGCAGGTGGAGAGAGGGTCTTGCAGGGGATGCTTACCCAACCTTGTGTGACATGTGCCTCAAGCCAAGATTACAGTACTACACATTTCTTGTGTCTCAGGCCGTCCTCTGCTGCCAATCTCCTTTAGCAGATCTCTGGTACCTGAGTGGCCACGTTTAATGTGCAGCCACTCTAATAAACATTTCCATTTCTCTTCCTCTTCGCCAGCCAGAGTGGCTAAATGAGTGAGTGAATCTACCTGATTATTTAAAACTTAGGCTGGATGATCTCCCCCTTGGTGGGAAGCCACCCACCCCACCAATATAGGCCTTTGTTTTGCAGCTTTCAGGACTTTCTCCCACCTTTCCTTCTGCCGTACAGGCATTAGGTTGTCCTCCCGCTGGTTTTGTTCCCAGAAGGGCAGCCATTCTGTACAGCCTTTGAATACTGTGTAGGAGTCAGTATAAATATATACAGGGTCAGTATGGTCTGTTTCCTTTGTGATTACACTCCAAACCGACATCAGCTCACCAACCTGCGTGCTGCCTTCACCTTCCATTACAACATACTCCCCTGAATCTACATGAAGGGCCAATGCCGGGACTTCCATAACTTTCCTTCCCTGTGGGAGGATGCATTTGTAAACCAAACATTTCTTAAATCTGAATTAATTGAAGGGGTTTCCTTGATATAAGATGGAGGGGCATATCCATTTGTGGATGCAGGGGATTTCTCCTGTATTGGAAGCAGTTTGGGACTACCCTCCTTTATTGTGTATATATTGTTATAATGTTCCAATTAAGCATACCCCCTCCTCAGTCTCCAGTTGTACAACTCTCAGGAGGGCGATGTGCCAACTATCACAGGGTTTAAAACTTCAAAGGACCCCCTCAAAATTATTGGTTGTGGGTGAATTGTTTGTTCAGCCCTCTGTAGGGCCAGACAAACCATAAAAAGTCCCTTCTCCCAAGCAAAGTACTGTTTCTCTGCACACTTGATACTACCCGAAAAAAAAGAATGGGGCAGGCTGGACCCTGTGGTCCTCGTTGCCACCTGCACCTATCCTCCATTGAACCCGGCGCCACAGACAAAGCCCTCAAGTGATATCCCAAGCTCCATCCTTGGGGAGGTCTGCTGCTACACCACCTTCACATTTCATTGCTGGCGCCACAAAACAATCACATAAATAGCCAGCATTCAGTCAAAATATTTAAGGCAAAGAAAGGCTTTACACCATTCTATAAGTCTATGATTCTATGCTTTTAGGCTGGATCTTAAAGGATTTATCACTGGGATTATAAAATATCATTGTCTATGATACTACAGGACTTAATTAATTACTGATGAGCAAAATTGCTCCACGAGGTTCTTGAATTTGCTATGGTCTTTTGTCTACATATAGGATATTAGCAGCTTTTCAGACCCTGTGTTAGGAAGTTGACAGAACAAAGTTCAAGAGTGATTGGTTATACATATTGAAATTTTATTCTTTGAAATGATTTTTCTAATGGACATAAGAAGGATATTTGCAATTAAGAATATTGTAATTTGCTGAATAGAAACAAATGGAAAACAGACTTGCTAATTTATATGTCATGCTACATTTCACTTCTTTCCCACAGTAGGTTGTTTGTTGTTGAATGCCACGCAAGCAAACAACCCAGCCACCCACAGATGTTCAAGAATTTAAGTGTGCCACAATACAATGGAAATTGTATTGTGAATTCCCAGTATTTAGGAATAGAGTTTTCCATACCTTTTATCTAGTAGTCTTTTGCCTCAGAGAGAGCGCTAGATACTGGATCATTCTCTACATTTAATGTCTAAAAAACTGAACTGTCACTTGACATTTAATTAGCAATAATCTTCCTGAAACACTAAGAGTAATATCCATTTCTGATTTGAAGATTTTATCAAATCTAGCTAATACTTTCAGATAAAGTAGAGATTTAAGACTGCATTAAGGTGTACAATAATACTGTCACCATAATAATACAGAGTTTCTAATAATGTCATGACAATTGTGTACAGCAGGGGATTTATTGCTAGGAATGGTAGAAATCCTGTACGGATTGTAATCCAGGTACTTTGCATCAGCCAATGTTAGCTCCTGCCACACAAGTTTGAGAAGTTGAGAAGTGAGAAGCACTCCTTGTGGACTTATGCTGCACCTGTAGGTAGAGACCATTATGTTCCTTTCTGTATGTGACTTCTAATAATAGTGACTGAATATTGTGGAGGATTGATATTTCTGCATCAATTATTGGACAAGTATAAGTTTTCCTCAGTTTTCGCAATGCACAATGTCTTTGAGAGAGTGAGACAGTCAAAGAGAATATTTCCAATTACCTATTACTAACTTCAATATATTTTTAAGCATTAAACATTTACAGAAGCAAGTCCAGGTTGATTTCTATGGAATATGAAAATATTTGTAAGCAGAAAATTAGATATGTTAGGACAGTGATATAAAAGTATGTTTATAGTACACTGTTCAGCTGAGAATATTAAAGCAGTTATAAACTAATACTTTACATTTTAGCATCTCTTCGAGGTCTTTAAATCTTAAGATCTCACCATCATTTTATGTTTTTTATTTTCCCAAGGGGGAAAAATTGACCTTCTAAATATAAAAAATAGACCAGGTGTCCCCCTAAAATGATATATAATATAAACATGCCTAGATTGTAAGTTGATAGAAATTAATTAATTTTTTCAAGCCTGCAAATACAATCAAACTTAGCATAAAAATTTCTTAAATTTTCTATATTATTTCAAGAATATTGTTTTAATGTGACAGAACTCCATGCAAGTGATGAATAATTACAATGTACTGGAGTGCAGGTTTTGACTGGGATAGAATTAATTTTCTTCATAGCAGCTAGTATGCGGCTATGCTTTGGATTGGTGATGAAAACATTGTTGATAATACAGAGTTGATTTTGTTATTGCTGAGCAGTTCTTACAAAGAGTCAAGGCTTTTTCTGCTTCTCACACTGCCCACCAGCAATTAGGATGGGGCGCACAAGAAGTTGTGAAGGGTCGCAGCTGGGACAGCTGTCCTAGCTGACCAAAGGGATGTTCCATGCCATATCATGTCATACTCAGCATATAAAGCTTGGGGAAGAAGAAAGAAGAGGGGCAAGTTTGGAGTTTGGCATTTGTCTTCCCAGGTAACTGTTACATGCAATGGAGGCTTGCTTTCCTGGAGATGACTGAACACCTACGTGTAGATAGGAAGCAGGGGATGAATTCCTTTTACTTTGCTTGCATGCTCGGTTTTCCCCTTACCTGTAAAACTGTCTTTATCACAACCCAAGAGTTTTCTAATTTTTGCTCTTCTGATTCTGTCTCCCATCCCACCATTTGGGGAGGGGGAGTGCAGGGAATGAGCAAGAGGCTGTATGGTGGTTGCCAGCTGAGGTTAAATCACGACAACTGGAGACAGACAATTTGTTATAAAAGGTAAAACTATTTCGGAGAGCCTAAGCCATAGTATTTTCACATTCCAAACTGAGGAAGTTTGAAATCTCACTAAGTTCATTAGACTACAGCATCATTCAAATATCTTTTCTCTCTCAGGGTGGGTTTAATTGAATATTACAATTTTGCTATGAAACAAATTATTTATTTCTCTACAAATAAGAACTACAAAGATACATTAATAGTGCAGGTTATTCCAGTTCATTTGTTGGGTTTGTTTTGGGTGTTTTTTTTTTTTCATAAACTGACTTGCAATAACAACATGTTAAAAAAAGAGCATAGTTCATGTAGTTCTCAAAATATTGCCTGTAGCTAGCCTCAGATTTCACAGAATCACAAAATTCCTTAGGATGAAAAAGACCTCTTCAGTTTGCCTAGTCCAACCCCCTTGCTCAGGCAGGGTGAACTAGTGCGGTCTGTTCAGAGTCAAGCTCAGTCAGGGTTTGAATATCTTCACAGTCAGGTACTCTAAAACCTCTCTGGATAACCTGCTCCAGTATTTGACCACCACCACAGTAAAAAGCTGGGGTTTTTTTGTGCAAACAGAGTATCTTGTGTTTTAATTTTTACCCATTGCCTTTTGTCCTGTTACTGGATGCTGCATCTTTATGCCTTCCTCTCAGATGTTTATACAAACTGATGAGATACCCTTTAAGCCTCTCCAGGCTGAACAGTCCCAGCTCTCTCAGCCTCTTCTCACATGAAAGGTGTTCTCTTAACATGAGGTCAACAAGAGCCAGAAATGTGCATGTGCAGCCCAGAAAGCCAACTGTATGCTGGACTGCATCAAAAGAAGTCTTTTTGCAGCACATGTACAGAAGGATAATTTCTTATTCCCTTTGGCATCCCTTCCCAGATTCAAATCCATGCCAGGCTTGGCTTTCCTAACCCCATTTGTGTATAACCGGACAACAGCTCTATAGTGTCCCTGGTTCATCTGCTCCTGCTTTCACTTCTTGTACACTTCCATTGTGTGTTGGAGTTCAGTTTGGAGTTCTTTGTTCAATCATGTGGGCATCCTCCTCTTTTTTTGCTTGATTTCCTATTTTTTGGGACACGTCTTTCTTGTAATTGTAGTAGGTGATTTGTGAATATTAATAAACATTTCTCGATCTGTCTCACCTCCAGGAATTTATGTCCTAGGTTTCTTCCAAGAAGAACTCTCAAGAGGGTCAAGTCTGCTGTCTTGAAATCTAGTGTTGTGTCCTGCTGTTTGCCACGCTTCCTTTTCTCTGGACCCTGAACTCCATCTTCTCATGGTAAGTACAGCGAAGCCTGTCCCAACTTCCAGATTATCAGTCAGCTACTCCTTTTTCGTAAGCATGAAGTCCAGGAGAGCGCTGGTGATTGTTGACTTCTTGATCACCTATGCCAGAAAATTGATAACAATTCACTCTAAATTTCACAGCCACTGAAAACTAGTTTATCTTCATTTCTGTCTCTTACTGTATGCAAATATCTGATAAAATACCTCTTGCTAAAACAATACTGATAAATATGGTTGCTTGCTTTTATTTTTCCTACACTCAAACAGTTTAAGTATATTCAGTAAGCTGTTAGTAATCTATTGTACTTATTTAAAAGCTCAACACTAAAACCATAAAATAATTCCGGAGCAGAGTGAAAAAGTCCAAGCTCTAGTTTCCTCAAGTTATAAATGTTTAGATATAAACAATGAGTGAGACAGTTGAATCAATGTCATAGATTCGAGCACTCCAGCAGTATCAGATTTTGGTGTCCTATTTGTAAGCTGTACAAAATGACTATCCACGGCTTATCTACTGTGATGAAGGTAGAGACATTATTTTGGTTTTGTCAAAGACTGTGGTAGTGCTTATGTACTTTTTCATAGGTTTGGTAAGCATTTATAGTGTGTGAACTGATTAGAGCATCAGCTGAACAGGAACAAGTGCAAATCATTACCTACAGTGGCTTTTCAGCAGATCCATCTTGGCTGGGGAAAATGTCCACAGAACATACAGAGCAAAAGGAAAGTTATTCTTCCATTAACAACTGTCAGAGAAAAGACATTTCATCTTCAGTATCAGCCTCTCACTTTAAAGCTCCAACCATAATGTTTTTTAGGACAACCATATAAAGGGATGGTTTATAACTTTTCTAACTAAGAGGTTTCTAGCAGCCATGTTACTTGCCAGGTCCTGGAGTTTCAACGCTCTGCATGTCTTCTTTCTACTCCTCCTCAGTTTATAAGAGGAAACATCTTAAGGAACCTTTAGCCCTCCCAGTCTGTATTTTTTTATTCTCCCATATAATTCAAAGTCATTGTGTAGGGCTTCTAACACACATTAGACAAGTGTCTTTCACATTACTCTTATGCTTATGTCTTTAAATTTGACGTGTGTTTACATTTCCTGCACAGATCTGGTGATGAACGATACTTACTTCTCTGAAGAGAATTCAAGTAAAGTGCCTTTTCTTCCAGTTTCAAGCTCTCTTCTAATATTCTGTTCCTTTAAATGACAAAAAAAATCGAAGGATATATTTTGAATAACACCAATGAAAGCCCACATATTTCTCTTGAACAATAAAATAATTTCATCGCATTTTTTCTTCGGGATGACAAAAACCTGCAAATATTTTTCAAAGGCTGTCCTTTTCTTTGTTTGCCTTTGTTTGGTTTAAATAATACTTATCTACTTATTAATGGTGTTATTAAGTTTTTTTATATTAATGATATTATAATGGTGTAATATATCCCCTTAATTTGTATTAAGGGTCATTGTCAGAAAAAAAGTGGAAAACCAAACCCCATCTCTTTGGGATTTTTTATATATTTCTCTGTTATTGTTCACCTAAAGCAAACAAAAATATTAGATCAGATGGAGATGAGAAATTTACACACAGAACCACGTCTCATTGTTTAAACATGTCTATTCCTGTAGGTTAGGGCAAAATGCAGCAAGGGTCAGCATTTCACTCGCTAGAAAAGCAAGGAAGATAATGAAAAATACATTATGTTTGTGAACAAAACTTAATACCAAGAAGATTACTCAGAAATGGTATCTACAAAGTGCAATGTTCCAGTCATAGTTTATGGGACACTCCTCAGTGAGCAAAGTTTCCATGTGGTGACTTCTAACTGATATTAGAAATAGCTTTTCCTTTACTGGAAATTAGCAGTCATTATTTTAGCATTCTTACCAGTTATTAGAATATTTTACACGTTACCTTGCATTTAGTTTCTTATCAAAGACTTACCTTTCTGAAAATAAGACACCATTAGTTGAAATTAAATGTACTAGAGAGAGGAGAAATTCCAACTTAAGTATTTTTTATGATTTTTATTTGATTTATTTACCTCTTCATTTCCTCACATCGACTCCACAACAAAAACATATAGCTAAAATGCTATCAGTAGAAAACCTCTGAATATAAAGGTTAAGTTACTAATTGATGTGTTAGAAACATTTTGAAAGAACAATTACCTCCACGGGTTGCATTTGTGATATAAGAAATTGTTATATATCTCTTGAGACTACTGGAAGGAAATTCTAAAAATGTCTGTAAATACAAGCTGATTTCTCAGCGTAATGGTAAAGCTGAAGTAAGCATTCTGCAGGATATACAAATACAGTGTATAATTCCACTAGATGACAAAATTTAGGGTTCTTACATATAGATGTCTTTCTAAGTCATCTTTAGCAAAAATTCAAATACATTTGTTGTGTTTATTATGTGAAATGTTGATGAACTTTTCTTGAGAGACAGTTCAGTTACTTTCTACAAAGATATTTTCCCCTTATATTTCCCTTTTAGATTCAGAAAAAGTATGATAAGGGATGTCCTGGTGGTTAATGATAAGAGATAATATCTTAGGAACAAATTTACCTTAAAGGTTATAGTGACAACAGTAAGCAATAGAACTTGAACTCTGCTTTTTCAAGCTCAGCTGAGCATTAATTAGGAGCTCAATTTATAAACATTAACCAAACTAAAGCAAAGATAAAATGTCATGTACACACAGACACTGCTATTTGAGCAGTTAATATTTATCATCTTTTTTCCAGGGCAACTCATCCTGATTTGCAATTGCTCCCAATTATTTTGTATGACAAACATTCTTCGGCTATTAAAAAAAAAAGTAGTCTTAGTTTGATTTCATTCCATACGATGGTATAAAATAGAAAGACTGTTGGTAAAAAGAGATTTTTCTTCAAAACTGAGAGGAAAAAGCAGATAAGCACATCAGATTTCTGAGAATGTCATTTAATGAAACATCTAGAGGACAGCATGATATAGCTTTTCATTAATATTGTATCTGTCAAGGGACATTTAAATGACAGGAGGATGTTCTCTGTGATGTTCTTCTACATACTTTCAAATTGTCATTAGAAACAGATCATACCTCAAAATCAATAGTGTGTGTTTATATATATACACACAGCGCAGTTATTTGGCCTCAGTCAGAAATATGACTTAAGAATATCAATAGTACAGAAAAGTGAAGGCTCTTTAAAGATCCTTCAATTCGTTAGTTAATATTTGTTTGTACAGCTATACTGACATTTTAAAAAATTCAGTCGATGATAGTAATTGCACATTTTAGATGTTGGATGTGTATTGCAATTATTACTTATGCCAACAGTGTCTTCCAGTCAGAGTTTCATCACAGAGGATAGATACTTCTTCCTTTGTCTCTTTTCTATCTGTGAAATGATTATAAAGAACAAAAACAAATGAAGAACTTACACAGAAGTGGGTGCAACTGTAAACTGTGTGAAGATGAAAGTGAAATGGAGATAGAATAAATATGTGAATAGACACCCCATTTTGTGACTTAGCAACGAACAGCATGTTACTGTTAAAGTAACAAGATTTGGGGTCTTAGATCATAAGTTTTTCTTTTGGAGAAATCTGATAATATCTGAAAAACTGGATGGTACATCTACACTACAAGTTTAGTTCAGCCTAATTTTGACCCTGTTAGCATGTCAATTAATTGTTGGCATGCTAATTCTTTTCTGTTATCTCCTTAGAAAAAAACCCCACAGATCTTTTTTTTTCAGACGTGAAATAACAGTTAACTTATACCACCTTTTGTTGTTATTGTACATCAGTTGGACATGCAGATTGTCTGTTCAATGACCTGGACAAAACCATTTGTTTCATGAAATAGAATTCTAAAAGACAACTGTGATAAACAATAAGAGCATGACTACTGACAGTCTTGCAAAGAGTCACTTACTTCAGTAGCTGATATTTCCAAATTCTCAAAAGTTGGAGGGGAACAAGTGTTGCCTAGAAGCCATTTAATATCTTTTCCAAATCTTTACATCTTAATTCCATGGGGGTGAACCTTCTAATTTTCTACAGCTAGTGCTGTAACTGTGGAGGTAACAATACTAGAAATGTTAATGTTCTCTGTCAAGCAGTCATTTCCTGGAAAGTATAACATTTCTTAGCAGGTGATATTTCTTCTTTTTCTCTCTAAGGAATAAAATAAACAATGTTTACTCCCAATGATGAAGGTCACAAAACTTCTAAGTTGCATATCACATCTTAAAAACAGAGATGTATTTCAGATTAGATCTTCAGCTCACATAAAATAGTGGATCCAGACATTTCAGTATGCTGTGTTTACTTCCTATGTTTACCTACCTGCACTGAAAAATCAATTGAGTTTAAGCAGCTGGGAAAGCAAATAATTGCTCTCTCACTTGCAGCATATTTGACAGACAGGAATTCTGGACAATATCAAACACATGAACAACATCTGTAAATGCTAAATAGTTAAGTGATCTCAACAAGAATATAAGACTGTGAGCTCACAACTTTCATAAATTTACACCAGTCAGACATTATCAGAAATGAAGAATTCTGGCTATTGCAAAATAAGGAAAAAAACCCCATTACTCGTGACAAATGATCAGTTTAGAAAATTGCTGGTGATACTTGCTGAAAGGAGTGAGTGTATATTTACTCTAGAGAGTTTATGTTCTCTCTCTGGTCCACTAGACGAAATTACTACAATTGTAGTAAACTGTAGAACATTTTCCTTTTTGAATTATTTAGTGTTGGAGGTTTCCAGGAATTCTTTGGAGTGTTCTACCTCAAAGACATTATCTGAAAAAAAATGATTGAATTTCACTAAAGTACCGAGCGTTTTTTCTCTGTCTGAAATTAAACTTAGGCATTGGATACAATATTAACCTTAAAGAGCATAGATTAAAAAATTACAAGGTCAAAATACATTTTCATAAAGCCAAATAAAAACATTTTAGAACATTTAATTTGATTATAATATTAAATAATTAATCATGCAATGCAACGCAATGATATATGATATGATTGTAGAATCGATGGAATCATGGAATAGTTTGGGTTGGAACATAAACATCATCCAGTTCCAACCCCCCCTGCCATAGGCAGGGACACCTCCCACTAGATCGGGCTGCCCAAGACCCCATCCAACCTGGCCTTGAACACCTCCAGGGGTGGGGCATCCACAGCTTCTCTGGACAAACTCTTCCAGTGCCTCACCACAATCATAGAGAATAAATTCCTCCTTATGTCTAGTGTAAATCTGCCCCTGTCCAATTCATAGCCATTGCCCCTAGTCCTATCACTACAAGCTTTTGTAAACAGTTCCTCCCCAGCCTTACTTGTAGGCTCCCTTCAGGTATTAGAAGGCTGCTATAAGATCTCCTCGTAACCTTCCCTTCTCTAGGCTGAACAACCAGAGCTCTTTCAGCCTGTCCTTCTTGTGGTGTGACAACTGCACCACTCAGCTTGGTGTCATCTGCAAACTTGCTGAGGGTGCACTTGATCTCGAGGTCTAAATTATCAATGAAAATATTAAACAGCACCAGTCCCAATACAGACCCCTGAGGGAGACCACTTGTCACAGATGTCCATCTGGGCATCAAGCCATTCGATCACTACTTTCTGAACGTGACCATCCAAACAACCCCTTATCCACTGAACAATCCATCCATCAAGTTCATATATCTCCAATTTAGAGAGAAGGATGTTGTGGGGGAACATGCCAAAGGCTTTACAGAAGTCCATACAGATTACATCCTTTGCTTTTTTCATGTCCACTGATGTGATTACCCCATCACAGAAAGCCACTAGGTTGGTCAGGCAGGACTTGCCCTTGATGAAGTCATGATGGCTGTCTTGAATCCCCTCCCTATCCTCTATGTGCTTCAGCATAGGCTCTAGGAGGGTCTGTTCAATGAGGTGAGGCTTAAAGGTTGGCAGTTCCCAGGGTCATCTTTATGCCCTTTTTAAAATGGACACCGTGTTACCTTTCCAATCACCAGTTCTAACTACCATGACTTTTCAAATGTTATGGGGAGTGGCTTGGTCACCATATCAGCCAATTCCCTCATGACTCTGGGATGCATCTTATCAGCTCCCATAGACTTGTAAAATTTCAGGTTCCTCAGGTGGTCACAAACCTGATCTTCCCCTACAGTGGGAGGGATATACACCCTGGCCCCCATCTTGATGTCCATTGACCCAGGAGAGGTGAGAATAGTGTTTGTCAGTGAAGACTGAGGCAAAACATTGTTGAGTATCTCGGCCTTCTCCTCGTGTGTTGATACAAGGTCACCATTTTAATTCATCCATGGGGGTTCACTTTCTTTAACCTTCCTTCTGTGGTTGGCATACCTGTAGAAGCCATTCTTGTTAGTTTTCATTCTCTTGCCAAGTTCAGCTCCAGCTGCACTTTGGCCTTCCTGACCCCAACCCTACACAACCGGGCAGTGTCCCTATACTCTTCCCAGGTTCCCTGTCCCTGGTTGTACTGCCTGTGCAGTTCCCTCTTGCTCTTCAGTTTGACCAGCAGTTCTTGACTAAGCCATGCTGGTCTCTTCCCTTTCCTGCCTGATTTCCTACATGTAGGGACTCTTGCACTTTATGGAAAGCATCCTGAAATATTTGCTAGTTCTGTTCTGCTCCTTCGTCTCTGAGGACTGTATCCCAGGGGTCCTACTGACTACCTCCTCAAAAAGCAGGAATTTTGCTTTCCAAAAATTTAGGGTCCTGACTATAGTCCTTGCCTGTCCCATATCTGTCAGGACCTCATACTTCACCAATGTGAGATGACTGCAGCCCAGAATGCCTCCGATCTTGACATCACTTATGACATCAAGCTAAACCGGAGCACACTGTATGTACTACTGAAGTAATTTGTCATGGATTTTAGCCATGATATGAAAGGCTCCTGTAATTAGACACTAGCAGAACATGTAAAATATAAGTAATTTTATGTTTATGATCTTTATTGTATTTTTACTAGCAACTCTGCATTGATTTTAATGTGGTTCAGCTGAGTAAACCAAATTTCAGTATTCCTTATGTGATACAAGAGAATTATCTTTCTTTCTAATACATGAGTGTTGAGCATAACATAGAAGATACTACATGAAAAGTTCAGTAGACAGTTGCAATAGCTTAGAAACATATGTGCTCCTTGAAACATATTTATACTTTTATAGGTAATGCTGGTTTTGACAGTGTTAAATTTCGTATATACAAAATTCTTTACAGACATCTGAAAGTAACAAATATTTTGAGGAAAAGTGGAGGAGGAGACACACAAAAGTCTTGTTTATTATTCTTTATGCTTTCTTTTGTTGAAATATCTTTACTATTTTTCACCACATGCATTAGGCAAAGCTCAAAATAGTAGGAAACTCAAGAAAATCAGAACCTGTAGCAGAAAAAATACTGCTTATTACTCTGCTTCTCAGTCTAGGGTTTATATTTGATACACATCACATCAACAATGGACAAAGAAAAGTAATAATTCCATGGTACTCTTATGTATTGATAAAACATCTATTATTTCTAATGAATATTTCAGTAAATAGAAACACCTTCCTGTTATTCTCTTCAGAATAATGTATCAAAGCAGTGCTAAAAATGGTTAGGTATTCATCATCCTATTTCAATATTTAGCTGTTATTTTCTTTTCTACCTCCTGGATGATTTTGCCATTGGATCTGATCCCATGCTTGTTGAAATCAATTGGGCCCTTTTTATTGACTTCAATAAAGCAGAAGGAGGCTTGTGGTAGGCAGAGTGGCTTGGGTAGTTAAGAAATATGGCTTGAATATCCCTAGTAGAATAAACTGTATTTTGGAACAGAGTTTCAGGGCCCAGTGAGCATTTTATTAGAGGTGTGGATTTTGCCAAAACCGGTTCATTTATAACAAGAACCAGGGCTATACTTGGCTTTCCTAAATGGGTGCAAGGGTATTGTTTGTAATTTTTACCTTGTTCTATTTTGTTTTCTTTGCTCAGTGTTTGTAGGCTTAACAGGATCTCAAAGGTTTGTTTAGTCTTCCGTTAGACTTCCAAAATGCTACTCTTTCCTTGTTCAAGGTACAACTACCACTTCACTACCACTGCTGCCTCCTATGTGTACAATAATTTGCTGACCTTACTCTCTGTAAACGTCTACTGTCTAACCCTAATTAATCATGAATGTTTTGTCTAATTAGACCAGACTGAGAGATCAGTGAAGATTACACAGGCAGAATGCAAACTTCACTGTGAAATTAATCATAGTAATGACACAATTGCCACAAAATCCCTGTAACTGGGAATTATCATCAGGATTGTTATATGTTGTTTTGGCAACTGAAGTAAACTTGTATGCAAAATGTTGTTCTTTATTTCCACTGTCTTGTCTGTTTTTCTTGATCTGAGAGTAGAATGTTACCAACATGGTTAAGTAGAACCTCAACAGCCAACTCAATTCAGTGTTCTAAACTTTGTGGCAAATCTCATAAGAATGTGGTTTGCCTATATGCAAATGGAGACATGTCCACTGTAATTCTCTTCCCTCACTTGGCTCCACACTAACATACCATCTGAATCCCAGACCTATGGCAGCTGGATCAGAATATTTCAATACTTAAGGCTACCATTATTCTAACAATTACTGTGAAGTCTAAACCTGATTGTGATGTTGAAAGTTGATGGATGCTTTGTGTCAGGGCCCTGAGGGCACTATCAGGTTTTACTGTCCCTGACCAACTGCCCCTGGGACCCCCGCTTACACCTCTCCATGGGTCTAGGAGCCCTATTTCTATTTAGTTTGGAGACCTTAGTCCCTTCCTGATCTATGTTCTAGGTGTGCCTGCCTACTGGACTGTTTCCCAGATGGATGACTTGTGCCGATGTGGCTGTCTTGCCTCTGGACTCACTTTCTGCTGCTCCTTACTTGGCCCAGTGAAGGGACCTGGTTGTGCTTAGGGCCCAGGGTCTCTGCCATCAGAGCCCAACTTTGGTTCTGCAGGAACCATTTTCCATGTTTGACATTAAGATCCAGACTTTGATAGCACTGAGGTTTGTGGTTATTGTTTTAAATCTCCTATAGCCTGGAAAGATTTTAATATTGCAATTTAAATTAACATAATCTGTGACTAACGGCAAAACTACTTCCCTAATAAAGCAATCAGAGTTTAAAAAAATTTACATGTCAAAGGCTGCAAACTCCCCCAAGCTAAAGACTTTAGGGAAACCATATAACATAAGCAGCTGAACACACAAAAAGACTGGAAAATTGCAGTTCCCTTAATGAATCTAATTATGAAAAAAATACTTATGCAGCATGTTGATGCTTGGGATAAAGCTTTCCTGCTTCTAATGGACTTGTAATTATCTGTAGAACAAACCTGGGCACTGAGGAGTGTTCTCTGCAATCTTGATTACATGTATTTGATTATATAATATATTATATACTATCCATCCCGTAGAATTAGAAAGCTTCTGTCTATGTTGAAATAAAAATAAAAGAAGTACTGAAAATTTTGGCAGGGTATAAGCTTTGGAGTCCTTCTTTGTGTTAATAAATACTTCAGCTGGACAAAGTGGAATTGCTCCAAAGAAAATGACAAAGTGATGAGAAAAAGCAACAGTAATTTCTAAAGGAGATAAAAAAAAAAAAGCAAACCAGTTTTCAGGACTACAAGTCTCTCTTCAGCTAAGAAATAGAATAACAAATTTATTAATTCCTGTATAGATAGGAAAGAAAAAAACATTGGTTCTTACAGCAGTCACTAAGACTGCATCCATATGTCTGGTATTACTATTGGTTGTTGAGGATACCTGTAGCTATAGGTCAGCTACTTATTTTTGGGAAATGTAAGAATTTCTTGCTTTAAAAACATTAGTTTTTCAGCCTGATACAAAATGGAGGAAATGCTGATATCAGAAATATTTTTCCAAAGAGGAAATATTTTTCCTGTCCAACTTTCCTAAGATCAAACGTTAACTCACATAATTCTGCAAATCCCAAATTCTTCTTAACCTTAGCCAAGTATCCACTCAGGAAATGGCAGTGAGTATATCAAAGATCCCAGTGAAGCAATGTGTCCAACAACTTGGGTGGGAGCAGATCAGTTTATTTAAACTAAAAACAAAGTAGATTTCAGAATTAAAGGTACTTTATGTTAGTGAGATATTTATGGTGGATTTTCATTTATAGATGATTTTTTTAACACTTTAGTTATTAATTGTTGTGCACTACAGTTTGGTCGTCTCTAAAATTGATAAAAACCACTCATATTAAAAATCCTATGAGTATGTTGTCTACAGAAACAGTTCTAGCAAAGCGCTGTCTTGCATGGGTACAAAATATTAAGCAAACACATGAGGAAATTAGCTACTAAATATTAAGGAAATTAATGAGCAAATTAGCCACCTCATACTGTATTTTATTTTCCCCTAGAAGGAAGATATGAACTAAAAAAAGGATGAAAAGTATTTTGCAATGTTTATTTCAGGAACTCATTTATGCTTCCAACCTAGACAATGACGTTCCTAAGCAGCCTTTGTCTATGGTTTATGAAACTTCAAAACATCTTAAAACTTCAGTTATTTCAGGTTAAATATTTTTGATCTAATTTTTTAGAAATATGTTTTTACTAGATTTCTTTGTTTTTAAAAGAAAAAAATAGTATAAATCTTGCTGAACAATTTTACATTCCTAATTTCTCTTTTTGGAGTATTAATTGGAAGGGACAGGGTTTGGTAAACTGTGGAATGGTGTATTCCTCAAAGAGCATAACATCTTCACCCATTAGCAACTTCTAAATTGAAGTTGAACATCAATGAGAACGTCAAGATCCTCCACCCCTGACAGGAGTGAATGTACCTTTGTTATAGATCTTGTTTAATGGTTTTTAAATGCTTTTCTTCTCTGACATTAACTTTTCAAATTTTTGTAATAAATAGCCTTAATATAGTCTTTTAGTTAGATGTTTGGTTGTTTGGTTGGGGTTTTTTAATTTGTTTTTTTTTTTGGTTTTTCTTTTTTGTTTTGAATGTTTATTTGCATAAGTCTTCATGTGAGCCTGGTCCTCATCCTGTATAGACCTGTCCATGTACAGTCCCTGGTATATTCTTTTTTTTTTTTGTAAACTTTGGAAATACTACTTGCAGTATACGAAGCCTTCTGCAGCACAGTACCGTGCTCTGTGGGACATGTGCTGATGCAAGTGGGACAGACAGAATTCCTTGGTAGGCAATAGAGGCTGAAGGGAACACACAACAAAAACTTCAAATCCCAATGCAAAGCATGGGACATGGGACCTCTCAGAGTAGGTGTTAATTTAAAGTAGTGTTGTGTTTATCTAAGGCTGGGGATGACTAAATGGAGAATACATAAATCATAAGTTGAAATATCTTTAATGCTGAAGGCATAAATTGCCTCTTTTTCATCCTTAAGAGTCATGGATATCTTTCCAATCAACTAACAGAACAGTCTGCTTTGTAGTTGAAACCTGTTTATATTTTTCTCCTCTTAGCACAAACTAAAATAACAACAACAACAACAAAAGTATTTGCAAAAGTGTTACTTGTATCTTTGCAATAAAGCATTAAGTTCACACTCTTGCTTCAAGTAGAACATTTGTCATTAGGAATATATGCTTTGAGGACATAATGGTGTTCCAAAGGGAAGGTCAGAATTTTGCCTTAGGAGCTAAAATGTAACTGAAAAGTTGTTAGGACTTCTTTACCAGTAATTCTGGCTCTAATAAGGTCTGATCGATCCCGGCATTACTTACAGAAATAGGACTTCTAATTATCATATAACAAATTACTGGAATTAGAGCTAGAATTTACTGCTACAGAAACACCAATACCAGTGTCCTTTTGGAAAATACCTTTTTATTTTTCTACAAAGAGTTAGAAAATCTTGAAAAGTTGAATACTAAGCAATTTTACATGGACATGGGATGGGACATGCATCTCCTATGGCAATCTGAAAAAAACATCGTTTAAAAAAAACATTGGTTTGGAATCTCTGTAATTACCGAAGTTACATTTATGACAGAACAGCACATTTTGTAGATAGAAATGTTCCTCCCATAGATTCATGGAATATTTCAGATAGGAATAGACCTCAGTAGGTTGTCTACATCTCTCTTATCCTGCTAAAATACACTAAGTTTCTTACTGCATGCCCTAAACAGAAGTGTAATTTCTTGCCCTCAAAATCCATGTTTTCCTCAGTTACTTATTTATACTAAAATCTTTTCTCCATCCCTTCTAACTTTGCATTACTAATGAGATAGGTCATCCCACAGCTCTGTGTTCTGTTCTCCATGTAACAAAGATGCCACTACTATTTCCCCTTCCTTTGGTTGGGGCTGCTATATGCTGCATTTCCTGTTCAGAAATACACACTACTTTTCCAGTAAATGTCATGGTGGTTGAAGTTCCTCAGTAGGATGAAAGCTTGCAAGCATGAAGCCTCCTGTAGCTGGAGGAAAAGCTTCATCCATAGGCTCTGCTTGATCAGGTGGCCTGTATTATACATAAACAACAAGGTTCCTTTTGTTGCCTCAGTCTTTTATTCTGACCCAGAATCTTTCATCTATCTGTTTTTTCTCAGATATGTTCAAGATCTCAGGGGGAGGTTTTTTCCCCATCTAATAACTTGTGATGCTACACATAAATTACCTTTGGTGTGAAGAAGTTGATCCTAATCTCTCTTGCTGACCTATATGCTTTGGTTCTCACCCTTTGTTTTTCAGCCCATTACACTGAAATAATTTCAAGGCACATGCCGTCTATATACCCTTCAAAATTTTGTCTCTTAATCATTGTATTCTGTTAATAATTTCTACTTTAATCAATGTATACCTTACCTGATCTCCATTCAGAAATCTTTCCCCATGTTACTACCTCAATCGCTCACTGTCTCTGTGTTTGCTCTTACCATCTGGTTTATCCGATTGTGTCACATATTCTGACTAAGCCTCTGTGATGAGGTCCACATAGCCTTCATTAAAAACTCGAGCTCTGGGACCAAATATCACAATTTTGTGGCCATAATCTGTGTCCTTGTGAGTTTGGTGTAGACAGCAGGTTACATCCTAATGGTAATGATCCACTTTTTGTCCCATCTGTACGTTGATATTAAATTGCTGTCAGTACTTCCTACCTTTTAAATTCAAAAAGGATTGAATATACAAACAGATACTTCCATAATATTGTGAAGTAGCAAGGCCTAATAAAAAAAACAGGTTCCGTGATATTGTTGGAGAGTGTAAATGCAACAAATATGAAATTATTCAGCAGAAGTGAATTTTTCTTCTATTGAGTTGGGAGAAAGTTGACAGATACTGTTACATGCAGGGAAATTTGATGAAAACAGCACACTAAGAGCTACTTTCTAGGCTTGTGTGCTGGGCCTGGCTAGAATGGAGTTACTTTTCTTCACAGCAGCTCATATGGTGTTGAGTTTTAGGTTTTTAACCAAAAGAGTACAGATAACATACTAATGTTCTAGCTTTCACTGAACAGTGTTTGCACAGCATCAAGGCCTTCTCTGTTTCTCAGTCTGCCTCTCCACCCTCAAAGTGAGTTAGCTTGGGAATGTGCAATAAGCTGGCAGAGAACACAGCTGGGCACAAAACCAGAACTAACTAAAGAAATATTCTGTACCATAGAAAGTCATGCTCAACAATAAAAGGGAAAAAAGGAGAGTTTTGGAGAGTTAGCTGTCTTTTGCTTAGGAAACTGACTGGACATCAGTCTACGCATGGAAGGTAATGGCCTTTACATCGCTTGTTTTGTTTTATTTTCTTCTCTCTTCTCCCACTCATCCTTCACTTATTAAGCTTGTTTGGCTTTGTTTTACCTTGACTTCTAAGTTTTCTTGCTTTTATTCTTTCCTTCCTCTTCCCCCAGCCCTCTGGGGATGTGGTCGGGAGTGAGCAAGTGACTGTCTGGTGCTTGGCTGCCCACTGGGGTTAGCCCACAACAGCTGGCTACATGAATAAAGCATGATCAGGAGATGTTCCTGGTGAGGGCCCAAGACTTGGTTAATCTTTGCATCCTTATAGCAGCAGGTAGGTTGCCAGGGCTCTAGTATTTGACTCTGGTGGATCATTCTTTCAGCACTAATGTTCTAGTTATACTCAAGTTTTGAATGAGGCAAACAATAACTCCGCTTAAATTATGGAGTTTATGACAGACATAGATTGTACCAGTTTATCGAGATTTCTGTTTTATACTCCTTTATTATGGAAATCCATACCATACTAATCAGGATTTTGTGGGATCTTGCAATCATATATAGTGAAGAGGTTCTATTTGACGTTCAGCCAGAAGGAAACCAAAAAGATGTTGGTAACACAAGGAAAGAACTCCAGTATGATATGAGGATTGTGTAAATTTAATTCATTTTATGCACATTGTATTGATTTTATTCCCAGAATCTTGTGAGCAGGAACATTGCTGCACAGTATATTCAGTTGATATATTATTATTTTGTCACTTTTCAGTGCCACTTAATGCATATGTTTTATTTTCCCCCAGCCTTAAAATTGGTGCTCCCTGCTGCCCTTGAAGAACAGGACAAAACTGGAACCAAACCAAAATGAATAAAACAAAAACATATTTATTACTGCACAGATAGTTAACTCTATCCATCTGAACTATGTTACTGAATTTCAGTAAGTCCCTGAGGTTCAGAGCTTCCTTTTTCCAGTAAAAGCAAGTGACCTTCCTTTATTAAAATAGTCTTTCTTTTTTTATTTTTTTTTCTTATAAGGAGTAAATATCTGTGAAAACCAGGCACAGAATACCATCTATTTTACCATTTAGTTTCATGACTTTTTGCATTTATTTACTCAATCTATTAATTAAATTGCTTGGTTATGTATCCTAAAATGTACAGGGATACTCTAATGGATTTTATACTACTTTATTAATCTAAATATGCCATATGTGTATGAGTAGTCATTATTTGATTGTAAAATACGTTAATAATTTTATACCTTTTAATTAAGCTACTCTATCCCTATGTAAGTGGAAACATTTTACTCAAAGTTTATTCATAATTAGAACAGGTTATGCATTATATATTAGCAATGCGTATCAACATTTCCAGAATTATTCTAAAACTAAACCCTAGAAATCCTTCCTGTCCAAAGTTCTGTGCTTTGATTTCTTGCAAAATTTTAACATTGTGAATACATGTTGATATTCCATTACTTCAGTTATGAAGGCAGGAGGCAGTGTATATATATAAATATGCACATATTTGCATATTTCTACCCATGGTTGACCTAACAGTAATGGCAAAACCACATACAATAAAATGCCAGAACAAGGTTTAAAACTGAATCCAGTAATTCATGTGGTCCTTGAATTTATCATTACAGTATTGGTGCATTACTGCAGAAATTAAGTCATACAGTGTCAGATTGGTGAGTAGTTTCTATTTAATAGATCCATTTAAAATCAGTGTGTCATCAGAGAAAGTGTTATTAGCTACTGGGGGGTAGGGGGAGGTTTTCTTACCTCTTTTAGTGTATGAAAGTATCTTTGCACGTAATGAAATTAATAGGTAGATGCCATTCACCAAAAATACACTTGACCCATCTTTTATAGGCTGAGAGATTTTACGGGCTCCATTAATCAGGATATCATTGAGAATTAAGTATGACATATGCACACACATGAAACAGGTCCTTATTAAGGATCTTGTAGTAGAAGATTAGTATCTGGAAGCAGATCCATTACTTTACCTTAAGTTTCAAATATTATTTTAAACACCAGAGGAATAAGCAACAGGCTATGAATTAAAAATAATTAACAAATATTTTTTATATTCTCTTTCGCATATTTGACTTAGTGATTTTTTCTTTTCATAAATCTGAATCTTAAAAATCAAAATTCTTTTGAAGACAAATGCTGTCTTCTAATTTCTAACACTAAGCCAGTGAAAATAGTTCTGATAATATTGAAGAATTATCTCTTTTTTCTATGGACAAATTAAAGAACTTATTTTGTAAAAAAACAAGTGCAGAGAGCAAATCACTCTTTAATGTAATTTCTAAGGAAAAAAGCATCAACAGTATGTACAGAGTCTGCTCAAGCCTTTTCTTGTTACAAGTTTACCAGCTGCACCAGAAGATTTGTAGTAAAAAAAACTCAAACATTTATTGGTGCTCATAATATAGAGATAGATCTCATCAAGGTGTATTTGGCAAACCAATACATGACTGCTTATGGTTGCTTCTAAGTTTGTTATGGAATGAGAGGCTAGAGGAGAATCTATTGGAAAAGAACTGTAATTTTTTTGGATATTATTCAATTAAAGTCTTCCCTTCATTGCAAGATGTGAGAAATCATTCCTTTAATTTATTCCCAGTTTCATGACTAATTGTTCAGATATTTTTGTCAACTGTGGCTGAAGTTGATGTACTAAAAGAGAACATTGTATGCTAACTACATGAAATATGCTGCAATATTCTATTGGGCTGAATGGGATCCACCTGAGAGTACTGAGGGAGCTGGCATAGTAGCTTGCCAAGCCATTCTCCATCATTTACCAGTGGTTCTGGCTCAACAGGGAAAGTCCGAGATGTAATATCCCACTACTGAGGTGACACCTGCACTGGCAAGGCCACACTTGCATTGGTGAGGCTGTACCTCGAATACTGTATTCAGTTTTGGGCCCCCCATACAAGAACGTCATTGAGCTGCTGGAGAGTGTCCAGAGAAGGGCAATGACACTGGTGAAGGGTCTGGAGCACAAATCTTACACAAAACAACTGAGGGAACTGGGGTTGTTTACCCTGGAGAAAAGGAGACTGACCTTATCACCCTCTACAACTGCCTGAAAGGAGGTTGTAGCCAGGTGGGTGCTGGTCTCTTCTCCCAAGTTACTAGTGATAGCACGAGAGGAAATGGCCTCAAGTTGTACCAGGACAGGTTTGGACAGGATATTGGGAAAAAAATCTCCACTGAGTAGTTAAGCACCGCAAGAGGTTGCCCAGGAAAGTGGTGGAGTCACCATCCCTGGGGGTATTCAAAAAATGTGTAGTCATGTTATTTTGGGATATAGTTTAGTAGGCATAATTGTGTTGGTCTGATGGTTGGATGGATGATCTTAGTGGTCTTTTCCAACCTCAATGATACTTTGATTCCTTTTTTTCCTTATTTCCATTTCTACTTTTTTTTTGAGAGGATATGGAAAATGAATACTATCGAATTAGAATTATTGAAGAAATATTGAAGAATTAGAAGTCTTGAGACCTGGCACTTCATAGGTTTATAGCTGCAAACATTACTAGATGTATTCTATATTAAGTAATAACATTTCATCACCACAGGAGTATTATTTATGATGCAGAAAGACCAGGAGTAGCGAGAGCCAAGCCAAGTCCGTCAAAATTGTTCGTTTCTTCAAAAGCAAAAGAATATTGTTCAGTAATGGATATAAATAGAAAAAGACAGTATAGATCAAATCTAGGTTTGTCAAGGGTGAGGGGAAAGGCAGAAAACACTTAAACTCACAAAAAGTGAATATACGATCTGACACACTAATTGGAAGGAAAACTCTGGAAATGAGCAGATGGTGCCATTAACTAAATCAATTATGAGGCCATACTGATGTAATAAGGATTGCGTTGCCATGAATCATCTCACTAATGCATACATCCCACACTTTTATGGTGCGTATTAATGACTTGGCAAAAACACTTGACATTTTTAATTTTTTTCTAAGTACTAAGTCAAGGAAGAATAATATTTGATTCAGTTCTGTATGACTGAAACATGCTTTTTTAAATTACAGGCTTTTTAGAACATAAGTGAACATATATAACCTATAGAGCAACGAGAACTCTTCAGAGATTCAAATCCAATAAACAGATGTGAACAATTTGAATGTATGCAGTTAAGCAAATGCTTGGCTTCCACTAATATTTGAAAAATATTTCGTAAAGAATTCACTTATTCCTGTTCTTAACAAAACTTTATCCTACAGAACACAATGTGTCCTATTTTCAGATTAACTAAAAGTGGAAGAAAGGGTGATCTATATTAGTGAGTTTAGCAAGAACAGCCCACTTGCAGGAGGAAGAGGGAGAGTACACTTCAGCAGAGATAAATGAAATGTTTGGCAAAACGTAGTTTCTCAGATGGTAAGAGGTTACAAATAACAAAATATGTAAACTCTAAAGTGAATGAAAATTTGATAGAGTGAGATCATAGAATCATGGATTCATAGAATAGTTTGGTTTGGAAGGGACCTTAAAGATCATCTAATTCCAACCCCCCTGTCATGGGCAGGGACACCTTCCGCTAGATCAGGCTCCTCAAGGCCCCATCCAACCTGGCCTTGAACACTTCAGGGAGGGGACATCCACAACTTCCCTGGAAATGTCTTCCAATACCTCACCACCCTCATTGTGAAGAATTGCTTCCTAATGTCTAGTCTAAATCTGCCCCTCTCCTATTTTTAGCCATTCCCCCTTGTCCTATCACTACAAGCCTTTGTAAAAAGTCCCTCCCCAGCTTTCTTGTACATCCCCTTCAGGTACTGGAAGATTGGTATAAGATCTCCTCAGAGCCTACTCTTCATCCAGGCTGAACAATCCTAACTCTTTCAACCTTTCTTCGTATGGGAGGTGCTCCAGCCCTCTGATCGTCTTTGTAGGCCTCCTCCATTCGAACAGTTCGAACAGCCTTCTTATGTTGACGATTCCTGAACTGGACACAATGCTCCAGGTGGGGTGTATTTTAGCAGAGTAAGAGATATGTAGAAAACACTACCTGTCATGGATCTCCATCTGGACATTGAGCCATTGACCACTACTCCCGGTATATGACCATCCAACCAATTCCTTATCCACTGAAGAGTCCACCCATCAAATCCATACCGCTCCAATTTAGAGAGAAGGATGTTGTGGGGGACCGTGACAAAGGCTTTAAGGAAGTCGAGATAGATTATGTCTATTGCTTTCCCCATGCTCACTGATGTGGTTATCCCATCACAGAAAGCCACTTGGTTGGTAGGACAGGACCTGCCACCTGCTGGCTGCCACTAATCACCTTCCCATCCTTCATGTGCTTCAGCATAGGTTCTAGCAGGTTCTGTTCCATGATCTTCTCGGGCACTGAGGTGAGGCTGACAGGCTGGCAGTTCCCAGGGTCATCTCTTCTACCCTTTTTAGCAACGGGGGCAATATTAGCCTTCTTCCAGTCACCAAGGACTTCTGACTGCCATGACTTTTCAAACATTATGGAGAGTGGCTTGGCAACCACATCAGCCAGTTCTCTCAGGACTCTGGGATGCATCTCAACAGGTCTCATAGACATATATGTTCAGGTTCCTCAGGTGGTCATAAACCTGATCCTCCTCTAAAGTGGGAGACGGTTTACCTCCCTGGTCACCGTCTAGTTGTCCACTGACCCAGGAGGGGTGAGAAGAGCACCTGTCAATGAAGACTGAGGCAAAACATTAAGTACCTCATCCTTCTCCTCATCTGTTTATACAAGGTCAAAATTTTCATTCATCAGTAGGGGTACACTTTTATTAACCTTCTAATTCTGATTGACACACTTGTAGAAGCCCTTCATTTTAGTCTTCACTTATCTTGCCAAGTTCAGCTCCAGCTCTGCCTTGTCTCCATCCTGACCCCATCCCTGCACAACCAGGCAGCATCCCTAGACTCTTCTCAGGTTCTCTGTCCCTTCTTACACTGCCTGTGCAGTTCCTCGTTGCTCTTCAGTTTGACCAGCAGGTCTCAACTCAGCCATTCTGTTTTCTTCCTTTCCCTGCCTGATTTCCTACATCTGGAGGCTGAGCACTCCTGTGCTTTATGGCAAATCATTTGCCAGACCTTTTCTGCTTTTTTTGTCTCTGAGGACCATATCCCAGGGGGTCTTAATGACTATCTCCTTGAAGAGCTGGAAGTTTGTTTTCCTAAAATTTAGGGTTCTGTCTATAGTCCTTGTCTTTCCCATATACCTCAGGGCCTTGAACTCCAATAATGTGTGATCACTGTGGCCCTGGCTGCCTCTGATCTTGACATCACTGGTGAGATCACTTATATCAAAGAGCCCTGCAAGCTTCTGAGCAAAGACCTTCCTCCCCCTTTGAGAAAGGTGGCTCCCATCTGTTACATGTAAACCTGGTGTAAGCCATCCCATTGTCAAAAAAAACCCTGAAGTTATTACAGTGACAGCAGCCACAGAGCCAAGTATTAATAGACTGCACAAGTCTGATCCTTACAATGTCATTGCCTGTAGCAGAAAGGAGGGAGGGAAATATCACCCGGACCCCAGATTCCCTCACTAGCTGTCCAAAGGCCCTTGGGCTATGTACTGCGTCTTTGTCACCTCCCGCATGGAACAGCAGTAACAGGTAGTATGTCTAATGGCCTTACCAGACTGGAGAGTTTCCTAGAAATATTCCTTACCCAGGCTCCTATGAGTAGTGTTTCCTCAACATATTGGACCCTCTGTTCCCCTCAGTTGGTGGACCTACAACTGACTCACCTTGTCTTCCTTGTGGCAGTTGTAGTGATTCAGCAGGGAGTGTTGTTCTGGTCTTCACCCCTTCTCTAATGTAGAGGAATTACCACCCACGTATTCCTCTGGCTGGTCTTCCAAAGCAAAAGTCTCGTATCTGTTGTGCAGAGGCACCTGGGGAGGGGTGGGCGAGGAGGGGGTTTGCTTTCTGCCCCGTTGGAGGACTTGCTTTCACTCACTGCATCCCTTTAAGCCCTTACCTAAATGCTGGTGGAAGGAGAACACCAAATCTCTTTGATCAGGGACTTTTTCTGGTAGCCGTCTCTGTCCCTGTATCAGGAAGCTCAGGGTATGGTGCCACCAGTCTATTTCTTGCTCAGCCCCTCTGATGTTCCTTAGACTATTTACTTCCTCTCACAAATCTGCCATCAGGCTGAGGTCTTCCACCTGCTCACACCTTACACAGCTGTTGCCTCTACCGCCCTCTGTTTCCTGTGCAAGCTGGTGGCACTCCCTGCAGCCAGAGACCCAGACAGCTTCATGTTTTCCTGGGAATTTGGTCTGAGCTGAGGCATCACTTCTGGCAGGTGCAGAGGATGTAGCCTCCCACTGGGTGGATACCGTGGCTGGAGTCCCTTACACTGACTGAACTTGCCTTCTGAGCACAGAGTGCACTCTCCCTGCACACCCTGCCTTCACAAACTGCTCCCAGGGGGCCTTTTAAATCCCCTGTGGCTGTTCCAGGTACCATCCCCTGCGTCAGCTGCCACGTGGCAACTGCTGGGATGGAGAGGCAAGGTTTTATTTTAGATCTCTAAACCATCATACTGCCACCTACTTTCTTGCATGTTCTGATATATTGCTGTGTTACAATAATTCTTTGGGAGGCTATTTGTTCCATTGTTTGTCATTGCTGTCTGAGTTGGAGAAGAACAAATTTGGATGTAAAGATATGTGTTATTTGGTATATGTGAAAAATATACATATATTATAACAATCACATTCCCAGTATTATCACATCCAAGAGTAAAGATTTTATCCTTGCTTTGTCATCTCTCTTGACTCCAGAAATGGGAATTTAATCTCAAGCACTAAGGTGAATACTTTCTATCTGATATCTTTAGTCTGGAGGAAAACCAGCTCTGAAGGTCAAGTAGCTCTGCAAGTCACTGGCATTGTAATCTTAAAGTATTAAGTTTATAATCTCAGACACATAATTCACTTAAAACATTGGAGTGATAATAAGGAACTGAATTTAATCTCTAAATAAATAGCTCCTGTTTATAGCTGACTTGCAAATTAACTGTTGGTGTTTAAATTCAGTTTTTAACACCTCAATTTAAGAGTTGCAGTTTCAAAACTTTCATGAAAAGGAACTGAGAATTGGAACTTTTCCTGATAAATATATCCAGTTATGCTTAACTGTACGTGGAGCTTTCACCTGACTTTTTACATAAGTGAAATTCATCTCAAAGAAGGTGATGTAGGCAAAATAACCAGATTCTTTGCACAATAATAACAAAGTATACACTCGTAGTCAACCTATAAGTGTTCAGAGAACTTCACACATATCTTCTTCATAAAAAGAAAAACCCAGTGCTTCCATAAGAAAAAAACTATGACAGAAATATTAAAGAAGAATGAATCCAGCAGAATTTTCAGCTTGATCACATTAACTGATATGGATAAACTGAAGTAGTTCTTAGAAGGAGGAACAAGTAAGAGACAGTACTTCAGTTGCTTGATATTTCTCAGAAATTCTGTAGATGCTTATGGTAATTTTTAAAGTATCTGGGATTTTATACTCCTAACCATTACTTTTGCAAATAGACTATCAATTTGATTTGTAGTCTGGATAGAGCTTTTCACATCCGAAGACTCCACGGAGGCCTTGGTAAATGTACATTATAGTAGAGCTTAGAGCTTGAAATTACAAAAAATAATAATAAAAAGGGAATATTTTTTGTAGTTTTGTATGAAAACATTGCACAGCAATTTAACCTACACCAAATGAATTATTGGAGTATTTACCTCAGAGTATCCTTTAATTGTAAAGAATGACTTCTAATTGTGATGCTATATTACTTTATCAGTCAAAGGACTCCAGCAGTTTTAACCAGTTTTCAGAGAGCATTGTGTTGTACATAAAATATTCATAGTTCACATCCTCCTTGAAAAGTAAAGCAGAAACAAAATCTGTCTCTCTGTGCAGTTGCAGTGGTTAAGATGTGGAAGAGTAATTCATCCCTCTGAAAATATTATCAGGTAATGGTAGAAAAAGAAATGTCAGCTGCACCATATGCCTATAAATGTCAGTTGTAAAATAGAGAAAATTTTTTTCTTCCAGAAGCTGTACTCTAAATTGTTTACCTGACTTTTGAGGAAATTGAAAATATCTGTAAAGTGATAAATTATCTTAAAAATCATCAGATATTATTTTCCTTTACTGTTTATTGGAAAACACTACTCTACCAGGGAAAAAGACTTGGATTATTTTGAGGCTGTATACACACAGAAGAACACAGTAAATATATATTCAATATGAATGTTCAATTAAAAGAAAACTAATTGCTGAAGTATCAAATTTTTACGAAAGTCTCAAGCCATCTCAAGGTCCCTTGAAAGTTTTCCTTTATGTAAGTCCTTATCATTGCAGTAAGCCTAAAAAGCTTGTTGCGGTTTTTTAAAGACAATCTAAATCCAATCTTGTTTCACATTTCAGGCAACAGAAGGATAATGTATTTGTTTAAAGCATCTATTTTGCCATGTTGTTGTTAAGTTCAGACAATTTGTTCCAGACCACTTAGATTAGTTTTAAATTTTATTATCTGACTTATATCATAACAGGTATTAACTGGATCACAGGAGCTTGGAGGAGTGGATGGTCTGATTTGCTATGACATACACCTTATTAGTGTTATTCACAACATATTATTAAGGAGTTGTGATACACTATGGTAATACATAAGCTCATATTAGCGTAACAGTGAAAGCTTTCAAATAGAGATTTTTATAACATTTTGATTTTTGTAAAATAAACTTGAAAACTCTTATTTTTAGGTAATATAACTTTCCCAGCAGTGGTTTTCTCTGTCCCTAGTGTCATGGAGACTTCTTTCCTAGGTATCTGTGAACAAGAGGCACAAGATTTCAGTTATTAATGCATCTTAGGGATCTTTGAGATAGACTTTAGAGTTAGACGGAGACTGGAAAACATTTATATTTTATGAAGGGACTTTCCACAAATGATGACTTTCTGAAGAGAAAAGATAAGGAGGTGGCACTTGAGAATAAAAGTATCATAATTCAAGCTGGTCTCCATGATTATAGCTCATCTTTTACAAAGTTTACAAGTCCCAGTTCTGGAGAAGGCTGGTAAATCTGAACACAGAGCCCAGTAAGCACAATTGGACCTGGAAATTCCATGGAAAAGTCTGAGTTGAGCCTTTCCAAATTTCAGCAGAAAATTTGTGACTATTTGTGTTTACCTTCAGGTAAAATAACAATATTTTCTGCAGGAATAATAAGCTCTCCCCAAAGACATTTAGTTTCAAAAAGGTAGCTTCAAAGAGAACTCGGGTTTTATTTTTAATGGAAAAAAAAAAATCAGTGTATCTTTTTCCTACAGAAAGCACAGCTAGTTTGTACATAAAAGTAAGACTAAGCATAGTTGCATTTTGCACTGTGCAGTGTTTTGAGACCTTAAGCGAACTCTGATCTTGGAAGCAACCTGCTTGTTTCTGTTGGTGGCTTTGAGTGGGCCAATTTGTCTCTTTTTCCTTAGTCAAAATTGCCTTGGGAACTCATATACTGCATGGCAGCCTGTGGGAGCACCTCTCAGTCTACTCCACCATACTGTTTCTTTGGAGGAAGATAGGATGATAGTTTATGATTCTGCCTGGCTGCTGCTAAAAGACACTGTTCTAAAAGGGAAAAAACAACAACAAAAAGAGAAAAAATAAGGTATGTAGAGGGGTGAACATGAAAAGGTAAAAAAAACAGGATTAATTTTAGTGTCTGTTTCCCTTGCATATGGAAAGATCATGTTTTTTTCAAGAACTGCTTTACAAATTAAGAGAATTGGTGGCAGTAAAGAAAGTCAGAGCTCCCGGGTGTGTCTTTCCAGTGACTTGACTCAGCTTTTGTTGCTGAGCACAATGTCATATGGTATTGGATATCTCTTTCATCAGTTTTGTTTATCTGCCCAAGTGGCATCCCCTCCCAACTTCTTGTGCACCTCTGGTAGGGCAGTATGAGGAGAAGAAAAGGTCTTGATGCTCTGCAAGCACTGGTGGTACATGAATTACTAAAAAATCACTACACTATTAATGCTATTTTCATCACAAATCCAAAACATAACACCATACAAGCTACTGTAAGGAAAATTAACTCCATCTCAGCCAAAACCAGTACCAAATTCTATTAAATTTGAATAAGAATATCACTGTGAAAAACAGTGGATTATGTTCAATGGTCAAGGATTTTTAGTCCGCCAATATAAGTTGTGGACAGATACATATTACCTCTTTGACGTTTTAAATTATATGCTCAATGAGAAGACTGTTGTGCATCACAGTAAATTTTGAAGGCTGACAATAGTCCATATTTTCACAAGACATGATGTGTGGGTGTGTTTCAACTGCTACAGGAAAATTTTACTTTCTAAGTTGTTAGAAAGTCTTATGTTCAGGGTATACTGTAGAAATTTTCTTGAAATAGCAGTCGTCTTTAGAGTCAGAAATTCTCATAAGAAGCAGGTTATACTTCAACAGGCAATTTATCAGACATATTGTAGCCTTTTCTATGCAACTATTCCAGATTGAGCTATATCAAGGCCTTCAGTAACCAGATGGAGAATGAAGCCTCAGCACAGTATTTCTTCCTTACAGTCCTTCTTAAAAGTTCTAATATTTTCCTAAAATCTGCAGGACAAATGTTAAGGGGAAATCTTTGCCCTCCACCCCTCAGAAACTCTGCATAAACTCAAAACCCCTCTTTGGAAGAGGGGTTGTATTTTTTAATACATTTGTAAAATGCCTAACACAGTGAAGGTGTTGATTCTGACTTGAAATCATTTAAAAGCAACCATGACACTGAGATAGAATTTTAATGTTTAATTTTCCCTGCTGTAACTTCTTTGAGGAAGTTAATGTTATGTAATGTTGTGGAGTAGCTTATTGTTTAAGGCAGAAAATAAAGCTTCCAAAACACGAAGTGGCAGAACTCAAAAGACCTTTATTTCTTAACCCAGGCTAGAATTGGTAGAGTCAACAGAATCATATAGATTACAGATTCTAAGGTTCTACGATAAACAGTTTGTAGGAACTTGTAGAGACAAATTCGCATCTCCATCAAAACAGAGTTGTCATTTTGGGTAAGTTTCACAGGAAATGAAGACACATCTCTCAAGCTGTCCCTATAAACCATCCATCAAGAAAAATAAAAGTACTTCAGTACCTGAAAGGACTACCAAGAAGTAAAGAAGAGATATTAAAAGTGGGGAAGAATTTCAGGTCAACCACGAAAAATAGATTTTTAAACACATGTTGTTTTCAAAAAGCAAAATATTGATTTTTTTTAGGCAAAAGTCATTCCAATTACAAAGGATGAAAATGGCATCTAACTCCATTTATTGTTCAATTGGTCTGATACAGAATGACAATGAATGATTGCATATTAACAAAGATTGATTTTAACCAAATGCAGCAATGCTGAGCAGCTTAATAATAGATAGCAAGATCAACAATAATTAAAGTTTAACTAACACTTTTGGTGGGTTGTAAACATAATATTAAACCCCACATATTTGGCCTAAAATAACTCCATTTCATTATTATTCTTTTATCTATCACTTATGCCAAATTAATTCCTCCTTATCCTAACCTTTGCCTCTGTTTGTTCATAACCTGAGGATGGAGGGGAACTTCAAAACCTCCTGGGAAATCAATAAAGCTGGAGCCTCTTGTGTAAATTTATTGGAAAACCAAAAAATAATTTGTAAATTTTAAAGGTCTGGTGAAGGAAGAAAACAAGCTGAAGTTCAGATTGGTATATTAAAAGCACTTCTGCTTATATATTGTGGTGTCTGCTCTTGAGTGAGTTTTCTGGAACTGCAATAAAGAACAGATCAAAAACAGTGGGTCAGTAACTCCTCATCTGTCACAAGCTACTGGATTTTTCAGATAACAGTTAAAAATATACACTCTTGCTGATCCGTTAATTCTCCAGACATGTTACAGTTTTCAAACTTTTCATAACTGAATCCTGAATTATGTTTAATGTCCGTTAAAGAGCTCACAAAATCATGCTTCGTTTCCATTCTTCAAGGTTATGTCAATAATGTATAAAAAGTAATTGGAGACTTTAGAGTTATGTCCTTGTGGCTGCAAAGGTTTTGATGTCCCCTGATTGAAGAACATGAACCTTTCTTGAGCAAAGAATTGTTACACCAGATTGTCATGGTTAATGAAGGGTAAACCTCAAAAGTTCATAGTGAGAGTTCAGATAATCATCCATAACCTGGTGTGCATTCAAATTAATCAGGCAGAGAATTGCCTATATGATTCGCAAAGCTTCCCTTTCGGGTATTCAGTGATTGTCCCTTTCTCACTCTGATTACACAAGTCTTGTTGTGAGCAGGGGAAAAGCTATTTTTGGACATTCACTTTCAGAAAATACAGAATATGTGAATTGCAGAAGAAAGGAAAGTTGAAGAAAAGCTGAGTAAGGAAAGGATTTCTAGTGGGTAACAGATGTCTGGAAAAGAGCTGGAATTGAAAGAGAAGAATAAACTTGAGGTGCCTGTTTTAGCACAGGGAAGCATTCAATTAACAGAATGAAGCTGCAAATAGGAAGATTTGACAGTTCAGTTAGGCTAGGCAGATTCCGAGGAGTATTAGAGGAATATGTGCAGGGTCAGCATGAAGTGGAAGTTAAAATTTGGGATAAAGATATAAGACATACTAAGTCAGTAAAGGATTATATTAGGACAATAAGATCAATAAAAATTGAATAGTCTGGAGAAACAGTAAATGAATTTATAGACGAATGATAAACAGAACAGAAAGCCAAGATCAGTTACTTAGCAGGCAGGGATGAATTGAAAAAGGATCTAATCAGTTTTGTAATGGCTGATTATTACTATATTGTATGTAGCAACAGTATGGCATATCCCTGTTTTTAATAGTTCAGAGCAAAGCATGACACATCAGACAATACCGTGCAACGTCTTTTGCCACTTAATTCCTTTTCCTTTTTATAAACATAATTTACAATTTCTGTGTAAGGCCAAAAGCAATATGACCTCTTTGGTTTTCAACAAAGGGAGAAGGGGAAGTTTTCATTTAATGTTTTAATTTTGTCTTTTTCTTTCTATTGCCTGGGAAAATAAGCTGTTCCCAGAGCCCAAATAACTCCCATCATTTGAGTTTACATAAAACAGGGTACTAGAACTAGAAGTGATAAGGACACTTAGTTATAAAAAAAGCTCTTTTTTTCATAAGAAAAGCCCTTGATTGGGTTAAGACTGGTCTATTTTGCATTACATTCAGTATTGTCTACTATCAAAACATCTCAGAATATGAGCTGGTGTTTGGAGACAGAACAGTGGAAATAAAAGTACAGGTGCACTCTGGGATCAATGCTAATTTTTCAAAGCCTTTAATTTTCCCTTTTATGTTTTTCCTTCACAGTGAATCTTGCTTCCTTTCATGACACATGATAATGAAAATTACTTATTTATTTTCATCTAATGATCATGATTGCCACTAGCAGAACTATCTCTGAAAATATGCTTTTATCCGCATACTTTCATCTTTTTGGAAGCATTACTCTTCAATGTAGGAAGGAAAGCAGTATCTCAAGTTAAATTACTCTTTCATACTATTCAGCTTGCACCTCTCTTTTGGTCAAAATCTGCTAATAAATTAGCAGTGTCTCCTCAAAAGAATAATTGAACCTTCCTTTTTAGTTTTTAAAATTGGGTAACATTGCATATTCTTTCTGTGGTCAGAATTTCGATCTCTACAAAACTAAGGGCCGGGGAAGTCTGCAGAGATAAATTATCTTGAAAAAATTTAGCATGACTTCTAATTTCAATGTGTTTAAAAGCATTTGATCACATACCTGAGGAACATGTTCCTGGCATACACAATGTCTTTGCTCACGCAAATGGTCAATAAATAAAAGTAAAAGCTCCCTGATGATCATAGTGATTTGGCTTTGCTGTGGCAATATTATAGCTATGATTGAAGGTACATGTTTTAGACTTAGTTACTTATTAGCAATCTGCCCTATAAGCTTGTGTCAACCTTAATGTAATTGAAAAAGTTTTTTTCTATTTTTTATTTTTTTAAAAAAAATCTATAATGTATTTCTTAATAAAGAATATTATTTCTCTAGAAAGATGTTATGTAACTGAGTCAGTAATGTCAAAAAAATATTTCATCTAAAGTTAACCACAATGCAAAATATCTGCAAAACAACTCTCATTTCTGTCTTGCTGACACTCTAAGGTTATGAAGTTTAATTATGTACCTGGAAAGAGAACAAATTCCTTGGACTCTAGGTTCAATACGTTGAGAATTCATTTTACAGTATTTTCAATATGTAGAGTTCAGTGAAAACATTCACTTGTACACAAAGACAGATATTGTTTGAATCCAGATATTTGGCTATAGTTGCCAAAATGCTTGTGGTTCAAAACAAACTAGATAATGTGAAATGTGTCAGAGAACACATAAGGACTACCTGCCCTTATGCTGCAACTGGAGAACTACTCTCAAAATGTGAAAAAAAAATAACAGCAGTGTATTTCATCTTTAAGAAAAATAGAAGCTTAATATGTAAGTTGAAGCTTGTGACTTCTGGTCAGTGACACAGCGGCTGCACATCTAAAGACCTCAGAGCAGCTGTTAGAAATCTCCTCAACGTATACTGAATCTTAGCACTATTTGGGCTTGCCCTGACCTAGCACTGTGCGGGCAGGATGTTACCACTAAAATGGCAGAGAAGCAAACCAAAACTTTCTATGATTGCATGATTTAGGCAAAAAATCACTTCAATGTTTAGTTTAAAATTCATTTGTATTAATTTGCAGTAAATTTATATAAGTTTTTTCATTTTTATTTATGTACTAATACAAATTTTGTTACACGTTTTTGATTACAAAATCCTGGAGATATTACATGTCCACAAGCCAAAGGATTCTTTTGCTGTCTGTCATCCTTTGTATGCAAAACAACACTAAAATGTCTGCTATGTCACCTTTATCTAAATGGCAGTAAATAATCCTCTTGTCTTTCCTTCTGAACTAAGAGAAGGGGAAGAAGCGAAAACCTTTAGGGATTTTTATTGTTGTTTAGCAGAAATCAGTATATGATAGGATAGACAGGTGGATGATTTGTAAGATCAGTTAACCGTGACCTCTTTTTATATGATGTCTAACTCTAGAGACTTAATACAAACAGATTTTTCTTAAGTCTTGGTACAGGTGCACTGTCATGATGATTCAGGTGACTTTACTTTTAATGCATCCATGATAATAAAACATTACAAAGGCACATACCAAAGAAGCAACTAATTCAGAAGCCATTACTTTTTGATCATGTCACCTGACGGTTGTTTTTGTAGTAAAATATGTCACTTCTTCCAGTGTCTGATTTAGTATTTAAAGGCTACCAGGCTCATTCGCTTTTCTTTTTCACCCTTTTCTTTCTTGAAAAGAAGCAATCATGTTAATCTAGCTATAGTTCAGGGTTGGAGAAAGTCCAATTTGTTTCAGACTTCTAAGGAGTGGAATTTGAAATTTGGGTCCCACCTGTTAAACACAGCTGATCACGATCATATATTGGTCATTTTTTCTACTGCTAACTATTATACCTACTAGGGAAGGATCACTACATGACAAAAATTGTACTGTCTGGACTTAAATAAACATTGGCCTAGTATAAATAATGCATGTGAATTGTGTGAATTTTGCATTCATAAAGTCATATTTTGTGGTAAAAAAAGGCCAAAATCAATTGGGTGATGAACAGAAATAATAATACATCATGTGATAAGGTTTATAGTTAATAATTTTTACTTAAAGATTATTAAAAAAGCCTAGACTCATAAATGGACAAACAAAGGCAATATTGTGAAGATATCTCTGCTGCTGCAACTGATATTAGCTCCTGTGTGTTTATAAACTGTCTCGATCCTGAAGGCAGTCATTCATAGATACTGACTCACCTGTGAACTCTCTCTCTTCAACAGAATTAAAATTGGCCTGAACTCCTGCCTAAGGAATCAAAAGTTTCATTCGTTGTTAAAAGTCAGCCAAATTGGATATAGAAAGCTAAGAAATAAGGACATGCCTGACCGATGAACATTTTCTTCTAGATGTGGAAAGAAAGAGATACATCAGTACAGTTACAAATTTGGATTCTTGTGTTTATAACATGGAGGACAATTGTAGGAAGGCATTTAAAGAAATTGTACACAGATGTCCTGCTACATATTGAGACCAAATCAACAAGATTTGGGGCAAGATGGACCAAAAGACAGAAAAATTTCAGTACTTATGCTCATCCATATTTTCTTGTTTTGGAGCAATGACTTTTTCAGCTATTTTTCATCTTGGGGATTTTTTTTTTTTTGAGATGAGATGATCCTAATATTTCCTTTTGGATTTCTGCTTTCCCCTGCTTCCGTTTGACATCCTATTCATTTCTTATCTATAGCAGTCTACAAATAACTCATGAATTCTCTTCCATTTCCCTCAACTGTTGAATCCTTCAGTATCTTGGTAGATATGGAGTCAGACAAGGACTGTGTTGGCTGGAATCATTACTTATACTGAGGCTGTGAGGTCATTATTCTGCTGAAGAGTTTCTCTACAAAGAGAAGAATCCTAGTTTAGTAGGATGTGGCTAGGCTTAGGCTTAGCTGTTCTGTGTTTTGCAGAAAAGTTTGACTTCATCTATGAAAGCTGAAAGAATGATTTTGCAAAACCAATATTTTAGTTAAAACCAGATGTGTTCAGTAGTTCTCAAGAATTTTTAAGAATTTTTTCTAGCCTTTTTTTTTTTTTTTAAGTAACTCTCTTATATATGAGTTTTACATGCCAAAAGACAAAATGGAGTTTGACCTTTTGTGAAATTTAAGAAAGTGACTGAAACTAAATGGTGCCTTTGAATTCCCATGTATTAGGACTGGCTGAAACTTTCTGAAACTGGAAACCAGCCACATATTTTCAGAGTTGGTAATTTTATCAGCATATGCTTAAAGTTTTCCATGTTCATCACATTTACCAATTCATATTAGGTCTCAGCTAAGGGAAATTCAACCCAATGGCTCAAGATTAAGCATATGCATAAATGCCTTGTTAAAAAAAGAAACTAATTCTGTATAGAAAGCATGTAAAATCTCAGAGAATTCTATTAGATATGTCATTTATATCTATTTCAGATTTCAGGAAAATATTGTTCTATAGCAATGCTACAATAATATTATACATCACTTGAAATTGAAAGTAGGAAAATAATTGATTTTCATTTCTATGCAAGTGAAATCGCATGCTAAACTCTTATCATTGTTATTATGCCTTTGGATGTTCCTTCCTAAGTGCATCTACCTGAATATGTCCCTAAGTTTTCTCTGTTTCCTAAAGATAATGCACAGTCTTTTATCCATATTCATGTATTCTCAAGACTTTTCAGTTGCTTGCAAATTGGAATGCTAACTTCACATACTAAAAAGCAAAGTAAGTCAAGCAAGATTTAACAAATGATAAAGCTAGCATTTTCAATTTGGAAGTAAAAAAAGGTTATTTTTTTTTTGAAGCAGTCTTTGCATAAACCTTTCACATAAGTACGCTGAAGATACGAAACCACATGATACAACAAAATTGGTTTCTCTATTTTGTCAATTAAAGTTAGTATTAGATTTACACATCATTGATTTCTTGACGTCATAAACTGTATAATAGTCCTACTTATTCTGATTTTATGATGGAAGCACTTTTAGAGAAAGGAACACATTGGATTTTTAATTAAAAAAAAAAATGACCTTGTTGAATTCCCAGTGGGAATTATATTAGGACAGATTTGAAATTAAGTGTACCCAAGCAATTATTTTGTGAGAGCTCTTAAACAGCTTTGATAATCTTATTCTAGTGTCAGTCATTTACTTGAATCAGTCTTGCCATAAACCAGTAAGTGTCCTTCTAAGTTAAATTAATTGAGGCTTCATCTACAAAAATGTAACCTTTATTAAGACCAGCATTTTAATCTAAAGTCTGATTTGTTCATCTGAATCTTGTTCTTTATGCATAATGTACATTATTACACTTACTGAAATAGTAATAAAACATTAAAGATGCTTGCAAAAATACTGAAATGATTTACTCTGATTTTACATAGTTTGCGTCACTGAACTTCTATTGAATTCAATTTAGGAACTGCCAGAAAATGCCTCTAGAGTTTTTCATGTATCTATAAAATACAGTGGGACAGAGATCCTCATTTTACAGTAGAGTTGCTATATCACAGAGTCTGGATAATAATTGGACCTTACTTGTATATTTGAATTTTAATTATTCTGTTGAGACGAGAGACTAGCCTACCTATTACTGTTTCAGATACTCTCTCTTTCATTTTAAGAATTAAAATTTCAAATGGGAGCGTAACTCCATACTAAAGCACTTGCAATAGAGTAAACAGACTTCACTTTTACTATTTCCTTTTAAAGTCTATTTTATTATTTCTATACAATTTCTTTACAGAATATATACTTTCAAAATTTCGTTACACAATAAATATTAAATTTACACCTTGGACTGGAGATGCCAGATAACACAGGAAATCTATTTTTTCACTAGTCCAATTGGGTGGCCTATATTGTATTGTGTTAAATAATTTGGACATCATATTTTGGAAAACTACAAGAAGTTAATTTGAAAATCTTGAACCTTGCTCATGCTCAAAAAGCAAATGTATTGGCCTTTTGGTTAATAAAATCATAAATACAAATATAAATTAAATTATATACTAAATATTCATAAAATAAATACAGATAATATTCAAATACTTTTTAAAAATACTTTTTAAAAGTACACATTAATTTTTTTTTTAAATCTTCATTTTAAATCATATTCTCCACCTTTGATGCCACTGGTTTATTCTTTAATTTTTACCTTCTCTTAATTTTTTCTTAAATAGAATGTCACACCTTAAAAATATTAGAGATTACTATTTCTTCAAAGATTTTGTTAGACTTAATTTGAGGATTTTGTACAAATTAGCATATTTATATTCACATATCCATACACCTTTCTATCATTCACTCCAGAGGGGGGAAAAAAGAGAATAATCTTAGATTAAATTATTTCCTTCCTCTAGTTCACTATGTAACTGTGGAGCTCATTGTGTGTGAAACTATTGCATGATCTAAAGAAGTCTCTGCCTAGGAAGGTACATCATCCACTAGAGATCTACCAACAGAGGAGAGAAAAATTCTTTCTCTAATTACCAGAGACACATGCAGTGTCCGGATTTTCTCTAAAAAAAAACAACAAAAAATGCATGCTCCCTTTTGCACAGCTGCTAATTGGGTCTGACTGCAGTATAGATTATCTCAGTCTCCTGGTTGAAGGTTAAAAGTTTCTGTAAATGGAAATAACTTAATCATCTTACTAGCTTACCAGCTAGTTAATTCAAAGTCTAATATTATCTCAAATTTTGTCAAGCTAGCACCACTGTGGTTTGCCCAATCTTTATCAATACTCAGTCAGTAGTTACTAAAACAGCAAATTCTATCAGGCTCAAAGTGACTGTTTTGCCTAAAAATGTGTTTCAACTTGTCACTGAGTGACAGGAGAGTTAGAAAACATCTGAACAACAGATTTTTTTTTGTCACTATTTCAAGAATATTGATAGAATCTGAAAGTAAAGTATGGTATATTGCAAATTTCCTATTTATTATTCTGGCAGTATTCATTTCAGAGTCCAGACTGTTTTTTTAAAATATAGGGTTTAAAATTAATAAAGAAATTGATGCAAAGAAATTATATAATGAAATAGAAACTGTAGAATGATATATTTCTCTATAATCTGAATGGCTTCAGACCAAGTAGCTAAATGTATACGTAAAGAATTCTTTTGACTGCCTTCCAGTTAAACAACAAAGTTTGTCAAAAGCTGATGAACTTGTCTATTAATTAATAAATTTATCCTAGCTACTGAACACTGACCTGTGTATAAATAATTCATGCGTTCTAAGGCTAAGGAGACAGTATTGAAAGCAATGGAGTTGCTAGTGATCTAATGAGTTACACCATTCTTTCTAACTGTGCACTCAGACTGTACCGACATGCAGCAAGTAGCCCCAGCTACTGCTTACAATTGATAAGTAGTAGTATCTTACACCATCTGCCTGCAGTTATCTGTCAATTCTCTTCATACAAGTGTTCCATGTCCCTTCAGAAGCGTTCTTCATGGCATCAGGGCTGTCCAGACAGTGTCGGCATATCTTGCTATATTAGGGCAGGAAGAATATATTCACAGTACAGTCGCTGTACCTTTACCTTTTAGAGCAATTTTATATTTAAGTTTAAAAGGCCAGAGGAATTTATTCAACATCTGTGTTCATGTTGTGGGGGGAAAAAAGTAAGTAAATCCAACATGCAAACAAACATTGGTGTGAAAAAATGAGAGAACGGAAGAGAGAGCAGTTGAGGTTTTCATGGACTGGCAAGATCCAAGGGCTGCTTAATAGGAGCTAAATCAAATAATTTTACCAGAGAATGTAAATAGAAATACAGAAAAAAAAAATATATATTTGGATGAGTGAAGTGACCTCTTTTAACAATTCCTTCACGGATATAAGAGGGTTGAAAAAAATGAACACAAATTAAGCCAACTAGTACACTTTTTAAGGCCTTCTGTCCCACTGCCTGATATAGCTCTAAACTATTGTTCAGACAAGCTGTGAATAAGTAAATCCCTAAACCCTTTCTGAATCTACTAAAAAAAATATTCTTGCTCAAAGAAACCCCTCTCAGCTTCAGCGACATTGAGAAGATAGATGTACAGCCACTTTTCCAGTGATGAAAGTTATTATTAATAATGTTTTATTGAAGGAAATACAATGCTATTTGATCTTTCCTGGGCTGACTATTTCCATGGTCTGCAACTGTCGCATTTTTACCATAGTATTTGAAAAAAAGTTGGAACTCACACTACTGCACTACTGTATGCCTGCATTATTTTTTAATAATGTTGGTTTTGCAGTCATTCAGGAAAACTGAAACTTTTGTCTGGCTTTCCCACAAGATAATACATATCTTCTAAATATACATGGAATTGTTCCAGCTAGCCATTTTTGTAAACTTTGGATAGTTTCCTGTATCCAGAACACATACTAATTCCATGTAGAGACTATGAAAATCTATGTTAATGAGCATCCAAGTGACCATAAGTCTCCTTATGAGTAAATAAATCAAACTGCATTAAATATAAAGTTTTGTATCCTCTGATATAGAAATGTGATTTACTTCAGTATATTTAGGGGAGCTAACATTGTTCTTGGAGCAAACCAGTGCCTAGGCCAATCTGTACTGAATTTGTACACTATATGCATACTCCTCCGTTCCTCTTCCTGCATATCTGTACAAAGCACTGTGCTCTGCTCCTGTAGCAACTGCTATTGTTTGGAATCATATCTCTATGCATTCAAAAGGTACTTTGATTTCAAGAGGCCTTTCAGAGTAACCAATAGTAAAATCATTTTTTATATTTTAAATTCCATCAACACAGAAGAATGAAACAAATCTGCTGGGACTGTATGCAAAGGAGCCAATGCCAGATAGAGAGGAGTTGTGCCTTCCATCTCAATTCAAATCTAACAGTAACACACTGAAGCAAAAATCAGAGAAAGAACCAGCATTTGTGCATGTATAAATTTATCATTGTTAACTGAAGAGTAACTAGCAAATTTTGTCAAGCTGAAACTGATAATGGAAATAAGATTCAATATTAGAAACAACAGACAGATTTCAGGCTACTAGTTTATTATTTCTCCGTACTTTCTTCCTATCCCTTTTCTCACTCAAAGTATTTCTTCCCATTCTAGTTCCAGCCTGCATTATTGAAGAAGTCTTGAAAGTAGGCTCTATATATTCACTAGTTGGACTGAATATAATAACAATTTCCAAGCAGTTTGAAGGGAGGATGAACAGTAAAAGGGCAGAAAGACTATAGATTTCTATGTGTTGATAAAATAATTGTCATTGGCTCTCTGAAAGGGGAATTTGCAAATTTTCTTTTTATTTTTCCTTTCTCTCACCTGTATTTTCCTGGTTCTACACTCATGACAAGCATAGGTACTTTTGTCTTGCACATAATGGAGACTAGAAATCATAATGAACTGGAACTATTTATGAATAGTTAGTTATACATGTCTTCATTCTCAGTGTTGTGTCAAACACAACGGGTCCAGCAACAGTTAGTGAGCAAATTTAAGCTGCAAATGAAAGACAGCAAAAATATATGGCATATATTTAATTTTTGCCATAATTTTCACAAAATTTGCTGCTCTATGTATCATCAGCCTTATGTGATCAACATTTTTAAAAAAAAATTATGCCCTATGGAAAATCTTCATAACAACATCTATTTATTATTTATTTTAAGATTATTTATTTTTGCAGCTGTTGATTTGAGGGCCCTCAGAAGTAATTTTAAAATTATTGTGTCATTCTAGGTCTTAAATTCTTTGAATGCCAGTGACCCCACAATGTGAAATTGAATTTGGACTGCTGGACTTGAGGCTCCAAGGTATACAGAGAATTTAAGCCTATTTATAAACATTCAATTCTAGATCAAAATGAATGAGATACATCAATTTGAACAACCCTCAAGTCAATTTAAGAGCATCTACACAAGGGATTTCCTAGTTTAAATCAATTTGGGCTGAAACCAATGGCATGAGGTTTAACATGGCCAAATGCCGGGTCCTGCATTTGGGCCACAAGAACTGTATGCAGTGCTACAGACTAGGAGAAGCCTGGCTAGAAAGCTGCCTGGAGGAGAAGGACCTGGGGGTATTTCTTGACAGCTGACTGAACATGAGCCAACAGTGTGCCCAGGTGGCCAAGAAAGCCAGTGGCATCTTGGCTTGTATCAGAAAGTGTATGACCAACAGGCCCAGGGAAGTTATTCTCCCTCTGTACTCGGCACTGGTGAGACCACACCTTGAGTACTGTGTTCAGTTCTGGGGCCCTCGCTACAAGAAGGATGTCGAGGCTCTGGAGCGTGTCCAGAGAAGAGCAATGAAGCTGGTGAGGGGGCTGGAGAACAAGTCTTATGAGGAGCGGCTGAGAGAGCTGGGGTTATTTAGCCTTCAGAAGAGGAGGCTGAGGGGAGAGCTTACTGCTATCTACAACTACCTGAAAGGAGGTTGTGGAGAGGAGGGAGCTGGCCTCTTCTCCCAAGTGACAGGTGATAGGACAAGAGGGAATGGCCTCAGACTCCTCCAGGGGAGGTTCAGGCTGGACATCAGGAACAAATTTTTCGTGGGAAGAGTCATTGGGCACTAGAACAGGCTGCCCAGGGAGGTGGTCGAGTCACCTTCCCTGGAGGTGTTTAAAGGACGAGTGGATGAGGTGCTGAGGGGCATGGTTTAGGGATTGTTAGGAATGGTTGGACTCCATGACACAGTGGGTCCTTTCCAACCTAGTGATTCTATGATTCTATGAATTTCTTCCTGTAAGCAGGGGACATTTTATGTGAGATTTATTTTGGGAAGCTCTAAGCACACATTTACACCGCTAGGGATGTCAAATGTTATTCATGCAAGTGGGTGCCCCCTAAGAACTCTTATCAAGGTTAGGGCTGTTATATGATATCTGGGGGATGGGCACAGGTGACAGATATAGAGGAAACTGGTTACCACTAGTATTATTATATATGCATGTCTATCTATATATATATTCAAAGCGAAATAGATCTGAGACTACAGGATCTGTTAACTCTGTCAGATTCAAGAAAGGATTATAAAGCTGTTACAGTGGAATTGATGATGGGTAGGAAGAGACTTATCAGGTATATTGATTTTCAGGGTTTTTTTATCCTTGAATTGCCTAAATACAAGATTTTCACAGGTAGGTTAACAGTGTAGCTCAAACCTTCATCAGCGACAGAAATAATTCAGCATCTGCTCAGCATCTTTTCAGTCCTTGCCTTTTTGCTAGGAATCCTAGACAGAATGTTGATCAATGTCACTTTTGACAATGCTTACTCAGACTGTAGATGACTGTTTTCTAGGAACTAAATGTTCCTTCCTTTGGTAACACCTAATTGAGAAGTACTATGCTGCTCCTAAGGGCGGACTGGCTGGTGTCATCACTGTCTGCACATGCTTAGTCGTCACGAGAGTGGGAAGCTGGTTAAACCTGGAGCGCATGTATCTGTGTGTGTGTTCTCACATATGTGTCTGTGTATAAAGTACCCGAGTACTTACCAAGCCTCCAACTTTCATCAAGTTTTTGGGTTTTTTCTTCTCTAACAGAACTGTTGCCAACTTGTCACTGTGTGCAATGATTTCATCATTGTCTTTATGTTTTCACATTCACTTTCAGCATTGGAATGTATTTAGGGAAGCATTTAGGGAATATTTCAAATGCTGTCATGAAAGTGAAGGTGGATGCCTGAAATGTAAAGATTTGTCACTGAACATAAAAGAAATCCCTAAAATCCTTGATTTATTAGAAATCCTAAACTGTAATCCAATGGTTATAGAAAACAGCAGAAATATAATCTGTTCTTATTAAGATTAAGGAAACCACAGCTTCCTTAATGGTCTAGATCCAGAAAACTATTTTATCAACTAAACTTTCATTTTTAAAAGTGTCATTTCAAGGGTGCTAGGTGCAAGTGCCTCAGTGCTGGCAGTGGGGGGACTGCAGGGATGGCTTCTGTGAGGAAAGGGAAGGGATGCCCCATGGTGAGTACAGCTAGCTCCAGCTGGCTCATGCTGACCTACCTGCAGGGTACAGCTGAGCCCCTCAGCCAAGGGTGAGGAGTTTTTGGGAAAAAAATATTTAAGACAGAATAAAAACCACCATGCAGCAGTGAGAGAGTGATGAAAAAATGTGCGAGAAACAGCCTTACAGAGAAGAAGGGGGAGGAGGTGCTGCAAGTGCTGGAGCAGAGCTTGCCCTGCAGACCCGGGAGAGACAACAGTGGAGCAGGTTTATGCCGAAAACCAGCAGTGTATGGAGAACACGTAGAACTTCTCCATGGTGGAGAAGTGAGAGGAGGAAGAACAGCAGAGAGGAACTGTTATGGATTTACTACAACTCTCTGTTCTTCATCTTCCTGTGGGGGAAGGGAGTGGCAGGAATCAGGAATGAAGGGATGAAGTTGAGCCCTGGAAGGACAGAAACTATTTTTGTCCTTGTTTCTCACCATATGGATCAGCAATAAATTAATTAATTTTCAGCAAGTTGAATCTGTTTTGATAGTATTTGGTAAGTGACCTCCCTGTTTTTATTTCTTTGATTTACTTTGTTCCACCCTCCTATTGAGAGAGAATAGTGAGTGAGAGAGCAGCTCAATGGGCAGCCAGGCAAGGTCAACCCATCACAAGAGGGTGAATTATAATAACATGGATTTGGTATGTCCTATAAAGACAAAACTGTGGTAACTTTTCTTGTAACAGAGGTTCAGGAATTTCATTGTGATTATGAAGACAGCAACAAGACTTTTAAAATGTTCCATTATGGTTTGGTTTATAAGGGTTGTGGGGAAAGAATAAAAACGTGACCGATCTTCATACATGTTACTGCAGAAGAAAAAAAGAGGACAGTTTTTTGACTTACATAAAATATTTTAAAAACTGTGATGATATGAGTGTAAGCTGTTGATCTCATGCTGTCACTGTTGTATTTGCAACAGTAATTTAAATGGAAGATCATTAAGGAAAGTAGACAATTAGGCTCTGAAATAAAAACGAAAACAAAAAAAAAAAAAAAACCCACTCACAAATAGTTTAAAGTATCTCTTTATTGCAGGTATCTAGACCAGAAACAGCTTCTCCTCCACCCTCCACCTCCACAATATATACACATGATTTTTGGCGACAGTAAATCTGACCCAATTTCAATGTAAAATTTATTTGGTTCATTACATTCAGATTGATTAATTTTGTGCTATGATTAGGTATAAAACTACCCGACACCTCAATCAGTGTAATTACATTCAACTGACAAGAAAAAAAATGAACACAATTCCATTCTTTCTCAATTTCTGCTTTTACTCATCTAAACCTTGTCACAATATAGTAACTCTGTCAAATAAAAATATCAAGTGTTTTGGGCTGCTAGACTTTCCATAATATAGAGAAATTTAGAGAAGTTTGGTGGAGTAGTGTGGAAATAAAAGTAAACATGAGCTGATGGAAGGTAATTCGGGCTTTATCATTTGTTTGATAGTATTATCAAAATGGGAGGATAACCTATATACTGAGGAATTAAGAAAGACAAAGAAAATAATGAAGCTGAAAAAGCTTTGATATGGAAAGATTGGGATTGTTTGCTTTAGAAAACAGTTAAAGAAGATGGGAAACAGATAAAAGTTCTTTAGTGTCAGCAACAGAACAACATTTAATTTCATTATAATGTGGAAAATTTAAACCTGACAGAAAGATTACTTGTAATTAAACCACAGTATTCACTGAACTGAAGAATTCTTGCATCCAAGAGCTTAATGTAGCAGTAGGCTGATCTCTTAGATCACATATCTCAGACCTATATAGTTGCACGTAAAGCCTAGAAATGAAACTCCTCTGCTTTATAATCTAGCCATCACTTTTTGTGATAGGGAAAACTACTTGTGAGTTTCACTACTGTCCAATTTTTACACATTATACTCATAAGTTTCACTTCATTTCCATTATTCTGTCTTCAAGATTATCCAAATATTCTGTATGAAATGCTGCTTACTCTGCATTGATTGTATCTTGCAAACTTTTATCTGATTTCTTGAATATATTCCAACTTGTTTTACTGAGGACATTAGGAAATGCTACGTGCAGTCATTCCCTAGGTATCCCTTGTGACTTTCACTATTATTCTGTTCACAGTTCAATGTTTTTCCTTTCAATATGGTTGTTGTTATTCTATTTTTACGCAATTTTAAGCTTATGATACTTATTTTAACTCCCATCTTTACGTCAAAGAAAGATTTTTCCATATGGTTTTGTATGAAATCATCTAAAATCTAAAGATTTATTGTTTTCTTTAGTGCTTTATTAGTTATTTTATCCACAATAGATCTGAAAAAAAACATATTATCTATCCTGTGGCTTTCTTAGTAGATTCTTCAGTTTATTTTTCCTATGTATTTGCATATTTCTTCAATATACATTCTTATTCCATAAATCCACTAAAACAGTATTTCTACATCTTTTTTTGGGTATACTGGTGTGAGCGGTCTGTACGGTTAAGTACAGTTTTGTAATTGCATATGTGGTCCAGCATGCCTATCTCATCCAAATCAAGGCTGAATGAAGCAAGATTATGTAACAGAGAAGAGAAAAATAATTTATCTTGTCTTTTTTAAAGTGGACTCCTATTCCCTAATTTCACATAGTCTGATTTCTTATCATTAACACTGCATTTATCATATTTCATTTTACAGACCATAGAGAAAGAATCATCTACTTTTTTACATTCAGGTATGTGAATGCTGGAATATTCACATTTAGAGTTGATAGCAGTGTCTGACACAAAGAATGCAGTCTTCAAAATGTATCAGCATTTAGGGAACTCAGTGAACTGTTCTAAGACTTTCTGAGAAGTTTCTAATTTTATTTGAAATTATATTAAAACTATAAGCACCATCTAGGAGAAGGAAATTATTTAATACACTCTAGTACAATTCAGTACACTTATGACAACTTAAGTGTCCCTTCATCCAAAGGATATTATAATGCTAAGGCTCTGAGGAAAAACACATTATGTAAGTGCAATTTTGATTGTTATTAAGAATTTTTGTAGGGGGAAAAGTCCATGATTTTATGTAGAACCAAACGGCTCGTACTATTAGTGAGAGCATATAAACACTAAATTGCTAGCAAACTGTTGCAGGTCTAGTGCGTAAACTAAAAAATGAAAAGAACATGGCAGCGGTCCCTTGAGTTCCTCTTGAAGAAAATGTCTTTGGCACTGTTAATCTCAAAACTCACATTATTTATGGTCTTTTCATCTGGTTGATATTAATCACATATTGCACCACACATTAAAAGGTCAAATTATTAGGAAGTACTTCTGTTCTGGAAGTCTTTTCCCCAAGGATGCTATCTATTAAGAGATCAACCTGATAAATCAATGACCTTGACCAGTGAATCTAGAGTATAGAGGATATGTCTTTTCAGTAACTTGTCAGAGAATTGACTTGAATTGCAACAAATCTGCTGTTGCCATTTGGTTTGTACTTATTTAATCGAAAGGACTTAACGTGTACTGAGAGTCCCAGTTACAGTTTGCAGGGGAAAGACTCACATGAAATTAAAGAATAGGCCTGCACATGAGGGCAGAGAGGGATATAAATTACATTTCACTGAACTTGATGCTGTAGCAACTTTGTACACATTCACCTAAGAGACACCGAAGGGGCATTCACATTTATTTGAGAATTTAACATGAAAAGAACCCACTGAAAAAACAGCCTTCATTTCAGTACAGACCGAATTATGTCAATTTTTAAGGAATAAGAATCCTACCCCAACCCCACACCACATATTCTTTTTCAGAGAAATATTTGGTATATGATCCTTACTTGCGATATAAAGATCTCCCTACTATTCCTTTGACTTCAAAATCACTGACTTTTAATGGACAGAATAATTAGTCATTCATTTCTGTAGTTCTTAAAATCATTAGCAGTGTCAAGATTTTTCTACAGAATTTTATTTGATTTTTATTTTCCTTTACAATTTAACTTATTGACTTTATATGTCTTAAATTTTCTTCACAATAGTACTGTTTATACATATATGTGGACTTCTACTTGTACCTGGAATAACATCTATCCTATCCGAACAAAAATAAAGCAAATTATACCTTCATGAATACTTCCTTACTGTTTTTCTGGAAAGTACTTTCCAGTCATTAAGCAAAGTTAATCCTGGTTTGCTTAGTCATGATAGTAAAACCATGACCCACAGCTCAGATGTGACAGATGACATCCTGTGTGCCTGAAAGTTTGAAACAAATGCAGGTTTTCTTAATGACATTATTTCTGAGCTCAGTTATTGAGATCTTAAGGAAATGTACACAGATAATGGCAAATGTTTATGTTAACTTCAGCCACTGTATAGAATTTTTCAAGTTCTGTGAGTGTGATAAAGCTGTTACAGATATATGTATGGTAATAAAAACATTACAATCATAGAATCATAGTATCACAGAATCGTAGAATGGTTTGGGTTGGAGGGGACCATAATGATCATCTAGTTCCAACCGTCCCTGCCATATGCAGGGACACCTTCCGCTAGATCAGGCTGACCAAGGCCCCCCAACCTGGCCTTGAACGCGTCCAGGGAGGTGGCATTCATAACTTGCCTGGACAACTTGTTTCAGTGCCTCACCACCCTCATTGTGAAGAAATTCCTCCTTATGCCTAGTCTAAATCTGCCCCTCTCCAGTTTATAGCCATTGCCCCTAATCCTATTACCACAAGCCTTTGTAAAACATCCCTCCACAGCATTCTTGTAGCCATCCTTCAGGTACTGGAAGATCACTATAAGGTCCTCTCAGAGCCTTCTGTTCTCCAGGCTGAACAAGCCCAACTCTCTCAGCCTGTCATTGTACAGGAGGTGCTCCAGCCTTCTCATCATCCATCTTTGTAGCCCTCCTCTGGACCTGTTCCAACAGTTCCATATCCTTTTTATGTTGAGGATTCCAGGACTGGACACACTACTACTTGTGAGGTCTCACAAGAGAGGAATAGAGGGGCAAAATCACCTCCCTTGACCTGCTGGTTATGCTTCTCTTGATGCTTCTCAGGATATGGTTGGCCTTCTAGTCTGTGATCACACCTTGCTGGCTCACATCAAGCATCTTATCAGTCAGTCAGCACCAAGTCCTTCTCCATGGGGCTGCTCTCAATCACATCATTCCTTATTCTGTTCTGAAACTGTGGATTGCTCCGACCTAGGTGTAGGATCTTGCACTTGGCCTTGTTGCCCTCGGCCTTGTTGCACTCAATCTCACTCTCTGTATCGTTGATGAAGATACTGGTCCCAGTGCAGACCCCTGAGGGGCACCACTTGTCACGGATCTCCATCTGGACATTGACTGTTACTCTCCGAATATGACCTTCCAACCAATTTTTATCCAGCAAAGAGTCCACCCATCAAATTATTGCCTCTCGAATTTAAAGAGAAGGATGTTGTGGGGGACTGTATCAAAGGCTTTACAGAAGTCCAGATAGATCACATCTGTTGGGTTTACCTTGTCCACTGCTGTGGTTACCCCAACAATGTGTTATTACTGCAGCCCAGACTGCCTCTGATCTTGACGTCACTAATGAGTTCACTTGTATTAGTGATCATCAGGTCCAATATTCCACCGCCTCAGGGTCTCTATTAGCTGTGTTAAGAAATTAACTTCAGTGCATTCCAGGACCCTCCTGGATTGCCTACAGCTTGCCATGCTACTTTTCCAGCATATGTCAGGGTGGTTGAAGTCCCCCAGTAGGATGAGAGCTAGCGAGAATGAAGCCTCCTGTAGCTGGATGAAGACTGCTTCATCAGTTGGCTCTCCTTGATCAGGTGGCCCGTAGTATACACCAACCACAAAGTTCCTGTTGGTTCTTCAGTCTTTTATTCTGACCAACAACTTTTCACCCTGTTCGTGTCTACCCTTCAAAGAAGCTCTTCACATTCTATCCTGATATATTGCCTATTTGCTAATATAGGGGGCAAACTTGTGTCGAAGGTTGATTCTCAATAGATCACAGCGAGGGATCTGCTCTGCGACGTACGAAACTCTGACCAATACTCATATGGTATTTAGAACAGGGAAAAGTGAGGCCTCTGGAAAGAATTCTTAAATTTTTTGAATAAAAATTACTATTGTGAACATTTAACTAGAAAGATAAAAAAGATAAGTTGTTAAAATAAGGTTTTACTTTCCCCATACAGGAAGTTGAAATTATTTAAAAAAAATAGAAGAACCTCTGAGATGCTAAAAGAAATTTAGCTTTTTTTTTTTCAACTCTTTAGAATTTCTTAGTGCTTTACAAGGAATAATTATGAAATCGATTTCATAAAGTATAATAAAGATATAATAATAAATAATGTTAGATATAAAAGGAAAGTTGAGCATGAGACTTTTTTTTGTAGAAAAGTTTCCAATTTTAGCAGCTATATATAGACTTTTTTAATATGTCTTTATTTTGGTTGTGCTGGGGAACAAAGTTCAAATATTATGTGGATTAACAAAATAAAAAATTCAAATCTGTTATAATCTTTCAATATATAGTTTCTATTTTGAACACTATATCATGACAATAAAGGTAAATGCTGATGGGATGTTTGTTTCAAGCTGAAAACGAGAATCCATTTCTGAAGTTAAAAGACCCCTAACTATTCTATATCTCTCAAAGCTGTTCTAACAAAATTCTGTGCTCTCACAATACAAAGAAAATCTCAATACTCAGTATTGCAAAGCTGAAATCCCATATTTTCAAGTGACTTATGAGCCTTCAGGTTGCTTTGAAAGTCAGTGAGTCTTAAATTTGCAGTAATTGGGGAATAATACATATAAACTGAGTGGGAAGGTAGGGATGGTGGCTCTGTTCACCAAAATTAATTCTTAATTATATGAGGACAAGGATTTCAGAAGTGGAAGCTAAGGTCAGTATGCGTATTTGCATTTCAGATATATAAGAACTGTAAATTCTATTTTTAAAAATTCTATTTTTAAAAAAAAAAGTGTTATACTCCTGTCATTTAAATATTTTGTATTCTTCGGCTTATCTAATTTTAGCAAAAAATTGCAAATTTAGCTCAAGTTCAGCCCATAGGTGCCTACTCTAATCACAACAGAACCACCTTCTCAGACACTACAGTTATTTTCATAAGTTATTTCTACAGAGATTATTTCTAACATTATAAAAAATCATCTGATCATCTGTTCTGCTCCACTGGTACTTGTAGAAGATTAGTTTATCTTGTGAATTTTGCCTTTAGAATTTTATCTCCCACCAAATCTCTTACTGCAACTATAAATTTTGCCAATGCTATACTCACACAGCTTCATGAATTAAGTCAAGCAATACCCCTACTCTACTGTCTAAAACTTTAAGTCAAAACAATATGTCTGTCAAATGTTGATTTTCATTTTTAGTATCACAATTCTTCCCCTTCACTCCATGCCCCCTTGAAAATGGTGGAGTTAGACTCTTTCTTCTATTATTCATCCTTCTATCAAACATATTTGGAATACATTGACTTTGGATTTTTAGCTGTCCTTCAACACGGTAATTTTATTTATTTATTTTAGTGGATTTTTTTTTTCCTTGATAAGGATTCTTAAAAGTTGCCTTGAATAGAAAAGTTCAAACACTTCATTGTACAATTCCTGAGACACGTACTCTGAAATGAGCCACTTGGGAGTGTCTTTGAAGCTGATGCTTTGATGTGTCATTCATTTTGTTCTGTGTTTAGTTGTAATTGCTTGGAGGTCACTGTATTTTGTCCTTATTCTACTTTCCTGTAAATTCACTTTATGCCTCTTGTTATCACCAAACTGGTAGAAAAAAATGAACAAACTAAGCTGTGACTATTTTAAGGACAAAAATACAACAGTAAAGTGTCTAATGTTGACATCTTAATTGCTGTTAGTGATTCATATTGTACGGTAGTTGAATAACAAGTATATGGACCTCCTTTCATTTTATTTTGAATTCAAACACTCCAGAGACTTTTGGTAGATCTGTTGTATATAAATGTCAGTTTTCTAATAAAAATGAGCCTTATTATCATCTCTTCTTGACCGACATACTCATATTGGAGCCCAAAATGGCAAATCAGTTCATCGTCCACTGTAACAGACAGACACCGCATGGTTAGCTGCAGTTAGCCTGAAAATAGGAATGGATTTTCTGAACATTTTTCATATTCCATCATTCTTTTCCTCGACATTAATAAAAATCCATCTTAACAGCAAGTTATGAGTAACCTACTGCTTGGGAGACTCTAGTTGGAAAGTGGAAGATCCAGACCCAAGTCCCTGGTGCATATCTGACATAAAACAAAGAATTAAAAAACTGAATAGATATGTCCTACTTCCTAAATCAGTATTCTGACTGACCTCTTACTGCTCTTGTTGCTTTGGTCCTTATTTCTCTAGTTTTAGGAGTTTCATCCTAGGTCTGTTGAAGATCTAATGAATTTTGTCAGCAATTTTCCGCTAAAAAACAGAAGTATTTTTCCTAGGTTTTCCAGCAGCTCTTCTGTTTATACTGTAAGCATGTCCAAGAGCAAAACTTAGAAATTAATAACCTACAGTAAGTGAATATATTATAAGATCCAGCTACAGCTACTATTGTTAGGATGTCATTTCCGAATAAACTACTTTATTAATAAACACTACTTAGGATGTTTTCAAGTTGACAAACAATTTAAATGACAGTAGAATTTTCTCCACTATTTCAAGATAACACAGAAATTCAGATTTATCAGGCTGGACTACTTCATCACGAGGGATCTGCACTTCAATTCAGATGTACAGTATTTTTCCTTTTTCTCAAAACCAACCTGATAACATAGATCCAAACGTACATTATCAGTTTCCTTTAACTAGTCGACTCTTTATCAAAGAGACATTGACAATCAAGGCAACCACAGCTCATCTCAGGTGTTATAAATTGCCTTTCCTCATTGACCGCTTGTTCTTGAAGTGACAAAGTTCATCATGAAACTGTTGTTTTACTGATCATTTCTTACTTTGCTATTATTTTACAGTATTCTGTATAATGAAAGGTAAATCACTCACCAGGCAAAAAGTTAAAAGGAGTTGATCTGTCTTGTGGATAGGAATTAAGATTGTGCTGTTCTATGTCCCATCATCTGGGATAATGGTAGTGGTTTTTGAAACAGCAGTGATGTTGTCTTCACAAGATGGCCATGTACTAAGTGTACAGGCTAGAGTTAGTAGAGATAAGCCATGCACTGTCTCAGAATTATTCTAAGAGAGGAAAAGTAACTTTTTAATTATGTAGGATATATGAGTATGTAGGTAGATAAAGGTATATAAATGAAACATATATCCAAAGGCATATAAATAGAACAGATTCAGTATTTTCTTGGTGATCTTTGTTCATGTCTGGTTTATGGTTCTATATCTGTTTTTTGTAATCAGGTCGCTTTCACTCATGTGGATATGGATTTAAATACTTAAATTTAGGAAACTTCCTTTGTAACTGTTGGCCTTTGACATCTATTCTCCTTTTAACAGATCAGATATTTATTTTTGAAAGCTATAAGATTAAGGATAGAAGCTGGTCAATTTTCTGTCATTTTAAAAATACTGATATCTAGTAACATTACAATAAACAATCTCCGATACTTGTTTTTCACTCTAAATTTGAAGCTGAAGTAGATTCAGAATATTTAGTAATTGTTGTTAATTTTTTTTTTTTACTTCAAAATTTTCTTTTAAAATGAGTATTTTGTAGTTTCTGGGCTTCTGGCATTAAAGGGAAATTATTATATTTGCGGGAAGATGAGTTATATATTTGTACAGAATGCTCTATTATTTTGCACCATCATGAAAACATGATAGATTACATAATCATGTTAGCTGATGTGTTCACAGTGAATGTATATTGTCTCCATTGCATGAATACAGGCTTTTTTTTGAGAGATGTGTTTGAATTGATATTATTGATAATAATAAAATTTTCTTGTGTGTTTGCACTGTCTGAGGTAAGACACGCCTACATTATTTGTATCTAGTGTTTTCTGAACTGAGTAGCGAAGCTGAATTCTTGGTAAGTAAGTCCCCTTAGATTATAAAAGAGTAAATGTCTTACACTTTGCTTAAGGAAAACATCACCACCCTTTAGTGCATTGTAGGTTCCTCAAGCCCTTTTTGTGGAGCTGTGTGGATGCATTAAGAGCTGAGTCAGACTGAATAAAAAACCTGAATTCATTGTTTCTTAGCCCATTGACTTCCTAACCCTTTTCTCTGTACAAACTCCAACTCTTTGTACAAGAAAAGGTGGTGAAAATGGCTGGTTATGCCAATGTAGTAATTATTGTCTATGCAAATAATTAACTTTTCCCCTCGACTACCTTTAGTAAGCACAGTAACTTTTTATAGGCAAATGATTTTACTTTTGTCCACAATAAATAAATAAATACATATTTTTGTCTGAAGATTTGTTACTCATATCATTAAAACCTTGAACTGAAAAGCCAGATCAGTCTTTCATGTAAAGCACGGATTTTTTTTACTCTAGATGAAGATACATCTTGTTTCCTTGCAGTTCTGTTATTCCAGCTGTTTATTAACGGAAGTGTATTTTCAAAATGGTCTATGATATCAGTGACCAACTTAGCTGAGAATTTATAATATGTGCCTTCTAACACTGAGGTTCTAAGGGGTAAAATTTTGATTCTTCTTTGTTTCTAGCTTTTTTGACTGAAGACATACAGTCTGCTCATCTTTATTTCAGCTGCTATTATATCTGCAAACCACCAACATTTAGAGTTATAATTGATAGTACTACCATTACAAAATAGGGAGCAATGAACATAAATTTTCCCAGCAAATTCAAGATAATCTGTTCATATTTGAATTTAGGTAAAATCCTGGAATAAATCAAGGTCTTTCCATTGTGTTTATGGCATCTGTCAATGGCACAAATCTTTTTCAGTTCATGGCTTTAGAAAGTATTTGTTAATGCTACTCTTAACACAGTTTGTTGGATTGATGTAGATGGACACCTTCCAATTTTCAGTATCCGTGCCTCCAAACCAGCTCCATGATTGTGGCAAAAAAAATCTATTATTTGATATAAGTCAAGACAAACTGTAAACTCTGTGAAACAATGCTAATTAACTCTTTCTACTTAAAATAATACTTAGTTCTTGCGTTACCACTCCTGAAGCAAAAATCTGATTGTTTATTTCTATACCTGCAAACTACGCAGACAATGCATGTAATTACCCATATATTTTCATCAGAGATAAGCATTCTTGCTGTATGCAAAGCTACATAGCATCTGGAAAAGTGATTGTTGTTTCAAATCAGAATATTTTCACTGAGCATGCATTGAAAAGACTACCTCTTTTTCTGGGGAAGGAGGTAGGAAGCAGGTTTATTAAGGTAATTCAAAGAACAAGGAAGTGCTTTCCTTTGCTTTAACTCTATCAGGTTGTCAAGTTCTAGTAAAAATAAGACAAATGTTATGACAGTTTGAGGATATCTTGAATTAGCTCAATTAAGATATAGCAGAAGTATTTTAAACTGTTACAATCAATCCTTTTATGCAGTGTGATAACCGGCTCAAGGATGTTGATTTTAATAAGTGAGAATGACGTATGTCTGCTATAATAGTACTTACAGTCACTGTCATACACACAGTCTATATCTTCAGTATGATTTGCAGAAACAGTGGAAATGGCTGCTATCAGCTTCAGAACAGATGAGGAACAAAACCTGTCACGAACCTTGAGAACTTAATATATCACTAAAGACAGTTAATTTAGCAGCCAGGACCCATACAGGCAACACAATTAATAGCAAGTTTGTTCAGCAATGACGTTCTCCCCACTGTGCCATTGGGAGTGCAAGTCAATATTCCGATTTCAGGAGTGCTTCCTGTACAGCCTTCTCTGGTTCTGTTCCCCCATCATGTACTTCTCCCTCTGTTTTGTGTTAGACAGATACCATGTTTCCAAATGGATTATTTACTTTAATTAAGGTGTAATCTAAAATTTTGGAATGTATGGACCAAAATTAATTTTGGGGTGACAACATTAAATAGTCCTAGGAATTATTTCAAATCCTATTAGTGTTAGACCTTTGTATTCCATTTAGAAAGCATTAGATTTTCTCCTGGCATCTTCTGCCCTTTTACATTCAGTGAAATCAAGAAAACAATTGTCACAGAGCTTTTGTCATAGTTGTATAGTGACTGTATAATGGTAAGACTACTTTTGCGGTGTTTCTAGATTTGTTTTCAAAGCTCTTCTTACAGTGCTTTTTTTGTTGAGATCCCTTTACAATACTGCTGAAATGAACTTACCAAATATATAGCTGGATAAAACAGTAGGAAAAACAAATATAATACAAAACCCAGCAGGTTTCTTTCCAGGCTACCTCAAATAACAGTTTTCTTGGCAGACAGTGAAATTGTACCATCCTGAAAGGAGTTTTATCTGTGTTGATTGATACCTAATCACTTTCACATGTTTAAAATACCAAACAAATAACAAAATTTTAAGTACTTGTAGATTTCAGAAGTGCTTTTGAAATGTATTTCTAAGCAGTGGTGTTTTAAAAATTGTCAGCAATTTTTGTAATTTAGAACAGAATTTTAAGGTTATGTTCCAAACTACTAAAATGTGTTAGTTTTCAAACACTGATTGTAGCAAGACTTTGAGTTACAGAAATGCTTTCCCTTATATAATGTACATAATAAAAAAACCAAAAACTCATCCCTAGCTTAAATATTAAGCAGAAAAAAGATAATTAAATCTCTTTAAATGCATGTTTTCAATTCCTTCAGTGCAACTATGTGTTTGAATATGCTTATTTCAGAAACAGAGTCACATATTGATCTAATTTTGATGGTTTTCTTTCTTCCTTCCTTGCTTCCTTCCTTTCTACTTGCTTCATATTTAATTTAGTTAAATAAAATCAGCCAGTTTTACTTTATTTTCAAAGATGCTGGGTGTTATCCTCCTAGATTTATACAGCTGCTCTGAGAAGTCAGTCCACCAACTAGAACTCCATATGCAATGCATGTGTTCTGCAGACCCACAACTACGTATTTTGAATGAACAGAAGCAAGCCAAATTAGATATGTATGGAGCTGGTACAACTGGAGTATGATAAATAACAAAAACTAGGTAAAATTTCAGACATAAAAGCCTTTTGTCAGATCTGAAATAAAAATAACACAAGTTAAGGTCAAGATGAGAACAATTGCTCTGCATTTAACCAGAAGCATGTCAGTAAGATGATCTGAGGAGCGAAAGGAGACTTTGAGCACCTGTGGAGTAGTGGAGGTATTATTAAGGGAAATAGAGATCATATGGTGTTTTTCTCCTAAGGGAAAGCTAAAGATGTAACTTATAGCCTGTGAAACATGGAGAGATTAGCTAGAGAAGGAGGAAGGTAAAGTCAGAAGAGAGAAATATTGTAAAGTATTAAAGAAATCTCTGTGGAGACTTCTGAGCACCAAGACAGGCAGCAAAATATGGAGGGAATATTCTGCGGGAAATGCTCTCCTGCTGGTAGTTGCCGTTCTCCCTTTAGCAGTGCCTGTGGTTGTTGAGCACATTTGCCAGTCTCCAAAAGAGAGGGTGAATAGTAACCTCCCTGAGGGCTTTGACAAAAGGGCTCTTTCAGGGGTATCCAAGTCTTCTTGGAGCATTTGGGACTTTGGTCTCAAAAAAAATGCCTTTATACTTTACTATCTAAGAAGTTAGGAGAGGATTTTGAAGATAACACTTTCCAATACAGGCATTTGGATTTTCTGCAAGTCCTTTGTGAATCTGGGACATAGTAATCTTTTCTTTGTTTTACTTGCCATTGAATCTCGAAGTATAGATTTGTCAGAAATTTAAAATCAGCATTAAAACTGTGCCAAAAGGACATTTAGTTTTAGCCAAACATTCAATACTGAAAAATATTTTTTTACTAATTTTTTGGAATTATGATCTAGTAAGCATAAGAAAATACACTCTGCCATGGACACATACTGTCAGGAAAGAAAACATCAGGGAAAAAGAATTTTATATTAGGTCATTATCATACTTCTGAACTATTGCAATTGTGTTGTTGTAACGCTTGCACACTATGACTTCATCTGTTCTTTGTTCTTTAGCACAGCTGTTTACATAAACACTTCAGTGCAGAATTGGCTGGCTTCTGTATTGCATATTGCATTTGGTGAAATACTTTATACTTGGAAATAAAACGTTCTAAATCTTACTTTCATGTTTTTATAAACCTTGAATAACAATTAGTTTACTAAGTATGCACTCCCAGTTTTGTTTTGATCCGACTCTCCTATGTACCTTTGAGATTTAAAGGTTTCACACCTCTAAGAATTGAGTAAATCTCCTTTATTTTACCTCTCTAACTTTTTCTTTCCCCATTAGGATTTTTTTTTCTCTCTTCCCAAACCTCTTGAATGTTCCCTGATTGTTAGTACAGTGAAATGGATGAGAAGAAAAGATGATGAAAATGCTAGTTAAAAAAAACCAAAGAAGTAATTCTGAAAATGAGAGGAGGAAACAGAACATATTAGTTTCTTTTCCTGAAACCATCTTACCTACCAGTGCTTAGAGGACAAAGGTTTAGAAAAGTTTGAGATGAGGAGTATAATAAGATGGGAGTATTTTACTTCAGTTCAGAACACATATAATTATTATAGAAAAGGAAAATGGAAGAATTTATTTTGGGAAAAAAGTCTAAGAAAAAATTATTTGGAAACATAACAACAGAAAACGGTATGCACTAACCTTATTAAAGGTTTATGTAACATTCCAGTCCTTAGTATTTCTGCTTTTTACTTTCCTGTTCAAAGTAGCCATTGCCTTTCCAAGTGATAGCTAGGCATTTTTTTTTCTTTTAAATCAGTACATCACTCAAAAAATGGATGACTCTGAAAACGTATGACCAAAAAAATCAATGCACTTCAGTACATTAATGTGTATGTAGGTTTTTTTAAAAGTTGTTCACATAGAGGTGTCATAGTTGATATTTTCAAAGGCTTTTAGAGTAATTTATGTTCTTAAAATTATTTTCTAGTTATGTCAGTTGTGTTGAGTATTCCTGTGAATTTCTTTCTTCAATAATATTTACAGCATTGTCCAAACATCTCAATGTTGTGAAAGTAAGGTTGCATTTTCTTTAAGAAAGTGTTACAATGAAGTTGAAGGAGTAGCAGAGTTATTTACTCATGATTATACACTAAGTCAATTGTAGAGCAAGAAATGAAACCAGAGTTTCTGCTTTAACTATTTCATATTTAACCTTGGAATGTTCTCAACTTACTTTAACTATGTCTTGTTTAGTTGGACTGTTTTTTTGTAGTTTCTCTTCCTCCTCTAGCCCTTCAAATAAAGTGAAAGACATGGCATGAGGAGAATGATCAAAGAGACGGCCCAGGGGGACATTTGGTAATTTTGAGCCTATAATGGAGAAAAGTGAATACTGTTTCACTTGCTTTCTTGCAGGAGAGAAGTGTTTGGTATTTAACAGTAAGCTATTGATCATTGCTGTCTTACTGCTGAACTGTTCCTTTTTAATCCCATTTGGCTGTTATTATATATGAAATGCTTGAAGTTTTCTATCAGCAACAGATATTGTAGGCATTCCGTGTAGTTCAGCAAACTGACTATGGGACGTATTTAATACTTATTAGCATATCTGTAACATAAATGTAATAGGTTGGGTTTTTTTTTTCATTTTTAAAATGAGCTGTGCTTTCAATGCATCTGTTGTTTTCTCAGTCCCATATTGCATGCTTTTTGATCTCTTGTCCTACTTATTAGAACAATACTAGTTATTAGAGCAGTTCCATTTTGGTTTACTTATGTAAGAGGCAATCTTTCAAAGAAGGAAAACACCTTAAGACAGAAGAGTAAGAAGTTATTCGGCAATGCTTGTTCATCTATGTGTCTTTATATCATATAACGACGTAAATGTCTTCAGAGCTGTGCAGTGTTGGCTGAGCCTGCCCCAAAGTATGCACAATTAGAAAGTCAAAATCGCACAGAAAGAGAAGATTTGACAATTATAGGCAGCTTAGTTGGCAGGAATTTTAATATTTTCCTAGGAGATAAAGATAAAGGTCAGTAAGCATGTATTGCTAATATAGAAGTGTACAGAGAAAGGAATTGCCCCTTCACAGCTTCAAAATTTAATTTTATTCTGGGAGTGAAAATAAAAAAAAACTAATGCTTCTCCAGAAGTTGAGCCCTGGGACTGGCATGGAGACTGTAATGTTTGAGCTTTCTTGGAAGGAACAGCTGTTCTGGTGGCTTCCCTGCAGCAGAGAAACTTAGGAACCCTGAGGTGTTTTCCCCCAAAACAGCAAGCTGTCCTCACTGTGATCGCAATAAAAGCGAAGCTCCTCAGTGAAGAGCTGCATAGAGATTCAGGCAATGTTAGGTGGTCTCAAGAATGATTCAGATTAACTATTTATTATGTAGAGAGATCTGAAGTTTAAGTGAACTAGTTGTTTCCAGACTTTCTTTGGTAAAAAAAGAGATAATCTGGATGAAAGCTACAAGATAAAAATGGAGAGCAAGTAGAAAATATCTAAGAAATGGGGATCCATCTTCAGGATAAATTCTGGAGAATATAAACTCTAAAGCCTAGACAGTTATTCAGATAACCCTAAAATAGTGATTGAATAACAGAGCAACTCTCCAGTCTCCATATTTAATGTTGACTTGATTTTAACAGATTATAATTTTAAGTTAGATATGTCTTGCTTGTGTAGACACCCATCTGTATTCATCTGAATGTAGATGTCAATCTGTAGCTGAATACCACCCTAGATTATGATTACAAAGGGTCTTGAAGAGCATAGTAAAACTCAGGGGTTGCCGCAGATGATAGAAATCTGTCAGGTAGTAAACAAAAAGCGTCACTTGGACTTGAGTCTTCAAACTAGCCTTGGTAGGATGTAGAAACACTATAAAGAAGACTATTAAAACCATCTAGAAATTGAAGTGAAGGAAGGACTAGGCAGAAAATAAATGAACAAGAGGGGAGTAGAGTAATCTGTCTTTATAAAAGGAAGGTGTAAAAAATAAGTGTCAGGAAAAATATTGACTGTTTTTAATAAAATTATATATGAAGTATTTCTATACAGGTATAATATATGCATTTGATACACGTACATAATGTAGTTCACAAGGGACATAAACACACATAAAAACCTATGTGTATATGCAAGTTATCGCATATGGAGAAATACAGAATGTACAATATTGAAAATGCCCCAAAATGTAATCACTTGGGCTGTATGACTTATTTTGCTGCAATAATGGAGAAACCAGTACTTCCTATTCTGGTCTTTAACTATTCCAAGCACTTGATTCAAATGGCATCGCATATGTGTCAAACTTTAGAACTTAACAGCTATAGGCTTTCATTCTTTGCCTGTCACATCCATCAGTCAGTACTTTAAGTACTGTAGGAAGAATTTCCATGACTCACAGTAAACATATTCTATAACAGTATTGAAAAAATATACGACAAAACCTTTCTATCTGCCTCCGCCTATCACAGACCTTCATCTAAAAAAGTAATTTTTCAAGTTTAATATACAACCATACAGCTGACGTCTGAGCATAAATAATTAGCACTTTTCCAGATCTCTCAGTCAATTATACCTGGAGAATTTCTGGGGAAAGAGAATCTTCGTGACATATATGCAATTTGGAAGAAACTTTTCACTCATAATGAAAAAAAAAGGCTTGTTTTTTGTCCAAGTTCTTCTCTAATAGCATGCAACAGGAGAAAAGTCTTTTTGTCATCGTTACTTACTGATTAAGACACAAAGGGAGAAGTAACCTTTAAAACAGATAAGAACCAAATGGTAATGAGAATTCTCATAGATCAAAAATGACATTTTCAATTACCCTTCTAAATTAATCACAAAGCTACTTAGACTCCAGAAAACATTCATAATGAAATGAGAAACATTTCCAGGGAAGTAAGCAGCTTCAGTTTACACTGGAAGTTTCTCTGGGTCTAGATATAAGCAGAATGCACTGCTCTACAAGTGCAGATTTGTTCTAGTAAAACCCACAGTACATGCAAACTCTGTATACAACGAGCACTTTTAGTCCTTCTGCTACAGCTGTCTGTCAAAGCCTTTTGGTTTTCTTTTTCCTTATCCACATGATTTATGCCATTGCAGAACTGCTCTGGCATACTGTTAAAAAGGTCTTTGTGTGCGTGTGTGTGTATGATTCATGTTTGAAAAAGAAATTTTAAGAATACATCTGATCAGAAACTGAGAACTGCCTTTTCTTTTTCTGAAATGACACTTCCATTCTTTTTAGACTGCAATAGCAATTTAAAAATATAAATTAGTGGGATTTAAAGAAAATTGATACATAATTGATATTGATACATAACAAGAGCTTTCATTTCGATTTTATTAAGTGTGCACAGAAGAATTTTCAAATATTCACTGACACTATTTCACAGATATGTGTATTTTGTCAGTGATTATTAGAACAAAGACAACCCCACTCCTACTGATTGCATGCATCAAAGACACTCCATCTTCAGTCATCTACATTTCTCCCTAGGACTCATTTTAGAGACAAAATAGTTTGGACGCGGTAATTACTATATTTTATTCAAAGAAGAAGCGATCAGAATAACTCAGCATATGCCCTTTATAGCTACATTTTGCTTTATTAGGGGAAAACCCCCACCAAATAAGAAGAGTTTCATTGTTCATTTTAAATTTTCTAATGTTGTTTAGCACCACTGAGAAAAAAGTGCATTAAAATGTATTATCTGTAACAATCCTGAGAATTCTGTGCAAAACACACATTTGAATAATATAGATGCATAATTAAGTTTCTCTTTCATAATGATGAAGAATACTGTCAACCACTAGGATTTCACAGTCAGTGACTTTGTCAGTCATTTGTCTAGGCAACATTACTAGTTTTACATTTGTAACAATTTTATATACCAAAAAAAGATTCCAAAGGTTTGGTTGAAAAATGTTTCCCTAGGCCTTTTGAAATTATACAAGTCACATACAATTGCCTTTTACTGTGTGGATGGTTAATTCTGGGAGAAATAGCCATCCATGGAAACCTAGCAGGGTCAGTTAAAGTCTGTTTCTTATTAAATACAGGGAGGAAAGGGAAAAGTGATGAATACTGGAGACTGAATCACATCTGAGACTTTCTCTGAGAAAAGGTGGCACAGCTGTCTACAACTGCCTGAAAGGAGGTTGTGAAGAGGAGGGAGCTGGCCTTTTCTCCCAAGTGACAGGGACAGGACAAGGGGGAATGGTCTCAAGCTCCACCATGGCAGGTTCAGGCTGGACATCAGGAAAAAAATTTTCATGAACAGGCTGCCCAGGAAGGTGGTTGAGTCACCTTCCCTGGAGGTGTTTAAGGGATGGATGGATGAGGTGCCGAGGGGCATGGTTGAGGGAGTGTTAGGAATGGTTGGACTCGATGATCCAATGGGTCCTTTCCAAACTAGTGATTTTATGATTCTATGATCTGAAGAGTCTGTGAAGAGATAAATAGTTTTGGTGATAGTGTGTGCCTTAAGTAGAATCAAAAGCTCCTTTGGGTATAGCCTGAAGAGGGTTGTCCGTAGTATATAAGGTATAACCTGAAGATAGGTTGTCAGCCCATAACATACAGGACAAAGAGGCAATTTGGCAACTACCTCAGACATTATGAGCAGACTTCTTATTAACAGTAAGAAGAGCAAATAATTATTTTAACATTCAAATCCTTTTGTTGAAAATTACATTTGATGCTTGCTCCAAGAAGTTGGAATTCTGTTTTTAAGGACTGAATATATAAAAACAATGTCCTTCAGACTGATTTAAAAATTGTGGTTCTGAACCCAGTTACAGGCAGCAACGACTCCTAAGAAAATATATCATGTTTTCTGAAATGTAGAGTGTAAATGTGTATATGATATGATCAAGAAAGGAGCACATAATATACTTTCTTGCTCAAGAAAAAGACATACGTTAGGGTTTTTTTAACAGGTTTTCAATCATTGTTATGAATTTGGGAGTCCACTGCTGTCTTAGTGTACCCATTCTAGTAGGTAGAAAGGTTAATTGCAATAAGATTGTGGTAATGTTAACAGGATGCAAACAGAGGGACAAGTTTGTTATTCTGTCAATAGGTCAATTGATGTCAGGTATACAAGTAGTAGTACAGGACACTTGTATCAAATGTAGAGGGAACTACTTTTTTGTTTTCAGGTTAGGCTACTTATAAGGCAGTGGAAATGAAAGACTGTATATTAGTGTTTTTCCAAAGACATGCCTTACAGTCATATAGAAAAATCTTTTGAGTGCCTTGCTGCTTTTTGTGCTTTTCTGAAGAAGGAAATCTAGTCTAGCTTTGGTTTAGTTGGATAGTTTTTATTTTTGTACTTGGAAGTAGGAAAGCCTCTGCATTTCTGTTTTGCTGAAAAGTTATTGTCTCCTGATGCAAGTGTTAGCCTTTTTGGGAATAAGCTAAATGCGGGAATGAAGCTGAATGTGGGGAGAAATGGAACTGAATACTTCTCCCTTCCCCCTTAGGCTCAGTACAAGGCTTTAAAAGAGAAGTTAACAGAGATGCAGCATGCAAAGGGGCAGCACGCTGTTCATCAGAAAGGAACACAACAAGGACATGTTGTCCTGTGAAGTGGGAGATGAGACGTCTGGAGACAGGCGTAGCCAGCTCCTGCTATCAGCAAGAAGCATGATTCCCCTGCAAGGAGCCTGGTACAAATGCCCAATTATTTTCCAAGATGATGAATTGCAGCTGCTGCTCTGACAGTCCAGCCCTCCAGCTGACCTATACACAGTATTTCATTATAATACTAAAACACACCTCCACACCTAAGGCTACCCACTTCCTCCTTATCTCTAAGGCCCCCATGACTACCTCTACTGCACCAGTGAGCAGAATTTGATGTAATTACTTCAGTCACTCAAGCTCCACCTAAACCTCTGCCTCAAAGGTGCAAGTCGCTAAAAATGTAAACAAAGGGGAAAGTGTTGAGGGAAAAATGTCATCAAAGATTTAGGGATCTGTTGACAGGCTGGGCACCATCTCTCCTCCCCCTGAAACTGGAATGTCATCTGCGGTAAGACCTTTGTGTTATGTGTGCTAAATATATATACTTTTACATGAAGTTAACTAGTATCTCTCTATACTTTGACCTTAAATACACATTTCTTACCTGCATATTGCTCCCTTCTGTGCTCAGGTGCCTGACTTTCAATGTATTTTTTCAAAGAGTATCCTGTCCCCAGCGGCCACTGAACCCTTATTTAGTCATCATTTTATTATTATTCTTAATAAAATTGACTTGTTTGTACATATACAAGTCTCAGGAATCTTGCTAACTGTTAAGAGGGATTTAAAGGGAGTTTCCAATTTAAAATGAGGGAGCTGGATGATATTAATTGGCCTTGCATGATTGCTTAGTGTACTGTACTCCGGCAAACTGGTAATCGTATTTTCATCCTCTTGAAATTGTCAGGGAAAAGGGGCTAAGCCTGAGCCTCAGTGTTTACCGTGGTTTGGCAAGCTGGGTGGTTTATTTCCATTGTTGCAGTATCGTCAGAGAAAAAGGAGTTAAGCAGATTGGTAAACTCCTTCTCTGAAGTCCCTCATGTTTTCAAATTTATTTCATGAAAACCTTTTGGTTTGGATCAAATATATAGTGAAAAAGATCAAAACATTGTCTTGAAGAACCATTTTGTGAGGGAAATTGTTTCCTCTACTTCTAGATCAAAAATCATCAATGCCCCTCCAAAAGGAATTCTGAAGTATATAGCAAACACATTTCTTTCACAGCTGTTCTTCTGGTACAGGTAGCTATGAAATGCTTGATGTTGTACAAAGAGGCAAAGGCAAATGCCTTCTATTGGAACTGAATCTGTACATTCATACTTTTAGGAAAAATATTTGTCAGGATTAACATAATTCATACCTCCAAAGGACAGGGATAAAATTTCTTTCTTCTGCAAATGTAGATTTTTCCCTTTAATATTCCTATGTACCTGTTTTAAGAAACGTAACATCATTTTAAGAAAACTCTCAGCCAGACACCACATGGAAAAATGTTATAACTTCTTAACAATTTGTTTTGGGTTTTTTTTTTCCCTTCATTCAGAAGCCTGCTACCAAGCTGATTCTGACAGTACCTTCAAATTAATTGAACTACACATCCATATGTTTTACAGTATGAACAGATGGAGATCAGCCAGGGGAAATCAGTTTTGTTCTCCTACTGTTGGTATTTATTAGACTATACAAAACATTATGGGAGAAACTTTTCCTTTTGCAAAATCTAGGCTTAAAACAAATGGCCTAGAGCATCCTACAAAATTTAATCTTATGATATGGTTTTGGAATCAACAATGTACATATATTCTGTGTACAAACACAAGAAAGATAAAATTTCAATCAACAGTTATCTCTTGCTAAAAAATCCCCATAAAAAACAATTTTACTTCTTGTTTGGATAGTGGAGAGATTAACCACAGAGGTAAGAACAGTCACTGAAGGGTCAATGATGCAAAGCTTGAGAGGAGAAGGAGATGTGTAGAAACAGTTATGTGAAGTCTGTCTGGAAACTAGATTAATTTGCAGTTAGGAACATGCTGTGGGGACGTCTAAGTTTAGTGATGGTATAAGTAGATTGAAGGTGTGACCCTTTGAGATCTAGGTGTATGCCAAGTGGACCCAAAAGTAAATGTTAGTCATTGGAACTGAACATAGAAAAATCTGTCTGAGGTTTTCTCTAGAAATAGTCTCTATACTTGAGCACTGTGCTCTATAGCTTCTATAGTGCAAAATGCTTAATGTGAAACCCAGGCTTACATTTAACTGTTTGACGATACAGTTTCCAGATTTTATGTAGACATAGAGGATCTAGATTCCTATATGATTTTATCATCTACTTTCCCTTTATCCCTAAAAGCAACACCTTTACCTTGGACCTTGCTGCTTCCTGACACTTCTGGCAAGTGTGGTTGACTGAGTTTTCCTGTATTGTTTATGGTGTATCCTGAAGTAACTTGCTTAATGACTGCTTCTTATCTTGTCATCTCTCCCTCTTTGCTAGACTATATGACATCTAATTCAAAGAAGGGGACAGCAGACATTGATTTAAGGTGAAGGAGGCACTGCAGGTTCTAGAATGGGTGCAGTTCTACAATGTAATTGAATAGTTTCATAAAGGAGAAAAAAGTGGTAATTTCAGCTGAGAATAAGCTAAATGCCTTAAAAGCTTGACTTAAAAATAATGTGTTATCAATAAATCACTTTAAGATGTTGACTAATTGTGTGATGAAGTAAACTAATTCCTCAAAGAGCTTTCATTCACACAGCCTAAAGTTTTCATTTAGCGTTATCTTGCACATAGTCATGCTTACAGGAACTGAGTAGAACTCTGGCAGCTTTGCTTGTTTGGTGATTATGTGAAAAAAAAAAAAAAAAAAGACTTCAGTGTAAACATTCTCATATATAAAAGTCTGATTTCAAGATTCCCCAAGCAATTTTGAAATTAATTGGTTTTCTGCATGTTAAAGACTTGTTCTTTATTTGTAGATAATAATTTTTAGTAATGCTACAGCGACCTGGAGAGCTAATAAGAAAAGTGAGATGAATTGACTGCTCTCAGAAAAACTAATCCAAAACACATTAAACTCAATCTAAATCTTTCTACTGACTCCAGTGGGCTTGAGAGGAGGTCTGTGTTTTGAGGGATGGTGATGGTAGATAAATGAGCAATTCTTCTGCTATCTAAAGTTTCTAAGCCACTTAGAAGATCATATTTTCATTTAATAAAAAAAGGAGAGGAAAAGAGAAGCGAGGGTTGGGTTTTTTTTTCTCTTTCCATGAATTAAATTAGCCCTATATTAAAATTGGCAGAGAATACATGATACACATGAGGAAGGAGCGGATAAAAAGAACTCTGTTTTTCCTTATCTTTTTTCTTCCCATTAAATCACTGTTTTTGAGAATCAAAGTGCCAGGGTAGTTGTGTGTGAGTCAATCTTCATGGGTGGTAGGCAACTGCGTTCTTGCACTCAATGAATACCTCTTATAATAGTACCTGTGGAGTTGCTTCATCTACGAGCTTGTCTGGTATTGATTTAACTTCTCCATCTAGTACTGGAAAGGGAGTGAGAAAAAAGGGCATACAAGATGTAGAGTTTACAATAAGCTGAAAAATAGTTTGAGTATTTCTGTTATGGATGCAGGCAGAAAGCTGCACATGGACAAAAGTGTTTAGTTGGTGAAATATTAAAAGACAAAGGAAAGCAAGAATGACAGGAGAAGAAGACTATTTTATCTGTGGTCGTATGTGAAGATGGAAAGTTTAAATATATATCTATTATTCCTGAGTAAATCCAGCATTACAACAAAGGCTGAAAAGTCTGGAAATCACCTGTTAACTGCCATTAACAGCAGAAGATTAAGGCTCTTTGTAGGCAATAAGATCTTTATACACCTCCTGTAAAACAAGGCTTCAATTATTCACATAGTCAAACTGTTGAGTGTATCTTTGCACATCAGTGGTGTGACAGAGCAATAGATTGCAGTCATGATTCTGTCTTCCAGAATTCTTCTTCTTCTTCCTTTTCTTCTTCTTCTTCTTCTTCTTCTTCTTCTTCTTCTTCTTCTTCTTCTTCTTCTTCTTCTTCTTCTTCTTCTTCTTCTTCTTCTTCTTCTTCTCACAATGATATTTGTTTGAGGTCTCTTGGCATATAAGGTAAGGCTGTGTTGTGAGAAAATAATATATAAGAATTATCAGAACATTATGAAATAATTATCAGATAATAATTATCAGATAATTTTGAGAATTATCAGATGGAAATCTTATACGTGATTTTACATTTTTTTAGATTGATATAAGCAGTGTACATTGGCTGAAGAAACACTGTTTAGTTACTACCTGTGTGATAGTTTCTTAATGTACATTCTGGCAAAAGAAGGAAGGAATTATTCTCTACCACAAAGTTTTGATTAGGTATAATTTTCAGAGCTCCTTTGTTTCTTGGTTTTTGAGCTGAGTCTTCTGGAAGAAAGCGGTTTCCTTTGTCTTTGTGAACTACCATGGAGCCGCTCAAGGGCGTGCAGTCTATAAATAAACAAGCTCAATAGAGCTCCATGTCACTACTTTTCCTTCTGTTGGAAAGTTGCCTCTAAAAGGCTAAAATACCAGGTACTGCTTGACAAAAGGACCGCAATAGGATACACTCCACAGCTTTTTTTGCCAGAGCTTGAAAAATACAAAAGCATAAGAGGTAAATAAAGAAGCTAGCTGAACTAAAATGTCAAGAACAGAACAGAGGGGGGTGTAATTGATTGTAAGTAATAATAAGAGCTAGTGGACCAGCTACCAGGTAGCTGTACTTTGCTATTTGTATAGTAGTTACTAGAAACGGTGGATGTTGATAAGTATTTGCAATAAAACCCACATAACTCTGAGTTTTTGTTGCTTTTATTGATTTAGAGAGGCAGAGGACTTTAATCTTACAATACTATTACCCAATTATACCAAGAAACACTGTTTTTCCAAGTTTAAAGTGAGTGAAACCATCTGATTCTTAACATTAGTTTACATTAATTTAATTATAATTATTCTGTGTTTATGTTCTAAATATAATCTATTTTATTGATAGCATTTGTGGAAGAGTAATGCAAAGATTTAATTTTAGATCTTACCAGCTGTTTATCGGTCACAAGCTGTCCCAGGACCCCTCTTTAGAAGGAAATGGAAATCCTAGCAATTCTGTTACTTAAAGAGCATGTTGCTGGCTTTCACCCCTCCACAAACTGAAATTTATTAGTTCCCCAGTGGAAGCAAGAATTCTAGGTCCTGATATTTACAAGCTGCATTCCTCCTAGCCCTCCACCTAGAAGAGATATATAGCCTCTGCTTTCTCTTTCCATACTTCTGCATCTACATCCAGCTTTTGGAGAATAGCACATAGGTAAGTGTAGGTAAAAAGCTAAGTCTTCTTTCCTCTTTCATCATCCAAATAGCCAGGATACCTCAGTAATAATGCAGTTCATATAGCTACAACTTAGTTTAACCACATGAACTTTAACAGAGAAGGACAAGAAATTAAAAACAAATAAATGATTGAGTAGGCAATTTTAGAATTTACAGGTTGGCAAACTGAAAGCATTCTACTACGACAATATGTTTTGCCAGTTCTGATTTCACACAGTTCTGAAAGTCCTTGAATTTCTCCCAGCTTAGTGGCACAGATGGGGTGATGAAGCATCTTGGTTTCAATCCACTGAACCAGGTAGCTGGCCAGACTGTCTGCTCTATGATCATGAGCATTACAGAAGCTCATGATCAAAGAGGGGAAGAGAGGTGTCCTGGAAATTACGCAGAACAGATTTTTATCTTTACAAGAATATTGAAGAGTCTTGAATACTTGGGAACCTTGCGGTAAATACAACAAACGGTGGGGACTTACTTCCCAAGCTATAACGCTTATTTTGGTGGATAAGTAATTACCTTTTCAAAGGTCTTATTCTGATATCTATAAACTCTGGTTCCATAGTGACTAGCAGGTATGCTCCATCAGACTGTATTAAGGAAGGAGCTCTGAGTTCTGAACAGAAAACAGTGTTGGAGATGTTTCAGGTATAAGAAAGACCAAAGAGGATGAAGGCATGGTGGCCACTTGTCAGTGAAAAATTTGTTAAGACTTCCTGATAGAAAATTTTATCTTTGATCCTAAAGTAACTTCTTTCTGCTACCAGAAAATAACTTAATTTCAACATAGCTCTTACTTTAACAAAGGTAAAGTGCCACTTTAATTTTTTTCAACTATGAAATAAATTTATAAAACATTTCAATCTCTTAATAAAATCTTCATTTTCATACTAAAGTTTATTGTTTTTTACAACTCCATCTGGTAAATAACTGTTTAGTTAAAAGTCTCTGGTAAATTTCCAGTGTGATGGAAGTAAACTTGAATTATTATAACAGAATAGTTTGGGCCTTTGTAGCTAAAATTTCAGGCCCCCAACGGTATACTCAGGATATTTTTACTGAGGATTTCCTTTGCCTATGGTAACAAAGAATGCTGTAAAATGTTTCAAGAGGAAGTTAAGAGCAGTAGACTTTTTTTTGTTGAAAGGGAAATTCTGTGTCATGTGCATAAGCTCAGAGATTGTTGTGGTTGCTGAAGAGATAAACAAATATGTATGCCTACTATAAGCAGTATATAATAATTACTTTTTATTTTCCATAGCAAATCTCTTACTTGAGACATCTTAGAGCATTTCATATCTATTTTTTTATCTTGATATATTGAGGCCCAAAGGCTTTTAGGTTTCTCAGGTTTTGTCAATTTCATAGAATCATAGAAAAACAAGGTTGGAGAGAACCTTAGAAGTACACTAGTCCACCTTCTTGTATGGCTGCATTAATTTTTATTAAAATTGATGCTGTCAGTAATTCTAATTATGTATGTAATGCTAGATAAATTGAGCTTGACACATTTTCTCTGGCTATTTAAAAGACAACTTAAAAAAGTTTAATACTTCCTGTGGAAAGGATGGGCAACTAGAATCCACCAAAACTTCTTTTCTTATTTTTTTCTTTTTTAAAGTTATTTTTTCAAATTAAGGCGATAGCCTTGACTTTAGAAGTCTCTTTTTCTTTTAACTTTAGATTTCCTGGCAATTCTCAAAAAGTGAAGGTAGAACATGTATGTGCAATGCAAGAGAGCCTGCTGCACAGTAAGCCAGCTCTGAAATCAGAAAATGCAGCAGTGATGGTTTTGCAACAGCTGCAGAGAAACAGGCTGCTATAAGCCGTATATCACATAAACTTTGAAGTCATCTAGAATATTTGCCCAGATCAGAACATTAAATTCAGGCTCTAATGTGTCATTCATTCAAGTTACTGTAATCTTTCTTATAGGATTGAGTTCTTCTAGTTCTTCTCCTGAAACTAGCTAGTCTTTTATTTCAGCATAAAGAAAAGAGTGCTTCCTTAGGTCACTGCACTGTATTAATATACTTGAGTGGGTGATGTTTCACTTAGTCTATTTCAAGTATCCAAGCATCCTTCGCACTTTACTAACCACACACTGAAATTTCTTACACGTTTAATTTTACAGCAGGATTTGTCAGCTTCAGCAGTTCTCAACTCCCACTTACAACTTGTTAAATGATTACTGAGGAACTAAAAGTTTAAAAAAACCCATACATTCATGGAGGTTTTTTTATTGTCAAAAGGAAGCTGAAAATCATCTTATCCATGTGAATAGTAAATTAATTAATTAATTAATTAATTAATGTACCAAAAAAGAAAGAGGAGAAAAAGAAGAGCAATGAACTCTTAGCTAATTTGCTAAAAAGGCTGACAATACTGCATATAGAGTTGTAATAATTAAAAGGAACAGTATAACATTTGTTGCATAATGTCCATTCAAGCTACTCTATAACTTAATCAATTCTGACTTTACAAATGCAAAGTTTCAAGTGACTATGAAGAGTCATATTAGAGCTTGTTCAATATTTTTTGTATTATGCTTTGTCATGCAAAATAGATATGACTTTACTCTGCTTCTGTATCAGAGGTAATATATGTTTCCTTTATTTTTTTGAGGTTCCTGAGAACAAAATTGTTAATTCTGGTGAGCCTTTCTGACTTTAAAGTGGTAAGGATTACATAAGATTAAGATACTCAGAGAAAAAAAGCTCCCATGTTTGTATGAAGTTAATGGGCTAGGAACTCAGAAAAGAGCAACCTGAGATTTTAATGCTGTTCTTATAATGCTTTAAGTTCCACCGCAACATAGTTATGATAGTCTCTTCTAATTAACAAATGAAGGAGGAGAAAAAGCCTATTTTTGTCTTCCTTCACCTCTTCTTAAAAGTTACAGTTGACTCTTCACAGTCTTCAGTCTCCTAGAAGATCACTCAGCACTTTCAGTCCTAACAAACTGACTTCAGTTTACACTGCTTTAGATATTCTTAGACTTGAAGACTACACGCTAATAAGAATGTCCAAGACCCTAAGTTAAAAAGCCTCCGTATTTGTTACTATGATACCTGATTTTATGTCCACGAAAAAAGCTTTAAAATAATATGATCAGAATAATTTACCATAGAAAATATATGGCAGATCAGCTACTGGGAGGAACAGTTCTCAAACCATCCACTGCAAATATCTCTTCCTGTCTATGGGAACTAAGTGTAATTTTACTTTCTCCCATATAAATTTACTTTTCTAAGGACCCCTCCACCTTTGCCCTGGATAATCTCATTTCCTCTAAGAACTGAAGAAGCTATGCCAGATTTCACTGGTACCAGCATCTGGATATCATCTCTGAAGAGTACTCCAGGCCAGTATGCAAGCACTGCTGGATTTGCCTGACTACATACACTATGCAAACAATAAATAAGGCTAGAGGTCTACTATGGCCTGTTCAGCTCTGGAACCATGTTGTTTGCAAAGTCTTATCCTCTGTGAACATTGAAATATTTAAAACCATAAACATGATATAAAACCAAATATCACAATTGAGAGGCTTCCCATTGAATCTCTCTTGTGTCTGATGGTGAACTCTTGTTCTACTGCACCTTCAGTGTGACTTCGATCTTCATCAGCAATCACAGAAACTTCAAAGAACTGAAATCTCAAAATGGATTTTCTAATGTCTAACAGAATACAATCTCCAAATATGTTTCTGGGTGTTCCAGGATCCATGACTTGTCTCCCATATATGTTTTTGTTTGAGTTCACAGAGCATTCTTTCCCTCACTGATAGCAATAACGCAGTCTCCAACTCTCTCCTCTCTTCAGCTGAGCTGCCTGTTTTCAGAAATGATGTCAGAAAACAGTATGCTTGAAATCTGTCTTCTGTATGTCAGTACATTAAATTAATATTAAATGATATTCTTTAATAATATTATTATTTCAAATTGATATAAAATAAAACAACACCTTCGACATTCCCAAATATCTTAAAATTAATTTTAAATTGTCCCACGGTTAAACATTAGGCGGAAGCAGAATTTAAAATGAAAATGAACAGAGACAAACCTGTTCATAGAAAGTATGGACAGATAAATTTGAGAAACCTAGGTTTAAAAAAAAAAGTGTTTAGTAAATGCATTTAGAAGAATATAAAGCAGTCAAGTCTATGCCTGCATACAAATGTGGGCCATAAAACCCATAAGGCTGTTAGCAAGTAAAGCATCATGTTTGTTATTAGGATAGAAAGAAATGTATGCTGAGCCTACAGGCCCTAGGGGGAAAAAATGTCTTGTCTAGTCTATAAACTTATGCTATAGCAAAAAAAAATGGCACTATCTTATCAAGTGGTTGCCAAGGTAACCCTGAATGAATGTGCAAGAGCAGGACAGCTCATCACTTTCCAAGAATGCATTGGAGCACACAGAGGGACTGAGATCGCTGCTTAGAGGTCACAGTCTAAAATAGTCTGCTGGTTGCATTGGAGTGAACAGGTAAATATATAAACGCGATTTTTGCAGGTGCTAAGTTTTGTTGAAATAAATCTAACATAAAGCTAACACACACAACTTCCTGCTATCAGTAAGTTTAAATTTTGTCCTTGCCATTGGAATAAAATTGAATAAAACCAAATCAATTAATATATTCATTGTCTTGAAACTTAAATAGAAATGTAAATTCATTCCAATTAATTATTGCTCATTATTCTTGCCCATGATTTGTAAGAAATCTATAAATCTTCATCCCTTATTTAGGTCCAAATCTGTCCAAATTATGCTTTAATTTAATTTAATTCTGCCTTTTTGAATTCAAAATATGTCAAAACCATTACCTTTTAAATCTAGCTTCTATTCCTATTCTGAGATATGAAAATTCATATTAAGTATAGCAGTATGGTAAAAAAAAAAAGAATATTCTGTAAAATCATTGTGTAAGGCTTATGAATAAACATTACATATTTTTAATGAATAAGTATCAAGACTTTTGAACTATAAGTCAAGTTTTTCTGTGAAATCTGCCATTATATTGCAGGGTATGCACAAATCATAAAGTAGGATGATACACATAATTTAAATTAACACGTTTACTGAGTTAATGAACCCATCTTGAAATGTTAAATTCTTTCAAAGTTTCATATTTTTTTCATACATTCCTAAATTTATTTCAGTTTTCAATAACAAAATACAAACTTAAACTATTTGGTTAAAAAGGAGATATCTGGTACCGTACATACTTATTTAACAGGTTGGAGTTATGAAAAAGACCCCACATAATCTTTCAAATCACACTTGAACCTAAGTCTGGTCAGATATGATCAATTGTGTTAGCAGATTTGTGTTTGAACACTGCTATACACAAGTTATGTGCTACTAAAGAAATAAGAGTTTTAGTCCTGAGTGCTCCAACTTTGCCGCTTATGATTTTCTGTTCAGAGCTGGCTTGCACTGGAACAGCTTGAAGAGCACATAATATAAACATACATCTCCCTGAATAAGTTTAAGTAGGCCTATTTTACTTTAATACTTTGGCAAGACCTGAAGACCAAAAGCTGGGTTCAGATGCTTTGTGTTAAGCAGACATACAATGAAATAAACTATCCTTTCACTGTGAGAATACCACATAGATTCCATTGTCAATGTGTGCACCTTTCTCTATGACTTACTGTGTCTGAGAAGAGCAGAGGTACTTGACCTAGAGCCTGTATCATACTCAAGAAGCCGTAGCTGGGCATGCTCTCCCAGAGGTCCATGGCTCTTTACTTGCCTTTCAACTTAGCCTGAACTCTGTGCCCTTCAGAAAAGAGAGGGGAAAATGTGATCGTAGTCAGTTGTTGGAGAGAGATGTGGTTAGGCTTTTCACAATAATAGCAGGAAAAGGGCAGGGCCTGAGGGAGAAGGAGAGAAACAGGTTACACTGACTGGTGTTATTGCATTTCACCTAAGCTGGACTTGTTGTGCTTGTGAGACTGCTTTGTAAAAAATCATTTAACATTTATCACACGGTGATCTGCTTGGAAGTGCTAGATTTTGGAGGGATAAACTAAGAAGTGATACAGAAGTCTATTCGTCTTCTTCCTTTATAAATGACTAAAGAAGTTTTGATTTAGTTCTGAAGATTAATGTGAAAGTATGTAGAAATAGGTGCTCATATGTGAGCTTGTGAAAACTGACTATATATCTTTGTTTCTATGTAAGGACCCTGCCATAACATCAATCAGTAGTAGTATTATGTATCAAAGCACTTCAGTGCAGCAGTAAAGGTATATGAGTAAACCAGTCACCATCAGGTTTGCCAAAGCAGTGACAGAAAAAAAAATCTAGTGGAATTAAAGTCTTTAACATACAATGAAGGTTTTTTTTATAAGAAAGGGACTGGTTTTCATTCATGTTTATTGTTGAAAAAATTAATTTGGAACACAATGTTTTTTCCCAATTCTCTACATCAAAATGAAAATAGGTACAAATTACTTTAATGTATTACATCAGAATCCTGAATCTACATTCTATCAGCAATTTGTCACTCTTTCCCTGTTCCTTATCTTCTTCTCTCATATGTAATTATTTCTTAGGTTGATGAGAACTTATTCCTATTAAACCTTTCAAGATAATAGTGCACGAAAGGCAGAACATTCATAGAACCATAGAATCATAGAATCATAGAACGGTTTGAGTTAGAAGCGACCTTAAAGATCATCTAATTCCAACCCCCCTGACATGGGCAAGGACACCTCCCACTAGATCAGGCTGCCCAAGGCCCCATTCAACTTGGCCTTGAACACCTCCAGGGACAGGGCACCTGCAGATTTCCTGGGAAACTTATGCCAGTGCCTCACCACCCTCATTGTGAAGAAATTCCTCTTATGTCTAGTCTAGCCTTTATAAAAAGGCCCTCCCCAAATTTATAGTAGACACCCTTCAGGTATTGCAAGGTGGCTATAATGTTTACTTGGAGCCTTCTCTTCTAACAACCCCAACTCTCTCAGTCTGTCCTGGGAGGTGCTCCAGCCCTTTGAGCATCCTTGTAGCCCTCCTCTAAACCCATTCCAACAGTTCTTATGCTGAGGATTCCAGAACTGGACACAGTACTCCAGGTGAGGTCTCCAGGTGCAGGACTGCTCTCAATCACATCATTCCCCATCTTGTATAGGAACCGCGGATTGTCCTGACCCAGGTGTAGGACCTTGCACTTGGCCTTGTTGAGCCTCATGAGATTCACATAGCCCCACTTCTCCAGCTTGTAACATCCATAATATTTATAATATCTGACAGCATCACGGAAAAATATGAATCAACTTTGGACAAATAATTAAATTAAATAAACTACCTGCACCTATTATAGAGATCAGCCCAAAGCCAATCCTGCCTTGTTAGTAAACTCTCCAGAGTAAATTACCAAGGTATTTGGTAAATGGCCTTATTCCTCAGACTCTAAGGATAGTCACATTCTCGAACAAAAACAAATTTGAGACTCATGAGACAAGTGTGGTTTATTTTTCTCTCAGTTACATTGTGTCGGACAGTTTCAAATAGAAGGAAACAATTAGATTTAAAGAGTAGAACATAGCAACTTCTCCAAAATATCTGTAAAAGCAAGTGAAAGAGGCCTTCTGACTAAAAGCAGAATTTGAGATAAATCAAATCCCACATTCTCACACTGATGATAATAGTGGGTGTTATTAATAGACATTAATTAATGGTAGATTCAGGAAATATTTCATAATACTTCAATGGGATATCTATAAGAATTAAGGGACTATCTGAGAAGCTATTTATAAATTGCATCATTATCAATATAAAACATAGCTATATAACTTAACTACAAAGAAAAATAATAGACGTAGGAACACGCTCCAGTTTGTGATTTCATTTACAATAATGACAGTCATTGTAACTTGCAGATATTTTCCATATCTTTCACTTTAAAAATATTTTTATTATAGATTTCCTTGTATTCTATTAATAGACACCTCAGAGGTGGTCTACCTGTCGGCTCCCCCGAAACAAAAACTGAAGTAACAAGTTTTGTTGTTACTCCACTGACTTCACTGCTGGTGAAACTAAAGAATACAAATCATCAGCCCTTACAGAGTGAGCAATTAGCCAGTACATGGAGACTTTTCAATTGATTGCCAGAATAAAAATAATTTACCATGTGAGTCCAATGTTCCATAGGAGTAGATTTTATTTGTTTAATCATCTCACCTTTCTTCCAGTATGTTGGGAACGGGCAGATGGGACATCTTACATGTTAAGGTCCTCATATTTGCCTTTTGTGTAACTATCTTGGCCAATGGAAAACGTGTTGCTTGGCTTTCTCCCAGGTCTGTGTGACACATACCACCCACCTCCTGCCTGTTTGCTTGTTACTTCCCTTGCACAGCTGCAGCCACTCGAACAACAGGGATCCCATGTTTTCCTTTGCTTTTCCAGCTAGTGTTTTTGCTCTCATGGCCTAGATTTTGACTAACCTTTCCAAGCAGCTGCTTGCTGTGGGTGGTGTCAACCCACTGTTTCAGCATTTCCTCGGCACTTAAGAGAGATTTAATTCCTCCTTCTGTTTAATCTGAATTAAGGGTGGTGAGCAAGCCTCCACTGAAATATCACTAAATAAGGAACAGTAAGTAAGGCAGCCAGTAACACAACTGAAGGTAAAAATACACGATTAATTTGAAAGATAATGAGATGAAGAAATGAAAAGCATGGCTGAAATATATTTGTGTCTGCATATATATGTGCAAGTACATGGTAGACACAGACAAAATTTAGTAACATGAAAGATTAGAGATTGAAGTGTCTAAATTTCTTGTTACCTAAGTTTTCCAATTTGCAGGAACACTTTGTTCACTGAGCTATTGAAGCATGCTAGAAATCTTCACCTCATTGGATCAGAATGCAAAATCAGTCAGTGTTTTTCAGGACTTTGCCTGCTCAGTTTCCTTTAATCTAGCAAAAATCCCCTAGTTGGTGAGCGATAGGAAGATGTGATCCTAGAACTTTGTTAGGGAAGTTGAGAGGAAGGAAGTGACATTGGCCCTAATGTTTAGAGTATAAAACAGGGCTTGATGTCTAGAGCACATCTTGTTTGACGTCAGATTCCATATGTGGGCAATACACAGGCTATTTTCTGTGTTATTAACCCTAAAGGAACTTCATATGGCCTGCAGGAATTTTGCAGCAAAGATAGGTTTTGTGGGGTTAGCAGTATATTTGTACGTCTGTGTTCATTTCATAAAATACACAAAAGACTGAAACAGTCACAATCCAAGATAAGTGTAATTCTCAAAGAAAAGAAGTAGTGATAATTATCCAGAAAACATGCCATTAATATATTGTTTCTAATTATTCACACTATATTATTATATGAATATAGATATTCTATTAATTTATATACTAATATTTGCATATTGTTCCTGTGATGTTAGGCACTTTGAATATTAAAAAACGTATGGTGAGTAGGCACGTGCAGGTCTTCCTTGGCAATTGTCTCATTCCCTTAAATATCATTGGACTGCACTTCTGAATCTCGTTGCAAGAGAACAGAAGAAGGGTGAGTGGCAGTGTACTGTGGCTGCAGGTGTCAACGCTTCCCACCCCTCACTCACTTTTACAGTTGCAAACTGAAAATCCGTCTGTCAGTTTCTCCCACCTGGACAGCTTATCTGGAGCATGTGAGGATCAGCCCTGAGTATGCATCAAATGTGGATTTAATCACTTTTTGAGCACCTTACAATGGCAGACTGGCAATGTGTAGAGCCAGGCTCTTATCCAGAAATTTTATGCGGTAAAAGAGGAATGTGCTACCCGCCCAGGGAAACTGTCCTGGTGCTGATGTGGCGCATCAAGGTAGTTGAGTTCAAAATGTGGTAACTGAGTGCACTGTAGCTTTTGAGAAGATGTCTTACCTGCCCTTCTCTGACCCTTCAGTTTATTTAAAAAATTTTCTTGAAATGTGATTGAGCTAGCTCTTTTGTAGCTAGAACCTCAGAAAAGTTTTTGTTTCAAATTATTATCAATGCCTACTTTCACTGTACCTCATGCTCAGATATTTCTGAGATAAGCCATTTTGTTTTCATCATGACATTCTCAACTGTTTACAAAAGGAATGTTTAATTTAAAAATATTTTATTGGGATTTCAGAGAGAAAAAATAAATAATCATTCACTTAGTAATAGGGAAAAGATTCTCCCGACAGTTAGGGGGTGATATTTACATCTTCCACCATAATGATACAAAAGAAACAAAATGTTGGAAAGCCACAATGCTTTACTCTAGTGTTATAACATTTAGGTTACAGTCCTGGAAGCTGCAGTTCAGTAAAATTTGTTAGCAGATATTGGATTCCTCTCAGCTGATCTACTGTGTGGCAGGATCTAGATTCTGTGTCTAAGAGGAGAGGTGTCATTATGTTTGAAAATGGTGATGGAGGGTAATCTTGGAGAAATATAGTAAAATTCTGGTCTTTCCCAGTGTTTGGATACACCAAATACTTAGTCTACATATAGACTAAGGAATCCAGACTCTAGGACCAGCAGACTTTATGAGGTTTATGACTTCCATTTTGATAGGGATCCATTTCTTCAAGATGCTGAGCTACCCTTGGAGGTGACCATCTCAGGAGCCTGAGGCTCCTGGAGTCTCCGGACTGACATAATTTGAACCTGAAAACAGCCCTAGAGTTGTAAAATATCTCTGCTCTCTATTGCTAAACAAAATGGGCAGAATTCTTAATTTCTTTGTTGATATTCAGTGCTGGGCAGCAGCAAAACACGGTAAAACATATACTTTCCTCACTGGCTTCTAATCCCCCTGTAGTTGCATAGAATCATAGAATCACTAGGCTGGAAAAGACCTTTAGGATCATCGGGTCCAACCATTCCTATCAACCATTAAACCATGTCCTTGAGCACCTCATCTACCTGTCTTTTAAATACCTTCAGGGATGGGGAATCAACCATCTCCCTGGGCAGCCTCTGCCAGTGCCCAATGATCCTTTCTGTGAATTTTTTTTTTCTCATGTCCAGCCTGAACCTCCCCTGGTGGAGCTTGAGGCCAGTCCCCCTTGTCCTGTCCTCTGTCACTTGGGAGAAGAGGCCAGAGCTCCCTCCTCTCTACAACCTCCTTTCAGGTAGGTCATACCTGCTTTTATTTTACCTTGTCCTACTGATCTAAGACCTTTTCAAGAAGTTGATTTACCTCTAGAGTTATGCTTGCAACTGGTAAGCCACATTTCAGGCAAAAACAGCTTGAAGGTCAAGGGTGTTTTAAGTGGTTATCTGTGATTTGTTTAAGTTATTTTAGAGCCTATGGTTGTAAATTTGTTGTTTCAGAGGTGAGAGGGGCCTGATGGATTTATTTGGATTTTAAGATTGTATTTCGAACACAGCAAGACTGTTTCAAGCGCTGCTTTCTTATTTTATGTGCAGATATCTCTGTTAATTGAATTAGCTTGGTAAAACCACAGTACCTTAACTAAACCACAGCGGCTTAACTAAAATCTTAGGAAACCTAAATTCCACTCAACATCTGTGTACACAGCTATTGACGGTCTAAAAGAGGAATAGAGAGAACAACCTGCCTCAGGAAGGTCTGAAATGGGTTGCCTGGTCTGCCACTGCCCCTGGTGCTCTTTGACTGTCAGCTCATGTGCTGGGTTGTAGCCACGCCTTTCTGAATGACTAGAACAGTAATGCCCTTTTCTTTAAGACTTTTGCCATCTGCTTGCCCTGCCCTGCTTCCTACTTACTGTATGAACATGGAGGGCACTTTAACCAATTTTTTTTAATTCATTTGTGTGCTTGTAATATAGGAAGTTGGATGAGATAGTTTTGAGGTTTGCTGTAGGGCTGTTTTTTTAAAAAAACAACACTAGACTGCAAACTAGACCCCATGGTTCTACATTGGGATTACATTTATTTTCCATCTCAAAAAGATCTATGAGATAAAAGCATTCACACATAGGATGTTCAGGCACTATAATAATGTGGCATACATATACCTTCATAAAAAGTAATATAAATGCATTATTTATAAAGCAATGGGACACTGAAAAATAAGATGTTGAAGCAAAGTGAACAGCAACAAAGGTCCTCTGTTGCCTCTCCTTTTTCTTTCTTACAAAAACAATACTGCTGAAGCTATGATGATTTGTGTTGTCTAGTATAGCAATTGCATTTGAGAAATATTTAGCAAGAGCAAGCCACAAATGCATAGCCATAACTATAAATACCACCGAAGTAAATGGAGAGCTCAAATGTTGTTTAATAGTGTGTCTCTGGACAGACAGCTTTCATAACGGAATAATTTGGTTTCCCTGTTATTGGGTTTCTGCCCAAGAAATATTACACCACTAAAACTGTTATACTGAGATTTGCCCAAGACAAAAACATCATTACATATTGGGATAAAATTCATTCTCCATTCCCTGAAAATATTTTAATACATAAATGAGAGAATACCATGTTAAAATTGCTATATAAAAGCAATGTGAATTTGGTTTAGCTGAACAATAAGGTGGTTTATTTTTTATGACTGCATTTTGATAGTAGCAGAAGCATTTTCAGTGAAATAACATTAAAAAAAGTGCCCACATGTTTTTTTGATTAAAATTCTTGATTTTTGTTTTTAAAATTTCATTTATTTTTATTAACAATAACCTATATTAATACTGTATTCTTTCTCTTTCTGTAGTTTATATTAATATTGTGTTGATAAATGTATATTTTAACTTTGTTAAAAATATTTACATTATGACTTGTGCTAAGTGACCTCTTTTGGAAGAAAAGAAAGAATGAAAATGTCCAATATTGCATGGATTCCTCACAGTAACATCCCTGTTATTTACTTATATTCTGAATGTAGAAACTAATGTTTAGCATGACCAAATTATGTAAGACAGACTTGAGAGTTTATGGGTATAAACACTTCATTAATGGTTTTCAGTAATTTTTGTTAAAACAAATACTTTATTCATAAGGTCAGAAACTATTTGTGTTCTTTACATAAATTGTATTTAATGTGCAGCCTCAATAATATTGGAATTGGTGTTTACTGCAGCTGGCTATTAATTAACATTGTAATTAATTTTGTCAAGACACTTTAAAGTGGTATCTGAATATCTGGTATTAAAGCAAGACAACATTTCATTTTGCACCTAATACAAATTAAATAATATTATTTTAAGAAACTTTCATTATTAACAATAAAGCTAAAATATTGTCTTGTTTACAGTCTGGAATCGATTTTCCTACTGATGAGGACTGGTAATGGAGATCATTTGTGGAGAGTGGTAATGAAATCACATTGGGCTTCCAAGAATGAGGGCAAAGAGATGGTTGTTTACTGGGAATGAAGCTTGATGGTTCTACATTACAAAAGAAAAAAAAAAAAAGGATAAAGGGAAAAAAGAGAAAGCGAATGTTCCTCTTGTCAGGCAGAAGGTCATAGGTGCTTCTGTAGAGGGAGAGAATATGCACACTGGAGGATTAGGTTTCTATCCATTCACTTTTTATAATGATTTCTAAGCAAAAATAAACAAATGGATAAGAAATAAAAACGTTTCCTTTGTGGAGATTAGAGAGAAAAAACTCAGCAGCAAAAGGCTGTCTCTTCTTAGACTGTGATTAAAATGACAGCTCAGAAAAAAAAACTGGATTAGTGAAACAATGAATTTACAGACCATCAGAAATAGAGTACATGAAAGGTTTTTGGTCAGAATGATAATTCCAACTGGAAGCAGATAAAATGCTACATAGTAAACTGTTTCCAAACTGTGAAAAATGATAGTTAAAGAAATGTTTAAAATACTTGCAGATAGCCAGGATGAGACTGAAGACATTAGGGTAAGAAATCAGTAATTTTGATGACAGACTATAAATAAATAAGACATGTTACGACTATCTCTGTCCAGGCAAACATAAAACCATTGGGATAGTTTTGGATGGTCATGAGATTATTCTTTACTAATTGTGTTTTGTATATAAGCCACATTATTTGCAGTGGTTGACTGATTAGAAAAGCCATATATTATGACTGTGTGCTTTGGGTTTTTTTCTCTGTTATAGCATATGAAACCTACAAGCTGATGCACTGGTTTTTAGGTATTCGGTGTCTAAAGCATTGGCTCCCTCTGTCTGTATATTTGAAGCTTGCATTAAAAAGGTTGGTTTGATTAAATGGCATGATAAATCTGAGGTTTCATATTGAAAGAAATAGTGAAATGGAATAGGTATCAACATTTTTTTTATTTAATTTGCTCTTTAGTACAGGAAAGAATTATTTAATGGCTTGGCTGAATTTTTCATTTTTTTTTTTTTTTTTGCATGCAGAGGCATCACATCTAAGGTTTGTCTCTCTTTCATTATTTTTTCCCTCAGTGACTTGCAAATTTGAGTGAACTACCTTTTGAAAAGTTTCCTTTTAGTTTTCTTTTGGATGAAACTTACTTTCTTACACAGTAAGACATCTTTCATAACATAGGTTGACCCTGGAAATTATAAGGAATGAATAAGAAAGTGATTTTTTTTTTTTTTTCAAATTCTGTACTGTCTTCATTGGTACACTTCATCCATCCCTACTGTGCAATGCGCAATGCGAGGTGTATGGGTATTGACCCCTTGCATAGAGTTGTTGTGTCATTGTATTCCTGTGTCTTTCTTTAGAAGAATAAATTAAGTACCCCCTGCTTGCTGTAGATGTCTCAAAATATTCAATTAAAAAGATGGGAAACAGTTTCGGTGAATAAGATTTATACATGGATTTTACTTAAGATTATTTTTTCATTTATTACAAGTGAAACATTTAATGTACCTTAAAAAAAAACAAACACCACCCCCCACCCCGCCCAAGAATAAACATCTTGTAAATTATACAGGAGGCATATGTTAATAGAAACTGAAAAAAAAAAAAAAACCTGAAAAAAATATCTGCAGCTCAGAATCTTTATAATAATTCTGAGCAAAATATGTTAGTTTTGAAACAGACCTGAAAAGAGAGCAGGTGCTGAGTTTCTGAGGGTAATGACCAGTAATCTGTAAACAGCCTTGTGTGACAAAGATAGATACTGCACGCTCACAGGGAACCAAAAGACCTGGAGGCAAAAAAAGAGATGCCTGATTAATTGGTAGGGGAAACAAAAAGTCACACTACCACCACATTCAGCTTTTGGATGTAACAATGTCTGAAACTGGAGGAGAGAGAGGCATATAATAGAGAGGTGGCATTAGATGTCAGACACATCTCTGAAGCATGTGACACCGTTACAGTTAACCAAAATAAAATCAAGTGCAAGAGAGTTATTAGAAATGGACTTTCTCCCTTGGGGAGAGGAAGACATCCAGTCTGAAATGAGCTGCTCCCAGCAGCTGATGTAATAACAGAATAGGGCAATGCTTATGAAGCATTTACTGCTTTCACATGTGCACTTTTAAAAGATGCTTGTTCCTGACTAGGAAGAGATTGCAAAAAAATAGTGTTCTTACTAAGGCAAACAATATAAAAAACAGACAAAACCCTCCTAAATTTAATTTACTCTATGTTTATTTGTCAATCCGAGAGGTATATTTAGCAAAGTTTTCAACTGGCTGATTAGTATTGGGGTGCAGTTTGCATCTGAATATCCACAGTTTGCAACATCCCAGCAAGCCCCAATCTCCAAGAATATTGAAATGTCAGACAAATGCATTTCCTTCTCAAATTTCTTCTCATCTTCTCATTCTTCTGAGGAGGAGTTCAGTGAGTGAAAAATACATAACAACTGTTCATTCCATATATTCTCTGGATCAGGATTGTTCAAGCCAAAAATAAATGCAGGATGGTGTGTTGTGAGTTGTCATACCATCCTTTCTTCCCTAGAGTCTCCTAAGAGCCAATATGGTTACCATGCAGAGGTGTTTTTGTGTATGTAAAAACTATGGGGAATATTATCTTAGAAGCTCTATTCAACATCTCAGTTTTGGACTAATCTGCCACATTTATTCGTACTTATGGGTGGATTAAAAAAAATAATATGTGGTCTTCATATATGAGATTAGGTAAACTGATCACCTGAAACACCTGAAAATGAGTTCTTTTCGATATCTATAGTTGATTTGCAGTACACCCTTTTTTCTTCAAGGACTGAATAATGCCATATAGTGTCTATGCATTTCTGTTGAGGTTTCATCACAGGTGTTAGTTACTAAATTGTATCAGCTTTGCATGACAGAAAGATGCAGTGTGTTTCATTTTTTGCTCTGGGCAGAATGAAGTTTTCTGACATGACAGCCACTGTAGGTCTTCAATCTGCTTTGACCCTAATTCCACTTTTATCTGGAGATGTAGAACAAAGAATTTCAAATTCAAGTATGGGGCATGTTAACCTTATAGGTCTTGCTGGGACGGCTCTGTCCCTTCCCATCTCCTCTGTGCGGCAGCAACAGCAGACAACAGTTTCTAAGCAGTATCACCTAATCTCCCACAGAGCAGCAAGTGAAGACCTGTTGTATTGGGCTTTTTTCCTCCTGCAGAAAGGATGTCCATGGAATTACTTTAGTAGACTAATTCTTCAGTACAGACACATATTTAGAAAGGAAAACATGCTGTCCTGCAACATGTTCTTGACCGTTCCCATAACTGAGGGCCTTTGTGCAAGTGCTTTGTTGCTATGAGAGTGGTGCAATTGTCCTCTGGAGGCCAGCAGACCAGCTGGTTTATGCATCTGTTGTTGCATTAGGTTTGATCTGTTTTCTGACAGAAAAGAATGGATGTTATTAGATGATATGAAAGGCTGCTGGTCTAAATCTACATTTTTAGCTGCTTACATATCACGTTAACTTTGGTAGGGAAATTGTTAAAAAGGTTGTTAAAAATGTTGTTCAAAACTGTTGCCAGTGCTAATCACTTGCACATGTCACTCAGAGCAATTGTTGGAAATCCATCAGCCTTGACATTTCATTTAGAAGTTACACATAATTTATTTAGCCATCCAACAAAACAGATGCCACAAGTAAGCTATTGTGATCAAATGAGACACTTTTCACTCTAAAGACGGCTCCCACATTTTCATGTTTGAAGGGAAAAAAATTTCTTTCAAAGCTTTTATTTGACATATTTTTTTTGAAACAGCAGAGTTACAGACTGTTCCTCAAGGCTGTCAATTTTATACCTGTATTTTTTTTGGAAACTTGCTTCATACCACATTATTAATCAACAGATACAGTACAAAAGTTAGATTTTATTTAACCTTTTTTATCCTTTCTTCTAATATTGCCAACACAAAAGTGCTTTACACACACTATTGGACTTCCGTCACTGTTAAGCCCATATATATAGACATATAATAAATAAGCTTATATATATTCAATTATATTACACTTCATTTTCTTTTCTATACGATTTTTACTGAAAGGATGTTATATGGATTTCACATACTAACTGGTCTGCTAAAAATCAAACTATTTTTTAATTTTACCAATGCCAGATGAAAGCTTAAAGACATATCAAAGCATCATGCAAGTTGATTAACAACTTAAACAAACATAGACATTTAGGCTATAAAATCTGATTTATCACATGAAATTTCTCTTATGTAGTTCTATTTATATTCTAATACATTTGAGTATTCTTGAAAAGTATGAAATACTATTCATAAAACAACTTTTGTTCTAACAAATATCTAAGAGAAATGTTGGCTGCCTATAATTTTAATATTTGATATTTTTATCTTGACCAAAGTGATTTTCATGGTACTTTTGTATGAGGAGAGCTATGTGTGAAAGTATCACACGAGATAAGAAAATAAGATTTGGGTTCTTTGAGTATGAAACAGAATTTCATAATAAAATTATGTTGGATTGTGTTGTAATGAATGTCACTGTGCCTTTTATTGAGAAAAGGGGAGAGAAGTGTTAACCTGTTTACAGCAGCTGCCTAAAACAAAACAGAAAGAGATGCTTCTTCAGCATGTATGCTTCTGTGTATCTCAATATGATTTGCCAAAACATCCAGTCCTATCTATTGCCATAGAATTATTTTATGATTGCCCACTTCTAGATCACAAATAGTATCAGTTCCTTACTTTTCCAGTCCTATGTTTTGCTTGATTCTTGCTAAAAATTTTACTTGTATTTTTAGGAGCTTGTCAGAGGATGCAATGAATGAAATTGGAGCATAATATTTAATTAAGAAAAAGCAAATCCACTTCAGCCCACTATCCTAGATGTGTTATGTACGTGATAGTAGTGTCCCATATTTTTTCATTCAGAAGAACACTATGTTTCCTGGTAGTTGTCCACATTAAATATCAATTAAAAATAAGAGTGTTGTAACACAGGTTTTTTTTTTACAACAGTTTTTTGTGCTTTAATGTATTTCTTCTGCATTCTGTCATTGATTGCATATCACATATAAGCTTCATTCTGCACAACTAGAAGTTAACCACAGAAGCAGTTAGGCATATAGTCATGTATATATACAGATACTCGGTGCAAATGAGTTAACTTTGATCACATAGATAAATAACAAAACTAAGAGGCAAATTATCTTTTCCAGCATTAATTGCAACCTGTCCATATGTAGAAACCATATGGTAGTATATGTAACATTTATGCTCATTATACTCAAAAAGCTCAATAAAATCAATCTACGGTATTTAACAGCGGAGTATAAATGCTACACATGACTATAGGAAACTAGTCGTTTATATAATAGCACTTTTTCCTTAATTTGCCCCTGGGGTTTGCTCAAAAGTATTTGCAGAATATTAAAATGACCTCCCTAGATCACAAGTGTGTGGATATAAATGAGAATTCTTTTGATTGATTAGCCAATTACCACAAAGTACTGTAGTTTCTACTCTGTGCATTAACAGGCATGTTATTAGGAGATGCAGAGAATTAAAGAGCTATAAATACATTAAATGGAGCACGTATGCATAGTTAAACAAAAATAATTTTCTAAAGTCATATTCTTCTGGTTTGCTGTCTATATGTTGTGTTTTGGTGAGAGAAGGATGTTCATTTCCTTATTTACTTATGCAGTGTTTGCCAAATTTGCTATCATTTCATTCCTTCTGACTCTTCCTTTTTTTTTCCACTTACCTTCGATCTGTGCCTATGGTGGTACTCTGACAACTCTGATGCCATCCATGGGCTTCTTTTAACAGGATGTGAATGCACAGGTAGAATGCCACTGCTGCAGCTTCACACAGCTCTATGGCCAGTTTCCTGTTTAAAGTCTTTCCCTTGGGCCAAATCTCAGTTCTCCTTGTGTTAATGGTGACTCTTAGCAGCAGTGCCTGTGATGCTATGCAAGTGCAGAAGTTGATAACTTTAATATTTTCAATTTGGTGTAGATCTAAATTAAGGATAGATGACTAATGAATATTATATTCACTCCAATTCTCCTTTTAACAAGCACAGACTCCTTAAAATTGTGAGATGTTTCAAAATATCACATAGCTTTTTAATTGTTTCAATACATTACAATACAATTAACCTCCAAAACTTTTGACATCAACCCACTAAATATCATCTACTCTTAAAAGTAAATTTAAAATGATGACAATTTCCTGAAGTCCATTTTTTTTTCAGTGCTAAAACAAGATGAAAATGCTGTTTTCAGTTACAGGAATATTTTTATAAGTCCAGACAAAGGAGAAAGAAGTTCTACAACCTAGAACACCATCTCAGTATACATTTACAAATGTGATAACTAAATAAAAGTGTCTGATCGAGTCTACAGAACCAGATGAATTATTATGAAGAACAAATCCTGCTACATCAGTTGCAACAAAAGGTGAATAGCAGTAAATTCACTAACTGTGCAAATATACCTTCCTACTAACTAGCTCTTCCACACCACCTAGTGCCGTACACTGATTATGGATTTCTTGGTCATGTATATCCTGAAACATGAAATGTCAGTCAGAACTATAAAAGCATATTAGCCAAGGAGCTGAGCAAATTACTTGTGGTCTGGAATAACTCTGTAATTTAAGTATTACAATGCCTACATTGTCTGTGTTTTGGATTGAAAAATGTTAGCTAGCCTGAATTCTCTGAGCAGCAGTATCATGTCTATAGTGCCCACCAGCCTCATTTAATTTGCTTGCAGTGTGTGTTGTCATGAAAACATTTCATATGGACATCCTGTTCCTTCAAAAGTATTCAAGATGTTTTCAGCATTCAACCATTAAAGCATTACTTCTTTTTTTCACATTAAAAGTCATTTTCACACATTGGAGAGCTTTAGAGCATAGGTGGATGACATATTCAGTGTTCAGTGACCAGTGTCAATCTGGCAGAAGAATTCTTTGGAGTAGTTTCCTTCTCAAACTGCTGGTGCAAAACAGTAGTAAGAGCTGACAATCTCTTCTTCATAGAGAATCTCAGTTCTAAAATCACAGTCCTTGTAAACACATTTATTTACAAGAAAAACTGAAAAATAATATTACTAAATGTTGTTTGTCTTTGCATTATTCTGTGCTGATGCTGAGAGAAGACCCTACAAGTCATTAATGGCATTGATAAGGAGAGGTAACTGTTTCTGAGCAACCGATGTTTTGATTTTTTGCAGTTATTCCTTTTCTGAAAACAGAGGGCAAAATGCCAGACTTGGTGAACCTCTTGCTTATCATATAGTAAACTTAAACTATTTTCTGCAGAGTATTTGTACTTCAAAGTGAAAACTTCTTTTTTGTCTCCGTGGCATCACAAATATTGTGACATAATTTTTAACCACTTTAAAATAGAAAAGTTTTCACAAGGAAGCATATTGATTCCTAAGATAAACTATGTTTGGTCTTTTTTCACCCACCTTGTGCCTTTTTATATTTCTACCAGACCTTGGGCATTTTGCAGAGGTTTTGAATAATGCAAATGTCCCTGAGTTTTGCTTTTCTGTGAATGAATATCAAGTCCTTCTGTCCTTCCATAAAGCTGATCTTTCATAAGAGACTATATATAGGTCAACATCCCATTGAGAAATACTCGATAAGTGTCTGATAAGCTTTTTACTAAGTTGCTGAATAGGGAATAATAGAAACCCAATTTCCATAAATTGACCTTTTAGCTTCAGCTGAGAAGCTATCTGCTGAATAATAAGTAAATAAACCTCCACAAAAAGGGAGAAATATCAAACAGAAGCTGGGGAATAGTGAGGTTGGGATACTTCATGAAGGAAAATGTAAGTGAGAGCCAATGGTGACAGTGAGGCAGGGAGGACCGATGTCTTCGTCACCAGTAAGAGTGCAGCCTGGCAGTACTTGAGCAAGGAGGACATATCAGAATCAATGACAGGAGACAGGTTTGGGCAACAGCCCTGTGATGGCCATGAAAGTCTGCAGTGATAAAGCAAGTCCATGTCCAAGCCTGTAAGACATGTCAGTAAGGCGAGAATCAGCAAAATAAGAGAGAATAGTACAGGAATACCTATACTATAGCACAGAGAAGAGGCAAAACTGAGGGCTACAGAGCCTCTTGTTGTATTCAAGACCCCGACAAAAAAAGCCAAACTTACCTTGGAGCAAACCAAATCCATATTCATATTTTCTAGTGATCTATGAGAAAGTGAGGGGGTGAGAAGGGGAGAAGGGCAAATATTTGATTTGGCATATCATGTTCCACCTCTTATGCTGAATATTTATGAAGAAACCAGGAAAGCTAATTTCCCAGAAATGTCAGTGCTTGTGATACTCCACTTTTACTCAAAAGACCGGATGGTACAGCTTATGTATACGATTTGTGAGTTTCAACTTTCAGCTTTTTCTTTTAATTTGCAGAATTTAAGGCTACATTTCCTACCTCATAGTTTATTCCTTGGTATGTCATACAGAAGAAGAAAAGGTGTATAACAGTGTTAGATTATCCGTTGTCAGCAGTATGGCAAAAAGTGTGTTATCTTCATGGGGTAACTTAGCCTGTTCTTCTAGACTCACTGATTCATGCTGTCATGAAAATCAGACTATCAAAGATGGAACCACAACTAGCAAAATTTGGTTTTGAAACTGAATGTTCATACAGTTTATGGGCTTGTATGTCATACAAATTGGCTCACATGTAGTTACAGGATGGTAAAGATCACTAAGTGGTGACAACACTACTACAGGTGTTACTTAAAAGCTTGTAGGGTTTTGGAGGGAGGGGAAGGATCCTATAGCACATGCTCACTCACTTATGGAAGTGAAGACGTTCAGCCTCGAGGAAACGGCCGTGATAGCAAAGGACCTCATATCATGGGCCCGCTGCTACAGGAGGACTCAAAATGGCCTCGGGTGGTGGGGGTCCATTTATACACAAGGCAGACTGAGGTTCATGATCATGTATGGTCACAATGACACTCCTTGGTCAGAGTGGTGTCGGAAGGCAGCATTTGGGTGGGATTTGTAACTCGAGTCACATGTTGCCTGCAGAATGCCTCAGGCCAACTCCCTCTCGGGAACAGGTGCACCTGCCACATCACACGTGCATTTTGACCACATTTGAGAAAAAGACTGATCCTGACTAATTTCCTGACCCCAAGAAGCCCACAACCATTTTACAAGACTGCATAGTGTGGTGATTTTCCAGTTAGATCACTTCATTAATCCAAGAAGATTTGGTATTCTCTCAGGCAATGCCCTTCCAGGAGCTTAAATAAGGGTTCAGCTAACAAGCCAGACAATCTTTTCAGTGCAAAATTATGGTATATATAGAAAAACTGGATTAAAAGATATAAAAAAGTTAAGGTGTGTGTGGACACTGACATTTTCAACACTCACAAATTCTCTTTTTCATGTTTTCTTTAGAGATTCTCTTCCTAATTCCTGCTAATGAATGATTTTTGTTCTTATTTATGGTTGGCTCCTTTAATACGTCAAGACATGCCTAATAAATTGCAAGGACTTTAATTTGCATATAAGTTCAACTGCTGGTCTTGGGGATCTTAATTTAAATGACAATTGGACTCCTTGACTTATTCTTATCAATTTAGGATGAGAATGCGAGGTCTCTTATTTATTTAATTTATTCGCTGCTTCCTAAGGAGAAAGGGATATTTCACAAATTATATTAATGTAAACTGTTTTAATAATGGCTTTTAGTTTTGGATGGTATCTGCATGCTTAATATTGTTGAAACCCAGAAGAGAGAGAGAGAGAAATGGGAGAAGGGGACTTCTTTTAAAATCTTATTTGGTGTCTATCTGAATTTTTTTTTTAACTTCTTTTAAAAAATATCTCTCAAAGGCTAGCTGAAGGATGCCTAAATTAGAGAACATACTTGTCAAAATGGGGTTTCTTTTTTTTTCCAGCAAACGTTAGCAAATGAAAAGATGATATATCATCAGCATGTGGTTTTGTACAGAACTCTCTGATAAAGGCAATTGAGAATTGAGAAAAAAAAATTTAAAATCAAAAAAGAAAAGAAAAATGATGGTGCACTCGTTGTTATGATTTGTTGGAAAGATTTATATAGGTTTTGCAGCATTCTACAAATGCTAAACACATTTAGAAATCTATTCAGAGAATGTGACTTAGTAGCTTTGGTTGGATTGATCTTCCTAAATAAAGGTATTTCAATTAAAATGTGTGGGAAAAAAATAGCTGATTTATTACTGCAGAGTTTGCTACCAATTTATTTTAGTAGAAAATTCTGATGCTGTAAACTATGCTATTTGACATACACCACTAATATAATCCTAATCTTGTAATAGATCACTGCAATATTGACAAAAATACCTTATTTCATATACAACAGTACAATGTCTGACTTATTTCTGATATATTTTACTAAGTAACTGTTTCCATGAACACATTGCACAAAAATGTGCTGTTATGCGGTGTACATGTTTCCTTGTTTGTTCAACATCTGTCACGATTTCAGATGATTGAGTTTTGATGAACAATTATAAAACAGAATCTTTTATGGCTTCACAGGTAAACAAACCTACTCTCCCCACGTAGTTGTCTTTATATCTGTGGTCAAATTTTCTCTTTTTCTTGGTCATCGTATAATATATCTACACTAAGTCTTGCCAACATTTAACTCATCAAGGAAGAATGCAGATTAGACTTTTTTGGAGAGCACAATCCTCTTGCAATTTTAAATTTCATTTATAGTTTTACCATTTCATTTTAAATCAATGTGCATATATATGCCTCTATCAGATTAGAATTAGAGTCACTGCAGCAGCTTCTGAAACTGACAAATTTTCTGATATTTCTTAGTTCTCTTATTGCTGCAAGGATCAATGTAATTTTATTAAGATCAAATTAGATTTGATTCAGAAAGTGTTTTTGAAGAAAATCTTGTTATAGATGAATGAGATACACGGTTTCTTTTCTATATTATAAAATCTACTATTAATTTACTGCTTTGGATGAAAATTAGTCCTGGAGTTTAATGTGTTTCCAGTAAGAACTGTAACTGTTCATGTCATATGGCATTGAATCTGGAACTACTGACACAAACACATAATTTTAACAGTGAGAAGAACTCACGGGATGTTTGTTTCCAGTTACAGGCTGCTACAGTCTGATGTTACCTATCTACCTGCTTGGATATATAAAGCTCTGTATGTGCATTTACTGTAATAATAGGTCTGAAAGATGTGCAAATAAACAAAACAATCCTATGTGTAAAGGCAGGAACAAAAAATATGATTTCACTACTTACCCTCAGGCTGCAACCAATGTTTGTTTTTTATGTCACCTGCAGATATATCTCCATCCCAAATGCACGTGAAAAACACAGAAATACCAAGTAGACACTAATTTTGAAGGTACTGCAGACAAAAATGTCAAAATAATCACCTATAACATCACCAATCATTTGTTCAGCCATTTGCAAAGGTATGGTTTCCTGTCATACCTAATCCAATATAACTTTGAGGTGCTGCCCAGTCTTTTTCCCTTCCCCTATATCATCCATCTTTGTGCAGTGTCTCTGCAGGATGAGTTGGTTCAGCTCACTGGTGACAGAAACTACAATTCTCAGAACACAGGAGGGAAGAGGGGATTAGTTTTCTGTCAGATGAGTGAATCAGCCAACTTGTCCTGTGGACTTAAGCTTGAAAGTGAAAAGAAAGGAATGTGTAGACGGTAAACAGGACCATTCAGTAGCTGTCTGATTTCAGATGCAGTGAAAAACTGTCCTTATTACTCTCCAGTTGTGAATCCAAGAACATGTATAAGATTACTTGGAAAACCTTAAGCAGAAATCTTAAGCAGTTTATTCACGCACAAGAATTTTACTTCTGCAAAAAGAATTGCATGTGGCATGCATGCCACATTTGTGATCCAAGTCTGAAATCGCCACTTTATCCAGGTGGCACACTGCCCAAGCACTTATGAGAATACAGTCACACTCAGCAATAAAGTGACACTGAGTTTGTCTTTAATCTGAAAATTGCTACTTTTAGCTTTCTTGTGTAGATGGAGTGATGTTCTGTGTTCTAGGGTTAAAGTCTAAGAGTATAGCATCAATCAAATGGTTTCCATTAAGTAAGTGCTTTCACTAGATGCTGGAATAGAGGTGGAAAAGTGGCTTGAAGCTTACACAGGTCACAGCTAGAGGTGGGCAACTCCCAGCATAGATAACTACCTAATGTTGTGTGACCTCCTCTGCTCTGATCGTGACTTAAATAATTGCTGTCAATTTACGCTTGTGGTGGGTTAACTTAACTGAGGGTTAAACCCTCAGCCAGCCACTTTCTCACTTTCTCTTCTCAACAGGACACATGGAGAAAATGGGAAAAAAAACTCATGGCTTGATATACAGACAGAGAGATTGTTCACCAATTACATTCATGGGCGAAACAAACTGAACTTGGGGAAAGTTAATTTTATTTTTTCCAGTTAAAATAATTTGAATCACCGAACCACAAAATGGTAGGGCTCACTGGAGATCATCTAGTCCAACTCCCCCCTGCTAAAATAGGTTGGTTTGTTCACCTACAGCAGGTTGAGTAGGACTGTACGTTACTGGACCCATGTTACTTGGTCTATACATTCAGAGCTAATTGCAGCAAATCCATTTGCTTTCTTTAAAGACTAAATGACCTGTCTGTGAAGATATTACTTTTCTTTGGGGAGCACAGGTTTATATATCTTTGTAACAATGTCCTCACCCCAGCAGTGATCCACAGCAGTGATAGCAAAGTTGTTACTATTACACAGGTTTGGCATCAAAGACCCACACTCTAACCCTCTTTTGAATGTCTTTTTTCCTACTTAGACAAACAAACAAACTTTTTACTATTCCCACATATTTTTCTTGAAGTACCTTTTGCTTTAGTCATACATAATGGTTCAACAAGACGTGCTTCTTAGTGAAGATATTCTAGTTTTTATTATTCTTTGGTTTTATGATTTAGATATATGGAGTACAATTTGGATCATGGTTAAACATAAGAATATTTTGATGAGTCAGTCTAAAGATCAGTCTAGTTCTAGACCTGTATACTGTCTGAAACGAGCAGGGTCAAAAACTTTAAAAAATTGTAGGAAAAAAAGAGAATTTTGTCATACCATTCCATAAATCAGGAGGCAAGAACCTTTCAGAGTTGTGGCATCTACTCCCATCACATCTTTCTTAACAGCCAGTTATATCAATTTGTTGAAACCATTTATATTCTAGTCTTTAAAAATTAAAATGTTGTGTGTATAGTAGTAGTATATTACAGATATTGCTTTGCATTATTGCACAGAATTGTGAACACATGCAGTCCTTCTCATTAATTTTTAGATTAAAAAAAATTGACCTGTAACCTGTCAGGTAATTTATAAACATAATAAACAGTGGAGGTTTCAGTGAATTAAAAAAAAAAAAAAACCAAAAAAACCGAAGAAAGAAAGAAAGGAGAAAATGTGGTCAGGCAAATCTCTGTCATCTCTCTGTTCTGCATGAGTGCTCCATTTTACAAGCACAATTTTTTTGATATTACATTGCTTGAACTGGAATCTTATTTCCAAGATGCAGGTATGCTTCTGGTGTAATTAAAAAAAAATAACCTGTGAAATGAACTGGGTTTTAGGACATATCTTAATCCTGATCTCTGATTTCTTATCTTAAATAAAGGAGGAGGGGATTTTAATTTGGAAGTTGGGGGAAAAATAAAGACACTTGTGATGACACTCTCATTTTTAGTCCATTTCAAGAACATTTCTCCTTTATATTGTAGGTAAGAAAGAGATAGAGAGAAAGAAATAAATGAGAGAAAGAAAGAAAATGTTTCTTTGAGACAGCAACTATTATTTCCTTGTAGATAAATTTTACTTTTGTATCTTATATAGCTAACATATGTGATGTTAGGGCTCTTGATCTTCGATTTCTTAGCTGAGGGTGATACTCTATTGTGTTTGTATGGTGGGGTTTGGATAGTGTGGATGCTAGAGGGGTGGCTTCTGCAAGAAGTTAGTGAAAGCTTCCTTTATATCCAACAGAGTCAGTGGTAGCTGGCTCCAAGATGGACCTGACGCTTGCCAAGGCTTAGCTCATTAGTGATGGGAAAAAAATCCTGGGTAATTGCAGCTGGAGAGAGGAGTGAGAATGTGAGAGAAACAACTACACAGACACCAATGTCAGTGAGGAAAGAGTGGGAGGAGATACTCCAGGTGCTGGAGCAGCTTCCCCGGCAGCCTGTGTTGAAGACCACAGTGATGCAGTCCATTCCCCTGCAGTCCATGGAGGTCCGCATTGGAGCAGATATCCACTTCCAGCCCATGGGGAACTCTGCACTGGAGCAAGGGGATATTCAAAGGAGACTGTGACCCTGTGGGAAGCCCATGATGGAGCAGGTTTGTTGGAAGGACTTGCAATACCGTCATGCTGCTCAACCTGGTCTCTGGCATGGCCTCACAGTGTTTCTTGAAACTGCAGTTAAAGAACTGCAAGCTTTCAAATTGTTTCTTGGTGTACTAGAGAGATTATATTGCTGAGGATAGTCTGGTTTAATTTATATAGCTTTGGAAGACTCGTTTTCTTGGTTTTCCCTTTCTGTGATTACTGAGAATTTGTTGTTAAAAAATGGGAAAAATGAAGTTACTGTGTTTATATTTATTTTGTCCTGAATATTTGATCAATTTGATTTGACATTCAGATCAACATTTACTTCACACACTTCCTATTTTAATGCTATTTGAAAATGTTTCTTTTTTCAAAATTAGACCTAAAACTAATCTTTTCCCTCAAATTGTTATTTCTTTATTATTCAGATACAAATGCCAAATTTTATAATACAAAGATACTTTTAGCATTTTCTTACTAATTAAGAGTTAATATGATGGGGAAAAGCAAAAAAATTACTTTGTATTATAAATCTATTGGAAAAAAAAGTTAAAACACAAGAAAAATGCACATTCTGATTTAGGTGTCGTCTTTGCTTTATGTGGCAAGATTTTTGTTTCAGTGGGGGTTACAGGTGTAGCAAGACACTAAAATCTACCTTCATGTTGGGCAGAGCTGGTTCCAGCTGTCTTGAGGATGGACCCACTGTGGCCTAAGCTGAGTCCAACATTATTAGCACCTCTGTGAATGTATATGTATATGTATATGTATATGTATATGTGTATGTGTATGTGTATGTGTATGCGTATGTGTATGTGTATGTGTATGTATATGTATATAAGAAAGGGTAAAAAGCACTGCACAACAGCAGCTGGGAGATGCAAGTGAGAATTTGTGATATAAACAACCCTACAGACACCAGGGTCAGAGAAGATGGAAGGGTAGGAGTTGCTCCAGGTGTCAGATCAGAGGTTCCTCTGCAGCCATGTTAGGGAGAAAAGACCATGATGATGCAGGGTTCTCCCTGCCCATGGAAGTCTGCAGTGGAGCAGGTATCTATGCTGCTGCCCATGGAGGACCCCACACCAGAACAGGCTGTTCCTGAAGGATTGTACTCTTGGAAAGGACTCATGCTGGAGCGGAAGGATGGGATTATTTGTTATAAATTACTAGCCTATTATATATTTGAATATCCTGTATAGTTTTGTGATTTTAGAACTAAAATATAGTATTAGGTTGAATAATAACTTTTAGCTAGCCTGTGCCTGGATATTTATGTCTACATAACAAGGCTGCAGTTAGAAATAATAGGAAAGAATGTGACTATATTTAATTAAGCCAGAATACAAGGACTAGCCCAATGATAAGAGGCAGAAGAACCAGCTAGGACCAGATGCAACCTTGAAGATGTGCCCAAGCTGTCTAAGAGCATGCACAAGAAGGAGACTTGAAAAGTTCACCATGAAGAAGACTGTGAGCCTTCCTCCAGAAGCCTCCAGCCCAAGACCACCAGAAGGTAGGGCGCATGCGCCAAAGGGAGGGAATTTATGTAAATAAATTCCAGGAACTGATTATAATAGACACACCTGTTCCAGGAAACTTAATGAATATGCATGCTTTGGTGTAATAAATCGGTGACCATTTTGTTTATCAGTGTGCAATCTAGGTGGAGCTAACCCCCTTGCACCCAAAGGGTCATATTAAACATACCTGCTTTATAACTCATCATGAGTTGCAGAGTTCTTTCTGCACATCAGAGCAGTTCTTGGAGAACTGCAGCCTGTGGGCTGGAGGAGGGAAACCACATGAGGAAGAAGTAGCACAGGGCAAACTGTTACAAATTGACTGCAAACCCCTTTCCCTATCCCCTGACACAACTCCTAAGGAAGAAATAGAAGAGTCAAGAAGGAAATTGAGCCTGGGAAAAAAAGGGAATGGCTGTGGAAAGGTTCCTATATGTAGCAGAAGAGGCTTTATTATACTTATATATTTTTTTATTCCTCACTCTCCTACTGTGTTACAATTAATTGACAATAAATTAAATTAGTTTCCCTAAGTGGAGTCTGTTTTGTTCATGATGGCAACTGGTAAGAGATCTCCTTGTCCTTACCTTGAGTCACAAGTTTTTCAACATATTTTCTCCTCCTGTTCTTTTGATGGAAGGGGAGTGATAGAGTAGCTTGCTACTACATGGCAGCCAGCGGGGTCAACCTACCGCTATCATGGACCATGTTTCAAACTGCAGACAAACAATTCCTTTTATTTTGTCTTAAACGCTGTTTTCAAGACATGTTTTGAGATCAGGTGGTTGAAACTAGCTCAAAAGAACTAAAACAAGCTCTCAGGCTTTCACACACAAGTCCACAAGAAGAGGTCAAGCAGCAGTCAATGCAATTAAGGAGGGGCTTAAGGAGCCTTGACGCTCTTGAGACTAGCTACATGTTCCCATCAGGAAACTAACTCATGACAGCTTATGCAACAGAGCTCCTCCTAAAGGAAAGTCCAGTGGGTGTAAATGGGCGTGATCAGTCAGAATCAACTGCATAAAAGGGGAGCCCTACCTATTTTGAATGAACATTCCTTCTTTTTTTTTTTAAGGATATCAGTGTTATATTTCATTGTAGGATCTCTGGGAAGCTAAACTGTATTTTTTCACTAATTCTCTGCTTCCTTTCCCTGATTGTTTTTTAATCTGCATTTCCTTTCCCTGATTCTTCTCTCTCTTTGCATTTCCATTTCTGTAGAGGCATGTTATTGCTTTCTACAGTTTATATACATATATATCTTTGCCTTCATCACGAGTCAATTGTTGTTTTATACTAATAGAAAAATGAATATGTGCAAAATGCCTTAGAATTAATAAACTAGTTAAAAACAGCCATATATCATTGCTTCTACTTTAATTCACTTCCCAGAACTCTATTTTAATGAACCACATTCCCCTTCCACTTGCAGGGTGGGGGGTGGGACATAACAATCACAAATATAAAAATAGAAATGAGTAATGTCTTCAACTTTAGGGAGCCTTAGAATATTTAGAAAGATATCTCTCTTTCTCAGTGTATCTCTCTCTCTCACACACACACTCTTAAGCAAATTGCCAGCTGAAAACCCTTATAGCAAAGACTTCCTAATTGAGGTTTGATTTGTAAGGAAATAAATTAAAATGCAAACTATTGTAAGTCTTCCAATCTTTCTTCCACAGAGAAATGAAAAAAAATAAGCTGATTATTTAAGAAGGTTGATTTCCTACAGTATCTAAGGTAGCTAGCTAATTTTAGATTAAATGAATGCTGTTTTTCAAGGTGGTCATTAATGTATGAAGTGGAACTGAGTGTCCCTGATTGGGCTTCTTTCAAGACAAGAGTCAGTAGAATTCAGGAATGCAATCTTTGTGTTATTTAAAAATTATTTTAACAACTCCATGACTTAATGTGTAATTTTTAGGTTTGCCTATAAATTCTGTTCAGTTTTATAACTGATCTGTAAAATTAATTTCAAAATATTTTCCCAAATCTGAAGCTTTTCTCTAAAAGTTGTAAAGGCAATATTCAAATCTGAGTCACTGTTAGGAATTAATGTAATCTGATTGCTGGAATAGCGCATTTGTTAAGGTGGTTTCCACATAAACAGAGAATATAGCCTAACATTTTGTGGGGATAAGAGTCATGCCATAAGAAGTAAAAGCATTTATGTACAGGGGAAAAAAGAAAATAAATCCTGCCCTTATGTCTGCAGTTTCTAAATTTACAAGAACATGTTTGCTCCTCATTTTTCCTGTAGTGCTAGCTTGCAAATACATTGCTGGATTTTCTTTTTTTTTTTTTTTTTTTTTTTTAATGACTATTCATATATTCCTGCCAATCTAGCAAGAATTACTGTGCTTCTAAAACAAAATATCATAGCACATTGGCACATTCTAGAAAGCTGCATTTTTGAGACAGTATGATGAGAGGAATTAAACCCTTTCGGAAGTCTCTACTATAATCTAATATAAAAGTCTTAGACAAGATGGAAAGAATGATAAGTAGAGACTAGAGATCAAAGATAAATACAAGCAGCAACTGTGCAGGAGAATATCAGAACAAAAAGATGTGTGGTTTTGGGTCAGACTAATCATCCATTTATCTGTCTTCAATATTTGCAGTTGGAAATACAATGCTGGAAGAAACCATGACCCAGGCTTCTTCTTTGTCTTGTAGACCTCATAATGCTGCTAATATCAACAACTCTCATTACAAAAATATTAGAGAATATACCCCTAAAAAAGCACTATATAAAAATAATAATTCAAGTGTTTATTGAAAATGATAAAAATGGTTTGAATTTTTTGTGGTTTTTTTTTTTTTAACACATTTAGAAACTTTTCTCTCCTGAGGTACAGAAATTGATTTTAACAAAGTAGAAAAAAGACTTTTGTGGGATGTGCCTTGCCAAATTCCAAGTAAACAACTGTCATATAGTGCATGGCATGGCAATGTTGTCAGGTATCTATGTTAGGTTTACGGTTGAACTTGATGATCTCAAAGGTCTTTTCCAACCTAGATGATTCTATGGTTCTGTGATTCCTACTGGACTGGATTTGTAATAAACATTCCCAGATTCACTAAACCAACTTTACTCTTTCAGAATGATCCCATAACATTCATTAGAAGATCACAGTTTCCTCAGATATATTTGTTTTTTCAGTTTATTCAGTTCATGAATAACTGAAATAACATCTTTCTATATTGTGAACATTACCTTAAAACAGGTAATACTTTTCAGGTGTGTGGATAAGTTACATGGACATTTAACTTCCATTATTTCCTTCCAAGAGGGGTTACAGGAAGGATCTGGGGAACTACAGGCCTGTCAGTCTGACCTCAGTGCCGGGGAAAGTAATGGAACAGGTAATATTGAGTGCTATCATGAAGCACATGCAAGAGAACCGGGTGATCAGGCCCAGTCAACATGGGTTTACAAAAGGCAGATCTTGCCAAACTAACCTGATTGCCTTCTATGACAAAGTGACTCGACTACTGGATGGGGGAAAGGCTGTGGATGTATTCTTCTTGGACTTCAGTAAAGCCTTTGACACAGTTTCTCACAGCATTCTGCTTCAGAAACTGTCAGCCTCTGGCCTGGACAGGCACACACTCTCCTGGGTTGAAAACTGGTTGGATGGCCGGGCCCAGAGAGTGGTGGTCAATGGAGTTAACTCCAGCTGGAGGCCAGTCACAAGTGGGGTTCCTCAGGGCTCAGTACTGGGTCCAGCCCTGTTCAATGTCTTTATCAATGACCTGGATGAAGGCATTGAGTGCACCCTTAGCAAGTTTGCGGATGACACTAAGCTGGGTGGAAGCGTTGATCTGCTGGTGGGTGGGGAGGCTCTGCAAAGGGATCTGAACAGGCTGGACCAATGGGCCGAGACCAATGGGATGAGGTTTAACAAGGCCAAATGCACTTGGGGCCCAACAACCCTATGCTATGCTACAGACCGGGGGAAGAGTGGCTGGAGAGCTGCATGGAGGACAAGGACCTGGGGGTGTTGTGTGACAGCCAACTGAACATGAGTCAGCAGTGTGCCCAGGTGGCCAATAAGGCCAATGGCATCTTGGCTTGTATCAGAAACGGTGTGACCAGCAAGTCCAGGGAGGGTATTCTCCCTCTGTACTCGGCATTGGTGAGACTGTACCTTGAGTACTGTGTTCAGTTCTGGACCCCTCACCACAAAAAGGATGTTGAGGCTCTGGAGCATGTCCCGAGAAGAGCAACGAAGCTGTTGAAGGGGCTGGAGAACAAGTCTTACAAGGAGCGTCTGAGAGAGCTGGGGTTGTTCAGCCTGGAGAAGAGGAGGCTGAGGGGAGACCTTATTGCTCTCTACAACTACCTGAAAGGAGGTTGTGGAGAGGAGGGAGCTGGCCTCTTCTCCCAGGTGACAGGGGACAGGACAAGAGGGAATGGCCTGAAGCTCCATCAGGGGAGGTTCAGGCTGGATATCAGAAAAAAATTCTTCACAGAAAGAGTCATCGGGTGCTGGAACAGGCTGCCCAGGGAGGTGGTCGAGTCGCCTTCCCTGGAGGTGTTTAAGGCACAGGTGGATGAAGTGCTTATGGACATGGTTTAAGGGAGTGTTAGGAATGGTTGGACTCGATGATCCTGTGGGTACTTTCCAACCTGGTGATTCTATGATTCTATGATTTCATTTTGTTCATATAATAAATGTCACTGATATTAGGGAAAATGAATCCTGAAAATTTTCATGCATATTTAATTCAATGGTAAGATGTTTTTTGAAGGAAAGAACGTTATTTAGGATGGTTCCATCTAAGAAGAAGTAACAAGACTTTTTGGTAGAAGAAAACAATTCAGAGACTTTGACTCCATGAAATAGATAAAAATGTCAGAGATTGTTCACTTAGTTAAATATGCCATTTACTATGATTCTGTTATTGCTTTTCTGCATGCTTCCTACCAAGTTTTCAAATTAATGCTTTTATACATTGTTATCTGTGAAATTTTCATTTCAAATATGTTGGATAAACCTCCAGTTCCTGCTGAGTACACAGCCACTAGCGTGACATTGCCTGGAGATAAAAACGTTGTTGTTATGCATGATTTTGGATATAGCAGTGCTTTCCTTACTTAATTCAAGGTCATTATTGTCAAACCACAGTTTGTTCTCACAAATATCAAGCATTTGCTCAAGAAGAAATAGTGGTAACATGGTACAGCGGAAATTAAAATATTGAAAGCTGCTGATCAAAGGAGAGAAATATTGTCAAAGGAGGAAATGCTACTTTCATTTAAAAAACTGAGCTGCTTACACGGAGAAACAGATAACTATGAGATATATTTTAGATCCAGGGAAAAATTATTTGCTTCTTTCACGTGAAAGACGTTTTGTTTTTATTGTTGTCCCTCCCTGCTCCCAACAGGAAAAAGCATTTAAATGAGTTATGCTGAAACATCTTTATACTGCAAGATAAACACCTGTGTCAGTATTGTTCTGAGGTTAAAACATTAGATTATATGTTAGATAAAATGCTAATTTCTAAGCAAATTCTTTGTAGTGCATCTAAACTTAAAAATGAGATTTAATTACCTAGTGTTCCCTGCTTTATTCTAATATGTTTATCTATTTCTTAGCGGAGGTTGATGACAAATATTGAATTTTCACTCTGAATGATTAATACTCTTCAGAGGAATGAAAGATGTTAAAATTATAGCAAGGAAGTGGATGTAAAGTCGTTGAAGTAGGCTGAAGCCAGCATATGAAATGTTGAAGTCAAATAAAGAGCTATACAGGAAGATAAATAAGACAGTGGAAGGCAAAAAAGGAGTTTCCAGTCTTTCTGCGATGCTGAACTGTAAACTTTATAATTCTGTAAATGTTACGTGATTTCCAGCATTTGCTTACATCACTGACTACCACATTCTGATCTTCCTGTTACTGATGCTCCCATAAGTTGATGATTACTTAGGTCGGAAGTGCAGATTTATGCAACAGACTGGTTGGATGAAATCCAGCTATGGAAATAAAAAATAACAGGTCACTGAGCTGATCCATATGTTCAGCCTCCCAAGAGCCTTTTCTAGTAACTGATACACCGGTGAAAGTTTGAAAATTAAACTGGTTTTGAATCCTCTTTATCCATCCAGATAAGCTCATCAGATATAGTTCAGCTGCATTTGGTGTGGGCTTGAGGCATAGGCACAGTCTTCGTTACTCTACGTCTTCTATCATTTTGACCCACCTTAAAACCCACTCCTGTTATAAGATCAAAAACTATGTATTGATCATATACGAATGGATTTTAAAACCTCTCTAAAAGTCACAGCCATGCCAGCAGGTAAGGCGTAAGCCAAAGATTTAGTACCTTTTTCAGAAACACTTTTCTCGATGCAACCATTCCTAATTAGAGTATCCCAGTTATCACTAAATGCAACCTAGTTGTGTCTTCAAAAGAGCTTTTTTTACTTGAAAAGTGTTCCTGTAAACTTTTTGTTTTCTTGCTCCAAAGTACATACATACAAAGAGACTAACAGGTAAAAGACTGAGGGCTAGATGAAGTTTTTTAAGAATACTAGAAAAATACTGGAAGTACAGCACTGTATGACATAATTATTCCATCTTTGCTTTGCAGCATTTTTGTCTTCTGAGCTAAAAATGCTAGTAAAACCTTATCATCTTGACTTCTTAAATTTTTACTTCTTCATATAATTATGAAGTAAAAGCTATATTGTTTGGGATTTTTTCTTTAATACTCCTTTGGCATTAAATGGCATCCAAATAGCTTCCAAGATTTTAACTTTGCAGAAAATAATGGAATGCAGAAAAGAAATTTCTGTCAGATAGCTACAGTAACCTTCTGCATATTAGACACTTTTTCAAAACAGTGGGTTTTTTCACTCTAGTATCTAATTTGAACCATTCTGAAATTACAATTATTATGAACTATGTTAACATCTTTTGTTTTCTGACATTAATGCCTTTACCTTTGTGGACTCTACTGTCTAACTTACAACAGCTCAATGTTAAGAATACATTTAAATATATTACTGTAGTTAAATAATTACATATCTGTTTTTTTAAAAAAAGAGAATGGCACCAAATCCTGTTATGAATTAACAAGTGTATGAAAATATGTTTTGGGTTTTTTTTAATAGCTATTGAAATTAGCTTATGTTGGCAGTAGTTAAATTGGAAAATTCCCAGGGCTTCAGCAGTGTTACTAATGCCTTGCATTGTAATTGTAAAATTACTTGAGATAAATTGACAAGAAAGTTGATTAATACGTTAATTTGCAATTCTGTGGATTTTTAATTAAGTGATATATAAGTAAGCTTCTGCATTTGTGCCATAGCAAATGATTTGCCTTGCAAATACAAAAAATGTATGTATACATATACGTAAATAACTTCGAGGAGAAAAAACATGGACATGCACATCTCATACTAAATCAAAAAGAAATAAAACACTCTGTTGGTATTTCTTCAGTAAGTAAGTAAGTACAATTGCATGCAAGCAACTAGTAAATAAGGTTCTATAATAAAAATATAAGAAGTGATGTAAGAGTTAACATACCTGTCAGATCAAAGATTGTCTATCTGGTTCTGAAAGAGGCCAGATTTCACTGGTATTTGCAATTCCTTCAGACTGTTGTCAGTGTTTTCAGTACTCCACCTGATTTCCTTATTTTGCAGCCCAAATTATCTGTATCTTTTACCTTACAGTAACACTTAGAATAAAATTAATAAAAGCTACGTGCCCTTCATCACTAGTTTTCCAGTCCCACACTTATTTTGTCCCTAAATTTGTGAGAAGTGCTTTATAAGTATCTGAGTCCCTAAAATATCAATTAACCACAGAATTAATCAATTAGCATACAGAAAAAAGAGAAGGGGACTAGGGACTTCAAATTATGTGGCAATAGAGAGATTATAGAATAATGTATGTAAGTTATGAAAATGAGTATTTGGCAGACTTTCAGCTCTCAGGAATAAAAACTGCAAATGAACTGGAGATAGAGAAAGGAAAAGAACCTTAAAATGAATATGCATGAAAATGAAATAAAAGAAAAAATGAAGAGTTTGAGATGTAGAGATGACAAAGGATGAGTAAAAGAGCTTACAGTAAGGAAAAAATGACTCTGAGGGAAATCATACAGAAAAAAAAAGGTAGCAGAATCAATATCTAGTAAGAATAAAATATACACCTTATAAGTAACATTGCAAGAAATTATCAAATAATTCAGTCAGTGAAAAATTGAGTAGTTAATAGAGCAGCAGTGCCCAGCAACACGACAAGGGGCAATGAACACAAACTGGAACACACCTCAAGTTCCTCACATTCCACCTGAATGTGAGGAAAATCTTCTTTACTGTGAGGGTGATGGAGCATTGGAACGGGCTACCCAGGGAGTTTGTGGAGTCTCCTTCTCTGGACATATTTAAAATCGACCTGAACACATTCCTGTGCAACCTGCTGTACGTGAACCTGATTTAGCAGATGGTTTGCATCTCCAGAAATCCTTTCCAACTGCTACCATTCTGTTATTCTGTGATGTGTTCAAAATGTTTTATCTGTGGCAAAATTAGCAGTTAGAATCAGAGAAAATATAATTCTGTAAGTCAGTTACGGTAGTAAGGCTTACTGGATATTTTTTTTGGATTTATTCTGGATATCAAGACTTCTGTGTGCATGCCTTACCTAACTGTGAACACATCCAATCCAAAAAGAAGGAATTTGCAGTGGAGAAAGTTATCTTGCTGAAATAAACACAGAGTAGAGGACATCTTGTTTTTTCTGCTGTTTGACTCCCTGAAAGAGTTAGAGAGAAAACTTACAGAATCATAGAATCATGGAATAATTAAAGTTGGAAAAGGCAGACAAAAATTTATTCTGAGCTCTGTGGTTCAACTCCAGCTATGAGGCAGTCCTTATGCCAGGGTTAATGAATAGCCTAATTTTGATTGGACAACATCAGGATTTCCACTGTTTCAATTGTTTTTTTAGGTAAGTCACTGCTGAAAGTGCTAACTAACATTGACATAGAAAAATTTGAAATTTCAGGAAATATTTAAATACTAGACATTACCGGTTTGACATTCCTAGCACTATTATCATTTACCAGGAAATGAAGCGATCAGATTTTTTTTTTATTTCATTGGATTGGGATGAAATTTTTATGGTTTTCTGGGTTCTACCAGAAAGAAAAAAAAAAATAAATTGCTCTATGCTTAATTCTTTTCAGCCACCACACGTGCAGCTGAGACATACAAGGAAAAATGAAATATTCATATGTTAAAACATACAGTATCATCCGTATGGCCAGCAGCATCTGTTTTTACCATACTGAGAATATAATCAATACTTTTGTAGACAAAATCTAAATATGACTGTGAGAGAGAAGACCTGAGGTTGCAACTGTTCAGTCCTATGTCTAAGACGAGGGGAGCTTTACACTGCTCTGTCTGGCTGTTTGCCAAAGCTAAGGTAGGCTGTCAAATACACTGTAGAGTCAAGAATGTTTCTCTTCAAGAATGTTTCTGTTCCTCAGACTAAACTAAAGGTCACTATCTAGCCAAGTTCAAAGAAAAATTGTATTTGACAATGAATGAAAAGTGAAGAATTGCAAACCAGCCATTTCAAACCCATTTGTTTTATTCTCTGATGCTCCCTTTGACCCCATTACCTCATTATTATAAGGAAGAAAGTTTTTAATATGTGGGTAGTGAAACACTGGAACAGGTTGCCCAAAAGATGGGCTAGATACTCCATCCCTGGAAACATTGAAGATCAGGTTGGATGGGGCTTTGAGCAGCATGATCTAGTTGATGTTATCCCTGATCATTTCAATGGAGTTGAACTAGATGACCTGTAAGGTCCCTTCCAACCCAAACCATTATAGTCAGAGTCCTTATTTATTTCTTTACTTTCTCTCTTGAGTTATTGTGTACCCAGATTTCCCACTTTCTATGGAAAAGTTCTAATTATCTCATTAGGAATTCTATGATGTAACACGTGGTAAGACACAGTGAGATTTTATTTATAGAAGATGTCTACATCTGACTTTTAAAAGCCATTCCACCTAGTATTAATTAAATATCCCTCTGTGGATGTGAGAAAGCCAGGGGAAAACACTATGTAATACAGCAAATAGGATAGTCACCTGAGTCTAAAGGAAACTTTATTGCTTTGGTCTAATAAACTTTTCACTATTATTTGGGCATTCACAAAAGGTAGAAACTATAAACATTCTTCTGCAATATTCTTCTCATTCGGATTGATAATGCCATTGTTTCCAGAATCTGATAACTAAGGTAATGAGAAGAGAATGATCTACGTATAAAATCTACATGAAAAGGAGAAATTGAAAAAAAAAATCTTTCATGTGTCACAACTGAATTTCTGAACTCCGTGACTGAGAGAAGGGAACCATTTTGGAAAGCCTAATTCATTGGGCATATTCAAAAACTGCCCAACAGGTTCTATCTCAGGAAAAAAAACAAAAAAACAAACATCCAAAAGGATATAATCAAAAGGCAGTCATCAGAGCTGTTAAAAAGTATTGCTTTGCAATGTCACAAGGGTAGACAGTGAAGCCCAGTGAGCAGTGATAAGAGAGACTAGCTGATAGGTGGAATGAGGAAAACTCAGCAAGTGAGAAATCAAATAGAAAAAGAGAGAGAAGCTTAACAAAAGCATAAAACAGGATAAACATTTTGGCAAGTCAGAGAGCTGAAGTAAAGCATCAAGGTAAATGAAGTCAGAACCAGCAGTCAAAGGCATCAAATGGATCATTAACAAAGAAGCCAAGGAACAGTGCAGGAAGCTGAGGGAAGGAGAGAGATATTAAAGCTGAAGTTAGGAAAGCTGAACTGTTGTTCTAAATGAAACAATCATAAAGGTTAAAAACTTTCTCTCCTGGAAGATATACCAAAGCAGCATATATCACTCAGTAGGCTTTTTGCATGTGTTCTTTAATGAAAGCTGAAAGATTTCCATCTGAATTTAATCTGCTTCCACAGATTCTACATGTGCTCAGTATTTCACAGAGTATGTGTACAAAGAGCTTACTCTGTAGCTGAAAGACTATGTTTCCACTAAAATTTATATTAAAATAATGGTAGTACACAGCCCATATTTTTAACTGAACAGTCAGGATTACATACTTATACATATCACCCTTCAGAAAACTGGAAACATTGCTAATAAGAATCAGACCTACATAATATTGTCCATGCTCTGTGTAGGGAGTGGACCACATGAGTTTCAGAGGTCCTTACAAGCCAAACTGCAATTCTGTGGTTCTCAGGTATTGCTGTGAAAGATCACACTGACTGTATACTGCCCACACAGAGCAACCTCAGTCTTTGCAGACATGTCCACGTTTCAGCCACAGAATTATTAGAGGATTACCAGGCAATGCTTACTTTTAATGAAACAAGATATTCAGAGAAAAACTCTAGCTGGTTCATGTTTTGAGGATGTAATTCAGATTCAGGACTTTGGTTTTACACAAGTATTCAAGTTCCTTTTTGGGTCAAGCATGCAAACATGTACCTGGCACATGACTCAACCTATATGACAAATTATTGTGTAGTCCTCTTGAATAAGTGCTAAATAATGGATCTAAATGTCATATAGTAATAAAATTGTGTTGCTGCTATAAAATAGTGTTTGATGCTTAAATCTTAAGTTTAGAGCTTGCATGCTGGTTGTGGATTCACTATGGTAGGATCTAAGCAGTATTTTCTGCAGATATTTCTGTCATCCATAAATACAGGACTATCACATCACAGTCTTGACTGTTGCTTACTCATGCTAGAGAATGTCAGAAGGACAATAGCCGTCTCTCACGGTGTAAAGAACTCTAATATAGTGATTGAGCTCCACCTTGTGGAATAAAGACAAGCTTACAGCAGAATTTTTTTGTTGTTCCCCTTCAGAAAAGGCATGATTATTAATTTCCTGTTGACATTTTTCCTTGTTGAAATTTTGAACAGAAAAAATATTTGTTGAAAAAAAAGTTGCAACATTAATAAGATGCATTATTAATAAGACGCATTATTATATGAAGAAGCAAAAGTATTGGGAGAAAGAGCCACAGTGGATAATGGTTTGGTAAACATCTGTGTAATACAGGAGATGACAAAAGAACAGCCACAAAGTTGCCTCTTAATATTTCTGAATATTGACATTAATACTGGCTTTCAGCACTCAAGCTATTAGGTTCATTAATAATTCACTTTACTGACTCTGTGAAAAAAAATTCTCAGGTGTGTCTACTCTTATTTTGAATTTCCAGTTAATGATATGTTACACAATCTTTATATAAATAAATGAATACATTCTCAGATGTACATACAGACAGTCTAATCATATGCATACAGACAGTCCAAGCATATTACCAGTAGCAATCCGTTCAGTTAAACTTTTCTGTTCAGTTAAACTTTTCTGTTCAAGAAACAGTGTTAAAGATAGCTTAGGGGGTAAATGAAGTCAATTTGTGTTTATAGCACATATTGCTAAACATCAAAAATGTTGTCAACTGAAAAAGTTCCTTTCTGACTTTAAATTCAATATACCACTGCAAGGCATTCAATATGATAAGTGGACATTTTAAAAACTGAATGAACCTTCCTAAGGTTCATACATAATCACTCATGAATACACATATTCGACAGATAAAGCTCAACTGTATGTTTTTGGCAGCTATAAATACACAATTATCTGACATCATATATTTTTAATTCAGATATTCCAAGATAAAAGTTTTTGTTGGTGGTAGTGTTTGGGGTTTTGGTTTTTTTTGGTTGTTTCACAGGTGGTTGTGTGTGTGTGCATGTGTTTTTAATCAGTCCCTTAGTAGCAAAGCATCAAAACTACAGAAAAACACTTAGTGGGGGTTTGAAAAGTGTCAGGTATATAATTCTTGTGTGAGTCCTAGAGCTTTTGCGAATTCTCTTGGAAGTTGTCTGTATCCCTTTCCAGCTTAAAACCTTTCTAAATATGATTTTAAAAGTATATACCAATTGATTTTTTTTATAAAAACCCTTTCCCTGCAATTATAACTTCAATTTCTAGTGTTTCTTTTGAGAATTTCTGGAAGTTTTAGTGAAAAGTATGTTCCTAAAACTTAGCTGTGTTCCAGTTTTTTTCGGTTTCATGTTAGGTTTCTAAAACAAGGGTTTGACTTGCAGTTCAATTAGTTTCACTCAGGCTCAGCATTTGTGAAACCTTGGTACTTACTGTAAAAGCTAAGTATGAATTTAGAGTGAGTTTTCCAAGTACTCTTTTTAATTTCATTAAGAATGAAGGCATGTTTGCTTTCTGTTCCACAGAGCCTGCAATACTTGTGACTTAGATGTATGACTTGTGACAAAAGACATGGATGTAAGTCCCCAATGTGCAGGACAATAAAAAAACAAATCAAATCACATAAAATAAAATAAAATAAAATAAAATAAAATAAAATAAAATAAACCACTAAATGAACAACCTGTAATTCCTTTTCTCCTCCCTCTCCTTCATCTCTGTGAGCTAATTAAAGGCTGGACTTAGTCTTGTAAATTTTTGATAGCAGTGATATTGATTTCAAAAGGATTGTCAACTTTCCTGAAGACATGGTTAGAGACTGGGGAGACTAATACAGCCCACAAATCTATTTTGCATATACTTCTTACATTAGTAAAGACTGACAAAACAAAAAAGACTGTGAAACTCAGAAAAAATAAGCTAATCAACAATATTTTGTATCATACAAAAGTTTTCCCTCAGGAACACAGTTTGTGATTTGATAACTGATGTGTACCACTTATTTCATTTGAGGCTGCATGCTTCAGTCCTGTAGCAATGGGATTATGTATACTCATATATGAGCATATATGAAAGTCATATCTTTCATTCTTGTTGGGTAAATGAAAACTCTTCTCAATATCTATGGAACTATTTAATTTTATCATAATTCCTTAAAAAAGTAGTACCACTGATGCCTTTTTGCCAAATTATCTCATGATATTCTGTTTGTGCTGCTAAAGTTGAAAATCGTATCAATGAGTTTGAAGCTTAAGGAACCAACCAAACTTATGAGAAATCTGATACCTTCCTCTCCAGCTGAAACAGAAAATCTGGTATGAAGATGTAGAGGACTGATAAATTATATCCATTTGTTTTCCACTGCTCTGGTTACCTCATAATAGCAAGCCACTAAGTTGGCCAGACAGGACTTGGCCCTGCTGAAGTCATGCTCTCTGTCTCTAATTTGCCACAAAACCTGTCCAAAAAACCCACGATTATTGTATTTTCTCAACTTTTTCACTTAAATTTTCCAGGCTTCATAAATATTACTAGTTCTGTGCAGAATTTTTTTCTACTTTCTTTTCTTTTTTTTAGTAGTAATAATTACTCTTAAAACCCAGGATCATTCTAGATGATGTTGCTATGGATTGTTTTTATTCTTGATAGCTCTATGAAGTTATACATTTTCTCAATACAATACTTCAGGCTTCATTTGATTGATCAGTGTCTGAACTTATTTTATATTTATCAACCTGTCTTGAGAGAAGATTAATGCATGTATTTTTCCTATCATTCCTCTTTCTTGTTTAACATACATCTTCACATTACCGATTAAGTTTTCAAAGTGAAAATATAGATAATTTTGTAATCTCAAATTCTCCTTTTGTAATAAAATATCTCACAAAGTATTTTAAAACATAAAATTGTGAATATATAACTGGAAATCTTAGGAAATATGAATGTTAAATGCCATGTGTGGCAAATATGGAATTGCTTTGGACTACTCATATTTGTTGCATAGCCATGGATACAATCTCCACCTGATTAAGTAGGAGATTGATTGCTAAGCTGTGGTTGTGTGGTATTTCTTAGCTTCATGTTTATTTATGTAGTTCTTGGAATGGGTATAGCACAATAATATTCCCTTGGTATAATATGGAACTAATCAGCAGATTAGAAAAGCTGAAATAAGATATGACTTAGTAAAATGCTTGTGGATTAATAGGGAAAAGTATTACTAATAGGGTTGATAATTTTTTTTCTCCAAGTTTTCTGAATAGGATGGCAGAGAAGAAAGTAAAAACAAAATAATTGAGGAAAGGTCTTCAAAAAATTAAAAATACTCAAAACCATAGGGACCTTTCATGGAGATAAGCCTGAGTGTACAGAAAAAGTCTAAGTGTTATGAACTTCATGTAGAAGGCCTGTTTGCTGCATTAAAAAAAAAAAAAAAGAAAAAAAAAAGAAAAATAATTCCTTTCCCTAGTTTTTCCTTTCCAGTTTTAAAGAATATTGACTGTGATGCTCACAGTTAAAATCAAGGTCCAAATCCTTTACTTTCAATAATAATTAACATCTTGAGAAAGCCTAGTGAATTCGTAGAGGGAAAATAGTGCTAGATTAACCAATCAAGTTACTTATGTTAATGCATTTTGATTTTGGCTTTAGAGCTAATATTGAGGTACATTATTTAATTAGTTTTACGACTGAAAGTGTACACTTCTGGAGTGCTTTTTTGTTATTGAAGTAGCTGGGTGTATAGTTTGCTCTCTGTAGGGTTTTTTAATGACTATTAATGGGAGAACAGCTGATAATTTGTCCTCAGATTGTGAACAGATTGAGAACCTCCTCATTCCCAACACCCAAGAATCTCTCTTTGTAGTTGAAATGACTCTTTTTTTTTTTTTAATATAGGTTTTTTTTTGCATGGACATTTGTTGATTCTTATCTTTTATTTTGAGAGAGTTCATATCGCATGATAGTAAAGTCTTGGAGGTAGAAATTATAAGAAATTAGAGGAAAGCATTTCTCCTAAACCCCACAGTCTGAGCAGGGGATGGTCAATGGAGTTATTTTAGTGTCTCAAACACCTTGGAGAATCTCTGAAGTGTATGATTGGTCTTCCTCATATGTGTGATTCAGGTAGCTCTAAGTTTTGGGTAAAAAAAAGCATTTTAACACAAGTTACAGATAAAGGAATTGCTTTGAACTTCTCTCTTCCCTTTTAGCATAGGGTCTGGTCTGCTTGTTAAGAGTATTCAGCTGTTTGTACTTAAAGAATTGTTTGATACTCTAGAAGCCTAAACCCTTAGCACTTTTCTTGCTTTTCTCATGTAGTGCATTCTAGGTTAATAATAATCTCGTGCTTGTTATAAGGTGTTAAGAAGTGTTTTCAGAGTTTATTTAGTACCGATAGGAATACAGAAAGTGGTCTTATGGACTCTACTTAATTTAGTGTGTATTATATAACTGCCTACAGAGTTGCATAGTGCTCAATCTTTCACTCATAGTGCTCATTGTCTTGTTTTTCCTATTTAAACAAATTACGTGGTTATAAGCAAAGAGAAAAAAACAAAGTAAATGTTTGATTAAGCTCAATCAAAACAGATTAAAACCACTTTAATTACATGCATGTGGCTTGGATATTTGTTTTGGGTCACGTGGATAAATTATTTCACTAGCATGCACAGAGAAAACACCTCAGCTAACTAATATTTTACTCTATACCTAAGTCTACACAGGTGGACATAAGGTGACCCAGGAAGTGAGTAGAGGAGATTTTTAAAGCATATTTGTAATACCTTACCTACAAAATCCCTTATAAGTATCATATATTTTCAGTTGAACACTAAAGAGGATGTGCCTTCTGTAGTAGCAGTGTTTATGGTATTCAGACACTGAAAGACCAATAATAAAGGATGAAAATTGCACATTTGATCCCATTTTATCCTTCTTTTTGCCCTTGTGGATTATTTTTCCTGTTTCTTTTTTGAGATTTGTGGAAGAATCAGAAATAAAACAAGGTCCCTTATAGAGAGTCATGGTGAAAGAAACAAGCCTATAGGGATAGAAGCAATGGGATTTATTGTTTATCATGAGAACAGGAAAGGACATGGCACAAAATTAGAAAGATATGGCTAAAAAGGCTCAGTGAGAAGATCTGTGACCAGGAACTGAATGGAGCAGACCTTAGACTCGTGGCATAATTTTCTTTATTACTAACCTGGAGAATTCCTTGGACCACATTGTTCAATTTGTTCCAAAGTTTTATTAGATGAGAACGTCTTACATGCTATATGCTATACCTAATTATTCAGTTTACATTCACATGCATACACAGATTTGTGTGTGTGTGTGTGTGTGTGTGTGTGTGTGTGAAGGAGAGAGAGAGAGGAAGAGAGAAAGAGAGAGAGGTAGAGATAGAAAGATAGAGAGAGGAAGAAAAAGGAAGAAAATCCTCCCTGTTTCTAATGGTATGAGTACTGGAACCATTTCTCTTGAATGAAAAGGAAAGTGCCTCTAGCATGAAGGATCAATATACCTGAAATGCTATACAGAGTCTTAAAGCAGAACGTAACGAACTATGATCGGTACAAGCAACCATTTGACACTAGCTGCCCTGTCTGGACTTAAATTTCAGGTGCTCAACAGATATGGCACAGCTGAGAAGTTCAGCACTTCCGTGATGCTAGGCACTCAATTATGTGAGCAGATTCTCTAGAGAGCCTTTTTGCAGGCTTAGTTTACTTGAAATGAGAAGATAAGTTAATCCTTTCCAATCCAAAGCTCTCTGCCAGCAAAATAACTGATAAAGACTTCAGGTCTTATCAGTCTCAAGTAGGATTCTTTCTTCTACTTTTAAATTAAGATTGTTTTAGCACTTTTTTAAGCAAATTGTTTCACAAGTCAACCAGAAAATAATTATCTCTAATGCCTAAAATAATCTGTATTCCTGTTAGAAGACCTGGAAATTACCTCTGATACAAGACAGGGCACAACAGGTTCTCTTTCTGGGAAATGCAGTATCTTCCTCAGTTTGAAGAAGGGAAAATTCCAGTCTGAGAGATCCCTCAGAGCTGGTCCTCGATTTCTGGAAAAGCTATACAAAATATTATATTAAAGTTACACAGGAGAACAAGATACACACACTGTCTGACCTCTGGCCCAGCTGCAGCTATCCCAAATACCAAGCACAGCTTTTGTAAGCTTTTTTTTGTTCTTTTTCTCTTCAGTGAGGGTGCTCAAAAGTTTCCTTTCTCTTCAGCTTGGCCTCTTCTTGTGTCTCTCTTCCTAGCTAAGTAGCCTCATTTGAGCAATTCTTTTTTAATAACTTTTCATTATTTTTTTAGTTGTTCTAATTCTTCTTTTAATCATTACATGAAAATATTAACCTTTTTTAAGAACAGTGACACAAGAAATTTTAAACCCTCACAGCTCTAAATAAAAGCTATAAACGTGTTCTATAGATATATGCAGAAACAAAGTGAAATTTTGTACTTTTGATCAAATTTTTAAGTATATTTCTTCGAGCATTTGAAATTTTTAGAGTTTTGGGAAAGAAGCAGAAAGAAGAAACTAAAGAAGGAGAGTTCTGTCCTAGGGACAACAGTTAAACTATAGTCAATATTACTTACTGATTCATAAACAACCTGATACATCAGAGATAAGTATCAATACATCCATAAACGTAACAATCATTTGAAACAACATCACAGACTCCAGGTAAAAATATGAAATAATTAAAAAACAGAAAAAAAACTTTCTGGGCCTTAAAAAAGTAGAAATTGAGATACCAAAGCATCCTGCTTCACATAAAAACACCTATTTTCATAGTTCAAAATAATCTTTTAGGAAATGTTTCATATGATATTTCTTAGGAACAGATTGTGCCTTCAGGACTCTGGTATGTCATATGATATGAGCCGAGTGTGACTTCCAGAGCCATTTTGATTGCAAAGAACTTGAAGTTAGTATGAATTTTATGTAAGCAAGAATGAAGAATTGGACATTTCATGATATTCTAACGTATTAAGGCTGTAATGCAGTTAATATGACCTGTAATAAAGATAGAGAGCTTTTTATCAATGCTCAGTAAAATCACATTCTGGATTAAAAACTTGCTCTGAAATATGTAACAGATGGTGATAGGATGAAATTCACTACAAAAACATCATTATTTTCTGTATAATTCACTGCATAAATGACTCATATTCAGTTCTGAAATAAGTACTCTGGCAGCTGTAACTCAGTATGTATCATATATTTGCTCTCAATTTATACTGGCATCACTGGCAGTAGAAAGTTCCTGATAATTTTATCTAGAATAATTAAGAAGTCAAAAAGGAAAGTCAGTCTCTTAGACTTTTTTCTAAAGGAAATTACAATATACATTTTCTGTTGGCTATTTAGTATTCTTTTTCAAATCTAATAATATGTGGACTAATTAGTTTCAGTCCTTATTGTGACAAAGTTTGCATTTAATTTTTTTATTAAGTCTTCATTAATTAATTTGCATTGAAATGCATTTATAAGGAACTGACAAAATAGAAATAACAAGAATTCTTCAAAAACCTCAGTGCATTAAGCACCAAAGTCTCGTGTGTAAAAAGAGATGTTTTAATATTCTAGAATGTGCATGTGTACATGTATGTATAGATATAAATGTGATTGCATACATGCATATGCGCAAAACCACACGTGCACAAACAAGACAATACTAAAGCTTCTTTCGCATGTATTTTTTAAAAAAATTGTATTCATGTTTGACTAAAATGTGAATATTGTTTCCTTGTATAATCCAGTGTACAATAGTGCCACTATATAATCTGTTTAATGACTGTTTTCATAGACTCATGGAAAGATTCAGTTTGAGTGCAAAGTCTTGAGGTCATCCTATTGAAGATCTGGTTCAAAGCAGAGCTGACTCCAAAGCTGGAACAGGTTGCCCAGGGACGTGTCCAACCAAATTTTGTAACTCCCCAGAGACAGAGAATCTACAACCATTGTGTGACATAAAAGTGCTTAACGACTCTCCCATGAGTTTGAGTTTAAGACAATTAATTGAAGACAGATCACTGTAAAGGTCTTAGGAGTGCTGAGGGATTTCAGGGGGGCATTGTTTTTTTTGTTTTTTTCTTGCATATCTGGACAAATAGGAAGAATACATTCATCTTGAAATTAAGGGGGAATGCTGAGAAATTAACCATGCAAATAAAATTATTTCTAATTTGGAAGTGAGATGCAAATGATTATAATGTGCTGGGATCTTAATCACAAACAGAAATGGATACACAAACTGTTATTAAAAATACAAATATTAAATTGAATATAGCCTAGCAACAATATAGTGCATCGTTGTAATCAGAATTCAAGAAGAAAAAAATATTAAAGAATGACTAATGCAAGTTGGAAGCTAAATACTACTCATCGTTATATTTTTTTTTATATTGGATGGTTTATGTTTTAGCCACCAGTTGTTCACTACAGTAAATTAGGCACACAGATGTTTATACCAGTAAGGTTTAATGGCAAAACTGAAATAATTCTTTGACTTTGTTGCTAAAATATTGCAGCTTATTTTTTCATATCCTAAGTATTATAAAAAAATAACTTGATTTTCTGTTAACAAGTTCTCAGAAATTCTTTACAGGTGGGAAATTCATCCACTTGTTTGGAAGAAACACCTGGCAGATTGACTCATAAATGCATAATTATTTCAATGAGAACTTTTAATTAATTCTCAGAAATCCTTTTAACAGAAGGACAAAGTTGCAATTGTTAAGCAAAGGAAAATTTGTAGTAGTAACTACTTCTTGGATCTTACCTAGCCATGGAAAATTCTCAGACATTTTAAATGGACATTCTAGCTCTTCTGCAGAAGCAATACTTGGATATTTGCTTTGTCTGATCAATAAATTTCTCTAGCTACTTGGTCGTTTATTATGGCATTGTAGGCATTTTCATTGGCATCTACTAGTCGGATAGAACAGACAACATAATTCCTGCAATTTTGAAATTAAGTTTGCACCAAGGCTGTGGGAGATAAATGCTCTGTCGTCTCCTGGGTTTTAAACCGGTATGAGGTCCAACATAAAACAACCCCAAGACTGTGCCTGTCACTGTTTCTATTTAGTAAATTAACAACATCAACTATGATCACCTTCAAAATAGTTTCCTTCAGAGTTGACACATAGCTACATACGATGTTGCCAATGTTCAAAGCAATTCCACAAATCATTTTCTGAAAGGCTGCTGAGGATCTTCATTGTTTCTGCTTTCACATCTGTAGACAAAAAAATGGGTTCCTTGGAACACTAACTTGACCTTCAGGAAGAGGTAGGAATGCCAGGGAGCCAGGTCTGGCAAATACAGAGGGGGTTGAAGCACAGTGTCGTTATTAGCTAAAAACTGCTTCATAGACAAAGCATTGTGGGCTGCCACGTTGTTTTGATGGTAACTCACCGTTCACTCTTGCCCAACAATGTTTTCCAACGAAGGGTAAGAAAACATCTATATTTGAAAGTGCATCCACTCAAACTGAATGAAGCAAATGAATCTTTGTCTCTCCCCTCCCACTCTTGTTTCTTGAGCAATAGGGTTACTCTTGGGATTTTTTGTGTCAGACCTCAGGTTCTCTACTGGTTAAGAAAATATTCAAATCACAGTCAGCTTCACTGCACTTTCTACCCTGGCTAGTTTGTTAGACACTGAGCAAGAATATGACAAGAGGCTAGCCTAGGTGCTAAACTGTAGAAAGAAGTTAAGAACTGTAAATACTAATCTAAAAGAAGTTTCACATATCAAGTTTAAAGCTATGGTCAATAAAAGAAAAATAATTTGAGTGCCTAAATCCTAGTCTGTCACGCTTTCCCACTGTCTCACCACTTAAACTAGGGTAAATACATTTCAATTTGATTTTAACTTCTCCTTATCTGAGTTTTCAATATATGTGAAATTTCACATTCTTTGAATCTTAGAAAGACTTACGTTAAATTCTGTCATGACAGAGAAACACAGTGTTCCTCTAACTAAGCGTTATAAGGGATTGCATCTAATAACGTACAGGACTGAACCTCTCACTAAATAGATCTTAGTTGCTATCTTAGGGGAAAAAAAACACACAAATCAGTGAAGCAGCAAACAGAAACCCCTTGAAGTGAGTTTAAAGTATCACAGTATTCTATTTATTTATATTATCATCTGCTGTTTAAATAATCACTAAAGAGAAAGACTCAGCCCTAATAGTCTTCTCAAAATTCAGAGTTTTTTCATTGCCCAGGAAGAAATCTTTCACAATGCTATCTAGACTGCTCCAGGTAATAGTTCTCTTCTTCTGATACATGATTATGATACAGTAAAACATAAGATTTGGAACAGAGAGGGAAAAAAGAGCACATCTCCATAGCTTACTTGCAAGCTCATCCATCAAGTAAAGGAAAATCTTGGGCTGAAGTGTTTCTGGACTATGAGGATTGTGTGTATATATCCTATTTTACAGATCAAGGGAAATGTTTATTTTTCCCATCACCACCATTTCCTTCATAGTGGGAGGCTCTCAGCCTTGAAATTCTCAGCCTAAAGATTCTCTTTAGGTAGCTGAACAGAGTTTTTCCTCTTCCCAATGGAATGATGATTTCTGTCCTCTTCCCTAGTCCCTAGTTAGGGTCAGCATTATTTTTCATAAACACTCTGCAGTTTATTTGTCAGATCTGAAATACTATTCAAGCAGATTGTAGAAGCAGTAATTTGAGAACAACCTCCCCTTCCCTCCTTCCCAGGATAAGAATCTGTGGGTTTAATAGAAACTTCAAGAAACAAGGCCAAATACATAAAAGACTGGAAGTACTCAGGGTATTAGATTCTTCTGCCTTCTTTAGATAATGATTAGGTGTTTGACCCTGGGAAAAGAAAGGAATCTATTTATTTTCCCACATCCAAAACTTTTTGGGCAGAATTAGCTGTCTGTACTGAATATAGTACAACAGGATCCAGATGTTTCTCAGTCCTGTATGGATTTCATCAATAAAAGTTAATAACAGAACTATCCATTTCTGGGAAACAGGTAATTAAGTAAAGCTTTACTACTACTGAGAAGTAATCTCAGAGATTAGATAAATTGTCCTTTTAATAAAGCTTATTGATATGTCTTAAAACCTTTAAAATAAAACTCCAATGAGCAATTAAAATATCAGTGCTCTTCATTGCACTGTGTGTTAGTGAAATTACTGAAAGCAGCTATTGGCATTTTTTTGCAAAGCCCATCATAATAATTTCATTAATGTCAGATTTTAATCTTTCACATTAGATGCATCTTAATGATGCACCTAATCTTTCACATTAGATGCACATTATTTAAGTTGGTTTTGGAGTAATGCCATTTACTGATGCAGTAAAACTGCATATTCTACATTGCAATCAAAAATTAGAAATGGTAAAGTCTTCTGATTTTTTTTTCTTTTTTTTGTTGTTTTAATTAAATAACAGTAAGGCAATGTTCAAGTTGAATGGAAACTCCATTCAGGTCTATGGACTTTCCATCTGTGACTTAACTTTGCATCAGGATTTCTAGTCACACTTTGCAACTGAATTTTTTTAAAGAGCTTTGGCAAAATAAGGACAATAAGAAAGTTAAGCAATGACATTCTTTCTTTAGGAATGCTCTTAAATGACTATGTGGTTCTTTGCCCTCACTAAATCATACTACCTAGCCAGAGGAATTTTATAAGCTTCAGTTCATTTACATATCCTTTTCTGAAATATGTGATTGGTGTGCCTGGAAAATAGGCCCATGAGATCGAATTATTCAACACTTCAGATTGTCAAACTACGTGCCACAAATTTTATTCCATGATTACAGCTATTTTTCCTAGTTAACATAATATTTCCAGTCAAATGAAAGAGAAAGGGATTGGTATCAGTGTATGAACTGCTGTTCAACTTTTCATCATGCTTATTAAGGTATGATATATGACTGGAAATTATCTGGGCAAAGTAGCCCAATCTCCTGCTACTCTATAATTCCTGTCACAAACTTGTTTAGATGTGTCTTGAAAGCTAGTAGGCATTTTTCCTTCACTAATCCTTTTGGGAGTTTGTTCCATATTCCTTTAGCATAAGTAGGTCTTTCTCCTCCTGAGAGTTTTGCTATCTATCTTACTCTGAAGTATTTATAAGACAGCAGTCATGTCTGTTCCCGTTATTTGTTTGAATATTTGCATTTTTTTTAATATGCAGTAAATCACATGGTGTTGCTGCTGGTCCCTGATTAGATTGCTGAATCTGTTAAAAAGCAGGAGGAGGGCTGCCTGAACTACTTACAAAATGGTTGTATCAGTAGTTGGGGAATGATCCATTAGGCAAACGCCAATTTGTATAAAGTGCTTTGAGACTGAATGCTGTGCTACTCAATTATATATCTTATTTAAGCTGCTCTTATCAGCAGCTGCTTCATACCTAAAGAATGTCACCTGCCATGTTACAACAGCACCTGGAACTGAAAAGCTCCTTGTAGCAACTGACATACCTCAGTAACTGACTTCACTGACACAGAAACAGGATGGGGAGGGAGCAGGAAAGAAAGAGATGGGGTACTGTTTAGCTGGTGTTAAAAGCTATTCCTTGGTGTAATCTGCTTTAGTGCATTTTAGTGGCTTTTAATCCTTTTAACTCTTTTCTGAGCAAGTGTTTTCCCACAATAAACTAGCAGTTCATTTCTCTCTGTACAAAGCGATGCTTGTTTGATCAATGCCTAATGAAATCTTACCTAAATCTTTAAAGCAAACTATTGATCGAACAATTATACTTCATTTATATTAAAGTGTTATCTGTTTCTCCATTCAGCCTTCTGTTCCTTTATCTGATATTCTATAGACTCTCATTATAACTCTATTTATAAGAACTGACACATTTAGACTGTAAATCAATTTTCCATTTTCATTGTATTGGAGAAATTCCTTTTCAATAGGATTTTGCTCCCTCAAAGGACAGGTTCAGTATAGCACTTCCATTTAATTGATCCACTAGGTTTGCTATTGAAGTACTTGCCAAGGTTGCACAGGTGAAGTAATCCACAGTATTCTTAATGCTGAAAAAGCTATTTCAGTTTAAAATTAATGTTGAACTTTCTCACCTAGAAAATGAACAGCTATTAGGCTGGTTTGTGTGATGCTGAAATAATTTCCTGGTTCAACACCGTGTTGAACTTGTATATCCTGCTTGATATTTTATTCTTTCAGCTCTGCGAAATCACTGGGACTAGCCATCTCCCTACAACTTAGAGACATATATCTTGGTCATTTATAGAATCATAGAATGGCTTGGAAAGGGATCTTAAAAGGGTGTCATCTAGTTCCAGTCCTCCTGCCATGGGTAGGAACACCCTCCATTAGACTAGATTGCTCAAAGTCTCATCCAGCCTGGCCAGGTATGGGGAATCCATGACTCCTCTGGGCAACCTCCTCAGTGCCTCACCACACTCACAGAAAATATAAGAAGTCTTCCTAATATCTAACCTAAATCTGCCTTCTTTCATCTTAAAACCATTACCTCTCATCAGTGCACTCCCTGACAAAGAGTGTGTCCCCCCCTTGCTTTCCTGTAGGCCCTTTTAGGTTCTGGAAGGCTGCTATAAGGTCTCCCCAGAGCCTTGTCTTCTCTGGGCTAAACAAGCCCAGTTCTCTCAGCCTCTCCTCACAGAGGAAGTGCTCCAGCCCTCTGATCACTTTTGTGGCCCTCCTCGAGACTTAGTCTAACAGAACCACCTCTTTCTTGTGCTAAGGACTCCAGAACTGAAGACAATACTCCATGTGAGGTTGCATGAGAGCAGAGTAAAGGGGCAGAATCACCTTCTTTGACCTGCTGGTCACACTTCTTTTGATGCAACCCAGGATACTGTTTGCTTTCTGGGTTGCAAGTGTACATTGCTGGGTCATGTTGAGCAATTAATTGATGAATATGAATAAAAAAGTTTGCTAATGTGTTAAGAGTACTACCTTGAAGAATTTACAATCTCATTAAAGTCTTGAAGAAGGAAGAGCTATATTCTCATCTATGTATTTCAGAACAATGCCCAGAAAATATCTTGTAAAATCCCTCATTAGCAAAAAGAGAAGAAACCTTCTCATTCTTTATTGCTTTATACTATGCCTTCCAAGTCTGAGTGCTGTCCCAAGGCCTGCTTCTCAGAGTTGTGACTGGAAAAAAAATGAACATTTTAATCATATTTTATCTGAAATCCATTATTACACAGCCATGTTTACTAGATCATAAACCTTGTGATGATTCAGCCCCCGAAAATATCCTTCTCTCTAAATTGGAGAGATATGGATTCGATGGGTGGACAATACGGTGGATAAGAAACTGTTTGGATGGTCGTATTCAGATAGTAGTGGTCAATGGCTAGATGTCCAAATGGAGATCCATGACAAGTGGTGTCCCTCAGGGATCCGTACTGGGACCAGTGCTGTTCAATATCTTTATCAATGATGTTGACAGCGAGATTGAGTGCACCCTCAGCAAGTTTACGGTTGACACCAAGCTGAGTGGTGTAGTTGCCACACCAGAAGGACGGGATGTCATCCAGAGGACCTGGACAGGCTGGAGAACTGGGCCTATGAGAACCTCATGAGGTTCAACAAGGCCAGGTGCAAGGTCCTGCACCTGGGTCAGGGCAATCTCCATTTTCAGTACACAATGGGGGATGACATGCTTGAGAGCAGCCCTGCGGAGAAGGACTTGGGGGTGCTGGTTGATGAGAAGCTCGACATGAGATGGCAATGTGTGCTCACAGCCCAGAAGGCCAACCGTGTCCTGGGCTGCATCAAAAGAAGCGTGGCCAGCAGGTCGAGGAAGTGATTCTGCCCCTCTATTCCTCTCTTGTGACACCTCACCTGGAATACTGTGTCCAGTTCTGAAACCCTCAATGTAAGAAGGATGTGGAGCTGTTGAAACGGGTACAGAGGAGGGCTACAAAGATGAATGGAGGGCTGGAGTACCTTCCCTATTAGGACAGGCTGACAGAGTCAAGCCTGTTCAGCCTGGAGAAGAGAAGGCTCGGAGGAGATCTTATAGTGACCTTCCAGTACCTGAAGGGGCCTACTGGAAAGCTGGAGAGGGGCTATTAGTAAAGGCTTGCGGAGATAGGACCAGGGGGAATGGTTATAAGCTGCAGAGGGGCAGATTTAGACTGGACATTAGGAAGAATTTCTTCACTATGAGAGTGGTGAGACACTGGAACGAGTTGCCCAGGGAGGTTATGGGTGCCCCATCTCTGGAGGTGTTCAAGGCCAGGTTGGATGCGGCCTTGGGCAGCCTGATCTAGTGGGATGTCCCTGCCCATGGCAGGGGGTTTGGAACTAGATGGTCCTTTCCAACCCCTACTATACTATTATACTATGACTTTCTGAACAGTCTTTTCACAGTCATCCATCCAGTTTTGTTGATGTATACCCACCCTGAAGTGGTCTCTTCAGCAGAGCACCAAAGGAAAGGTGATTATGCTATTTTCAGTGTATAACTAAGCTTACCAACTTTCTTTTCATAATTTGTTTGGAAATCAACGGTTACATGAAAAAAAAAACCAACAAAATCTTCTCCACATTATTTTAATATTTTATTTCTTGGACATTTTATTGAATATAAATGTAAAAAACACATCTTTCATTTGTTTCCTGTCTAAAGCGTTATATATAATAAAAGTAAATTTTCTACAAAAAATTATTTTATGTTCTTTTTACTTAATTTTTAGATCATCATGTTCATTGCAACTGAAAATCCTTTCTTGGGTCAGTATTATTTACTGTCTTTTGAACAGCAGTGCTTTAATTAGGCCATCATGAGAGTTCTTCATTTCCAATGAGAATAAGTTCAGCTTGTTCAGTATTTCTTCATGAGTTGAATCTTAGAAGCTTGGCGTCTGTTTGATTGTACTACATTGCATTAATGATGGTGTGAAAGGTATGCATAAACATTGAAATGCTTGGATCTGAGAATTTCAGCTTCAGATCATTAATTTCAAAGACCTATAAGCTGTTTGTAGTCACTACTTAGATTTTTAAATATATTATTTCTATAGCCTCTCCAAAGCATACAGAGTCAGAGTTCTCAGATGATCTTAAGTGAATGGAGGCAGATAAATGAAATAAATACAGCCTTAAGTCACTGTCGGAATATGAATGTAGAAAAGCTCAAATATTTTTAACACTCCAGTACTTGTGAACTTAAAACACTATTAAACATGACTGTATTACTTATATCTTTTATAACTACTGGAAAGTAGTACTTTTAAGAGATTCTGTTAGATCTCAGTGAAATTATCATCATAACCTTGAAATTTAACTTGCCCTTTCTGGTATTTTCTAATTTGAAGTACTGAATTCCATTTGTTAGTGCTAACTCCCTGAAAATAAATACGTCAGTTCAGTACAATAGTTAGGTCTTTTAAATTTCAAAATTAGAAAATTAATGCGAGAGAGGCCTTTTGGATATTTTGAGACTGTGGGATTACTGTGCTATAAGAGAATTAAAAATGAACAATTAAAAATGAACAATACACATGAAAAAATCTTATACTTGCATATAAGTAAGGACATAAAGCTTCCTACATAAAACTTTGTAACTTATACTGAAGAGAAAAAATATTTCTGAACATATTTGTTTCATCACTGTTAGTATCTGATGTTGTTCTCACGTGGTATTTTTGCATAAAAATTTGTAAACTTCTGAAAACAAAAAACAAACAAAAAATAAAGAACAAACTGTGTTTATTTTTACTGTGTGTTTCTCTCTGGAAACTGCCTTTGTTCCTATATTTCTGCTATAATAGTCACTGTGATACTTAATATTTTTTTTTACTTTGAATTGTGATGACCTACTTCATCACTGTAGATTTTGTGAGATCGTTTCAGCGAACGATATACATTTTCAGGAAACATTTCCACTTATCTTGGTATCACAAATGTAAATGGTTCATTCCTAGGTTTGAATAAAGATGTTAAAAACAATTACTAGCAATGACGAATACTCATGAGATACATTTTGAAAACTGGCACTTTTTAAAAAAAAAGAATCTCAAATACTATAGGTAAGTCAGAGAAATACTAGCTGAATTTCAAAATATCCCTGCCAGGAGTCACAAAATATAGAGAAACCTAGACTCATTTGCACTTAAATAGATACACTTGCAAACTGGGACATTTCTGCTACTTTGAGCGCTGAAATAGAGAACCTTTCCCTTGGCTGTGTGTATACAACTGAGTAGCTGTAATGTACAAAACAGGCTGCCTGTTACCGTGAAAAAAAAGCAGGAAGACATGTTAGATTAAAATTATACCACAAATTGGAGCTTACACAATTCTAACCATGAGTTAAGTGTTATACATGGTAATTTCATGCTACAACGAATCTCAAGAGTTAATTTCAGAAAGGATTATCTACGTGGCATGCAAATGTCTGCATTTCTGCAGTGAAACATGGTAGTCTAATGGCAGGTGTGAATAACACAATGTACTAATTGCTGTAATTTAAAGATCACAACAATGATGCATTCTGGTGGTACTGTGAAACTTAATTATTAATTTCAGTTGTGATTTGGGAGGCTGAATTTGACTGGTACCCCTCCAACACGTCATATTCAAAACCAAATGCAGTGGAATATAAGTGAGGTTATTGAGGAAGACTTTTGTGTCCTAAGCTAGTTGATATTTTGTTTTAGATATCATCTAAAAACTGTTACCACAATGGCAATTAATATGAAGACTGTTTCTGAACTACAATTTCAAATGAGTTTCTGACTGATTGTTTTTGTCATCTTTTGTATACCTGTTAATAATCGTTGCCTTTTGAAATGAGAAGGAACTTTAGAAGAAATGCAAAAGGTAAGTTGTATAGGTACAAACAGCAAAACCAAACTTCCTCAACTGTTCTGCCGGTTAAATTCCAGCTTACTTTTACAGACTGCTAATTCACTCTCAGGGAATTCTTTGATATGGGGAAAAAAACACCACCACCACAAAAAAAAAAAACCAAAAAAACCAATAACCTAGAGTCCTCATTAAAATTTGTGAAACTACCATTATCCAGGCTTCAGCACTATATAATTTGAATTATACACAGTACAGTGACTGATAGCAAAACCCAAGAAGGTTATCTGTAATTACTGTAACACTTATTTTCCTTCTAGCAGAGAGGAAGTGATGGAAATTACCCATATGCTTCTTAATCTCATAGAAAATAATTCAAAACATACATCAGGAAGTGAACTCAAGCCATTCAAATGCAGGATAAACTATGTCATGTTTTCCTCTCTGAGTCTGTAACTTTCCAATATTCTCAAACAGTCTACAGGTTATGGATACAGACTTTTTCCTAAATTATTCCTCAATTCTAAATCTTACCTGCTGGAACCCTATGTCATTATTTTTTCTAACTTCCCTGCAGTAAATGATTTGTTCTTTCTGTGTATCAATAATGTAAAATGCCAGGCTCAAATCAAAACAAACCACCCCAAAAAATGTAAAAAACAGAAATCTGCTCAACACAACCTTAGAAGTTGCTGTAGATAGTAAAAAGTTTACACTAGTTAAAGAATACGTGAAACTTCTACAGTACACGAGGAAAATCCTCTAGGGTTTGCTAAATGCACACAGGAAATGTATCAAACTCAAACTAAAATCCTTGAGCTGAAGTATTTGGACAACGAAAGAATCCTGGGGAGTAGCATTATTATCCGGTTCATATTCTTTCTTCACCATCTGCTAGTAGACAGTTTCAGAAACAGATTAATTTTCTCTTAACCTAGTGTGCTCTTTAAGTTCAACAGAGTCATACTTTCCGGTTTCCCTTTTTTAATACTAAACAGATCTACTCATGAGAGGCAAGATGAATGAGGGAAAAGAAGAAACAAACAAAAAAAAGCCAATAAACGTGTGCAAAATAGATGAGAAGCGTTAAAGATGAGGCAGATAATAATGCTTAGTTGAGTCTGATCTGTGGTCAGCCTGATTGGATGGGGACCCACATCTTCTGGGACTGCATGCTTGGCAGCAGTTTTCTACATCCTCCCCACAAGCAGTAGGGGTGAACGAGTGCTTCAAAAAACAGAAAGCCCCAGTCATTAAATGTCTGGCAAGCTTGATATTTGCCCTGATCCTTGTCAGGCCCTAATCTTTGTTGGGTCCTTGTCCAGACAGTCATAGGTGCTTCAGACACTTATCGTGCTGCCAGCTGTATGTTACTGTGTAAACAGAAAGAAGGTAAATTACAAACATGTTAAATAGAGATGACATTAATTAGAGGGGGAATACCATGGGGTGAAGCTTATAAGAAAGCACCATTTAAATAAGACCTTGACTACAGCTGCCCAGCTTTATCTCATTATGTATTATTATTATTATTAGGTTATTGGGCTGGGAACACTAACCAAGGACAGTTAATTATTATGGAGAAGGCTTGCACTAAAGTCTTGGACTGTATCTGCCCTTCTCTAATGGTTTATGTACACATGGGAAAGAAGCCAAGACATGCAGATGAACTGTTAAGTTTCTCCATCCATGTAGTACATTTATGACAGAAGCCCAGATGGTGATAGGGATTTAGTTAACAACAGGTCATTGACTTAGGACATGAAGAAAGTCAAGAGATTGGGCTCAAGTGATGTAGCCAAGGCTGCTGGTGGTTTAAGCAGAATATTTAAGTTAGAAAGCAATAAACTTCTTGAGGGAAGAATTTGCATGGATGTGTTCATCACTGCTAAAGGCTGGACTCACTTTGCCATCCCAGGCTTGGATACCACAGCCAGGTGGAGCACATGTCCCATTCCCTTGAGACGGTGGTGCTGATCATAACTGGACAGGTGGCTTTGTCTGATGTGAGCTTACTATGCAGAGTTGATGTGTGTACGTGTGAGAGACAGAATAGAAATTGTTGTCCAACTAATACACCCATCTCACTTAGTAAATAAAACTTAGATTTTATGTCATAGCATGGTTTGGTTTTATCACATCTAGTTTTCCCTGTGACTGAGAACTCAATAAATAAAATAAAATAAAAAAGGAAGCCCCTAACTTCGCAAGACAACATTTTCTCGTTCACCTACTTCTGTTCAGTTATTGTGATTTGCAAATATATACACAAACCCTTATTGTTCCTTTCTGTGTTTGCATCTCACAAAAGCTGATCCGTCACATAGGGAAAACACAGTTCACAAGAAATGTCTGTGAATGGGAGAAAGATTGGCTGATTTCCACTGTGGTAAAAGTATTTAGGAGGGACTATGAGAAGAAAATACAACAAGTTGAAAAAGCTGTAGGTTGCAGAAGAAGGCTGGGAGAAGACAACCATGTATTGTCTTCCGAGATTGCTATACAGTCAAGAAGGCACCTGTGAGTCTTGCTTCCAAAGCTGAAAATGGAGGGTAGGAAGTGACAGGTGACCACAGAGAGTATTCTACTGCTGCTAATCAAAAAATTAAGGTCAGTAACGGTGACTGCTTTAATAAGGATATAGCTCTCTCCTATTATCTGCTTTTGCATCTTCCCGTGCTCTGCAGACAGTGATTGTTATTCCAGCTTGAGAAAGAAATATGTGATTCTCTGAGGAAGTATGTACAGCTGCTTATTCTACTTTCTTCTAGAGGTGGTGTTCTCTTTTGTACAGTCAGTCTTGTTAGAAGCCTCTTTAAAGTTATCCTAGTAAATAAGTGACTGGGTTTTATGCCCATCTTCTGTCACTCTCTAGAATAAATAATGGATATTTTATTGACAGTGTGTTAGTCAAAGACATTCAAGATGACGACGGGAGCAATGACAATGCGTAAGTTAAAGACATTCGAGATGGGGAAAAAAAAAAAACCCAACTAGGAGACACAAGTAGATTGCTAAGTTGGTAATAGTAACTCAAGAATTTCAGAGGAAAAAAAATGATAATTTGGACCAGAGTAAAAAGCAGGGGTGGAAGATGGCAGTTTAGCAAAGTTGAAGATCTTTCTATACCATGGAACTACAGACATCTATATATTCATGACCTGTTTGGCCTTCAGAGACATTTGTTGAGTGCCTACACTGAAAGTGGAGAGCATACTCGTCTTTAACTTTGTGGCATGCTAGTCTAAGCTACCCATTGTGTCTGTTAGGTCATTATTACGTTATGTCACAGAATCACAGAATCACAAGGTTGGAAAGGACCCATTGGATCATCGAGTCCAACCATTCCATAATTTGTGTTCACATAAATTGTGTATAATTCTGTTCACGGTCTTTGAATGTAGCTAAGAGTGTCCAAAAAAAAAAGTGGGACTAAGAGATGATTGCACCTTCCCCAGCACCCCAACAACTCTTATTGTAAAATTTTTCCCATTCACATGAAAGGAAGCAGCCCTGCTATGATGCAATTTCTATTCTTTCCATCTTGTCCTGAAGTTATGGGCTATGATATTAGCAAACAGAAATTTAACAGTGAATTTTAATTTAGCCTGGAAATGGTGTTATGGACACCAGTCTGCACTTGAAAAGAAGCCAAGAAAATACACCTCAGATTAGCATTTTTCTTATAAGAGTTTTATTATTCAATTATATTAACCTGCACTATCTCAAAGCTCTGGGTTTCATTTCTTTTGAACTTCAACCATCTTCCCAGATTTCTTTAAATTCTTTCTCTAAAGCTTATTACAGATGAAAGAAACATTTCCTTTTGCTTTCATTAAACAATATTCAGAAATCCAAATGTTTTTTCCACATCCTGTATTAATATGGACTTTTTGATCACCTCTAAAATTACAGCATGACATTTATTCTAATTCATTGTTTTCGTACCATCGGTGAGATTTTAATAGAAAAAAAACATTGTTATTGGTGATGTAAATTAATTACTTGGTTAAGAAAAAAGTGAACTATTTATCTTCAGAAGATTTTATCAGATTACAGGTTTCTTTTCTGTATGCAAAGAAAGAATGATGTGCATAAACCTGTTTTCTATAAAGCCAGAAATATTAACCTATGACTTTTAAATTAAACTTTACTTATGCTGTTCTCAGGAAGCTCTAACTCGTTCTATTCATGGAAAACAGGTTTTCTTTTAAACGGTTCTTGAGTGAAGTAAACCAGCCTCAATATAATGATAATAGAGTGATTTTGCACTTCTAAAGGGGATTTTCACTTCAGGCTTTCAAAGCTTCTTAGAAGCATTAAAGATGAGATTTTTAAAAGGAAGTCATATTAGCTTACTTATACTTTTGTTAAACTCTGGAAAATTCTCAGTAACTTCAGTCAGAGTGAAACCAGGCCAATGCTAAAAATCTTGGCATACCCTTCCCCCACACCTTCTAAACCCTTAAGTTATTTTGCATAACTGATGGATTTAGGAAGTAAATACTCCTTATTCTCACCTCACAGATCCATGATCCACTCGAAAAGCAGGACAGAAAGAGCTGTGGTCACCTCGTTCAGAGGTCTGGGCTTGAGTTTCAGAATGGTATCATAAATATATTATGATATGCTTGTCTGTTGTCTGACTCAGTCAACAGTTATATGGACTCATTAAGCAGCAGCAGAACTTTTAAAAGTTGATTTTTGGCCCCTAGATAAAAGTCAGGTAAATCTTGTAGATAGGCATTAGTAAAGGGCTCCTAAATTCTTCTCTGTTGGTGTGTCAGGTGATTTTTCTTCTGGAAATATTATGGGAGGAGGAAAGACCCTTCGAGGCTGAGGCTAGACCTTATTGCAGGTCACTGCCACCTGAAAACAGAGGTGTCCCTGACTTCCTGCACCTCATTGCCAGGTGGGGAAAAAAGAGTGATGGGATGAGAGGAAATTGCAGAACTTGTGCTCAGGGCCCTAGTGGTCTCATTATAAGTATTTGTGTTTAATAGAAGTGCTAGTATACACCGCTGCTTTTCCTCTCTCGAATATGGAGGAAGAAGCCTTTCTTTCAATGTGTTATTTTTCCTGCAACAGTACTAACATTATGTCAGTGTCAATACCCGTCCATTTTCTGAGTGTTGTATATGATCTCAGTTACTCAATCACACATTTTTTACAAATGATTGTTAAAACTTTGTGTCATTGCACAAGAAAAAAAATATTTAAGCAAAGAAGAAGTTTTCAGTGTTCTCTATTCTCCTGTCTTCCCAGTAATGTTTGCTAGTAGTAATTCTAAGCTCCCAAGCGTCAGAACTGAATCTTTTTCCAACATTTCTGATTCAACTTATCTGCTCATTTTCATAGGTGTATATGATTTAATGAATGTAGTTGAGTAATTTGCTAAACTACCTGAGGTACGGATCTTGATCATATTCATTTGGAATTCTTGGCCATTAGTTTTTTCTTTCAGACTATGGGACTATGGTTAATATAGACTACTCACTATATGTGTGAAATTGAAGACCTTCACGATCCTCCCTAATTCCTCAGAAGTATTTTCTAGTTTATTACCCAAAATTAGCTCATTGCAGATACTACATCGAGTGAATATTGCCTTGGTGATTCACTAGAGTGCTGGCTAATCTTTTGATAAGTTGAATTACTGGGGAAAATATGACAGCATAATCAGCTGTCAGATATTTCTTCTGAATTTGAATAAATCATTTGCCTGTTGATGATAGATATATCATGAATTGTCAAGGAGAAAGATAGCAGTTTAATACAAAAGATGGAACTCTGGGGCATACAATATTCTATTAAATCAGAGGATGAAATTTTTTTCACAACTAAAACCAAGAATGAAATAATAGGCCTCTTAGAGCAACAGTGAAATACTGGAAGTTGAAGCAGACTATGGATTTTTATGCATTACAAATTTATTATTGATTGATTTTCAGATTCAGATTTTGAAAGTAATGTCCAATGCATCTCACCTGGAAACATCAACGTTTTGAAAATGTGACAATCAGAGGTGGCAGAAATAATTTGATTGGAAATCATTTACTATGTAATATGTAAATGAACTTTTATAGGAAAACGGTGATGATATTTTTTCAATAGGACATTCCAAAAAGGAAAAGAAAAGGGAGAAAAAGCAGTAACTTATGATTTAATTCCTAATGATTTTTCTTTTTCAAAATAGGAAAATTTACCAAATTTGAAAACATATTATTTTCCTTTTCTGACTTTTTCCTGATTTATTAATACTTCAGTAAAAAAATTTCTACGAATTCCTAATAATTCACTACAGGTTTTGGAACTTGTTTATTCCCATTTCTATTCCTTTTATTTCCTAGAACTGTACATCCTACCATTGCAAAACTTTATGGTTTTAGAAAACTTTGCATGTCAGAAGGAAAGTGTGTTAATGATATAAATAGGCTTTTGTATTCATGTCTTTAACAGCTGCTTATCTTTGTTTGTGAAGAATTGTTGATGTAGCCTTAATCATTTGGTGCTTATAAAGGAGTTGGTCATAACACAATTATGTGTTCTTCCCCCCCCTTATGTAGGCATAAATAAATGTTTTACTGCTGAACATTACTTTTTCAAATAAGTTTACATTTTTGTCATACTTGCATAAATATCTATTATGCATATATTTTCTAATTTGTTTTCCTCTGATTCCCTATGCTGAAAGGGATTATTACAATTTGATGCCCAAGGACACGTTCTGTGTAGGTTTGAAAACAGATTACCACTAAAGTCAGAGGGACACCTTGTGTCAGTACAGTGTGTTTGTCAGTAAGCTACAACCACATGTAGGAAACATGCAGCCACTGAAGTCAATGAATGATGGTTTCATTTCAACACAATAGTTATTTACAAAAAATAAAAATAAAATAAAATAAAATACTGCCTTTGAAAGAGACAGAGTTTGGTTAAATGTCTAATTCAAAGCAGTGAATCGTTAAATGTTTTTACCTTCACAAACTAAGGATAAATACAATCACCACTTTGTGCTCCATGTAGTGTAATTGTTTAGTAAGACATATGTTCAGAGACTGAGCAAATAAACTTGGTTTATTTGGAAGGCATTTCACAGTCAATATTTCTCTCCTAAAGAAGAAAAGAACAAAGAATGAACAAATGGTAAAAATTTTTAGTTTTTTTTTTTTTTTTAAATGCATTCAGGGATGGATTTCAGGTATTTTTCTGGTAAGAAACTGTGTAGATGAACATGTAGTATGATAAAAAGAAAAGCAGAAACTTGTTACTAGAGTAAATAGCACCACTCTTGGACTGCAGTGCAGCCTCAGCGGTGCTGTGTTTTGTTCACTGAGACAAATTAGAGTGACAAGAAAGGTTTAAAAGTTAGAAAGGTTCTTTCCTTGACGTGTTTAGTTTGGTGAAATTGGGTCTGCGGCTAAAAGTAAAACTGACCACTGTACTCCCTGACAGTTCCTGAAACAGAAAGAATTCACATCCCTCTTCTTGGTCACCCCTCTGTAGGTCTTCTCAAGGAATCACAAGCTCTGAAAACAACAGATTGCCATTAGGTTTATAATCCTTGTGCCGCTAGATGTCCCTGTGCAACAAACTTTTATACTGGGAGGTCTGCTGTGGCGAAACTTGGAAGAGCAGAACAGCAGTGACAGGATACGCAGAAACACTAATATAATTGGATCGAAGGGAACTTGGCATTTTTTTTTTTTGTTAGATGATAATTAGGGTAAATAGAAACAACGCTGAAGATTATCCACTCCATGCCAAATATTCATTGACACAAATGTAGGGTCGATGGCATGTCATTGACATTCAGCATTATTTAATTGTCCGTGTAATGTCTTTGTCCACAAGAGTAAAAATGATGCATTGAAATCAGCCTGTAATGAGTGGCTACCCTACCTGTTCATCCAACAAACTTGAAATGCCCTTGGTGCTCTGTATGGAAAGACAGATTTAAAGCAACAACAAGTAGCCGCTATTTACAAAAATAGCTAGGTATTACTTTAATTAAAGCAAACATTCGCGTGTACTGATTTGAAGATGAAAAAAAGAGTATTCTTAAAGAATCAGAACCGTACATCTATACTGAAAAGCACTGTGTCTAAATTATACTAATTTAGAGCTAAAAAAATTCTCTGTTGATAAATTAGAATTTTTTAGGGATTACAAATATGTCAAATGTTTGCAAAATAATTTGGACAGTAGTATGCTGCAGGGATACTCGTGTCTGAGCAGCACTAGAGAGCTGATGTGTAGCAATTATTTTGTTGTCTCCTAGAGGAACTAAACTTGGCAAGAAAATCATTACATAAACCCAAACATATTAGATGTCTGCTTGTTGTGGGTATAATTTTGTTTGTTTTCTTGAAGAAAGCTTTTAGGCTTGGCTCTTTCCTTTCATAAACACTAGAATATTGTTTTGAACAGCAGGTTTCCTATGGATTCCTGCTTCAGACATCCAGCTTCAGGAAAAGAGGCAGGTCAAATCCATTGTTAATTTAAAAATATTGCTTCTTTCATTAAATATTAGAGTTTTTTTTTTTTGGAAGACAGCATATATTTGATCAAGATTTCGGTGTAAATCCATTGGTTTGGGGTTTTTTTTCTTTTTTCATTTTTTCCCTCCTTTTTTTATTTTTTCCCTTTTTTTTCCCTCTTTTTTTTTTCTCCTCCTAAAAGAAGATTTTATTCATCCTCTGCCAGTAGCTCTTCCTTAGGTAGTAGAGGCATAATATAAAGTAATTTTGATTATTTCTAAGGTATTCCCCACAGAGCACATGACACACAACCTGTCTCAACTGGAATAATCTAGCAAAGGTAATTTGCAAATAGTCATTTGGCATATAGTAGTCATTTCTTTGCTCATTTTTTGCTCATCTGTTTGAGTGTAAAAATAAACATATAAATAATTGTCTAGGTTATTTCTTCACACAGTTATTTTCAATGATGTTAAGTTCAACTGAGTTTAGGGGAGTTGATAAATGTAGAAACAGAAATATCCATAGATATCTCTTGTGACTTCGAAAAGGTTTCCCTTTGTGTTCATCATGAAATCATGAAGAAACAACCTGTAAAGATTCCTAAGTGATGGGGTAAATATACACATATGTCAGTGTGTGTATAGAGTAATAATAGGAACAACGCTAATAAATGTTCCCAGGCACTTGATCCTCCATATGGTTATTTGCATGTTCTGGGCATGAATTTGGTGAAGGACAATTAACGCTATCAAAACTGTTTAGCAACAGTTTCTAGCTCTATGGGTGTTTGCATCAAACGGAACACTGTCATGAGCAGTTTTGGGACTCTTTCTCCAGCTGACCTTTGTGCCAGGGAAGCAGCATGGACACGTTTGATTATGATTATGATTTTCATTTGGCTTGCTACTGTAGACTGAATTTCTACAGCCTGTGCACACAGGAGCTTCGTATTGGACTCAGTTTTGAAGTAGGTGTGAAGATACATCTACTATTTCATTAGAATTGCAATGGGAAAGCAGATCAAGGTATTCATTGCTCTAAGGGAAAAGCTCCATAGTGAATGTGTGCAAGAGGGTGTCCACTGTGAGAAAAATTTAAAGGAAATTATTTTCCATTAATAAAATTCCTTTTTTAGTTTTAGAAGAAATCAATAGCTTTGTTCTAGTATGGAACAAATGAGACATGGATCTTCTGTGTTGCAACCTAGTGCACTGTTGCTAGACTGCCAGGCTGTGTGCTCAGTTTTGTTCTAAGGAAAGTTACACACAAGTAGCAATAGTGTTATATTTATAGCCAATCCACAGTGCACTGTTTCTGCGAAGCTTCATTCTCGTCACTGCATCCTGTGTGATCAGCAGGAATTGTGGAGAGATAAATAAACCCATGAATTTGTGTTAGGATCCCCACTGACATGCGTGTACCACTAACTCAAGCAGTCAAATATGTGACAGCAACAGCGTATTAGGCAGGAGCAGCTAAGAGCGAAAACCAGCTGCTTCTGCCTTATTCTTTTTCTCAAACAGCAGAAACTGTATTTCAGGAATACGCTCAGGTTTATGCATCAGATTTGTCAGATAATTTTTCATTACCGTTGCTCAAGGACACAGCACATGACAATTTTTCCTATTGCTTGTGCCAATTATTTATGCTTCTTCTAATGGATATCTTTGACTGATTTGAATGTTTTATTAGATAAAAGGCAAAATATACTGGAGCCGTACTGGACAAATGTAAGAATCTTTAGAGAAAATTTCTCTCAGGCTTTAAAGGGCTGTTTAGGTTGAACTCTATTTTAGAGATTACCTTAGATCTCAGAAGTAGACAGATTTTAAGTAAAATTAGCATGGAATCACATTAAATTTCAATTTGCTGCTACTGTCAGATGGTCATTTCTGCAGGGGAACACAATAACTGCTCAGTCGATTACAACAGCACAGAGCATATCAGGAAGTAAAAGTATATAAGTGAAACATATGAATGAATTTTATATTTGAAAGGCATAACTATCTACCACAAATCTGGCTGGTAACTCAGTACTGATATTGCTAATTTTGTGAAAGTGCCTGGAGATGTTTAATACCAAAATGACGAAGACATTAATTTCCCGTCCCATACAGAATATGTCAGTTCCATCAGCACAGCACAAGGTGATTGATGATTACTTGCTAAATAGAAACACTCCCACATGCTGTATCTCCAGTGTGGCTTTGTATAGGTCCCACAATTACTCTAGAAGACAACCATCTAAACTTCCCTAAGGAAGAGAAAGATACTTTAGGTGATTGACAATCAGACATTTAAGAAAGAAGTTTAAAAGTGTCACAAACAATGCCCTTCTCTTTTAACCTCTATTTTGGCTATCAAGGGAACAAGAAAGGCTAAAATACCTTTAACTGAGGTCATGGGTCACTATAGCAGTGACTGTAGCAGTAGGAAAGGAAGCTTTGGAAAGACTGTCCTGATATTTTAAAATCAAATTCTCTCTATTGACATACTACCATAAAGGAGAGGATTTAGTAAAGATATAGCATTATGCTGCAAATTGTTGAGGGAAGCAAGAATCCAAACACACTGAACCATGAAAAGGCCTGGAAAAACTTTGTTCTGCAGGGTGACACATATTCTGATTTAATTTTTAAAAGCAAAAAAACAAAGGTGAATGCAAGTTCCTTTCTTTGAATAGTTCAGTTCTTTATGCTGACCTTTTGGTGTCCCAGAGCTTGCACAGCTCTGGAGGTTATGACTAGTTCCTGATGAGCTGTACCCAACAAATGGAATCATAACTCCCTTTCTTAATTTGCTTCTTATTTTTTATCTTAGAACAAGATAAATTCAAACATACTGAATTTTAAGAGACAATCCATTAGAGATGACTGTGTCAGCAGCATGTCATACAGTTTTTAATGATTTTTGTACATTAAACTTGCACGGAGATCTCAGCTGGGAAAGAAACCTCTGAAAACAGGATTTTATTTTTTCTTACCTTTTTTGACAGTGATGGTAAAGATATTACAAAAAAGGTATTAAAAAACTGGTTCAAGACAGATAATTGCTTATAATAATACAGATGTGGGAAGTCAGGAATTTCAAAACTCCAAGGTTTGGTTCTCCAGAGAGATTTACTTTTCTGAATTGGAAACTTCCATGGTTGTCATCTCAAGGAAGGGAATTCAAGGTCCCTATACTTTCCTTTTCAAAGAACATGAAGCTCTTGGATTGCTGGCTCGAAATGGGAACCCCAAAGGTTTAAGATTTTATTGTGTCAGAATTCCCTGGGGGAATTCAAAATATTTCCAAATCCCTTACTCCAAATAGAGTCAGAGACCTTTACTAATCCTCCTACCACACAATTACATACACTGCTGAAGAAACACAACATATTTCTGTTTTGCTTTATTGAGAACTGAGAGAGAGAAAGAGGGAGAGAGAGAATTGATTAGAATTCTACTGAGTTATGGGGCAAGGAGAAATGTCTCTTGCCAATCCATAGCTATTCATCTGTGTACTAAAGACATCTAAAAGACTTGTGTTCTGTATTTTCCAAAGGGTCAATGTGTTTAGGTGTCTTTAGAGGTCACTCTTTAAATATGTCAGTTTCTGTTAATCTAGCTCTTGTGCTTTCAATTCCTCTTCCACCCTGCTTTGTAGACCAATAAAAATGTCAGTCACAAAAGGCAGTTTTGACTGTCTCAGAGCCATTTACTTCCATTCCCTGCTTCTCTAATTTCTTACTGGTTTATTTGCAGAAAGAATTTATAAGGCCTAAACTAAGATCTCTCCATCCTTGATTATGGCAAAATTATGGTTTTGTTTTCCTTAAACCCTCTGCGGTTAAATAAGCAATATCCTTTTAACAAATACTTACGGAAATTCTGCCTCTCTAGAAGATTCTTTCTGTAAGATTTTCTTCCTTCCTTTTCTACAGATCATTTACAATATCCTCACAATGACAGGAAAATAATGAAATATTACACTGGCATGTAATCAGCATGATGTTTCTCCAGAACTATATTACATCAAATCTCCAGCATAGTAGCATTACAGCAGAATCACTTTAACAATGATTTAAACTAGCGTATCATCAGTGCTACTGCACATCACTTCAGAGAGAGAGTATGTTAATGCATCATCAGATTGATGTTGCTCTAGCAAGAACTATTAGCATAATGGAGAGGTGATGTAAGTACAATAGGTAAGATTTCTGCTGCTGCTGTATTATTAAGTATTAGCATAATGCGAAGGTGTTTTAAGTATGGCAAGTCCATTTTTCCTCTTAATCATTTTTCCAATTAATTTGTCTGTGGAAAGTCCATATGCATTACCTTTACACATGAAGGACAGATTGTGTTACCGTGGTGCTTATAATTAATTTAATTAGGACGATCAAGCCTGATATTTGCACTGCTTAAGTGAATGAAAATTTTGCTGTTGATTTAAAAGAAACAAGATAAAATTATAGTTGAGAAACACTGCCTTGTGTGTTATAAGTAACTTTGATGCTGAGGGAAAGTCTAACCTGATACACTGGCTGCAAATTGAGGCAGGTTCCTTCCTCTCACGGTGGTTCTCCTATATTATTATCGTGTTTATGATTTGGTGTGACAGTAAACTGACTATCTGAGCTATCTTATATGGGTCATGTCTCACTGAGAAGTCTGTCTTTCGTATTGAGTCTGAGGTGTTTTTTGTTACTTAAAACATTTTTGTTGTGATATTTTTATCACTAGTACAGCACACCAGAACTGCAATGTAGGTTCTACAGCCTTCTAATAATACTCTATTAACCTTTAATAAAGACTTAATAAAGTGAACCAGAATAGGAAAAAAATTCTTTGTATGTATTTTTACTCTTCATAGAAGAAAGCTAACTTTATTATAAAATATGCTTCTCAACTCAGTAATTTTGTCTGTTACAGCTGCAAAATGATTCATACAGTAGAGAGATGGAGAATTTCTAAGTTGAAGAAAATAGATGGTACATTCAAGCAAAATTATTTGAATTTTTATAGAGAAAAGCCCTTACCTCATGCTCCTGAGAGGGCTGCAGAAGCGATGCTGCTTCTCAGAGAGATAGTAGGGAAAGGAATTGAGTTAACAGAGTGCTATAGTTGTGCCCCAAGTCAAGAAGAAGGTAGGGCCAGAGGCTAAGGGGGTGGGAATGAAAGAAATAAGCTGAAGACAAAGGGAAGGAAAAAAATATCTATTGGTCTAAAGAAAGGAACGTAGTGTTAGAAAGTGGAAGACTGGGATTGCAGCAACAATGAGACCAAAGCATTAATCAGCAGCAGGATCAAAGTGGATTGATACCAGGTTTTGGCCAATAACCAAAGCAACAAAAGTTTCTAAACCTACCACAACTCAGTTTAGATCCCTGAAAACACCTTGACCACCTTGATCTCCTCACTGCTCTGAGGTGGAAAGGGCAGAAAGGTTCCGGCTTTATTTCTAGCCTGAATACATTGTTATTGGCTATATGTTCCTATCTTTGTGCTCAGAAAGTCATGACCCATGTACTTTTCTTGCAGTTGGTGGCTGAGACCAACTGGGCTCTGAGACAGTTGAAAAATGCTTGAAATGGAAGGCAGCATTACAAAGTGACAATGTGGTGATTTTGAGCAGAATTGCAAACAAAAACTAGCCCTTAGCTCTTTAGGATTGCTTCCAAGCCATAAATATTTTTTTTCCACTCATTCAAACCTGCATCAAAACCTCGATATTGTTTACACTGTAGTTCAGTACATCTCACAACATTTGCAGAAAATATTTTTGCTTCCTTGTGACACCTTTTATGCACAAAATTAAGTATTAAACCCATTTGTATAGCACAAGGTAACTTAGTGACAGATACTCTGAAGACTTCTAGTACTTCCATAAGGCAGGAGGCAGTGTTGAACAGAGGCATATCTGGGTTCCTAACTAGCACATTTCCACACTATGTTAAAAAATCCTGCCACAAAACCACATTCAGAGTTCCACCCTTCATATTTAAGATATTGCAGTGTATCAATATTTCAGTAGAATCCTGTGCCTAATGTCACTGGTGTTTTGTGAAATTAAAAGCATTTGATGTATCAGTTATATGTATCTGTTCATATTCAGATATCAATAGTTAAAATTCACAAAAATCTAGAGACAGAGTTGTGTGACTTAAGCACCTTAGGAAAGGTTATCCTGAGAGTTCCCTATATGGAAATCATAGCAGAAAATTTTAATTGGATATATTTGAAATATCAGTAGACAGCATTGAGATTGTTTTCCATGGTTCATAAGGAATTTGTTGAACAAGGAAGAACATTTTGCATACTCCTGTTGTACTCCCAAGCTGAAAGTCTCTTGTAACTTTTGTCTCTACTGTTTTGAGATGTAGACTATGAGAACAGATTCCACTGAAAGGAATTACAGGGCAAAGGCAGGTAGGGCAGAGGTGCCTGATAAATGTGATTTATAACAGGCCTCTGACTCAGAACGTCAGCTTGTTATGTGATAAATATTACACATGTAGCCCAGTGTATTCACTGTCCTCTAACCGTGCAGAAAACAAATTTTAGAGCAACTTTTCAACAGCCTTGTAGCAGGTCTGCACTGGAAATCAGTTCCCAAGAATCCATTAGCATTCCAAGTCACTGAGCAGCAGGGCAATTCTCAGCCTCCCCATGAAACACATCACAAGTGATTTAATGTTAACACTAAAAGGCTTTGTTGTGGTTAAGCAGCTCCATGAGTGCTGTGTCACCTACCTCACTGCCCCCAAATGATTTAAAAAAGGCTCCTCTGTCTGGTCAGTAACCAAGGAGGCCTAATTCTAATTCGAGCTGCTAAATGATTATGCTCAGCCTTCTGTTTTTTCTGCAGACAAGCAGCCTGCAGGATTTAGCATTTTACCTCTTGCTTACCTAGTCTTCTCTCTGGGCTCTGACTAGACTTGACTCAAATGTCTGTGACCATAACAGTGAGATGACAGTAGCATTTATATCTGAAAGGCAGAATTGCCAATCCGACCTCATGGGAAACTGTGTGCATGCAAAGAGTAGTGATGCTACCAGAGTCAAGGGTACTCATTAGTACTTCTTTATCTTTTGCTGTAACACTACAAGAATTTTAAAAATAATGTAATGATCTTTTATTCTTTGCAGGTACAAGGCCTTGCAAATATATTTCACAAAGATGATGAGATATTAAGTACTTTTTATTCCTTCCATCACAGAACGTGACAAAAACTAGAATAACCATTAAATACTAGCAGATATTAGCAGCACCCAAGTCAAATGACATGTCTGAGCAGCCTTCATCTAAACAAGGTCTGTATTAGTGGGTGTTTGTTCTCTTTACTCAAGTTGTCCAAAGCTGGCTCTCAGTTTCTCAGAGTATAAAGGCTCAGGAATAATTCTATAGGAATCTGACAGGTATCATATTCTCTCCTAATGAAAAAGAGAGTGGGTGGTGTTAGGATAAAACAGAGATTACAAATATGCCTATTATAGTAGGCATCAACCCGGTGATTAGAAGCTGCCCAGAGAAAGGCACTATGCCAGCTTTCTTTAAGAAATATAGAAATCTTAATCTATTTTATCACAAAGAAGCTTGATGGTTCAACAATCCTAAGACTGGTGAGTGATTAGCTGTTTACAACCGATAACATTCAGGCAATTGACCATTCATTCCAGTCATTAGCTGGAAGACGTAACACCACGCCACCAGGATCAGTATGCAGATCTCAATACAGACTCACCTCACTTTTAAACTGTAGTCCACTCCTCTGGAGTCACTTCCACAATGACTCCTGGGGAACCGTGATCCCATTGAGTAGCAGACATTTCAGAGCAAATAATCTCTGCTCGAAGACATCATCTATTAAACTCTTACTCTACCATATACATGGACATGAGGTCAACTTTGTGTGAAATAAAATAATGGTGGAGTGATAATATAGGTGTTTGTGATGATTTCAGATTTGGTTCTTGTAAGGGTTTTTTTTTTTCCCCCCTGTGATGATGTGTTTCCAAGTACTCAGGTTGCTTGACAGATTCCTACATTTCAGGAGCTGACTTATCCAATCAGAATTCTTGCAGTGCAAAAGCTGAACCTGATGCTGTGTATGAATTAGATGTGACTATTTTAAAGTGAGATATCCAGTCATGACTTAAAGATGTCTTATGAAGGAGTATTTGCTACCCTCAGTTTCTTATTAACAAAAAGCAGAGATTATTGTTCCAGAACCAGCTTTCACACATTAACCATATAAATTATTGTCTGTTAAATTAAACTCATATTTTTTCTATGTATGCAGTTAGAGAATGTTTGATTCATTTAACATTCTCTTCAACAAACTAATTCACTTGAGCTCCTTAAGTGTCCTACTCTGATAGTCTTCCTCTAACAACTTCCTTAGAGAGAAAATGTTATATATTATATATATATGTAAAATGTTTACACATGTATGGCCAGAGATGAGGAGACAATAAACAATGTGATGTCAAATAGCTAGTCCTATTTCTTTCCATTCTGCATTGTGATTAGAAATGTTAAGCAGCTTGCACAGGATCCATGTCCTTTCTTCTCTTTCCATGACCTTACTCCTTCTTGTCTGAAAGGAATCCATTGATCAATGCATCTGAAATCCCTCTTGTCAGCTCATAATAAGAAGAGAGGAGGCTTTGACATGGAAGAACTTCAGAATGCCTCCTCATTTCAGTTTATATTTCCAGAAAATTTTTAGGTAGAACAATGAAGAAGCAGTAAGCAAAGAAATTTACTGAGTTTTCAGTAAAATAACCTCTAACCATGAATAAGTGTTGGAATATAGTGTGTCTATTATCATTTAAAACTATAATTATAGACTTGATTTTTCCTTTACCTTCTAACAATTCTTTAGGGCTCTGGAGAAACAGGTAGCTTTCACACTCCATTTATTAAGGACATTTCCTTGTATCTGTGTTGCTTCATAAAGCTTACATTAACAAGAAAGACTGCTGTGACACAAAGGGGCTATAGGGGAATTTTTAAAGAACCTTTCTCATATTCGTATCTTCTTAGTTATTGTCTTCTTCTTTTCTACAATTTTTAGCCAGTCTGCCGTGGCTAACTTACACAATGAAAAAGTACATCTTAATTTGCCCAAAGCAATTAAAATAACGTTTACTGGAAAATGTATGCAGCCTGTGCAGAACTGAAGTACATCCTGTAGGTGAGGAGGTGGCATCTGAAAAAAGAATAATAAAATTGCAACTAGTCAGCTCTGGAATTTTTGTTTCCTGTTTCACTTTCTGTGTTTGTGGTGGAATATTGGGTTCTGTTTGGATTCATATTTTTGCTCTGCTTACCCATCACCACAACTATTCCCTCTAGTCTGCACCCTACACTCGTTGAACCTTGTAGAAGTTCTGCTACTGAGCAGAAGATGAAGAACTAATTAGCAAATATAACTGTGATCCAATAAATTCTTGATCAAAATATTACATTTCAATATCTGAGATGTGCCTCAGAATATTTTAAATTACTCCATAATTTAAACAGAGAAATCTGGTAAAATGTAGAAAACTTTTGATTGTCACCAATTCCAGTAGGCCCAGTACTATAGAAACAGAGGTTCTTACCTTACCGATATTGGTCTTTCTAGATTTTTTCTGGTGTCTTTCAGGGTGTTCTTTCTTGTTTGCTTATCAAGAGATAGAATTTCTAGTTCTTCAAATGAGTTTTGGGTTACCTCACCCTGTAATCAATAGCTTTTTTTAGTGGATATTGACTAGATCAAATACCAACATTATTTCCTTTCAGAAGCTGTTGACAGATGTGGATACAATGACTGAACTGACTCAAGCAATTCTTATTTTACTAATAGGATTACAACAATTAGAAAAAAATAGGTCACTGTCATGTGTATACTGTAAACTCATCCCCTGACCAACCATCCTCTAACTGTAACCTGTGAAGATGTAACTTCACTGGAAACCATCAGCAGATCTCCATTTGCTAATCTGGTTCCTTGTTCAGTCCTTCTCCCTCTCTTTAAACTTGCAATATATCCTTTGGACTACTAATTTTCTGTGTACAGGATTTATTCTAGAACAGAACTACCAGATATTTGCTAATGAACTAATTATCTATTGTCAGTTTTTTTTTTTTTCCACGTTCTTTTTCCCTAATGGTCATATTAAACAAATTTAAATGTGTCTAACTAAGACATAAAAGTCTGAATATGAGTCTGGATTTTTATTTGTCTCCTTCATAGGCAACATGGAAATGATTAATTTATATCTGTTTAGTCTCAGCAAGAATTCCAACATATGGCTAAAATAACAAAACACATCACACTGCCTTTAAGATCTGTTTATTTAATCATAAAAGCATAGTTATATGAAAGAGAAGAATTTCTCGGTAAATATGTCTGGAATAATTTTTCCACGTTATCTTTTCTTATTCTGATCTTCAGAAGGTTTATGTTGTTAAGGTTTTGATATTAAGGTAATATTGGGTTCATTGTTAAAGAAGGACAATTATTTGAAGGTAATAATACTTCTGTACAGGAGACAGGGAATGGTCAACATAGTTAATTATCAGAAGGTCAATATAGTTAATTATTTTCATGCTGAACCTAAACATATGTTTACATCAGAATGAAAATGTAAGGCACTAGTATTTCCCACTAAACTAACCACAGTATAGTCTAATTTATGTCTTTGATCAACTAGAAAAATACTGATTTTTCGTTCATGACTGGATAAACAATTACATCGTGTGATGGATGTGGAGATCAGACAGCAGAAATATTTCAGTTTAACAGAGGCCTAGCGTAACTGGATATAAGATTTCTAGCTCTTCCATGCAAGCTTGCCTATCATGATAAATACAAAAAGGACAGTTCAATCCCTTTCAATAGCTGAAAACAGCACAGTGGACATGTACTTTTGAAAAATCTACGGAACATCTATATTACATACTGCAGATTAGAAAATGATTCCTAGAAAGAACATTAAATTTGTAAGAAAACCCCAAAGCTTCAATTATAATGTGATTAGGAAGAGAAAAAGAAAGAATAATCAGCCATGGTCTGCATTCTATGCTTACAAGGAATTTCTCAAGCAATTATATATTTACATATTATGTTTTCCACCAATTTTGTTTGATATTGTACAAATATCTGTTTAAAATTTATTTAATGCTGAGAGGCTGTAAGTTCCAGAATGGATGAATAAGAAGTAATGATACTCTGATGTAGCGCATGGTTTCTCACAAGTGTTATTGTGCTAGGAGGATGTACAGAAATGCAGGTCAGCCTTAGATCCGTGTTTATATTTTTGACTGCAATGTTTTAACCCAAAAAGTTTTTAGGCATCTTGTCGAGATTGTATCTTGTATTCTTGTTTTAATTGTAACCATAGAAGGTAATTATAATAATATTCATCAGCTTATTCATAATTTTGTCCTGTATGTGTCTGCATTAGAAAAAACCAAAAGTTTTTAGTATTTTTTCTTTGAATGGCTTTTCATAGTTTTATCATTTTATGGTCATTAGTAATTTAAGTCTACATTTAGCTTTTCATTTAAAGCTGATAACTCCATTTCACTTATCCAAATCTATTTTTGACTAAAATAAACTATCATGCCCTTAATTAGGAGAAGCCTTAGTAACAGTGAATATCAGTCTTTCTACTCATTTTATGTCTTCTTTATAACAAGCTATCCAGTTGTCAAAAACTGAAGGCTGAACACTTTATCTTGGTTACAGTGATTTAAGCCACAGGGTTTGATTAACTAAAGAAATGACTTCTTCAAAACACATGGAATTGATTTTGTGTAGAGGTAGTTGTTATTACAAGAGGAAGAAACAGCAATTGCAGAAAGGAAATGAAAAAAAAATTGTTTTGAATGCATTGCTTATTCAAATAAGAGCTGCAATTTATAAAGTTTAGGTATTTATTTTCTTTTTAATCTCCATGGAAAAAAGAACTTTTAAGATCTGATGTTTGTTCAACCACAAACTATGTTCTAACTTTCTCTGATACTTTTCAGGTAATATAATGAACCAGTAGTGTTCAGCAAGTTTTAGATTTTGAAGAAGCTGAAGAATTCAATATATCTTGTTAGCTGTATTTATGAGAAATACATAGTTTTAATGATTTCCATATATATTTTTTGTAATTTAAAATTGAAAACAATCTGATGAGTAGTAATCACATTTTTTTATTTCTGTATCACATTTTTCTTTCTAAAATCTCCATATTCAGATTTCCATAAATCAATAAAGATCATCAACAAATGCACTTGTAGAATGTGAGATTGTTTTGTCCTTGCAGGCAGAAGTTATACAGTACTACAGAAGTGATGAAGCATTGCTTACAGAAGTCAAACACATCAAAAAGAAAATATGTGTCCATGTTGCATATACCATCTTTGGTTAAAGTTGCAGTGCCTGTAGTTACATTGCCATCTCTCAAACATTAATTTTAAAATCTTAATGTTAAAATCTTAATTTTATGTTTTTGTAACCTTAGTTGCCTAAATATTGATAGGCATGGCATGCTCCCTGCTCTGATTGCAAATGCAAACCCTTCAATTCTTGAAAGATATTCTCTATGAAGACTAGAAATCAAGTTTATCTTGCTCATCTATTACTACATATGGTATTTTTTTCACAGTTAGTGTGTTACTAAATTTGTTTTTGGTTAGCTTTATTCTCAAGGGGTTGCAAAGAATAAATTGCAAGCAGCTAGCCTTTCTCCCAAAAGATATTATCTAGCAATATTCTTTATAATGGGTCTATCTAGCCTATTGCCTTATTTAAAAGGTGGGCTGCTGGAGAAGATCAGTTAGGAGACTGGATTTTATTCAGCACATTGTTGACAACCAGCTGTCTGTCTCCACATTATCTGACCTAACAGTCTGATTTTGAAGGTGAAATCATGTCAATGAAAATAATTCACCATTTCTTCCAAAGGCCTTACATACCTGAAAATGTAAAAGGCTGAAATACTGCACATGAAAGATTATAATAAAAAAGATTTCTTCTGTTAAAATATAATAAATGGAGTACATATCTTAGGAAATTACACAAGAAGTGTAATTGCAAACAAGAAAAAATAGAACAACTAACAAAATAAAATACCCAGTGAGGGCTTAAAAGATACTGAAGCAAAAACCTCATTCAGTTTTATTTTGTGCTGAAATGGTTCAAGATTTGTGACACGATGGTTCTGCAAATTATTTTACTTTGGGTTTTTAGTAATTGATGTCAGTATGAGTGTGAAAGAGAAACATGGTTATCATTTGTTGACAGTGCTGCACCTCAAAGAGAAAGTTTCTAATGTGACCTGTAGCAAACAATTTCAAGAAGCATTAAAGTTTTTGTTCTTACTCCTCTCTTATTGCATTTGCAAGTAACAGTGATTTCAGATAATATAAAAGAAGACTTTTAAATTCAAAGAAATTGAACTAGAGATATTTTATTATATAATCTCCAGCATATTTGCTGTTTTGTGGCCATCTACCATGATTAACATTTTGTTCGCTAATAAAAGCATTAGTTGCTTCAAATAGACAGTTACTAGTTGTGGTGATTAGCAGAAGACAATCTTTCACTCACATGAGTAAAGCCTTCGCTGTGACCTTATGAGTTATAGTAGTCTGGAGTCTTGTTGGCTAGAATATTTAATTCCCTTGTAATTTTATTGAGCAAAAAGCTCCAGAAAAAAAACCCAAAAAACTCTTCCTCCAGTCACTGCACAGAGTACTTTTACTGTGCCACACATGGACTCATTAATTAGTGACATATTTTACAATGTTCTTTAGTCCTCTGCCGTGACTGTTATCCTGTTGAGTTATGGTTCTGAGGTACCAGGGGATGGTAACGGGAGGCCTCTGCCACGAAGTGAATCTACAGAGTCTTGAAAACTAGTGAGGCTTCCCTGCACAGGTACATCATCTGGAAAAGTTAAGCTGTTAATAATTTATCATCTGTGAAGTGAGATGAAAGCATATTTATTATCCTTAATATGATTTTGTCATTTTTTTCCCTAAATATTTGCACAATGCTCTGCAGCTACAAAGGCATTGTTCGGAGACTGACTTTCTGTCATTACTGCTTTTTTTGCTCCCACAATCAATCATCAGAAACTTACCCAGGAGCTCACTGGTTCAGTCAGCAAGTCTGTCCCTGTTGCTTCTGACTCTTCTATGGTGTATGGAAATCATAAACCTGTCATTTGAGGTAAGGACTTGAAAAATATAGTTTCTTTACCTTTCTGATATTTCAACTCCAAGTGATCACATCAGTTTCCTTGGGCTAAAAAAACACTGCTCATGGTAAAACAGTTTTATTTGATTGGGTAGTACCTTGATCAGTGGGCTCTGAAACAGATATACGTCAGATACACCAGGTAAACTGGCAAAGCTCCGTTACATTATTGCACTAATTAGACTCATCGAAAGTTGCTGATGCTTTATAAGCGCTAATGAACCACATCTTTCATACAGCTGAAGTTGTGGTACTTCAGGTATGATCCATGAAGGACTCTCCCTCAGAAAAGTATTTAGAAAGCGCACTTAAAATGTATTTCTCTTATCTGTAAATCTTAAAGGTCTAAGACAAGAGAGTATGGTAATTTATGGCTCTGTTCTGTAATGCTGTACATACTAGATGGCATTTATAGCAAATCTGAGAACTATGCGTGGACTTAGATTTAGAAACCCGCATATAAACATTGCTATTATCTGGACCATCACCAAGCACAAGGCTAAGGACCTGAGTCTAGAATTTGAGCTGTTACTCATTCATGTGTTGTTCCCTTTGCTGATTCAACCTATGGTAATAAATGATTCATAACAATAACAGTTCTCATTGTACTCTGTCCGCAAGGATTTTGGCAGAGGCTTTTTCTGAATATACAGTAAATTATACATCTCCCCACCTCCCAGTTTGTGATAGATGAAAGGTGAAGATATTGTTTTACCTCTGTAATACATTATTAATTATAAGAAAAAAAGTCAATGTGGTCTACACACATTTTTTTAACAGATATTTTAATTGTATATATGGCAGTTTCACACATGGTAGATAGACAATTTTCAAACAATTCCCAGAAGGGAGAAATAGATTATCTTAGAGTCTATCAAATGTGGATGATTTATAAAATGTTTTTTGAGATCCTTTCTGTAAAATAGTCTGCCAAAAAAAGTGTGACAGTATTGCGAAGCACTGGTGGCACTATGGTTAGTATCAGTGGCACTTGGTTATATCCACTATGATGAAAATCACAAAGGCGATGCAACAGTTATTTCACCACCACTGCTAAGCTAAAGTTTGAGGTTCCTTGCTTTAGAAGCAACCTGCTTTCCCCTCTTTGTTATGTATGACCGAGCATCTGAATCACTCCGTTGCCCCAGAGAGCAAACTTGAAGTGCACAAGAGGGTAGGAGGGGACACAGCCAGGACAGCTGACCTGAACTGGCCAAGGGGATATGTCTTACCATATGACATCGTGGACAGCAATAAAAGCTGTTGGAAAGGAGGAGAAAGAAAGGATATTTATGGTAATAGTATGAACTAGTTTAGCCTCCCCAGCCAGCAGCTAAACACTGGGCATTTTAGTCCTAGTTCTAGCTCCAGGGGAAGAGGTATAGAAGTGAGAAAGATAGAAGATCCGAAGGCTGAAAGAAAAAATGGATTTAATATAAACAATAAAAAATAACATAGATAATAATATTAGTAATCAAAATAACATAAAATAATACAAATAAATGTAAAAATGAAATATAAAACAAATACTTAGAAAGTCCCAGAATGTGTGCAACAAGCAGTGGTTTCCAGACGATGCACAGTGTGAGCACAGTATTTCGAAACACAGCAGTTCCTGTCCGGAAAGGTGTCACACCCATCATAGAGACATCACAAAAACTGCAACTGAACTCAGAACAGCAGCTGGATTCTGAGCAGCACAACAAGCAGGTCCTCAAGGGATGGTAGTTATCTAGAAGATGGGCTGTACCAAGAATGTTTCTCACTTGCATAACGAACACGTTGTTTATGGTGTGAAATCTGTTCTTTGATCAGCTTGTGTAATGCACCTGGTACAGGATTACCAAAATATAATAGTTATTGCTTCTGTTTCAAAGGTCTTGAGTGTGTACTGTGTAATTTTGATATTCTGCTTTGAGCCGTCCTGACTGAGAAATTCCTGACACCTCATAACAACATTCAAACCATGGAAGACAGTACATAATTCTCTTTGATGATTAACTGGAGTAGGTACAAGATGTACAAACAACAAGATAGAAAATATAAAAAAATAAAAAAATAGTTTTAGAGTTAAAAAATATGGTTTAGGAGAAAGATAGCATTTGCTGTTATAATTCTCTAGAAAATGAATGCTTATAGCAAAGGTCTGAAAAAATAGTTTCACATGTGATTCGTAAGTTCCGTGGCACAACAAACTGTCTATTCAAAGTGATGGCCAGTCTGTCATTGATAAATACTTCACTTTGCAGCCTCTTCCTGCCCCAGATAATGTAATTTATCTTTAGGGAAATCTTTGCTCAAATTCAAACTCCACTGCTGCCTCCCTGCAACTAAGAGCTCAGAAGAGTTAACCAACAAGTTATATTAAAAGAACCATAGAATCATAGAATCACTAGGTTGGAAAAGACCTCCGTGTTCATTGATTCCAACATGCCCACTAATAAGTCATATCCCTAAGCACTTCACCTACCTGTCTTTTAAATACCTCCAGAGATGGTGACTCAACCAGCACTGTTCCAGTGCCCAATAACCCTTTCAGTGAGGAAATTTTTCCTAATTTCTAATCTGAATCTCCCCTAGCACAGCTTGAGGCCATATCCTCTTGTGCTATCACCTATCACTTGAGAGAAAAGACCAGTTCCTTCAGCCACTTCTCATAACACTTGTTCTCCAGTCCCTTCACCAGCTTCTTTGGACACACTCCAGGACCTCAATGTCTTTCTTGTAGTGAGTGGCCCAAAACTGAACTCAGTATTCAAGGTGTGGCCTCACCAGTGCCGAGTACAGGGGAGAATCACATCCCTGGTCCTGCTGGCCATGCTATTTCTGATACAGGGCAGAATGCTATTTGCCTTCTTTTCCACCTGGGCACACTGCTGGCTCATATTCAGTCAGCTCTCAACCAACACCCCCACGTCCTTCTGTGCCAGGCAGCTTTCCAGTCACTCTTCCCCAAGCCTGTACCTGCTTTTAATTTTGTTTTACAGATGCTGTGTTTTCGGGGTAATTTCACTTCCAATTGTCTCAGTGCAGGTCATTTGACTGAAATTGCTTGGACATTCCTTATTACGTCATTTCCAGTAATTCACAGCTTATACCTTCAGTAGGAGGATTTTGAAGGCAAAGTAAAGATACATGATTGGGCTTTACTTTTAATAAAATTTATGGTAATGAAGAAATTTCAGTCTACTTGGACTTTGATTGGGCTTTTTAATTTTGTAGCTTAAGAACTGATTTTCTTGCTGCCTGGCAGAGTTTTTTTAATCCAAAGTACTGTGAAACAAGAAAGCCAAAAAGTGTGGGGTTTTCAGCTACCATATGTGCTGTGTTTATAATTTTAAAATATATCATCTACATAAAGTGTGATTTTGGTTGGGTTTGCATTTTTATTATGTCCTTTTTAGTACTGACTCACTTTCAAAAGAAAGTTCTTAATTTGAAAAGAATTAGAGTTTCTATCAACACTTAAAACACTAAAACTTTATGACCTGCTTTTGAAAGATATGATTTTGCTGCATTCTTGTCATTTTTTTTCAGAATTCCATATCAGTTTTTCAATCAGCAAGCTATTTATTTTCTAATTTGATCTCACTGTGCATTCAGTGACTTAAATAATATCCCAGATAGCTAAGGAAAAAAATACAGAAAACTTATGAAGGAAAAAAATACAGAAAACTTATGAAGGAAAAAAATACAGAAAACTTATGAAGGATCCAGGGAAGAAATCTTGAAAATTCAAATAATTACAAAATAATTATGCTTAATATTTTAAAACTCCAAGCCTTTCCCACACTTTGCCATCTTTATACTTTGGATACTGAAAAGTTAGGAGTCCTTCAACCTGTTTGTTTCACTGTTTTTTCAGCATTCTCTCCACTGAACTATAGGCTTTTAGTGACGTTGACTACAATAACACTTTGCCTGAATTCCTAGTTCGAGACACCTTTCAGAACTAAGGTTTGCAGAAGCTACAATTTTTGCCTATTAACCTTCGTGTTAATTTAGTCTTTATTAAATAACAAAACTAAAAAAAAAGGAGGGTACCATTTTTGAGTAATTAGTAAAGTGATACAAGGTGACATTTTGTATTAATTCTATGTGTTCCTGAAAAATGCCCTTAACACTTTGCTGACTATACTGTGCAGTATATAAGAATTATATTTTCATATATTTCTTAATGGAACATATCTCATAAGAGAAACATCTTTTCAAAGCTATAAATACTTTTCAATACTCCCATTTTAGCAAAAGGTGAAAGCCAAGTAAGCATTACAGCAACAAAAAAAATGTTGAACTACTAATACATCTTTGTCTATTTGAACATTTTAAATGTATCAGCTGCATGTTTAGTTTGGAAGACTGGGTTTATGATGCCTGAACCATAGAAGGTTTTAGGACTTTCAAACACATAGTGCATGCTCCTGTTCTTCCTTTTTCTCCTGTTTTGGCACTAAAAAAACCAACAAAAATAAACCCCAACCAAAGAACTCTATATTATTTTGTAACAAATCTTACCTGCATATGCACTTATAAAGAAGTGTAACCACTGCAGAAAGTCAGTGTCTTGCAACAAAAACACCAAAACCCAGCACTAAAACCTCTGCTTCTGAAATTTTCTGAGGTGTGAGGTGAAAGACATAAAAGGAAATTGACAAATACAACTGCCTGGCATATTCAAGTCTTTAAGTAGGCTAAGTATACTCAACCTACGTCCTTCCTGAAATTATTATTTATTTTCAAAAATGACTTCATGTTTTATATAGTTACCACAGAATTTAGATATTTAAATGAAAATTGCAGACCTTAAGTAAGTTAAGACTTAAGTTCTACAAACATGGTTTCCAAACGCAGATATTGTTGTTCTACAAGTACTTATTTTTTATGAGATTTATCTCTAAGCAAAGAGTTAAAGAGAAAAGAATCTAAATACTTACGAAGTACTGAGATCAGCTGTCTCTTGTCCCTTTTTCCTTAATTTAATTTTGTTTGTTTTCTGAAAGGGTAGACTTCCAGATGTCTGGTTTCTGCTGCTTAATTTTTCTTTATTAGAAAAGTTTTAATTAAGATTTATGGAAACTTATTATGGAGAATGAGACATTAAAACATTCAGTGACAAGAAAGCTACTTGCTTTAAATGTGGTATAAATATCAACTTCTGTCAGTTACAATGGTTTCTTAAATTAAGCTTAATATGTATCTTTCTTTAAATGCTTGAAAGGCAATCTATAAATCTGAGTTTATACACAAGAGATTAAAGACTGAGGCTTCTTCTCAATTTGCAAGCTCTTAACTCCATGAGAGTTCTTGTATTTTGCTCATTACTGTATTACTGAATGAAGATTAAAACATACTGGGACAAGGTTTTAGCTGCCATTATGCTTGATTCTTTGCTTGATAAGGTCATGTTCCATCAGTTAATATAGCTTCATAGCTCTGCCAATTTAAACATAGTACATGCTGATTGTGATACCTTTGATATGCTCAGCAGGCAAGGATGTGAGTTTCATAGAACTGTTCCTTTCCCACATTTCCCATCTCACACAGAAAGAATTTCAGTGTTATTCCTATTAAAATTCAGTCAGAAGTAAAGTAAGCAAGGCTGATTTGAGCATCAAAGCATATAAATCTGGAATTCACATCTGAGAACTTACGATTCTCCAATCTTCTTCTATATCTGTGGACAGTTTTCAACATGAGACCAGGTACTAAGGTAGAAATCTATGAGAATTGGTGTAAAACATAATATTTTAGTGTTTATTCCCTAATCACACATTGATCATAAAATTAAGCCTTTATAATAGAAAAACGTGGTAAATTTTGGGGTGGAAATGTTTTCTCACAAGTCTGAGGGGTTTTATGGGAATTTATAACTCTATATTCTGTTAAACTTGTAACTGCATTATTGCATTAATTTTAGTGCTTTTTCTGTAAAGATATAATTCCATCCCTTACTTCATGACCAAAACAAACAGGTTTTAAGGTTACTTCAGGATTATTAAATCAATCTAGGCATATGTAAGATTGAAATGGAGTAGATAATTCTGTTCTATTCGTCATGCTTATCTGAATATGTTATTCTACATTCTGATTTAAGAACTTCATCTTCTTCATGTTTCTGTGTATATAGATATAAAAAATTAAACACATAGGCTTAAATACATATTATAAACATATATTATGATATATAACATGCAAAAACATGCATAGATATATTATACTAAAATTTTTATATTTCAAAGGAACAGTGTTAGAAAATTTTTGTACTAGGTAACCACATTTGTGTTAAATCAAATTATCGTTTTAAAGAACTATATAGTAGAAAGTAGCAAAGGCAGTTCTTCCTTGAAATTTCATATTTGTTTCCAACAGAAAAGAAAAGTATGAAATGTGGCCCCTTCCAACACTTCTAAATACTGGAATAGCATTTCTGTTTTGGGTGTGTTCTTTATTTTATTTTATTTTATTTTATTTTATTTTATTTTATTTTATTTTATTTTATTTTATTTTTCTTGTTTTGTTTTAGATTCTTTTTTTTTTCTTTGTGCATGTTCTTGTATGCAGTGATTTATTATGTTCAATAAATTTTCTTACCAAGAAAGAAAGATGAGAAGGTGCACTCAAAACACTTCACAGAGAATTAAAAAATCTGAAATATATAAATGTCATATAAGAAAAGAAAGAACAAAGGAACATTTTCTTAAAGCAAAGGACTATATTCCTGAGAAAAGAACTTTGAAAAATAATTATTATTTGCACCCCATTTCACTTTCTTATGCATATGAAGATTTTTTTTTCCTACACAGGGTAAGAGAAAATGGCAGAACATGAATTTACTAAATCTAGGCTAAGCTCCTAATGATATTGAATCAAGATATATGTCATAAATGATGCCATAAAACCCTATACTGCAATAAAGGCATATGAATACCTGGTGAAAGAAAAATACTTCAATTTTAGGAAGAGAAGCACATTCACACAGTTTATAGGACAGGTTAGATAATTACTTGGGTTCATCCACTTCTGCGCAGAGTATCATGAAACAGTATTTTATGTTTTCTTTTGTTCCATTGCTTTCTATCCTACTAAGATTGAAGAAACAGTTAGAGAAAAAATATTTATAATTTAAATTATTTTTTTTTATAACTCGGAAACATATGTTGATCAGTCACTAAGACCTTTTGCAGATGAAGAAGCTAAATATTAACTTTATCTTTTGAGAAAACTCTCCTCGAGAAGTCTCCTTACCTGAAATGAAGAATACAGAGAAAGTAGAAATTATTGCAACAGTGTAATGTTTGCATAATTTGGGCCTGGTGATGGTTGAACTCAGTACAAAATCATATCTGATTTAGTGGCGTTTCCGAGAGTTTCTAGTTGTAGAAGAATAGGAGCCCAAAAATGTGTCTCTCATCACAGGGAGAGGGTTCCATATGATTAGAGACTAAGGGATTTGAACACTTATCCATCTTGCGTATCAATACTTCCTTCTGAACTCTACTGTCCAGTTCTATATTTCACAGACCATACTCCATTTCTCAGTCATTCACATTGGGACTTTAGCTAGAATTTGCTTAACGTCACTTGCTTAAATATGAATATTCATCATCTAGAGAAAGAAAATCTTCTATCTGGCACCATGATGTTTGTGTGAGAAAAGATTTAGCGAAAGCGTCTTTAAAAAATGCAACACATATAGTACTACATCATACTATGATACAGGTCCAGAGGAGGGCTATAAAGATGATCGGAGAGCTGGAGAACCTCCCATATGAGGACAGGCTGAGAGAGTTGGGTTTGTTCAGCCTACAGAAGAGAATGCTCCGAGGAGATCTTATAGCCATCTTCCAGTACCTGAAGAGGTCTACAAGAAAGCTGGAGAACGACTATTCATAAAGTCTTGTGGTGATAGGATGAGGAGGAATGAGTATAAACTGGAAAAGGGCAGATTTAGACTAGACATAAGGAATAATTTCTTCACTCTGAGAGTGATGAGGCACTGGCACAGGTTGCCAAGGGAAGTTGTGGCTGCCCCATCCCTGGAGGTGTTCAAGGCCAGGTTGGATGGCGTCTTGGACAGCCTGATCTAGTGGGAGGTGTCCTTGCCCATGGCAGGGGGTTTGGAACTAAATAATTTTTAAGGTCTCTTCCAACCCAAACTATTCTAAGAATCTGTGATTCTACGATTTTGAAATGCTTTCTGCATAATACCTATGATCTTACATTTGTTTGGAAACCAAGATAAGATGTGGGCACACTGGAGTTTTGCTTTGGTGAAAAACTGGATTTAAAAAAGGAATTTTATCCAGATTTGAGTATCTAGGAATATTCCCTAATACTGACCTATTTATAATACTTCATAGTTCATTGCTCCTTCCCCTGGTTCTTTGTCTTGAAGTGGCTGATACTTTCATCTCTGTAATTAACTTCATTTACAATACAATATAGAGGATCAGGGAAAGTGCACAGTCTTTTTGTTCCCTGTGGATATGAAAAAACAGAAGGTATTTGTGATCTAGCCCATCTGTAACTAGAAACTTGTGAAACTTTCATGTTATTCTTGTAAATGTGTTTATTGTTTAAATAGAAGTAATTATTTTTCTTCTCCTGCTGGAAGCTTCAAATTGAGCTAAATGTCTTTAGCATTCTGCTAGCAGATATAACATTTTAGAACTGTGCACATATGTTCAATTGTTTTTATAGAAGAGATGGCAGGTAGTAACAGTTGCTTAAATATGTAGATTCAGCTTCTAGAGAAAGAATGTCTATCCAGCAGTATCTTGATGAAATGAACAAATATTCAGTGAAAGCTGGTTTTAAAACTGCAGCACTTTTATTGCATTGTATCATGCTATGATGTTGAAGTGTTTTTTTTCCTGTTGTTTGGTTGAGACTCTTGTCTTTAGAACTGTCAAAGTGCAAGTTTTGTGATCACAATGGACTTTTTCTATCTACTGAAATTTGTGGAAATCACACTCGAATTCAAGAGGGCAGAATGCTTATATAGGTTATACAAAATATTTTATACAGCTGATTGTGTTTTATCCTCACTGCAGGGCTAATTAGTGGGTTAAAAAGATCCTACATTTAATAACTAATAATTTAGATCCTATAGAAGGACCTGAATTCTTTACATACCTCTGGGAAAGACCTGCAAATCGTTTCCTGCAAAGCCTGGAGCAGTTTCCCAGCTCTGCTTTGACTTCAAACCTGAGGAAAAGCTGTGCTTTCATCAAGAACTCTTCTCATACTTTAAAGGTCAGTCTCAGGCATTATCAGGCAACTGCTGATTTTATTGGATGCATTTGTTTTTTAGGATTTCATATTAATGAAGGTGCTTAATTCTCCCCATGTATTGTAGAAAAAGTGATAACAGTAAAAGGGTAGCTGAGTATTTCTGACTTTTTTATTACCTCTCTTCTTGTCTTTTCAAGAGTGATGTTTAAACTGTGTTGAAATCCTTGAAATCTTTACATATATCTAAGTAAAACTAAGATTTTATTGGTTGGGTAAGCATTTTTTTTCCCTTCCCTTCCCTTCCCTTCCCTTCCCTTCCCTTCCCTTCCCTTCCCTTCCCTTCCCTTCCCTTCCCTTCCCTTCCCTTCCCTTCCCTTCCCTTCCCTTCCCTTCCCTTCCCTTCCCTTCCCTTCCCTTCCCTTCCCTTCCCTTCCCTTCCCTTCCCTTCCCTTCCCTTCCCTTCCCTGCCCTGCCCTGCCCTGCCCTGCCCTGCCCTGCCCTGCCCTGCCCTGCCCTGCCTTGCCTTAATAAAGTTTTACCTTTGAGAATATTTTTAGGATTGATACCTTTCAGCATACGGACATTTTGCATTTTGAAGGTTTTTGTTTGCTTGCCTGATTTTAATGAGGAATTCTTCTGTACTTAAAATCTGTATTTCTTTCCAAATTGCAGTTATATAAAATCCTAATTTTCTTGACTTATGTAGCTTATGTCAATTGCCTTGACTACAAAGCTGCTTCTGATATTACTTTCTACTACTCCTCTTCAGTTTATCAAAGGAATAGATTGCCCAATTTCTTGTGTATTTGACACATGCATAAAAATCTTAAAAAAAATAAAAAGCAGCTGTTAAAATTAATTCTTCTGGTATGAATTAAATTAGTTATTAACTTCTATGTTTATTTCCAAGTATACACTATGAGTAATATTGACCCAGAGCATTTTTCCTTTGTGTATCACCTGCCTATGTGGAAATTAACACTTCTATTCTTTTTTTTTTATGTTTTCACAAAGAAGATTTGCTATGTCGTATACAAGAACTACTTTTCTTAAGGACATACTTTGTTACAGTTCCTATAGTTCAGTAACAGCATATTTCAAAATCAGGACTTTTTCAACCCACTGTGAAAATTTAACTTAGCAGATAATTTTCCCTTCTCCAAAGCTGGTAAAAGTCATTGTTTCTTGTCCAAAAGTCTTCAAGTAATTATTAGATTAAGCAAAACTTTCAAAATCTCTCCAGACAGACAGACTCAAAGATGTAAAGGTTACTGTTTCCTAGTAAACATAAGTCATTTTTCAAAAAAAATCAGAAATTGCAATTCAGACTGTCTGGAGGCTTTTCTGACAAAGAAAATTATGATTTGTTTGTTTGTTTGTTTGTTTTTTTTATAGTCCTGATTATTTAAAATAGTACCGAAATCATCATATCTGTTCAAGTTTATCCAACTGAAATATGCAATTTAACTAGTTTTAAATTACATCACTTGAGTGTTATATTCTCTTCTCCCTTTCTTACCAGTCATTTAAAATATGTCTCATTTATAATTCTACGTCCTTAGCAAATGGAGACAAAAATTATTTCCTTCACAGGAAATTAAATTTCATATCTTTAGAAGGCTTTACAGACCATAAGAGAACCTGGACTAATATTTTTTAAAAAAAAAATCTTTGTCACTTTCCATCCTTATTTATTTCTGTTGCAAAAAGATTGTTGACACTTTGAATGCTGTATAACTATGAGTTGCTAAAAACCTCCAAATTTTCCATGTGTTTCATCACGGTTTGTCTGTTTCTCTGTTTTACTTTACTTGTCCCTCTTCATTCCTCCCTTAGGCATTCATTACAGAAAACCTAGAAGATCTGGAAGCTTCTATGAAAATAAAGAGTTATAATTTAGCTGATTGCCATTTTCCTCTGGCCTGATTACATTTCTGCCTTGGAAGAAATTGTTATTGTGCATGTAAAAATGAAGGAGTTTTGTGTACAGAACAGTGGAAGGACTAACTACAGGAGTTGATTCTCTTTACTGAGATATCAAAATTTCTTCTCTGATCTCTCTTGCTCTGTTATGTACTGTCTGTACTCTGCTTCCTAAGCAAAAAGTTGAGGCAATAAGGGATAGATACAAATATAGGATAACAGAAATACAAGAACCACATTTTCTACAGAAAATACTAGAACTTTATGGCAGATCCAATACTATATAAAGGCATTCTGATGTTTGTTCAAGAATTTGATTCATTATTTTTACATTTGTGTCACAGGTCCCTCATCAGTTTTTCATTACTGGAGTATACCACATTTGTCTAGTCCTCTCAGATGAGAAGATCTATTTTTGAAAGGACGCAGTTTTATTTTCCTGCATGGATACTGCTTCCGCTGGCTAGTATGTACATGGGAGGCAAAGTTATGTACCTCTTTCTGTCTTTCCACAGACCACTTGTAGAAATATCTAAATAGCAGCCCTGATTTCTGTATGACCTTCAAGTAATAATTCTCAAAAGTGAAAGTCTACAATGGTATAAATTTCAAAGGAATAATAATTACAAGAGAGTGTTGAAAGTGTCATCTCTTTAGTTTGAGATTTTATTGAAATCCAAGCTTTTCTCTTGAAAGTATGATGAGGTATGTACGTCTGTAAAACATTTTGCATCCTTCAAGAATAAATATCAGTAAAACAACTTGCAAACAAAAATCAGTTTGCAGTAACTTTGAATTTAGAAGCTGAAAACAATATAGAAGTTAAAAGTCCTTCTTTTATCAAAGCAAGAATGTCGTTTTCAGAATACAGTGAGAAAGAAGAATGATGATGATAATGTATTAGATGGTATAACCCAATATATAAATAAATAAATAAGTCTTCTAAAACAATGTCTTAATTTTCTAGCAAACTAAGTATACAGATTTAGAGCTGAAGACATGTTGCAGTAATTCAGAATCTTCTAAAGTCAGTTATGTAGCATCCTACACAATGACATAGAAGCCTTTTTTGCTTTCCTGCTTTCCTACTTTCAAAGTTTTTATTTCACAATTTTCTCAGTGCAGTAGGCTGCATTCTACTATGTGACCTATAAGGGGTTTAGCTGGGGACAGACTAGGAGAAAATGCACTCATTTCAGATATGCAGAGAGAGATTACAAAACAAACAAAGACAATGAGAGAGAGAGAGAGAACAAGGAGGTAAGGATGGGGAAGAGTGGAGGGAATCTGATGAAAGAAACATACATAAATATGAAGTGAGGAAAAGATAAGAAATACGTAGACAAGGAACTGTGATAAAAGGATAAAAAAGAAAGAACCAAACATTAATGGAAATTTAAATGATAGAAAACCAAAGCACATCCTGTCTTAATGTTTTTTGTTATTGTTGGCTTTAGTTCCAATGAGTAGGGACTAAGCACAGGATTATTTTGATACAAATACCTAATGTGCTGCCTTTACTTGAGAAAAATAATCATGCTTGCAAAAGTAGTGAATGGCCATCAGTAAAATTAATAAATGCCTTTTTTACTGTTTTGGACAATGAAGCCAGAGTTATGAGATTAGCTTTAGTATTTCAAAAGATTCCTGAAGCAGCCTCTGAATCCAATGCTGAGGCTCTATCACCCTTAGTGCCTTTGGCAGTTTCTCTGATTTCATTAGCCTTATTGTCTCATGTACCTTTTGTGAATAGGGCTAAGGTTATACGTATGTTATTATTTCATGCACATTTTCTGGGGGTTGTAATCTTGCTTCAGCTTTGGAGTTTGCTTTTAAAGCTCAGACCTGCAGCTGTTGAGATAAAAAGCAAATGATCTTTGGTGTCTGTGGGGTAGAATTCCACTACAGTTAACGGTACACTTCCTCCCATGCAGGGGACATCGTAGCCATCAGATTTTACGCTGTCGTTGAGCATCAGAACCACACATAAACAAAAAAGAAACTGAGTGTATATTACAGAATTTTGAGGCTAGATGACAATTCAAGTCAATTCATTAATAAGCTTAAAAAGAATTTGAGTTGACTTTTTATTTCATTGTAATTTATTTGAAATTGATGAAAAGGCATGTTAGAATTGTAAAGAAAACTTATCAAGCAGATCATCGCCTTGTAGTAGAGCACAGCATTTGTTTGGGTAGTTGATTTTTACTGCTTCATAACCATTCCATACCTCTAGTTTATACCTTGAGCTTACCAAGGTATTCCACTGTAATGATCAATTTTAATTATAAAAAAGATGACTGCAGAGCTCATACACTAAAAATCTGGACATACAGAGACAGCTACGGAAAGACTACAAGAATCACCAGTTCAAGTATTTGATAAGTGTATTCTTAGGGCTCTGAACATACCAGCACACATACCTATAATGCTATCTATTTTTAATTCTATTTTAATGAGGGATGTAATAGAAAAATCACCAGTGCTTAAAACAACATCTTTTTTTTCATTGTTTTCTACTAACTGAGCTTGGCTGCTGGTGAAAAATGGTGTGGAAATGGGTTGAACTAGAGAGATACATGTGCATAAATAACTACTCAAAGTAAACTTAGGTTAGAGTTATAATGGCTGAGGGAAAATAGCCCACAAGCTATGAGGATTACAGCAAACTGAAATTTCATTCTCCAAAAGTGATTATTTCAGCAAGAAAACAATGCAGTTCTTGTTTACTGGCTAAGAAACATGGATTTATGGTAATGATAGACATTAAATCCCCTTAGGGAGATCACTATGAAGTCAGCCCCACATTTTAATTGCAAAGAAATGCAAACAGCTTACCTTGAAACCGTGCTGATACAGAAATAGCCAAATTTCTGGGGAGACAAGATGCAGAGATTCAGAAAAGAATGTGCTACCTTTTTCAAATGGTAGCATGCTAAACATCCATCTTTGAAGGCTTAAATACTTTCAGAAAATATTCAGAAAATACTTTCAGACAGGAGGAGAGATCGTGATCACTTTTCTAATTCAGTAGTAAACGCTACATCACGGATGGAAACATTGACTACCAACACTAGTTTACTTTGACCCTTCCATGTTCCAAAAATAACGTGGAATTATATAGTAATAGACAAGAATTAAATACACTAGTCACACAACCTGTGTGTCAATTCTCCAGTTTTCTGGTAGCTGGGAGACCTACATTCTAACATTTACTTTGACGCAGTTCTACTATAAACATGTGGTACAAATTTTAAAAACTGACCTTTAATAATTGAGTCCCTCAATCATAAATTTCTGAAGAAAGTCACAATAAATTTGCGACTATGAATATTAACTCAAATTCTTTATTAAAAATTGTGACTGTCAGTATTTTCAAACTGTTCTTTATGCTTGAATTTCTATATCTACACTTATCTGCAGGAAAGGACAAATCTACTAATCAGAGACTGTTAATGTTTGTGTACAAACAGTGCTATACATTTTCATTAAATAAATGCCAATGACTGATTACATTATACAGCTTCTTTAATAAGGGATACCTCAAAGCTGAAGACTTCCCAAATGTTGAGAAGCTAAGACAGAAGAAAATCAGTTAAGCACTTCTAGATAGAAACATTGTAAGTAAATGTCTGATTGAGAATGAGAAAGGAACAAGGATTTAATTACTGTCCTAACCCATTGAACACAAAGGATTCACGGAAGTTGTGTTTAAAATGATCCAGCTTCAGATGTCTCCATTATATACAGACAGCTGAATCAATGCCATGCGTCCAAGTTTTTGTTCATACACAATGGAGAAGAGACATCTTCCAAAGATGTTTTTTAACCTCTTTTAGGCAACTCAGTTAGCATGAGTTGACTGAAGATTTATAGATGCAACTTTCAGTAACTACAAAAAGAGGTCAGGTGACTGGTTCTGACTTAGACACTGACCTTTTATCTTTTATATTTATAAAATTATCTGAAACAAAATGTCTTGTCATGAATTGACCTTTGGCTTTCTCTGAATACACAAAGGAGGTTTGTCTCCTACAAACTCCTCCTTTTAAATTTATTATTAGAAGGAACACTATCTAATTTGAAACATAAATAATTTTTTTTTCCCTAGGGCCTAATGTGTTATGTATTTACTTTAAAAGCCTTGACAAAGATTCAAATCTAGAAAACAAAAAAGAAGAAACAGGGCAAGAGAAGGAAATGGAAAAGGAAAGGAGGAAGGAAAGGAGGAAGGAAGGAAGGAAGGAAGGAAGGAAGGAAGGAAGGAAGGAAGGAAGGAAGGAAGGAAGGAAAAGTGTCACATAAATGTTTATCTGATGTAAATTACCACAGCCTACATGTCTCTTAAATTGATTTACACAGACTGGTCAATATGTACTTCAGTTCTTGAAAAGCCAATATTCATTTATTTACAAATTAGAAAATAAGCATGCTTGCTGCAGGGAAGAGTAAAGCATATCTTTGATTCTCCTTCAAACAAACGAACAAAAATTAACTAGATTCTTCCAAATGTAAGAATACTGAATCATGTTGCAGTGTCATTTGCAAAAGAATCCTGAGGCGGTGGCAGGTCAGCTTATCTTACTGTTGCCAGGTTTATTACTAGCAGAGTTTTGAATACTTAACACTTTCTGAAGGATTTCAGAATGTCAGACCCTCACTGGCAACTTTACTTAGTGACTTCCTTGCTTGCAAGTATAGGACAGTTTGACAGACATCCATAGGGTTCATTTAATCATTTTATGCAAGTCTCCTTACTGAATAACATTAATGATCATTTTATTTTATATGCATAGGAACATCAAACTTAAGCTGCCACATTGCATTCTATCCTACCTCATCCACTTTTTAGCTCTAGGCATTTTTGTACTTTTTCCCTCCCTCTTCCTTTAGCCAAAAAGGTAGATTTAAAATAATAAGCACACACAAAAAGATAACAGAATGAAGACTAACATTTACATGATTTGATATGAAATTAAAATATCATCAAATATTGCAAAAACTGAGCAGAAATTTATATTGATATGAAAGTCTTATTCTGGAAAGATTTCTAAAGGGAAAAATAACACGGACAGAAAATAAGAGAAATTTTTTATTCTGAATAAGGCTTGTATATAATTCTTGCTATTATTATCATTACTGTTGTTGTTATTGTCATTATTGCCATGGCTTCTTTTCCAGCAGGTTACAAGTATACAACTTTCTGCTGCTTTAATTTAAACAAATAGTGATTTTCTTTTTCTCAATATAACAGGTACATTCCCTTTTTTAATACTTTCACACTCTTGCAGCAACTTCTGTTGATGTGAATTAGAAAATGTGATTTATAGTGTCATTGAGTATCTAACATGCTCTTGAAATGTTCGTTAACAACTCTGAGGTTCAGAGTATGGAAACCTTGGATCTATTCTTGCTGGATAACACAGTGACATTGTCATTTCCTGTGCCTCACTTATCTTCTGTCTCTAAATTCCTTGCCAGTTTTATTACAGCACTTCAAAGAGAAAGGAAGATATAGTTTAGAGACTCAGAGAGGCTCAAACAGTGTATCATAGATCTGTCTATGCTACCATCTAGTCTGATTGGAGGGGAGATAAGAATACTTAATAATTTAACATTACTTTTCATTTATCACTCCAAAAAGGGCCAAAATACAACATTCAATTAAAAAAAAATGAAAGTAAAAGTATTGATACTGCAAACTATTTATGAGAAAAGTATGTATAGAAAAGATCATAATTGCTGCCAATCTGCAGAATACCTGACATAAATAAAAGTTAATCCAGGTTGATCTAATAACAACCTCTTGTTCCTTTCCCTTTGCTTAAGAACGAAGTACTCAGTCAGATTTGGGAGTTCATTGATAACACTCTTTAAAAGAAAATGAAGCATAATAGTTTGAGAGAACAAATAATCAAAGACTTTTGATCAGCTATTCAATTGTTATAAAGTGTTATGGCTCTTCAGCACCTTTAATGAAGTTACACCAATTTCTGTCTCTTTATAATGTGGAACTGAAATTGCATATGTGGAAGAGGACACTTGTTTTGACACACCCTGACTTATCTGTGATTGACTTTGCAACTCTGGAAATGCCACTTTCTTATGGAATTGTGAGGGCAATGTTGAAGAGAATGTGAATTATGATTAGACTGTCACCTCAGACTCTGAAGATTCCTTCTCTGACTCGTTTTCTGACTGGTATTTTTCTCATACCAGCAGTAATAATAGAAATGGCTTTCATTTCAGTGCAGAACTAGATTGGATTGATGACTTAAGGCTATAGCTCCCAACAATCATTAGTTAAATAAAATAATACTGATATATGTGACATAAGACTTAAAGAAAAAAGCAGGTTTCCATATTTCCAGTGTTTTTTTGATAAACACAGTTTGCTAACTGAGGTCATGTTGTAGTAGTGATTTATTGGGAATTTCTAAAGTGTTTCTACATGTCAAGATCAGTCTTGAACATATAAGAACGTGTAAGAATTACCACTCCGACTTCTGCTTACACATACTTTCTCTGAAAGAAATTAATGTTATATGAACAGCACAGAAAGAATGCAGAATTTTTTATTATAGTTCAGATCTTCTTTCTGTTCTCAAAGAAACTTAATACATGTTATAGCAAAACTGATTTGGCTATATATATATAGGTAGGGATTTGAGTGGGAAAACAGTGATAGTGGATTTTCATTAAAATTCAATGAACCCTCTTTGTGGTGAAGACATCATCAGAATAGAGACAAAATGTGAAGTGGCAATGCATTCTGTTTTCTATCAGGGAAGACCACCACCAACTGAATGTCACAGTTCATTGGAAATGGATATCAGAATTTGGGATGAAGAAAAATATGTTTATCCCACTATTCTTAAAAGAGACCTTCTACCTTCTGTTTCATCCCTTTTCCTCTTTCGTTGGGAAAATAAGTCACTTGCATGAAAATAATAGATTATGCAGACTATTCATTATGAACATCACACTTTCAGAGCTTCACTGACAACTCCCATCTTGTGATTATGTTGTGTAGAGGTAAAAACGTCTGCTGAATTAATGGCAAATCTGTCAGTGCCTTTATCCTCTGCCCTGTTTGAAATGATTAAACTCACCAAGTGTTTGCTTAATCTATTTTCCTTTTTCATATACCATGCTCACTGCCTGGGGCAAACCCATCTAATAATTTTGAATTGAATAAAACCATAACTCATGACCCAATAAATTATTAAAAAACTCTGCATTGCATCAGATTCATCATTCATCTTACCACAGTGGCAGAAACCCTACAGAATTCCTTAACAGTTCTTGCTGTGATAAATAGTTCTATTAAAATTTATGAATAGTGGTATATATTAACACATATTCTGTTACTGAATTATCTGTCATACTATTTTTTTTTTTTTCATGCACCAACATGTTGCATTAATAATTTCATTGGTCTGGAAAACTCACAGTCAGCTATCATCATATTTTATTCTTTTTTTTTTTTAATTTAAGCCTGTGATGCCTTAAAAAATATTGCAACATTTCTGTTCTGAATTGCCTTTTTCATGTTTTCAATCAAATTCTTAAGAACTATTTACCTCTATGTCCATCTGAAGTGGTTAATCGTAAAATAAAATTAGAACATTCTTGACACAATAGAAAATATAGCTGCCACAAGACTACTTGATAACGTAGGAGACATCTGGTTTACTATGCAAACACATTAGCAATAAGTGACTTCTAAATGTAAATTCTGTACTTTAATTTTTTTTTTTTTAGTTAGACAGTTAAATGGAGGTAGCACACATTTCTCCATGCATTCACTGCTCAATAGAAAATCAAATTTTTTAGTAAAAAGTAAACACAAAGGGATTAATTTTTTTCATTACTGAAATGAAGACAGAAGGCTTATTCAACATAAAGAGAAACATAGGAGTGAAAAAGAATGGTAAGGGAATTGGAGCAAAAGAGAAAATCAGTTACTGTCCTCGTAATTTACTCATCACAGGTCTCAGCCTGAAGAAATGAACAAAGTGCAATTACCCAATAAAATGCATTTGTGCATAGGGATGATAAAGCCCACGATTGAGAAGATAATTATTCCTTTTCAACTGCTTGCTCTACCTTTGGAGCATCAACCTAGAAGTGTGTGGACTGAATGTGAATATTTTCTTCTCCATATTCTTTTTGTTTCACAAAATCCTGCATTAAAAGTGACATGAGATGCTTGTACGCACAGCTTTTAGAGAACATACTTTCATAGTTGATCGAGAAGTAAGAGATTTGTAGTTTGTAAATAACTTTGGACTCTGTGCTCTTTAGTTTGCAATAGCAATCTTCTTTCTTCCTAGAACAAAAAGACATATAGCTCTTCCTATTTTACTTCGCAAGAAGGAACTCTACTTTGGAAACAGCCTGTCTTCCACAGAGAGTGATATAAGAGATATAGTTAAACTTGGTAACCCTTCATGTGATCTGCGCTGAAGCCAAAGTGAGCTTACACTGTAACATTGAGTCGTATAGCTCTTTATCAGGAATTCCTAAGGATGAACTCCTTGCTCATCAGAAAAAATGCCGGAAAAGCTGTCCGGTATGTACAGAGTTATTGACTTCCTACTTGGTTTTACAATTATTTCTTCCTAGAAGATCTTTTCACAGCATGACAAAAAGGATTTAGCCCGAAAGTATTATTTAATCAGTGCTCACTACACTAAAAGACAGACATTTTATGCAGATTATATTATTTTATGAGTAAGCTAGCCTTCCTGTACACCAAGTTTTGAATGTTCCAGCAACTTCTTAAAGGCACAAAGATTCTTTTTAAAAATTGGTTTGGACTAATGCACTCTGACCGTTCAAAATACTAGTGTGGGACTATTCAGTTTTGTTTTAAACAGAGCTAAGATGCATGAAGACATTATTGACCTTTAAGGCTTAACACCACGTTGCTCTGAAAGAAAAAGTCTTATGTATTTCTACTTAATAAAGGACAACCTTAATAACAGACCCTGACTCAACAAGAACCACATAAACTCAGCTCTTTCAGATTCTTAAATTTGGATGTTCACACCAGTCCCAAAGTGGTAATCACAGATTCTCATAAGAACTGCATCCCCCATGGTCTGAGAGACAGGGAGCAGTCAGTGCGGAATGAGGAGCAATTTTTCTTCTTCAACGGAGAGTGAGAGGAACCGAGTCACTTCTATTTGGTTTGAACCTTCACTGTGTTTAATCTATATCCTCTTTTTAATCTACATAGTTGTAAAGACCTCCCACTGGTGTTCTGCCCCTTTCCAGAGGAAATGTAGCTTGTTTGCCTGTGGTCAGAAAGACTCGACAGCTGCTGCAGCAGCACCAGGAGGGCATTCAAACTGCACAGTTCATATATAATGGCACATTTAAGCAAGATACCTTTTCTCAGCTGGTGTGGATAGACAAAAACACAAGAAATAATTGTATGTTCATGACTGGGTATTCTCTGAACCTAATTACCTCATCAGAAAGCAACTTTTACCTGCAGTTGCACCTCAGCAGGAGTAGCAAATTACAGTAGTATTACAGAGGAGCTCTGCTACAAAGTCTTGAAGGCTTATCATTCTGCCTTACCCTTATCACCTCATCCCTCCCTGACATTGCTTTTATTTTCCTCTATAAACCATCAGTTATTAACTGTTTCCCTTTCTGTTCCCAGAAGGGTCCCTCTTCCTCTGCCAGAACAGTGAATGCGAGTAATAAAGGAAATAAGTTGATTGTTTTGGTTTTGGCACTCAGATGGCCTCTCCTATGCAAGGAGGCCCTAGCTTTGCTCTACCTGCCACAGTCTGAATACCTGCCATACTACTTCCAACCAGAATGGCATCACCAAAAACTCAAGGTAAGGACAACCACGTTTGTCCCTCCAGAGCTGACTCTAACTAGAGAGCTGTCACTCAGCCTGGATCTCAGATAAGTGTTCTGTAAAGAAAATAAAAAACTGTTCTCAAGGAAAATGTAGCTGCTCAGACGACAAATGTAAACAATACAGATTAATCAGTTTTCTCTCTCTGTCACTGTGCCTGCAAAACACTGATGTCTTGCAGGGCTAAGAAGGTGACAGAATGAGTCTGTTGTTAAATATGTTTCCTTTAATTGTGCTTCTACATTTTTATTTTTTTTTTCCATTTACAGATGAGTGCTGTCATTCTGTGTGTTGTCATTCTGCTTCCCTTCAAGCAGAATGACAAAAGGAAAAAGGATCAGCCTTACTTAGAGGTTTGTTTGGGACGCTTCTAGCACGACAGCTCTGGCTTGTCTGGGATTTCACAGTGTTACTGCTATGGAAACCGGATGGGCTAAAAAGTCTGTAGCATCCTGGGTGTGACAGCTTAAGCAAAAATGTTGCTTTTGTAGGCAGGCAGAATCAAAACATGACCAGCACACCATGATTTTAATCCCAGCACACATGCTGTGTCATTGAATACATCTACATGATTTTTAGATTTTAAAAAAGGGAATAAGCTGGACTTGCATCTACTCTTTTCTAGCATTAGCAGGTATGTATACTTTAGGAACATAATACCAACAACACACAAATTTTGGTAAGACAAATACATTTCAAATATCTTGAAAGAAGAGGATTTTAAGCTCTCTAGAACTGCACCTGACTGTATTTTAATTATCAGTTAAGAAAAGTATAACATACATTCTGTTAGTGTAGGAGAGAATATGCAAGAAGGATTGAATGTCTTTTTAATTAGGTGGTTGGTTGTTAATCCTACAAAAAAAAAAAGGCCTTCAAGAAACCAAAATTACACCGCCTCAAATAACCTCCAACCCCCAAAAAACCCAAAACATCTAAACCTGAAATGAGTAACCCCCAGGCCTAAGAATTAATTTTTGTTGGCTCTTACAGGGGAAAAGTCACCAAAAAACTCTTGGGAGCCATCAAATACTCATGGAATACCCTTGCTGAAACAAGGTATCGATTTCTGCTTCCCTGTCTTTTTTTCAGATTTAGAGAAGAATGACAAAGTCAAGCCAAAGCTGTGGAGAGGCAAAAATTACTTCTGTTAAATAATATCCATTAAATAATGAGAGGGGCAAAGTTCTGTACACTGATGAAAGCAAGTTGGAACCAAATGGGTAAGCCACAGCCATCCTCCTGAGACTTCCAATACCAACCAAAGAAGAAAGTCTTAGTAATTTTTCAAAATAATGGATTCACTGATATCTTTTCATACCTTTTCTTCAAATTTTTGCTTTGTTCTTATCAGTGACACCCATAATTAAGTTATATTCATTTGGCGACCATCCTAAGATTGTTCCTATAAAGCAAACCTTAACTTCCTGGATAGCTTCTCATTTCACAGATGGGAAAAGCTTTCTGCTTAGACATTGATTTCTGTCATGGTATCTGTACATAAAAAAAACCCATCCAGATAATTAAGAAAAAAGCATTGGCATATTTTCTTTTCTGAAATACACTAGAGTGTACATTCTTTTGGCACACTCTTTTACTGTTAATGTTATCAAAATATTTTTACCAATGTAATAATAGATTTTTTTTTTTTTATTTATCATGATACTCTACCAAAGCAAATTTAATTTTATTTTGCGTACATGGAAGGAACTTCGCTGACTGCAGAAAAGCAAGATACAAGCTGGCATTATGTACGTTTGAAACTAATGTAATAGTGGGACTAAAATTGGCATCCTCCTAAAACTGTGTATTTGGAAACTGTACTGCTTGGAGATATTGCATAACAATTAAAATTTCTTTAGGATATAGGTTTTGTTAAGGGTTCATACTGTGTTTTTTTTGTCAAGGTGTGTAAGTCCATTTTTCCCTCTATGAACTCTGAAGTTTATGAAAAAAGTGATAAAGTGAACTGGAAGACACATTATCCGCTATTTGTAGTCATATTTTTGTTCATTGAATTAAACTTGGGGAAAAATTTGCAAATATACCCCTCACCTTTCAGGGATCTGCCCATTAATTCTATAAAGCAATTGCGCTGAGATATGTACCAGAACATAGTAGTTTACAGAAGACTTGTAAGACTCATCCAAAGCTATCAACTAGTTGGACTTTAAGCAGAGCATAGGTAGAGAGGGAGACGTGAGCAGGACATTTAATACTTTATTGATATAAGATCTTAATTACTCGGGAAAAGTGAACAGCTCCTAAATTCTTTCTTCTATCTTTGTCCCAAGACTATGAAATATTGAAATCTGAATTACTAGTTGTAAACACTGCACCCAGACATTTTAGGGAATAACAGATAAATGAGAGAAAAACAAAACCAGAACCAAATCCAAACCAAGAATGAAATAGGATAGTAAAATATATTCCTGTTCAGGGAATAGGAAAGTAAAGGTAAAAGTAGTGGGAACCTATGACACATTAAGCATTAATAAAGCCCAAGCATATAGCATGAATAAAGAACAAAGCAGTTTTAAATCTCTTTAGGGAAGGATAGTAAAGAAGTATAGTTATAGAAATATTCTGTAAACTCCTATTTGTGACAGAAAACTGAAATATTACAAGTAATACTAATAGCCCCTAGAGCCCTCCTGAATATGGTAGACTTCAACTTCTAAATATACATATTCCAGAAGAAATTCTACTAATAAAAATAGTGCTGAATGTGATAGCAGGCAAATTTAATCCTCAAATTTGTATTGATTCAAAGACGAGGGAGTCACAAGGAAAGTGAACTTGAAGCTGTGATTTAGTGAAGGCATTAGAGAAAGATGAGGAACTGAATAGAGGAAACATCAGTGTTTCTGGGATGTGCTGGGAAAGGAAATAGCCAAAAGATAGAAAATTACAGAATTTTCCAGCAATTTGTGTTAAAACAGAGGTTTTTTAATAATTTATTCACTGAGCCAGATGCATAAAATATGTGTGCCAACTAATTCAGTTAGTGATAAGTATTATGGGGAAATTCCTAAAACAGGAATTATTTAAAACATGGAGAAGGTGGGCTGAAAGTTCTGTAGCATAAAATTCAAGGTCATGCATTTCTAAATAGTAACAAAAACCTCTACTGTGATTTTACATTTTAGAAAAGGCTATAGTTCAAGTATCTTGCTTCACAGGATGACCACACTTACACTGTACAGTTCAGTACTGAAAAAAAAAAATACAATCTGGCTTCAGTATGGGAAGGAGGATATGATAACCCTTTTTAACTTTTATATTCAGACAAGGAAAATGTGTTGCTGTTTTCTTTTAAATTGAATTAAATATTCTTCATTTACATCCTTTTTTTAGGCTGCTGGGAAAGAGATGATTTTAGAGACATGTCAGTAAACCAGTATGCAGTTCTTTTCTCCCTAGCTGAATAGTGAAGACTATATCCTATTAATATTTTCCTGCAATACAGATAGGGTTTTACCATTTTTGGTCATCCAATGATGACTATATATATGTGTTATGCTAGGTTTTCAGCTTCCTTCTATAGCAATAAAAATGCTGTGTAAGCCAGCTATAAGCTTCATCAGGAACAACTTGCCTTCTGAGTGCTATATGTCTTATGAGTCCTCTTAGCTTTCGTTTTGGCCCAATGATTTTATATTTTTTGCAAGAACAGCAAATAAAAGCACCTCTTGAGTGCCATACTATACATGTAGTAATTAATGGACATCTAAGTGTTCACATCCACACACACACACTGTCAAGCATCCTAATGCAATTTTTTCTATTACTACACTCGGTGGAAATTACTTATGGTGAACTGTCAGGTAGTGAGAAGCTGACTTCCTGCATTGGTAGATCAAGCCCCAGTGCATTAAGGCTCTTGCCTCCATTGGGATAACTATCAAAACCATACAATATGCAATGGTAATTAGAAGAACAGGAACCTTAAGAGATTTTTTTCTTCCCTGTGCCTTCGCATTTACAAAGATGTTGAAGGGCAAAAATACCAATAAGGAAAAGACAGGTTGGTAATCTTCAGATGATATGTGACTCTCTCTTTCTTTGCAATCTGAATAATTACGCTATTATTTTTTGCCCTTGTTTTCCTTATCCATATTTGTGTCCCAGGCTATCTTTCCCTGGTTCCCACTGAAATAGAAGGAAAATATGTATGAAAAAAAAAAAACATATTAAAATTGGAGTGTACAAGGAACAAAGAAGAAGGGGCTAGATTCTTCTCAGAGGTATTCAGCTACAGGACAAGAAAAAACTGACACTAAATTGAATACAGGAAATTCTGTTTAAACATAAGGAAAGCAAAACAAAAATAATATTTTTACAGTCAGTGTGATCAAACACTGGAGCAGGTTACCTAGAGAGGTTATAGACTCTCTGTCCTAAGAGATGTTCAAAACTCAACTGGATATGGCCGTGAGCAACCTACTGTATCTGACCATGTACTGAGCAGGAGTGTTGGCCTAGATGATCTCAGGAAGTACTTTCCAGCCTCAGCACTTCTGTGATTGCAAGGTGCTGTGTTCAGGATTGTTTTGCCTCTACAGGTAAAAATTGCCGAGATCTGCTTCTGCATTTTCAGCTTCTCTAATTATTTTTTCCTTCCTGTTGCTTCTGCTAAACAAGTATAATAGTTGGCATGAGATTCTGAAAACATGCAAATCTTATGGCACATGATACCATATTTATAATTGTATTTAAAGAGATAACTGACACAATATAAATAATATATACCTTACTAGCTGGTTCTTAACAATATTTATCTGGTATCTTGAAACACTGACAGTTGGATGGTCATATTCAGAGAGTAGTGGTCAACAGCTCAATATCCAGATGGAGATCTGTGGCAAAGTAGTGTCCCTCAGGGATGCATACTGTGACCAGTGCTGTTTAATATCCTCATCAGTGATATAGACAGTGAGATCGAGTCCACCCTCAGCAAGTTTGCAGATGATGCCAAAATGAATGATGCTGTTCCCACACCAGAAGGTCATCCAGAGGGACCTGGGCAAGCTGGAGAAGTGAGCTTGTATGAATCTTATGAGGTTCAACAAGGCCAAGTGCAAGATACCACACTTGGGTTGGGGCAATCTGCAGTTTCAATAAATGATGGGAGATGATGTGATTGAGGACAACCCTGCGGAGAAGGACTTGAGGGTGCTCATTGTTGAGAAGCTCAACATGAACCAGCAATGTATTCTTACAGCCCAGAAGGCCAGCAGTATCCTGGGCTGCATCAAAAGAAGTGTAGCCAGCAGGGCGAGGAAGGTGGTTCTGTCCCCCCCATTCTGATCTTGTGAGACCCCACCTGGAATATTGTGTCCAGTTCTGGAATCCTCAACATAAGAAAGGTATGAAACTGTTGGAATGGATCCAGAGGAGGGCTACAAAGATGATCAGAGGCCTGGAGCACCTGCTGTACGAGAACAGGCTGAGAGAGTAGGGGTTGTTCAGCCTGGAGAAGAGAAGGCTTAGAGAAGATCTTACAGTGGCTTTCCAGTACCTGAAGGGGTCCTACAAGAGAGCTGGGGAGGAACTTTTTACAAAGGCATGTAGTGATAGGTCTAGGGGGAGTGGCTTTAAATTGGAGAGGGTAAGATTCAGACACCTTTTGAGAGCGGTGAGACACCAGAAGAGGTTGCCCAGGGAAGTTGCGGATGCCCCATCCCTGGAAGCATTCAAGGTGAGGTTGGATGGGCCTTGGGCAGCCTGATCTAGTGGGACATGTCCCTGGCCATGAGGGGTAGTGTGGAATTAGATGATCTTTAAGGTCCTTTCCAACTTAAATCATTCTATGATTCTGTGATTTGTAGCTTGTAAATAAATTAAAAAAAAAATAAATTGCTATGTCATAAATAGGTCTGTGAGTTACTTAAAACAAGTATTTTCCTATAATTTATGTCCTTTATAAGTAGTAAAAAGAAAACAGTATACAGAAAGAGATGACAAAGCTTAATAAAAACTATTCTAGTTTAATAAATGCTGCAGCCCAAAACTAAATAAACTAAGTTTTTCAGTTGCTTTCTGGGATTCCACGTAGAGATATATTTTGACTGCATTTCATTTAGAAGCACAGACAGTCATGAAGTGTTTCGTTTCACATGTCAACCCAGCTGATTTTTCCACCCACACTTAATACTTCTGCCATACAATGTCACTTTTATGACTTTGCTTAAAGTAATAGCTCTGGTCAGATAACGAGAGAAAATGGTGTTTTCCACTTCTGCTAATTATATTTTTGCTTTGAAAAGAGACAGGAATATTTTGCTATAATATTTCACTCAATAACTTTATAGAGAAATATGTGTAAATTCCATGCAAGATTTTAAACATAAGTAGTAAATGCACAATATATATTTTTATAGCAAACTTATTTTTTAAACCAAAGGAGATGATCATTTCAGACTACCTTAGTCTCATTTATCTCCATGATGTCCTTAATGTTATAAGATGTTACAGCAACATTACTGGCTCCTGCAGGCCTGTATCAGCCTTTAGCTATTCCGGTGCATTATTAGATTGTCAACATAATTCAGACATCTCATATACAAAGAACCAATCCATTGGCTCCAGTTCTTTGTAAATGTTTTTGCCTGATGTAATATCTTTAAATTTATTGAGTGTTCTTTTGGTTTTTTGGTTTTTTTTTTGTCTTCTTTTTGTATACATATATTACTTGGAGAATCTTGTTTGAGACTGCTAAAAATATTATGAAAGGCAGCACGTGGCACTAATTCTTGTTATTGCCAGATACTGTGCTCCTCTAGTAAATCACTGCACATATCTGGATGAAGAAGAAAAATAGTAATTTTTGAAACAAATAATTAGACAAATATTTTGAGGTGACTCTCCCTTACTTATGTAAAACTGTATACAGCATTTTGCTTTTTTGAGGAAAGTTACCAATTTTTGTAGGATTTAATCCCATATAAATCTTTTGGAATGTACTAATTAATTTGTGTCTAAAAAGATATTTGAAAGAAAGAAAATTTAGGACAAATTTGGTTGTGAATGAATAGCCAGGGGAAGGGTAGATTCCTTTTTATGTATCTTCTCTGATATAAAAACAAGTTTTGCAAAGAAGTTATTTTGACCCACACTTTGCAAAATAGTACAAGTGTTCGGTTACTCCATGAACATTAAGTGTTCGGTCTTTTATTTATGCACCAAGGAATAAAAAGAATCAATCGCCAAAGCCCAGAAATAGAAAGAAGATTATCAGTAGAACCCCTTATATAAATTCATGAAGCTGAACTGAGGCAAAGCAATGTACCATTTTCATTGGAATTCAGGACATTTTCCCTGCTCAAACCTTCTCACTAAAAGAAATCAGATAATGCTAAACATAGAAGGAATAGTAAGTCAACAAACTTCAGTTCATTGTGGGAAACTGAACTTATTTTCAAATATATTATTCTTGTGATTTGCTGTTCTCCTATACACTCACATTCACAGCTGCATATATCACACAAGAGGCATGTGAAATACTATCATTACATATTCTCAAAAAATATATTAGCTTTTTGAGGTCACTGTAACAGCTTTTGGAAGCAAGTTATTAAAGTGAGCCAGTCTCTTAGGGGTGGACAATATTTGTGCATTTTACTTAGTATATGTGAGCCTACTATATGAAAGGCAGAATTGTATACAAACTAATCACATAAGCAAAGTACTTATTTGCCTTCCAAAACTCATCCAGTTCCAACAGCTGTAATGATGAACAGATCGATCATGGAACAGAAACTGAGTGGATACGCTAAATCCATCTATCTTCAGCATCTGGAACTGAAGTCAGTGGGTTAACAAATGAGTTAGTTTCAGGAGAAAATGAATGTGCTCAGAACCTTAAAAACATTGAGCAGGTGCTAAGTGTAACTAGATAAGGCAAAGCAAAATCCTGTTTCAAAATCTGAAATATTTTCTGGACATAAGTAAAATAATAATTTTCTCATGCAATCAACATGGAATGTGGACCAAAACAAGGATCCTAAAAATTTACTAAGCAATAGTGCAAACATTTTCAAGGGTTTTCTGCCTCTTGAGTACTCTGCTTATCTATAATGTTTGCTGGGCTTTTTTTTTTTTTTTTTTTTTTTTTGAGGGGGAAGTATGAGCATGACAACAATAATTCAAAAACTCTGCAGACTTCAAAATGTCTTTATTACTGATTCAGCAGTCTCAGCCTCTGCTGAGGGCACACCTCCTGTCATATTCATTTTGTCTACATCTATCAAATGCTGATCCTGTGAATTTCTGGTAACAGTATTTGAGTTTGTAAAGACTGAGTTACTAAAGACATTAAGAATGTTCCTTAAAACTCCAAACCCCTTTGTTTAAATGGAGAACATATAAATGAAGGCAGGAAGAAGGGACAGAGAAAAGGAATGAAGGATGAAAGAAACTGTTCACATTCAGAAGCATGTTTTTGGATTTGTAACCTCACATCCAAATTGTTCTGCTGATTTGTAACTGGCTGTCAGTTAGCTGTTAATATGCCTACTGTTCTGGTGGTGACATTTACTACTAAAGGAGACAGTTGAAGAAATGTTAGTAATGGTTCTGTTTTCCCTAAACTTCAGTGAATAACTTGTGGAGGATAACGCACTTACGAAGTTTTATTCTTTTTCATGATGGAATACCTGCAGGTGGGTGTAGATTTCTCTCTGCATCCATTTTCACTTGTAATCTATGTCTTTGGTCAGGTTTTATATTGTATCACTTTTCTTACAATGATTTTCCTTTCAAAGCCAATAACAACAAAAGGATTTGGTAATATTGTCCGTCTCAGGAGACAAATGTGCTATTTCATAGAATCATAGAATCACCAGGTTGGAAAGGACCCATTGGATCATCGAGTCCAACCATTCCTAACCCCTTAAACCATGTCCCTAAGCACTTCATCCACCCGTTCCTTAAACACCTCCAGGGAAGGTGACTCAATCACCCCCCTGGGCAGCCTGTTCCAGTGCCCGATGACTCTTACTGTGAAGAATTTTTTTCTGATATCCAGTCTGAACCTCCCCTGGTGGAGCTTCAGGCCATTCCCCCTTGTCCTGTCCTCAGTCACTTGGGAGAAGAGGCCAGCTCCCTCCTCTCCACAACCTCCTTTCAGGTAGTTGTAGAGAGTAATAAGGTCTCCCCTCAGCCTCCTCTTCTCCAGGCCAAACAACCCCAGCTCTCTCAGCTGCTCCTCATAAGACTTGTTCTCCAGCCTCCTCACCAGCTTCGTTGTTCTTCTCTGGACACGGTCCAGAGCCTCAACATCCTTCTTGTGATGAGGGGCCCAGAACTGAACACAATACTCGAGGTGCGGTCTCACCAGTGCCGAGTACAGAGGGGGAATCACCTCCCTGGACCTGCTGGTCACACCGTTTCTGATACAACTTATTTGATCTAAGTTAATCCAGATAGTTTACGCTGTTGCACTTACGAAGCAGAAACTGTTACTTTTACTTTGCTTGAAACACTGTGAAAAAAATACAGGTTTTTACTTAGTTTGTCTTTTTTTTTTCCCTTCATAAATTTATTTCACAATGATCACTATATTATCATCCTACCTGTGGCAGAAAGGAGAAACTTGGCTAAAACCAATGTAAATTTATTTTAAAAGAGTATTAGTAAAAATGTCCTAGGAAGAAGAAAAGTTCTAATTCATAAACAAGGAGAAAAAGCAGTGTCAGTTTCAATGAGTATGTTTTCAGGTTAACAACAACATGATAGCTTGAACATCTCAATAGCAGGTGTTTCAGCAAGAAGTGACATTTACTTGAGAACATGGGAGCCAAGGGAATCATGCTACTAGGAATAAGATGCAAAAAAACTTACTAGAAAGTAGAAATGTATTAATATTGCAAATGAAGACAATAAGAATATTTACATGTTAATTTGCACTTGATTTTCTGCATTACCTAAAATGTTACAAATTCAGATGTAATCTTTATCATAATGTTATTTCCTAATCGAGAAACTCAATAAAATCAAACCTGTGATATGGAGATAAAAAATAAACTTTGCCTTTCAAGGAAGTTTAAAAAGAAACGTACTGTATTGAGTGGGGGGAAAACTGCCTATAAAGTAATGTAAATTGCACCTAATTATAACTGCGATTCATTTGTCCTAGCCATTTTGGGAAGACCACGGAACAGATCCTCCCAGAAGCTATGCTAAAACACATGGAAGACAGGGAGGTGATTAGAGACAGCTATTAGGCTTCACCAAGGGCCAGTCTTGCCTGAACAACCTAGTGGCTTTCTATGATGGGGTAACAACAACAGTGGACATGGGAAAAGCAATGGATGTAATCTATCTGAACATCTTTAGAGCCTTTGACACGGTCCTCCACAACAACCTTCTTTCTAATTGGAGAGATATGGATTTGATGGGTGGGCTGTTCAGTGGATAGCAAATTCACTGTATGGTTGCATTCAGGGAGTAGTGGTTGATGGTTTGATGTCCAAATGAATATCCTTGATAACTGGTGTCTCTCAGGGGTCCATACTGTGACCAGTGCTGTTTAATATCTTCATCAGTGATATAGACAGTGAGATCGAGTCAACCCTCAGAAGTCTGCGGATGGTACTAAGATGAATGGTGCAGTTGCTACACAGAAGGTCATCCAGAGGGACCTGGAAAAAACGGAGAAATGGGCTTGTATGAATCTCACAAGGTTCAACAAGCCAAGTGCAAGGTCCTGAACCTGGGTTGGGGCAATCCGCAGTTTCAATAAAGGATGGGAGATGATGTGATTGAGGACAGCCCTGTGGAGAAGGACTTGGGGGTGCTCATTGTTGAGAAGCTCAACATGAACCAGCAATGCATTCTTACAGCCCAGAAGGCCAACCTGGAATCCTGGAATAAGAAAGGTATGGAACTGTTGGAATGGGTCCAGAGGAGGGCTACAAAGATGATCAGAGGCCTGGAGCACCTCCCATACGAGAACAGGCTGAGAGAGTTGGGGTTGTTCAGCCTGGAGAAGAGAAGGCTCCAAGGAGACCTTACAGTGGCTTTCCAGTACCTGAAAGGGTCCTACAAGAGAGCTGGGGAGGAACTTTTTACAAAGGCATGTAGTGATAGGTCTAGGGGGAGTGGCTTTAAATTGGAGAGGATAAGATTTAAACTATGCATTAGAAAGAAATTCTTGACGATGAGGGTGGTGAGACACCAGAAGAGGTTGCCCAGGGAAGTTGTGGATGCCCCATCTCTGGAAGTGTCCAAGGCGAGGTTGGATGGGCCTTGGGCAGCCTGATCTAGTGGGACATGTCCATGCCCATGAGGGGTGGCATGGAATTAGATGATCTTTAAGGTCCTTTCCAACTTAAATCATTCTATGATTTTATGATTCTATGATTATATGATTAAATGACTCTGTAAAATGACTTCTGTCCAGCTGCAAAAGACAAAGTCTGCCAGGGCTCTATCATTAACTGTTTAGCTGATCTGAAGCAATGAAGTTTTACTAGAGGGTGCACTTCTATCAAAGATAAAGGGGAACAATAATTATTCTGTTGTCATCATTGCATTTTAGGTCAGTGTTTTATCCTTAAGTCAGATTTTTTTTCTCTTGCACGTGCTGATATGGAATGTACTGACATACTAATAAACAAACTAGATGCAGATGTAAACAATCTATTCATTGCATAATATCATTTTTTGCATCTTAGATCCTCTATGACTGTAAGACAAGCTAGGGAGATATCAGCTGAAAAGCATACAGAAAAGCTTTCACATCAGTGTTAGAATTATGCACGATGGAAATTTTGCGCTATATAATGCACGAGGAGGTCCAGCTTGTGCTCTGCTAGATGTTGCCAAGTGCACTGACTTTTAAAATCTTGTGTATAAATAAAAGTTTGACCTTCACATTTTTGCAATATAAATTAAATATTTTCCAAGGAAGGTGAGAGAAAGGCTAAATGTATGTAAACATGATAGCTTTCTTATGATGTTCGAAACTATGAGACAAAATGCATTTCTTTTTAGCAGGGAGGGTGACTTGTCTCTACAGCAAAGTATAAGATACGTTGGAGGATTTTTTGTGGTTTTGAGTCAGTTTTGTGTTTTCCTGGAAGTGTTTTATGCAAACAAATATTAGAAAATTCAGTGACAAATTCAATTTATGACATAATATGGATTATGCTATGTAAAAGGCAAATTAAGTTACTTAATGTTCTCTCCCAGCCTTAATATTTGAATGCCTGTTAATGAATGGCAAAGAGATATTTAAAAGTTCCTAAGAGTAATTCATCAACTACAGACAGATAGACAGACTTATAGATCACTATCTTTTTGGTTATTCTAAAAGCTGATTCACAGTTGTGCTTGATTTTTCCTGGGGAAAATTCTTCACGTGCTACCCAGTCTGATATTGCATGCTGTTATTGTGCATGGCAGTAAGAACAGAAATACAAAGATATATCAACATCAAACTGTCAGACCTGTCCTTCCATATCTTCAAGTGAAAGTTTACGCAGCCTTAATTTCAAAATGGCATTTTAAGATGGGAAATAATTAATAACTTATGGATGAAGCTACAAGTGGGACTCATAAACTGGCTATTGAGTTTCTTTTCTCCATTAAACTTCTGCACTGGTTAGCTATTAATTACTCAATGCATTTCAGTTATCATACTTACTTAAGAATATTTATTTCATCAGTTCTTTCTTCTGTAGTTGAATATAGTCCAACTCCTCACTCATAAAAGCAACACAGCATGTGTTACTAGGGCTGTATACACTCAACTTTTGGGTACCACCAGGGATGGAGATTGTACAAACTGTCTGTACCATTTTTCTGGTGTTCAATCAGTTTCTCAGTTAAAAAGTAAAAATAAAATGCCAAACCAATACTTAATTTGAATTTGCCTCATGTAATACGTGCATAATCCTTTTACTGTGTACCTTTGAGTGTGGTTTTATCTGCTCATTTGATAGTGTTAAGTAGAAATAAGATTCTGCCTTTTCTTCAGATAGAAAAAACAACTCACTGAGCCTCTCCTTGTCCTTTATGTGCTCCTGTGCCTGTCCACCGCAGTGGCCCTCCAATGGATTCCAGTATGTCAATGTTTTATTTTACCATAAACTTGGAACTGGACACAGTACTTTAAATACTGTCTCCCAAAAGTGACAGAGAAGAGTCACTGGCTGCCCTTCCTAACAGCCTAGTGTGCATCTGGTCTTTGCCATACAGGTCAACAGCCAGCTCATGTTCAATGTGTTAATTAAAACTGTCAAGTAACTTCCTGTGAAGATGATTTCCTGCTAGTCAGAATCCAGCCTTTACTGTCACTAGGGTTTATTCTATTCCAGATGCAGGACACTGGATTTAACTTTGTTGAACACAAGGGATGCAGTCATTTCTTTAGTTAGCTAAGATTCTTCTAAATAGCAGCACTGGCCAACCGCACATTGACTGTTCCCCTTCACTTTTAATTTGCAGAGAGTGCATTCTGTCGAGTTTTCTATTTTGTTAAAACAGACATTAGACACTGTTGACCCTCATACCGACCACTGAAGACTACCGCTGGTAAGTGGCTTCACAGTCAATTTGCTTCATGCTCTTCCTCTCTTCACCAATTAGTTATCTCATTAGTTATCTCATCATCAAAGCTGTTGAAACAAAAGTAGACCTTATCAAATCATGCTGGTTATCCACAGTAACCTTGTCATTCATGTGCTGGATGGTGGTTTCCTGGAGGATTTATTTCATAGTCTTTCCAGCTTATAGTTCACTGAATGCTCTTCTTTTGCCCTTCTTGAAGATAGGCATGAGATTTACCAGCCATCATTAGGAACCTCCTCTGATTTCCACAACCTCTCAAAGTTAATTGAGAAAAACCTTGCAACAATATGGATGAGTTTCATTAACACCATCAAATATATCCCATCTGATCCCATGCACTTCTGTATGTGAAGTTTCCTGAAGTGATTGTTAACTTCATCTTCCTATAGTATGGTTAAATGCTTCACTTTCACAAATACTACCACTAGTCCCAGGGACCTGAGGCCAGAACTTAACAGTAAAAAAGGTAGGAAGAACTCCATGTTGAATACATCAGGCTTTTGACATATTTTATCACTAGGTATCTGACCCCACTGGGCACTGCGAACACATTTTCCTTAACTTTTCCTTTTGCTCACAGTGTATTATGGAAACCCTCATCGTCCTCCACATCCTATGTGAGTTCCAAGCCTGAAATTTGTCTCTCTTCACTACATCCCTATAGGCTTAAGCAATGTCTCTGTCTTCCTCCCTGGTAGCTCACCCCTCCTTCCACCTTCTGCATGCTTCCTTTTTTGTTTTTGAGCTTGGTCAGGAACTCCTTGTTCGTTTGTGTTGGCCTTCTGCCATGACTGTAACTATGGAAGTTGAAGTGGACTGTTCTTTTGCTTTGGGGGATCACTTTGAATACCAAATATTTCTCCTGAGCCTGTTTGCCCTTCAGGGCTGCGACATACAAGATCCTGTCAAGCAGATCCTTAATTAGCCAATATCTGTTCTCCTCAAGTTTGGGGGTATAATTTTAGTATTAGTCACTTCCCTGAGGGTTTTAAACTTCATAGTCTTGACATTTCTGCTGTCAAGACTGCACTCACAGCTCTGAGCAGTTCTTCCTGGTTTGCAAGCAACCAACAGGGGACAGTTGGTTTGCTGATCTGTTGTGTCATTGACTGACTGCAGTAATCTGAGTCACACCACGTTTCCCTTCCACTGCACTTCCAGCAGTGTGGTTTTAAGTCCCCCATCAGGATTAGTGCCTGTAATCGTGAGCCTCCCTCCAGCTGCTACAAGATTTGTTTACTTGCTCTTCTTGATAAGTTGGTCCACAACATTTACCATAATGTTATTTTCATCTACTTTTTCATCCTTAGTCATAAGCTTTCAACACACTCTTCAATTCTCTGCACATGCTTAAGACATTCCTTTGCCTAGAGTGTAACCCTTTCATCCCATCTACCCTGTTCCTCAAGAGCCTGAATCCAGCCATGGAAATCTCCATTCATGCTATTCCACCATCTCTTTTTAATCTTGAAAAGATCATAGCTCTGCAGCTGAGCACAGGATTTTACATTCTTCTTATTTTGTCCCAGGCTGCATGCATTTGCATATAGACATTTGTGATGGTCCCTTAGTTGTGAAGCTCTCGTAGCAGCAATAGGAGATCTTTCTGCATTACTCTGAGTCCTGGGGAGTACTTTATTGCTTTTATCTCCCTGACTCTTTGGGCTACCATTAGCATTCTCAGATGTACCTAGTGTAAAGTCCTCCTCAAAAAGTTAGCAAGTCTTTCAGGAAATAAATAAATTAATTAATAAAATTGCCCTACTTTGCATCTGTACTGTTATTTTTTTTCCCCCAGAAGTCCATATTTTCCAGAATTTGTGCCATGTTCTTAAAAGACAAAATCCTAATTCAGCGCCAGCCATGCAGCTAGGGTTTTCCTGCAGGATCCTGTTACTTAAGCTTTTCATTTTTACCAGCAAGATTCAGAACACCATCTACATTCCCATGGTCTTCATCCTCATCCCAAGAACCTTGGCGAAAATCACGATACACTAAAGGTCTCCCCAGTAACATCATTTGTCTCCACATAGATGAGTAACAAGGCATAACAGCTTGCAGACTGCATCAGCTTCTGCAGGTTCTCTGCAGCATTCCAGACCGGAGCCAGTGGCAAAAAACAAATATGCCAAGACAACAAATCAATTGTGTTTCCATCCCCTGAAGGCATTAGTCTCGAACCACCAGCAGTCACTGCTTACATTTGGGGCCAATTAATTACACAAAAATGCTGTTGGGGTGTATAGATATAGATATGCAGTATTTTTAACTATAGCGGCATTCTTGACAAAGAAAATAGGAAATTAAGAGTTGTGGCCCACCATTTAGAATTTAGAGCTTTCAGAGTTTTTTGCATTGTACTGAAATGCCCTTTACTACACATTTTTAAGGAGGCAAAACACTCTTCAAGTAGTATTGAGCTGTGGGAACTCCCCCTTCTTGTTTGAGCTAAGTTAATTGATTGTCATTGGACAGCTGCTAGTGCTTCTAGCTCCTCTTAGTGAGTTGAATTGATTGCTGCATCTCCTAGCAGGTAGGCACAAGATAAGTTTCCACTTCACAGAAAATACTACAATAATTTTACTTTTTTATTGGAAGTCCTTGCAGGGAGGCTATGGAATGAAAGAATTCAGAGGAAGAATTATCCTCTCACCCTGTCTTGAAACAATCCTTCAGGGAAGTATAGTAATTTCTCTCTGGCTGAAGCTATAACAGAAATCTTCTGAACAAATGCAAGAAGGAATAGGTCAACACCGCAATAAGGAATATTTTTCCCAGTTAGGACAACTTTATTGGAAAACATTGCAATATGCTTCCTTCAACAATATTAAAGTCCCTATTGAAAGAATTAAAGGAGTACATAAAATTATTTTCTTCATTGAACGGGAGCAGCATATGCCTGATCTTAAGTCTACATTCTGATTTCAACCTACAATGTTTTCCAATTCAGCACTACTAGAAGTGCTGGGCTAAGTTTTAATCCTGACTATATCTGTTTTTATTCTCATTCTTGATCATCCATGGAAAGTTCTTGGTTTCCACTAATTTGTGTACTCGACTGAAGAAATGAAATGAACATAATGGCCTGGACCAAAGGGAATCCTTCTCCCTCTCTCCTTCTCTTTCCGACTCTCGCTCGATCTCCCTTGCTCATCCTCTCTCTCACATTATAGTAGAAAGAAACATTCATATGACAAAATAAAAGAATCCAGAGAATTGTATAGCGTGAGCAAGCAAGAAATCTAATATTTAGATTTTTTCTGGCTTTTAGAATTTTCTGATCCTTAAAATTTTCAGAATAAAAAAAGGAAAAATGTGCAATCACTTCAGCCTTTTGTTTCCTGCTCAAGCAAATATATTTATGAAAGACAGAAAGCATTAAAAATGTGGGAAACATATTGAGTAATGTCACTTTAAAAGACCTAAAATAAGAAATACTAAACTAAAGCAATAGTAACTTCTCATGTAAAGAAAAGAACTTAGCCAAGACAATAATATCTAGATAGAATTTAAAAAAAAAAAATCCAGATATTTTAAATATTTTTCTTTAGTGTTTTTGAAATATTTACTTTTAGTTGGTATAGAAATAGATATGTAGAAACTTTATTACTCGGAGATGTGGAAATTGAAGTACTTGGTCAAGCTAGGGTTATGTAAAAAGGTCTATCTAAACAATGCTTAGTAGCAAGCAAAAGATCACGTAAGCAACTTATGCAAATCAAGATATTTCTCTTTTGTCCATGGAATTTTGCTACTGCATTTAAGATAAGAATCTGAAATAGTACTTGCTTGAAATAAACAAACAAACAAACAAGTGCTTCTATTTTACCTAAGATTTAAAATACCTTAAATGCAAACATTGTCCTAACAATAAAATGAACCAGTGTGGCAAAACCTGCAAGGGTCTGAATGCTTTTTACTTTTCACTAAGACCAGAGAGCACTTGAAATCTTTTATGTAGATTTTCCTGTCATGGGGGCTTGTTCATCTTTTCTCAGAGGTCCTTTGGAAAACAATCCTAATATATGTCCATAAAAATGAACTTATTGTTTATTGTTTTATGAACATGTCTTATTGCCTGTCTTTGGCATTCGGGTAATGGTAATCATCAGTAAGTTCCTGTTGTTCTGTAAGGTGTAGGTTATTGTATTTATTTCTTAGATATGATAAAATGAAAAAGGATGGCTATTGTGATCAGGTAAATTGATGGCAAATGAAATGTTATCATCTTGTTAATGCTGCAGTTATTTACCTATACAGATACATATTCCCTGTAACAGTTCTTAAAAAAAGGAAAATAGGAGTAGAATAACATCCTTAGTATTTGTGCCAAACAGAAAAGAAGAGCGAGAATCAGGGAAGCAATCACCCAAATACAGAATTAGAGCATTAGTAATTTTATGTCAGAAATTCCCAGAATTATTTGTCTTTGTTAAATCTCCTCCTGTGTTAGTGCCTTATTTGTTACTAGTTTGAACCAGAAAAAGACAGCAAAAAGATCCTTGATGCTATATTTACAGATGCTAGGCTATTGGTATCTGTGGGAGTTTTGCTGCAGGTTGAGAGATGTATATGGCCCAATGTATTAGAGTCATAGGAGGAATAATCGAAATGCTATTTAACCACAGGAGATTTTGCTTGTTATCTGAGATGGAGCAGCAACAAAGAATATAGAAGTGGTAGAGAGGCATTAAGTATATAAAGTAAATAAATTTAAAAACTATTATGTTTAGCAGTTTTCCACCATTCTAAGAATTTATAAAAACTAGTTTCCTATAGAAAGTTGGGTTTTGGTTTGTTTTTTTTTCTGTGGTCATTATTTTCTCTTCCCACCCCCCATCTTTGTTATAACATGTATTTATTTAACCTGTATTTTTTTTTAAAAGGTATGGTAGGCTATTGAAAGGAATAAGAAAAGAACACTTTCCTACTTTTTGTAGCCAGCCTAGAGGAAGATATAATTTAGTCACTCCTGTGGATAGAATAAATTCCCTCTTATTATTTTATAATAAGTAACTAGGTATACACGCTAGAAATTGCATCCACATACTATAATGTTAAAAACAGTTAGAGGCTGCAAAGGTTTTCCAGACAAATTTCTTTTGGTTAATAGCTGAGAGAGACATCCAGATCTGCTGCCTTAAAGAAAGGATAAGATCAGCCAGGTATCGAAAATCTGCAGCCATCAGTTAGTAAGGAACAGTTCATAATTGTCCTGTCCCCAGATTGAATTGAGAAACAAATTATTTATTTGCTTGCACAAAGCTCTCAGAGTGCAGACTCCTATTGCCTTTTTCACTTTGGAGCTTTCCCAGACTCTGCACTGTTACACAGCCAGACCTTATTTTCCCCAGAAAGCTTAAAGGATTCTGAAAAATTTTTTCTCAAGAAAAAAGATAATTAAGACAGATATCAGAAATCCATCAGATGTAGAGTCTGGGAAGTGTCCCTGTGGTGAAATATATGCTGGTAGAAAAGATTGAACAGCATTCAAAGTGAGCCAGCTGCTGAAAAATATGGATAGTTGAAGAGACAGGAAAAGGGGATGACCAAAGTAGGTGTAGGTTACAGTAATTCATTGCCAAGAGCGGGGCCTCATAACTAAAATGTCAGGTTATTACAGACAGCCCTGTTATGGGAAATTGTAGTAAACTTTTTTACAAGACATATGGAAATGAAACAAATGTTAATAGATTCATCTAGCTTGGGAGAAGTCATGTTTTTCATTTGCTATATCATTCTGTCCAGCTTTCTCGCAGCTCTCCTCCCCTCACAGTTTCTGCCTCCAGGCCACTGAGCCTATAAACAGGAACAAGGGCATCAGTAAAACACAATTTAGCTCTTCTGAGCCCTGATAATTAGAGTTTACATTATTGAAATGGAACTAGCTGAATTCTTTCTTGGCAGCGCATTCTGAATTTACTAAAAGAAGTAAAGTCTTTTTCAGGAAGATCAATAAGCATTTACAGATATGAGCAACGAAGATTCCAATTCTAACTGTAGGTATTATGAGGGGGCAAAAAAGAAAAAAAAAAAACAAAACACTTCCAGATCTTTATATATATCTTTACTACATATCTTTACTATATCCAGATGTGCAAAACAAGAGTTTTTGGCTAATGTTATATCAGCTCCAGAAACAATGAATTTCACAGAGGGGGATAATAAAGAACAGTAAGGGACAAGACACTGCTTTTTTATATATACCTCTGTTTGTTTAGGGCATCTTGAATATCACTGTTTCCTGTTAACCACATTGAATTAAGCATGTAATTTTAAAAAGGTACTGTACTTTAGCTTGAAACAACACTGAGCATTGCTTTTGTAGGATATGTTTTCCCTGTATCAACTTCTGTAGAAACTTTGATTTAAATTGTAAAGATTTTCAATGGTGCCCTCCTTGAATTTGAGATTCTTTTGCTAACACCACTCTTTTCCCACTCCCTTCCCCTCATCCATCCGTCTGTCTATGTACGTATGTATGTATGTATGTATGTATGTATCTATCTATCTATCTATCTATCTATCTATCTATGTCTATCTATCTATCTATCTATCTATCTATCTATTCATTCACAAAGCTCTGTTCTTCTTCTATGAGAAAAAAATACACTTTATCCTCAGAGGTTTTACTCTTCCCAAGTGAACAATAACCAAAACCATATTCTTCCTCTTTTCCCACCGAAAGCACTGATTGGTGGTAACACTACAAAGATCATAATTTCATATTTAAAAATGTGCCATCCAGATTTGAAAATGAATTAAATGAAATCTAGGATTTTAACACATAGGGCCAATAATCTTTCAAGATTCACATGGATACACAAACCCATGTTTACTTTGAAAAGTAAGACCTGAGAAAACTGGCAAATGTATTTGTGAAATATCACACATACGGTTAGAAAACATTCACAGCTAGACTGATGAAATACCAATCAAGGCATAATAGTCAAAAGTCTATACTAGTCAGAAAGACACAATACCCAAATCTCACACATCCCTAGTAACAAAGGATAAAAAATATTCAAATCCTATTCTAGTTCCTTTCTAATACTTCAGAGCCCTTAGCATTTGTTCTTTACTGTTACCTCTGCTTGCCCAAGATTCCTGTCTTCATAATCTAGCTGCTAATAGAAAACCATGCTGGCATTCTCCTGCCCCTAATCAGTACAAGCATCTTCAGCATGAATAAAGCAGAACAGTTCATTTAAGGCTCCCTGACTCTGCCTTAGTTCTTGGTTCTATTACAGTATAAAATTCTGGACTTCAGTTAAGAGCTGACGACTTTTTGACTTTGTTGGCACTAGAGAGACAACCTGTCTGGAAAATAATTTCTAATTGCAGTTGTATTTATCAGTGATGTAGTTCCCTCATGTCTTATTCATTTTACTTTGACCCATAAGTCATACATTTTCATGAATAATAGCTTTTTTTCATGAAAGGTCTGAAAACACCTACTGCAGGTGTTTTATCTGCTGCAGCTGTGACAATGAGTAACATTCATTTGAGTTCCAGCTGAGAAAGTGGAGGAAACACTCAGATGACTCTTATTCTATCATAGCAGATTTGAGGTAACATAAGCACTAGATTTGTAATATCTTCAGATCTTCAGTAAAGGGCCAACTGTACCTTAATTCTGCTTCTGTGAAAGTCAGTATAATTTTTTTCATTTATTTCAATCAGAGCAGAGCTAGCAACTACGCCTATGTTTTGCTTGCATTTGTAAAATAATTAAATTTGTTCTATGGTATTCTTTTTTGGTTTTCTTCCTCACTCATTCTGTCATCATTAGGCCAATACAGTGGACAGCGTGCAACATTAGACAGGTAAACTGGAAGATGGAAAGATTACTTTATGCAGAGTTTTAATGCAAAAAAGTGAAAGTGATAGGCATACTAATTCAAATTATCAGCTGCTATCTTTAAGAAGGGGTAATAGAGAGTCAGATTATTAGCAGATGTTTTTTATATGTGATGTACTGTCATTAAGTGATTCTTAATCCACTAGAAGAGAAATACATAGCAGAACCACAGGACATTAATATCAACCACCCCTCCCTCCCCATATTCATATCCAGTATCAAACTAGAACATGGAATGTTGCAGTCAGAAGAAACAGTCATTTCTTTGCCCAGTATAAAAAATCAAAACACGTTTTGCTTGTCCCATAACATCTTGCTCATTCCTTAGATTTTCTTCTCAGGTTAAATCTGAAGGCATAATGTAGCCAAGTGACTGATTTATGTGATGGTAACAACCTCTCTGTTATGATGGACCAAAGAGAGGTGAGGTGGTTTTCAGATGCTTCCTCTTTCAACTCTCAGTTTATGTGAGAAAACATTAGAGTTTATGCTGGGGATGTTAGCAGATTCAAAAGATAAACCCTGACTCTATACCAAAGAAACATGAGAAATACAATAAAAGATTCTATGAAGAATCAATATTGAAATTTGACACTAACCTATCAAGAGGTGTAATTTCTCTAATTCAAAGGACTTTTTTTTTATAAGTTTGAGTGTCCTAACCAACATAAGCATACGGCAGCAGAAATGAATGCTCAAACAACCGCCATTTTATATTGATATTTAAACAATAGACTTATATGCAAACCATTTCTCTCCTATCAAGCCCTAAAGCTGTTAAAATATCTATGAAACTCCATAGATTAAATAAGAAGAAAACAGACAAGTCCTATTTTAAAGCAAGATCCTGATCTAGTTAAGAGTTTTTCTCAAAATAATGATTTTCATGTGGACATCTGTTTTTTATTGCTGGTACTCAAAGAATTCTCTTTCATTGTCCACAAAGAAAGACAACAAATAGGCTAAAACTAAAATCCTGTCAAATTTCACCGTCCTTGAACATTATGAGGAATTAAAATCAGAAACTTATAATTGACCTTGGCCCATTGAGACAGCCTGTCCCTACTTATCCCTCTGTAGAGCCTTCCTGTCCTTGAACAGATTGACACTCACACAAAATTTGGTGTTACCTGCAAACTTACTGAGGGTGCACTTGATCTTCTCATTCAGATCACTGAAGAAGATATTAAACAGAACCAGTTCCAACACTGTGCCCTGGGGAACATCACTTGTGATTGGTCACCAGGTGGATTTATCTGCATTCACCACAACTCTTTGGGCTGTGAGCTTCTCTAGGAGAATGCTGTGGGAAACAGTGTCGAAGGCTTTACTTGAAGTCCAGGTAGATAACACCCACAGCTTTTCTCTCATCCACTAGGTGGGACACCTGGTAATAGAAGGACATCAAGTCGGTCAAGCAGGACCTGCCCTTTGTGAACCTCATCTGACTGGGCCTGATCCCCTGGTTCTTCTGTTCATGCCTGGTGAGTGCAGTCAAGATGAACTGCTTCGTGATCTTCCCCAGTACCTATGCCAGGCTGACAAGCATATAGTTCCCTGCATCCTCCTTCTAGACTTCCTTATATATGGACATCACATTGGCAAGCCTCCAGTCATCTGGAACCTCCCCTGTTAACCAGGACTGATGATAAATTATGGAGAGTGGCTTGGCCAGCTCCTCCACCAGCTCCTTCAGTAGCACCCAGTAGTTCCCATCCAACCTCATAGACCTCTGAGCATCCAGGTGGCATAGTAGATTACACATTAAGCATCTCATCTTTTGCCTCATCCTTCATGGCAATGGTCCCCTCCATATCCAGTAAAGGACAGAGATTCTCTTTTGCTCTCTTTTTGTTGTTAATGTATCTTTAAAAACATGTTTTGTTCTATCTTACAATAATGGCCAGATTATGTTCTTGCTGGGATTTAGCCTTTCTAATTTTCTCCCTCCATGACATAATGAAATTCTTATACTCCTATTTAGTTGTCTAGCCCTTCTTCCAGAAGTAGGAAATTCTCCATTTGTTTCAGCAAAACTCCCTGTTCAGATGGGTTGATTTTATTCTCTGCTGGTTTGTCTTGCAGCACGTGGGGAGAGTGTGCTCCTGCTCCTTTAAGACTTTCTTCTTGAAGAATGTCCATCTTTCCTGGACACTTTTGCCCATCAGAACTGTTCCCCAAAGGGCTCTGTCAACCAGTGACCTGAACAGGCCAAATCCTGCCCTCCAGAAGTCTCTGGTAGTGGTTTTGTTGAACTCACTCCTTATTTCACCAAGAATTGAGAATTCTGTTATTACAAGGTTGCTAAACCAAGACAACCTCTGACCACCACATCTCCCACCAGTCCTTCTGTGTTTGCAAACAGCAGGTCAAGAGAGGCACCTCTTGTCAGGCTTACTAACCAGCTGTGTCAGGAACTTATCTTCCACACTCTCTAGAAACCTCCTAGACTGTTTCCTCTCTGCTGTGTCTTATTCCCAGCAGATATCTGGCAAGTTAAAGTCCCATGATACCTCTTGGGACACATAGGACCTTTATTACAAATAGTAATATTCAAAGGCATGGTACAATTCTCAATCTGGACCAAAGTTTTGGAAAACAGAGCTTTATCAACACATCATTGGTAATCTGCTAGTCAGTCTTCTCTTGTCTTCAATTACCGAACTGAAAGTAGTAAACACCAATCTATAGGCCTCAGAGCACATAAGAAATGTCCTCAAGAAAGAAGTATCTCAGAAATAAAGCAGATTTTAATTATTTATATGTATTTTCTAACACGAATAAGATAGATGTCCAAATAAATTTTCTGCAGCATCCACTGCATTTTATCAATATACAGTCCGAGCACTCTTGCCACTGCAAACACATGAAGATTCTTGTACCACTTTCACGCAATAAGAGAAATGATTGTTTAACGAGTTCTAGTCATTTGAGGCTCAGATCTTGAGGACAAATTATATAAGCATCAAAACTGTTACAGAATGAATTTGAGTGTTCCCTAGCTATTCTTCCAACTGATAACGCCTCCCCAAAAAAGTGATTTCAATGCTTCTCACTTTTCCTTCTCCCTCTGAACTTTTATCATGTGGGTGTTCATTGCAGTTCAACTGCCAAGTTTTGTGTCTTTCTTTTATAAACACTCGGAACATTGCCCTCATTCCACAGTAATGGAGTGTTAATTTTTCAAATACAACTTCCCTGATGCCATATTTGCAGAGTATACATTGCTTCAGGGACTCTTTGGATGCATATTCCTTTATTGAGTTAATGTCACCATTAGTTCTGATTGCATCTTTAAGTTCCTTCTTGTGTTCTGCTCAGGGTATTACAGATTCTTATTGTTGTCTTCTTTTAGGCAATTTTACTTTAATGCTTTGTTTGTTTGCAGTCTCCCTGATTTGTACAGGAGCTTTTGCCTCAATTTTCTTTCAAAGTGTATTCCAGTTGTGTTATTAGGTAGAGTACAGAGTGGTTTTCCATCACTTCAGACAGTTTTATACTTGCTTAATGAGGTTAGAGTTTCTGTTTCCGGGGATGTGACTTGCCTTATTTAGTGAGATTTTAGTCATGCACACTATTCAATGACTTTGTTGGCTCAATCTTTTCAATTCCCTTCTGTGTATCTGTTATTTCTCATATTATCCTTCAGAGCTATGATCAGTTGCAGCTGTGTGATATCATGACTAAGGTCTGCAAAAAATTCTGCTTATCAATAACTTCTCAAAAGCTGATGAACTTATTTTCGTGTAATAAGCTACAGAATTCACCAAATCCCCCCCAACAAATTTTGCTTTGATGTAACTTACCTGTGCATGCATGAGTAAAAGCTATTTATTGGGAATTGTATGTCAGACTAGAAAGGCTGCATTTCTCCACTTGTACTCTGTTCCTTAATTAGGAATCACTTTCCACATTTTAATGCATTCATAACAAACTGGGATCCATTATGTAAAACTCTGCTTTAGACTTCTGGGTTTGTTCAGCCTTGAAGAACCAAGTGAACCAAGACACACCACCACCTTCCTTCAAGAGGTAAAATATAACAAATTCAATACCTGATCACTAAATTTTCCTCCTGGATGTATTATTAGATGGACAAAATGATAATTAGCAGGAAATTAAAAAACCCAAAAGACTACATCAATGTTATTTAGACCTTTTAAGGAGGCAAAAGAGAGAAATTAGAAAGTACGGAATTAAGTGCAGATGGTAATAGGTAGGAGTCATAAAGGATTCTGCAAGGGCGGAGAAGCAGTGCTTTTGGCAAGGAATTGGGCAATACTGCCTAAGAAGAAAAATCACTGTTATAGTGGAAGAATTCTGCAGAAGAAAATAGCTTAGAGCAGATTTCTCTGAGTCACATGAAAGAATATGGTGATGGATATTGACAGAGAAATTGTCTGCATTCCTCACCTAATTCCGTTTCTTGTGTATGAGTATAAATATAAATTATTATTTTTCTAAATTTATTTTTGTCATAAATAAATGACTCTAAAATAATAAGGTCATGTCTTATTATATATGTCATATGTATTTATAATTTATCACTTTCTTACCAATGACTATTCTCAGAATGCATTCTAAATATTAAAGTTTTTCAAATATTCCTCCTTTGTCTTAGGATAGCTTTGCATTTAAATTTCTAGGAACATAGCTTTGTTTTGATATAAAATGTATACTTAAAAAAAAAAGAATCAAATTGCAGAGAATTCGTTGCATATATTTGTATTTTTTCTCATTTTTTAATTAAGATAATTAAGAATACTTGTCTGTTTTTACAGACCACAGCAGCCAGTGGTTGATGAAAATGATCCAGAATTTGTATTCATCTTTCCCAAGTTATGAATCCTTTGTTCAATCATTTGTTATATGATGCCTGTCATGATTATAATGCTATTCACAGATTATTGGGTCAAGTCTCTCCTCTCAGATGGTTGAAGTGAGAGCAATATTAAATGTGTCTTGATTTCTTCAGGCATGACAATATTACCTGTGTCTAGAAGTGACATGTTTGAATGCTTATTTTCGTAAGTAAAACAGAAACATAAGGAAGATATATGTCTATAGTTAGCACTTCATGTTTGTATTATTGTCCTTACAATTGCTTATCATCTTATAATGCCCACTCCTAATATAGGCCGGCTTAGACTCTGGAAAACATGATGTATGTTTATGTTTTGTCAATAAAGTCATATCACTAATGACGACTGTACCCCAGACCACAGTATGGTATTTCAGTGGTGCACATCAGAAGAACAGCTTGATGAAGTACAGAGACAGGATTTCAGAAAGCCACTGTGACTTTGTGGAGACCTGGTAAGATTTTTCTCCTATTTGACAATGACACATTTAAAAAGTGTGGCAGCACAGCTTGAAAAAAGCTAGGTCATGCCCCTGCTCATGTATTTACGTCCACATAGTTCTTAAAGCCATTAATAGAGACAGCACTGACAGAATTCCTGCTGAGTAGGCAGCTGTAGGCAGATCCCAGCACAGTGAACTGAGTTGGACATTTAACATCGGGTTTAAAAGTTCTCAGTATGGTTTGGCCTTATCATTGGATAGAGAAAGTGCAAAACCAGCTTTTCATAGTGGAATGGGTAAATCCTTCAAGGAGTCGAGGAACTGAGGAGGCTCAGATTGTTGCCATGATAGCTACCTGTTTGTTTCCAACCCACTTTCATCACTATCATCAAATGGGGATGAAACAGTTTTAGCACTTCTTTCCTGCCAGTGACTAGTGGCATTGGACATTTTTTCATGACTCTAAAACTGATGTGCTTTTTAAAGTAGGACACATTGTACACCTCTGAGTGATAATGCATGTATGATGGATAACCCTATTAATTGATAGAATAGCTCAGCTGAGGAGTCAGTAGAGTCAAACTTCACATTAACCTCACTCTAGCTCAGGAATATCAAACACCTATCAGAGCACCAAAAGCCAGAGGTTGTCTGTTATAAGTAAAGTTGTAGAGCGTGTTGAGATTGTATCAGTTATTTGAACCCTATTATACCTTAACCTGTCCTTGTCACATCATCTGTAATACATGCTTCTTAACGTGAATTCCTGTCACGTTATCTAGCTTAGTTTTCAGACAAAGACTAATAGTGAAAGTATCAATATGGATGACAAGGAGCCATCTAATGATGAATATTCCATATCAGGCATGACACATAGTTCATCTTACTGAAATATTTCTCAAAGTATTAAAACTGATATATCGATAGCTCATGTTATAGGATGCTCATTTAGAACAAAGCTATATCCATCTGAACCATGGTTTTAACTAATAGTTATTAAAATGTCTTAGGAAAGTTGTACAACCTTAACTCAAAAATGATGCAAGTTTTGTTTTTTAAAAAATAGGTACAGCAGCAAATTAGAGGCTATTCAGATTAAAATAAGAAATAAAATTGTGCTGTTTTTCACCTCCATAAAAGATATTAAAATCATTTGGATTTATGTGACACACATTCTATGTACTTCAAAATTTCATACTTGATGAATGTAAATGCAGCAAATTTAGAGAATATAATCCTTAAGATGTGAGTGACTTGCTAAATCAGTCAATAAAAAGTGTAGAACCAGGGTTAAAAAATTCTGTATGCTAGTAATAATTTGATGATTAGGTCAAATGCGCCTTAGTCTCCGATTGTAAAGAGATATGAAAAGTTAAGAAAATAATTCTTGCTCCTGTAGACTGTTAACATATTTTTAATTATTAGTGCCTTTTTGTGTGGTTAGTACTTTTTACATTATGGTTGACAAGTAAGCACACAAAGAGTGCAGACATGTATAAGAATTTGTAGAGTCACAGAAAAGAACTGAAATGTGAATGGGTATTTTAAAAAGATTTTTAGAGATTAAACTCCTTTTCATTAAACTGTGACTCTAGACACTTCAAATATCATTACAGATGTCCACTTTTTATAGTGGACATTCTATGTGCTGCTGTTTCTGATTCTTTATGTGTTTGTAATTGCTTTTCATCTTCTTATCAACAGAATAAGCTATGCTCCAACTCACAGCTGGTCCGCATCTATATCAGGATGAAACATCCCCATTTTCTAAAATATCATTCTACCTATGATATACTGGGTATGATTTTTTTAAATTGTAGTATGCAACTTGACTTATCGTTACTAGCGATGTGTTGATGAGCAGCAGAAGTTAATTACTGTTCTGTTTAAACATGAAGAAAAAAGTAACATTCCTGTTTCATTTTTTAAAACTATTACTAGTAAGCCAACTTGACAAGATTCTGCAAAGTAGACTTTCAATTTCCAGTGAGAAAAATCTTTTTTCATATATTTTTTTATAAATGATGATAAAACCCCCCAAAATAAGTAAACTTGACTTTCTATAAAGATATTTTGAAGAAAAAAATCCATGATCCAGCTGAATAATCTAAAAGAAGGTATAAAATCTGCAGGACAAGCCTGAGTTTTCTCACAGAATAAGACTTGAATATATTGACGTCATTGGACCTGAGTTAAATTCTGTTTGCTTTCAAATGAAATATAAACCAACCATGCCTTGTAGCCTGTACAAAATAGAGTAAGTAATGTAATGACAAGAAAATATTCCTTCCCAAATCCACCAACCTCACTGTAGTCATTGACAACAGCTTCATCTGATTTTTGGCAGAACTTTTTCTCTTAAAATAATGTAAATAAAACCATGTACAATCACATTATATATGCAGAAAAATATCTCCAATTGCATGCACTAAGAAGAATATATGACTTTTCTTCTCCAGTGTACTTTTTCAAAATGAAAATAAGGTAGAGGATTGTGAGAGAGAATGATGGATAAAAAGAGGAATGACAGTGGTAAAATGAAAAAAACTATAAGCAAAGTGTTTAAAAAGAAGAAAAAAAACCTCACCCTAACAAGCACTTCAAAAAGCCTATGGAAGGAGAAGATTGAAGTGAAGCAAGGGAAGAGATAAATCAGAAGAAAAGGATGCATCATACAGAAAAGTGAAAACAGAAAAAGAAAATAATTTTTAATTTAAAAGAATGAAAGAAATTGTGGAATATTAAACTTAATATGTACTGAATGTCAACATTTTCACAATAATCTTTCACTGAAGGAAATAATAAGAAAAAATGTCTGAAGAAAGGTTCTATTCTGAAAATCCATCACTGTGCTCTGGTTAGAAGATGAATTTCCTTCATCATAATGTTCTCACAAAGATGCATATGTATGTGAGATAATTCTGGGTGGACTTCACATGTTACCAGAAAGTATAAACTCTAAATTCAATCATAGTTTAGGCCAAAGGATATTTCAGTTTCAGATGTATGGATTTTCAATACACACCTTAAAAAAAATTGACGATTAATTTAATGTCCTCCTACAGAAAAAGAAATAAAACCAAGAGGAAATTTTATGTTTAAAACTTGAAGAATTGCAATGTTATACTCAAATATGGACGTAAATCACACGCATGGAAAACGATATTGTTTTTATATTGTTTTTAAAGCATGTATTACAGATATTGTCCAGGGATTGGCACTAGGCAGAGTGCAATTGTGTCAAATGAATTGGACTGAAAATGGAACCTGCCCTTGCAAAATTTATGCATATTTCAAACTCTTCTTGGGATTAAAGATAAAATGTAGGTGAAACTACACTGTTAGATGTCATACTTGCTGGTGTGGAATTATATAGCTAGTTTTAGAAAAACACAGTGTCCGCGACCTGCAAATTCACAGCCTCACTAATTAAAAAATCTTACACAGATGCTTAGTGAAAGTTTAATATTAAAAAAGGATATTATAACATTTTTCACTTGATTTCTTAACCTCATTATTTGCTGTTGAAACTGTAGCCGAAGAAATGGCCTCAATACTGGAAGATCAACACTTAATGAGTGATAGCAGTACTAGCCTTGCTGTTGCAATTCCTAATGATTGGATGCTCTCATGTTTTGCTTAAACCACAAGCTATTCTTCCGAGACTTTTCCTAACAGATAGCCTTACTCCTGAAAACTAGGAAAGCCTATGCACTTTCAGAGCTGTTTTGAAACACATGCTTTGAAGACCTACAGTCTGCTTTCATTCAAGAGATAGGAACAAGCTAATCTGGAAAGCTGTGCATTTCAGCACCTCATTCACCACACAGAAAGTGGACATGAGTTCTTTGACACAGAAAATCTACTCTAAACTATGATGGTAAACAAGATACCTTGGAAATGAACACCCCGAATCTTCTTCATGTATATCTTTTTCCCAGAGGAAAAAAAGAGGCCAAAATATGTTTAGATCAGAGCAAACAGCACTTGGCAGCAGTACAGTAAGTCCTGAGCTGAAAGAAAGTTGATTCCAGAAGATTTCTCAGAGATAGACTAGCCTCTTGAAGCCCAAAGGTTTGTATGTAAAAGAAAATTCAATTATTCAACACTGTAGGAGAAAGAAGGTCCCAAAAGGATTTTTAAGGAAGTGCTACTGCCTGATAACCGGTGTAGAGAGACATGCGCCATTACTTAATTGATTCTGACCTGGAAAAATGAAACATTCCGTCTGTGAGTTTTGCTCTAGACAGGTAAATCCCTAATTTTGGGGACATAAAGCTCTCTGAGGTATCAGATATGGAATTGAAGTAGCAAATGTCATGAATTATTATACTTTAATAAAACATAAAGACCAAATTCTGTGTGCGTATTTTTCAGCACACAACAATTTTGTCTAACTTTGCCTGCTTAATTTCACTTAAAACAAATATAAGGCATTTCTTTCAATGAACTGGTCTACAAATAGACATTTTTATTTTGTGTCTATTTTTGCTAGATACATTAGAAAGGTGGAGGCATCCTCACATTCTCTAAAAGCAGGAGTTAGAAAATATTAATAAGACGGCTAAAGGGAAGACAACGGCAAGTGTGATAATAAAAAAAACTGTATCTCTTTTCAAAAAACAAATCAATATGTGCTACAGGTTCATCTTCTTGCTTGGTTTGTTTTTATGTAATATGAAAAAAATGGAATGCTCACCCAAAGTTCCCTTTCTTCTCAGAAATCTCACTGCCAAGCTATTTATATCTTTATTTATATCTTCTCCCTTCAATTGAGAACACATGGAATCCCTTTTCCGCTAGTGAACATGTAATAATGAGAGATTTCATTATCTCCTGGTATATATCTTAAATGACTGAATCTTTTTTTTTTTTTTTTTTTAGAGAAAGTACTGTTTAGTTGGAAAATTAACTACTAAAAATACATTGTTAGAGAATAATAAGTTTGAAGTCTATTGAGTCATACAAGGTGTCATGTAATCTAAAATACTGAGTGCCAACAAAGAAGTCCCACAGATAACAGAATCAAATTAAGGAATCAGTACAGAATACAAGAAAATAAAGGGTTATTTAAAAGATTAGTTTAATGTTTTACACAAAATTTTCTATGGATTCAGGATCACGTTACACAAATTCTGTCTAAAACGTACATGAATAATTACTGTATATCATGTTCTTGCAACATCTATTTACTACACTGAAGTCAGTAAGGTTATGTCAGGGACAAATCAGGTTTTGATAGTTTATCCAATGTGTCAGTACTAGGGTCACTTCCTGGTTTAGAGCATTTATATTAAGCTAAAATGTATTCCATCACTCATAAACCAGTCATGAGCACATATCCAATTTATCAGTGCTAGAGCAAGTTCTAGGATTACAGCAGTTATATTAAACCTAAAATGTACCTCATCACTCATACTAGACATACACTCAAGGCAGAATATATCCCTCATAGAACTTCTTCAGCTTCCATGGGTTTACTAACCATGAATTAATTTGGCCCAATGATCTTGCTAATACATATTTTAATAATAAACTCTTTTCTAAAAAGTACAGCTGAGAAAGTGACCTGTAATTCTCTCAGACCGGTGCTGCATGATGTCACTTAGTCAGGCAGAATCACCTATTGTTTTCATCCTTAATAAGAGCAAATTCTTGGATTAAAGTAACTCTGGGTAATAGCTCTAATCCAATAACTCATATTTAAATAGATTTTCAGATTTTTTTTCCAGTAACTAATGATGAACTTCAACTTAAGACATGAAAAATTAACTGTGATTATTATTTCTAATTCCAAATAATTGTATTTATTTTATTTGTATGCTTGTAAAATGTAACAGTAGCAATGAAAAGGCAACAACAATTCAAGCTAACTTCACTTGGGCTCAGCCATTTTCTTAGCAAAGTGCGAGGCAAGCAACCTAATTCATGAGTTGCCCATTAAATAACTTTTTTTCCAAGCTGAAGCAGTATAGCAGTTTTCCAAACTTAGAAGTTTCTAGAAGTCACATTTCTTACATCAACACTTTTTTTTTTTTTTTTTTGTTTTGATTGATTGGGCTTTTTATTCCTCATCTTTTAAGGACTTTATCAGTGTGCCATAATAAGTCGTCTCCCACACAAATGTAATATGCATTGTATTCCCTTACTTGGATTGTGCTACATCTTCCTCATAGGTTGGAAGTGTTATTCTATTATAAAGTGACTCACATAGCAGTAATCACCACCTTTTACTCACTGAAGATCAGCTTAAATAAGCCTCTTCCCTTTCCTTCCTCTTTTTCTTACTCTTCCCCTCTAACCCAACCCCCAGGCTCCCTTCACTCCCAAAACACCTTTTCTGGACTAATTCAGTCCAGCACTGACCCCCATCTTTCCTTCTCCCCTTCCCTACTGTTACTTGCCAGGAGTCCTGTAGCATGGAATCCCCACTTATACAATACCAATCACAGGAGTGTTTGTACGGCAATGATTGCTGAAACTGCAGTAATAAAAATAGAGAGGTTGTTGCTTGTCTGTGAGACAAGGTAACAGACAAAATGATAGACGATCCATCTCTATTCCAGAAAGCTGGAAGAGGTAGCGTACCTCTGGATCTAAACCTCTGATGCTTCTGAAGATGAATAGCTCCAAGTCCGCTGTAAATATTGGCAATATTTTACCTGACCTCTGAGGGAAATAAGAAACATAATCATTCTGGAGTATCTTGTTCATTATTTGCAAATTTATTTTCCAGTTTTACCTAAACTTGGAAAAGGATAAAAAGTCTGAAATTTTAATTATTTCTTGCAAGAATCTTCACAGGGTATGGCTGAATATGTAAACTTAGTCCATTTCTTGGGGTAGTTACAGCTTGCATGTTAACACAGTATTAAATATTGATGAATCTATCCATAGGAGAGGGATTAAATATTCCAGCACTGTGAAAAAATTCTGGCCTATGTTTTGTGGAATATCTGTCTTTATTAATTCTAGTTCTTATGGGGAAAAAAATCTTTTGCTTTGGATATACAACTAGTAATTTTGCAAGAAACAAAAGGTTATAGTATAGAAAATATGTATCAACATATAATGCAGGAGCACGAATTTGGAAGAACCGTAGCTACTACACTCAGAGGTGCCAAATTGCTTCTCCTTCCTCAAAATGGGTAAGAAGAACTGTAAATTAAATAAGGACTGTTTACTAGAAAGACGTCATTACAAATGTAAAACGGTTATCAATGTATTATCTTTCTGACACAATTTTTTGTTAGGGAGCATGAGAGTCTGCAATATAAATAACACCATATTAACACAACATTCATGGATAGGTCCTTCATTTGATCCTTTCAGTAGTAAATGTTGACGTTAATCTCCTTGTCCTGGAAATCTTATTGCTTACACATTTTTGTGTTCAAACAATTTCCTGGATCAGCCCTTATTAGTTGAATTAATTAGAAAAGCAAGGGTATACAATAATAATTTATTTTACTTTATTTTAATCACTACTTGTTAGACACGTAATGATTAAGACAGGATGGATTTTTTAATTTATTCCACCTGCCCAGCCCTAAGGTGAATGGAAAGGTAATTAAAGGATGTGAGAGAAACTAGAATGCATCATCATGACCAAGAAAGGGAAAAAGAGTGTATTTCTGTGAGAGTTCATCGGGTGTGCAAAAACTATTTGACAGGAGGCAAGCTTTACATGTTCAGAATTTGGGGGGCATAGCTGAAGGATTTTTTTTCCTATTGTAAACTATGATTGTGTTTATTTAATTTTATTCATACTTCAAGTACAGAAAATGTGTCATTATAGATAAGCATATTTCAAGAATGCAGGCTTGATGATAATAAAAGCTGTATTTTGGAGTCACAAATATCAAAAACTGAGTTCCCATGGATTACTCCAAAAGTAGGATTGGAGATGCATAACAAACAAGCTTTGCTTGCAATGAATAAGCAAACTGTTGTAATTAAAGTTCAAGACACTGTGATTGTTTTGATATATGAAAGCAGGGAGAAAAATAACGTTAGAAACAAAAATATGGCTGAGGAGATTTAATGAGAGGCTTCTCAGTCATCTAAGAAACTATTATGTAAAGGCAGGAATAAGTCAGTGAAGAATCAAAATCATTTAAAGATTGTTCGTAAGAAATCAAGTCTGGAACAAAAGCAGAAGTGAAAAAAACAGAAACACTTGAAACATAAAAAGGAATGCTGATTGGGAAAAGTCAAAGAGGTGTGTAGGCACAGAGAATGTTTCTTAGTTAACAGACTATCTAGCTTTTCTGTTTACAAATCTGTGAGCTGACAAATCTAATCTTGAATTTGCATGCAACCTGGAGAAATTTCTCTGAGTCTTAAGTTAGTTAATTTAATGAATCCAGCTGTATAAGTGGTGATTAAAAAAACACATTGTCTTCCGACACAACTTACTTCTCATATCCTCGACCTTGAGAACCAAGATAACTGTACTGGGTCTAGCTGGGATGGAGCTAACTTTCCTTGGAGAAGATCATATTATGCTGTTCTCTGCAACTGTGGCAGAACAGTAGTGGTAACGCACTACTGCACAGCATCAAGGCTGTCCCTCAGACCCCCCCATCCTCCCCCAAAGACCCATAGACTGATTGTGGGCAAGGACCTGGGGTGGGCCACAGCCAGGACAGCTGACCTCAACTGACCAAAGAGATATCTCATACTGCATGATGCCGTGCTCAGCTATAGAAGCAGAAGGAAAGGGGGAGGATTCAGGGACATTTGTAGTCATGGCATTTGACTTCCCACACAACTGGTACACTCTGGCTCCACTTTCCAAGAAGGAGCAGGACATCTGCCTGTCAATGGGAAGTAGTTTTAGTTTGCTTCTGCACATGACTTTAGCTTTTCTTATTAAACTGCCTGTATCTTAATCCACAAGATTTTCTACCTTATTTTCTCCAACTATCCCACTGAGGAGGGGTAGTAAGAGAATAATTGAGTGGTAATGTGGCAGCCAGTCAAGTTCAATGCACCACCACAACACTCCCCCTTTGACTCACAGAGAGAATAAAATAGGTGTATGTAACAAGAAAACAGATGCTAATCAGCAAATATTTTAATAAATAAATAAGTAATGGATCAAAATTAGTACTTGCAAATGCCTGAGAAAAGTTGTGACATAAATTAAGCCACTAAGTATGAAATTATATACAAAACTAGTTAGGGCACATGAAGAAATATTTTAAAAATTTGAACAGATACAAATATATTCTAGAAAACATATAGAATTAGAGTAATAATTGAACTAGCAATAATTATTATTGATTACTTTAAATTGAAGAAATATCAAAATGAAGGACAGCCATAATAAGTAAATCAATGAAAAAAATTGCTCTTCCTGGTAAACATAATTAAATAAAACAAGAATTGTACAGGTTCAGTAAAAAAAAAGTAATATTTACATTATTAAGTGCTTGTGAGGTAAATATACGAGTAACATAGTAACATATCATTCCACTTCATGTTGAGAACACCTTTCTTGCTGAAGTTTTAAAGTTACTTATTAGAAATAAAGGTGTTCTACTATAGCGAAAAAGAAACTACTGATCACAAAGAGAGATTACAATTTTCACTGCCTTATATTAAATACCATGTTTCTGCTTACGATTTGATGTTCAATGAGTTTGTTTACTCATCATGCAGTCATCAAAATATCAACAGTGAAGTATTTGATTTGGGTTCCACTCCAAGAAAAATCAAAATCATTATATCTTTTTTTATATTGAAAATTAATAGAGGTGATGGTACTCATTAATATGTACAGTAAAATGAAAATAACTTATACAAAAGAAAAGGAGTCACTTCTGATAAAAGCTCATGAGATTCAATGTTTGTGAATCAACCAGTAAGCCAGAAGCTAACATTTTATCCTGTTGGAAAACCACGTGAGCAAAAAGAGTACAGTCATCATTCTTCATTTAAGTTAAATACGTTACCTCAGGGTAACAAGCAAGTATTACTCTTTGCCTGAGGAAAAAAACACAAACAACCAACATGTTAAATGTTGTCTCACCAATCATGAGACAGTATTGAAAATACCACTGCAAGCCGGGGAAGAAGTTGTGGTTCTACCTGTCAAATTTAAAGGGCAGAGGAAAAGTAAATATTTGTCCTGTTCTGTAAGTGCATTAGGGAGAAGCAGAAATAAAGCCCTGGAAGTATAAGTTAGTACATATGTGGAATTTGATCTCCATAGAAACATGTGAGAAGTTGAATCTGAAAAGATCTTAGTGGAAAATTAAGAGAAAAACCACATCAAATAATTCAGAGTTATTAAGTATAATTGATTTTGCATTTATGCTTACACAATCTCTGTTGAAAACTGCTAAAGGAAGGAAAGAAAAGAAGAAAATTCCTCTGTTGCTACTAAGGCAATATGTAAATATACAAGCTTAAATTTAGTCTCGCTGTCTAACATACAGTAATTTACAGGAAATAGCTGGGAAACCAGTTTGCTCAGTTTTCTCAACAAGATAGAAACATGGTGAAGTGGAAGTATTATAAGTGAATAAAAGGACTGTGATTTCTCAGCCTTACCTCCTTTGTCCACAAAAGCAGAATGTGTATGTCTAAATGTATGAGTCTCTTTATGTATATATGTATGTATATGGAACTGTCTCTGAAAGATTTTCTATCATATTCCGTATTTTCTGAGTGCATCAACATGAAGATGTTTTGATTTTTTTTTTGGCATTGACTTTGGCTTTCCATAGAAACTCTTCCCTTTCTGATTTACGCACACTTAGGTAAGTTATTAAAAGGAATTGTCACATCAAAACCACTGCAATGTGCCAAACTAGACACCAGAGCTATTGTGTTCGGAAGCTCCAATGGATTCCTGATTTAATGTACTGAGAATAGCAAACCATTAAACAAAAGTGAGTCAGCATCATTGCTGTTCTCAGTGTTTCCATTCAAAAGTGCTTTATGTAACAGAACTTTCTGTGATTTTTAAAAGTAATATATAACTGTAGATATAATAAGGTTTAGGCACAGAGCTATTGAATTAAAAGCACATTGTTCTTACACAAAAAAGAAAGATATAAGCTATTATTCCCTCTACATTACATCCTATATCCTATATCCTATATCATTCTATATCATCCTGTATCATCCTATATCCTATATCCTGTATCCTTTGTAATGTATTTCCATACCTGGAAAGATGTAGATAAAGACAGGGAGTTTTCAATAAAGCTCCAAGAGTTAATTTACTACAAAATTTATTAGCAGAGGCAATAAAATATTTTTAAAAATAAAACATATTTATTTTTCCCCTCCTGAAGTAAATTGTTCAAACTAAGGTGTTTATTCAAGGTCACAGAAGTAAAAGCTTGCTTTCTTTGAGCCTTCATATATCTAAAGAGAAAATTCTAAGAAATTCCCTAAAGGAAATAATTATTGTGATAAACAGCCTTTACTGAATACATTTGGACTAGTATTTCTTCAGGGTACATTGCATTTGAGGTACTTTTCAATGGAATTAATTAAAGCGCTGTTCAAACCACTTTTCTTTATTTTCTAACCAAGTCATTTGCTGTCCAACACAAAATCAAATTGACTGTAAAACAGAATCAATTTGTCTGACAGTGAAATCATGAAAACTTCTAATTAATTGAGAAACTTTAGTTTTATTTGTCTTGAGTAAAAGACACCACAGGCGTGATGCACTAAATTGGTTAGGTAGTACATTTCTGAAAACCTTGGCTCATAGTTAAGATAAATGATAATGTAAAAAGGTTCTTTTAATACTCTTAGACACTGTTCAGGAATATTTATGTCCTTTTCTTGCATCCAGGGCCTGGTTTTAGCAGTATTTTTGGACTGACATCTATCCCTGTTTTTAGGTACTGTTTGGACAACCAGATCTCTGTGCCTGCAGAGTTAACTTAAATACAAGAACTTGAGGGCCATCACTGCTGCAGACAAGACTATTGACTTAATTCTATGAAGAACCTGCCTCTGAATAATGAAGCTTTTCAAGCCCGGGCAGCTTGCAACTTCATAGTCAGTGTATTTCACTGTATATGTGTGTATACACATATATATGTATGTATCGATATTTAAATGTATATGCGTATATAGACACAGAATTTTAATTTAAATTAATATAAAATTAATTTAAAATATACAGATGCCAACAAAATATTAAGCATCATTTGAATGCATTTGTTTCTATGTAATTTTAATTTTAATATAGACAAACCGAGGATTATTATAGTGAATAATGTAATGATTAATAGATTAATTATTTGTAAGTTTAAAGATAGTAATTTCAAAATGGAGAAACTATTGACATGTCTAAAAAGGTTGCAAGAACAAAATATTTTGACATTTATTTAGTGTGCTAACACTGTATGTGTAGTCAAGAAATGAACAGACCCTTACAAAATGTTTCCTGAAAATTGGTATTAACAATAACTAAAAGGCAGGTTATATGCTGGGACTTGCAGTTAAATTGTAAAATTAAGTTAAATCTAAGAAACAGTGGTAAGAAAGAGAAGAAAAAATAATTTTCAAGAAATTAGAAAATAGCTAGATAAAAACAGTCAATACGAACTGTTGCGATCTGGGATGAAACACTAAAACCCGCTCTGCTGAAGTAAGATGTAGGATTGGAATATGTCTTTATCCCTTTTGTTGCGTTATGCAACAAATACTGTGATCTGTGGTTCTAAAGTTTTTGTTAGTAAAATACTGAAATAAATTCACTTATTTACATTTAGTTTTAGTCCTATTTAATTTCTCCTATTGACATTTAGTTTTGTAAGATATTTCTAGCCTCTGAATTGCAGGATTTTGACCAGGGCTAGAAGCAAGCTGATGAAGAAGAAATTTTAGTGTGGCCAGTCATGGTAGAAATGTGTTGTTTTTCTTGTTACTGTATATCGTTTGCATATTTAAGCTCAAAAAGCTGAGCCAGATGTGGGATGAGGAAGGAATTTTCCCCAGTTTAAGTTGTGAAAGCCCCCATTTCCCCTCTGGAGCATGACATTTACCGTTCCTGTAAGAGTGTTCATATTTCCCCAAGTGTCTTCTAGCAGGAGGTTGAAGGGCTTTTCCACAATATGTAAATAATAAGTATTAAAGCTTGAACTTGAAAGAACCCCTTTCTGACAATAGCATATTTTGTCATATTTTTCTGTCTTAGGGAATTCTGCCAAAATTTAGCTAATTTAAATGTCTTTGAACAAATCCCTGCTCATCAGATGTGCTGAGAATTGACCTTTTACATTTCAGCAACTGTAACCTCTGAAGAGTTACATAGTTCACTAATGGCAGAAAATAAGAATGGGATTTATTCAGTTCAGGGCTTTGGGGGCTGTTTGAAACATACAGATTATCAACAGGGAGCTTATATTGTGGAGGGAGAGTTGCTGAAGGAATGAATCTATTTCATTATCATAGGATAAAGAGACTGGACAGAGTATAGAAGACACATTGGATAAGGAGCCTCCGGGGTGGGGCTTATTGGCAAATATATTGGGGGCATATTGGCAAACTTTACTAGACAAAAGGGGTAAGTGGGACAGGTAAATATAGTTGTGTCTGGGAAAAGGTACAAGGGCTTGAAAGACATGACAAAATCCTGGTTGCCAGAGAACACAAGCTGGGAATAGGAATGTCATTCTATCATGGTAAAACAGTGCTTTGAAACAATCTTGGGATGAACAGACTGAATTTGGAAGTGTTCGAAGTCAGGTTGGATGGGTCTTTGAGCGACCTGATCTAGTGAAAGATGGCCCTGCCTCTGTCAGTGGGATTGGAATAGATGATATTTAAAGGTTGCTTTCCAGCGCAAACTATTCTACAATTCTATGATTCCATAAAGCAAGGGGTCTAGAGTTGCTGAGGTGGGAAAAATAGACAGTGTGAGAGAAATTAGGAGGAGACATAACTAGACAGCATTAGCCTGGAGAAGACTGATGGGGGGGGGGTGTGTGTGTTTGTGTGTGTAAATGTGAGTGAAGAGAAGCTAGTTTCTGCTTTTAAAAGTAAAGCCCATAATTACTGAATCTGTACCTTTCTTATGTATAATAGGAAACTCACTAACAAGTGCCTCAGGAATACTTTTTGGGTGTCATTAGTTCTTATCATTCATATAGTATGGACTTCTGTGATATTGTTTAATTCCATTAGCTTTAGAGATCTAGAAGAGTTAGAGACTGTGGTGATAGTTTTGAGAAATTAAATGATGGAATTTCAATCTTTAAAAATAAAAAAAATAAAAATCCCTATTTTGGGGCATTACAGCCACAGAAATATGTATAACTGCATTTACATCTATTCAAATTTATTAAAAATATTTATAAGGAAGAACTTTTTTAAGGTTGAAACATTAAGCACTTGAAAGTTAGAAAACATCTGACTGTGAATTACCTTCATAAGCCCTGATCTCCCTTCCACATTTCTGGCATATGGTTTCCAATTTATCACAGTGACAGCTCAGGCTCTTGTGCTTACAAGGAAAGCTTAGGAGATATAGAAAGTAAATGTAACTATAACCTCCCTTTCATAACGTGTACGGTGTATATCAAAAGCATTGAAGTTAGTGCCATATAAAGCCATAAAAAAATACAACAAGTGAAACAAGGGAGAAGAATGACAGGTGTAGAAAATGCAGTTCTTTTAATTAACCACACAAAACAGTCAATAACTTCTTTCTCTTCTGCAACGCTGCTACCAGCTTTGCATACCTGATTACAATATGAGAACAGCTACCGTAGCTTAGAGGGCAAGGAAAGTGGCTACAGTGCTGAAGACAGGGATTGCATTCAGTAGTCGGAACTAATTGAGGGCTGTGTTCAGTAATGAATCTGCTGTATTTCTATACTCACAGCTGTTGTTTCCTTAAGACAGACAGAATACAAACCTTTTGTAACCTGATGAGAGAAAAATGCTGTCTCTCATTTCAAGAAAATGTTTAATCATGCACTGATTTGGGGTATGTGGTAAAGTTCTATGAATTTAAATGTCTGCCCTGTGGAACTTGATAAGACAGCTCAAAATTGAGGTACGTTCTTGCATGTTTCAAAGGCTGTCAGATAACATACACAGATCTTATATAGGTAGGTCTGACAATCATTGACAAAAAAAATACTTCTCCATTCCTTACTTGCAGTAGAATTCATCTCTTTTAATTTCAAATGTACAGAATTCAGACATGTAGTGCACATTTTTCAAAAATACCTTTGTAGTCAGCAGAGGATACCTCCAGGGAGAAACTGATCTGAAAAAAAATGTATAAAAGACATCTTTATCTCTCTGGTGACTAAAAAGCCCAAATGTTTGGCTTTGATAATACACCTAGACCTCAGGTGGCTAAAATGAGGTGACATGAACCACATCTTTGATATCCAAAAAAGATCACCAAGGGTGGACATATGCTTTACATACAGATCCTGCAAGCTGAAATCAAATCTACCAAATCTAGAGCTGTAAATCTGGTACACTGATGCTCAATTTGTTTGCCATAAATTCAGCTCAGCTCAAGATTGCAAACTGTGTATGCAGGATCACATAGTAGTGAATTTTTACCTATTAAACACTATCTGTGCGGTAATACCTGCTGTCTCTCTGATAGTGAAATACAGATAAGACAATCCTGATTTTTCTAAGAGTAACTCCCCTTGGTCAACACATGCAGTGATGTGTGGGTCTGCAATTTCTCCTGTCTACAGGTCAGTGATTTGTAGCACTGCACATAAGGATGTGTGCACCTCTGCCACTATGTCTGTCCATCTCTTCCTTCAGTTTGTTGGATCGGAGCGAGATGTACACAAGGTATGTAACTGTCTACAAAAATTGCTTTAGCTCCTTCCAGCTTCCTTACTTGGTATGTTTTTTCTTACTTTATTTTATTTCTTACATTACCTCATTATTACATCAGTTTGGCTGCCTGCCACTGCTGAGCCCTGTGTTACACTTAAAAGAACCAAACAGTTACTGTTTTTGTTGCAGTAAGTTTCGTTTTTTTTTGGTTTTTTTTCTGTTAAGTAGCTGTGAGGGGAAAAATAGAGAAATATATAAATAAGTGAGTCACCGAAGACAGTGGCACATAGATGTTCTGAAAGATCCAAATGTTCAAATCAGTCCTTTTGATTTGTTCTGTTTCTTTCTGTAATAACTTGAATTCATCAGTCATAATTAAATTTCAGCATTTTCTATGTGAGTAGCACCATGAAACACACAAAGTGGGAAAACTTTAAATCAAATGGTATGCATTTCATATAGCTTTTAGATTTATTGCAGTTATTCCCTCAGTTTGCCATTGAATGGCTGCTAGAAAAAGAATTCATATTCATAGAAAACAAAACAAAACCAACAAATGTGTATGTGTGTGGATATAAATACTTAATCATATAAATGACAATGTGCGCTTGCAACCCAGAAGGCCAACCGTATCCTGGGCTGGATCAAAAGAAGCGTGGCCAACAGGTTGAGGGAAGTGTTTCTGCCCTTCTATTCCTCTCTTGTGAGACCTCATCTGGAATACTGTGTCCAGTTTTGGAATCCTCAACATAAGAAGCATATGGAGCTATTGGAATGGGTTCAGAGGAGGGCCATAAAGATGATCGGAGGGCTGGAGCACCTTCCAAATGAGGACAGGCTGAGAGAGTTGGGCTTGTTCAGCCTGGAGAAGAGAAGGCTCTGAGGAGATCTTATAATGACCTTCCAGCACCTGAAGAGACCACAAGAAAGCTGAGGAGGGACTGTTCATAAAGGCTTGTGGTGATAGGACGAGGGGGAAGGGGTATAAACTGGAGAGGGGGAGATTTAGACTGGACATTAGGAAGAATTTCTTCACCATGAGAGTGGTGAGACACTGGAACACGTTGCCCAAGGAAGCTGTGGCTGCCCCATCCCTGGAGATGTTCATGGCCAGATTGGATGGGGCCTTGGGGAGCCTGGTTTAGTGGGATGTCCCTGCCCATGGCAGGGGGGTTGGAACTAGATGATCTTTTTTTAATGATTCTTTCCAACTCTTACTATACTACGATTCTATGATTCTATGATTCTATGACCTCAAGTTTATTAGAGGCAGGTTTGAACATGTTGCAGGAAGTTCTTTGCAATTTTGGATTAGTTTTTATAAGTCACAACTCTGGCATATTGAACACTGTATAGAGGTCTATTCTGAAGGCACAATACCTTCTATTTAAAACAGTTGACAATGTCAGTTTAATATGAGAGATAGCAGGCAACATACAAAGTAAGGAAAAAAGTAGAATGGGATAGTTGTGGTAACAGCCACAGAGAGAGAGAATGAGTGTTTCTTGTCTACTCCTACGTAGAAAAACTATTCAGAAGACTTCACTTTTTCAAAAACTTTAGTTCAATGATATGAGAGTTGAAAAATATTAAATTAGCATGGTAGTTTTACACTAGTAAGTATAAATATCTCAAGAATAAACATATATACTTGGTTCCATTGCAGTATTCTTTATTTCTTGGGTCTTGGAAAGAAAATTTAAAAGTTGAAAGCCATTTCCCCAGAAGTATTCCTATTAAGTGAAATTTCCTAATGAATTTCTCCTACATTTTTTTTTTTTAGTTTACTTCAGTTTACCTTTCCATACATCAGTACTCTAAATTTCTTTTGACATGCAACTCTGAATTAATTCAAGAATCCAGAAGAAATCTATGAATGGTCTTCTGAGGAAAAAATCTTCTTTTCTAGGAACTTTTGGGAAGTTATTTGCATTAATTTTCTTTTGGTTTACATGGAATTTTATGTTAAAAGATGTTCTTGGAGCTGCTTATATATTACAGTTATCTCAAAAAAAATATAGAGTTTACAATCATAACTTTCTGAAATCCAGAAGTTTGGGAATGAGCAACAGTGGTTGATAATTTCACGTTAATATAGAAAATTGAAGATAACAAGTGACTGTATAAATTACTAATTGCATATGGGCAATTAGTATGAGAATCTAATTTATTTTGTACGAAGTCTTTGTATTTTTGCATTTTTTTACGCTTAGTAGGAGCCAAGTTTATTAACCCAGGTTTAACCGGCAGAATCCTGTATTCGTATAATTCTGAAATTTAGAGACGAATGAGAAGACACTCACTTATCTTCTATCATGTTTGTTTATCAGATTTATTTTTCTTTTTATACTATTAGTGCTTCATAGGTCATTGTCAATAGATCATTGTTCTTAGACAATTTTGTTATCCAAATTGATAAGAAATTATTACAATGGAAACTCTCTTTCTGGAGACTGTAAAATCAAGATGGTTCAGGTCCTGATTGCAGTTCAGTCTTTTCATTTTCTGTCTTAAATAAATCTGAAATTGGAATTGTCTCATGCTTGATGTATATTTGCAGAGGTCAAACCACTCCCAGAATTTTAGATTCACCCACAACATTTACATATAGCAGAAGAAATGTTCAGCTGTTTTTTCTGTGCTCCAGGTATCTACTTTAAAAATGCACTTTTGTGCTATGAAATAATTATTCTTTATGTGTTTTATCTCCAGTTCTTTCCCAGTTCTTGTATTTAATGAAGTGTTCTGAAAAGTAAGAGAGAGGCTACGTATTTATCATCTAAGATATACTGTTTTACTGCATCTCCCTAGAAGTATGTAGGTAACAGTAAGAAATCAGCATAAGAATAAGTACATAAATTGGGATTACTCAACATGACTGGAAAAAAGAAAGGTTTTCTGAGGAAAATCTTATTTTACTAAACTTATCCTCTGCCTTTTAATCTGAAAGAAACCCTTTATAACATTTGCTAATGAGACTGCAGTAATGGTTATCAATCAGACTGCCCACAGCAACTATATTGCTATCACCTGAGATGCACAGTTTTGACAAGTGTCCTAACTTTATTCTTTCGATGGCTGTATATTAAACTTGCATTTAGTTTGTTTGAAATTTGAGTATTCTCCTGTTGCAAGATGAGTTGTAAAACTGTGCATATGATCAAACAGTTTGGGGAATCATTATAAAACTCAAATTTACATTTTATAAATTTGAAGAGAATGTATCAGAGATTTAGAGTGTCAAAGTATCTAATCAATAGAAGAGGACAGAGACTAGGTAAATTGTGATAACAGTATAAAAAACTTAATCTTAGCAGTTCAAAACAATGCTCTACAAAACTTATAACTTTGAATATTACACTCAGATTCTTATTTGCAAAGCAAATTGTTTTAACATTAAACATTAAAAATATTCCAATAGTTGTCACTACAACACCATATAAACTCCTAACTAAACTCCCTCCCAATCAATTGTGCTGCATTTGCAGCTTGGTAGCATCTTAATCATCCAGATGACATAGGCAATCTAATGAGTAATTTAGACAAAGACAGATTTGCCGTCAAGAAAAAACTCTTTGTACAGATATATTTTAAGAGAAAACAGAGTGAATTTTTCTCACATTTCTCTAACCAATAATTTTAAACTTAAGAGCAAAAAAGACTTGTTGCTAAACAAGGAAAAATATAAAATAAATATATGGGTTTCTAAAATCAGAACAAGTCAAGAGCAGACATTTTAGTGTCTCAGAATATGAGCATTGAGTGTTGTGTAAGGAACGTAGCTCCCATCCTCAGACTTCAGAGAAAAAAAACCCAAAATACAGGTCACGTCTTCTTCTTTTAAGATTACTTAAAATTGTTACAGTTTAACACTTTGAGAATGATTATGCCATATGCATTAATGAAGCTATGAAACATCTCACTGATGACCAATTATATTTATAGAGTTTGAGTTTATGGGGGAGGATTTGTTAAATAAGACACAGAGGTCATAGTATCTGACTTTTATGAATGTTATGTAATCATGGCATCAAAGAATCAGAGAATCACAGAATTGTTTAGGTTGGAAAAGACCTCTCAGATCATTCGGTCCAACCATAAGCATAACACTGCCAAGTCCACCACAAAACCATGTCTCTAAGCACCACATCTACAGTCTTTTAAATACCTCCAGGGAGGACAAATCAACCTCTTCCCTCAGCAGCCTGTTAGTGTTGGCCAGCATTTCTGTGAAGTAATGTTTCCTGATACCTACCCTAAATCTCCCTGACACAACCTGAGGCCATTTCTTCTCATCCTATCACTCGTTACTTATGAGAAGTGACTAACACCCATCTCACTATAACCTTCTTTTAGGTAGTTGTAGAGAGTAATAAGGTCTCCCCTCTGCCTCTTGTTCTCCTTAGTAAACAACCCCAAGTTCCCTCAGCCGCTTCTCTGAAGACATGTGCTCCGCACATTTCATCAGCTCTGTTGCCCTTCTTCACATGCACTCCAGCACCTCAATGCCTTTCTTGTGGTGAGAGGCCAGAAACTGAACAAAGTATTTGATGTGCAACCTCACCAGTGCCAAGTACACGGGGATGATTTCTTCCCTGTACCATAACTATATTGCATGATTGCTGGTCACACTATTCCTGATACAAGCCAGGATGCTATTGGCCTTCTTGGCCATCTGGGCGCACTGCTGGCTCGTGTTAGCTGACTGTTGACAAACACCTCAGGTCCTTTTCCACTGGGCAGTTTCCAGACACTCCTCTCCCAGTCTGTAGTATTGCATGGGGTTGTGGTGACTGAAGTGCAGGACCCAACATTTGGCCTTGTTGAACCTCACACAATTAGCCTTTGCTCATTGTTCCAGCCTCTCCAGATCCTTTTGCAGAGCCTTCCCACCTTCAAGCAGTTCAATATCATACTGATGTATGTACAGACTGACAGTACTGTATTTCCTGCATTTCTCCAGGTCCTTCTCTTGGCCGTTCTTGTAGATGGGTGTCACATTTGCTAACACCCAGTCAACCAGGACCTCCCCAGTTAGCCAGGACTGCTGGTATATGATGGCAAGTGGCTTGGTGAGGACCAGGTTCTGCCAGTTCCTTCAGTACTCTTGGATACATCTTATCTGGCCCCATAGACTTGTGTGTGTCTAGGTAGTGTAGCAGGTCAGTAATCCATTTCCTCTTGGATTATGAGAGCTCCATTCTCTCTCCATCCATGTCACCCAGCTCAGGGGGCTGAGTACCCAGGGAACAATTGGTTTTACTGCTAAAGACTGAAGCAAAATAAGCATTAGGTACCACAGTCATTTCCTCATCTTTTATCACTATATTTTCCCCTTCATCCACTAAAAGCTGGAGATTCTCCTTAGCCTTCCTTTTGCTGCTGATATATTTATAGAAACATTTTATTTGCCCTCCAAATTTGGTCCTCCAAATTTTCTCCATTCATAACCTGACAACATCTTTGTAATCCTCCTAAGTGCCTGCCCCTTCTCCCAAAGTTCGTAAACTTTCTTTTTGTTTCCTGAGTTTGAGCCAGTCTCATTTAAATAATTAAAGTAAGATCATTATCCTTAAATAGAAACAACATTCTTATGTCAAAGTAACAAATTTTATGTAAGCCTAGGTATTAGCAGAAAATTTTAGTCAGTTAGTGAGGAAAAATTACAATAAAACTATTTCATCTTTCACAGTACACTCTGTAAAATATTATATTGCTGACATTGTTCTGCAAACTATGTCGTAATGGCAAAAACTCTGACATGATACACTAAGGGCACCACAGTATGATGTAATATTAAAAATTTTGATCATCATAGAGATTGTTGATCAGTGTTATGCAATGCTATGAATAACAGCAATGAATAAATTAATCTAAAGAATGCTCTTCAGAATAGAAATGTATTCTTCCTTCAATATGGTGATATTCTACCCCAAGCGACAATTTTATTTCATCAATATGTAGCTAACAATTTAAGGAACATGAGGTGCCACAGTATCTTACTACTATAGAAACTGAATCTCAGCAGTTTGGAATAAATACAAGAAAATAATTAAATTATTATTAAACGATTAATGTTTAAATTTGTGGGAAATATAGTAAAAATATTGTTCCCTTTTTATAGCAGCAGTAGTTCTTTTAGATATAAAATAAACAAAGCAACAAAACCAAGATGGTGGTTTTCAGTCTAGCATCAATATGCTCTATTACTAAGCAGTAAAATTATCATCAGTCAGCACAGAGTACTATATTTTTACTGTATGTAAAAATAAATCGTTATTTTACTTCTAATAAAGTATCTGTAAGGATTTGGGAAAAAAAAAACCCAAAAACCTCCCAAGCCCCTAAACATACTACAAACAAAGTTACCCTACAAGTTAACATCAAGAAGATTAGAGAGTCAAAACAGTCAGGGAAGTTAAAAGAAATACAGTCATTAATTAAAAATAAAACTTAAACACACAATAGTTTTTTAGTTGATCAGAATTATATTCCTTGAAAATCAGTACACTGGGCAGACAAACTAGATTTCATTTCTTTTACGTAAGACTGTCAATAATAATTTAGTCTTTATTTTCTTTTCATTAAAAACTATGCAATTTTATTAAGCTTCAAAATTTTTTCCCTTGACATTTTATAATTTATATTGCCATAAATTTCTGTGGAAACCTTTGAATTTGGGCTTCAATTAGAAATTGAAACCAGGGTTTGATTTTTTTCCAAAAGGAAATCTGTTTTCTGAAATTCATTAAGTAAGAAGTTATTCCCCATTGCAGTATTGAGACAAAGAAGGATAATTTCCTGTTTTGTAAAAAAATTGTGCATTGCGAACAAAAATAAAACATAAGAATGCAAAACCAACTATGACATAGAAGTGGTTAATAAAAGCTCTGTATTGAAAAAGTAGCTTACTGGAAGTGAAATGGGGATTTATTATTGCATGGTAATTAATTTTTATCTGTAGTACTGTAAGCCTTCTGAAATCAGGAGAAACAAGGTCAGACAGTCTTCCAAAACTGTAGTAGCTGTCTGAATTTATTTGGATGAAATTGCTTCCAAGAATTCTGATAAGAGATGTTCCATGTACTATATACTTTGTCTTGTGCAGTGGGGACTGATCATTTAACATAACTAGAAAAACATAAGAGCATAATTTATCAGTTTTCACAGAATAGTCTCCTTGAACTATTTCATTACAGCCTTTGGTTTAACAGCACTTTAAGTTGTAGGATTGAAGGTTGCAGGTATTAGTGTCATTAGGGATGGTCGTTCTGTGGGTCAAGAAAAGACAAATGAGTAGATAAAAAATAATTAGGCAAAGTGAAATGGTGAAATAATGAACAGCGAAGTAGAGGCTTACCTTCCTCTGGTCAGAAGCAGCCTAGCGAGTGTGCATTGAGCAAGAACTTGAAGGTCATCTGCATGTTGTTCTATATTGTTACTGCAGCTGGGGCAAACTTTTGACTACTGACACACCATACTTCTTCAGTGCACAGGGCATGCAAACATCATGAAGCAGCAGCTGCAGTTCAGCAGTTCCAGCACTGTCCTTCAGAGAGTTTCAGTCCCCAAAGGGATTTTCTGCCAAGCTATAACTAGAATTGCATCTCACAGTCTGACCCTTTCTCTTTCTAAATAAACTATTGCTGTCAAGAAAGTATGCCATTCTGTCTCAAGACGGGTACTAGGTAACAATTAGACATGGTTCCTTAAGGCAAATCTAAATTTTTAGGAATATTTGTCCTGAGGGCATATTTTAGCATTCCCTGGTGAATTAAATGCAATAAATGAACAGAATCATCGAATAACTCAAATTGGAAGGGACCTCAGAAAACCATCTGGTCAAACCTTTTGTAAGAAAGAGAGTGTAGAAGAGCACCTTGTTGAACCACAGACTTTGAATAAACTTTCTTTGGTACTATTTTAGTAAGTATAAGGCACAAGAGATAACAGTTATGGTCTACCCTGATCTTAGTGCAGAATCAAGGACAAAGCACTCCTCTGTAACAATTCATTCTCTAAATTTAATAGGTTCTATTGACCTAGACTATCATTACTATATTTAAATCTCCATCATAACATAAGTTTTCAGTGAAGGGGTCATTATGAGTTTTCAATGGCCTCATCTTTATCACACACACAGGTTAAAGCAACAGTCTCATTTTTCAGGCTTTTCACAAGCTACTCCTTGAAAAGGTTAAGAAAACATAGTTGATTTTCATTTCACTGGATGAATTTAATAACTTTGAAAAACGTTTTTTTGTTTGCATGTATGTGTGATCATTTAGTTCTATATTTATTTAACTGCATAGATAAATAGCGAAGACTAGGCTAGTAATTTCCTTTTTTTTCTTTTTTTCTCCATGTCCTCCTTTGTTTTAGTGAGAAGTACTCCAAATTAACTCAGAATATTTTACCCATAGTGTATTTTTCCATGGCAAGGTTAGCGTTAGGAGAACATTGTGTCTTAGTTAAGAAAATATCAAGTGGCATGAGAGACAAGAAATTTTTTGTCAACATATTCTAAAGAAAAGGGCCACCGCATGCCTGTGATGGATTACTCTTCCAATGCTAGACAGTTAATTAGTTGTGGTGCCTTCAGGGCCTCATTCCAGGTTTGAGCTCTCATGTGACGATACAAATTAGGGGTACACAGGGTTGTCATGACATGTTCAGTCCTTGCTGTGCACCATAGCTATGCACCTGCAGCAAGTGACAGCAAGTTTGTCAGTTTGAGGAGGCTTTATGATGCACAGAAGGCATCCTGCAGCTAAGTCATTTGGCAGAACTGACAGCTACTGGTGACTGTATTGCTCTAATGCATGTTTGATCCTTCCAAACACAGTCTCCCATTAAGATACAAGGCAGTTTTAATTTTTCATCCAAGTGTTTATTAAATCTACCTGGCCAAGCTCAGTGATGATTTACCTGTGTCTTTGCTGCTGTAGTCTGTTCCTATGTCATGTTTTGGTTTTTGTTTTTTTTTTCCTTCTTAGATTAATTTGTGCTGTGAGGGAGTCCAGCTGGTTTTGCAGTTTCACTTAGGAAAGTTTCATTTTTGTTTGGAGGTATAGTGATGTGTAATATACCCATCTTTGCTGGACTTTTCAAGGTTTGTGTACATATTTAATTTTAAGGACTGATTGCTGACAGTAATTTTTACATAACATTTTTTGTAGGCTATAGGAGTGATATTTTATACAAGAAATGTTATTGATACAAGTAGTATCTTAAAATACAGGTTGAAGACATTGTGTTCACTGTATTTATGTGATCTAGCTCTTTAAAGAAAAAAATTGTTCTTAAATTGGCTAGTTTAAACAGCTGTGGACTTTAACTCCATTTGTAAAGAAAGGTAATTTCTTGTTCTTCAAGAATGATTTGTTTCAGCCATGTGCATTCTTACTCATTCCCTCACAGAAAAAAATCTTAAAAATGAAAAAATCACAATCCAAGGCCACTTGCTTTTCAGTAGAAAAAGAATTTTAAAGAGTTAGAAAATGCGGCTAACACAGTTAACTAATAGATAAAGTATTTTCTAAACCTTCAAGGCAAACACATTGATTTTGAGGTGAGTACAGTCCCTGTTGGCACCTGTATGAATGCATGCAAGGAAATATATTTGGCTCAAAAGTATTTAATCATCTAAATTTACTATTTTAAAAACCCAGCAAAACTAAATATCAAAGGTAGTCATGAGGACTAAGAAGAAGCAAAAGTTCTCTCACACTTCTTTTGTCTATCTTGAAAATAACCAAAACATACTTAAAAGAGTCTTTGTAATTTTTGTTCTGTTTTCAGTCTGGAAGAAAATTTATACTTCTATGATTGTCTTTGCAATAGTGAAAGCTAGAAATATTTCTGAAAATTGAGTAATAGTAGGAAAAGGGTATATAGGAGCTACAAAAAGCTATTTTATAATAAAATTATATATTATGTACAAATATTATAATGTCATTCCTGTCAGAGTATAAGGTATTCAGTTACTTATAATGTCACATGCATACTGTTGATAATTTGTACCTCATATTCAGTAGGAAAACATCATCAATTTATTTGTGGTCTAAACAGTTCATTCTTTTTCCTGAATCTCACTCACTATTCTGTAAAAAATACAAACTTCTAAAATCTAAATAATTTCTATATTGCAATGACTTCCCATACAATCCCAAGAAAAGTCCTCCCAACATCATTAAAATTCCAAATCTTTTGTTATGAGAGTAAAGCAATAATAAAAATAGAATATTCAGACCTTTATAAAAAAAATTCTGTCAGGAATACTTCTTTCCTACTATCTGCCAGTATCTATCAGTATGGTTCTAATCTTTCTCCTTAAACCACTACTATTTTCACACATAAACTCATTTCAATTTTCTTTCAGTACTCAATCAAGCAAAATCTACAACTTGAAAATATTAAATTCCAAAATTTATCCCTCCAACAAAACTTGTCTTTCCTAGAGTAGTCTTCAATTTCTTCCTAAAGTAACCTTTCCTAGTCTCTGAATCAAGGCCTGAAAATAGGTATATACAGTTAATGCAACAGCTGCAACTCATATAATCATTCCAAAGCATCAGATACGTTTAAAGCCATCCAAGGAAAGAATAGTAAACAATACAATGACCCAGATATTTATTTGATTTCTTAGCTACGTTTTCAATTTCATGACAGTTTTGAGGCTGGTACAGTTGTAGTAAAAGGGCCACAACCTGACCTCACAGTACAGGGTGTTGGGACTTGTTTGGGCTTTTTTTGGCCCGAACTGTTTTCTGGGATGTTCAGCTGTGACAGCGGTTACTGTGTAGTCAGTCAGTATTGCCCTGACTTGTTTTGGTATCATTCTGGTTTATAGTAAAAACAAGCACTTATTTTGCATAAAATTGAATTGTCTACTCTAGAGTGAAATGCGTTAGGAAAAAGTGCAGACCCAGGATAATATCAGGAGATTCCCGTCTGTAAATGCAAACTGTAGCGGTTAAGCGACAGTTGCTATTGGTGGGCAACCTTATGAATCAGGTAAAACTGATCTTAGAGATAAAAAAAAGAGTAGAGAAAAATGGAGTAACTGGGAATTAATGAAAAGACAGATCACAAAAACAAACTGTGCTAAGAAAACATGAGAATTATTTTCAGTGCCACGCGAACATATTGTGTCACAGCTGTCATCTGTAAAGTGATTTGAGAGGGCTGGGGAGGACAGGCTTAGAGCTAGACTCTTCTGGATTCTGGACTGCTGTTATACAGAGCAGCATTTTGGGCAGGTGTAAACTATCATATCTACACGATTTTCTTTTATTTTACCCTACTTTCATTAGTGTATATTTGAAATCTAAATCTAAAACACAGACAAGAGAAAGGGATTCAAAGTAGGTTATGAAACTGCAACTTGGACCAAAAAATTGTAGTAAGGATTCTCTTAGACGATGTGTTCTAACTGCACAAATTGCTAGTTTAACAATGCTTACTCACAGCTGATATTGCAGGGCTTGTACATAAGACATCATTATATTTTTTTCTGTAGTGCTACATCTGTACTCTGTCTTACTGAGAGTTTTATATTGAGTGGTAGAAAATAGTTAGCAGGATTACAATTGTTCAGTTTCTTTCTTCCTTAGCCTTTACCTCTCTCCTTGTTTCTTGCATTGTTCTGTCTGGGCTTGCCATGGCTCATATTTGCTTTATTACAGGATCTGGGACATTCTTACTTCTCACATGAAGTACTATTTCCTTCCTCTCTGATCCTTTTGCTACCTTTTGGTGTCTTTTTACACATTTAATTTCATAGGTATAAAGTGGTGGTGGACATTGTTCAGGTTTAAAATTTCAGTATTAATGTTGGTTTCAACCCAGTTCTAGTAAAGTAAAATGTTGCATTTTTTTTTCTCTGAAATGAAAAATTTGTTACTTGATGAAAACTTTCAAGATTAGAATATTTATCCCAGTGAAAATAGTACTTACTTGTAGTTCTCTCTTATTTATGCATAACAAGTCCAGCGAAAAGTTGGATATGGTTTAAAACCAGGAATTTATCATGCTTTCTGCTGATGAAAGAAGCAAATTCCTTAGAAAAATATCCTAGATACTGAAAGCTATGTTCCCCACTCACAGACATCTTAAAGTAAATTAATTTTAGGATTTTATTCACACCTAAATATACCAATGTTTTGTGCATCAGTTTGTGGATCAGCGTCTCTCAGTCTTTTATCAGTTTTTACTGTGACAGCTTTTCCACCAGCATTCTGTGGCTGTAAGTAAGCTTGCCCTGTGATCTCTGCTAGCTACTTTACTGGCAAGCAAGAAAATTTGAAGTTTATGTAGCTTTATCCGACAATATCAAATCCCATACTACTCATGTTATGTCTTGTGGAATAGTTTGGTTTCAGAAGTAATGGAAATTCATTCATTTTTCAGCTCCTGATTTATCAGGTCACTGAACTCTCCAGCTGCTGGAATTGCCTTGCCACAGGAACAGGCAGGAAAGTTTACAGGTGTATTAGAGTTAGAGTGGAGACATCAACAAAGAACTGTCTGTGACCCTTGATTATACAGAACTAGAGGTTTACTCCAGATATTTTCTTTTCAAGCTCTTGCCAGACAGAAACTAACTGAAAGCAAAAGATAAGCTTCAGTAGTTATGAATACTGATTTTTCTAGGAGGATACCTACTGCAGCATTTAGCCTTATACCCTCTTGCGCCCTTTGAGCTTCAGAGCAAAGTATAAATATTGCTAGAATAACTATTTTGCAAAGTAATTTCCTTTCCTTCCTTAAAAGTAAGGAATAAAAAAAATGACTGCAAAAGTTTTTTTCTTTGTCTCTTATCATTGTTATTTTTTACTGTCAGTAACCATCACAATTTAACCCCCGCTGCTGACCCGGTCATCGGATAATCATGGGCAGTTCAGTGATCCCAATTTTTCCCCCAGAGGCCACAGAAAGCAGAAAGAGAAAATGAGGAAGAGACACTTGTAGGTTGGAAATTAATACTAAAACAGCTTTAATAAAAAAATAATAATGATGAAAAATAAATAATATTAATAAGACAAAGACAGAAAATTCATTCCTTAGAATAAACTAAAGTATGCCTCCAACTTTGGCTGAGAAAAACATTGGGAATTATTCTGGTGGCTTTCTGCCATTTCAGGATTCCCCTCTGTCTGGGGAAAAATTCCACAGGCAAGAGGAAGTGCTTTTATATCAGCTTGGTGTCAACAGATAAAAACAATACTCCAAAAATGTGATGTCTGGGACACTGTATCATCTAGTGCTGTTCTGTATAAGTGGTTAAAAGGTATATTTTTTTGCAGTTCTGGCATTGTGTCAAAGACAAATGTCTAAGTATGTTTTTGGGGTTTCTTTCTTTAAATCCATTAAAATCAAGAGATTTTTCATTGTCAAATAAAAAAGAGAACATCTTTTAAACACTACTTTCTTTCCTTTCATTTGATCTTATTGTAGACACTAACAGAGGAAAATAATGCTCTGGCCATAAGCATACAATTTGTTGTTATAATATATTTATAATAAAATAATAATGACGATAAAGGAACAAGGTTGTACTTTCCTACCTCCTTATCCCACCAGAAATGAAACTTCTGCTTTTTTTTTAAACAAAATTATTAGTGTCTTAGTATTTGTATTCATAGCAGACATGCTTCCAAGTCAATATAAAGCTGTTGCTAGCTGAATGATTTAAAATGTAATAACAAGAAAAACAGTGGAACTCAGAGTTTGTAGTGTGTGTGTTACAGAGGAGCAAATGACATTTGGTGTAGCCCTCAGTATCACCCTCATGGTAATAGAATTGACTGACTGCTTATTGTCATGTTCACAACTGTGCATGGAATGCAATTATCTATGCAAAGCTTTCGGGATTTGAAGGTGCAAGCAGAATAAATAATATTTTTTATAGGAATAAATCAGAGAACTCACTGACAAAATGTTTTAGAACACAGATTTAAAAGTCACTTTCTAAGAGAAATGAGACCAAATAAATGTGTTTTGCTCTCTCACATAAATATTATGAAAAGAATCAAGGGAAAGTTTCTTTAACAAAACACAAACCCACATTTGCATTGTTCATTGATTTTGGTATGGAAAAAATAAAATAAAATTGAGGAAAAAGAAAGATACAATCAAACAAAATGTACGAAACCCTACAAGCTTATCTGGAGTTTCAGTTTATTCATTAAGTACATGATATAAAAGACACCGAAGTTACTGGGTGTATTTCTATTGGATATGGTGAGTAGTTCAAACTAAACCCCAGTAGACCCTTGCAAACTGCTAACGCTCCACCACCAGAATACAGATAAACAGTAATTAAATCTTGAAATCTCATATTTCCTGCAAGGAATTGAATCTGAACTCTAAGTAAAATTGGTAAGAGCTCTCTTCATTCTGAGAAATTTCAAAATCTGACTTGTCATTTAGTTGCAGTTTAGTGTAAATTATATAAAAATGCTAGACATGCAGTCTTGCAGTACATGGTAAGAACACTGAATCCTGTGGCTGCAGGTTCTGTTGCTGATAAAAGCTAAAAAAAACCCCACCCCATCTTAAAAACAAATTCATTGGTATTTTAAGCATATTGATAATGATAAAAGCTAGTAGATTTAGAATACAGAAGGAAATATGGCTTTTCCTATAAAAAATTTTTAATCAAGTTTTAGTTTTGCTCTAGCTTATTTTCCTCAGGGATGTCCTCTCCTTATATTAACCATATACTTAAAATATCTCTGCAGGTTTGGAGGAGGGTATGTGTGCATGTTTGTTTGAAGTGGTGTTTGGGGGTGGAAGTTGGTGGAGTTTTGTTTTGTTTTGTTAATAATAACAAGAAGAAAAAGAAAAGGGCCAAATCAAATGCATAGTTCCAAAGCACTTAATTAACCCAAACCACGACATTCTATCAACTGTAACAAATAGTCTATTTGTAGAATTATTCTAAATAGGGGAATACAAACATACAAGGAAACATATAATCAAAAAAATTTAAAAAAACACCTATAGAAAGTCAAAAATAGAAATCCTAATCTGTGCATTTGGTAAGCAGATGCATTTGGTGAATAGGTGTTGCTGGAAGAAGAACTGGGAAAATTGTGCTATTTCAAACAGTTTTGGGTAATAGTCTGAGGGCTGTATCAGGCTAGGAAATTTCCTAGTGGTGTACTTAAACTGTGCCCAAGGGAGGCAGCAGACTTCCATAAGAGGAGGGTCTGCCTGACATAATTTGACCCTCTGTTACCCTCAGAAGGGAGTTGCCTACAACTATAACCTGTCTTTTCTTCCTTGAGGAGGCGGACATGACACAGAGGATTATCCTTTCTGACCCTGGGAACACATCTGCTACACACGGACTGTTATCCACAGCTTTTGTTGTCTGGCATTCTGCCTCCAGAGCCTCATACCTGTTAGAAGCAACTTGGAAGGCAAGGTGGGCAAGGAGGACTTTGAGAATGGACTTGCCTTGGTTCAATCCTTTGCTTTGAGCTACTACTTTCAGCCTGGTGAGTGCAGGATATGGGATTTATTTGACCCTGTATCTTTTTTCTGGTGGCTGCTCCTTTTTCTGTCTCAGGGAGGGCAGAGCATGGCATCTCATTCTTGGACTCCCTGATGCTCCTTAACCTTCGTACATTCTCTTGTAGCTCTGTCAACTTGCTGAGCAGGTTGTCCACTTGGTGACACCTCACAAAGCTGTTTTCATTACTGTCAGCTATTACTCGTGAAAAGCTCTGGCACTTCCCACAGCCTAAGTCCTGGATGGCTGCACGTTTTGTTGGGAGATCTGTCTGGGTTGTCACATCCATTTTGGTGAGTGTAGAGAGTAGTGCTTTCCACCAGATGGATACCATAGCTAAGCTCCTTCTGAGAGGGTGATGACCATCAACTGAAATTACCTCTTGGACTGCTAGGGTGACTATGCCCTTTCTTTCTCATGAAGTGGTGTGCCACGGTCTGTTGCAGCGCTCCAGTTTAACAGTGTTCCCTAGGCTGCTTTCTGTAGGTGTTGGGGTGGTCATCATTTCTCTGGCAATGTCCAGACCTCATCAGCATCTCTCCTATGAGAGCTGCTGGTTCCTGGTGAGTCTCTGCTGTCCTGGCATTTCCCTGTCTCAGGAAAAAAAATTGTGCACCAAGATCTAGCACTCCACTGCAGACTGGGACGGTCTGGAGCAGCTCCTCTTGGCAACTGACTCAATACATTTTGTCATAATTACAATGAAAACCATCAAAAGAGCATGACATGTTCTGCAAACATCAGTTTGCTTAGATATGACATCTAATTAGCTAAAAGCAGTTATTTCTATTTTTCTTGACCATAGAGATCTGGAAGCCTGATAAATATCACTCTGAAAGTGCCAACAACTGGGAACAGCCAAATGTCTTGGACTTTTTCTCACTTGTTAGTAGAATTTTAAATAACAGATACACTCATAATTTATTTTCTTCAATATCGTCTGTTTAATTTATTTCTTTAGTTAATTACTTTCATATATGCGGAATACGGACACTTCACCCAGAGAACTGAGGAATCTATCATACGTTTTATTTGATTTGAATTTCTCTTCACCTCCTCTGTAACAAAAATTCTACTGTTTTGAGAAGAGACCTGGGGTTTTTTAAGTCAGCTGTGAGCTTGGCTTTCATATGAAGAAGATAGTTATACTTTTACAAGCACAATTTACAAATGTTATTCCCTAATCAACATGGTACATAAATAAATAACCATTTTAATTGGATACATTTGTGTGCAGTTATTTGATAATGTGAGGGTTTAAAAACTTTTTTTACAGTGGCAATGGGAGAACACCAAAATCCTATGCTAGTTTGTGTCAATAGCAAGGTTTTTTTTTTTTTGCCTTCAGAAATATAGATGTTTTTACAGGGACTTAATAAAAAAAAAGTCTGTAAGTGGATGGTTTAATTTCTTATTTTGTACAGTAAAACACACTGGAAGACAGAACTGCTATGAAGATCATTATAGTACTGCATTACAGCATACTGCATGAGTTTAAGGAGGATTGCTGTTTGTTTGCTTTGAGGGCGGAAAGAATGAGAGCGATTTGAACATAGGGAAGTTAGAAAGATCGCTGTGGCCCAGTACCGGGGAAATTATTTCTGCCTTGAGAGTATCAGATCAAATAAGTTATTTAAACCACCTTTCACATTCTGACTTTTTTTTCTTTGCAAGATTTTAGTGAAAATTGAAAGTTTCTTTACTGTAGAAAGTTTGTTTTAATGACATCCGTAGCCGGCAGGAGGGAAGGTCCTAAGAATAAAAAGTCAATGAGATTCTTTTTTTTTTTTTTTTTTTGTTAAATATCATTTAACATTGCTGTTTCAAGAAGCTCAGAAAAGCTTCAGGTGAATACAGTTTTTGACTATATATTCTGGAAAGCTTTTTAATCTCACTCAAAGACACTGCTCTAAAATTTGCCAAACCTAAGTATATAGTGGTGGGGAAAAGTACAGCCAAACCACGGCTTTTTCAGTTTTTTTCAGCTTTTTACATTCTTTTGTGGGTATTTGATATTAGCTGGAGAAAATAATCTTTTTAGGATACTGTATTGGAGAAGGAGACAGAAAACCTCTCTGTACATCATTTATGTACAGAGAGGTTTTACTGCTTGTATACTGCATAGATAATATCCAGTTTAATTATTCCAGTGTAAGAACTACTGGAAAACTTCAATGATTCTAAGGATTCTTTAATTGGATTCAGTTAAATATCTTGATGATGCCCTCATATTTATTTTGCATCCAAAATTGGCACTAGAGATTTGTAACTGAGAATAGGTATAAAGGAATCCATGCAGCAACATCAGCCAATGTAGTGCTTAGCCATCTGTTTATGTTTACTACTTGACAGATGAGATCACCATTGCCTATTTCAGAAACAATAATAATTTTTTTTCTGTACCCCATGAATGCATGCTAAGCAAATCTGCATATGTTTGTTTGCTTTTGTATTAATCCCTCTAAATACGGGTTTCTCAATACCGGGAGGAGGTCCACTAATTGGAGTAAGTTCAACAGAGGACAACAAATCCACCAAAATAGTTTGGGGCAGTGACTTAAGGTGAAGGATAGGTTGGCAGCTGGGTTTGCTGAGTGTGGAGAAGGATAACCGGGGATTTCTCTGCTTTCATCCGCACACTAGTGGGAGAATACAGAGAAGGCCAAGCTAAATTCCTCTTGGAGGTGCACAATGAAAAGAGTGAAAAGCAAGGATGCAAGTGCCTCAAGGAAAAAATTGAGAAGGATATTTTAAAAAACTCAAGCATATTGACTAATGATTTAATATTGAAGTTAGCTAAGATTTCGTCAGAAGGTTGAAAGGCCTTTATAACAAAAATTATTCTGTAAAATCTGTTTAAAAAATTAAATATAACAATTCATAAGAGTACAGAGGAATCTTAGTGCTTGGCAGGTGTTCATGTCTGTTTAATAAATTACGCTTTTCCCCATCTTAGAGTTGAGACCACCAAGTAATCAATAATGGATATTTCTGAGTGTTTTCTTATACCTAGGTGACACCTATATAACCACTTTTGAACACCACAGTTTGAAAATGCAGAAACCACAGCACAGACATAACATTTTTTGGTTCCTGATTCTCCAAGATGTTGCAAATTTTACTTCTGTAAGTGTTGTTCATAGAGACCCTTCTTCAAGAGCTAGATGATTTGTTTTGTATATTGCAATATTTGATTGTGCTTAACTCCTAATTCAAAAACTTATTTACTGGAAAGGAATTCTGGGCCTAAAGTGTACAGTTTGCTTAAACATTATATTTTAGGTTGTTGTACAGACTATTTTGAAATTATCTTTTCCATGGCAGAATATAATTCAAATATACAGTCTGAATTTCATAAATTTATTAAATTTTTTTTTACACAGTCTTCACAAACAAATTTGAGGATGTTTTTTGGGGAAATCTGTAAACAGAGCAACTCTACATTCCAGACATGTCTCAAAGTCCTTAAATACTGTGATGTTATGGATACACAGTGAGAAAGCTGACAATGACATTGTTTTAGTATTCTACAATAACTTTTGTTTTTCTGGAGGACTGCTCACTTTCAGTTTTATATCTGATCAACTTAAAGTCCCAGGCATACATTAAACCACCCATATTAGTTTTAATAAGATATTCCATGTAATGATTACCAGAGTTTAATAGGTATATGTTCATTTCCATGTAGACAGTGTGGCTGAGACTTGTATGTTGTCTTGAAAAGCAATATATAATAAATAAATACATAATATAGACATAACAAAAATATCTATATCAGCAAATAGTCACCATGCAATGAAAACAAACACAATCATTTTTTTCCAATACTCATGAAATATATATGAGTTTTGCAAAATGTCTCTGCCGATGCACAAATTGAAGATGTTAATGACTAACGTGAAGTATCTCTGCAAATTAGATCCTCTCGTGATCTCTGTTAAATGAAACAATTAGCTTACCAAAACTGGTGATAATTTTAATGCTGTACCTTGTGGAAGAGTAATTTCTTTTAAATAATCATATTAAATTATTGTGGAACGGATTTCAAAAGGGTCAAAGTTTCTACTGAAAGGTGACAGGTTTCTTAACTCATTTTTGTGGATTCAAAAATCAACACTTCTGGAAGAACTGGGTCAAAACCAATTAACTTGTAATAGCCATGTAGAAACAAAGTTAAATCAGTGTGGATGAAAGATTACAAGTAAAAGCCCCTGAAAAATTAGGGCAGCTAATAACCAACTTTTCTGAATTTGAGCAACTATATTTCCTAAAGAGATCTGAGATCCATCCAGTGTAGATCATTAACCTAGAAATAAAATAGGCAAACATGACTGTAGCAAGATCTGTATCATAAAAAAGTTTTTCTAATTTGCAGAGAGGTAAATTAAAAAAAAAGGAGCAGGAAAAGGAAAACAAAAAGAAAAAAAAAAACTCTTGTCCAGTACTTTTATACAATTTACCACACACTAGATGAAAATTTAACCAGACGTCTACATTTCATTTCTAGGTAAACTTTCACACCCTCATTCTCAATGAGGCAAATATATTCATTCTCAATGAGGCAAATATATTCATCCCTTTACAGTCTTTTCTCTACCATCTGTTTGATCACTCTCAAAGAGACCTAGCTACCAGCCATGCATCAACTAGCATGTGGGTGAGAAGGTCAACAACACCAAATAAATCTGATGAAAGAGAGATATTCAGTGTAAAGGTCTTTGCAGTGTAGTGGAGGTATTGGTCACTCATGTGACCAAGACTCCATAGAAAGAGGAAGGGTGGTGAGAATGGTTTTTTTCAGTGGTCATGCAGGAGATCCCTAAGGGAAGACATACAGTCACCAACACACGTGTCATGAAAATCTCTGTCTTTTAAAATGAATGATATCACAATCCAACTTCTGAGTATCTCTTTGTTCAGAAATGATATTAATAAAATCTTTCCACTGTAACAGGCACTGCCGAACTAATCTGACTGACAGTTGTTATCTTTATGAAAAATAAAAAAAGGTTTTTCTCTTTTGGCCCAAGCTTCTGACATCTGAGGAGTCATCTGTCATGAATTGCAACCATTACTGATGTCAAAGGACTAAAATTCAAATGATCATTTAATGATATCTGACATGAAAGAAAACATAACTGAAGTCTAAACAAGTGATGTCACGTTCTGCACCAATAATGCCCCAAAGAGTTGCTGCATTTCACACAGAATAAAGAGCAGGGAAATAAATCAGACACATTTTTGTTTAAATGTTATAGGGGAAAAAAAAGAAACAACAAAAGAAACCAAACCAAATTAACCAAACCTTCTTCAATTTTTGCATTTCTTCTTCCTTTTCACCCAGAACAATTTTATTTATTTTTTTTTTAAGTACAGACTGGATAATGGGAGAAAACATGTCTGTAGCCTTCCTGAAATATTTAAAAACGAAGAATAAATCAAGAGCTCAAGAGGACTCTTCATTTATATGGGAGGCCTCTCTAAAGTGATAGTAAGGTCTTGGCTCACATTGCAATATTGTCTAAAAGTATGACAGTTTTCAGGCCAAATAAATATGGAAAAAGTTGGCACAGTGGTTAAGGACTTTGGTGTAAACTGAGCACTGACACTCTTTGCTGTGCAATAGAGTACAATTATGATAAACTCTTGTTGCTAACGATCTGACTGTTTATCTATAAGCCAGACAAGAGTGCACCAATTTTGAAAATGTTAATTTAGAGGTATCTAATATAACACAGGTTAGGTCATGTATTTAAATCTCTCAATAATGAGTTCCATAAAACCTGGAGGAATAAGTAGGAAACCTTGATGGAAAAAAATCCAAATATTTAAATATGGAGATTTTCTCAGGGATAGATTAATTTACATTATATACAATACAAAAGATAGATTCAGTTATAACAGCTTCCATGACAGGATGTCTTCAAATCAGAAATTTTTTGAGTCATCATCATGACTTTTTGACGGTTGTAGCTCCACATCAATGTTTCAGCTCAATACATTTTAGTGATTACTTCAGTTAAAGTTAATGCATCCTTAATATGCTTAGAAAAAAGGTGTCACAGTTTCTGGCATACCGATACTAAATTCATTTAAGCCTTTTGCTTGATATTATGTTTTCAACCAATGTTCATACGATTAAAGAGAGTCATGGCCTGAATACACAAATATTATCATCCTGAGTTAGGAAAGAATCTGGAAAGCACATAAATCCATATACATTCAAACACTGTTAGAAATTGTTCAGAAGTACCGTCAGTTTAAGATGACGGAATATAGAAATCACATGTTAAATATAAATTTCACAGCCTGTATCTCTGAGATGCCCAATTGAATAGACCTTCTCAGAGCATTATTGGTACGAACTGGATCAATGCTGCTTTGCAGAAGAAAGATCGAGATATTTTCGCAGAAAAGGAAATGTACCTTTTATATAACACTCTTTTGGTTGCAATATGATGTGGTTTCCAAAGAAAAACTGAAGAGTATCCTCAACAAGAATACATGATGATCCATCCTCACGTTGCTGGCTTCTGTTAGGAAAGCAAAGGTCCAAGAACCACATCTGGAAGGGTTATCTGCTTACTAAATTATTATATATACAAAAAGATAACATCACGATCATTTTACTTGGGAAAACAAGCAAACAAAAACCCCTCCACTTTCACAACATTTTAAAACAAAGGCTGCAGGTAGATAAGACACATTCAAGAAAATATTCAGGGGTATGGTACATTGTAAATAAATCTTCCGCAGCCTAGAGCACTCCTGCATTGGTCCACACAGAATACACAGTGCTTTGTGCACAGTCTGCTCTGGATTTTGCTCTAGGTTCAGGCCTTTAATCAGTTATGTGCCCAGGGGTCTGACAAAGTCCTAGACTGCCTTCTGGGGGTGGGGAAGGAATGTTGTGGACTTAATTCTGAGGCATTAATATCTTCATTATCTAAGATTAGAGAGATATTTTATCTTATATTGCATCTGGAGGGGTTTATAAACCACAAAAATATTAATATATTATGGAATAACATGAATATTGACTTACTAATATCATAAGAAGCCTTCATACATATGCAAGGAAAATAATATGAGCTTAAATGGTACAGTCATCTTCCATGACTTACATATAATTACTCACTTGCATAAAATTAATCACATTCATAAATGCCTTCAGAATTGCATCTGTGTTTAATTGTGACAATATTTGCAACTAGAAAACAGTTGTTGGAGAACACAGCTCAACATAAAAATAGTCAGATTCTTTCTAAACAAATTATTAGTGAATATGTCATAGCTATGAAATATATAACTCAAAATAGAGTATTTTCTTTGCACTTCACACTTTCCTGACTTGAAATATCTATTGTCTTCAGATTTTATGAATATTTCTCTGAGTACTTACTTACGATTAATTTCTTTCAAAGCTGAATTTGAGTGTATACATCCCAATGTATTTTAATCAAAATCCCAGTCTGATACGTAAAAACACTGTCTCCTATATCAAACTCTGTAAATCAAAAGACATGTATACATTATTATGGAAATGAATTATGCAGAACAGCTATTTGATCCATATTAATAGTCACATGAGGAAGAAATGACAGAGAAAGAGGCCTGAAAATACACAGCAGGAGCACAAATGTAATTACAATCAGCTTTTATTTATCTGACTTAGAAATACAAAATGTACATTCACAAAAATAAGCACAAAAAAGAAGTCCCAGGGTTCCACTCAATTTTATCCCATTCCTTTCTGAGGAACACATAGATATGAAGAAAAAAAACTAATTCAAAACCAGAAAAAATGTGAAAAAATGTGTAAAATATAAATCATTTATTTGAAACATTCAATTGCTAGCCCAGTCAGATTTATCTAAAGCAAAACACCACCTCCTGCATATCCAATTAATGGTTGCCATGGCAAATAAGAGTTCTTACTACACAGCCTTATTGCAATATGTATGACAATTGCAAATATATCACTCAGAATATTTCCATAATGATATTAGCTGGTCTATCGAGCATCAGACAATTAATTTTGTGAAGCATCAGGTGTTCAATATTTATTCTCATAAAAATTAAATACAAACATTCACATATCACATGGAAATGGATTCTGTTCTACAGCACCATCCTATTTTCTCTTATTAAATATTTTCTTAGCAATTAGATTAGGATGGGGGGCAGTTTTTTGGTAAGCTTTTTGTATGAAATGGCCTTGCCATGATCTCTACAATATTTTAATTGTTGAATAACAGCGAGTCTTAAAACGTGTTAGAAAAAGATATTTTGTGAAAAAATGTTTCACTGATGAGCATATACTGGCTTGTAAACATGGTTCTCAGTGAAAACCAACTCCATTCTATCTGTTTTTTAAGGATTTTCTTATAGAATAATGGCTGGATCAGGCAGACATTAGCACTGCCAAATTTTGTATGAATAAACAGGAAGAGTTTGCTGCTCCCCTTCCCCCCAGATTATGTGTTAATAAGTGAGGCATGTAGAGGGAAAGTAAGGACTAGGCTGAAGTTATTCCTCTGCTTTGAACACAGTTATCTCTAAACTCTTGTGACCCAGGGCTCAAAATTTTCCTTTCAGAAATGTTTTAACTGTTTTCTTTCAAGCAACAAGTTGTGGTCATTTCTGTATTCACTATCTGACACATTGTGCAGTCCAGCCTGGAGTAAATGCTGCCTCCAAGACACTGCTCTGTTCTCCAGACTATACTCTTTTAGTGGGATTCCTTTTCTATCCATGTGAAGCTAGGTTTTTCATTGAAATGAATGCTGAAATTTATCCACTCTGAAGATACCCAAAGAATAAGAGCAATCAAGAAACCCTCTGGTTCAGAGATGTTTGGATCAGGGAGTTCAAGGTTACATCCATAGAACAATTTCTGGGTTTCTGGACAGTCATAGCTTAAGTCTCTCAGTAATTCTGAGAGAAAGCACTGGATCTTTAGGGAATTTCTTTCCTTTGAAGAGAGGAGCTTATTTAAAACATTATGGAATCATGCCCTTTCTGCAGTTAATCTTTCAGTGAAAAAGCCTGTTCATAAGAAACTAATGTCTTAGAAATTACTGTAGTCTCCAACAACTGACTAAGGAATCTAATTAAGGGGAAAAAACAGTAAAGTGACGTTGATAGAGAACTTGCTGAAGGCCCAATAATGAAGCTGAAAGACTAGTAAAGTTAGATTTGGTAAAATTGTTGTTATAAATAACACTACTAATAGTAATACTAATCCTGTTATTTTGTCATTTTTCCTTTTGATAAATTTTAAGCAGCAGCTCTTATGCATGTGTATAGCGAACAGAAATATGCAGTACTCTTTAAGAATATGTTCTTATGTCTAGATTCTGGCTTCATTTGGTTTTTTTTCCTTATTTGTTGTTGATATTTGAGGGATTTTGTAGAATTTTTTTCCTTACCTACAAGATCAATTTGTTAAACATCTGAAGTGTAGTTCTACATAAGAAAGTATGACCATAATCTTTTTTACATATCTAAGGCCAATCCTATGTAAAAGTTGAAAAGTAGGACAGGAATCTTGAAATGATTCTCTGTGGTATAAAATACTTATTAATAATAGCACAAGAAACTCTTTAAATAATCATAATCTATTTACAGAGAAGAAAAAAGTGCTAATTAAAAACAAAGTAATATGATTTCATATTCAGGCAGATTTTTTACTATATGTGGCATCTGTAAAAAAAGAACAAGTCAGCAAGCAAAATTAAGGTTCACTGCATATATTCTGATTAATAGCACTGACCTTGAATGTAACAAAATCTGAAGCTGAATGTAGGCAACAGAAGTAGCTAAGAAATTTGGAGTCACTCTCAGCATTTTCAACACAAAATTTTGTAGTGCTTTTGTTTTAGTCTTTTGGCACATATTGTAACCAATAGCTTCATTTAGTAATATCTAGAAGTTTGATGGATTGGATTATTTTTTAAATGAATGAAAGTAATTTTGCTTGCAGTATCTTCTACCATACCAGCTGTTATTGCTATCACTGCTATCATCATCATCATTATCAGCATAGATATAATTACATTTAGAAAGATAATTCAAGGGAATGCAGCAGTGGAGAGACAGAGTGCCAGGACATGGGGCTGTCCTTTGTTTCTAAGTCTTATCAGTGTTGTTTTATTACAGTCTGCATTGTGGCATTTCACTGCAGCAGGTTATTTAGCGTCCTTTAATTAAATCTTCTAGAATTAATGGTGATTTCCTGTGTTCCTCTCATGAAAGATGCAAATAAACAGTGTGAAATTATTTGTTGATATTTTCTACATGAAGTCAAGAATCAGTTTTTATTATATAAGTAGTTTCATTGAAATTGCTTCTTTCATTAAAAAGGAAACACCTGCAACTCAGTAGATTCTCCTATTATTTCCATGGAATTTACCTAGGTAAATACATATTAAAAATCAAACATAGTATTAGAAAAAGGCATTATTCCACTGAGTGCTAATTGCGTACTTCTGAAGTACTACCTTCAGTAACATGGTCAGATGTCCATTTGACTCTAGTCATCCATACAATGTGATCAAACTACACTGGATTTGGGTGAAACTGAAAATGGAAAGGAAGGGGGAAAGGTGGTTATTATCACATTCTGCTGTTTATCTCATATTCAGTAACTAAATACTTATAATCAGCTGACCATTTGTATCTGGGTAATGTGACAGTAGCTACATACCCAAAGCATCATTGAAATTCACATCTCTGAACTCTTAGCTTTAAATGTCTCTACAAATGTAAATTTAACAACACTTACAGTCTGACTACCTGATTCTCATTACCTCTGCAGGAAACATGAGTATGAGTGTTTGCCACTAAAAAAAGCACACAAAACATAAAATTCAGTCTCTTGGCTAAGCTTCTCGGTGTAGTTTTTTATTCAGAATATTAAATGATTGGCTGAGTCAAAATTATTGCAGTTCTGGAGGGATATTATTAGAACTTATACAACTAGTTTTGCACACTTCAAAAAAATCAGAGGAGTCACTATCTTTCCTTTCGTACAAAGTTCTATGTTAAAAAATGTTTCTAGAGATTATACTTCAAATAATCTTCCTGCAACTTTATTAATAAAACAATAAAATCTAGTATTCAACTATTATTTCTCAAATGCAATGGGCAAAGTAACTTCCAGTCAAAGCACCGGAACACTATGGAAGTATGTGTTTGTTTCTAGAGACACGTTAAGATTTAGTGTGTAGTCTTGCATGACTGAATTCTATTCACTCCTTATTTAGACCTCATGGATAAGAAAGTTATAAGGCTATCTTCTAACACTGTCATCTTTAATTCCCATATTCAGATAATGGAGACAACAAGAAAAAGTAGAGCTAACAATTGTTAGCTTTCTTCATGACCTCCAAAAGTAAGGCAGAACCTGAAGACAAACTTCTTTTGTAAAAAGAGAAGGTATTATTGAGTCAAAATGTCTGTCATTATTCCTGGTAGGCTTCTCTTCTTGTCATCAATTTGAGACAACTTATATTACTTACGTAGAATTCTGAAGTTCTATAATGCACACTTTAGATGTAAAGTTCAAAAGTTATTTATTTTCACATTTTAATGACTGTTTATTACTTATGCATATTGCCCTTTAAAAAGGCTGAAGTTAAAAAGAGTTAATGTTATAATGAACTACAAACATTTAATGTACTTCTTTTTAAATGTAAAGGCATTTTACATTTAAAGGCCATGGGAATGAAACTTTAAGTTAACCACAGATAGCTATAAATACGCAGAAAGTTTGCCAAAAGTATAACATAAGAACATTAATTAGAAAACTAAATAGCTTTTAAACTGGTGATTTTTTTTTCTACAGATTGACAAAGTCACTGTCTGAGTGTTGAATAGCACAATTGCTGACAAAGACCATACATCTGATCTTCATCTAAGAAGCAGACTTTCTTATTTAATACCTACATTTTTGCTCATTAGTGCATTTAATATCAATAAAACATAAAAAGTGCTCAGGCCCTCAGAATATTGAACTATGTGTTGTCTCAGTTTAGCCCCTGGCAGTTAGACACGGAGCAGTGTAGTCCCAGTTCCTCCTCCAGGAAAAGGGAAAAGGAATAAGGGAGAGAGGCTAATGAGTTGGAATGAAACTAAAACAGTTTTAATAAAACAATAACAATAAAAAGGAAAGATAATAAGATTAATAAGAAAATAATGAAATACGAGGCCAGAGTTCTCCAGAAAATGTAGATAACTAATCACCTGGCACACATCTGCTCTTCTCTCACTCACCCATGAATAAATAGCATTAAAAGCTGTCTTAAATCTATTTACAAGAGGATACTGAATAAAGTGACAGAGCATACTTGGACTGTAAGCCATCACAGTATAAAATCTAGAGCAATTTATTACTGTCTCTAGAGTAATAAATGAAAAATGCCAAAGTTTTCTCTCATTGATTAGAAGAATGTCCTCCTTTTTAATTTCTTCCTTGCCCTTTTTTGATTGTCTCCTTATAGTCTTTAGGGTTTTTCCTGCTGTCAAAAATTAAAATATACCATTATTTAAAGCACTGGCATGGGGTGAGAGGCGTAAGGAGAAAGAGTGACAGGAACTCCTGGGCATACTAATGCATTTTTCTCTTTTTCATTTAGTCCTCTTCAGACCATTACCTAAAATCAAATTTAGCTACATGAGTTAATGCTTCACTAATATGAAGAATGTCTTTTATATTCCTACAACCCCTTCATTGTGTGAATATTCTGTTCTTCAGAGAACTCTTGAGGACTCCTTTTTATTCTGTACTTAGTTAATAAACTTATTGTTCATGGGCAGCTGAAAATTATTTTAATATGAATTACAAATAATGCTAGTAAATCTACTGAAAAGAACTAAAAGTTTTTCTTTAAAAATTAAAAAATAAAATCAATAGGAAGGTGACTGGCCAGAGTGGATCATCCATCTATTAACATCTGGATAATACTCTAAATGGGTCCACAAATTGATTTGCCAGCAATGACTTCCCAAAGTAATCTGAGTGAATTCAAAGAGGGAAAAATTAAAATGAATGAAGGAAGAACTGAACTATCTGTGTTTAATCTTCAGTTTCATCAGAAATCGATTAACTAGCTGACTTTGGGTCCAAAAGAATTAATTATACTCAGTCTCCGGTATAATTAACAACACTATGGCCATCTCCCAAAATATTCATTAAACAGTCAGGAACAATATGAAATTCAAATTAAAATTGGAAAAGAGATTAAATAGAAGTAGTCATCACTAAAAAGAATCATACTACATCTGAGATGAAATCATTTAAGCAATACAAAATATGGAAATACATTTTGTGTTACATTTAATTATCATTAATTCCAGCACTGCAAGCTGGCAGCTATTTTAGGCTCATTACAAAGACTAAAATGGGTTGGAATTTTAATAGAAATCAATCCTCATTGGAATAATAGGAATATGATTCAAACTTGCAGGAAGTATAGTTCTAAAATCCAAGTTTTCTTTTTAATTCTAAGTTTAACTGAGGAAATTTGCATTCTGCAGCACACATACCATTAATGTTTTAAAAAACTAAGAAATAGGAAACTAGATGGGAATGGAAAGAGGGAGGAGATAATATGTAGCTTACATACATATTTCTCCAACCTAGTGTCTATATCCTGTGGAGCTGAAAAATGCTTCCATTTGCCATATTGAATTTATTTGCAGATTTCTGCGTACAAAGTTTCATTTCATGTCCTGTAATTTTACCTTGCTGTATTCAGTACATTATTCTTCTGAAATTCAATACTATTTAGGCATTAAAAGCCAAGTTTTGCTTGCTTTGTTTTTTTTCCCCTTTTATAAATTTTTAAAAAATTAATTAAAATATCATGAACGCTCTCATTTTTTCCCTTTCTGTAGGAAAGAATTGTAGCAGAGCAAAAGCAACATTATGTTCAAAGTAAACTATCCTGGTTATTTGTGTCTTACACCAATGGTTAAATAGGAAAAATACTTAAGAACAAATCAGTTAGGAAACCAAAAACACCAATGCATGTCATTAATTATCAAAAATCAGTCTTTTATTATTTTGGACTTTCATTTTTAAATTATTTTTTTCCTGAATGCACAGATGTCATAGTTCTCAATTTCTTATGCAGATCTCCGTTTTGTTTACTATTGACAACTTCAATAATCTTGTATCAAAAATTAATTTGCATTTAAAGTAAAAACCTGGTGTTTTTTTTTTTTTGATAGTTTGGCGAAATGTCATCATCCTGCATACCAGCTCTTCTTTTCTTCAACCCTCTAGCTGTCTTTACTAAGGACAAATCCACTGTCAGAATTTTGACATTACACGCAAAATTGATCTCTAGTTGCGTAGTGGGTTGACCCTGTCTGGATGCCAGGTGCCCACCAAAGCCACTCTATCTCTCCTCAGAGTGGGAAGAGGGGGAGGTGAGAAAGCAGGTTCAGTCCCCCCTTCACCTGACTGCACTTGTGCACCTGAAGGGTTCACACGGAGTCTATTTCTGGCAAGGATCTGTTGAACTTCCAGTGACCCTTGAAGCCCCCGGTCCCGATTCAAGAACTTTCCTGAAGGAACTTCTGCACGTGCCCCAAGTTGAGAACTTTCCATGCAGAGAAAGCACAGGCACAGTGAGACCACTCCTCATAGGCTAATAAGGAATAGAGCTTCTCTATAAATAAATCCTGACAAGAAGCACATGTGTGTGCCCTCTGCCCTGTGGACCACATTTCCTGAGTTTCAACCCAGATTCCGATATGTGCTTTGAACACAAAGTTACGAACAGTTTACCACAAGAACTTGAATACAACTGAATTCACCTGAAAGTGCTAAGGAATAAAACAGGTGAGGTAGAATAAGGAGAGGAAATAAGGCAGAGAGAGAGAGAGAAGTAACAGGAAAAAAGAGAAATACAACATAAAAATAATCACGATCTCAATGCAATCCAACAGCAGTTTCCTCAAGAAACTGAAATAAGTGACCAGGGTCTGCCCCATGCTGGACACTGGCTTGAATGGCCCCGCTGCAGGACATAGCTGACCCATTCAGCCAAGCTGGCAAAGCACATTTAAGAGCAGGCAAAATGCCGTATGGGGGAACAAAGGAAGAGCTTCTGCCAATACATCTGCAATAAAACACTAAACAAGAAAAATATAGGAGTATTGCCAGATGCAGCAGATGATTTAGTGACTGCAGACACAGAAAAGGCCGGAGTTCTCAGCTTCCTCTTTGCCTCAGTCTCCTCCTGCAAGGTCTCCCAGGCCTCTGTGATTAGTGAAAAGATTCAAGGATGGCAACTATCGATGGATAAAGACGGAGTTGGGGATTAATGTACAGAACTTGACCCATATAAGTTCATGGGACACAATGGGCTGCAGCAAAGGGTAATGAGAGAGCTGGATGTTCTCCATCATCTTTTAAAGGTCTTAAATAGCAGAGACCTCTGAGAACCTAAAATGCAAAGATACTGCTCCTGTCTTCAGTGAAGTCCAGATGAATCATTGGGGGAACTACAGGCCATTCAGCATCATTTTAGTAGGGAGATCTCAGGTACCTCCTGGGTACTTGAGGGAGAAGTTGACTAGAAACTCTCAGCACAGATTGATAATGCATAAATCATGCCTGAAAAGCTAATTGCATGTTAAAATGAATAGATTTTGAGAGCAGTAAGTGCAATTTATTTCAAGCTTACCAAGGTGTTCAGCACTGTCCTCCACAAAATTCTGATATACTAGCTAGGATTATGCAGTCAGGATGGGTGGGTAATGAAAGTATTAAAAAATTGGTTGGATTCCTGAGTTCTAAAGATATACAGTCAATGTGTTTTACTCTACTTGGAGGTAAAAAAGGGAGTTATATAGGGTTGTATCTGTGGATCTGTCCTGTTTAAGATCCTTATCAGTTACTTATAAGAGGAAATGAGGCAAATGCTGAATAAGTTTGCAGATGACACCAAATTTGGGGGAACAGTCAATATCTTTAAGGGCAAAGATTCTGCTCGAGGACCTAGGTAGGCTGGTGGTGTAGGCCAGCAAGTACCTTGTGAAAACTGATAGCAACAAATGCCAGATCCTGCACCTGGTATGAGGGAAGAACTAGGAACAGCAGAAGTTGAGGACAAACTTATCAGGACCAGCTCTGTTGGAGAGGACCTGGAGGACCCTGGTATATAGCAAGATGGCCATAAGGCCATTGCGTGCCCTGCTATTGAAGAAAGCAAGTGACACAGTAGGGTCTTTTGCCAGAAATAAAGCCAGCAAACCCAGGGAAGAAGGGGAGGGATTTTCCACCTCCAGAGAGCACTTGTTAAGCCTCATCAGCAATTCTGTGTCCAGTTTTCAGTCGCTTAATACAGAAAACATGTTGACAAACTGAAGCAGTTCAGCAGAAGGACCAAAGGCAGTCAGGGTTGGAGGATTCACTGTGTAAAGAGAGCCTGAGGGACTTAGTTTGATTTAGACAAGGGGAGAGATGACTCTGGGGACATCTAACAGCAGCTCCCTAGTGCCTGCAGGACAATAATTGGGAAGAGGGAGGCTGTAGTCTATACAGATTTTACAGGAGTGCATGGAAGAGGAACAAGAGAAATGAGACATTAAATAAAAAAAGACAAAATTCCAGACTGGACCAAAGAGAGGCTTTTCCCCCAGAAGGATGGTCAGGCAACGGAGCAGGTTGTCCAGAGAACCTCTGCAGCTTCTGTCATTGAAGGTTTGTAAGACTTCGCTATATGAAGTCCCGAGGAACCTGGTCTGACTTCAGAACTTAAGGTGCTGTAAGCAAGAGGCTGGACTAGAGATCTCCTGACCTCCCTTCCAGCCTGAATTGTCCTATGATTCTATCACCCTAAATGTAGGAGAATATACTGCCCAAGTTACAGGAAGATGCAGTGTGACTAATAAAATAAATACTAAGACTACCATGTTTCCATACATCTTGAATTAATCTTTCTAAGAGAGCCAGAACAATAGGTTTACCACTTGCTGTTTCTAAGAATACAAATGCTGTGTCTTAGCAATTATCCTGGAATGTGAATAAGTTATGAGATAATACAGGGACACAGACAAGAACTTTGTGAGGTTCGTCTGTGGTTTCAGCACTAAGAGCAAAAAAAAAGGGGTATTTCAACATTGCAGGTACAACACAGAAACATTTGGTGTATGTTTGCTCATTTTCCATCTTTAAGACATGCTTAGAAGAGCTTTTTAGAGATGACTGCACAGTCTTAGAAATCTACAAAAATCAGGATCAAGTGATTGCTAAATTCATTGACAGTGTTGCAACACATAGAGAGTAGATGTCAGGTGAAACAATGTTTTGGGATCCAGATGAAAGCTTTATGCTTCTAAGAAATTGTCAAGGCTGTAAATTACAGCACAATGAGTGGTTATCAACCTCATCTTGAACTGAAATTTCAGACATTTACATTATAAAGATATTAGTGTAAATAGCAATTTTCTCCAGTTTGCTTTCTGTTATCATTAGGACTTCCTCATCTGTCAAAATATTCTGCTGACATTTAGAAGAATCCTCTAATTTAAGTACTTTGGACATTCACGGGGCAGGAAATTACAGCACCAAGTCTGTCCTAGAAAAGAAAGCATGTTCTACTATGTTATTGAAGTGGGTTTGTGCAAGGATTTTTCTATTCAAATCTAATAGATAATTCATTGAAACATTTGAGAAACCATGCCATGTTAAAGATAAAGTCTGTCACACAAAACAAAAAGCTAAACCTACTGGATCTCCAGAAATCTTTCTAAAATGCTTTTTCACAGAAATTTAATTAGATTGATTAGGATTACTGAGCTGTGCAGATGAGATTTCCTCAAGGGCCATTCTTTCTCATGAGAGATTTCAACAATAATTAAACTGTAGCATGACACTCAGCTTTAAGTTTTAATGGTCACCCTTACCAACTAACTAGTGGGAGGGAAAGCAGAATATCTAACTTCTGAAAGCCATGCAAGCAGAAGAACACATTCTTTGAAACAAAGACATGACCCAGGGAAAGATAAAGGGGACACTGATTTTTTAAATACTGAAAAGGTTTCTTAAATCTTCTAGAAGTGGTATGTAAGCTCTACATATATTAATTAATTAGGCACATTCTCCTTCATGGAAGACTTATTTGAATTTATTAATGAAAGTCACAAAATAAACAAAAATAACAAAGAACTAATCCTTTCTCCATGTTTTTTATGAATTTAACTAACTAAAAAATAGATTAGAAATCAAATTTATCAAGAAATGTTTCTGGGACTTCTTAAGACAAACAGAGACTATAGATTTTTGAAATTATTTCTGTTTAAGATTCACAAAGACAGTCGTCGTGTTCAGTTGTCCTCAGGTTTCCATTATTCTGAGAATGTACAACTTTCTTCAGGAATGGTGAGAAGTCCAGTTTCTAGTAGATTTTTGTCTAACTAATCTTTTCTAAGGGTAATCTAGATACGCATGTGATAAGTACAGACATACTGACCAGATGATTAATGCAATCCTTACCTGTATCAAAAGCAGTGTGGCCGGCAGGACCAGGGAAGTGATTGTGCCCCTGTACTCAACATTTATGAGGCTGCATCTCGAATATTGTGTTCAGTTTTGGGCCCCTTGCTACAAGAAAGACATTGAGGTCCTGGAGTGTGTCCAGAGAAGGGCAACAATGCTGGTGAAGAGGCAGGAGAACAAGTCTTGTGAGGGGTGGCTGAGGGAACCGGGGTTGTTTAGCTTAGAGAAAAGGAGGCTGAAGGGAGACCTTATCACTGTCTACAGCTACATGAATGGAGGTCCTGGTGAGATGCATGTTGGTATCTTCTTTCAAGCAATAGGTGGTAAGATGAGAGGGAATGGCCTCAAATTGCATGGGGGGATGTTCAGACTAGACACTAGAAAAAATGTCTTTACTGAAAGGGTTATTTGGCACTGTAAAGGCTGCGCAGGGAAGTGATTGAGTCACAATGCCTTGAGGTATTTAAAAGATAGGTAGATGAAGGGCTTAAGGTTGTGATTTAGTAGTGGACAGGTATGGGTGGACTTGATCTCTAAGGTCTTTTTCAACTAAGCTATTCTATCATTCTATGATTCTACAATTACTAGCCCATATCGGTATTAGTATATGGCTTATTAGTAGGTCCTTCTAACTTCCAAAAGACATCTTTTCAAGGGAAACCCAAATGGTGAAAACGTGCCCCTATTTTGTACCATAGCAAACCAGACAAGGTAGTTTGTCAGTCTACATTGACAATTCCTGAACTGGAAAGGTTAATCATAACACTGGCCTTTATTGATGATGTATTTATTATGGAAAGGAAGGAGTATCACTCAAGCATGCTTACAATCTAACATACATCTTTCAATCATGTATTCTTAGCATATGCCTTTGAATCTGAAAAGTTTTTACATATGTTGTAAGCATATATTAAAATTAACACTGTATACACGTTCTCATTATTGTAAATTTACTTTGATAGGAGAAAGAATTATTTTCATTACATTAATATTAATCACATGCAATAAAGCTATCAAAATGATAAGAAAAATATTTGTAATTTAGTTATCAGTGTAAAGCAGTGAGTGTAGATGAGGAAAGCAATATTTTCACAGTGTCATACATAATACTTAAAGATACCTCAGCAGTGAACATTCCTTTTAATACATGGCTGTGAATCATGGAATCATAGAATAGCTTGGGTTGGAAGGAACCTTAAAGATCACCTAATTCCAAACCCCTGTGACAGGCAGGGACACTTCCCACTAGATCAGGCTGCCCAAGGCCCCATCCAACCTGGCCTTGTTCAGGCCCACTTAGCTCTTTCCATTTCAGGCTTCTTCCAACACTAGATAAGAACAACCCTGTTTTCATAGACCTGATTCTGTGAGAAGAGAAAATTAAGACATCTCAGATTTTTCACTGTGGGGCAGATAGGCCAGTATCAGCCAGTATATCCCAGAACGTTCATTTCTAAAATTAGTTATAATATTTCCCATCTTATTTAACTAGAGAATGACTGCACGGGAACATCTATAACACAACAAAACAGATTTTTTCAGGTAGCAATTTTGAGGTAGCAGAGGACTTATGACTGTAGTATCATACTGCCTGGGCAGTTGGAAGCAATCACAGCAAAAATGCTTTGTTTGCTTATTTTCTGTTCAGCTTGAACAAAAAAGCGATGTTATGAAATTTCTTTGCAATTTCATTTTGGTACTAATAAATCATTTCAATGGTCATGTTAAAAAGTAAATCGTCAAGTGGATTGGAATTAAAGAGTAATCCATTTGTACATTTAAAAGCATATATGACAATCAATAAGAAAACTTGGCAAATATTTTTCTTGTACCAGATTTTTTTTCCTTTTAGGACATAGGTGAATATTTGTTTAATTTCTGCTTTTTAAAGTCTATTTTTATTTTAGTACATGATACATCCACATGTTCATGCTTATACAATGGCTATAATCCCCAGCTAAGCCAGTACATTTGTTACAACTAGAAATGAGAGCCCAGAAAGCTTCCAAATAGCCTAGACAGCAGGAGACCAGAAGAGTGTTAGGCAGTGGTACAAACAGGCTGGTTAACCTTGCCAAAGTCTTCAACCTGCTGAAACTGGAAAGTTTAAGAAAGCTCTAGGCGGATTGTGCTGGAGGAAAAATTCTCTACTTCGGTTTAATTAGCCTGGATCTAGCTTAGCTGTAGTTGAACTCCCATTCTCTTGTAGGGCTGTTTTTACTCCTTTTGTATTATCTCATTTATTGGAGATGGAAAATTACTTGATATGTAGAGGTAAAGTAGTGTATTGCATTGTTGCAAGTTTAAGCAAACTCCTTACCAGCACTTGATACGTAACAAGAGAAAGATTGTGTTGAGAACAATGAGGGACTGTAAGAAGTGCTTACTCGACAGTGTTTCCCATCTGAGTTATGAAACTTGCAGTGGCAAACAACCTTCAACAAAGGGAAGACAGCCAAAGACAACTTAAGGACAAGTGAGGAAGACAAAGAAAGATGAAGTAATTACCCCTAGAGGAGGGAAAGACTGAAGTTTGTGCATGAGAAATAATGAGCGGTAATTATATAACTTAAGGGTGGAGTTGAGCCTGCCTCCTGGCACGTACTGGTACCTACGTAACAGGATGCAACCTGCATAAATAACCCTGAAACTTGTGACATGGTGCAGCAACAAACCACGGCCTATGTTGTCATTGCAGGGATGCCTGTTAAGCTTTGTGCCTAGCTCTGCTGCAACAAAGGGACATGAAAGCCGCTTTGTTATTAACCCTGACAGTTATTTTTAATGCCTATGGTTTGCCATACTTACACGTAATACAGCCACATCAACAAAGATTTCTAGTATCCTTGCTGTTGTTCTCTCTGATTGTCTTGATTCTGTAAAGCAAAAGTTGTAATGTCATAGTAATTATCTCTATATTCCTGCTTTATTCTGATGTTTAAAAGGCTGTCATTCCTTCCTTGCCCTGCTGTGCTGATCATACTTAGCAATGTACAGCCTGTCTTTCTCTCCAAACAGTCCCACTAGATCTGCTCACTATCTTTTCAAAGTAACATAGAATTTTTTGTTTTTAAAAGAAAAAAAAAAACAAAGAAAAAAGAAAAAGGGAAAAAGTAAAGGAGAAAAGCAAGCTCCTGGCATCCACAAGATCCTATGGCAATGCGTTTAGTATTTAATTAAATAAAAATCCTTTCTCTTTGTTCTGAACCTGTAATCTAACTTCACTATATGTCTCTTGAGTATTTTATTATCAGAAAAATAGTGAACTAGTTGTTTCCTGATAAATTTCATTAAGCTCGTTAAGAATTCTAGATAGCTCCCGTATCCTTCCTAAGTCATATCATTTCTATCCTTGACAGAAACAATTCTGTGTCTTTCTTACCCATGTTGTCCTTGTCTCTACTTTAAGATTAAGGCAGAGAATGTAAAAAGGAAGGAGGATGGCACCACATTCATATTCAAGGTATGAACACACTGATTAAACACAGATGAATGAGAAATAATTACAATAGTTGATGATTAGGTAGGCAGTGTGAGGAGAACATTTACTTAGGGGAGAAGCGTTAAGGAATATTTACATTGTGGGAAACCCAAACATTAAATGGTCTGTCTTTAATGCTATGGATACTCAAACACAGAAAGCTTTGGAAATTTGGTAATATTTCTAAAATGATAATACAATCAAGTAAGTAGCCTTTCCTGTTTTTAAGACATCATTCCTAACTATGTTTAGATAGCTTAGTTTCTTACCTGTTGTTTGGGTTAATTTCTTTTCTTTCTGTCTTCCTTTTTTTTTCTAAGCTGAAAAAAGAAACAAATAAATATGAAAATATATCAAAAAACTTACACAGTAAACAGAAACATCCCATAATTTGCACTTAGCATTGCAATAGTTTATATTAACATCTGTTTATTATCAAAAAGTTTCCCTCAGGGATTCCTCCCTCCCCACAGGGTATATCTAAGATGAGTGAAAAAGATTAAATTCTTGGTTATACCCATGAACAATATTCAATTTTTTGAACCAGAGTATAGCCAGGTCCTATAAACTATAGCATGAGCTTGGTGATGTTCAATCTGTTACTCTACAGGGCTCAAGGCCAAAATTTTTCATTCAATTGTTTTGCAGTAACCAGAGTTTCAATAGAGGTCAGCACATTGTTACTATAACTGCAACACTTATGGCCCAACCTAGAAAAAAGCCAACAGCTACTGCAGTGAAGCCTTTCAAAAATCTGGCAAATAGTAACAACCTGGAGATCTGAAAATTACAACTGATGACTTTGTAATTGTTTTATTTTAGTTTATTGATTGCAACGGAATGAAAAAATGTAATTTTCTCCTATATTTTTTTGTTCAGCAAAGTTGGCATTTCTTTTATTGACACTCTGTTTCTAAAAGGGAGTGATAAGCAGAAACGTACATCTGTATACATTTAAGGAGATCATCAAATCTACAACTTTTCAGGTATAAATTAAATTATAATAAATTTAAAATGTTCTTTATAAAATTTTAAATATTTTATAAGTTACAATTAATTAAAAAAACCCAAAGTATTACCTCTTCAGAGGAACCGAAGAAACACTAATGTAATGGAAGATGCTGGCATCAAGACCATCTCAGGGAATACTTCATATAGTAAAATAAAAGGTGTTAAGCAAACCAATTTTTGTAAGACACATTTCAGAGGTATTACTGTCAGAAAATACTCTGAAATATTATTGGGTTTGGTTTACATGCCAAGCTTTTGGTAGCAAGGGGGCTGCAGGAGTGGCTTCTGTGAGGAGATGCCAGAAGCTGCCCCTGTGTTGGACAGAGCCGGTTCCAGCTGGCTTCAAGAAAGACTCGCCGATAGCCAAAGCTGAGGCCATCAGCAATGTTGGTAGTGCCTCTGTGACAGCATATTGAAAGGGAAAAAAACGTTGTGCAACAGCAGGTAGCAGAAAGGAGGGATTACATGCAACAAGAACTCTGCAGACACCAAGGTCAGTGAAAATGGAGGGGGAGAGGTGCTCCAAGCACCAGAGCAGTTTCCTCTGCATGGGACATTAAGAAGAATTTCTTCACCATGAGAGTGGTGAGGCACTGGAACAGGTTGCCCAGGGAAGTTCTGGATGACCCATCCCTGGAGGTGTTCAAGGCCAGGAGGGATGGGGCCTTGGGCAGCCTGATTTAGTGGGAGGTCCCTTTCCCTAGCAGGGGTGTTGGAACTACATGATCTTTAAGTTCCCTTTCAACTCTAACTATTCTATGATTCCTGTGCAGCCCATGATGAAGACAATGGTCACCCAGGTTGTATCCCTGCAGTACACAGAAGTTCATGGTGGAGCAGATAACCACTCTGCAGCCTGTGAAGGACCTCATGCTGAAGCAGCCCAGTGTGCACAGAAGGAAGCTGTGACATCATGGGAAGCCCATGCTGGAGCAGGAACCTGGCAGGAAGCTTTGCTGGGAAGGCTTATGACTCCATGGGAGACCCACACTGAAGCACCCTATTTCTGAAGACCGCACTGCATGGAAAAGACCCATCCTGGAGCAGTTCTTGAAAAACTGTAGCCCATGTGAAGAACTCATGTTGGAGAAGTTCATGAAGGACTGTTTCTTGTGGGGTTCTTCCTGGAGCAGGGGAAGAGACTGAGAAGGAAGGAGCAGCTGTAATGAAGCATCATGACCACAATCTCCATTCCTTATCTCCTTGGGCCACTCAAGTGTTGAAGAGGTCAGGAAGTTGGGAGTGATGTTGAGCCCAGGAAGAGGAGAGAGATATGAAGGAGGTGTTCTTAGGCTTATTCTTATTTGTAATTATCCTACTATTTTATTAATTTGCAATAAATTACATTAATCTTTACCAAGTCATCTGCTATGACCATGACTGTAATTGCTAAATGATCTCCCTGTCCCTGTCTAAAGGCATAAGCATTTTTGCCACACTTTCTCCCTCTGTTCTGTTGAGGAGAGGGAGTGATAGAGTGCCTTAGTGGGCAGCTGGTGGCCGCCCAAGGTCAATAACTGCAATTATTAGCAAAGAACTATTTTTAAAAAAAAACAGGTAACATTTTCACTTCTTAAGACAAACTTCATTTTAAGTGAGGGTGTTTTTTCTTAAGATCCTTATGCTGTTTTTAAAAGTAAACATAGTAGATATAATCTTGACGGGTCTCCAACTGTCTCTGCCATCCCATCCTCGATACTTTTAAAACTAGTTGTTTAAATTCAACTGAACAGGGCTGACAGGTAAAGATCTCAAAGACAAGAAGATTATATGTATTCTATGATCAGCCTTTCAAATTATTACTCTCCTTGAAGGAGAAAGGACCATCTATGGTGAGAGACAGTACCTGCCTGGAGATGATAAGTGCCTGCCAGATGTCCAGCTGCACTGTCAATGCTGTCTGTCACTGGGAGGACATTCTTCCAATTGCTTAGTCAAGGTGGGAAGTGAGAGTTTGGAAGTGGAGCACTGGGAAGAATGAAAGAAAAGAGACATAAGAGACACATCCGTATAAAAGCAGTCTTCATTAATTTAATTGCTGCATATATTCCTCTAATAATATTTGATGCTGTGGTGTCAAATATCAGTGATGCCAGAAGACATTTAAAAGAACTGTTATTCTTAATAAAGCACCTGTTTTTCCTCACCCAATGAAAATGTTTGTGTTGTAATGAAATAAACAAGAAACAATTGTGCTGGGAAAAAATAAAGACATTTTACTAAAAGCCAGATCTCTTCTTCCATTAATGAATAAGAGTAAACAATACAAGACTAGTATTCTAATAATATAATTATCCCACCTCTGTTGCCTCTGTTCCTGTTCTCCCTATGATTTCTATATGCTGTGCTCATCTTACAGTAGTAATAGTGCAACACACAGAAAAACAACAGGTCACACACTCTCTTTGTGTATTCAAATAAATGCTTAATAGGCACTGCCACTCTGAAAGTAATTTCTTAATTAATTTAATAAAGAAGAGTACCGTGGCAGCATGTATCATGGTGTGAAGAAAATCTCACCCACCAAGAATCATATCTCCCACAGAGATGACAACCACCACAGAGTTTTAATTAAAGATATTGTAACTGTTGGCATCACAGATGATCTTCCAGGTTATCTGTCAGCATGATCAAAAAACCTCTCTTAGACAAAGATGTATAATATTAATATAAGCTCTTTCAGTAATACATTTTTCAGTCTAATAAAAGGTATGATTTCTTGACAAAATTCTCAATTCTCCTTTGCATGGCAGGCTTATTCAGCAGTGAATCAGAAATTGTTTATGAAAGAAACATTTTAAATTGGTTTAAAATCCAAACTTAATTTGAAATAACACCTACAAAAATCTCATGTAAAAGTGACAAATAAACGCAGATATTCAGTGTTACCCCTCCAAGATTCAAGTTAAAAGAATATATAAGTAGTATAGCAGAAAAATGCATTTTCTTATGTTATGTTTAACTCCCAGAAAAAATATTCTGTCCAGTGCAACACAAGCTCATTTGGACTTAATTCCTAGGCCTGCAAGAAAATATATCGTGCCTTAGGACTGTGTAGAGCTGTTCATTTCCATTGCAAATGCTTCAGAGCACTCCTTTCTGAAGTGTTTAACACACGGAATGATTTGCTCAGGTTTCATATTTCTTTGGTAGTAAAATCCTGGGAGAAACATACAGCGATAGACATCCATGCTTCTCTATCTGCACTGCAGTGAAAAAAAAATAAAAATGTCAGTGCTAGGGCTTATAGTGTTCAACTGAGGTAGATAATCCAGACTCAATTCTGTGCTGAATATTTCTTGTGATATCTTCAGGACATACTTTCACAATTACAATTTCTTAATATTCTACTGTTGACTTGGGCTAATGATACCTACAGACCTAATAGTGTGATGTCAGGGGAGAATATATTAAAGATGACGTGGTGCTCCGGTGCAGGTTAAAGCACTGTTGGAGTTCTTCCATTGCAGGTGGTCATATACTAGACTATTTTACATATGTATCTATCTATGTATGTACAACTATATACAAAATAAATTAAATTTATCTAAGCTCAATACTAAGTATTAAAGCTAACTGACACAGAATGGCCCACATCTCTGCCAGTAAATTGAAGAAAAAGGAGTCTTGGAAATAGTCCACATAATGTTCTCATAGCTAAACTGAACCCAAGAGTTATTTAGTAAAGACACCAGGCAGAACAAGCCAAATGCTACAAAAAAGTAATATGCTACAAATATGCTACAGGTTTGTTAGTACAGTGGATCTCATTCTCATATTGATGTATCAGTACTGATAGAACCCTAAAGTCTTGAGTAATAACATGAAGTCTACTCATTGGAGTAGACTTCATGGAAAACAGTCTGTGCATTCAAGGGAACTTTTAAAGATTTGTTTGCATTCTATATGTGTCCACCTGGTAAATGACCACATCTTCAATGTTACAGAAAAGAGAAGCATAAATTCATGCTTACAGGTCATGTATGCCCCACAGATTGCATGATAGGAATTATTCTTCTAGTTTGATAATATTCTCCATGTCAAAGATGATGCTGAAATATTTTTGAAGAGCCTGGAATCTGCAATCAGAATTGCAATCTTTTATCAGTTATCAGCCAAAGACTTGAGAAATGTCAATATTAATATCATTTCTTCACACCAATTTTTCAAGGTGAAGGAATATCTGGAAGCAGCTTACTTGCAGCTTTCAGAAACTGAAAATTTTTATGAAAACTTTTTACAAAAAGTTGAAATAGAATTTTTCAGTCACCCTTCGTGGCTTGAACTTTGTTTCTCAGGACCATACTGTGATGTTTCTAAACTTGTTTCTAATATCTATTGTGGGACAAAATACTTGCCTGGATGTGTCAAAGTGCTGAAGAGTTTTCAAGAGTAAAAAATTGGCATCTCAAACCCCTTTCTCGAGGAAGAGTCAACCAACCACCCTACATGATGTGTCCATGGGACTGGAACTCTCTTCTCTCCACTTTCCCTCAACCAACAGAGAAGGGACAACTTTTTGGTAAAAATCATGTCTCTGACTTTGTTGGATGTTTCCAAGGAACAATAACTATTAATTCAAGATTCAATTGTTACATCTTATCTACATCTTATCTATGTATCTGTCTGTCTGTCTGTCTATCTATCTATCTATTTATCTATCTATTTACATTCATTGTTAACTCCTTGTGATCATCTAGTCTTAATATAGCAAGTGCATTTATCAATGGCAATTCTGAACTTATTTTATCCGTCTCTTTAAATAAATTGCCTAATGTTTCAGCATTGTGAAATTGTCTCAGGGAGAGTCCTAGAGAGGGCTCTGATGCACCACAAAAATTTAACTGCTTTAGTGACAGCCCATGAGGCGCTCTGGCAGCAAATATAAACCTGTTGGTGGAAAGCTCATGTGAAGGCTCTGATAGGTATACCTGTGCATGACTGTGAGTGGTCTCTCACAGGTAACAATAACTCTAACTGGTGGTTAACTCATGTATCTTCACCTAGTACCCTCCTAAGGAGAGAACAGGGAGAATCACATAATCTTTTAGACATTAACCATTGGTTGAGTCTGGGACTAAGGTCAGATGTAGCTGCACATAGGCTTCCCTATGAAGATCTTAGAAAGAAAGGGGGTCCATCCTGAATCTTGTGACTCAATGAGAAAGCCTTCCTCAGCCATCTATTGGAGCTGAATCTATTAACATGACGCCTGTTTGTAGAGGATTTAAAATGCCTGATTCTTCCATACTTGATCTTTATAATATGAAAGTAAATAACAATTTTTTTAAAAAAGGATTTTCCTGAACTTTCCATAACAAATATTATGATAAAACTGTCATTTGAAAGATTAAAGATTTGTTTCTCTTTCATATATAAATTTTTCTAAATGTATACTGGCAAATCACTTATTCTGATCAGCATATAATACTAGGAATACTAGTAACTATTTCTAGCTGTGTTCCAGACATTTTTTTTGTTGATATTATTTTTAAAAATAGTTTTTTAAACCTTTTACATTAAAAAAAAAGGTAAAATTTTATTTTACTATTTCTCCCTTTCCACTAAAGAACAACCAGAGGTGCATCTCAGCCCTTTCTAATCTCCCTAGTTAGTTGTTTAAGCAGATGCACAGAAAATAATTGCCTGTGAGGTGTTTCCCTACCCCATTTCCCATACCTTCATGCCCTACCATTCTCTGAAGCATTTTGCCTGGCTACAGACCAGTGAACTTCAAGTGATTAGGGAATGGCTTAACCTTTCAGATATTTTCAACATCAAATTTTCTCTTTTCTTCATTAGAAAGAAAAAACATGCTGAAAGATTACAAAAACTTACAGAGTGCTGTCCTTTCACAGGTGTCTGTGTTCCCCTGAAAAGTGAGAGATGGGCTTCCAAATCCCCTCTTCAATATTTTTATTAAAAATGGAAATGAAGCATCCCAGCAGAGAACTTGAGAGAAAATCTTACTTCATCACAGTCTGTCAAAGCCTTTACCTCTGTAGTTTACCTTTCCTCCTAATCCTTGCTTTCTGCCCTTTAGTAATGGCAGTTTAGTAATTTTTTTTTCCCATTTACAAGTAGTTCTCAGCAGTCTAATTTATTCAACACAACTGTCATTTTATCTGATTTTTTTTACTTTCCCAGTGTAAATCTGGTACTCTGATGCATGCTGGTCGCTGCGCACACTCAGTTCCTTTCTTTTTATCAAATCTAACTATACCACAACTAATTTTATGTAAAGCAGGACTCTGGCAGTCAGTAAGTAGCAATGAAAATACTTTTGTATTACTATATCTCATATAAATGGTTATTTTTCTAACAAATAACTGCTGCTAGGATTTAAAAGATGTTTCAGTGTCTTTGCCAACAGATCTATACTCCTAAAGATACTATTAGATGGGTTATCTTTTTCATGAGGTAAAGAGAACTCTGAAAGGACCAACTATTTGAGCTTTAATTTTTAACAATGTTGCTTCTAAATAGAAAAACAAGCCTGAATATATTTTGACTGTGAGGAACAATACATTTATTTGTGGTGACAGCCATTGTTGTATTCCATGCATAAGCAAATGGAATTTACCATACATAGGCCGAGATGTTAAATATAAATATAAAAAATCAGAGTCTTCGTAGCAGTAATCTTGACTGATTTTTAAATACAAGTATTATCAGGCATCACCATGAAGGAATGGTTCATATTCTGAAGTCTCAGGAAGTTTTTTTCTTACACTAATAGTTTCATTCACTGTCATTTTGGGGCATCTTGGAAGTGTGATTCCATCAACATGATTTTCATGCAGTTTTGATCAAAAAAAAGTATGTCAAACCATGAAATTGCTGCTGACAAAAAACCCTTCCATCATCTCATAACGCGTTATAATAAAATCTCAAAATCTGACTAATAAAAGAAGAAGATTGAAGGAACAGCTGTGCTTGGATGATACAGGTTTCTTTTCCCCTTTCTGCTTGTACACTAAGAAACTACAGAATTGAAATTTTGAAATAAGCTGTTTCTTTCTCTGTATTAACTCCAGCAATCCCACACAAATGAATTAGGTAACAGTGTGCACAGACAAGTTCAAATCAAAGGTCTAACATACTTGGAAAAGTATCTTTCTAGAAAAAAAAAAAAAAAAACAACAAAACAAACCCTGCTCTGATATGCTAATATATAATGAATTATTCAGAAGACCTCTATCACTCAGGACACTAACATTAGCACTTGCTGAGTAAATGATTTTGAGCAATTTAAAGCTTCTTTTATTCATTTTGCTTACTAAATAGAGAGTATGAAGGCAAAATTCATTATTGTGTTTTTCTTTGGCAAGCAAAATAAAATCTGTGTTATCCCAAGTGGGCTCCCTACTGCTTTAAATTGTTTACTGAAGGAAGAATGGAACTTGTGTTGCAGAAATACTAAGTAGAAAATATGCATACTTCTTTTCTGATCATGGTTTACTACTCCACAGAATCCAGTTATATTGAAAGAAAATTTATGCACAGGTACTGGAAGAAGCATCATTAAAATTGTCAGTATACTCTCCTATAACAGCACTGCTTCTACTTAATTGCATTTTGCTTGCATTGGTTTTGATAAGCTTACAGAGAAACTACTTGTCCTAGTTATATTCTTAATTTGATACGACAATTCCTAAAGCAAAATCTGCTGAGGTTGCGTATACTAACTCATTCTTGTGGGTGCAAAGCTGAAAGAAGGGGCTATTTATAATTCACAAGATCATAGCAGGGAATCCCAACAACAAAATACCAGCCTGTCTACTAAAAATGATGATTTAACAAATCCAAAGTACAGCTATCCCATGATCCGGTCAGAGGAGAGAGAAGAAAAGTCTGAAGAGTAAGAAGCAACTAAAGTAGCTAACTATTCCAGCAGACTCCAGAGCTGGTGGGAATTACACTTGCTAGAAAAACTTATGGAGGGTGCTTTCCTTCATCACAGCCAAATCTTAGTCCAGCTCAAGTGTCTCTTAGGAAACGTTACACATTTTATATCAAAGTGTAGCCAGATGATCCAATTGAAAATAGAAACAGGTAAATCATAAAATAGGTATCAGAGACTTTTTACCCAAAAATTTTGACAAATTGCCTAAGTCAGTACATACGCAGAAGATCAGCCTGATGGGGCTACTGGCACCTCAACTGGAAGGGATACACTAAGGTGAGTATTGAGGAAACAGGGCAGGTAGAGAGCAAAGCAGCAGTCCCACTGAAGGAGACTGCTTGTGCAGGTGCTTATAAAGCCCACACTCTACAAATAGCCCTGATAACAGCGGCTGTAAAGACAGGAATGCAAGTAGAAATCACGTGGAGTGGATAAAATATTCTGGAGGGCATTTGTCAAAAGTTTTTCATTTTGAAGAGAAAAACGATCAACATCCAGTTGGAGAGACTTTTAAAATAAAGAAAAAAATCACTTTGTAAAGAAAAAAAAAAAAAATCACAAAATCAGCAGGCTGCAGGAGTCAGTGCGGCTGAGCAACTCCCACCAGCAAACTGAAAGGCTGGGGGAACAAGAGATGAGGAATGGCAGCAAGTTCCTGCCCGGTGCGGGAAACCTGCTTCCCCCACCTAGACAACAAACCCCCAGATCCCACTGAGGAACAAATATGAAGTGCTGCAGGTGGAACCCATCCCTAAGGATGAAGAAGATGGCTCCCACAGCCTAGAAACGTTCCCTAGGCTGCACCATCCTCAGATGACCATAAAAATATCCTCAGTAAATAAAAAGAGGAGAGTGATTGTCTTAGGGGATTCCCTTCTAAAAGGAACAGAGGGACCCATCTGCAGACCGGATCCATTCCACAGGGAGGTCTGCTGCTTACTGGGGGCATCAGTGAAGGGTGTTACTAGAAAACTACCTTCCTTGGTGAAAGAGACAGATTACTACCCTCTAGTAGTATTTCAAATAGGCAATGATGACTTACAGCGCAGAAAGCTGAAAGCCATCTAGAGAGACTTCAGGACTCTAGGGAGAAGGTTGGAAGTCTCTGGAGCACAAGTAGCGTTTAGCTCCATTCCAGTGCTAAGGAATGAGAAGCAGGAGGTCAAAGAGAAACAGATGATTAATTCCTGGCTCCGAGCCTGGTGTGAGCAGAAAGGCTTTGGGTTCTTTGATCATGGGGTGACCCACCCACCCCCCGGCTTTCTTACTAGAGATGGGACACGCTTGTCTCCAAGGGGGACTAAAGTCCTTACTAAAATTCTAGCTAGGCTCTTAAATAGACCTTTAAACTAGATGTGAAGAGGGAGGGGGACGAGACCAGGCTAGTCGGGAGAGAGCCTGGAAGTGGAACTCCAGTAACTGAGAGATGGTGTGCTGGAGAGGACCGTCAGTACATCACCTCAGAACAAGTGCGGACTATTATACCTGGGGACAGAAAGGATGAAACTGGCACTGTGGAGTTAGTTATTTCAAGGATCAGTCAACTGGGAATGCACTCTATTCCCTTCATGAGGGCTGAAGGTTCATCAGCCCAGCTGAAGTGCATTTACTCCAATGCATGCAGCATGGGCAATAAGAAGGAGGAGTTGGAAGCTGTTGTAGGGCAAGGTGACTATGATGTCGTTGCCATGACAGAAACGTGGTGGGACGACTCGTATAACTGGAGTACAGCTATGGGGGGGGTATAAACTCTTTAGGTAGGACAGGAAGGGTAGGAGAGGAGGTGGTGTAGCCCTCTATGTTAGAGAGTGATTTGATACCCTTGAGCTCAATTACAGTGAGGAAGGGACTGAGTGCCTATCGGTTAAAATCAGAGGAGCCCACAAGAAGGCAGATATTCTGATGGGAGTCTGCTATAGACCACCCAGCCAAGAAGAAGCAGCCAATGAGCTCTTCTATAATCAACTGGGGATAGTCTCTAGATCGGTACCTCTTGTCCTCATAGGAGACTTCAATCTTCTTGATATCTGCTGGTAGTACAATACAGCAGAAAGGAAGCAGTCTAGGAGGTTCCTGGAGTGTGTGGAAGACAACTTCCTCACACAACTGGTGAGTGAGCCGACAAGGGAGGGTGCTCTCCTGGACCTGCTGTTTGTTAACAGAGAAGGCCTTGTGGGGGATGTGATGTTTGGAGGACGCCTGGGACAAAGCGATCATAAGATGATAGGGTTTTCAGTTCTAGGTGAGATGAAGAGGGGGGATTAGCAGAACAGTCACATTAAACTTCCAGAGGGCAGACTTTGGACTGTTCAGAAGGCTGGTTGGCAAAGTCCCATGGGAGACAGTCCTTAGGGGCAAGGGAGCCCACGAGTGCTGGGTGCTCTTCAAAAATGAAATCCTAGCAGCTCAGGAGCAAGCCATCCCTATGTTCCAGAAAAGGAGCCGGCAGGGGAAAAAAACAGCTTGGTTGAATAGAGAGATCTTGAGAGACAACAAAAAGAAGAGGAATGTCTATGAGCATTGGAAGAAGGGACAGGCATCTTGGGTGGACTACAGGGAGGAAGTGAGATCGTGCAGGGAAAAAATCAGGAGGGCTAAGGCCCAACTAGAAATCAAATTGGCTAAGTCTGTGCAAGATAATAAAAAAATCTTTCTATAAATACATTAACAATAAAAGTAGGACTGGGGAGAATATTCAGTCCCTATTGGATGCAGAAGGAACAACAGTGACAGGAGATGAGGACAAGGCTGAGATACGTAATGTCTACTTTGCCTCAGTCTAATAGTAAGGGAAGTTGTTCCCTCTGTGTACAAACCCAGGAGTTAGAGGAGCAGAATGAGGCTCCTATGATCTAAGAGGAGGCGGTTAGAGACTTGCTTGCCCAGTTAGACTCCCACAAGTCTATGGGGCCAGAAGGGATGCACCCAAGAGTATTGAAGGAGCTGGCGGATGTCCTTTCCAAACCCCTTTCCACCATCTTCCAGCAGTCCTGGCTGACTGGGGAAGTTCCACTAGACTGGAGGCTGGCTAATGTTGTACCCATCAACAAGAAGGGTTGCAGGGAGGATCCAGGGAACTACAGGCCTGTCAGTTTGCCCTCAGTGCTGGGGAAAGTCATGGAACAGGCGATCTTCAGTGCTACCATGAACCACATGCAAGAGAACCGGGTGATCAGGCCCAGTCAACACGGGTTCACGAAAGGCAGATCTTGTCAAACTAACCTGATCACCTTCTATGACAAAGTGACTCAACTACTGGATGGGGGAAAGGCTGTGGATGTAGTCTTCTTGGACTTCAGTAAAGCCTTTGACACAGTTTCTCACAGTATTCTGTTTAGGAAACTGTCTGCCTCTGGCCTGGACAGGCGCACACTCTCCTGGGTTGAAAACTGGTTGGGTGGCCGGGCCCAGAGAGTGGTGGTCAATGGAGTTAACTCCAGTTGGAGGCCAGTCACAAGTGGGGTTCCTCAGGGCTCGGTACTGGGTCCAGCTCTGTTCAATGTCTTTATCAATGACCTGGATGAAGGCATTGAGTGCACCTTCAGCAAGTTTGCAGATGAAACTAAGCAGGGTGGAAGCGTGGATCTGATGGAGGGTGGGGAGGCTCTGCAAAGGGATCTGAACAGGCTGAACCGCTGGGCTGAGACCAATGGCATGAGATTTAACAAAGCCAAATGCCGGGTCCTGCACTTGTGGCATAACAACCCTATGCAGTGCTACAGTCTGGGGGAAGTCTGGCTAGAAAGCTGCCTGGAGGAGAAGAACCTGGGGGTGTTGGTTGACAGCCACTTGAACATGAGCCAGCAATGTGCCCAGGTGGCCAAGAAGACCAATGGCATCTTGGCTTGTATCAGAATCAGTGTGACCAGCAGGTCCAGGGAGGTTATTCTCCTTCTGTACTCGGCACAGGTGAGACTGCACCTTGAGTACTGTGTTCAGTTCTGGACCCCTCACCACAAGAAGAATGTTGAAGCTCTGGAGTGTGTCCAGAGAAGAGCAATGAAGCTGTTGAGGAGGCTGGAGAACAAGTCTTGTGAGGAGCATCTGAGAGAGATGGGATTGTTTGGCCTGGAGAAGAGGAGGCTGAGGGGAGACTTTATTGCTCTCTACAACTACCTGAAAGGAGGTTGAGGAGAGGAGGGAGCTGGCCTCTTCTCCCAAGTGACAGGGGACAGGACAAGGGGGAATGGCATCAAGCTCTGCTAGGGGAGGTTCAGGCTGGATATCAGGAAAAAATTTTTCACGGAAAGGGTCACTGGGCCCTGGAACAGGCTGCCCAGGGAGGTGGTCGAGTCACCTTCCCTAGAGGTGTTTAAGGAACGAGTGGATGAGGTGCTTAGGGACATGGTTTAGGGAGTGTTAGGAATGGTTGGACTCGATGACCCAGTGGGTCCCTTCCAACCTAGTAAATCTGTGATTCTATGATATATAAAAGAATCATGGTAATTTGCAACAGAAAGGGAGAGACCTTGAGGAGGGAAGGAAGAACACTGCCAGTGGCCACCCCACTAGTATCACTGCCTCTGGCTGGAACAGGCAGTGCCTTCTCCCATGGGATGGTTGCTGGGGGCAGCCTGCACCCTGTTTATGTGGGTGTGGCAGAAGGGAACGTACCAGGGGGCTGTGGATGTGAATTTTACATGTGTTTTCTCACCAGCACGTGTTGAGGGGAATCACAGGGAGCAGGATGGCTACAGGTAGAACAACAGCTACACATCTGCTGCAGGAGGGTCTCCAGGCAGAGAAATGCATCACTCCCTGATGAGAGGTTCCATGTCTGTAACCCACGTGGCCTGTGTATGTAGAGAGGGAGTACGCATAACTGTGTACAGTGTTAGACTTGCAAGGGATTAGATATAAAAGAGAGCTTAGAAATTTTTAGGCATTTATTAACATTTCATAATATCTGGTCTGGTGGTTTATCCATTGTATTACTAATAATGATCCTGGATGTATAGTTCATAGGTTACAAGTTAATTGCATGTCATTAGCAAACCAATAAACCATTTCAAATCTGACTTGGTTTAAACTACCTAAACTGAACCATCTTCATTTGTAGCAGTGATGGTCTTCATTAATATAAGGCATTCTGAGATAGTTTTGAAAAAGACCGACTCACTAAAACATTGGTGTTTCTGCTGGAGAAGAGGAAACCCTCAAGGACAGAAACGGGCTTTGTAACAAAATGACCTGTTGATATCTGGGTTAGATCCGTGGACACAGCAAACAGCAAGGTACTCATAAACTACCTTGAAGAACTTAATCAACTACCACCTACTGATGAATAGAGTGTTTATGAAGAGATTTGTTAAAAAAATGTCTCCCACATATATTCTGTGAAACCCTTATATGCTACTACTTAAGTTACTTGAGTGACAATTGTATGTGACAATATGACAGTTCTTTAAATTAATTTCTTCTGGATTGCAAGAATATCTATAATTCACAGTGTGATCACTGCAGTTACTCAGTTCAAACTGCAACATCTAGTGACCTATCTGGATCAATATGATTTTTTGTTGCCTAGGGGTTGGTTTTGGTTTGAGGTTTTCTTGGGGTTTTTTTTAATAATTGTAGTGGGAGGAAAAAACATATATTCATTACAAACGAGGACCTTAGAGTCAGATCCTTTTCCCCAGGAGGTACAATGCAGTATACCTCAAAAAATAGCTAAAGATACCTTCTATAATATGCATGTATTACATATGGATTTGTATTTCGTATTTTCTAAATCCTACTAGGCTTTAAAATTGCTTTACAGAAGTAATTTTCTTCTGGTTGCCCCCAAAACATCTCCTGATAACTTCCTTTGAGTGCCGTTGGCAAGGCAGGACACGGCTATGTTAAGTTTGTTATATTCAGAGCTACTGTTCCACATAAGTAGAAATGTTCCACACAAGAAAAAACACGGCATCTGTGAAATAGGGGATTATTCTACTGCTAATGCTGAACCAGTCAGGATTTTGCCTTCATAATTCACAGTGTCAGGAGTTTTACTTTTTTTTTTACACTTTGTGCTGTGGCCAAAAATTCTAAAAATGACACTATTCTCTTTCTGTTAGCGTCCCCATGTCCGCCCCGAAAAGTATACTTTCTCAGTATGATATATCTTTAATCTTCTACTAAGACAAGCATGAATTTCAAGAATACAAACTGAAAATAGGGAATCTTAAGATCACTACATGGTGGAAAATGAATCCTTGCAGCAAGTATTGGAGGAGTAAAATGGCAGTTAATAGATAAGTAAGTTTATAATTGCCTAAAGATAGTTAAGACCTAAGATATAAAAATAACATGCTTTTGTCACACAATCTGAGCAATGACTAGTATTTGCCCATCCTGTGAAAATACTGAATTTTTCAGGATGGTATCCAAAAATAAAAATGATTAAACACTGTTCTGAATCAGATAGATGTTTTGAGCTAAAAATACCCAACAACTAACAACAACACCAAAAAGATCTCATAAAAGAGAAATCCAAAATTTAAGCCAAAAATTAATAAAAAGACACCTAATGAGACCCTAATGATTATTTTTATTTGCCCTCTCTTTTGCCCTTTCTTAGTCTTTCAGTGTATTCAAATCTGATATCTACAAACCTTTGCTCATTTGCTGCATTGCTTTCAGCATACTCTGTGCACAGAAAATACTTTGTTCAGTTCTGATTCTTTCTGTTTGCATGTTCTGTTATAGAAAAAGTCAGCAAGAGAATTCCCAAGAGTGGAGACAATCAATTAGAATGAGATTTTACCAAGCTGAGACAATTCGGAGGCTGAGTTGGCAAGCTAGGAGCAATTCTTAATTAACAAAGTACTAATACTCCTTGCTCAAAGTGGAAGAAGTAAAACAACAAACAAACTTCTAGTCATATTTCATCTAACTTTACTCAGAAAATATTTTGGTAGGACAAAGCTTCATAAAAGTAGTTGCACATGGATGGAAATAAAAATCCACTTAAGCCAGCATCCTGTCCTCAACAGGATCTACAAAAAGATATGTAAAGAAGATATAAGGCACACCAGAACTACAACCAATAGATGATATTCTGTGTGAGAACTTGCCTGTCTTCTGAGACTTGTAGCTCTGAAAAGTAAGCCCATCATAATTTCTATGCAACCGTTAATGGACTTTATTTCACTAATTTAATCTTCTTTTGACAGCACCAGATTTTGGCTGACATGCTGTCCATGGGCAAAGGATTCAAAACGGCTAAAGAATCTTGCTTTGATAGATTGTGGTTACTGATGCTGCCAATGAAGTTATTAGCTTTAAATTCAAATCAGATGACTATGTTTTTTTTCAAAGCCAAAAGGATTCATAGGATAATTTACGTTCATTTATATCCACTGACTTAAGGTGCCTAAGCTATTATGGGCAATCCCATTGACTACATTAATGCTACTTTGCTTTGCACTGAGTTGATTTCTGGTTTAACTTAAACCTACATAGTATTTGGGTGGATTTTATCAGATTTTATCCTAAAATAACATTGCAAATTAGGAAAATGCAAAAAGCGAACTAAAGCGCAGAAAATTCTGGGGTTTGTCTGAATCCTTATAGAAAGCACTAATTGCAATAAATGATGGGTTTACTGAAACTTACCTAATGTTCTTGTTGTAAGAATACGTTCCCTGTAAAAGGATAACAAATGCTTCAATGTTTTTTATTACTTCCAGCCTTTTGTTAGGCTCTTGCTATGATGTAAAAACAGTTTCTCTGTTTTTTCCTTCAACTCGTAAGAGCTGTTAGAATTTTGTTGCCCTCATAGATTTGCTGACTGAGATCAGGGTAGGTGGATGCCTTGAGAATACTGTCTCTCTGATTGCACAGATTCATTACTCTCAAGTCCCCATTACTTCAGCCTTCATAAAATAATCTTCTCCCAGACATCTTGTCCTTTTCCTTTTCCTATTATTTTGCCCTTCCAAAGGGCAAAGAAGAGAATATTAATTCAACCTTTTACCAAAGTCCTCCCAGTCTTCTGTTATGTTTTCCAAGTCCATCTCCTTTCTCCCTTGCAGACAGACCTAGCAGAGGCCATTTGTCTCCTTTGACATTTATATTCTTTTTGAAATAACAAAAATTGCTTCAGTAGGGGGGAGGAAGAAGTTACCTGCATGAATGAATAAGCTCCAAGTTACAATTTCACAACTAAATAAGAAGTCACTTAACTAGGATTTCAATGTTTCAATGCTTGTGACTTTTCTTTAAATTGACATAGCTCTTTTTTCTTTTTTTTTTTTTTTTTTTCCTGTACATCTTACAGTATTTTATTATAAGAGGTAAGGAATAGGCACTGGTATAGCTGATGTCACTCTATCATTTAAATGAATTATGTGACAACTGAGCTCCACCATAGTAGATATTTCTCAAGAATGGAGTCTACATCATACGTTTGACTGACTCTCTCTGCTTCATTGTGCTGAGACAGCTTTTTTGACATGCAAGCTTCCTTTACTCCCCTATATCTTTACACAGCACAAGCAAATAAATGATTCACCACAACCTACAGACCAACCGTACTTGACAAAGGGAACTACTAGGCATAACAGACTGCAGACAGAGGTCTGTTAACACTTCAGTGCATACATCCTTCATTGTAGTTTAACATCATGGATCTACTTTCCAGGTGTAGTTGCCAGCCTGGGACAACAACTTGAAGCACTGTTGGAAAAAGAGATATTTAAAACCTTCATGATGGATTCTAACATTAGAAAATATGGCTCAGAGAATATAATGACACTTGGAAAGAAATATTTCATGAAAAAAACAAACTCTCTGATCTTAAAGAGAAAGAATGGTAGAAGGTGAATCATTGCTTTCTCCCATTGTAAAAGATCTCAAGAAAAGATCTCCAAAGTTGCAATAAAGAAAAGATCACAAAGTTCTATTTTATTTTCCTACGCACTTTCAAAATGAGCACAACGCTTTTACAAATCATTTTAAAATCATGAGGCATGTAAGCAAACTCACTGCTGACTTTCAAGGTGAATTCTACAACTATTTGTACATTGGAAGGAAAAATTCTGACTTGGAGTATATCTGGTTTATGAACAGTATACAGAAGTTTTCAAGACTCAATATGGAGGCCAAAATTTTCACAGGGCTTCAGTATTCTAAGTGGATTAGGCCTACTGAATTTGATTATGGCATAAGTATTAACACAACACAATGATACATTTAATATGAAACTTGATAAAAGTCAGTCTCTTAGTATAAGTGATTGCAAAGATAATTTCTTGCCCTTCCATGCTCTCTGGAATCCATTCAGATTCTGAAATGAGGTTACAATTCTGTTTTTTCCTTCTTTTTTTTAAACATTACCATGTAATAACCGAAGAAAATCTGTTCACCATAGTCTTTCAAACACGTGTAGGAGTTAAGTTGTGAGTTTTCCTTTTAGAAGGAACATCACACTCAGATTTATACAAGTTTGGCTCAATTCAGGTTCAGAATAAATAAAGGCAGTTGACAGAGAATTTTAAAATAGATTTTATCATAATGGTTTGTTATCTCCTGAAAACATTATATATCAGTATTCACATTGGATACTTTTGAGGTCAATATTAAGAAGCTAGAGGCATTCTAATTACAAATCATTTTGTACAGCCTTCTTTGCAAATTGGCAGCATTTTCCCTACTGGAAGGCCTGTTGTTCTTGTATTGATTTAATAAAGCAGCATGCTTTATTTATACAACACATTACCTGAATGTGTGCTCATTTGTAATCATAATTTGAGGTTAATAGAACCTGTATGTTAGTGCTGGCTCAACTCAGCCAGTTACTATAACTGTTTTGAGGCAATCGTTTATTTAGGCAAGTACTGCTTAGCTCTCCCACTTGAAGAGCAGAAGAACCTCTTCAAACACTGGTCTAGGAGAGTCACAATGGTTTCGAATTCAGCTGCTATAATGTCAGGGGGCAGAAAGAACAAATTAGAATCTGAAAGACTGGCTTTACAATTGTTAGTGGGAGTATAATTTAGGATGAAAAACCAAACCAGGGCTAAATTCATAAAATCAGGAATTAAACTGAAACTGGGAAACATCTAGTGAAAGGACGTCTTATTACAGAGGACATGATAAGATGTGTGGCAGATGTTTATTAGGACTGGAAAGGCAAAAGAAAGGATGAGATCTTGCTAGTAAAAAATGAAGGATAAGAATTTCTTTGCAAGTACATTCAGTGCAACAAGAGGCTGAAAAATAGGTTACTCTGTTGCTCAATATTGGAAAAGAATGACAAGTGATTTCAAGAAACATAGTCTTTACTGCCTTTTCTGTTTCAGTCCTCAGGAAGAGATCCGCTGTAAGCAAATGAGTGCTAGAAAGCTTGTAGATTCAAGTAGTAAAGAAAAAAAAAATACTTCCTTGTGACCTTGGGGTTTTCTTAGTATATAATTGCAGTTTTATGAATTGGAGATTCAACAAATTACTTATCTTGACTTGCCTAAGGCTTTCAAAGGAAATGCACAATATTCTGAGAATCAAACATGAAATACATGAAACTGCAACAGGGTGAGTGGAAAGTGGTTAGGAAAACTAATATATAAAATATTATATAAAAATATAAGTATTTTTAATTTTTTTAGGTAAAAACCTCTAGATAATTTAGATAGGTCCACTTACAATCTAAAAATGCAACAATATTTCTGACAGGCTTTAACAGGACAGGACCTTTAACTTCTTCACCAAATAGTTGTATTTCATTCATTATAGCTAGAGACCTCTTGGAAGAAAATGCTATTTGGTAGAAAAAAGATCAGTAAAAAGTTTTACATAAGTTAGAAAAATTAGTGTAGAACTGTATATGCTACACCAGAAAATTACATTTCATTTAAACATCATTCAACAAATGATTTCACTTCCCTGACCTGTTCTTAGTGCAAAGGATTGGACAATCACAGTTGACACAAGTGCATGAAGAATAATTCCAGCTGTGAAATTCAAATCACAGGACAATTCTAATCCTGGTGCACATTATTCTGCAGCTCTCAGGAAGGTCTACATTTTCAGATATGTACCTGTAAATGAAAAGATTCACATTCTCATCACCCTTGCTCTATTGATCTCAGAGGAGATTAGAAAAAATAAAATAAAGAAAAAAGAGGTCCGTGGAAGTGAAAGGAATTACCTACAGTTGCAGCCATTTGATTTTCTGAGAAATTAGTCCACTTTGGGAAATTTCATCTTCAAAATTTAAATTAGTATCTGTAGAACAGAACAGAGAGCTGGAAGATTATTTTTTAAAGTCTTTCATAGCCTCATATCTGTGAAGTATATGTAAACAATTCTAGAAATATTTTTAAAAAAATATATTGAAAGGAAGAGTATTGAACAGCTGGCATGTAGAACAGCACTTCTTATAAAGAATAAAAAAAAAAAAAATCAAACAAATAAACAAGGCTTCAGTAAAGACAGTACTAACCCAGACCTCTTCTTCCTCTGTCTTGAATAACAACAAGAGGCAAGTTTTGTTTTGTTTTGTAAAAATGGAGATTAGAAAGGCTCTGGTGTTCAAACTCTAACTTACACTTCAGAATTTTTTCTTTCATGTAAGTGTAATAAATGTAAGTACAAAGAGAAGGAGTACAATGTATTCAAATGTACTGTATGATACTTTCCTTTTATTTGAGGGCTTAACCTCTGCTCCTGGACTGGATTAAAAGTGGCTGTGATACTTTATCTCTGACTTGGATGATTCTTCACACTCTGCCAGATTCATTTTTTGGAAATGAAAAGTTCCTGTTGTAACTGCATTTCCTCTTACAGGCATTCATCAGTAAAGATAATTGCAGCTTCTGTTACTAAATCAGTCACCAATGAGATCCAGTTGTGCTTATTTAGCTTCTTGGAGTTGAGAAAATGTTTGTTATTAACTCAGTCTTTAACCCTTATATCTTACCCTGCACTATGCATAAACTGAAACTGCTTCTATAACGGAAATTTTTGTTAGTCATACAAACTATTAAATGAAAATATGGCCTTTCAAGTTCTATGATTCAGTTAGAGCAAATGTGGTGTTATGATTCACAGAAAATATTTTCTGATATTATATATAAAAATATGCAGTGTCCCAATTTATCTGTCTATGTGAATATTTTTTTTTCCTTCATTTTCTTGCTTAGGTTTGTATCATCACCTAGATTAAAGTTAGGAGGCATTATTCAATAAACAAACAAACTCATGTAAAAGTCTTAGATTTAAGTCAATGTTTTACAGAAAAAAAACTTTATTTTTTTTACAACAGTTCAAATACATTAAGTATTCTAAGATATAGTGAGATTCTAATTTTAGTCTGCTCTTACTTAACATCTTCTGCTGAATATTTCTTATAAAATTGAACTTTAAAAAAAGGGAAATTTTAAACCATAGGTTTTGCTAGTATAAGTTTGAGGGAAAGCCTGTGGAAAGTACACTTACAGAGAACATTAGGCAAAATGTAATATTCAGGAAAATATCAGAATGGAATTATGCAATAAATACCAGCAAACTGCAAGAATACCCCTGAATGTACTGTATTGTATTTTTCTTGTTTTGGAATGAGAGTACTTTGAATTCTCATCTCTTTATTTCATTGCATAGTTTCAAATGAAGATAGATGGGTTTTGGTTTTCTAAGGAAGAGGATTTGACAACTGTTTTATGTAACAAGCAAAGAGATTCCCTGTCTCAAGTTTATGAGAAAAGACTTTTAAAGAAAGACTATTGGGAATGCAAGAGAATTCCCTGCACTCTGTAGACATAACACTAACATACTCTACTACACTCCCTTATTATTATCAGTTATTATCAGTCTGAATTTTTCAATAAATATGTTTGCATAGAGAGCCAGAAATGTTTTGTTCCATACCTTTTTGTTTCAGTTAATATACACTGAAGCTTAAAAGAATTCTGAGAAAAAAGTGTATATCTAGGTCTATTTTCTTATTTCCAAAAGAAAAAAAAAAGAAAGCCCCATGATGACTTGCAACACACCCTGCCTCAGGCTTTTGACTCCAGAGTCTTGGTCCCCTGCTCCTCATCTTCTCAGTTCAGTTATTCATACAAGTTAAGTCTTTGTTCTTGCTTCTCAGTTTCTCACAGTTTGATCTTTGAGTGTAAGTGAATCAGTCTTCCTGTCTCGGCATCCATATTTCATACAAACACAAAAAAGTGGGTACAGAGTAATGGAAAAGGGACTCCTGCTTTTTCCTCATTTTCCAGTGAAAACATTTTGTGTCGTATCACTGTGGAAAAAAATTGGATTTCATCCCTGGAAATCCACAAATGACCAGGATGTCTGAAAGCAAAAGACATGAAAATTGAAGGAGAAGGTTCCCTGCTGCTTTACTCGCTAATACAAGTTCCTGCAGAAATGAAGTTATTAATAACATTAATAACATTCACGTTTATTTTAAGTGTCATGCCTCAAAGTTTACTGAGAGAGCTCCCTGGACAGCAGATATTACACATGTACGTGTGTAATTGCTCAGTATAAAATGAGAGGTTAAAGGAAGAGAATATTTCAAAGAAGAAAGCACAAGATAACTACATCTCTTTACAATTACTTCTAGAAAGTTCTTTTGACATCCTAGGCAGAAAAGAATACTACTTTCCACAGGTATAAAAAATAGCAGATCTCTTCTTTCCAGGATCTATGGATATCTGGTTCAATATCATTGCATCAAAAATACTCTTCAAAATACTGTGAGAAAGAACATATAAAGGCATTGCCCATTAGAGAAAACCAAAGTGATGTTTGTTCACTGGAAAAATCTAATGGCTTGAAAAAGTTGTGGTACACTGAGGAAGCATTAAATCACTGTTAGAAAGGATACCATGTAAAGTCCATTCATTCCTATTAACACTAAGTAGCTCCAAGAACACTAGAAGTCAGTAGGAAATACATGGAACAGCAGTAAAGAAGAAAGGAATAGACAAAAAAAAAAACCTGGAAAAGAAGAAGATTAAAAATAAAAATTTAAGTTAAAATAGAAACAAAACACACTGCAAATCAAAATTCAGAACATTTGTTTCATCCTGCCATCAAAATAAGTTTTGTTTTTTTTTTTAATTTCAATGAAAAAGAAGACATTCCAGAACTACTTTGTGCCATAGCATAAAGAAAAGAGATATAAATGAAAGGTGTAATTCTGAATGTTGATATAGTTGAGAGCTTGCAACGTGACATCATACTTTGGGAAAGAATTCTCTGAAATCAGCACCCAATATTAAACTGAAATTTATTTAAAAAATCCTTGTTGAAGGTCAAAACTACTAAATTTTCATCAGATTTCTGAGTATCCTGCCAAGCTTATATGGGTTTTGTTGAGCACGTCACTGAGCATGTCAAATCATTACCATGTGCTTCAGTTTACCGTTTCAGACATGGCAGTCTCTTCTCTCTCTTGAGAAATAGACTATCTGCTGCTAGGAGAGATAGTACGATAAAACTATCCGTACGTATGATAAAAAAAGCCGTACTTACCAACACCCCATTTCAGAAGAACATTATACATCAGAATGGTCTTCCTCCTGAGCAGCTGAGATCAGGAAGGTCATTCAGCAAACAAAAGACCTTCAAGAGTTATTTAAAAAAAAAAAAAAAGAAGTCTGATAAAACCCTCTCCTTTCCTATCCCTCTTCTTATGTAGCATTATCTTCATGTGTGCCTTGATTTTCTCTTCTGCAGTTGCTGAAGTACAGTTCTGTAGAGCTCTAGTGTTTTCTTGAATAAGGATTTACTATGGTAGCCAAGGCAAGGAATTGATCATTAGTGTAAAGATTATATGTATACTAACTATGTCAGAATGGTTCTAGTTCAGACAAAAAAAACAACTTAGTAAATAACTTCATGACAATTACATTATTAACTTTATGACACTTGGATCCCAAGCAAAAACTGGACAGGAAACAAGTTTCTTCATACTTCCAAAACTCTATAGTAAAACTGTTCCTGACATTAAACTAGTAACAACTCAGAAGGATAGAGAAGTGATTTACATGGTCACCAAGGTAGCTTGTGACACCCATCCCTGGACCACAATAAAACAAACAAATGAAAAAGCAACAAAACACACCATTGACCAGAATCTGCCATCAAACTTTTAACAGAAAGAAGCATGAAACACAGAAGGTCAATCTCAATAACAACGGAAAGGTTTCAAGACATTCTAGTAGGATTTTCTCACTGAAGGTGACAGAGTCCGTGCCCCTATGTTTATAAACCAAGAAGCATTGCATTCCACACAAAGATATTACAAAATAGGTCCAATACTTCTTTAATGGAAATCTTGAAGGCTGACAATAACGAGACAGAAACTATAGGACTTTTTTGACAGGGAAGGGGTAAGTGAAATATGGTATTCACTGGTTCAAATTATGAAAATACGTTGAGCGTCTAGATTTAGGATGAGGTGAATTATTGCGGCTGTCTTCATATCTTTAGTCAACCTGTTTTTTTGAGGGAAGTCAGTCCATTATAGCTTCAGTTAGAAACCATTTAAAATGTTTTGGTTCTTTTTCTCCCAGAATTAAAATCAGTGGCTGTGAAAATCAGCTTTATTCTGTATCCTTTTCATACGTTCAATTAAGCTTCTTTAAAGATCTGAGCTAAAGCTAGATGCTCATAACTACATTTTAAGTTGTAATTTCTAAAAAAATCTTTCATAAATAATAAGCATTTTAATAGAAGTTAAATTAAGATTGGCGCAATGAAACACAATAACATAATAATATGCCAACACACTAAGTAATTGTGATGATTTTTATGTTGGTTTTTTACCAGCAGGTAAAAAAACATCATTTGTCTAAAAGCATAAAAAATAAAGGATAAAAGATGGTGGAAAATGAATCCAAAACATATTTAGTGTAATAAAGGGAAATTATTTTTTTGTTTTGTTTCAGAGACCATTCAGAGACCATTTAAAGTATTAACTTCTCCTTTCTTTCTAACATAGTTATGAGCAGAAGTGTGTTGGCATGACTTCAGATGGACACATTTTGACACTTATTTCACAGATACAATCTTTATACGCTTATCAGTGTAAAGGTGCCTTATGGATCACCCCTGACAAATGAAAAGTGTAAAAGGAGCATCTTAACTTGCAGTAAGTAGAGAGAGAACTTGGGGAGAGAAGGAAGAGATGTAGCACACCACATCAGGTGCTACCTGCAGCCCTCCCATTGACATCACCACCTCCACTTGCGGTGGGCTGAGCCCCCTCCTGTAGGATGGGCACTGGGCAGCCAGTACCCCGCTATCAGCATGTATTTATTAATAATCGTTGGTCTCATGGTTTATCTGTTGTACTACTGGTATTGATTCAGCATGCAGAGTTCACTGACTCTCTAATAAAGTGCCATTATCAAATCAATAAATTGTTTCAGTTCTGATTTTCTATAAAGTATGTAAATGAAGTAATTTAGTCTCCCCAACAATTAGTGGCTTAGGTTTGGTTTGTGTTTTTTTCTGTTATGCCCCAGGATTCCCAACAGAGACTCCGTTTGGCTTGACATTAGAAAAATGTGAAACAAAAATCATTTCTGTTTTTTAAGTGTTAAGACTTACAGGATTATTTTACTTGCTTTGCAATTTGAAAAATATTGCTTTATGAACATTAATTTGAAAAATGGATGTAAAAGAAAACTTTCTTCTCTTTGTTTATTTGCTGTTCCTCAGATCATTAAATATGTTTTACCTTATTTTCCATTTTTCACTTGTCTATCAGTATTTTAAGATATTAGAATTTCACAAATATTTTTCAAAATGGTTTCACCAAAAATTTAAATTCTTCAGTAACTTTATTGAAACTCAATTAACATCTCAGAATCTGGCTTAACTTTCATGTTGCAGTTAGAACTTATATATCACACGCACTTTCTAAAGGCTGCATTATCAATGATTATTCTAAGATTAATAACAGAGAGAATAATTTTCATCAAGAGACTAGCCCGGCCAAGACTTACACATACATATTTAAGCAGCTGCATGACTGCAAGTTCATTCTAGAAAAGCATATTTTTGTTTAACAGAATAGTTAAGGGGAGAAACACGCTTTTGCACATTTCCTAGGAGAACAAAGTGTAGCAATCACAAGGTATACGGTTACTTAACATAGTGCAGTTTACTATTTCTTTCTCTGTCAGTGTTTAATACATGAGGTTTGCACTAAGAAGCCCTGATCAAAACTTCGTTTTGCCTGACACATTAAAACACACTGCTAAAACAGTTTACCTCCAGGAGACTGTAATTTCATTTTGCGTTTGTCTAAGCAGTCACTCTTATTAAGAAATAAATATTTTTGGCTATTATTCTGCAGTCATAATTCAGAAATATTTTATCCTAGAACACATATGTTATTTTTACTATCAGTGGATATTCCTTGAACTCTTTTTTTCCCCAAATAAAAACTATTAAAACTAAGCAAACTTAATTACATTCAATAATAGTTAAATGCTATATTATTTATAATTTCATTTCCACTTTAAAAGCTTGAACTACATTATTACTAGCTTCATTCATTCACTGTTTTGGACATCTCTCAGGTAAATGCCCATGTCATGGCATGCAACAGTTGATCTTAAATATATATATTTTATCTTGCACCTTTGTCTATGAAATTATAATACTGGTACTGCTTCACCACTTCCTCGAAAATTAGAACATCAAATTTGTAAGTCCAGGTTACAAAAATTGCCGACCAATGATTAAGAAAGTGTTTCTAAACTCGGATTCCTACCACTCTGTTCATCCTCAGTCCTTTTGTTCATGTGTGTTTTCATGGACTGTAATCAAAGAAAAAATATTTTTCATCAGCTTCCTTTGTTATCCCGCCTCAAGACAAGAACAAGAGTAATCAGGGAGCAAAGCCAGGACTTCCTCTGTGATTGTGGAAGTAGTTCTCAAACATATTTACCAAAGGAATAACTTAGCATCCTACTTCACCCACTCCCCAGCCCCAGTTTTTCACATCTGCTTCACTATGTATTCAAATATGCATGGAGCTTTAAACATTCGAAGTTCCACTATCTTTCTTGCTACTATTTCCATAGTAAAAATTATATGGATCCAATACTCTTGGACTTGTAGTTTCTCTCCCTACACAATTTTCATAATAGAACCCTCATTCTGAAATTAGCAGCATGTGGTTTCTGACACAGTTCTTCCCAAACATTCAAATTCAGGGGAAGTAGATGCTAAATACCTTTAATCATCTACTCCTCCACAGTGAATGTAGAGTTTTGTTTCTACTCTAATCATGCTGTCCTGGGAATCAAGACTTAAACTTGAAAGACAGATGTTTCATAATCTTTTTTTTTCATGGCTGAAGCGATAAAATATCAAAAAAAATCAACTCTCAGTACTAACCACAGCCCCATCAAACAAACAAGCAGAAAAAACCCTACCAAAACACACAAGAAAATATAATTTTTTAAAAAAACACCATTGAATTCAGTTTCTCATAGTCATTATTATAACATCTATTAAAAACTGTCTGAAAATAACACCAAATATATAAAATCACTGTTTGAAAAAAAGATACAACTCCAAATCAGCGTTTGGCAGAATATGAAACATAACTCTGAGGAAAAGCAAAGACTTAGCTGAAGCTTGTTTGTAGCTAAGCTACAAACTACAAGAGGAAGAGTTATATAGGTGAGTAGTGAGTGACCATACTAGTGTTTCACAACTGAAACCTTTACTGCTTCTGCTGAACATTAGTGTTAAAGTATTCACCTACCTTATTTGCAAAATCTACCTAATATTCTGCATTGGATGCAGGTGCACAGATGCTGTTGGGGAACGGAGAGGTGGATACAAGGGCTGTGTGAGGTGAGGCTGGTGTTGCCCCATGCTGGATACAGCCAGGCCCAGCTGGCTCTAGCTGACCCACCACAGGACACAGCTGAGACCTCACTCATGGCTGGGACACCTATTTAAGAAAGAAAGGGCAAAATACAACACAAGATAATGCGGAAAGAATGTGAGAAAAGCAACCTCAGAGAAGGAAGAGATACCCCAGGTATTGATGCAGATTCCTCTGCAGCCTATAGTGGACCATAGTGGAGCAGCTATACGCTCTGCAGGCTGTGGAGGACCCAACCCTGGAGCAGGAGGATGCATTCTAAAGGAAGCTGTAGCCTATGGAGTGCACACCCAGGAGCAGGTTCTTGGTAGGAGCTGTGGTCTGTAAAAGACCTGCTGTGGAGCAATCCCTTTCTGGAGTACTATACTGTGGAAGGGATCCTTGCTGGAGCAGTCTCTGAAGAATATTTCCCATGGAAAGCTCCCCACCATGGTCAGGTGAAGAACTGAGGAGGAAGGAGTAGAACAGAGGACCTGCAATGGATTGACTAGGACACCTGTTCCCCATTCTCTGCACTGCTCAGAGGCAGAAGGAGATATAGGAATCAGAATTGAAGGACTAAAGTTAAGCCTTGGAACAAGGGTGTTGTGGGAAGGATGTCTTTATTTCTCACAATCTGTTTTTAGTTAACAAGAAATTAAATTATTAAATTCTCCAGCCCGAGTCTGTTTCTTCTGTGACTGGTAAATGATCTCCTTGTCCCTATCTACACCCATTACATTTTCTGTCTTATTTTCTCCCTCTGCCCTGTTGAGGAGCATGATGAGTGGCTGGGTGGGCATTTGGTAGCCAGCCAACCTTAACTCATATTCATATTTGCTTTGTTTGGATAAGGAAACAAAATACACTCCCATGCCTATTTTTGTGCAGTCTTGGAAGCTGCCTTCTCACACAGATCCTTAGTGAATACGAAAAGTGTGCTTTCTGTGGGTATATTGTGCTTAAATATTTTAATTGAAATACACTAGATCTCATCTGTTAGCTAATTATTAAAATAGCATATATTTTGTCTAATATTTGTAGATTATATTTATATATTTAGTGAGACAGAGTATCATAGGTATGAAGCTTATCCACATGTAAACTTTACAAGACAGAAGAAAGATTAGGAACATAAGAAGCTTGAGGAGAGGGCATAAGTGCACTTTAAGAGATGGAAAAGAGCATTGTGAAAGCGCCTCCATGAACAAAAAACTGATTCAGAAGAACAAAAAGCTGGAGGCTTTTCTGTTGCACAGTGTCTATCACAGAAAAACAAAAGAATTTCCACCTCAACAGAAAACACAAAGTGAAAGACTGTATGATTTTATTTACTTTACAATACTTAGTGTAACATTCTGGGTGGTGTATGTGATGAATAACATGATGATTTCAAGTTAATGTTGCAAAACATTGTGAATCAGATTGCAGGGCACTGAGGCGGAAGGTGAAATCCTGTTAACAACAGACACGGATATTAACTGAAGATGAATAAAGGGAAGGATTAATTCAAACCCTAAATTATAAACCAAAATCAATAGCAAAATGTATCTGCTTATTGTGCATTGATTATAAAATTTTACTGATATAAACAGTTCCTGTTCAACACAAATTAACTTCAGTTTAGAAATTTATAACAAATACAGCAAATAAAAGTATTAAAAAGAAACATGGCTGTTTCAAAAGAGTTAGACCAGTTCTTCATTGGATTAGGAAATCTGAAGCAAAATCTGAGCAAATTGTATCCAGATATACATGACAATTGAAACTGGAAATACCATGAGAAGAGTAACTACATATTGAAATATAGAGTTTGCACCTCTGCATGACACTGTGGATGAAAATAGTACCAATGGAATGGAGATTTTTCCTCTATATACTTTATGATAAAGACTTTTTATCATTTCACTTTCTAGAAAAGATGATAGAAGAACATTTTCTAGAATTTTTCAGTCTTAGAGCTAACGGGTACTTTTAATTCTGTCTTAAATTTAAGATCTGTGTTTGTGATATTGGAATCAGTGGTACTGTAGAGCTTTCCTAGAACTGTAAATAGCTTTATAGATCAGTGGCTCAATAGAAGGTTTTTGGGGTTTAATTCTTGTAATTATATAGATTGCTGAAGAAAATATGGGCTAAATTAAAGTGTCTAGGAGGGAAACAAAGGCTCTGATTCATATAATCCATTTTTTTTATGGACAAGGGATAAATGTCTAAGGTAGTTATCCTAAGATACCTTCTCAGTAAATGAAAAGCAACACAAGTTCATACAGGGAACTTTAAATGCCTTGTTCATATTTAACTGTTTACCAAACTGTTAGATGCCTAATTTCAATGGGATAAAATCCTCCAAAATGAATCCAAATTATTCATTCTGTATTTAGGAATTCAATAGAAACTAGTCACTACGAAAAATTAATGCAACTGGACTAAATCAGGGATGGGATCAGTACACAGAAATTCTTTCATCAAAAGGCAATAAGAGTAGGATAATGATGGTAGAATCTGCGAGTTAAACACTAATATCCTGCATATCTAATTTTTAACCTCTCCTGATACCCAAGCCAAAGTTCATATTTATGTACTCTATTACCATGTATATTCTGTGGTTGGAGAGACTTTACTTTGATATTGTACAGTACAGTATAAGCTTTCATCTGTTCTGTATAATTACAGAGTTATTCCTAATGATCTATTTACATCAATCATATTTCTAGCCTAATTTCAATAGTGAAGTCAAGAAAACCTCTCAGAGAAGCCGTGCAAAACCTTAGAAGTTATTTTTGCTGATCATAGTAATGAATGCTTTATCACAAAAAGTTTGGATTTTTTGATTGTCTGGCTTTCCAAACTTGAAATGAATATGTATATGCATTTGGATTTCATGCCATGCTATTAGCCTAATTGCATTTCTACTTTGACTTGACTGCAATTTTTGCAGCACTTCATTAAAAAGTGTATTTATATATGTACATATATATATGCGCTTATTTTTCATATTAAAAGTTTTCAAAACCAAAATCTAAATGAAAAAGATACTTCTGTCCTTTACAATTCACAACTAATAAAACCCCAACCCAAACTCCCCCACAAACCAACAAAAATTAATTGCCTGGACCAAACAAAACATTATCATTCAGTCATGTGTATTTAAAAATAAATATATAGCTGACGTCATACAGACTTTCATTTTTTTGCTAGGTGTTTTAACAGGATTAAATTGTTTCTCATCCATAGAAATTTGATGAACAAAAGATGAAATGTAGAGCTTGGTAAGAAATACAGAAACAGCAAATCTGTTAGTCATCAATTTTAGAAAGATAGATAAAAAGATGGACAGACAGATGATGCAAATAATAATTCAGTAGTTCTGAAGAACTCTTTTTATTCCTTCAGAAAAGCTATTAACAATTCCATCAAGATTTTAGAGTTATGACCCTGTTTTTGGAAGGAAAAAAGCAAAACCTAAAGCTTATCTTCTGCACCTCAATCTCATGATGACTAAAAACCACATTCAAAATCACCAGATGAGACAAAAGACTGAGGAATATTGTTAGACCTTAGAAAAAAGTAAAAGAATGGGGTACCAGAAACACAAGACTACAAAAGAGAATTAAAAAAAAAAAAAAAAATCACTAAAACGTGTTTCATGAATGTTACTGTTTCTTCTATTGTCCTGTGATGTTATTGTGCTCCAAAGCAGAACAATTTCTTATTGGTTTACAGGAAAATTCCAGTAGTAAATTAATTGTACTGAGCAAATTTGAATAAATTCTTTCAAAGATTTCTCATGTAAAAATAATTTAATCTGTATATTTTCCCCTCCCCCTTGGTGAAAGAGTTAAATTACCTATGTGCAGTCACACAAAAGCTATTGGAATTTCTAAATTTATTTTTTCCTTTGTAGTCTGCTAGAATCATGAGCTCAAAATAGGGCATTTCAATAGGCATACAAATCCATCTGTTTTGAAATTCATTACTGCGGTACTTTATGGAAATAATTGTTTGATTATCATTCAAAAAATGCAGCAGCTTTAACTTCATGTACGAAATCCTGTGGAGTGCCATTTATAACTCCTTATATTTATAAATCCCTTAGACCTTCAATAAGCCAGACTCTGTGTAACATATTTCCTTTCTACTGGAAAATAAGCATTGTTTTGAAGTATTTTTCATTCCAGAGGAACAATGTTAGACTGCTGTGAAGCAAGCAGTTCTGTTTCTTCTCTACTCTCTTACTTTCCTGCTGAGAAGAACATCAAAGAAGCAGTCCATCCAAAAGAAAAAAAAAATCAATAGAAATTTAAGTATTGAGGACTGACTTTTTTATAATTTCGTTGAGGATAAGGTAGAAGAATTTAAATCATGAAGGTGTAGCAGACGTTATCTTATCTATAATAAGGCTTTAAAAATTTATTGAAGTAAAAAGAGCCAAGGTGGCTAAAACTGAATGAAAATGGTCTGCTGTATCTTCAGTATGTACCTTGATTTACAATAGTACGGTTATTATTTTTTCTGCCAGTGACACAAAGCATAGGCTGTTCATAAATATACACACATGCATGCATATGTATATACACACCATATATATCTAGTATAAGGTGGTTTTGGTATCAAAGAGTCTGCATTCAGATAAATATATATATTAATTTTAAGGTACAAAAATAACCCTCCACACCAATCAATTATCAGATGCGAAGGCTCTACCATTTCCTTAGACAAACTCCCAGGAAACATATTTCTGAGATGACAATGAATTAAACAGATACATTAAAAAAGAAAATGACAAAAGTACTAACAGAGAAAAAGTGCTGTTATTTTTCTTTCATAGAGCAATAGAATTCCAAGTTGAAAATATATTTGTACCTAATTTAATAAAGCAGTTTTCGTTTGAGACACAGAGTTCAGCTCGTGATATTTATAAGAACAGATTTTGAGGGTAGGTGGCCCGAAGAAATAGTCAATAATATCAGAATGAAAATACTTTCCTTATTACAGACTTAACTCATTACTAATTTTTAGATACGTTATTTTGTCCACGCCAGAACTCTCAGTGTCTTTGGTGAGATGAGAGTTCTGTGTGTATTTACCCAAATGTTTATAAAACTTCCTTTGCTAACTACACAGATTCAATTTGTGTTATTTGAAATGGGCATAATTAAGATGATTGACATGTATGCACAGGGTAAGGAAAACTATTGCATTGTACTTACTTCAGAGATCCAACCCATGGATATTACACTTTTTCTCTCTTTAGCAACTATGCAAAAAATTAAAAAAAGGTTTCTTGTACACATGCGTATTCAGTGATTCAAAGCCACAAATTGTTAACTAGTAGGTATAATTATATGTCTAAACTATACCTTTGGACATATCATTCAGCAAAGATTCGTAGTAAAGAAATATTTTAATCATTATCATCACTTTTGAAGGATCTATAAAGCTAAATCATGAACAGAACCCTTTTGTATTACTTAAAATTATGAGTTCTTCTTACCTGTCCTTAGCCTTCTGAAAGTAAAGTATGCTAACAGCGACTTTTAAAGCAGATGGTTAAATATCGATGCATGATTCCTACCTCAAAACACACTTTTTTTCTCCAGAGTATTTATATATAAGTAAATCATGTTAGTAAATTCCTTCTGCGGATTAGCCAAAAGGAGTCTTGTGTTACTTGAGTCCTTTCAATCCAGCTGCACCTTTATTTTTGGACCCTCAAAGAACAGTGGCCTAACATATCTTGATCCAGCAATAGCAGGGCAGCTAGAAACTCATATAACAGAAATCATTATTTTTTCACCTCAGTCTCTATTTCTATATTTAGCCACAGAAGTCTTTGATCCTACAAACTCTTGAGATGCACATAATTTTACTCTCATCTGATTTAAACCTTTGGGATTCTTCTTAAAAGAAAACATATGAATGCTTTGATTGTGTTGAATAAAGTGCCTGCTGTTTTGGAGCTAATTTTGAAAAGTAGACTTTCATATGTAGTTGCGTAACAGATATAAATATATTAATAAATAAATTTTGCATCTACTGATATTCATAAATAGATTAAGCTAAATTACACAGTTGGTCTTTGAGCTGCTAAAGCTTGTGGAAAACATTCAATTCAGAAATAGTTGTAAAACTATACATTTAATAATCAAAAATTCATTTCATGGTATTTCAATTTTTGTGGTCTTTTTTGAGGCAGTCTGTAGATTGCTGTTGCTTCTACTATAAGTATTTTAGTGGCGTCTGGTTGTGTGGATCTAGTAAAAGATCTGCCAGTTTTTCCATTATAAACCCCTATTTTAAAGGTTTTATAATTCCGTTAGTAAATCATCTTCAGATGACCATGTTGTAAACAACTTACACACACAGAGAAACATATATACACACATAACACATTTATAGTTTTCAAAAATAAACATAAAAAGAAATAAAAGTGCAACAAAGGAACAATGACCTGAATTCAGAAGGAAACAGATATTGTTGAAGTAACATAAAATGCCTGGAAACTTGTAGTTAAATTCATGCTACAAAGAAATGCTAGGAAATAAAAATATTTTTCTTTTTAACTCAGTAGCATAGTATAGGAATCAGAACAAGTGTATAGTAGGAGCACTGCTTGTCTAACAAACTTCAGGGATGCATTGGGATAAAGATGATTCCAAAATAATTCTCACTCATCTTTTTCCTCCTTCATCTACTCCATTAGAAAAGGGCTGATGTGTTGATTTCTTACACAATACTTGTATTAATTATAATTCCTTTCTCTATCTTTTCTTCCCACATTCTCTAGTCTTGTACATCTACAGCAAGACACAGAGAAAAATAAATATAAATCAAATAGATATAGCAGTAATAAACTAAGAAACAAAAACAACCCGAAGAGAATTCTGATATTTTTTTTAAATATGTCTGAATATTGTTCTGTTAAAATTATTTTCAAGCAGAAAACATAAGTTTTTTTACTGGAATAAAGAAGAAGAAACAAAGGGCACATTTCAAAACCTTCCTGACACAAACAGCTTTAAAAAGAAGTATTGAAAATATTTTTCCTTCCTTTAGTGTTAATACATTGCAGGATTTCATAATACCAAGGACATGGTGGCTTTTATCCTCTAATTTTCTCTACTTCATTATAGACTGCCACAAATACCGCAAAAAAATCACCACCAGCAAGTATAATACCACAGAAATCACCATTACCAGTAAGTGTACCTATGATTAATGAATTGTTTATGTATAAGTGTGTATATGTATGCCATTACAAATTACTGTCAGGAATCAATAATATGGTATTAATCAATATTATGGCAGTGATGAATCTTGTAGCAGCAACGAATAAAAGCAAGAACCAAGTAGGTACACACATTTACAGATTACTATGAAGTTAACATTAGTGAAGCAACCTAACAACAATATAACAGCAGATATACTTATGATAGATTACTTACATGGATATATAATCCCTATATCAAACAAATTAAGTTTAGAAGTGGCTAAACCATCTCAGAGGAGAGCACACTGATTTCAGAGGAGGACTTAACCATCCCAAAGGTGGAAAGACAAATCAAACCAAACATGATCCACGTCCTATGGTCTGGAGTCAGTCAGGCATCCCTGGTGAGAATCCATGATCTCATAGAAAGTTTATTTTAAATTCAGCCTCTTAAGGAAAGGAAAAGTACATACAGCATGGGAAGTTCTCAGAGAGAGTCTCTGTTTGGAATAAAAATTAAATCCTTTTCATATCATAAAGACATAGAGGGCATATGAATCTATCCATTCCATCAGCCAATAGATGCTGTTAATTTCCATTTTTCACCTGTAACAGCCAATAAATGGTTATTATTTCTGTTCTCTCAGATCAGTCTTTTTCCCCTGGACAGTTTCCATATACTCAGATGATAAGTTACTGTTACAGTCACTTTTTGTGCTTATTGACGTTATCTCAGGATGCCTCCAGTTTCTAGAAACCCCAGCTATACATCAAGGATACCATCTAAAGTTTTCAAGGGTGCTTTTGGTTCCCAGGACTGTTTCCCACGCGAAGAGTTCTCAGGCTGGCAGATATTTTCTCTGTCAGTGTTTCTTTAACAGACACTTTCTTTTGTTTAGCAATTTTCTCCTAACTAGGTCACCTTTATGCCTCATAAAATCACTTATTAAGCCACCCAAATCATTAGTACGTTGGAATGGTGCATCTTCAGAAGGTAAGAAAATTCTAGTCTGTGTCTGGTACACTGTTGGACCACCTACAAGTCTGAAGGAAGCTTTAAAAAAGAACATGCAAGGACATATTCAGCTGTTTGTAGATGAGTAACAATCAGTAAATATTATGTCGACTATGTGGACGTAAGGCAACAGGAGAGAATAACTGAAAATTTCTGATTCTTCTGGACCATTTTAAATATACTTTTGAACTAATGCTTTCTTGGAAAAAATCTGGTCTTTCTTCATTATCATGAGTCAAAACCACAGCAATAAAAATATAAAAAATTTTGGTTTTCCTCAGAAATTTCTGTAAATGTTATTAGATAAATTGATTTTACTTCAATTTGAGAGGAAAAACCAAACTCTTGGAGGGAGACTTCATAATGCACATAATTTAGCACAGTAACACAGGCTGATCAACAGAAGGATATTGTGGCTTAGAAAAAGCAGATCACAACTAGAGTCTAGTGATACCTGTTTTCAGGAAGTCTCTGCAATGGATGCCACTGTGGTAGGCTTGTGAAGGGTGAAATACAAGAAGAAACAGTAGAAGGAAGAGTGCTTTAGTACTGAGAGTTTTTATTTTTCTTGTGAGAAAGAGCTAGTGATGACTGAGACAGTACATGAAATCAGGTAACTGGTTTTTAAAAGTGCTCTTTGACCCTTTCTGGTGTTGTACAAGCTGCAAAGAACAGCAGTCTCATCTTATTGCTTCCAGTAAACTCAAAATAATGTTGCATGGTTTTGTGTGCAGATATATTACCTTATTTGTATAGAAAATATATTTTAATCAACTAATGTAATAGTGGCATGGACAGACACCTCTATCTTTGGTAGATTACTTCTGTAGCAATTTGTATTGTCTAGTTCAGTGGAGCCTTGTGGGCATGCGTTCTGGTTTAGCCCCAGCCAACAACTAAGTACCACTCTTCTGCTCACTGCCTCCTTCCCTCCATTGTGGGATGAGGAGAAGAATCAGAAAGAAAAAGGTAAAATTTGTGATCTGCGTTAAAAGCAGTTTAATAGAAGATCAAAAGAAGAGAAAAATTATACCAATTATAGTAATAAAAGAATATACAAAAAGATTAATGCAGAGGTAATTTGCAGTCTTCTGTAGCTCCTACTTAAAAAAAAAAAAACCTCTTTATTTGTTTATTGTAAATAATTCTCTCTTGTCAGTTACACTATAAACAAAGATTAATAATAGAATGACAAGCTGCAGAACTTTTGAATCTGAAGGAGGTAATTGGACCTGCAAGAATCATAGTTTACATTTGTGAAGCCTTTTCAATACAAAGATCTTAAAGATGTGTGAAAACATTCATTAATTCAACCTGACAGTCCCACTGTGAAATAGATTTTGGAAGTAAATTCTAGGTATCACTGTCAGAACTTCTACACTAATAAGAGTTTTGCCAGGGCAGACTCAAGCTATGTACTCCCCTGTGGCTGCAGACAAAAACAAAGAGTAAATGAACAGACACTGAATTTGCTACTGGGAGCATTCAGGACAGTAGCAAGGTACTAAATATTGCACAACCAAAAACCTAGAGAGATCACATGATTAGTTTATGCCAGAATAAAAACCAGAAAAGTGGGAAGCCCTAGAGATGACTAGGCTGGAAATTATCTTAAAGTGGAGTTTGTGGTAAATTTGATGTTTTTGCAAGTATTAAGGAACGGATGAAACCATCTGTGTCAAATAAGAACATTACTGAGATTTTGGGGTGTCTTTATTAATTTTTTTTATACGTCAATATCCGGTCTCAACTATGACCTTAGCGTTTTCAAAGAGACACAGGAAGGTCATTTAGATATTGGAAACTTATCATTGTATTTGTATATTCCTACTTTTCTGCCTACTAATCTATAATAATTTGTTTCCAGGATTTTTTGAAAAATAAGGCTGCTATTTGTTATTGATTTCACCTTCTTGATCACTCTCTTATGTTTTGTTGCAGCAGAATTATATCAGTATTGGATGCAATTGTCTGTAGTGCATAAATATAAAATATGAAGTTGAAAAAATCACTATAAAATAAAACACAGAGCAGCCACTGATTCATGAAAATATTTTGCTTCTTGAATCCCGCATTTATTTAACTAAATATACTTATAATCATAGTCATGTATATCTAGCAAAGATACTAAGAAAACACCTCTAACAAAGGAAATATTTTAAACATGAATCACAGCAAACATCCTAATAAAAAAAAAGCCAACACATGGCATTTTAGCACAAGAAACGGTTCTTTTGGACATATTAACAGAGTTTGAGTATTTTTTTGGAGGCATATCGTCACCAAGATTATTTGAAGCAAAAGAGAAAAGACCATTGCTTTAGGTATACAGGGATTTCCTTCATAATCATAGACTTACTTGTAAAAGAGATTTTTTGATATAGAGCATTTATCTTTTTTCTGAAGTTGAAGGAGCTGGCAAGTCATACGTTAGGAGCATGTAAATTCCTATTAAGAAGTGCTTTAAGAGTCTTCCCTGCATCTACAGGCTTTGGGTGGGACTTTGGTTCTGCAAATTGTGATTCTTCTAAGGAATTTCTCCCGTCATGGTTTGACTATCTTTTCTCACTTAAATTGGGCAAGATTAATGGGCAAGGCTGCAGATTTCATTTGATGCAGGTGTGTATTTGCACAGCATATGTGCATAAAAACATCCACCTGTTCATTAACAGAATATTTAAATATGTTTTGGTACTTGTTTTCAGTTTAACAAGTTAATTGATAACACAATACTAGTGCTGCGCCAGAATGGTCTGAATGAAATACTGAACATATGATATCACTCTTGTTCTTGCCAACAGTGTCAAAAGAGTGTATTAATGATCCGGTGACAGTCTTCACACCCAGACAACCACTCAAAAAAAATTGGAAATGCAATTATGCCTGAGAGATGTGCTTGCAAAACAAGATTTCTGACAAGATGGTCATTTTTTCACGCAGCTGTGATCAGTGCCCTGTTTGAACTAGTCTTCTGAGGCTACACAGGAGTTAGCTTTCTTTGTACTGGGTTCTTTTATTTATGTTATTTTTAATTTTTTTTTTAATTAGCTATAAATACAATGAAAATGTAATTTTATATATAATATATATTTTATTTACAAGTAAGACCATTTTTTCCTACTATGACTGATAGCAATTGACTAAGGATCTATTTCATGCATATTTCACTGTTTCTTTTCATGGTTTCAAGAACTGAAGGAAAAACATACAGTTTAGTTTGGGTTGTTAGCACAAACTGAAAAAAAATATGCACAGTTCTAAAATTTTTACTGCATGTGTTCACAAAGTACAGCTGCCACGCTGGGTTGATGACAGACCTGTATTGGTCCGCTTAAGCCAAAATGATTCACTTTGAGAATGTTCATTCATATTTACTTTTTCAAGTTTTTCTCTGAACTGGAGGACTGCAGAGAATCCGTATTTTTTTAGCTGTAGATTGAAGAGACAGTGTCCTCAAATTGTACTTTGAGGTTTTCCTATCAGAAGTTTTGTACAAATTGACTGCTGGAGGTTGTGTCAGAAGAATGACAGGTTCAAAGGTGCTGACTCAAAAAATATAAGAGCTAAAACATATCTGCAATTTCTCTTAACACAGATCAGAAGGGTGAAAAAAAATTAAATACGGATTCACATACCATCACATATATAAAGTAATTTTAATAGTAGCTTTTCCTTGCAGTAGAAATTTTCTCAAAGCCATGAGACAATTAGGTTCTAATGTAATGTCTCTATTTCTAATTACAACTTTTCTTCCCCCTTTGGATGCTGTCAATTACATATCTTACTGTACCATTTCTCCTAACATTTTCCTTGTGGAGTCACTGTTCAGCAATGACCTCAGAATGAATAAAAGACGTTCTCTAGTCAAATGCAGGGTTTGTGCTTTACAGATAGGTCTTCTGACCTCCTACTTAGACATCAGACTCTTATGGTGACAATAGCTACTTAGAAAGCATATCAAATCATTATGAGTTTTTGTGGTATCCTGTGGCTACTCACCAAAACATGATACCTTGGAGCAGGAAAATGTATAGGGCATTTTGCTTATTGTCAATAATGAGCCCTGGTATTGACTGAAAGTAAAACACAAGTCAGTATTTCTTGACACCTTTACAGAAAAAGTTTGGGAAGGTACATCTTCTGAAATCATTTTTACTATGAAAATTGTTACTTCGGTTTTCTGGAGTGAAAGAACCTTCAGAACTTACAGTATATTCTGGCAGTTAAAATTATGCTTAAAATACATCCACGAAAATGAAATGCCGGATAACCACATCTTAGCACTCTTAGTGATTCCACTTTGTAGTGACAGATGTCTGTGTCTCCTTTACAGGATAGATTTTGTGCCCCTTGTCTCTTCTGTCACTGAGCATTACGCAAAAGAATCCGACTCCGTCTTGTTTATTCCCTCTAGTTAGGTGTTTATGCAAATTGATAAAAAACCCCACTAGCTTTCTCTTGACCAAGTTAAAGTTAAGAGTCCCAGCTCTCTCAGCTTCTCCTCATATGTCAAATACTTTAAGCTCTCAGTCATCTTTGTGGCCTTCAGCTGGACTCACTTCAATAGGAAGGATCACCTCCCTCAGCCTCCTGGTAACGCTTGTCCTAATGAAGTCCAAGGTAGCGATTTGCTACAAAGGTACATTGCTGGCTAAGAGTGAGCTCATTGTCTACCAGGATGTTTAGAGCCTTTTCTGCAAACTGGAAAACCCCTTGGGAGTTGTTTGAGTATGGTTCAGATGGACCCTATTCTAAAGTGTTCTTCTTGTTAGTTTGACTTCTCCGGAGCAGGCAATTTAATCTATATTTTCCACGTTATATATTTTTTAACCATGTGTTATTGGTTACCTTAGGATGAGTATACTTCTGTAATTAAATATGGTTTTCTTCACCCTAGAAGTCTGCTGTAATCACTGAATTACCAATTCTTTCCCTGTCTTTTGGCATTGATCACCAATGGTGTTAGGTATGTTATGCCATATGAAATGTCAAGCTTCTGTTTCGTGTTTCCACACTAGAAAGGAATCTGTATTATCTACTATGCTGAAATCCTTTCGAGGGCAACAGCATAGCTACAACATTATCTTTTACATCCATTCATTACCTAGGAATTATCTCAATTCCTTTGGGAATCCAGACTTTAATTAATAGTGTGCTCCGTTTGCAAGACAAGGTAGGAATATCCAGCAATTTTATGAACTGTTCCACTGATTAACTAAGATGGTGAGCCTGATGGGTTTGCTGAGCTTTCAAGCCTATCCTGGTTTGAATGCATGCTACTTCCTCTGCCAGCTCCAACGGAGAAAGGAATTGATAAATACTGTAGATGAAGTGTGTCTCTCCCATGTGTGTTTTTTCTCTTATAACCTTATCGCGGAAAAATTGTGCAATTGGGTAACAATCATGAGCAATCTTTATCTTTTTTAACAACATATACTTCATAGATACATTACTGTTTATTAAAAAGAAGATAAAGACATATATTTTGCAACAATGCAAAATATGCTCTGTTTTTAAATGGCCTGGATTTGCTACAGAATTTAATTGCACAGCCTTTGACTGTCTCTTCCTAGAGAGTTCTACCTCTGCAATTTTTTTCATATTTTTATTAAAAATTCAAGTAGGGAAATGTTGTCATCTTCTGCAATCCCCATAATGTTTCCAGAGATGTGTAGAGTTAATTAAATTCAGTCTTCAAAGCTACATGTAAGGAACATTTCTCATGTATCTTTTCCATCATTTGTCATAGCTAAGGATCAAAATTAACCAAATATACATGCATTCTTTCCTATTCAACACAGGAGATTAACAATCTGAAGGAGGGAAAAAAGAAGTCCTTTTACATTAAGAAAATAAATTTATAATTATGTTATTTTATTTATGCAGAAAATTAAAGAAAATATTATATATTATACTGCATTTGTATATAACACACAGAATCACAGAATTGTTCAGTCTGGAAAAGACCATTGATTATTGAGTCCAACTGTAAACCTAGCACTGCCAAATCCACCACTGAACCGTGTCTCTGAAGTGCCACATCTACAGTTCTGCCCAAGTGCAGGACATAACGCTTAGACTTGTTGAACCTCATGCAATTGACCTCAGCCCATCAATAAAGCCTGTCCAGATCCCTCTGCAGTGCCTCCCTTCCCTCAAGCAGATCAACACTCCCAACCAATTTGGTGTCATCTACAAACGTACTGAGGGTGCTTTCAATCCCCTTATCCAGATAATTGATAAAGGTACTAAACAGAGCTGTCCCCAACACTGAGCCCTGGGGAACAACCGCTTGTGACCAGCTGCCAAATGGATTTAACTTGTTTCATCACAACTCTCTGGGCTCAGCCATGCAGCCAGTATTTTACCCAGTGAAGGGTATACCATGTATACCATGATTACCCTGTATACCATGGGTAATCCATGCCGGCTTCTCTAAGAGAATGCTGTGGGAGACAGTGTCCAAGTACATAACATCTACAAACTTTTCCTCATCTACTGGGCAGGCCACCTGATCATAGAAGGAGTAAGTTGGTTGAGCAAGACCTACCTTTCATGAACCCTTGCTGGCTGGGCCTGATCCCATTAGTGTACTGCACATGCCTTGAGACTGCACTCAAGATGAACTGCTTCATAATCTTTCCAGGTGCCAATGTCAGGCTGACAGGCCTGTAGTTCCCTGGATCCTTCTTCCAGCCCTTCACATTGGCAAGCCTCCAGTCATCCGGCACTTCCCCTGCTAACCAGCACTGTTGATAAGTGATGAAGAGTGGTTTGGCAAGCTTCCTCGGTACTCTCGGGTGGATCTCATCTGGCCCCATAGACTTGTGACTGTCCAGATGGCAGGGTAGGTCGTTAACTTCTTTCTCCTGGATTGTGGGAGGTTTATTCTGCTCTCTGTCCATGGCTTCCAGATCATCCAGCCAGGCAGATTTTTACCCAATGAAGAGTATGCCCATCTAAGCCATGAGAAGCCAGTTTTTCAGCTGCTTTAATGGTAAGGTGAATAGTTATAATAAAGGATACAAAATGGCCAGAAAAATACTAGTAACATTTGTCAAGCATTTTGTAAGGAACTTTTAAAAACAAAGCTATGGAATGGGAAAAATTAGTGTGATAAACAAAACCAGAAATACCCCAATTCATCAGTCATTCTGTTTTTACAACAAATAAAATGTTTATTTTATCTTCCATTACATTTAACTTCAATGTTACTTTATAGATGGATTTCAGAAACATTCCCAAGGAAGATACCCAGTTCACTGCTAATGACATATAAATTAAAAAAGAGATTGTATTAAACTATGCTATTACATTCTTGAAAGTACTGTTCACCCTATAAATATATATCACATATAATACATCCTACTGTCTGAAAAAATAAAAAGATATACATTTCTTACACGCACAGAAATGCACACGAAGAAAAAACCGTAAAAGCCAGCAGATACCCAGCATAACGAAAAGCACAATTCACTATCTTCAAAGAGTGGAGAAGCACAAATTACCTGAAATGCACAGGGATGTAAAATTACTGCCCATGTACCCTGGAATTCTAGGAATGTTTACTGATGAACAAAATATTATTTTCAGATCTTCTTTCTTTCTGCTTTTGGTTAGCTCCAGTATAAGAATAAAAAGCTGAAAGTTCACAGAACTAACTTTAGGCATATTTTCTTGACAGGGGAACAGTGGATTATTTTCTGCCTCCTTTAATTCTTAGTCATCCTAAAGTCCACTAGGTGAATTTATCTCATGTGTATGGAAATGAATACCATGAACAAGAGTAGCTTTATATGAGAACAAATGATTTATAGTAACAATTTAAAAAATGGTCAGGTTAAAAAAGTCAATAACAGGAAACTTTGTCTAGATTATTGGAAAAAAAAAAGTAAAGTGAGCTCATTTTAATAAAATCAATATGAAATGAATGAGCTGATGATTGTGATATGATTACCTGCAGTTAAGCAAGTCATTAAAAAAAATATGGTGGATGTTGCAAATTATCTTTGTACAGCTTTTGACTTTGAAGAGAATATAGATTTTGTGGATTTCAGATACTAATTGTTTTCAAACCATTAGAGAAGTATTGCTTGTGGTGCCATTATTTAAGATATTGATTGTGTCAGTTAATGAGATGCATGACCAATAACCAAAATTATAAGGTATTACTGTTATCTAAATGTATTTCATGATGTACACCTCACTATTGGAATATATTGACCAACACAGATTTGAAAGACATTTTCAGTTGTAACTTCCTGGTACACAATTTACTACAATGTAAATGGTTTAGTAGTGAATTTATTCAAAATTTCTACATTGATTTCTTCAGTTTATGACTATTTCTGTTATTAGAATTCCTTAATCCCCTTGTTTTCCTTTCTTACTCTGTCTGAAACATGCATGCCTCCAACTTAAAAGCAAAACCCCAAAACACACCACCAACACCACCCCCCAAAAAAACCCAAACAAAACCCTCAACTCCTCCCTACCCAAAAACCACAAAAAAAAAAACCCAAAATGAAGGAAAAGGTCTGCAGCTTCCATCTGCTAGTGATTAGTAATTTTAGTACATTCACAGTGATATTTGGCACCTCTATTATCCTCAGTGGCATCTATGTAATGATTCTAAGGTACAAAATTCTTTATCTTGATAATTACAAAGACATAATCTGGAAGAGTGGAAAATTTATCTATCTACAAATTAAAAGAGCTAAGATAAAATAAAATAAGCTTAAAGCATAAAGTACTTCTGTTTTTAAAAGTAAGCTAAATGAAAAATATTTTAGAAGTGTGTATGAGGGGTAAACAAAACATGCTGTTTCTTTATGTGCCTTTTGAGTGAAGACTGATCTAAGAGACCACAATAGAGTCGATGCACTGCTTCGATAATGAAGATCAATGTCGACAGGAACGGTGGGCTAGCAGCAACTCCCTTTAAACTTGTATGACAGTCAAGTATAGGGGAAAACAAGAGGAGAAAGAAGAATAGAAAGTATTGGATAAGTTTCTAGTGAGTACTCCAAGGGCTGTGGGCTCTGAAAGTATTTGATACCTCCAAGCTCATATTAACTGCTCAAACCTGCCCACATCCACTTCAAAAATTCTGAACAACACACTGAGACCTCTGTATTATGATAATTTGTAGTATTCTTTTCTATTTATGAGCCAGAATTCACTCTGCATGACAATCTTTTTCCACCTCTCTGACGATAAAAACAGGTAGGAGATTCTCTGTGTACTTTATGTCCAGTTTAGAATCCATTGTACAGATTCAATATACATATTCCTTTCTGTGTGCAGTAAAATGATCAAGATGAAGATCTCTGTCTTAACTATATAATTACTCGGTACTAAATTAATCAATTAAATTTTGTATGAGAAATAATATTTCCAAATATTTTATATGTATCTAATTCCTTAGGAGGAAATTCAGTAATTTCTAAGCCTAGATTAATTTTATTGGTGTCACATTCACTGTTGTTCTACTTGTACATATATGATATCAAAACCAAGTGTTGGATCATCAGCACCATGTATATTATTTTATAACTACAAACTCTTATACCTCTTTAAAACCTTTTTGATCTTAAAAAAACCCCAAAGCAGGTCATTCGTGCAACATAAACTGTTCCATGTAAATTTTTACAGTTGGTGATTTTACTGTAGTTTGAAATGGACTTCTTGTTGTTGTCTTTCTTAGATGTAGGGAAGGTTGCAAAGATATAAACAAGCATATATATCTCCTTATTACAAAAGTATTCTTTTGGTTCACATCTTTCAGAAATTTGCTTATATACTATTATCCTAAAAGATGTCCCACTCGAGAAATCAGATGTCAGAGTAACACTTAAGTCTCACTTAAGAAGCATATGTTTACACAGTTTCAATTCTTCAGTGAATGGCAAGGCAAGAAATAGAGGAGAAAAAAAAATGACCATTGTTAAATATAAAAAAGTGGATCATTTGCATTCTTTAAAAAACTGTTTTGAAGTTGTCTAAGACAAGAAACAGATATATATAATCATGTCTTTATGAGGAGCTTTCTGTGTGATGTTTCTGAATAATAATGGCCTTATTTCTTCCCATCACAGAATTACTGAGGTGAAGATAAGAAACAGAAGATTAAAGAAATGCATGCATATATATATAGTTCACTGTTGATCTTGAAAAATTGTGATCTGACAGCAAGCTACAGTGTATCATATTCATAATAATGCAGTTAAAGAGAATTATGCCTTTCAGGTAGCTTTGGAAACAACAGACTTAATCTGTGGTACATGGAGGAGGCAAACATCAGAAATTAAATATTTGCTCTTCATTTGATTGCTAGCAGCCACTCCTTGTGTATCTCCAGTGATTACTAACTTGAACTTCGCAGCAATGCTCACTGCAAATAGTTGTATCTTTGCAGAGCCTAATAATGTCAAAAGTATGGATCAAAATTGTCACCTTGGAGTAAATGTGAAAACTTGCAGTATATATTCTGTACAATTAGCATGGCTCTGTATTTTGAGATTACAGTGTTATCTATTAAAAACAAACCAAACCAGCAAAATCTCAAATCCAAAAGCCTTTCAGTAAATAAGAGCCATGAAGGACTTCTATGCAGAAAAGTAAGATAAGTGGAAACAATCTAGAAAGAGTATATAAGGAATAAACATTACGTGTAATTTCTTGCCTTGTTTTCTGACTAATCTAGGAAGCTGTAGTACAGTCAGTACACTGCTTAAATGGTGAACAATAATGAAGTGAGGCATGGTAGGCTAACAGCTTCTGTTAATCTCCAAAGAAATGGAGAGGATGGTATCTACTTCCTATGGTCCTGTTATGATGTCAGTGAGCCATTCAGAGAAATATCATCACAAATAATAATGATAATGCCTTATGATTTTGAATTAATCTTCAGATATGAGAGTCAGTCTTGCGTTACTCCTAAGTTTCACTGCATAAATGGATAAATAAGCAACATTACCCTTCAGAACATGCAATATTAAAGGTAAAAATTGTTTCATTATGCCAGTTTTCTGTATTTATTTACATATCAGAATTTCAGGCTTTTACGTCTCCAAGAGACTTTCAGCAGTAGCAATGAAATTTCATCATTATTTGATTTCATTTGCCGTTGAAAAATGTGATTATCTTCTCAGATACATCTAACCTGCATGACATTGTTGTCCTGAGAAAGAGTTCCTCTCCATAAAAGGATTAAGGAGGAAATTTTTCCTGACTATTCATCATAACAAGACTCCCTGTATTTTAAGAACAAAACACACCTTCAGGAGTCATTGACTCCTTTCAAAATTGCCGTTCTGGAAATGGACTTGGATCTATCCTTCTGGACCCACAAGACAAATTCACCATTCTGTGTTTGTGCATGGGGTTTTTTTTTGTACATGTACACACATATATTTTAAATGTTTGGACTCCAGAAGGTTAGGAGTTTTTATTCAGAGCCACCTGACTCAGCAACTACTGCATGATTATTAGTTAGGATTTCTAGAATATAGTCAAATCCTAAAAAAATAAGGATTTCATACTGATTTGTGTTCTTTCAAGTTTATAGATATATTTTATTTTTTGCTTGGATAAATTCCATGAATATTATAGTCAACACATTATCTGTGTCTTGTTGATAAAGTGACCAACTGCCCTGGCTAACTGTGGCAGCAAACTTTATTCTGTCTTTTTCTGCAGTTCTTCCTTATGCTACAGTGCATTTTCTCATACTCACATATTCAGAAAATTTCAAGTTTGATTAATGTTAACATTTAATAAGGTAGGAATGGTAGCAGTAGTTACTTGCTTACCAATAACATCACAAAGAAAATAGATGCTAACACATCAATTAATTTTCCTTGATTTTACAACTACCTCTTGTATTCACATTGTTTTCTTTAATTTGTTGTTTTTCTTGTTTTAGATTTGGGGTTAAATTTTATAAGCATCCAAGGGTCTGTCAACATGACATGAGGCTTTCAGACACAATCTCATCTATTAATTTTTTAATCTTCTTTGTCATCACATCATTGTCAACATTTTTTCTGTGGTAGCTGATCCAAGGAGCTATAGAGAAATGTTATCAGTTGACTGCTTTTTAAGGCAGAAGGATAATTTTGCTTGTTTCTTTGCTTGTTATTTATAATTACTGTATAAATTAGCCGGAGGTATGTTTCCCTCTGATGTATATAGGGGCCAACAAGGAAGATAAATTCCTAACCTGTGACCAAGACCTCCGCAGAATTTATTTGATTTGATTTATAAACATTATATTTATCCATTCTCTCATTTGGTCTAAACATTTCTCATTCTTTACCTAGTTCTGAGTTATCAATTTACACCTTATTCTGCATATCTTCTGAACTATTAAGAAGATATTGTACACCCATGAATCATTATATGCTTGACTTATAAACCAATAACTTTCAAATTCAAGATAAGATGCTCCTTATAATACATCTCATGCTTTATCTTGTAATTATAGAAATATCTATCTTGTAAACTATCAAAGTATTCATACATAACTTTGAATTTATCATAAATAGAATTAAATGACACGTAACAACAAACAAATATGAGGGGTAAGTTTGGTGGCTTTAAAGGAAATTATGAATAGCCAAGATATTTTTCTTTTATAAAAGAAATTTTTTAATAAAACTTTTTATAATTTTTTTTTTTATTAAAAAAAATTCTTTTATAAAAGAAAAAAAAATGAGCACGATTCAAATACACACAAATAATTTTGGGACAACATTCCCTTTAGCAGTGTGCTGTGACCATAAAGCACACAGAAAGTATCTCAAAAGGTGGATGCATTTATTTTTTTTTTAAATATATAAGACTAAGAGCTTAAATTAAGTTAATTTCTAGGGTGCTTCCATCAGAGTGAAAGACACATACAGGGGGACATTTTTTCATCTTAAGACAAGGGGTAGAAGGGAGGTAAGGTTAAAAATTCTGATTCTTCACCATTAACTGCAGCAGAAAAATAGATTCTTGTCACTAAATTCTCAACTTTTAGACCAATGAAATTAGAAGTGAATGTCATAGACATGGTCTTGCAAATCCCTAAATTAGCGCATCTCAGCTCTTCTAAGTGTTGTGTAAACATGTCATATGAATGACGATCTGGGTTTACAGCATCCAGTGACTGGGTTGTTTTTTTAAAAAAAAAAAGTTCTATCTTCTCTACTGATACTTGATTCACGGGCAAAGAAAAAGTGCTGTACTGAAAAAGAATGTTTGAAGAAAAATTCCTATAGAAGCTGCAGGCAAAGTTAACTCTTTAAAGTTATCTCATCCTCCTTACTTCTACCCAGCTTCCACAATTCTATAATAATCTATTAATTGTCAGATAACATATTGTAAAACAAAGAAATAAAAACAGAACATGGTACAAAATGAGAGGGACAATGGAGTTTAGGGAATGCAACTTTTGTGTGTTGAAACCCTTCAAGTTATATTTCTGTACCAGCTAAATTTCATAGGGAAAATTAGAGTAAAAGACCACCTATAAAGGATCAGAAGATTGGGATTGCTTTGAAAGATAACAAGATTAGAGTTTTTACCCAATTTGATTATTTTACATGCTCGGATCCCATCCGTGTAAAACATGGACTTAACTGTTTTTTTGCAATTCTTGTTTCTTCAGTAGTGCTGTTTTCCAGTTTTCTAGACTTCAGAATCTATACACTTTGATTTTTTCTTCCCTTGTTACTATACTCACAAAGTCAGATTGATTTTGAGATGAGACCACACTGACAGAAAGATAAGCCTTTACAGTCTTTTTGCAGGGTTAAGTTCTTGATCTCTGTGTGTAATAACACTGACCTATTTTTGATTCTGAAATGCCTGAGTTAAAAAACTTAGGTTTTTTTCTGAGTATGAACCAGTTTTCTACTGAGTTTGGTACTTTCTAACAAGTTTTCACATTCTTCATAGAGCCTGACACTTAGAGAACAGCAAGATAAAAATTATGCTTTATTGCAGTTTTCTTAGTTAAATTGCCACCCATGAACTAAAGTCAGGGAAAATCACAATTAAGGGAAAAAAGTTGACATTAAAATTTTTAATAAAAAATATTAAATTTTGAGCAATGGCTTGGATTGTCTTATTTTATCCATCAAGTTCACTGAACTTTGAGATATATCTGTTTTACAGATGTGTACTATAACTATTTTTATTCATATATAACATTCCTAGTTATATGGTAAGATTTTTTTAGTATAAGCTCTCACTTGAATGTAGGTCCTTGTATCTATCTTAATGCTGAAAAGAAAATAAGGCAGTACATGATCCCTTACCTTCTTTTTCCCTTCTGGCAAGAGGTATTACAAGTATCTTTATCCATTCTTCCCTTAGGAGTATTGATTTCAATGAGGAATCCATAGAGATGTGAGAATAAGGCCTTGGCATAGGAAGAATTCCCAGAGTTTTGACTGCCTAAGCTCAAGGCCTTTGCAAGAAGTGAGTCAAACACAGAAAAAGGAGAATATTGTTTTCTGTTAAATAACGGATATTGAAAACTTCTGAATTCTGATAAAACTGTCAGTATCTATGAATTCAGAAAGGATGGAAAAAGAGTACAAAAATCTAGAAGGGACAATACCAAAGCACCTAATTTTTACATGTAATAGTTTTGTTTTCAGACGTGCCTTTTGTTAAAACAAAAGGATAACCAAACCTAAACATAAAAAAAAAAGTCTTATGCTTCAAGTTGAATTCAGAGTTTCAGATGGCAGTAACAACTTTGATGTCTCTCTACAGATTTATTTCTTTTAAAGAAAACAAAGTGAATTTCTGATCCTTATATTTGGCCATAATCAGAGGAGCCCTGCTCTGGCATTCTGTTGCCTGAACCTAGTCTCCAGATACGTCATTTACTTGTACGAGTAAATGACTTGATACGATCCAGCTTTGTTCCAAACTAAAAGGAACTCCCATTCACATTAAGATTTTTCTAGACACTAAAGGTCCACTTCTTAAAAGTCACTCTCAGTCAGGCCCCAGTCAGAAGATACTTGTAGTTGACTGTCATATTTTTCCCGGTTGACAACGTAGCCATATTAAAGCCCTCTTCTTACCACTTCACCCAACAATCTGTGTCCTTCAATGGTGTATAATATTTTGTGAGTGTTAGAATAAAATTATTTGTACTGAAAATGTAGCTGCAAACCCACAGAACAACCCTAATATTTGGAAGTCTACTTAAATCTGGTTTATAAATTATGTTCTAAAGCTGTTCTCTTATTCTATGTGAAAACCTACTTAAAACAAAAGACAAACAAAAAGAAATCTGTAGGATTGTCCTATCTTGTAGAGGAAAATAAATATATAAAACTCTCTGTATAGTATTAAGTAAATTTTTAAAGTTCAATTAGTTTTGCAAATTGAATTGAGGCTACTCTTAACATAAGTGTGAATTTCTCTTTCAGTTACACTCTTTTGCGTCATGAGATACTCTCTCTTAACTTTTACAATAATGACTGATATATGGTTTGTTACACTTAGAATTTTAAGGTTAAAGGTACTCATCTTCAGATTTTATGCATAAATCAATTTCTGCCAATTTATCTTAATCTATTTCATCGTAAATCAAAAATCTTCAGTGCTTAAAATAAAGATCTTGCATATAGAAATCTATGACATAGGTTAGTGTTCAGTTTTCTCTGTGTTGTATATATCACTTTTGCCATCTCCAGTGTGAAAAATGTGTAATCTCTTGTGTATAGTTATTTTTAACTAACTATTCAAACCGGCCTTTTAGCTAAATACCCAGTTGTATCAAATTTTTAATTAATTTATGCAGGTTTTATTATCTGGGTCACAACAATGTCATTGAACACTCAAACTTCATTTGCAATCGGTCTAGATTAAGTTGTTCATTGCAATAATTGACCCTTTATTTCTATACAGACCAAATGAATCCCTAAGGAACTCCACACTCTTATAATCATACAACTGGGAAATATTTTAAAAGCAACCAACCAATATTTTTTGTTCATCCTGGTATCCCATTTTTGTGGTCTCGAAATGCAATGCTGATATTGGGTAAAAATAGTGGGCAAAATTGCTTTTAATCTATATATCAGTTGAGAGAATATTGGAATTCCAGATTAGATCATATAGCACTTAGTCCTGTACTCTTTCCTAAATACGAGTTAATAATACAAGTATCAGTTCCTATACAAGGTACCTGATTACGTTCTACAGTAATTATTTCTATTATTAACTTCTAAAAAGATTGCTTTTTTTTCTGTTCTTTAAACAACAAAATTTTTCATATCTTCGACTTATTTTCCTCAATGTAATTGTACATATGTCTTCATTTCCTAATTTATTTCAGTGAGGAAACTATTTTAGGTTTTCAGCTGCTGCCCTTTGATGTAAATTACAAGTCAAGCCAGTGAAAAATTCATGGATTTGGCACATCTATTTGAAGTTATAATTTAGACTAAACTGACTCAATTTGAAGAATACGGACAAATACAGTATAATATAAAGCAAATACGAATCCAGGACTTTTCAGTAATGCTGCAGGCATAACTAACTTCATAAAGAAGACCTTTCTTTTGAGAAGACAAAGACATGGAGAACAGTGCACTTGTGAAATCTGCTGTACTTTGATTTATTTGCAACTTGAAATGGCAGTGAGCTTCCATGCAATAAAAAGCGAAACTAAAAATAAGAAAATAAGCACACAAACAGACTGAGCACAAGTCTGAACACTTCATGTAAGAAGTAATAGGTTCAGGTTCACACTCTAAAATTTGCCATTTCTTGACTCTGTCTTTCTATCGCAGATTAGCTTCTTAATACTGGGACAGTCCCATTGCTCCCCAACTTATATTAAAGTGCTATAACCCTCCCTCCTTCTTTTAGATGAAGCCGAGCAGAAGTACCTATTTGATTTAGCAGTGATTAATGCCTGGAAGCTTCAGAACTTTTGGAAAAATAATATAATAATCTATATACAAAGTGCTGAAATTTTAGTGATCCACCAGAGGGAAATGAGCAAAGAGGCACAGTGGGATAATTGGAGATTAACCCAATTAGAACGTGTAAAGGCAGCGAAAGTCAAACTGAAAATAGAAGATATTCCTATATACACTGTATAAATGAGCCATAAAACTCACCATCAAAGTCTGTAGGTTAGACTGAAGCTTGGTGGGACACAAAGGGAAATACCCTCATTTACTTTAGCTAGAACAAAGCATTGATCAGGAATATGTTCTGTAATATGCCAGATGAAACACAAAAGTTATAATTATACGGCAATGTCACTGCTTAAGAATTGCTTTACCACAAAGTTTTAGACTACAACAGGAGACAGCTGCCATATTTCTGGCCACCCAGTTTTCATTCATACTTCCAGACTTTTAATAGGAGAAGGCCAATTAAAGGATAAGATTTGCAATCACACTGCGAAAGCAATGAAATTTAATTCTGTCACCCTCTCCTCCCTCTGTCTCCACTAAGAATTTGTTTGGGGAAGTTAGCAATTCCAGGGAGAGAATTTTGAATCCCTGACATTTTAGTTGGTACCCAAATTAGGGAATAAGGCATGTTTCTCATATATGACCTTTTCTAATTGAAACAAATATATGATAACCACCACTGTATTCCTTGCATATGAATCAAGGCTTTGGTTTTACAGCTATACCAGTTTACTGTTTGTGACCAAATACTGATTCAGAATCTGGTCCACTGCCCTGAATCTAACATGCACTTGTTCTTACACATGCAGTGTAAATTAATAGCTGGGGTAGTAACTAAACATTTCCAAGTGTTTTTGTCCATCAGACTTTTGTAACCTTATTAGTCTAAAAAATAACATTAATAGCATTGTAAAGTGTCTGTGTTTTTTCCAGTTGCTTCTATCTTTATAAGAATCTCACAGAAAACTAGAATTGTAAACTAGACTAACACTGTCCACAGTGCATAAGATACAGAGTTTTGTTCTATTGCAGAGGATGGAACCAGGCTGAAGACCTAGATAGAAACATTACAGCTGTTTTAATATTCTTTAGATAAATATAAAGAAAAGATAAAGAAACACGTTTTTTACCTTTATGACCTCTGCCCCTTCTTAAAAATATATAAGTGAGAGTTCTAGGTAGAAACAATCTCCTCATTACTTAAAGGTTCTTCACTCCACAATGCAACTTTATGCCATTCTCAATCTGACTTTAGTTTCTGACATATGAACATCTTTTTATACTGTTGTGGCAGACAGCCAGTTCTAACCTAAAACATACCTTAAAGTTTATGAAGCCATTTACGGATTTATACAGAATGTGGGCATCCAATGTAATGTTTCAAGTTGAATTGCTTCTAAATTCTTACACTAGATAGAAGATTTTTTTTTAAGTTTCTGTGCAAGAGATCCATGAAAAGTGGTGTCCTTCAGGGGTCCGTACTGGGACCAGTGTTGTTTTATATCTTCATCAATGATGAATCAGCAGGGCAAGGGAAGTGATTCAGCCCCTCTACTCCTCTCTTGTGAGACCTCATCTGGAATACTGCGTCCAGTTCTGGAATCCTCAACATAAGAATGATATGGAGCTGTTGGAACGGGTCCAGAGGAGGGCTATAAACATGATCAGAGGGCTGGAGCACCTCCCATACCAGGACAGGCTGAGAGAGTTGGGCTTGATTGGTCTGGAGATCAGGAGGTCTTTATATCGTCCTTCCACTGCCTGAAGGGAGCTTACGAGAAAGCTGGAGACTGTCTTCTTATGAAGGCTTGTAGTGATAGGATGGGGGGGAATGGCTTTAAATTGGAAGGGGGAAGATTTAGATTAGACATTAAGAGAAAATTCTTCACCAGGAGGGTGGTGAGGCACTGGAACAGGTTGCCCAGGCAAATTGTTGATGTCAAGTCTTTGAAAGTGTTCAAGGCCAGGTTGGATGGTGCCTTGAGCAGCCTGATCTAGTGGGAGGTGTCCTTGCCCATGGCAGGGGTGGTGGAACTAGATGATATCTGCTTAAGGAAAAGGGAAATAACTCTTTTATTTCAAGAAAATCTATAGCAAAAATGTACCTCTCTCAGTAGGAAAGTTACTTCTAAATAAGCTAAGAATTTGCTAAATAATGCAGTTAAGTCATATATATGAAGATTTCTATTGCTTTAAAAAGACAAATGTTAAATTTTTCACCAGAATATCCCACCAATTTTTGCATAAACATAAGAATCATCAAAAGAGTTTTTGTAATTGTTATTTCCCACCAGTCTTCACTTTTCCAAGACTGAAAGATATTTCATATAGCTAATTCTGATTAGCCTTATTTTGTGTAATTGCTATAAATTTGATTCAAGAAGCAAACACATTTCAGGTGAAAACAAATTCCTTGCAAATCTCCACACATGCAATAAGACTAAATTGTGCAAGCCACCTGAGAAAACATATCAAAACATTTTCTACTTACTGCAAGACTTAAAATTTCAGGACTTCAATTTTACAGCTGTTGTGTGCTAAAATTAGGCAGCACCTTTCAACAGTAAATACATTTACCATCGCCAAGTGCTCTGCATTTGATAACAATATGTAATGCAGTCTTTGATATATCTGTCATAAGCCTTGATACTCTTATCTGCATTGAACTATGAATTGGCTTATTACACAGTCTCAACGAGCCCAACCATCATGTTTGATATCATGTAATCTGTGCCACTCCAGACATAAAATACCAGCTGTTACATTTTTAAAAGTTGCAGCTTCAAGGAAATCAAATTTTATGGCCTATCCCTTACTCCATCTCTTGCTCCCATACCATCCCAGAAGTGCTGACTAGTCATTAGAGTCATGATAAAAATGTGTGTGAATTAAAATATCCATACATCTAATTTATGTCACTCATAGTGCCAGCCACGGTTCTCCCATAGGCTGCAACACAGAGCAGACAAAGAGTGTTCTGGGCAAGGAACCATTTGCCCTTCAACGCACACCTACCATATCCCCATCTGAAGGTACAAATTGATTGACACCAAACTGCCGGGAGGAAAAAAAAGGTGACTTTATTGGCATTCCACAGCACTGAAGTTAGACAGGACTAAACTCTGTTCCACTGACTGAAAATTACATTCTGGTCACTAGATCAGGACAGAAACCTTGTCTTTGTCTATCTATTAACTTCTCACTAAAATAGAGGAATTATAGACTGTCAGCAGGTTTGTCTGTCTGTCTGTCTATCTGTCTATCTATTTTTGCCCATGAAGAGCTTAGCGATGCAGGTAACCTCAGTCAGGTAAAAAAAAAATATCTAGCCTTACAGCATCATCCGGCCTTGTAGCCAGGCTCATAAGTGAGTTCTTAGTGAATTAATTAATACATTTCATAAATAAAATAATATCTATTTCATACCATGATCAAAATCTATTCAATATTTCATGCAGTTCCTCTTTAATTTAATATAGTCCAGCTTCTGCCAGTCTAATTCAAATGAACAGTATTCAAAGACTGACCCTATTTTTATTATATTTTGAATTTAGTTTTAGCTAAAATTTAATCTGGAAAAGAACCATAGCTTATATGAATTCTATAGCTTGTACTTTCCTAATATGCATTTTATTTTCTTGCTTTTCTTAAAGGACTAGATAGTCACACTATGATCCTTCTGTTCATCTGTTTTTTGGGTTTTATTTCCTGCCAAAAAAAAAAATATACTCTAAAAATAGAAAGATTGCAGATTTAGAAACTTAATTCCCATGTCTCTGAATACTTTAAAAGGGATCAGTAGTATTTGTGATGCAGCAGGGAAATCCAACACTGAAAGCTGAACAGATTAACACCCTTACTGACAGCAGAAGTAAAATATATGGCTACAGTTGCAAGTTTCTGTGCTATACTACTGGCCTGTACAAGCGGCCATAAAACTCTTCTGAAAGCTTTCTTAACTTTCCTATCTATCATAGGTATAAAAAGGATATTTATCACTAGAATTAGTATGGTATATTTATTGTTTTATTAGCAGGAAGTAAAAATGTTTTTAATAATGTAAATCTATGCAGAGGAAGATCCACTGAGGTGTTTTAAGCAGGGATATGCTGAAAATAATAAAGAGTTAAGAAATATCACTCTCTGAACATAATTGTACAATTCTATGCAATTATACACTGTATTTATAAAAGTAAAGATTATAGAATATATAATATCAATTTATTTATATAAGTAAAAATGGCTTGTGTCATAAAACTAAAACCCCACAGTTTAAAAATTGAGAAAAATTAATCCAGTTGGTACCAATTTCTTAAATCTGCTTGTTAAAAAAGTGAAAAAATGGACTTTCTTGATAAAAAGCTTTTGTCAAAACTACTACAAAAGGATATGCTCACATAATAAAGAAAACACAAGCGATTAGAATGAATGAAGATAGCCTGGAGGTGAATGACCACTAACATTCATATTGACTTTAGTTGAAAGGCTTTTCACTGCTTTCTGAAATTTCACTTACTAACATACTTACTGATTTCAAAAGTCAAATACAAGTGCTGTGTCTAACAGCCTCGTGCAATCAAAAGGAGAGAGGAACATAATCTCTAAAGATATTTTTGGCAATTTTACCCAATTTTAACTGAAAATCTTTGCAATGTACCTAAGAATTAAGCTACCTAGATATACTTGAAATTAGTATGCTTCTTAATTGAAGAAATCCCTTTTATGTGTGCATCATGAATAATGAGAACCATGAGAGTAGCTATGTTATATCTAGAAAAGGAAAATCTTATTATTTTCCAATCAGTTATCAGCTGTGTTATGCCCTAAAGCTTGATGTTTTATTCCTATTATCTTAATTTTTCTGCAGGAAAAAAACCCACTTGTCCATATATATTTATGCTAACCATTTTGGCTGAAATTTTCCAAAGAGCTTCAGGGAGTTGAATTCAGTCAGAGGTTGTTGTCTAATGCCTTTAAATCCTTTTGGGAACATTATTTTTAGATATCTAATCCTTTTGCTGAATATAATTCTTGACCCACTGGTATCCTATGGCAAGAATTTTTCACAGGTTTCTTTCTTTGTCCTCTTTCTCAAAATAGTATAACATTTATATGTATATATAATATGCACATATATTAAATACTAGTGGAGAAACAGATGAAAGATGAAATAGTTCCACAGGAAACAAATGAAAAAAAAGAAGTTTGGTACCAAATATTTTCTATTTATATTTCTATCTAGCAGACAGTGTTTCCTCTATGAAGTCAAGAAAAAAAATGAAGACTGTGAAGGCAAAACAATGTATATTTTGTTCCTTCTTATTAAGTTTAGGGATTCAAAGTTGCCATAGCGACCTCTTAGCTTTTGCATAAGATATGATAGATTTGAACGCAATAGAAAGTAGATGACAACAGCCAAAGCAATTGTCAAGTATTCAGGTGATGTCGTCTCATTTGGAAATGGTTACTGTATATAGTGCAGGTACATGCTTCATTTCTCCTGCAAGAATAGCTGACAGGAGCAGCTCATACTTCGACAGACAAATTGGAATAGGGCACTTCTTCCCAGCCTTAGAGCTGAAATGACAGCATGCCTTCTTAATAAAAGCATAACATACGTTATTTAAGGGGTTCCACATACATGCATACATCCATATAGAAGCAAAAGAATGTGTCTTACTTTAAGAACCAGGAGCATACTGGCATTTTCCAAATTGGCAGGCCAAATCAGCTTCTGTTGTGACCTTGTTTATTCCTATTAGCTGGATATTAGACAAGAATTGTATGCCACCTTAACAAGGGCTTTTGTTCCTCTTATGCTGTTATTGAATCCTATTGAAGTGATGGATGGGAATGGTGCATGTCTGAATAAGCAGGGTGAATCATCCTAATGAATTATCTACTGCATTGCAATATGCTATGGGTGAAACGACTTACTCATTCCGTATTAACTGATGTAACTGCTTCATTTCAACAGCTTTTCATAGTCACCATCACCCAGAAAGGCTGGTGTTTATACCTCTCACAGAAGGAATATTTATCTGACAAACTGTGTTGGATGTATGAAACTTCATGGTAACAAAGCAGAGCCATAAGCATGTGCATATCAGTAAAATGCAGCTCTGGGATCCCACTAAGAGTCCAGCTTTTCTTTACATTCAGATTTATTTTTTTCTGCTGCATTTTTCCTTAGGCTAAATCAGCTCACTGCAGCATCTTATTAACCATTACAGCCTCTTAGATTTAGTCAGAGAATCTAATTAGACCCATTCTCCTAAAGATTTCCTGGTCACTTTAGTGCCATTTTAATACTAATGCTTATTTTGACGTATATGTCTAGAACTATAAACAAACTTCAGATTTATTTTGTTTGGTGGTTCGTTTTGTGGACTTTTTCTTTAAAATCATGTTTGTTTACAAGCAATTTATTCTGTAAATGCTTTTTATGTTCTGAGATCTAAGTCTATGTTTTCCTGTATGTTTGCTGTCTTTCAATACGCTGTGCCTGTTTGCATATTTACCTTTTTGTTGACAATTAACTCTGTTGTCAACAAAGTGAAATAGTTCTTTTGACGTAAATTAGTTACAAATCTCAGTTAAACCCAAAATAATCACTCATTGCTTGTCAGCACTGTATGTGGTTTACAAAAAGGCAATAATTTGAAAAACGTTCTACAGAAAAATCATTTTCAGAAATGAGCACAAGTGGGTTTTAAATAGAAAGAGGCAGCAAAGATTTGAAGAATGATTTGTGTACTTAAGGAAAAGTTGGAAATAATAAGAAAAATTCCCATGTGGCCTAATTTATATGTGCATGTAGTCATGCAACAATAATTTAGGTCTCATTGGAGCCTTGTAAGACACTATTGAGCTAGGCTGTCTCAAGGCAGTGCTAGGCACCCCAGCCAAAAGAAGTTATTAATTAAATCCATAGCAGACATAAGATGGCACAACTCCATCAACTTTGATGGGATTCCATTCTTCACATTGACTGAACTTGTAGTGCACTTGTGAAGAGTTAGTCATTTTCTGGATAAGAAGGAATGTGATATTCAATTCTCTTGCATGGCCACCATGTCCATTTAGGGAAAAGTTAGACAGGCAATACAAAGTAGTAATGGAGTAAAGAAATCACTACAGATAGTGTTTTAAAATCATGCCAAGGACTGCAAGTTTCAGTATTTTTTTAGAAGATCCTAAAAATATTTTGGACTAGGAACTTTGTTCTTTCTGTGATCGAGAAGATGCTCAAACATTTTCTTCTCAACTCTGCAGAATTCTATTTCATGGGGAACATACTATAAGGGCATTGTGGACATTAATGCTGCCCAGGCATACTGTTAATGGAGCTAGTGATAATTACAGTAAGAAATACTGCACTTTTCATTTCCTGTCAATAGCGAAAAGAATACTTGGCATGAGGGTGTGAGTTTTATTTGCCCTCATTTGTTCATTATGCAATATTTTATTTTTATTATTTTTATTTAGTGCTCTAAGGGAAATAAGTGCATTCCATTAGATTATTTTATATTTTTTTTCTGGAAGAAAAGGTGTACTGCCTCTAGGTTAGTACTTAACTTTTGTGCTTTGAACTGTCTACTTCATACCCACATGAGTGCTGTGAAACACTCATTGTATGGGCAACGGTGATGTATGTTTGAACAGTAGGAAAGTTCCTTTAGTATGCTCTTTTGGAATTTATTTGTATGAAAGCATCTCATCATTTTACTGGATGCAATCTACTTTGAAATTCTTCTTATTTAAAAAATTAACTATTAAAAATCATATATTTAAACTTTTATAGCTGACTATCTGCTGTTAATTTTACCTAGTAGCCTGATGAGTTGGAAATGCTTCCACAGAATAGGCATGACTGAGAATGGTTATATAAATAGCTTTAGCTGAACTTTCCTTTTAGGTGAGAGAGAAGAAACCAATAATTCTGTCAGTACTAGATAAACTGTTCCAGAAGGTGAAGGTATAGTTTTGATATGGATAAAAAATGCAATTATGAGGAGAATCAGTAAGATTTTGATACCTACCATTTGCTGATACCTACCTAGAATTTGCTGTTGGCGGCCAAGTACAGAAATCACTGAAGATTTAAAAATCTGTCCTCTCCTGCAAGCTATGGTGTAGTACTGAGACACCCATATTTTCAATTCACCTGAGAAGTAAGTTTGCTCTGATATTGCTGACATCCAAAACATTCAGTAACTATTCTCTAATTAAAATGTAAATTTTAGTTTCTAGGGGTTTTAATGTGTATATTGAATATATTAAAATTAACATGAGATTTTCAAAGGTGAAATTTGAGTTCCTAGTTGGAAGATCACATTCTTATCTTTTAACTTTAACTAGAAATTAATATTACCTTTTGCTTAAAGGCAGATTTGTCCATTTTGAGCTTATTTATTTCAGCTTGGTGAGTGCAGGCTTCATTATGAACTAAAAGAATGATCCGAGGACAATACCTGAGTACAGAAGGCTGAGACACATCGGAATATCCAGATAGTTCAGTACAGAATGGTTTTAATTTAAAACAAAAAGAGTACTAAGAGAATTGATTAAATATGACAAGAAAAACAGCAACAGCAAAACCCAAACCAAAAAAAACAAAATAACCCAAGAATGTCTTCTAAGCTTTCTCTTACTTTATCAGCCATCATGAAAATTCACTCAGTTCATATTCAGAGTTCATATTATCTATTTTATTTATTGCTATTTCAATTTTTTCATTTTAATGAAATGAAATTAAATCAAATTACTTTTACAATTAAATTTTACAATCATACATGCATTTTTATTTGTTCTTTTACAGTAATCATGAGATCAATATAAATAGATGACAACATTATCTATAATATTTTTATGATGCAATAACAAAAAAAATTAAGTATAATGTTTTTTCCAATCTTCCTTATTTTATTCTTTGAAAATATCAGCTGTGTCCAAAGAACTCTCATGCAAAGCAACCCGTTGGTGCTCAGCATTTAAAAATTTCACAGGTCTGTGAAAAGTTTATGCTACAATAATGGACATGGACACGAACATCTTCCTACTAAATCGATATGTGGAGTTAAAAAACAAAACAAAACAAACAAAAAATCATTTCCCAATCTACAGAATGAATAATGTGTGAACAAAACAGTCTTAATGAGGTATTTCACTGAAAACTGAGTTAAACTGGCATCATTCAACAAATCTAGGTTAAAAACCCAACACAGATAGAAAGGAACTGTTTTCTCTGTGTCACAACATATTTCTGCAAGTAGAAGCAAAAGCGAGTCTGTTAGGAGAGCTTCCTCTTGCTTCATAGCAGGTAATACACTAGTTCATAGGAAGCCAGATCATGTCTGATCAATTCTCATCATAAGGAAGCTCATTGTGAAATTAAGATTAATTTTAGTTGACTAAAGGGGTGAAGTGGGACATTGCGTGAACACATACATTTGTTTTTAATATGCCTGTGTACTGCAACTGTAGAATCAATATTTACTGAAGCTGACAGTCTAGTACAGGTGTTGACAATTTGACTTAAACTGTTTGTGTAATGAAAACTGAAATCATTGAGCTGTAGTTGTGTTTTGAATACCCAAAATAAAATCAGCACAAGTCCACCTTCTGTCTTGTTATACTGTTCACAGAAGGAGGAAGACAGAGAGTTCAGGAATGTCACATTTTTCAACCTTGGTCCATTTTGAAGAAATGAGTAGGAATAAAGGTAAAGAAATACGTAAGGGCACAGTCTCTTAGCTAAGAGGTTAATTGAAAAGTAAACTTTTTCCTCTAAAAGTCTGTTCTTCTCTATATCTGCTCACCTTTGACTGCACAATCTTCTATTTTCCGGTTACCTTTGCAGCAGCACAGAATAAACACAGCAATCCAGAGAAGACATACCAATGGAGGATTCCACTTATTTTTCTGATTCCACTTTCCTGATGTTGGGGCCAGGCTTATGTTGCAAACACACACGCATTTCACTCAGACATGTCTACTTCCTGTGCTCTGAGCAAATGATTTTCTGATGCAGCTTCCAACAAAGGGAGAGACCTTCTCAAAAGTCAGCATTTCCCAGCTTACATTTCTCAGGGTTTTTGTCTCCCGTTGTTCTTTTCCTGGAATCCCAGCAGAACAAGAGCAAAGCTTCCAATTACAATAAAGGGAAACAAGCACCAATTACTAGAATTTGTCTAAAAAAGATAAAGTGTTCTTATTTTGTTAAGAGTAGTTCCTCTTGGTGAAAATTAGGGAGAAAATGCAAAGTTGTTTTTGGAGATGAGGGAAAACTGTATGTCAATTTCAAGCGTTCAACTTGTCTAAATGCATTACTGTTCTGCTAACAAAATTTAAGTATAGATAACAGTCATCCATGTGACTGAATTGCAAACATTGTCTTCTAAATTTTTTACATATCTTAAATTCATATGAATTAATTATTTTCAACGTGATCAGCAAGCTAATTCCAGAATCAAATCATTAGGAAACTATGATGTTAATGTGTACATGTTAATAGATATATTTGATTAATTATTTGGTGAATGTTTTATTACACATATAAGCTTGAAGACAAAATGTTCTACACGACCAAGCTGTTCTGAATTAACACTATAAAAAGTGATGCAAATGTAAATCTGTCTGGTTTTGGCTAGCAATACTTTTCTCTACTTTTTCTTGTATTTTGTTCTACTTTTTTATAAACTAATAAATCAAATTTCAGTTGAGAAGTTCTTCATCAAGCATGAGTTATTCTGAATTTCTTTTCAGCGCTACAAGGTAATATAAAGCCAATACACTGTAAAGCATGAAGAAGACAACTTTTCAGCAAAACTACTGTGCAGCAGAAACCAGAAAAATTGTCTTAGCAATTTTTGGTTTCCCATTACTTTTTCTATTTTTCAGCTGCTTTTATAAAATGTTCAATAAAGTAGATATTGTGTAGAAATAGGGCGTACAAAGTAAATTCATGTTCTTTCATTTTGTCACCTTATTTATGTATGCCAGAGTAGTATTCTTGGTAGAGTCAAGAACATTTTATACAATATTTCCCCAAATCAATCATTACAAGTATGCAGACTTTTTATAGATCGCTAGATGAATAATGCCTCCCTCCAGTTTCCATAAGCTGGCTGTGTGCAATTTCAAAGAAAATTTTACAGCTGAAGTAGAACTGATGCACTACTACTGTTAATACAGTATGGATACATGCTGCCATCAAAATTGCTTACTGTATGACCACTGTAAACTTGATATATCAGTGAGATTAAATTATTATTCTATCAATAATATTGAGAGATATTTGGGAAGATGTTGCATTTCTACAGCACAATAAATTATGAAATTAGTATGACCCCTGTAGAGCTTTGGGAAGTCTGGTTACCACAGTGTCTAACTTTCAGAATGTTATTTGTGGGAAAAAAACCAAAACAAAAACAAAACCTAAAAAACAGAAGTGAACCACACGCAATGGACTGCTAGATATATTCTGTAGACAGATTTCTTAATATTACTATAGAATTTCTGTCAATATTCATAGTATTTCAGGCTCATAATGGGAAAAATATATACAACTTTAATTATTGTACACAACTTCATCAGTGTAGGATTTTTGTTCAATCACGTTAGTCCCAGACCTTACAGTAAAGGCAACTACTTGTACATTTTAATTTTTTCCTGTTTCTTCACATTCTTTTTTTCCTTTCTTTCCTGCAATAATATGCAATGTGTCACTCTGAGAGTCACGTGCTCTTTTTAGCTAATAATCTCACTTTGTTCATAGCAGGTTAATTTTTTTGTTAATCTTCATAGATTTTTTTGTTCTATGTTTGCATGTTGCTCTAGTTTAGTCCAGGTAAGCAGCTCAGCACCACGCAGCTGCTCTCTCACTCTGCCCGGGTGGGATAGAAGAGAGAATCAGAAGGGCAAAAGTAAGAAAAATTGAGACAAAGAGACTTAATGGGTAAAGTAAAAGATGTACATGAAAGCAAAGCCACATAAGGAATAATAACAATAAGGACTCTATTCATTATTTCCCATCAGGAGGAAATTTTTCAGCCATCTCCACTTGATGGAGACTTGGGAAGACAAATGTCATCACTCTACCCTTCATCTTTCTTCCCCACAGCTTTTATTGATAAGCACAATGCCATGTGGTAAGAAATGTCCCTTTAGTCCATAGAGGTGAGCTGTCTCACCTGTATTCCCTCCCAGCCTCTTGTGCAGCCCAGCCTACTGATGGGTGGGTCGGTTTGAGAAGCCGAAAAGACCCTGATGCTGTGTGGGCACTGTTCAGCAACAACTAAAACACTCCTAATTTATGAATGCTATTTGCAATATATATTCAAAACATAGCACTGTGAAAGATACAGTGAAAAAGGATAAACTTTATCCCAGCCAAAACCTGTAGGCAAGTGCAGTCATATTTAATATGAAGTGTAAAAGAATATAGTGCATTCTTCTGTTACTGTCAGTATGACAGAAGACATCAAAATAAACGTAATAGTTGTGTATGAGCAAATAGATTACGCTAGATTAAGCATGTATAAATTTTTTACATTTTAGGACATCACCTTAGTACCTAATACAATCTCAAAGAACTTTATAATTTCCTGTATTAATCATACTATATTGCATTTTTTTTCACCCACAGACTACAACAGTCTCACAGTCAATGTTAACCCTTTTCCAAGCCACAAAATAAAGGATTTTTTAAAGTTGGTTTTTTTGGTTTTTTTTTTCCTAATTTCAGCACTAGATGGCAGTAAAAGCGCAACACTACATATTTATATCCAAAGTCAATAAACTCAAGGAGAACTCCGAGGCAGGAGAAAGGCTATCACTGTAAAACAGCTTGTGTTCAAAGGTTACCCAGAAGCAGGATATGGAATATCATGTAGAATCACTACATAATGTAAAAAAAAAAAAAAAAAAAAATCCAATAGCTAAACAAAAATAACATTAAAGATGACGGTATAATAGGAAGATTCAACTAACTGAATGGAGGAGAAAAGCAAACTCAACCAGATTATTTTATTCATTGCCAAATGGAATTGTATTAAATATCTGAAATTAATGATTTGATGAGTTGTATTCCACTACTTTTATTCTGATTGTGTCCATACACTTGATAAGAATGCACTGTTAAAAAGAGGATCAATTTTCTGCTTTTCTGTTCCCTTCCAGAGGAATGCATGAAGTTCTCTTCTTGAGGTTCAGCCTGACAGTACCCACTTACAGATTCCATTTTCTCACTGTGGTGATGTAATAGTTTAATCTTTGTAATATTTAGATGCTTTGTAAACATCTAAAGATGTAATGGACAGAGCAGGGGGTGAAGTAGAATTATATAGAGAAATTTCAATTTCAGGTCTTCCTGTAGGAACGCTTCCAAAATATTTATTGGAAATGTGTCAAAGAAATCACTGGCAGTGGCATCCAATTTAAGAAAGATTAAACAAAAATTTTGATAGCTCTTATTTTGCTGCGTATCTAATCAACAGAATAAATTGGATTTAGATTGGATTTAGAACTACAACCTAAACTTGATTCAGGCTTCTATAGAAGTTTTATAATAACTATTTTTAGTGACCTAAGTAACTGGTGCTGTGCTGGGATACTTATTCCAGAAAAAGGAAGCACATTTTCCACCTTCATTCCTATTCAAAATACTCAAAATATTTTAGAAGAAGTCATGATATTCCAAAGCCTTTAAAGTTTCAGGATGCAGATAATACTCATCTTTCTTAGAGGCTGAAGGTATGAAGAACTTCTTGATATCCTGCTGATCGTAAAAATAAACATATAGATAAAAATCAGAAAGCTCAAAATTAAATCCCAGTATGCGAGTTTGGGTTTATTTTTTATACTGTATGATATCCTATTATTTTAGAAACTTTTCTCCAAGAAAGTGCCACTTTTTATTACTTCATTTAAATATTTATTTCTTTCTTTGAACATGATATGAAAGTATATATATATCCTTTTTTTAAGGATATATTCACACCATAACAGCAACGGCTCTGGGTTTCATAGAAAACATCAGAAAAGCAGAGTGCAGCACTTTCCAAGGGCAGTTCATGCAGGCAGTGCAAGCAGGGACAGCACTGGAGCCCGGCCAGAAGGACCAGAGAATCATGGTGGCCACTCGGCAGAAAAGTAAGGCCTCTCCGAGCTCTGTACCAGCCGTGACGGATGCAGCCTCACAGAGAGAGCCCCGGTGGGTGCACGCTGCCACCCAGATGCCGGGATGCAGGGCGTGACCCTCTTGCACGGTTATCAGACACTGATAGGGAATTCACTTGTGCGAGTTGTGCTGCGTAGAGAAACAACTCTGCTTGGTGACAGAACTCAGGGAGGAGGTGAGCAGGCTGGGGACCATCAGGGAGTGTGAGAGGAAGATTGACCACTGGAATAACAACCAATGCTCCCTGTCTCAGACCCAACAGGCAGGCACACCTTGTATGACAGAGGACGCCTCATCCTCTCTCCAATCAGATGAGGAGGGAAGTTTAGGAGAGAGAGGGGAGTGGCAGCAGGTTCCTGTCTGGTGCAGCAGTGTGTCTCCCCTGTCTCAACCTCAGCCTCCCAGGTTCCTTTGAACAATAGATATGAAGCTCTGCAAATGGAAGCAAACCTTAATGAGCATGATGGGTCTCACAGCCTAGAAATGTTCCCTAGGTTAAGACACCCTAAGCCATCCATGAAAACAACCTCTGCTAAGACAAAAGTCAAGTTATTGTCATAGGGGACTCCCTTCTGAAGAGAACAGAACACCCAATCTGCAAACCAGACCCATTACATAGGGATATCCACTGCCTATCTGGGTCCTCAGTTAAATATATGAAAAGAAAACTTCAAACCCCGGTCAGGCCCATGGGTTATTATCCTCTATCGATTTGCCAAGTAGGTAGTAATAAAATCCATACAAGAAATCTGAGGGCAATTAAAAGGGGCTTCAGGGCCTTGGGATGTATGGTGGAGGGACAGGGGGCACAGGTAGTGTTCTCATCTGTCATTCCAACTATAAGGAATGACAAAGGGAGGAATAGGAAGAGCCAAGAAACAAATACCTTACTCCAAACCTGGTGTGAGGAGCAAAACTTTGGATTCTTTGATCATGGGTTGGCCTACACAGCACCAGGTTTGCTATCCAAGGGTGGGGTACGCTTATGCCCAAAAGGATAATTGCCAAGAAGCTAGCAGGGTTCATTAATAGAGTTTTAAACTAGATATGAAAGAGGAGGGAAACAAAACCAGGCTTGATAGGAAAAAAAAAAAACCCTGGGAATGGCACTCCAGTGTCTGAGGAATGGTGTGCAGGTGAGGACCTTTGGTCTGCCACCTCAAAGGACGTGTGAGATAGCACTTTAAATGGCAGCACAGATGTAAAGATTACTGATAGGTTAGAAAATTCAGTGAGTAGTCACCTAGGAACTGAGACAATTCCCCATGGGAGTGTAGTGGGATCAACAGCCCAGCAGAAGTGCATCTAAACCAATGTAGGTGGGACAGGCAATAAACAAGAGGAGCTAGAGATAATTATAAGACAAGAAGACTGCGATATAATTGCCATCACGGAAATGTGGTGGGATGACTCGCATAACTGGAGTACTGCTATGGCTGGCTATAAATTCTTCAGGTGGGATAGGCAGGGAAGAAGAGGCGATGGGGTAGCTCTCTATGTTAGAAAGTATTTTGATAACCTTAGAGCTTAATGATGGTAATGACAGGGTGGAGTGCTTATGGGTAAAAATCAGTGGAGCACCTAAGAAGGCAGATATTGTGGTGGGAGCCTGCTATAGACCATCCAATCAGGAAGAAGAGGCCAACGAGTTATTCTACAAGCAACAAGAAGTCTCATGACTGCTAGCTCTTGTCCTTGTGGGAGACTTCAGCTTGCCAGATGTCTGCTGGAAGTATAATGCAGCAGAGAGGAAATAGTCTAGGTGGTTCCTGGAGTGTGTGGAAGACAATTTCCTGACACAACTGGTGAGTGAAACAACCAGGGAAGGTGCCACACTGGACCTGCTGTTTGTACACAGAGAAGGCCTTGTGGGAGATGTGATGGTTGGAGGACACCTGGGGCATAGTGATCACAAGATGATAGAATTCTCAGTTCTAGGAGAAGTAAGGAAGGGAGTCAGCAGAACTGCTACCTTGGTCTTCAGGAGAGCAGACTTTGCACTGTTCAGAAGGCTGGTTGATAAAGTTCTGTGTGAAACAGTCGTTACGGGGAAAGGAGCCCAAGAGTCTGGGTGCTCTTTAAGAAGGAAATCCTGGCAGAACAAGAGCAGGCTGTCTCCATGTGCTAGACAATGATCTGGTGGGGGTGAAAACCAACTTGGCTGAGCAGAGAGATTTGAATGGATCTTGCAAAGAAGAAGAAAGCATGAGCTTTGGAAGAAGGGGCGAGGGTCTTAGGAGGAATACAGAGATGAAGTGATATCGTGTAGAGAGAAAATCAGAAGGGCTAAAGCCCAGCTAGAACTTAAATTGGCCAATTCTGTAAAAGATAACAAAAAATCTTTCTGCAAATATATCAACAACAAGAGGTGGGCCAAGGAGAATCTCCATTCTTTACTGGATGCAAGGAGAGCAATAGTGACAAAGGATAAGGATAAGGCTGAGGTACTTAATGCTTTCTTTGCCTCAGTCTTTAATAGTAAGGTAAGGTGTTCTCTTACTCAGGGTACTCAGCCTCATGAGCCAGAAGACAGGGAGGGAGAGCAGAACAAAGATCCTGTGATCCATGAGGAAATGATTAAAGACCTGCTCAGCCAATTAGACATTCGTAAGTCTATGGAGCCAAATGGGATCCATTCAAGGGTATTAAGGGAGCTGGTGGAGGTGCACGCCAAACCCTTCTCCATCCCCTTTCATCTACCAGCAGTCCTGGCTGACTGGGGAAATTCCATTTGACTGAAGGATGGCTGATGTTACACCCATTTACCAGAAGGGATGGAGGGAGGATCCGGGAAACTACAGGCCTCAGTCTGACCTGGATGCTGGGGAAGGTCATGGAATAGGTGATCTTGAGTGCCAACACACAGCACACACAGGACAGCGTCAACGGGCTCAGTCAGCATGGGTTTATGAAAAGCAGGTGCCACCAAACTAACCTAATCACTTTCTACAACACAGTGGCCCACTTAAGGGATGAGGAAAGCCTGTGGATGTAGCGTACTTGAACTTCAGTAAAGCCTTTGACACAATTTCTCACTGCATTCTGCTTGAGAAACTGGCTTCCAGTGTTCGGGACAGGCACACTCTCTGCTGGGTAAAAACCTGGCTGGATGGTGGGGCCTAAAGAGTCGTGGTAAATGGAGCTACATCCACTTGGAGACCGGTCACAGCTTGTGTCCCCCAGGGCTCAGTGTTGGGTCCAGTTTTGGTCAATATCTTTATTAATAACCTGGCTGAGGGGTTTGAATGTACCTTTAGTAAGTTTGTGGGTGACACTAAGCTGGGAGGGTGTATTGAGGGTAGAAAGGCTCTGCAAAAAGATTTGAACAGGCTGGATTGATGGACTGAGGCTAATGGTATGAGATTTAACAAGACCAAGTGCCGAGTTCTCCACTTGGGACACAACAACCCCGTGAAGCGCTACAGGCTCGGAGAAAGAGCGGCTGGAAAGCTGCCTGGCAGACATCCATAGAATAGTTAGGGTTGGAAGGGACCTTAAAGACCATCTAGTTCCACCCCTCCTGCCATGAGCAGGGACATCCCACTAAACCAGGCTGCCCAATGCCCCATCCAACCTGGCCTTGAACACCTCCAGGAATGGGGCAGACACAGCTTCCGTGGGCAACCTGTTCCAGTGCCTCACCACTCTCATGGTGAAGAAATTCTTCCTAATGTCTACTGTAAATCTGCCCCTCTACAGTTTATACCCATTCCCCCTTGTCCTATCCCCACAAGCCTTTACGAATAGTCTCTCTCCACCTTTCTTGTAGACCTTCTTCATGTACTGGAAAGTTGCTATAAGATCTCTTCTGAGCCTTCTCTTCTCCCGGCTGAACAATCTCAACACTCTCAGGCCTGTCCAGGTATGGTAGTTGCTCCAGCCCTCTGATCATCTTTGTAGCCCTCCCCTGGACCCATTCCAACAGCTACATATCCTTCTTACATTGAGGATTCCAGAATTGGACACAGCATTCCAGATGAAGTCTCATAAGAGAGGAATAGAGGGGCAGAATCACGTCCCTCAACCTACTGGCCACGCTTCTTTGATGCAGCCCAGGATATGGTTGGCCTTCTGGGCTGTGAGCACACATTGCTGGCTCATGTTGAGCTTCTCTTCAATCAGCACCCCGAAGTCCTTCTCTACAGGGCTGCAATCAATCACATCACCTCCTGTTGTGTACTGAAAATGGGGATTGCCCCAACCCAGGTGCAGGACCTTACAATTGTCCTTGTTGAACCTCATGAGATTCTCAGAGGCCCACTTCTCCAGCCTGTCCAGGTCCCTCCCATCCTTCCGGTGTGGCAACTATGCCACTCAGCTTGGTGTCATCGGCAAACTTGCTGAGGGCACACTCAATCTTGCTGTCAGTATCGTTGTTGAAGATATTAAACAGCACTGGTCCCAGTATGGACCCCTGACGGACACCTCTCATCAAGGATCTCCACCTGGACTTTGAGCCATTAACTACTACTATCTGAATATGACCATCCAACCAGTATCTTATCCACTGTACCATCCACCCATCAAATCCATATGTCTCCAATTTAGAGAGAAGGATGTTGTGGGGGACCATGTCAAAGGCTTTACAGAAGTCCAGATAGATCACATCCATTGGTTTACCCATGTCCACTGCTGCAGTTACCGCAACAAGAAGAACCTGGGGATGTTTGTTGACAGTTGCCTGAACACAAGCCTGCAGTGTACCCAGGTGGCCAAGAAGGCCAATAGCATCTTGTCTTGTATCTTAAACAGCATGGCCAGCAGGACCAGGGAAGGGATTCTTCCCCTGGACTCAGCACTGGGGAGGTCAAACCTCGAATACTGTGTTCGGTTTTGGGCCCCTGACTATATGAAAGACATTGAGGTCCTGGAGCGCGTCCAGAGAAGGCCCACAAAGCTGGTGAAGGGGCTGGAGAACAAGTCTTATGAGGAGTGGCTGACGGAACTGGGGTTGTTTAGCCTAGAGAAAAGGAGGCTGAGGGGAGACCTTATCATTGTCTACAACTACCTGAAAGGAGGTTGTAGAGAGGTGGGAGTTGATCTTGTCGCCCAAATGATAGGTGATAGGACAAGAAAGAATGACCTCAAACTGGGTCAGGCGAGGTTCAGATTAGACATTAGGAAAAACTTCTTCACTGAAAGGGTTATCAAGCACTGGCACAGGCTGCCCAGGGAGGTGATTGAGTCACCATTCTCGGAGGTATTTAAAAAACGGGTAGATGAAGTGCTTAGGGATACGATTTAGTAGTGGATAGGTACAGTTAGAGTTGATGGTCTCAAAGGTCTTTTCCAGCCTAGGGATTCTGTGATTCTATGATTCCTTTCTGATACCAAAAATATTGCCACAAGAAAGTAGTATTTTATACACAACCCTCTGCATATATGGTCTCCTTAAGGGAACAGCTTAAATAGCCAAAGAGAACATGAGCTTTCTTTGTTGCCTGTAACCAGATTGGTGTATGACCTTTGGATCCTACCAGATATGCTCTCACTCCAGTTACAAAAACAACAGCATTGGTGAAAATGCCTCCTTCCATCATCTTCTAGGCAGGAGATTGGAACAATTCTTTTCTGAGAGCAGAACTTAAGTGAATCATCCATCACCACTAGGTCACTTCTATGTATTCTATGTGGTGAAAGCTAAGCAGATGTATGTGTGACAGAACCTTTTGGACAAGAATGCTCTTACAAAAAAGTTTATTCTGGCTCTAGAAATTCTTCTCTCTATTTTATTTTAGAGTTTGTCGTTTGGAGAGGGGTTAGAATCCCACACATAACAATGTAGAATCAAATTATTCTTACAAAGCAAGGGGTTCTCAATTATGATCTTCTGTTGCAACATAAAAGTCTTCCAGATAGTCTAATCCAATAGATTTATTAATAATAGTGCACCTCAAACCGAATAATCATGAAATAGGAAATGATCCCTATGGTTTGGAGCATACAATCTAGCAAGGTGAGTTAGGAAACTTACGTTATTGATTGTTATGCTGTCTTAGTAGTATTTCATGTTGGACATGTGCCAATAGATTCATCAGGCAGGAAGGGTAAAAATGAAGTTCTGGACTTGATTAACCTTAGTTTTATTTATTTATGCAGGATTCCATTTTGCCAAAGTAATGAAATTTCTTTTAATTATCTTCCAAAATGTTTTGCAAGATTTCACCTCTAAGCTGAGTCATTTCTACAATTTCCATGAGCTGTCACCTTTACTGTGTGCTACACGTTTGTCTAGGCAAACCTGTCATTTTTAGAAAAAGCATTTCATGAATATTCAGGGGCTTAAGTTGCATCCACATATCCTAAACATTAGTGTTTATTTATGCAGTGAGTGCATGAGAATTTTGTGGCATGTAAGAGCTCATTGCAGACAAAAAAGAAATTAGTGTTTACTTATCATTGTATCTCCTCCACTATGTATAAAATCAATTTATTACTGCCAGATGTTGATAATTTACACTGTTATGCAAAGAAACTCAATATTTAAAACTGTTTGATTTGTTGGTTTCCCTTGTACATCAATAATAATTATCAAAAAAAAAAGAAAAAGAGAAAAAGAAAATATTTTAGCTTATAACTTCTGAAACTGGGAATCTTGCCCTTAAAATAGAGTTTGATTGTGCAGGATTATCTGCACTTTTCTTGGTTGGTTCTTCAGAACTGAATGAAATAATAAACATAAATGCTGAGCTTCCACTGACAGATCACAACTTATAACTGTTGATTACAAAATTTAAGCTTCAAATGTCTCTTAAGTTACCCTTCTCTCCTTCCTCTTCTGTCTTCTGGCAACTGGTGATAATTCTTCTAAACTGGGATATCTTCCCTCCAGAGCTTCACATTATGGGTGTACTACAGTCTTTGACAGGATTTTCTGAGGCATAAGCAGAAAGATATCTATAATTAGACAGGGGTAACGGTGACCTTGTACAGTAGAAACTGGAGGATTTTCATGGTGCACTCCCTATGGTGAGATACAGTTGCGGTCACAGGAAATCACTCTCCGGTAAATGTAGTTTACAAAAGCAAAGTAAACACAGACTACGCTAAAGACTGCCATCTTTGTGTGCTCAATAAACTACTGGCTTTACTGACTGGATTAACATAAGCCTTCAGGTACAGAAAAAAAAAAAAAGTGGAATCATTGAATCTCTCTGAAAATCTCACATTGCAGGGATTGTACATTTGAGCTTAGAATGGTCGCCAAAAGTTATATTAGCATGAGAGGGTCTAAGGGTGGAGAACTTTTTACTTGTTTTAGTGAAAGAGTAGTCCTATTCTTCCTCTAGGAAAACTTTTATAAACATAGAGTTTCACAATAGAAAGACATTCTTGATCTCCAGAGGACTGCGACTAGATGTGATCACCTGCAGCTTTTGATTTTATTCTTTGCTGACCCGTCTTCATGTAAGAATCTGCAAAGCCTATGTTCCACTAACTCCTACCTGTAAATAACTATGGATATGAACATTCATTATTTAGGTTAAAAAAATATATTTTATTAGTTTCTGTGTGGCTTTCTTTGGTTGCTTTTGAGGTTTTTTTTGTTTGGTTAGGGGTTCTTATGGGTTTGGGGTTTTATTTTTTTTTCCCCCCAGGCTATACTGTACCACGAAACTGAATGTTATGTCTTTGGAAGTTGGAGTTTCTTATTTCAGAAACAGTACTTACACAAAGCAGAGCAGAATGAACAGCTGATATAATATTTATTTGAACTTGTATATTCTTCTACAAAACTGTTAACTACTATATTTGAAACAAATAAAATATGATTTAGCTGATACAATTTGAGCACTGTGAAAATGAAAACATTTTGAAGAAAGTATCTTCCACAGCACAGATTTTCACATATATTGCAGATCTGCTTTGACAGATCTATGATCTGCCGTTATACATTAATGCTTTATTCTAAGGTTTTCTAGCGTGAGGTATTTTGCAGGCTACAGCAGACAAAATGATGGATGTCAAATACCTCTGTATATGTTATGTCTAGAGCACTCAGACAGCAATCCATCAAGAACATAGTAAAAAAATAAGGAAGGAATACAGTCTATGTACTCCAATATTTCAAACTTTACTCTACTCTTAATGTGAGTATAAGCCCTACTTTGTTTTAAATTTTGAAATGTTGAGGTGTAGCCAGCTATAACAATTTTGAAATGCCTCCAGTCTAACTGAACAGCCAAGGCCCAAATGGTCTTCAAAAACATGTAAATATATAGAAATTGCTACAATGAATCAAGCCTCTATCTATTTATTTCATCTTCGATAGTCAGGATTGACTATGTCAGGAAAAGACACTAAAATCCCCACAGAATAATCTGCCTACAGGGAAAATTTCTTCTGAATTCTTATTACATGGTGACTAGCTTATATCTAAATGCATGAAGATTTATAAGCCCCCACTTTTTAATTCAAAGTACTGCAATTTGACTCTTGCTTATCTCTTGGTCCTGGTTATGCCTTGAAGGAATAAGTTCAATGGGTTTATTATTCACTAGGTAAACCTTTTTTCCTTTTACTATTTTTGGATTTGTTTGGTTTTAGAAAATGAGAATGTTGCTATGAATCTCCATTTTTTGCTGAGATGTCATCAGATTTATACTAATTTGGTCACAAGCTAGCTGAACAGTAACAATATTTTGTGATCCAAATCTATGAACTTCAGAAATTTCATAACTCTTTGTAGTTAATAATGAAATGCCGTTTTCCTATAATTTTCCTTCATTAAATATAAAGCACTTCAATACTGAAAAAAATGGCAGGTGGCAGTTACTGTAAAAACAGGTGGAATGCTGTCTTTTCTCTGCAGTGTTCTAAACTCAAAGCTAAAACTGGGAACACTCCTTGCCACCCTGCTTCACAATCTGAGAGACTAAAAGAGACACTTGAGTCTCTGTAGTTAATATCATGACCAAGCTTAACTGTAGGCTTTGTAGTTAAGACAATCTTTAAAGCTAACATAAAGACTAGAAATCTGAGCTTGAAAGCATTGTCCTTCCTAAACCAGCTAAGAAAATTTTTCTTAATTTAATATCTACTGACAGTTTGAAATACTGTCATACAGAATCATAGAATCATAGAATCATAGAATCATAGAATCGTAGAATAGTTTGAGTCGAAAAGGACCTTAAAGATCACTTAGTTCTAATCCTCCTACCATGGGCAAGGACATGTTCCACTAGTCTAGTCTAGTTTAGATATGCAATTTCTCCTTAATAATTCTAAATACTTTACAGTTCATTTAACTTTCTGTATCAGAAATCTGGAAAGCTTAAACACTACCTAAAGAACAATTGGTTGTACTTCAATAGCTGGACACTACACTACTTATCCTTGCATGAATAATGGTATGTTTACATCACTCTCTCTCTAAAGTTACAGAGAAAGTTCAAAAATCTTTCTTTTAATAAATGATGGGACCAGGTCTTTTTGCAACTGATTTAATAAAAAAGACAAGCATCATACTCCTTCCATGTCTATAAAGAATAAAAACAGTAGGTAACTTCTCAGTTAAGTTCAATGCTAGGTTCCACTTTTCATCTCCTTTCCTAGACAAAATCATCACTATCTTTGACTATGACAAGTGCAACATTTTTGAAGTCTCTGAGTTCTCTGTTCTCTGATATTTCAAAGAAATATGCCAGTTAAATACTGATGCTGAACACTTTACTCACTGCGTGTCTAGGACAAAAGCCACTATTGTTTCAGTAACTACTAAAGCAATATATAAACAATTTAATTTTCTTTAAATGTTGAAAATCTAGGAGATGCTTATGTCACAGTCAAATGTAAATCAATATGTTGTTTCTGAGTATACCTCTCTGCTATCTTTTCTCTAATTGTTGTGTTCTTCCTAAAATCTCCCCAAGTTGTTAAAGCAGAAAGATGTCTTGGTGACTGTGGTTAGATAAAGTAAGAACATAAATGATACACAAACAAGTGCAAGATAAAAAAATATATCTTAGTTTCTAGACCTCCACTGTACACTATTTGATGAGATGCAGGGTAAAACAACAATTTAAATAAGGCTTTAATGTTTTAACTGTGAACAGTGGCCCCAATGGAACAGGAAAAAAAAGAAAAGCAGAATATTTCAGTAATCCAAACATGAGTTTTATAACCTACCAAAACAGATTTTTAGTTTTATTTTTTTTTTCTTTTTACTTTTGCATGTCTTCAGTAGCTTCAGTTTGAATACACTCACATACATGTTCATACATTTAACAAAGAGAAAGTGCCCAAGGCAAGGGTTTGTTCAGTACAGGCTTTTTCTGCCTTTTACAAGAATCCATGGCAGGTGATGCTAAAACTTGCAATACTACCTTGCCTGTCTCTCAGGGATATTGAGCAGATTAATTACTTCATGTCTGTACAGCACTTTGAAAGCACTCAGTGCTATATAATTAGTCCTATATATTACGAGGATAGCCTTGAATATCTTCAGTGACTCTGCTTCACCAATTTCCCTTGGCAAATTATGTCACACTCTAATTGACCTTGGTCTTTGAAGTATTTTCTTAATGTCTAATTTAACTTTAACATTTTCAGATTTTTTTCACAACACAATGATTGGCTGGAAATTTTCACCTATTTGAAAGTTATTTTTCAAATCAGAAGTACCCATAGAACAACTGATTAACCTCAGCCAGTAGGAAATTAAACAGCAATTGAAAAATGCTCCTATTGTAACGATTATAAAAATCATCTTAAATGAAGATTTTAAAAAGTAGACACAGGAGATACTCTGAATAAAAAAAAACTATAAAAATCTAAGGCTCTTATGAAATTCAAGGTCTACTACACTTTAACCAAACTGCTTGCAAGTTATAGGTTAGCTTCACTTCTATACCTTGATGTCGTTCCTCAGCATTTTTTTTTGCCTTCCTCAGTGTATTTATTAATCCTCTTACTGTGTAAGTACTTAATCACCCTCATATCATTTGTTTGGTAATATGTGGCATTCTTTCTGTTGGAAATGTCTTTAGGATCCTTACATATACTGCATATTCATATTCAAATAGGAATGTGAATATTTATACAGTCAAATAAATTTACAGTCATTTAATATTAGATTAAAGAAATATTGGAAATTTATTGGCTGAAAAATTCACTGGAAATGAAATGGGCAATCTCAAAAAGACCTAAGAATTGAAAAAGTAGTCCCCAACTGACTTTCAACACAGAGAGGAGGGAAAGATACATTTTCTACCTTTTTTCCCCCATCTTGTACTTTGTGCAAAGGTGTATAAAAGAGTCCTCTACTCTCATATGTGAACACAAGAAGCAGTAGAAAGAATACTTACTGTTCTCTGATCTGTTACCAGGACAAGACATCCAATCTAGGAAGTTATCGTTCTCTGTTTCCAGGGTGAAGGCCTTGTTGGGCCAGCAGAGGCAGCCTGGAAGTAGCACAAGGAGGGTTTCTGATGGACCTGTGGTCTGACAATGAAGCATTCAAGAGAATGTTACATGCTACTTGGATGCCAATCTGAATGAAATCCTCTGTGCAGGCTTTCCTCTGCCCTTGAAGCTCAGTGCTTTTTGCAATCCTTTACTGTCTCCTCTAGCTTTTTCTGTAACATTATTTCCTGTCAATCTTTCCATTGTTTCTTTAGCTAACCACTTCCCATCAAAATCTCACTAGGAAATAAAGACAAATGAGTGAACAGAGGTATTAGCAGTTTTCCCCTACACAATTACTGTACTTTCTTTTTTATTTCTCTTTGCTTTTAGGAGTTTTTTATTTCTCCATGTTTGTAACAATGCATAGCATAAGAAGGGAGGAATTTCATCACTAGCCTCAGGCAAATTATAAATAGTACTGCTAAAGAACTTCATTTTGGGACAATCCTCAACTATATAGTGATGTGGAGAGAGAGAAATTTGATCTAACTACAGTCATGAGGTATAAGTTAATACTTAAGTTTTAAAAAAGATAACAAAATAGTACAATCATCCTAATCCTTTGTCCACTTCTTGCAATGACCTAATGTATTTTCAAGTTCAGTTTCGTTAAAGGTTTCCACTGCAACTACAAATAATGTGTTGTTTGTATCATAGTGCAGATAATCTGTGTTTCCCTGTAACTGAGCTTTACATAGGTCACTGTGGTTGTGGACAGAGAAAAGATCAAATAAGCAGCTGTTTAAGTGTAGTGCCTTATTTTTCAGTTTGAGTGCTGCTGAACAGAAAGTGATGGTGAAGCTATAACAGACAAGTTCATATGTAGCCAAATTTCAATTATATTTGAAAATATAATGAAACTAAATCTGTTAGCACAAATTCACACTCTAAATGTGAAAAATATAAGTACAATAATAGAAATTCTTTTGATGTTTTTGTGAATTCTTCGATGTGCGATCTAGTTTAATACACACAAGGAGCTGATTTTGCTAAGTTACAAGCCCTTAATCTAAGAGATTTTGCTAGTTACTTTCACTGTTCATTTTAGGCTTTTCTTCTTCCATACTGAGCCATACTGAGCTTTGTGTCGTATCTGTTTCAGACAGGTAAGAAGTGTTTTTTTTTAAACGTAGACATAATCCTACTGACATTGAATTGTAGGATCCCGAAATCATAGAATCATAGAAGAGTTTGGGTTGGAAATGACCTTAAAGATATCTAGATCCAAGCCCCTGCCATGAGCAAGAACACCTTCCACCAGATCACATTGCTCAAAGCCTCATCCCACAAGGCCTTAAACACCTCCAGGGATGGGACATCCACAACTTCTCTGAGTATCTTGTTCCAATGTCTCACTACCCTAGCAGAGAAAAAAAAAATCCTATTATCTAATCTAAGTCTCCCTTCTTTCAGCTTAAAATCATTACCTTTCATCCTATCACTACACTCCCTGATAAAGAGCCGCTCCCCAGCTTTCCCATAGGCCCCCTTTAAGTTCCAAAACGGTGCTATAAGATCTCCCTGGAGCCTTCTCTCCTTGTCTAAAGAAGCCCAACTCTCTCAGCCTGTCCTTCTATGGGAGGTGCTCCAGCCCTCCCACCATCTTCATCGTCCTCCTCTTAACTCACTCTAACAGAACCATGTTCTTCATCTCCAGCATGGAATGCTGTACTCCAGGTGACGTCTCATGAGAGCAGAGTAGTGGGAGGCAATCACCTTCCTCGACCTGCTGGTCACAACTCTTTTGTTGCAGCCCAGGATACGGTTGGCTTTCTGGACACATTGCTGGATCATATTGATCTTTTTGTCCATCAGCACCCCCAAATCTTTCTCCTCCGTGATACTCTCAATCCATACTCCATCTAGCCTGTATTTGTGCTTGGGATTGCCCCAACGCAGATGCAGGATCTTGTACTTGGTCTTGTTGACCTTCATGAAGTTTGCACAAGCCCACTTCTCAAGCCTGTCAAGCTGGCATCCCTTCCCTCCAATGTGGTGTCATTGGCAAACTTACTGAGGATACAGTCAGAGCCATTGTCCATGTCTTCAACAAAGATCTTAAAAATTGGTCCCAATGTTGACACCTGGGGAATGCCACTCATCACTGGTCTCCATTTGGACATTGTTCTGTTGACCAGAACTCTCTGAGTGTGACTATCTAGCAAATTCCTTATCCATTGAGTGGTCCATCCATCACATACATGTCTCTCCAGTTTAGAGGCAAGAATGTCATGCAGGACAGTGTCAAATATTTTGCACAAGTCCAGGTAGATGATGTCAGATACTCTTCCCTTATCCACCAATGCTGTAGCCCCATTCTAGGAGGTCACCAAATTTGCCCATCTCTATTTGCCCTTAGTGAAGTCATGTTGACTGTCACCAATCACCTCATTATTTTTCTTGTTCCGCCGTGGTTTCGAGGAGGTTCTGCTCCATGATCTTGCCACACACAGAGACTGACCAGCCTGTAGTCCCCTGGTTCTTCTTTTCGTTACTTTTTTTTTAAAAATGGGAGTTACATTTCCCCTTTTTCAGTCAGTGGGAACTTCACTGGACTGGTATGACTTCTCAAATATGGTAGATAGTGGCTTAGCAACTTCTTCCACCAGTTCCCTCAGGACCAGCAGATGCATGTCATCAGGTCCCATGGACTTGTGCACCTTCAGGATCCTTAGATGATTTCACACCTGATCTTCTCCTATAATGGGTGGTTCTTTGATCTACCGGTCCCTGCCTTTGCCTTCTGTGACCTTACTGGTGAAGACTGAGACAAAAAAGTCATTGAATACCTCAACTTTCTGCATATCCTGGGTAATCAGGTCTCCCATTTCCTTCTGGAGAGGGCCAACCTTCTCCCTAGTCTTCCTTTTATCACTGACATACCTATAGAAGGTATATAGAATCCTCAACAGTTACTTTAGAATAATTTTTTGTTGCTTTATTGCTTTAATCTGTGATAACAGAGACATGCCCTTGTAGACAGGATTATTTGCAAGCTCCTCCTCCCATGTTCAGTCATACTCCCTCCCTTGCAAATATATATTCAGTATGATCTCAAATAGTTCATGTTCCCAAATTAATTTAGTAGAAAAATAATACATAGGTTTTTTATAAACAGATAACACAAAAGACATGGCATAAAACCAAAAACCAAGCATGTCTTGGGTAGCAGCTTACTTTGAAAATCTGTCCTCTGATAATATCCTATAAACAAATGTGGAAGGAAAAAAAAATTCATAGTTATGCATGTACTTAATAGTTGTAGTGAACCATTATCAGAAAGATTTTAGAGCACTATGGAAGTGAGAGCCCTTGCCAGATTCCCCCAGCAGCACAGGAATTCTCCCTGGACTACAGTGTCTACTGCTTTCCTCAGATTAATTCTATGATTTTTCAACAGATATCAGACTGTGGCACTAAGCTTCACCTAACTCTGTTTGTAAAGTGGCACTGTGCAGCCTGTAGCTAGTAAGTTGTAAGAGACCTCGGCAGTCATACTGTTTTCAAGCAATATAGTGTTTGGAGACAGAGTCCCCTGTGATGAACGTGTCCAATCTGCCTCCTCCCCTACTTCCAGGGCAGTTTGGATGTGCCTATGGGAATTACATATGACTTCCAGCCTACCAAAGGTTATCTACTCTCAGCAGCTATGGCAGGGATAAGGTGCCATTGCCCAGGCTTGCCTGAATGCCTCATCTCAGTGCCAAGTGGGCCTGAATTGATTGTTTGGTGAGTGCAAACATCAAGCTGTTTCATAGTGCTGTGTCATTAGTTCCTAAACTTTAACACCTCTCTGAGGTGGGCACGTGTCCTTGGTGAGTGTCCTTACTAAAATAAAAGCCAAAGAGAAAAATATAGAGCCTAACACACCTCTTCATTATTTACTTTAACATTCTCTGGAAGTAAAAAAACAGGCGTTGTCTTAAAAATCTCTCTGAATTCAGCAGTTATCACTAGAACAACAAGATATTTAAGGATGATGTAATTCCTGAAACATTAGATTTCAAGAAAGATTTGTTTCACTAGTCCTTAGACATTTAACATTTCATACAGCAAATGGTAATTAGCTCAAAGATAGTCTTCAGTCCCACGAGAGGATGTTGGCCTTCTCATAACCAATAGCTATGCCAAGCAAAGGTTACAGTTATTTATTGCACTGCTTTTTGTCTTCGGTAAGTTTTTACTCACAGGATCACTTTTCCTTGTATGTATTTTGCATCTTGAAATCAAGTATTTGAAAATATTTGGTCAGTTGTCTGCTTAAGACTAAAAAGTTTGTCTTACCTTCAGGTATGTGTTCTGCACTGTAGCATACTGAGTTTGTTTAAAGCAATAGATGTGTTACTTATCCTGCAATATTGCTTAGTCAATTATTGCTTGGGAGCTAAGAGTAGGAGAAAGGGCTAATTACTTATCAGTTCAACTTTTAGCAGGTCTTAGGTTAAATAGAGACCATCTGGTTTTAGGTGAACTGTACTCAGGACAAAAATAATTTCAATCCCTTGCAATCCACATTTAACTAGAGTATTGCCTTATTGTGCAATACAAAATATCTCTACTAGGTCCAGGGCACTTGACAGAGAGCGCTGTTTGAGTATAGTTGTTGAACTTATTCTTTGAGAATAATTTGCAATTTCCATGGTGTATGGAAGTGGAAGGAGACGATATGAAAGGCTGTTTGCTAGAAGAAGTTCTCTAATATCAGCAAGCAGGTGCTTTTATCTTTTGGTTTTTGCCTATGAGAGACCGTTCTAGTATATCACATCTGTTGGGGTGTATCACTTATTTTCCATACACACATGTGTTATAGTCTGCAACACAAACATAAAGTCCATAGGTTTTGATAACTCTTTCGTAGAGTTGCCTTCCTGGAGTAGTCATGAAAATAAGAGAAAGAAGTTTATATTTGCTGCTTTAGAAATTTCACCTCCACATGCTCTGTGCTGAGCCATGGGAAAAAAAAAAAAAAACAAAAAACAAACAAACCCCAAAAAACAACAAACAAACTAAACAACACCCAAAACCTGAGCTGATTAAGGACTGGAGATTAGTTACATAATGTATTTCTGAATGTGATTGCCTTTCACCATCAACTGTGTTGGTAATTTTCCATATTTGTGCCAGGAGAGAATAAGACAAACAACAAATATTTTAGACCCAGGGCCTTAATTTTGCATGGCTGTATTTGAAGGACACATTTAAATAAAGTTCTCCTTATTCCTCAAAAATCAGTACCGTTGCCTTAGTGTTGGGGGTATTTCCAGAAAATAATTGCTCATAATGCCCGAGACAGCATTTATCATACAGTTTCATGTGCTTTAGTTGATGGCTAGTCTTGAAATATAAATATCACGGGAACTTCTGGCAATTTAAAGTCAGTATCTTTCATATCTTTCATTCATAAAATTAAACAATTTGAAGACAGAAATATGTGAAATGACATAAATAGAATATTTTAATTGCCTCTCAGTTACAATATGTTTGGAAATAATTCAATTATTTATGCTTCCATTTCACTCATGCTTTGACAAATCATAGAAAATTTGTTAAATTTCAAATTGTGTCTTCTTTTAAAATATACCTTTAAAATATGAGTCTGTGCTTGGGGAAGGGTCCGTCTGTAAATACATTCCTTTTTTTTTTTGTATTGTAAATAATAAGATAGAAAAGAAACCTTCTGTTTCTAGGCACTTACACATAGACTATTTGTTAACATTAAAGAAGTTTATGACAGAGGTTTAAACTGAAGAATGAAATCTGTTCAAGAAAAGATCATAACTAAGATGAAGTATTTCAGAAATATTGTGTGGGGTTCCCTGTACGGAATATGTGAGACAAAAATATATGATGAATTTGAGGAAGAAAACTAGAATTGTTGACAGTTTAAATGAAGTTAGATTATAACAAACTGGAGCCTGGGTTGGAAGGTGAATTTCAGGGGAGTGCTCAGATCCTCCTCACTGATTTCTCATGCCTCTTGGGGACAGTGTGTTTTAACACAACTAGCATTTTGTACTCTGAATTTCACAGTAAATTTCACTATTCATAAGATGAAAAGATTCCAAAGTTCAATTCAGTTCTGATACTCAGAATACAGAAATTCTACTGCTGTTACATGTTATGAAGCCACAGGCATAGCAAATTTGTGATTTCTATTGCTGACAATTTCAGAAGAGAAATGAGAAATTAGGGGTTTAAGTACTGCCTCTTATGAACCCCACAAGAAGTTCAAGAGAAAGAGAGGCAAAGAAAAAAAGAAGAAAAAATCATGAATTGCTGAACACTGTCAATTCCTTAAGAAAGTTAATGCACTTATCCAAAAAATAAATTTATTCTGCACGCAGATTTGAGCCAGTTCTTGGTGCAGAATGGAGTGATTTACTCTCCTTTACTGGTATAGTAATTGTTTAAAATAAAACCATACAATAGTCATCTAATAACAGTTATCAATCAGCTAGTGCTGTAAAAAAGCAAGGATAAGTATTATTCATTTTTGGAAAAAAAACTAAGAGTAAATTAAGCTGTTTTAAATAGAATTGAGTTCTAGTAAAAAGTATCAGAACATAGCTAGAAGTATTCATCTATTCCTTTTTTAATATTCTATATCTGAATTCCATACCTCTGAAAGAACTTTAGTTTTCTAACATCCACAAGGAAAATAATCTATTTATTTTTAGTTAATATCTGTAATTTGTACTCAAAAATATATAGAAACTTTGCAGGCTTTCTATAGATAGATAATATCTACTCATTAATTCCCCCTCCCTCAGGTTTATAATGCGGAAATACCCACATAGACATTATAGATTTTTTTATTTGTATGAAAGCATGCTAAAAAATAACTTTCACTTCTGGGATACTGCTCTGAATCTAAAGGATTTAGTTGTTCACACTATTTTTCTAACAAACTTGTCTACAGTAGCTGTCAAACCACTGGAGTGCACTACAGAATATTCACACAATCAGTCTAAGATTATACCTTTAAATAATAAAAAATGACAATAAAGATCTCCAGAATAAGTTACAAATAAGTCAATTCTGCCTTAATCCTATGATATGTGGACAACAGAATAAATATTCATTTTCAATTAGCCACTAATTATAAATATTACCTGCACATCACAGATACTCGTCTCTCTAATCTATAAACTAATTAAGTAGCAGCATCTACATACAAATTAGAATACATGCTGCAGGAAACAGGGAAATAAAGTGCTACCCAATTTCTGTAGCACTCGGTGTTTCAATATGGAATTCTAAAACAGGGTTTGCTTGAAATTCATTTTCAGCTCAGTACACAGTGTACATATATGTACACATGTTGACAAACCAAAATATCCACAAGCCTAAAGCAATAGTATTCAAATATTTTTTTATTAAAAAAACTATTGTATGGCTCATACTCTGTGATTAACTACTTGGCACTCACATAAGTCAGATATCTGAAAACTCAGAGCTATAATATAACCAGACTACAGGAAGGATCAATTTACCACGGGAATAATGCAACACTCTCACAGATGCTGGCAATTTAATTGTGTCCATAAGGACAGCAAAGTATCCTCAGTTATTGAATTTTGATTGCTATGAAGTAGGAACTCCAAAATAGAGACTCAGGGATATGTTTAGCAGGTTCCATGCATGCCTTTACTTTAAAATAAATAAATAAATAAATAAAACTTAGACTAACTAAACCAGAAGGATTAATTAACCTTCAAAAAATTTCCTCTACTTAATGCAAGATCAGTCAATAGTAAATAAATCCAACACCATAGCTACCAAGTGACACATCTCCCTCTATTCTAACTATTTCTCTAGTGAATGTTCCCAAGTGATCAGAGGGAATAATGAGTCATGTCTTTGTCTCAATCAAACTTAAATGATGGACACATCTATTATATAAACCTGACACAGGTGCAGCACTCCTTGTGGACCATAGGCCATACTTCAGAAGAAATTAGTTTTCTTCAGTGTCTATAATGGGAATCTGTGGTTGTGCAACCCTTCCTTGGGCCACTTGCTGATCCAGAAAAGTCAGGCATGTTGGGGAAAAGAATTCCCATTGTAAAATTGAAGTGATTTAGAGCATTAAGGCACTTCCTTAACATACCTGAAACTGCTGTGTTTGGGGAAAAAAGGGCCCTGAGAAAGGGTCTGACAATCAATTATCTCCTGATAGCTTGGTACACCTGCTACCTGGATTGTAGCAATGATTCTAAAACTGTTTCATCTGGAAGGTGCTGAAATTCTGCAGTTGGTATAAAGTACCACAGCATACTGATTAACCTCAGTCATCTATGACCCAATGAATAGCAATCTTAAACGAGACCTCTAGAACTTTCGAAGAATGCACCCAGCATGTCCCTCTGGACTGGATGCCTTTTAGGGTCGTCTGCTGAGACGAGGACCAAGGAGGGGCTGGACCCCTCATGACTTAATGATTGCCCTTTGAGAATGCCAGCACATTGAAAGTATTTCACAAATCTTGAGAGGAGGGAAGTTTTGGCTAGACTGACGTCTGTGTATTTGGATCCATGAACATACGTATGCATGTGTATATATATAACTGTATGTGAGATTTGACTTAAACTTGTAGAGAATATAGTGTGAACCTTGCCATCTTCAAATCTGTAAATAAATTGCTAATTTAATTATAACAAATCTTTTTGAATCACTTTGAATCACTCTGTTAGTCAACTAACAAGTAAGTGTTAACAGAAATTATATACCTCAGTTTTGTGATCTACATCAATGAATTCTGAATTTCTGCTAAATCAAAGTCTTACAAGTTTCCATCCACAACAGGATCACCCCAAATTTCGATGATTTAATATTTTCATGACTGTGATAATTTCCTTTGCATTTTTATGAATTTCAAAATCAACATGCAATTTTATAGTTATTTCAATAAGCCCATTTCTACAAAATCTCACTCTGTGACAAAAATGTTAAATCTGTGCCCATGTCTAAGAAGAGGTTGCATTAATCATGCTCATGCTCATTTGTTTATCATGAAACAATATGTTTGCACTGGTGTCCCGGTTTTGGCTGGCATAGAGTTACTTTTCGTCCTAGTAGCTGCTGTGATTTGGATTTAGTATGAGAATAATGTTGATGACCCATTGCTTTATTTGTTGCCAGGTAATGCTTATGCTCATCAGGGACAGAGTTAATTTTCTTCCCACCAGCTGCTGTATTTTAGGGTTAGAATGAGAAAATGTTAATAATGCACTAATATTTTTAGCTGTTGCTAAGAAATCAAGGGCTTTTTCAGCTGAACATGCTTTGCTATAAAGCAGGCCAAACAGATATTTTTTACCGCATAATGTCATGCTCAATATATAAATAGGAAGTTGGTGCTTAATAATCTCTGCTTGGGGATAGTCTTGGTCAGTTGTCAGTGGTAAGCAATTCATTATGCATCACTTTTTTTCTACATATTATTATTATCATCATCTTTATTCTTTCTTCCTTTGTTGTCCTATGAAACTACCTTTATCTCAACTTGCAATTTTTCCTCTTCTCTCAGTTCTCCTCTCCATCTCATGGGGGAAGAAAGGGAGGAGTGAGAGAGCAGTTGCATGATCCTAGTTGCTGGCTGGGACTAAAACTGTGTCAATTGGGTAGACAGGTACACTTTGGGCATCTAAATATATTACTGAGTCTCTTGACCCTTTCCCGTTATCTATAGGAGTGACATTGCACCTATGCACAGTTCTACTCAACAGCATCTGAAACTCTTTCATATGATGAATTGCTTATATAAGATACAGGAGTCTATAATCTGACTTATTACACTTCACAAGGACAGGAATGTTTACATATAAACTAATACTACACAGAATGGTGATGGTGAATGTCAACACCCATTTGGGATGGCAGAACTTCCTACTTCATCTGAAAGACTAATGCTAGCTCTAAATAACAGTTTGAATTGTGTTTGGGAATGTCTCAAACATTCACCTCAGTCTCAAGACTTTAACTTGAAGTTATGTTGGCGAATCTTCATCAGAAAAAGTACATTTTGCACTACTTCTCTATATTAATCTTTATACAGTACCTTATTTCTTAAACTGTGCCTTCTAATAAAAAAAAATATAGTTTAACGTTTTCTTAAAATATGTCAGGTGTACACACAGCTGCTGGCTTTTGTGCAAGCCGTAAATGGGATTCTCCCGAAAGTCATACAATTTCTTCTTTCCTGTGCTCAAAGGCATGTTTTGGAAGTTAAGAATGCATATTTTAGTTAGAGGAAGAAGTTATCCAGGTGGCAGTGAGAAGAGAAGTTGGCCATAGCTGCTTAGTATACATCATGAATGCTAGGGAGAAAACCTGAGATGTTGTGTTCTTCTGGGAACAGATTTCTCAAGGGAGAGACACTGGAGTATATTTTCTGTGCATTGGCAGCTTACAAAATTTTTATGTTGATCACAAAAACTGTGTCAGGTAGCTTTTACGACATTGGGTGGCCACAAAGCTCTATTTTCCACAAGGCTATGATGCTCTCACTAAAATAGTTTATCATTACATCAGGCTTTCTATCAGCTCCTTTTCACAAATTTGCCTTTTAGGATATATCAGTTCCATGCACTGAGCCATATTATATCTTCCCATCCTATCTCACTGTCATAGTTTCTTGAACTTTAAAGTTCGTCTTCTAATGGATATTTGGATGCTTTCACATTTGTGATTTTAATGAATTTGCATTGGTGAAAAATAGCTTTAGAGACTGATTCAGTATGAAGATTAGCATTTTCTATTATTTAAAAAGCAGTAAATAATTAGCATATTTCAGAAGATTTTGTTCATATAATTTTAAATATTTTTTATGTTAAGCCAGTCTTGCTATAAAGTAGTTTTTCTGCTGTTCTCTGAAGATTAATATTGATAATAGGTGTTTAAATATTTTGTTTAGTTTGGTGTCATCCATGTCTTCGACTGGACTGAGAAATATATATTCTTGCATTTTAAAAAAATTCTCCAAACGTAGTCATTCCTGAGCTTGATTACCTTTTAGAGGTGTTCTTTAGATTCGTCAAAGACTATCTAATTTTACCCAAATTAAATCAAAACATTTCATACTTTATGTATACTCTATGAAGGGCAAGTCTAAAAAATATTGAAACTGAAGAGTGACAAAGATCAGTATTATTAATGCTACTATTCCATTGAAACTACTATACGATCTCAGTGTAACTGTGTAAACATTTGTTGAAAAACACTAAATGCAGAGAAAGGGTGATGAAAGCCTATTATGTGTGTAGCTTTTTCTGGGAGTGAAAGATTTTTTTCTACATTTTCAAAATACTTTTGTATTCCTGCTACAAGGATTTATGCATATTTATTAAAAAAGTTTAAAACAGAATACTGTGATTTCTATCCTCTCAGTGTAAAATACACATATTAAATAAATCTATCTATATTTATGCATTAAAAGGTATACAATTGTATATACAGATGAGTGATTCATGGATTTCTATATATATAGCTAAATGACGAGTTCTTTATTTCAAATTTATTTTCAGCTCGGCTTTCAGTTTCCCACACTGTGATTTTTTTAGTACTTCATGTTTTTTCTTTGCCAGACCTCCACTTTATGTTCCAAATCAACTATTATGAAGCAATTTATTAGGAATATTTTAGATTTAAGATAATGTGAAATGGTAGTTGAATTTGTTTCAGTTTCTTTTCTTACTTTAAAATAACCACTTGACATCAGGATGCAGAACAATGTCGTATAAAGTAAACAAGGAATTTTCATGTCTTTATTTTTTTATAAAAGGCTGTGTAGGCTTGGTTTTATTCATATAAGTCTAATTGTTTAGGAAAGGCCAATCCAAAGATATACAACAGTCTTTTTTAAGCCTGCTGTAAGAATGAAAAGACCCTAAAGCTCTAAACATAAAGTCATGTCTTTATTTAGGATACAATGTCTGGTATTATTGAACACTAATAATTACCCTGAAATTATTTGGTAATAATGCCAGTAATACACTATATGATAACTTATATAATTCTGATGTTTTTAACCAGCAATAGATGTGTAATCTTTTAACAATTACTGAGGTTAAAAAACGGATCTGTTCTTTCAAAAGGAAACTTACTTCTTGACAAATTATCTGGGTAGTTACATTATCTAGAAGGTAATTTGAAGGTCATCAGTTACTGCGCTCACTGAAAGTAGACATTCCTCTGCAGGTATTTTATTATAATGTCTTTATAATATGTAATAATTTCTGATTATTTTCTTCATATTTTCTGAATTTTTACCAAGTTACAGAACCACAGGAACCTTCAGCTTGACTTTCTGCAAATAACCTTTCTGTGGTTTTGTTTTTCTTTTTTGTTTTGTTTGTTTTCTTTAAATTTTATGTAACACATATCTCATGCAGAGCACTTTAAGGGTTCTTTTTGTTTCACCAGAAAAAAAAAGATTCAATAAAAATATTTGCCATCTCTTAATTATATGTTTGTTCATATGAGAATTTCGCTTGCTGTTTTATGATAACAAGACTTCACTTAAGAAAAGGGGAAAGCAATTTGGAAAACCAGTGCTCAGAAGTGCAAGCTGGGAAACTCCAATGGGCATCATCCATGAAGGTAAGAACAAAGCATGGTGTTCAGGGTATTGATGGGAATACTGACCTTTATGCAGCTGATGACTGGTTGCATAAGCAGGTGGTTTACTTCTCCAAAACAAAAAACAAAAATGTTGCAAAATTCTCGTTACGTTTGTATGCTTTTTAGTAAAGAAGAATATTTCTGGTGAACCTCGTCTCAACAGACAAGGAGAAGGCTGAGGTACTCAACAGCTCTTTTGCCTCAATCTTCACTGACAATTGCTTTCCTCACCCCTCCTGGTTCAATGTACAGCAAGATGGAGGCCAGGGGGTAAAACCCCTCCCACTGTAGGGGAAGATCAGGTTCGTGACCACCTGAGGAACCTAAACATATATGAGTCTATGGGACTTAACAAAAAGCATCAAAGTCCTGAGGGAACTGGATGGTGTTCCAAGACACTTACCATGATATTTGAAAAGTCATGACAGTCAGCAGAAGTCCCTTGTGACCGGAAGAAGGGCAACATTGTCCCCATTTTTAAAAAGGGTAGAAAAGATGACCCTGGCAACTACTGACCTGTCAGCATCACCACTGTGCCTGGAAAGATCATGGAACAGATCCTCCTAGAAGATATGCTAAAGCACATGGGGGACGGGGAGGTAATTAGAGGCAGCCAACATGGCTTCACCAGGGGCAAGTCCTGTCTGACCAACCAAGTGACTTTCTATGATGGGATAACCGCATGAGTGGACATGGGAAAACAGACGTAATCTGGACTTCTGTAAAGCCTTTGACACGATCTCCCACAACATCCTTCTCTCTAAATTGGAGACATACAGACTTGATGGGTGGACTGTTCAGTGGATAAGGAATTGGTTGGATAGTTGTGTTCAGAGAGTAGTGGTCAGCAGATCGATGTCCAGATAGAGATCCATGACAAGTGCTGTCCTTCAGGGGTCCATACTGGGACAAGTGTTGTTTAATATCTTCATCAATGATATTGCCAGTGAGGTTGAATGCACCCTCAGCAAGTTTACAGATGACACCAAGCTGAGTGGTGCAGTTGCCACACCAGAAGGATAGGATATCATCCAGAGTAAACTGAACAAGATGCAGAAGTGGACCTGCGTGAATCTCATGAGGTTCAACAAGGCCAAGTGTAAGGTCCTACACCTGGCTCAGAGCAATCCACAGTTTCAGTAGAGAGAGAGTGAGATGTGATTGAGAGCTGCCCTATAGGGAAGCACTTGGGGGTGCTGGTCGATGAGAAGCTCAACATGAGCTGGCAATGTGCGCTCTCAGCCCAGAAGGCCAACCGTATCCTGTGCTGCATCAAAAGAAGCGCGGCCAGCAGGGCGAGGGAGGTGATACTGTCCCTCTATCCCTCTCTTCTGAGACCTCATCTGGAATGCTGTGTCCAGTTCTGGAATCCTCAACATAAGAAGGATATGGAGCTGTTGGAACGTGTCCAGAGGAGGGCTACAAATATGATCAGAGGGCTGGAGCACCTCCCATATGAGGACAGGTTGAGAGAGTTGGGGTAGTTCAGCGTAGAGAAGAGAAGGCTCCAAGAAGACTTTATAGCAACCTTCCAGTAACTGAAGAGGGCCTACAAGAAAGATGGATAGGGACATTTTGTGAAGGCATGTAGTAATAGGGTAAAAAAGGGCAGAAAGGGCAAAATTTAGAATAGACATTAGGAGGAAATTCTTCATGAGGAGGGTGGTGAGCCACTGGCACAGTTTGCACAGGGAAGTTGTGGATGCCCCATCCCTGGAGGCGTTCAAGGCCAGGTTGGATGGGGCCTGGAGCACCCTTGTCTAGTGGGAGGTGTCCCTGCCCATAGCAAGGGAATTGTAATTAGGTGATCTTTAAGGTCCCTTCCAACTCAAACCATTCTATGATTCTACATGAAGACAAAGAGTGCAGCTGATGAAGACCAGTGCTCTTTTAGTAAGTTCCTTCCACTATTTGAGAATTACATTATCAGTCTTTTGACTCAAAGCTGAACATTTTTTGCCAACATCTGTCCAGTCGATACACTTATTCTGAGAACCTTTACATATGAAAACCTTTACATATTACATATGAGATGTAATTCCAGTACAGTCCACATTAGCTAAAGTTTATTTGTACTTAAGTTGTCACAGTCCTTTTGCAGATGTAATGATCAAAATTAGTTTAGTAGTTACCTACTTATTTGTTATTATTGTATGGAAACCAAAATAATAATAATAATTTTTTAACAAAAGCAAACCAGCTGATTTATGTTTTGTATGCCTGGCTCTGATAGCATCTTTTCACTGCTCTGCACCTTAGTCTTGCCAGCTCTCACCATGTGACACTGGAGATGCATGGTGTGTTTAGGGGAGGTGGGGATGGGAAGTTTGCTCTTACCCTGTTTAATCTCTAATTTTAGTATTTATATTGGATAGTTCAGAAACCCAGTCTGTTAACAATCCTCCATTATTTGGATGATTTTCCTTTTCTTGCTATGGAGTGCCAGAAAGTACATCCATAAATCAAGAGTCCCTTTGAGAACAAGAAATCAAGTGATTTGGAAATTACTGTAGAAAGCAAAGATACTGCTGATGTTAAGGCCCAAAAATGGGGAGTCAAGACAGGGATATGGGTTCCGTATATGGTTTGTCTCACAATCCATGAGTAGCATGGAATATAGTCCCTCAAAGTCTCAGTTTCCAGGATAAAATAACGGTGAATTTTATTGAGGCTGTTGATAGCAGTTATGGGGTTGAGTGATAAAGGAGCTAGAGAAATAGGAAGAGGTGAATCAAAAGGGAGGAACAATTTATTTGCTGCAGATAACACTTCTGCAAAAGCTCCACTTCGACATTCTTAAACTGTCCTTCAGGCCTGGATAAAACCTCCAGAATGGAGTTCTGCAACAGAGCTTTTCAAAAGACACCTTCTTAAAAAAGAAGAAATCAAATTTCCACTGAATTTTAGCGTGTTATCGGTGCCTAACTTTATAATTCTTGAAAAATCCCACCTCAAATGCTTCACTTTTTAAATAGTGAATGAATTGTCCTTGTGAATTGTCCTTGGCTGTCTGAAAAGTCCTAGTGAATTTCCTACTATATGTAAATTCAGTACAATGAGTACATGTAACAGCTGATGCATGTTTAAATCGTGTTCACTTTTAAGATAAGGAGTTTTAAGAGGTATAGATTTATAGTTCTGACTATTTCTCCACATTGAGCGTTCAGCTTGATTTGACATGACTCTTTTTATTTTTCCCTTGAGGTTCCTGACTGACACACAAACAAAGAGGACACCACTAGCTGTCTGTAGGTCAAAGAATTTGGTGTCACAACTGCATGTTTTTTGAGCTCTCCCCTCATTAATCCCTAAATTAAGAAGTAGTATAAAGAATAATAATACCATTGTTTCATCAGTCTGCAGCAGGATATTGCCTGGAATATTCTGTTACGTCCACCTGTCTTAGTCCAAAAAAATAGAGGAGAACACAACCTAGAAATGAAGCCAAGACTTGTGGATTTCAGAAATCATTTTTTTCAGACAAACTCCTTGAGTGATGACCTTGAGAAAGTCATGTAATCTCTTTGTTCCAGACCCTCAAATGTGCTTAGGTATATAATTTCCATTCATTTCTGTCAGACTAGTGAGTATTTATGAGCCCCAGTCCTGCATGTGAAAAAATAGAGATTCTGCTTATATATGTCACAAAGGTCTTCTGTGTATTTTGTCAAAATGTATTCATTAATGTACTTAGTTACTCTGACGGTGATGGTTCTGCCTAAGACAAAGTGATTTAATTCTGTAATTGCCACATAATACCACTGAGACTAGAAGCTGGAAATTAGTGAATAAGTAGAAATATACACAGATAATTAGAAAAAAAACAACCACAAACACTGAATAATTTTATAGGAAAAATAAATTCATTTTCTTTCAAATTTGGAAAACAGTTTTTCTCGTCAAAAAATGCAAGACAACTGCTAGCTGGTAGGGAAAAGGAAAGGGGTTTCCAAGAGAGTTATTCCAGCACTGCTCTCTCCAGAGGCTGTTGCATCTTCCTGTGAAGTATCTGGTATCTAATATTCACTGTTACAGCCAGAGTATTAGTCTCAACAGAAGCCACTTAGAATAAATGCCCTCTTTTCCCTCAAACATCAAGTAGAATTTTAAGGATAATTGACATGCTATTTTTTAAAAAGCAATGTATTTGAGATGGGATTTTTCAACGAAAACATGAGTTAAGTCCAGAGACCTTATCGGAATTCAACAGAAATCAGATTTTTACTCCCTTAAAGTGCCTTGGAGAAATTCAGTTCTAGAAACTCTATTTTGAAGCCTTTTCTGATGCAGAATACATGGGAAAAGTTCCATGGCTAGAGGTCTTAAGTATTGTATCTCTATGAGTTGATAACTTTAAACAACATATATTGATCTGTGAACCGTGCCGTGCATGAAAACACCAGCAGTGCAGAGAAGAAGTAGATATTATTGGATGTACAGTGAGCTCTGTTGCACTTCAAAGTGGGGGTTAATACTGAACACTCATTTGCAAATTCAGAAAAGATAAGTTTAACAGTATGTACACTGTTCACCCTTCTCATAGATCAATAGTCGATTTTGAACATTGCTTGGAAAGTATTCAGAAAGCAATTATATGATTGCAAAAAGGTAGAAGATTACTGCAGGCAACTTAGTATAACTGCTTTTCTGCTGAAGAATCTGGAGAATTTCAAGTAGTGTCAGATAGTCAAAAAATTTAACTGCAGTAGTTAAATTACAGAAGAATTCCATTGTCCTTGAGAGTTTGTTTTTAATGGAAAAAAGACTGTATTTGCTGTACTGCTGTAAGTGAAATACTCCATATTTAATGTGGATTCCAGTTTTGAAGGTGTAAGAATACAGACTTGAAAGAGCAAGAATACGCTAGAAAAGTAACCAGTTTAATAATAGTGCTTTAAAAAAATAAGCAAGAAAAATTCCTAAAGCATTACCATCTTTCATTTGTTTCAACAGAAAACTATATAATTTAAATGAATTAATAGCCTAAATGAGGAAGAAGTGTTAACAACGCCTTCTAACCTTTCAAGGATGGGTGGCCTGAGAACTAAAAATCTTCCTGCAAAAATTTAGTAAGAAGACAGTTTCTGAATCATACTGGAAAAGCAATTGGTACTGTCTCTTCCAATTGTGTCAGGAATGCTGGTTTTTTTTCTTTTTATTTAAAATGTGCTATTAAAATCCTACAAGTTTCTTTCTTGGAACTAGCATTGATTAGTGTTGATAGTACAGTTATAAAGTTAGATCAAATTCTGTAAATCTAGTGCTTTATACTTAACTTTCAAAATGGATGGAGAATGTTACTTTACAAATATCAGTTAAGCACTTAAACAGAACTCATAAAGCTTTAAAGTAGTGGGAATATAAAGTGATGAACTGACTCATGAGCACTAATTTTGCAAATAAATAATTATGATGATTCTTCAGCTGGCTGTGAGTGAAAAAGAAATACGGGAATAGAAAGTTATTAAAAAAGAAAAAACTCAACTGTGTGGTATTATTAACTTATTTTGATTACTATTTAGTATTATTATTTTGACTTGTGGAAAAGTATGAGTAGCCTCGACCTTTGATAAATCATGATGTAAGCTAATAGCTTTAAAATTCTCACGTGCTTCATATACCTTGAAGCTCTAAACTTATTTAATGTAACTTCAGTACTTTACAAAAGCTGCTATGTCTCCAGACTTTTTTTTACTAAGACCTCTTTCACAATAAAGAACCTTTGCAATAGCTGTATTTTTCTTGCTTGCTTTCTTCAATTTTCTCTAGAATGATAAGAAAGTGCAAAAGTACAACTTATTGCTATAATTAAGACTTGTTTGTAATTATTAATTTATCTAATAAATTAAAATATACTAGTTTCTTTAAGTGAATGTGCAAAGGACAGCTAGACATACTATTTACTGTTTGTGGATCTGCTATGAATACAATTGATATTAAATTTAAATTCTGCAGTTATTTCCTTGACTGGTTCTACATACTTATAGATTTCTATAAAAATATATATTCAAAGAATACTAATTCTCTTTGGAGTTCTGGTTGAGTATTATCTCCCAGTGAAGTCTGCAGGAAGTTTAGGCATGCAATTTTTCTAATGAAAAAGTTTTGTAAAATTAGCTCTTAGGAGCTGAAAGTGGTCTTATGCTACAACACAGTTTCTGTTATCCTATTGCGAAGATTTCAGCAGTAACCCAAGGACAGTAGGCACTCTGCCTGGAAGAATGAATTGTCCCATTTATTATATAAAAGGGAGCTTTACACAATTGAAGGACACCATCCCACTTCTGTTAGTTTAAGTAGTATAAAAAACATCTGATGGTGTTTTATTACCTACATGGAGTATTTGCCTTATCTCAGTAAAATGACAGATAATCTAAGCTGTGAACACAGAAGAAGGAATAGTTTACCGGACTTTTGTCCAAACAAATTGATGTTGTAGAGTCCAATGTTGTGTGAAACATCCTGCAGCAGTTTTCTTTTCACCAGCAACACTATTCATAGCAATGAAAATAAATGCATATCAAAACTCAAATTTCCATAACCTATTCTGAGGGAGAGGAAATGATCCTAAAAAGAAACTGAGTCAGACCATATATCCCATATATTTAACGTAAGAAATGGATATCCTGCCTACGAATGCTACAGGGCTAGAATGATTTCTCCAGCAAATTTTCAGAATGGCATTCTCAGAACTATTCCTTTGGAGTGCACCTCTAGACAAAGAATTAAATGCTATTATTAGTCTCAGAAAGGGAGTGGGTTGAGATATTTCATAGAACTTCACTGGATTGCCATGACTTCTCAAGTGTGATGAATAGTGACTTAGCAACATCATCTGCCCATTCCCTCAGGACCAGCAGATGCAAATTCAGATTCCTTAGATTATCTTGCACTTAATCTTCTCCCACAGTGGGCAGTTTTTCATTCTTCATATGTAAAGTCATAGTTGTATGTATTTTGATTATGCATCAGGTTAATAGAATCTATATGTATTCTTAGATTTCAAAGGAAAGGAAATCATAGATAACCTCCTTGATTTTCTTCTCAAGCTGAAACTCCGCAAAGTTGAATTCAAGTATCTGGGAGGTGAAGTTCTCTCATGCATTATTTCCTTTATTATGACTACCATTGCCACATATCCTTGAGTCTTGGTTCTACTAATTGGGTAGCATTATACCTGAAGTCTAGTTTTCTGTGCTATAATTGCATATGCCTTTTCCATCAAGATTACAAGACGGGGGGAAAAAAAACAAAACAAAAAAAGATAAAAAAACCTCACAACTTCGATCACAGGAAAAAAGCAGTACCTCAGAGCTTACTTTATAATTAAGAGGTTTTAAATTTGCCCTATTCATTGGAATTTTTCAAATTAAGGTAATGAAGTAGGAACCATATCCAAACTAATGAAAAAATTAAATAATATTTGGGTTATTAATGTATGTCTTAAACCCTTATTCAACTAATCTATTGAAAACCAATAAACTCTGCTTCCTCATCACACTCATCTCCCAGCAGCCAAGGATTTTAAAGCACTTCAAATGCAAACAAAGAAAATAAAAAGAAACATTTTTTTCCAAATTCCCAAAAGCTTTTGTGACAAAAGGCACCTGCTTTCAATTTGAGTCAAAAGTTTAGTGTTCCTGGTATGAAACTCCTGTTACAAGTTCTTGACCTTGTTAACTTTAGTTGTTGCAGACTGCTTCAGCTTACTGACTCAGCCATCTGGCCCTAGAACAGTTTAATCTCCTGTTTTTCACTCTCTTCTATCTGTTTTCTTTATCTCTCTTCCCCAAGTCCTATGAGAATCTGATCAAGATGAAACTACTGATTAATTAGAAAACAGGATGTATTCTGAGCTTAAACTCTCACATGTCCATAAGAAAGTAAAGTAATGGCTCAAGAACTGTGGAATTAACTAAACAAACAAGTCTTATTTACTAGAAATTAAATCCTGAATAAAGTTATTTGTTTTATGTAGTGAGGTGTGCATATGTAATAAATTACTAGAAAGAGAAGAAAGACAGAACAGATTGATATGCATTTCTCTTGCAGTCATGTAACTTTCAGACATTTTCCTTCAGAATTATTTAAATTGTCGAGCATAGACAAGGACAAATAACCAGTGTCGTCCTATACACTTTTCACTTAGGATCTATTATTTAATCTAACATTACGGGTACCATCATGTGACCAAAGTGTGAGGAGACCATCATTTCGTGATGGGCAAATGACCTTTCATTCACGATAGGGCTATATTACTCTAATTATAAGGATAATTTTTTTGCTTTCATTTTAAAAACTTTTTGCATAGGCTGGATTCTCTGACTAGTAAAGAAAAAGAAAGCTGTTTTTCTAAAACCATATTAAGCCCAAGAGGACAAAAGCAGAAAAATAGCAATGAGAACTATGACCTAAATTATATCTTAACTGTGTCTCTGGTTCTTTATCAAAACTTAAATTACAGCACTTTTTCCTCTGGTATCCATTACTAGGAGTAAACATGCTCAAGGTTAATTTAAGGGGTTTGTTCTGGTTTTATTTTGTGCTTTCCATTAACAAGGACATACCCTTTTATGTTTGCATTTACTCATATAATATAAAGCTATATTGTAGATTCTGGCCTCCCTAGGAGCTGTAGTGCCAGCTTAGAAGTCATTGCTTAAGGTGCTTGCTTTGTCTGGATTCCAGGACTCTTTCTTTAATTACTCTTCCTTGGTGTACTGCCAGTACAAGATGAACAATAATGTAGTCTGTCTTTCACTTTGCTCTACGCAACTACTGTCTCATAATTAACAAGCTGAACTAACCTTGAAAATAGACGAAAGCTATGTCCTTTGAGGGAATAGCCCAGAATACATGCTCTGTGGAAAATAAAAAATGCTAAGTAAATAAAGTGTTATTTGAGCTGTAACTCGGATTAACTGGAACAAGGATTTAGTCAACCTCAAATATAATTTAAATGACGGCTCCAGTAGTGCCATCCAAAACCTACTTGTTCAACATTGTCTCCCTTACTCTGAAGATGCCTTGAGGCATCACTGATGGTTAAAATTTTGCCCTTGCGTAGTATGCTCTTTTTGCATGTGTTCAAACCTTCCCTGGTCTTAGAAGTGTAGGACCTACAGCCAATCTAAGCTCAGCAGGATCTTCTCTACAGGGTCCCCCAAAGATCTCAGTCTAATGAATATTCTCTGATCACACCAAATACATAGCAGTTACAAAAGACACTTAGCAAAGGTACAGATGAAGTTACTCTTTGTTATAAGTCTGTTAAAGGAAGAGATAGTGCCTAGAAGACACATACAAACTAATGTGTAATGCTCTCACTTTTAGGCAGCTGCTTCAATAGTAATATGATACTCAATCCATCAGAATTTTAACCCTTAACTCACTGAGAAGGACGCGAATATATATCTCCTCTCTACGGAGACACAGAGAATTGTTGTAATGGAGGTCTTCTAATCTATCCAACAAAAACCTTGACTGAAAAAAAAGTTATGTCAAAGAGAGAGCTTAAGAGTAATCCTATACCTCTATGCTTAGATCACTCATTTTATGACAGAGACTTAGTAATTCATGTTTCTTATAATGCTGGCATTGTTATTTCCAATATACAGCCAGGTCTTGAAGTCCTTTTTATGATTTAGGACCTATTGAAGTATATGCAGCAGAAATTGCAGTGTTGATATAAAACAAGAAGGAGGGAGCATTTACTACTCTTCAAATTCATGAGCGAGGTCTACAGGAGTCTTTTTGTTAATGCTTCCTACCTTTACACATAATGCACTGAGAAACAGTAGGTATTAGCTTAGTGAAGCTATTGTGAATTATTGCCAATGCCTAAATGGAAACAGGTATAGATCTTGCCTCATAACGGAATTACATCAAGTTCTTTTTCGCTTTGTTCCTTTGCATGACCTCCTTCCATTTAGTCGAGCTATACAAATACAAATATAGGGAAGGTCTTGTATACAGTAATGCTTCCTTAAAGAAGTGCAGCTATTCTCTCTGAATACCAAAGCATTTGCAAGGAATAAGAGTCACAGAGTTAAAGTTTGCATACTTCTTTAAGGATCAGGAAAAAAGATGAAAGTTGTTTTATCATTACTTGCATTTTTCTCCCCCCAGTTCTGAACCTATTTTTAAAAGATTATGGATTCCCTTAGAGTACTGCCATTTCCTGCTGTACTGTGTGTGATTAAAAATGTATGGAACTAAGTGGTAGAAAGCTCTTAATTAACATATGACTGATACAAAGAAAGATCAGACTACCTTCAGTGTCAATTGTGAAGTTTCCATCAACAATGACAGCAAATGCACTGTGCATAGGACTGAAAGAGCACAGAACAGATGTGTGGACAACTAGGGCATTGTCTTAGCATGAGTTATAAGACTGGGTGGGAGGCACTGACTGATAAGATAATGCAGAAAATGCAAATATCATGTTTAAGGAAAAATGGCACTAAAATGTCAGGAAGACTGGCTTGGACATGTCAGATCTAACAATGACTGGACACTTCACATGTACAAAGTCTTTTACAAAAGAAGTTGTAGAGACTTCCAATTGCATATCTTTAAAAATTAAACTTTTTAATCTTTTTTTTTCTTTTCTTTTTCTACTCCCTGTGATTTACACGGGACTGATATTTTGACTGGCTAAGAAATGCATTGCCTTCCAGACTTAAAATACAGGCAGATCTTTTGACTATCTGAATGTCCTCAACTCCTCTTGACAGCATACATTCCACTGGAGAGGGACAAGAGGTGTTACAGTTAGAGAATAAGCTAAAAAGCCAACATTTTATTTATAGCAAGGGATACTGAGAATAGATGAAATAGAGGAAAATAACAAGATAACATGGAAAAAATATGTAAAACAAATATTCTTCCTATGAATACTTATGCCAAGACCATAGAGCTGAATGAGAAAATATTCTCCATTGATATAGATTGCATATTCAAGATGAAAATTATACCTAAAGATTGTATTAGTAACACTTTATGTTCATGCTCCTTTTTTTTTCTTCCCTGTAGACTTTACTTCCTATCCTTTTTGGTAAACAAAAGTGATGCAAATCTCTTCCTCACTAGTAGGGGAGCTTACTGTAAATCACAATCCAGATGGGAATCTGACCCCTGTAGGAGAACATGGGGTATATGAACTACAATTCCCTTGACACAGTGCAGTAGTCTGATTTGAAATAGGAGCTTTCTGTGGTTTGGTCAAGCAATTTCCTCTTTTAATAAAACTTTTTATGATTTCTCCAAATTTTACTTTTTTTTTCATGAAAGGTGAGGAAAATATATCTTTTGTGTGTTTTGTTGTCTTTCCCCAACACCTTTTAGAGTGCAAAGTTTTACTTGCACGTTTTGTTTGATTTTGTTTGTTTTCCCAAAGCAAATGACTTCAACTTATTATGTGTCCCCTTAATTAATTTTATCACTAGACAAAAATGATTTCCTTCTCTGCTTCAAGAATCACTTACAGCAAAGAAAACTTTCAGCCTATGCAGTACCTAAACTAAGCTCACTTCAATGGCCAGTGTTCTAGAGATTCTGGGCCATTTTTTCATTATTATGTTTTCTGTCCAGGGATAATATCATGGAATGTGTCTGCAACCTGGTCGGTGTAGCCCTGTTAGGAATAGAGATACATATTCTCACTTTTACTTACTTCAATGTGTTTAGAGTCCACAACAGAGATTATTGTTATTTTGCATTTTTGAAAAAGTACATACTACTTTAGCCATAGTAAAGAGGTCCCAGACTTAGTATTTGGGTATTGGTGAGCAAAGCCTAGGAATGATTTATTTCATTATCGAAGGTAGGAAAAGAGATGATATCTAGACTCTGAGTCTGAAGGTGATAACAGTGTTGTCTGTAAGCAGACCTGTCATAAAAATTTCAGTGTAAATTTCTTTTCACATGAATATGTTATTCAATATACTTAGCAACTCTAAAATAGCCTATCAATTTAATTCTCCTAAAATCGGAAGCTTCTTTTTTTTTCTTGTTTGTATGACTGCAATTACAGGATATTGCTCTGCTGGAAAGATTTTTGGCAACCTTGTTAAAACAGATCAATAGTGTATCAGGCCCATTGTGGTGTAAATACTAATTGAAAGAGTGAACATGTTTCTTGCAAATGCTTCCTCCCAGTAATCTTGGAAGTCACACAAAAAGTTGATATCTGAGATGTCAGACGACTACTAACTATGCTAGATTATTAAACACTTGCTAATTAATGTAATTTTGATTGGAAAAGAATAATAATTCATTAATTATTAGGAAGAATATTATCACCAAGGCAAAAATCTACTGCACTCTACAGGGATTACAACATCAATACTTGCAGAATAAGCTCAGCTGTTATGAAAGCCACTAGGAAATAAAAGTCTTAGCTCCCGCCAGGAGATACGGCAGGCCCTGTAACATAAAGCTTGGTGGATGTATCACTAATGTCAAGCAAAAGAGGACCTGAGATGTGTCCCTGCCACATAGGTCAAGTGACATATATTGACTCATGTCAAGAGCATTCAGGTCTTCTCCTTTCTACTCTACAAAATATTGGAGAATTATGGACAGTAGAGGAAGCCAAACCTGGTCCATGTTTTGCATATTAAATTTGGAATAAACTGTCTCCAAAATCGTTGCTTCAAAGTGTAGAAACAAGGTACCAGAAGTGAGTGAACCACATGGTTATTTATGAAACAGACTCAAGTAGAGTAAACTTAAGTGTAATAGCTAGCTGAACTCTTTCAAAACAGAGACAGAGGATAAGCTGTTAAACACTGTGGATGACCAGGGGTTCTTTGCAAGATCAGTTCCTAGTGCTTTTTTTTTCAGGTGCACTGTATTCTTTTGCAGAGTACAAGCACAAACACTGTGTATCTCATAGAAACCAAGCCTTAGACACACATGAAGTGTATGAATCTGTTGCTGACCACAGAAACAAAAAGCCTGAAGGACTTCATCAGACAAGATGTTGGAAAAATTGAGCACAAAGAGGAATTTTGCAGACTCTTAAACAATAAGGATTTTTATTTTGTAGGCTACAAGTAAGCTTTAAATTTTTCTCCTGTAAATTGCTGATCTAAGTAACTAGAAATAAAAGTTTATTCATAGCTATTTTTATTTTGGAAGAGATAAAATTTATGGATAACAAGGGAAAGGAGGAATGGGGAAACAAGGTGTTATTAGTCTGTATTTGTAGTATATGCTATATTCTGCACAATATCTTAATAAAAATGTTATTCTATTTCAGATATTCTATTTCAAATGTTGTTCTATTTCACCACCTATTTCTCATCAGTCTCTAGTTTAAGTATTCTCAGCTCTGATGAAAACTATTCTTTACATTATATGTTGATTACTTTACAGACACAAATTTGTATTCCATTTTCTAACTTAAAATAAGAAGGTAACTTGAATTGAAAACAATTCAAATACAGTTATGATTAAGCGAAATTATATAAAATGTTATAAACATTATTCAACATTCAAAAGAAATGTTGATGGTAAGGATGTGTCAGCTAAAAATGTTTCTCAAGATTTTTCATAGTGCTACTGCAGGATCCTGGGAAACTATATTTCTCTGACTGAATTGCATAAAGGTGATTGATACATCTATATTTGTTTACTTTTGTCATACGCACAATACATACATATTGCGATTTCATGTGACTGTATTGAAATGTAATAGACCTCACTTTCTTCCTTAATCCTGTTGTAATAGTCGTGTATTTTTTAGGGACTAGAATATTTTGTATTTTAGAGTGTTTTCAGTTTATGAAATTACTGTGTTCCAGTACTATGAGGGAGGCATAAAATCCTAGGAGCAAGAGAGAGAGGTAAGAGGATTCCATGAAACAGATTTTTTTTAGATAAGTATGAAATACAGAAATGGAATGATTGAGAAGGACAAGAAGAGGAGAAGAGAAAAAGTATGTATTGGAGTACATCGTAGAAGGTATTGATCAGAAATCTCAAGCTTTAGGAATCTAAAACCTAGATTAATTTAACCTTGACAAAGATGTCCAAATTGCGTTGAAGGCTTTCACCAGATGTGACTATGGCACTCTGTACAGAACAGTAACAGAACTGTAACTGTTTCAAGACAACCTCCATTGTCTTGAGTTACCACCCAGGTCTGTTTTTATAAAGGATGGGCTGTTGATACAAAATTCAACAGCTGTGATGTTAGATCTGTAATTTATGTGAGGCAATACTTAAGTTAAAGTTGAAGCACACTCGAGGTAAAGGGGAAGAATTAAGCAATGTAATTTTATATTCAGCCAGGCATTGTTTAAAAATCTATGTACCAATCTGCAAATGTTTTTTGACAGAAATGCATCTTTATCATGCAGTAAATGAAATCTTTTTTCTGTTACATTTCTGTCATGGATACTACATGACAGTAGTATCCATGAAGTTGGATACTACAAAGAAGTTGTGTGAATGTAATACAGCAAAAAATACAGCCAGCACACATTTGTTGGAGAGCACACCTCTGTTACTGTTCTCTACTGAATGCTATAGTCACATCTGGTGAAAGTCTGTTTTCCATAATACAATTTGGAGATCTTTGTCAAGTATTGTGTTAAATTAACTCAGTGTTTAGATTCACAAAGCTTTGCCTGAGCACACATTTACACAAATTAAGTATCCTTTCTGAAACAACAAACAAAATCATCTGCACTGAACTCAAATAATAAAGCATGAAGAAAAAGCTTATAGAACCAAAAATTTCTCAAAAGAACAGAATATGGATTGGTACATAACTAAATAAATTATTTTAAATTACATAATTTTCACAGTTAAAAATATAAAGGGAAAAGGCAGAAAATAAAAAATAAGTTTTTTTGATTGTGACTTTGGTAAACTAGGCACACGTAGAAAATCCTTGCATTTTTCTGTCATAATAATTAGTAAGCTTAGCAACAGTTCATCACATTTTTCTTGGCTTAATGTTGTCTGTTCATAGTCATCTCCCAGGAATATGTCTTTGTGACTAGATGGATATTATCTTCACATCAGATGTAAAAAACTTCTTATAGCTGTACTCTGAAACATAAAGGTAGGTAACTGCAATGGTTAAGGTGCCACACTGATTATACTTCAGCAAGAAAGAGCATTGACACTAAAGCGATATTTTGCCTTTTGAAATACATTTGACAATTCAGAATTTCATTATTTCTTTCTAGGTGACTATGTTTCCTCGGTTAGCTTTGTAATCTTAAAATGTCATTTTGTAATTCTTGAGCAAGATATTTTTTCCAAATTTTGGTTATTTTAATATGAAATGATTTGCTCTTATAAACATAAATTTCTCTACCCCCTGCTCTTCCAGTAGGGACATATTTGCATTTGTGAAATTGCAACTTTCTCAGAACTGGGAATTTAACATTAGAGAGTGATCTATTAATTTCCATGTCTGTGATACAGACTTGTTTCAGCCCACTTCCTCTGTCATTTGTATTCATAGTATTAATTACAGTGCCAGTAATGTAGTAGAAAGCAGTAAGTACACTTGAAGCTTGTGCAGAATTCATGCTATGCAGGCAGTAAGATCCTCCAAGGGAATAATTGCCTCACTACAGGGAGTGCATATTTTTTTGGCATCTGGTCATTGTGTTGTCTTTTACTTTCTTGCAACTGGTTGACATCAGTACACATTAAGAGAAGAACTGATGAGTTACAGAGCCAAGGGTTTCACAGTCATTCATTTTTCTTCCTAAAGATATTAAAGGCAAAATAATTGAATGGCTTGCAGAGCATTAATGGAATAGGAAGTGTTTGCATTTAATTACTCAATGTACATTCTAGTCTAAGTTTTAGAACACATTTAGAATATTTCTTTACACAATTTCTATTATTTCAGTGAATGTTTATTTCAGAAGTAACTATATCCAGTAGTTTGTGCATTAGAAAAATGCACTATAAGATTTTAAATATTTGTGGGAAACTCAAAGCAACCGCTTACTGGAAAATATTTAGTTTATGAAATAAGATTAGAAAAAGGAGCAAATGGATATTTAATAAAATATTATTCTTGCCTTTGAGAAACCATTTCAGCATTATATTTGAACTTCTATTAAACTGAAACTATACTAAGTTGTTGTCTAAGTGCATGAGTAGTTATTTAACAGCTTTGGAATTAGTTTACAAATGCTGGTAATACTGAGAACTGAGAGTTCTTTGAAGGAAACATAGGAAAGGAAATCTGTCATAGTGAAGAAGAACTGTAAGAAAATTGTCAACGTAAATATTTTATATTGCTGGAGAATAATTGAACAGTCCTAGAGCACAGCTCCCAGAATACAGGTAACAGAGAGAGCTAATAGCTGCAGCAGTTTGCACAGTAGTCTCTGGATTCTGCTTTGGAAGCTTCTGGACCTTCTGGAGACAAGGTCCAGTATTACTGGGGAATGCCTGGAGACCTTCTGAGAAGCTTGAGAGGGTATCTGATGTTGCCAGGTAATGATGAGATAGGGAAGCTACAACGATGTGAGCCTCAGGACACTTTAGCAGATTCTAACAAGCTTTCTCAGCTGTCCTTAACCTGAGTGACTGGAGCCTTCATTACAGCTCCCTTTAACTGGGTAGGGTCAGGTACCCTTTAACTGGTGCTCAAGAGAGGCCCGTGTTAGAACCAGGTCCAGCAAAAGCCAACAGACAGCACTGTGTGCAGAATTGCCCAAAGAAATGGGGGTCTCAGCTGAATTTGCACCATAGTAAGTTTCACATGTGGTAGTGATGTATCACAGGGAAGTTTTCCAATCAGGTGTTAGAGTTAGAGCAGAGGCTTCAACGCAGACAGAGCTTCAGATAGTGGAAGCAGCTGTGCAGGTCCTAGGCTGCCTAGGGACTCTGGTGCCAGGAGATATGTCCCACTGTCCTGAAGGAGGTGTGCTGTCTTGGAGGGGCTGTGTCACTAAGAGGAAGAGTTATAGGATGAAGTGAGCAGAGTGCCCAGAGTCAGAGAAGATGGAAGGGAAATAGGCAGGTTCTCATCTCTTATACAGCATCTTGAAGATCCCCGGACCCTAAGTCCACCAGTATCCACCTCTAGCTTCATAAACTTCTATGACTAAACTATTGGCTTGGTAGATGAGGGTAGAACTGTGGATATTGTCTCCATAGGCTTCACAAAAGGTTCTTGTGCTGCGCCCCATAAGATCCTCACAGACAAGCTGATGAAATATGGGTTGAATAAGAAGACAGTGAGACGAACTGAAAAGTGGCTGAACATCTGGGTCCAAGGGAGGTGAACAGTGGCACAAAGTCTAATTGAAAGCTAATAGCTGGCAGCGTACCCTGAGGTACATACAGTGAGCAATTTTGTTCAAGTTCTTCATTAATGAGCTCGATATTCATATATTCATATTCATCAGTGGCCTGTCTGCAGGGACAGAGCATACCCTCAGCAAATTTGCTGATGACACAAAACTGGGAGGAGTGGCTGATAGAGCAGTATGTTGTGCTACAATCTAGAGAGAACTTGACAGTCTGGAAAAATGGACCTATGCAACCTCATGCAGATCATCAAGAGGAACTTCAAAGTTCTGTAGCTGACGAGGAACAACCCATGCACCAATATAGGCTAGGAGAAAGGACCCTGGTGTACACCAATTCAAATGTGAGCCAGCAGTGTGCCTTCGCAAAAAGGGGTAATGGACTGGATTGGACTAGGAGGACTGCTGCCAGCAGGTAGAGGCAGATGATCCTTCCTTTCCACTCAGTACTATTAAGGTCACACTTGAAATGCTGTGTCCAGTTCTGGACGCCTCACTACTAAAGAGTCACGGACATACTGAAAGGAGACAAACAAAACACAAAGATGAAAGACTGGAGCCTCTTTCCTATGCGGAAAAGATGAGAGAGCTGGGACTGGTAAGTCTGGTGAAGAGAAGTCTCAGAAGGAGGATCTTATCAATATGTACAAGTATCTGAAGGGACGGTAAAAATAAGATAGAGCCAGACGCTTTCCTGTGGTGCTTAGTGACAGAACAGGAGGGCACGAGCATACACTGAAACACAGTAGGTTCTCTTTGAATGTCAGGAAACACTTTTTTTTACTGTGAGGGTGACTGAGCATTGACATAGTTTATCCAGGAGAGGTTGTGGGTTGTCCCACCTTGGAGATATTCAAAAGCCACTTGCCTGGACATGGTCCTGAGCAACTGGCTCCAGGTGTCCCTGCATGACCAAGGAGACAGGAAAAAACAATATCCAGAGCTCTCTTCTATGAGTCTGTGGGCCTAAAATAGCTTAGTCTACTCAATTTTAACCTTATAAGAACTGAAAGCAAGTTTGTCATGAAGTGAAATTCCTGTGCAGAAGAACTCTGGACAAGGATTGAGACTTCATAGTTTTAGTGTCAACTTGATTAAACATTCTATACAGTTTTTCAACTCAAGCATCCTATTACATACATCTTACAAATTATTCTGGATACATCTACACATTAATTCCAAACTAGCAGATAAGTTCCCATAAAGAATTATATGCAGGGAATCTCGTAGTGCTTAACCCATGGTAAGTAATCCTGCCTCTTATCTAATACAACCAGTGTTAACAGGGACCCTTGATTTTGCATAATTCACAGTATGTCTTATCAACAAATATGCAGGAAGTGTTTAGTTATGATTTGTTTCAAAAAGGGTTCTTTTGAAGACATTTGTTTTGAAGTAAGAGTTATGTGGAAGTATACTATTTTGCATGCAGAACATTGCATTTTTGGCACTTACTTCCATTACAGGAATGACACCACATCAGTTACTCAAAGGCACTTATTTTCAGTATCACACTATCTCTTATGTGGTTGTCTAATATTTTTTTCTTTTTAAAATTCTTAAATAGTGAACATAAATGGATTCATAATTTACTTTCAAGGAAATCAGAAACTTCTGACAGTGAAGAAAGATATTTCTTGGATATTTTCTAATTCTGTAGAAAAGCTGTTCAAGCTTTCGATGCTTTATAATTACAATTTAAGTAAAAGTGTGATAGCAAATTCTAACTGATATTGGATAATTCATTAGCTGTGAATAAATGTTTCTTACTGCAGAATTTTAAAGTTCAAAATATACAAATAATGTGTTTTTCTCACATGTTTTAGTCTCTCCTGGGATTTAGGAAACAGGCATTTGTCTTTAGGAAGAGATTCACTGGGAATATGAGTGGTGAAAAAGAAAAGAAAGAAAAAATGCAAAGCTATCATAAATTTCTATGTATGAAAAAAATAGAAAAAGATATTAAAGCTTAGGTTTATCTTTGTATAGTTAGCCTGGTCATATCTGTTCACTATGATTTGTATCTGAACATTATTTTATCAATGTTGCTACTCTGCCCAGTAACACAAAGCACTTGCTTGAAAAATTAGGCAGTTTTCTAAATTATTAAGAATCTCTATCTGTCTTTTGCCATCGTTTGTGCACTCTGAGTAACTATTCCAAGTTATGCAACTGAGAAACATTTTGAAAGTCACCTCCTGAAAATGTTGTTTTTATCATACTGGCACCAAGCATTACATTCCTGGCTGTTATAAGATTTACTTGTTACTTTTGGTAAATTCAAGGGATTAAGGATAAAATATTATAGATAAGAACATTGATATTTTCTCTCTTAAAAAGTAGTTTAACTGACTTTTCCTGTTTCTGTTTATGAAAATGACACAAGCATATGTAGCCTATGTAGCCTTCCCCTAGCCCCCTAATTTCCAGCTGATTGCTTTTAATAATATTTATCCATCCCAAGATATGCTTATATGCTGTATTACTACAAAAGCCTCTTGTTGGTCTTTCAAGAACTCCATTTTATAATGATCATGTAGAAGACGTAATTTTACTTATGTGAAAACCCATTTTAGAATTCTATTTAGAATTCTGAATGTTGTTTTTAGTAACCCCAAAGAAGAAAGACTCCAAATTTTTTATTTCATGTAGCATATGTACATACAAATACATTAAATATATTTTTACATATACATATATATTTCTGTAAATAGAAATGTAATTAAAAATATTTATTTGTGATTAACTCCATGGCTACAAAAAATAATAAATACATGAAACCAAAACTTTGATTGTTTTATATAATTTTTTACAGGATTTCACCTTGTGCTGTCAGTTATAAACTCATGGTCTCACAATCATACAGTTAATACTAGAAATTCACCAAATGTGATCACAATGGAGTAGCCATTTCATGACATACATATGCTTGAAAATCAGAGAGATTTATAAATTATCTTTAGAGAAAAAAATATATATGCCAGTAAAGTTATTTTATGGATTAATTACAAAGTCCATGTATGCGGTAGAGTCAGTAATCTCCGGGGAATGATATATTTTATTCATCAATGCCTACAATCAAATAGAGATTTTAATTTATTATTGCCTGTGTAATAAAAATAATCATTTTTTGCATAGTCATAAGAACATCTCAAATGGTCGGATCTGTTATTTTTAGAAGATAAAACAAACTCAGAAGACACTTAGAACAAATTAAACATACTAGAGCACCCTGAAAAATGAACGAGTTTACATATATAACCAGTGTTTAAGACCTTAAGACTTCCAAGTACAAGACAGCAGCAAAGCAACTTTGCAGAATACAAAATAGTACTGAACATCTTCATCTCATGTGTTTCATTTGATCTCAACTTTTTTTATAGCTTCATTATCTATAAACATGCAAGTAAATCAATGTACTCCTCTGAAGCTCAAGCAATATGTTCATATTCAATATAAAGCAATATTTTCACACTGAACTGCTCCAGTATTAATAATGCACAGGTTCAGTAATTTGCCCAGGTTTGCAGTGATATATGCTCAATATCATTCAGCTGTGTTTGTTGACAAAAGTTCATACATATTTTTTTTGTTGTCATTGCAGATATCAACTAATTATTCCTAAAAATTGAATTTTACGCAGCAGTAGGCTAAAAGGGTGCATACTTCCAACAGTAAATAGAACAGATATATTGGCTTGATATCTTTACTGAAGGAATAAATAAAACAATTTCTGCATAAAAATGATTAATTTGTCTTGCTCTTCATACTTTAAGATAAGAATGCCACCATTTGGTTGTTATTCCAATACTACCATAATACTCTTTAATATTTTACATCATTCTTAAATAGTGATATCTAGCTTTAAATATACTTTCATACTACTAACTTTCTTGATGATGTTTGATAGCTTCCAGGATCTAAAACAGCTTTTGCAAGACTTTTCTTGGTTAAATATATTTTAACTGAAAATACATATATTTATTGGCAATATGCTGTAACTACTGCATGGTTTTAGACACAGATGACGCTAAGCAGAAGAATTGTAATCCTGACAGTGTAGGACATGAAATGTGTGTTAAAATTATATTCTGCAGTCTCAACACATCGAGTCTGAAAGCAATATATATTCGTAAGCACCTGTACAGATATATATTTTTCTCTTACAAAAAAAGTAATCTGCTGTACTGGTCAAAATCAATGAGTTTTAAAGAATAAAATTAATCTAATAATATAGTTCTTGTTCCTGGATGGGTGTAATGACAAGAATGGAAAACTAAACATTTCAGTAATATAGAGAGATTTTTACTTAAATTTCTAATCTCAGTCTTCTAAACTTCATGGTGAAATAGACAAAATAAATAAATAAATAAATCTGACATATCCTGCATACAATCTAACAACTCAAAGTTAAAAAATGGTAAAATTTAATTACATTTGGAAAATGTAAATAAACTAATCGAGTTCATTGTAATAATATTTAAGATAATGGTCTTCTACGTGGTCTGGCAATTTTATCCTGAAAATACTCATGGTACAATATATGCATTTTCATGAGAAAAAAGTTTATTATTCCTCACTATCTTTTCCTATTTCTGCAGCACAGTATGCAATGCATGTATGCACTGTGTGCAACATCAGAAAAAAAACACAAAATGAAAATATTTGCAAAAAGCCTTTCTTTATACAGAAAACTTGACCCACCTTCTACCATAAAAAATAACACTAAAAACACACAAGAACATCTGTAATGCTACTATATGATATTCAGGGGAAATAAACAACATAGTTACTCAAGGTTTCACCAGAAAACTGTTCTATAGATTCACAGTCTTTCACCCTGCAGTCACAAGTTATCAGGTACCAGCTGCATTAAAAATAAATTGATGTGAATTGCTGTGAATAAACATTTGCCATTTAATACCATTAGTTCTGTGAAATAGATTATAATCCCAGATCTTCATGGCAGTCATTTTCACACGATTTACAGTATTACTGGAAAAGCTTGCTTTTATTCATTTGGAGGGGAAAAAATAAAGGTCTGACACCTAATCAAGCTTCTTCATAAGTGCTGTAACTAAAAAAAATCACTTTAGAAACTCCCTTCAATATTAAAACACACAGGATTGCCCTCAAATGTTGACACTTAAAATAGTGGCATTAATGTCAGGCTAAAGCCTGAAGTTCTAAACCTAAGACCTAATTTTCCCTACTTTATATATGATTATCCATGGGTATCAGAAAGTAGAATTAAATCTATTAAAAATTAAAATGATACAAACAATTTTCAGCTTAAAAATACTACAATTGCTATGAACTATATGGACAATAGATACTGTAAATCGAACACTTTTAATTTTAAATTTGAAATAGGAATGTTGATGTTCTAAACAATAAAAATCAGGATTAAAAAAAATTCCTTATGAATTTAAACTATACAACTGCTGAGAATATTTTTACATATTAGTATTGTTAAAAAAGAAAAGCCAACAGTGGAGATTAACAAAAGGAATAAGAGCTCAGATTGTTCAAATCAGACTGACGGTCAGGACTTATAACACGGCCTAACATATACTCAATTTTACTGTACAGAGATATAAAATATGCACTCTATTTGCATACAGGTCCATATGGCTACATTCAGAACTGATGTGCTTAAAATTTTCTTTTAACTGGTTCTCTGTATTAACAGTCAATTAATATTTGTTGGGAAAGCTTTGCACTATTTCTAAAATAAAGAAGATTAGAGTTTGCAATGCCACATTTGAGGACTGTAATACCATAGGAGAGGCAGCAATAAGAACAAGGAGTCAGGAGTAAAAAAGGGAAGGTTTTACAATGGGATTTTCTAGTAATGTGAGGATTAATAGCTGTAACGGATGCACTCAAAAAAATTGTCATTCATGAAGGTTTTGAGTTCATGTAGCTACTGAATTACCTGGATGAAGGCATTGAGTGCACCCTCAGCAAGTTTGCAGATGACACTAAGCTGGGAGGAAGTGTCGACCTGCTGGAGGGTAGGGAGGCTCTGCAAAGGGATCTGAACAGGCTGGACTGCTGGGCCGAGACCAATGGGATGAGGTTTAACAAGACCAAATGCCGGGTCCTGCACTTGGGGCACAACAACCCTATGCAGCGCTACAGACTGGGGGAAGAATGGCTGGAGAGCTGCACAGAAGAGAAGGACCTGGGGGTGCTGGTTGACAGCCGACTGAACATGAGCCAGCAGTGTGCCCAGGTGGCCAAGAAGGCCAATGGCATCTTGGCTTGGATCAGAAATGGGGTCACCAGCAGGTCCAGGGAGGTTATTCTCCCTCTGTACTCGGCACTGGTGAGACCGCACCTCGAATACTGTGTTCAGTTCTGGGCCCCTCACCACAAGAAGGATGTTGAGGCTCTGGAGCGTGTCCAGAGAAGAGCAACAAAGCTGGTGAGGGGGCTGGAGAACAAGTCTTATGAGGAGCGGCTGAGAGAGCTGGGGTTGTTTAGCCTTGAGAAGAGGAGGCTGAGGGGAGACCTTATTACTCTCTACAACTACCTGAAAGGAGGTTGTGGAGAGGAGGGAGCTGGCCTCTTCTCCCAAGTGACAGGGGACAGGACTAGAGGGAATGGCCTGAAGCTCCGTCAGGGGAGGTTCAGGTTGGATATCAGAAAAAAATTCTTCACAGTAAGAGTCATTGGGTACTGGAACAGGCTGCCCAGGGAGGTGGTCGAGTCGCCTTCCCTGGAGGTGTTTAAGGAACGGGTGGATGAAGTACTTAGGGACATGGTTTAGGGAGTGTTAGGAACGGTTGGACTCGATGATCCAATGGGTCCTTTCCAACCTTGTGTGATTCTGTGATTCTGTGATTCTGTGAATTGCACTACTCTAAATATCTTTACTTCCATCATAGAATATCTGAAGAGAATAAATCCGGAGGTTTACTATACAGAAACTACCCAGGGATCACAATTTTTGCTGATGTCCATGTGATCAAGTACTTCCACAATTGTTCAAATATAGGGTATTCATTTGGATTTCTCCTGAAGTCTTTTGGACATCAGTTGCATAGGGATCTATTTATGACATGAGGAGGGAATAAAATCATGTCTGTAGGACTTAGATCACCTCATCTGCTTTTAAAGCCTGCAGTCCTTCTGTAAAAATGTTCTAATGTATTTTAATGTCACAGGAATTTAATTATGTTGATCATTGTATCGATATAAAAATAATATTTGATTTACTTAGAGAATACTAATATTTGTTACCTGAGAAGTGTTAAACAATTTCCTTTTGGTTTTATTTCATGTAAAAATATGCATCAGAAGAATTTTTCTTCCTTTTCTCAAATCTTATTCAATTATTATCACAACTTTCAGTGGTTATTGGATGATATTTCAAAAAATGCCAACAATAAGTCCCTGCAATCAGGACGGTATTTGCATTTGTGTACTATCTGTGGAACTTCAGCATGAGCTTAATGCTAAGTAAACACTGAAGTGTTCCACAATCAGGAATGTTTTCCTGAATAGAAGATAAATTGAAATAAGCGAAAGCTCTATCATATCTGAAAAAAAACTAAATTCTGCAGCTGGCAAAAATCAAATGGAAATAAATTCCATAGATCTAACTGATTGACTAGAAACAATATCTTGAACTGAAAATTATATTCACCTAAACTCCAAAGAGGAATGGTAGGAACCTTTAAATAATCAGAATAAGTAACTTGTAAATTAATACTTATCAGATATTAAGAGAACATAGTACTTACGTTTGGGAAAACATGCACAGTCCCCAGTGTAAGTGCTTTGTGAATTTTCTTCAAGAAAAAAAATAACAAACATGCTGACAACTTGAAGTCAAAATTGTAATTTATTAGTATGATTTTGTGCACGAGAGCAAAAAAAATACACAGACTGAACAGGATGTTGTAACAAAATGAAGTATTTCAAAGGCACAAAGTACAGATTAATATTAGGATTTACTGGAATTTCTGACTTTTCAAAATGCTAGAATAAAACCAGTATTTGCAGGGTGAAGCATTTCTTTTCGCTGGTGTTTGAATACATCTACTTCTGAGCTCCATAAGATCCACATAGCTTTGCAATTTTCTGCTTGCAGACTGCATAAGATCTCTAAAGTTTAAGCTAATAATTTGGCATGAATTTGGTGACCTTCTATGATTGGGCTACAGTGTTAGTGGATAATGTTAGAATAATTGACATCATCTACCTGGACTTGTGCGAAAGATTCAACACTGTCTTGCACTACATTCTTGTCTCTAAATTGGAGAGACATGGATTGAATTGATGGACCACTCAGTGGATAGTTGCACTCAAAGGGTTGTGGTTAATGGCTCAGTTTCCAAGAGGCAGGTGATGACGGGCATTCTTCAGGGGCCACTTTTGGGGTTAGTGTTTAACATGCTTGTTGCAGACAGGGGCAGTGAGATTTAGGGCACTCTCAAGTTTGGTGATGACTCCAAGCAGTGTGGCATGGTCGACACACTGGAGGGAAAGGAAGATTGGATTGAGAGTAACTCTGAAGAAAAGGATTGGGGGTGCTGATGGATGAGAAGCTCAACAGGAGCCAGCAATGTGTGCTTGCAGTTCAGAAAGCCAACTGTGTTCTGAGCTGCATCAAAAGAAGTGTGATCAGCAGGTCGAGGGAGGTGATTGTCTCCCACTACTCTGCTCTCATGAGACCTCACCTGGAGTACTGCATTCAGTTCTGGAGTCCACAGTAGAGTAAGGACATGGTTCTGTTAGAGTGAGTCAAGAGGAGGATCACAAAGATTATGGGAGGGCTGGAGCACCTCCCATAGGAGGACAGGCTGAGAGAGTTGGACTTGTTTAGCCTAGGGGGGAGAAGTCTCCAGCCTTATAGCACCCTTTTGGTACTTAAAGGGGGGCTGTAGGAAAGCTGGGGAGCAGCTCTTTATCAGGGAGTGTAGTGGTAGGATGAGAAGTAATGGTTTCAATCTGAAAGAGGGTTGTCGAGCACTGTGTTTTAAACCGCGAACTGTTCCTATGATCTTGACTTAAACAGTGTTTTTGAGCTCTGTTTTAATTTGTTATTTTCCAAAAGTTACACAAAATATCTGTGTTGAGTGCAGATGCCCAGATGCTGGCAGCGAGGGGCCTGCAGATGTGTCCTCTGTAAGGAGAGGCTGAGGCCCTCAGCCAAGATGGTGACCTCCGAGAAAACTTATGTCACATAGAGTAAAAAATGCCATACAACAGTGAGAGGGGTGAGGGAGAAATGCAAGATAATCGACCCTGCAGACACCAAGGTGAGAGAAGAAGGAGGGAGAGAAGGTGCAGCAAGCACCGGAGAAGAGATTCCCATGCAGCCTGTGGAGAGCCCACACTGGAGCAAGTTTATCCTGAAGGACTGCAGCCCATGTGAAGGAAAGGCAGACAGGAATTGTAATGACAGCCCCCATTCTCCATTCCCCTGCCCTGCTTGGGAGAGGAAGATGTAGAGGAGTTGGGAATAGGTGAGGAGTCAGTCCCCTGCCCTGCTTGGGAGAGGAAGATGTAGAGGAGTTGGGAATAGGTGAAGAGTCAGGAGTGAAAGTTGAGCCTGGGAAAGAAGGTAAGGTGGGGGAAAGGAGTCATTTCAATTTGTGTCTCATCATCCAAATCTCTTTTACTTCGAATCGAATTACATTAATTTTCCCCAAATTGAGTCTGATTTTCCTTCAACAATAACTGATAAGTGATTTTGCTGTCATTATCTTAGCCCACGAGATTTTTCATACCTGCATCAATTTAGGAAGGTGAGTGAGAGAGTGGCTGAGTGGGCATCTGACAGCCAGCCATGGTCAACCCACCATAATGCCATTGTATAAGCATGGTAATGAAGCCCCAGGTGAAGCATATATGTCTTCTCTGTAAATAAGACATCTGCATAGAAGCCCTTAATGAAAAGAATACAAGTTATAGGATACTCCATATTAGTCTTCTTGCCATGAACTAAGCTAACACATCACTGAAAAACTGCATTTAGAATGTTTTCATTGTAACAGCTCAATTCCCCCTTCTACATGTCTGACACTCACAGTATAGGTATCAATATTCAGGGAGGGAAAATAAACCCTACATGTGTTTTCACCTGAAAACAAACCTATAATTTTTATTTTTTTTTTTAATCTACTTGGAAAATCTGTGTAGTAAAAGACTTACTAATGTGTTTTACAAAACTACTCACAAAGCAAATTCTCTTGGTGAAACAAAGATGGATACAAATGGCTATGAAATTTTCTTTCAGGTTTTATTGATAGACATGAAACCAATAATAAATTACCACTCACTTTTCTCATTCGCTACTCAAATTCAAAATCATTAGAGAATATAATTTCATTGTAATCCCAGTTTATAATTCATCTTTTACACTGTGTGAAGGGAATGCTCTTCCAAACACTAGTAGAAATCCTCTCTATGAACTATGCAATAAAGGAATACCTAAGAATGTACTGTTTCTTTTTTTCACTGTTGATATGCAGCAATTACAAAAGAAATGGGACAGTAAAATCTATAATATCCTTTCCCCGAGACAGATTATTAGCAGTGGCTTTCTGTTTGAATCATATATCCATGTTCTCTGTTGTCACCTACTGGACTGAAGTTCAAGTACTTTGTAAATCCCCTTTATAGTCTGTCTGTTAATACCTCCAGGCTACCGAGTGATTGGCTTAGTGCCTGGACAGTGATGCCAAACCTGAAATATCTTCTAGGCCTGTTAACTGCAATACACTTCTTTTGATTGCTGGAGGAAGGCTTAAATGTTGCCAAAAGACAGTTTTTACTTTTTCATAGTAACACCATAGCTCTGACATTTTTGCAAACCTGTGCTATAAACAAGAACTAAAACATAGTTACGTATCTAGAGTCTGACCATTGCTTATTTTGATGAATGACTGAAAAGGAAACCAAACTATTTTGGCAAACTGCCATTCCTTCAGTCACTATAAATGAATGAGCTTTGAGACAATGAGACAAACTGCATCAAACTCTCTAATTATTTTACCCTATATATTGTAAGCGTAAAGCACTTGACAATATAAAATATTACTTATTAATGTGCAAAAGTTTTTTTTAAAAACAAAGATTGTCCCTGCATGTGTATAATCACTAAAAGTCAAAAGCAACATGATCAGCCTATTAGGTTTGCCCTGGCAGTGCTGGAGGGACAAATCCTTTAATGGAAACGGGGCTGCATTGGGCCCTTTACAATTTGTCCAGTCTACCAGGATCGCACTAAGAGATTAAAGTTCCTGGCAACTTGTGCACAAGTGAATTTTGTTATATAACTCATGACAGGTGAGATTTAAGAGTAGCTGGTGATAGATACTTTCTGTGAAAACATGTCTTCATAGTTATGCAGTTTAACTGCAAGTACAGATAAGGACTAGCAGCTAGCACGATGTTAGTATATAAGCACATATGGCACAGAATCGTTATCCAATGGGCATCTCTACGAAGGGGCAAGATAGGGTCCAGTTCGTCAACTGATCTCAGACATTATGATGAATGGTCTTCCAAAAAAATTTTCCCCTTTGTGTTTAATTTTACAATATTTTTATCTTTGGGCAAAGCTCAGATGAAGCTTGAGTGACATACTGCCTTTAACTGCTGACTGGTGTGAAAGGATCACTTTGCATTTAAAGGTAGCACTATCAGAGTGCTTGTGGGAGGTGGGGAGCCTTGAGGTGGAGGTGAGTTTTAGCATTAAAATGACACTATAATGACATTGTAATGAACAAGGTTCTGCTAAAGGTCATGTTTGCCTCCTGACTGATGAAGCAGCAATTGCGATACATCTTCTTTGATCAAAACTATGCAGTTATACGCATGGATCAATGCACATAATGCCCATCTCTGATAATGGAACTTGGCCTATCTGTAGTATAACAACACTCCACACTCCATTCCAGTGAGGCAGGATGTACCACTTGTCCAGAACAGGTGTTTTCCATGGCAATCACATTCCTTTCCTTTGAGCAGCTCATAGAAACTCTATCTTTACGCTGAAGTCACTTTTCATATAATAGTAAAACCAGCTTTCATATCGATGACCTTGAGGGGAGGGACTTTGAATAACTTTAGGATTCTCGTTTCCCCTCACATTTTCTTATTTTCTCATGGGTGGGAATACATCAAATGAACAAACATACTTCTATCCCTAATTTTCTCAGTGATGTTCACATAATTCTATTTTCCCACAATTTCTTCTTCTGTCTTTCTCTTGAAACCCTCGTATAATAATTCTTCTCATGTTCTGTGTCTGCTTTAATATATTTCTGAATTCCCTATCAGCAAACAATTTCTATGATTCAGCTATTCTAATTCTCTCTCAGATACATATGGTAGTCCTTACACCTACTTCTTACTCCCCATGGTCTCATTTGTCCCACAAATTCTCTACCTTCTGTGTCTTCATCCTTTCTTTACTGTCCTGAAACATTCAGGAACATAATTCAGGAACACAAACGAAGAAGAAATATAAAAGGTTCAACAGAAAAGAAAAAAAAATTTAAAAACCCCATAGCTCGGGAACCAAGAGTGGAAGGGGAGGTAAAGAGATGCTTAAAGAACACGTTTTAACCTATCACAGTGATAGAAGGCTCAGCCTGGTTGTTCCACTCAGCATGAGTGGACACTTGCTCAAATATAGACATTTTCTTCCTCTCAGTCATAAAATGTCAGTGTGCAAGAGTGAACAGCAAGTTAATGTTAAGACAATGAGCCAGCCCTTAATGCTTTGTCTGTGAAGCAGTTTTTAGGTAATAACTATTTCTTCCCAAAGATCAAGTCAGTTCTCAAAGGAACCCATTTTTTTTTGGTTAACAGAAAGTGTGAACATGAAAATGACAGAGATTCTCAAGAGCCTTTCAGAAAATGATCTACAGAATTGCTTTGAGTATTGGCAGCATCGTACACAGCTGCGTGTGAACTCAGAAGGCAGCTATATTGAATATGATTGTGTCTGATAGTCTTAATTTGTTAAATAAAAAGACTTACAGGCACAGCCTTGGATTTTTTGGTGATAGAACTCAGACATCTCATTTTTTCAAGCCTGTGCTTATCAGTCCATCATGTGAAGTAGAGGAACTTCACATCAGTTCTGACTATGTCTTCTTACTTCTTTAGGGGTTCAGAATTGTTCAGAAAATGAGAACCGTAAGTCCCCTCTGGACCACATACAACTCAGCTGCAGAGTTTATCAGCAAATCTTTAACAGGTCTCTCCTGAATATGTTAATTAAGTCATTGTTTTTGAAGCATGTGATGGAAATGTGAAGTGGCACTTTTTTTAACAAAGAGAATTGACAGGAAGTTGAAAAACTGTAAATGACACCCTGACCTAAACTTATAGCTGAAAAAAAGGAGTGTTTCAAAGACATCATTCAAATTAGAGACATGCTACTATCTCTTAAGAAGAGATATTCAATTCATGCATCTCTTTCTACATAAACAAACAAAAAAAATGTTTATTTTTCTATTTTTTCTGTTTTTCCACCTAAACTCATTTTTTGAGATTATGATTCCATTTATGTCCAAATTTGTAATCAAGGTGATACAGCATGTACAATTCACTTCAAATGCCTAAAGTTTGGCAAAATTATCCACAGCTGAGAACAGGAAGCATTAGCCTGCTTGCATTCTATATGTTATTATCTGCATGTATGTTACAGTTTGTAGCATACACATTTTATATTAAGCACCACCTCGAGCTATCTGACAGTTATTTACCTACTCTGTAGCTCACTTACCCGTAAATATGACTGGTCTGTTCTGAGCGCTCCTATATTAACCAGGGCCAATATGCGTATTAAGAGAAAACATTTATAATATCAAATTCCTGTTCACAAATTTTTCTGAATAATTTGGATAGAAAGACCATTGCTGTGCTTTTGCATATTTTGAATTGTTAGTTAAATTCATAGACCCCAGAAGTATTCGGACACATGCCACAGGTAATGATCTAGGAGAAATGAAAATTGTGATACTGATTAGACAAATTAAACAAGATATCTTTATTCTGCATGAGTCATCACCGAAAGGTTTGATAATGTACTCAAATACTGTTCAGTGGCAGACAATCTTCAATGGACATATAGAAGGATAAAAACAGAGGAACAAATAGAGCTCATAATTTTATAAAAGTAATTTTAAGTTTTATACTCAAGCAATAATAATGGAAACAAATCTGCCATCTTACAGTCTCACTGAATTCAGTAACATTTCCATGGAAGGAAGGTGTAAATGGAAAAGTATATTTATAATGAAGTAGCTGTGAGTTTTACACATCGAAATGAAAATTGTCTTTCCAATTTGGCAATAACCTAATTGGGATCAACCTCTTTCACCATTCTTGTTGAATATAGTTCAGTTACTGCCTAGTTACATGCAGCTAACTAGATACAAAATAAGATAAACAACATCATGCAGATAATTAAGTACCTTGTGAAGAAGGGAAAGGTACAAGTATGACTCTATACTGTGATCAGTTTCTGCAGTTGTAGACGATAGCAAACTTTTTCTTGATTGTTTCTAGGAGGCTGAGTGAAGAAACACCAAAGAAAAAGATGGATAGGATAGGATAGGATAGGATAGGATAGGATAGGATAGGATAGGATAGGATAGGATAGGATAGGATAGGATAGGAAGCATAACTTGTAAGGAGTAATATTGCATTTAAACAGAAATGAAGTGGAAAAATTCCTGTAAATTAGGAGAAATAATTCACCATATATATAAGTGGAAGAAAATCAAAATAATCAATGAATCAAATTTGGTATAATTTCATTACAGTCAATATAAGCTTCCAAAATTATTAAAATATGACAAAGCAATGTCACTAGCAGTCAATTATACTTTTAATAGTTACATGAACTTATCTTTGAAACCCACTAGAAACATTAATTTTAATTCAAGTATACCATTTTCTGTTATCTATTCACCTCATGTGAGACTCAGAATAATTCTGTATTGAGTGCATTAACAATATTGCCACATGTAGATTTTTTTCTTCCGATTTTAAATGAATATTACCTAACCAACCCTGTTGGGAAAAATGTTTCTTTTGAAAGTTGTGGCTCTGGGAGCACAGTCATTGGCAGTCTTGTTGCGTGGTAAAATACTGAAAGAAAATGATAATGCTGTTTCAGAAATAGTTATGTAGGGTTTATTTCCAGGTAGGTGTTTTATTATTGCTGGATGACAGTTTAAAGCAAAGGTAGGGATGCAGAAGCTAGACATTCCCTCAACTTACTATCTTGAAAATAAATGTATTACCACAGCATGGAAGAAGAAACTGTATTCAAGGACAGTCAACAAATCTCTATGTGAATAGTTACTGTGAGAGGCTTGAAGTGATGAAAGTTGAAAGCGATTTTTGTGCTGCTCAAAGACTCATTCAGATGTGTAGGGGGTGAAGCTCCATATCTCCTGTTTAATAAACTGGTTCATTTTTAATTAAGCAATAAGGTATGGCAAGACAAAAACTGTACAGCATTAATTCATTGTTAGTGTGCTTCAGCCACAAGGCTGAAGGGAAAGTCACCATCAATGCAGCTAAGCATGAATTCCCACCACTGAGTGTTCATTTTTGAGTGTCTCATGGCTACTGTAAAAATGTTATTATTTTGAATATATTTGTATTGTTAATTAAAGTGTGCACAAATATAGTTTTGTTTTAAACCATGCCCAATTTATTCTATTTTTTTAAAGTCCATGCATTTGTTTAGTAAGTGAGGAATTCATCTCTCCCTGCACAAAGCCCATTTACAATGAAATAAGTTGCAAGAGGGGAAGGGAATAATAACTAATTTTTTTCCATTCTGCTATTCCAGGAGCTTCAGTTCCTTTCTGAAGGATTTGCATGCAGAATTATCACAAACGTGAAAAAAAAAAGCACATTAGTGTTAAAAAGAAGAGTTTAGATAAATCTTGAAAGCTGAAAAACCCTAATTCTGAGCAAGGAATCAAATTCTTCCTGTGTTCCTGCTGTAAGTAGCAAGTAGATCCCTTGCAGCACAGCAGAATATGTCCCAGTACTACAAAGAGCCATTCAGCATTCAAGTAACATAATATTCTGTCCTAATGACTCTAACTAGAATGTAATAAATTTTGCTGAGCATTTACGTCCTCCTTGTGCCTTCACCTACTGGACATTTCACATGTGCCGCATGTTGATACATCACAAACAAATTCCCAAAAGATAGGCAACACATAAGCTCCAACGATCCCCACCCTGAGATAGATCTCAGCCAGCTTTGGTACAACAGTACTGCACTCCCATCACCATAGGATAAAAATATGAAAGTAACATTTAGTAACATAGAAGTCACATTGTCCCTAATATGCTTTCAGTAAAACCCTTATATTTTATTTTAAAATACAGATATGTTTTACTAAAACCAAAAATTTAATGTAGATTAATGATGCAGATGGACAGACAAAAGCATACTAACCGAACAAACTAACAAGAAGAACAAAAGTGTTAAATAAAACTTTAAAAGCTTCATCCATTCTTATGAGTTCCAATTATGGTTCCTTTCAGAGTTGTTGTTCCTCTCCTTTTGTCTTTTTTAACATAGTACACAGTGAAATAATTTCTGGCACATTCTTCATTTTGGAGGGGGTATGTTAGCACTGAGACATGTCCTAACAATATAAGCTGACAACAACTTCTGTGTATATTATCATCACAAGTCAGTTTCTGTGATAAGATGAGACGAAATATATGGGATAACCTCACGTGGAGCACATTAAAGATTAAATTTCTTTATGCTGGTGAAAACCAATTAACAACACAATACATTGTGATACAATGCAAACACCTCATCTTGTAACAGTGTAATTATTGCATGTCTTCCAAACATTATTTCAGGATTTTCTTTTCCATATGGTATATGAAAGAAAGTCATTGGGAGTGTTGAGTTTCTATGTCTGCCAGAAGTGCTTTTTGGTAAGCAGCAATTCAAGACGCAGATAAGTTTTTATGTGATTAGCTAATGGAATGCCTGTGTGGAATAGGTAAATTTTATTATTCATGAGTAGTTCATGCCCGTGAATATGTTACTGCTATTAGTTTTGTATAAAAGTACTATTTTTGAAATACTTAAGAAAGATAAATATTATTTTTATTACTAGCACCAAAATGTGGAAAACAGCATAGAAGTGCAGCAGTGTCTCCTGGCAGTACCAAGGTTACATGCGACCTGAACACTCTCAGGGGTTAAGTAATCCATTTTATCTCCACAGAGGACAATAGCAACTCGAATTAGGAACTTTATTCAGGTAAGAGCACTTACACTTTCCCTCACGATCATCAGAGGTGGATGTATTACACATCACTAGAGCTCTCGTTCACAATGCGAGTTTGATCTGTTGACCCGATTTTAAATAAATGTTGGATTTTTACTAAGCCACAAATAAACTGGACTTTTAAGTCATTAACATCCTTTCAGGGAAGAGGAAATACATTGATGATTTTTTTCTGTTTTCTTCAGAACTTCCAAAAGAACCAACAAAAATCCTCCGTAGCTCAGAAACTATCTACAGATAAACTTACTTCACATTGTTCTTGACAATCTGGTCCTCATTAATTTCTCCCCATCTTAAATGAAACTTAAAAATAAAAAAACAAACCAAAAAAGAAATTACTTTTCCATTTTTGTTTCAATAACTTTAATTCTTAGTGGCAACAAGGAATTATATGACAACAATAGGTATATTTTCTATTTTATTGAGAAGCAGTTGAATTTTACTGGTAAACAAGGCAAATATGTCTTCTAATATTTTATGAATATGCATACAGTACAGTGAAAGGCATCAGTACTGCTCATCTGTCTGATTCTCACACAGTCAACACACTAATGTTGATGATTGCTTCAAGTCATAAGCAGAATACACCATTTACCTTTCTAGGTCAATCTTAGAATTACTGTTTGAGGTACTGATTTTCATATTTCTGAAAGTAGAGTGGGATAAGTAGATAGACTCATATTCTACCTATACAAGGAGCAATAAGGTTGACTAACAGTGGAGTTTGGACACAGAGCAACTGGATGGAGCAACTAGACAGAGCAATTGGAAAATTATTTGACCCAGTAGTGGGAAAAGTTAAAACTGAAAGATTGTATGTGGCAACAATGACAGGCACTAAGGCTCACGTCTGAAGCATTCAGATTGACAAGAAATGCATTTTATTATTAATTAGATTGATAAGAAAATTTGTGTCATTTTAACAACTTCAAATGAAGTGATTTGTTTCAAAAAGTAAAAAAAAATATTTTAGTTTGAGCTAAAATCTCAATGTGATTTGTAAAAAAGGCATATAAGCAGACACACAGGTAATACTCAGCTAAATATGTTGAATATAGCATCCTTTTCACCCTGGTTAGTGGAGATGTTTTAGACTCTAGAAGATTAAGAGTTAAAGAAAAAAAATCTAAAGAAATAAGTTGCAGTGTATGTGCTTGAATAAACAAGTTAATAATCTCTAGTTGAGCCTACTATTCTGGTTCATATCTCATTCTAAAATTTAATTGAATTTATTTGCCAATCATACTAGCACAAAGCCGGAACAATTGTCATGAAAATATTGTTGTGCCATCGTCACACAAATGTAAGATAGTTCCATCACCTATATTTCTTTACTTCTAAATTTGTGAATTTTTATTAAGCTTGGCTGATGCTCAGTCATTTTTTTTATAGCCATAACAAGATTTAACTTGGTTTCTTTGTTTGAGAAACGTAACAGTGTGGAGAAAAACAGGCATTGATAACCAGCCTTGTAATGACTGTGGCCCAAATGAATATTTGAAAGTCAGACCTTCTTTTCATTATCTGTAGTCACTTTATGCTTGACATAGGACAAAATGTTTGTAAGACTATTAAATTGATTGTACCTTGTGACTGGAAGAAGAGAAAAATAGAGACAGGGGAGACAAAAATGGAAATAAAATAGGCTTTTCAGATTTCTGAATCACTGGCATGAATTTTAATAAAGATACAGAGAATCTATTATAGCAGAAATGCTTCACACACTCTTCACAGACAAATTAACCAACGCATGCAGCATAGTACGCTTCCATAAGGCTGCAGAATAAAAACATTAATGTCCCAACACCTTTAAAGAAAATAAAAATATGCAAAATTATTCGCTTGCCATACATACTGAATAATAATGACATTTAATACTGAAGTATATTAACCTTTTACATTAGTGGTCAGAAATGAAACACGCTGGGAACAAGTGCATGGCAGAAGGGAAAAATGTTTCTGATGGCTATTGGGGTCCGTTTGACAGTTAATAAAAACAATCAAGTTCATATTATGTTAGATTAACCAAGATCTGGATTCCACTTGACAAGTCATTATTATTAAAGGCAAGTGGAGGGTATTTTCAAATACACCCCGGAGTGATGCATTTTGAAATATGTATGGCAAACTCTTGAATGTCAAGGACGTTTTGTGCAGTGTATAATGGAAAACTGCATGTAATATGCAGTTTGGGAACTATTTTATGTACCTCTGAAGACCTCAAAGCATCACAATGAAAGTTTTATTGAAAGCTATCACACTCGGTGCTGGGACCAACTGTACTGCAGATATTTATGAACAGCAATCAGTTTGGCAGCTCAATACTTCTGCTAAAGAAGAAAAAGAGCAGAATGTGACTAAATATCCATCTCCACTTTTCTGCTTTCTGTTCATTTAATCGCCCATGTTGTCTAACATGTTAACTTAGGACTGTGACTTTAACCTTATATTCTTGGTTTTAAATACACAAAAAAACTTTCTTATGTTCATCTAACTTGTATGAAAACATTAGTTTTCAAAAGCCTAGTGGATTTATCATTCATTTTCTGGTCTATCTCTAGGATTTATTTTATTGAAGTGAGTTATTTTCAGTTCACCATTCCTTTCCACTGCTGTTTAAAGTCAGGTAAGGATTTAGGCAGATTTTTCTTAGTGAATCTAAAATTAAAGAGCAGAGATTATGTTGCAGTAATCTAGGAACCTTAATGTTATACAGAAAAACTGCTTCTGCTTTGTAGTTAGCATTTTTAACAGAGAGTCTCCTTCATATTCATTGGAACAGTCCTGTTTTATCAAAGGAAGAGTATTTCCTCAAAATGCAATTGTCATTACTGAAAGCAAGTTGTAACACATCCATGATGTGCCTACCACCTATGACTCTCTCCTCTCAATATAAAAGCAATGCAATTCCTCAGTAAGTGGCAAAATATTAATGAAAAAATCATACACAGAGATTGTTGTACAACACAGAAATATTTGATGCAATTATTTCTGTTTTTCAGTTTCCTTTTTAATTCCAAATATTTTAACTTCTTATCATTCTCCAGGTCACTGTGGTCTACTGATGTTCGTCAGGAAAGGATGTTCACTTTCAAATAAACCTTTGTACTTTGGGCACTGAATGTCATCAGTGTAAAATTGAACTAGGACATAATGAAATTAAAAAAGGAAAGAGCAGAAAAAAAGACCAGAGGTAAAAATGATAATGAATTAACATGCATCTGGTGACTGCTAGAAGGAGCTAAATTGGCAAGGCAGAGCACAGAACAGTTCTTCCCCTGCATGAAAAACGTAAGATAGTAATGATGATTATTCAATATGTCCACAGCTAATTCTTGCTTTTATGTCACCTTTTATCATGTCTAGAGATGGGCCGTGAAAAGGACATTAATATTCTTTTCTGTGTATGGAAATATCATCATTTCTAAATTTAGATTATTTCCTGTAATTTCCCACAACTTTTGCAAAGCTGTAATGGAAAACTTATTGATTTCTGTTATCTTTAGTAAAAGATCACCTTATCTTTGTAATATGAGGGAAATTTTAAAAAAAATCCATTTTTATACTCATTATAGTGATAACAAAGTAATTGCCTTGCTGCAATTATTCTATTCAGTTTAAGATTTACGCAAATCCTACATATGATACAACTGGTACTAAGAGGGAAAAATACCACTTCCAAATGGAAGTTCTTCTTGATTCAATTTATTAATTGAAATGTGATTTGGTATATAAAAGACAATGACACGTTCATTAATTGATAGGATATGATGTAATTTCATTGAAACAAATGTGCTTTTGCCAATCCAACACCATCTGAAAATGCAAAATGGTACCATATTTCATGCAGAGTTCCCATAAAATTGGTGGAAATATTGGAGAAAAAAGAGTCTATATTCTTCTATTGAGCAAGCCCTGTAGGTCTAAATTTTAAATTGTATTAATGTCGTCGGTGGGGTTGATTTGCTTGGATGGCTCTTAAATATAGTCATTATCAGCCAGTCCTAATAACTTTTACTGAGACCTTTGCTGTTGCCCCAATCTAAGAAAGAACTGAGGGGTGCACAAGGAATGTTGGATGCTCAATCTTGCCTTTCTAACTTGTCTTCCAATTTTTACCAAGCAGCATTGTCTGAAACTATGTGCAACACTCTAATTTACTAATAATCCTAGGCAAAAACTGTTACCATCCAATTAAGACAGCAAAAATAGTTAACAAAATGTTTGAAGAAGATATATAATTACCTCCAAGAATATCTTCATCAATCCAGAAAAATTATTTTGAAGGTTAAGGCTGTAGGAACAGAGACACAGAGACAAACCATTTAGTCTATCATCTTATCTCCCATAATGGCTCATAATAAGAATCTTAGAGGAAAAAGTACAAAGCTGAGAGAAACTCTAAAGACATCCTTTTCTATCTTTCATAAGCCCATTGATTAGGAACTTTGTTAGTAGTAGGTTTTGTTGGGACAATTACATTTGATGTCAAAGAATCTATTCCGCATTTATTTAATACTTTTTTTTTGTTTGTTTTAAAATTTTAAAAACACTGCTAAAATAATCTCCTTTATTTTAGCTTCTCTGTTACTAGAAATAGAAGGAATCATTCCTTATCTATCTTTTCCTGACAGGCATGGTTTTATATATCTTTCAAAAATTCTCCTAGGTCATTGTTTTCAAGGCTAAAGAAAACTTCTTTTGTGGAAGCTATCTTACGCTTCTAATTATCTGTCTTGCCCTTCTCTCTACTCTGCTCATTCTACTGCATCGTCTTTAATAAGAGGTGACCAGCATTATGCATGGCTTTCAAGTGTGAATACAGTATAAATTTGTGAGTGATATAGTGGCAATTTGTTTTCAAGTTCCTTCATAACGATTCTGAATACAGTTTATGGTTGATGTGTAGCTATTAGCAGCATCTTTTTCATGGACTGATAAAGAATAAGTCCAAAATATGTATATACTTGGCCTAAATAGTTGGTTTAGACTCATTTTATTAATCTGTGTATAAATCCCACATTTTTTTTTATTATCTTTTTATTTTTTCATGTGTGTTTCTTTTCAGTTGGTGGTGTTAATTTTGTAAGTGCATTTTATTAACTACTGTCAATGTTTTTAATAACATTCTTATTTTTGAAGGCTTTCTTTAAATTATGCTGAAAATTATATTATTCCAATTTTTTTTTTACCATTAGAAAATATTTAGAAGTGTCACATTTTAACCAGAACAAAGGAACAGAGAAGAATTTTACCAGTTTGCCTGGACCAAATTGATGGTTATGCAAATCACAGGTTATCCTGTGATTTGTCCAGCTTGCTAGACCCCATATTACCAGTGTCACTGAACAGTTTGCCTGGACTGTACCAGCAGTATTGCAAGGGCAAATTAATTTATCCAGCCTGATAGGTCTGTATGGACAGCGTATCTAGAAACCCTCTCTAATCCCTTATAAATTTTCCAGAGATGTGGTGGACGTAACAGAAAACAGGCATCTCTGTGGAGGGGGGAAGATAGGATCCAACCTGCTGGCTGATCCCAAAAAGCTTCCGTGAGGTCTTCCCCTCATTTTCCCATTTTTATTTCATTTTTATATCCTTTCAGCTGGAGCTTGAGTGACTTTAGTCATATATCCTTTTTTTCCTGATTGGTGCAAAAATCTCTCACACAATTTCATCGTGGTTGCTGAGGGAGCAGTCGCGATCCAGCTTCCTTGATCAGCTAAAGGCACGGTTCCATGCCCACCATGCTAACAGAGGCTGGTTGTGCAACCCCATAGTAGCTCTCCATTCTCCATTCCAGTGGGGCAGAACGTTCTGAGCAGACGTCTTCCATATCAACCACATTCCTTTCTTAGGAGTGGCAACTGCAGCCACTGTCTCTCTCACTAAAACTGCTTTAATATTAAACCTTGGGGAACTTTAGGGAAACCTGGGATTTCAGTTATCAATTAATAAGACTCTTTCTTGACAATTAATGATCTTATAATTTTCTGAAGGCTTTTCAGCAAGATGCTTTTGAAAGTTTTTGAAAAAACATACTTTTATGATTTTTTTCTAAGTTGTTAGATTTGGAATAATTCCAGTCTTTTTCATCTGCATACTAAGTGGATATTAAAGAGATATTTGTGTAAGATTGGTGACAAGACATGAAGGTGCCCTCTAGATGATCAAGATATTTATATTTAACATGAACTAACAACTTTCTGTTGAGTTGTATTTTCAAAGGACTTTGCAATTTCTAATTTTCAAAAGTATGATAATTTCTAGGTGCATAATTACAAAGTGTTAGTAAAAGAGATGATTGAAATCTACTGCTTTCAGTCACAGAGAGCCTGTTCTGTCAGGTACTCTACCTGATCATCTGAGAGTGATTGCTTTTTGTCATGATATTGCTCAAAGGCAAGTCCCCAATGAATTAATCACTTACTTACAAAAAATCAGAAAAAAATCATTAAGTACACCAAGGGCTCAAAAATTTGTTTTCAGCCCTGCACAACGCTAAATCAAGATGCCAATTTTTGTATTCCTCTTCAAACTTTGAGTCCCTGACATCCTTCTTTTTACTAATAAGTTACGTTTTAAAGTTTATAAAGTCACACTGTTATCATCATTATGAGTCATTCAGTATCGAGAACTCTACGTCTAAAAGAAGATTACAAAAGCTGGACATGGGATTCAAATTAAATTTTCAAGTTTAATTAACAACATAAATCAAATATAGCAGTGTCTCATAACTGTCATCATCAACTACAAGAACAGTGTGAACAGCTAGTATCCTACTCAAATAACATACAATAATAATCTTTGGTAATATACCAAGATTCTGGAAAATATAATCATCTATCTACATATAATATGAAGTGCCCTGTAATTTAAGGAATTCTGTTGTAAACATTGTACAGAATAATTTTTCTTATCAACTTTGTAACTTACCTCTGGTATATATGTTTGCTTATAAATTTCCTAGACACTTACTATATAAACAGCAAAAATTGGTAGATATTCTAGAGAATTTTTCTCCTTGAAAATTGTATAAGTATTTGTAATTTTCCTGTAAATTATATGCTTATCAAATTTCCTTGTTCAAATGGTCCCTAATAGTAGTTCAGAATAATATTGCAGATAACAAAATCTCTCTAGTTACTATAGTGGTTGTCCCTACTACCTCTTAACCAGTCACAGATTCACACATTTATAATCCTTTTTTTAACATAACATAGTATTTTCTATTTATAATTTCTCTCAATCAGCTATATTGCTTTTCAAATGTATTTCATGTATGTATTACTTTGTTTCCAATGTATTTTTTAAACATTTTTTTTGTACTTTGTATAAAAGACACTTTTTTTAATATTTAATAAATCATCAAAAAATAGAAAATCCTTTTCTAGTTATATACTTGCATGTATGCAGACTTATGGAGACACATTTCCACTTATGTCCAGATCTCTTTTCAGGAAGTCAATATTGTCATTTCACATAATGTCTTTTATCTATCTATCTGTCTGTCTGTCTCTCTGTCTATTTATTTTAGAAACAGAAACTTCATATCAGCAGGGAACATGTTCTTTTGCATGCTATTTTCTTGCAAGTTACCAAAGCACCCTCATTCTTCACTTCTTATTTGTTGTCACTAAAATGTATTATTTTCTCATAGCAATTCCAAATATTAATTCTTTTTTTCATATCTCGGTATGTAAAAATATCAAAAGATATTGTCCATGGAGAATAAGGTACAGACACAGCATCTTGGTTTTGCCTGGGATTGAGTCAATTTTTCTTCTAAATAGCTACACTTCTCAGTAGTTGCTGCGTTTTGAAGTTCACTGTAAGAATAGTGTTGACAACACCTGTTATTTACACTTGTTATTTAAGTAATGTTTATGCTCAACTAGGGTAGAATTAATTTTCTTAGCAGTTACTACTGTTTCTCTAGATATTTTGTATGAAAATAATGCTGAGCAAGCTGACGTTTGTACTTATTTCTATGAAACGCAAGGAGTTTTCTCAGTTTCCCATTTGTTAAAAGTAAGTAGGTGTATAAACCTGGTGGGGTGGAGCCAGAACAGCTGACCCAAACTGGCTGACAGAACTATTCCATATCACAAATGTCACATTCCATACACAAGCAAGAAATTTGCTATGGACAGCCTTCTTTCTTGATGTCTGCCCTTCTTTGGGGTCTTGCTCTCCCTCAGCGCATGTTGGTGTCTTGACTCTGATGTTCTGAGCCCAGTGTCCAGCTTTCAGTGGTTTCCCCGTATTCACTGTTGTTTCTGTGCCTGCTAGAACTGCTGTGCTCACAGTGTTTGTCGTCTGGTATCCACTGCTGTGTGTGGATATCCTGCAATTATTGATTGGACTGGATTAATATTGCTTTGTTGTTGACGATGTTGTCATTATTACCATCTGATTATTATTACTTCTTCTTCTGTTTCTTCTTATTATTATTATTATTCTTTTTTATTGAAATTGTTTTTATTTCAGCTTACAAGTTTCCTTTTCAATTCCCATTCCCAGATGGGGAGCAATTGACTACTCTTTAGCTGCACAAGACCTAAGAGGTGACACATAAGCAAATACCCTACTTCACTACCCTGTATCCACACCATCTACAATGCATCAAACCCAGCCATGATTTCCTGAGGCTTTTAATTGAGAAATAGGAATAGAAGTGTTCTCTAAATAGGAAATCCAGAAAATACTTATCTTTGCTCAGCAAAACCATGTATCTACTCATCTTCAGTGTTAACATATGACAACGTATATTATTTTTAATCTAAATTTCAGTAATATTTAGATTTATCATGATAAAAGAGCTTGCATATTACTACAGAGTAGATTCTGATATTAGATAAAACCAGCAATATCAGACTAACAAATGTAATACTGATTGTTCTAAACCCTTCTCTGCTCTTTGAATTATCCTTGTCTCAAGATTTCCAGTCTTAGATTTGACTCACCTGCTATAGCTTTGTGCATTTCTACGCACTTCTTTGAACACCTTATTTCTACAAGTTATTCATTTAGTATTGGTCTTTGTAATAAAACTCTTAAGTTGAGAAATGCAGCACATATTGAAATTAGAGAGCTGTTATTTGCAGCACTTCAGTTATCTTATTCAGAGATTTTTAAGAGCATAATAGCCCTTGAACAGACCAGCATTACACAATAATAACCCAATAACACAACACATAAAATGCAGAATTATTAGAAAAAAATGAAATAAAAAACTTTCTTTGAGTATAATAAAACAATATTTTCCTTCCATTAAATTTAAATGCAGATGTAAAATTCTCGAACTTTGTAGTCATTATAAACAGGGTAAGAATGAATGTATATACGAAGGAATAGAAATATAAAGAAATGTCAATATAAAGATAGCCATGAGAAGTTTCAAGGTTGAGTTCTCATAGGTCTTTTTTCATTCCATGGTTAAAAGAATGGCAATTGCATGACAGAAATAAACTGATTAATTTAGCATAGTCAGTATTCTCAGGATCTTGAATAACAACCTACTCTAAGCTTCATTAAAATTCTTTTAATGAAGGGGAAAGAGTTGCAATTTCTTCTACATTTTAAAGGACTTCATTAAAATACTCTACATGTTATGCATTTTTTTAAAATCCTTACAAGAAGTAATTCTGATAAATGCATTAATATGTCAATATTACATCCTTTGAGATTGAGTCTTCTTAATTAATAACCTGTCAGGGAGAGTAACATGAGACCAGAACAGAATTTAAAAATATGAAAATACTTCTGGATCTGTATGAGACCAGACACCAGATTCAAAGCATGAAGATCCTTACTTTTGAATTCAGTACACCTGATGACATTTAATTGATGCCCTCTACATGGCCTGAGCATTCCTCATATGCGTTCTTTCAAGTGTGACTTCACGCTCAGAATAAATACAAATCATACTGATAGCTTTCTGTGCTGCACACTAAAAAATGCTGGAGAAGAATAGTAATGTAATGTAAAAGCAGACTTCTTTTAAGATTCAAGCTACATATTACTGTTTATTTAACAAGACTATTTTATAGGCATAACAAGATTATTTTTTTATTTGCTACTGTGGGACAAACAGCGTGACCAAAGAACTAAAGTCTTTCAAATACGTAATGGTTCTTTGGTTGAAACTGGCTGAAAATTTGAACAGTTATGATATAGATAGGTAGTTTAGTTTCATCTGGAAACTGATTTATAATTTCCTCTACATATAAGAAAATACTATTTTAAATGTTTACATGTTACTTTCATTTATCTTATAGTAGGAAAAATAAACAAAACGCAACAGTTAGAAATGGCCTCACTGTCTTAATACTGTCTATATAAAATAGGAAAATCTTTGAAATTTCTCCACGTAAAGATGCAGAGATAAAATTGATAACTTCATTCTCAGCATGGAATGAGGAGTTAAGAGCGTGCTGAATTCAAAGTCACTTATCATTTGCAGTTAATATACAGAAATAATCTTTTTGATAATCAGAAAATAATTAGCCAGGTATAAGACAGTCAGAGTGGATTTTGTTTACTTTTCAGATTTTTGTTTTTTCTAGTTAAATAATTACCAGATAAATTCTACCTACAACTGACATTTAAGGCTCAGAGCAGGATCAGCAGTCTAGTTTGGTGTATAGTTTTGGTAATGTAAGAGAAAAAGCCTGGGACTTCCAAGAAAACATTTGAAGCTTCTAGTTTCCTGTCCATATCTACAGTATTTTTTTGCACTGGCATGAGGATCGCTGGTAGATTGTCTCTACTCACTTGTTAATGCAAGTCATTCTCCTGGTTTTGACTTAGAATCGTATCATAGAATCATAGAATCATCAGGTTGGAAAGGACCCACTGGATCATCGTGTCCAACCATTCCTAACTCTCCCGTAAACCATGCCCCTAGGCACTTCATCAACCCGTTCCTTAAACACCTCCAGGGAAGGTGACTCAACCACCTCCCTGGACATCCTGTTCCAGTGCCAATACATCAAGAATGAAGGTGTGTGACAGATAAGTCTTTCTGTATTTTACATGCTTGGTTATACTATTCCATCAATTTCACAATATTACCTTTTCTGCCAGAAATTTTCACAAAGAATTCCTTGTTGTGTAACTACTGCCACCCTCTTAGTCACTGAGGATGGATTGGTTGCTTTGGCCGACGCAGTAAACACTCACTGGAAGAAGACATGCTGTGTGGTGGATAAAACAGGGAGATTACTCACAGTGAAGGAATATGGTAGATCTTGGGTTCATTCAGTTCCTACTGAGCAGAAAAGGCACAAACACTTGTTTTGACAGCAGACTTTATAATATACATGCAAAGTAAGGTGTAATAACTTACTATCACCTGTTCTAGTGCTAATGTAGCATTTCTAGAAATATAAAATAAAAGAGTGCTAATGTAACACAAACACTCAGAGAAGTTAGTCAAACAGGTATAGAAGGGTATAAAACACCAAAGTTTATGTGAAAGTGAAGGAAGTCATCCCATTTCAGAAAAAAATTTCTAGGCTTGGTGCTGAAAGGAAGAATATTCAATGTTCTAAGAAGATAAATGTTTGTCACTGCTAAAAATATAATAAGATATAAAAGGAGAGGTCATTCTTTATTTATATTCATTTTTCACAGTATTTGCGTGAAAGAGGAAGAGAGCAGGAAAAGACTTATAAAATTGTGTCAGTAACCAAAATGCTTCAACCAGCTCTGAGAAAAATACACTTTTACAGTTGAGATTTGTTGCAGCACATTCCCTTGTTCAGCAGAATGTACAAGACTATAAAAATGGAAACAGAGAACACAGTAACTGAAGCTGCTATCAGTTTTTGACTTGATGAAAATATTATGATTTTATTTGGTTTTTGGTGAAAAATCCAAGAATGCTAATATCAGCTTTGTGGTTTCTGAAATCTACAACCTGTGATAGCAGTTTCCAAGTCGTGTCACAGACTAAAAGCAAAAATGGAATTCAGCTGATCTGCACAACATTTGAATCCAGCAGACAACTGCATATCAGTGATAATAAGCACAGTATAGCAGTCAATTCCAGCATTTTCCGGCAAGAGCTCCTTAATGGTGCACTTTTCTGTAACTTCCTTCTTCAGAAGAAATATTAAAATATTGTATCATTTAATCCTGTAAACATCTTAATATCAATGTTTCAGCCTGCTTGGTACTGTTACACAAACCTACCATGTTCCGCAGAAATATTGCCGCACTGACATCAGGTGGCAGCTGGACCATTCTCTCTGAATATGCCGTGCCATGCAGTTTTATCTGATTCTGCCATGGTTGTTTTCTCTCAGTTTCCCAGTGAGGTGCAAACTGCAATGAGTATGAGAACACTTCTGTACCTGGAGGACTGAATTAGATTTCAAAGACAGGCACAAATCTGTACTCACATACCATAAGGTCTTTATTGTGATCAGACCTCTAACACTGGCAGGAAATGATAAGGCCTATGGAGGAAGTAACTTTGGCTGAAACAACAGGTTGGGAGAAGTGCCGTGAAGTCATCACAGTTTTTGATTTCCTATGTCTGAACAGTGGAAATTTGTAGAATCATAGAATCACCAGGTTGGAAAGGACCCACTGGATCATCGAGTCCAACCATTCCTAACACTCCCTTAAGCCATGTCCCTGAGTACTTCATCAACCCATTCCTTAGACACCTCCAGGGAAGGTGACTCGACCACCTTCCTGGGTGGCCTGTTCCAGTGGTCATAAATGCCAATGTCCTGGCCCACAATGTTAATGTATTCCATAGGTTTTAACAAAATGTGTGCTGTTACTATTCATTAAAGTCTTTCCAAGTGTGTCTTCCTTTATTTTTAATAATTTCAATTAATGAGTGATCTTCATGATTATTTTCAGTTTGAGTGGTCTAAATGGAGAGTGGGTGGCCAGGAACAGAAAGATAAGAATCTAAGCTTTTCTTACTTAGGTGAGAAAAGTATTCTTTGTTCCTTCTCTGTGTGTGATGTGATCACAGCCTGAAAAGTGAGATAGATGGCCCAGCATTTAATGTCCAAAATTGAGTAAAGAGCTATAATTATTTGCACTTGGACAAATTCAGGCATGTAGTAAAGTCTTTACACTAGATTAATATTTGCAAGTAACTGAAAATAGTCATTACTGAGTTGCCCACTATGGGAGTACTGGGAAATTTAGAGGGCAACCAATAAACTTTTTATGTGTTCTTTGTTAATCAATCATATTACTAATATTTTCCATAGCCATAGATGGATTAGGTATAATTTTTATCTCTTTGAAAATAAATAAACCCAGTGTGGAGATGTTGAATTTTTAAAGAAAGACAAAGAAAAAAAGACTTCAAAAAGTTTCCTTCTCCCTGACAAAACCTCTGGATTTCCATTCTGAGGCAGTAGCAATTTAAGCCAGCTGGAAAAAAAAGATTCTGATTGTGACTCAGGTATGCTATTTTTATTTGTGGTATTTTTTTACTTTTGTTGTGATCTTCTCTTCTCTTCTCTTCTCTTTTCTTCTCTTCTCTTCTCTTCTCTTCTCTTCTCTTCTCTTCTCTTCTCTTCTCTTCTCTTCTCTTCTCTTCTCTTCTCTCTTCTCTTCCCCATCTTATTTGTTTTGTTTTTCTTTTTATTTGTCTGGTGAGAGGAAAATTGTTATATTAAAACTAATGTGGCATTTTGGTGTACCTTATGTCCCATTGAGTACGACATTGAGAATGTAGTTTTATTTTGGTAGCGCAAAACATCACCTTCCTCTGATTGCATGGAATTTACTATGGGATATAAAAAAATCCCCTGATGTACCACAAAAAATATCAAACTGTATTTTGCAAGGTAGGCTAAAACTCAGAGTCTGATTAGTAGATATTAAAATTACAAATTTAATAGAAAAATAACAATATTGATTAATATTTAAATGTGTTACTTTTAAATTCTAAATGTTAATAGTATAGTGCAACTTTTAAACTACATTTGTATAGGTATATGTGTGCAGGTATAGATACATAAATACATATATTTAACACAATTTAAACTTGCTTCACTTTCTTCAGGGGGGAATTTTTTCTGAGAAGTCAACAGAGATGAAATAAACAGTCAGATTTTGAAACTTCCGTTGTCATGTTTCTTTCAACAATTATATACTCTCTTTATGACAACTAGTGACTCCAAACCTACAAGTGTATCTCTTACTTTCCTTTAAACTTTCCATATTTTCTTCTGTTGACTGGTTTTTTTTAGAAAAAAATTCAAAGCTGTTTTTTAACTGCAGATGGTTATGTTACTCAGCTTTTTACTCCATGCTTGTTTAATTCTTCAAAGTTCTGACTTTCCCTAGCATGTGACAAAGGACAAAGAAACTCTGGTCTTTTGAAATCTTTATCTTAGAAGGATTGAAAACCTTACTTTTTGTTGTGCCTGAGATTAGCACACTGCATAAAAACCTTACCACTCTTTCTACTATTGTCCCGTTTAGGTTTCTGCATGTGGACACTGAAATTTTTTAATGTACAAAGAATCATTTTTCAGATTTAAACACAGCATTGCTTCTAAATGTTGTTATAAAAGAAAAAGGGTCACTACTGCAAACTGTAAGGCTTTATTTGATTTTTCAATGGCTCTATATTTAATTTTATTGTTGCAAATTTCTTGCCCATACTTTCTGATTATCGTAAAGAATAAATGCCTGCCCTCTTGAGGTTGTAGTTTTATTATCTATTGTGCCAATTTTCCTTTTTTCTAGCATGGTCATCTGAGAAAAATCAAGGAACAAAGTGCCATATTTTCTAACTCCTTTTTGCCACAGATCTGAAACTCTTTTTCCCTGCAGTTAAGGAGAACTGCAGATTATCTATTGGCAGTTAAAACTTCCAAAAAGCTCCCAATACATTTATCCTCATTAGCAGGTACCCCTATATTCTCATTATTAGAGACAGCTCGCTAGGAAATCCTTCCCTCCAGCTGGCAAGTTCAGTGAGAAAAAAAGTCAATTTTATCATTTTTGTTCTGAACTCTACCCATTTTATTTATGAATAGTTCCCACAGAAATCATTTACAAATGGCATTGCCTCTAGGACATGTATCCTACTGTTGGTTTTTAGGACTCACAGATGACTTAAAGAGATCTTATTTTTACTGCCTTTCCCAGCAATTTTCATATCAAACATTCTTAAAATACAGGCAGAAACCTATTTAAACTCTTTGTCTCCTGCCAGCTCTACTTTGCTCTGAGAGCTGAGCTGCAGTTCCTCTTTATTTATTAGCATTCACTAGTAATAAAGTGTTAACAGTTTTACACCAAAATCTATTTGCTAAATTTATTTTTCATGTTCACGTCTACAGATTTCAAAATGGTACTAAGGTCCCTATTGTTTGTACAGTGTACTTGAGTCGATATATTTCATAGGCAGATTTTGTTCTCCTTCTTAAACTTGATGCTGTATAGTAATTTAACAAACAGAAGAAAAGCAAAGTAGGGAAAGGTAAGGAAAAGGTCTCATAAGCTTCTGTACAAACGCCTAATTCCCAATAAGGAAAATAGATGCACTGGCTTGGATGTTTAAGGGGCCACAACTGATAAGAGTCTCACAGCAGATAAGCAGGAACATAGCCACAGACTCCTATCCAGTACACAATTAGCAACAAAACATTAATATTTCTACCTCTCTCTGAAATTAAGGTTCAATTAATCAATCAGTCAAATGTTATTGAGATGTGAGAGTGAGAGGGGAGAGGCAGCTTATGTTGTCGATGTTACTAGAGGGGTCTTATTTTCATCCAAAATCAGGTTCTTGAAATGGTAGAAACATTTGTTGATTCAGTGAAGATTATTAAGAATAAGAAAATCTTCCCCAAAAGGTGAATGTACTTGGACTGGAGAACATAGTGGCACCCCATTGCAGAAAGATAACAAAGAAGAGGAACCCTATTGATGTCTACTTGAGAAATATGACTTATTCTCAGTCTGGCACAACCATATTTTGTCACCTGGATATCTCTTGTGAGTCCAGTGCTCTTTAGAAAGAAAGAAAATTTCCTACGATTCTTTTTCAAAAATCTGTGGTAACGACTTCCTTTCAAAAGGCAGTGGTATGTCTTGAAAATAGAAGAAATGGTTGAAGACTGTCTTTTCTTAACCATGGAGACACACTATGATATCATAGGCTAGGTTTCCATAAGGATATAAGGCTAAGCTTCTCCCATGCTTCAGGAAATCAGAGGCTTCAGGTTTATTTGGGGGACAATTAAAACAAAAAAATGCAAATCAAATGAATAAACAAACATCCTCCAAATCTCTGTGCTTTCCATATCCTTTACCTCTGCCTATAATAGTTTCTATAATCAGCCATGTGAACAGGTGGCTAGATCTCTATTTAATTCTTGAGAAAAGAGAAAAAAAGAAGAAAAAAATATCCTTAAGCTCTATAAAAAATCCTTTCCCTTTCTCCCCCTATGTTCTTAGGATCTTGATTTGGTTTCTAGAGAAGGATATTTTTCTTTTATCTTAAATTAATCCCTCACCTCCTATGTTCAGCTGCTATGTTAATCTAGACTAGTTGCAGTAGATACCTCTTGATAGCAGAATTTCATTGAGCTGGCTCTGGAAGCATCTATGAACATATAATAGAAAACATCAGGTTGAATAAAGGAGATCACTTCTTAGGTTGCCAGCTAGGGAAGGGAATGCCTTATGACTCTGGAGGGCTCTACAGGGGCTACTGAGTGTTGTATAAAAACCACAACACTCTTCTGCTCTGAAAAAAAATATAGTTACAAAAGCAAGGTCAAATTCAACATCAAATTTGAACTCATAAATGTATGTGACTTTACAGAAGTTCTTACATGTGCACTAGACATCTAAGCTCGTATTGTAGTTGTTGCAAATCTATTTTCCAATATTTTGAGCTGATTTGGGGCAATGGAAATAAGCAGTCCATCGGTGAGACTATATTGTAACTACCCTTCAGAGCCATTACAGAGAGAATATAACTTCTTATAGCCCCCATAAGAACATGTTGATGATTTTGCTAGAACTGTAATCGTTTGTACTTTTAGGTCTGAATTTTTTTGGTTCAGTTCCTATTACGTCATCCAAAAGAAGCTGCCATATCTGCATTAAATAATATACTTCATGAATTTGGACCCAAGTTAAAATTCAGCAAGATTGCTTATTCATCGCTGTAGAACCAAATTTAATCTAATCGAAACTCATAGTTTGCTGAAAATGTAATCAACTCTTAGCAAACTTTCTGAATAACAGTTAGTTTAGGCATCCTAAAATGTCTAATTTGGATATGGGAGGGAAGTGTATTATATTTAATTCTAAAATATAGAGTTTATTAAATGGAAGGAGAATAATATAGAGTGAATAGGTTGGAGACACAAACTCTATGAAAACTCAAGTCAGACTTCTGGGATAATTTTTACTTCAGTCTTCTCTCAATAGCTGTGTTTCCTCCATTACCAAAGAAATAAAAATTCATAATCTAGTTCCTAACTAGAATTAAAAAATATTAGGAAAGTTAAGGTCTCTAGACACTAAGTTCACTGTTAAAGTATTGTTCTCAGTTATATGCAAATAACTATTAAATTTTCGAGAGATTATTCAGTCTCAGTCATCTTCAATCTGACACTGTGAGATTCATCTACCCTCAATCAAATAAATCTTTACACCATGGAAGAGGATATTACAATATAAAAAGTAAAAACTGCAGCACAGTGTTTTTCTAGGAGGATGCAGAGAGTGAGATCACCTCAAACAGTAACAGAAAGAAGATAGCTTAATGGAGTTATTATAAAATAGTTTATGATATAGTCAGATAAAAATACCAAACATTTAGCAAGAGTTATGAAATTAAACAAGCCTATACATATGCTTAATAATTATACAATGTATATTATTTGCACATATCTTTACAATGTTTTGCCTATCTCAATGGATCAGTTTAATTTTATTTTATTATCAGCAATTAAACAAAACAATTACTTCTTGATAAAAGATATTTCCAATTGAATTCTAATTGTGCAGTTAAAATACTACTGCAGTTTTATGAGACAGTAACTTTGTTCCAGAAGTGATAAATTATAAGACTAGGGGAAGAACAGGCCCACATGATAAAGGGATAAAAAAAATTTCCTCATAAAACAATGCAGAGGAATTGGTGCCACTTTTACACTGAAAGACTATATCTTTTAATAAAGAATATATCTGAAATGCTGGTTATATTGTTTCTGGTTCCATAATAAGATGATCTACACATGTCCTGACACAGCTTTGGTGCAAATGTTGAGCAGTTACAAGGACACAGTTCTCTGCCATGGACCCACAACCCACTGCCGAACAGTCAAAAACTTCTCCACCTGCACACACACAAGGGAGAGGCGACAATAATGAAGAAGAATAGAATCTTGCAAGGGCGAGGACCAGAGAGAGGAAGAGGCTTCACCCGAAGCCAAGGTGCCCTTACAGAACTCCCCAGACTCTCATATTGGGGATGTCACAAAGAGGCCATCAAGCCTCGTACAGCTAGTGACTACTATCCGCTGCTGTTGTTTTGTGTGGGCACCAATGATATAGCCAAGAGCAATCTAAGGGGCATCAAGAGGGGTTAGAGAATCCTGTGAGCAGCACTAAGGGAAACTGGAGCACAGGTAGGTTTTTCATCAATCCCTCCAGCCAAAGGGATGGGGTTTGAAAGGATCAGTTGAGCCTGGCAAATCAAGAAATGGGTACAGGACTGACGACACAGCCAGGGGCTTGTCTACTTAGACCATGGGACTCACTTCGAGAAATCTGGTCTACTAGGGGCTAATGGGGTCTATCAGTCAGAGGAGAGGAAGAGCATCCTTGGTCATAGGTTTGCCAACCCAGTGAAAAGGGCTTTAAACTGAAGTTGTCAGTGGAGGGGAACTACAATCCATCTCATTCATAGAATCATAGAATCATAGAATAGGTAGGGTTGGAAGAGACCTCAAAGATCATCTAGTTCCAATCCTTACTGCCATAGGAAGGGGCATCCCACTAAATCAGGCTGCCCAATGCCCCATCCAACCTGTCCTTGAACATCTCCAGGGATGGGGCGTCCACAGCTTCCCTGGGCAAACGGTTCCAGTGTCTCATCACTCTCATGGTGAAGAATGTTTCCTCCTAATGTTTAGTCTAAATCTGCCCCTCTCCAGTTCACACTCATTCCCCCTCATCCTATACCCACAAGCCTTTATGAATAGCACCTCTCCAGCTTTCCTATAGGCCCCCTTCAGGTACTGGAAAGTCGCTGTAAGATCTCCTCTGAGCCTTATCTTCTCCAGGCTGAACAAGCCCAACTCTGTCAGCCTGTCCTTGTATGGAAGGTTCTCCAGCCCTCTGATCATCTTTGTAGCCCTCCTCTGGACCCGTTCCAACAGCTCCATTTCCTTCTTACGTTAGGGATTCCAGAACTGGACACAGTTTTCCAGATGAGGTTGCACAAGAGAGGAATAGAGGGGCAGAATTACTTCCCTAACCTGCTGGCCACGCTTCATTTGATGCAGCCCAGGGTATGGTTGACCTTCTGGGCTGTGAACGCACATTGCTGGCTCATGTTGAGCTTCTCATCGACCAGCACCCCCAAGTCCTTCTCTGCAGGGCTGCTCTCAATCACATTGCTCCTCACTGTGTACTGAAAATGAGGATTGCCCTGACCCAGGAGCAGGACATTACACTTGTCCCTGTTGAACCTCAAGAGGTTCTCACAGGCCCACTTCTCCAGTCTGTCCAGGTCCCACTGGATGACATCCTATCCTTCTGGTGTGGCAACTACACCACTCAGCTTGGTGTCATCTGCAAACTTGCTGAGGGTGCACTCAATCTTGTTGTCAATATCGTTGATAAAGATATTGAACAGCACCAGTCCCAGTACAGATCCCTGAGGGACACCACTCGTCACGGATCTCCATCTGGACTTTCAGGTGTTGACCACTTTGAGCCATTGACCATTCCTATAAGTTTGACGCTATTGCCAGCAATAAGTGCCCAGAGTGTAAAGAAGGATCACAGGCCAGCAGGAGAGCACCTGAAGAGCAGCACAAAGGAACTTTCTTCAGAAGGACAACTTCATTTGGGGACCCAGCTTAAGTGCCTCTGTGCAAATTTGCATAATATGGGAAATAAACAAGATGAGGTAGAGACGTGTGCATGCCTGCAGGGCTATGATTTCACTGGCATCACAGAGACGTGGTGGGATGGATCCCATGACTGGAGTGTTGGGATTGAGAGATACCGGCTTTTTAGGAAGAATGGGCAGGGGAAACAAGGAAGGGGTATCACCCTACATGTCAATGACTAGCTAAAGTGCATGAAGCTCCACCTGAGGATGGATGAGGAGCTAGCAAGGAGCTTATGGGTAAGGATTAAGGGGAGCCTAGGATCAGGTGACATTATAGTGAGGGTCTGCTACAGGCCACCAGACCAGGAAGAGCAAGCAGATTAGGACCTCTACAGAAGGATAGATGCAGGCTCATATTCATAAGCACTGGTCCTCATGAGGGCCTTCAACCACTTCAATATCTGTTGGAAGAAAAATACAACAGGGTATAAACATTTCAGGAGGTTTCTGGAGTATGTTGATGCTATCTTCCTTCTCCTAGTGACAGAAGAGTCAGCAAGAAGACATGGCCTTGTACGGGAGGTGTTCCAGCCCTCTGATCATCTTTGTGCTCCTCCTCTGTACTCACTCTAACAGATCTGTGTCCTTCCTGTGCTGAGCACTCCAGAATTGAACACAGTCCTCCAGATGAGGTCTTACTAGAGTAGAGTAGTTGGGGAGAATCACCTCCCTTGACCTGTTCTTCTGAGAGAGTTGGGCTTGTTTATCCTAGAGAAAAGAAGGTTTCAGGGAGACCTAGTAACAGCCTTCCAATACTTAATGGTATCTACAGGAAAGATGGAGAGGGATCCTTTGTGAGGGAATGTAGAGATAGGATGAGGGGTTAAGGTTTAAAGATGAAAGAGGATAGATTTAGATTAGATGTTAGGAAAAAAAAATGTTCCTGTGAGGGTGGAGAGGCACTGGAATATGTTGCTCCGAGAAGTCATGGAAGACCCGTCCCTGGAGGTGTTCAAAGTCAGTTTCAATGAGGCATTGAGCAACCTGATCTAGTGGAAGATGTCCCTGCCCATGGCAGGAAGATTGGAATTAGATGATCTTCAAGGTCCCTCCCAACCCAAATAATAATATGAATCTATGATTCTGTGATTCTATGACTCTATTTCTGCAATCCGAAAATGTCAGCTTAGAAGTCTGTACATTGCTTTGACTTTCTTCCTCACTAATATTGATTAATTTAATAACAGATGCCTTTCCTTTTAAACCCAAACAAACAGCACTACAGTTCAGGTGTCCACAAATCAAGGATTTGGTTTCTGTTATGCTAAATAATAAACAGAACTAATGCTATTTGTCACTTAGACAATTATTTTGAAATGTTAAGATAATTAATATAATACATGTTCTACTGATATAATTAAACCAACAAAAAAACAAAACCAAACAAGAAAAATAAAAAAAGAGTGAATAACTAAAAAAAAAAAAAAAAGATATTGTAGTTTTTTAATGAGGTATTCTCACTCTGAAGAACTGTGGGATTCAGATCATACCTCTATATATACTTTTTTGGTTGTTGCTGATGACACCTTTTAATCTACAGCAGCATTATTAGGAAATAAATTATTTTATTTTCAATTATTCTTATTCTCTCAGTTATATCTTAGAGAACACTGTAAGCTCAGTTTCTACTTACATTATGTCTTCTGTTTAATAAAAAATGGTGCAAGATCCTGTTTGGGTGCATTGGATATCTGGGGGAAAAGTTGCTGAGAGGCTGCTAGCTGTGATTATTCTACACGTTTATGTAGGTGAATGTTAAACAAATAGAAATGTTTATTAGCTGCAAAGTTGTTTTGTAGCAGATGTAACTGAATGGATTTTTCAGGAAAATATACTAAAACTGTTCTAAAAACATTTTGTAAACTCCACTCCTCCTTTAGTTGTATACTAAAAGTGTCAGGAGAAAAATCCACATAAATAAAAAAGAATTGGAGCTGTATTTGCAATCATAACTTCACATTTTCTGAAGTTCATATGTAGAAAAGATTTTTGCATGACATTTCCTAACCTTTATGTTTTTTGTGTTTAAAGGAGAAAATTATAGATGGTAACGTTATTGCTTTTAACTAGCTAGAAACTTCAAACTTCAGAAAACTGTAGAAATACTTGAAAATAGGGCGTGTAGGGTTCATATGGAGTTCAACTTGCTCTAAGTTTGTTAGTATTTTTTTCTTTAAAAGTCTACAGGGTGTTTTGACCAGGGTATTAGAGCACATCTATAGTTAGGAAATCCTTTCCGACAGGAGTCCTATTTCTATCTAAAGCATACAGGTATCACCTCGCGTCTGAACTCTGCAGACTCTTCTACCACTACTGCATCTTTCAAGTTCCACAGTGACTGAGCGAAAAAAATCAATGGATGTTTATAACTAAACTATAAACAATGGAAGATCCCCAGAGAAAGTGTTCAGGTGCATTTACAGCAGTGAACTGTGATTCTTAATCAACATGATTAAGCATAAAACAGATAAAACAAGGACTGTTCATTTCATCCAGCTTTTCAGCGCTTGGAAATGGATGGGCTATTGAACAGGTATTTCATTACTTTTACACATTACTGTGATGAATGAAACAATGATTATTCTGAACCCCTTTCCCCATGCAACTTATTTACAGAATCAGGGTTGATTACATTTTCTAAACAAAAGGAAAAGTTCTGAAGACAGTGGAGAGAAATTTATTATTTATTTTTTAAGAAAGAAGAGTTTGAGTACTTATATACATATGCACGTGTATATACTTATAATTTCCTAGTTTGATTAAAAAAAATAAAGGTTTGGAGAAAAAAATAATCCAGTTTTCCCATGTTTAATATCAAATGTTACAAAAACCTACAAAATATTTCCTTTACAATTTGTAACTGAAAATGGTTATTACATTCAATATGTTCAAGGTAGAAAAAATGCAGATGCGTTGTAGATCAATGCTGTAAATGGTATGTCATTGTAAGACATGCGGTCTCCAAGAACCTGATGCAAATGTCAAATTCAGACTAGATAATTGGTTATGGTTTTTTAAACTTCTTTCCAGAATTCAGGAAAATACAGTAATTTTTTTTAAAGCAGCATTGCTTTGGTCATTTAATGGCTAGTATAGAACTTAAAGATGACTATATTGTAATAAAATCATACTATTAAACCTAACGACACTATTTGAGATTAAAGCTCATACTATTGAATTAAGAATTTACCATTAAACTAAAATTAATCTTTGCTGACTACGATTATGATTTAATTATATTTTCAATACAAAATGAAATACATATCACATCAATAATAGCTGTACAAGTCCAGAGATCCTAATATTTTGTTAAGAAATTTTCATTGAGATCGAACTGCTTTATAAATATTATATTTATATGATACATCTTAATTATAATATATTTGTTATATAAGTTAAGGATATGGTCCATATTTACGATCCTTAACCTATGTAACCGCTTGTTGTATAATCTTATGTGTCATGGTTTTCTGCTTATACACATATAAGGCAAGGAAAGCTACATACAGATTTTTGTATCTTGCAGTTTTATGGGTGTCAATGACATTTGATAAGTTACATTGTGTGAGGCTTGAGAGTGTACCAAATATTTTATGAGCATTTCATTTAAAGTGAATATTAATGAAATGACAGTTCTCATCATTTCCTAAGAGTTTCAGCTTCCCACGGACTGTACATGAATTATCACATTAAATGTACATCCCCTCTAAATCTAGTGGCCTTCTTTAAATACTTAATACTACCCAACTCCTATTCCATTTTCACTTGCATATAAACAAAAGAGGGAGTTTTAATAAAACCCTACATACATCCTGGTAGAAACACCAATAGATGTTTTTGTTTCACCTAATTTTCAGTGCATGTTTTCCAGTATTATTTTATTCTGAAGTATTGTTCCGGCTGAGGTGCATACTCTTAACCATGACGTCTTCAACTCTTACATAAAACCAGACACTAATTGAATAAACAACTCATATATAGCCATAGGCCAGTCATGGTTTTTTTCAATTGGCTCAAATAAACTAGATTTGGTCTAATTCAGGAGAAACCCTTATCAGCTTCTGTTCTTTTGCATTCTGCACAGCTACTGTCTTCCAATTCACAGTAGGTCCTAAATTATATTCCTTTTTTTTTTTCCAGTCAAATAAATTCTTGATCTCTTTCCTTCAGTTTTTGATACACTGTTTTCTGGCCATTATTTAGAGGCCTTTTTGAGGTCGCTGACCTACTTTCTAAAGCGTTTTCTCTCTGTTTCACATGATTGTACATTGATTGTTCTTTCTAACTTACAGAAGAAGGACTAACCCCAACACATTGAATGTTTGTTAATGACAGAAGACCACTAGAAGGCTACATGAAGTTAAAGATGGATTTGATGTGGTAGAATTAATGCAAAGGGCTATGTCTTCTCTATATGGAAAGGTAACCAGTTTGTTTGTATTATAACAGTAGGTAATTAGAAAAACTGAGAACTGGAAACACTCTTGGTCAAAAAAGAGGAATGTAAGGAAGTATTTTCTTTAGCCATTAACACTCAACTTTATAGCGATTTTTATCAAAGTAATTTGGATTTAGTTGTGTTGTCAAGGAGTAATACAGAAGTTTCAGTAACAGAATTTTATGCATGTAAGTATTCCTTGATTTTGATTAACTGTGCATTAAACAGGTAGAAACTTTTTACATTAAGTATTAAAATTCATATGCCTACAGGAATTCAAGACTTCCATTAGGGAGCTGCATGTGTAATTATATATAGCTAGATCATATATACATTCATATATATGTACACACTCATACATGTATGCAGGATCCTTTGAGTCCTTGCTAGGGTGATGCTGCTTTAGAGGAAAAAACATATCATTAATTAATTTAAATAATTAAAGCTTGAAAAAGGCATGATATGTTAATGCACAGAGAAAACAGAACAATTTACTCTCACCGAAAGTTCTTAAAATATCTTACTTAGCAAGACACTGTCAAACTGAAGTACATGCAATTTAAAATATATATATATATAAATTAATTTCAGGAACTGTAGTTTCTAGTTAACCTCTCCTTCACCTTTTGTTATTTTTAGAGCCACGATTTCTAACTAAAATAATACTCTTCCCTATATGAAAGAAGCAGATGAACAGGCAAATCTGCCTCGCAGCTGTTACAAAAGAAACTGAACCTACTTGTAGATAAAATGCTATGAAATGCATAAACACTCTGAAAGAAATTAGATTATCCTCCAGTATCCTTTCTTCATAGAAATATGGTCTGCTTCTTGTAAGTTATAACTAGAGCAAGCACAACATTTTCAAAAAGTAATTTTTGAGATGATGCTATTCCTTAAGACACTGATCTATTTGATTATATTATCTAAACCAGAAAAGCAATCTGCCACTTCTTCAGAATTGCAGATAAAAAATATCAACACTAGAAAATAAGAATGGACTCAGGAATAATAATAATAATAAAAATAAATCAAAAGCAAAGCCAAAATATGATCTATTTTCCTAAACTGGAAACCCACATGATGCCAGAAAAACTGCTTTGCTGCACAGAAAACAAGTATATACTCCACTTCTTCTTCCTAGTAAGAGAAATCAACTACAATTGAAGAAGAAATCAAGCTATTCTTATATAACAAAGAAAATTATCAGGGACTATCTAAATATGTATGTATTTTAAAGTTTTTTTTAATGTTTGAAAATAGCTTAGAATATTTTTTTCAGATTGTTAGTGCAGATGAAAAAGTACAGCTGGGCAAATAAGACATAAAAAGAAAAAAAAACAAAGCTTTGTTTCAAGCTTTTCATTCCCAGAACCAGAGTCTACCCATCTACACAACCACAATTACTTGTACAGAAAATTAGAATTATCAGTTCTTTTGGTGAAAGTGATCTCATCCTTATTTGCTGTCATGAAACAGAGTGATCAGAAAATAAGGTCATCCAGAACTGAAAACAAGTTAGCTTTCTTTCCAACATGATTGCTGACTCTTAGGTGCTGAAGCAATGTGTGAGCAATGCTAGAAATATGAGGCGTTTGTCATTTAGCAAACAAAGATCCAAAGTTTAAGAAGCTGAGGGAAAGGAAGGGACTTTGGAATATGTGACACAGAAAGTTGAAAAACAGCTATGGATAACGTCGCATGCTACTGAAGCAGATTAAAAAAAAAAAAGAAAAAAACTGTGGAAATCATTCTGGAAATATGGTAAAATATTAATAGTACAATATAGTAAATTTACTGTGAGACAATTACACTTCTTAGGGGATTTTAACACGTGGAACTTTGTGGTGGGATGAAAGTAATAGCACGCATAAAAGACAAGAAAATAAAATTAGAGCGATAGAACACCATTTTTGCAAAATAAACTCTCTAAGAGTTTGACAATTAAAGTCAAAACCATTATTCTCTCACAAATGCTGTAGAAATATTTTTCTTACACACACATACAGCCTTATTGTGACAATATGTGACAGAATCAGAAAAGAAAAAGTGAATAAAATTTATCTTCTTGTAGGAATATTGCCTAACTTCAAAGTATTTTTCCCTCTCCCCACCTCCAGTTAACTATATTTTAGCTACAAATGCAGTGCTTACAATTTTATTATTTAAATTGCAGTATAGGGGACAAATTTTATTTTTTTGCTTTTTCACCTTTTTGTCATTTAGGAAAGTCATTTGATTCTTCTGAATCTCTGAAATGACGGATTAATATTTATGTTACCCATGAACATGTTCCAACAGGGAGATAGATTACAAGAGGATTAAGCAGTGTTACAGGTAGATAGTTTAGAGATAGATAGTTTAATGTCAAAATAACTATATAAAATTACCACATATTAAAATTTGTAAGTGAGTTTAGAGAGTATTCACAGAATCACATTATCATTCAGTCTGGAAAAGACCTTTAAGATCGTTGATTCCAACCATAAACCTAATAGTGCCAAGTCTACCGCTAAACCACCTCTCTAGGTGCCACATCTACCCATTTTTTAAATACCTCCAGGCATGGTGAGTCAACCACTTCCCTGAGTAACCTGTTCCAGTGCTTGACAAATCTTTATGTTAAGGGTTGAAAACTGAAACTCCCCAGGCACAGCTTGAGGCCATTTCCTCTTGTCCTTTCACTTATTAACTGGGAGAAGAGATCAACACCCCTCTTGCTACAATCTCCTTTCATTTAGTTGTAGAGAGCAGTAAGTCCTACCCTCAGTCTCCTTTTTTCCAGACAAACAGTTCCCTTAGCCACTCCTCATAAATCTCTAGACCCTTCAACAGCATTGTTGCTCTTCTTTGTACATGCTCCAGCAGCTCAATGTCTTTCTTGTAGTGAAGGGCCCAAAACTGAACACAGTATTTGCAGTGTGACTTCACCAGTGCCAGGAGCATGATCACTTCCCTACTCCTACTCGTCACACTGTACCTGATACAAGCCAGGATGTGTAGGCCTTCTTGGCCACCTGGTCACACTGATGTCTCTTATTCAGCCAGTTATTGACCAACACCCTGGGTCCTTTTTCACCAGACAGCTTTTCAGCCACTCTTCTCCAGGCGTTGCATGGGATTGTTCTGGCTCAAGTGCAGTACCCGATGCGTAGTCTTGTTGAACCGCGTACAATTGGCCTTGGTGTACTGGTCCAGATCCTTCTATAGCGCCTTCCTTCCCTCAAGCAGACCAACACTACAGCCCAATTTGGGGTCATCTGCAAACTTACTGGTGGAGCACTTAATCCCCTCATCCAGATCATTGGTAAAGATATTAAACAGAACTGGACAAAACACTGAGCCCTAGGGATCACCACTTGTGACTTGTCACCAACTGGATTTAGCTCCATTCCCTACAACTCTCTGGGGCCGGCCAGCCAGCCAGTTTTTACTCAGTGAACAGTATGCCCATCTAAGCCATGAGCTGATAGTTTTTCAAGAATATGTTGTGGGAAAGTGTCAAGGACTTTACTAAAGAATAGATAGACAACATCCATAGGATTTCCTCCATTTACATTCTACCACTCTGGGGACACAGCGGTGTGGTTAAAAAAGGGAGGGTGTTTGTGGCTGGGGAACAACTACAAAACTGCAGAATCCCTCTGACTGGATAGGGAAAGGAAAGAACACCCTGGACTGTCTGTGTCTGAACAGTCAGAAAGTTCACTCAATTATTGTCCTGGCAAGAGTCTTTTGGACCACTACTAACTCCTATAAGCTCCCAGATCCATTTCATGAATGTTCCAGGTGGGATTACTACACATGTGCCAGTTCCAGAACTTTCCAAAAGAGACATCACAGGAGCGCAACAAAATCCCTCTCCTGTACTTCTCACCTGGAAATGTATGATAATAGGGGGCAGACCTTCATCTATAAACTACATGCTTCAAACATCACATCCTCACTCTCAGACCAGGGGTGCATACGGACAGTCACAATACAAGACCATCGTTTGATCTAGAGAGTGGTTATTATCTTTTGTCCTACCCCCCTTTCTGTTGTTTTTATCTTCTCTTCAAATCTACATCAACTCCTGGCACACTTTGGTGACATAATTTTTAAAAATATAGATCTAAGCTACTGCTATTTGTGTAAATAATTTTTTCCAAGTTCATGTTGATTGTTCATAACTTTCTGAGCTCAAAGTAAAGAGTTGTGGTTTGATTAAGCCTCTTGAGTGATTAGTGTCGATTATGACTACTGTACAGACACTTCAGAGATCACTTTCCCCAATCCTACTACATTGGATGGAACTGTAAAACCTGTCATTCTTAAACCTATTCTGACTGGGCCTGACCACCTGGTTATCCTGTAAGTGCTGTGTCATGGCACACAAGATGATCTGTTCCAAAACCCTTCCTAGTACTAAGCTCAGGCATGTAGTCCCCTGGATCCTTCTGCCCCTTCTTGTAGATATGCATCACATTTGCTGATCTCCAGTAAAGTGGGACCTTCACCACTAACCAGGACTGCTGATAAATAACACAAAGTGGCTTGGTGAACTTCTTCCACTTCCTTCATTACTCTGGGGTAGATTTTATCCAGACCCATAGACTTGTGCGTCTCTAGGTGGAGTAGCAGGTTGCTAACCATTTCCTCTTGGATTATGGAGCCACATTCTGCTCCCCATCCCTGTTTTAGCTTTTGGGGCTGGGTACCCAAGGAACAACTGGTCTTACTACTAAAGACCGAGGTGAAGAACTCATTAAGTGCCTCAGCCTTTTCCTCATTCTTTGTGACTAAGCTTTCACCTGCATCCACAAAAGCTGGGAGATTCTACCTAGTCCTCCTCTTACTGCTGATACTTTTATCGAAACATTTTTTATTGTCCTTTACCTCAGTAGCCAGATTAAGTTCTACACACAAATATCGCTGGTGTGCCTAAGCAGTCTGATAGTATTATCTGCAAACAATAGCAACAGCTGGGGATGAAGCTGTCTTGCTTTATATGTCTACATCTTCTATTGCTCTGAGTGGCAAGTAATAGCCAGAGTTATTACCATTGCAAATACACTAACTTTAAGAAACTGAAAAGAGAAAGGGAGTGGGAAAAGCATAAAACAAAACAAAATATCTTCTATAGACTGGAAACAAAGCATAGCACAATATGCTATGGTGACTTTCTCTGAACTCTCCAAGTATTGCATTTTCCATGTAAAGAATTTAGAACCTCCAAATCATGGTCCTTTCACCTTCATTAGGAGACTGCAAATGTTTAGTGTACACTGAGGAACATTTAATTTTTTTTTCAGTTTATAGCAAGAAGAGTATTTTGGGGATTTTCATCACAAAATCTTTGTGTCAATTCTCAACAGAATGTGTCTGAGGTAAAATTTATGTTAAAAAATAAGGAAGCCTAAACATAAGAAGCAATGAAATTTCAAACCATTATCAAAAAATATTGCTTAGAGTCGTCAATGGTTTGTCACTGATTTCCTCCATTTGATTTTACAGGGAACAACGTTACTTAAAAGAAAATCATCTTCCATGAGAAAAAAAGCCCCTAAGCTGGAAATAAAAAAAAAACAAACCAAAAAAAACAAACAAAAAAAAACATAAAAGCATCCCAACTGTGATGAAAACTTTAGGTAGGAATGCATATTCTCACAGTGGTCTTTTTTTTCATATCTTTAGCTCTTGCAGAAACTTGTCAAATGAGTAAAATACTGTTATTTTATGAAGAACTCATTAATACACATAGTCTAGTGGAATAGGAAGGGTTAGAGATTTTTTGAAAGATTTATTATTAGTCTCAATGATTAACATGAGCAGACCGAGCAAAGTCACAGCAAAAACTTTGCATTTCAGGATGACTGACAGGTGTCTGAATCAGTATGATGTTTCAATCTTAATATCTGCTTTTTCTAGCAGCTTTACCATGGTTCATACGCAGACAAGAAATCTGCTGCCCTTTGAATATGACATTAAATATCACAGGAAGCAAGTTGGCATTTCATCAGTTCTCTTCGTATCTCTCCTGGATGTTTGGTGATGGACTGAAATCCCCATGACAACAGCAGTAGGGGAAGATGGTGCTCTGCAGATCTCAATCCAAAGAGCTTTGCAACTTATTCAAGCAGAGTTAGACACATTCACTGTGCACAGTCTTCTGGAGACACTGTGAAAAGCAGATGTCTTTTGAGAACTTCAGGAACAAATAGTAATCCACATGCTGAGGAGAACTTCAAAAAAAGTATCAAGACAGAAAACTGAAGTAGAAGTTCATTTAGAGTGTGTAAAGAGCAAGTAAAGAACATTATTTTTTTTAAATGCCATATAACTGCTAAGACAAGCATGGCATTTTATAGAATCAAGGCATGAAGATTTTCTCAGTCCTGTTAGAAATCTAACACTTCCTTTACGCAGTTAAATATCCTACTCTATAAGTAGATTGTAAGACAACTAGAAGTTATATTCTCAAAGCTGAGATACTTGTTTTGGAAGACAAATCTTGGAGTAGTCCTTAACAAAGATCCTTCCATCTATCTATTTCAGAGTAATATGTCCACCCTGACATATCTGGGATGTTGTCTGAGAAGAACAATACCATTTCTTTTTTACAAATGACAAACAGAATAGAGATTCATGTGATTTATATCTATATATGTGTGCGTATATATGTATGTCTCATGTTCAATATATCTAGAAATTGAACTGAGTGTTGCAATGTTAGTTGTTTAGCATGAATGATTCACATTTGAAAGATCTGGAATAATGGGCTTTCAGAGTAGCAGGGTTTCAGGGTAGCAGCAGCATCTGAATACCCTGGGATCCCTGAAGGAGAGATCAAATAAAGGAGAAAAAAATGTCTGAGAGTTGTTAAACACAGGGAAAAGACAAAAGGTTTAGAGTCAAACATAGCTGCTTTGTAGTTTACTACCACATTTAAAATGGCTGCGGAAAGAGGTCTTACATACAGTATACTAATAAAATGGAAGACTGTGATGCCACTTCATACACAGTTCAGTAGAGTATTATAAATAGAATTGAAAAAAAAAGCAGGGAGTCAGAAGTTTATAAATAGCACAAGAAAATAAGTATTCAATGTTTACTGTACCTTTAGATACAGCATACTCCTTGTGCAACAGCTCTCATTTAGTATTTCAGTTGGCAAGCAGCATGTTATAATTCCTCTTTTGCTGTTTTTTCATTTGTTTGTTAGTTTCCCTAAATCTAGAATGAAAGTAAATCAACCTGGAAGAAGGTTTGCTCTATATGCATAGCAACACAACCATGACAAAGAGATTGATGTCTCTATTAAAGAAATAAGTGAGGGAAATCATGTCTTAGTTTTGCCAAGGCTGTGCTTGCTGTTCCCTTTCTAAGTACTTCACAGTACAATTTTGGGTTTGAACCAAAAAAACAGAAGAAAAATTTAACCCTTTCATCTGGCAGTAGAAATTTAAATCCACAAGCAGCCAAATAATTGTTTAGCTCTGAAGATCATAAAGAAAACAGTGTAATATTCGTGTCAACACTCTGGCTGCTAAAAGACTATAGCTTCAATGATCTAAATCTTCCATGCAATTACATGACAGTCTCTTTGAGAGGTTGCAGAGGATAAAAATGGCTTGTGGGGTTTGTCTGGGTAGTTCTGTACAGTAAAGAAGACCAAAAAGCCATCTGCTTATAAGGGCCACCACAAAGAGAGATGCAGCATGTGTCACAATGAACAATTGGGAATATTCTAGGTATTAAAATCTTTTTAAAACTACTAATAAGTACATAAGGAAAACATTAGCAGTGCAATTTGAGTGATAGTTACAGAAGGGTCTTCTCTTTTTTCCAGTGTTTCAGTTTTGCAACAGCCACTGAAATGAAATAGTTGAAACTGATATTCACCTGCACAAGCACAGACAAAAGCTCTCCAGTGAAAAACTTTTAACATTTCTCCTTTACCATGTAAACTACTCTAAAGCAATGGACTTTAACAGATTCTGATTCTGAAATTAATCTATCAAATGGGTCTGAAAATCAGAAGAAGAAAAAGAAGACTCCTAACAGACAGAAAATCTTGTTGCAATTTTGTAAATTAAAGCACTCTTGGGTGTGAGTCATAAGAAGGAAAGCAAAATTAAGCTAAAGTGCAAGTGAGCACTCTTTTGTTGCTGTCAGTGTAATCTCTCTACCCTTCAGATTGCAGGAGCCTCAGAGACTAACATTAATGCGAATGAGCAAATCTGCAACATAGTCGTGGTTTTACAATTTGAGTAACAGTGAAACAATTGGTCTGATTATATTGATTAGCTGAGCCCATTTAGTCTGGACGAGTTTACATGTAGTCATGATGCTCTTCTGAAGGGATTAAGGACTTACACACCAGCGCTGGTCAGATCAGGTAAGCAGACAATGTTCAAACTTATTTCTCTGCTATGCTCTGTTATGTCATATCACTCTAGGAATGAGGGGTTATAGAGTATCAATTGATTGTCTTATAACTGTAGCAAGCTTATATGGATGTTGTGTATTCATACAAGTGTCTTCAAACATTTTCCTTTGCTCATGAGTTAAAGTTTAGCAATAAAACCCAGGTTTATGCTCAAGGTTCAAGGACTCCAATCAAAATTACTTTCAGAGATGGTAACACCTTATATGTCGGGAACATTATTTCCAAACCAAATTTTGAATGCTACAGCCTGCAGTTTTTGACTTATTGGGTATTCCCTGGGTATTTATTCTAAGTTTTTTGAAAATTAAAGCTGTATAACATAAAGGGCACTAGATGAGCAGCTAAGGGACCTGAATTTATTTCATGGCTTGTCATATGCAGAAAGTCCTTTTGTTCCCCCACCCCTCCACCATCTATCTCCCTTATCCATTTTTCCTGCAAACTTCCAAAGTATAGGATGTGCCTTCCTGTGTGTTTGAGCATCCTTCATTATAATAGGAGTGCTATTAAGTTGTTGTTCGGTTTTTTTTATTTTTTTAATTTAAGTTTATATCAGTGTGTTTTGGAGAAATGGTGAATAATACCGATAGAAAAACGTGCTTAATAAATGATAACTACTGAAAAATATGAATGTGAAGTATGTATATATCACGCACAAGCTGAAGTTCAGAAGAAACAAAACTTGCAGTTCAGAACTAGTAAAGGATGACAGCCATCACTATCTGTCTTCAGAGAAAAAGCATCTCCTCTGAATTGTTCTTCCAGGAAAAGTATCCAAGAGAAATTTCTCAGAGGGTGAATCCAGGCTCCGTATTCTGTATGAGCTGTAGCCAAAGGCAGTAAATTTTAAAAGCAAAGTGAACTGTGACTCTGCAGTAAGCTGGAGCTATCTGTAAATACTTTTATTATTGAGGAAAACAAATGTGGATAACAAAATATTATAATTATCATGTCTCAAAAGACATTTATTAATATTAATGTGTAAAAAATTAGCTCATAACAAAGTTGTAGCAAGCATTTTGTTGACATAATGAAACTGGAAACAAACAAAGGAGAAAGGACTAACTTTCTTGCATCTGCAACAGTTGATTAAGTGTCTTCCAATCAACTTTCAAATTTTGAAATTAACAGAAAAGGTCAAACACTATTTTTTAACAGTTTCTTCTGAAGTGGCATTGTCTTTAAGCAACTGTAAACCCAAGCAGTATGCCAAGTCCTAGTCAGCTCATTTGTGAAGATAATAATAAGCTCCACAGCATCAACGAGGAAAAGTAAATTGCTCAACAGAAGGTCAGAAAAGAAATCCTTATATTAGGGGCTTCAACAAAATTTTTCTGATACCATCCTAGTTTGATTTTCATTCTAAGACTTCAGTTTTATTATCCAAATCATTCAAGTAAGCATGTATATTTCAGGAGTCATGGGATCCCAAACCCAGTGCTTCTCTCTGTCCTCTACAGTTATCACAGAAAAAAAGAAGGTGAACACAAAACCTTTGCAACCTTGTCTACCAAAACATATTTGTAGTTTGCCATCTACAAGGCCTCCAGAAACTTCCAATGTCAAGGAAAGAAAATGAATTGAGGAATTGCTCTGCCTTCTTAGCTTTCAGTACATAAGACTCCCAAACAGGGAATATAGATCCTGAGGCTCTCACCTTACAAATTTGAGCTGTTTATCTCGCTGTCACAGCAGCCACAGTGTGCTTCAATAGTGTGGTGTGAGATGATTCAGACCTCTCTATGCATCAGTAAGTTTCCTCATGCCCAACACTTCTGAAGATTGAATGATACAGATACGGTAGTTTGTACCAGAGGACTTATCATATTGTGACACAAAAAAATGTAGATAGCTTTTGAAGGAAAAAAATTGGTTCTATCGAAGAGCAGTGTGGGTGGAAAGGCTGTCAGCAAAGTATCTACAATATCAGAGCCTCTTGGGTCTGAGATCTCATGCTCGAATTCAAACTTGACCAGTTAGTGCAGCAATATCTTGACTCAGAAATGCCTGGCTCTTTCCTTGCTGGAAAGATTAGAACAATAATGGTCTTTCCTTAAACACTTCTTGACAATTAATAAAGTAGACTCCTAATTTAGACACTCATAAAGAATGTTAAAACTTACCATGTTATTCATAGTTTAAAATACAAATTCATGTAAAGCTTAGGTACAGTATATTTGCTGTCTGCCTAACATTTATTCAAAACCATTTCCTGCTGCAGCTGGTAATGTTTCTAATCACCAAAGATGAGTGCAGAAGACTGGGGATGTAGAACAATTGGCATTGTTAAAGGTAACAGGGAGAGCTTTCATCAAAAAACAATACATAACCCACAGATGCTGGTGTAGCTCCCAGTGCTGGTAGTGATAAATGATGTACAAAATGAGTGAATGCTGAGACATAGCCACATATAGAAAAGGAATCTGAGAGGAGTTCCTTGACAGCAGGAGACAACTGATTTTACAAAGGGAGCAGGTATGTCACGTATTTTTCTCTTGCACGTTTATCTTCCTACACTTTTGATCATAACAATAGCAAAACCCTAATGTCCTCATGTCTAGGATCAGGTTATACAGGTATAGATGGTGATCAAGAGCATGTAAATGTGCACTTTTAAAGGTGTCCTACATTTTTGAGAAAGTGATGTGCACATTCAGATAATCAGAAGGGATCTGTGGTTCACTGTGACCTGATATTGCTCCATAATAGCTAGCAGGTTCCTAGTTTTCCTTCTTTCATTCTATCTGTTCATATCTGTTCTCTTTATCAAATTATCCATGCTGTCCTAAAGAATACCTCTGTCGGTTGAAAGAGCATGTGGGATTTCCAAACTAACCTATCTCATATATCAAATTGTGTAAAGAATGTTTGCAACTGCACATACACTTCACAGATGAATGCCTCAGTTATTATCTTTCAATTACGAATCTTGGCTCCCTTTAATTCTTCAATACTTGATTTTGAAATCACCTTAAAACTCTGGCTGAGAAGCCCAGTAGCTTGTGGAAAATCTGAAAAATGTAGAAAACTTTGATGTTTGTCTCTGAGTTGTGTCAGACCGTATTCATTGGGAAACATAAATATAGTCTGCACTAACTACAGTAAGGCAAATATTTCATTAGAATAAGCATATCTATCTCAGAAGCACCAGAATGGGAAAGTAGGAACCAAAATTGAGCTCTCATCTAGCCCCAGCAAAAGCAGGAGAGTTTTTAAAGACCTTTATCAACATAGATATATAGAACTTCATCAACTCTGCTCTTAAGTTCTAAACTAAACAGTGCTGAGTTAGTATTAGTGTGACTTACTGACATTGATCCAGTCACAGAGAACATTTTAAACTTGCTTGATTATAGACTATAGAACATTCACTTTATCAGAGCTGACAGCCTTCATCTGAGAATGTACAGATTCCAAAACTTGCAAAAATTTGTTTTAACATGTTTGCTATTGATGTTTAATTTTTTTCTCTTAAGAAAGTATTTCTGTTTATGTGATTGCTAATAACTATCTGGGCATTTTATAATTTATTTTTTTTTTAAAAAAAAGCACTTATTGAAAGCAATATGAACAGATGGGGAATATAAATATTCAATCAGATTTCTTTGTCTTAAGCAGAAAGAAAAAAACTCTTTTCTCTTACTAAAATGTTGTGCTTTATAATTTTCAACATTTAGTTGTTTATTCAGGTTTTAATTATTCGATTGTTATGACCCTCAATTTGGAAATTTATTTTGTTTTAGGAGAAAAAAAAGATACAAATTTTAAAATAAATTATTAATTGACCAGATACAAGTTATTAGGAATTACCAACTCATTATTTCCTTTTATGTTTAATTTTTATTTTCACAGAATTCAGGATTCTTATGGACTGGGTCAACAATAGATATACATATTATAATGGTTTACATCTAAGAATATAAAAATGTATAAATTATCCAAGAGTTTTCCTATTTATTTACATAGAATTCTTTTATTTCTCAGTTAAACATTATGAGACAAATACAGAAATTATTACAAGTTATGTCATGCCTCTTGTGATCATAAAATTATCACTATGTTCAGTCTAAAAGAAGACTAGGTAGGTACAGACTGATCAGAAAGTAATTTGACTGGTCACTGGAAGAATAACAGTAAACATCAGAAGATAAGTCATTCTTTAATTCCTATTCATTCTCTCAGAACTTGTTTTAGAGTTAGAATAGTTCTTTGGCAAAAGTAGTCTGGCTTTGAGCAACAGAAATGATCTAGCCAAGCTATCATTAATCTTTCTGATCAATGAAAGCCTTGATATAACCACAAACTATGCAACTTAATGATTCATGTGTTTTCTTTCAGTCCTGAGAAGCTGCAAATAGGAATATGGTTCTCTTCAATTTCTATAAATAATTAGAGCCTCCTATGCAAAATATCACACAAGCTTTATCATAATTTGCAATTTTTGCTCTTCCAATGCTTGTTGAGGTAAGAAGAGGCTTGAGTATTTACCTATTCACTCCTTTCCGCTCAGCAGTATTAAAGGTGACTAAATAAAGAAAGGCTTCAGCAAGCTTTCAAGCATTTTAGTCTGGTGAAAGATGTTCCTTCTGATGGTAAGGGGGTTGGAATTAAACGATCTTTAAGGTCCCTTCCAATCCAAACCTTTCTACGATTCTATGATTCCATGACACTTGTTTTGGGCCACCACATGGTGTACAGCCTTATACAATTACCTCTCCTACCCTAGCCCACTGCAAGAAGGATCATACTCTGAATTCTAAAAGACAGGAGTAAAAAATCCTTTTAGTTCTTTTCCTATTAACAAAAACGTGCACATGCATCCACATCTGAGGCAGAGAGAAGTTTTTGTATGGGGTTTTGATTAAAGTATTAATAATGACTCTGTCAGAAGGAGAATTACATAAAAATTTACTCAGAAAAAAAACAAAACAAAACAATCCAGGGTTTTGCTACAAGTCCACCAAAACATTTCTGATGAAATATTGTCCTTCTATTTTGCTACAGCTGCAAAACAAGAAATGATAAATCTGTTTGTATGAAAAGGGGCTGTGGGCCTTATGTGGTGATATCTTTCCACATTTAAACAAAATAATATGTGACCGTTGACCTTATGTACAGTAACAACAAATATTAACTTATATAATTTGCTATATTAACTCTTAGTAGTCATTTTAAATATACCATTAAATCACATAAGTGCCTTTCTTTATGAAAAGAAACTTTGCATACTACCCTTACCGATTGTGTATCTTATTCAGATCTTACTGGTTCATACTTAATTCATATAGATTCTGTGGAACTAATATGGCATATCCAACAAAAACAGCACAGAAGACCCAAGTGATTTTGATTTAATAGGACTAAGTACCTTCTCCAAGGTATCTAACAAATGAAATTGCTTAAAAGATCTCCTTTGTGGCTTGAAATACATATTACTTAGGCAATAAACTGCATTTTTGACATGTCATCTGAAGTAATGCTTAGGGAATATTGGTTTTGTTTGATTTTTCTAAACAGTGTAAATATGCATGTATATGCAAGCACGTGTGCATACATTGTTTAATTTTAACAGTATTCAACTCATACTCATGCAGAACAGTAGTGTTTAGATTCTGTTGTTGCAGAGTAAAGGAAGGTACGGCTACCTCTCCCAGCTTGTTCTATTCTTGCAAGCTTTAATTTTTGAGTCAACAACTTTATCTAAGCATTTGTCTCATTTAACTTCAAGAAAAATGAATATAAATTACTCGGATTTGTTTTTTCATAAAATTAATGAAGTTTCTGTCAGAAAACACAAAATCAAAATCTCCAAGTTATGCTAAAAAGTGAGACTTTGAATCTTTGAATACACAGCATAGATACAGGTGAGATGATAATGAATAAGACAGTTTGCATGGGGAACAATTCCTTTAGCAAAGGAAGTAATCTTTTCCAAGACAAAGGTTACTCCTGTGAGATGTAATAAAAGTACTTTCTCTGAGGCTTAACATGGGAAAAAAAATCATTCTGCAGCATTATTAGGCTTACTAGAAACTTTATTTTCTGAAAAGTATGTAAATGCTGTACTTTAAATACTATCTTTATCACGTCTTATTCCAATACAATGATAAAAATGAACCTGTATTAAAATATTTTTGTGCAAACAAGGCAGTCAAATCCTAAAACAGGAATGTGTGCAGATTTGCTACTTGAGTTTATCCAGTTTTACTGGACTGACAACTGAAACCTTTCTTATATTCTGGGTTTCAAAGAAGCTCTTGCTTTAGGCACTCCCTGCTGCATTGGCTTGAGAAATTGTCTCATCATAATTTAATTTGTCATCTGCTACTTAGTTGCCAAAACCAGGGAATAGAATGCTCTTGAGGACACTAAAATATATTTCAGTAATGAAAAAAATACTCCTTATACTCCTAGTATCCTCTCCTTTTCAATATCAAATAAAAACCAATGACAAAGCAATGACAGATGGAGTCCAAACATTCATGAAGTTATTACTAATGTTGTTGAAAATCCAGCTGCAAAACCTAACTGATTTGTTACGTGTTTAAGGATTTGTTTGAAAATTTTACACCTCCTTTTAAAAACTTAACACCAAGGAAACATAGAATATCTGACTGACAGCATGGAAATATATTACAGGAGGAGGAAAAACTGGAGGTAAAAGTTTGAAGTGTGTAGAATTGATTATCAAGACAATTTGAAGCGTGTAAAACAGAGATTTATGGTAAAAGGAACATTAAGCTGCAGTGAAAAAGTGTTGATGACACAGCTTGGCTGTTGCAGGTAATTTCTTATCTGATTCCTAAGGTTGCTTTTGTAAACATATTGGCGTCTTAAAATTAATTACTCCTATTTCAGGTAAAATTGAGAGAAATAGGGTACTGGAAATACCAAAAATGTGTTAGAAGAAAACAGACACAATACACCATTCAGAGGCTGCATTTTAAGTGAATTTTATGTAATAGGTTCTATTGTAGTTTGAATGCTTTGGAATGTTTTTTGTAGTAAAGACAACAAGTATTATTTCATGTATGTGTATGTGCTTAAAAATTTATATACACAACAATAAAATATGTTTCATGATCTTTGGCTGCTGACTACAAGTAGAAGTTAATAAACTGGACTAAGAATGGCAACTGGAAGATATGGGCAGATCAAATATAAATGCAGTGTTTACGTTAGTATATAGCTTCTAAAACTATGGAATAATACCACAGTATAAAAAATATTTTTCATAATGTTTTTTTTTTCACAGCTTTTATAGCAAAATTAAACATCAGTCTATTAACCCTTTAATATTTAAAATTTTATAACTGTATGAAAAATGGAGATTTGACGTCACTGAACTTCTACTTCAAATTTTATTCCAGTTGTATATATTCACTATTTATTCTTAATTAACTGCTGTTATCTTCATTCTTGAAAATCTCAGACTTCAGTTAATTTAAAAACATGTCCCTAACCAGTTCATTACATTGACTAAAGAAAGCATATGAATTCAAATTAGAAAAGTCTATCTTCGAGTTAGATTCATATGCATGGCTACAGCAGATCATACAATGTCTTTAAGAATCTCCCTGCTGGCAGGCATTGCTTACAGGAAGATTACTTCATATTCACTGACATGAAGTAAGAGAGCACGGCAACACAAAGTCACAGACTTTCCAACGGTGAATGCTTTCAACAATAGTCTGTAATGTTTCTTACACTGATGTCTGTAGGTTTAGTATCCAAAACAGAAGAAAAATATCTATGACACCAATGCTATAAATGCAATGGACCAAGCTCTCTTGATATCCTTCAACGAATCTCAAGTATAATTTCTGTTGCAGATCACTACATTTCAGTCTTGATCTTCAGCTAGAAAAAAAAGATATGTAATATGTCAGGAATATAATCTTATTATGAAAAGAACATTATCTCCTCTGGTAAAAGTTAATCTGCCTAAAATATAAAATACAGGCAACCTGTGGGATCACTTGTGATGAAACACTGCTTACGCTGATAGCTGCTTTCACTTACTGCTCTTGCTGAAATACCTTGATTAGCTCTGCCTCGGCTTAAGAACTCCTTCAAAACATAATTCATTCATGGTTAACTAAGGATGACATTAAGAAAAAGAAATAAATTAGTTGAAACATGTAGCTGGCAACATTTCACCACTACTTATCAAGACTTTTTTCATGATGCCACCAAACGAATGTGCAAGCAAGGACCAGACTGTGGTTTCAAATATTTTCTTTTGGAAAATCATCTCTGGGTATCCAAGACAATCTAGAAGGCTATGCTAACAACTTTATGCGATCATTTTGTGGAAGGCCACATTGTAACCAAGACATGAAAGCAGGACGTGTAATCTGTATTTGTCGATTTTTCATTAGATGCCTTGAACATTGGATAAAGTACCTTAAAAAGGCAAGTTAAGTGATACCCAGACAGGCTTCATAAGCAGAAACAGGTAGCTGTTTCCCAAGAATCTTTATGTTGTCAAAATTGAACTGCTACCAAGCCATACAGTTTAAAGTTAATGTTGACGTATCTGTGTGATTCACATCACAGTGTGTGATACACATAACTGTGAGCTGCTGTAGTTATTTCTACTAATACTATACTCATGCTAATTCATAGTTTGAAAGACAGCAAGTATGATCAGCACTTGAATAAGCAGAAAAGAAATATTTTCTTCATTGAGAACTGCCCGAGTTTTGAACAAAGGTGTATTTTATTATAGAAATCAAACCAAAAGGTCTGTGCTGTGATTTTAATTTACTATCATTTTACTTACTGGCTATGCATTTTTTCTTTCTTCTTTGCTTAGAATACAAAATCCTGAAATGCTAGCATGTGACATGAGTAAGGATGTGTATACTTATGTTGTATAAGTGAGAGAAAAAAAATCAGTTTCCATAAATAATATTCCTAAGCTTCCCATAGAATAATTTCAGTTGCATAAAAGAGAGATTTTGTTTATGAAGTTTGCTTTGACATTTGAGTTCAGTTATTCACGTGTCAGAAGACAAGCCGATTAGGTCATTTGCATCATCTAAATGGAATTCTGAATAATATCATCATTCAATAGGCCATTGAGAAAAGAAAACTGATTGTATCCCATCAAACCAGGCTCTATAATCAAGTAAATAATGAGTGGAATGTATCTCAAGTGAACCCTTGTTTATAGCTGAACATATTCACGTTGGACTGGTTTGAGATCACTTTTAAATATTCTGTGAAACAGTCAATAAAATCCCAATATTTTTAGTAATAAATTTATTTAATTTATAGGCATTATAATTGGTTTAATCTGAAGGAGACAGTGCACTGGGTACTTTTAACATATGTTTGAAAATTTTTTGAAAAAACACAAAAAACATAAAGCAAAACACAGAAACACCCCCACAAAACTCCCAAGCCTGCCAGATTTTGTGCAAATTCAAAGCAATTTTCTCGTCATCTAACTGAATTAATTTCATAAGTCTTACAGCAGTGACTATTCCACATACTAAGTATCTTGCCAAGTCAATAACACACTCAGCAGAAGTCAACTATTGACTATAATTGATTATGCATTTTCTGAAACAGAAATTTTCAAGACATATTCATATTTCAAGAGGAACAGTAAGGCTCACTATCCAAACCAACTTTAAAAAAAAAACTTGCATAGCTACCGAAATATTTAACTTTGTCTGTCTGAAGCACTTGACATTTAATTAAATGGCTCAAGTTAGTCTAAACTGTGAAATACACTTTCATTTAAAAGGTACACCAGCAGTGGAGATGTGTTGAATCCATTGCGTATTAAATTAGCCTTTGTCAGCAGAACGTTGCAGGGATTTAAAAGTGTGTTAACAAATTATCTTCATTCAGAACACCAACTTGACCTGAATCTCCTGAGTCATAAAATTCAGCATGTTCAAAAGAGAATGACAGGCTAAGTTAGACTCTTTTGGAATTGTAATGTCCTCGCTATCAGCACAACTGTCAAGCGTTTTAAGAAACTGGATAATGTCTTTTACTGAATGGAATATGAAGTAATCCTCAGAATAATACTGTATTTAGCCTCTATACTATAAAGGATGTATATTCACGAATTTCTGTGTACCTTGCCTTAGGCCGGTGTCAAAGAAGAGAAGGAGTTTAGTCCTGTAAGTCGCTGAGTACTCTGGCTGTGATCCAGTAAAGTACTCTTCTGTGAGCTTAAATTTAAGTACATGCATCACACCACTAACTTCAACAAGGTTACGCTTAAATATAAACTGACCTTAAATGCTTTACTGGATGACAACCACACTGCTCAGCACTGAGTGAATCCAAACTGAGAGGGGCATTTTCCTCTCTGTATTTCCAGAGAGACTTCAAGAAATACATACAAAGCTCCTTTCAGGAAAGAGAGTTCAAGTGATAGCCAGACTGAATAGGTTCAGAAGGGTGGAATGATTTGAAAACTTTGGGATGCTTGTGTTCAGACAGACAAACAAACAAATAGACAAAGCTCTTTGACTTTCACGTGTTCAATTCATCATTTAACATAAAGATGATGTCTGGACAGGGGTGTAGATAAAGCAGAAGAAACCAAGTGAAAGGGTAGAAACACAGGATGTGTTCCCTATTTTCCTTTGCCAAATTTCTCTCTTGATTTTAAATGTGGCCTCTGTTACTTCTGTAACTGAAAAGAACATGAAGTCTCTAATCTAAGTGTGTGTGAATATCCTCACAGAATACATGTCAATTGAAACCAGACAACACAATCTAGATAATAAAACATAAGTGACATTCTTATGGTTCGGCTGATGTTCCAGATGGAAACAGCAGGGAAGTGAACCTAGGAAACAAAGAATATTTAAAAAATGAAAAGAAATACTGTACTTTTCAGCATTATGTATTAAATTACTGTCATTTGATATGCAAGCTTTGAACTTTCCGTGGCTTGCCACAGTGTAAAGAGGACCTGGATAGAGCACTGGAGCTTGCTGAAGGATCTGTTGGCTTTCAGAAAGTGAAGGAAGCGAGAAGAGAAAGAACAAATCACATGTACATTTCCACTACTCACTTATTCTTGATGGGTAGCAGGAAAGGTGTTGCACGAATTCTTCTTCTCTAGTAATTTACTTTTAGGCCAGGTTGACGACGTATTAGGGTAATATAAAACCTGCAAACTTGTCTTCAAACAGTAACTGTCACAGCAAGCACACAAAATTGGTAAAAATGGACTGTGCAATATAGAGTTACCAGAGTGACATGACTTGAACAAACATGTAATAGTTACTACATCCTGGGCATCTCGCCTCCCAAAAATGAAAATGAAAGTATATTAAGCTTCCCATAAAAACAAAAAGAGAAAACTTCCCTTAAAATGGAATACAAAAAATCTAGGACTGCCTCAGTAAAACTGGCCATGCTTGGATTTCTCAAAAGCTTGAATCTTATATAAAAATAATACACAATACACACAATAGGGCTCCGTATTTTAAGGGAAATAATTAAAGACAGCATCACACTTTCTAGCTAACAGCTCTCATTGAAGCAATGGGCAGCTCCGGCAGAAGTCTGGCACAGTGCACCCTGCAGTACGATCAAATCAAACTGATAAAGAATTCTATCAGAGGTTAGTGAACATGAGACACTTTGGAAATACAAAGTGCCCAAGCAGCTCAGCATGTGTACACTTTTTTCAGCCCCCTTAGGTTTATATTATTCCCACAATTCAGCTTTTCACCTTTTCATCGTATCCATCAATCTCTTTCTTGTTGAGAAACAATTGTGTCCTAGGAATCTCTTGAACTCATTTATAATCTTTTTTTTTTAATCTTATTTCCTTGAACTTTGTTCTATGACTTTATTATCATTTGTATGAGCCATGCTACAATTTTTTATTTACTCCTCAATGCTATAAAATGTTCTTTAGATCTGAAATCTATCACTAACATATATCAGTTCCTTTTATACACTGGAAAGCACAATTTTGATTCACCTCTTGAAATTCAAAGAATGGTCTGTAGTCATGTAGGTACATTTTACGTTTTCATCAGATATTCATAAACAATATTTTAAAATAGGAAAACATTTTGTCAACTGTATTTCCATAGATGTACCTTTCTAACTGCATAACCAAGTCAGTTAAAACCAAACAGTGAACTGCCTGATATCCGATCCCCATTACATACAAATTTTTATATTTCAACTTATGAAGCAAATAGAAAAGATGCTATTATTTGCATGCAAAACAGGAATTCCTTACTTAGTCTTTTGAAATGAATTTGCAGAATAAACCATTCTCTAAATATGCTAGCAATTTTTTAAAAAAATTCATTTTTTTTTGGACTGAAGAGTCCACTTGACTCTAATGTATAGAAAGAAATTAATCTGTAGTTCATTGATTCCTGTCTAATTCAGATCAAGACGTATACTTTCCACAGTCCAGTACCTCCTCCACAGCATGTGTAAAATGGCCTCAGTAATCATAGTTGCTCATTTTCTGGAAGGCAGGTTTCTATTAGGAGATCCATCATCAGAACTAGCAATGTTTGGAAACTTCAAAGCGACTGAGAATTAAATGGATTCAGAAAGACAATTTTCTTCTGGAGTTAGACTTAAGTCTGCATTAAGGTAGTTTGGTGAAGGTCTTTACTGATCTTTGGCTATTCCAAAGCTCTGCTGAGGTCCACCGCAGCTGGTATGGTTTAGGGTAATCTCAATATTAGTCTTTTATCCATGCTCTTGGTTTGCTTTCACAGTGATGTTAGCTAAAGTTTTCAACTCCTAAGCAAAATCCTTTGTGAAGTTACTATATAGAGTGATTGCTATAGAAGCACACAACAATCAAGCTCATGATTTCAAACCCGGAACACCACACGGGCCAGATAGTTCAAGTTGGAAGTGCTCATTAAATCTAGTGAGAAGTCTCTAGCTGTGAATACGCACAAAGTTAAGATCAAACTGGAAGTTAAAGCCAGAGTTCACACTTCAGTTGAAAAATATTTTTTTTTCTGTTTATTTGTTAAATTCACAAGGAAAATCAACAACACAAATCTCACACAGAGAAGGGAAGCAAGTTTAGGCAGAGAAAAGTAGATTTTTTTCTATTTTATTGGTATATGAATAAGTTTGCTACAATATTCTATATGTGTCAGTCTTTTTGGATTAAGTTTCTCTTACTGCAGAGTAGTATCTCTAACCCCAGTAGCACAACTAAAATAAAAGTTCTTAAGTAAAATAGCAAATGCCATTCATTCTGGGAGGCAGTGGAGATATTGATCTTTAAATTCTATTGTTTAGAATTAGTGACTAAACACAAGCACAATTCAGGCTTCCTTCTGTTGATATAGAAGTGTTTTAAAAACTGGGAAATGGGAACTGGCATAGTGAGTGAGAAGTTTCTTGTTTGGTTATTTAAACCGAACTAGCCCATATTAAAAGCGAAAGAAAAGATAGACATTGGCTAGGACATAAATAGAATGAATCCATTCTCTGAATACAGCTCACTAAGACAACAGATACATCCTAACTTCGCTGCTGCTGCAGGGGGCTGAGGTATCTACCTCCTTTTCCACCCCTAATCTTCCCTCTCTGCTCTCCAATTCTTCCTTCTCACCTCACACTTGTTCTCATCTCTGTGCAGCAATCCCACTTCTTTTGTGTTTGCTCTAACACATCTGCTCTTGAAGGTAATTACACATCGAAGTCTGTGAAAGCAAGAGGTTGATAAATCCATTTGACTTGCCACAACAATACAAAATTACTTACTTCTCATATTATTTTTCTCTGCCAGATTTACTTTATTGAATTGATTTTCTGCACAGCCAATGCTTGATATGACTCAAGGTTGGGAAGGGTTGTACGGGGAGAAACTTGGAATCAGCAGAAGAAGGGAAGTAGGATATTTCTATCTCCCTTTTGGAGGTAGCAAGCTATTAATTCATCTCAATTTCTTGTGAAACTACACTACTAAGTTAACAGATTTCTCAGAGAATGATTCAACTCTCAGTAAAGGATCTAAGAACCTTACAACTTCTAACTCAGATGCCTGAATTTAAATTGGGTTAACACATGAATCCCCATTCTATCCCTGAGCATAAAGAGAGATCTTGAAGTTTCTCACATGGCCCATGCTTTGTGGTCCGTGAAGAAGCTGAAGGGATTATTTCTGACCTTGCAGAGCAGACAACTGCAGACTTAGGAGTCTCTTACAGAGAATGCTATGCCAGCAACCAGCTTTTGCTGAGATATGAACTCTTTTGCTGCAAACAAAATGTACTGCAGCCAGCTGGCTGTATGTACTCTATGATAGCACAGGATTTTAATGGAGCTTTGCTGACACAAATCTGGAATAATGTGGTACGAATCAGTCCTGTACTCAAAATAATTAATTATTAATTTATAGCAACACGTTTTTTTCATATTATTGTCTACCATCTTGTAATGTAATAGGAAAATTACTAGCTTTTCAGACAACTTCTTTGCATTGAGAAATCAAGTTTAACATGCTAACTGTGCTGATACACAGATCTTTTCCTGCTAGGTTAAAACTAATTCTAAGTCTATGAATTTACATGGCTTTGTTTTCCTCCCTTGTAGGTGTATCAGATTGCTTTAGGCTACAATGAATATAATTTCTTCCCATGTCTCTTTATTTTAGTTTCCACATAGTCCCCCTGCCTTTCATTAACATGCACATATGCTAAGCTCATGACATGCTCTTTGACTTCAACTTACCCTCCTCAAACTTCCTCAAACCTCCTAACTTCTTTTTTTGTGTACTTCAGTTGTGAAGTATCTCAAAAACACTTCTTTCCCCTGTAGCCAAAACAGATCCTCTGCAGACCCTTCAGTTTTATCGGTGCGAATGCTGGGTAGAGCTGCTTGAGTTTGGCCCTCTGAATTTTTTTTTGTGCATTTGGATTTTCTCTGTGAGAGGTTTCCTGCAGTACATTATGTGTCAGAGCACAGTCTTTACATTCTTCTCCCTTCCTTGCACTTACTGTCTAAGGCCCAGTACCACTGCTATCATAAATATTACAACATGCAATTTTATCTACAAAGAAATACAAGTAATTCTGGTGTATATTTTGATACTGCATAATCTGAGGGTATGCTTGAATTACCTCCAATTTGGAAATTGGCGTTCAGACCACCTCTTAAGAAGTAAATAGCTGTATTTCTTTGTAAGTAAAAGCTCAGATATTTATGGTTTGAACCAACATAGGATTTGATCTCCAGCTTGATCCAAAGCCTACTTATCAATGGAAAGACTTCCATTGGAAGCAGCTAGCTTGTCACGGATCCCTTGTGCAGTATTTATGTTCCATTAATGACAGATGCCTTGTTCTGTGACTCTCAGCAAAAAAAGAATACCTTTCTTAGCAGTTGGCATAGGCTGCACGTTTACTAATTCAGAGTTAAAAAATAATACTTTAGCAGAGATGTAAACTTATTTATACAAGCAAGAATGAAATTACAGACCTTTATAATTAATTTATCACTGTTTATGGTTTCCAGTCGACAGCAAAAAAATAGCAATAAATATTGAGCAAAGGAAAGTGAATATGCATTTAGAGTATTTTAATAAATGTTTAAAATAAAATCAGCATAGATCACTTGGCTCTGGCTAACACTTTTTTATCTTCCATCTGTATGTCTTTGATGGATGTTGTTCATGCTCTTTAGTTTACAGTAACAAACAGGATTTAATTTTTCTATCTTCCTTCTCTCTAGTGCCAGCCTGTGATGGATGATGTGACAAAAAGATTCACCAGTAAATTCTAAATCCTGAATACAAAATAAATTAGTTATACAAGAAGCAGATTTGCATTCTCCTTTGACAGTGTTGCAACTGCATCAGCTGCTCTTTCATTTTTCCATCTTTCTTGTTTAACCTTGATAATAATACTAACTCAGCATAGGAATATCTTGTATTTTTTAAAGTACTTGAGTGCACAGTATTGAAGCAGCAGCAGTTGTATAACAGACAGCAATCTCAGAATTAAGAACTGAATTTCAAACTAAATACACTTGTCTTTCTAAATAGCATTTCTCAAATACTGTGATACCAGTTAGCCAGGTACCACGTTGTTCTTAAAGACTAATAATTTGTAAGATATGGATCACGTACATCCATTTTTCTTTCCAATCTTCTGGAGGACAATGTTCACCTTAACAACCACTTTTGTTAAGTTTAAGAATGTTAGGGTTCCTTAAAGTTCTGCTGCAGTTAGACAATTACTTGAAATATTTCTGGGGTCCTCTGTCTTCCATATAAACAAAAGCCAAGATTCCTTCATTACCAAAATGAACAGCAAAAGCAGTGATAGGGAAGCCAAATACAGTTTTGATCTTTTCTTCCATTGCAAAGATATTTTCTCTTGCATACAATAGCTAATTTAGAAAGGAACTTCAGAGTTTGCTACTCCTCTGTGAGAGCTCTGTTAGGCATAAAAACCAACCAACCAACCAACCAACCACACAAAAGATTGTGATGCTTTCTTGAAGGAAGAAATAACTATTCAGGAACTTAAAAATGTATACATATGGAAGTCAGACAGAATTAAAATAAGTTTATACAGCTAAAAAAAATTACTAGCTAAAAATCTATGAAAAGAAATCTAGAAGAATTTTAAATCTTCCTTCTTAAATATACCATATTTTCAGTGGTGATATCTCAGTATTGCAGTTATTCAGTCTTGCTGAAAAGCTGCTTTAAGATCAGTCTTAGTATTGGCTCATCCTCTCCCTAAATAAAGGTTTATTTTCCTGATGTGGAAGGCCTCTTCTGCAATCCCTTTTACAGCTCTCTTCAAAGGTAAGACTGACTAGTTAAAAAGAGATGGCAAGGCACTCATACTCTGTAATTAGTTCCCAGCCACTGGATTAGATTTTTGATCACTCAGTCTAAACTCTGGAATTTCAAGGGTGATATATTTTCTGCCGTAATTCTTATATCTCTCTTAAGACTTTACATTGTTACTTTGTATTGTAGTATGTAAACAGAGATAACATCTAGTGGAGTTATAACATTTCTTTTAGAACAGTTCTCAGTCTTTATTTAAAGTCTTGCAGAAACAGGAATTCAACAGTATCTTGATTAAAGGATTTCAATGTTTAATTATGGCCAGTCTGAAAAATAAGGCTCTGATTTTTAGCATAAAGTTTCTTCTTCTGGCTAGTGGATGTTGTGATAAGCAGGAAAATATTGAAAATCCCCTAAACTAAACAAAACTAACTGCATAAATCTCTACTTTGAATAGCCTAGAATGAAGTGTGTCAGGAGGACTTAATTTGCAACACTGAATTCTATGCAACTCAAATATCTAAAAGGATGAAGCACCTAGTAAACTTCAGCTCACCCCCTATTCCCCCAGCAAACCAATCTGATATGACAGAGGTCAGATGCAGACTCTGAACTTCTGTTTGTTTTCCTTTTATCTGTTGTTTTCATCACATGTGTCATATAGGTGTAAAAAGTAAGACCTATATGTATCTCTCCTTTTTCACTTTCCTTGGAATCTAATCTTTTTCCCACTGAAGTACACCACAGGCATGATTCTACAACTGTAAGGAGTGTATCTCAATCCTTAGAGCAAATTAGAACAGTATTTGCCTTCTACTCTATATGTTCATCAATGATCCCTCCTGATAGTGTTCAAAATAAATGAGGAAAATGAGAAATGATATCATAAAATACATTTAGATGTTCCATTTTCAGTATAAAATAGCCATCGCTCCAAGTAGTATTTGAAAAAACACAACATTTTTCTTTCACGGTAATTCCGAAGGCTTAGCATGAACTATCGCTATGAATAGTAGCATTTTCTGAAAATGCTGCTGAATGTATTATGAATGTGTTTGAATTACTGTACCAATGCTGTGTAAAAGGCAATATGAATATGCAAAAAACCATGCTGGATAACTCAAAACAGAAGAAAACTTGCAGCACACAAAACAGTCACCAATTCACTGATCCGCTTCTGCCCCATGAAGTTAAGACCTTTTCATTGAAGTGAAGCTAAATAAAACTAGAAATGGAGATGAGGTAAAAACAACCAGAATGCTAAGAGGAAAATTTATAAAAGAAAAGCTAATGTGCTATGTAAATCAATTTTTTCCTTTTTTTTAACTGAAAGATAAGGAAAAAGGGATGGGAGAGTGCATAAAAATCTCCAACTATGCCTTACATATTACTTATAAAAATCTGCAGAGATAAAACATACCCACTTATTAAAATAAATCTTAAATCTATGTTAGGAATACATTTAAGATATCTAGTTATGCTTTCAGTCTTTCTTTGTCACTGAACCACGTAGGAAACAATTTAGCTGTGGCATGCTGAGATACAGTTGATTGCTAACTGTTCCTTGCTTCTACAGACTTAGCAAAATACATTTTATTGGGAAGCAAATAATATCTATGAAATATTATCATAAAAATGATACCTTTACCTGTTAAAAATAGAAATATTTTGTAAAGCAAAACTTGTCCCTTAAAGAGGAAGCTGTCATACTTCAGGATTTTCCAAGTTCATTGAAACAGGAAGATTTTAAATGTAAACAAACTAAAACCATTCAAATCAAGAAGCAAACTCTCAACAACACAAAGACTTATCTTTTTTTTAAACATTTGGAATTATTATTTTGCCATATGCTGTGTAAAACTTACATTGTGCACTACTACAATCCTGACACAAATTTCAAACAGGTAAATGAATTTACAAAGGACTGTGATGGAACAGGATACTCCTTTTCCTTTAGAGGCCTGGACTCATTACATATAGTCAGTGGCTGGTTGGATTCCAAAGATACCCATGAGAAGTTTCTCTTGGAGCCATGGCTCCATGCAGGAAATGTACAACTCCTAGAGAGTTAAGGGCAGTGAAAGAAGGGTTATATGACACATGAAAGAGGAAGTTTCCATCAAGTATCAGATTTTATGACTAAGTGCCTGTGTCCTAGGCTATTTCTTTTGGAGCTGGGAAATCCCACTTTTCACATTCCTTTTCCTGGAGTGAGGAAAGTAAGTCTCTTTCACTAACAGTCTCCCTGTTAGGTCTGAGAAATGCAACCTGTGTGACTCACCACTGCATTCGGATGAGAGCTAAAATTTTAGGGGAGTTTTTCATGGCACCAAAGGCCTTTGCTAAATTAACCAGAAATTTGAAGGCTACGCCTCATTTACAAGTAATATGCCCTTAAATGCGGAAAATCGATTAGCCCATTTTGATGAAGCTACAATATTTTTATTCCATTTGGCAAATTCACAGTATGTTGGTTATGTCAGGTCTCAGAATTCCAACTTTTCGTACTGAGGTTTTGGCTAAGTACTTGAAGGCACTGGAAATCTGTTAGCTGCAGCCAAGAGAGAGGTTCATGTAAATATCAAATTTAGTCAAGGATGTTTGTGTTCTGAATGTCAATGAAGGGCACAAGAGGGAAAGGACAGAGTGGAACAGGGAGCTGATGTGAATGACTTCAAGCCTCTGGGTGAGGTCAGGGCAAACCCTGTGCCTATGAAATAATTTTCTATTGTTAGCCTGCATAAAATGCTTGGCTTTAAGCCCGCAGTGAAACTAGGCTTTTTTTTGTCCCAGATTTCTGTTATGAGGACAGCGTATGACTGCTACTCTACACATGCAGAACAAAGAAATACAGTATTTTTTTTCCTTCTCAGTGAAAGTCAGCTTAATGACTATTATTGTATTTTTCTACAACAAATTAGTAGAAAAAAAATTTTGTTCAGGCAGGTGTGTTTCTCTCACACTAAAGAGGGGAAACCTTGTCTGTCTTTGTTCTGAGGGTGAGATAAGAGTTATTCCTACCCTTAGAATGTTACCTGCCACTAAACATCTGAGCTGAGATTTTCTGCCTTGGCTTTCTACAAACCATTACCTTTACTCCCACAATAATCGTAGCTATCTAACCTAGTGAATAAGAAAAATGTTTCTGCATGTGAAAGCACATAGCTTTGGGTTTTCCTGAAAGAAACAAAGCATTGTAAGTGTATAATTAAGGGGGTGGAGGAGGCAGAGGAAAATGCTTTTTAGAAATGTAATAAACAAAGAATAATTATATATCTGAAATACCTTATGATCCTATACCTAGGAAAGCTCTGTAGTACACTTTTCTAGTAAGAGATAATTGTAAAAGTTCATTCAAAATAAATTTATTTTCATAAATTAAATGCATTTCTTTCAATCCCTGCATTTTAACATTAGCTTCTGAATGTGATTCATCTGCTGAACAGCATTTCTGCTTTACAGTTTGTAATAACTACTAGTGTTGGTAATCTTAGTTTTGAATATTGAAGTTCATTTTGGTTAAGGTCTGGGTTACACTTTCTGCTCAGTGTCTTTGATCTGGAGGTGCAAGCCTGTAAAAGAAAGTACTTTTTTTTTGAAAAATGAGTGTTGGGCTATTGATCATGTCAGGAACTCTTCTTCTGCTCTAACCAAACCAGTTTAACATTACAGAGCATTTAAAAGGCCACTGTTTAAAGGGGAATAGCTAGGAGGAAGGCTTGATGAAAGAACATAATAAAGTGCTATCTTGGTTGACGTGCATTTTGAATTGAACAGTAAAGTGTGTTATCAGCCTGGAGTATGATTCACATTCTGTCAGCATTTTCAGGAAGTGGTAGGCTTTTTTGTAGCAAAAGTAAATGAATGTCATTTTGAATGTGAAATAAGTGCACAAAGCAAGTATCCTGAAGCTTCTTTTCTCTAAGGAAGTTGTCACTTTCAAAAGTCATGAAATGTTTTATCATAAAGGAGAAGCTAGATACTTTTAATCCTCTTCTCACAGCTCACTGACAATTATTTGTAAGAATTTGTATACTGTAATGAAACAATAAAAGCAATGAGTATTGACTCTTAAATAAAAAGTTCCATTAGGTAAATGCCTCAAGGGAAAAATAGGAAATGCAAATCTCTTAAAGTACAGTACACGCTTGTGTTGACGCTGATCCTAAACTGAGATTACATGGGTACCTCCGAAGAGGTAAGATGTATGTTAATAAATGAGCATAGCATTATATTAAGATATTTTTTTTTTCTTAGACTAAGTTGATCATTAGAGCACATTGCATTTATTTTAGATGTCATTTGAAATTAAGACTTTTGGTTACTATAAACTAGTTGTAGTACAGCTTGTACTAAATAAAATGTAATCTCCTCAACTTGGTAACTGATTTATCTACCTGAAGTCATGGTATCCCTCTAAAATCTATTAATCTATCAATGCTTGCCAAATTCTGAATAAAAAACATTCCCATACCTTTGTCGATAATTCAGGTGGCCCATCATACTGACCCTACATGTTAGTAAGGGCCAAATGCACCCATATACGGGCTTGTAATAAACTCCTGACAGTGTGACCCTTTGCATCAGATGAATGGATAAACAGATCATATCTGGGTAAATTCAGTTTTGTTCTCCGTATTTGCAAGTGTATGCTCAGCCTGACTTATTCTGAAAACTAAATATGAGATTATAGTTAGTCGTGGAAGATTTTGTTTATCTTTATTACTATCATTTTTGTGAGAAAATAAGTGATGCAATCTCTGCAATCTCTGTTAACCAGGTCCCATATCAGCTGTGGTAGTGTTATGTATTAGCACCTAATATAGTGCTATAAAGTGGGTGGATTTACAGTAAAGTTCCACCAGAACAAACTTACATTCATCTTTGTAGAGGTTGTACCCAGATCGACTAAAAAGAAACCAAAAAAAAAAAAGAAAACAAAACCCCTAGCTACAGTGATTCAAGTTACAGGTTATAACAGCAATAACCTCTCTGTAACGATGTCTTCTTCCTGAAAGGGTGTATGAAGTTTTCTAGATAAGCAGTAAGGGAATATAATTTTTTTCTAACAATCTAGATGATGAGGAAGTATTTGCAAGTCTCCTAACAGTTTTTTTAAGATGCTGTTGATCTATTTGACAACTGATGTTGTTTAGTATCGAGAGTTGTGCTGAGAAAGCAGCATCACGTCTTCTTGCAGATGATATAACCAGAAAACACTGGCAGACAACAGCTAGCACACAGTAGGGTGAAAGCTTTGCACATGCCCCTTCGAACCAAGTTAGTAACACATTATTTTCATGAGATCACAATTCTGGAAAATTAAAAATTGTAATTGAGGATATAAAAGAAAGAAAAAAAAACAGTTTCTATTATTGGTAGAGTTAGGACTCTGATTATTAGTGAATTTTACAGTGTCACAGGAACTCAGCTTTTAGGTCCCTTGATCCAACTCATTCTGCACTGAGTGCAATCCTTCCACATCAAAGCATGAACAAATGGCTCATGTCTCTATAAGGGGTATATGTGATATTCATGTTTATTCAAGGGCTTATATTTTATATTATAAATCTACCCAGAAGCCCTCTATAACTATATAGTAGTCAGTTAAACAATCTGCAGTTTGAGAGAAACTGCAATAGATTTGAAGTCCGCATAACTCAGCACTACAAGTGAAAGGCATCATCTGCTGACAATCAGTCCAATAGCAAAATGTCAGCGACATGTTAGAATAGTCTCTCAGGCTGAAGGTGAGATTTATGCCTGAAGGGGATATTATTGCAAATGTTGAGTTAACCGAGGGCAGCATAGTATCTGTGATATTAGGAAGATGATTATTCTAATTAATGGAGAAGGGATCTTGATACTGAACATACAATTCTGCTGAACCTCATCAAGGCTCATTTTTTCTGTTTGAATGAAAGAGCACAGCCAGGTATATTTTGTGAAGAAAGCTTATACAATCAAAATGAAAACTGAATTCTCACAGAGGAAAGATTTTAAAAACAAAAGCTGTAAAAGTCCCCTGAAAGTGAGATTCAGTCCAATTTGGCACAATAGATTGTTTCACTGTTGAGCAGAGTCTCACTAACAAGTATAGATTACATGTGTAAGACCTGGTTTTCCCTGCAGCTAATGTATCTAAAAGATGTATTAACTGTGCAGCTCTCCCATTTGCAGGCAGTAGAAAAATTAGGCTTTATTTAAGTATAGTGGGAAATGGAGAAGAATGTGAATAGTAAAGCTTAAAAATGGCCAAATATACAAAAATGTTTAGTGTCAGTAACTGCTTTACTATTCTAAATGGTTTAAGAAGGTTGCACCCTTATCTATAAGTAAAATATGCTGGAATGCAGAATAAAAGGCAATTACATTAGCCACAGATATTAAAATGCCAGATTGGTGAAGGGGAGGCGTGCTATGTATTCTGCAGCAAGCCTCCCTGGAACTGTTAGTGTTTCATGCTGTAACAGGCTGAAAATGAAGTGCAAACTCATCAGTGTAATTATTTCTTCTCTTCCTTTTTTGGTGGCTTTGCTGAAGGATGGACATCTTTAACTTAATCATTGATTACATTTGTTGCTGTATGAAACTGTCAAACAAGTGTGGCAAATCTGTTGCTATGCTGAGTGGTCGGGTACCTTAGTTCCTGTTGTCAAATTTGTAGCTCTGCTGTACGAAAAACAGAAAACCCACTTTTCCCTGCTGGTGGTTTGAATTGCTCTACTTTGTAATGGTGCCAGATGTCACAGTATAAAAGGAAGCCCGACCCGGAAAAAAAGATTGCCATTTTGACCTTCTATTGAATTCTAGAGCTCTTGCCTTTTTTTTTTTATCTTCTGAACAAACCCAGCACTCACAAACATGCTGAATGGAGTGGAAAGAGCAGCTTGAGTCTTGTGAAAGAAGTTACAAGCAGAGCTGAGATGGCTGCTTGCCATATTCACTGTCAGAGTGACATCTGCCACCATTTGCTGAGCTGCTTTTTGGGGCAGGGGGAGGGAAATGAATCTTCACCCCAGCAGGGCTGTCCCTCTCCCTCCATCCTTACCCCTTCCTCACTGCTTGTTTTATCTAGAAAACCTTTTATTTTTCCTTTTAGGAAAGGTAAAGTTTTATTTTATGGGGCTTTCACTTATTCAGCAAAACTCTGACATCGTTTATTTTCTCTTACAATGAGTATTTAGTTCATTATATTTACCACTCCATTTGTCTTGGTGGAATGCTTTTACATCCGTAAAAAGGCTTAGCATTGTAAATCAGAGTGAATACAGCCAGATGCCCGCTTGTATATATAACAGGCCACTTACATGATAAAGGCAGTCCACTTCCATGATTCATTCATCTTAGTTTTTGGATCACATATTTTGTTAAATTTCCTATAAAAAATGAATACAGTAAAAGACATAGTTGTCTCCCTCCCAGGCAGGGAAAGGTCATTAAAAGTAAAATAAGAGAAAATATTCAAAACCATTGTCCACTTGGTGACAGTGTAAGTACCCTTGGAAACCCAACAATAGCATAGATTTTGATCTATCCTCCTAACTGGCTCACTATACAGCATCTTCCTGGACAGAGAAATGCTGCTTGACAGAGGGTGTAATCTCCCAGACCCTGCATGAGGCTGCCTGTATTGGATAAAAATTGCAGAGAAAGAAGGAATAACCACTAGAGAAAAGAGCAAGTGACAGCCAAAGACATAATGTGCAAATCACCCATAAGAACATTTTAAAGCCAGACTATAGCCCTTGCTCATGGTAATTCTTATTTGCTCAATCAAAGAAATCCAACAAGCATATGCATAGCTTTATGATTATATTCAGCAAGCAGAATCACACGGACAGGTATTTTGTTTGATATAAAGCATTCAAGTGGGAAGCTTTTCTTTATGCTGAAATAAAATATATTTTTTGTGTATGGTGTTCAAGAGAGTGAAAAGTAAGGCAGGCATTGTAGACTAAAGTTAAAGTGGGCTGAAAATATAAAAGATTTTAGAATCTTAGCATTAGAACCTGTCTTGGACATTAAAATATGGTTTAGTAGTGACTGTTGAGCTATTCTGATCTGCCCTCTGAGATTTCATGTAGATCAGCATGGGAGGTTAAAACTCTCTGCTATAGAAGAAATGTTGATTTTATTTTATATCTTAATTTTTATGTCTTTATTTCTATCATTATATCTATACTCATATATTTAATATTTATGTCTATATCATTGCATCTTTTTAACATATTTTGTCATCACTGAATACTTCACTAAACTAGGTCATTAATTTTGGGATTGCTTTTAATTTGCACAGAAGAAACAAATAAATATTCACATCCTGAGTTGATTTTCAGTTGTTGTTCTGATTTTAAAATGGAATGCAGATAGAAATTACAGCAGTTATGGGGTTTCTGTTTTGGATCAAAACCACAACTGATAGATTAGACAACAGAGGATCTTGGGACAAAGCTTCACTCATCTCCCTGACAATACTGGAGTTCAAAAAAAAAAAAACAGTCTACTGAAACCCAGAACAAAACAATTTGGCTTTCGTCACATACGTGATGTGATCTTTTGTTAATTGGCAATGCAAGTTTTCTTTACTTTGCAGGGCACTGCTAAGCTATTTAATTGTTTAACTTCTGTGTTTTAAGCACTCAATTCAATCATTCTTTCATCATAATCATCCTTATTTTTATAATTCAGAAAGCATGGTTGGTTGTACATAAATGTGAAACAGTTTTTGACATGAAAATGAAGTTTCATGAAATTGCACATAAACACACACCAAAAAAGAAAGTAAACTCAGCAAATATGACTCTTGCTGGGCCAACAATCCTTCTCCAAGGATTCATACTGTTTGGAGACTTCTATACAACAATCTTTTATTTCTCTTCCCCGTTCATCTATTTATTATCAATCCACATCTTCTTTTTATTCTTTACAACAGTAACTGACATCCATCAGTAACAGCAAGTTCAGGCTACAAGGGCAAGTGATTGTATCCTGCTATAACTGGTCATTGATCTGTGATCATATGTCACACGTATGACAGCACAAGGTCACTCAACTTGTTTCCCTCCATTTTTCATTTCTGCACAAGTAGCTACCATTTCCATGTTATTCCTCCTGGCCAATCATGTTGTTTCTTATTATACTACTTCATGAAAAATAGAGACTACTCCGACCTTTACAAGATATTATCTCCTAAGTTCTGCTCTGCTAACATTTCAGAAACACAATCTCCACTGCAAAATGTCACTGAAGTACACTGTTTTAAAAATATTCTATTACGGGAAAGAACTGCAAAGAAAGAAAGAAACAAACTCATTAGGAAAAAAACTGTTAAATCTGAAGAAAAATATGTTGTAGAGGGGTCATATATCTGCAGGGAAGACATAAATAATAATCCAATGAGAAGTATAAATTCACTCAAATACCTGTGATAGTAACTTTTGTGCATGTAGAGCACTTTAGGATATACTGTAAGAGGCAGCAGCTATTTATCTTTAAAAAAAAAAAACAAAACAACCAAACAAAACCCAAGCATTTGGGAGTTGTGTGAAGTCTTTTATTTAAAATGGATAAACCTGCATATTAAAAATAAATCTCACAATTATGGCGTGGGTAGTTCAACGGCGTTTAGATATAATGCTCTTTATGCATCTCTGTCTACTTGCTTGTAATGTTACCCTCATGATATTTTAATTTCCTTTAAACCAGTTTGTTTTTCCTCTACATTCAAGAGTCTGACTCCATTGTTTGCTCTTAATAACATTTTGTCACACTGCCAACTTATACCTAAATCATTGCACTGTTTATCCCTGGGATTGTGTGAAAGACTAAACAGTATTGATGTTAGTTAGACACATAAATCTCCCAGAATAAACAAAGAAATGCACGTTTGGTTTAAATGTAAAACCGTTAAACTTTAGTCAAAGCAAACAATACAATTAAACAGGTTATGATAAACTAAGATGGAAAGGTTCAGGCTTGTAAATATATGCAGTTGTAAGAAAGCAAACACATCTAAATGACCAGGTTTCTCAGTGTTTTCTTTGGAGAAAAAGGCACAAGGATGAAAAAACCAAAAATATGTATATCTATAGCACATAGAAGCAGTATTAAAACGTAAAAACCTCCATAAATCCATATTTCTGTAGGCTTGTCACCAGCAGTTTAATTTCTGATAGTTCTGTCTCTAGATGTTATATCCAAGAATGTCTATACAAACTCATAACTTACTGTTTCTCTCTAAATTTGTAAGACTGCTCTGATATCGCTGCGGAAAACTGCACCCCTGCCTTCCCCAAAACATCCTTTTTGTTCTCTGCCAAGGACACCATCACTGTAAAACAACACCAATGTCCACTGTAGCTGAATTACAGAGCCTATGGAATTACTAAAATTATGTAAACATTTCTGCTCGAGAAAAATTTAGTGAAAAGATGAGTTTGCCAAATCCGAAATGCTTTGAAAAAAGATATTGATGTTTATTCTCATTGGAAACTTACTGAAGGGTGGAGCCTACATTTCCTCTCCAAAAAGGCTTCCTCTATTATTTTCTACGTTTCAGACTAAGGAAGCTGCAGATCATAATTCTCAGTCTGAAGGTAGGGCTTACCACACCTGTTGTATGTCTATTGATGTAATTTCTATCTTCTTCTGTCACTCTTTGAAATATCAGTGAATGATCATTTCCAACAGTGTGCAAAACAGACTGGAAAAAGAATTAATGGAGAAAAGAAGTCAGAAATGTTTAGACACAGAGAAGCTAATCTGTAGACAATAAACAAGAGCATTCCAGCAACCTTGGATACAATGTTATAGTGTCACATAAAATGATAATCAGAAAGTACCATGTGTATGACAAACATCAAGAAGGAAAACAGTAGGAAAGAAAACACTTTAGAATTCTAGTTAGAGCAGAAAAATGATAAAATGAACAATGAGACAAAAAGCTTCATTGAAGTCTAAGGCACTGCTTGCCTTAGAAGAAACTAAAAACACCGCAACAAAAAAATAATATTCATACAAATAGATCAAAGGATATAAATACTCTTAAAATTTCGTATTATACAGACCTGCCTAAAGGAAAAAAAAATAAAAAAAAATCTGCAGTTCTTTGAGGAGATATTTGGTAATAAAAATGAGATGGTAGCTATCACATGTAGCTTTCGTACTGCGTAAAGCAGAACTGTACATTGGTTTGGGATGTCAGTACTAAAATTACCATTCACAGCAGAAATACAAATGACTGTAACACCTCATCAGATTTTCCTCTGCAAGCATGAAATAAAAATACTGAAGCCTGAAGTCATTTATCTCGTAAGATGGTATTAGTGATAGCACCAATAGTTATAAGATAGGAAATAAAACCTGTTGTCATAATCATTACATGGCTAAACACACAGCCATCTGTCCTGTTGTTTTGTGTCCATCCTCCCTGTCCCTCACGAAGAAAAACTGTCACACCAGTGCCACTGAATTGCAGCACACGCTGACACCGTGCAGCCTGCGAGGAAGATAGACCCTCACTGGAGCGGGAGGAGGGACCAGAAAACATCTCCTCATGTTGAGGAGTTATGAGCTTGCTGACAAATGCTGCTGTTACTTCAGAAGTAGCAAGGCACGTGTGAACACATGGGGCTGGAAGGATGGACATTGTTTCAGCTAAAGTCCCAGTTTACCTCTGTGTTGCCAATTTAAGAGACTTTCAATTATCCTCATCTGAGTGTTCACCCATGCAGCTTTAATAACTAAAATAACTGTGTGTAAGAATGTTTTTTTTTCTGATGGATGTTGTGGTTAAGAGGACATGACAGTGAGCTGCAAGAGTCATTATCTATTAATTTTGCTGGTTTATTTTAGTAAGCAATTTATAGCGTTTCCAGAATGTCTTTTACATTTTCCACTCATTAATTGAGTACCATTTATACTCCTTCTTTTGCATTAAAAGATGTATTGCACTATTTAAGGTCTTAATTTAGTCCATATGTCAAAACTGTATCTAAATGAGCCACATACAGCACTTCTGCATGAATTACATTCTGTAAGTCTTTTTCCTTCTGCCTTTTTATATCTTCGCAGATTCAATGTCTTTATTGATAGGAAAAGAAAAAAAAAAAGTAATAAGTAGTAATATTAAAACACAGATTTGGGACTACCAAGTCAAGTTCTGTCTCCAGAAGAAATTTAAAACACCTGAAAAAAATGTCCCAAAACATTGCACAGAGGTGCAAGTAAGGGAAGTTCTCCCATGTAAACTGGGAAAACATCAGTGCCTTTATTCTAATTCACACGGATATGTTTGTCTTGGTTTTCCCAGACAGTAGCCTATGGTTTTGAAATTCGTAATCCCAGACCTTTTGTTCATCTGTCTTTCTAATCTGTGCACTGAAGATGCTGCTTCAGTCGTCAACAAAGAAGCTGTGTATCTTCTCAAAGAAATGTGCCCTCTGAAACAGAAATCAGTAAGAGTAAGGGGAAGCAGAAGGAAGAGAGAGGACCAAGGCAGACCATTACCAGTGTTTCTACTCGTCTACCTTCTGACAATCTGTAGGAAAATAAGTGAAAAAAAACCCTAAAACAAAACAACCACACTTCCAACTCTCGAATCTACCACAGCGTTATTATCTTCCTCGTTCGTATTTTAGCTACCTGTAATGTGAGCTAGATTCTTTACTAATTTTCATATTTTACCTTTAACATCACCACTGAATGGACTATGGAGTCCAAAATGGTATATTTACAACAGAATACAGGAAATGTCATTCGTCTGCCTGGCTGGCCAGCAGCAGTGACATCTCTCACTGGAAGCAGTACCTTTGCACTGTGTAAATGTGCGTATAACTTAGATGCTGATATTGATGTTCTCAGTAACGATGTTTGTCATCTGCTCCATTGCATAGTTGAGAAGCTCTTTCCCACTTAGCACTACATAATAAGGTGTCACTCTAACAGTTATTTATCTTCTTTATTTATTCAGGGAGTTTGGTGTACTTTATTTCTATTTTCTCCTTTTATGAACAAAGCATGCCTTCGTTAGATTACTAAAGGAACATACAATATTTTTAAGATCTCAATTAACATTATTCAGGAATACATTTTGCCCTTAAAGCAGTGAGTATTTTCAACATTGGTTTCCTTTTGCTCTCACACTATTTTGTGCTAATATATTACTTATTATAAGACACAATATTGCCAGTAGTTAAAATAATGATCTTTAACATCTGTTCTTTGCAAATACCAACTGTTCCTTAATTTGGTGCCATATTTAAAAATAATTACCTACTTTCAGCCTTCCAATTTAATATTAAGTTATATTTCATATCATTATATTTCACTTAGCTGAATTTGTTTTTTTTTTTTTTATTGTACAGTTGATTCTTTTCTTACAACAAATAACTATGTCTCTCACCTTGGATAAATAATTGGATGGATTGAACAGTACTCCTAAATATCTACTTCCATCAACAACTTGCTTCCAAGCACGGCAAAACCAAAGCAATCAGGACATATTAGCACATTATCCTAAGTAGGAATTTAGATATACTAGAACCTGGACATATCTACACTGCATATTTGATGGTATTGTTCTTTCCTAGTAACTACTCTTCTGCACAGAGCCAAGTATTCATTTTTTATTATTTTTACAATTTATTTTCAGCTATACCTTCTAAAACTATATGGCTTAGTCTTTTACTAGAGAGATTTTTACTATAAGGCAAGGCATCTTTATGATATTTCCTTTACATTAGGCTTGTAAATCCCTCTAACCCCTGAACTGCTAATGCACCTGCTCCAAAAAAAAAAAAGAAATAAAAAACAGTTCAGAACCCAAACCTTTAATGTTATAGGTCAGATAGTCAATTTTGGGTTATCACTTTTTTTTGTATTTGAACTTCACTGACACTATTTGCTCAGACACTAAGTTACTCTCCATTTCTTGAAGAAGTGTAGCCTAACCGGTCCTCATGCCCGGGGAAGATATCGTGACACATACTTTCAACTTACTTATCCTGTAGAAAGGCTTCAGTCATTCAGGCCAATATGCACTATTACTACCATTTGAAAAAATTAAGCTCTCTTCTATATTTATCCTGCTCCACGTGAAATATTTTTTTTTGCCTTTCTTTCTTTGCCTTCAAGGTTGGAGAAAACTGAAATCAACTAAAGACTTGATCAGACTCTCAGAACTGATAGTTCAGAAAAAAGAAGTAGGAATCCTGTTATCCCACAATCACTTTCTGCAGCAGTTTTTTAATGTCCTGGACCAGGTTATCATTACCAGCAGCTGAAGAATGGCTCTTCCAGTGTCTTTATTCCAACACTTCTACAATGACTTCTGTAATGATACTGAATCCATACTAGTTCCAATCTATTCTAGTTTTCTGCTGAGCGTAATTTAAGTAACCTTGAATATTGTGAACATATACATTTTCAGGGGGAGCTATGTTCATGCACAAATATCTTTAAGGATGATTGTAAGTGGTTATCTTAGGTTAATTACAATTTAGATAAAGAGGGCTGGAAATTACATTAAGTTATGAATAACCTAACTTGTAAACCTGTATAAGTGACTCATATGGTAAAAATACAGTCAAATATAGTGAAAACGTATTTCATATATATAAAAGGCCTAGATAACATTTTTTTTCTCATAGATAAGAAAAGTAATTTGAATCAATGAAAAATTGAATACATAGATATATATTTATTATTTTTTATTTTATAAATATCTACAGAGATCGAAACTTTTAGTTTTCATTTATACTTCTAGCTGTAATTCCTGAAGGGTGAGACACAGTAGCCAAGATCACACAATTTTTTTCCTGTTTCTGATCTGCTGGAGTCACGGAGTAGAAAATTCAAAATGTTTTATGAACATTTGTTCTTGGAAAATCTCCAGCTTTTCAAACTCACATATACTGGACAACTCAAAGATGTCAAGTCCATTGTGTTGAAAGGGTTCTGATCTGAATAGACAAGTTTTGCAAGCTTTATTTTTACTGCTGATAGAAAAATCACTTTTCTGATATTTTCCTCATTAAAACTAATAAATCATAGACAGATGACAAATCATTTGTTTAATTTGTTAATATCAAAATTAACTCTTAAAAAGAGCAACAGAAACTCTCATTTTTCATTGAAATATTTAGATTGCAGGCTTTGGGGTTTTTTTTGGATAAGTTACTCTTTTCTCTGTATGTACAGTAACTAGCACAGTGAAAATGTTTTTTGTTAGGATCTCCTAGACATTACTGTAATTAAAAAAAATATAAATAGAAATATTAAACTAGTAGGGTATTACTTCAGAATAAATTTATTTCTTGAGCCGTTCTCTTACTTTTTACAGAATTACATTTCATGTAGTTTGAAGGATTTATGAAATAAAATCAAATTGTAAAGATGCAATACGGAAGACTGAGTTGGCTTGTGACAATGAATTCACCTTGGAAGCAAAAATGGACAGAAAATTGAATATAATTAAATATTAAATATCATTGACTTTTAGAGAATTAATAATATTAATAATATTTCTTGTAATACGGAACATTAATTTTATTGCTTACAAATTATGTTTTGTATATATTTTCTATATTGCTTATCCCAGGAACAATTGAAAAATTTTAAGTTGAAAAAAGTATTAAACTATAATATGCAAATTTTGAATTATGTAGTGTTATAAACAGAAGATGAGAAATCTTAAGTACCTTGTTTGATGAACCTTGGTATATTATTCTGAATATTTTGTTTCTGCTTTTTTTAAACACGGCCTTTTTGAAATAGTCCTGCTGGCATTTAATACTTCATATATGCACTGTAGCTGGTTAGTCAGATAAAATAATTGAGAAAAATCGATCTTTGATGTTTGTATCAGAGATTGTTTGGGCATTTATGGACAAAAACATCTAACTTTCACTGCAAATGTCGGTACTAACTACAAGTTGATCTTATTTGTTGTGTTAAGGAAGAAATATTTGAAAGTTAATGTTCCTACTCCATGGGTTCCAGAACGTTTTATGAGCCAGGAGAAAATAATAATTTTTACTTCAATCCATTAATATGATCATTATTTGTAGCCCAGTTTTTGGAGAACTTAGTTTATTGCTGATAATAATCAGATTAAAGTTCACTAAATTAATGAAACTTACTTTTTTTTCTCTAATAATTGAACATGCACAGTGTATATGCTTTGACCTATGAAGAGATTGCAAAACTGAAGCTATTAATATTGTCTTCACCTTTTCTCTTGAATCTATTAATTGAAATTAGAAGGTGACATTCTCTTTTTCATTTATTCTCTGTATTGTTTATGTCTGGATGTATACTAAATAATTCTCTGCTTTGTTCAGAATGTTGAACAAAGTCATAGAAATAACTACTCATGAGCATTTATTTTTTGGCTTGAAAATTTCAAAACCTCATGCAACACTGCAAATGCTAACTCATCTGATGAACAAAGAATCTCAAATTCTGAAACAGTGTGGAACATGAATGCATGTGCTACCAGTTTGAAGCACCAAAATAGTAGAGTAGCTTTATTGGATTCCTCCTAATTAATTACTCCCAAATCTGGTTATGAACAAATGGCAACATACCCACATGATGTTCAAAAACAAGAGTTTATTATTCTAGATAAATTCTCAGAATTCTAATGAAATAATAGTTATTAGACCAATTGCCACAATGATAAGTTTCACTTCAAAATATGTAAAATTAAAATTAATCTACTCAAAATTCCTATTATGGTACCCTTTTCCTTGGTGCAATGTTCACCCTCTCTATTGCCCTGCTGGATGCTGAGGTCAATTGCTTCTGTGTAGGTTAAACGAAATTGTATGCTGAAACCTCAGCATCCCTAATCCTTCACTGGAAAGAGCTAAATATTGATATGGACATCATCTTCCCTTTCACTGCCTCGGGTGATTTTTTTTAACATTTGTAGTACCTTGCTCCTTTTTGTTGGTCTGCAGGACCAAATAACATCCAAATGCACTTTATATGACATGTTTGACATGTTTACCGAGGTTATCAGGTTACATTCTATTCATAAATAGTTGTATCTCACTTCTGGTAACATCTTATGCCCATAATTTTAAGGCCTCAGCTCCTATCCAGTGCCTTGCCTCCTCTATGCAGCATTTCACTCCAGTGTCACAAATAGAATATACCCCCAAAATCTGTTGATTATGAATATCAAGCAGCTACAAAACTGTATACAGCTATAAATACAAATACATATACATGTTTATACATACATAGAAAATTTTACACAGCTGAAGTTAACATAAAATAAAATCAGATAATTATTGACCCAATCATTGTAACTGTATTTATGGATAAACAAACTAAAAATTATCTTTAGACATGAGTCCAGAAATAGCCTGCTAAGTCCTAGAGCATGAACTGTTTCATCATGCAAAGCCTGTAGCCTGTTACAAGAAGTAACATAGTTCTACTGAGCTAGAAGGTTGTGCTAGCTTTCTTGAAAGGTATGGTCCTAAGAACGTGCTTGAAGTCAATTTATAGGATCACAGGCTTACTGATTAATTTTTCTAAAGTCAGGCAAGAGGTCATTGACAATAGAACTCTGATTAATTAATTGTCTTAGTAGATTCCAGAATAGTAAATATTTTTTTCAACACAGAGCCGTATGAGATTATTGCAAAAATTATTCTCTCCAGGTCAGGCCTGGAGCACATTTGTAGGACAAAATTTACAATGGCATATGACATTTGATTTTGTTTTCTGTAATGTGTTAAAACTAATGAGCTGTAAATCTTGAAATTACATTAACAAATACAGTCCAGACTGATAACAGCAAAGTTTTGGTGCAATATTTGGATTTAAGAATTTAATTAACTGGGAAACTAGGATTCTATAGAGATGGCAAAATAGATACCAATGCTGGAAGCAACAACCTGGCAAGTTTGTATAATGTAGTTCTGAACTATATAATTGTGGGTACCAGTTTAGGTCCGATATTCCCCTCCCTACTAGTTTGAGCAATCTTCCATACTTTAAAAAGGTAACGTCTATCACTAGAGAATCCCCTGCAGCATATGGGGACCCTGCATACTAGGATATGTTTAGACATACAGCATTTGTCACAGAGATTAATATGAATGCTACTTTTAAGTTCTCGAAGGAGCTGTCATATTGGAGACTGGCCTAAATAAATGTTACTGATGATCTTGAAAATACTGGGCAATTTGAGGAAATAATACTGCATTTCTTTTGCATTTCAGAAAGCAATGTATTTGGCCAAGGTCAAAACCAGATAGCAGAGCTTCAGTGTTTTGTACCAAACCCCAGAATCCAAATGCCTTCATGGCATCCCTGCTAGATTTATCTTCCTGAATCCCTAAACCCTTTCTAAAATTTATGATCATCCAGAGGTAATGATAGTTCTTTCTCCTATCAGCCTCCTTCCCTGTGTGAAACACCACAACCTTGCTGTTTGCACAGGAGGTGGAGTGGCTCCTGAAGACAGCGGGCTGACCACTGTGTGAGCTGTTCTCTGTCTGGCTGTGAGTGAACTGGCTAACACCCAAGGCACGGCTGACCTTGCTCCAGGGCTACCCACATCTTCATCTGTCTGGGACCTTGCTGTGTTTCTCATAGGTCACCCTCCCCTTCTCCTGACTGCTAGAAAAACTGGTCCTCCATTTGGCTACTTTCCAGCCTATCCAGTCACAGTTTCTCCATCTGGTTTATTTGTGGAAAGATGAACTGCATGTTCTTAATTTAGAATAGCCAGTCTCTCCTTACTTTCACTCCCCTGCCTACTTACTGCACCTACAACATGGTCTAATTTGGCTAGGTTTCTGCATAACTGTGGAGAGAAAATCTGGCAGCTTTTTTTCTTTCTCTCCCTGTTTTAATCTCTTTTATTTTTTAGTTTTTTTGTTTGTTTGTTTGTTTGTTTTTGTCCATTACTTCTTTTCTATTCTTCAGTAGCTGGCAGAAAGTTTCTCAAGTACTGTGAAATTGCCACTCACAAGATCACTTCTTAACCTTCACACAGCTTTCCTGTTTATTCTCTGCTGTTTTATAAAAACAATTCCCATCCCCCAAACCCAAAATTTTGTTATATTTCTACTGTATTTTCACTGCCTCTTTGATACACCAGTATAAACTACACATCTATATCCTTTTTTCTCTCTCTGGTGAGTATATCCCTTTAACAACACACATTCATATAAATGAATGCCATATGAACATCTTAAATCCTTGGAATCAAATGGTAAAACTCATAAACGGATGATGATTTTAAAAATAAGAGTCTATGTAAATGCATTCAGTTTCATATAAAATACATCAGTGTAACTAGGCTAATTTTTCTCACATTTTATCACGAGGTCTTGTTTGTTGGTTGACTGTGCATCTGACTCTAACAGTTCCTTGCATTTCCATGCTGTTACTCATGTAGCATTCATGTCAAGGTCTTCAGCTGGTGCAACTGTTGTAGACTACCCAGCAGTCAACGAAGCTAGATAAGTTTATATCTGCCTATCCTGCTCACAAATCAAATAGGAGCATTTTACAAGCAGCAGTTGCTCAGTACTATCTGACCTATCTTTGACATTTAAAGACAGGATGGACTTACATCATACCTGCTATAAATCTGTGTTAGGTAATGTTAGATTAACTCCTTAATAAGAACTATGGAAACATTAAAAAATAAACCACAAAAACAAAACGCCTCACGTAAAATTTTATATTGTTCATGAGCATTTCAGTATTCTGGTGTTTAACCCCCACAAAACGATCCACTGGTTGCTTTAATGCTTCCATTAATTTTAGTGTAAATTCAAATATTATTAGACAAAAAATGCTGCTAATACTTACAGTTATCCACAGATACCAGATAAGAGAATTTCATTGTAGATATTACAATGAAAAATACAGACAAGTAAGTCACATTGTAATCTTTATTTCAGCTACTTTACAGAATTTAGAATGAAGTTTTCAGCCAGGTCCTCTTTTTGAGGGAGTAAAATGTTTTAGACTCAGATTATTTTTGTTTGCTTTTGAAAAAAAAATATTTAATTTAACTAAACCAGCAATCCTTTCAGTCTATGGCAGGTATTAATGTGGTGCGAGAAATAACATACCCTCTAGGTAAAAAAAAAAAAAAGAAACAACTTGGGATTAGTGTCATTATTATGATATCCGAGATTAAAATGTTGTGCTATGGTAAACTCCATATTAAATTCTCTTGTGTCAAAATTCTACTTTTGCACCTCATGGGAAAACACAATTTGTGAAATAAAGAAAAATTTCCACCCCCCTGAATTGGAACAACAATTAAAACAAGGGGGGAATTCGTTTTTTAAAAAAGGAGGTAGGAAAAGTAATTGGTTTCAAAAGAATCAAGGTTCTTCTAATTTCATTTTTGCTGAGTGGCAGACTTTTTCTCAGGGTGTAACTGAAAAGCCCAATTTTTTCATTCCAGAAAACCAGAAAACTCAAATAAACTTGCTTTACTGCCTTCCCCTATCCTGTTCCTAGAAATCAAAAAAAAAAAAAAAGTAGAGATGAAGGGTAGTCCGTGGAGCATGGAGTGAGGACACCTTCCCTTTGTCATCTTCTTAGTACTTATTAAGAACAAATATGCCATTCTTTCCTCTTCCTCTTGGTAGGAAATACGAAATGTGGATCATTTCCTTATCTAGCAGCCAGTCTCAAAAGCTTTTACCTTTTCTCAATTGTTTTTGAGCTATCACTCAGATTATGCTGGTAGGACAAGGGATGAAATATTAACATTATGAAATTAATTAGACATAAATCCTTAATTTCATTTTATTTTGTTGTATTTAATTTCATTCATTTTTTGAAATGGAAATGTCATGGGGATTAATTAAAAGAAAAAAAACCCACCCCAAATATATTAACATTTCTGAAATTGGAATATTCCATTTAGTTTTGGAACCAGCAGGGTTATTTTTCTGCCACTGAAGGTTGTGCATAAATGTCTTTTCCAAATTATGTTGACCTGACCATGTAGTCTCTATACCAGTTCTCATTCTAATCTCTGCACAAGTTTTTATACCGAGAGGTTATAATGAAGCAGAACACTGAGCTGATCAGTCATAGCTATAGATTTGATTTCACGAACTTGCATTTAATATTTCTAATATTTCTTCTACCTTCATGGTAGTTTTGGGGTTTTTTTTCTCCTTGTAACTGCGTATAATAATATTTACTTTGCTATGTACTACAGAGGTAGAATAGCCTTCTAACATTTGCAGCAGACCTATCATATATGTGACAAAATGTATGCAGGTTACATAGTTAACCAAATGGAAATAAATATTTGTCTTGTTATCCTTCAACATATTTTATAGTAATTCATGACTGAATTCTGACTTGAGCTATATATGACCAGTATCTAATATTAGATGCTGCCCCTTCTGCAGGAAACAGGTGGGAGAATTTGAACTAGTTATTTACAGGAAAAAGTTGCATTCAGTCTCTTCTTAGGATGTGATCGTCAGCATGAGACCTTGAGCTAAAGACAGAGATGAGACAACATCCCTAATTTCGTTCAATCTATAGCTGATAAGTGTGCAGCAGTAAGAGAATGACGGAGCTCTATTCTTTCAAGAGGTCATACTGAAGTTTTCCTGCCCTGAATTTGCTCATGTCGACTGTATCTTGTGGTGGAATATAAACAGGTAAGATAATAAGATCTCTGCATATTGTTTTCCAAACGTAATGCATTCTATCATAACAATATTCATTGAGAAATGAAAAGGGAAGAGGAAAGAAAAGTAGAGGAGAAAGGGGTCATCTTTGGAAAGGTCTGATTAAAGTCTGATATTCAAGTTCTTTTAATTAAGAAGGTTATGCACCATTTCCACAGACTTTTCACACATATTACTTAGCACACTCTTTAAGTAATTATGCTTCATTGCAATTCATTAAAGTTATTTCCCCTCTGGGAAAAAAAAAAAAACAAACAAACAGAAGCAAAACAGAAAACACCACCAAAAACTTAAAGCAAGCAGAGAATGGTGTCGGAAAAATGCAAAACCAGGCAAACTGATCACTAAATATTGAAACAAATAAGACACAAAAATATTTTGAAACTGATTTCAAACAATTCTATGAAAGAGCCTTATTGACATTGTAAATTAATCCATGGGTTTTTTTGTATTTACAGTGTCTCAAGTGTAGCTTCTAACTTCAGTTCCAGAAGCTCTGATTTATTATGTAATTTAGTGGGAATTGAATTTTAGCTGCAGTAGAGTTATTAAAGAAGCAGAAGAAAAGAAAAATACATTTATTCAACAAAACGTTTTCATCCAGTGTAGTATGTTTATTTTGTATAGTGATTAGCTAGTGTTCAGCAATGCAAAAAAAAATATTGCTTTTGAGCCTATGTAGTTCTCCAAACCCTACTTCTCCTCTCTCTCTTGCTTCCACTTTGCTGCTCACTTGGTAAAACTCACTTTGGAAAAAACTGCTTATTTGAATCCTCATAAAAATTCTATCTAAGAATGACAATGATGATGATGATGATGATGACGACAATGATAACCCCACAATCACAAATCCCCAAAATTCAGTATTGAATATTCTCTCTTGAGAGAGAAGAAGATGTTATGAATGCTCTCATATCTCTTGTTCATACCCCATGGTGACGATTTTCACAGCACCTTCTACACATTTTAGCAGAGTTGACCTGGCTGCTTACGTAGTCTGAGCTTGATGTAAATTCCAGACACCTAATCCAAATATAATAGGTTTTATTTGGGTATAGGTGATTTGGGAGAATCACCCCCCTTGAAGCCTCGAGTTCTGTCCCTCTGTTGCCCTGTCCCTCACTGAGGGGATGTTAATTCAACTTACTGTAATATCAGATTAATTTTGGAATAACCTACTTTGTTTTCTCCATGATAGATTTGTAAAAGTTTTAAGCTATTACTTGAAGGATTGAAATTCTATATACAAAACAAAAATAATCAAAGAATAAAACTTCACTTTTGTCATATTTCATGCCAATTTTCTGTAAAAGTGTAAAAACCTCATGACCTGCATGATTTTCAGAGACCAAGCAGCTCCCTTTTCTCCTAGTTTTAGTTCACAGGAGCAATGTATTTCTGTGCAAAACCAAGGACAGGACTGACTAGATAACTCTTTATTTATAATACTTTTATATGACAGCTAGCCATGGAACTTTGCAGATGGTTGACTCATATCATCTAACTTTTTTCCAAAATATGAAGATTTTTACACTGCTTTATTTAAAAAAAAAATTTCAAAAATCACCTTTTTTTTTTTTGTTAAAATCGTGGCTTCTTATTCACTGCAAACTTAAGTACATGCAATTTATTAATTCGTTATTCACCTTCTACAGACAAATCTCTTAAAAAAAAAAAGCATCTAGCTTTTGGGCATAAAGTTTGTTTTTTCTTCCCTGTCTTTTATGACAGAAATTCCCCCTCAGGTGAATAGAACTAAAATCCCACCACTGAATTTCTTTTAAACTCAAGCCTTGGGCAAATACAGCCCACAAATGCAATAGATGAATAATTAAACAATAAATAATTGAAATAATAAGAAAATAAATATGTGATATTTTTGATGCTTTTTTAATTATTATTATTTTGGTTTCCTTGTCTTTCCCTTTTATTTTCCAGTATTGTTCAAGAAAACACTTTGTGCTTGCCCCACAATCTCTCTGTATTTTTAATTATCCTCATACTGGAAAGTTATTAAGGGAAGAATGAAGTGAGTTCATTGAGTGAACTGAAGAGAGTGAAATCTAAGATCAGTCCAATTAGGCAAGTGTCAAAGATGAGAAAACAGTCTTATGAATCTTCTTTAATGAGAAATGGCCCCTTTTTAATCCTTTTTTTTTTAAAAACGGTGTCCTTTATTCTACTTAAAAGTAAACAGTGCTCCTAGAGTTTCCCATCTTTATTTTTCTTTTAGTTTCTCAAATAATTGAATAGTTTTTCCCTTAAAAAGAGTTAATTAACTCTACTGCATTCTCAGAACTGCCTTTTTATAAGTCATTATAGCACATACATATATATCCGCGAAATAGAACTGAACAGAAATTTAACTTTAAAATAAATTAATAGATAGCATATTAAATTGATTGAACAGTAACAAAGTTTTAAATTGCATAGACATTTTAATTACAATTTTAATTACAATTTTATCATCATGTTCTTGCCCCTAAGCAAGCTTTTGTTGTTTTTTTTTTCCCCTAAGCTATAGCTTTTGAATGGATAAAATTCCTACTTGAAATAACAACAGACACAATGAAAAAGGAAAAGACTGCAAACTGTTTAACTGGAATTCTGAAGTTTCCCTCTCAGTCCCCACTGTCTATATGACAACTCATTTATTTATTTAGGTAAAATAAAGAAATATTTACCTCTTTCAAACCTCCAGTAAGGTTTAACTCAGGTGATGAGTAGAGTCCCTCATGTGTTCCCCAGGAACTGAGTGCATACTACTCAACTAATTTCTTTCTCTCCTTATTGCTGCATATTATCTGTGCCATGCCAAAAGTCCCTCTTATTCTGGACAGTTCTCATCAGTCCTTACAGAAAAAATTCTGTTCCCTTATACAGCACATCTTACTCACACCGTATCCTATGACAAGATTCAACATCCTCAGTAAATGAGCATATCTTGCTTGGCAACTGTCAACAATTTTACCCTTTTCTTACACCTGTGCCTAGTTAATTCTGACTTGATAAATGAAACGTCACCTCTTCTGTATTGCTAGAAAGCCAGTGAGAAGAAGCAACATTAAAAAAGCTGCTTTTCCAAGTGGTAAACGGTAGCATATCTCTGAATTCAAATTACTTTTCTTCAGTTTCCAGAGATCTTAGGAAAGCATCCTTTTCCTCTTCCCGTTTTTCTATTTTTCTTCTACTGTAACTCTCCTTGTGCAGAACTGATATCAGATTATGAACCAAAAGTAGTATGTAACCATTCTTACTATAACAAATAGCAGCTGTTTCCAAATATTCCTGTTTCTTTAAAAAAAAAAATGAACAATAAACAACAGTGATAGAAACTGCAGAAGATATAAAAATGTGATCTTAGATTATATTAGTTTCATTATTCTAATCTAATATCAATGTTTAGGCAAAGAAATCAAGTTATGCCTAGCACAGGCAAAATTATTTATAAGAAATCTTTGTCAACTTCTTTTTGATATCTGATTTCATAAATAACTAAATAGCCATTACTAAGAAGACAGTGTTATCAAAAACCCTTAAGTTGCATAGTAGTGTAATTTTCACTCTGTTCTGAGAAAAAAATTAACAAGCTAATCTATCTACTTCTTAGACCTGAACCTGTGTATGAATCGTAAGTTGTGAGTTCATTTCCAGTCAGATGCAGAAAGCATATTGCTTTTACTGAAGTATTTAGGAAAAGAATCCTCAAGAAATTATCAGATCATCTTTGAAAGACTTAGAAGAATACCTGAATAATAAACAAAGATTCTGACAGATAAATGCACATATTCTGATAAGTAAACCAAGATCCAGCTGCTCAGATTGTTTATACAATACTTTTCTATAGAGTATGACATTTTCTGACATTGTCAAGATGGATATAACAGAAGGACAGTTTTCCAGTGTCACTTCAAGTCCATCCATTTCAAGTTTTAAGGTCTGTCATATTAGATGCTTTTGCATTTATTTGGAAGCAGCTGATTTGCCCCTGACATTTAGACATAAACACACTAAACAGTGATTCATTTTTAGCCAATGTAACAGAGTTCACAAATGCATCAACCAGAACTGCTCCCTTTGCAGACCGTCTTCTGCTCTGCTATTGTTCGCTGATCTGGCCACACTATCTAAAAGTGTTTTCTTATAGTATTACATATTACAATACTGAAGAATAACTTTTCCTTTCACCATCTTTTGTATTCTGACCATGAGATTCCTGAATATTTAAGATCTGCAGGGACGGTCAGAATCTACTTTCCTTCTCTACCAGGAAAAAAAAAAAAAAAAGTAAAAATATCTGACAAAAGAGTTTCAGTTTCCATAAAAGTAGTTGCTAAATTTTCTTAGACTGCATGAAGAAGAAGAAAGAAAGAGGGAGAGGTGACTTTTCTCAAAATGTCAAAATTTTCGATTTAAAGAAGAAAATTTCAAGAGGAAAAAAAAATCTGTCAACTGAAGGCATATTTATTTCTTAAACTATTAATTACATAGTGGGAAATCTAAAATTGTCTTATAAGTTTTCAGGTGCACTTCTTTAAAATTTTATTACTAACAGGATACATTAAATCTGACTGTATGTTGTGTTTGTTGTTTTACCATTTAGGACGCTTCAGAAATTTTCTTGGCCTGCAGCTAATACTGATGTAGCATTCAGCTCTAAATAATCTCACTATATACATGTCTTCAATAATCATTACAAAAACTTTACTTTAGTCCACAGTTCTTTTTTATTCCCAAAATAACCTTATTTCATTCTGAAAACTCAAGGAATGCAGAATGAACATTTGACTTATTGTTCAAAATTTACTAAATTGACATAAAATAGAAGTTAATCTCTATGAAAAAATTATAAGATGATGTATAATTATTCAACAAGATTTTAAGGTGTTTGTCTGTTGTTGTTTTTTAATGAGGATTATACTATTTTCATTATATTTTTCTGCTGACTATAACACTAAATAAACTTTTGTGGACACTTGCAAAAAAGATAAAGTGTTCATTTCATAAGTCTCTCAAAATACATAAAGACATAAACCAATGCTTTGGGCACGTGTTTTTTTTTTTTAGCACGAAGATATTATGATTCTTGAAACTAGATTATTTGGGAAAAAAAAAAAAACAAACTAAAGGGAAAATAACAGACTGCAGAAACTCACTTCTTTGACTAACTTTTTTGACTACTCTAAATTGATCACTTGTTTCCCTGATCTCTCTGTAAACAGAAGGCGTTTGCCTTTCACTTGCAAAATATTCTTACACAACATGGATTACCTTCCCACTACTTTGGTTAAATGCCAGGGAGTACTTCACTTTTCCATTCTGAAAAAGAAAATCAGCTTGTATTTTGCTTGCTAGAGCCTTCTGCATTTTAATTCTGAACTCTAAATGAACATCAGAGCCCTTATGATGTTTTGCACAAAAGCGCCTGTGTTCGTAGTTTTACTTGGGGCGCCCGAAATAGCATGCAGTAAGCAGTGCCATATTGTGAGTTTTCAAAACTAAAAGCAGAAGTGGCTTATACTGGCAGGAAGCTGTAATTCCTAAAGATTACTGAGGATCTGTGAAGTAAAAGAGAACTGCTCACTTCTCTGCATCAGATGTTTAATTCAACTTTTACTAAACTCATTTCTTTAAACCTAGAAGGCCTTGAGGTTACACAGGTAAGATCTCCATCTTTTTTTCTTTATTATCTCTGAAAAGGAATTTTAAATCATTTAACTGGGTATCTGCAGTGCAAAAAAAAACCCACAATGGGCAAAGACAAACCCAGAAGCCACTCAAAATCTCCAGAAGGAGAAATATGGTTTTTTTTGTTTCCTCAGAGTCCACTGAATAACTTCAATATCAGTGGAAATTCAACTTTCTGAATTGAATTTATCAGAGGAAATACTTACTATACTTGTTTTATGTTCAACTTGCACATTAAAATTTTCGTGCTGATTATCAATCTGTTTTTGCAAGACCCACAGCTCTGACAGACCACTTGTGTTTCCTTTGCCTACACTCGTGCAAGTGATTGCCATTAAAATGTGCTTATAATTTCTGCAAGTGACATCAAAAGAGTGAAAAGTGTCTTGTTTTGCAGGAACATTTACAAATACTCATTGGCTTATTGCTCTACTTTCTACTGTAGCAATTTTTATTATTATTATTTTCTTAGTTTTACAACCACATTTCTATTCCCATTTCTCTTTATAATTCCACATCTATCAAGTGCAAAATCTTTCAGACCTCAAAAAAAAATGGATGTTTCTACTTCTGTTGGTTCTTAACTGTAAAATGGTAATTTCTTAATAAATAAAATATTCAAAGAACAATGTGGTATATATACTATCAAAATATTAGCATTACTTGTTTATTTCATAAGCCTTCTATCGGGACTTATAGCTGCAATTTATTTTCCATGTTCAAGCTCTGCAATTAGACAGTAGTCAAGAAACAGCTGGTAGAATATAGACCAGAAATAATTAATAGCTGTTGATTGGTTACTAAAATGCTGAATGTCTGTCAGCTTGTTCATTTCTACAAATTATTTTGGCATGAAACTGGTATGAATTACATGGGTTTTGGATTATATAATTATTTCTTAATTTATTTTAATTTAGAATTAATTGTGGTTGCAAAAGCACTCCAGATAAACTACTTTTAATTTACACCAAGATAAATTTGCACTAAGATGCAAAAAAAAATTGTCCATGGACTCAATTTTAGGAGTTATAGTGACACATTTCAATGTTAAGCATTTTTCTGTTAGAAGCGTTGAACCAAGCACTTACTTAAAATTAATGTAGAGCTATGTTTGGAGTTTAGACTTCCTGCAGTTTTACAGACTAAAAAATGCATTCGTTTAAGAGCTAGGAGAAAAGAGAAATCCATTCTTTGAATTTATTTTTAGGTAAAGGAAGGAGGAAGAAAGAGGGACTTACCCACAGAATGCTCTAAGTAGCTTGAAACTGAAAAACAAAATTACAAATCTTCTATGGAAACTTACACATCTTTAGAACCCAAATGTAACTACTTTAAACTAGTGTTAGGTGATAGAAATTATAGTGCACATTTTACAATCAGAACTATTAAAATGTAGAATATTTTACAAATTAACTCAATATGTTGCCTCTCTGTTTCAGCATGCTTTACAGTTACTGACAAAGTAAATATCAGACAATATCAGCACATCTTGATATCAAAATAACAAAGCAATATGTGAAATGCTATACAGACAGATTTTAATGACATTCACACTCTAAGCTACCTGTTGCTTTTCATCATCACCCTTTTTTTTTTTTGCTTAGATAGTTTATAACTCCTTGGGGTGAAATTTCCATTGTGTAATCTTTGCATCATATTTACTGTAAATATACTTAGAACCTTATTGTTTATTTTCATTAGAAAATTTGGCTGTTTCTTAGATCAGTTTAATTTGAAATGGGTAACTTTGCCATCAGATCTTACAATACAATTGATAATGCTAAATTCAAATGTTGGCTCTTTTGTAAGCGAAAACCATTCTTCCTGTTTTAATTTGTAAGTCATGGAAAGCCTTGATCTGTACCACAGGCAGTAGAAAAGAGTTCCACCACACTCCCTATTTTTTTCTCTTTCACCTATGTTCCCAAGTCCTCTTGAGTCTATATGATGCTAAAGGATAAAAGGTGTAACGGAATGTATTCCTTACTCATCCCTGCAATATTCTTAACCCAGCAAAATAATTCTTTCTGAAGATGAATGAAAGGAGAGACCAGGTTGGAAAGTGTGTATGGTAGCCTCTGTTATCCTGGTTATCCTTAATCTTGTAGGAGGTCTCACTCTAGACTCTGCTACATAGACAAGGTACAAATCCATTACAGAGGAAGTTAATAATCATGCATCAAAGTCAACAAAACCACATGGGACCGACCTGGGAACATAACTGTGCTTTGTATACACAGATCCAGGTATCCTCTCCACAGCTGCATTGCCTGTAGAATAAAAAAAATACAGTTGCTGTTGCTGACAGACTGCGACTGTTAACAATGTTTGCAAAAGGACATTATTCTCAGGCTTTCTGTCAGTGAAACAAACACCATGAGGACCATGTAAAAGGAAAATATTAGATTAGAATCTTTCATTCTCAGGCCAATGACCTAATGGTTAAATCAAATTCCTTTTGAGACAACAACACTGGAAACATTCAAATACAAAACAACAATTGAAAATTGGAAAAGAAATGAAAAAGAAAGAAGTAAAGCCTTATCAAGAGGTTGAAAATATAGTACTGGAACTAAAGATACAATAATACCTGAAATAAGATTCCTAAGTCTATCTTAACTCTAAAGTTCATATACTCCAATGCAGTGTGAAATTTGTGGAGGACAAACTCCTTTTAGCAGCAGTACTGTTTTTTTCTTTTTCAACCAATGAATGACAGTTGTTGCAACCTTAAATTTGCTAACTGAATATTAGATGAAGTGTAAACTGTCACTCAACATTTTCCTGTTTTACTTTTTACATGTAATTCTGATACATTGGATGGCAAAACAAATCCTGGAAGAGCAAATTATAAAATATAAATAACAGAAGAGTAAATTAATTCAGTGTGACTGAGTACTGGTTTTATATATATCTTCTGATTCAAATCCATCCAGAATCAAATATGTCTGCAAAATAAACTATTTTTCAGTATTTTACAGATCTTTAAGACAGTCAATGATAAATAAAATAGCAATTTGATGTTCTTGAAGTTTTAATTTGTCAATTTTCTGTTTAAAACTGGTTTTACAACTACATTAAGCAATAATATATATCATTATGAAAAAGTATATAAAATGCCTTGTCCTTTTTCTTCTGCAGCGTAAATGTGGCTCTTCATTTTTAGCATTCTGACATTGCAGCCAAACCGATAAGTTTTCTTTAAGTACGTAGATTACAAAATTTAAGAGATTTTTTAAAGAGACCATGTTTGGCAAATGGCAAAGACAATATGTTTACACACTCCTCCCCCTGCAGAGAATCTTTTCAGAACAATGAATGAGATATATACAATATGTGGAGAATAATGTACATGGCAACATGTTAAGTTTTTCCCTCTAGAAGTTTATAAGTTGAAGTAGGAAAATATCATCTGCCCAAACTGGTGGGGAAAAAAAGAGGACTGAAAGATTTTGCAATGAAAACTATATTTATTTAGTGTCTCTTTAACAGTTTGCAATTGCTAAATAGGATCTAGATATGCAAAATAGAATTTATCAGGAGAGAGAACAAGGAGTTTCACCCATGGTGACTAAACATAGGAGCTAAATCCTGAAAAGTTGTGCACTTTTTTTTTAATCATTAATCTGTGATTTCTGGATGATTGGCAGCACTCTAAAAATTTTGAGAAGACTGCCAATAAACTTATAAATAAAGCTAAATCATAAGGCAGCAGCAAAGAATTTATATAAACTGAACCACTCTAGATATTCTCTATTTTTTGAAATTTACTGAAAACAGTCATACAAACACACATGCCCATATTCAGTCCCATGGTCTGCGTTACACGTTGGCATGAGGAGTTATGAAACTTCTACAGAAGCTCCTTAGTTCCCTGACACATTTGCATGTAAGTTTGAGAAGATAGGCAGGGACTGATGAAGTGAAGTCCCTCCCAATGTATGAGAAGATTGGGTTCATGACCACATGAGGAACCTGGAGATATAATATATAAGTCTACAGGACCTGATGAGGTACATCCTATAGCCCTGAGGGAATTTGCTGATCTATTTGTCAAGCCACTCTCAATGATATTTCAAAAATCATGTCAGGTAGGTGAAATCCCTGCTGACTGGAAGAAGAAAAACATTGCACTTACTTTAAAAAACAGTAGAAAGGAGGAGCCTGGGAAGAACTAACCTGTCAGCCTCACCTCTGTGTCTGGGAAAATCGGGGAACAGATACACCTAGAAGTTATACTAAGGCACATTGAGGAAAGGGAGGTGATTTGAAACAGCCAGCATGGCTTCACCAACTGCAAATCCTGCCTGGCCAGGCAAGTGGCCTTCTATGACAGAGTGGCTGCATCAATGGACAAAGGAAAAGCTATAGATACCATTTATCTGAACCTCTATTAACACCTTTGACAACATCTTTCTCTCTAAATTGGAGATAAATGGATTTGGTGCGTGGATTGCTTGGTGGAAGAGAAATTGGTTGGATGGTCACATCCAGAAGATAGAGGTCAATGGCTCAATGACCAAATAGAACCATGCCAAATAGAGATCCATTACAAGTGGTATCTCCCAGGGGTCCATATAGGGACCAATACTGTTTAATATCTTCATCAGTGACAAAGACAGTGGGATTGAGGGTACCCTCAGCAAATTTGCAGATAATAGCAAGATATGTAGTGCAGCTTATGAGCCTAAGGTGTCATCCAGAGAGACCTAGACAAGCTCAAGAAGTGGACACAGGTGTATCTTGTGAGATTCAACAAGACCAAGTACAAAGTCTTGTACCTGATTTGGGGAAACCCTTGGTATCAGTACAGGCTGGAGAATGAAGAGCTTGAGTGTAGCCCTGCTGAGAGGGACTTAAGGGTAGTGGTGGATGAAAAGCTGGGCATGAGAGAGCAATGTGTGCGTGCATCTCAGAAGGCCCAATATATCCGGGGCTGCATCAAAAGAACTGTGGCCAGTAGATCAAGGGAGGTGATTCTGCCCCTCTTCTCTTCTCTGGTGAGACCTCACTTGGAGGATTGTGTCCAGCTCTGGACCCCTCAATACAAGAAAGACGTGAACCTGTTAGAGCAGGTCCAGAGGAGGATAACGAAAATGATCGGAGGGGTGGAACACCTCTCGTATGAAGAAAAGCTGAGAGAGTTGATGTTACTCAGCCAGAAGGCTCTAGGGAGACCTTATTGCAGCCTTTAAATACTTAAAGGGGGTCTACAGGAATGATGGAGACGAATGGTTTAGCAGTGCCTGTTGTAATAGGACAAGGGATAATGGTTTTAAACTATACCACCGTTAATGGACCCTTCCAACCTAAACTATTCTATGATGGATACAGACTAGGAGTAGTTCTAACTTTGGTTGTCTTTTGACTTACCCATGACATGTAAGGTGATACGAAATGGGATTGTTTCCTCTAAATGGTACAAAAGCCTTCTCTCTTTCAGCACTGAGAATAAGAACACAAAAAGAGACCATTGTCCAGTGGTTCCTGAGCCATGACAATGGGTCACACTCATGATGCCGTTCCCAGGTGCCTCAACTTCTGGTGATGCCTGCAGAAAACTTGAGGGAAAGAATGAAGGAAGAGGAGGATAAGTACAAATACAGTGCAAACTATAAAGCCCTCATCTTTGGTAAAGAGTGTTAGTTTCAATTACTGGCCTGTTCTTCTCCAAATGGCTGATCTCTCACTCTGTCTTTCTGTATGTGATGCAGACAGCCATCAGAGAAGATTAAGAGCATTATTGTTGCTCTTTTCATGTATCACTGTGATACATATTGGCTGGGCCAAAATTTATACTTAAAAGAAATTCCCAGTGGTAAATGAGCTAGAATTATTTGTGTTATTTTATATCCCGTGAGGCATCCCTAGAAAATAAAATGACGTTTCCAGGCAAATTAAGATGATAGCCAGAATTAAAGTACGAAAATGTGGTAAGTGCAATGTTTTTCCCCTAACATCAAATTTAACATATAAATTGAATTGGTTTCAAATGCCAGATCATTAGATAGCTGGCTTTTCATAAAAGACTGACCCATGAAATGTATAAATAGCATTTGGAAATGTCACATAGAGATAAACTGTGCTGATTGCTCAGCTTTTCATATCGCACTTTCTGGAGTGTGCAAATGTTATAAAATTAGACCAATTTTCCAGTGTCTTACATGTTATTCGACTCAGCTTTTTATCTCAGCTATTTTTTTTAAGAGATCATCTTATGAAAAGATTTTTTTCTCACTTAAAGATTATGGGAAAACAGAGCCTAGACTCACAAACAGTCACAGTTCAAGACTAATTTGACAGTAAGGAGACTAAGTGGGCTCAGTTACCTTAATATTTTAATCACAGCTATACAAAATATTTATGAATTACACAACTCCCCTGACCTATACAAGAGCAGATGGTGCCCTCCAGGAGCAAGATGAGGCAGGTCAGCACAGCAGTCCCCACCATATGGTCAACAGTCTGGGGTAGGTCTTTGGAGATCCCTGAGGTGTCTCTGGTTCCCTCTTAGAGTCTTCTCACACTTGCCCAGATAGCTTCTCCCCTCACATGTCCCTGAGTTCCCTCACCCATGTACCTCTGGGTCTCTCCCTGAGCTATCCCAATTCCATCAATTACTAGTTCCATGGGCAATATCTGACTGTGATCCCCCTCAAATCCCCTCACCACCCTGCACCAGCCCACTGATATGGCTGTGGCCATGACCAAGCCCCTCTTCCTTCAACAAGGCTTTTCTCTTCTGCTGGCAGCTTCCACAGCCATAAGGTGGCTGATTGTGCCTGAGGTGCTTTGCTATTCTGGTGACAGGGCTGCTCCTCTGTTCAGTGGAGTTCACATCCCAGCACTGCCAGGCCCAGCCATGTATATATGGACAGGCAGCAGATTTCTTGGGAGAGACATCAACAGGAGCACTTAACACAGAACAGCTCTGCACGCTGTGTGCAATCAGAGCCTGATCCCCTCTCAGATGCTAACCCAAGACTAGATCCTGAAGGGTCCTTTCCTGATGGGTAGAGATAATTACTTCCACCACCACCATCTGAACTGCCCGGTCTTAGCAAACTAGCATTAAAACAAAACAGAAAGTTCTTATTACACTGAGTCCTTAAAAAACAAACTTAAGAATTGTTACGTGAAAAAACTTTTTCTCAGTAGATAACATTATTTCCTGCAAATGAAACTATTCTCTCAGAAGAAAAGAAAATTTAAATCAAGAACTTACTCTAAATACAGTGTCTAAAAGCATAGGTTTGTTGCACGTATGAAGCATTCAAAGAAACTCTGACATAAAAATTTACAATCACATTTTCCAGATATATTATTCAAACTGGAAATGTAAATAATTCAAAGATATGAATAACGGGTAAGTTCTCATAAATCATGCTTTTCTGTCCATTGGGTTTTTTGTTGCATGGTTCTCCTTTTTTTTATTCTTTTTCTTTCTTTCTGATAGATAGTCTATCCAGAATAATAGTTGATTTTCAAGTGGAGAAATACTGCTGAAGTCTGAGCTACTATAAACTGATTCAGTTCATTTTGTTTCAAATGAAAACAAGGCAGCCCAGCAAAAAGTGTGGTATCATAAAAATGATAGATGTATCCCTGAGTATTACTAATCATAAACGTCAGAAAAAGTAAAAAATAACTATTCCAGTAGGATATCTGAAGATAAACTCTGCTGGAACAATTTCAGTGGTCTTTTATAGACAGTAACATTACATTTCTATGGATTTTTAACCATTGTGTATAGGCTTCCTTATTTTTGTCTTGCATTTTTTCACATCCAAAAAAAAATGTGTTTATTTTCTTTCTACACTATGACATATTATTTATTATTTAAATATGACAGTATGATACGATGGTAGTACAATATGTTGTAATCATATTGTTCATAAAGCATGGTAATCATAGAAAGGAAAAGCATTCTGGTAATCAGCTATGCTAAGTAAGGATTAATGGTTGGACTCGATGATCCAGTGGGTCCTTTCCAACCTGGTGATTCTATGATTCAAAATATTTAAGAAAAACTTCCCGAAGACTTTTTTTAAAAATATATTTACTGGAAAACATAAAGAAATGTCAACCCCTTTAGATAACTATTCCTCTTGCCCAATCCAGAGACAAATTGTTTCAAAAACTTATGATTCAGAGTAATTCATACCGAGAAGATAAACAGTGTGTTTTATAAAAATTTCAAACATTATTTTAAGCTAATAATCTATGAAACATCTTTCTTCTCATCTAATTTCCTTTACTAGAACCATATATATCTACCTAAAACAGAAACTACATCTAATAGAGGAACTGTGAGCTGTATTCCTAAATGTAAAATGGTACTAACATGTTTAACAAGACGTACCTTGACCTTCACTAATACTAATAAGCACTCAAAAGTGAAAGAACTTACTCAAAAATAGTATATTTCTGTGGAGATGGCAATAAGATTAAGAATGCAGCTCAAATGACCTGTTTCATATATTTTTTAAGTAATATATTCACTTAGGTTGTCAAGATCCTTTCTAGGCCACAGCTCACTAAATTTCATACGTTAGCTACTTTTCCTACTATTCAGTAAAAATTGCCTTTCTCTTTCCATTGACTGTCAGGGGAGACTGCATAAGCACATTACATTAGGTCTTTAACTTTCAGGTGTTTAAATTAATAAACGCAGTTTTAAGAAAACATGGAAGACTCAAGCTTTGAATTATTAAAACCAAGAAATTATATCTATGCCATAAAGAATAATCATTCATATGCATGGAAGAAAATAGATAAACTCATAGGTTATTAACAGGCCTATAATATCTATGAACTCATGATAAACACTGTAATACATCACATATAGTCCCAGTTTTTCAGTTAAAAGATACTCTTATTTTGTAGTATGTTCTGTTCTTCTGGTAATAAAATTAATTTTTTTACTTCATGTATCAGTTGTACATAGCAGGCAATAAATAATTTACATAATTGCTGCTAATAGAGCTAATGTAAAAAACCAGAAAAATAACAACAAAGCTTAAAAAAAAAAAAAAGAAAATTAAACATTTTGGACCAATATGTCATATCAAAATGACAGTGGGTACCTGTGGAGAAGCACTGGATGATTTTTACACAGCAGAAACTGTGAATAAGTTCGATTTAACTGAGGCGGGGAGGCTGCAAATTGATTTCTTGATTCATTTAGGACACAGTCAGAGGTAGCATATAGAAAACCCTAGAGATAAGAGGACAGCATTGTTGTTTCCTTCCTTAATAGGTGTAAAAGGTTGGAACTTTGTCAAGTGTTGACAAGATCATCTGTGTAAAAGACAATGTAAGGTATTTGCCCATCAGACACATCGATTGCTTGATGCAGGGGAGAACCATAGGTGACAGCCTCAGCAGCCACTGATGGCTTTCTGCCTCCTGCAGCTGAGGGAAGGAGATAAATGGGGGATGCTGAGCCAGCCCAGCCCTGCTGCTAGCCATACCGCCAAGATCAGGTGTACAGGCTGCAGCTGAACTGCTGACAAATCACAGGTTTATTAGTCACAGCCTGTTCAGTCTAGCCCTATAGTGCTTCATAAAATTAACATTTAGCTAAGCATTGGTTCAAAATTAGTTCACGATTAGTTAAAAATCAGTTCAAAAAAATCAAATTAAAATTAAATATTCTCACAACAACCCTCTGTCAAGAGTGGAAATTAATTTAAGGAGAACAATAATACTTGTAAAGTTTAAAAAAAAAACCAAAAGGCTAAACCGTATGTTTTTCACATGCAAACCCCAACATTTTTATTTTTAAGTACCAACATCTTTGTAAACAATTGTCATAAAACACCCTAGCAATAATACTTTGTTTTAAAAGAAAAGTTTTATTCAAGTGTCTTGCACTGAAGTCACAATAACTTAAAGATCATTAGAGGGCATATTTCAAGTGTTTCCTGTGGATCTTCAGGGCTTCTCCATTAGACACCTAGCTAAGGATAGACTTGGTAAGTTTGCATAAAGGTCAGTGCATTTACCTGTATTTACCATTTAACTAAAAACCAAAATACATATATTAAAACAAGCAAAATATTTGCTAGCATGCCCATTAAATCACATACGAGATCCTTAATTTGCAAACATAAGTTGGGTTTGATTTTTGATCATTTACATGGCTACAACTTGGCTGTACACTAATACTCCACCAGTGAAACTAATGGTGTGTTAAAAACCCATCCTTTTTTGTGTTGGAAATTATTTTACAATTTGAAATTCTGAAATACTTCTAAAAATGTAGTAACTCTGTCTATATATTTAGTTTATGTTTTGTTTTCAAATATTCATGAAGCTGTCTAAGTCTCCCATTTCTAAAACTGCGATAAAGGAAACAAAAATGATTGTCTTTCTCTTGTAATCTTCTTATAGGTTATAATTATAGCTGGGGAATATTTTTCCATGTTTTGAGATTAAATGGCTATTTGATGATATCCTTAAGCAAAACTTATACATTCCAATTTACTCCATTAAATAAAACTCAGTCAAAGGCCTCTTTCTCTAAAGAATGAAAAAACCAGAAAGAATCTTCATTATTAGGTGGGTAAAGTGATTAAGCTCCGAGTACTTTCTATTTCGCACTGGTTCTTGTACCGAGCCATTCTTTGGGATATTAATGTATCAGGTAGGAATTAATCAATGTGTTAAAATCTTATCAAGAGTTATTATCTTGAAATATTATTTTTCTTTCATTTTTTTTTTTCATCCATATGCCTCCTACATAGAAAAACATCTCATTGTTTTGGGGATATTGACTAAGTATTCTAAAGAGGAACAAGCTTTTGGATTTAGATGTAGTGTGGTTGGAAGTAGTTCTCAGATATTGTATCAACATGATAAACAAACTGAATGCTATACAAGAAAAAGCCTTGTGGCCTGAAGAGGTTAAGCTTAGCCTTAAAAAGACACAGTCCCTTCTTTACTAGGAAGCTGAAGCTATAAACATTCTGTAAGCATCCCAGTCACTCTCCTACCTTACCAGGAATTTTATTCCAGCAAGTCTTCTCCTCTATTGTATGAGTAATAAGTAATCTGGCCATTTTTTGTTTTATTTATTTCAATTCATAGCCTACGATTTCTCTGTTCAAACAACAAACAACAAGAATTGTTGACCAGGGGCAGCAAAAGTGGCTAGAGTTATAAGAGAAAGAAAAGACAGCCTAAAGTCACGGTGCTAGTGGAAAAACTTACGTTAAACTGTAAAATATGAACAATGAACTATCCTTCAAGAGGATTGTAGAACAGCAAAGTACTCCTCAAAGGGGTGAAAAGGGGCTCTTCTTACAATTTGTTTATCATTTAGCACAGAAAGAACTGAATTTTTAATACAGAATAATGTTCTACTAGAGCCAGTGGAGGAAGTGTTCTTCAAACTGAAGTGCTGTCATTGCAGATGAATTATGTGGTTGTGTACTGAATCGGTTGTTTCCACAAACATGGCACTGAAGATGCAAATAGACTGAATTGCAATAATAATAATAATAATAATCATATTTTTCTTTAAGATTACCTTTTCACAAAGCAGCATGATTTCTATTTGATTCTAGCCACAAATAGTTCAATATCAATCTTGATTTTAATATTTGAAGAAAAAAATCAAGTGGCATGATCTGTCCAGGGATAAATATGCCTTCTTTTCCTGTTTATGTGAAACAACTGGAATTCTATGAAATAGCTTTTTGTTTTTAACTTCAAATTCTCTCAAACAGAGAAAGATAATCCATTGAGGTATTTCAGAGAATTTGATCAGAGTAGAGTTTTTCAACAGTTCAGAATTGAACAATTTCGACAAGGTAAAATATTTTCTTTTCAAGTGAACAGCAATTTTAAACAGTAATGTTGTTCTCTGCATTTATTTTAAATAATGTTGTATGCATTCGGTAAAACTCACCTGATAATCAAGTAGAGAAAGTGGTAAGACATCCCAAAAGGCAATTTCAGAAAATCTAAAATTCCTCTTCTACCCCCTGTTGTAGCTGCCATATTACCTCTTTTCTTTTGAAGTTTGTGTGTGAATGTGTCACACATTTGATTCTTTTCTTTTTACCTCATCCTTCTTGAAGCTATTTCAGCAATGAGTAGAGATAACTCATTAGGTTTATTAGTTACTTTACAGGGTAGAGCTTATTTTCCCATTTCTACTGAATTCATCTTTCAGGAAAATTTTATTTTCTCTCCACTGGAGATTTTTTTTGTTTTGTTTTCACGTTGGTATGCTAGTGGTCTTAGTATGGATAACAGCCCTGATCCCTTCCCAGAAAGCGGGATTTCTGTGCAGTGCTTAAGATTCCATAGAACCATGCTAATATCCTGTCCCTGTTTCCACTCCTTTGTTACCACACAACTGTGAGAGTGAAATAGTACAATAATATTCTCAGCATTAGCGACATACATTTTGAGTCATATCTCAGCTAAGGGCAAGGAGGTCACACAATAATTTGAAGAAAAATGAGAGGGAAAATGTGAAGAATTTCCTTTCCTGTTTGACAGTTGTTGGTAATAGTAACTTGGTAAGCAAGAACTCAGATCTGAAATATTTGTCGACGTAAAGTAATTGTTGCTCTGATGATGTTTTTATAGCAAAACTGTGAGACAAGGAAATAATTCCAGTTTATCTCTACACAAAATCTCAAACACTTGTCTAAATACTTATTTTTTTAAAACAAAATACTAGGGAAATTGTGATAATTCCTGAATTAATTTTCAACTTAGAATAAATGAAAACAAGTTCATGTTTTCCAAATACCCTGCATAGGAAAATACCCTTCCATTCATTGCATTGACATAGGATGCCCTTTGTGAAAACAGTTACCCGTATTTCTGGGATTTAGGCACTGATCTGCAAAGTGGCCTTTTAATTCTGAGTGTCCAGAGGATACATTTTATTTAAAATTAACGCTTACTGTTGAAGGTTAAATAGCCCATAGTGTGCACAATAAAAAGTTCATATAACCAATTGCCTTTGAGGGGGAAAAAAAACTAACCAAAAAAACCCTCATAAAACCCCCTAGTTTTGTATAAGAAGTCCTGAATTACCTGACATCTTCTAATACTAATAAAAAAAAAAATTCTATAAGAGACCTTTAAAAAGTCAAAATGCACTGAACAGTAGTCCAGGCTGGAAAAGGGAGGTGAGGGGAAACCTGTCATTAAGGGAGCTCCCTCTGTTATCTCACAGCTCACGAGAGCTTCTTGGACAAAGTAAAACATGCCTACAAGCACAAAGAAGCCCCTAACCTTTCTATTATTGTATGGGACAACAAAATAAATTCACTGTAGTGGCATATCTAACTGTTCCCTGTTTTCTTTCACTTTGGTTAACCGCCTTCTTTTATTTCTCTGAATAGCTTTCCACATCCCATTGCCTCTCATGCCATTTATCTAGTGTTTACAAGCCTTGGACAAGAACTTGTAAAGGACCTAAACCACCCAGAATGATAGGAGACAGCTGGCACGACACAAAGTGTAAATCTAGTGATAAAGTCTGATAGTATGATAAGCAGTGGAATTCCACCCAGGAAGAAATATAGTTGTCAGACTGCTCTTTGAATTAAGTGTACAGGAGAAACATTCAGGTTCAATATCCTGAAAAAAGCTGGCACTAGAATTAAAATGTAAAATAATGAAATAAAAGAACATAAAATTAAATAAAGCTGTCGCGGCAATTCCTATCTGAAAAGGGCTGTCCTTTTCACACTTGAAGGATTAAAATGAGTAAGTGATGCATTCAGGTATTTCATGAAGAAGAGATTCATTAATCTAGGGAATTAAATTATATAGAATTGGATCTCTACAACATTGAAGTTATAGGTACATTCGGTGATTAAAATATCCCTATCTGTTTACTAGTGCAAAGTTCCCAAGGTTTATATTTATAATAGTTACCAATATTTTTTAGGAAAGTTGCAGTGCAGCAGGCCTGGTTTACAATTTTAATCTGCCCAATTGCTTAATGTTGCATAAAGCAAAAGGTGTTGGGGAGAAGGATAAAATTAAGGAGACAGAAGAAGAAAACTGTAATTGTTCTCAGAGCCATTGGATGTTTTCAAATCAATTCAAAATAATTTCGATAATTTAAACTAATTCAGTTTGTGATCAAGAAGCAGAGAAGCAGGGAAAAGAACTAAGAAAATATATTATTATTTTCTGTTACTTTATTCTGGTGTCACAACTTGACACCACTCAGCATAACAATTGACTATGCCGCACACTTATTTTTAACTCAGCAGAATACAGTGCCTAAAAATAAATCATGCTGCCCATGACAAAACGCTAAGATTCATAACACATTCTTCAAGAGACTTCTCCTTCAGTCTTGCTCTTCCACACCATTCTTGTTCCCTAAAATGTGTCACTGCAAATTATATCTGTGGACTGGGAACAATATCAATAACAATAGACTTCAGACCCGTTGTTTTCACTAGACTGCAAAATTCAGTGTTCTGTCCTCTGTCACTGCTTGATAGACATGGATTTTATGGAGTCTAACAGCTCTATTTTGGGATTTATTCTTTTTTCAATTAACACTTAGTAAATTAATACATAACCCATAATCTCTCTTAACGTGGAAAGCACTACTTTTATCAGAGCCCAGTTTCTCGTTCCTTTTCATTCTCCTTGACTTCTTGATTGGCTTACTATCTAACAACTACTTTAGAGACAGCACAGGACAATCAAAGCCCATTTTTCACTAAATAAGGAGCTGGCACCTATTTATGAAATATATATATAATCCATTAATAGTGGACGTTATGGGCCTAAATAATTTAAGACTATTACTGTGTGCAGGATATGAGTTCTAGCTTATATAAACTAGTGAATTAAGTCTTTGTCCATTCAGTTACTATGGCAACTTTATGGACTTCCCAGTTTCAGCTGGCATGCAATAAATTAAAGTCAGAAACTCTAACAGACTCCTGAAAGAAGGGGAATTGTGTGGGGAAAAAAAAAAAAAAAAAAAGCTTTAAATGAGTGAGATAGAAAATTATTTCAGTAATTTCATTTACAAGGACTTATTTTAGAGGCAAACTTAAATGATTCAGTGAATCATTGCACCTTTGAGAACTCATGCATATTCATAAGTTTATATGCACTGAAGTTATCCATTTGGCTGTGTAGGAGCCACAGAATGCTCTCAAGTCTACAAGGGAAAAGAAATGTCTGCAAAGCAGGCACGCTGATAGCAAAGTACAAGGCCAAGGAGTGACTTGAAAACATCCACTCATTTCAACGGACTTAGAAGCGTAATTTCTTTAGATGACATTAAACTGGGAGGACAAGTTGATCTGCTTGGGTAGAGAGACTCTGCAGAGGGATCTGAACAGGCTGGGCTGAGGCCAATGGGATGAGGTTTAACAAGGCCAAGTGTAGAGTCCTGTACTTGGGACAAAAAAGCCCCATGTAGCGCTAGAAGCTTGGGGAAGAGTGGATGGAAAGCTGCCTGGCAGAGAAAGACCTGGAGGTGTTGGTTGTCAGCCAGCTGCCCATGAGCCAGCAGTGTGCCCAGGTGGACAAAAAAGTTAATGGCACCTTGGCCTGTATCAGAAATGATGCGGCCAGCAGGACCAGGGAAGAGATTCTCCCCATGTATTCAACACTGGTGAGGCCGCATCTGAATCCAGTGTTGAATTTTGGTCCCTTCACTAAAGAAAGACACTGAGGTCCTGGAGCATGTCCAGAGAAAAGCAACATATTTACAACCTTATGCACAGTCCAGGAGGCAATCCATCTTGCAAATATTTCCCATGGACAGAAAGACCCCTTGCCCAGCACATTCGATGCTCCTATCCAGTGCAGGTCAGAGTCTACATCTAGCTTCGTTCTTTTCTAATCACTGCAGGAAAATCAAGTCTTGCATTTTAAACCCCAAGTTCTTCTAGTAACTCAGTTCTTGTCATTTTAACACTCATCATGATTCCTACCCTGTTAAAGTCATCCTAGCCAGGCTTTACTTTTAGTGTGAACTCCTCCTATTTCTGCCTCTTTTCTCCAGTTTCTTTTTAGCCCAAGAAACTTCTTTGAGTGAAAGAAAAAGTAGATGATGAAGTATAAAAATATTAATCTCAACTGTGCATTTTAACACTCTAGCAATACATAAAATACTGAGGATACGTGCTTAGTTGGGGATAAAAAGGCTAAAGCTGCAAAGTACATAAGTGTTCTTAAAATAAGCAAAACTACCTTCTGAATGACTCACAGACATTCTGGCTCAACAATATAATACAGCACAATTTCTTTTTTACAATAGGTTTCTATGAGGTAAAACATCAAAAGAAATCTGTACAGAGAGGTCTGATGAGAGATAACATTGAACAGAGAATCAATAGAGGCTCACACAGGTAACAAAGGATAATGACGCACAAGGATTAAAGAGAGGTAAAAAACTTGGATAAAGATGCAATAAACTGTTATTGTAGATGAGTTACAGTGGTGGGGATGGAATTTATGAGTGAGTAAGTAATTCATCAACCTTAGGTGCAAACAGGAAAACAGTATTTAAGTGAAGAATGGGAAAAAAAAGGATCAGGGTCTCTCAGTGCTTCAAGTTCTCAGTGAGAAAGGAGAATTCAGTGTAGGCTAGGAAGAGGAAGAATCACGTTGTAGTAAAGTAAAAACTGTTATGAAAAGGAAAACAAATTAATTTTTTTTCAAAACCAAAATGAAGCAAAAAAAAAGCAGAACAGAAAATATGAAGAGATAACAAAACATTTCATCAGCTTCAAAGAGCACTAGATGTCTGGCTTTATTATATCAAGAGTATTAGTCCAGAAGAAAAGAATTCTTGTCGACTAACAGCAACAATTAGTTCAAACAGCTGAATTTTGGGGGCTAATTTGAATTCTTTAGCAATACTGAATTTTTAATGCAATTATCCACTGCTCTCACTGTTTGTTTGTTTTTTTTCTTTTCTATTTTGAAGCAATATAAGACACTTGAAGAATGACACAAATGTAAGGACCTGAGATAAAAGTATGTCAAAAAGGCAGCATTTTACTAGAAGCATGTGTGGTGTTCAAGACACCAAATAGTAGTTAGAAATTTTTCAAAGTCTACTTCCTATATTTACACAATACATTACAAGAATACACTCCACACCACTGTACATCTGAAGAATGAATTTAGAAAGGCAAATTTCAACACGAATTCTGGTGGTGTTCTTGAGTTTTTGGTTAATGAATTTTTAGTCTAAACAGAATTTATAACTAATAATGTTGCAAGAGATCCTAATTAGATTAAAAGGACTAAGTTGAATGATGAGGGAAGTATAAACAATATTTCCTGCCAGTATTTTGCAGAAAGATTCATGGTGCCTGTACCAAGTAGCAACATGACAGGATACTACGCAACTTAGATTTCCATTTTTTTTTTTTTTTCATTTAAAACTATACTCTGATGTTTTCTTAGACCACAGGAATATCAGAGGGCTCTACAAAAAATCATGTCTTTCACAAAATAGCTTTAAAGTCAAGAATTTTTGGAAGATGCAATATCAATAGCTTGAAAAGACGTTATATTTTTAGGATTAATTAATGACTCTTATGAAATGTGTTATCATTAACAAAAAAGTAAAAAGATGCACAATTTGCAGATCTGATGGTGTTTATTGGTCTATACCTGGAATATTTTATTCTATACCTTGAAACAGAACAGAAAAGAAAAGGATTCCTTTTTAAAAATTCTTTGACATGATATTGGTTATAGAACACATTTTATTTGATCTGGATACCTAATTCTCTCCTCCTATTTTGTTCTGAATTTATCAATGCCTGGGAAGTGCTTACAAAGTTTAATGAAATCAAATAAGAACCACATTGGATTAAAATATCTTTGGTATATGAGACAGATAAAGAAAGGATATTAGTCTTTAATGTAATTGCTAGAATGAGTGAAGAAAGAGAATAAAATATGGTAGTGCAGCAGAACAGTGAAATATTGAAAAAAGAATAAGGGATAGCCAAGCGTCTGCTTATTGAGATGTTTGCAGAACTGAAAGTGAGGTTACTCCTTTGCAGGAGATAAGGGATTATTCATCAACTGAGAATTAGACTAAGAGAATAAAAGGACAAGAAACAATGTTATATTTTTAGAAAGTTTATCAAACAATTATTTTCCATCTTGACTTCTCATTATTCTGAAAACCACACATACTCTTCAGTTTGTTGTTTCTATCAAAAAGCAGACAAATTCTGCCCTTTCCTGTCTGATATTATTGCAACCTTTCTGAGAGAGGTGTCCTCTTTCAGCATTTTTCCAACTGATTTCCACTGTTGTAGGGCACAGACTACCTGTATGTACGTACACAAGGGACATTGTTCATTAATTTAAATCATATCTTTATACTGTATTATGTAGTAGACCAAATTGTCTAGTTTATCATGAAAACTTAGTAGTGTTAAAACTGTTCCCTGCATTATTTACCTTAGTGTGCCTTATTATAAACAGAGCACAAAGTGAATTGATGAAAATGAAAATACTACCTGGTTTTTTTTTAATATGAAATTATAGTTTCTTTATCTACATGTAAAGGACTGCTTTTACAATTATTTATTTACTTTACGTGTGAGTCCTGGCAAATTTCTCCAAATATAAGGTTTTGAATCTGATTTCCGTTCAGTTTCCTGTTGACATAGACTGGGTGATTTAATTTAAGGATATTTCTGATTTACCTAATGTTCTGTGGAAAACTGATTCTAAAGCCAAACCCAGTAGTTTAACAATAAGTCAAATTATAGCAAAAAGCACCTGTTCAGCTGAAATGAATAAGCTTCTTTTTATCCTTGCATATTTCACATTTGGAGGAATTAAATCTCCTAAAAATCTAAGGGAGAGGTAAGTTTGTTGTGCTATTAGTTTTAATGTATGCAAAGAATAATTACAAATGAAAGCAAAAAATGGAACCTGAATCCTAATGAGAGTTTTGGAGCATTTCATGAAGTGCCTTCCTGGAAATCATTTGGCAAACAGATTCAAGCATGATTCACAGAACGTTGTCCTTTACATCATTATGCTGACAAGTTGTTCTTCAGTAGAGTAGTATCTTGCAGAGCCAAAAATATTCCAGCCGGCTTTTCCCAGTGAATCAAACATCTTGTAATTGAATTTCCTACTTCTATGCAATAACAAACAAATACCAGAAGGCAAGATTTTCTGATTTTACTGTGCACGTATTAGTCTTTTTAATCAGCAAAATAGTTATGTTAAAAGACACGATTTTTGTCATATTTTTCTATAGCGCAAGCTATCTTAAAAATAAATAATGATCATAATAAAAGTTATGGGAAGCTACAATTAAAACTAAACAATTACTTATTTTTAGTGTAGAAAGTGCAGTGTACCACAACTACTGGCATAACTGAATCTTTTAGCATCTGTTTACTAGATTTATATTTTCATTGGAAAATTAACATAATATTTCACAATGTTGTTTTTTTTCTTTAGCTAGGAAGCATCTTGACTGAGGTAGGATGTACCTATATGGCAGAATAGTCTGTGAAAAAAACCTAAATATAACAATTATTTTACCAGTGTGTAGAGTATCGACACAGGTTTTCCTACATAAATTTTTTTGCTTCTTTTTCTTTCTTATACTAAGGTGAAGTAGGAATATCAGTGTCTCTTGTCTATTAAACTATTCGCCCAATAACCTATGTTCTTCAGTTAAAAACAAGTGGAAAACCTATGCTTCCAAATGAAGACATAATGTCACACCAACCTGGGAGAAATCCTGGAACTTCAGTTACTTCTGGGGAATCTGCTGGAGATGTGCATGTCACTGTGACATTCTTGGTGACACTTGCTGGTGCGTCTGGGGGATTTCAGTAAATTCAGAAACAAACTTTTTTTCTTTATTACCTTCTGATGCTCCAGATTTAATTATCTTGGTTTCAGCTGAAAAAAACAGTAACACAAGCACACACAGGGCTTGTGTTTTTCACAATATCAGAATTGTGATTTCACAATATCAGCTTGTGATTTCAGCAAGATCAAATTACTTTGGGCTCCACTCATATGCAGTGCTTACCTTCTCAGCAGTCCCAAAGGTCACTGCTGCAGAACAAGAGCAGTCTGGCAAAGTCTTTTCCACCAGAAGTTTATCATTCCCCAGATACTCTATTCCGTTGATGGGAACAGTGTGTTTGACTCTTTCTTTTAAACCAGAGACTTTTTAGATGGATTGGGTCATCTTTACCAGGCTGTTTCTAAATGAGCGCAAAGGTATTGCAATGAGAAGACTTGGGTCTCCTTCTGCCTTGGGCATGACTGAAGTGTCTGAGGCTACATTTCCAGCTCTGTGTAATATGATTCATAACAGGGAGTGAGATTATGATTGCATGTTTCCAAAATCGTGAGAATCTTTTTCTAGAGTCACAGCAGTGGCAGCAGTCACTTTAAAGATATAAAAAATTGGATGGTTGAATCAGATCCAGAAACATCGGTTTGATCCCAGCTACACATATCTCCAGCAACAAATTTCTCAGTTCTAAAAATATTGGTGGAACAGGGCTGAAAAAGGCAAGAGACTGTTTATGTCATATTGTATGCTCACAATCATTAGGACATAGATATTGTGCAGCCAGTTTTATATGACAAAGTTCAAATAGAACAGAATAGTACCAATTGTCAGAGGCCTTAATGCAGAAAGATGCTATTTCTCCACGTTGGTTTATTCATATCTTTTCATGATGAATATAACTCCACAAAGGGAATGGAATGACCATACTGTGGTGTAAGGTTGTAAAACATAGACACGTCACCCCATCCTCTATACTGTCTCATTTGGCTTGTGGGCTAAATGGGGAACAACTCTTCCACTTTTTTTTCTTTTTTCTTCATTTACTGCAGGTAATCTCATCCTTCACCTTTGACTCTTATTCCCCTAATTTAAAAAAAACTCCTACTTTTCCCTACAGTTCCTCTAGCTTTTTAATGGGAGACATAAGATTTGTGTGTGTGTATATGTATATATATATCACAATTTAATACTGTAAAAGATGTTTTGAATCTCTAGTATGGACAGATTTCTGGTTACTTCTTGTCATGCTTTGAAAACTTTTTTCATATGAAATGGCAACTGGGCTTTTTCAACAGTGCCACAGATGTTCTTATAAAATACTGGGGTTGGATAATATGTGCTAATATACTACCTGGAAAGACAATCAGTAGACCATTATAAAACAATAGGAAAGACAGAATTTCTAGTCTGTCATTTCTATACTAATTAGAATCCCCAGGTTTAAAGGCATTAGTCAGCTAACAAATTCATTTCTCTAAAGCTGTTTTGTCCATGTGTAGCCAACAGATAATTACTCTGGCAACTCTATGCAGTAGTTTGAAGGCCTTTCCTAGCATTACAGTAGTCTATTTACAAAATGAAGAAAATAATGTAACAACCAGAATTAAGTGAAATTTATATCATATTTATAACATCTAAGCAATTGCTATCCATGGAAATGAAGTGCTGGGTGAGTAGTTCAGACACATGCGCTGTACTGTGCTAATATGCACTACCAGTCAATATATTTCGGTCAAATGTCACACCAAGACAGGTGTTAAAAACTACGCTTGTCAAGATTAAGCAGTAGCTTTTAAAATAGGTAGCTGTGCAACAGACTAACAAGACTATAGTTGACATCACTTTAAATGATTGACTGAAGACACTATTACATTTCAGATGTTAATTCTGATAGCCACAGTATAATTATATTTAGCATACTGGCTAGATGTAAGAGTCCAAATTTACTTAAAAATAAAGCAGTGTGTGAAACATCAGAAAGTAAAAAGACTGAATTAAAATATTTGGATTCAATGCAAATATTAGCTAAAATTAAAACAGTATTTAATGCTAAACTAATCATAAATAAAATACATCAGGAAGATAAACATAAGCTGAGAAGCATTGTACAAAAGGTGAGCTGAGCTACAGCAGGACTGGTATGAAAGTTTCCCATTCACAATATATCACTCAACCAGTCATTCCCACAATATGTATGTGTGGCATTGGAAAATTCTGACACTCTGAAAAAACTGAAGTTTAAATAGCAAAACAAAGGCTTGCAAATTTTTCTCTCTTACTTCCCACAATTTTTTTTTTATCAACTCAGTTAAACATTACTGTCACAATAGTGACTTTTCCTGTTCCAGTCTCTGATGGTAGATATCAATGGAACCAGAGGGCAAATCCGGCACATTTGGAGCTAAATAGGGATTTAGTGTGCCTTTTTCTAGTGTCTCTAAATAAAATACTTAAAATACATGAAGAATGGAAAACTTGCATAAAGAAATATCTTGACACTGATTGCAAATGGCCATATCACAGCTAAAAATCAATGAAAATGGCAATGAAGAGATTCTAGCACCCCAAACGTAGAAAAATATGTGAAATTCAGCAATAGTAAGAAGCAGCAAGAATAGGACTAAGTTCACCACCACTTTGTGTACTCTGGAAGATTTTATCAATATTCTATATAGATTAAAAATATAATCACAAAATCTATACATTACTTAAAATAGGTTACATGTATTTGGTTAATCTTTTGGGAATTCTATAAGCAATATAACCTAAGTGTCTACCATATTCTATGAAATCTAAAGTGGTCAATGAAAATGATTCCATATGCAGTCTTTTCTGGAAAAAAAAAAAAAGGCAGCAACACTATAGTACACTAGGGTTGCCAGTAATCAGCCATATAAAATGCAACTAGGACAAATAGCCAGTAGGTATAGTACTAATGAACAAAATTATAGTTGAAACTATGAAGGTGTCTATCCATCCAAGCTTTTTCTCACACAGTAATCTGTAGATTTTAATTACAAGCATCCTTCATTCTTTATCTTATTAAGCAAAATTTAAAGATAGCAACATACAAGGGAGACAAATTTCACTATAATCACAATAACACCAATGCATAAATCAGAACTTGCAACTAAAACAAGATCATGTTAGGTATATTTTTGAGGTAAGAAATATGTTTCAGAAGGTGCATATTAATGAATTAAATTGGCTTAAACTGACCTTACCATTTTGTTGTTTGCTTGATGTTATTAAAACAGGCAAAGATGACACCAAATTCCACAAAAGGTATGTCTTTCAGTCTGGCATTTTTGGTTCTGCTAAGTACTTTCAAGGATAGAATTTGTTTTTCTCACAAGTCGCTGCTTTAAAATCCTGCTGTAAAATTGAATAAAGTATATATGCAAGGTGGTCCTAACAGTCTCTAGTAAAAGGGGTATCTACCATGTCCCTTTTTACCAGTGTTTTTTTACCTCCTAATTAGAAGGCTTTATTTAAATCAGGAGGGTTTTGTTATGAAATTAAGCTCTTATTTTCCTTATTCTTCAGCTAAAAGAATCAGAACAGAACTTATCCTCTCCTTCACTGTAATCTGTTGTTTGTTTTTTTTTTTAATTCTTTAGAAGCTGTTGCTTTGTTCACCCTTAGTCTTTTATTTTTCCACCAACAAATAGGTAACTTCACTATATCCCAGAGTCTGTATTTTACAAACCTGTTGTTCTTCCTATTGTTATTCTTGCAACGCTAGACAGTAATAGGTATTATTTTGTAGATAATGGCGTGGCTATTATTTAAAATAAATTACTATAGTTAAAATAAAGGAAATTCAAACCTGAGTCCAAATACCAGTAGACCTAAAACTAATATCCAGTTTCAAATGATGATAGTATGTCACTTGGTGATGGTTATAGAAAAAACCTAACAAAAGACTCTGCCACTTTGTACTAAGAAGGTAAATCTGTTTGTAGTCTACAGGTAACTTGTGATTTTCATTGTGAATAAAAGGAAGATACTGCTTTAAAAGCTGTAGCCTTCTTATTAAAACTGTAATATATATTCTTATTACTCATTTTTAAGTATCAGTCTTTATTGTTGCAATCCAGTGCAAGTAAGAGAAAGTAAAGATGCACTTCCTGAAGAATAAGACAGAGGCAGAACAATGGTTCCCATTTCCTTTATTCCCTTGGGAAATTATTAGTGCTAGCTCATCTGCTCATCTCTGAAAATACATTTGTCTTTTTTTCATTCTATTAAAAATAGTGCATATTATTATTATACTACTTAAAAGCTCTGTGTTTTTACTAATCTTCTCTTCTGCCACATAGTATAACACAAAGTACAAGGTCACTTCAGTTATGAAGACCTTACAAATTGAGTGCAAAATAAAAGATGATGGATGGGGAAAGACAGAGGACTACAAGGGAATTAGGAGACAATACTAGTCACTGTGGTATGCAGCAGATTCAGCACAGAATCACCATAAACACTGTGAATACTTTGTTTTTACTTTAAGTAATTAACACTAAATTTTAGATTTTTATTATTATTATTTTAGGGAAAGTCTAGAAATAGGGGAGGTAATAAGAAATTAATTTCTGGATATTTTCCTTGAACTACTCCTAAGAGTGAGTCTTTGGAACAGAAAGAAGGTGATTGTTTCACAAGGGAACAAGTGGATTTATAAAGAAAGACAAAATGTGCTGGCCAGAGGCTGGAGGCAGTGTCCCATTGTCAAATAAGAAGAAAGATTTTGTAGTCAAATATGCTTTGAAAGGTCCTGAAAGTAAAAGCAAACTGAGTACGTCTGGTACAACAAAGAAGAGAAAACCAGAAATACATATGCTCTCAGTTGCATTAGAAAACTTTATGGGTTTATATAAATAGTTGGCCTGCTGTCTGTATTTTCAAGTCAAAGTGGTTTTATACACATAACACTGTGCAACATGCCAAAATCTAAAAATGTTTATTCCTCTCCAATTTGTATGAGACATGACACTTGAATCCATGTATCATAGGTTATCAGCATAATTTAGTAAAGAGGACACTGAAATGGAGCAACATATTAATTATGCTTTTTAAGCTGTTCATTGTTGATGGCTAAGTGCTGAGTGCATTGCTAGAAGGCAGCCAACAGTGGACCAGCATAACCGTATTCTGTACCCTCATTGCATTGATGCGTATGCACGATGTCTGTCAGATGAGTTTGATAATGAGAGTATGTTTGGCAGTCACTCTGCCCTAAATACTGACTCACAACCTGAAATACTTCGTTGAACAAGGCAGGAACTGTCAGAACAAATGGCCAAAACTCCAGCTAATAGGTAGCCAGAAGCATTTGCTATGGCCCAGACTGAACACCTGTCTCCTCATTTAAACAGTGATTGAAATAATTTTCCTTATGATTCCTCTGAAAGGTCTCTTTGACTATTCAGTTTTCATTTTTTGACTAGTCTGTCCTTTACTGTGTACTGTGAAAAAAAAAGAAAGTTAACTTTCAAAATTGTTTTCTGTGCTAATTACTGCTTAGTGTTAAAATACACCCGTTCTACAGAGAGACTTTCCAAGGCCTTTAGGCTTTCTAAGCTTCACTCAAGCTTTATTTGACAGCCAAGTTGAGCTTTGTTGGCCTTGTGTTCCATGCCACAAATATTATTCTTGCAGCTTTAGGAAAATAAGCCATTTGCCACAGAAAACTGAAACGAGAGAATACCTAAGCCATAGTCCTTCCATTCAAGTCTGGTCTTGCACTGTTTCAGCTTTACAGTTGAAAAACAGACAGTGTTAAGAAACTGCAACCCACTTTTGACACCTAGAGTTCTATATGTCTTACTGTGAGTACTACTTTATCTTTTTTTCAGTAAATATAAATTTGCAGGTTACATCTGAGCAAAACAGTGTTAAACGACATGTAAAATTGCTGGAAGGGAAGAGTTAGTTGTCTAAATGACCCGTGTGTCATTTTAAGCAATGATGGCTTTGTATAAGGAAAGAGTTTTATATTATTATTACTTATACCACAAACTTAAAATACATAAATTCATGCTTTATCCTGGGCAGATAAAATACTCGTGGATTTTTAAAGCCTACAGTAAATGCAGGTAAATATTTTTTACTGTGGCACAAACTGGCTGGCACGTGATAAATTCATAAACCAAACTGCTCCTACAAGGGAAATGTTATTCCTCAACTTTAAGACTTTAAAGAAGTGTGGTAAGGATTTTCAAAATGTTACTTTTCGTATTATAGAAGATGACCATTCCTAACTGAGCATTGTGTCTTTATTATTGTACCAAAAATAACTGAAAATTCAATAATAGCACATTGTTTGTGTAAAGCCTTCATTTTCTGAAAGAATACTTATTTTTCCCAATTAAACTAGTGACAGAATCCTGCAACTTTCAAGATGCATTTGCATTTGCACTTGTCTGTTTAATTGAAAACAAGGAAGTCAGAGGTGATAAAATCAGTTTGGACAATTTTTATTGACCAGGAATGTGAAAGTTGTATATTTTTGCTGCTTCTTCATGGTACTCTACTACTTTTGGCATTTTTACATGCATTTTACTGAGCTGGAAAAGAAAGAAAGAAAAGGTTAAAAAAAATCTGCACTACTCTGTTTCAACTGTCAGTCATCAGGGCCACTAAGGCTAGATGTTGAGCCTTCAGGCAGTTCTGTGACTGCAGCTCAAAACGCGCCCTATCTAAGCTGAAGCAAACAATTATCCCAATCAAATTATTCCTAGGCTACACAATACAATTACCCAGTTTAATATGAGAGATGAATTAATTGAAGGCTGATTTTCCTTTTTTGCATAGAATGTTCCTGTGCAGGATATTCCTAAAGGAAAGTTAAACACTTGACTTCCATGCCAAAGTCTCAAAAGGTCTTTGTATTTTATTCACAAACAGACATTTTTTCAGCTCTTTCCTCTTAAGGAGAGAAGGAGGCTTTAAAACTGCAAATCAGCTCTTATATTAGCACAAAATCAGTATGTAAAAGTAGAAAGAAAAAAGCGGTGTTTTGTCAAAGTTTTTTTTTTTCTTTCTTTCTTTTTTCATTCTCTTCCACAGATGAAAATTGATTGAAAGGAAAGGTTCGGCATGAATTGTTCCACATTTCTCTTGCTTGTGCTGATGTTGGTTCAACTTCGGCCTTGCTGTCTGAGAGTACAGAACCACAGTGCTCAAAATACAGATCAGCCTTTCACAGCAGTTCGAAGAGTGAAACGTGGCTGGGTATGGGAACCACTTTTTGTAACCGAGGAACAAATTCCAGTGGTGCCTGCTTATGTTGGACAGGTATGATGCAATAATTCAATGATGATACAAGTTTGGATTTAATGTGCTGATTACCAGCTTACTACCTTAAGTTGCATAGACCAAGCATCTCTGTGACTTAGAAATATCAGAAAAGGTAGCTCAGGGAACTATAATTAGGCACCATACCTCTCCTTTCCTGTGACCTGACCTTAGGGTCAGAGAACTCAAAGAATCAGAGGCCACAACTGTACCAAGGACTTGCCTTAACCTAGTCCTACTGTGAAAGAAAGTCTATATGCCCTCTGTTACTGAAACCAGTTCCATCTGCAGAACATAGAGTCATAGAATCACTAGGTTGGAAGGGACCCACTGTGTCACCGAGTCCAACCATTCCTAACAATCCTTAAACCATGTCCCTCTGCACCCCATCCACATGTCCTTTAAACACCTCTAGGGAAGGTGACTTAAACACCTCCAGGAAGGTGACTCAACCACCTCCCTGGGCAGCCTGTGCCAGTGCCCAATGACCCTTTCCGTGACTTTTTTTTTTCCTGATGTCCAGCCTGAACCTCCCCTGGAGAAGCTTAAGGCCCACTCCCTCTTGTCCTGTCCCCTGTCACTTGGGAGAAGGGGCCAGCTCCCTCCTCTCCACAACCTCCTTTCAAGAAGTTGTAGAGAGCAATAAGGTCTCCCCTCAGCCTCCTCTTCTCCAGGCTAAACAACCCCAGCTCTCTCAGCCGCTCCTCATAAGACTTGTTCTCCAGCCCCCTCACCAGCTTCGTTGCTCTTCTCTGGACACGCTCCAGAGCCTCGACATCCTTCTTGTGGTGAGGGGCCCAGAGCTGAACACAGTACTCAAGGTGTAGTCTCACCACTGCAGAGTATAGAGGGAGACTAACATCCCTGGACCTGCTGGTCACACTGTTTCTGAAACAAGCCAAGATGCCATAGGCCTTCTTGGCCACCTGGGCACATTGTTGGCTCATGTTCAGTCAGCTGTCAACCAACATCTCCAGGTCCTTCTCCTCTAGGCAACTTTCTAGCCAGACTTCTCCCAGTCTGTAGCACTGCATAGGGTTGTTGTGGCCCAAGTGCAGGACCCGGTATTTGGCCTTGTTGAACCTCATGCCATTGGTCTCGGCCCAGCAGCCCAGTCTGTTCAGATCCCTTGCAGAGGCTCCCTACCCTCCAGCAGATCCACGCTTCCACCCAGATAAATGTCATCCGCAAACTTGCTAATGGTGCACTCAATGCCCTCATCCAGGTCATTGATAAAGACATTGAACAAGGCTGGACCCAGTACAGAGCCCTGGAGAACCCCACTTGTGACTGGCCTCCAGCTGGAGTTAACTCCATTGACCACCACTCTCTGGGCCCGGCCATCCAACCAGTTTTCAACCCAGGAGAGTGTGCGCCTGTCCAGGCCAGAGGCTGACAGTTTCTGAAGCAGAATGCTGTGAGAAACTGTGTCAAAGGCTTTACTGAAGTCCAAGAAGACTACATCCACAGCCTTTCCCCCATCCAGTAGTCGAGTCACTTTGTCATAGAAGGTGATCAGTTTAGTTTGACAAGATCTGCTTTTTGTAAACCCATGTTGACTGGGACTGATCACCTGGTTTTCTTGCATGTGGTTCATGGTAGCACTCAAGATTACCTGTTCCATGACTTTCCTTGGCACTGAGGTCAGACTGACAGGCCTGTAAGTCCCGGGATCCTCCCTGCAACCTTTCTTGTTGATGGGTAAAACATTAGCCAGCCTCCAATCCAGTGAAACTTCCCCAGTCAGCCAGGACCGTGGAAGATGATGGAAAGGGGTTTGGAAAGGACATCCGCCAGCTCCTTCAATACTCTTGGGTGGATCCCATCTGGCCTCATAGACTTGTGGGTGTCCAACTGGGCAAGCAAGTCTCTAACCGCCACCTCTTGGATCATAGGAGCCTCATTCTGCTCCTCTAACTCCTGGGTTTATACACAGAGGGAACAACTTCCTTTACTATTAAAGACTGAGGTAAAAAAAGGCATTAAGTACCTCAGCCTTGTCCTCATCCCTTGTCACTGTTGTTCCTTCTGCATCTAACAGGGACTGAATATTCTCCCTAGTCCTACTTTTATTGTTAATGTATTTATAGAAAGATTTTTTATTATCTTGCACAGACTTAGGCAGTTGGGCCTTAGCCCTCCCGATTTTTTCCCTGCACGATCTCACTTCCTCCCTGTAGTCCACCCAAGATCCCCGTCCCTTCTTCCAAAGCTCATAGACTTTCCTCTTCTTTTTGAAGTCTCTCAAGATCTCCCTACTCAACAAAGTTGTTTTTTTCCCCTGCCGGCTCCTTTTCCGGAACATGTGGATAGCTTGCTCCTGAGCTGCTAGGAGCTGCTCCCTTGCCCTTAAGGACTGTCTCCCATGGGACTTTGCCAACCAGCCTTCTGAGCAGTCCAAAGTCTGCCCTCTGGAAGTTTAATGTGACTGTTTTGCTAATCCCCTTCTTCATCTCACCTAGAACTGAAAACCCTATCACCTCATGATCGCTTTGTCCCAGGCGTCCTCCAACAGTCACATCCCCCACAAGGCCTTCTCTGTTCACAAACAGTAGGTCCAGGAGGGCTCCTTTCCTTGTCTGCTCACTCACCAGTTGTGTGAGGAAGTTGTCTTCCACACACATATGCAGGTATCAAGCAGAAAGTTTCCTTTCTATCTTTTGGATGAAAGTTAAGGACTCATTTATTGACATCTGGCAATCTGCTTGTGCTATTTTTGGCACTTCATCAAAGTAGCCGTACTGAGTACGGTATAGTTTACAAACAGTATTTAGCATGATTTTCTGTTGCAGTAAGTAGCAGCTGATTTACCCCTCATTAATTTTTGATGAAGCAGATTAATAATAAACCTTTTTACCACTGAGAAACTACAGGGATCTGTATGCTTCATTAGATTAATGTAGGTTTAGCATGAAGAGCAATTATTTTTCACCCTCTTTTAAAAATGCGCTTTAAGATAATTGTCTTAAAGAGACTTTATTTGCCCCTTTCTTCTCTCTCTGCTTATTATTGTTTCTATTATTATTATTTTTTTTTAAATTAGAAGTAATTGTAATCTTGAGATCTGGTTTTCTTTTCTTTAAGGCACTCTCTAAATGAATAAACTAAAATAAGTTTAACTACTAATTAAATAGCACTAAAATTTAATTGGGCCCAAAGGGTGAAGTGCTCAAAATTCATTAATTACTTTTTCACAGCCCTTTCAAAGTTAACTGTTATGGAAGTATGATATCTCACTTCTCAATGAACAAGCATATCATACTAATTTTTTTATTATTTTTACTTTTCCCATTACTGGAAAACAGTTTATTGTAAAAGAAACTTCATACATGTCATGTATTCTCATACAGCTGTAGAAAAAAACCATAACCTTACTTTTCTGTTTCTCACAGGTAAACTATGAGGAATTTTTATTGAAGATTATTGTTAATTTATTACAGTCTAAACACTGTCTAATCAGACATAATTACTTTTTATGAAGTAGAGTACATTCTGCTTTCAGTTAATAAAGTAACAGTCCATGATCAACACATGCATTTTTAGTAAATAAGGCCCTGAAGGAAAGTTCATCAACAAAAATATAAAGGTAGACAATCTTTGTTTTTAAGTCACTATTCCATATCGTTTTCTTTTCTCAGTCAGATTGAGATCTCAATCTTCAAATTTCATTTAACATAGACTCATGAATCCTTTTCCTTCAATGTGTTTAAGAAAAGGTAATGTGCCCATCATCAATGTAATGGCAGATATATGAAAGTCAGAGTTCTCACCTGCAAGAAAAAGACTGTTTATTCCTTTGTGTCTAGCTTAATAAAACAGATAAGCGGAGAACCTTCAGTACGCATTCTCAGCAAACATAATCTGCAAGAGAATTCTCATTTGAGATGGTCAAGGTCATAAAAATCTTTTGGGAATTAATGATTCTGAGTGAGGTGCTACAACACAGGTTATATCTAAATAGCCCATCCACGGCACGCTTCCAGTCTCTAAGGGTTTGATGCGCTCTGTGATCATGTCTGAACCCCATCTTAGGTTAGAGTTCTAAATATTCATCACTTTTCCCATGCTCTAGGATTCATGAGAAGGAAAACAAGATTTATGGATCAAAAAGAATCTGTGGTGCCTCTTGCCTAGACATGAAATTTGGATATTTGTTTGACCAGCCCCCACATAAATGGGTGAACATGCCCCATGCTTTGCACACAATGACTTATATTGAAAATATGACTTTATGATGATTATAAAATGGCACTAAACTCCATGGCCTTGAAAATTCTCTCTCTTGTACCGGCAAGAGAATTAACCCTGCATAATTTAGGGTTTAAGTACTCTGACAGAACTCAGAACATGAACTCCAAACTGTTCCTCGTACCCCAGAAGATTACCTTAGTCACATTCTGAATAAACTATCCATTTGATGCATGCAGATAATAACATACCATGAAAATCTTCAAAAGGCATAGATATTGTTAGAAAAGTTAGAAAGATTTTTGCAATTTCACAAGATATTATAAAATTTGTTGAGTAGATCCAATACAGAAACATGCCCTGTGTACTGCGTAACTATTTCTTTCCTGCTCGGTGACCTCATATCCTGCACTGAGCTGTACGTTCGACAAGCATGAAGCAAAGCAGGTAAACATAATATTTGCATTAAAACCTGCTGCTTTGTAGAAGAAGCAGGTTGAATATATATATTTGTTTTTACCTTGGATTTTTCAGTTATTATCTAGGCCCTTAGAGATTTTGACAACCTTTTTTTTTTTTTACTCCAAAATAAATAAAATATAAATTAGAGAATTAGCAACACAATACAAATTGCTGTTCCCATGAAATTCAACTTCGGATGCTCGACACGTTAAGAAGTTAAGTTACTGGTATTTAAAAAGTACTGTTATATTCTGTCAACATTAACAGAACTATTTTTATTGGCATGAACAAATACAGCTGGACTGCAATGGTCTCCAGGGCTCATCCTCATCAGAGAAATCTAATCATCATCATAAAGTTCATCTTAGAAAGACAACGGAAGATACAGATCATCTGGAAAGGAAATTGAAAATGTCTATCAATTTATTTCAGAATAAATAATACAGGCATCTGCCACAGAATGGCTTTTCATCCTTTAATATTTCAACAGAAGTAGAACACCACTGTCTCCATCATATTTACACTTAGTATTGCTGAGTACAAAAACTGTATAAAACTTACAAAGTACACTTATAACTCCTACTAATAAAAAAACTAGGTAATAATTCACGGCCTTTGTGTCATTTTCAGCAGAAGTTTATGGGAGCTGATAAAGCAATGACTTAAAGCAGGTACTTTCATACATTCTCTTCACTTTAAAGTGGCTGAAGCTCTTTTTTTTCACAGTTACTGTACCTTAATATATCTGTAATATAAGTACTTTGAAACTGAGACATGATTGCCTGAAAATATGACAATATGCTCTTAAATATTAGTATTCAAGAAGGCTCACCAGTAATGTTGTTCACCATAGAATAAAAAGAAATTAAGTCTAAAATGAATATTCCAAGACTCTATTCCTCCCAAAATGTGCCTTATTTTTCTGGTTTGTACTTGCAGCTAAAATCAGATTTAGAGAAGCATGGTGGCAACCTAAAATACATTTTGACTGGGGAGGGAGCTGGAAGCATTTTTATCATTGATGAAAATAATGGCAAAATTTACGTCACACAAAAGCTGGATAGAGAAAAGAAACCCTTCTACACTCTAAGAGCAGAAGCAATTAACAGGAACACCCAGCTTCCTGTTGAACCTGAATCAGAATTTATTATCAAGGTTCGAGATATCAATGATCATGAACCACAGTTCTTGGATGGACCTTATGTGGCCAGTGTTCCAGAAATGTCACCTGAAGGTATAGTATGCTGTGAATCAAATTATTTTTTTCCTGACATTGTTTTCTTGAGAGCTATGTTGATATAAATTCTTAATAATAAATTGTATGGGCTGCCTTTCAGTGTGAAGGAAGAAAACTATTTTAAAATCTTGAAAATTTGCAAATGCTTAAACTAAAAACTGTGCATACCTGTACTAAACATCCTTGCCTTTAAATATTTAGGTACCTACATGTATCCAGGTGCTTTTACAGAATTCAGATACATGCTTTTAGTGATTATAGAGAGTTGTCTTTCCTGTCAGTGATTCAGCCTTGAAATTGGTACTTGTTTAAAAATGTTACATTGCCATTTGCAATAGGTGGAGGACTATAGCCAGCTGACACTGCAAAGGAGATTTGGGGCTGACAGATTTCACTACTTTTTCAATCAGTGTAGCGCCCTAGTCTCTAGAAAAATATTTGGTGTATGATTATTGTTACAACCTGTCAGCTCTTAGAAGTTCACCAGTCTGAAAGAAAAGTATAAAGTACATCTACTTTGAAGTCCTTTGAGCTCAGTTGACTCTTTTAAGGTCATAAATATAAGCTTGGTTGAACTGACTCTTACTCAACACCATCCTTTAGTCTACTCCGATTCTGTTTAACAATTAAACGGTATGTCTTTATTAAACATTGGGTAGTATAAATCACATTGTACTGTAACTGGAAAAGAATCACATTCATGCCACAGGCACTCACAACTTTCCCTCAGAGACAGAGATACTTTCCTTCCTATAATGGGCTCAGAACAGGAAAGGCATGAAACTAATGTTGGGCTGACGTGATGGATGTCCTCACTCCATGCATGATGCCTACCTATTCACATCGCCCAGCTTCTTTCCCATCCATCAGCTTCTGTTTGTTTGTATTAGATGGTGTGCAGTGAAGGACCATTTTCCAATTTCTAAGCACATAAATTGTAATTTTAAGAACAGCTTTACTCCTGTACCTCTTCTTTCCCGACTCCATTCTACTTATAATAGATTCTGTCATGTATCTGGAAACTTAATACAGCAAATAGGAAGCAAAGTTAACATCTGACAAATATAGCTGCTAGGATACTTATATGTGTACATACACATATGCATACATATAGTATACACAGACATTTAAATCCTGAAAAAAGGTATGAGTGCAGCTGAGAAAAGCAAACGGTATAAATATTATCTCCAAATAACTATCTTCAAAATGAAAGGAAAACTGCATTTTTAAATCTCACAGAAAGAATCCCAGCAAGGCTTTTAATTCATAACCCTATCCATTTTGGTTGTTTCAAATGCAAGTAGTATTGAAGAGAAATTTAAATATTGTGCTACTTAAAACTGTATGAATTAATGAGGTCATTAACTTGATAGCATCGGTGATCATGAAAGATAATAAAAACTATGTTTCATTTAGCATTTACCCATTCAACTTTTAGGACATACTTTGTGAATCTTTCACAGAGAGCTGTAAATTTTATCATTTTCTGCCAGCCTGGATAGCAGTTGCAAGAAAAGATGTTTGTGCCTGCAGTTTAATAAAAAGTGGGGTTAGTACTCTAATTTCTGCCAGGAAGCAGTAGATCACTATCACTGTCAGAAATAGCTACAAAAGATGTCTATTTAATCAACTTATTTCCTAGTCACTCTGGCTATATCACCTTCTACCAGGGAAACAACTTTGGAGTGCATGATTGTTTCTTCACTGTCACTTTCTTCCATATAGACCAACTTATTTGTGTCAAGTCTTCTGCATCTAATCTCTTGGTCAAATAACATTTTCTAACATGATTTGTTGCTTGTTCAGAGGGTGATTCTACCTTTTGCATCTTGCTCATTCACTCAGATTCGTAGATGAGAAGGCAGGTGTCTTGTTAAGGACCTTTACATATTTTTTAATGTGCTTATGTTACTAATAAGTATAGTTAATTTTCTAGAATTATCTGGGTATTTTTTGTCTGAGATTATACAGATTTAGGACTTTAACAATGCCCTTTTCTCTTTTTTTTCTTTTTTCTTTCTCCCTCTCCTCCTGGTAAAGCATTTTTTATGAAGAACCTGGTATCTTATAATGGCTTTGAAACAGTTTAATATGGCTTGATTTATACTCACACAGACCTACCACAGAGGTATATAAAGAACAGACTTTGGGATTCCCTCTATTTTATCCTTTTGTTTTAAAGATAAGCTTCTGTCTTAATGATGGCTATATGGAAAACAAAATATCTTAGGTAAAATGGTACTTATGGTCAAAACCAACAGTAGTAATTTTTTCCCATATACCTCTCTTTGACACCTGAAACCATCAACAAGCTGACAAGCTGACAGATGAGAAGTTTCAATCTATATTGACCTGAGTTAAATAAATTGACACCCTAAAATGAAAAATTCAGCAATCTTTATTTGGTCTCCTGCGTCATCCGCTATATATTTAAATTCCTAAAATACCATATCACTTCAACATAAGATCAATTAAACTGCAAAAATCTTCATTTATCTTGTGATCTTCCTGCAAGATTATATCAAAATATTGCAATAAAACGTAGAGATATATGAAATGAAAAAAAAAAAAAAAAATCAGAAGCAACATTAGAACCCAGTGTGCCTCCTCTCTTAGACTACCTGAAGTAGTAAACTCATTATTTGCCATCATCCAGTGAATCTAAGTCAGTCTTATGGATCTTGAAATATTTTCTGTACTGCTGCTTCTATGTTTGACCTCTCTAACACTAATACCATAGCTATTTCAAAGATCATTCTTTCTTCTACTTCTCCCACGTAGACACTACTACACTACTGGCATACTAATGTGTATGTCTGGCACACAGAATGTAAGTAGAATGTTATATAATAGTATATGCCTTAATAGCAGTCAGCTCAAGCACATGAAACAGCTGAGCCACACACTAGGAAGGCTCCTCTGGGCTTACTTACCCTGCTTCTCAAAGGGTAGGGACCGTACTTCTGAGGTGAAACCTGTTTCTGTGTGCATTAATCCTTACAAGGAAATATCTACCCTCACAGTAGATAGAAAGAGTAACTGACTAAATTTTGTAGCATTGACATCATAATGGTTTACTCTATCAGTGCTTTTCTCCCAGTAAAACGGAACATCCTCTTGCATAATAAGGGAAGTAGATCAGAAATAGTTTAAACCATGCAATGCAATAGATAGACTTGGCCTTTGCTCTGTTTCAGAGCTGTCTAGCAGCAGTTTGTGTCACTGATGCTGGGCCTGGGATGTCCTAACAGTTTCCTCACAGAAAACAGGCTCAGGAGGCGTGGCCAATACTTGGGAAAGCATTTCCCTGTTAGTGAACAGTTTGGAACTAAGAAAGCAAAGGGAGAATAATTCACAGACAGCCACTTCCCTCAGAGAACCACAGAAACACGAAGCAAACAGTTTTGTCCAATGTTAGGTACAGATATCAATATATGTACACTAATGTGCCAAAAGAAAGTAGAATAAATTTTATTGCTTTCTTTGTTCTCTTTTATCTTCAGCACTAAATTTTATTAGGATATTATATGCAAGCGTCACAGTAAATGAAAAGCATGTCAGTAAATGGACTTCATTCTGGGAATGCTGGACTGAGTTCTTTCCCTCAAGCAGTTAGTACAATTTCATATTAAGTGTCTTCCATACAGCTGTAAACTTGTACAAGTGCATTATGTCTGATGGAACTGTTAAGAGTCAGATGCAATAATATATCAGCACTTAATGTTTTTATAGATTTCAAGCTCTAGTTAGAAAATCAATAACTATTTGCCATATGATGGTCCTATAGTTTACCTAATAGCCAATAAATAAATAGCATCATGTTTTGCCCAAGTAAGGCAAAAATACAAGGCTGCAGAAATAAAGAAAAATCTTATACAGCAATCAGTAAAATGTAGTTTGCCTTAAATAAATCTAACAAAAAGTAAAAGAAAATGTGTAAGCATTTCAATTTCTATTACTCAAATACCAATATCTAGGTAAACTTTATTCAGCAAATAGTTTGATTGTAGTTTTTTTCCCTGAAAGTTAAATGTATAACAAAATGCAGGCTTCAGGGCAGTGAAAAATTAAAAACTGAAAAAAGAATATTCTAAATACAGGACAGCATTTTTCTTCTGCTTACAACATAGTTCATATTTAATGTAGAGGTTCATACAGTGATCATGAAACTTTCATCCTAAAAAAACCGTAAGAAACCGTAGTCCTCTCTTTACACTGTCTCCTGCCACCCCATTTTGAAATAGCCTTCCTCCTGTCAGTGCTGAAGATCTGTTGCTGCTTCTCTCCAGGCCAGCTGCCTCTTTAACAGGTGCTCCCTTCCTTCTCACCTTTCCATTATATACACCAGCTGTATTTCACTACCCTCAATGAGGCAAATTCCATGATTCTGCCTTTTGCTGTACCCTGAAAGAGTTGATGTGCAAGTAGAAAAGTATACTGAAGCTTAGAGAAAAAAACAGATGCTGGTTTAGATTCAATATTTCTTTCTAATGGTTAGAAACTGTGCAGAGAAAAAAAAAAAATCTACCTTTAAATGACTGATACAAACACAGCTGCAATAATAATGCTGAAGTCCTATATGAGTTGGATTTTATTGCTGATTTATTAAATATGGTGCTGTAAACAAGCCCATTTCCATAGCTGTGGGCATTTAGCTTTATTTACTAGAAAACAGCATTTATAACAGACTAACTATCAGATTATTCATAGTTCTAGATCCCTTTGTAACTAGCATTCCATTTATTTTTTTTAAAATAACTGCATTCTAGTCATGATAAATTGTTATAGGTCATTAATTTTCTGTATTAGAACAGTCTCCACAGTCTAGAGCTGATAGGAAGTTAACAGTTGTGTAGCTGAAGTTTCCCTTTGTCTTTCAGTTTTATTAAAGAATACTTCTATTTCTGAAGCACGTATGTGCCCTGATTAAATATGAATATGTCATTTTATCTCTCACTCTATTTTATCTTATACGGATATACATCTATACGCAGACCTAATGCACACCTGAACGTCAGAAATTTGGTATTGTAGGTATGTTTCGAAGGACATATGATTCAAATAGTTTGTGACAACTAATAACATTTTAGCATACTTCCGCTGTGAGAAAAGACAAAAAGCACTGTGGAGTCACTTGAAGTGCTGCTGAATAAATTGACAGATAATGCAAAACCCCATTTTTTTAATAATCAAAATACTTCGTTTGTCATGTCCTTATGTGAGAAAATGTTCTTCACTTCTATTAAAAAAAAAAAAAAAGACAAATACAAACCAAAACTTTTGAATTGCTAGAAAACTCAGAAATTAGAATATTTGTTTTCTCAAAGATAAATGGCAACTTTGAGTTTGTCATTAAATAAAAAAAAAAAAAAAAAATGTTTCTGGTCTAACTCCTTTCACTCCATCGTTTCTTCTTCTTTTCTCCTCCAGCATAATATACAGCTATATTGGTAAGCAGGTGCAACCATGTGAACGCATGCCAGAAAGTTTTAGAAAGTAGCTTGATTTCCTGCTGTTCCTCATGAGAAGTGATATTTGTGTTCATGCACAGAACCTAGGTGAGGAAAAACAAAGACAAAAATAGCGATTATCTTACAAAATGATGATACTGTGAATATTTTCTTTTGAAGGACAGTCATCACTGACAATGCCAATGAGATTGCTGTCAATCTTGTGTCTAGGATATAATCAATTTCCATCCAGAGAATAAATCAGGCTCTGCAGATTGATTCTGCTGTGCTTTTGCACTGGGGATTCTGCCATTATTCTTGCACTGGGACAGGCTCATTAAAGACTTAAGGATAAAAAATATTACCAGAGCCTTATTATATTTCTTAGCTGCTTTACTAGCCACCAATTAATATCTTTATCGCCAGTGGGCCTACCGGTGATATAGTGGCCATGTTTTTCTATTCCCATGGGAAGCTTCCATAAAATGCTTCAAAAAATATGCCAGAAGAAGAGAAACTATTTACTGCACACCATTCAAATATCGAGAAATTAGGAAAAAGAGCATAAGACATGCCGTATTTTAAACTACATAAATATAGTACAGAAAAGTCATATGCTACTTATTTTAATTTTAAAATTTAAATCAACAAGAATAGTCATTCACAAAATATTTTTCCTTTTTTAATGATAAACTTTAGAAGATACCACATGCTACTGTTAATTTTCAGGACTGTTTGCTAATATAACTGGTATGTTAAAAGATTTTTTAAGAGTTTATGTTTTGTAATCATGGGATAATTTATAGAAGAAGAAAATAAACATATATTGTATTTTTCCCTTGAGGTACTTCAGTTACACAGGTAACAGCTACAGATGGTGATGATCCTTCTTATGGGGACAGTGCCCGTCTGCTTTACAGTCTACTTCAGGGGCAGCCCTATTTCTCTGTGGAGCCAAAGTCAGGTACTAAAAATGAACTTGTAAATTGAAGACATTCATATACTAATATAGAATTGTGGCAATCAAAAATGTCTTTCTTAATTTTAAACCAAAGATCAACTCATAATACCCTATAATTGTACATCTTTTCATATTTCCCAGATGTAAAAAAATATCAATTCTTTCTTCCTTTCCCATAGGAAGCTGAAATTCTTTCTATGTAGAAAATTAACAATTTATTTAGCAAATTCTCTTGTTGAAGAAAAGAGTTGGATTCTGAGTACCTCATCCAACAAAAAGATCTAGAAACCCTTCTTAGTTAACAGCTCTATGACATATTATGTGAAATTCCTATCTCTATGTTAGACAAACCACAGATATGTGACATCCCTCCAAAATTTTGATTTCTGAGGAAGAAATATGTTTATATATGGTGGAGGAGATTTATGATGTGTTCTGCTCCCCAGAGCTGTAAGTATGCAGAATGATTTTGTCATTCAGTGTATGTTTCCATAAGTATTAATTCCCAGCATTAGAACAGTTATGCAAATTTAGATTGCAAATTCACAGCTATGTCCAAAGACGCATTTTAAACCTATATTAAATGATTGGATGTTGAGGAAAAATGGTACCATTATACGTTATTATATTATATTTTTCTTTTTTTAGGAGTCATCAGAATGGCTTCCCAAATGGATAGAGAAACAAAAGATCAGTATTTGGTCGTCATCCAAGCCAAAGATATGGTTGGGCAAACAGGAGCATTTTCAGCCACAGCCACTGTTACCATCAACCTTTCAGATGTCAATGATAATCCACCTAAATTTCAACAGCGTGAGTATAGGCTACTTATGGTAGTTGAAGTCTTGAGGAAATTTAGATCTACTATAGCTCTCATGTTCTCTGGTAGGTCTTTTCAGATTAGGTCTGTGCTTTGTCTTCAAAATACAGATTTAAATAGAAAATAAAATTTTAAAAAATCCCAAATAAATGCTCAAAAATTAAGATGAAATTAAAACTTAAAATCAGGCCTGCTGGTTTTATGGCTAGGTTTTGGAGGCAAATGACTTACTAAACTGCTTTCCATACAGTTTGCTCTACCTAGACCTATAAATCTGAGCAACAATATGTTTAGAATATTTTTCACTCACCTTCTTTCTTTGTTTCCTCTATTCATTCTTTGCTGAAGGACACTGTAAGCTTTTTGGCAAATGATGTCACCTCTCTGTCCAGGAATTTTCTATCAGATATGGGAACTGCTGTCTGAGCTGTCAGGAAGAACTAGTAAAATGCAGTTGGGAAGTGCTGCTCTTCACTTTTTTAAAAAAAATCCCCTGCCCCCAGGATCTACCCATCACTGGATTAGGTCCACTGCTCTAATAAAAGCTGAGGCTTTCCCCAACTTTCTGAGACTCTCAGGCCTTTGTAACTAGAGTAGCTATTAACCATGGCAAACCACTAAATTGTGCCAATATTTGTTTCTTTAGGACTCTACTATATGAACATCTCTGAAGGGGCTCCTGTGGGCACTACTGTGGGTAAACTCTTCGCAGAAGACAGAGACATAGGGAAGAATGCAGCCATGAAATATTTCATTGAAGGAGACAGCTCAGATGTTTTTGACATCATTACTAACAATAAGACTCAAGAAGGAATTATCTTGTTAAAAAAGGTGAGATTTCAGAAACCGTCTAAAAAAACTCAACAATAGATACTGGAAAAAACTCTCCTCAATCAAGCTGGATGTTAAAAGAGGCCTATTGCTTTGGATTCTATTTTTTGCTTTCTTAAGGCTTTATGATTTGATTGAAAGAAATATGGGTTTCTTTCAGTTTACACTTTTTAATTCACTCCTGTTACTGCTGAATACAATAGGGTCAGTCAAAGTATCTTAATGTTTCTTTAGCTGTGCAACACACTGGATCTCACTGTGAGAAAATGTTCCATTTCTTCTGTGCATCATCTGTAAATCTTTATCAATAATTGTACACAATATTTCCTTACTTCCAACCCCTCCTGTTAAATTTAACTGAAGCCAGGATCTACTGCAATATTTGATAGGCAGTAGAGGTTTCGTTACGATATAGTTTTGAAAAGACACTAAATACAGTAAAAAAGATAGCCAGTTTATGAATTAAGATATTTAAGAGGCTTTGATATAGTCTGTTTTATTTTGGAATCACATAAGAATATTACTGAGTTATCTGAGTCATCATCTGAAATGTTTGATCTAGTGAAATCCGGGAATCTGAAGAATTGAATGCTTTTCAGTTTGAATGGGATTTTTTGTGTTGGGTTTTTTTTTTTTCCCCTCCTATTTGGATTTATTACAATTCAGGAAGGTATTTATTTAGTATTTATTTAATATTTCTTTTTTTCATTGTTGTTGCCTTCCGGAATTTATTGCCTTCAAAGACTAAATTTTGACATACTCAGCTTAACCCTTACAAAATAACTGATTCAGATTGTCTTTTTAGAAGTAAAGTATAGTGTTCAATAAGGTTATACGTATGTAAATTGGAAATACAAGTACTAATAGAGGAAGTTGTTTTTCTTAGGGCTAACGTTTGGTGGGAAAACTTCTTTTACAGTGTTGCTTAAGTGTAATGTTAAAGCTAGTCTATGTGTAAAAGAAAACAATGGCATAGAACGGTTTAATTTTAAAGTGTTTTTAATATAAAAAAGGAATCTTAGAAATAAGTACTTTTGAAACATTCCCCAAAAAGCGCAGTAGTATTTTGTATTTAATCTCACACTACTTATTTGACTGTCTTTAATCAAATGTGAAGAAAAATATTCTGCATCTCACCTTCTTTCTAAACAGACAGTGGATTATGAGAGCAAGAGGAGATACAGTATTGAAGCAAAAGTTGTAAACAGGTATATTGATGACCGCTTTCTGAAAGAAGGACCGTTCGAAGACAAAACCATTGTCAAAATCAATGTGGAAGATGTGGATGAACCTCCAGTTTTCACCATGGAGAACTACGTGATGGAGATTCATGAAGGGGCTGTGAGTGGCTCACTGGTGGGAACTGTAACTGCTAAAGATCCGGACAATGATGATCGCCCTGTCAGGTACCTAACTTAAAATGTGAACAGATCTCAGATACATATGTAGTTAGGATTTCTGAAGGCTATTTCTGTTCATCACCTTGGTTCATGATTATGGTTAACCATGCTGTCATGATAGCCTAGGATATTCTAAGCATCAAGATTTAACCTTGGTGGGCAGATAAGGACCATAGAGCCTTTCACTCTCTCCCTTATCTATTTGGATGCAGGAGAGTACCAGAAGGGTAGAAGTATGAAAACTCATAGCTTGAGATAAAGACAACTTAATAACTAAAAAACAAAGAAGAAACTAAGAAAAGAACAAAGAGAAAAAACACCACAACCAAACCCCAAGAAAAATAAGTGATGCAAAAGAACCCAAAACTATTGTTTACCACTATCTGACTGATACCCAGCCAGTCCCTGAGCAGCAGCAGCCTCACTCAGTTTTATTGCTGAGCATGAAGTCATATGGTATAGGATTTTCATTTTTTTTCATCAGCTCTCCCTGCTATATCTCCTCCCAGTTTCTTGTGCACTCTAGCCTACTTGCAAGCAGGGTGATGTGAGAAGCTAAAAAGGCCTTGAATCTGTGTAAGTACAGCTCAGCAGTAACTAAAACATTCCTGTATTATCAACACTGGTTTTGGCACCAATCCAAAACACAGCCTCATCCAAGCTACTATGAAGATTAATTCTATCCCAGACAATAATAAATAACAAGTTAGACAATTATCCAACTGCTGATACCTAAGATGAGTTGGAATCCTAAGTGCCAACAGGAGATAGAAAGAATTCATCAAGCACAATTAAAGGTACAATAAAAGAGGAAATAGTTGTGTGTGGGAATTCTAAGATGGAGCATAAGAACCTTTTAACTTCTCAAAGAGGTTTTATTTCCATGAAATAGACTCTATTAGGAACTGTGACATATGATCTTTCTTTTTTCATATGACATGAAAATATTAGTAAATATCCTTTCTATTTGAACCAATATCTTTGGTGTCTTTTTCAGTCCAGTGTCTGGCCTGTGACCAGTGGTTATACTTTAACAGAATGGTATGTATGTATTTACCTGTGCATGTGCATGTCCACATATGGACATAGCATCTGGAGCCTTTTCAGTGAAGGCTCAGGAACACTGGGCTCATTTGCAATCATCTCTTGCATTACAATTTTGTACTCTGCCTAGGTGTCATCTCATTAGAGATAGTTGTCTGTCTTTCTCTATAATGCCCATTCCCTTGACATCAGAGCATGTCAGCAATGATAAAATAGATTTGCCATTATACCTCCACTTAGCTGTTAGTGTTACTCATTTCAGAAGTGGCACTTTTGCTGTTTCTTTTCAACAAAGACATTCACCTGCTCTGTGCCTGACTTAGAAGTAAGAATGAATAATGCATTTCACATTCAGTTCACATTAATATAGATCTGAGACATATTTAGTTTTATAAAAAGAAGAGCTTTGATCTTAGCAGCAGTGAATTTTAAGTGTTTATAAGTGTACATTTTTCATGATTTCTGAATTGTTGCAGCACACATTTATATGTATATATGCACAGCTCTGTTTCCTCACATGAAAATAGCTTTCGATGTTTTTGCCTCTGATGGACCATTTCAGAATTAGGGAATCTCTTTACTTCTTCTGATGCAGGTACTCTATTGTCCACGGCATGAATTTAAAGAGATTGTTCAGCATCGATGAACACAATGGAACAATCATTACAACTAAACCTCTGGACCGAGAGATAGCTTCTTGGCACAACATAACTGTTAAAGCCACAGAAATAAGTGAGTGAGAAATTTAAGGAATGCTGTGTTTTATATACTGTGAATTGTAATTATCCTCTGAATATGTCTTCTTTTAAGCGGAGAATACAAGCTTTTTTCTCATTATATTACGGTTGCTTGCTACATTAAGGAGCATTATTAAAGTGATTAGTTAAATAGAAGTGGAATGTATTTGAGCTCCAAGGTCTTGTGCTCCTTCATAAAAGATGACCTTATAAAAAAAAGAAAGGAAATTGTAATAAGATCAAGACTATAGCACTTTCAAGTTACACTGAAGCATATGAATTACTCCTGCAGTGCGAGATCTTATGTTAAATTAGACCGTGGTTAATTTCACACCAGATTTTTGACTAGTATGAAATTAGCCAGGGTCTAATTTAACACCAGTCAGAAACCTGTGGCTCAAACTAATTGTGAATGTAAGGCCTAAATCAGCTAGACTTCTCTTCAGTGACAATTAAATCTGTGAAGCATCCTTTATAGAGATTTCAACTGTCAGTTTTGTTTGAAAGTCAAATGCAAATTGCCTCTATTTGTGCTTTTGGTGATCTGGTTGCCTTAACTCTGGGACAAAACTCTAGAAAATTAACAGGAACTGATTTATAAAGCATTTTAACACAATTATTAATATTTTTTCAGCTTCTCTGTGAGGTTTAAATATGAGTATATTTTACTTTTCTTGTTGTTGGGCAGGTATTGGTAAAATTGATCTCTGGCATGTTTTTTCGTGTCTTGAATAACACCATGGAAACACAGCAGGATCACTTTGGTCTGAACTTTACTGTTTAGTTAAACAATAAAATAAGAAAGAACCAAATGATACAAATGAATAAGTGTCTCCTGCAGAAAAAGAAAGTGAGTCTTTCACAGTAATGAAAATTATTGTTGAGAAACTAAGCCCTCATTATCCACATATCTGTATTCTTTATTTCTTTAATGAAGATAAGGTCAATGTCTATAACACTGTATTCAGAAGCATTGAAGTTACATCACCTTGGTCTGGGCATACCTGAAACAACGTATAATATGATCGAGTAGCATTTTATTCCTTGAAATATAGTCATAACATATAAGGTGTGTATGAAGCATTTGGTGGATGACATTGTGGCTCACTGAAGTCAAATCAAGATGCCATTACTGTTCATCCACACAAGACACTCACTGCAGCTTAAACAGATATTGAAACTGTATTACAACAACAACCTCCTTCAGGGTCTATTGGCGTCGTAACATTCATAGAGGACAAAAGACCTTTGCCCCAGTTGCAATGACAGGAATCAGAGATTAGTATGAGAAGCTTGTCTCTGTTATTGCAGACTTGTGATGTGGATCATCCTATCCTCATGCCACTAAGATAGCACGTTTTAAAGGTATCCAGAGGTAGATCTAGTTCATTGGGCTTTAAATGTGAGCAGCTGGAATCTGCAATCTGCTGAGTCTTATTCTACATTATTCCTAAAACAGTTCTAGCTCAAGAGAAACAGTTCTAGCTCAAGAGAATCAGTTTCCTTTGAAGAGTTTTTACTTGATCGTAATCAGTCAGCTTCCACCTAGCACAAAGCTGAAGCATAAACAACAGCATGCTAACCATTCATAAGAGGAAGAAATCCTCAAGTCATCAGCTTTACTTAACACTACTGAGTTAGCTGATGATTGTCAATTAATTACTTTAGAAGATGACTATCTGCTTCAGCTTTCTCTCTATTGAACTATAAACAATCAACAGAAATTCCCAATGATAGCAACTGGCTTGAGCTTACTTTGATCCTCATTTTTCTACGTGTCCATTGGAAAAAAACGTATCTGTCATAAGCAAACTTACCCATAAAAGACAACAGTCATTTACTCAATGAGTCTTGCAGAGGTCATTTCATAGTGGGTTCCAGATGCACTACACAACTAAAGAACATACAGCTCTTTAAAAGTTTCAGTCACGGATCATATAATTAATTCAATATTTAATTGTCACAGCACTTTGGTCACATTTTTTTTTTCTTTTGTTGACAGACTTGTAAATGTCCAAATTAGTCCTCTATTAAAGAAAAAAAATGTATCCATTTCCTTTAGGAATTTGCTTTAGTCTATATATTATTATTATTATTATTATTATTATTATTATTATTATTATTATTGCAGTTTTCCTTTTACTGGCTCATCACAATGTCAAGCTTTCTTTAATCCCCTGCAAGTATTGAGTTCTGGTTCATCTCTAGAGACGGTCACCGTTTTTCTTTTCACATAGCTCCAAATTAAGCAAGTTATCAATTTTGTCCCTGGTAATTTAAGCATCAACTTCGTTCTTCACATTGCTCCAGCCTATTCCACTTGAGATATTACTCCCTTAGACTTTGTTTTTAAAATTATGTTCTCTCTCATGGAGATTATGACAAGGAATTTTTCTGCTCTTTGAAAGATCTTTAGCCTGGTGTAAGATACAAGCACAGTAGTTGCAATCAAACTCTGACAACCATTTTGCCATGTAAGGTATAAATGCAAAAATAAGTATTGCCTAACTCTGACAACCATTTTGCCATGTAAGGTATAAATGCAAAAATAAGTATTGCCTACCATCTTCCTAAATTGCAAGCAAAGGAGTCACTCTGCTTCACCTTAAGTTTTCAATAAATAGTTATCAGACACTGATTTTGAGAGTGGCTTTGTATTGTGTTCATCACTCCCAAATCTGTGATTTCAGAAAAACTTAAAACTTATCTTCCAACAGAAATGTGAGAAATACACTTCCTTGTCAGTATAGCATTCATGAATCTTACAAACAAGCAAGTCATGAATAGACCAAGGTAGCTGGATCCTTTCCAGGCCATTTGGTATGTGATTGAAGCCACCAAAGTTTTCACTTTCAATACCAATCCAACCATATCTCTGCCCTACATGTCCAACTGACTTAAGTAAAAGGTGTTAATTAAGGCCTACACTTTTGGTATTATTTCTAAAGGAGATGTGTTCTACTTTCCATATTGATTTTAAAAATAGACTGAGCAGTGTATCATTGCTTATTGTATTATTAAGGATGTTGGAATTCAACAAGAGAAATATCATTCCTAAAAGAAGTATTTTTGAGATGACTGATAGATCATAAGCTTCAGTAAATTAGCACGGATCTCATGATTACACGGAAGGAATAGCAATGAGAAATGGTAGAGTCTCTAGCCTTTTTTCTCTGTTGTACTAGTTTCTCCAGACACCTCCTTTGCCAAAAGACTCAAAGCTATCAGCATACATTTCAAAAAATCAAAAGTTTGCTCCAAGCAACTAGCAGATTGCACATTAAAAAAGCAATAGAAGAATCAACCAAACCCATACGATTTGCAGTGAGGCAGAACGGACTATGTTTTGATTTTCTCTTAAAAATACATTTGACTAGTTTAAGAAAATGCCTTAGAGACTTCTGAACAGATCAGAAACAGTGACACTAACACCTGTATATTTTATGAGTTTTATTGTGACTGACATACTTCTCTTTTAGACAGAGCAGATTAATATATTGATAGATCATAGAATCATAAAATGATTTGGATTGGAAGGGACCTTAAAGATCTTATAGTTATAGCTCCTCTGCCATAGGCAGAGACACCTCCCACTAGATCAGGCTTTTCAAGGCCCTGTCCAGCCGGGTCTTGAACAATTCCAGGGAAACCCATCCTTGAACACTTCCAGAGATGGAGCATTCACAACTTCCCTGGGCAACCTGTTCCAGTGTCTCACTACCCTCATAGTGAGGAATTTCTTCCTAATGTCTAATGTAAGTCTTCCTCCCTCCAATTTAAGGCCATTCATTCCTCCTCATCCTGCCACTACATACATTTGTAAAAGGTCTCTCCCCAGCTTTCCTGTAGGTTCCCTTCAGGTACCGGAAGGCTGCTATAAGGTCTCCCCAGAGCCTTATCTTTTCCACACTGAACAACCCCAACTCTCTCAGTCTGTCTTCATAATAGAGATTCTCCAGCCTTCTAATCATCTTTGTAGCCCTCCTCTGGAGCCATTCCAACAGTTCCATAGCCTTCTTATCTTGAGGATTCTGGAACTGGACGAAATATTCCATGTGGAGTTTCATGAGAGCAGAGTAGAGGGGGAGAATCACTTCACTCGATCTGCTGGCCAGGATACGGTTGGCCTTCTGGGCTGTGAGGAGGTGGAGGACCTTGCACTTGACCTCGTTGAAGCTCATGAAGTTCACACAGCTCCACTTCTCCAGCTTGTCCAGGTCCCTCTGGATGACATGCCGTCCTTCTGGTGTGACAAATGCAACACTTAGCTTGGTGTCATCTGCAAACTTGCTGAGGGTGCATTAAGTCTCAGTCGATAGATACTTAGTATTCCTGGAATATCTTAAAATTATTTAATTCACAGAAAAAATGTCTTCATTTCACCAACAACATGTCCAAATTAATATGAATGTTTCTGTTGCAGCAAAAATTCTTGCCTAATAAATTACAAGACGGGGAAGGCAGACATTTATCGGAGCTGTGCAATGTAAGTGAGGATTCAGTGTGCTGATAGGCAAGACTTCTGATAGGTATTCAATATAGAATCATAGAACAATTTAGGTTGGAAAAGACCTTTAATATCATTGAGTCCAACTATAAACCTAACACTGTCAAATACATCATGTTCCTAAGCGCAATCTACACAAGACTTCTATATGTCTTTTTAATTACCTTCAGTGTATAGCCCGTTGTGGTGCTTCATAATCCTTATAATGAAGACTTTTTTCATAATATACAGTCTAAACCTCCTCTGGCACAACTTTGAGGCCATTTCCTCATGTCCTATCACTTGTTACTTGGGAGAAGAGACCAACAGCCACCTCACTACAGCCTCCTTTCAGGTAGTTGTAGGGAGTGATAAGTCCCCTTTAAAACTCCTATTCTCCAGGCTAAAAGACCTAAGTTCCCTTAGTCACTACTCATAAGACTAGTGCTTCAGAGTCTTCACCAGCTTTGTTGCCCCTCTCTGCGCACACTCCAGCAGCTCAATATCTTGCTTGTTAGGGGCCCAAAACTGAACACAGTATTCGAGGCATGGCCTCACCAGCACTGAGTACAGGGGTATGATCACCTCTCTATTCCCACTGGTCTTCCTATTTCTGATATAAGCCAGGATGCTGCTAGTTTCCTTGAACACCTGAACACACTGCCAGCTCATATTCAACAGACACCCTCATGTCCTTTTCCACCAGGCAGCTTTCCAGCCATTCATCTCTAAGCCTGTAGTATTGCATGGAGTTATTGTGACCCAAACACAGGACCTGACACTTAGTCTTGTGGAAATTCATGCAACTGGCCTCAGCCTATTGATCCAGCCTGTCCAGATTCATCTGCAGAGCCTTCTTACTGTCAATCAGATGAATGCTCACAGCCAACCTGATGTCATCTGCAAACTCACTGAGAGCATACTCTATCCTCTCATCCAGATCATTGCTAAAGTTATTAACAGGCCTCAATACTGAGCCCTGGGGAACACCACTTGCTATCAGCCACCAACTGGATTTAAATCCATCCACCAGAAAATTTTTGTCCCAACCATCCAGCCAGTTTTTACCCAGTGAAGAGTATGCCTATCCAAGTCTTGAGCAGTCATTTTCTTGAGGAGAATGCTGTACCTGCAGATCTTCTTTCCCTTGGTTTCAGGTGACATGCTTATAAATATTTTTATTACATTAAAAAATAGTCTTCTTGGCCTACTATCCACACAGATTTTATACCATGAAACTAGTATAGATAGCTCTGGCTTTAGCAATATAACCTTGTGTAAATGCAGTAAAGGCAGGGAAAAATGCTTCCTGTTAACAGAGTTTATTTTCCTTTTCATATGGAAATATGTGACATTGACAACGCTTATGGCTTGAGCCACAGTAATAATAAAATATAATAAATTATAATAAATTATAATAAAGTATACTTGTCTAACAGAAACAGTACAACTTCCATGAGCACAAAATGCTCAAGAATTAAACCTATTGTGCAAATAATACTTGGAACAATACTGTAAACTGAGTCTTTAAAATCTGTCAGCAGTAATGCATTAAAGATGCCCGGGCAAAATCAGCCTTCTTTGCAAATACGTTTTTGGAGACCAGTGGATAGACATACTCTGTTGTTACAAATTCAAAATGTCAGCTTTCTGTCTTAGCTAGGGTTGGGTATTAGTGTCCATTGCAATTATTCTTTGTCTAGCAGTAGCAGAAATATTTTAAATGCATGTCAATTTTGGAGAAATTGTCTCCCAAAGCTTCAAAATTTCAAAATAATAAAAGAGGAAGAGCAAGAGTATTTCTTAAAGGACTGTGGACAATAATTGTGGTTTCAGTGATGTTAAGTGATGTAAGAAAGCACAGCCAGCTCCTCCAGCAGCTCCAGCCCAGGATCCTCCTGCCCAGCCGCTTGAGCCTAGCCTGGTGCTCAGGGTCCTGAGGCTTCTGACCAGGCTCAAGAATGTTTCTGATGTTTCAGGTTTTCAGGTTCAATCGGTAACAATGCTGAAAGTATGTCCCAGGGACGAACACACACAGAGACACAACACTGACGTGGCCAGTCACACAGACTGCCACAGACAAAGTGCTGCAACTACATACAGAATTCACACGAACTACAAGGACGGACAGCCATGTTCCTTCATCCTCTTCAGCTGAAAAGGCAGAAGGTCAAGGGTGCAGGCACGTACACACCACTTTCCAGGTTCGCAAGCACAAACATACTCACAGGTCTCTTCAGTACCTGCACAGACCCTCTATTCACCTGGTACCCCTGCCCAGATCCCAGGTCTTGTTATCCGCTTTGTAGGTCTCCAACTCACCAGCCAGTCCATGCTCAATGCTTACTGTCAAACCATTAGTGTTAACACACTTGTCCCTCAGTCACCCACACTTGCAAGTTCCCCCTGAGTGTACCAGCATGGACCTCCTGAGCACCTGGCCTGGACCCATGGACCCCCTACTCACTGTCTAGCTTCAAGTTTACTAGTGAAAGCACATGAACAATCCCCACTCACACCCAGTTTGAGCAAGATACAGTCACTCATCTCCTACACCCTCTGGTCGCTCCAGTAGCTGTCACCAATTTTCACTAACATACACACAGGTCTTGCCAGTAGCTGGCACTATATAGTCCATACAGCACACATACACATGCAATGATAATAAGAGAGATAGCTAAGAAAAGATTTAACAGGAGGATGTAAGACAATAGGCTGACTGATTATCAGACATGGGGTTCAGCCTGACAAGCATGCTGACTGCCCCTGTTTTATATGAAACCGGATCTTTTGATACCCTATCTGTCTGATCCTTCTTTTTACCTTCCTGTACATTCCCTATAGATCTGTACAGTTCCATTGATTCCAGTGCCCCTTTGGGCCTGGAGTCCCTCTGGTTTGCAATCCTATAAGCTGCAAAGTCCAGATTGATCTACCTGGAATTGTTGCTCCGTGTTTTCTGGATAGCCCATCAATTCATTTTGAGGTTTCTTTCTTGTCATTGTCTCCACATTAGCTTTGTCAGGTCTGTGACTTGGTCTATTTTGTTTCTATTTTCCCCTTTTTCTCCCTCTGCTTCCCAAGATCATCTGTCTGATAACCTCACAGGAATAAACTTCCTCACAGTCTCATTTGCCTTCATTAGTTATTGTGTCTGAGAAGGTTTGGTTCTCATTACCACCACCACTACCCCCTTTATCATTTGTCCTTTGGATTTGTGTCCCTCTATGTATTTGTTTATGGCTTCCTCCTTTTCTTATTAACTCTTGTTGAATTGAATAAATCTTAAACCAAAGACTCTCAGAGGAGCAGACTCTCCTTCCATGTTCACTTATACATGACTAGTACAGTAAACTGTTCTGAGCGAACAAAATCTCATCTAGTTTCTTCAGGTTGCTTTTTATTTTTCACATTTTAATCTGTTTCCACCTTGGTAAGTGAAAGAGTGAACAAATCCAAACCTTTACGTGAAATATCCTTATATATTTAAAGATATACTACTATAACAATGTGGTGGATTGGTGAAAAAATGAAAACAACACCAAAACTCCACCACCTTTTGTAAAGAGAACCTCAGCAAAGAAAGAAAATTCCTTTTTTATATATGTATGGGATATAGTTGAACTCGTTAAAAAGTATTAACTTAAAATGTTTCTGTAGGTCTTAATGACTATTTTCTTCTCTGCAGAATACAAGCAAAATTTTCTAATGTTTATAATAAGTTTAAAATACGCAGTAGATTATAATTTTTGATTTCTCACTTTTTTTTAAACCATTAGGAAATCCTGAAAAAAAATCAGAAGCAAAAGTGTATATCCAAGTTCTAGATGTTAATGATCATGCACCAGAATTTGCTAAATATTATGAAACATTTGTTTGTGAAAATGCAATTCCTGGCCAGGTAAGTGTGAAGACGTTAGCCATCAGTTTTCTAATTACTATGAAGGTTTGGTCTGAGATGTTACTATTTCCTTTAATACTGATCATTGTGGTATTATGAGCATAGACTGTCTTTTGTCTACTTCCAAGGCTAGTTCTGTTGATATAGATATAGGTTGAAATATGGATTTCAGAAGACTGATATGTATTTTCCTCCCTTTAAAAGAAATTGCTACATGGCCTTGTTTGACTACTAAAACACGCAACAGGGAAATACAGGCAGAAACTTCTGAAAAGAAACCCACAGATTTGATTTGTGTTTATCTCACAGAAGTTAAAACTAGGCCTAATATTTACAGCAATAACGTAACGTAGTCTGGAAGAACAAGACTTAGACTATGTTCCAAGTAGATTCATTGTGGTTTTGGGTTAGAAATCACTTATTATGAAATGAATTAAAACTCTGTCTAGTTCAGCAAAAGATCTTTAAGTCATACCCCTTGCAACACTTTCCACAGCTGGCAGCTTGTAGGATTGCCATATTCAGCAACTGTCCCTGGAGAGCTTTTTCATTTCCTACTCACTCGCCAGGCGAATGGAGTCACATCAGTCAGCTGTCCTAAGCCTCCAGGTATGCTGCTGACTCTCCATTTTCCTCCACCTACTTTCCTCTACAGCTTTACTTTTTTTTTTTTTTTAAGTGATCCAGTTCTGCAGCCTAAGCCCCAAAAGATTTAATAAGTGTGCTGCCAGATTCCACACAGGATTCTAAAAGAAAACTACAAAAAATAAAAAAACGATATTCAAAGCTTAAAAAAAAAAAGTATGAACTAAGTGACAACAAAAGCAATAACAAAAAAAGCTTTAGACAGAAAAATCTATATGTGTTTTCACCACTTTAAAGAATTCTTTTGACATATAAAAAGAGGCCTTTGGGATATCTGTGATGGTTCCATTCAAACGTTTTGTTATGTTTTGATTTCTGAATCACAGAGCCTTTCTTTTTACACCAGCTTGGTGTACTTTGACCTTGATTAGTTTGTAGTTAAATAAGACTTTCTCTGAGCAAAAGTAATTTCTTTCTATTTCCTTACATACATTTGTATATTCCTGTATCAGCAGCTGGTTTGTTTGTTTTCCACTCTGCACAGGCTACCTCTGGTTTAGAGGTGCTTGGAGCAAGCCAATTCCTTTGGCCTTTGGGTAACTCATTGGCAGATCAAAGTGCAGGTATTAAGTTAAATGCCACTTTGTGTTCCTTGTCTTCAAGACACCATGACTTAAATACAGAAGCTTATAAAATGGGAATTTCTAATCTGTGTTTTGGACTTGCATACGATATAAAAACCCGGGTGATTTATTTCCTGAGGTTTTCAATATTCCATAGTTGCTTACTGATAAACAATGTCTATGTACTAGCCCATTAATGGCTACATTTCAATAACAAAATAAAAACATACATATAAAGTATTTTCAGAATGAGTGGAGAAAATATGACAGTGTAAAGAACAGTACTATTAATAATAACAAACTTTTGGAGCTTAAAATTCAGAATAGTTCATGTTTAAGATTGTAATATCTGAATGAGGAATCAGTAGGTTATTTTTCCCACTTTACAGACAGGCAAAATGTTGCTCTATGTTGGGTTGGGGTTTTTTACTTTTACTTCATTTCTATAGGCTTTCTAGAGTCACAGGCATCTTTAATTTAGCCTTTGGAAACCATGACTGTAGTGTTAAATAATCTCATTAACAAATTATCTTAGGAAGAACAAGGAGAAATTACACTAAAGTACATAATTATCACAGTCAATGTTTACAATACTTTATTCAGTGTTTATGATTTGAAACAAAACTGAAAGCTGATGTATCCGCTTCAATGTTCTTTTTTTTTTACTTCTTACTCAGAGGAAGAAAAGGTACTATATTCTCCTCATCAAGAAGTCAGAACGTTCAAAAATAATTTTATAGAAGACTTGGTTTTCTACTAAATTACACAATTTATTTTGTCCTGTCACTGGGCATTACTGAGAAGAATCTGGCCTCATCCTCTTGACACCTGCCACTTAGGTATTTGTAAGCATTGATAAGATCCCTCACTTAGCCTTTCCTCGTAGGAGAGATGCTCCAGTCTCCTGCTTATCTTCGTGGCCTGCTATTGGACTCTTTCCAGTAGTTCCTTGTCATTCTTGAACTGGAGACCCCAGAACTGGACACAGTACTCAAGATGTGGTCTCAGTAGGGCACAATAGAGGGGGCAGATAACCCCCCTCAACCTGCTTGCTACACTCTTCTTGATGCATTCCAGGATACCATTTGCCTTCTTGGTCACAAGGGAATATTGCTGACTCATCATCAACTTGTTGTCTCCCAGATCTTCCAGGTCTCCCAGGTCCTTCTTTACAGAGCTGCTTTCCGGCAGGTCAGCCCCTAACCTGCACTGGTGTAGGGGGTTATTCCTCCTGAGGTGCAGTATTCTACACTTGCCTTTGTTGAACTTCATTAGGTCCTCTCCACCCAACTTTCCAGCCTACCCATGTCTCACTGAATGGCAGCAGAGCCTTCTAGTGTAGCAGCCACTTCTGCCAGTTTTGTATCATCAGCAAACTTGCTGAACGTATAACTCAATTCCAAACAGCAAAGGAATCTACTTACATGTTATGAGCTGAGATCAAAGCTTATGTAGATATTCTACCACATTTCAGTTTCTAAATGAGCTATCTCTAGCTAGCTAGCTGAAAAAAATAAGATGAGAGATATCCTCAGGGATATTCCACACCTCTCAAACTCACTTGCTTCCCTGATCTCAGCTGAGTTGTAACTACTTTTGTGGGATATGCCAAAATACATTTGCATCTCGCAGCTTAGAGTGTCTGGGTGAAAGGAAGGAAGGAAAAACACTGCAGAAAGAAGGACACTGTAAAAAAAATAGTTTTCTTACTTTGATTACTTTATGCTGGTGTCTGCCTGGTTTACAATAAAAACAACATAGAATTTTGTGGCAAATAAGTTATGTTTACATTGCCTTAGAGTATACTAGGTAAGATATAGGATGCGAAACACGTGAATAAAACTAATTTTTGTGCTAATGATCAAAGCTCAGAGGCACCTAACAGTAGCATTAACTTGGAGAAGAATATTTGTTTTGAAGTTTTCTATTTTCTGAAAAAAGATATAAAAAATATTTGGCTGCTTTTATTCAATGAATGTTGACCTTCATGTCCCTGTATGGTGGTTTTGTGAAAGTTTCAGACGTGTTTAGCCTAGTCTCTGGAAAACACTCAGACAGAAGGATTACATCCCAGTCTGTGGGATTGTAATTTGAAATTGGACAATAAAAATGAAAGAAAAGAAGATAGATTTTTTTTTTCACACAATTCAAAATCCATTCTTCATGTTTATTAGACATTTTGAGTGGATTTTTCACTGTCTGTTTCATGTTGCAGTTCTGTACTGCCCTATAATCCAAGTCACCTGTATATTAACTGCAACTAAAGTTTTCTTTCGCATATTGAATGACCACTTTGACTGTACCACAAGTATTAAGCACATTTCCAAAATAAATCAAGCACAAAAGTTGTTGTGAAAAATAGAATTCTATCTTTCTACAGCCATAGCTAGTATCAGATTTAATAGGACAATGTTAATAATATATCCAAACCCAGGATTCTCTTTTAATTGGATTTTTTGATTTTACAACTGTGTTTAGATAAGTTATATGATGACCACAATGTGATATTAATTGTTTATAATTACTCTTCCTGTATGTGTAGAGTAACCACCAACTGTTGAATTCTAGAAACAATATATTATAAAAATAATCAGGACACAAAATGGATCCAATCTGTCTCAATGGCAATACTGGAGACATCTCAGCTTAATTCCAAAGATATTAATAAATTAACTCAGAATGAAACTGAAACTTGAAAATTTGAAGTAATTTATATCAAATGTCTCAGATTATATGTAAGTAAGCTGACCATCCAGAATGTATCTATTTTTATGTGCAGTAATTTCAGTCTTTTTTGTGGATATTGATCTTTCTTCATATCATGCAGGAAACAGATTTCAGCTGAAGACAGGTCACAGTAGATACATTCTGAATTAATGCTGTTTTCTCTACTGCATATTTATTCTGGGAATTCTGTGTTCCTGCAGATTGTGGATCACGCACGGAGTGACTTTGATTTTGCAGTTGTTTAGTAATTTTTATTAAATCCAAAAAAGTGACTACGTGTACAAGGAACTTTGAGTCAGAGATAAGAAAAAAAACCTAAACTGATTTACTCATTACTTAGTTTATAATAAAATAATCATCTGTTTCAGTGAAACTAAAGTTTAGCCATTTGATATTGTTTCTCCACTTAATTAATTGTTGACAGAAGAAAAGATAGGTAATCTTTAAGCAAATTTTAGTGGTATACAATTAATGATGAAAATAAGGAGTTTGCTAAAAGAGATCCTTTCTAACAAACCATGATTTTAAATTGTTTTGCTATTAGAGAAATTAAAGTGATGGGTAAATAAGCCAATATTTATTATTTCACCTTTCTATGTTCTCTTCATCTTTTACGAAAAGCATAATAGCATTTCTTTTTAAAGTTAAAAAGGAAAAAAATAGTGAGGGCATTCCTTATAATATAAAAATATGGTGAAGCTGAGAAAACACCAAATATTCTGGCAGGCCTTTACTCTAAGCTACATCTGGAGGTGCACTGAGTGTAACTTTGACATTTTGAAGCAGTGGGCACAGTGACCCGTGGAAAATTCCTTCCAAATTAATTGGCAAACCAATGGAAGTGATCTATCTGGACTTCCGTAAAGCCTTTGACACTGTCCCTCACAACATCCTCTCTCTAAATTGGACAGAGATGGATTTGATGGATGGACAGCGTAGTGGATAAGGAACTGGTTGGATGGTTGTATTCAGAGAGTAGTGGTCAATGGCTCAAAGTCGATATGGGGATCCGTGACGAGTGGTGTCCCTCAAGGGTGCTGTTCAATATCTTTATCAATGATAATGATAGCGAGATTGAGTGCATCCTCAGCAAGTTTGTGGATGACACCGAGCTGATTGGTGTAGTTGCCACACCGGAAGGATAGGATTTCACCCAGATGGACCTGGACAGACTGGAGAAGTGGGCCTGTGAGAACCTCATGAGGTTCAACAAGTCCAATTGTAATGTCCTGCACCTGTGTCAGGACAATTCTTGTTTTCAGTACACGATGGAGGATGATGCGTTTGGGAGCAGCCCTGCAGAGAAGGACTTGGGGGTGCTGGTCGATGAGAAACTCAACATGAGCCGGCAGTGTGCGCTCGCAGTCCAGAAAGCAAACTGTATCCTGGGCTGCATCAAAAGAAGAGTGGCCAGCAGGTAGAGGGAGGTGATTCTGCCCCCTTATTCCTCTCTTGTGAGACCTCATCTGGAATACTGTGTCCGGTTCTGGAATCTTCAACGTAAGAAGGATATGGAGCTGTTGGAATGGGTCCATAGGAGGGCTACAAAGATGATCGGAGGACTGGAGCACCTTCCATACGAGGACAGGCTGAGAGAGTTGGGCTTGTTCAGCCTGGAGAAAAGAAGGCTCAGAGGAGATCTCATAGCAACCTTCCAGTACCTGAAGGGGGCCTGCAGGAAAGCTGGAGAGGGGCTATTCATAATGGCTTGTGGTGATAAGATGAGGGGGAACAGGCACAAACTGGAGAGGAGCAGATTTAAACTCGACATTAGGAAGAACTTCTTCACCATGAGAGTAGTGAGACACTGGAACAGGTTGCCAAGGGAAGTTGTGGATGCCCCATTCCTGGAGGTGTTAATGGCCAGGTTGGATTGGGCGTTTGGCAGTCTGATTGAGTGGGATGTCCCTGCCCATAGCCGGGGAGTTGGAACTAGATGATCTTTGAGGTCCTTTCCAATCCTAACTGTTCTATGTTTCTATGTTTCCAGCAATGGAAACAGTCTGCTTGGAAAAAGAAGGTAAATAAGCCCCACTCATTATAAACTGCTTATTTTTCAAGAAAAAATGAGTGAATTTAACTCAGGTTTAAAGAAATGCACATTTTAAATTGACTGCTGAATTGTTAAAGCTTCCTGATTAATGAGACCTGAAATAAGAAATTTTACAGCAATTAAATTTAAACTGTTATAAACTTGCAAAAGCAACACATCATTCACTGTATTTTCTTTGTTTACACACTAAAATGTAGGTGTTTTTTAAAACTTGAGTCACAAACAGTAAGAGCAGTTTTTCAGTTTGCGATGCCAGTTTCCCCCGCAAAAGGCTTGAATCTCCTAGGTTATGTACTAAAGCCTAGGAAACAAGAAAAAAAGAGTTTCCTTTTCTCTGGGTGATTTTTCCTTTAGAGTCAGCAAAATCGGAGCTGCCAATTGCGTTCTGAATATTTTATAGAATCATCTGGGTTTTGCTGAATCTTAGTGGAAATGATACAGTAAGATATAACCAGTAAGGGTTTGTCTTACATTCTGAATATACCTTTGCTTCTAGAATGAAGCCTTAGGGGTATGTGAACGCACCTAGAATACCCACAGGAATCTTAGGTTTGTGTAGAACAGCACAGTACAAATCAAAACAATGGAAGGTGGTGGGTGTTTTTTTTTCCCAGTTAGATACATACTACTCAGAATTATAATGATAGGATCATATATAGATAAAATATATATGGACAGATACATTCTGTATGTGAGCAGGTAGAAGTCAGTAATGAAAGAGAAAAACAGTGTCTAATTCTCAACTGTAATAATTTTATGATTTTCAAACATGATAGACTGCTACAAATATACTTTCTGAAGACATTGATAATAGCTGGATAAGTAATCATTAACCAGAATAAATACTGTAAGTAGAAAAATCATATATATCATTAAACTTTTCTTTTTTGTATTTACGTAAGCAATTCTCTGCTAAGTAACTAAACTAAAAAATGTTTAAAAAATTAGATGTAGCTAAGCTGTCTTTGTAGATTACTATATTACTGTGCATATCTCTAGCTTGAGAGACTCTGAATTGTATGCACAAATGTACATCCATAGAAAGCTTTTTCTCAGCTGCAGCCATGCAGATTTTACTAGAAAATCATCAGCAAAAGGAAACAGTCTTTTTATCATTTTTTTTTTCATTTATATGACAAGGTATTATCACGAAAATGTGCCATTGTTCCTATTTTAGACTAGATATATAGTTTTGTTCTCTATTATTGTTCATATTGAGCATATTCTGAGAACTATACTCCCTTATATAAATGGATTCTATGATTTATTATTAGTTAATATTAGGGATCAGTTACTGCTCTTCACTGATTTCTTGACCTGCATGCCTATACCTGTGTTTGCATCACCTTAGCTATTTCGTTTGCTTTGAGGAAATTGCCTCAAGAAGCTTCATCCTTTGTGCAACTGTCACCAGGTATATCACTGAACAATCACTCCTCTCATTAGTGGCAACAAAAAAAAATCTCAATGATTTTCACTTTTCCATAGAGAGAACGTACAGATTGGCATAAATATAAAAAGGGCACAGTGCTAAGAATACAAAGCTTCTGGGGTTGAGACACATTTTGCACTCTGCTGTGATGATTTCATCAAATAGTTGCTTGAAAAGAAAAAGAACGTATGCCAAAGTCTTAGATCTTTGACCAAAAAATGGTTTCATTAGGAAAGTGTTCACAAAGGCACAAATAGAAAGCTGTAGTTACTTCCATTGATTTAATACTTTGCTTTTAAAGCACTCAGATATTGCATCCAGATGCTGTCCGCTTTCAGGAAACTTGAGGCTTCAAGTCTTTTGGGAACAAATATCTACAAGTTATAAGATGTGTGATAAAAGAGACCAAGTTCAAATTGGATGCTTTTCTGAAAGTTAGTGAGCTTGCCTCAGTTTATTTTCCTCCTTATTGGTAGAGATACTCATTAAAATATGCTGATGACCAGGTCATTAAATATTACTGATAAAAGTAACATATTATTTGGAATTATAACTGTTATATTTTATTTGACTATCTGGTTTGACGCATTTGTAAATTAAGGCTCATCTGATTTCTTGAGAAAAAACAGTCAAGAAGTTCCTTAACCAATCTAATTATAATATGCAGAATCAAAAATTCAGCACATGAACTTGTCACCATATCTTACTTAGCAGAGTAAAAATGTATCAGTGAATTGAGGTTAATGATCTTGTGGGCCTGAAGGAAATGGATTTTGTATACAGGGATTTGTTCACATGTAGAATGCTATACTTTTCATCTTGAAAAAAAAAGGACCAAACACTACGTACATGCCTACTTTTTTCTTTTATGGAAACTTCATTTACCCTTTGCCTTTTAAACAAGAAAAGTTTTTACATTTTTACAAGATTTTAATGTCTGCCTCTTCAAACAGATGAAAAATCAAAGCAGAGTGTTTGCAGAATAGAGGTCTCAATGAGACTGTGTGGGAGGTGTGTATTCGTCATTGCACAACACGCATTCAAGATGTATTCACAATTACATCTCACATCAAGAGTTTAATATACTTGATATATGTTTTTGTGGTTTTAAAGGACAAGTAAATATTTTTATTGTTAAAAAATTCTGTTTATCTGTGTTTCCAGCTAATTCAAAGCATCAGTGCAGTGGATAAAGATGACTCAGAAGAAGATCACCATTTTTTCTTCTCATTGGCTCAGGAGACCACAAACAACTCACATTTTACAATCAAAGATAATCAAGGTGGTGTCATTCCTGTAGCTCTTTAATACTATCCTAATAATAGATGTATGCTTCTAGTGATCCTCCAATCACCAATTTTATAAAAACTTCCACTTAAGTAGAAATTGCTGATAAAAGACATGAACATTTCATGAGCTGCCTTTCAGACAGTAATTCAGTAATACTAAGCAGTTTATTCACCTTTTTCAGCTAAGTAAAAAATAGCCAAAGACAGTTTTATTTCAGAGAAAAAAAATCTGGGGTGAACAATACACTGTTATTCCTTAAATTTCAATTTATACCTGTTATTTCTTAATGTTGGATATGGTGGGAAACACCAACTTTCTGATAAAATTATAGATTTGTCTAGGAAACAAGATTGCCAGAAAGAGGAGACTGGTGTTAAATATCTGTTACTTCAGCAATAAACAAGAGCAAAATTAAAAACACTGATAAATAAAATATAATTTTATTTCGTTGTATATTTTGAAGTACATACACTAATTAATACATCACAAAATATTTTCTAGGTGTGCTTTATTGTTATTCAGAACTAATATTGACTGAAAATGATACAAAGTGTGATATAGATGGATATTAAACAAAATCTGTTTGAGGTGAACACGTAAGTGCAATATCTGATGGAAATGCAGGGAGGATGGCCACTTACAGTCAGTCTGCTGACTCTACAAAGAAGAGATTCTTTAGATTCAGCTAAAGTACACATTGCTCTTATTGACTTTGCTAATTATTTGAATGTTCTGGCTAGGTGAATAAATCAATGGAAATAAGTTTTGGAAAGTTCAGACTGTTAAGTGCAAACTACTTATCTCAATATCTCCAAAGTTAGTTAATGTATAAATATGTTTCATTTCCCAGCTTCATTAAGGTCTCAGTGCCAGGAAGAGATAACTTGTTACATTAAGGTCAAACTGTGCACAAGCCCCAAGACTTTCTTTCCTCAGCTCATTCTGCAAAGTCGAAGCAGAGTCACATACAGGGCAATGCATCCAGTTCCTTTTGGTGGCTATTGATGGGGAAAAAAACCAACCTTGTATAATATGATAGGGTCCGCCCTCAGTAGAAAGGGCGGACCCTATCATTTCGTAGAAATGACTAGGTGAATTGGGACAGTCCTAGGCAAAAGCAAAAGTGAGGCAACAGATCTGGAGCATTTTATGTCAGAATTATTTCCTGAATTGTGACAGAAACCTAGGAGAACTTAAACGTAAGGGAGTTAACTTCAGTAGATTATTTGGACAGAAGTATCATACAGATAAGCGTAGAAACTATTTTTTTCTACTTATACGTGTGCACACATGCACTAATTCGCCCTTGCATAATACAAAATTTTGACATGTAGACTGTTATAGATTTTTCTTCTTTCCATTATACACAGATTTAGACAAGGCTAATTTGTTTTGCAGCAGGCTAAAGTTCGTATTTGAATTAGTCGAAATGCAGCAGGAGTTGAACTTAAGCTGCTTACTGAGTTTTGGACAGAACTAATTTCTAAATACTATTAGTTAAATGCAAAGCAAGGGGGGAGCCTCTAGCATTCTTTCTCTTATTTAGATAGTAAGAGTTCAGTTAGCTCCAGGTTTTTAGTCAGGGAAAGAAATAAAAGACAGCTTTAGTGGACATTTTTCTTGCTTTCTCTTCTTTTTCTTGTCACCTGTTTTCTCTTTGTGCTGCCAGACACACTTTTGAGCTTTTTGATTGGTAAACTATCTGTATTTTGTTCTGGTTCGGTTGTTGTTAAAAAGTGATAAATGTATTTAATGCATAATAATTTATCTTCTAGATAACACAGCTGGAATTTTCACAGCAAAAAGTGGGTTCAGGAAGGAAGAACAATTTTATTTCTACTTGCCAATCTTAATTCTGGATAATGGAATGCCACGACTAACAAGCACAAATACTCTTACTGTCACTGTCTGTGACTGTGACATCGAAGTTAACACCTTCTACTGCCGATACGGAGCTTTCCTGTATGCCATGGGCCTCAGTACAGAAGGTTTAGTTGCTATTTTGGCTTGCATACTAACACTCCTAGGTAAGTACGAGTATCAGAAATGACTTTTTTTCTTTTTACAGTAAAATTGATTAAGTGACAAAGATGTTCCCTCTACTGGAAGGCTGAAAGTACAGTGCTATTTAGAAAAAAAAAAGTGCAATAAGGCAAATATTTCATTTTTTTTTTGTTTTAACTGTAATTCTTCCCCCAACTCCATTTTTCAGGAAAACTTGAATTCTGACACAATGTCCTAGAAGCTGGTACTAGTTGAGGCATAGTCCTACTAGTCTATATCAGCTCAAAGTCTGTACTGATCTCAGGTAAACCTGAGGACAACATTACACAAGGAAATTGGCTAGTATAAGAATATATTAGACAGATTAGTGCCCTCCTTATTCTGCCTTAGGTATACCAAATGCAGAGGTAAGATCAATACAAAACAATAAAAGAAAAAGAAGAGTTTATACTCTCAGAAAGCAATTCCAGAAACAAACACGTAATTTCTCTGTCAACTAATAAGATGTCATCTCCAGCCTTTTCTCCAAATGTTAGGCATCTCCTTTTTTCCTCTCACAGGACACCTAATTGACCTCTATTACATTCAGGAGCTTGTGCATATGAAAAGTGAGTTTGTGAATGTTTTAAAAGCACAGGAGCTGTGCTTATACCTCAGAGAGGGGTGACGAATAGGTGGCACATGGTACTCAAAACCAGCCACTCAAGTCTGGCTCTTCCACCAGTGCACGGGGTTATGGCTACTGCAAGACATATTATATGACAGTATTCAGGAAAACAGCTTCTTCGCCTGGTGAAGCATGCAGATGTCGCTTCTAAAATGCATTTCCTTTTTTTTTTTTCAACAAATGGATATTCCTGTGGTGTTTGATGAGTGATTTGATGAAACTGACACATTATAACAGCTGGCACACTGAACTAATCATTCCCCAAAGGCTAAGTATCCATACTGAAAATCTGTACCTATCTGAGTTAGTGAGGTCAAGGTATGGTACCTCCTGAGGCCAGGAAAGAAAGAAAAGTGATGAGCTGGGTAGGTTTGTTTTCCAAGGCAAAATGACTGATCTTAGAGCTTCATCACAATTCGTGGTCATAAACCTCAAGACAAAATGCAGTCTGATGTCACGAAGCAACCAAGAAAAACTTCCAAATTTGTGTTGCTTGTGTGATAATATAGCATATCACACTATGCCATATCACCATATATTTCATAAAATGCAATATCTAAATATACCACAAAGCTATTAATGAATTATGCTAGCAAAAACTTTTTTTTTTCACTAATGATATTACAAATAACTCTGAAACAAGAAAATGAAGATAAAAACCAGGATTTCACTAAGCAGCGTATTATCAAATTGTCATTTTAAGTTATAGAAACCTAGTATAAATTGCTATTCAACAACATTCTAAAAAAAAATAAAGATAAATACAATCAGAATCAAAACAGGAAAACTATAGCATGATATCTAGCTACTCAAATATAATGTCTGAAATGAAAGACATTATAATAACAGAAATTAAATTGCCTTAAGAAACAAAAACTTTCACAGAAATTTATTCTCTTAATGTATTTGTTAATGAGAGCAAATACAATAACAGTATTTTAAAACTCTTACAACACTGAAAGAAATACAAAAGAATTTTAAGGAAATCTTTTTTTTTTTCCCATATGAAGTCAATCTAGGTAAAGAACTTCCTTTTTTTCTACTCTCATTATACAATATGACTTCTACCAGTCTATAAAAAAAAGCTTACAGCATTAAGCGTATCATCATTAACCAAAAGAAAGCTGAATCTTGAAAATGAAGCTTGTAGGTCTATTCTGATACTGTATTTTGATCTGCCATAGTAGGAAGAGAAGATAAGAAAGACAACTTCAACAAAGCTAAGGGAATTATTTTGACTTTACATCAGGGAAAAGAAGAAATTTTACAAGTTAAAAATTACCCATATTCTGCATTCTGTCCACAAGTTTATGGCTTATTTTCCAAGCATAGAACAGAATAGAAAGTTTCTTTATTTCCTTTTGTGCCTTTGATCTCCTAACTGAATCTCTTCGTGAGAATTCACTGAAATTTCTCCACAAATGGAACCCTGTAATTTAGTCCCACAGTTAACTGAGTCACCCAGAAGCAGCACATGTACCTGTTATTTATGTGTCAACATCTTCACATGGCTTTGGGTTCTCAAAATTAGATGACATGCAGCAAATTATAGAAACAGAATGGCTTACAGAAATAGACACGTGTTTTCCTTTATCCCTAGGATGTCCTAGTTCCCCTGCTTCTGTCTCCTGGTTTCTAACAGAGAAAACAGGAACATGTGGTTTGATCTGTCGTTTCTAGTCTTACATGTGCTCTCAGAGTCACTTCATTTAAATCTGAGCTTACCTTGTCCTAGGCAGTCTTCAGAAGTGACACAGGAAAGTAACCCCCTTGGACTGAATGAAGTGCCTGCCTTAGACCTTACAGGAAGGCCAGTGTACATTTCAAGTTTTCTTTGGTTGTTGCACAATATCTGACCTGATCATTTTGTGTTATGCACTCATGGGACTGAGGATCAGGCAGGTTGTATCACTGCATTATCTAGGCCATCAGTGCAATTATGCATCTTGGTTACTTGGAGATCGACCTTCTCTCCAAGTGGAATAAACTTTTGGTTTCTTCTGCACCTATGCATTTCACTAAAGTTAAAGCAGGGGTGTAGATAACTATATTAATAAAAAAGAGAAATTAATCTTCCACATTATTTACAGAAAAACATATTTAAAATTAATTACATCTTCAGATGTATTTTTGTGATTATTTAAAATGAAATAATATGAGGTTCTATATATAATGTGTTTGCCACAGATCTGGCATTTGAGGTTTCACTTCTTTCCATTTTCTTGTGCTGTCAACTGTATTATGAGATCACCACGCAAAAGGTTTGGAGAGTAATAACTAGCTGTGTTTCTTAAAAATATAATAACATTGTAGAAATTCTCATTTCCAATGTTTTAAAGTTTGAAATGAAATAGTATACAGTAAATATGTAGAAATAAAGAACTGCTGGCCTCTCATATCACTAAGTGAGGTAAAACCCTGCCATTGTTAATTGTATCGTATTATGTTCTGAGTAAAAGATTATGGACCATAAACTTATTACTTGTAAAATAGAGGAGCAGTAAGTTTTAGTTAAAACTGAAATCATTAATCTCTGTGAAAGTCATAGACTATTTCAAAGGGATCATTCAGCTAAAAATGAAATGGAAGTAGAATTAAAAAAATAATTCTTTAAAACAAAGTTTGAAAAAATTTTCATATGTGTGAGAAATTACCTGCTATGGTTCATAGATTTTGGTAGTAAGTACTGCTGCAACATCACACAAAATTTAGTGATTATCTTCAGGTTTCCAAACCAGTATAAAAGAAATAATTGAACCACACCCTCCATAGTCTACGGAAATTAAATGATTCAACCAGCGAGGAGGATATCTTGTTCACAGCCTTATTTTTCATTTGATCTTCATGGGTCTTTGATCTGAGAGAGAGTGTGAGGTTAAGAATTTAAATTCTGAATGGGAAATTGATATATTATGTGATAAACCAAAGCACTTTCACAAAACATAACCTGTGTTTCCATGAGTTCCAAACTCCCATCTACCAAAAGAACTGTTCCATTTCATTCACTCATTTTATAAGTCCCTTTGTAGTCATTTTCCCACCGTATAATATGCTCATCTCAAAACCATAAAATTCATAAAAATTAAAGCTCTATAAATTTAAGATAGCTTCACTTTCCAAAAACATTGATACTAAGAAATGCTACTCCTTTCCTTTCCTTTCCTTTCCTTTCCTTTCCTTTCCTTTCCTTTCCTTTCCTTTCCTTTCCTTTCCTTTCCTTTCCTTTCCTTTCCTTTCCTTTCCTTTCCTTTCCTTTCCTTTCCTTTCCTTTCCTTTCCTTTCCTTTCCTTTCCTTTCCTTTCCTTTCCTTTCCTTTCCTTTCCTTTCCTTTCCTTTCCTTTTCCTTTTCCTTTTCCTTTTCCTTTTCCTTTTCCTTTTCCTTTTCCTTTTCCTTTTCCTTTTCCTTTTCCTTTTCCTTTCCTTCAGTGTTCTTTTTGGTAATTGTAGCCATAAAGCAGCAGAGGAAGAAGTCTCCTTTTTCAGAGAAAATAGAAGAATTCAGAGAGAACATTGTCAAGTATGATGATGAAGGAGGTGGTGAAGAAGACACAGAAGCCTTTGATATTTCAGCACTGAGGACCCGCACTGTCATGCGAACACACAAACCTCGGAAGAAGATCACCACAGAAATCCACAGTCTTTACAGACAGTCCCTGCAGGTTGGCCCTGACAGCGCAATCTTCAGGGAGTTCATTTCAGAAAAGCTTGAAGAAGCAAATGCAGATCCTAGTGCTCCTCCATATGACTCACTTCAGACCTACGCTTTGGAGGGTACTGGCTCTTTGGCAGGATCTCTCAGCTCTTTAGGTTCAAACATTTCAGATGCAGATCAGAGTTATGACTACCTTACAGACTGGGGACCTCACTTTAAAGAGATTGCAGCCATGTACACTTCCCATACGAGTTTGGGGGATTAGTTACTCTTTTGTTTATTATTTTTCTAAATCTCAGCAACAGAGAATGACTGTGTTTTTTTTTAAAAACAAGATCATCCCTCAAAAACATAAAAAAATAGAAGCCCTAGGTTTCTTTCTGGAAAGTCTTGGATGTAGAGATCTTTTGAGAAATCACACCAGAGATGAGATGAGGAGATGGAGACTCCTGTTTGAAAATCTTGGGGGTGTTTAGGTGTCCAAATACAAACTGTGCTGCTTTGGATACCTAGGTCCCCGTATGGATGCTGAAAATCTAGGTCCTGCAAGTGCAAAAGAAGGAATGAAGCCATAAATGAATATTGTGAACATTCTATCATCCATAAGCTTTAAACTCTTACAAAATTCAAGCCAGATTGTTACTGTTGCAGTTGAATATATTCACTAACCAAAGTTAAACATACAAATTTGTATAATGCTTCATTATATAAATATAGCAATGTGAAGATGTAGACACTAGATAGTCCAATATAATTGTTAGAGGCATTCACAGATTCATCTATTTATTGTTCTTAGGATGATAAAGATAAAACAAATGTATTTTCCTATCGGTGTAAAAATAAAGACCCATTAGAACATCAGCAAGAACTTGCTACCGCTTTAGTTTTTAATGGAGCTATTGGAAAATGTATAAACCAGTACTTAACTTAGCAAATAAGATAGGAAAAAAAAGAAACCAGTTCAAGTTAGAATCAATATCCAACATAAATACTGCAATCAACCATATTATATATTACTATACTCAGAAAAAAATGTTATCCGAATACAGGCATTTTTCCTCATATTAAGAGTTTAGAGGATGACTGATTTCCCAGCACAAATTTATTTTTTTATTATGGAATATAAAATTATCTGCAGTAGTCAGTTTTATTATAACAATGTTAAGAATCTTTAAAATGCTAAGGTGATAGTTATAAAACTTCATGTATAACATTAGATAATAAGATAATAAAATGCTTTAGTGTTAATCCACTTCTGAAAATGATCCTGAGTCATTTTGTGAGACTCAAGTCAGATTTCAAAATTAATTTCTCGCTATATTTTTTTCCCAAACATTGCGTAATGAATATGAAGCTGTCTCAGACAGCTCTTACTTGCACTACCCAGCAGCAATTCTTGATCTGAGGGTTATCATATATGATCAAAATGTTCTGTCTGGAAAAAGCAACCTGCCTGTTTTTCATTCAGCTTTCTTCCATCACACATTTATTTCAAAGTAATTACATTATGTAATCAACAGATACATTTCCATAGCTAAAAGTTAAGGAAAAAAGAGGGAAATAAAAAACCAAAAACGTGGCATGATTTTCTCTATCCAGATACCAGCTTTTACCTATGGAATTACAGAGAGCCAGGCAAAATTTATGTAAAGAAAAAAAAGAAAATCACAAATGAAAACCCACAGCAAGCAATAAAAGGCATGTAACATGCAGGCTCTGCAATATTTACCACATTTGGTCTTCTTTGAAGAAAACCAAGGCATGCACGCACAGTTGAAAGGTGCCAGTGCAGAGTTTAAATTCTTTGACATATAGGGGGGTATATGTCACCTGGTCAGGTGCAGATGAAGTAGCATCTGCTTCATTCGGAAAAACTGTTTTTCACCCATCTCATGCTGGGGAGCCATTATGAATGAGGAGCTACAAAATAGCTTTAAAAGATGCAGAGGTGAAAACATTGTATTAATGAGACTAACATTTGTGTTCAATCGCTGTCAAACAGATGAGGCAAAAAACCTTTCATTTGAGATAATATTTTACATAATAGGAATTAGCTTCATGGAGAGTAATAAAGAGAGAACAACTACAAATACATTTGTTCTTGCGGTTGGTGCAAAGCATGTTTTTAGGATTAGGTCTATAGATTTATGTGAGTTATACCCTAAATAAATCCTTATTCCATATATGATCCCAGTGGCATTAATAGAATTCCTCATGCTTGTATTTAGCACAAAAAGGATTATGGTGTCTGATGCTTTCTCAAACCAGAGGTTATGTCCATTTATGTGGGAAAATTACCTTGAACACTCCATCATATTTGCATTTATAATTTCCTCTTTTTACTGTAAGGAACTATAACAATAAATAATTTTGTAATCAGTGCATACCACTGTCATGTAATTTTTGTAATCAATTTCTGCCATTGTCAGTGACCTCTCTATGAAGATGAGTAGTGGCATACAATGGATGTTGAATTATCTTCAGTTGGAAAGGCATAAGACCATGTTTGCACAGTAGAGAAAGGGAGTGTTTTGCTCTGAAGTAAGAAGCTATTCTTAGCTGTTACTGGACCACATCTTATTAGATTCCTGCTCTTCAATCTAAGTCAAACCTGTCAAATTTCCCCATGTGAGAAAAGAATCACTGAACTGGACTAGTACCTTCACATTTTTTTTAGTGTACTGTACTTAATATAGCTGAAAAAGGTCCACAAAAAGGTTTTGTAGAAGTGTCTGCTTATTTGAAGAAAGCAAACGTTCTGAGCAAGCCAAACTTAAACACATAGGAGATATCACAATAATTAATAGTATGAAATTAATGAAGGATAACTTATAAGCTAGAATTCTTTATGACTAGATCTATCAAATCGTGGAATGGGCTTCCCAAGAGAATCCTTCATTACCTTTATGTTTTAAAAGATGTTTAGTAGCTAGAATTAGCTGTATTATTGGCTAAAGTGAAAAGGGCAAGTATTGCACCAAATAGTAAATATACATTCAGCTGTGTGTGACCCTTCTGAGGGAATATAAGGGAGACTTAATGACTTATGAAATATGATCATAAACAGTGCTTTTCTGTATGAATGTTTTGAAGAGATATTCCTGTATATTTCTTTTTCTGTAACATGGCAATGAGACAGGTTAAGAACTGGTAAAATACCTGACAAAAGATTAGTTTCTTGTTTCAGTCCCTGCTGATATGAATTCAGTGTTGTGTAATTGGTTTTATCATTGAAAAGCCAAGGAAATAAAGACTATGCATATATTAATAAATGCTTAACATTCAAATATTTGAAGTTAAAAAACAAAAGGACAAAATCATTCTATAGCACATTGCAGCTTAAGACTCGTTGTGACTGAAAAAGAATATTTTGCTTATCAATTCAGCAAAAATAAAATGATTTAATTTGAGTTTCATTTTGTATATCATGATGTAGGGTTTTTATTATCATAACACAGAGGCGCAATCCTGCGTGCCACTGAGGATAATTTTAGTCTTTAATTCATGTAATTTTCCTACCACATTTTCTCACAGATACTGTCATTACACTCCTAGCTTTGCTTTCAAAATTTGCATTGGAAATGTGGTTGTTTTAACACTCATTCTTAACTATATGGAGTAACCCTGTCAGATGAGAGTAAAATATTTTTGAAAGGATGGTGTGCATTTTATGCTTCAAAGTCAGATCTAATATATACTTTCTGAGGAGTAGAAGTTGAAGGTGATTATACTATTTTACGTTCTGGAAAAGAGTACATTTTACCCTTGATTCAGAACATGAATAAATAGAATAGAAGTTATACGAAAAAACTCAGTAGCTATTAGTAAATTCTGTAAGATTTCTCAACCAGAAAACTGATAAACCTATATTTTATAAAGAAAAATAGTGTGGATTAACGTTTATTTTAACGTTAACAGATTTTACAGAAGTAATTTGGATGGTCTCATATTTAGCCAGAAAAAATAGCTCTTCTTGTATGCATCTATATCTGCCTTATGTTTCATGGACAGAGTCCAAGGAACAGTAAGATTTGAATACAGTGCACTTTACCCACAACAAATAGATAGTAGCCTTCATCAATGATATACACAGCGAGATTGAGTGCACCCTCAACAAGTTAGCAGATGACACCAAGCTGAATAGTGCAGTCATCACACCAGAAGGACAGGATGTCATCCAGAGGTTCCTGGATAAGCTGGAAAAGTAGGCCTGTGTGAGTCTCATGAGGTTCAACAAGGCCAAGCGCAAGGTCGGGGCAATCTGTGGTTTCCGTAAAGGATGAGGGACAATATGATTGAGAGCAGCTTTCCAGAGACTAACTTGGGGTTACTCGTTGATGCAAAGCTCAACATGAGCTGGCGAGGTATGCTTGCAGCTCAGAAGGCCAACCATATGCTGGACTGCAACAAAAGAAACGTGGCCAGCAGTTAAAGGGTGGAAATTCTGCCCCTTTATTCTGCTTTTGTGAGACCCCTCCTAGAGTATTGTGTTCAATTCTGGAATCCTCAGCATATGAAGGATATGAAACTGTTGGAATGGGTCCAGAGGAGGGCTACAAAGATGATTGGAGGGCTGGAGCACCTCTGCTATGAGGACAAGGCTGAGAGAGTTGGGGATGTTCAGCCTGGAGAAGATAAGGCTCTGAGGAAACCTTATAACAACCTTCCAGTACCTGAAATGGGCCTACAAGAAAGCTGGGGAGGGACTTTTTACAAGGGCATGTAATGATAGGATGAGGTGGGATGGCTTTAAATTGGAAGGGAGAATATTTAGAGTAGACATTAGGAAGAATTTCTTCACTATGAGAGTGGTGAGGCACAGGAACAGGTTGCCCAGGGAAGCTGTGAATGTCCCCTAGTTGGAAGTGTTCAAGGGCAGGTTGGATAGGGTCTTGGGTCATTTAGGTAATGCATTAATAATTTTAAAATTTATATTTTAAAGACTATTCTGCACGTAAAGGTTTGAGCAGCACTGGTTTGTAGAAAAACAATAACATCTAGAAACATATGGCTGATCGAAAGGATACAACGGAATTTATTGGATTAAAGCTTAAAAGGGTTCAAACCTATTCACAGATGTATTATGGGTCTTTTTGACATTGTTATGAGTAAATTAGTCTCTACCATCACAAATACTTCTGAAAAAAGGCTTCACAAATAGCATTTTGGATAACTGATTTAGTAACTTAGGAACTGAAAAAAGATTTTTTTACATACTGATTCTGTATTTTGGACTTGCAAATCTCAAAAGATATCCCCCATAATTAATAGTGAGGCTACCTGACATATAAGCAAGAACTGGATGGCCTTGAAGACTGGAGAGCAGAAAATGGTTAAAAGGTAATAGCAAAACAAAATAATTGTCCACTCTAGAAATAGTTCTTTAGAAAAAGGTGCTGTTATACTGGGCACTTATCCAGCAGAGTAATTAAACAGGACAAGGATATTCTAGCTGCCAGTAGAATAATTAAACAGGACAAGGATATTCTAGCTGCCAAAATAACTATGAACTGCCAACAAGACTCAGCCCAGAAAAGCAAAAAAAAATCAAATATTTAATGACTTGACAGCTCATTCTCTTTTGTCGAACTCTGACCGGTCACACTAATATTGTTTCTGAAAGTCATATATTTTTAAACACTAAGGCAAAGGTAGTTCCAATACTAATTATTATTATTAAAGCATTTTCTTGTTATTAGCAATCATAAGAAATAATATTAACAATTTCTTATTTATTCCTTACTTAGAAACTCTTTAGAAAGGCCATGTAAAATAGGTGATAAAAATAGTTATCCTTAAGCATCTCTTTCAACAGTCTAATTCAATATGCACAAATTTCATTATATATTTGGTGAACCTAATTTCATTAGTTACAAATGCCGGTTTCTTTACATCACTTATAAATTCAAAATTAAAATGACTTTACAAATATTTTTATGAGAATTCTTAGAGATTACATTGAATTTAGTAATACTTTATACAAATTTCTGTCATCAAAGCAGCTTATTCTCACAAAAATCTTATCCTGTTTTTGCTCTCACCAAATATAAAAACATGCTAGTTAGCTTCTAAAAGCATTTGCATTCACTGCGATTTGTCTCACCCGATCTTAGACACCTAAAAATTGATGTAAGCTATTCTGCTTCTTTCTTATCCTTTGTTGCCAATTTCTCTGGCATCCTGGAAGTTTAAAGAAGGCTAGACACTATCCAAGACTACAAAATTAGAGAGGCATCATTCCTTGTGGGATGAATTTATACACAGCAGACCTTCCACAGCAAAGAACTTCTGCTAATATATCTCTTTCATGTCACTAAGGACTCTGACCCACTGATGGATGAACCACCCCGAAAGCTCCGTCTGCTTCTCTCTCAGTCTGATAGGGGATCCTGCCTTGCCTTCTTGCTTTCTTGTTTTCAATACATTTGGGTTTATTTTAAAAATCCTAACAACTATTTGTATTTGGCAATACTTTCTATCAGTCTTAAATGGTCATTGTTGCTACTAACATCTAAAGGTTTCCAAGTCAGCCCCTTGTGGATACAGCTATTTTGCAATCATGAATTTCAGGAAACATAGAGAAAGATGCTGAGGGAGGTCAAAAGATTCATGTAGCTGGTCAGCTGCTGTGAATTAAACAAATTGTAGATCCTGAAATATTCAGTCTACTGCCTAGCTGTAGCCTTGGCCTACATTTAATTTCTTGCTGCTCTGCTTTTGCTTTGTTGGCAAATAATAAAGTCATTTAAAATGAAAATGTTATATTTGCTTGAGTTATTCTGTTCTGGTTATGTATGTAACTTTCAAGAGCTTTTTACATGTGACCATTGTCAAACCAGGTGACAGTAATGCAGCTGCTAGTTTCTTGTTTATGGTGTTTTTTTGCAATATAAACTGAACTCTAAATGCATGAGTGGCTTTAAAAAAAAAATCAAAAAAAGCTGAGGCCACAGCTCAGGGGAACACTTTATCTTGTCCTCTCCTTGATAAGTAAATTTTCTAGATTCATCTTTGCTTTATTCTGCCTTAAAGAAAAGCTTTAGTTAATGTAGGTCTCTCAAAATATTCCCTTTTTTATAGCGACTGTGTAAATAACAGTCTATGACTAAGATTCACATTTAATTGTGGAGAAGCAAAAGGAAATGAGATAAAAGAAAGTTGAAAAGTTTAAGGAAATCACGATTGACTTCTAACCAATTAGACCAAATTGTTGCAGTCAAATTGCAGAGTAGGTTGCTTGAACACCCAGTAATTTCATAGACATAACATAGTGTTATAAAGAAACAGTTATATTCAAAGGCAAGAATTTACTCTTGGTCTGGTTAAAGTTATTATTAGTCTACTTGATAAAATTCATTGTTCAATTTATATACAGTTAAAGTTCTATGTAATCAGGTTTTTCCCTTTCTACTCCTTTTTTTTTTCTTATTTTATGCTCATGTTCTGAAAGAAGAGGGCAGTCTTAATCTTTCTATTGGTCAGAGTTACCAGAGAAAGAGTAACCAACATTAGACCTATTATAATTTGTTAGAATTTTCCAGAAATGTGTTTTCATCCTTGCTGTTTCCTCAGGGTATATCGCAATATGAAATTCCTGACTGTTCACCACAAGTTTTGGTTCCCTGATCTTTGCCTCCAGCTGATAAGTTCCTCAATCTTCTGCTGTAAAATGGCTCCTACGTATTAGAAGGTTCAGATTCACTAAAAAATGTTCACCCACCCACCCAACAAAACACAAGCAGTCTGCAATAATTATTGCAATAGGATTGTAATATTTATTTCCCATTGTTATTGGAGACTAGTAGAGACAAGAAGGACCTCATGATTAGAGAGCAAATCTTCTAAAAATATTTTAGCTTTTCAGGTTTATCCTTCTTATTAATGTACTAGCTTGTAGGATTCAGACAGACTTAAAGCAACACTTTTTGCTTTAAGTGTTTTCTTGTTGTTCCTGTTTAGAAGAAAAGGAAAAGATCAGGAGAGAACCAACAAAATCAGAAGCAGGTAGAAACGCCACTGTGGAATGCAGTTTGAAATACAATCAGAAATGGATTTCATTAAAAGTTCTACAGCTTAAGCTGTCATAAAAGAAGAATTTGGACCTTTATTTTCCCTTTGCAGGGTACAAAATATCTTTATAGACACCTACCAATATTCCTGCTACTGCAGAGACCTGGGACAACAGAGATGCTTTCCATTATCTTGTTCTTTTGGTGTGGAAGGTTGTAAATATTTTACTGTAGCTGTTAAGCTTGTGATAATGTGCTGAGAAGTATTTTGTAACCCTTACTAGAGAGATAATAATAGGAAAGATATTTCTAAGGTAGATATAACCAGTATGACTACGTACAGATGACCTGATCTCAAATTCCTGTCAGGTTTTATTATTATTACTATTTTTATTTTAAATAATTTGACAGTTGAAGTCTGACAATTTAAAAATTTTTAAGAATGGGTATTCCCTGTCTACAGAACTGTTTAAGGAAAAGATAATCAAATCTTTATGCCGGTTTGCACGGAAGAAAGAAAAAAACAACACTGAAAACCCATTGGTTCTCATCGTAGATCTTAGCCACACAAACATTTACTTGGGAGAGCAACACAGTAGGGTGCAACCAATCAAGGAGTTTCCGGCATGCCAGGTGACAGCTCTTTGATGTACAAATCAGATAGGCTGGTTACAAGACTAATCCCATGGGTCTACCAGGAAGCATTCTATCTAAAGAAGAAAAATATGATTGCATGGATGGACTACAACATGGGTGAGATGGCTAGACCCCAGGACTCAAGGGGTTGTGGCCTACAATTCACCAGTGTCCAGTCTGGTGGGGTTTCTCAGGGGCTTCTACTGACCTTAATACTTCTTACGGTCTTCAACTATTTCCTGGGCAACAATAGGGATTGAACATTCATGGAAACACCAAAGTTCATGGAAACTAGCTAGTTCATGGAAACACCAAACTGAGGGGAACATTCAATATGCTGAAGGGTAGGAGTGCCCTGAAAAGGCGACAGATGAAGCTAGAGGCACAGGCAACAGTATGCTGAAATAGCAGGGAAGTGTTATCCTATGTTGTTTGCAGGTGCCCTGCTCTGATAAGGTGTCCTGCTCACTTATTTGTATGAATGATAGAATTAATTTAAGATTTACAAATAAAAACCCCAACAATAACCAAAACAAGACATGTCCAAATGCCGCTATTGAACTGGAAGACATAGCAGCTGCTTAAACATGGAGTTTCATATGTAGTCTTACACCCGCTATCATCTCTCTTGCTTGGCTGACTGAAAAGGGAAAGCAGTGTATTATCCCACATAATTTTAGCGATAATTTTTACCAGATGTTACAGTTATGTCCAGAAATATTCCATTAGGGAGAAAGGAAAGGTATAAAATAAGTACCATAACCATCTGCTTATCTAGAAAGATGTTAGTACATAGATGAGCTCAAAGTATATGTTTTCTGTTTGGATTTTTTTATGGTTTAAGAGGTGCAAACAACTATTTGCTGACACTGTAATATGCATAGAGAAAGCATAAAACTCTGTTTTCTTTGATAAATAACCATGCGCCAAACAAAATAATTCTTGTTTAAAAAGAAAAAAAAAAAAAAAGAAAAAAGAAAATTGCCTGGCTTCCTGAGAATTTAATATTCCCTGCCATTTTTTAGAAACTGGCAAACCCCTAAAATGTTAGATTGAATCCAGGTATATCTAAAGGATTTTTTGCATTCCTAGCTCCTTATTGCTGTATCTCATAGTAGTTGATGAAGGGAATCCTACCTTACAGAATAATGTGGGACAAAGTGAAAGAAAACAAAAGTCAAGCAACTCCAAAACAAAATTAGAAATTAAAATACAAGTCGTGTTTGATAATAAAAATAAAAACAAAGAAAGAAACAAAAAGTAAAAACAAAGAAAAAAATATTTTTTAGAGATCTTGAAAAGCCACTAGAAGATAAGTTTTAAGGATGAATCTAAGATACAAATAATTTTCTTTCCTCTGTGACTGTTTTAAAATGAAACTATATCTCTATCAAAAATACATAAACGGCAACAGTGCAAATACAGGAAAACATTTTTTGATACAACAACTATTTTCTTCAATGCTGTCTACACCTCAAGTTTTTAACTTAATCCTTGAGTACATTCCAGGCAACAGTCCAGATCAATTTGATGTTATAGATATCAAAAACTGCCTTCTTCTAGTCTCAGATGCCTTTTTTTTACTGCATGCTTCCTTGTAAAAAAAGCTAATTATCCAATTTACAACACATATTCTAAATCCCTACCACCTGGAACTGATATGCTGAAGCCCCTGTGCCTGCTTTACCCTATCCTATGCAAAACAAGTAGAAAATAAAGTGTCTACTGATTTTCTTCAAAGGCATTTTTCTTTTTACTGAAACAGGATTGTCCGCTCAGAGCAATCAGTCGTCCATAGAGTGAGAAACCATATTAGAAAATTCCTTAAATTAATGACATTATGGGAGTATTTATGGTGATTTTTTTAAAAGTATGGAGCTATTTACTGGTGATAAAGTTTCATGCAGGTTTGCTTAGGTTAGTGGATGGGAAACAAATCACTAAGCGGTTGCACTGCTGGAAATTCTGAGTGTAGAAACACATGGGCTCATTAAGACTACTAATATGCTTTAACACTGAGAAGTTTTATAGACCGTTTTACTATTGAAAATATTCTGAAAATGTTTGCGTAACACTTTTATATTAGTGTTATTCTGCATTGCTGGATTACCCTAAAAACTTTATTAAAAACCATACCAGTCATCTCTTACCTACAATTAGGTTTCCGCACCTCATTGTAAAACATCAGGTTAAAGCAGTAGGACTAAGCTCTTGGTTTTTGAACCACTGCTCTAATATATCTTCATTGTTGCAGTATGCTATTCGCAGTGTCAAAAGCTTTCATCAACTGAAATTATTTTGCAAAGTTATTGAAACAATCTTAATGAACTAGAGCTAGGTATGCTGGCTGCTGCCTTACTTTATTTATTTATTCTGCTGATTGCAGAAAATAGTTTTTCATCTATTTAAGTACTGAATTCTTATTGCTTTATAAGAGACCTGAAGAGCCAGTGCTTACTGAGAATTACTGCACAAGCAGCTTCCACTAAGTAGATGATTATACACATCCTTTCATGCTCCTATATTAACTCAAATGCTGATTATTGTGGGTTTTTTTCATTTTCTTTTTTCTTTTTTTTTCAACTTAAGATGGTTCATATGGGTTCAAGTCTGACCATGTAAAGCATAGATGTGCTACTATAGGGTCTACTTTATATACCACAGGGCTTACTGGTGGGAAAATCCCGATACCCAGGATTAGCTGCACACTGTGATTAACTTTTCAGTGGCAGCAGGATAGGCTTTTTAACTCAAGGTTTTAATAAATTTATGTCAGTTATCAGTTGAATACTTTGGTTAGAAATACACTATTCTCTATGAAATATCTTTATTATACATCCTCTTATTTCAGCTTCTCATAAACCAATTCTGCAAACAATTCTTATTCTTTCTTAGAGGATTCATTTCAAAATAGGCTTTGAAACTTTAATATTTCAGTTATTTTCTTTTCCAAGTGACTTTTCTGTTGAATCACAAATGATTTTCAATGCATTATCCATCGTTAAACAAATCAGGCTTGTTTGTGGCTTACCTATATGGGTTCACCTCTCTGGTGAAGGGGCTGGACCACAAGTCTTATGAGGAGCAACTGAGCGAACTGGGGTGGTTTAGCCTAGAGAAAAGGTCTATTTGAGGGGAGATCTTTGATGTAGTTACCATCACAGAAACACAGCAGTATGATTCCGATAACTGGAGTGCTGCAATGGATGGTTACAAACTCTTCAGAAGGGATAGGCAAGGAAGGAGAGGTGGTGCATTAGCTCTGTATGTTAGGGGGTGTTCGGATTGTCTAGAGCTTAACGATGGTTACAATAGGGTTGTTTATGACTCAGAATCAGGAGAAAGGTAGACTAGACAAATATCATGGTGAGAATCTGCTACAGACCACCCAACCAGCATGAAGAGAAAAATGAGTTACTCTATAAGCAGCTGGGAAAAGCCACACAATCACTTGCCTTTATCTTCCCAGAGGAATTTAATCTACCAGATGTCTGCTGGAAATACAATACAGTGGAGAGGAAACAGTCTAGGAGGTTTCTGAACTGTGTGGATGATAAATTCCTGACACAGCTGGTCAGTGAGCCAGCCAGGGAAGGTACCCAGCTAGACCTGCTTTTTACAAACAGAGAAGGACTTGTGGTTGATGTGGTGGTTGGAGACTATCTTGGGCATAATGGTCATGAAATGACAGAGTGCTCTGGGAGGCAGCCCTGAAGGACAAAGGCTGGGCATTCTTCAAGGAGGAAGTCTCAAAGATGCAAGAGCAGGCTGTCACCATGTGCTGGAATATAAGCCAGCAGGGAAGAACACCCTGGCTGAACAGAGAGCTCTGTCTGGAACTAAGGAGAAAAAGGAGAATTCACGGCCTTTGGAAGAAAGAGCAGGCAACTCGGGAGGACTATAAGGATCTTGTGTGATTATGGAGGAAGAAAATTAGAAGGGCCAAAGCCCAAGTAGAACTTAATCTGGCTACCAAGCTAAAGGACAACAAAAAATGTTTCTATAAATATATCAGCAGCAAAAGGAGAATCTCTAGCCTTTACAGGATACAGGGGAAAACTTAGTGACAAAGGATGAGGAAAAGGCTCATGTACTTAATACCACCTTCACTTCAGTTTTTAACAATAAGATTAGTTGTTCTGTGGGTATCCAGTTCCCAGTGCTGGAAGACGGGGAGAAAAATGGAGTACCATTATCCAAGAGGAAATTATGTGTAACCTGCTGCTCCACCTAGACATGCACAAGGCTATGGGTCCGGATGAGATAAACCCAAGAGTGCTGAAGGAAGCAGCAGAAATGCTCATCAAGCCGCTTTCCACCATTTATCAGCAGTCCTAGCTAACTGGGGAGGTGCCTCTGGAGACTACAGATTAGCAACTGCGATGCCCATCTTCAAGAAGGGCTAGAAGGACGATCAAGGGAACTACATGCCTGTCAGCCTGACCTCGGCAATAGGAAATGTTATGGAGCAGATCATCTTGAGTGCATCATGCAGCACTTACAGGATAACCAGGCGATCAGGCTCAGTCGACTTGGATTTAGGAAACGCAGGCTTTGCCTGACTAACCTGATATCCTTCTATGACAAAGTGACCCACTTAGTGGATGAGAGAAAGATTGTGGATGTTGTCTACCTAGACTTTAGTAAAGCCTTTGACACCATTTCCCACAACATTCTTCTGAGAAAAAAACCCAAACTAACTCCTCATCGGATTGCATAGGCTTACGCTTCACTGGGAAAATACTGGCCGGATGGCCAGGCCCAAAAAGTTGTGGTGAATAGAGTTAAATCTAGTTAGTGATCAGGCACAAGTGATGTTCCCCAGGGCCTCAAGTTGGGCTGGGGTGTTGATCTTCTTGAGGGTAGGACCTCTCTACGGAAGGATCTGTCCAAGCCAGATCAATGGGCTGAGGCGAGTAGTGTGAGGTTCAACAAAGCTGTGTTGGGTCCTGCACTTCACTCACAAAACTCCATGCAACTCTTACAGGCTTGGGTTTGAATGACTGGAAAGATGCCTGGCAGAAAAGGTACTGTGGTTATTGGTCAACAGCCAGCTGAATATGAACCAGCAATATGCCAGATGGTCAAGAAGCTGACAGCATCCTGTATTGTATCAGAAATGGTGTGACCAGCAGGAGTAGGGAAGTGATCATCCTCTTGTACACAGCACTGGTGAGGCCACATCCGAATACAGTGTTCAGTTTTGGGCCCCTCACAACAAGACATTGAACTACTGAAGCATGCAAAGAAGGACAATGAAGCTGGTGATGGATCTGGAGCACAAGTGTTATGAGGAGCGCCTGAAGGAACTGAAGCTGTTTAATCAGGAGAAGAGGTGGCTGAGGGGAGACCTTACCTCTTTACAACTACCCAAAAGGAGGCTACAGCGAGTCAGATATTGATTTCTTCTTCCAAGTAACATGTGCTAGAACAAAAGGAAATGGCCTCAAGTTATGCCAGGTAAGGATTAGACTGTATATTATGAAAAAGTTCATCACTGAAATGATTATGAAGCACTGAAACAGGCTTCCCAGGGAAATGACTGAGTCATCATCTCTAGAGGTATTCAAAAGATGTGTACTTGTGGCACTTAGGGACATGGTTTACTGGTAGACTTGACAGTGTTAGATTTATGATTGGACTCAATGATCTTAAAGGTCTTTTCCAACTTAAATGATTCTGCGATTCTGTGAAAGAGTGAGATTTGTTCTCTTTTTCATACAATGTTTTACCCACTAAGAAAGTCTAGAGAACAAAAGTACAGATTATTTAGCTTAGTGGCCTCAGGATATCTGAAGACTGCCTGGTTTTATGAATAAACCTCACTGCCTGTCCCGTGGTTTACCTGGCTGACAGCAAGTTAAGTTTTGTGATTGATCTAAAGAAACCAAACCTAGAGCTCAGAAAGTCTAATTAATAGCCAGAAGGAATAGGATTCTAGACCAAACTGTCCTATAGTGTGATGAGCTTTCCCTGCACTCTCTGTGTAAGGGCAATGAAAAAAATTGCCAAATATCCCAAAATACCATGTAAAACAATTATTAGAGAGGCTCTCATGCATTTGGCATCCTTTCCCCTTAACCTGTTTTACAAAATTGTACATGAAAGGTCCATCAGGTTGCTTGGCTGATATCCCAGGGCAGATAGTTGGCACCAAGAAGGGATTACAAATTCTGGTTGTTCAGTATGTGACAGGATTTTTATCACATGCTATCACAACTGAAGGCATGCGCTTATTCAGTTTCATCAAAATGACTCTTCTTTTTATTCATGTTCTTCTTAGAGGTTTCTGGGGTCAGATTTTTTGCAACTATTATATTGGCTCCCTGTGTGCATATATATATATATGTGTGTATATATATGTGTGTAAGTGTGTATATATATATCAAATATCTGCATGTCTTCCTAATGAAAGTCTGGGACAATGACATGACAAGTTTGTGAAATATGGTTGTATTGCAGCATAAACCCAGAGAAAAGCAAAGCAGTCATATTCTAATTTAATGGTATTTTGCTGTATTTCTCTTCCACTCATTCTAAGTTTTCAAGCATTGACTTATCAACTTCCCCCTTGATTTCTGTTTTATCATTTCAATTGACACTGCTTTTAAAAGACATTAATATTTTTGTTCTGTTATATATTAATATCCATCTGTAGGAAGCACCGGTCAGAGTAGTGTATTCAGTTTATTTTAAAAAAGACATTAAATACTTATATTTTTAAAATACATGAGGTTTTTAAGGAGAAATCATTGGAAGCTCAAGTATTTCAAAATTTTAAAATACATACTAAATTTTATTTGCAGTTCTATTTGTTTTTTAAAAAATGTTTTGATAAGGAAATCAGGAAAAAGACCATAAGAAATGAAAAAAAAAATCCTCCAGGAAAATATTACTTTTAAATAAAACATACATTTATTTACTTTCTAATAATATATGAAACTTTAATGTATACCTATATTATATTCTTTTCTCTCTGAAACCTTTGTTTCAGTTCAACAATAGTTTTTCTCACTTTAAGATTTTGCAACATTTGTTTTTACATTTTACTGGTACCTTTTAATTCTCCTACTGCTTCTTTGAATCATTTTTATTTTTCAGAAGAATAACTACTATGTACAGAACTCCTTATGAGGTTCATGTTATTTAACCTGCACTGCCACGTCTAGTGTTGGTAAGGGGAAAGCTTCTAGATTCTCTCTCCGGCTTTTCACAAACCACCTTTAAAGATCTACATGAAATGCTGAAAACGCTCTTTCTGTTACACAAAAGAGATATTTGAAAATTATTGTCATACAGTGTTATACCTCTATGGAATCACAGGATGGTTGCAGTCAGAGGGGGCTTCTGGAGGTCATCTGATCCAATCCCTCTGCTCAAGCAGACATATCTGGTGCCGACTGCCCTGGACCATGTACAGATGGCTTTTGAATATTTACACAACATTGCTGAGCAAAATGTGCCAGTGCTCAGTCACCCTCACAGGAAAAAAACCTGTTTCCAGATGTTCAGGGGGAACCTTCTGTGTTGCACTGTGTGCCCACTGCCTCCAATCCTGTCACAGGGCACCACTAAAATAATATGGCTTTGTCTTCCTTGCAACTTCCTTTCAGGTACTTGTACATATCGATAAGATCCCCCATCTGAGCTTTCTTTGCTCCAGACAAATCAGTCCCAGCTCGCTTAGCCTTTCCTTATGGGAAAAATACTCCAACCCCTTCATCATCAATGTGGCACATTTACAAGACTCTCTGCAGTATGTCCATGCCTCTCTTGTACTGGGGAGCCCAGAACTGGACACAGTACCCTAGGTGTGGCCTCACAGAGCGTTGAATAGAGGAGAAGGATCACCTCTCTTCACCTGCTGGCAATACCTACCCTAGTGCAGACCAGGATACCATTAGGCTTTTTTTGCCATCAGAGCACATTGCTGCGTCATGTTCAGCTTAGTGTCCATCAGTCCTTTTCTGAAAAACTGCTTTCCTGCTTGTCCATTGCAGGATATACTGGTGCTGCCAGCACCACTCTCCAACATAGTCTGGGAAGGTTGTTCCTCCCAAGGTGCAGGACTTTGTACTTCCCTATGCTGAAATCAATGAGATCCTTGTCACCTGTTTTCTCCAGCCTGTTGAGGCCACTCTGCATAGCAGCACAACCTTTTGGAGTATCATCTCTGCTTCCAGTTTTGTGTCATCCACAAATTTGCTGAGGGTACACTCTGTCCCGTCTTCCAAATCATTAATGAAGATGATGAAGAGGAAGGAAGCCAGTGTTAACTCCTGGGATACATATCTAGTTACTGGCCTCCAACTAGATTTTGTAGCACTGATCACCATCCCTTAGACCCAGATGCTTAGTCAGCTGGTTTTCAATCCACTTCTCTGCTCATGCAGTCCATATTTCATTAGTTTCTGTATGAGGATCTTGGGTGAGAGAGAGTCAAAAGCCTTCCTTTAGTCTAGGTATGCAATATCCAGTGCTCTCCCCTCATCCACCCAGCCAGTCGTTTCATTGTAGAAGGCTATCTACTTGGTCAAACATGTCTTCCCCTTTGTGAATCCTTGCTTACTACTCCCAATCATCTTCTTGTCCTGTATGTGCCTGGAAATGGTTTCTATGGTTAGCTGTTTCAGGATTTTACTTTTTTTATATGCTCTATATCCTACTGTATATATATGCCAGTCTCACAGTAAAAGCTCATACAAGTCAACTTTTAAACCTCTAGAGCAGTACCGGTGACTTTGAGACAGTCTCTAATGCTCCATATGGAACATAATAAGTTTATTTTAAATTGACTCGTGAGTTATTATGCAAAATATTTTGATTTTTTTTTTCATTTTTTTTTTCCTGACACATAATCTAAACAAGTGGAAGAGCTTTATCAGTCTTACATCAATTAAATTATTGTACAATTTGGCCCAGGATTATGTAACTTTGTTGCATGATATAAAAACTAGTACATTTAAAATGTACTTTTCTGTACTAGCTAGACTCTAGAAGTGTAATATTCCAAGCTTAAGAGAATTCTGGAAAATTATCTGTGATTTCAAAGGAATAAAATAACTATCTCTAACTTCACATTCATTTAAATATATTTGCAGTCATTTTTAAAGGCATTGATTTTTCAGACCACGTCTCAAATTCATGTTGGCAATAAATTTTTAGCACCAAATTCTAAACATGAGAACCAAGCAGTGACATCACTAATCTAGAGAGAAGCTCGGCAATTTCCAGAAATTTATTTACTAAATTCGGATAATTAATTTGATGGAAGGCTTCTCAATGTTCACTTTTCATATCAAAGACTGGCTTCTATTAAAATTATCTTTTTTGAAGTGCTTCATTTTTTTGCCTATCAATCATCACAAATAATGAGGACAGAGAGAGAGTTTTTTGTCTAGAAGTGAGTGGGTGGAGGGTGGGTCTTTTTCTTGTTTTTCTTCTCTCCTGGCTTCCAGTAAATAACATCTGACACTTGTAAGCTGTAGTAGCTATTACTCTAATGATAACTTCATCGGCATCTCTAAAATTAGTATGTAATTTTGAATAATATAACTATTTGAGCAATAAAATGTCATGTATTATTGCCTCGCCTCTCAATTTTTTTTTTCAGTTTAAGCAGTTTTTAGGTAGATGTGCTATTTTCTAAGCCAAGACTTTTTTTATGCATCGCCTTAAAAAATAACACAGTTATTAAAAAGCTATTCTTGTGGTTGGCAAAACTATTAGTTTACTGCATGGTCGTTTTTTAAGTTGAATAATACATAACTTGAATTTCATCTGCCTGGTGGCACATATGTATCTGGTGTTTAGAGAAAGCAAAATGAAAAACCTTCTGACTCAGAGGCTGATAGTAGAATCATAGAATCACTAGGTTGGAAGGCATCCATTGGGTCATGGAGTCCAACCATTGCTAACGCTCCCTAAACTGTACCCCTCAGCACCTTGTCCACCTGTCCCTTAAACACCTCCAGGGAAGGTGACTCAACCACCTCCCTGGGCAGCCTGTGCCAGTGCCCAATGACCCTTTCCTTGAAAAATTTTTTCCTGATGTCAAGCCTGAACCTCCCCTGGAGTAGCTTAAGGCCATTCGTCCTTGTCCTGTCCCCTGTCACTTGGGAGAAGAGCCCAGCTCCCTCCTCTCCACAACCTCCTTTCAGGTAGTTGTAGAGAGCAATAAGGTCTCCCCTCAGCCTCCTCTTCTCAAGGCTAAACAACCCCAGCTCTCTCAGCCGCTCCTCATAAGACTTGTTCTCCAGCCCCTCACCAGCTTCATTGCTCTTCTCTGGACACACTCCAGAGCCTCAACATCCTTCTTGTGGTGAGGGCCCCAGAACTGAACACAGTATTCAAGGTGTGGTATCACCAGTGCCGAGTACAGAGGGAGAATAACCTCCCTGGACCTGCTGGTCACTCCGTTTCTGAAACAAGCCAAGATGCCATTGGCCTTCTTGGCCACCTGGACACATTGCTGTCTCATGTTCAGTCGGCTGTCAAACAACACCCCCAGGTCATCCTCTAGGCAGCTTTCTAGCAAGACTTCTCCTAGTCTGTAGCACTGCACTGGGTTGTTATGCCTCAAGCGCGGGACCCGGCATTTGGTCCTCCCTATCCTCGATCAGATCCACGCTTCCACCAGCTTAGTGTCATCTGCAAACTTGCTGAGGGTGCACTCAATGCCTTCATCCAGGTCATTGATAAAGACACTGAACAGGGCTGGACCCAGTACTGAGCGCTGAGGAACCCCACTTGTAACTGGCCTCCAGCTGGAGTTAATTCCATTGACCACCACTCTCTGGGCCCGGCCATCCAACCGGTTTTCAACCCAGGAGAGCATGCGTCTGTCCAGGCCAGAGGCTGAAGTCCAAGAAAACTACATCCACAACCTTTCCCTCATCCAGTAGTTGTGCCACTTTGTCATAGAAGGCAATCAGGTTAGTTTGGCAAGATCTGCCTTTCATGAACCTGTGTTTCATCTTTTGATGAAATCTAATTCACAAATGACAGATAAAAAATTATTGTTGTACTCAACAATGCATTATTTTTTTGTGAGTATTTAGTCTCCTTATCACTCAGACCTTCATGAGTGTCTGAAATGGCTTCTAAATGAAAGAGGCTATGCCACTCAAAATATGCTTTCTGTAGCTATACAAGAACTAATTATACAAAATGTGAAAATCCCACTTGTGTTATATCATTAGTACATTTCCAGTAGTATATTCTTCTTTGATTCTTGGATTTCTGCCTGTTGCTTTTGCTTCTTTTCTCCATTGTAAAGAATTCAGTTCAAAGAGTGAACACAGCTCTCCAATAATACAGTAGTAACCACTATTGCAAACAATCTAATATACTTGAGATTATTTTATATACTTCACTTTCACCTGTTTATCTTTTCTGAGTTACTACTGATTTTCTCCACTACGATAGGCTTTTAAAACTTGAGGTTATGTTGTGATGAAACTAAACCTAAATATACAGTTTCCTCTTCATCATGTTCAGCATTTTCCTGTTAAAGTTCTGGTGCTTTTTCCCTTTAATGTTATTGACATGGTTTAATAATACAGCTTAATTGAAAGAAAAAATTCTCTCTTTTTTCTTCCACATTGCTTTCTTTTCAGTCGTGTTGTGATTCCCTTGTTGTTCATGTTTACTTAAACATATTATTTGCAAGATTAGAGAAGGAGAAAAAATTTGATAACTCATAGTTTAAGCCATTTCCATCCCTGCTGTCTATTTCCACCTTTCTATTCTCTACTCTTAAAATTGGTTTTATTCTGATGATGCAGTATTTGTAGTTTAAAAAAAAATAGGATAACTGTTTATCTTCTTATTTGCAGAATCAGGCAATTGACACCACACAAAACCTGAACACATACTATTTCTTTTTTTTTCTTTTAAAGAAAAAACTGATGTGTTGCAGTTGCAGAGCTGTGCGGTTTTGCATGCATTTCATTTTATTTTCTACATTCTGCTCTCAATCCGTATACAACTAAGTTTGTTCTCAGCAGCGGCAGCAGTTGTATGATACATGTGCAGAGATAAATTTCCATTTTATACATGTACTTTAAAATGCATTATCATAGCTCTTAGAAGACCGGTCATGGCTGAGTTCCTGTTGTACTTACTAGTAAAGAAATTGTAATCTAAGTGACAATATCTGCTTCAACAACTTCACATGTTAACAGCATTAAAGAAAAAAAAAGAAAAACACCAACAAACTTTGGCCTTCAGAGAAACAAGGAGATAAAATGCTGGATCTATCTTCTGAGCCTTTTTTGTCACATATTCTGTTAGGAGTGGTCTTGTCCTTTAATCCAGACTAGATTATGTTTTGAGAACAAATGAAATAGAACAAAACCTGGGCAAGAGGAAGGCTAAAGATTTTCAAGTACAGACTTGCTCCCAGTTTTTTTTTTTTTTATATATAATAGTGCATCATTAGAGACCAGGAGGAGTATGTGCATCTTTCTCTATGAAAATATGTTATGTTTGGAAAAAAAAGAAAAAGGAAAATTTGACTTTCAGCAAGAGTAGTACATATGAGAATTCAGGCTTTCCAAACTGATAGAGAACTAAATAGTATACATCTATTACATATTTTTTTCTTCATCCAAGGTCCAGTCTCTAAGGAGAAAAAAAATAGTTTGAGGCAGGCAGTTACCTAGTCTGTTTGACAGAGGTTATTCTGTGAGTAAGATTATGCATTACCACCACCACGATTTTGTCTGATAGTTTAGAGACTCTGTCTCTTTGCAGAGGTGCCACTTTGCTGCCTTCTCATTCTTCAAGTTCTTCTCAGAACTTTGTCAACACAGATTTTAGGAAAAAAGGTTATTTGACTTCAGTTGTTAGTAAAGACAAAAATCCTCTTCACACACCTCCAAAATGATACAAAATATAAGAACTAAGCCTCTCACCATGTAGGTTTCAAGTCTGGATAGAGTTAGACAAAAAGAGAGAACTAAACTTCCACTGAGACTTACAATCTGTCTGTCTGTATCAGACTATCTGCAGCTCAGAGGTGTAAACTTAATCCATAATATCCTGCACATATGTATGACCTGTAGCATCTTGAGGCATAAACACCAGAATTTTATGGGATTCTCCTGCTTGAAACTGGTCCTGTAACAAGGCTACAAGGCATAATGACTAAAGAGTGGTGATAATGTATGACTCATTTAGCTAGACTGAAAAGTAATTTGTGTTTGGTTTTATATAAAATTACTCTTCTGTGTTCTGTACTCTGTGGCTGAATTTTTTCCCTAAGTCTGTCATTTAAGCCTTATTTCTGTCCAGTCGGTGTTGGTAAATGTAAACTTGACCACAAGCACAATCTTGAAGGTAACATAGATCTGACCTTCAGAAACAAAATATTAATCCATATGGATATATTTCAAAAATCTGTAGAAGAATGAGACCATGGCAGAGGGGAGGGGTCAGTAAATACCTCTGAATAGGCTATAGTCATGCAGCGTTTTCTTGTTTTCCATTACATTGAATTATCATTGACTTTTTTTCCAAATAGAGTTAGGTATATGACATTTAACTTTTTTCAGTAAGAGCTGCTGTCTTGTGTCTGTTGTAGCACTTTGTCTATGACTGTATTCCAACAGCGTACCCTGATACCAGTTTCACTGGAAACAAAACAAAGAAGACAAAAAGGACTCTAAAGCCCAACAAAATAAGCAGACAAACACTGGATTGATTTCAAAGTTCAATGTATGTTTATGTTCTTTTTCCAGAGGGTAAATGAATAATAACTGAAAAAAACACATGGATGTAATTTATTAGTAGGAACACTAAACTAAATGTAAAGTGAATGTAAACTAAAAGTGGTTTGGAGTAGAAGTCTAGAGGTGCAGTATTATTAATGGAATCGTATTTATTTGTTGGACTCAGGAGGCCAAGTCTCCAACCCTTTGAATTTGGAATGAAACTAGTTCTAGGGGAAAAAAAAAAAAAGGAAATTAAAAGATTAGAAGGAACACTAATCTAATGTTGTTCAATATTTTGCTGCAGCTCAAGGAAGGCCCTGTGGCTGAAACATTACTTCTAATGTTATGTTCCCTTTCTAGATTGCATTTTATTAACATTTTCTTTTGTACCACAGTGTGAAGGGGCATAGAGATTTTATCTTTTTTTTAAAATTAATGAGGAGTACATTACTTCACTAGGAAAGGACATCAGAAGAAAATCATTTCCCTTAGAAAGGGAAATAAAGGTTTGTAGGCATATTTGATTTTTGTTTCTGGATCTTCCTGCTTTGTTAGGTGGCCTTTGACAAATTACTTACAGTGGTTGTGCTGAAGTTCCTACATTTTTATGCTATACTGATACTTGCAAAGTAACCTCTTAAATGCATTACACAACTTCATAAAAAATCTGTACTTTGATAGCAAAAATTCAAGATAATAACAGGTAATTTTTAACTGTTCAAAAGCTCTTGGCTACATATCTCCGTTCAGTTCAGATGTGCTGAAACAATGTCATGTAGCTAAAACACATTATCATCTAAAAATTTAGAAGATAGTTGGTAATTTGAAGTTAATGCCTCTCCAGCTGAACTTGAAACAAACTCAGTTTTCCCTATAAAGATTAAGTCTTTGAATATGCCTACCACTTCATATGACACTCCTTTCATTACTGGACAAAAATGTAACACCTGGGAAATGCCTCAGAGCATCATAGCTCTGACAAAGGGAAATCTTATTCTATGAGATATCCCTAAGGCTGGCTGAATTGCCTATTGTGTGAAAATTTATAAGTTAACCAGACTTCCTTTAAACTTATAAAGTGTCTTTTGATACAGTAGCTGCAGGTGCCTTTCTCCTATGGCATAAGGTATTTGAGAACGCTCTGCATTCTGCTGCAGACACCTGAGACCCTGTGACAGTATGCATGAAATGCAGAAATCAGCTTAGAACTCTGTCCCTTTCATCTTCACTCCCACCATCCTTTCCCAAAGATGCTATCTTTGCCAAAGTCTCAACAAATACTCTCTGTATTTCTCAGGACAAGCACATTAATGTGTATATTGATTAAACAAAGCCCCTGATTACCTCTATCAAATAGAACAGTCTAGAAGTTAGATAAATTCTATGTCAAGTATTTAGACTGATTTTCTTTTTTAAAGTACCCTATGAACTTGACTGGTCTATCCTCTAAATTTTTTATAAGTCTCTTTCATCCTGGGCCATGCAAATACAGGACAATATGTGTGTTCAACCTGGCAACTCATGATGGTCTTCATCACAGTAAAATTTGGGGTAACTGAATTTAGGGAAGATATAATGCTAAACTTTCTGATTAAGGTAGCCAATACATAATAATCATAAGATCATAAGTTAACAAAGAAAACAGACAGACCAAAACAACTTGAAGGGGGGTAATAATAAAACTACAAGATGAATTATTGTCCAAATTAGTGTAATCTTGAAAAAACAGATAGGAAACAAAGCATTTCAAATTAAATCAGGTTTGCAATAGTTCAATACCCCCAAAGAAATACGTAGATTGGTTTATTTGCCATATGATTTGCCTGTTCGAATTTCTACAGCTGTAACTATACTACTCTATTCCACACATACCACAAGAAAGCCTGAATTCTTCATTCATTCATCAAAAAAACAATACATCATCACAAATTGTGTAAACTACGCTTTATTTGCATGGAAATGGAATTAACAGGAAAGAAAGGTAGGAATGATCCATTCACACCCCTTAGTTGATATGGAGTGATGACATGTGGGTGAAATCAGATTTGATAAATTTAAGCCAGACATACTTCACAATGTATGTGAAGCCTAGCACAAGAGGTTCAGCAGTCCCACAGGATTTAATAGAACTCATGTTCATTTGATTGATTTCATCATGAATTTCCACTTCAACAAAGTTAATAATAAGTTCCTAGGTTTCCCGAAGTGAGAGCCATAGCTCCTAATTACCAAAAAGATTAGAAAAAAGACATTCGTTAACAGGGTTCATTGGTACCTGGAATGTCTGCCTGTATTGTATTGGAGGTGAAAAAAAAATCCAGGGTAGGTCAACATTTAACAGAGATATATTCAAAGCATTTTGTATAATTTAATATCTTTTAATCAGTTCTTTGGAAAATAATAACAGAAATAACAAGACTTTAACAGTATTATCTGCATAGTAATTTTTTTCACCCAATTATATATGTTATATATGTTTAATGAATCACTCCAAAATTATAAAATACCATCATGTAACTTTTCATCGTCATTCAGAAGTGTTTTGTTCTTATCAAGCAGTTTAGTGTCATATGTCTGAAAATTGTTGTCTCCTAGTCCACTGGCAAAAGAATTAGTTTCTTTCTTCCAGTAGAAAATGCCGGAAATCAATTTTTAAAATACTATAATCATCTTGGCCTGCCACTGTTCTTATTAATTTATTGTTATTATTGCACTTTCTTTTCTGAGTTTATGCTTCAAAAAAATCGCAATTTAATTCTCACAGAAAATTGATCTTCCGATTTTCTTTTCATGTTTATTTGTTTTATTTTTGTTTTCACTAAATACTAAGGCACGTTGAGTTATCTGACTCTTCTAAGTATTTTACCCATATGTTTCTATCCAGCATGAAAATCAGCAGGTTTTACAAAATAAACTGAATTCCGAGAGAGGCTTAGATTTTTTTTTTCTTTCAATGCTGTTTTGCATGCTTTCTGATTATGTAATTATTATAGATATTTTTCCCATAGGATTTACTTTCAGTTTGCAAAGGGAAATGTGTCTTAGGATCAACTTGAGAGTACGCCTGAGAAAAGTCTGTGTCTTTGACAAAAATTTGATTCAGCCATTTACTTACTCAAAAGCATATATTGCAAAGAGAAATTTTCAATAGCAATCCTTTTGTTTATAAAGAAATTAAGTGTATTCCATAATTCAGGACACACAAAGACTTGTGCTTCATTGTGCTGCTGGTAGAGTCTAGTGAAGACAGCTATGAGCAGGCAAAGTCTTTCTTGAACAACAAAAAGACTGCCGCTAGTAAAGATTTCACTAGAACATAAATTCAGCAATGAATTTAAGGGTGGAACAAGAATTTTGAAGACATTATAGAGCTATTATTCAAATGTGGAAAACCAGTAAAATGTCCAAGGAATTAAGGCTTCTAAATGAAGATCACATTTTATGCTTTCAAAGCCATTTTTTAAAGTCTTTTTTTTTTTTTTTTATTGAAGACTTAATCTTCAGAATCCTTCTAAAATAATTTGCTCTTTTACACTCCTCATAAACCTGAGGACTTCAGCCGTGAACAATATTAAAAGTGCAAGTACATTTATATGCATTTTAAGTATTTTTGTAATATAATTCCAAATGAAATGCTAGTTATTAGTAGAACTGTGGAAAGGCAAGTATCTTTCTAGATTTGTAGTAGTATAGGGTATTAAGGTATTCCCTTATAAATATTTGGTTGCAAGTTACTACTGAAAAAAACCCCAGCAAGTTTAGATATCCATTTAAAGGGATGATAAGTATTTGGAACATGATAGAAGAGCAGTTAGAGCAATGTTATTATTGTTGCTTTATATTGCTATTTAAATTATAATTTGGGAATTCTTTCCTTTAGAGAATCACATGAGAGAAAGGGCTCAATCATCCACGATAACAAGTGTAGGAAAAGTCAACGGGGAAAATAATGTGGTAGATGATTATGGCAAAATGCAGTGAAAAAATACATCTTTTCTATGGAACTTTTTGAGCTTTTCAAATCTTTAGCAGAAAATATTTGCCATACATTCCTACATAATTTTCAATAGAAGACCAGAGCTTGTTTGCACTGTTGAGAAATATCTAAGTTAAGAGCAACTCTCTTCCGTGAAAAAAGGTATAGTGAGGTCAGAAAATCCAACAAACAAAACCAGTCCAATTCAACTAATAGAGCTTGGACCACATTCTCTTACTGAATCTTTACCTGCCACAAAAATATTCAGGTTTTTAGTGTGCAGATTCCACTACCTACAGCACATTTTCAGTCTTGCTCTGAACATAGAGATGATTATCCTTGTACCATTAGCATTGAATAAAAATGTCAAATATTACACTCACTCTTTAACTTTCCAATGAATTAATTCCATGACAGTGGTATTTAGCTTGACGAGCAGCAATGGACAAAAAGCAGTCAAGACTGGCCAGGAGCAGTGTGATGCAATTTGTGGGATTGTTTTTTTTAAAGTCTTTTCCCGTGGCTAATTCAATCTTCATCGATTCACTTTATTCAATGCAAAAAAAACAACAAACATCTCAGGTATCTCCTATGAGTGAATATAAATGAAAACTACCATTTACATATTCATTAACGTAGGCATTTTGTTTTCATCAAATATACAGCAAATGAATAATCTACATATAGTGGTTTACGCAAATTACTCCTATTACTAAATGAGTGAATCTCATTAGCTTATTTGCATGAAGTATAAAGTAACTATAATCTTAGAGAAATTCAGAAAGGAACGTATTTACTTGAAGTTGCATTAGAACAATTTCAGTGTCATGCAGCAACAAATTATGTCCTTTTATGTAAATCAGTAAAACATGGGAACACCTCATGTGTTATTTCGTGTCTGCTGTATCTCCACAAGTCACCAGAATACATCTTATTTACTAAATGAAGAAGCATAAGCAGGTGCATCCAAATTGCTATTTTATGAATGAGATGTTCTAGTGAAACATTGATTCTTCTCTATTTATTGTGTAAATGTATGGCAGAACATTATGTGTACAAAGTAAGAGCTTTACTCTTATTGAACAGATCTAAAATGACTGTACTGCTGTCTGCAGTCTTAATAACAGTCCAAGGTATTCCCTGTTCTTCAGATGCTCATTATTTACCCTTCACTTAGCAGAGATGAAAATATTCTAAAAAGTAATAATCGTGGCGTTTTAATAATTTTATTTTAATAATGTAAATTTGTAAGCAACTCATTAAGTGTTTTAATGAAGATAGAATCACAGAATCATAGAATGGTAGGGGTGGGAAGGGACTTCTGGAGATCATCTAGTCCAAACTCCCTGCTAAATCAAGTTCACCTACAGCAGGTTGCACAGGAATATGTCCTGTCTGGTCTTGAATTCACCTCCAGAGAAGGAGATTCCACAACATTCCTAGACAGCCTGTTCCAGTCCCCCATCATCCTCACAGTAAAGTTTTGCTCATGTTAAGGTGTAACTTCTGGTTTTCCAGTTTGTACACATTGCCCTTTGTCCTGTCACTGGGCACCATTGAGAAGAATCTAGCCTCATCCTCTTGACACCTGCTACTTAGATATTTGTAAGAATTGATAAGATCCACTCTCAGTCTTCTCTTTTGCAAGCTAAACAGACCAAGCTTACTTAACCTTTCCTCGTAGGAGAGATGCTCCAGTACCCTTCTCACCTTCGTGGCCTACTGCTGGACTCTCTCCAGTAGTTCCTTGTCTTTCTTGAACTGGGGACCCCAGAACTGGACACAATACTCCAAATGGAGCCTCACTAGGGCACAGTAGAGGAGGAGGATAATCTCCCTTAACATGCTTGCTACACTCTTCTTGGTGCATCCCAGGGTAACATTGTCCTTGTTGACTGCAAGGGCATATTGCTGGCTCATCATCAGCTTGTTGTCCACAAGGACCCCCAGATCCTTCTCTGCAGAGCTGCTTTCCAGCAGATCAGCTTCTAACCTGTACTGCTATGGCATTTTATTTCTCCTGAGGTGCAGAACCCTACACTTTGTTGAACTTTATTAAGTCACCCTCTGCCAAACTTTTCAGCCTGTTCAGGTCTTACTGAATGGCGGCGGAGTCTTCCAGTGTATCAGCCACTCCCACCAGTTTTGTATCATCAGCAAACTTGCTGAGAATACACTCTGTTCCCTCATCAAGGTCACTGATGAATATATTCAACCTGGCTGGGCCGAGTTCCAATCCCTGGGAACACTGCTGGCCACAGGCTTCAAACCTGATTTTGTGCTGGCAAAAACAACCCTGTGAGTAATGCCATTCATCCAGTTCTAAATCAGGCTCACTGTTCACTCATTTAACACACATTTCCTAAGATTACCTGTGAGGATGTTATTGGAGACAGTGCCAAAAGCCTTGTTGAAGTTGAGGTAGAAAACATCCACCATTCTCCCCTTATCCACCCAGCCAGTCATGACATCCTAGCAAACTGTCAGATTGGTCGAGCATTTTCCCTTCTTGAACCCATATTGACCACTCCCTATAATCTTCTCCCTGATGCTTAGAGATGACATCCAGAATGAACTGTTCCATTACATTTCTAGGGTTGGAAGTAAGGCTGGTTGGCCTGTAGTTTACTAAGTTCTCCTTCTTATCCTTTTTGAAGACTGCAGTGATATTATCTTTTCTCCAGTCCTCAGGCACGTACCTCATTCTCCATGATCTTTCAAAGACAATGGAGAGCGGTTTAGCAATAATATCTGCCGACTCCCTCAGCACTCTTGGGTACATCCCATCGGGGCTCATGGATTTTTAAATCTTTGCTGGTGACTTGGACAGTGGGATTTAGGGCACCCTCAGCAAGTTTTCTACAACACTAAGAGATGTCGTGAAGTCGACATACTGGAGGGAAGGGATACAATCAAGAGGGACCTTGAGATTTGGAGCTATGTGAACCTCATGAATTTCAACAAGGCCAAGTGCAAGGTCCTGGCACCCAGGGAAATCCCAAGCACAACTACAGGCAGACTATAGAATGGATTGAGAGTAACCTTGAAGAGAAGGACTTGGGGGTGCTGGTGGTTAAGAAGCTCCACATGAGCCAGCAACGTGTGCTTGCAGTGCAGAAAGCCAACCTGGGCTGCACGAAAAGAAGTGTGACCAGCAGGTAGAGGGAGGTGATTGTCCCCCTCTATTCCACTTTCCTGAAACCTCAGCAGGAGTATTGCCTTCAGTCCTGGAGTTCTCAGCCCAGGAAGGACATGGATCTGTTAGAGTCCAGAGAAAGGCCACAAAGATGATCAAAGGGTGATGATCAGAGGGCTGGAACACTCCCCATAAGAAAGTAGTCTGACAGAGTTAGGCTTTTCAGCCTAGAGAAGATAAAACTGCAAAGAGAACTTATAGCAGCCTTCTAGTAGTTAAAGGGAGCCTACAGGAAAGTTGGGGAGGGGCTCTTTATCAGGGGGTGTAGTGATGCTATGAGGGGTTAATGTTTGAAGCTGAATGAGCATAGGTTTAAATTAGAAGTCAGGAAGATTTTTTTTTTTCTATGAGAGTGGTAAGGCACTGGAACAAGTTGTCCAGAGAAGTCATGGGTGCACCATCCCTGGTGGAGTTCACAGCCAGGTTAGATGAGGCTTTCAGGAACCTGATGTAGTGGAAGATGTCATTGCCCTTGGCAGAGGGATTTGAACTAGATGATCTTTAAGGTCCCTTCTAGTCCAAACCATTCTGTGATCCTATAATTCTATGATTCTATGAGTTGAGTGTCCAGTTTGTCTCTTTGATGTCTAACCTGATCCTTTCCCGCACAGGAAGCTAATGAGAAAATTTGTTTCTCTTCGTTATTTTTCTTAAATAATAGCCAGCAGTATCCCAGATTGCCCCTTTAATTTGTTAGGTTAGGAAAGGAAAAGTCTAGCTTCTGATCTGAGGATCACTTCAGTATAGTTTACTACTTAAAGATAAACATGTGCAAAGACTGTATGTGGACTTAACATCTGCAGACCCAATACTCCATTCAACCTGACTGGGTTTGCCTCTCTATATGGAAAGCACTACAGCAAGTGAGACTGACAGGCATTAAGCACAATTCTGTTTTACAGATAATAGTGTTCTTCCTTTGCGTGTGTACAAATGTGTGTGTGTTATATCATTTGGAAAAAGCAGGAGAACAATTACTTTAGCAACAGCTCAGAATAAGTCCTCTTTCTTGTGTTTCCAATTTGGCCTTTCTAAATAAATAGTTAATACACAAGAACAACTTCTTCTAGATACTTTGCTGCAGAAAACTTTTCACGCAGTTCTCTCTCGTATTCGTTCTCTTTAGGACTGTGTCACTGAACAATGAAATAAGTTCATAATTATCCAGAATGTTTTCTAATATCATGCAGTTATAGGCTTTTGGATGATGGCTGGACAATATTTTCTATCAACATGCAATCACCTTGGTACAAAGAAAATGCCACAGAGGTATCCGATTGGTAGGTTGATTGGTTTGCTGTTAAAAAACCCTAAAATATCTTACTAGTCTTACAATATGCATCATGATTTGAACAGCTTTTATACTTCTGTGCTAGTTTGAAGGACTTTGTACTGAAGTACATAAAACTTTGAAAATATAATGATTTTTTTTTTGTCCTCTCCAGGATAAAGAAAGATACTCATAACACAAAGAGCTCCAGTAAGCGTAATCTGCCCCTTTTACTTCTTGGCTTTTCCAGCGTTAGGAACATGAAGACAGTCCCATCCTGTACCTATCTGATCTGGGGAACTTCTGTCACTTCTTGGCCTCCCTCCCATTACATGATGTGGCATAGCACAAAGAATCAGAGCAATTCACTAACAACATTCTTGTAATGCTTTGGACTTGATGGGGTTTATTACTTGTTTGTTTTTTTAAACTTTCTGTTTGCAGTCGGTTCGAAGTAGTGGGGGACAGCAAGTGCAGAATGCCTTTTCTAAGACTCTGCTGGCTCTTTTCTATTTACACAGTTTCTATCACACTTATCTCAATGGCATCTAAGCACTTTTCAGTGTTAAAGATGACAATTACACTGAAAGCTTTTCTAAACCTATTGAAGCCTGCAACAGATTGGCACAGCTTACTCTCAGCTGCTAGATGTGGGCTATGAGATTGCCGATAATTTCTGAGGCTCACAGACCAGCAGTGTTTCAACCCAGGGACTACCCAAACGTATACCCCCTTGGCTAGTATCTCAGCCTGTCAATTACAGGAGTTCATCTCAGCATGCTTCTACGTGCCAATTTTAATTGTTGTCAGAAAGCAAGTACGTGTAGATGCAGATGCATAATGCTGTTACAGTTTACAAGTCAGCAGGTAACACTAGGATAAATAAATGAAATGCCAGATACCCATGGAAAATTCATAAGCTTCTATAACATTATTTGAATAATAGCAAAGTTGATGTGGTAGGACTTCATTATTCTCTTCATTATACTTGTCTTTCAAAAATCACAGAATCAAAATAGGAAGATATTTGTAGCCTGATAGTCATCTTATCAAATTGTTGCTCCAAGTATGTTAAACAAATTTGACTCTGGTGAATGCAAACCTTTTAATGAAGTAAACAAAGAGAACTTTTCCAACATCATCCCTATATCCCTATACCTCAGTAATAGTATTCCAGTGCTATTTAAAAAGTACAACCTGAAAAATGATCTGCTAATCAAAATGCTTATTTCTGAGTGCTATGGTTGGGAAATTCTGAAATATCTTTTTATAGAGTTAAAAAGTTTTTCTTGCAATGTAAATTTATACACGAGAGCATTCAAAAATCTCCCTCCAAAAAATTAATGATCCAGACAATTACAAGTTAACTTTCTTCACTTCACAGTATATGGAAACATGAAGAAAACAGGGTTTTAGTGCCAATAGGTTATGTCTTAGCTGGTATAAGTTTGCATGGCTTGCATTGCTTTGGGAAATCCATACTTTCTTTCAGAATATGATGATCTTCAACAAGATAAAATTAGATATCCTATTCCAAACTGTCTAAACTATAAGCTTACATAAAAAAACCCCAAACCAAACACCCAGAATGATAACATACACAAGAACTCATATATTTTTAAGTACAGTAATAAAGCATGTTGGATAAGCCAATACAGATATTTTTTATACCTCTTAAAACTCAAAAAATATCTTTGAGCCTTGATTTATTAGGAACCTCTCCCATTCATCATTCAAAGTTTATTGAAAGTGGCTAGGAAATCACAATAACCAGTTCCCTCAGCCTTTGTGAATACATTGTGTGAGGCCCATGAACTTACAGGTGTCCAGATTGCTTTCATATCTAGTTGTTCACCTGATCTAGCCTCCTTTTTAACATTGTTTAGAGGTTTCCTCTATTTACAGACATTTCTTCACGGCAGCTTACTCTTTGGGTAAAGCGACTGGCGTTTGTTTCTTCTGTTTCAAGGCAATTTACCTTCCCCAGAAGCTACATCAGAAACTAGGGCAGTTTACTCAGAATTATGGATGTAGTAGGCTGCAAGATATCTGAAAGATATCTGCCGCTATGGTAAAGAAAATAACAACTACATTTTAAGATTTTATAATGCATCTAGAACCTAAACTAAAATCAAGAAACAGAAAGTGTATTGTGATTCTATTTTTATGTAGCTGCAGTACGATATTTGTAATAAATTATGTTATGAGTTAATTTAATTTATTATATATGGCATGGAAGCCAGCCCAAATAAAGTCAAGGAAAGCTTTATTAACAGAGTACATGAAACTATATTTGCATCTTCTGTCTTTTGTCATCAAATATTTACACATTCTTTGATGGGAGAAAGAAATGAATGTACATATCCAGAGAAAAATCTTACTTTTCATTATTTATCCAGGAAATTTTATGACCTACGTTATCCCTGAAATTAGGATGTTCAACCTTCACAGCATTTAACATATGCCTACACTGCTGGTAATACTATGGTTTTCAAAAATGTCCTAGATATGTCATCCTCAAACATAAAGCCATGAACTTCCATTTGTTAATCTGAATTAATGAGCAGGTGATGTCCATCTAAGACTGGAAAAAAATAATACTAGTATATTTTTAGGGATGATACACATACATGTAGTATTTTCTGAGAAACAAGTGCTTTATCAGAAAAATTGTCTATGTTCTTCCTCCTGATGCAAGTGTCCTTAGTGTTTTTTAGGACTGGAAGTACAAGACTTTGTTATATAATATTTTCAAAGAATATTTTAATATACTATTAATTCACTTTAACATTTCTACAAAGAACATGAGTGTTACTGGGAATTAAAAAGGTATATAGTATTTTTCTTCTACTCATCCATGTGGTTCAATATCTGAAATTTAATGCTTCCTTGCTTTTGTGGCAATGGGGTATTTTTATCTATTTATATATTTTGATTATTGACAGTTAAAACAAATAAGTATTTCCTGAGACTTTAAAGAATTGTCTCAAGAGAATGGGCACAGCACCAGTGCCTAGAGACATTTTTGTTTAAATTTGTGCAATTAATTTTCTTCTATTTTGTAAAATAGAAATTGATTGATATATTTAAAGAAATACCCATTGTAAAACAGTAATAAAAACCTGGATAATTATCTTTCTGAAGATAAATATATAGCACTATTTTTGAAACATTTTCTGAGAAGTATCATTATAGTGCTTTTCTGTAATCTAAAATAGCTCTGTGTAAGATTGCTGAAACTCTATTGCTGCTTCACGTATCTTTTGATGTAGAACACACATTTATAATGGGAAAACTCCCTCAGAGGTATACATTTCATATTAAGATTACTGTAGTTCAGGTCAACACGTACAGATTAGAATATACAGACTTTAAGTAAAAGAAATTCTGGAGCATTAAATCTCCATGTGTTTATACCCCCTCTTTTCCCCAGACCCAGTTCTGGATTGCTTCGGAGGCTGGCGCTGTTCACAGAAATTGACGTACAATAAAATTAGCCTTGTCAGTATCTTGTAGTGTTTTCCTGAATAACACATTCTAACTCCTCTTGTCCTTTCCTGAACACCATCTCACACTGAGGGGTTGTTCCTGAGTCTTTAAGCACCTCTGTCATCATAAGAACCCCCCAAAAAGTACAGCAATGTAAAAAAGAAGCTGGCAATTCTTACTGTCTTTTACCACTGTGGGTCCCAGATTGAGAAAGATTGTGTCTCAGAGAGATAACAATAATAAGAAGATAACATTTATTAAAGAACTGGGTATTTTCAAAGGTTTATTCACTTCAGCTCCTATATTTAGCTTATGAACTACATTTAGCCAGTATTCTAACCTTTGTGAGGATAGGGAAACCTGCTTATGAAAACAGACTTACTTGTACTTGCATTGCTAGCTGCATAATATTTTTCTGACAATCTTTATTTTGGCATATATTATATGCAACATGTATCTTATATTGTTTTTTGTTGTTAGGAGATGATGGGCAGAACTTTTGACACTTGTCAAAACAGAAAACTGAGAAAATGGGAAAAGTGAGACTGTGCATCATCTGGAGCTGGGCTGATCTGGTCAAAAAGGAAGAACAAAGCAATGCAAATAAAAGAAAATATAGGGGTTTAATAAAAAAATATTGCAAAAATTCATATTTCTTGGCTCTTTGTGTTCCTTTCAAAAGCATTCTCAGTTGTAGCTTTAAGAAAATTAACCCAATAGTTAAGGAAGTTTCTGAGAAAACTTTTAAAAATCAATAAGAAAAAGGTATTCGTCTTTCAACACTCAAGAATACTCAGAACAGCTAAAAAAAAGACGTAGCTCCCCTCCTCCATCCTCTTCTCCTTTCACTGGGCTGTGGTATTGACAAGTTCTGTAAAGCAGGCAGTGTTGGGCCAGTCCTCTGAGTGTTCTGTTAAATGGACAAAAGGGCTGATGAGCTGCCATTCAGTGAAAGCACCAGTGGTTCTTCCAGCTTTGCCGGTGTTGCAGGGTTGTTTTCCTCATCATCCAAGGCTCTCTAGATTTCAAGGACTGTATTTCCTCTTCATCATAGTCCGGGGATAAGACATTTGGGGGACACACATACTTCTAATGAATTCTTGAACAAAGTAGGCTGCAAAAAGTGTGATTTCCAAAATTTTATATATTGCATCTATATATTTATTTATATATATTTATATATTGCATCTATATATTTATATATAGATGTACATAAAATGATATATTCTTTATAGAGATTTATACTAGAAGTATTTGTTATTCTGACTGAGGCCAAATTTCCACATATTTGCCAAATATACCTTTGCTACTCAGATATATATATGGCTTACAGTATCACTGAAAACAGATATAACAGGAGATATGATAAACCAGAATATCTTTATTCTTCACTAAAATTTGATATCTATGAGGGAACAGTTTAGGAAATATATTTTGAGGAGAAAAGTAAATCTTGTTGTTAAGATATTTTTAGGTTATATTGGTGAATATCCTGTTGCAGATGAAGACAGAGGAAGAAATAATAAATCAATGATATCCAGGAGGCAAAAATGCAGGAATTCAATGTATTTATATTTTCATATTAACTTCATATTGTTGAGAGAATAGATGCTGAATTGACATGCCTCCTCTCATTCATAAATCTTTTTATGTTTTTTCTGAGTTATTTAAGTTTAATTAAGTCATTTAATTGTTAGAGTTTTAAACACATTTCAAATACTTAACTTGAGGTTTTCAACTTTGAGAGCTTTACTTTGGTGTTATAAATCAAGAACGTAGGTGTCTATATTGAAGTCTCTTCCTCGAAACATACTTTATCACAATAAATTACAGATATTCAAGTCTGACAAGTTTTCATTAATTTTAGGAAATTCCTACTACCTTGTTAGGAACTTTTATGAGATTGTAGTTTAGTAGGTATAAATCAGAACAGTTCTACTGGAACAATGCTGATTTATGTCATATGAAGTTTTGGCCTACAGGCTTATCTTTTTAGTTTCACTCTTGTAAAACATTGAGTACCTTCCATTTCCACAGAAATCAGAGCCAGTTAGGAGAAACAAGATCTTATCAGATACTTCAGTAGGCTGCAGAAATTAACTCCTGAGCCCACAGGTTATAATCCATGCTTATGAAAATATTATTTTGCACTATCTTACACGAATATCACACCATAGTTTGAAGGTAACGACAGAGAGTCTATAAATCTGGATCCTATTTCTGGCCGATACATTGATTTACTGCTTTTCTAGCACACAGAAACAGAAGACTGGTTTTATTAACCTGATCAAATTCCTGTTCATCTCATCCGAGTAGTCTCAGATTCCTTTTTATTTCTACAAAATCCAAGATATCTTACTTCCTATTACTAAAAGGAATACACCTTGTGCCACACCTCAGCGTGGCACGAGACATCGTGCTGGATCCTGGAACGTTGCCTTAGGTCTTACTTAGAGACTTATCTTCTATAAACTTTAGCAAGTCCTTTTGTTTCTTTGTGTATTTATTTTTCTGTATATGAGATTGGGTTCATGTTCATGGAGTATGAATAATTTCCTCTATCTATATACTTGCATGTTTTCTCTCAAAAGAAGAGACTAATCTCAGCTGAGAGCTTTTTTATGTTTTCATAAAACCAAAAACCTACAGAATAACTATTTTAAGTGAAACTGATTGCATAGGTACAGCAATAACATCTCCAAAACACTTTGCTGTTGTTTTCTAGTGTATTACAAAAGATGTGTGTGTTTACTCACTCTGATTTGCCTTCTGCAACTGCTGTTCCTAATTAATTGCTAAATGAAGAAAAAAATAAAAAAAATAATTTTACATATGTGTCAGGTGGAACTGGCTGACATTGTCTTGAACAAATAAATAGATTATAATTATGACTGTACATCTGCAGTAGTCAGGGTGAAATACATGTAAAGAAATGGGGAATTCTATATTTGCCAAGTAAAACTGGTATTATGCCACAAATGTAATATCCTAATACATGTCGAATCCTTGTGTTGTTAAGGTTAAGACAAAACATCAGTAGTAATCAAAGAATATGAGTCACAATTTTAAAATATTTTAAATGCAAGAAAATTCAGTTGCGAAGAAAATAAATTTTAAACTTTTGACATATTCTTACTTCAGAAAGTTGTCAAAAATGCTTAGTTTTATTTTTATCTAATTGAAACACTTCTCTGACATTTTAATTAGGTTTTATGTTCTTTAACAGAAAGAAAATACACTTTTTTGAACTTAACACAAAGAAGCTTGTTAAGAAAACATATAGTATAATTTCATTGAAATTGCAGCCACTCTGCCTTATTATAAAGTTCAAAGCACTTCAAATCATTTTAATGAAGAACATTGATAGTCATATTGAAAATGTCAGCATGAACATTTGTATTTATATTTAAAAATACAATATAAAAGTAATTTTACCTTGCCAGCAAGATCTTTATTTTGAAACACTGAAAAATGTTTGTTACGTTTATTGAGCTCCTTCATCTGAGACCAACAACTTATTGTGGTAACTATTAAAAAAATACATAATCAAAGCTCACAACTTATTTTGATGAAACAAAAGACAGTAAGAGGAAAGCAGGCAAATTGCATTCCCCAAAACCTTTGCATAGCCTGGGATAGTCAGAAACAGACTACATTGCACAACGTAGTCTGGCAAAAATATATTTAATTAGACTATATTTGAATGAATTTTATAATACCTTGATTTTTTTTTTTCCAGTATGTGAAAACCTTTTTTATTTTATGCACTTCTCACTATTTAACTCTCACTTACCTACAAACAGGTCATTTCAACTGACAATGCTCTTTGCTTTCATAAATTTTGTTTAGCATACCGTAAAATAACTTGGTGTATTTTCTATGGAAACAGATTTCTAAGCTGCCTTAGAAAATACAGTTCTGATGGCTTCCAATTGATGAGAGTTATTTTCAAAAAATTAAATAAAGTGTTAGTGTTGGATAAACCCTTTAAAAAAACAAGAATTTTGAAAAATTATATTTTCTCCCTCACACACACAGAAGATGAGTTATAATAATGACAGAATAAATTAACCTAGTTTTGTACATTCTGGGGGTCACCTGAATAACAGCACCATGAAAATGAAAGCAAAGTAGAGATGGGTCCTATTATATGAAAAAATTTCATACATGTATCCAAACTGAACAAATCTTCATTTCTGGTTTTCTATTTTGCATCTCTCTAACTCACTTCATACTCCTTCAGGCAACAGTTGACATCAGCTCTTCATGTCAAAGCTCAGTCTCTTAATTTCACAAGCTCGAAACACAGGGATAACAGTTTGAAAGCAGGTCTAGTTAGTGTCTAATTACCCAAACCTATTCGATTTATGGGCATGAATTTTGGAGACAAAAGATGTTAAATATCAGTGACCAGTTATGGATAGAGATGAATGAAAAATAATACTAGCCACAGAATTTCATCATTTTGTTGAAAGAATCTGGAGTCCTCCCACATCTTAAACAGAGTAATTGACTGATTGACTGATTTGATAGAAAGCTTGGCAGATCTCCTGCTTACACTCCTTTCCCATCCATTGGCACTTGGAGATTTGGAATTCTTTTCAAAGTCTCAAAAATTTAGATTTTTTTCATTTATTATTCTATGAACAATTTCTAGAAAAACAAAATAAAGACAAATAGGTGTTCAGCTACTACAGCAATATTTAAATTAAATAACAGAGACTTTTACTTGGGTATTTTTTGAAGCAGGAAAGATTTGCCCAATTCTTAACTCAAATGTGTTTAAGATTTAAAATTATTGACTATTGACTTTGTGAGTTGAAGGGTACCAAAAAGGATTTTATTTAGAGCAGGGTCATCTTCCACTCTGGGCTTATATCACGACCCACTTTAAACAAAAATGAGCTCTTTATCCCAGCACAGAGCCAGAGCGATCCAAAATTACTCAGGAAGAGGGTGTAAATGATACTTTTTACTAAACAAGATGCATGCCCTCAAAACACTGGATTCAAACAAATGAACAAATCCATACTTGACAGAACACCAACAGAAAAGCCCTCAGCCGTGGAAAACTACCTGAGCAGCCCATCACTCAGCAATGACTGTCAGCATTGTAACAATCTGCTTGACCAAACCAGGCAGTAGAGAGAGACCTAATGCTTCCTGAAGTAAAACCCAAAATCAAAACAAAACGGCCAGCTACAGCCCACTGCAGCTGCATGTGTTGCAAAGAGAAAAGGAAGAGAACGAGCAAAAAGGGAGAAAAGGAGCAAAGAGAGGAAAGGAGGAAAGAGAGAAGTAGTTACAAGAAAAATGGGGAAGATGAAAGATAGTCACCACCTTAGGAACTCTGCATATAACAACATGTGTTTCTTTGTCCAGTGGGTCCAGAAGATACACAACACGCAGGCACAAGACACCAGACAACACATAGAAGACAAGGCACAGGACAAGACCAGACAAGACAATGTTGCAGGCTTTCATGGGATTTTTAAGCTATCTGACCCACCCCTCACTGGATCAGGTGGGGAAAGGACAGGTAACAGGTTCATGCATGCCCCTCCTCCCTGAGCAAGTTCAGACGTGCTCTCCATCTCTTCGGGTCTTGCCACTGGAGGCTGGAGGGCACCACCTGCTTTGAGTCATTGACCCACGTTTTCCTGGGTCCATACACTTTAGCATCTGCAAATACAAAATTTTGAATGTATATAGAGGACTCTGTATCGTGTGTGCACTCATCGTAGCTTTCCTACTGGCATGATATAAAGTTCTCTGTACATTCACAGATCAACTTTAAGCATAGAAATTCCGGCACATACAGTGGTCAATCCTTTCCTTTTCAGCTATGAGACATACTTCAAACTAGATTCCTTCTCTCTCAAGTGTGTTGCAAGGGCAGTTCCTGTGTACTGATCTGGATTATTACATGGATACAGAGACAAAGAAATACTGCTCAACATTTACAGGTGTCTGGAATTCTATATATGAATGGATCAAGTCACATTAAAAATCCTGGTCAGAGAATCAATTTACATATTTGAGTTGTAAAACAGCTAAATAGGTTTTCTTGAGATTTTACCCTATATTACATTCCAGAATTGCCAATTTATTTGCTGTTTATGATCTCAGAGAGAGACTGGGCTCATGCAGAGAAGGCAATTCTGATAAATACAGACTTCTCAAACTACCTTATAAGCCATCAAAGCAATTTGAAAATCAATTTGATGTTTGACAGGGAGCCAGTGTATTCCCTTCAGGATACAACTAACATGCTGAGGCCACTTCATAAGAGGAAAATTCTGACTGCAACATTTTGCCAAAGTTGGAGTAGCTGCGATGTTTTCTCAGAAACATCATAGAATTAAATATGATAAGAGTCTAACCTAGAGGTTAAAATTCAAAACATTGGTAGATTTAATATGTACACCCAACTAGCACAGTTGGTTTCTAAGTTGATAATATAACTGCATTCCCTTTTCTTGTCCTTACAGATGTGATGGGACTATCAAGGGCTGGAGTGACATGCTCATGAGTTCCCAGGTATTTTTATTAAGAAGGAGGCATTCACAAACTAGAGAAAAAAATTTCTTATTCTATTGCAATCAATCACTGTATAGATGCTTTTAAATAATTTCTCCAGAGATTATTTTAAAAACTACGTTTTGAGAACAAGGATATTTTACTTTGGATTTTGGTTCATGGGGTTTCTTTTTTAGTCTGAAATGGTCAGCGTGTATCAGAGTACTGGTATTCATCAAATGTTTCCTATTGAAAACATTGGTTTGTGTTTCTGGACTATTTTGCATAGATATTTTGAATTACATCAATATATTAATTTTTCCTAGATCTCTGGCAACTCAATAATTCTACAGTTATATTAAAATCAGTGGTATTACTCTGAGTTTCATAAAATGAGATAAAGACTCATTGTTTGACCTTTTTTTAAAAAAGTTGCAGCAAGGATCATAGGAGAAGGATGGCAATATTCTCTTGGGTAACAAATATATTCATTTGGAAACAGATTTTACTACAGGCAAAAAAGATGAAATTTGTGGTATACAAGAAAATGGTTCTAAATGGTTTAAAAATAGGACAATATATATTAGTTCCCCAAAGACTTATCAGTTCCTTATTGCTCAGCTCACCATTAGATAAAACTGCGAAAAATGAACAAATTACAAACTTATAATTAAGAATTTTAAAAATAACAAAAAAATTGAAAAGCCAAGAAAAACTGTATGTCCTCATTGAAAGTGAACTTAATTGTGGATGACATTGGCAATCTTGACAATATTAATTTATCATCATATCATGCATGAAGCCTCATGCAGAGCTAGATATGAACTGCTTCACATCTTTACTTCAATTTAATACTATTTACTTTTTACTGTCATTCTCCCACCACAAGGTGAACTGTTTTCTTGTTAAAGATCATTAAAACAAGTAAGGATCCTGTTGGCACCAGCTGGCAATGAATGTGAGGAAAAGATAGTCTGTCAGCTACTACCCTGGATTCCTTTCAGCTAGACACGTATCATAATGCCTTTTGAACTTCTGATGATTTATTGATACATATTTTCTCTTATTCATTTCCCATAGTCTGCCATGTCATTTGGGTAATTTATTTCTTGAGAGATGTAGCTGTCATTACACTTGGGGCCACCTAGCTGTACTTTTATTTATCTTTAATGTTGCAACACTTAGTTATGCTTACAGAACTCCCAGGAAAAGAGGGTGTCCTTTGTCATAAGGCATAAATCTTCCTCACAAAGCCTTCCTGAAAGTCTGAATACATTCTTAGAGAAAGGAACTAAATCAGTAGTTCAGTTGTACACCAGTTAACATAATCAACACTATAAGGCTGTGGCAAATTACTAGTACCTTTGCAATAGTGCCTGAAATGTTGCTGCACAATCAAGACCCAGAAAGAGGATTTCTAAGAGAAAACTGGTAAAGTGTGAGTGAGTCACTTCACCTATGGTGACATTCTTCATTCTGTTAAAAAAGAAAGAAGGATGAAAAAACCCAAAGCTTCTCTACGAAAATACTACACAAAGCAAAGTGATTGGGATAACAATAAGATGTCCTATTAAGTACAGAGATTAATTTGCTTTTAATAGGTGATAATTAGTTTTTATTTCTCCCCTTTCCCAGAGTGCATATAGCTGCTTCTTCTTGCCTCTTCAAAGTCAGGTCAGTCATTAAGATAGGTCATGTTTAGTCCTGCAAATCAAGTTATTGCTCTAGTAAGTCCTACTGAACTATCCTCTTTCATCTTTTGGTTTTTGTGTTAATGTGTTTTCAATGATCATGTTAATTTAGGTGACAAGTAGCTATTCTGCTAGTGCAAATCAATGCAATTACTTTTGTAAATTTACCAAAAGGAAAGCCAGTAATCTGTGTCAAATGAACAGATGTTAATATTTAAAAAAAATGGCAAATATTATGACATCTTATAATTTCACTTAAGGTAGGAGTAAACAAGAAGTCAAAGTATTGGCAAATCATTTAAGTGGAGAGTCGTCTAAAAAGGAAGAAATTTGTATTCACAGATGAAATACAGAACAAAAATATATGAAGTGGTTTGTACAGCTCAGAAATTAGTTTCTATAATCACTGTTTTAAAGCAAATCAATAATCTCATTCTTACCCATTTACTTCTGTGAAAAAGACACATATTGAATATATGTATTCCATCGAGGAAAGTATACATGATGTGAAACATTCTCAACATAAAAAAATGCCACATCAAAGCCTCAGAGACCTGTATGTACAGAATTAAAATAAAAGTAGGCTCCACAAAGACAAATCTATGCAGTGGGCTTTTTCATTTGGGGTTTTATGTGATAAAGAATAAGACTTCCTAGCAGATCCTTACACAGATAACAGTACATGCTATGCATAAAGAAGGGAGAGGTCAGTAGGTCAACTTCCAACAAGAACTACAAGCTTAATCCTGTCATGGGAAAGCAGAAGAGAATATCAGTTGCACTAAATACTCTCTCCTATAAGGTAATCAGTAGTTCTACAGGTAACAAACCTGCAAACTCCTCAGAAACTACAAAAATGACAGTTACTAACAGAAATACTTTTAATACTGAGGTGCTGAAATGCTTACCTTTAGCCTCCAAATTCATGGTCCTTGTGTTATCATTTTCTTTATTTGCTTTTGAGCTATTGGTATTCAGTATTAAATTAAAGATGAAATGTATGTACTTAATGAGGAAACATTTTTCAATAAGAATCAGCAGTCTCGTTTGATGCATTTTTAATAAATAGCAAAAAAAAATATTTTTTAAGGAAGAGCTATGAACATGATTTCATATTTTCAGTTACTGACAAGAAGATCCTACATGACTGCCAATTATCTGGACACTTATCAATGTAGTAGACTCAAACTAAGGGTCAAAACCTGACATGTTGAAGTGAAGAATCACAATGTGAATGAATAGCAAGTTTAAATGCACACGGGTATATTGCATTTGATGATGAAATCTTAATGTCAGGTATCACTTTTTTCTGTCACCAAACAAATGTTACAATCTACTGAGAGAATAAGTTGTTGGATAAGTATATTAGTAAAGGGTTCATGATAAGAACTGAATGTCTTCCTTTTACTAACACATCTTCTATTTAAAAAAGCCCAAAGCCACAAAGTGTGGAAATGCATATAAAAAAACATTCATCCAGCTTAATCTAAGGTTGGTTCAGTTATTTGGTTTAATTTATTCATACTGGCTTAATTATTTTTAATATAGTGACAGTGAACAACGTTTCCTGTGAAACAGCTGCTGTTTGAGTCCTTGCTAGCTAGCAAATTCAGCAGAAAGTGTGTGTGCCAGAACTGCACCGAGAATTTGTGTATGCCACGACACGTCCATCTGCTGTATACAACACATGCCAGTCTCTTCAGTATGCACTGGGAAGACAAAGATGGAGTGTAGGGAAGCAGAAGAATTAAATGCAGAACATAAACAAGACATATCTTATGTGATTACCACATTCATTTCTTTTTTTTTTTTGTTATACATCCTTTTACACTATTTCTTCTAGTTAGTGGCCACATGCCATTTTCTAAACACAAGATACAAACAATTAACTTTGTACTAAGGTGAGTTATTCACATTATGCATAGTAGTAAAAAGTTTTCTAATTTCCTGAAATTAGTGGGATTAGAGCTGTCAACTTCTTCAATGTACTCTTTGTTTGATCACAATTTCTGGCATACGTTTCAATAATAGAATCTGGTCTTTGACATTCTAATAGTACATGGAAAATAGGCCAAGCTAAATAAACCATTAAAAATGAGAAAGCCTCTATAAAATCCATGTACTGATGAATCTCTTTGCATCCGCACGGTCTTACTGGGGATAAATATTGCTATTTATAGCACCCAAAAATATGTGTACATCAATGAAGTAGTGGTGGACCCACCTAGTAAAGAACAGTCTTGCCAACCAACCAAGTAGCCAACAACAACCTATCTGGTGTCCAGAAAAAGGCTATACAAGTAATATTTAAGTAACTCTTTACTGTTATATCACAGATCTGAGCTTTACATGATTATTAAGATGTGAATAATCACTTTATACATCTGTGAAGTTCTTCTTCTTAGACTAAATCAGAAGGGAAATTACACCTTTTAGAAGGTGTATAGGAAACTCACGATAAATTCCACAAACAAGATTTTCTCACTTTAGAACTCTGGCAGGAAATTAATACAGAGCTCAGCCATATCACTGAGGCACAACCTTGCGTTGTGAAAATGCACTGTGTTAGAAGCAGCACAGGAAGGTATTTGAAAGGTAATTGGTTCATTCTATGTGGCAAGTGAGCTCCCATCTTCACTGGAAGTGAATACAGATACCAAGAGGAGGTAAAGAGCTCTTGCATTTCTTCAATTTTTTTTATTTTTTTTTTTCACCAGACATTAAAGAAAGTAGTGCCTGTATTTTAGGTATATTTCAGCATGCTTCTCTGAGGGGCTACATTAATTTGTCATTCGTATTATAGTAGGAAACTACCTAGAATTTGGTAGCATGGTTTATTTCAGGGATTTCCATCACTTCGTTATGGAAATTTTTGTGCAAGAAATGCAATACAAATCAGTTTGATCAGTAATTTTCATTACAGTGTCTGTATTTTATCCTGACAACAGCTGGTTTCAAGCAGAGCTGCATCTTTTAGAAAAGGTATATTGCACTTCAAATTGAGGCTCACATTCAGTATGCATTTCGTTCACATATGAGAACAGTTTTGACTGATTGGCTTCAGTGGGAAATTTCAGACTAGAGGGCTTGAGTTAAAACAAACAGTTTTCTGGGCTAGTTTTCTATTTTGTGTTCCCTTGAGCAAAGTAGGCGTAATTTTACTTATGTGTGGATAACTTACTTTAGAACATTAGTTTCATTTAATAAGAACATAAGTTTAATTTAATAAGAACATAGAATCATAAAATCACAGAATCATAGAACAGTAGAATAGTTTAGGTCGGAAGAGACCTTCAAAGGTCGTCTATTCCAAACCTCATCAAATGACCATGCCTGGTCAAGCATGACTTCCCCTTTCTGAATCCTGCTGACTACTCCCGATCACTTTCTTTTTCTTTATGTGCACGGAAATGGCTTCCAGGATTAGATATTCCATCACCTTCCCAGCAACTGAGGTGAATCTGACCAGCCTGTAGTTCTCTGGGTCCTCCTTCTTGCCTTTCTATTATATCTCATAGAAATGAAGCTGATCAATCTGTACTTTTTATTCCCTAAAGGAAGTTTGAACCTGCAGGGAAAATATAATTTGTAAGCTCTATATATGACAGGTTCTAAATTAGAATATATCTTTCTGGAGGTTACCTGGTCCAACATACCTTCTCAAGCATAGGCATCTAGAAATGCTTTTCTTGGACCATGTCCAAACAACTGTTGAATAACTGCAAGGTCCGAAACTCAACAAATTCTCTGGGGAACCCATGCCAGTGCTCTGTAACACTCACAGGAAAAAACTGCTTCCTGATGTTCAAGGGGAATCTTCTGTATTTCACTGTGTGCCCATTGCATCTGATCCTGTCACAGGGCACCACTAAAATAATATGTCTTTGCCTTCCTTGCAACTTCCTTTCAGGTCTGGGAAGGTTGTTCCTCCCAAGGTGCAGGACTTTGTACTTCCCTATGCTGAAATCAATGAGATCCTTGTCACCTGTTTTCTCCAGCCTGTTGAGGCCACTCTGCATAGCAGCACAACCTTTTGGAGTATCATCTCTACTTCCAGTTTTGTGTCATCCACAAATTTGCTGAGGGTACACTCTGTCCTGTCTTCCAAATCATTAATGAAGATGATGAAGAAGAAGGAAGCCAATGTTAACTCCTGGGATACATATCTAGTTACTGGCCTGCAACTAGATTTTGTAGCACTGATCACCATCCCTTAGACCCAGATGCTTAGTCAGCTGGTTTTCAATCCACTTCTCTGCTCATGCAGTCCATATTTCATTAGCTTCTGTATGAGGATCTTGGGTGAGAGAGAGTCAAAAGCCTTCCTTTAGTCTAGGTATGCAATATCCACTGTTTCCCCTTCATCTTCTATGCCAGTCATTTTATCATAAAAGGTTCATAGAATCACAGAATTATAGAATCACTTGGTTGGAAAAGACCTTTGAGATCATCGAGTCCATCCGTACCTGTCCACTATTAAATCATATCACTGAGCACTTCATCTACCCATCTTTTAGACACCTCCAGGGATGGGGACTCAACCACCCCCCCCGGGCAGCCTATTCCAGTGGCTGTTAATCCTTTCAGTGAAGAAATGTTTCCTAAAGTCTAATCTGAACCTTCCCTGATGCAGCTTGAGGTCATTTCCTCTCATCCTATTGCCTGTCACCTGAGAGAAGAGGCCAACACCCACCTCACTGCAACCTCTTTTCAGGTAGTTGTAGACAGTGATAAGGTCTCCCCTCAGCCTCCTTTTCTCCAGGCTAAACAACCCAGGTTCTCTCAGTGTCACATGTCAAGAGGGACAATGTGATTAATGTCACAAGGGGGTAAACTTAAAAATATACACGAGAGACTTCAAGAGGAGAGTTTATCAATCTGACTCTTTTTGCCTCAGTATTGCAAAAGTGGAAAATATCATCACTCAGCCAGCTAGCCAGAGTCTTCCAAACTGACAGTGGCATTAGAGTACCATGCCCAGCCTGCTAGAAATGTAGCAATGACAAAAGGGTGATTGATAATCATCCAGTTTGCTATATACGCAATAAGTACAGTAACAATCATGCAAGGATAGTTGACAATCACCCACCCTGTCATGTTCCAAATCACTTTAAACTCAACCATATATCCATATAAATTTAGCCTAGTTGGTTGAAGTAGAGACCCCCTTTTTAATCCCTCTAAACAGATATAACAAACTGCAGAGACTTGTACAATCAAGTTGATTTTGTTAAGAATAATAGCTCATGACATAATAAGGGTCATTAATAACTGCAGAGAAGGTAACACTTGCAAAACTACATTGAATAACGCTGTTTATGATACTACACAAAAACGCATACAAGCATGTGACAAGCAATGATATATACAGAGCAATAACAAACAGATGCAGGTAAAGATAACATGTAGATAGGGTTAGAGTACAAATAGAGATGCTAACAATTAGCTTCACGTTAATTAGCTTGATGTTAAGGTGCCTACTTAGCGCACGTGAACAAAGGGCTTACCCGAACAGAATCTGGGGAGGGAGGATGGAGGGGAATGGGATCCAGCCTGTCAGCTGGTCCCAAAGGTTTCGATCACATTTTCCCCTCCACTTTCATGCCCTAATGATGTTCCTGAGGAGGAGGGGAGATGGAGTTCTGCCTGATCCTTAGAGTTTCAGTGACAATTTTCTTTTCTTCGCCCCTGCCCACCTGCCAAAACTTTTGCTTTGTTTACATTATTTATGATAAGCTTACACCTAGGGGCAGAGAAACCTGAGTGAATGTGGTCACTATATTAATTTCTGATTGATGGAGGAAGAATTCTCTCTAAACGTGCCAAAACTTAGCTGCGCAAGCCCAGTAGGTGTGGCCATGGGAGTGGTTTGCCTCAGAGGTAAGGAGGAGGAGAGTAGCCTTAGGTGTGGAGGTGTGTTTTAGTATTATAATGATATTACAATGATGAACACAGGTTATCTGTAGGCCAAATTGTCAGGACAGCAGCAGCAATCCATCCTTTTAGAAAATAATTAGACTCTTGTCCTTGGCCTGGCAGGAGTTCACTGTGCCTGTTCCCAGGCACCTCACTCACCTTACTCCCCACTTCAGATGCTGATACACCCTTGATGCATTCCTTTCTGTTGAAGTCCTTGTACTCAGCCCATGGCAAGTAGGAAGGGGGCAGAGGTGAGGGAGAGAAGAGCAGTGGAAGCACCTAGTCCCATTTCTCCCCACATTTAGCCTCATTCCCATACTTAGCTTTTATCCCCACAATCAGCCTTATTTCCCATACTCAGCCACTCCTCATGTTTTCCTTTAGTGTTTCAATGTACCCTTTTTGTCTTAAGTTTCATCAGCCATCAGGACATGTAGCTTTGTCCTCATGGCATCAATCCTCAGACTCTCTTATGTTCTTTCTCCTGGCCCAGACACTTTCTTCTGCCATAAAATGTTCATGCTAAATTTACACGATCTTTTTATTTCACTGGAAATAGAAAGCCTGAAATAATGTAGGAGGCTTTAGTTAAACATTAAACACTGTAGTTAAATTCCCTGTTGCTACTTACAGTATGTGTCACATCTTTTTTTACAACTCACTGTTCAACCACTTACAAATAAATATGTTGAACAGCATAAAGAACTGTGTCTATGAGAATACAACGCTAAAAGTCTTGCTTAATTGAGGAAGATGTTTTTTATTTTCAAAATATGATTTTTCTTAATGTTTTCTAACTTGCAAACCAAACAAGGTGAACAGATATAATGGCCATACTGGAGTATAATTAGTGTTTTCTTTTTGTTGTTACTTTTTTTAATACTGCATGTCACTAGTTCTTGGTATGTCTACTTAAAAAATGGAATCCTGTTATGTTAACTATATACTTGTAAGGAGAATTATGCAGCTATTAATGTCAGATAGAAATCACAAAGAAATATTTTTACAGTTATATGTGTATTTTTGAGTCCATATTTCTCTTGCACACCCACTCAATCTTTTAATATTTTCTTTTGTTTTATTTAGATTTTCCATTTGGTCGTTTGCATGTCTTAGATGTATTGAGTTATGTTTTATTGCTGAAAAAGACCAGCATCCAAAAATAAGACCCATAGTGATTTGAACACTATGTACAGGATTTCTAAGAACCTTTACAAGCATTTATCTTTGACTGTTTGACATACATTATGGAACCACTTGACCATGACCTTTTTTGTGTAACTTATAAGCTAAAATGTACTCTTTTCCCAGTTCTTTTTCCCAACTGGCAAGCTCTAATGAGGGTAGAAGATAGCACAAAATGAATTCTCTCTCACAAAGCATTAACAAGGAACAAGGACTAGAACAAATGTAATCATTTCTTACAACCTTTCTCTTGTGATCACAGGTGCTTTTAGGAGACATTAAAGAAAGAGTTTTCCAAAGCTCAGTGATTGCATTGATGTGAAAGTTCATCTAGGCATAAAAGAAGAGCTTTGCAATGAAACACAGTAATTCTGAAACTGTGAGCACTTTCTGACAGCATAATCTTTACTATCTGACAAACTATTTCAGCAGATAGAGATTCCAAGTATGAGCAGCAGATATCATCAGAAGCTACAAGGAATTGGACCCTACCAAGGCGATGTGACAGTCTGACCTTCTGGTCAACTTGATAAGGAAGGCTTTAAACTGAAGGACTCAGAAGACAGGGTCCAAACTGGCAATGCTCATACCATTGTATCTAGTTGGGGAATAAGCTGGGCCAAACAGAGCAGTGACAAGTAATCCTTAGCTGCCTCCCAAGACGAGAACCAGAAGACCAAACAAGTCAAGTGTATGTTTACCAATGTGTGTAACCTACAGAAAAAGCAGGGGGACCAGGACTTCCATGTCCAGTCAGAAAGTTATATCATAGGATTACCTGAAACTTGGTAGGACAACCCATATGACTAGAGGATCACAATGCATGGCTACAGGCTGTTTCGTAAAGACAGGCAGGAAAGAAGAGGAAGATTCATCACAGTCTATATTAAGGAAAACTGTGAATGCATAGAGGTCAACTATGATGATCGTGAAAGCTCTATTCAATGTCTCTGGGTCAAGACCAGAGGAATTGTCAAAGGGGTGATCTCACACTAGGCATCTGCTACTGACCTCCAAAGTAAGACGATAAGGCCAAAAAAGCAATATTTGGTGTACTTAAACAAGCTTATAGTCAACAGAACCTGGTTCTTATGGGCGATTCAACTACCCAGGCATTTGTTGGAAGAATATAGCAGTTCAAATGTCATCCATCAAGTTTCTGGAATACGTAGATGACTGATTCCTCACACAAATGTTAGAAGTGCCAACCAGGAATGAGGCACTGCAGACTTGCTACTGATAAACCAAGAAAACCTGATTTATAATATATGAGTGATAAATTTGGCTGCAGTGTTCACAATATTGTGGAGTTTGTGATCCTGCTGAGCATGCTGACGGTTAGTACTAAGTCAAAGGGTTTAGATTTCAGAAGAGCAAACTTCAGCAATCAGAGCTCAATTGGATGGGATTCTGTGGGAAGCTTCCATGGAGGATAAAGGAGTGAGTGATCCCAGGATTTTCTAGGACTACTTTCCTAGAAGCACAAAACTAGTTCATTCTCTTCAAAGATAAGGGAAGTAGATGGAACAAGAGGCCTCTGAGGCTTCTCAGTCTGCTCAGAAACAAAACAAAAGCATACCAGAAATGGAAAAGCAAAGAAATACCTATTGAGAGCTACAGGGGCATTGCTAGGATGTGCAGACCTGCAGTTAGAAAAGCAAAAACTCATCTTGATTTAAAATTGGCCAGAGATACCAAGAACTACAAAGGTTCTTCAGGTCCATAAACAACAAGCAAAAACAGGAGGAAAATACTGGCCTCTTGTCAAACAGAAGTGAATTAGTCACCAAAAATGCTGAACCACGGAAGCTCCCAACATTTTCTTCACCTCTGTCTTTACTAGAACTGTTGGACATCATGCCTCCAGAGAAAAAAAAAATAAGGTTGATGCGAACACAGACCTACTGTCTGTGAAAGAAGGGTTGGTATGTTATTAAATGAACTTGACCCCTACAAATTGATTTGCATCAAGTATACCCCAATTAATTTTGCTGATGATACCAAACTGAGTGAGGAAATGGACACTTTGGAAGAGAAAGGACTTTCAGGAAGATCTGGATAGGCTGGAAGGGTGGGCTAACAAGAACCTTACGAAATTCAGCAAGGATAAGTGTAGGGTCTTGTGCTGGGAAAACTTGACCCAGGAGTCTAGTACAGTGTAGGATCTACCTGCATGGGGACTGGCTCGGTGGAAAGGGACATGGGAGTCCTGATTACTACAAATGCAACATGAGAGAACAGTGTGCTGCTACAACAAAGCAAGCCAGTGGGTGCTGGGTTTCACAAACAAGAGTGTCACCAGCAGAGACAGAAGTAGTTTTGCACTCTACTCAACGCTCGTCGGGCCACACCTGGAATACTGTGTTCTGTTTTGATCCCTGCCATACAAAAAAGATGTGGACAGCCTGGAGGGAGTCCAGAGAAAGGCCACAAAGATGATCTGAGAAGCCTACCATATGAAGAAAGGCTGAGAGAACTGGGTTTGTTCAACCTTGAGAAAAGAAGTCTTAGGGAAGACTTAATCATAGTGTTCTGGTATTTAAAGGGTGGCTATAAAGAAGATAGAGACTTTCTTTTTACAAGGAGTCACGGAGAAAAGATGAGGGATAATGGGTACAAGTTATTCCTGTTCCAGTTGGACAGAAGAGTGAAATTTTTCACAATAAGAACAATCGGCCATTGGAATACTCCCCTTAGTAAAGTGGTGGATTCCCCAGCACTGGACGCTTTTATTTGGCTGAACAGTGTGATGAGCCATCTTGTTTAGACCACTCTTTTGCCAAGAAAGGTTGGACCAGATGATAGTTGAGGTCCCTTCTGACCTGATATTTCTATGTTATGATTCTAGGACTCATCAATCTCAGCAAGCCCAGATGCTCAGAGCACAGATGAAAACCATTAATAGCGACTGTAAGCTGTAACCTAAACAGTGTGACAATTTGATCTGCTGGTTTGAGAACCCCCATAAGTCCTGGGCAGGAAGCTCTATTATTATGAGTGAAAGGAATGCTCACATTTAGTCATTGTTTAGGAAAGGTAAACAGGAAACAGGAAAACAGAATTCTTGCCTTTGACTACTTACGCTTGCTCTCAGACAGAAAAGCCCTGCTTTCTGTAATCAGAGATCATTACATAGTGGTTTTTTTTTTCATTGCAGAATTTAGGTCTGTCACTGGAGAAGGGTTTAGCATCCTATAATTTTTTTGAAATAAGTCACAGAAGAGCTGATTTTACAAAATTTAATTTAGTCCTGTACATGAATAATACATATAATATTACATATAAACTGTAAAGCTCCACTTTATAATATAATGTATAATACGCAAAGTTCCACTTCAAAATCTTTTTGGAAAAAAAAGCTATTATAATCAAATATATTAGAAAAAAGTTTTAACATATTTGTGTTCTGCAAGATCTTATTGCATGTAGTCAACCTGGATCCTAAAAACATCTGCTTTTGTGGAATTTTGTGTTTATGTGTCTTCTGTATTACCCTTTCCTCGATAAAGTACTTAGTGGATCTCGGCAGTGATGCAGTAGTTCCTTTGTTTCACTTACAAAAAACCAAGTTCAGCATGCTCTCTAGAGAAGTCAGTTCTCCCTCAAAGATACAACTCTGTATAAGACCATTACTGATAAAGTTAAAGGGATGGATCAGATAGAGCAACAAACAGCTGTAGATGTGCCAGGAAAAGTTTCATGTGATATTATTCAGGCATGGTGCATTATCAGACATGTTGTACTAAAAGCAAATTGTATAATAGCCACTCTAGTATATAGTTTATAGTTATCGAAGTATACTGTCTAATTACCAATGTTCATTTTGAAAAGTTAGAAGAATAAACAGAATAACTTGAAAGACCATTTTCACTGATAACCGAGCCAGATGATGTGATGTAAAAAGATGATCTGTCTTTGACTGTCATACATGGTGTATGAAGTAGTAAGTCTACTGTTACTGGATACTTGGGCCCGAAAAACATTTGTGGTGGAGGTTAAATATGAAATCATGGTCAAAAATCATATTGCAGATATAAATAATGAGTAGTAGAATATAATTCCTGAGAAAACAAACTGATGAGATCTGTACAGCTATTTTCAGATTTCTCCTTTTACTTGAAATGATCTCATTAACAAAAAGTAACATTATACTTTGACAGAGCATAAGACATTGTCTTATACCCATAGTATAGGTAAGAGAATGCAGCTAGATAGAGATATAGATAGGTAGAGATACATGTAGCTGTATTTAAGGTCTTTCGTTTTTTTCAGTCTCACTTCAGGATGTGTATTGTCCTTTCACTCCTGTTGTAGACTGAGTCAAACAAAAATGACAAATTATAAAATAAATAACAGCACTAAACAAGGAAGAAGCAATCCACCTGAAGTGTGGAAGCAGAGATATTTTAATGTGGTAAGAAGTTTCAAGGAGATGCAGTATACTCAGTCTTTATTAAAAACATTACAATGTCCTGGAGAGATGCAGAACCTCTATAAAGAGACATAGGGAGTCATTCTAATTTTATAGACACAGAGTAATTTCATGTTATCAGCTGGCATGTTGTACACAAAATACTAAAGATTATCATCTAAGAAATACAAAGAGGTGTGGGAGTTTTTCCTAATTCCTTGTTAAAATGAGTACTTTGTCAGAAATGTGCTGTAACTTCAAATATTTTCTATTTTGTCATATTTTATGTTCTAAATTGATACCTATCTGAGCCAAAAATAAATCCACAAAACCCAACCCAAACCAAAGAATTGCTTAGAAAGGAAATAACACGTCTATAATTTAGTCTGTATGTTACAAATAAAAAAGGAAAATGTAATTTTTAAAGGACTATATAGTTTTATATAGAAACTAAGGCAATACTGCATGATTTAACTATAAAGGTCCAATTTATTGCAATAAGAAGAAAGGTATGTAAGACAACTTAGTCCCAAAGGAATAAATCTGCAGTCCAGAGAGTGAGGCAAGGAATAAAAGGTTCTGCATTGATTTCCTAAATTACCTATATCCCTTTTTCTTCAGGACTCTTTTTTTTTTTTTTAATGCAATGAATTAAAAATATAAATGAGAAATTTAGCTGCAACATGGAAATCAATGGGATGTTCAGCACTGTGCAGAATTTGTTTCCTTGAACTTAGTGTTACCTTTGGTAATCCATTTGAACAGGTTCCTGTCTAATGGCAGGAGACAATTGGAAAGTACTAAAAGAAATGCCACAACTTATTCTATATATGAATTAAATAAACAATGCTTAATTTTGTAGATCTATCAGAATGGTTTTCCATTTGATTGAAAAACTGCAAATCTAATTTTCACTAAGTGAAATTACTGTAGAAGGCTGTGACAAGGCAAGCCTAATCTATTTTCTTTTCTCTTCCCCCAAACCCTTGCATTTTTTTCCCATTTGATGTTAAATGCATTTACTAGTCCCTTTTAGGTTCAGTAAAGGCAGACTAACAACTGCTAGCAGAATTCATAGAATCATAGAATGGTTTGAGTTAGAAGGGACCTTAAAGCTCATATAATTCCAACCCTATTCCATAAACAATAAATTAGCTGTAGATTAAGCTTGCTTCTATTACTTTTTTAAGGCTGTGATAGGAATTGCATGGAGCTCAGAAAGCTAAAATTAAAGCCGTCTTTTCAGGCTTTTTGTGAACAAAAAGACAACTGAAACACACTTTGCAAATCACTTCAGGAGAATGCTGCTTGAAAATCAGATGCTTTATTTAAAGGCTAGAAACTTGTATTATGGTAAAATATTCCAGAATTGAGGTGTCTGGAACATTATCTGTGAAAAATGTTGCATAACGTAATGGACCAATCTACAAAAAGTCTGTCCCTGCTTTTTGTTATCCGAGCAGAGTATAATTAGGTCAAATGCACGGCTAGTCCAGCTGATTGCTCAGAGCATGGCCACATACGAGGTCAGACAAGGTTGTTCAGAGCCTTATGCAGTCAGGTTTTGGAAACCTAAAAGGACAGCAAGGACACAGCCTTTCTGGGCATGGCTTCACTGCCTGGCTATCTTCATGGAAAAACACCTTTCTTGTTTCAATTTATGCATGTTGTGAAGAGCCTGAATTTGTCTTCCCAATAATCTAATGCACAGGGAGGTGCAGTTAGGTGTCCTCAAAGTTGCCCTTCCTCCAGGCTAAGCTGGTTAAGGTCCTTCAGCCTCTTCTCACAGGGCAAGTGTTCCTGTTCCAACACTGGATTGTCCAGGGTGCCCTCTGCTGAAATTGCTCCAGTTTGTTAATACCTTTGTCATACTATGGGGGAAAGAGAGAGGGATGGGAGCACAAGAATGAATGCATTACTCAAGATGTCAAGGGAAGACTTGTCTGCAGTGACCATGAAATGGTTGAACTCAAGATCCTTAGGGCAGTAAGGAGGGCAAAAAGCAAGATCACTACCTTTGACTTCAGGAGAGCAGACTTTGGCCTCTTCAGAGATCTGCTTGAGCAGCATGGGGTAAAGCCCTGGAGGTCAGGGAGGCCAAAGACAGCTGGTTAATACTCAAGGATCACCTCCACCAGTCTCAGGAGCAATGCACCCCAGCAAAGAGAAAGTCAGGCAAAAATCCCAAGAGGCCTGCATGGATGAACAAGGAACTCCTGGACAAACTTAAACTCAAAAAGGAAGCCTGCAGAGGGTGGAAGAAAGGACAGGAAGGAATATAGATAAATTATCCAAGCAGAGAGGGATTAGGCTAGGAAAGCTAAAGCCCTGATAGAATTAAAGCTGTCCAAGGACACCAAGGGCAACAAGAAAACTTCTATAAGTATGTCGAAGATAAGGGCCCTGTCTGGAAGGAAATGGTAGACCTTGTTACCCAGGATATGGAGAAAGCTGAGGAACTCAATGATTTTTTGCCTCAGTCTTCACCACCGAGGACTCAAGCCACACCACACAAGTCACAGAAGGCAAAAGCAGGGACTGGGAGATTAAAGAGCAGCCTATTAAAGAAGAGGATTAATTGCAAGACCATCTAAGGAAGCTGAAGGTGCACAAGTCCATGGGGCCTGATGAGATTAATCTATGGGTCCTGAGGGAATAGGCAGATGAATTTGTTAAGCCACTACCCGTTATATCTGAGAAGTCGAGGCAGTCCAGTGAAGTTCCCACTGACAGAAAAAAAGAGGAACATTAACTCTCATTTTAAAAAAAAGGGGCAAAAAAAAAAGGAAGACATGGGGAACTTTAGGTCAATCACTCTCACACGGAAGAGAAGGCAGTGACTGGTGACAGCCAACATGGCTTCACTAAAGACAAATCATGTTTGAAGAGTCTGGAGGCCTTCTATGGTAGGGCTACAGCATTGTTGGTTAAGGGAAGAGTAATTGACATCATCTATCTGGATTTGCAGGTGACAGTGACCCGCATTACTTTCTTGTCTTTAAATTGGAGACAAACAGGTTTGACAGATTAATTACTTCGGAAAAAGAATTGATTGGATCATCACACTCAAAGGGTTTTGGTCAATGACTCAGTGTCCAAATGAAGACCAGTGGTGTTCCTCAGGGGTGAGTGGGTATTGGGACCACTGTTGTTTACCATCTTTGTTTGAGAAATGGACAGTGGGATTGAGGGCACCCTCAGCAAGTTTGTCAATGACACCAAGCTGTGCAGCATGGTCAACATGCTGGAGGGAATGGATACCATCCAGAGGGACCTTGGCAGGATTGAAAGGTGGGCCTGTGCAATACTCATGAAGTTCAACAAGGCCAAGTTTAAGATCCTGCACCTTGGAGCAATCCCAAGCACAAATACAGGCTGGGTATAGAATGGATAGAACATATCTCTGAAGAGAAGAACTTGAGTGTGCTGGTGGATGAGAAGTTCAACACGAGCTGTTTATTTTGAGTATAAATCATTTGGTCTTTAATTTGGTTTTGGACATGAGCTGGCAATGTGCACTTGCAGTGCAGAAAGCCAACCGTATCCTGGGCTGCATCAAAAGAATTGTGACCAACAGGGAGGTGATTGTCCCTCTCTATTTCACTCTTGTGAGACCTCACTTGGAGTGTTGCATTCAATTCTAGAGTCCTCAGCACAGGATGGACATGGATCTGTTAGAGGAAATCCAGAGGAGGACCACAAAGATGATCGGAGGGCTGGAGCATTTCCCATAAAAGGACAGGCTGCAAGAATTGGGCTAGTTCAGCCTAGAGAAGAGAAAGCTATGGGAACCCTTCCAGTACTTAAAGGAGGCCTTGCAGGAAAGATAAGGAGAGATTGTCTGTCATGAAGTGTAGTGATAGAATGAAGGGAAGTGGTTCAAAGGTGAAAGTGGGGATATTTAGATTACATATAAGGAAGAAATTTTTTCCTATGATGGCAGAAAGACACAGGAACAGGTTTCCCAAAGAAGTCATGGATGTCCCATCCCTGGAACTGTTGATGGCCAGGCTGGATGAGGCTTTGAGCTACCTGATAAAGTGGTGGGTGTCCCTGCCCAAGGCAGGGGTATTAGACCTAAATGATCTTTAAGGTAGCTTCTGATCCAAACCATTCTGAGAAGTACCTCTTCAAGAAAACAAAACAGAAACAAACAACACCCCTCTTCACACACACACAGAGTTTTATTGATAGCTGAAAGGCACATTTCTGGCTTTTGTTGGAGTTATCATGTCTATGGAATTTTCAGATACTACTCTGAATTGCTTACAGAGCTACTTTCTCTACATTTTTCCTAAGCAATAGAATCTCTGGATGAGTTTTCTAGTGTCTTGTAATTTACTGTTCTTTTTATTCCTGTGTAGTGATTGCAAAAAGGCAATTAGGATACTTGACATTATTTGTGCCTGGCAAAATGTCCTTCAGATTTTATTCAGTAGCGCACTTTTCATCAGCACATCTTTAGGTTTATTAGACTCTATAACAACATTTTACCCACTACCTTCATAAATTCTTCATTTGCTTGATATGCTTAACAGATTCTCTATACTTACTTTATTTTCCCTTATTTACTTCTGCTTATTTCAGTTTAACTTTTCTGAGACATATGTCCACCATTTCTTCCTGTCATGCTGAATGTTATGGCTTATTATTTTATATCAAATAATTACTCTTTCCTGTCTGCTACTTGGCAAATAAAAATGAACACACACACACACAAACCCCTGAACACACTTTTGCACACAAGTAATAGTTTATTGTTCTTCATCTGGATCATTATTAAAAAAAAACATTTAATTGAATAGTCACCAAATGTCTACCTTTTTCAGTATCACACCATAGTTTTCACATAAAAATGAGTAAAAAAAATACTTCTCTAAGTACATCTCTGTGGACTTAATCTGGAGTTTTGTAGTGGGTTGGCCTTTGCTGCCTGCCCATTCAGCTGCTCTCTCACTCTCCTTCTCCAACACGGCAGTGGGAGAAAATCAGATTAAAAGGTTCATGGGACGAAGACAAGCAACAATCACTTACTGGGTACCATGAGGGGTAAAAGAATTTTGATTTGGGGACATTTAATTTTTTACTAATTAAAAAAGAACAGGATGATGACAAACAAGACAAAACCCAAAAATTCTTTTCTTCACCTCCCCCTTTCTTCAAGGTTCAGTTTAATTCCTTAACTCATAACCCCCTATCCCCCACCCCAATCAGTTCAGGAGGGTGGGGATTGAGGGTTATAGTCTGTCCAAAACTAATTGTCCCTACTATTTGTTTCTCCTCACACTTTTTCTTCTCTTCAGCATGTGTTGTCTCTAAGGCCTTCAGTCCTTCAGGATAACTCTGCTTCAGTATGTGTCCTCTACCATGTGTGCTTCCTGTCAAGAGCACTTACTCCAGAGTGGAGCCTCCATGTGGTGCAGGGAAAAACCTGACCCTCCACTACTAAAATCTTGCCACCTACACCACATACGAGTTCATTCAGCTAACAAACTCAAAATTTTGGAAATGCAAGAATTTCGGTAGAGAGTATCTATTGCATGCAACATAAGTAATATTAATTGTCCTCAAATTCAGACTGAAAAATATATTTTTCCATTACAGGTATCATGTTTCTGCTGATAACATGTAAGGCTTCATCTTATCTCTTATGAAATTGATAGTTTTGTCTAAACAACCAGCATATGTCCTATGTAATTCTTTGATCTTGTAACATGAAAGAATAGAACACCATCACAAGAACAGCACAAAGCATTGGAGGAAAAAAACAAAAAAAATTGTAAGGTTGGAACTTCTAAAGAATATGGCTAAATCAGAGGGGAAGTTTCCAGATAACCCCTGAACACGAGCCTTTTTCATCAAAAAATAAATTAGGAATTTGAAGAGGAAAATTTCAGTCAATGTCTTTCTAAGGGCTCCTGTGTATAAAACAAGTTAAACAATATAGATAACTTTCTAAAAATATGATATTTGATTATTTAGAACCTGAAAGTTAGAAAATAATAAAAACATCTTCATCATCATCAAAATTATTACATCTCAAGAGTGGTAACAAATTTTTTTTCTCAAGAGTGGTAACAAATTTTAATTTACTTTTTCTCTCCAGTGAGGTGAATATCTCCCAAGATGCCTGGGAATTTATTTAGCACATTCAAGAACTGCTCTCTTAGAGTGGCAGTTGCATGACAAGTGACACGCTGAAGGACATTATTGTCTTGTTCACTCTTACCATATGAAGGAAAGGACTGGAAAAAGGCAAATCCTCACTTAAAGAAATGAATAAATGAGCACTGAAAGAAATGAATACATGTGAATTGAACTTTTCTTTCCATCACATATTAACGTAACAGCAATGATCCCTCTGGAATTTCAAATCAGATATGCCAGTACAGATCATACTGTTTCTCCAGAAGGGCAAATTTACAAAAAAGGTGATTACATCTATGGTAATTGTGTGTTAATCACACAAAATCACGGAGGAAAAATCCAGAAGTGGAACACAAAATATTCTTTCACTATTCTAAGAGACACAAGGAAAGTAGGAAAAAATTGTTGTGTCATAACACCCTGCTACAAACTGATATTGCATCACTGACAACAGTATTTGCCTAGGTGAGGCTTTTTCTCTTAACAACTTGAGAACACAGAGGTTGTACATTGCTGTAGATCTTTATGATCATCATTCAGATATAGTTAAATTACAGTACCTAACTAATTTCATTGCAAACACGAGCTGGAGTCACCGAGTTGCAATGCACTAACACAGGTGGGTGAAGATGTGCAGGACATGCGTGACAACCCAAACCAGGAAAAGAAAAAGAGCCTGCCAAAAAACCCATGCATGGTTTATATGGCTTACATCACGTAAGACGTCTGTCTACCTGTAATTAGTGTAGCACCTGGCTGGAGAGACATCCTTTAGAGGATGACCCTAGACACCTGATGGAGGGGAAAAGATTGTGGCAGGTAGACTATACTGGACCTTTCCAAAAATCAGAAGGAAAACTATACATATTGGTAGCTGTAGAAATAGTGTCCAGGCTCATCCAAGCTGAGGCATTTTCCTAAGCAGCCAGGGAAAATACTGTGAAAGCCTTGAGGGGGTGTTTTGGCATTTTCCCCAAACCACAGACAATCCAATTGGATAATGGTTCCCATTTTACTGCCAAAGTAGTCCAAGACTGGGCAGCTCAAGAAGGAATTTTGTGAGTGTATCACACTTCGTACTACCCACAAGCAAACGGAATAGTGGAAAAGGCAAATGGTCTGGTGAAGCACTTCCTCAAACCACATAAATTGGGATGGACAGAACAATAACTCAAGTCAATAGTTGTTGGGGAGTGAATGGTTGCCCAAAAATTAAGGCATTCTGCCTGAAAGCTCCATCCTTCATCCCAGGTCCATTTCCGTCTCCAGTACTCTGAGAATCCACCATACTTCCCTGGCCAGCCAGTCTTGATAGAACTCCCGACCAAGGGAGCTGTACCTCTAGTCCTGACAATTCCTTTGAAAAAATACACTTGGAAAGCAAAAGATGCCCATGAAAAAGAGGGAAAAAAAAAAAAATCTTTACAAAGTGGATAGCCCTATGTTTTTAACAGCTGGTTCCCTAACAGTGAGCCAAATTTTGTTCTTTTCTCTTTCAGGTGAAAATCCCAGCACCTGACTTTCAAGATACATGAAGTTATTGATAGTCTCCATAGTCCTGATGGCGATTTCTGCCTTAACATTTATAGGATGTGTAAACTATCACCACGCTAAATGCTTTAGTTAGTCACAGTCATCTCCCTTAATGCTTGGGAAGGTTGTTTCGATGCCTCCCTCTCTGACAAATCCTGGAGAAATAAATTCCTCATGTAAGGTCAATAGATTGCCAAAACCTTCAACCTTACCCATTGGTGGGTGTGTGGTGATCCTCTGGGCTTGGACAGCTGGCCTGGGATTGTGATACCTGTCCAGTTCAAATGGCTAGTGTTAAAACAAATAACATAACCTCAAAGAGAATATAAGGCCTTTTCTTCTCTCTAATTGCTGAACTCTTAAATATGTAATCAATAAAAAATAACTTAAAGAGAAAATATCCAACCCTCAGTGCTGATTTTACACTGTAAATTCTCTATAAGCACTTATCAGAACCCCATTATTGTAAAGTCAATTGATTGTGCTTAATTTTATTACAAAAATTGACAAAAAATTTAAAAATTAGTAAAAAAAGTACTTTATAACTAGTAAGCTTTAAATATAATCACACACAGTTTTAGTATGGAAATCTGTAGAATATTTCTGGAATTAAAACACTAAACCTTCTACAAACTTTTCAGGTTTCATAACGAAGATGCATTCCTGCAAGATGTCAATAAATTACAGCTATTAAGAGTTAAGTGTGTGCCCCTGAGGGGTTCTTAAGTACATTTAATTCCATGGCAACTCTGAACATACATAGAAAACCCTAAATCCTCCTTTGCCTCCTGTGCAACACTTCTACTCCATTTATAAAATGGATACTAAGACAGATAAATGGTTTTGGCATGGGAGTAGTTTACACATAGAACTAGCATTCTTCCTTCTCCCATCCCATCTCATAATTTTAATTATGATGACATAATTCTCTTTCAGCTTTCCCTAGCTGTATTTTCACTGTTTTTTTGGACCATAGTAGTTATATTTTATGTCTTTCAAAGACCTGGCATAATTTTAATCTTTTTCAAGAAGTAAATAAAAAGCTATAAAGAAAATACTATGTCTACTCATGAAAATGTTAATACCTTTTTACCCAACATTCTCTAAAAAAGTGAGCAGTGTTCTGGGAACTTTGTTCAGGGGAAATGTCATTGGAGACATAATATTGTGAACAAATTTATTTCTTCATAAACTAAGTCATATAGGTCATTACAAATCATGCATTTCTTTTCTTTGCCTTGAGTCTGTATTTAAATATATTATTTTCTGGTAAGTCTCACTGGCAGAGGAAGGGCTAATAAGTAGAACTGACATTCTTAATGGAATATTAACTATCTGCAGTCATATATCAAAGTAGGCAGAACAACTCTTTTTTGATGGTTTAATTCAATTTCTCTATTAGGTTTCTTTGGTTTTTTTTTTTTTTTTTTTTGGTTTAGTTTTGGGTTTTTCTTGTTGTATGGGTGGTGGAACTACTGTTGTTTCACTTGCTTTGTAAATCAATCTCTTATGGAGAGACGCTGTTTTTCCGCAAGGCAATATTGCTTCACATGAGGCATCACTCCTTGTTTTACTTACTGATGCAGGAGAAAAGAATGCACCTTCTTGAAAACTAATTCAAATTGCTGCAGATCTTGTAATAAAAAAGTTGCCCTTCAAAGGCTGAAGGTTTCCTCATTAAAATTTAAACTTCTCTCTCCCTGTCTCAGCCAAGACCCAAACTGAATCATATTGCTTCAATTGTTGTGGTTAATATTCCTCTAATTAAAAAAGTCTTTTCTAATGTGTTTGTGTCACATAATATTTAAGGTTGAGAAGTTAACCTAAATATAAAATAATTATTTTCTGCAAGTAGAAAATAGTCAGCTGTTTCATTGGATCCTTCTTGTCTGGAAACTCTTAAATACTTTTAAGGCAAAAAAAGATATAAAGTCGAAAATTGAAACCTAAACAAGTAATCTCCTCATTTTATTTTTAAGACATTCCATAATTGTTAGCTGGCAGCTTATGCCAAAAATGAGTAAATACTCTATCTTTACTTGATTTTTCTGTAGTTACCTGTGCAATTATCTGAAGACTTAACCATCTGGAGGCACTTTTAAATTTATGTGTGTATGCATTGCAGTGTAAAAATTCACTTGAAGTATAAAGTTCTGCTTCTGCCTTTAGCACTGGCCACTCTCTCACCTCTAAACTCCACTGAGAACTGTGAAGTAGGAATTCCTCAAGATATCTCACTTGAAGGATCCAATCCAGCAAGTGTCAAAAGGTGACACATGCACTATGTATTGTGGTCACACTCCAGAGACTGCCAACTCACCTCTGAGAGATCAGTGAGAAATGTGTTTATATGGGGTCCTGAAATAAACGGGTGTAAACCTTTTGTTTAAAACTTACATCTGTGTGATTTTTTCCACTTACAAAGGAAAAAGTTCTGTGAGGAAAATTAGCACCACAAAACAGCTTTTGTTAACATTTTATTTTGTATATTAGTCCCTACATAATTTCTAATGGTTTATAAGAATATGTACTAAATGTTCACTATGTTGTGGATATATATTACATTATTTCTGCTAAGGGGGTGGGAACTATGAACAGCTGCTTCTTAGGTGGTAGTTTGCAGTAACCCCAGGTAGAACTCCAGCTTTCAAAAAACACCCTAAAAATACTGAATTCTGACCTTTGCTGGAGAAAATGAACAACGAAATGCAGGAAAAGGCTGTTTACTTTGATTCAAAATCATTTAGCTACATACACAGAAGCCCTTGATGTGTTTTAACCTGAAAAATGTTTCATAATTAAGTAAAAATGCTTCTGACTTTAAATAGTATCAAAATAGATATTTCTCTGTTTTGGATTTGGGAAAAAATAATCCCTCTATGCTCTGAACTACAGCTGAAAACATTCCTTTCTGCAGCAGAGTTTGAAGTACAGGCTGTCTATGATGAGTTCAGCTCAATTATGCTATAACTGAGCAAAGTCTGCAATGCGGACAAGGCCTGTGTGGGGTATTCAGCAGTTCAAGGACTGAATCATCCAATTTACTGAAGAAATGAAATGTGTCATAATCATTCCCACTGCAAATGCTCATGTGGAGAGGATTTTTCATTGATGACAAACATATGGACTGACAAAGGGAGCAGGTGTGGAATTGACTTAGTTAAAGCAGAGCTTCAAATCTAGTCTAAATTCCTTTTGATATGTGCACTAGTCTCAGTTCTGCCTTAAAAAAATCACACGGTACTTAGGGTCACTAATAGTCATAATCTAGTTAGTGCTTGCAGAGAAATTCATGTTTTCAAAGCCTTGTATATATTTCATTTCCGTCTTACTTGTGTGTCGTCTTGCAATTGATGTACAAGACAAACTTTGAAACTGTACACAGGTTTCAGAGTGACAGGGTTTAATTTATTTATCATTTTTGGATGAGAAGGAAGGGAAAGGAAAGGGTAAGGAGGAAACTTTGGTTTGAGACGGGAGCTGCCGTTCGCCATCCCTCCTACTGTGTATCAGCTCAACTTCAGCAAGAGCAGGAGTACCTGGAGTTAATACTCTTCTTTTCAGGGGTGAACTAGCGAGAGGCATTGGGTCCTAACTCATTCTCTTCCTAATCCTACGACACGTCTCCACGAAGGGGAGGAAGATAGGGGATAAAGAGAAGTGGCACAATTCTAGTTATGGAGTTGAACAGGGAACACAGGAATTCTTGAATGTCAAATATATAGAATAAAATGTTGAACAGGATAAAAGAGCAAACAAAGATAGAGGAGCTGAATCAAGGACTGTGTGTACAACTAGTTTTGCAATTGCACAGAGAAACTATAGTATGGGTGGTCTTCTCCTTGCAATAAGACATAGATATCATACTGAGAAAAAAGAGGTAGAAATAAAGGAAGCAGAGCTTCTTGCTCTTACTGAGCTAGAGAAACAAGCTGTAGGAAAAAATGCCTGTTAAGAGAAACCATCGAACCGTAGTCGATATTAATCCACTCTACCAGCTGATGCTTTACCTTGCGTTCTGTAAAACAAAACCTAGCATAGACAGTAAACACCAGGGGTGATGGGGGGGGAGAGCTTTTTGATGCTTCCAGTTCTTTCATGTTCAAGTTAAAATGCCTCTTTTAGCTGATAGACAAAAGGAAGCATAAGAGGAAATGTTCTTGTTCAGAAAAAATAAGCAAGGGGTAGGGTGCAAGTATAAGTTACATAAGGTAAAACAAAATGAGTTAAAAAATAGAATGAGAATAGCATAAGAAATGGAAATAAGTAAGAGAAAGGGAAATAGAAGTTTAAAAAATAAGTTCAATTATAAAATAAAGTACGAATCTGCAACAGGAAAGAGATGGAAATGTTAGAGAAACTAAAATGAAAAAAATCACTCATCTTTCTCTAATCTACAAACATTAGGGAGAAAGAAAGTAAGAAAATAGAACATGGCATATGTGCAGTAATATTAGAGAATTATTATATTCATCTATTTCATCAGTATTATAGTATAATTATTTTCAATATAGGTCTTAGAAAAGAATTTCATTCTATTGCTTTATTACAGTCAAGAAACCTGAGATATATTTTGAACAGTTTTGCTCTCACAGAATCATATTTGACTGGATATTAATAAAGGAGAATGTTGGGAAAAAATCTTGCTTATAAACAGTGTCCTTTTCCATCAAAGACGCTCCCAAACATTTCTGTGACAAGTAATAGATCATATTGCACAGAGGAATTTTATGAAATACATAACGAATATGTCTAGACCTAATCAGTTTTGATTTTTGTTTGTTACCAATTTTTCACTTTGAAAATTCGTATCTGAATTACATTCACTGAGCTATACAGGTGCAGAACAAATCAGTAGTGTGAAGGTGAAGTGTTAAGGGTATAAATGCACCTACCTGTGACACTGCCTCTGCCTTAAGCTGCTCTGCCGACATTGTTTCTGTTTCTAAAGTGGTTTATGCAGAACGAGCTGTGAGAGATACTTAGAGGAATTTTATCAGTGTTCTTTTCCTGTTTCAGTGCTGTTGTGGTGGGTTGGCCCTGGCTGGGCACTAGATGCCCACCAAGCCACTCTATTATTCCCTCTCTTCAGCAGGATGGGCTTGTGGGTTGAGGTAAGGGCAGGGAGAGGTCACTTACCAATCATCATCACAGGCAAAACAGACTTGACTAAGAGGAATTAATTTAGTTTATTTCCAATCAGAGTAGGATAATTAAATATAAAACCAAATCTTAAGAACCCCTTCCCCTCACCCATCTCTTCTTCCTGGTCTCAGCTTCACTGCCAATTTTCTCTGCCTTCTCTTCCAAATGTTGTTTGGGAACAGGAAATGCAGATTGTAGTAAGTTCATCACAAGTTGTCTCTGCTGCTCCTCACTCCTCACTCTCTTCCTCTTCCCCAGCATGGGCTCCCTTCCACAGGAGACAGTCTTCCATGAACTTCTCCAACATGAGTGCCTCCCATGGGCTACAGTTCTTCATGTCCTGCTCCAGTGTGGGTTCTTTCCGCAGAGTGCTGTCATTCAGGAACAGGCTGCTCCACCATGAGTTCCTCACAAGGTCGTAAGTCCTGCCAGCAAACATCCTCCACAGTGGCCTTTTCTTCACAGGGTCACAGGTCTTGCCATGCTCCACTGATAGCTCTACACCTTCCTTGAAGGTGCATCCACCTGCTCTGCTGTGAGGTTCTCTATTCGGTCTTTGACCTTCATGGTCTGCAGGGGGACAGCTTGCCTCACCGTTACCTTTTCCATAGGCTGAAGGGGAATCTTTGCTCTTGTGCCTGGACCAGATTGTCCCACCCTTCCTCACTGACCTTGGTGTCTACAGAGTTGTTGCTCTCACATATTCTCACTAGTTTTCTGGCTCCTGTTCCACAGCAGGTTTTTTAAGCCCCCTTGTTAAATGTGTTACCACAGAGGTGCTAGCACTGTCACTGATTGGCTCAGCTTTGGCCTGCAGTGTGTCCATCTCGGAGCAAGCTGGAACTGGCTCTATTGGACACTACTAAAATTGAACGAAAAGTACAAACTCAATACAGCTGTACAAAAATATTTCTACTTTAACCTCTAATACTCAATATGACAACTAAATCAATGCAACAAAAATGTGCTAACTATTTTTCTTGTTTCCAGAAAAGCTGCAAATCTGGTCAGCAATAGGTGACATCGTGCCAAAATTAAAAACAAAAAAACATAAGGAAAATGTGTTTTGGTAGCACACTGTAATGTTTTCTCAGATGGTAGAAGTAAAGCTACTTCAGCATCTCATCCTACATCCATCTTTAAATAAAGACACACACCACTTATTGGAAAAGTATTGGAAAAGTATAGTCAATGCAGTTAAGATGAATCTACAGTGTATCTGAAGTGTATGGAAGACACTGGCATTCAAAAATCACAGAGCTGCAAAGAGAAACCAAGCGCTTTTTCAGTGCATTGCTGTCCATCCCATTCTCTAAGTAAGTTGCTCAGTGTGTTACTCATAAGAAGCTGATCAGAGATTTCACTTAGTAATTGGCTTAAAATCACAAGAATTCTGAATATTGTCACTTATTTTAGCATAGCAGCCAATTTTCCCATTGTATTTCTCTAAAAGTGTTAAATATGTGTGTGAGATAAAAAGGAGAGGGGATAGGATGTGGAGGAAAACAAGTGATCATAGAACACTTAACCCAGAGAACAACAAGGTCATATGAAAATGCAGGTTCCATTATATATTCCTGTGTATTCATATGATGCTCAAAAAAAGTGCTTCTCATCATAATATTTCAAAATAAAAACATAACAAAAAAGCAAAAACAACAAAATAAAGAAGCAAAGACCTTGAAATATTGAGTTCAACCAACCGCAGAAAAATCAAATCAATTGAAGGCCTTGAGGTAACTTGCATCTCTAATATACTGTATTTGCAAGAAAACACTGTGTGTCTGGAGTTTCTTTCCCCTTTGGAACGATCCTGCTATTGTGATTTATTTGTTCTCCCTAATACTTCTCTAGGCAATGATATCAGTGGCATATTTTTTCTCAGATAAGTGAATTCATTTCAGATTTTACTCCCAGAGGTCTTTGAGGATTCCCATGAATATATCAAAGGGAGCTCTGGACAAAAATCACACCCTGCATAATAAAAAATTACAAAAAAATCCTGGACAGATTTCATTTATGTAAATTAGATAAGTCTATTTGAAATCAATTGCATCAGCCAAGGTCAGCTTTGTTTCTGCTTTGCTTTTCTTCTGTAAAGTTTTTGTTCAGCTTTGAATTAAGCTGAGTACATTTTGCTAACATTTTGGTTTTCAGCCTTCTGTAATGTCTTATGGAGCTTCTACAAGAAAAGACAAAGTAAAAACATTGGAACAACTAATAGAAAATAGGAAATACAATGTCTCCACAAAAATCTAACACCTCTATGTTTGTTTTAAAACCATGTCTCAATCTATACTTCTAGCAGATAAAAAAAGAGATGAGATGAAATTGAATGAGGCCATCTCAGAACAAAAGGGCACCTTGGACATTTTATACTAACAGAAATTGACAATAGGCATTGTACCAGAGTTATTCTTTACTGCCTTGAAGAGAACTCAGACATCCTGCTCTATGTCAGACAAGGATTTCCTTCATGATAGCAGCCAGAACACTGTGTAGCAAATAAAGGGGTTTATGAAGAGAACAGACAAACCTATTTGGGTAAAAAGTAGACAAAAGATGACAGATTCCATCTTTAAATCCACTTTATTCTCGTTTAGAATCTTAATAACTGTTTTCTCAGGAGAACAAGAAAAAAAGACCAAACATTGAAATTTTCTTGAGGGTTGGGTTGGTTTTTTTTTTCCCCCTTTTCCCCTGTTTTCTTTTTTTTTTTTTTTTCTCTGACTGGCTGCAGTATATTTAATTATATTTTTCCTGACTGGCTGACGTATAATTTAACTATATTTTTTTTCCTGTATTCCCATGTACACAGGAGTTAAGACTTGGCCTTTTTCTGATAAAGGGTCTAAAATTTTCTTTCTGATGGTTCAGAGTTGGGGTTGTTCAGCCTGGAGAAGAGAAGGCTCCAAGGACACCTTATAGCGACCTTCCAGAACCTGAAGGGGGCCTACAAGAAAGCTGAGGGGGGACTTTTTATAACGACTTGTAGTGATAGGATTAGGGGCGATGAGTATAAAGTGGAGAGGGGCAGATTTAGACTAGACATAAGGAAAAATTTCTTCACTCTGAGAGTGATGAGGCACTGGCACAGGTTGCCCAGGGAAGTTGTGGCTGCCCCATCCCTGGAGGTGTTTAAGGCCAGGTTGGATGGGGTCTTGGGCAGACAGATCCAGCAGGAGGTGTCCTTGCCCATGGCAGGGAGGTTGGAACTGGATGATCTTTAAGATCCCTTCCAACTCAAACTATTCTATGATTCTATGATTCATTTGTGTACATTTTTAAGGACTCCATAAGGCCAGCTAAAATGTATGGGACAGAGCTTTTTGGAATCAATGGAAAAATTTGATCTGTTTTCAGTTCATGTCCTAAGACAGAATGGACCACTGAGCAGAAAGTCAGGTAATTTTCATCATGTAAAATGGAGAACTTTTTGAACCATTAGTTCCCTGATGTTCCTAATCTGGAAACAACTGTTTTATGTCTCAATAAATCTCCTTAATTTAAGAAGAGGCTTAATCTAGATAAGGACAATTATATTGCTCTCACCAACATTGAAGAGCTTGTAGGGAATGCAAAGCTCAAGGGAAGCCTTGGCTGCAGTGACCATGAAATAGCTGAATTCAAGATCCTTAGGACAGCAAGGAGCAAACTCACTGCCTTGAACTTCAGGAGAGCAGACTTTGGCCTCTTCAGGGATCTGCTTGAGGAGAATGGGGCAAAGCCCTGGTGGTCAGAGGGGCCCAAGACAGCTGGTTAATATTGAAGGATCACCTCCACCAGTCTCAGGATCGATGCATCCCAGCAAAGAGAAAGTCAGGCAAAAATCCCAAGAGGCCTGCATGGATGAACAAGGAACTCCCAGACAAACCTAACTCAAAAAGGAAGCCTACAGAGGGTGGAAGCGCAGGCAAGTAGCTTGGGAGGAACATAGATAAATTATCCAAGCAGCCAGGGATTAGGTTAGGAAAGATAAAGCCCTGATAGAATTAAGTCTGGCCATGGGCAACAAGAAAAGCTACGAGGTCTTCTCTCAGTCTCCTCTTCTCCAGGCTGAACAGACCAAGCGACCTCAGCCAGTCCCCATACAATTTCCCCTCTAGATCTTTCACCAACATTGTTTTCCTCCTTTGAACGTTCCAGTAGCTTGATATGCTTTTTATACTTGTAGCACCCAAAACAGCACACAGTACTCAGGGTGGGGCTGCACCAGTATGAAGTAGAGTGGCACAATCTTATTCTACAGTCTAGATAGTGCTCTTCATCATACAACTCAGAAATATAGTTAAAAAAACCAAAAACCTTTGCTTTCAGGTTACAGTGATATAAATCAAATGAGAATGAGAACAAGAATGCTGAGAAAGAGAGCATGTCAAGTGACGGATGGATGACTAAGAAGCAGAGAAACACATAGAAAAGCATCTTAGATGTATGATGTTCTCTCCTATTTACAAACATACCTTTCTGAAGGACAGTCAGATTTTTACAGGTGCTATTGTTATCTTGAGAAGAACGTTAGCTTAAGTCATGGCATTGCTGAAGTATTTGCTCAGCACTTAAATGATTTGGCGAAGTTGTGTCTGTAGTGCATACCGTCCTGTGTTGAAGTGAATATTACCCTTGTATGCTTGTCTGATTCCATACATTAAAGAGTCACAAGGTCCACAGAGGAGCAGAAGTGCAATAGACTCTCTCTGGACCTCAAAGTCTTAGAGGTGTATAAGATGACATCAGAGTGGTGAGCTTTCTTGGCATCCTCTCCGCTGCTGAGACTCACATCAAAGCCTCCCTTGTCACTATGGGTGAGAAGGGTGAAACCAGACACACAGGTATCTGCTCTGATTCTCAACTTACTTTTGTCTCTTTGTAACACACTATGGCTCTAAAAATCTATCCACAAAGCTAACAGTTTTGTCAAGATGTACGAAGAGTCATTCCCCTCTTTTTCTTATCTCAGGGAGAGAAGTCTGTCTCAGGGTCAGAGGCTTTGTGTTCTGAACATATTCTTGGGTTTAACAGCACTAAAGATTTCCCTGCCACAGCGAGAATAATCCACAATCAGCCAGCTGCAGCTGGATTACATTGCAGGTTATTGATACACGATACTGCAAATGAGACCAGGAAATTTGTGTTTCAAAAAACCCATAGATTTATCTTTGTTGTCTAGGAGAAGAGTCACACCGCACAATGAGAAATCTTAATTAGACAGAAATTGCTTTTTAAAATTTAATTTTTCATGGCTCTTGATGTATGTATTGTGTTGTTAATATTTTCTGTATATAACCATGATTTAATTATGATTTAGTTAACATTTGATAAGTGATGTTCTGTACAATACCTCCAGAATTCACACTTTCATGTAAGGGATATATGGTACTTAAGAGGGCTTTTCCTAATATTAACATTTATCAGGGTAACAGATCAGAATGTCTGACATGGTAAGGCTTTTACTAGTGATCTGATATGAAGTCTGGAACAAGATTCCTCAGGTCTGGAGTCTTTTTGTAGTTTATTGTGGGCTGCTTAATTTGTCTTTGTTATCAGTAAATTTGATCTAATTCGTAATGTTCTCTGGATATTTTGCAAAGAAATTGCTGGAAAATGGAAAAATATGATGCCTAATCATGGGAACCAGTGTTAACTTAGCAATTCTTTATAGTTTTCCATCTTCTTATCATAAAGGTTATCAAGCATTGGAAAATCATATGAACTACAGTGCCAACACAGTTCTATATTTCCACTGGAAATCTTGGAACAAAATAAGTATACTATCACGAAATATACTGATAAGAAAAAAAAAGAAAAATATCAAGGCAGGGAGCATGGAAAATTCATGTACAAGTAGTCAAAAGACATTGATAAACAAACCATCTTGAAAAATAACGGGATACAATTGAATAGCCTATAGTGCAGGATCATGAAACTTGGATAAAGTTTCCTTCTATAAACTAAAAGCAAATTACAGAGAAGAAAAAAGTGAGTGATTAGATTACTATTGAATCATAAGCCACCAATAAAACAGGGCTATGGAAAAGTAAACGTGCTTGTAGGAACATTAAAACTAAAAACAGAGCTAGAAGAATGTTGGAAAAACACCTGTAACAAAATTATATGGGATGTCATACCACAAAGGAAGGTAGAATTAGTAAACCGTGGATTTCTTAGAAATAAGAAATCTTCTGCACATAGTTCTGTGTAGCAATACCTACATAACCCAGGCTCCTATTACTTCTCAAAAGAAGAGTACGTTCAATAATAATGGACACACTCATTTTGTCTTCTTTGAAACACATTCGTTGGAAATTAATTTGAAAGCCATATGCCTTAACTGCTGTGTTGCGAAAAGCTTGTAAAATAGTAGTATGAGAAAGTAATGGGGGTGGGAGGGAGATGAAGTAGATTAAAAAACAGAACATCTGGAACAGAAAATAAGAGTGTAGAAATATGGAAGAATTTCTGGAAAAGGGCATTAGGCAAGGAGAGAGCTGTGGCAAAACTTTCATGATCAATATGGAAGTTAGATTCTAATTATGCATTGGAGATCCAAGCTATAAATATCCATACACTGCTTTACATATCCTACGTCCTTTACTGTCACCTCTCTTGTTCATGGTTCGTGTTTGTTGAATCCTCTGAAAATTTAACAGTACCTTTAGGATTCCAAAAATATGTTCCTATTTCTGAAGTGCTGGGCATAGTGAAACCCTTTGAAAAAACAAAACAAACCAAACCAAAACAAAACAGTACATATTAGACAATCTCTTTTATTACCCTGAAAGACAGATTTTTCTCAACTACTTCAGACTGCAAGATAATTTCAAGGTATGTTACATCTTTATCTGTCACAAATTGGTATAGTCTTTATAGAAGAAGAGACATGATGATTTGCACTGATGAAAATCTGCCCCTACAAAGTTCATAGTTTCTACTTCCCTCTGAATAACATTTGAAAAAAGAAATATTTATGTTATTTTGGACAGCAAATAACATTGCTATCCACCTTAAACTGCCACTGTACATTTGTCTCCTCCTGTCTAATTCTTATTTTTACTTATACAGATGAGTCATGTCATCTGGCTCCCTTCAAGGAAACAAAGACTTTGAAGATTGACAACTAAATATATGATGTGGTGGTTGACCTAGGCTGGCTGCCAGACAGCCATCCAGCTGCTCTCTCAATCGTCTTCAATGGGACAGGGGGAGAAAATAAGATGAAAATAACTCATGGGTCAAGATAAATACAGGGAGATCATTTACAAATCCCTATTACAGAAAAAAAAATGCACTTAGGGAAAATGAATTTAAATTTTTGGTAGTTCAAATATATTCAGATGGAGAGAAACAAAGACAAAACCCAAAACACCACTGTATCCTTACTCCCAGGCTTGATCTCAGTCTTTCATTCCTGACTTTACCTTTCCCAGCTGATGCAAGGTGATGAGGAATGGGGGTTGTGATCAGTTCATAACACGTTTTCACTGCTGCTCTTTCCTCCTCACGCTTTCAGCTTGCTCCAGCATGGGTCCTCATGATGGACTGCAGTCTTCAGGATAATCGTGGTCTCGCATGGACCCTCCACAGTTTGCAGCAAACATACTGATGCAAGGATGCCAGCTAAGCCTACTCCTTTGCCACAGATATTTGCTAGCTCTCATGATCATAATCCCTTTCTCTGATTTATAGAATCATAGAATAGTTAGGGATGGAAAGGACATTAAAGATGATCTAGTTTCAAACCCTCCCACTAGATCAGGCTGCCCAATGTCCCATCCAGCCTGGCCTTGAACACCTCCAGGGATGGGGCAGCCACAGCTTCCCTGGGCAACCTGTGCCAGTGCCTCACTACTCTCATGGTGAAGAAATTCTTCCTAATGTCCAGTCTAAATCTGCCCCTCTCCAGTTTATACCCTTTCCCTCTGGTCTTATCCCATAAGCCTTCATAAGGCGTCCCTCTCCAACTTTCCTGTAGCCCCTTCAGATACTGGAATGTAGCTATAAGATCTCCTCTGAGCCTTCTCTTCTCCAGGCTGAACGAGCCCAACTCTCTCAGCCTGTCCTTGTAGGGAAGGTGCTCCAGTCCTCCAATCATCTTTGTAGCCCTCCTCTGGACCTATTCCAACAGCTTACGTGGAGACATGCTTATGAATCTATTTAGTTTTAACTAGTTTGTCATTTCTTTAGCTGATAACAAGAAACTGAAGATCAGTTAGAAGCCTTACGTTTTAAACACCACATCTCTTGGCAGATTAACAAGGATGCCATAAAACTGAAGATATTCCAAGATTCATGAAGTATTTTTGTGGAAATTACAGTAAGAGAAGCATTAGTAAATTAGTCTAATTAATTTTGAGAAAATTCCCTGATCTATTGCAGCCCTGTTAAGATCCCAGAATTTGAAGAGCTTGTTTTCATGGATTCTGTTCATTTCCATTCAAAATTTTTTCGAAGAGTCACAACAATTTTTCTTCTAAGTGCGAGTGAGCATAAGGACTATATTTTGTGTTAATTAAAATCAAAGGAGGACTTGACAAACAGGAAAAATCTGGGATCAATTTTTATGTTTCTCTATCTTGCAAGCATATATCAGTTCTGGAAACTGCTTTATTCTCCCTAAGACAGTCCCACTGCTCAAAGGAAGCGTCTTCTCTCTTTTTTTTCTTTTTTTTTTCCTTTGTATATTTTCTTAAGAAGGATGTGCTTCTAATGTACAAGGCATTTAATTGTTATGTCTTCAGACTCTCTCAGTGTTTAACTACCTAAAATATACTAAATAACAGCACATCTTTCATCTTCAGCCATACTTTTTCTGTGTTACCGTTTAGCCCCACCTAGCCAAACTTGGCAGATAAAACCATGAAGCTGAGCCTCCAAAATCACTTTCTCCCCAGCCCTGTGGAGAAAGAGGAGAGGGAAATGAAAGGAAAAAGACTTACACGTTGGAAACTGGAGTTATGGTTTTAATGAAATCATAAAGATAATGGAAATAGTTGGAAGGTAATAAATGGAAACAAATGCATGAGGTTGCACGCCCAGCCCACCACTCAATGACTATAAGTCACCACAAATGCTGCAGACCAGACATGAGGGGATGGATCCAAGGGAGCTGGACTCAGGAGCTGAATTGAGGAACTCACGGATCCAGGATCAGGAGCAACCAGACAAACAAGGTCTTCACTGAATGTCAGCCACAGCAAAAGAGAGTGAGAGGCTCGTGATCTCTCAGTCTTATACCAAGTATGATGTAAAAGGGATGGAATACTCTCTTGGTCAGTTTAGGGTCACTTGCCCTATTCACCCCTTCTCGCAGGTGCTGGACCTTTTCCACCAGCTTGAGGATGGCCTTGGTTAAGTATAACATTGAGACAGGTAAAAAAAGCATTAGCTTTTCTGCATATCAACACCCTGTGTTATCACTTTAGAGAAGAACACTGTCTCAAAAACATGCAGTTAGTTTGCAGAGAAATGGAGTTACTTAGAGTGACTGAGTTAAGAGTCAGAAGATGATCCTACTTTAACTCAAACAACAACATCCTATTAGGCAGAGGATGTATGGTAAAGAAAAGGATATTTTAACGAAATAAGTGGGCTTCAGTGTGGGCTCAGGACACACTGACGAAGACTGAACCTTCAGGTTCAGCTGTTGCACTGCCCAGCCCAGAAGCAGCAGTCTCAAATACAACTTTTTCTCATAACATACTTAAATATTGCCATAGTGAATTTAATAAGGCAATCAGAGTCCAAAGATGACAGGGGAGAAGAAAGAGACTACACAAAGACGATATGGTAGTGATGCGACTGTGCAATGACAATTTTGGGCAAAGAACAGTGAAAAAGGATTCTCCGACAGAAATTGCATAATTTTGAAATAAGAATAAAAATATATTAGAAACACACTTTTTAGTGTTAGCAATAAGTGAACAAGATGTGATCTGCCCACACAAAGAAAGCTGAAAAATCCCCATTACTACAGAAATATACACAGTATATTGAGAAAATCTGTGTTTCAGAAGCACATTGTCCTTCTGGGAATCAGCTTCACTACCCTTGTTAGCTTCTGTTACTGAATATGAATAGGGAAATCTATGGGGTGTCTATCATTATTGCCTCAGTCGCTTGTAGAATTTCACATTACATAGACATCTATATGAAGAAGAAGACTTATGGTTACTTTTATAGCATGCATCAGATGTTTTATTTCTTCAGCAAGGGTATGCATTATCTTTCAATGGGCATAATACACTATTCACATCATCTCATAATACATTATGCAATCTAATCGTATTATGTCAGCTGGTGGTTTGTCCATCTGATGTTAGAGACGACAGCAGCTGGTGAGTAGTGCGGGACTAATGAGCTTCTACAGTGTTTTGGAACTTTGGAAGGATAGTTTTAAAAAAGTAAGTAGAATTTTTATACATATATGAACTGGAAACAGTGGTCCATCATCACACTTTAGGGCTGATAAACAGCTTCTTGAAGCTTATCTCTTTGGGGTTTTTTTAACATTACTCATTGTGTTTTGCTTCTTAAAACATTTTGTTTAGGATTTGTTATTTGTTTTTTTTTCTTCTAGTGGCCCGCAACAATTTAAATTTCCATCCACCAGTTAAAATTGCTTAATATTATTTGCTACATAAAAGACCAGATGCTAGGATATGAAGAACACAGTCAAAACTAGCTTTGATTTCTGTTGAAGTCAGTGATACAATTCCATTTAAGAAGGGTCAATATGATTTCATCCATGTAACATAAACAATATGCATGCTCCTATAGCATTCAAATTTTAGTGGATGATAACACAACAACGTGTGCTAAACTAATGATATCTCAGTAATTTATATTAAAGATAGATTATTCGTATAGTTTTATTACTATTACAGGAACAGTAGTTTAGGAGAATAGTGCATTAAATAACCTAAAAAGTAGTAACTACTTATTTTACAGTGTATGTTATTTTGCACAGACCCGCTTGATACTGTTAACAACGTACTATGATTGACAATGGCTCAGATGACCTCTTGAGTGTTCATCTCTTCTTATATCTATAGTAATACTGAAAGAGTAAATTTAATTATTTGTTATTTTCACAAAAATCATGACAAAATATGCTTTATTGATCAAGAATATGTCAGCTGAGTCTCAGCGCCGACCATGAGCTAGTATGATTTCTGTCACTTCTTGCTACAGTAACTCCAGGGACTTTTGTGTTTAGCAACTTGTAATTAAATATAATCCTTCCTAGTTATGGTAGTTTCTCTCTCATATAACTGTCAGCTTCTTTCCAATTTTACCTATACGTTAGGCAATGTGTAACCATGACATCAAATAAATAGAAAAAAATACAAAAGCCAGACTGACTTGCTACATTTACATTTTCTAAGTTCTAGAAGATTCATGTAAGTTACAGTATAGCTATATTTTCTGTACTTTTTCTATGGAAATAGTTTTAGCACTGTTTTCAAAGCTGTATTTAAGTCTCTCTATACTCGACAAAATGCACATTAGCACTTTTCTAAAAATATTTAGAATTTAAATGTTGATGTTTCACTTTATAGGAAATTGTTGTCTACTCACTTAAAAAATAATCTGATTGCAATTAAAAATTATATTTCTAATAATCACATTTTTATGTTCTGTAGACTAAAAGTTGAAGTGCCTTTATTTGATTGCACATTTAAAGCTTCCTGATTCATGTTTCTGTGCACTTTTCTACGTAAACATAACTGGGGACTTTTTTTACCTTTCTAAAATTCATGTCGATATTTAATTGGAATCTAGCTTTTCTTTATAATGTCAGATCCTACATAGAACATTGTTTATTTTTCTTTTGTATATACACAGAGAATATAGTAACCTCAGGCAGGAAATCTGCAAATTCTCATGGTTCAAAAAAAATTTATATACTAGCCAATTTTTTAACTGTTGTAAATTATTGTCTTCATGAGACCTGTACAGTTTCTGTATTATATAATTCTATTCTATTCTATTCTATTCTATTCTATTCTATTCTATTCTATTCTATTCCATTCCATTCCATTCCATTCCATTCCATTCCATTCTATTCTAATTACCTAAATTGATTTTGGTAAGTTTGTGCCCAGTTACTCTGGCATCTTTCACTTCAAACCTCATTAGGCATATTCCTTTGTTCTGCCTGCTTCTGTTCCTGCCAGTACAAAATATCCCACTTCCAAAGATGTGCAGCCCAATCATTTTAAAACTTTCTGTCACATGTTTTCAACGCAGCACATTATTTTCTTCAGATGACTATACCTTTCTTTCACTAATGATGGACCATATTGATGTCAAGTGTAACTCTATTTTGAGTCACAAGTATTTGTTTAAATCTTGCATAACTAAGCCATAAACAGAGCTAGGAAATGCATTATATACAAATACATTCTGAAGCCTGAGATGAAGTCCTTCACAAACATCTTGTCTTTGGTGCTTATTATTACTATATTTTTCACTGTCTGTGTTTAATATCAATATATAAAATAATACTATATAAAAATATTTTGATAAAGAGCATACACAACATTTAAGTAATTCTTTGGCATAAACTGAATTGCCCTTACTTCTAAGAAAAAAAGATCATATGGAAAACAAAAAGAAAAGAAAAAAGCCCAGAAGAAACTTCTAATATGCAATTAAAAATTAAAATTAAATAAATTAAACAACTGTAATACAAGATTTTTTTGTTTGTTTTAGAGGTTATATAATTCTTCATTTGGAAAACTGAATGAAAAATAAAATTTGAAAAATAAGAGGAAAGTTATTTTTTCTGTCCTTCTTATTTACAGTAGTATTCACTCAATTACTTTGAAGTTATCAATGTAAAAAATATGTACAAAAAGAAATAGTACTGATTAATTTCCTGGAGCTGCCCAAGTTTCATAATTGTGGAGCTACATAAGGTCCATAATTTCAGAAACTGCCTCGATCCAATGACTTCTGCAACTTCTTGCCAAAGGATAGTGCAAGAACTATTAGAGTATCCACTAGAATATTAGTGGCTGTTGCCAATCTACGGTGTACTGTTTTGTTAGGAGTTGAGGTGTAGGTAACGTGCTCAGATAGAAAAAACAGTGTGCCTTAAAGTAGGTAGAGAATATATATTACAGAAGCCACTTTGCACTAATTGTCTATGGAGGTTATTTTACAGTGGAGAAAGAATGTGTTTGCAAACTAACTCTAAAGCAATTAAATCAATATATGCTTGGTATTTCCACACTGGAAATGAGTATCTATTAACAACAATACATCAATTTAGTCATACAGGCAAATTCTCTGAGGGTTTGTGAAACCAGGAATTTAAATTATATAAGAAGTTAAAATTATAAATTGAGATTATGTGCACTGTAAACAATGAGGATGGAGCTTAAATTTGTTCCTTCAATTAATTATTCTACTTTTCTTCAGCTCTACTCAGCTTTTCTTGCCACGTACCTATTCCATACCATTGTGTATCTCTGTTCCTCCAGACCTTTAATATATTCAATCTATCCTCATATATGCATATCTAAATATATATATTTATCTCTGTGTTTGTATCTTTGTGTGTGACTGTGTTACTGGTTTCTGGATTTTTGCTGCAATCACATGTGCTAAATTATGGTATATTTAAGCTGATGTATCCAATGCGGTGTCACACAGGGATCTCTAGGAACACCTTCTTCTGGGAGAAGTCACCTTCTATCTCAGTCTGATGACAGCTGATGCTCCAACTTCTTCAGTATGACCCATTTTTTATTTTAAAAGTCCAAGGACATTTTGGTAAGCCAATCATTCTTTTTCCTCCACTATCCCTTAGGCATTTTCCCTTCTTTTATTTTTTCTTTTATTTTATTTTAGTGAAATAAGACAGTTACACCTCAAATCTTATTCCAGGTACCAAACAGGTTCCTGTAGTATGACATCTTTTTACAGTGTTAGCCAGGAGCAATGACATTTTCCTGCCCAACAGGAGGTGTTCTAACAACTCATGACTGTAGCACCAGTCAGAACATAACTGGTAGCCAATGTAGCATCAGCCCAGTCACTTTAAATTAAGATTGGGTGATGTATCAGTAGGACTTTGGAGTTTCTGAGCCTGAAACACAGTTGAGTTTATGTGACCACTTCTCTCTTTGACATTTTTTCCCTTTTTCTGTTACATTTGATTATTTAAATCCAACTGTGATGCACATGGGTAACTTAAGGCTTCTGGATGGCAAGATGGAACTTAACTGAGTTATAGGAAAGATACAAAAACATGTGGAAAAATTGAACCTACAAGTCTGAATGAGTAGTCCATGGCTGAAGTTCAGCTGTAAATGGATATTCAGATACTTGAGCTACGTAGAGTTTTATTGTTAATCAGCAAAGCATTTGGCTTGCTTAGTGCTCAGTATCCTGGGAAAGAAGTGTAAGATGGATATCTGCTTTTTAAATGAATATCACCCTCCAACACACCACTTTAGTGTCTATTAAACTTGTTTACAATGCATCAGGAAGGTGTCATAGTAATTTTGGTAGAAATGAAAATATAGCTGCATTATTTTTTTTGAAGAAGGGAAAAAAAAAATCCACGCATATTTCAATTTACCATGATCACTTACTATGTTACAAAAACAGATGTAAAAAACTACTGGACCATAATCTAAGTTATAGTATAAAAATAATATTTATACATATGTATGTATATATATAAAAGAATATAAAATAATAATGCGTACTTCTGCAATACATTTCACTCAAAGACCATTAAAAAATCACAAAAATTGCATATATACAAGTGTTCTAAAACTTATAAATGTTATTTTCTTCCCATTTTTTAGATGAGGTAGCATAAAAAGAGAGGCTATCAGAAGTGTGTAATGAGTTACATTACCACTGTATGTCAGTCTTTTCTGTTATTTAGATGAATACGGTCCATTTAGAGGTGTTTTTTTTTTTTTTTAGTTTTACAACATCCTATTGTAATTTGTCATTTTGCTTATAAAGCAGAAATAAAATATCCACTCTCATTTATAACTGGGATTGTGCAATGCCACTGTTCTTGCACACAGAACACCCAGATTCAATATTCTCTATCAGTGAGTGTACTTATGTGGATCTTCCAAAATGCCAGCTTGGCTTTTCAAATTAAAACCCCAGATGTATTAGAGCTTTAAAAGCCTTGCAGAAAACTGTTAATTACCTCAGGATGGGGGTCAATGCACATTGGAAAAATGCTAAGATCAGTTTTTAATGACTAATATGAGTCAAAATAATAATCACACATACTTTTACTTAATTAAAACACATTTCTATTAAAAACTATAAGAATCACTCATGAGGAATGTAACTATGGTACTACCTATGTTACAGATCTTTACACTGAAATTATTTTTTCAGTCACTTCAGCAAGAAAAAACGACCAAGAAACATTCCTATGCAGTACAAGGAATATGGTTGTCTAATGCTTTATTATGAGCTCACAAAGCAAGCATCATATGCACAAATAGTAAAAATATTGAAATTAAATATAAGAAAACAAAAAAATTACACAATTGAAAATCTGTTACATTTTAATTTTTTTTTTTATAATTAGAAACAATTATGCTTAGTTAAGTGTCTCTTGTTCTGTAGGAATATCCCACTAATTCTGTATTATTCTATATTACATGCCATGCAAAGGAACGAGAACATTTAGCTTTGTTATTCTTACAGAAGAGTGAGGTGGAAGACTATATTTTAGAAACATAAAAACATATAGAATGGGAAAGTTCACCAACCCCATTAAGTTAAGAATCTTTAGGTAGTACATCTGTAGTGATACATTTGAGCCTGATATTCTCAGTCCCTTTTGCTGATGACACAGTATAAAGGACTTCTACAATATAAACCTAAAGATGACTTTAGGGCTTGATCAATTACAAACAAAATTTGACTTCTCACCTTTTATTGTAACAACAAAAATTGAAGTTATGAAGCCTTTGCAGGAATCTGGGTACATTTACTTGCAGACATACATCTACATTTATATGTAACATGTAAATTTACATGCATTTACATAGTTGTAACACACTTGAGGAAGGAAGATTGATTTAAAAAGAACCTTTACGTTACAAAAAGAATGGTAAGAATATATAACTAAAGATGTAATGTGCATACAGGGTTTGGCACAAAAAAAAGCAAGACTAACCCAATAACTTGGAAACCAGGAGTGGGAGGGGAGAGACAAAGAGATGATTATAGAAAATGTTCTTACCTGTCTCAAGGCTCAACTCGATCGCGTCACTCAGTATGAATAGACGTGTTTAAATACAGCTGTTTTCTTACACTTAGTCAGAAAATGTAAGTGTGCAAGAGTAAACAGCAAGTGAAGGTCATCTCAACTGATTTTCTTAATTTGTTAAATTAAAAGAGTTACATTTACGATCTCATTTTTTCATGTGTCAGACTATGTATAATGAATATTTCACTACAATGTTCTATTTTAAAATGACTAGTTTTCATTCTAGCTTAACACTAAGGATTTAGGAACATCAGTGTAATGTTCATTTTATCTGGTAAACACTAAGAGTTAATGAGGTATTTGAATTCATTTTCGCTGCACATTATCTTACTTTGAAAACATTTGTATAATATTTTGTATATCCTCTCATTCCCTATTTAGACTCTAAACCAAAATGGCAAGTAAATTATAAATAAATAGTCCAATATATTTTAAGACAGTAAAAATTCCAGTTAAAACTTGTTAAATTAGTTAATATTAATTTAAGGCTAAGAAAGAAGTCACTTTCCCCTAATGCAGTCCAAAAAACTATACAATCCTGAAGTAAAATATTAGTGAAATGAACAGACAATAAACATTGAAAAGAACCTTATTTTAGTGTGTGCTCACTTTTCCAGCTACCTACAAATAATATTCAATAACTACTACTAAAATTTACCATCCACAAAAAAGTACTTAGTGTACAGAAGGGAAAATACATCTCAGAAAGAAACACTTGCAATTATTGAGCATTAATAACCCGCTAAAAGAAAACAGAACAATCTGATCCTGGTGAGAAGGAATATGGTTTCTTTTTTTTTAAAATACATCCAAAGATATATTTAAATGCTAAATCATTCAAAAGACATGAGCAATAAGTCTGAAAATCACTTTAATGTTAGGTTCTACCACACTGTTTTCTTGCCACACAATGACTTCTAGTTATTCCTGTTTGCTACCCAGACTGCATTCATTGGTGTAGATGCACTTCAGTTGGGTTATTTATCAACAGCCTCCTGAGGGGAGTAATCTTAATTCCTAAATGACTACTCAGTGTATTTTCTAACTCATCAATAATCATTTCATCTTTGCTGCCACTTGGAATTCTATCCCTGAGGTGGCAGACCAACGACCCTTGCTAGCACACCATGACTCAGACGCTGGAGTGCCAGCCCAAGGCTTTTTTCTGTCAAGCCTGGTTTTGTCCTCCTCACCTTCATATCTAGTTCAAAGCTCTATTAATGAGCCTTGCTAACTTCTTGGTAAGCACCCTTTTGCACCTTGGGGACAGGTGTACCCCATCCTTTGTCAGCAAGCCTGGTGTTGTACATGCCAATCCATGATCAAAACTCACAAAGTTTTGCTCCTCACGCCAGGTTTGGAGCCCCTTATTTATTTCCTGGCTCTTCTCATTCCTTCCCTCATCAGTTCTTGTAAGAGGAATGACAGAGGAGAACACTACCTGTGTACCCAGTCCCTTCACCATTGGTTCCAGGGCCCTGAAGTCCCTTTGAACTGCCCTTAGATTTCTTGTTCTCCTTTTATTACTGCCTACTTGGGAAATCAATAGTGGATAATAACCCATGGGGCTGACCAGAGCTGGAAGTTTTCTTTCCACACCTCTAACTGAGGCCCCAGGTAGGCAGCAAACTTCCCTATGTAATGGGTCCAGTCTGCATATCTGGCCTTCTGTTTCCTTCACAAGGGAGTCCTTCATAACTATGGCCCATCTTATCTTCTTTACGGAAACTGTTTTGATGGATGGCTTAGAGTGTCTTGACCTGGGGAAAGTTTCCAGGCTGTGAGACCCATCATTCACATTAAGGTTCAGTTCCACTTGCAGAGCTTTGTATCTATTGTGCAAGGGAACCTGGGAAGATGAGGTTGAAAGAGGGAAGACATACCCGCAGTGCTGGATGGGAACCTGCTGACATTCCCTTCTTTCTCCTTAAGTTCTCTCCTCAACTGAATGGAGAGAGGATGGGGAGTCCTCTGTCACAAAAGACATGCCTGACCATGGTGTCTGAGACAGGGAGAATAAGGTGTTGTTCCAACGGTCTGTGTCCCTCTCAGACTCCCTCATGGTCCTCAGCCTGCTCACTTCCACCCTGAGTTCCATCACTGGGCAGAGGAGTTTCTCCACCAAAGCTCACTGCTCACAGGTTTAATTCCCTTCTGGTGTCCAACACCAGGGCAAAAGGGGCACGCACTGCAGCCTGGCATCTGGATGCAATGTGCGCCCACTGGGACTCTGTCTGGGAGGCTGCATCAGTCACTGTGAGTGCAGAGCATGGAGAGGCATCAATTTTCTGCCGAGTAGACAGCGTGATTCCCTGGTACTTCTGGCTGAGGTTCAGCATCCCGCTGACACGCCCTCTCTGCACCCCTTTGTCTGCTTGACCTGCCTGCGTGATCTGCCTCTCAAACTGCCTTGCCATGTCCTTCTGACATGCCACACCATCTGCTCGCTGTGCTCTTGTCACTCACGATCTTTAGAGTCCATTTAAATCTCCCACTAATGCTTCCAGGAACACCCTCCCTACATCACACATCCCCATGCACCTACGGATTTCTGTGAGACAGGAATAGCCTGCCCCTAGCTCCCTCCTTCCCTTGCTCCGGTTACTGCCTATACACCTCAATCCACTGCTCAGCTGCAGAACTTACTGTCCCTGCTGCAGATTCTCGCCAACTGAGCAGCAGTACAATATAGTTCCAGGAAATATGGTTTGCTAGTTCCAGGAAATGGTTTATAAAGTTTTAAACTCTTTTCTACTTCTGTCTTGAATTGGATGAGTAGACAGTGTAGCAAATATATACTCAAGTTAACATTTTTGTATTAATTTATTTAAGGAGGTAAAATATGCTGTTATACTTTCTCGAAAACTTGTACTTGATAAAACTATCACTGTAGCTGCAATAACAACAAAAAGCCCTCATAATTACCCCAAGCTTTGAGCACATTCCTTATTTCTATTTTACATGGTCTGAAAACTTAAACATGCAACTCAGAAATTCTGGGTTATCAGCTTTATAAGATAGAAAATAGTTTGACTTGGGACCCACTGAAATGACACAATGACTTGTAATTGAAAGTCTTCACAAACTGGTTTTGAAGGAAGCAAAAGGTCTGTAATCTTCCCTTTGTGTCCTCTATATTACTAGTGTTTTGTTATTCAAACATATATTCTCTCTCTTTCTAAGGTGTTGGATTTTTCCCTTCTACATGTGAAAAACGTCAGAAGAAGGAAATTTCACTTGCAGGTTTCTTAATATAAATGTAGATGTCTTTCAGATATTTAAATTTCATCTTCAGTAAAAATACGGAGAAAAAATATGGTTCATTGCAACACTGACATATATATTCATATTGAAGAAGCATCTTACTTCAATAACAGGACAATTAATTTCATGGGAGTTCTAATAAAGTGAATAGAGATGTGAGGTTTTAAAGATATATTATGACTAAGGATATAATATGACTGACTAAAGTTAGGCAACCGAGGATATAGGTGACTAATGTAGCCTTAGGTGACTCCAGGATATAAAGAGACCAAAGCTAAGAAAATATAGCCTTAAAGACACCAAATTTCTTAAGACAAAATCTAGAAATGAAGAGAGTCTTGGTGATGTTTGTTATGTACAAGATGAATTTTCAGGCCAAATCCAGACCAAGCATAAAATTAAAACAGTAAACTGCTGAAGTTCAAGCCTTTATTGTTTCATAAGACATCAGAACTTCCTTACCCCAAACGAGGTTCCTAACCATGTGGCTGGTTACAGTTTAGCAGATTACATCTGAGAGTGTTGTCATTCATTTTCAGAGAAAGGAGAGGAAAAGAGATTTTTCTTTTGTTTTTCTGGAATTAAAACTAAAAGAAAAGAAATAAACAAAACAAAAAAAACCCCACCAAGACACCATTTAAAGGCAATCCACTTTACAATTACTCATAAGGACTATTTCCTTTGGTAATTTCTTTTATTAACTCTTACCAGTGGCAGCCATATGACACTGTTTCATCTTTGTATCTCAGTTACCTAATTCTTCACTAATTACGTCTACCACATCTAATTTTATTGTAAGTACTTTTGGATAGTTGCAGCCTTACACTTTATTTTAAGCACAACTGTCTCCTGATTTGGAGTTATATATTTTTGTAACACAGAAGCACTCTATAAGATAACCAGGCTTAGGAACTTGCATTAAGGGATTCAATGGTGTGGTAGTCTGTATTGTAAATGTGCTTAACCTTGTTGTTCTAGTATAACTCCTCTACATACTGCACAAAGAACTCAAGGCACTGTGTTTACTCTGGTAACATCCTTTGCTTTTCTAAGTCAACACGCCATATATATCATATGTAGTACAACAGCTATGGCTAGAAGTGAAGAATGCTGATCAGGTTATTGCTATCCCACGAGTCATGCAGAGCATCAAATGAATATTTTCCTAATCTTTTAAAATGTGAATATTATTTCCAAGTTCTTGTTACAGCTTTTTTTTTCCACGGATATCCAAACAAAATTACATGCAGTCGATATTGAACGCATGGATATCAAGAAAATTGGTTTCCATGGGAACCTTATCCACATGACAGTTTTCAAATGCTGTTCTGCTTTACAGGTGACATTTCAGTAATTCTAGTGGTATTAATATTGCAAGTGGACATGAAATATATGACATAAAGTGATTTGTTTGTGTACGTTTGTGGACAGAACCTAAGCAAAGAGCATATTGAGCGAACAGCTTTTTTAACTCTGGCTGTGAAAGTTTGCCTGTTTATTGTAAACTATTCCCAAATATCTCATCTTGGGACAAATCTGAATAGCATTTGTTCTGCATCTATGTTTTAAGCACACGTACATTTTTAGAAGAAAATTAGTTTCAGCATAATGCATAATACATTCACTGTACATTAAGGGATCGCTTCATTATGAAGCATTCAAATCTGAAACCAATTTCTTCCTGCAGGAGGAGGCTACATTAAGAGTGCCAAAAATTAATTGAGATAGCAACATGGCAACAAAGCTGGAAATCTGAACAAAAACGTGATGACTGTTGAACCCTAATGCCTTGATTAGCACATTAATTACAAAGCAGTGGACTCTGTTAATGGGCTGCATAGAAGGTCAAAAGGGCTTAGCTATCATTTCTTTCTTCAGCAGATTATTGAATATTTCTTTCTTCATCAAATTATTTGATATTTCTTTCACAGCTCTTCTGATTTGAATAAGTATGAAGGGGACAGGTTATCTCTGTAAGGTAAAGCCCCTGTTTCCTTTTTTCCTCCCTTTCTTCTTCATTTTACTTGGCTTAGACAAGGTGGTTTTGAACGAAAGTAGGTAGTAATTTCTCAAAATTAAAACAGTTTAACAAAAAAAAAACAGGCCTAATACCCAAAAGACGTACTGCTTTTATGTTAAAATCCTACCAACATGTGTTTACCTAGCCTGATTGTAGATTTCTGTGTGCCTCTGTTGAAAAAGGCAAAGTATAATAGGGAGTAATTCATCCTGATTTTATGAATATGATTTTTGTTTTTTCCTGGGGTAGATACTTAGGGAATCTGTCACTTGTCTTTCATTTTAGTAAGTAAAGATTTATTGGAATATATAGTTACTTTGAACGTAAGATTGGTATTATCAGAGAACATCAATGATCTAACCATTTCATGAAAAATCCTCTTTTTGCTTAGGTAGACTGTATACATCTGTATGTAAATCTTGACGATAAGGAAATCCATTAAATATCACATGCTAATTGAATCTTTTGAATTTATCTTCATGGATGTCAGTGACCAAACAGATGCCTTGGTTTTTTTTTGATGTCTTCAGACTGCTCTTAAAAGCAGAGCTGTAGAATTTGCAAAATTTGAACAGATCCTGTAGCTTTACCCAGTCCTACCATTTCATGAAATCTTTATTGCAAGTTCCTTGTAGAAATTTAAAGATACTCACCTTAATAATAGTCACAAATAATTCTGGCCTCTTCTCTTCGAAGACATACTTTGAATATTGTTATTTCTGATCTGTAGACATAGAAGAATGCACTACCAAGCAGAATTTTATTTTTCTTTGGTAGACTGCACCCTTGCTGTTGTGTCTTTCAATAGAAATACTGAAGCAGCAATATACATGCACAGATATGAGGCATATGTTCCACGTAGGAGCTCCTGTGATGTGCTCTGAAAGCTGAAGTTTGGTTTATGTTGAGGACTGTTTAGGTGAAGGAACTGTGTTTGCCACTTTCCCACATCAGAATATCATTTGGGAATGCAGAATCCTGTGAAAATTCCTGCACATAAGGAAGTAAAAATAAACATTTAAGAGCAGTAAATAGTTGCAAGTACTTTTCCTGCACCATAGCTACTTACTGTGAAGTATAAATAGTAGTCACTCTTTCCTGCGGGATATCCCAACCTACCAGGCACTGAAATTGCAAGTCAAGTTGACTAACACAGTTGACCGAAAACCGATTGCATGAATGTCATGGAAGGAGGAACTGAACATGTCATTTGAAGAGAGGACATTGAAATTGAATAAATCTTCCACATCTTTTAGAGATAAACTCTAGATAAATAATAAAAGGCAGTTGGTAACTGGAGGAATATTTCACAGGAAATGTTCACACAGGGGCTAAAGTATGTTATTGATACAGATTCTCATAATACGCAGAAGAAATAAGCCAAACAAATACATTGTTTGTTCTTGTTCACAACAAATGAGATCCCTGATCTTATTGAACTCTTTTATTTTAATCACCACATATTGCATATAGATCCTATACAGGAAACAGTGTTCTTATGAGGGTATCACAGAATCATAGAATTGTTTGAATCGATAGGGATGTTAAAGATCATCTAGTTCCAATCCCTCGGCCATGAGTAGTGATATCTTTCACTCAATCAAGTTGCTCAAAGCCCCATCCAACCTGGCCTTGAACAATTCCAGGGACAGGGCTTCCATGACTTCTCTGGGCAGCCTGTTCCAGTGCCTCATCACTCTCACAGTAAAAATCATCTTCCTAAATCATCCTTATTTAAGCTTAAACTCTTTTAAATTTTGATTAAATTTGTTCTGCGTTCTACAAGTGCCAGACAGCAAATAGACGGCTTTTTATATAAGTAGAATTCTGATTCATTAATATGAAGATCTCTTCACCTTGCAGTAGATCATGTATTCTTTTCTTTCTACAAGCCTGTTATGAGTCTTTCGTTGTATTTCTTTACATATCGTTTTTGGAAGCTTCAGAAAGACCTTAATCCATTGAAGATGTATCTTCTCCAAACCTTAAAGAATTTTTTATTGTGAAACATCACTATTATTGCACTGATAGTTGTTCTTTTAGAATTTGTATATTCAGATTTCTTACCCAAACTACTGTCTTCCTGAGAATAGTTTGCAGGAAGAACAGATAAAAGTGCTAATAACTATTCCAACTCACCTAACATCTTTCAAACTGTGAAACACACTTATGAGCAGTCTACATATATAAGTATGTTGCAGGTTACATAAAGGTGATTGGACAATAAGTTGCCTGAGGACAGTTTTCTAGATTTCATGCTGTTTTCACTTAAACCTTGAAACTGTTCCTTCTTCATAGAGAGGGATATAAACTTGAATCAGGAAAAATATTAATTTCATCAAGGTTTTGGCCTTGTAAAAGAACACATAACCAGTTACAGAAGACCACCATCTTTTTCAGCGTGACCAGGCTTCCATGGCTTACATTCTCAGTGCCTTTAAGGAATCCAATTTCCTTTAATTTCAGTAAGAGTTATCTTCCTAAGTATTTATTGAGGGTCTGAAAAACAGCTAATCAGATTTCTGTCTCCAACTTTTTTTCAATAGGCCTTTAACTGATAAATCATATAAATATTCTGTTTCATAAAAGTCAAGGTGTTACGCACAATCAACCTTTAATTTTATTCTAAAAATGATGATGCTAAAAAGCTGGCTATATACACTTCTGTAAAATGAAAATTTGGCTTTGCGATGGTACAAAATTTGTCCTAGGCTGTAACTGTTGATTTGTTTCAGAATTCCTATTTCTGTCATCTCTCATTACATTTCAGCAGAAAAAAAATCTGATATTTTCCCCCAAAAGAAAATTTTAAAACTCTACAATTTTTTTATTGTTTTCTAACATAAATACTTCACCCTAGGCTATATTTCCTTTAATTTCAGAAGAACTACTAAAGATAGATATCTGCTGAGGTTTGGGGAAATGGGAGGTGGTGAGGAAAGAATAGTTATATTGTGTGATACTGACTGTGGAATACAAGTCAGTCTGAGCTTTCTTCAAATTTCAAGAAGAGAAGTAGTTCCTGTGAGGTCGTAGAATTACAGTATCACAGAACAGTAGAGGCTGGAAGGGACTGGAGATAATCTGGTCCAAACTCTCTGCTTAAGCAGGAACACATAGAGCTGGTTGCCCTGTTGGCTTTTGGATATCTCCAGCAACGGAGACTCCACAGTAACTCTGAGAAACTTGTTCCGGTGCTCAGCCACCCTCACAATGAAAAAGTGTTTCCTTATGATACTGACAAAAGGACTTCTTTTCTTTACACTAATCATACCAAAAGTCTTGGATAATTAGAAAGTAAGAGTGAACACCCAAAGCTGGGATGTGTGTGAATACAGTTTATGTCTCTGAATGAACGTTTGATTTACCACAAACATCAAAATAAGTCAGACTGCCATAACCAATTCAAGACCAAGACTGAGGATTTGTAAAGCTGCATATACACTGACAAATTGGTACATGTTCCTACTGGTCCTATATAGCTGTTCTTAGAAATTAAAATACCTTCTGAGGAAACAATCTCAGAATATTTCCTCATACTGGACTGTAGATGGTCATTAATACATTATTAGTTATTACAGGGAACATTGTTATTTTAAAAATTATATTTCCTGAGTGTATGTTTTAATTCTTTAGAGATCTGCTTACCTATTTATCAGCTTCTTGCAATGGGAAGTACTTTCGTGACCATAATGTTAAAAATTGCAGTCATCAAATAAAAGTCATCGGGTTTACACTTTGTTAGTGCTGCAAACTATGCAAACTATGTCTCCCTCATTCAAAAAAAAGCCCGCATAATTTTGAATTATTCTAAATTTCTCAATTGACTATCATGCCTAAAGCTATGTGTTTCATTGTCAAGTTCTGAATTGTTTAAAATTAAATTCAAGCTGAAGTGCCATTGACCCATACTCTTGTGCATCTTGGCATTATCAAGCTTGTCAAATGTGTCATTCTGAGTTTCCCAAATAATTCTGTATTTTGAATCTATTCCAGAAAGTGTTAGTATTCTTACAGTTACGGCTGTGAGTATGAATGATATATATCACCTATAAGCCTAGACATTATCCTGTACTTGTATTTGTTCGTTTCTGCACAGATTTGTAAAAAAAAAAGAAAAAAAAACATTCTCAAGGCAACTGTTTCCTCCAGTGTATTCTTTCTTGCTCTATCCTGCCTGCCATACTACCACTGCCTAGTAAAGCAAGTCTGTCAAGGTCTCCTTGGTATCTATCAGTTCTAGTTTGATTGCACAGAAGCACTTCCTTCTTTTCAGTGCCGGATCAGGTCAACTACAGAACAGCATTAGAGTGATTGTGTGATTGACAAGCCTGCCTTTGAGACACTAGCAGACATGAAAGTGCATTGGTATAGAAAGCTTCAATTAATTTGACAGAGAAACAGCACAAGCTTTGTCATCAATAAAAGCTGAGTTGTCACACAATTTTAGGATATAACCATACAAATATGTGCAATCTCAGAATCAATCTTTGAAATCAGCCTGAAATAAATTATTTGTAGGACATGCTGATTGGGGAAGAATTTTGCTTCAAGCTCACTACTGCAGCATTTGTCCCTAGAGGTTAATTTATGATTGTCTCTAAGAAACTACACTGACAAGGTTAGAACCAACTGGAGTTATAAAAAAGGTTGAAGCCGTTTCAGCACTTAGAGCTTATTTACTTTGAGACATGAAAAAGGGCCAAGCTGCAGCAAATTAATCCCTAGTGCTTATCATAATCAACATTTGCACTTATAATCTGAGTCATCTACTGGCTCAGTAATTCTAATATCAAAGATGTGGCAAACCCAACTGCAGCTGTGCAGTACTGCATTTTAGCAAAGACAACCGCATGCTAGCTTTAATTTGTGAATTGGATTGTATACTATTCAGAGCAAATGAAACTACATGTTGATGTAGTTCTTTAATTTTCTGAGGGACTTCCAAAATCCAGCCCTTCTTTTCCTTTGTCATTAGCCTGAAACTAAACTAATTTCAGCCTGTGTTGTAATAGGTCCATATAACCCTGCAATACAGGCAGACGTGTGGCTATCCTAACACACTGTTTTCAGAACTCATTAGATCTGATTTTACACATTGCAGTGATGGTGGTTGAATGTCAAGGTGGAAATAAGCAGTATTTTATACAGTATTCTGATATTTGCTGATTTTAAAAGCAGTTTTGTTTTGAAGTCATCTGTATCTTGTATGTTATATATTAATATCACTCTCAATGAAAGCTACACATAGTTTCCATGAGGGGTATTAGTATTAAAACTTGGAATAAATTATCTTGAGTTGCACAACTTTTCCCTCATTAGTACATGCAATAACAGTGTGTTTGAGTGCTGTCGACATCAGCACACTTACTGTTAGGTGATTTCATCTCCTGGTCCCGTGAATCAGGCAGAATAACTTGTGAAATCACAAAGGTGTACATGAAGTCAAACATTAGCCAAATAATTTCTGACTTTGATGTGAAGTTCTGTAGCACTTGCTATGAATTTTACATACCTTCTTGCAGGCATTTTCTTACTTGGCCTTTAACTTGGTATATCAATGCCTCGGTCATCATCCCATTTAAGACTCATCCAAAGTCCACTGAAATCTTTATTTTGACTTGAAATCATAACTTCATTTCTTTAACTTGACATAAGAAGAACTCCAAAATGACCGTGTGTAAATTAGTGACATTTGATCTGATTAAGTATATATTTTGGTGAAACAAATAAGTATTGCTGCACATCACAAGAACCACTCTGTAAATTCAGAGTTTCATCCTCTCCAAGCCTGTATGTGTGTTTATATCTAAAAGATGAAATTTTATTTGACTTTGTTATGGAATAATATAGATTAAATGAAACGCTGTTTAACTAGTTAAATCTACATAGGGTACCATAAAATTCTGATTTTTTAAAATATATAAATCCCCCAAAGTGCTCTACGTATCTTACAGTGGCGTATTTTAGGGTATGAATGTTACATCCAGTGTTAAACTATATTAATTCATACCACTTAAAAGCTAATGTGAAGTATGTGTGTAAAGGCTTTGCTGGATCCCCAAAGAACAGAGGTGGTTTAATTCATGTCAAAACCTGCAACTCTCAAATAGACAATCAGGCTTATAATCATATACATGAAACAGAATGAATAAATCATAGAATCATAGAATCATGGAATCAAAGAAAGTTTGGGTTGAAGGGAACTTTAAAGTTAATCTAATCTAATCCCTCTGCCTTAGACAAGGGCATCTTGGTCAATATAGACATTCTGGAAAAAAATAGAAATGTCATTTTGATGGAGTAACTGTGGATCCAAAAAAACTCACAAAACTTGATGGATTTGGGAAAAAAAAAGGAGTTTTTTTTACATGATCTAGAAATATTACTTAACAGCTACTTCTCTTTAGTCATTTTTAGATCAGGTTGCTATGTTGGGATTTGGTCCAAGCACTCATAAAATCTCCAAACAATATAGGAAAAAATACTGTGTACAGAGCTGTGAAATGGTGAAAGTCAATAATCTTTTAAATTCAACATACAATTATGTTTTTATTATTTATTTTATTACCTGAATTCCATTTCAAGATCTGTTTGGAGTCCTTTTTCTTTGTACTCTTTGCCTCCAGGCATCTTTCAAAGTGGGCCAAGAAAAGATTTTGCCTATGGTGCATTTGTTAATGTGCAAAAAATGACTTGGTTAAGTAAACTTCATGCTTGCCTGCTTTAAGTTTATTAACTTGAAAACAATAAACTTGACTTTTTGTAAACTTTACATAGTTTTAGTCAGTTCTTTGCAGTGCAGATCTTTTGTTTTTTGTCATTGGAAGTCAAGTCTACTGAAGGCAGAATGAATGAAAATTATTTTGACACCTTTGCCGGAAGAATTTTAAGATGATTTTTGCCAGATGTAATTACACTATTGAGTAAGTAATCCAAAACCAGCTCTCATTAGTAAGGTTTTCCATAAAATCTACCATCTATTGTGACAAGATGCATTAAATAGTATAAATTCTCTTACAGTCCATGACAGCTTTTGTATGCATAGATATATTTTTCCCACGTATGCCAAAAATCCCTCACATTTTAATTTAGATCATCATAAATTAAATTAACAATTATCAGCTTAATTCTCAGAGGTATTTTTTTCATATCATTAGTGACAATGTGATTCCTGTAAGATGGAATACACATTTTGACATGAATATTAAATACAGCTGTTGATATATTTCACTGCTTAGTGATGTACACTAAGTGCAAAACAACTTCTATTATCTTTATCTTACTCCAATTACTTTTACATCTTCACCCTTGACACTATGATTTAGCTCATGCTCACCCTCTATATTTCTGTTATCTGATCCTCTAGCCAGTTCAAGGTGTAGATGTACCTTCATGATATCCTAAGAACGATTTGAGTGAAAAAAAAATAATATGAAGATAATGTATCTTTATATCTTTGATATAAATTAATTGTAAGAGACAATAAGGAGTGTCTGGGACAGGATACAGAATAGAGGTAGTGCAGGACTCTGCATTTTTAAATCCCCACTATAAAAACAATTATGGAAAATTCTAAACACAGTCAGTGAACAAGGAAAGCAGGAAGAACATTGTTGTTGTGGGGTTTTTTTAAGCTATGAAAATTTGGTATGCTAAAAATATCACTTAACACTTGCTGAGACTGGCTCTTATGAGTTATTAGCATTATCCAGATTTTGCCATGGTAAATCTGTATGTCACTCAAAGTAAGTGCTACCTTACAGTACTAAGTCCCATTACAGTACGATTGTTTGGAAATCTGCATTGGAAGAATTTACCAATAGAAAATACAAGGTTTTAAACTGCATGAAAGATACTAATATACCTGGAATATACTGCAAACATCTTCACAAAGATTGCACTAAGTGCAGCTGTCTGGGATAATCTGCACGTTGTTGGGAGTGGTATCATACATCTCATCCCCCATGTCATACATTTTCTTAGCTGGATGAATGAACCTTCCACAGAGAAGCTGCTTGGTCCAAGACTGTCCCAAAATGAATGTACAGTAAAAATCATTTAAGGACTATCTTGCTGTTTTAGAGTCCTGCACATGCTCCATGTTCTCTGACAGCTATGGATGAAAACAATTTGTCATCTTATCCCCTTTCATATGACGATGAATCTCTAAAGGCTCTAGCATGTTACATGTGACGGGCAAGTGGTTTAAATCTATTGTTGATTCTTGGTAGTGCTTTGGGAGCAAATGAACGCCAGCAATTGCAGATGACATACCCATAAAAGCCTCATGGGAGATTGCCTGTTGGAGTTGCCTGATGCCTTCTGCCACTTGGCCAGTTTATGTTGGGCAAAATCTTCTACGACTTCAGATACGTTGTCGTGGTAAATCACTCACATACCACTTGACTAATGACTCCGTGGACAACTGATGCAATCATTCCGAGTGTCTTGCCAATCCTGAACTGGCTTTCAGAGGCTGAGGGCAGCATGCCTCCAAAGGACCAGTAGTTATTATCACTTCAGCTGATAAGAAATGTTGACAAGGGGTGTCCTCTTTCTTCACATCAGATTCATGAAGAAAACTGCAGAAGTAACTACTCCATATTTGTTTCATTTTCATCGAGCTTAATCCTAATTTCGTGGAAGTGCTGTTTTACCCATCCAGTTTGACTTTTCTAACCAGTGGCAGCTGGAGTGACATTGTGAGAGAGATGTATGTAGTTCTATGAACAGTTCGAGATAGCAAAGGCTGTCAGCTAAAAGCACAGGAGAATATACTGTTTCAAACACAGATATCAGGAGCGGTGGCAATGGGCAGAATGTTATTGCATCATGCAAAGGATATTACTTGAATGCTGAGGTCATGGCATTTTTTTTTTTAATGAAAGCCACTAGTGCAGTTGAACACAATATGTTTATGATCTTAAGGGGTCTGAACGAAGATGCACAGAGGCATGTGGGATACGTATCGAACCACACGTTGGTCTAAGAGCTATGATTTGTAAATGTAACCATTGCTTCATGATGTAGGAATAGGCTAGATCAATGCATAGCTTAAATGCCCACTATAATTTGACTTGAGGAGCTGGGAACAGTTCATGGGCTGAATGCATAAAGCAGTACATAGTTCATGTGCCAGACTAAGTCCCCAGTCTGTTTGGAATGAACATAGAATTTGACATTAAGGGTTAAAAAATTCACAAAGAGTGATAAGGTGAACAACCTTTTTTCCTGCTTATGGCAGCATCTTAGTTCATCAGTTATTTTGTGTTCATAAATCTATTTAAAGAAAACAGGCCTGAAAACAGTACATTTATTGAATCTTGATGAAAAAAGAGTTGAGGCTGTCGTTCTCTTTCAGAAAGTGTACTTTATTGTATATGTAATTTGAAAGACTTTCCAGCTCAAAACTCCTCAGATATATGTTACTTTGTTTTCAATTTCTTCTTCAAATATAGAAGATACATGACAAGCCTATATGTCAGTATACAGTCTGGATACATAATAAGTTTCCCCTTTGCAGCATGAACAATATGTATTTTTCTCCCACAGTCAGCGTACAAATTACAAATTATATCCCTTCTAGTAAAGTCTTTCAACCATTGAATTCCATCTACCTTCTTGTTCTTATTTAGACTTTGTTGATCATAAGTGCCATGAGAGTATGTCTGCTGAATGTGAATAAGTCTATTATTCTGATTCTGAATCAAGTATCTCATACTTTTCCAGTATATGCTTTCCACTTCATTTGTGATGTGTAAAAGATCACTATTTTAGGCAACCTTGTCAACCACTGTCTGTCTGCTGAAAATGCACAGGACTCCATCTTCATTGCAGTGTCTTAAATGGTGTGTCTTCTCCTTGTTTATTCTATCTATGTAATACTTCATTATTTCTTTGTTGCTTCAAGCATTTGCTTTTCAATTCAACCCTACATTGAAGACTTAGGATAACGCATTGACTGAGTCAATCCAGATCTTTTTGCTTTTTTTTTTTTTTTTTTTGCATAGTCAGTATGCAGTAACATTACAAATGTTAGTGTAGTGAATCTGTAATATTTTGCTCTTTTTCTGATTTCATACAATATGTAGTATTAGAATATGTCTAGACCAGGAAAGTTCCCAGAAGAACATTACTGAAAGCCCACATCCCTTGAAAAGCCTGTTCTCGGAAAAGAAGAATTCTCCAGAGGAAAGATCTCTCCTTGCCAGGAAAGAAGAGAGCTTTGTTCAGTGCCAGGAGAATGGGCTGTCCTTGATAAACTTCCTCTTATATCTCACACGCATAAATAATACCCTGCTTTCATTTTGAATTTATTTCTTTTGACAGACAACTTGTGGGATTTGTGTGTGAAAATATTGTAATAATTAGTATATTCAGCACTGAAGTGTCATTTTGATTTAATTCCTTCCTCCTGTACCCAAGGGCTAACTTCATGCTTTCAGTGTAGACAATGTCTTTTTCTCCCCACATCCTGTCCTTCTGTAGCTTATGAGAGCTGAATCTGCTTATATTTATTACATCATGTTTGCTGTTTCCAGAATCAAGATGTGTTTTCATTTCCAGGCAGGCGATTTTATGGGAATTATCATAATTCAAAATGTAATGGATTTTTTCTTCCTTTTCTTCTACAGCCACACACCAAAACAAAATGGTTTACTTCTTGGAGAAGTTATTTCCCCATATCTTTCTGAAATTCTAAAATGATCATGAATGTACCTCTTTGACATTTAAATATTTTCTTTTTCTTAGCCAAATCCCAATGCTTTTTCCATGATCAAAGCTATGAAGTTCATCCTTGCAATTCATCTTAGAGCTGTTGTAAAACTTAGATACATTTTTCCTGTCTTGACTGCTCACACAATTAAAAATAACTGGAGTTTCTATTTTGTTTGTAATATATCTGACATTTCATGATAAGAAGCCTCTTAGTAGTTCTGAGACTAGATACTGAAAAATCAAGCAGCGTTAGGTAAATAACTCAAATACATTTTCACTATCTTAATTCATATCTTTCCCCTATAAAGTGGACTATCCCTTGAATGTTCATACAGGAGAAAAGACTACCCATTGCATCTGTATATTAGAGTTAACATTCCTCTAGAAGATCACAGACTCCTGTTCAACTCCTTTTTTTGTACAGTTACACAAACTGTACAAAAGTCTAAAGTCTAAAAATACTAAGTCTACACTGACTTAGACCTTAAAGTAGTCTGGGTGGCAAATAAAGGCATTTCTCCAGTTTAGAGAACTGATTGCTAAACACGAGGCTGTGAGATTCTAAAATACAAATCACCATCCTGTCTCATTCTTTAGTGTTTGTTTGAAATAAATTTTAATTTCCTCTTCTTTCATAAGACAAAACAGCTTGGATTGCTGGAAATTAAGCATAAGCTTAGCTTTATGTAAATACTGGTTTGAACAATGTATCTTTCCTGAAGCATCACATTCCGTAGGTAGTGTTTGCCCTCACTCTCATCTTTTGGTAGTTAGCACAGGGTAAGAATCAACTCCTATTATTCATGTATGCCTAATTCTTTTTTTGGTTTATAGCTGTTTCAGACTACACATGTTAAAAACTTTAACTAATACATTAACACCAGATCAAGAAGTTATTTTCACCTTTTCTTTGTTGCTTTATGTATTATCCTACAGGGGAAAAAAAAGGGTGTATGTTTTCCTCCCTGTACCTCAAGGCCGTGGTTTTTAGAGGGTAACATATTTAAGCTGAGGACTCCTAATAACACAGACTTATAATGAAAATCTTGTCAAGTGTTTAATAGTGATATTAAGCAATTATTATAATATAATGACACTGCAAAACCACAATCAAAGCCAATCACAGATACTTTTCCTAGGATATATCCTTCAAACTACTAAATTCTTTAATTGCTGGGCATTAAGCTCTATGTCATTCCTATTTCTTTGTGCATAGATAAAACCGAAACATTTTGGTAAACTGCTCAAACTATGCCAGAAACATCATCAAAGTTCATCGCTACTAGTTCTGTTTTTCCAGGGTCATTTGTTAGTTTCAAACAGTAGTTTTGAGAGTGATGATTCCAATGCATCTCTGATTCAGAAATTACAAAAAGAGCTGAGTCACACATAATAAACGTATACTTACTATTTGCTCCACACTCTTTGTTAAACATTGTGAGTATACATAATAAGATCCGGAAGCAAAGAAATAGAAAAATATGCTGTATCGTTCCCCCCAAGAGGATCAGGTCAGGACAACGATACCTAAACAACTCTGGATAATGTTTTATCTAGGTAGCTATGTCCTTTGTAGCTACTGCAGTCAGAAGGAGGCAAGGAAAAACTGAAGGAAGAAAAGAAAAGCTCTTACACTTGAAGTCACTGTTTCTAGGGCAGGAACGAACTTAGAAAGGGGAATGTTTAGCATTAAACACCCCCTTGAATTTCTGAAGACCTTAGTACAGTGTTGCCTGTGCTTAAAAGTTATTATTTAGAAACGAGAAAACATCATTTTTGGAAGAAATGTTGAGAGGTCTGATGTAACGGAGACTTAGCACTTGCTCTGGAGAAGTAAATTTTTGGTGAGGATTATGACAGAAATAGAAGATTAAAAATCTAACTATGTTCAGAGAACATCTTGTATCAATGCAGGAAATGCGGTTAATACACTAGTGTTTGATTTCATTTGGAGTGGAAGCAACCTTTAAACTCCTCGCTAAAGGAATAAAGACTTTTCTCCACCCTTTCCATGAAGAAGTTTAGGGTACAACCATCGCATACACTGATTCAAATTGCTACTGCTGGGTTCCAGCCACTAGAGGATCATAAAAGCCTAAAATGAAGCATCACAGCACCAGAGTCTGAGAACTCCATAAATCAGTGTCACATCAGAGAACACAGGACTGAAGTGATTCCAAATTTGTTCTTCTTATTAGACTCTAGGCTGCAATATATAAGTATAACTTGATATCATTATAAGTCTTCATCAAAATGAAGATCTAACATTCTAGCAAGGAAAAGTAGACGTGTTCATAGAAATTAAGTTTTTCAGGACCCGTACATATATAGCTAGTTCTATATATCTATATCTTATCTATATCAAATATCTTTATTGATATATTTATATACACATACATACATATATATGCACATACATATATCAATAAAAACAAAATATGTAACGCAGATGTACATCATGTTAAATTATATTTTACATTGTCAGAAATATTTGTGTTGACTAAAATGCCTCATTGAAGATATGTCTTATGGAATGGGTATGCTGCCACACAAAACTTTGGCTATAATTATAATGCATTTCAGTATCAAGTAAAGGCATAAATCAACCTACTTTACAGTTTTGCTTTTAAAGATTCTCCTAAAAAATGTGATATGTTCAGCTGGCTTTTAAGATATGAGTATATGTTAAACAAGTTGTATTTCATTGCAGAAAATATTGTTGGTAATTCATAGTCTTTAACAGAACATACATATTCATTCTGACAAATCCAAGTTGTTCTTGTTATTGTTCATCACCTATGGAAGAATATGACCTAAACGAAATTATAGATGATAAAATGTTATTTTGAGAAACTCTAGAGATGCTTTTAATGTTTCATAAATGTGTCAATGTTTTCCCAACCTCCTGATAAGTCATGTCGAAATGAAATTAACCTACTAAATAATACTGTGAATAAAGTTGAAAAAGAAGGTATGACACATCTGATCCATTTCAGAGTCAAAACCTTATGTAGTATAAAATAGAACAGTTTTAGTGACCAAAAAACCTACTTCTATAAGTTTTTCATTAACATGGATATTTCATTAGTCATAACCATCTCCATAATCCTAATTATTTAGCTAAATCTCACAAATATTTCTAAAAGTGTTGGATTATTGTTGTGAATTTAGTTTTCACAACAAATTCCCCCTGGAGAAAACCTCTCATTTTTCTTTATAGCTAGTCTTTTAACCTCTCAAATATTTCTTAAGTGATTGCTGGCAAAACACCTTTAATCTCTCAAGCAGTTTGTCTATTTATCCCGGACTCAGACCAAAAGGACATGTTAGATGTCACAGAATCACAGAATGGCTGAGGTTGGAAGGCACTTTTGGAGATCATCTTGTCTAAACCCCTTGTTCAAACACTGACTCCTAGACTGGTTGCCCTGTACCATGCCCAAACAGCTCTTCAATATCTCCAAGGGTGGATACTCCATATCATCTCTGGTAAAAAGTGTTTCCTATGCTTATGGGAAAACTGTGTTTCTGCATCCAGAATCTCTGGTCCGGCCACTGGGCACCACTGAAAAGAGCGTGTCTCTCTCTTCTTTGAGCTCTTCTTTCTGGTATTTATATACATTGATAAGATATCTTTGTAAACCTTCTCCTTTCCAGACCGAACAGCCCTAGCTCTCTCAGATTGTCCTCACATCAGACATGCTCCAGTCCCTTCATCTTCATAGCCCTTTGCTGGACTCTCTCCCATATATTCATTTTTCTCTTTTACTGGGGAGCCTAGAACAGTAGTTTCGGGTGTGGCCTCACAACTGCTGAGAAGAGGAGAAGGACCACCTCGCTTGACCTGCTGGCAATACTTTGCATAACACATCCCAGAATACCATAAGACCTTCTTTGACACAAGGATATATTTCTGACTCATGTAAAGTTGCTTCTGGATTTGTCTGGGAATGTGTTAAAATATATACATACATAGACAGAATAGTCCAACCTGGAATGTCATTACAAGATCCACATATTTAGCAATACAGATATTTAAGAAATAGTGAAGTTACATAAGACTTATAAAAGGAGAAAAAAAAATTATTATTTACAGAAGTATAAGTTGTAGAGATCTATTTATCTAAGCAGTTTGTATAAAAATTGATTTAGTTTTTTTAAATTATGTAAAATTTAATATAATTTTAATTATATTAAACCAGCAATAATTTTCATATAACTACAATTAATAATTTATTACAACATAAAATTAGCCAGATGTGGTGGACTCCTGTTACACTGTACATTTTTTTTTTCCTACTTAACCCAGCTTTTGAAAAATTGGTTGAAACTAATCTGGGAGGCTGTATGGGGGTGAACTGGTAATTGGTTCTAGGATCCACATTTAGAGCAGTCGGAAGAAATTAAGAGCTTGATTTCATCCATGCCGTACAAAGACTGGGACAAAGTCTGCCTCAGAAAACTTGCAATCAAAATAAAAATGACAGAATAAAAATGCTTGCTACAAAAGCAACAAGGACGTGATAAACAGAAAACTGCCTTCGTGTCAGGGTTAGTATTATGGTTCAAAGTCCAATCCAGTCATCTATTAGTGTTCACAGCCGTTTTCCAAGCAGACTCTTCATAAAAGTAATCTGTACTGCATTCCTCCCTACTATTTATGGATTTATTTTTCATTAAGCACAGAACTGTTTTAAGGTTTTCTTTTCTTTATTTTAATCTTCTTGTGAGCAAGGTTATTTTTACATATGTAACACGCAATTAGATGTGAGATGGCATTTACAATCAGAGTTTAGTTGGACACGTACTTAGAATTGGATTAAGAGGGTAGCATGACAAAGTACAGTACTATGACTATGAACCTGACATTTTCAGTTCGATAGAAATGTTAGAATAACAGTGGTTAAAAAGGACTTTAGAATGATACTGCAAGATTTAAGTTTAGAAAAACCAGTAAAAAAGGAGATGGAGAAAAAATACATTGTTAGAAATACCGTGATAAAGAGCTGCAATGTAATTTAAACTCAGGAAAATCTGAGTGTTATAATGCATAAAAGAAATAAGAATTTACAGATATACACGGATACAAATGCACAGTTGTAGATGATTCTACATATTTTGTATGTCCCTACCTGATTATCACAGATTTTCACATTTTAAGTCAGATATTAAAATATTTTTCCATCAGTATCAAATTCTCAAAGCATTTAGCTACAAATCTATATGTCCAAGTGGGCTAAAAGGCATTGTGAGCATGATATAAAAATAATAAGGTAAAAGACATCTTTTCTTGTAAAAACATTAAATTCTTTGTTTCCATACAAAAGGTTGCTATGTAATAGAAATCTATATCATACTAAATGTGACTCCAGAAAGCTAGAACAAACTTACACTGAGTTTATAACATTTCTTTTCTGGTCAAATGTACGCAAAGATGTTTAATCTTTATTGGAATTAATAAGCATTTTGAAAGTAGGTCTTTTGAAAAGGAAGAGAAATCAGAATCAGTATGGTTCAGTTTCACACAAAGATTTTGAGACCTACAAAAAGGAGTTGTTATGTAATTATCTCCTCCATCTTACTTGGGCTATAAAATATTCTCCTAATTTTGAACCCCGTAAGATGTCAAATGTCATTCTTAACCTTATCCCTATGGTAATTCTTCCCTTAAAAAAAAGTCTGGATTTATTTTCATCTTTTTGAGAGCTATGTGAGTATAATCAACAAAAAAAAAAAAATTAAACTTCATGTTAGACCTATTAATTGCAGTAACGTGCGGAATACTAGAAAAAGAATTATAATAGTAATAATAATCTTGATGTGATTTTGAACACTTTCCCTTTACAATCTGTAGACATAATCTGTTTAAACCTCTTGTATCTACAGAACTAGGACAGCATCTACACTAAAGGTCATGTAATTGGAGATCCCTGATCACTTTAATGAATGACTTACAGCAATGATTTGCAGAATTAAGCAGTAAGCTTAGCCTTACTTTCAATCTTCTTGGTCTTCAACACAGAACTGCAATAGAAGTTTTCTTTCATTCATTAACAGAATTATGATTTTGAAATCATTCTGATGCAAAACTATCTTAACAACAACCATGTTTTGAGGCACAACACCAAAATTTTTCTAAGGTCTCACTACTTACATTAAGAAGGCAATTTTGACTATACCACTAAACCTAAAATGGATTAAAGACCTGCTAATGGAGTTCTATTTTTAACTGGAAAAAAAAAAAGGAAAGAATTTCTAATTTGAAAAGAAAAGAAAGCCTTCAGATATAGTGCCTTTCACTTAACATTTATACTTCTGTATTTCATTTTTCATACAGTTCATTTAGAATATTGATAGCAATTGATGATAAAGCTTAAATACAGAGGATAAGAATAATTGACAGTGTTTAAAACAAACAGATGGATTCTTTTCCTCTGAAGAATCTGCTGCCACTGTGAATACTGATACATCTTTTGACACTGAAAGTTATGAGTAAGGTGTAATTTCAGATCAAGACAACAATGTCAAAAGCTATTCCCTCAAGATAAATCCAATGTCATCATGGAGAATTTAAGGATCTTGATTTAGAAATTCAGTAACAGAGTAAGCAGAGTACTAGTTCTTTGTCATTTGTGTGCTCCTATTCTTTCTAAAATAACATCTGAGAGAGGTGATAGTTATGATTTAACTTGAAAAAAAAAGTAACAGAATAAAATAGAAAAGCCAAGCTTAAGCTACTGAACTGCCCTTGGATTTTAAGCCATCCGAGTGAGATTTTCTGAGCAGACCACACACTAAAAGCAAACATTCCATAAACTGTGCACAGTGGACCTGATCATGGTCCCAGTCTCAGCCACAGGGACAAGACTAATTCACTGTCAGACTGGGCATTTCTGCTGTACCCTGCCACAAAGAAAGAAGGGTTTAGTGGCTTGTCCTGAGGGCAGGAAAAAAAAACCCAAACACCTACAAAGAAAAGGATATTCTAAACAGCTCTGATCACAGTGATCAGACCCACTCCTACTTTGTTTAACAGTTGTCCATGGAGCTTCCTTTTAGGGCCCAGTCCCAACTGACCTGCTCACCAGGATGGTGAGGATGGGGGTAGGTTTCTTTTTATATGTTTTCACAGCAATTTGGAACAAAAACAAATCACTCTCAGGGTATGCTTAGATCCAATATTTACTTTGAACACAGCCAAAGGAACAAAACAGATCTCAACCTGCACTTTGCCACAACAAAAACTCGTATATGATCAAATCCACCTCAAGAGTGCCCAGGAAGAGAGTATACAAGGAGAGAAAAAAGGGGAGAATAAGGCAAAAAGAGAGAGATAAAGACGAGAAGCAGTAGAGAAAAGAGAATAATAATCACCACTCTAGTGGAGTCTAGCAGCGGTTTCCTCTGAGAATGTGGTCCATAGGGTAGTGGGCATGTGCACATGTGTTTCTTGGCAGGGATTATTTCTAGAGGATGTCTGTACCCTATTAATAACACACAAAGAGTGGTCTTGCTGCACTTGCTGTGTTTCTCTGTGTGGAAAGTTCTCAAACTGGTGTAGGAATGCCTTCAGGAAAGTTCTTCAGTTGAGACTGGATGCTCCAGGGGTCACTGGCAGCTCAACAGACCCTTGCCAGTAACAACCACCACGTGAACTCTTTGAGCATGCATGTGAAGTCAGGAATGCTCCTGTCTGATCTCCAGGAGCCAACGCTAGAGGTTTGTGGTGCGGAGACAGGGACCAGCACCTGTTCTTGCACCTTCACCCTCTCTCCTCTGCTGCTGCAGAAGGAAAGATAATGTAGTGCATATATTTCACTTGGGCCTTAAAATTCAAGCTCTGAAGCCAAGAATAACCAGTCATGGACCACTCTGGTGTGTCGTGCACCACCTACACATCATACTCAATCTTGACAGCAACTGAAACTGAGTAAAATACATTTAAAATGTATGTCCTTAAGTTATGGAGAAAGAACAAGCAAGGGATGTAAGAAAGAGTTCCTGGCTTAAAGTATGTGAAAATCCAACCGATTTTCATATGGAAACATCTAATTTTCAGGGCAACAGTCTCATGGAACAGGCAACATTAAAGTTATCATAAGAAAAATAAAAATTAGGATTTAAACAATTCTGAAATAACAAAATTAAAACACTGTTTGATTGCTGGCATCAGAGAAGTCTAGCAGCAAATATGTCTCGGTGCTGAGAAAGTGGCTCAGCCCCAAAATGAGGACACAATGAAAGAGCAATATTTTCCATAACTATGGAAGATTTTATCCAAATCATCTGAAATTTTTAAATGGCTGCTGAGACCAACATGCTTTAGTTCGGAACTTGGATCCTTGGCTACCAGTCATAGTGCTAGTTGATATCAACCACAGTCTTAAACATGAAATTATTCTTATTCTTGTTAGATTTATTATCCTTATGAGCTCTATTCCCTTCAGCACTCGTGTCCATGTAAAGAAGTATCAAGACTTTTTGCTTTTAGGCCTTGTTTGCAGATGTCCTCATATTTTATTCTTATTTTTTGTAGTTTCCAATGGAGAAAACCCAGTGGAGTTTGCCTTAGGCTAGGCAGAGTAAATTTCTTTCTTGTCTTAGAATGCAAACATGCTCACCAGGTGGTTTCTAAAAGTAATCAGAGTTACAATCAAGAGATTGAAATAAATCTTTAAGCAATTGCTGAGGAAATCGGGATGTAAACTAGCATGACTCTCTTTCCTTTGGATTTACATTTTTCTATATGCAGTATGTCATTAAACAGTAAAATAACAGAGGCTTGCACTGTTTGTTAGCAAGCAGAACATTAACACCCTCTTTCAAAGTGAAGTTGAAAAAGACCTTTTTCTATCAGTCTCAGGATCTCTTGGACTGTCAGAAATAGAGATGGGCAAAAATTAATTTGGAAACGTAACCCACCTACTTTACTCCCAAGTTAACTCCTATGAAAGTTTCTGGAAAAGATTAAAAGAAAAGAAGGATTTATATTTAAGAATATTTTTTCCTGCCCCACTTTTGCCCAGAAACAAATATAAACCTGTAAAGATCCTTACACTACAAATGTTATAAGGACTTCCAGGTGTTTTCACTCAGGCTGTATTTATTGACTTTGCAGTTGTTCAGGTACACAACAGACCTATCTTTTTCTATCCCAAAATTTTACTTTGAATCTGGATCAGCAGACAGGTACTAATGAGAATCAGGAGTATAGAATCATAGAATGGTTTGAGTTGAAAGGGACCTTCAAGATCATCTAATTCCAACCCCTGTGCCATGAACAGGGACACCTCCCACCAGATCAGGCTGTTCAAAGCCCCATCCAGCCTGGCCTTGAACACTTCCAGGGAGGGGGCATCTGCAACTTCCCTGGGCAACCAATTCCAGTGCCTCACCACTCTCATTGTAAAGAAATTTCTCCTTATGTCTAGTCTAAATCTTTCCTTCTCCAATTTAAAGCCTTTGCCCCAGTCCTACCACTACATGCCCTTGTATAAAGTCCCTCTCCAGCTTTCTTGTAGGCCCCCTTCAGGTACTAGAATGTTGCTCTAAGGTCTCCTCAGAGCCTTGCCTCCTCTCCTCTCCTCTCCTCTCCTCTCCTCTCCTCTCCTCTCCTCTCCTCTCCTCTCCTCTCCTCTCCTCTCCTCTCCTCTCCTCTCCTCTCCTCTGGTAGGAGGGATCTCTGCTCTGGCCTTCATCCATGCTTCTGTGTTTCAGGAAGATAAAAAGCAATTTTTCTGTCACTGAGGTCCTCCTCAGTTCATCTACCTGAGATCTATTGAACAGAAATATAATAGAAATTACTTGAGTTTTCCAGAGGCTAGAAAAGAGTGGTATTCACCCTAATTTCATATCTAATTGATTATTTTCTCTTTCTACTTGAGTAAAGACAGTCAGGAGAAATCTGTTAGTGATAATATTTTCAAATGGAACTCAGAGTTCACTTTGAAAATAAAGTGTTTAGTTTTCACAAGTGAGCTATTCTTGTAATGGTTCATTAGAGGTCACGTTTGGCATCTATTTATTCTCATTTTGCTTAGTGCACAATCTATTTTATCCATATGCTTCTTCAATATGACACTACAGCACTACATTATACTTTCTGCACAGAAAAAAAACTGACAATAACTCAGTTCACTTGCAGAGACTCCTTCTATCGTGCAATGATACTGTTTGATTTAAAGAAAATTTATGATAATGGCCTTCATCTCTTCCTGGAATTAGGTTCACTGAGGGCTAGTAGACTCCAATGGAATTTTTGTAATTTCCATAATGTTATTTATTTTGGATCCAAAAATTAGCAGCTATTCTGACAGAAATATTTATGTTACAGCTCATATCTTCAATCTTTTTATTACTGTACCGTATTATGCGTTGTCCCCAAAATTCATATTTTTTTTTCTCTCCACTGGTATGTCATGAAATTCGCAAGATTAAAAGATAAGTCTATGTTGATTCACAAAAAAAAATATTTTATTCTATTAAACTGAATGTTATTTTAATGGCTTTAATTTATTTGTCTGCCTTCACAGTTATTGGTCTTTTAATGTATTAACTGTACGACATCACTATTACGTATGTAGGTATGTTTCATGAACACATTTTTTGTATGTATTATATATATATAATATATATATTTCTTCTTGGGTTTGCTTCTTATGAAATGCCATTCCTGCAGAGAGAATACACACACACATAGGCATGCACTCCTGATTTACTTGATTAGTTTTTCTAGCCTCCCAGCTATTAATATTCCAAGTACCTATTAGCTTTCTCAGACAGGGGATATTAAGAAACAAACACATTTGTTTACGATTAGACTTTATAAAAATAGATTTCCTCATAAACAATTGTAAAAGGTATATTTTTTTCTGAGAAGGAGGAAAGCAGGATTCTGTTCAAAGTTTTTGGAATGGAAACTCTTTCCAATAAAAATAGAAGCCAGACTGAATAATTCAACTGGTCTTCATCTTTTTGCTTAACACTTAATGTATTCCTGCTGTATTTGTATGATAAAGACCATTGAGCATTAGTACTCAAATTATACCAGTTTTGATGTTGGATCCTAAGAGTGTCATCCAGTAAAGAATAAACAAAGAGTATCTGCAAGCAGCTGACCAATAAATTGGACTTCATCACACATTCAATACCATCCAGTGAAGCACTGGGATATTGCTGGCTTCAGTTTATGAAAAAGGATTTCTACAGACAGTGTGCCAATCATCCAAAAGGGTGATTGAATATAACTGTTGGATTGGCATATTAACGATCACAGGAGACCAATGTAAATATCATGAACTATTGAGAAAGAATAAACTGAGCACTAATACTACTCCTCATCTGTTCCCAGGGTGCACAGATAAAAATTTTATCACAACAAACAGCATGGTAGTTTGCATGAATTATTCAATCATATGCATACAAGAGGGTTCATAATTAAACAGAAAGACTTACTGAGGATTATTGTAACTGACAATGCCTAGAGCCTGCAAAGTCCAGCTATAAGTCAAGAGACTAACATGTATGATTGCTTTTAATTTGTACGACAATTTATGAGTTATTAATTTATAACACTTTTAGATATTGCCACAGGGGAGTAGAATGTTCAATTAGTCTTTCAATATGCATATGTCAAACATGAATAATAAACATTGAACATATAGCATTATTTATATGCAATCGCTTTTATCTGTCATAGTAGGAATAACTTCATTACAATGAGCTATTTAATGCAGAAATTTAATTTAAAATGACCATGTTGTCCTTTATGCATTATTATGTATGAGCCTTTCTAATATGCCTTCTGTTTTACTTGTTTAGCAATAGAATCACACGCTTGCAACTCCCAAGAGCTTATTTTGTTTTCAGCAACGAACAATTCAGCCTTAAGGTATTTAATTCTGATTATAAGACCTGTGACATTTAGAATAATATTAGAGGTTCCTGTTCAGCCAATTATGTACACAAAGTCTTGCAGTGTGCTAATATGTACAGAAGGTCAGTAGCTCTCCTTTCATACTGCCGTCTACCCATAAAGGAAATAAACAATGTAGTTTAGAAACAGCTAAAAGTTTTCAACTATTTTACTATGTTCTTTTGTAATCTGAGATATAAGAATGTGCCATACAGCTTTATATTAACTCAGTCTCTGCGATACAATCACTAAAGAACTCAGCTTTGAGAACCTCAGTATGAAACTCCAAAAGGGGAAAGTTTTGAATCGTGAAATTCCTAAAGTTGGGTACTTATACTGTGAAATACAGCTTCAGGTTCCTAATTGGAGAATTTCTGCAACATACATGGCATAACTTGGAGAATTTATCTTTTTAGTTGAAGCAGCTATGTAGGTGAGTGTATAGGAAGTTTTCAGCATTCAGTTCTGTATTTGTATCTATCTCTATACAAAATTTATACTGTGGTGGGTTTTTTTCCTCTTTGAAAACTACTCACAACTACCTTTTATGATTTTCCTGCATCACTTTGGTTTAAGAAGTTCCTTGATAGCTGTTCATAGCACACAAAACTAATTATTCACATTCACAATTTTACAGTCTTGGCATAAAAACATAAATTTTGTTTTTAAAGTATATTTTTCTTAACTTTGCAAAGAGTTTTACCATCCCAGTATAGTATCAAAAGTCTTAATGTCACTTATGAAGTCCTAAAGAAGTCAGAATCAAGCTTGACAAGAGAAGGCTTTGAAACAGATAACCAAGTTCCTATCTGATACTGAATAATATTTGAAAAGGAAATCATACCAAAGGGAATCTATCTGCACCTAAACTGGGACTACCCATATAAATAATATCTACAGAAATGAATTAAAAAGATTCTCTGAAGAGAATTTAAAAGAATTACAGACAATGGTGGCCATAATAAACACCGACATTTTACATCTAGTTTTCTGCTTACAGATATTATGGAGAAATTTCATTTCATTTGTCTGTACAATGTTCTTTTTCTCCTACTGTGTGACACCTGTTTAGCTGAGATTTAAGTCTAAACTGTCTTTTGGTAACAGATTACGAGCAGCTAAGGAAGCCTAAGTTCTTCAAACATCTTAAGTGTAATTGGAATTAAACAATAGTACAATTCTTCATCATGTTCACAGCTCCAAAGCTTGGAAATATTAGTAAAAAGATAATACAAATTGTTTCAAGTAATTTGTTAAATAAGCAACATTGATTATCCTCTCATTTTTCAGTATTGCATTGAAATAGAAAGTGGTTTGTTGCTTTTTATAAATTTTTATTTTCTTATGTGAATTCATACCACAAAACACACCATTTGAGGCCATGCTTGAGATCAAGAACTGTTCTTTATTTTAGTAAAAAATCTGTTTCGGTCCAGTCACCATTAAACCATAACATTGTTTCCTCTGAAGAATAAAAGGACAACTCAACACCTATACATATATTCCTTTAAAAATAAGAAAATGTCAGTCCTATGTATTTTGCAATGTTAATAAATTAATTGTGTTACTGCAATCAAATCAAGTACAATTGCATAACTGAAGGAGAAATCTTTATCTGCCTGGATTTCTAGGATTCTTTTAAGCAAAGATTTTATGCTTTTGAGTAAAATATCTGTCTCAGACAATAAAAAAATCTGTATGGAAGTCGAAAGAGGTATTAGTCGTGTAAGGAAAAATACGTATGCTGTCATACAGACAGAAAATTTAAAACAGTATTATGGACTTTCTTATGTATTTTAATACTAATGTTTTGCCATAATTTCTACTTTAAAATAAAATCAGCTTTAGTTTCATTGTATATACATTTTTTCAAGCATGACTCTAATGTGATTCATCAAAAAGCTGCTTGTTTATTATCCTTGGACTTGTCTAAGCAGCAACCAAAATGGTATCATACCTGCTAAAACGGAAATAAACATCTTGTAACTGCAAACAAAAAATTCTTAGTGTGGTTGATTAGAAAACATCACTCTTCAGAGAAATGTTGCACGATAGGTACTGGCTTTTTTGTTGGACATTCTTTCTTCGTTACCTTCTAATACAAGTATTTCAGAAGTAATTTCTATGCTTTATCTGTTCAATTGTCCTAAAAGAAATAAAGGTGGTTCTCTTCCCTATCATTGGATGTCTGTTTCTTAGAGTTGTTCAATGCAGTCTTTTTTTGTTTTGGTTTGGTTTGGTTTGGTTTTGATAATGCAAGGTGAATGTCATGAACTTAAATCTTAGTAGACTTAAGTACCACAGCATGTGCTATTATTGGAGAGTGTGTATCTAAAAACACTTCAGGGATTCCTGGAACTTGAGCCCTGAGTGTCTGTTTTTACAATGTGTGAAAGAGACTTTACTTCACTGTAAAGTAGGTTGACATGGCATATAGTCAATCTGGCAGCAGCACACAAATTTACCCATGTTATTATTTCCACTTCCACAACATAAGGTCAAAACTTCTTGATTGAAGTTAAAGGTCAGGGAATGGAAAAAATTGTAGTCTGTCACTAGACAGTAATATGCATGAAGGAGTAATTTAGAAACGAGATGTAGACAAGAAAATTTCTGTAATGAAAGTTAGTCCAAAATACTTTAACAAAAAAGAAAACATCTAACAGAATCATCTCACTCAAACAATCCAATTAATGATGACTGCAAGTTGTATTGCATCAATTTAGACTCATCTCACTTAAGTTGTTAGAGAAAAGGTATTTGGGATTTTTAACAGCAGTGTCTCTTCCAGGCTGCATGGCTTCATGCTATACTTCAGACATGTGGGTCTTCATCTCAAAGGATGAGCCCCCATTTTTTGTCTTACCTGGATACTTAGCCTCATCAGATTTGCAGGATCCTTCCATGGCATTCTTCTCACAGTATCCTCTGCATTTTCCCTCCTGCTTAGTGCTGCAATCAACCGCTTTCAGTACCCTTTTGCAGGGTACACAAGTATACTCCCTACTTCTGAAAACCTTGATAGAAGACAAGCGTAAGGAAAGAGTGAAATATCTAAGAAGAAACAGTTTCAATCTCACAGTGAAAACAGCTCACCATCCTTTGTGTGTCAGATCAAGGCTATGATATACAATACTATATAATGCCTATCTGTTCTGTGTCTGGAAAAATGTAGTGCTGATCACAGAATTGTTCCTTAGTGTTGTCCATCAGTATCAGCAGAAGAGTGTCTCACAAATGACATTCACTATGCTTTGATGGTCTTGGTGGTATAAAAACAGGCATGAAGCTGCATTCAGAATGTTACAAGTGAAATATAATACAGGGGAAGTGGCTGAAGGACAAGAAGCCACAAGCAGCTACCCGCTTTTACCACTTCTCTCTTTAAAAGCATTAGCTGAGAAAAAGATGGACCACATAGGCCCCATCTAAAAGCCTTCCTCAGCAAATTCAGTATCAAGAACATTTTTTAGAAGGTAGCAATGAATGTGTAACCTGGTTTTATTCCATTACTTTATTAATTAAAGAAATCACAAAGGATGATAATTTAAGAAAAGTACGAATAGATGACCTTACTTCTTACAGAGGAAGGGCATCTTGTATTGCCTTGCAGAGGAAATCCAGCCATAGGGCTTCCACTAACTAGGCATTTATTGGCATGAGCTTTAGCACTTATACCTGTGCTATGGCCTGAAAGAAAATTGTTCATCAGTACTGACAGTTTTCTATGCTGGAGAAGATCTTTGTGAGGTTTGAGTTCTTACATGCTCTTAGTTTGGAGACAAGACTTTCTTTTTCTTGTTTTTCTCACATTTTGTGATGCTATTAGCAATGACATGCCATAAGACTGGATTGGCATAACAAGAAAACATGGACATTGACTCCCAATTAGCAGAGTGACTGGTGTACCTCGTTCAAAAAGTGCAGTTCAGTAATAACAATCTTAGTTGCTCATCCTGACCAAGACATAAATCACATTTAGTAGTGAAAAGAGGAAGATGGTCCTTCCAGTTTAGGATCCTTATTCATGATTCTAAGGTGGACATCAAGTTCTAAAGAAGTTTCTATGCCACTACACAGTTCTAACCATGCCTTTCAATAATCTGTTCTCTAGCCAGATCAGTCTCTTCTTCTCAAGAATCCCAAAATTGTGGGGTATTTTGCAGGCTGATTCATTCCCTCTTGGCATAAATTTCCCAGGCAAAACACTGATAACAGGACAGAAAGCTGTTCTAGTGCATCTCTGTGTTGGAAAGGTGAAGAAGAGGACCAGGCCAGGACGGAAGCAAGAAAGGAGAAAAAAAAACCCTCAAATGTGAGAGATGGAGGCTAGGTGGCTAATAATAATAAGCTTCTAACAGATTTTCAGCTCATTCAAAAAGCTGTGAGGCTTGAGCTAACTAAACAGCTTAGGTAAAGTGGGCAGAAGTTGTATGTTCCTGACACAATCATTATAAGTATAATGAATAACATATCTATACAGAGGCAAAGAGAAGAAGAACATCCCAGGGAGCAGTAGCTAAGTGTCCTAGGGCACCTGCAGGAACAGAAAGACCAAGCACGTGTGAACTGCTACTGCATACACCGCTACTGTCTCCTTGTTGGGCATTAACACAAGTTGCAAAAAGACAACTTTTTGGCCTAGCCGTCCTGAGAAGTAAATGAAATCACAGAAAACTACTGACAGTTACAAAACTTCAAGAAGTGATGGAGAACTGTGATGGAAGACAGCAGAAATGAAAACAGAAGTCAGATCCAGACTCTGAGCTTTCTAATATTCTGATAAATCACAAAGAAGTAAGTAAATTCATAGAATCAAACCCTTCCTGAGGCAGAAAAATAACAGCCATACAAGCCGGAAACACCATAAATTTGTTGAAGTGGGCATGTCCATGAAGCTTTTCAAAATGTTGTTGATAACGAGAAAACAGCTCATGCTACAAAATTAATTCCTTACTGATATCTCAGCTCTTCTTCACATCTTTGTCCTACCTAGCACTCAAAGCCAGAATAGCAGGTTTTGAAGAGTCAAACTGGGAGAAGCTGTCTTTGTCACCAACACTTTTAAAGATACCCAGAGGCAGCTTTCTTATGTCAAATGAAATCAGGATTCTTTTTTTTTTTAAACATCTACAATTCAATTCTGCATCCTTTACACATTTAAAATATAATATAGTCTCATCTGGTCTGATGAAAGAAACATGATCAGCTCTCTATTTCTTTTCTCTTGATTTCCTATAATTAAAAAGTCAAGATTTCAATGTCATAAAAGGGATGAATCCTTTGGAAAACCTCTTGTGTGCACTGCCTGTAGGCTAAACTCAACCGAAGTTAATGGGTTTATGTGTGGTGCGCATGACTGGCATAAAGAGAAAAAGGTAGGGAGTGGAAGAAAGTGAGAATTAGATGCTTTGCTTGTAGTGGGTATGTCCTACTTATTTGACAGGAAGTAAATTATATGGTTTAGAATAACTTTTCAGCTACAAAACTTCATAACTTCCAGGATGTAGATCTCCTATGAATTTTGGAGATGAGGCATCTACAGCATAGGATACAGTTTTCTTATCTTCCACAGGCAGTTTCTTTAGGAAACCACTGCAATTAACTGTAAGTAAAATATCCAAAAGGTTAAATGATTTAATGGGAAATACAGCACAATTAGACAGTCTCAAATAGGATCCTAAGTTGAGTATCGATGAATGTCATGTTCTTCATTTATGGCTTGATTATTTACTATTATAGGAGATTAAAAAAAATTGAATTTCAAAATCTTCAATATAAGTAGATGTTTTCCTTTTTACTCAGCTACTTCTTTCTTCTGTCTGCTACCATTTCACACATATTTCTTATTAAATTTCCTTTACCAAGTGAATTTTTCACTAGCTGTCCACTTGATAACTATCAGTATATATCTGAAGCCAACTATTACATCTGAATTTCTTGAAGATAATCTCCTTCCTCTCTCAAGTTCCTTCTTTCAGCCAGGCTTTTCCATACGAAAATACTTCAGCAGTTCAGAAAAAAAAAACCAAAAAAGTCTTGTTAGATGCCTGTTGATAGGTATTAAAGAGAGGTCATTGTCATAATATGTTGACAATTATGTTGATTGATTATAAGGAAAGTACAGAAAATTTTGTGGTCAGCAGACATGGATCTTGGAGTCCAGATAGTCAGTGAAGGGCTATTTACTATTCCCTGAATTAATTGACTCACATTTTTTAGTCACGTAGATTTGTTAACACAAATATAACTACGGTAGGAGAGCATCTAGAACAGTGAATCGGAGACAAAATTTGAATCAAAATGAGCCTGTACTTATTTTTCTCATCAAAAATTCAAGGTGCTTATTTTTTTCCAATGAAAGCTTATCCTGTATCATGTCAGAGTATCAAGAAGACTACATTAAATAATATAGCTTATTCCAGAGAATAAATTCTACATGTTTTAATGATCTTATTTGTGATTGCTGACATAAAATTTCCTTTCAGTCTTTGAAACATAAAGCTCTGGAGTTGCCATACGTAGTGAGATCTTACACTCTCTTTGTGGAAGATGGCTGAACTCTCCATGTGCTAGAGCTGCCCTTACAAACATAGAAATGTATATGAAAAAATAGCTCTTCTCCATTTGCCCACAGACATAGTGGCAGATTTTGGCAGAGAGCTGTGGCACAGTCAAGATATACAGAAATTTAACAGACTAAACTTGTCCGTATAAAGAAGAATTTCATTGAGCTCTTCAATATACCTGAGAATATCTATATTTATGTGAGCAGTCCTCACAGATATTAAGACATTGCTACAGATATAAGGACCTGTCTCAGTAGCTATAGTTCATGACGTCTGCATCTGTCATTTTGCATTTTTTTTTACTTTCAAGATTTCTTCCAAATATTTATAAAATAAGTATAATTGATCAGGGTGAGCATAAGCAGAATTATTATGAAATATACGTCATTAAGTAAAAGTGAGTTAAGTACCGACGAATTCTATCAGCTGCATACATAGTCTTGCAATATATAGTATTAAAACATCTGGATCTGGACACTGGTACACCAAGGCTCTTGCAAATTATCAAGGCTAATTATAAATACAATCATATTATACTCAAGGACTATTTAATTGTGTATCCTTTTTTATAGGTTTTGATTTTTTTAATGCAACTCTTTAAAAATAAATTTACAATTAATTAAATGTCTACCTTCACAGTTTTATCTTCTGAACAGGAATAAGATGATATTAAAATTAAGGTACATAAATAAAACACATAAATTACATCAGAATCAAACTTAAGCAAACTTCAATTTTCTTTCGCAAAAAATGGCAGTTGCGTACAATCAGAACCTGCCTTTCATAAACTCATGTTGACTGGGCCAGATCACCTGGTTGTCCTGTGTGTGCTGTGTGATAGCACTCAAGACGACCTGCTCCAGTACCTTCCCCAGCACTGAGGTCAGACTGGCAGGCCTGTAGTTTCCGAGATTCTCCCTCCGGCCCTTCTTGTAAGTGGGTGTAACATGTGCCAGCCTCCAGTCAAGCAGAACTTCCCGTCAGCTGGGACTACTACTACATAATGGGAAAGGGTTTGGCAAGCACTTCTGTCAGCTCCTTTAATACCCTTGGGTATCCCATCTCGCCCCATACACTTGTGAATGTCTGATTAGCTGAGCAAGTCTCTAACCATTTCCACATGGATCATTCAAACTTTGTTCTGTGCTCCCTCCCTGTGTTCTGGCTCAGGAAGCTGAGTAGCCAGAGAACATCTTACCTTACTATTGAAGACTGAGGCAAAGAAGGCATTAAGTACGTGATCCTTACCCTCATGCTTTGTCACTATCGTTCTCTCTGCGTCCAGTAAAGGATGGAGATCCTCCTTGACCTTGCTTTTGTTTTTAATATATTTGTAGAAACTTTATCACTTTTCACGGAATTGGCCAATTTAAGCTCTAGCTGGGCTTTAGCCCTTCTGTTTTTCTCTCCGCATGATCTCACTTCACTATTCTAGTCCTCTTGAGATGCCTGTTTCTTCTTCCAAAGCTCATATACTTTTCTCTTTTTTCTGAGATCTAACCAAAGATCTTTGCTCAGCCAAGCTGGCTTTCTTCCCCGATGATGCATTTTTCAGCACAACAGGATGATCTGCTTTTGCACTGACAGGATTTCCTTCTTGAAGAGCGTCCATCCCTCTTGGGCTGCTTTACCCTTTAGGACTGCCTTCTGAGGAACTTTATCAACCAGTCTTCCAAATAGTCCCAAATCTGCCCTCTGGAAGTCAAAAGTGGCGGTTCTGCTGACGCCCCTCCTTACTTCTGCTAGAACTGAGAATTCCATCATCTCGTGATCTCTGTGCCCCAGGTGTCTCCCAACCATCACATCTCCTACAAGGCCTTCTCTGTTTACAAAAAACAGGTCTAGCAGGGCAGCTTCCCTAGTTGGCTCTCTCACCAGTCGTGTCAGAATATTGTCTTCCATGCACTCCAGGAACATTTTAGACTGTTTCTTTTCTGCTGTATTATACTTCCAGCAGACATCTGGTAAGTTGAAGTCTCCCTCAAGAACAAGGGCTAGCAGTTGTGAGACTTCTCATAGTTGCTTGTAGAATAACTCATCAGCTTCTTTTTCCTGATTGGGTGGTCTGTAGCAGAATCCCATCATGACATCTGCCTAAATGGGCATTCCACTGGTTTTTACCAGACAATACCAGTAACACATTATTTAAGTACCAGTGAATTAAATTTTTGTGAAACAAATCAGTCTTCAAAGAAAAGTGCACTGAAATAATTTTTAAACGTTCTTAATGATATTGCAATTATTATTTTCTCTTTCTCATAAGAAAAATAAATCTCTGTTATTGAGTCAGTATGTGACTTCTTGACATGTTTTTTTTTAATATTTGGGGAAGGAGGCAATTAATATATTAAAAAATCTTTTATTTTTAAAAGGCTATCATTATCCATTTCCAAGAGTCAAATATTCCTATTTGTCTCATCTAGAGATTTTCTTTTTTTTTAAATTATGTATTTTAAGCTAACTAAAAATCTTTTGAAGTTTAGTCAGTTGTTTATCTCCAAAGTTTTTTTCTAATTTCACACAACAGAGAATAAGCCATAATACAGGTCTACATTCTCACTATTCCACTGCAAAGGGATTTCAGCAATTTCTGTTGGCTTTAGTTTTATTGTGTTGCGTTTTATACGAGGTGTGTGAAAAACAGTATTATGATGACCCTATGAAATATTTAAATAATCACCTACCCAACACATCCACCCTCCTCTTCTTCATTCAAACTAAAATAGTAGGTTTTCAGTTTAAAACAAGCAAAACAATCACAGTAGAAGAATGCTACTAAGTCTATTTTATTTTTTAAAAGCTATTCCGTATATTACATATAAAGAAATGGTGAAACGTATCTCATAGACAGTGGTTGCTTCCTTGAATGCACATCTGTGAAAAAAAAACAAATCCAGAATTGTTCCAGTATAGAAGTGCAATATAAGTATGCGTCCCCATTGGTTTTAGAAGACTATAGAAACTTACCCATGGCAGGGGGGTTGGAACTAGATGATCTTTAAGGTCCCTTCCAATCCTAACTTTTCTATGATTCTATGACTCTCAGTTCCCAAAGGATTAGCCCTCAAAATACAAATCACCTTCCTTGCTGGACTGCTGTCATTGAGACAGTAGGTGATAGCTTTTATCTTCCTGATTTTTCAAAAACATGTCTAAGAAAGTTGTTCCTGGCATGTTACGTGGCTGCTGTTTTAATGGTCAGTCTAACCTTTGCTATCAAAAAAATAAAGTACTGCTTCTTTCTGATAAAATATTCATAAGGTAGTTAGAATTTATGAATCACTTGAGGATTCAGGAGAGATCACTTTCCACTTATTTATCTGCACTGTTTGCACAGTAATTATCACTCAGCAGTGGCAGTCTTATCATTTAAGTAATTCTGATTTAAGAAATCTTCTGGGCTTAAAACAGAGAGGGAAAGAATATAATTTAATAAAATTACATTGGAAATGAAGCTAAACATAAGGAATAATTTAATCTGTGATAAATTCAAAGCTTTTGTCTGAATATAGCATTGATGTAATCATAAATTCTAATAAGTAATATTCTGACATTCAAATGAACACTCATTTCTATCTGTTTAATTTGGCTTATTACAGTGTATTATGTGATCAATACTATAACTGCATCATTAGCCATTCTACAGTTAATGTGACTGCTAGCATTACTTTAATCCAATACATGAATGGATCTAAAGCTAAAATATAAATATAATTGGATCATTTTTATTACTTTTTGGTTTTCCTTTAGTCTTTTTTTAATAATTGTATAGACATATTTTCAATGTTATTTGTGATGGAAAGAATACTGGCTGGAAACCATATTCTGTCTTTTCCATGCATAATGTGTTGGTTTACACTTTTTACAGAGGTGCAAAACCAACTAGAATTATTTTTAAGTTTGAAAGTATATTCTGTCACAACAAATTTTGCTTTTATTAGCACAGTGGAACACTTACAAATGTAGAATAAAAAGAAAATGAAGAAACAATTGCAGCTACATACTGTTAGTGGCTAGCAACAGCTCTGTGAGGTAATCCTTCAAAACCTACTGAACCTTTCTAAGATGTCTAAGAGTATTGTTATTGACATTATTAATATTGGTAGTAAGTTAAATGTTCCTTAGTCATTTATGTCTGATTGTAAAAGCTTTTTCCATTATGGTTATTGTTCTCATCATGTGCTGCTTCAGCATGAAGAAGTCATATCTCTGTCATCACTAATGGTCCATTATTAATAAATGTCCTCAATCATTGATAGATTTAGCTGAATAATTATGCTTTGCCTCGGATTTCTCTGCAGAATCTGGAATCATGATAATATGCCAATGCTTACATAGGCTTGTATCACCATTTTATAAAAACTTTGCAACACCCTAGAATGTTAATTATGATGTCTACATTTGCAGTATCTTTATATTTTTTCCAAAGTGTAATCCAAGTTCACGAGGATGGATGGTTCAAAGTGGCTGTTGTCATATTATTTAATAAATAAGCCTTGTATAGAACTACACTGTGTTACTATATACACCATGCTACTGTACTTGTATAGAACTACACCTAGCATTTTGAATGTTTCCTTCTTTGCCATGCGGCTTTCCTGCACCTAATGGCTGACACTTAGCAGTTACTTGTGCTCCATATGATCACACTGGCAGTTTCAAAAGCAAACCACACATAAAACTGAATCTGCTTCTGCTTTTAATACTGGCCCTGCTTAAAAGACATCGATACTATCTAAATTGTTGCCAGGCTGATTCATCATCTAGTTTGAGACATGCAAATAACTTCCAGGTAGATGAATCTTAGAATCTCACAATCTTGCAGAAACTTCTCCGCAAAAAGAAAGATGCCCTGGCTGCTTAATAGTCTCTTTTATTTTATTTTTTTTTTTTTAAGCAGTATGAAATACTTAGATGAAAGACTTCCATTGATCATCTTTAATTTTATAGCCTGGGACTGAGATTCTAAGCCTCCAGCTATGTGCTGTTCACCTTTTTTCCTCCAACTTCCCTCAGCTGCTAGACATTAGAATATATGGTGAGACATTATATCAAAACATATGATGAGACTTGACACATTAGACAAACAGGATAGAGGAAGATTATAATCAAAAGCATATTTTGCCACAATATTTTCTTATGTTCCTTTAGAGTAGTGGAAGAAATCAGGACCAAGGAAAGTTCTACTGACTTCAGTCATAGCACACTGCAATTGGTATCATGTTTAAATACACATCATTATAAATGATTGTGTGTATATGTTCAATTTATGCCAGAATACCTCTCCCATATGACTATTAACGTTGCATTTTTAGTGACCCACAATTAATAATTTCTGCTATATCTTCATTTCCTTAAGACACTTGTATGATCTTGCATTTGCGCTTTTGAGATTCCCTGCTACAATCTCTTTTTTTCCTTCAGTAGCCTTCAAGATATGAGTTTCTGATAATTAATGCTTTGTTAGCAAAACTACTCATGTATGTGTACGCCCTTATTCTAGAGTCATTGAATAGGTCAATCTACAAAAAAAAAAAAAAAAAAAAAAAAAACAAACCAACAAGCTAGTTAAAAGATGGATATACATTTAGATTACATAGAAATAGTATTTTGTTGACTTTTCAATATTGTTACTTATTAGTTATAGAAATATCACTGCTATGTTATCAAAACTGCATCATGATATTGCTTCCCATACAGATCAGGCATTAAACACACAAAGGTAAAACGTCATGAAAACAGTGACTCCTCACACCAAATACGAACTAGACCTTCTGCACATACTTTCTCTTTCTTATGCCTGTTCCTCAGCGGCCTTCTTCAATCAATGCAGCTAGCAGATTGCAAGCATGTGCCGCCACTTGAAGTCTACAAGTTCATATCCTAGTCAGAAGAAAGTGGAAAGTCATCTTATGCATAAATCCTATCAGAGAAGTTCTGTTTAGATGTTGTCTGCAAAGGAATACAATCTTATCTACACAACCAACCCTACTCAACCCTGGCAAGTACTGCTGCTCCACAACTGTTTTGGGAAGTTGGCAGAGTAAAGGATAAACACATTTTATATTTCGTGTCTTCAACTACTGACAGGAGTTGAAATTAAGAATCCTGACAAGATTACTTCACAAAAAAAAACCCAAACAACAAAATAACCTGTGAGGAATGAGGGTCTGCATGGCAGCCGCTTTCCTAGAAGAACTCGTTCCATGTGAGAAAACAGGACTTGGAAGGACAGAAAGGGTAGAAAGTCTCTTCAGCACGCGCCTGGAAATCTTCTAGCCCAGAGATCCAGAAAACCAAATAGTAGGGCCAGATATCATGTTTTCTACCTTAATGAAACCTAACAGATCACACTTCAAATAGTCAAATAGTGACTGCATTCAGGACGGAGTACATTGAAGGAGTAACACATACAAAGATGATCTGGGTGACCTCCTGGAACATTTTCCCAGTATATATAATTTCCGAATGCAGGCAAGGTCTTGATGGGCTTGTAGGAAGCAAGTAGAAATGGAGATGAGTCCAATCACAGAATCATAGAATAGAAACAAAGAATATTTAGGGTTGGAAGGGACCTTAAATATATCTAGTTCCAACCCCCCTTCCATAGGCAGGGACATCCCACTAGATCAGGCTGGTTAAAGACTGATCCAACCTGGCCTTGAACACCTCCAGGGATGGGGCAGCCACAGCTTCCCCAGGCAACCTGTTCCAGTGTCTCACCACTCTCATGGTGAAGAAATCCTTCCTAATGTCCAGTCTAAATCTGGCCCTCTCCAGTTTATACCCATTCCCCCTCATCCTATCACTACAAGCCTTTATGAATAGTTCCTCTCCAGCTTTTCTGTAGGCCTCCTTCATGTACTGGAAGGTCGCTATAAGATCTCCTCCGAGCCTTGTCTTCTCTAGGCTGAACAAGCCCAACTCTTTCAGCCTGTCCTCATACGGAATGGAGATGGAGGTGCTAAAAAACTCTAAACCTTTAAAATTATTTTGGAGCAGTTAGGTTTCCACCTAGATATGTGGGATAAGTTCAGATCTTTTGAATAAATGCATAGTTGTGCTACTAAGATGACACTTATGGTTTTGATACTTATTTAATACCTCTTAAGAGCTCTTTGTGTAGGTTGATGCAGCTCAAAAGTAAATTCTTTAGAAAATACTTCAGAAAACCAAAAAAAAATAAAAATAAGGTCTACATCTGTATTATATATTGCTCTACATTTGCTCAACTCCTCTTTGTCCCATCCCCCCCTTCAAGAAATGCAAGGCAAAACGGTCAGGATACTGAATTGGTATTGTACACACAAACAATGGGTTTATCACTACAAGACCTCCAGAAGCCGGCTAGCAACCATGCAACACCACAAAGTTTTTTAATCCTGACACTGCCTTCATTCTGCATGAATGTTGCGTTCATATCTTCAGCCCCTGCAAATTCCTTTCATCCTGTGAGGCTTGTAGAAAACTCCAAATGCTGTTGGCTGTTTCAGTTTTCCACTGTTACAGGTAGAGTTACTGTTGCCTCATTTTAGTTCCCTAATCCCACTTTGCAGGTAAGGTAAATTACGCTCTTGTCAAAAGAGAAGATTTGGCTGGAAGCCCTCTCAATTGTGCTGCCTTGCACCAAATAGTCCATGCTGTTAGGCAATCCAGCCTGTTCCATTGAATAGGGTATCTGCAAATTTCTTATTCCTTTGTTTCCAAAACCATGTGGCTGTCTTCAAAGCTGCTCAAAAATCAGGGTACGCACATGCCTGTCTTTTGATGTAGCAGTTTCGGAATGAAATCAACAGTGGTTTCCTTTAACATTCTCTCAGCCTTCTGCAGTGGAATCCTCCCATATAAATTTCCATGTTTAGCACTTGCTAAACAGGTACATATAAATCTGTGTGGAATTCTAACATCAGCAGAGATTGTTAAGAGTACCATAATCAGCATGAAATGCCTTCTGGCCAAGTACAATCTTGTAACAGAAGCAATTATGCAAAAGCTCAAAATTAGCTACACCAATTGCTGCAAAGCTTCGGACCAGTGAAAGATGAAACTTTAAAAAAAAGGCATCTGAAATGGCATACATCCCTGCCAGGCAGGAAACACTATTACCACTAAGGCTAGAAACAAAGAAAACCCAGGTCCAATAGTAATTCTTGCCTTTTCAGATGCTTTTATAAATGACTGTGAGGATGGTTGTTTTCTTGTTGGTTGTACCTTGACTAGACAAGAAAAGTTCATTTTATTGCATCCTGAGAAATAACTGTGGGAGTTCATGAGGCTGCTTCATGCTGAGCTTCACAATAAAATAGAGTCTGCAATATGTTGTTGCAAAAGTCTACCCTCATTTAGGTCTAATGCCTCTTTTAGTGTTTGTGAAAAGCTCACTTTTTTCTTCAGGAAAGTTGGAAATTCTGTAGAAAAATATGAAAATTCTTTATCTGAGACAATCTCTCCAGGCAAACCATATGGGACAAAGCAAAATCACAATTTGCCTCAGTAGTTTTAACAGAAGTGTTTATCATATGTGCCACTTCTAGCTCCCGACAATAAACATATTCTATAATTAAGTACATTTATTTATTTTTCTGTGCTAAACAAAGATACATCATTTCCAGCAAGGCTTACTGCCTTTTTCATCAAAAGGACAGAGCAGTTTGAAGGACAGTGTTTGTACTGATTTCCTCTTTCAATAGCAGTCCACATAAAGAATAACTTCTCTGCCTTTTAATTTACTTTATATTTTTTATGTGTTCACTGTAGGATACTGGAATAAAAAATATATTTTGTAGCTTGAGAAATGGACATTAATTGAGCTACAAAGCACATATAGTGACTTTACAGATAAATTCTTATATACTGAAAACACACAAAATCAACATTTTATCTTTAAAATAGTACAACTTCCCACTTGTGTAATTATTCTAATTAACTTTTTCACAAGTCATTAACAATTGAAAAAATCATTAAGAAAGGTATACAACCAAAATTTTAGTTTTAAACACAGGACTAAGGGGAATCTTGCACAATTAGAATTTACTTCAATTCTCTGCTTAAGCTTAGCATTACATCAGCAATATGATACACAATACTTTATTGTTTCATATTGTTTTCATTTCATTTTTATTAATTAGTGAAGAACCATTTACTTCTGTAGAGGTATCAACAGTCAGAAACATTCAGAAGAATTTTGGTAACTATGTTTTACCTTTATATATCAAGTTTTTCATTTTTATTAATATAACACTAAAAGTGTTGGAGGGACACCATGCTGGAGCAGGGAAAGGGGGAAGTGTGTGTGAGGGGGAAGAAGTGAACTTTAGCCTTGGAAGAGCGGGGAGTGGGAGAGAAGTGGTTTTATTTTTGGTTTTGTTTCTCATTTTCCTACTCTATTTATAATTGGAAATAAATGAAATTGGTCTTTTGCAAGGCAAACTTGTTTTGCCTGTGACAGTAGTTGGTAAGTAAGTGATATTCTTGCCCTTTTTTTTTCTATAAGATTTTCCATTTAATTTTCTCCCCTGTCCTATTCAGGAGGGGAAGCCATAGAGTAGTTGGGCGGACATCTATCAGCCAGTTAATGTCAACCCACCAGAACTGTCTCAGTTTTAATTTTCACATATATGAAATTTTTAATTACTTTATCTTCTTTTGACTATCTGAGGTTAGCTTATTCTGCAGTGGAAATAGTATGGACAAATCATGTTTAATATTATCTTGATATTAATAAGTTCAGAATTTGTCATGACATTTTCATTTTCAGACCTAATTCCATACTAATTTCCTCTGGTTGCCAATTGATCTAAGCAGTTTACTATTCTCTTCTACTTAAAAGTATTCAAGTACACAAAGGGTGGCGATTCGAATATGTTCTGTGCCTCTGTCTATGAAGAGTTTAGCCCTGCAGGTCAACAGGAGCTCATCTGTTTATCAAGTTGTCTTAATCTTCCCTACTCTACACATGAATTACCATCAAGGTAATATGGACTCACAGCAGGTATTTGTATAAGCAATATAATCATGCAGAGGTGTATTCCTCTGATTCTTGCATTTGATTGTTGAATTCAATCATCTTCTGGAATAAAAAGCCCCGTCATCGCATATGCCTTTGTGCCAGACACAAATCTGCTTTCTTTGCATTGATGTTGTAATGCAGGTATGACGCTGATATGTCTCTATTTAAGATGTTCTAACTGACCTGGTGAAGTGTATGCATAGTGCTGTTTGAGTAAATGCCACAAGTTGTGACTGAGGTAGCGGGACGTGATTTATCCTTGCAAATCTCTTAATCTCAATTTGAAGTGAATCATTTTTTTCTTTCCTTTTCTGATCCCTTATATAGTGCAGAAAGCAGGTGCAGAAAGCACTTTCCTCAGCTCCGTATATAATTTGGTTGAGGGTCAGAAGGAATACGTGTTTCATCAAGCAGCACATGCCTTCTGGGCCTTGGAGTCCAGTGCTAGGGAGTTCGTGTCATATTGTTCAACTTCTCCTAAGCCTTTGGTGAAGTAGAGACTTTTATTATTGAACATAGTAGGCAGGACAGCTTTGACAGGCTCTTCCATGAGATGGAAAGCCATTCACCTGTGCCTTACATAAGCAACTTATTTCTGCCTATAGAGACTAGCTCCATTACAGGAGTCTAATGTACCCTCAAGACTGGAGGAATGGTTTGCCTCTGAGGAGGAATACAGACATACGTAGTGAGGAATTTGAGTCAGAAGTGTAGCTTTCTTTGAACATAACTTGTGACATCACCTTGTTGAAAACACCATTGATCGGAAATATTATTTTCACAAAAGTTTATATCTACAGAGCCTCCGGTGAATATAGGAGCAGAGAAGTTATTCAACACTTGAAAGGAAGCATCTTATGAATCAAGACAATCACTTCAGGAAATGCATGCAGACTACATATCAGCATATATTTGATAAGGACTCTCACTCTTACTGTTTGCAAAGTCTTTCTACCTGGAAATAATAAGAAAAATCAGACTAAGGAAGTTAGTCTGATTTAGAAGTTAGTGACAGAAATGTGGAAATGTAAACTGCAGTCTTTCTTTAATTCTTCATTGTCTTATCAAAAAGTCTAATGAACAGCAGTGTGCAGTGCCTTGTCCTGTAATAATATGACTCTCCTTAAGGTCAGAAACAACAGCCTGGAGTAATCAAGGGACAAAGATCTCACTCTTCATGTCCCATCCTCTAGCTCCCACACACGAGTATCCAAATACAAGTTACAAAACATTTTTTTCTGTATTTAATGATATTGCTGAGACTTCAGTCAGGCTGAGAATGGTTTCCTTACAAATTCATTTCAATCCTGAGTGCACATAAGAAGGTTAAAATGTCTAATATATTTTGCACTGTAAAAATATGTGCTAATATCTGCCCTTGGGAACTAAAACATTAATATATCCAACTACAAATTTAATCAAAATGCTTTTTGGAACTTTGTGTATGTACTTTTAGTCTAATAGTCATACCTTAAAAAACATGAACTTTAATATTATATTATATTAAAAAGTTACATTCATATGATTTTAAATGCTATACATTTCCCCTACAGATAGCATAGAATATTATTGCAAATAATTGCTTAATATATATGATTAAATCCTGGAGATAACATGGCTGAATGCATTAGGAGGGAGACTGAGCAAGAATAGATTCCTGACCCCACATTACTTTTACTTTTATTGGTGACCTAGAAAGAATAATGTTATAGGCAATGTTTTAAAGATTACAAGGATTGTGCAACTGGTTAAATAATGAAGAGCACAGATCATTGCCACAGGAAGGTGTGGATCACTTACTAAGTGAGGACATGGAAAATATTTATTTCAGTAACAAAAGCTGTCCTTCCAGAAATACTACATTTTGGTGACTATAAGAGAAGGCAAAGACTCCAAAATACTGAAGCAGATAATCAACCAAATAGGAATTTCCAATGTCATAACTAGAAGAGTTAATTAGTGGGAGTATGAAAAAGGAGCAAAGACATACCTGTCACAGAGATCCAGTTATTACTGTCCATATCTTGAGAAGAATGTTAAAACACTGAAGAGAATTTAGAACAAAAGAAACCCAACCCTGAAATAATTATTCCTGTAGTTGACACCCCCCCATACACACAGACTCAAAAGAACCCATTAGTGTTTTTAAAATGATGCAATGAACTTGAAACAGTAGTGTGACAATGGCCTTTTAGTGTTTGCATGGCTGTACTTATAGCACAGGTGTACTTGAAAAGAAATTGTAGACATTTTCATTCTAGTAAATGAGAAAATTGTGCCAACATTCAATGGATAATTGGCTGTATGATTTGGCCTTAATTAGTTACTGAGTTATACTAGGAAACTACAGCTCAGGGTAGTGGCAGCTGTCTTTGTGGAATGCTTCCTGAAGGTGATGCTCTGACAACTGATTAATAGCACCATGTTTTTGAAGAAGGCATTAACAGTGATCCACTTGGACATGGAGCTGTAACAACTCTTTCCGTGTGACCATCCTGTGAATTCCTTCTGCACCAAATGATCCATCCGTAAAATCCATTCCTCTCCAGTTTAGAGAGAAGACTGTCATGTGGGACGATCTTGAATGTTTGCACAAATCCCAGTAGATGATGTCAATTACTTTGCCCTTATCCACCAGAGCTGTAGCCCCATTATAGAGGGCCACCAAATTCAACAGGCAGAATTTACCCTTAGTGAAGCCATATTTGCTGTCACCAATCACCTCCTTGTTTTCCATGTGCCTCAGCATAGTTTCCAAGAGGATCTGCTCCATGATCTTGCAGGGCACAGAGGTGAGACTGACTGGCCTGTAGTTCCCCAGATCTTCCTTTTTTTTCCTTTTTTGACAGTGGGAATCATGTTTCTATTTTTCCAGTCGGTAAAGCTTCAGCAGTCTGCCGGCTGAAGTTGGAACCTATTTTCCAATCTAGAGAAAGCTGAGAGGGAAATTGCAGCTTGGGTTAGTATCATGATTGACTTCTTTTATGATGATGATGATGATGTTGATGATGGCCTGTTCAGAGAAACCAACTATCCCAATATGCTGCCCAGAGTTCTACAGGTGGTATAGAGCCTGCCATGAGTAACAGTTCTGCTGGCCCTAATCATGAAGAAGGTGGTAGTTATCATTTGGTCTGAAGAGGATGTGGACAAGAAAATGGGTAACCAGAGCATGACAAAATCTTCAAAATTGTGACAAGGAAACTTTAGCAACTTTAGAGATCATGAAGTAAAGCTAGTTCATCTTAAGCCTAAAAAACCTGAAATAAATTAATATTATTTTTAGATGTGTTATAATTTTAAATTAACTTTTTAATAGAAAAAATATAATGTTTGTATTTAAATAGTTCACTGTATTTTTCAGGAAAAGAACTGTCATTTTAAAATATTTAGAATAAATTCCTCTCTGTTCTCTATTGACTGAAGTACTTCTTATGCAAATATTTGTACGTGTAATTAGAAAACACTATACATGAATATGTAGAGCAATCATCTTGCATGAAGCTATGCTTTAGACATTTATACCTTTGAAATTAGTTACCTCAAAAACTTACAGTGACTACTTTGTCTTAAAATGTTGTCAGAGACACTTCAGTTATATCAGAAATGTATATTGCCTATATTCGTAGTTCATGCTCACATAGCATGACCCTTTTTTTTCTTTCTTAGTGCGTTTACTTCATTTTACTGTAAAGTCAAGGCAGTTAAAAATGTCTATAGGTTTTGTTTTATAACAGTCAGTTTTTTTTGTGGGATGATGAAGAAGTACTTTGCCAGTTTGAGTGACATATATTCTATTTCTGTTTGAAAAAATACCCTACTCTTTTTTTTAGAGATTCAACTGCATTCCCCAAATGTTTTAATTTAAACATGGGCATGATTCTGGCTTCTATGTCATCACTAGCTATTATATTAATAGAGAAGTACATTGACACATAATTTGGGCAACATTAATGAGTTCCTCAACGTATTAAAAGTATGTATTTAATATTCTAAAAATATTTGGATTTTTCATGTGTTTCTTAATGACATAATGCAATTTTGAAATATATAATTTTGGAGTAGTAAGTGCAGACTGGGCATAGTATCAGGCAAGACATTCTTGTCCTCTTTCTAATTTTTGCATGCAAAGAGATGAAAGTTTGCTTTGATGAAATAATGATTTCTGTACTAATCACAGGCTCATTAAAAATGAAATATGTTAGTTCTTCATACTGCAGGTTTTTTTTTGTTTTACTGGCTGAAGTCCCTTTGGCTGTTAAACAGGGCCTCACGGGGCATATTTTCTGTTTGCACTTTGACCACTCAAATTTCAACCCCAGTTGATAAAATTTATATCAGAGTCCAAATAATGATAAATCTTACATTTTCTACTAATTGTGATTGTTCACAAAGACTTAAATTTTACTTCTAATATGCTTTTTATTGATTTAACCACTCATTATCTTTTCTCTCAGTAACAGAAAATGGCTGTAAAATGTTGTATTTTGATAACATGGTCCTTTGACAAATACGGTTATAACTGAAAATTAAGACAAAACTCAGCATTACTTACATGATGATTCAATATGAATGAAATGCTAAAGGCAGAGAAGATAAATGCCTTTGGAGAAAAGTGCTTTGATGAAAAACTCAAAGAAAAAAATCTGCATGGATTTATTTGTGCTATTCAAAGCAAATGAATTGAACACAGTGAAGAAGAAATATTTCTTCTCAAGGAACAAAGGCTATCTGTGCATCTGTAGTTTAAGATAAAAGGTAATACAAGGACAAAAGTGCTTTCACTGGTAGTGCTGTATTCCCATTATAGCTTGGCCTTCAGTGCTTCATTTATCAGAAATGTATAATGGGAGACAGTTTAAAAATATCCACGTGATAGATCCTCTTTATCTTCTTGTGTTTAGAATAAATGACTTGCTGTAACACTGGAATTACAGAAGAATTTACTTCAGATATTCTAGGAAAATGACTTCATCAGCTCTTAAAAATATTTTTATCTATTTCTAATGTCTTCTTCTTTTCCATTTTTTTGTTAAAAGAATAATTTTTCTAAGGCGTTTGACATATAAGAGGGACAAATACACATTTTCTTCACTGCTAACCCATTTTCCAGACCTCTAGGAATCTACATGTGTCACGGTTCTTCTCATTTGTGGAACAGAAAGTCTATGGTTTTATCTGCTGAACACAAGTATTTGCAGACCGACACTCATGAACTATAAACCTTAAAAAGAATTTGATTTACAAATGACTTGTGGTTGATTGTTTGGTGAATGATTCTACATACAATTTCCTTCTGGAAAATGGAAGATAGGAAATTCTTCTCAGAATAAAGTAAGACAGAAGAGTTCAGGATTTCCATGAGCATTTTATCACTCTAGTAATTTTTGAATTTCTGTCACTGTAACGTAAGGCATATACCACATACAACTACAAAAGGCAGGTAAGCTAAATATTTTTAAGTGCAAAGTTGACAGTTTCCTGCTCATTTCCTACAATATAGAGGCATATCAGCAGTCAGATATGGCAAGCAGCATAGTTGCTGTGTGCTCTATTGGTATGATCCACCCCTCTCAATTAAGAGGCAGCATTTTTACAGTGTCATTTTCTCATAACAATCACTTTTTCATCACTATTGACTCCCTAAGTTGTTGGGCAAACACAAGAGTCACCATACATTTTACACAGTCTTCCTGTTATCACTTTCACAGAAAAATGGCAGTATAGGACATGCATCCATCCACAAGAGAGAGTATGCAATATGGAGTGCAGATGTGAGCCCACATAGAGTTATTTCTGTATGGGTATCTCAATGCATATCTATGTGGATGGGTATCCTTTGTTTATTTTGCATTCTTATGAACTCAGAGAAAAAATCCTTAAACTACAAGCAAATGCACCATTAAGACTATTAAAAGTCACTAAAACACAGTCACTTCTTTGTCTGTACTGTAGCATGTCAATCAAAAGCATAAGTCCCCAGATATATTTCAGCCTAAGAGCAGAACACATACTTATCTGATAACAGCATTTACAATACTGCGAAGGACTAAGTTCTATATAGAGCCTTATTGTAAAATTCAGAGAGAGAAAGGTTCTGCCTCTGTTTGATTTCCCTCTTTGGTCCTCATTCATCCAGAGTCTTGGGGAAGGATTTTTGTCCCATTTTTTTTCCAGCTGCTGAAGAGGCTGATGACTAGTCCTTCTTACAGCTTAAAGCTTAATGAAAGAGTGGATAACATTTGAGCGTTACTCTCACCATGTTCTTCAAAGAGAAAGAGAACATTTAAATTTATTTCTAAAATCTTTTAGCTTTGGAGATATACTTTTCCTTCTCTTTTCCTTCCTACAGGGCAGAACTGAAGGTAGACCAGATGGAATTTAACTTTATTCATACTCTGTGAGCTTATCATTTGCATAAGAAAGAAGAAAAATAATAATTCCATATTCTCTTTGAGATTACTCTCTCACTTTACTATGGCACTGCAATTTTGAAGAAAAGTATAAAACTATTAGTTTCCAGACATAACAGCATGCCAGAAGATATGTTTGGAATATTTGCTTAGAAGGAAAAAAAGAGACAAAGTCTGAAGTTTTAAGTATTCAGTTCTTCTCTTTATAAATCCTATCAAATTCCACTAGTTTGTCACACCATGCTATGTATGTCATATCATCTGAGTGATTCTTGAATCTTTTAACAAATGGAATTGCATAGAAAATTAGAGGTGTAGTCATACTAATTTACCTTTTGCAGCAAGCTGTGTTATTCTTTAAAAGAAAAACAAGTTACTAAAACTATGTCAGGGTAGTAGAGCGGGTGAAAGCGAGAAAGCTGCGGATAGAAAGCTACAAAGAAGGGTATGAACATTTTTACCTCAACATTGTAACTATTTTGACAAACTTTATTCTTCATGCTTCTATCTTATATCGCTAATAGCACATAGCCAAACATAATCAAGGTACCTACACATGTATTTGAATTAAATACATTTATTCTCCTCTTGACAAGTAGATTAGTTCTACCTTGGATTTCCCGGGATTGTTATAAAAATATAAAGGATATGAGCAGAACTCTTTCTCAGAGACTGTAACACTTTTTCAGACTTCACTGTCTACGCTTGGACTGTGATGGCATTTTAAGAGTTATTACATTCTGTAGGATGCCGAAGAAGAATAAGTGTTTTTAGCAAATTATTTTCAGTTTCTCCCCAGACTAGTACATACACAGATTATATGCCTCAGTGAAAAGAGAGGTATTTGCAACTTTTTTCATGCTTTTATGACTTGAAATATGAAACACTGAAAACATAGTGTTTCATATCAAACGCATTATGGAAAAATTCCACTTCTATGTTTTATCTGTTCATATTTAAGTCTATGGGATCTGATGCAATGCATCCCAGAGTCCAGAGGGAATTGGCTGACGTGGTTGCCAAGCCACTGTCCATGATTTTGAAAAGTCATGACAATCAGGAGAAATCCCTCGTGACTGGAAGAAGGGTAACATTGTGCCCATTTTTAAAAAGGATAGAAAAGACGACCCTGGGAACTACCGACATCTCAGCCTCAACTGAGGGGCAGATTTAGACTAGGCACAAGGAACAATTTCTTCACTATGAGAGTGGTGAATCACTGGCACAGGTTGTCGGGTGCCCCATCTCTGAGATGTTCAAGGCCAGGTTTGATGTGGCCCTGGGCAGCCTGATCTAGTGGAATGTGTCCCTGCCCATGGCAGTGTGGTTGGAACTAGATGATCTTCAAGGTCCCTTCCAACCCAAACTATTCTGTGAGTCTACGTTTCAACGATTACTTAAAAGTGGGCTTGTAGAACTAGTTTAGACTATACTAGACTGGAAGAGTGAGTCCTGAATTGTGGGGTCCACAGCGGGCTGAGGACCCCTGATTAATGCACCCAGAAGGAGATCATGGGACGGGAAGTGGGCAGACAATATAGGACCATGCATGAAAGTAGTACTATCCATTCACAGATTGTTTATGTATAAGCTAATCCAATCATGCGGAGACACGTGTGTTAATCAAGGGTATAAGAGGCGCGCGTAAGATCAAGCACTGGCCGGCCAGCCCTGTAACTTCAATAAAGAAACTTGCTTCCACATCACCGTGTCGTGTCTCAACAGCGACGCTGAATATGACCTTAAAAAACTGTGTGGAAAACCGCATTGTGAGTAGTAAATAATGACTGATATAAAAGTTATACTTTGTGTTGTTTCTGTTAAGAAACTTTTTTATTTGCTATTAAGGACAAACTGTACAAGTTAAAAAATACTGAAAATATCCTTCATTCAACTATGAAAAAAATGATAGTACTTCACAGATTGTAATCTTTTGCTATAGTAGCACCAAAAGTTTCTCCTGGTCAGGGCTAAACATAGTCTGAATCTCTAACCATTTCTTGATAGAAATTCGTCATAAATTAGTAGTGTTCATATTACTAAAAAGGGGGAAAAATCTATTAAAAGACAAAATATTGTCATCATGTAATTCTATAGTCTGAATCTATAAACCTTCATCTTGACCTACAGTCAACAAGGTCCAAATATTACCACTTAAGAAAGGATAAAAGTTAGATTTTTATGACTAAGATATCAGCAGAAGAAAATAAAAACAACTTTAAAATAACATTCTGTTATTTTTTTTTTTCTTTATAACAATATCAAGATCACAGAATCACAGAATCACAAGGTTGGAAAAGACCTCCAGGATCATTGAGTCCAACCATTCCTATCAATCACTAAACCATGCCCCTGAGTATCTCATCCACCTCTCTTTTAAATACCTCCAGGGATGGGGATTCAACTACCTCCCTGGGCAGCCTGTTCCAGTGCCCAATGACACTTACTGTGAAAAACTTTTTTCTGATGTCCAGCCTGAACCTCCCCTGGCAGAGCTTGAGGCCATTCTCCCTTGTCCTGTCCCCTGCCACTTGGGAGAAGAGGCCAGCTCCCTCCTCTCCACAACTTCCTCTCAGGTAGTTGTAGAGAACAATAAGGTCTCCCCTCAGCCTCCTCTTTTCCAGGCTAAACAACCGCAGTTCCCTCAGCTGCTTCTCGTAAAACTTGTTCTCCAGCCCCCTCACCAGCTTTGTTGCTCTTCTCTGGACACACTCCAGAGCCTCAACATCCTTCTTGTGGTGAGTGGTCCAGAACTGAACACAGCATTCAAGGTGCGGTCTCACCAGTGCCAATTACAGGGGCACAATAACCTCCCTGGACATGCTGGTCATGCCATTTCTGAAACAAGCCAAGATGCCATAGGCCTTCTTGGCCACCTGGGCACACTGCTGGCTCATGTTCAAGCGGCTGTCAACCATTACCCCCAGGTCCTTCTCCTCCGTGCAGCTTTCCAGCCACTCTTCCCTCAGTCTGTAGCACTGCATAGGGTTGTTGTGCCCCAAGTGCAGGACCTGGCATTTGGCCTTGTTAAACCTCATGCCATTGGCCTCGGCCCAGCGGTCCAGCCTGTTCAGATCCTTTTGCAGAGCCTCCCTACCCTCCAGCAGATCCACACTTCCACCCAGCTTAGTGTCATCTGCAAATTTGCTAAGGGTGCAGTCGATCCCCTCATCCAGGTCATTGATAAAGACATTGAACAGAGCTGGACTCAGCACTGAGCCCTGAGGAATCCCACTTGTAACTGGCCTCCAGCTGGAGTTAACTCCATTGACCACCACTCTCTGGGCCCGGCCATCCAACCAGTTTTCAACCCAGGAGAGTGTGCGCCTGTCCAGGCCAGAGGCAGACAGTTTCTGAAGCAGAATGCTGTGAGAAACTGCGTCAAAGGCTTTACCGAAGTCCAAGAAGAATACATCCACAGCCTTTCCCTCATCCAGTAGTCAAGTCATTTTGTCATAGAAGGTGATCAGGTTAGTTTGGCCAGATCTGCCTTTCGTGAACCCATGTTGACTGGGCCTGATCACCCGGTTCTCTTGCATGTGCTTCATGATAACACTCAAGATTACTTGTTCTGTGGCTTTCCCTGGCACTGAGGTCAGACTGACAGGCCTGTAGTTTCCTGGGTCCTCCCTCCGACTCTTCTTGTAGATGGGCACAGCATCAGCCAGCCTCCAGTCAAGTGGAAGGATAAAGTTGGTTTGCAGGTATTTTTAGGGTTATATGAATATGAGAGCAGAAAAATATATTCTGTTACTTCGTCAGAACTGCAGAGTAATGTCAATGGAGATTCTGCATGTTCCACACTTCCGGAAAATTTATAATTTTGATTGTTTCAGCATTTGAAACTTTGCCATAGATTTTGCCTATTATCAAACTGTTAATACTTTCATCACATAGATAGTTTTGCAGTTGAGATAGTTAATATGGGAGCTTGTTAATTTCATTTTTACTTTTGTTTGAATTAATATTCTTGTAGCATATGTGATGTTTTATTACAGTATTTTGCCTTTAATAGAAGGAGAAATTAATCTGTATTCTGTATTAAACTATATTCTTACAACATATATTTTGACTTAAAGAAAAGCCACACAATGAAGTGAATGATAATATTAATATTTTATTGCTAAATAGCTTGTTAATTCTCACTCAATACATGCACCTGTTTTTTGTTGGGGTTTTCCTTTGCTTTGTTTTTTGTTTTGATTTGCTTGGAATTTTTTAATAAAATAGAAATATTATTGGGTTAATAATGCTTTAATGCTTTTTTAGTCCTAGATTAGGGATAATAATGGAAATCCTGCCACAGTAATATTAGTTTTCTGTTTTTATAAAGTAATTCATATGAAATGAAAGTCATTCATTTAAATTTGTTATAAGCCCTTTACGAGAAAAACTGAAGTTTTACATCTTTGCTAATGGAAAAAAAGTATTTTTTTAATGGTTTTACAATGCAAGTGAAAAGACATTTTGGTAATGAATTGATAATTCTTCAGCAATATTAGTCTCAGTGAATGCCAAATAAAAGGCTACAAGCCCTAAGAAATGCAAAAGAAAAGCCGAAAGAATTACATCTACAGAATAATTTATATCTGCATGATAATTGTATATCTTTTATTCCTGCAGGAGTGCTGTGAAGAAAGAAAATCCACCATTTATTAGTACCACTTTTCTCCAAAAAGAACATGTACTTTTCTTGCTCTTCCTTGCTTAGTTTATACAACACAAGATTTCATTTTTTTCTAAATAAATGTCTATTAGAGATATAACAAGAGTCCTGAGGACAATTCAAAGCAGTCAACAGAGTATTGTCTGCCTTCGTATCTTCTTATTTTACCTTCAAGGTGTACTGTACAGCCTATGTGAACAGCTATAAAGGTTATCCAGTAAACATACTGACAAAGATGGTTATCTACTTAGCAAGGAGCTGCCGGGGCTTAACTGATGAGCTCAGTGCTCTGGTGAGCTGAACAGGAGTCTGAGATGTCCCCGATGAGTTCAATGAGAGACTGGGACATCCCTGATAAGCTAATTGGGAGCTGGGATATGCCTAATAATGTATAACTGTCAGAACAAAGAAACTGTGCTGATGAACAAAAGCAGGAACTGATGTCCTATGCCCACTTACATATCTACATGAAAATCATGCAAAAAGTTATTAAAGTTATTAAAAAACTGTTATCTACTCAAGATGAGCTTTCACATGACTATGTAAAAATCAAAATTTTAACCTGTTGTCTACTGATGTGTGTATTGACACAGAGAAAAAGATCAAGAATAGTAATTTGTTTTCTTTTTTACCCATAATTTTTTTCCATGAGCAAAAAACAATTTCCAGTCTGTCATCCTTCCACTTGTTGAAGTAGATACTTTTCACAGTGCATCAAACACAGTGCATGTAAAACTGACGCGGATGGAAAAGGAAAACAGCAAATTATTTCCACAATTCTTAGTGTAAAACAGAAGAGTAAATGGTTATGAAAAAATGATATAACAGAACATATTTTAAATATATGTGAAGTACAGAATACTTTCAAGGAAGATTTTTTTTTATTGACATACATAAATCAGTCATTTCTATCGCTTATTTCCAACCCTTATTGATCCCAATCAACAAAGCCAAAAATAAAGAAGAGAAAACATTTTCATTCTGATGTTTTAAAATACTATATTCACCTAGGTGTCATTTTTAGACACTATTCTTCACCCTTCATTTTTTTTTCTTTTTTACAGAATAGTTCTCTAAATGTTAACGAGGGAGGTATTTTTTTTTGTTTGCCTTCTTTTATTTGCCTTTTAGACTTGAAAAAAATATCTTTTTAGGGGTTATATTAACGTAGTCTGTTATAGTTGATGGATTCTGCAAAGAAACATTATTTTAAATGTTTCTCTAAATAATCACCAATCAATTCTGAATGAGAAGTAAAAATGTAAGACATCTATGGGGATTTTTTGGCTATATTAATATCCAGTTGAATAAAGCTATAAGTTATAAATATCTCATAGAGCTTAGACATCCCAGTTTTTAGAGACTAGATAATAGGTACCCTGTGCTAAGGCACTGTAATAGAAAGCTATGTCTTGTTCTTTGCATGCGTGTTTTTGTTCAAGTTATAGTACCACTTGACAGGAGATGAAAAAGTTCACACTTCCCTAAGATCAATAATAATTTTATTTTAAATTGATGAAGTCTTTACTAATGTCAACGGGTGACGTTTTAGAAACAGGAAATGAATCATTTATTTTGCAAAAGAAAAGTGCTTTGTACTAGTACCGGTTTGTGAAATATTACACAAATCCTAGATAGCATCAATGCATAGAATACCAGAATTTATTAATTTATGCTTAAGCAAGAAAGATTTGCAAACTTATTTTTGTTTTGACCTTCCATGTTTCTTTCAAAAATAAATGTTAACCTAGTCACATAGTGAAAAGTAGAAATAAAAAAAATAGAGCATGATCACAGTAGGATAGCTTTAAACATTGTAGTGATATCTGTTTTGTGAGAAATGCCTTCTGTTTTGGAAGTTAAATGATAATGACATGAGAATAGTGGCTTAAGTGTTGCAAAACCTACTGTGTTTCTTTCTAAACAGTAGAAATAAGCAAGTCTAGGGCAGTTACCTTTAGTATCTTACCATACTTTTTATGGTATAAATCAACTATCCTCATCTTCAAGTTAATAGTCATTCCCCACAGACCATTAGAAAATTTTCTGCTCATCTCTGCTGGTGCACAGATCACAGCTGTAGAACTTCTACTCATGCTTATAACAAGAAGAAAAGAAAATAGGAAGAAAGGCATTTTGGAAGCAAAACAAGAATGAGAATTTTATTTCAACTGCTTAAAATAAATGCTGATTTTCTTCTGACACAGTAATTTCCTGCAGCAGGTTCAAAAAGGTCTTTCTGTTTTATTGAGATGCCCTCTTTAGAAGACGTTTTTTTATCAAAGTGCAATTTGAAGTGGAGTTGAAAGCAAGGGGAGTAGGTTAAATAAATGTACTTGCTATAAATAGAAACAGTGATTGGAATGGAATACCATTCATGATTGTTTTCTTATATAGATCCATAAATGAAGTAAAAAATGACAAAAAAAAATAGCATGTGAAAATCTCAGTAATGGGTAGAATTTCTTCAATGAGAGTGCTAGTGCTTTATCTTTCCTATTTATCAACAAGACATGGAGATTCTCTTTTTCCTAACAGTAAGATAAGCACTTCTGTTATTCATTGACTCTCTTCTTCCATTTCAAATGATAAGTTGCTCATTATATGCTCACAAGATATGTAAATCAAAGGAAGGGATGATAGCAAAGGAAATAGATTTCAAAACAAAGGGAATTCCAACTTGATAATGTTCACAAGAGAGAAGAAAATGTACAACTCAAATGCACACCTGGTTTAGGATGGTCGTAAAAATCATGCTGCTGCTGAATAATGGTTTTAGTTACCTTTACTACAGCAACAGATCTCTTCAGATACACACACTGCCTCCAAATTTTTATTACATTTCTAAAGAGCCTCAAGTCGAACACCCTTTGTAACAAGTGCTTTTATCCTCGCAAAACTAGTATAGTCTTACCTAAATTATAGCACAGAGTACTACCCTCAGTTCTATCTACTGTGCAGTTTCAGAGAATAATCAGCTGTGCTGAAATGCAGATTTATTAGAGAACTGTGTCATCTGCTCTTAATTGAACTGCTCTATTAAAAGAAAACTAAGGCCATTTAAGCTGTGAAAAGGAAAAAACTGGCACCGAGCATAGTTCCAAGCAGACAGTCAGGTGAACTCTGCATTCAGTGTTATCAACTTTTTTCTGCTATAATGGTAGAAGAAATAATATTCACAGCAAAGACACAACTGGCACTTTCTCACTGTAATCAATTAATTGTGTGGGCTCTTCCATGTTTATCAGTGAAAGCTTGAGATAAAGAAAATGGTAAACTCCAGAAACAATCAGTTGCCAACTGGACATAAAGAGGTCATTGTTCATCAGTGATCTGGAGTAATGATAAGGTTTATATACATTGCAGTAGCCCTACGAAGTGTGAGTGCTGTTGTTTTCACTGTGGAAAAATAAAAGGAAAATATATCTTAAAGAAAACAAACTGTCTGCATTGTTAAGTTCTGACAAACCTCATGATTCTATAAAAGCAAGAACAAATATTTGTAGAGGATCTTAGATTTGACAATGAGATTTTCAAGCTTAGTGGTCCAAAATCTGAACAGTGAACAGAACTTCTTTGTGTGCTTGAACTCTGCATCTTGTCACTGTATTCAGGAACACACAGATCTGGGATCATGGGAAAAAAGACAGATGAGGTCTGTATCAGATGTCAGCCACCAAAGAAGAGAGCTTGACCTTCATGATCCCTCAGTTTTATATTGAGTGTGACATGTATGAGTGGAATGGAATATTCTGTTGGTCAGTTTCGGATCACCTGTCCGGTCCACTCCTCCCTGCATGGGTGACTATTTTATCCCCTTTCACTTCATGGCATTCCACCAACTCAAGGATTGCCTTAGTTTCTATAGGAATAAGTTCAAGCTGTGGCCTTTCTGCATGTCACTTCTAGAGACAGACGCTTTGTGAAAAAATACAATTAATATTCAGAAAATGAAGTTACTTAAATGAGGCTTAGCTGAAAAGTTGCAAAAATAGTTCTACTTTAGCTCAAACCACCCCTTCTGCTGGTGAGTCTGTTCCAGCTCTGTTTCATACCAGGTTCACAAGGTAGAAAACAGGTAGAAACAGGTAGAAATACTCCTGATTGGTCACTACTGAAGTGAACATTGCTGTCGTATCTGTGGGATTCACTGCATAAAGGTAAAAGTAACCAGTCAATGTTAAGAATATCCTAGCTATATGGTAATTGAAACAACACCGTGAGAGCCATTTGTAATGCATCTATCGACTACAACTTGCACAGGTGGGGTCAAATGCAGTCTGCTGATCTCTGTGGAATTGTATTGTTAAATGAATTGTATGACATGACAAATTTTCATGTACAAAGAGATCAGTTGCTATGTTAGCGGCATCAAAAAGTCAATTAATATCTTAATATTTAATTGATGTTCCACAGATCTTCAACTTGGCCTCACTGGTATAGTATTGATATTCAGTTACTTGTTGACTGAAACAGGATGGTCACACAGTGATATTGTCACTTTGGCATTTGCTCTGTAAGAAGTTATACATGACGAAGATTTCAGATCTCATCTTTTATTAAAGAGGAGTCATAAGTCAATAACTGTCTAATGGTTTCAAAACAAGTAAAATCAAGCTCCTAGAAGAATTATACACTGAAATATTTAAAACACCAGATGTCTACCTTGATCCCTAGATACAGCTATAACTCAATGACTGAACAAAGCTGAGTATAGTGAGTTGGAATGAAAAGCCCCTAGCAGCAATATGTAGTACCTCATCAGAGGTTTCAGCTATAGTGCACATTATTTATTAAACTGTCAATCTGCCGTAACTAGAAAAGCATTAGATTGAGTTCCACAACAACCAGCTCAGGATCGTCTGGGAGTCTGTGTCAGTAAGTCTTGAAATCATTATCCAGATGTTGCAGGGTAAGGCACTGGCTGCCAGTAAAGTCAGACTAAATTCTGACTAAATACAGACTTATTATTCTCTTCTCACCAGAGCAACTGATTAATATGGTATGGAAAAAAAGCAACAATATATTGGGAGTTTAAAATGCAAATGTCATACATCCCTACGTGCATGGTAGTGACCATGAAAACCACTGTGGGTTGTTTCATCCCTCAGGTTCTGGAAAATGTCCTTGACAGAATAACAATCAGCAAAATCTATTGGGAAGTGTCCTCCCTAAAGGCAATCTGACTGGTGAAGACCAGACTTACATGATTTTCTGCTTACAGACAAAAGCAAGAAAAGTTCAGAGCAAAAACTCAAGATCTAGGTATGGTCCTTGCCTTTAAAAGAATCCACAGGTACTGGGAATCTCTGAAAACATCTATAGAGATTCCTGCCCAGGCAAGTCAATAGCTACTCATTTTAAGAAGGTAAGTTTTGGTAGCAAAGTTGAACTGTTAGAATCATTTTTTTACCTAAAATGGTACAGAAAGGGAAGTATGCTTGGACAGGTTTAGTCTATCATTATGTGGGTTTATATATGCATTTTATATATACATTTCACAAATATACATCTATATACATGCAAAACTATATTATTCATTACAAATGGTTTCACCTGAAAGGAGTCTTATTGTTGGATGAAAGCACGTTAAACCAACAGTAAATATTGAAATTCAAGGACAATCCAATACCACAGTAGTGTATACTGAAGGAATCGTGCCTGAAAATAAAGTCCTGCAGAGAACAGCAAAAGCCAGTACTGGGAAAAGAATCATGGCTAGAATGGAAAAAAAATCTGGCTTCAAACAGAAGTATCATGGAGTTGTTCTTACCACTTCTCTGTATGTCTGTGTCTTATTTTAGAGCTGTCACATCAAATGATTTAGTCACTCACCCATCAACTGTCTTTGTGCTTTTGGTACAAAATGGTTAAATGTCTTGAATAGCAAGTGTCACAGCATTGCCTATAGCTGGTATCAAAGCAATGCTGCTACGAGCTGAGTTACACCAGACATCTGCTGCATACATCACATAGGCAACCATCCATAGGCATTTTGTATGGACAGTTTAAATAAAAGGAATGGTTAAGACTGACCCATTAAATATTACAGAGACATTCTCAAGGTAAATCTTCAGTTATATAACATCAACCTCACAACATGAGAGAATCAATTAAAGGTCATCTGCTATGGCAGAGAACATATGCTGATATTATTGAACATATGGAGAAAAAAAATGAAAATTACACTGACCAAAATACAACAAACAAAATAAGGACAGCGTGTGCAGGAAGCTGCATATGTCACATCCCCAGATATCAGTGTGCTGCAAAAAATTTAACCAAAATTCCACAAGCAAATCTGCTCATTTCTTAAGTTCACAGGGAACTTTTTTGACAGGGTAGAATATGCCATGAGTATACATACATTATCAAACCCCCAGATATGCTAGTGTTATTATGAGTCTTGCAAAGAAGTACTATACTACCAATACAAACAGAAAAGTAATTAGTTGTGAATGATATCTACCAAAATACAGGAATCTCTAACAAGGCTTCCCACAAATCGTAAATATTTTTGCACAGAAATTTTCTTTAGGGTAAATTTCCCCTTGAATTTAACTTGGCACTGGAATGAAGAGATTGGCTCTAACAGCCAGAAAGTAGATAATTTGTATACATAACAGCTTTGTCATCACTTTCACAGATGTTTGCAAATCTTAGTTGTCATAGTTGTTTAACAGGTGTTCATGTCTTCTGGGGCCCAAAAGAATGAACTACATTTCAAATTCTTGCTGTCTACTGCATGGGTGTGATACCGCATGGTGCCAGGAGGCTTCAAGGGTGGGTTGAACCATGAGGAAAGTGACCCACGAATATGGATGACAACATGGTTTGAAGGAACAGGATCTCACCAAAAGAGAAATCCAATCCAACACCACTTGTACAAGAAGGACCAGTGACAGAAACCAGGGTCAAAAAAGGTCTAGGGTGGCTGGAGAAGGCCATGGACACGGGGATGGGGACGTGAACAGGCCTAGCCAAAGCATCAGGTGGTGGTCTGGGCTAATGAGGATATGTCATGACACAGGAAATCCTACAGCACAACCCAGGTGAGGGCCAAGACTAAGGACCTGAGCTCCAGCACCCCCTCTGGAGAAAAAAAAGACCTGCAGAGGTCATTCGGAGACCTTGGCCCACATTACCACACAACAGAGCTGTATTCGGCACTGGTAGGGCCATACCTTGAATACTGTATTTATCCCCTCACTACAAGAAAGACATTGAGCTGCTGGAGCACGTGCAAAGAAAAGCAACAAAGCTGGTAAAGTGTCTAGAGAACAAATTTTATGAGGAGCAGCTGAGGGAACTGGAGTTGTTTAGTTTGCAGAAAAGGAAACTGAGGGGAGACCTTATTGCTCCCTACAACTACCTGAAAGGAGATTTTAGTGAGGCAGAAGTTAGTCTCATCTTTCAATTAACAAGTGATACGGCAAGAGGAAATGAGCTCAAGTTGCACCAGGGGAGCCTTAGACTGTATATTATGAAAAAAGTTATTCACTGAATGGATTGTCAAGATTTGGAGCATACTGTTCAGGGAAGTAGTTGAGTCACCAGTCCTGGAGGTACTTAAAAGACCTGTAGATCTAGTAGTGCTCAGGAACATTATTTAGTGGTGAACCTCGCAGTGTTAGGTTTACAATTGGACTTGATCTTAAAGTTCTTCTCCAAGCAGAATGATTCTATGATTAGGAGTTGGCTCCCACCACCTATATCTCATTACTGGGAGGAGGAAAGAGGATTTGAAGCCCATTGATGCATGCTGGACCCTGACACATGGCGGCTTTTTTGACCCAGACAGGACTCGAACTTTTACCTCGCTGTAATCCCAAATTAAATGTTCTTGCTTTTGGCAGGTTTACAGATAGGCCACTATTCTTTATTACTGAAAACCGAATGTAGAAGATGTGACTGTATGATGCTACGACTTACATAAGTGTGAATCAGTTAGTCCTGATTATTATTTGGTCATGTAAAAACAATCCCCCTGTATCATAAACATGCAGATTCTTTTTAACTTCATCCAGATGTAGTTAAACTGCAGTTTTGGCTACCAGCTGTCCTTATTTGCTGTGTGAAAAAAGTTTCCTTGTGTTCAGAGTAGTACAGACAGCCCCTGTGATAACAGCAAGGGGGACCTGCCAGAAGACTGTTTCCCCAGACATTTAAGTTTCTTAACAGCAGGGATTAGTCTAAAAATATGGGATCAGACTCAGCTTCATGGACTGTGTGTAGGTGTATGTCTATTGAATGCACCTCAGATGTTTCCTGTAATCCTACAGGCAGAGAAATGGTGATCCAGACCTTGAATTTTCAGTTTAGTTTTTAATTAGGATAATCAAATCTATAAAAATACATTGAAAGATTTAGCCAACACCTTCCATTATAAATTCCTTCAGTACACTTGAATTTGATGACTCTTTGTCTTAACTTTACAAGATGTTTATATGCTGTATACAGGGTAGGTTTTGAACACAGTGGAACATCTTGATGTGACTGATAACTGAATCACAGAACCACAGATTCATCTAGGTTTGAAAAGACCCTCAAGAACATTGAGTCCAACCATTAGTCTAATATGACCAGCTGGTGGCTCAGATGACAATGAGTTTCAATGTTGACTAAAATCTAGTCAGATAGATCACTGTATTTCAATGAATAGAAGTCTCAATATAATTTTTTGATGACTTACAAAAATCACACTGTAAAATAAGTAACTGCCTACAAAAACACTGTTTTGAAATAGAAAGGATAGTGGAATTATCAAATATATAAATAAGAACAGATCAAATTTTTATAACTTCTCATTTAATACGTAAAGGGCTTTGTGGGCTCTTTTTCGTGGTCAGGAATTACGTAAAGAGCATTTCACAAAATTTTTGGGGAAGCTTATCAGTTAGTGCACAAAATCAGATTATTTTTGATTAATCTAAAAGTGATCTTGAAAAAAAATAGTTTATTCTTCAAAGATATGATTTATTCCACATACGGTGGTGTGATTAACAAGACCTGTTTCTCATAAAGAAGCACTGCTTCTTGAATAACAAATCTTCAAAAGAAAATCCAATGTACAGCATCCTTAATAAAATATTATACTGTAGTTCCTTTGAATAGCAAGCTGTTTAATAGAACTGAATAATTTTCACCATAGAGAGGGCAGTCATCAATTGCTCTCCTTGTTGAAGTTTCATAGTTTCAGCAGTGAATAATCAAACAGACCATTAAAAGTGGTGTTAATAATAACTATTTCAAAAGCTCATCTGAAAGGAGATAGTAATTCTGTGTGACTATCTGCTTTGTATGTGCCCTGATATCAATATACTGTGAAAACAGCATATGGCTTCTTTGATGGAAAGTAATGGAAAATGACAGACTGTTTGAAGATGTTGTGGTGCCAATTTCATGAATAATGCATTAGGGTAACAGGTATAATCAGTGCAGTTTAATAGTCTGCAGCCTCCAAAGATACAGCAGTGGCATACAAAGGAATTATCCTTGTACTAGGACCACCTGACACCTTTTTTTCCCCTTGACTTTATTTTATCAAGACTACACTGAAAGAAAGTCTTAAAAAGGCAAAGAGTCAGAACCAAAAATGATATGTTCTGAAAATTTTACAGGAAAAACATTCTTATGCGTGTCATTCATGAGTTGAACCCCTTTCTCATTTTGTAGGAATGACTTTATGTAATTTCAAATGGTGCAGCACATTGCATGCACACGAAAGGTATTTTTAAATTTAGTTATTTTTCTGTACCAAAAAATAAGAATAAAACTTATTTACAAATAATTTACAAAAATCTTCCTTGCAGAATGCTGGTAAAAGATTTTACATGAAGCGTGCACTGATTTATATATAATGATCATGGAAAAGATCTATGAAAGAGATTTACACTTAGGTGCGCATATTCCTCTTGGCACCTGAGTCTTACATTATAATGTCATGACTCACAGTAATGAATAGGAGCTAGGGTAAATTACTTGGGACAGAGGACTTCAGTCCTTGTACTTACAGCTTTACTGAAGAAAAGATGCCTATGTTCCTGATTTAGAAGTTCCATTTTCTACTTGACAAATGACATACAGTCACGTACGACCAGGTTTTATCTTTATGAATCTGTTATGTTTGCCATATATCTGCATCTGAAAAGCCGTCTCGACATATCTCACTTTTAAAAAAGTTCATTAGGGCTTTTGAAACAGCATTCCACAAGTCAGCTGGACAATGATCTGTAGCTTCATATATGTGTATTCAGATACATATACATCCTACAAATGAGGAGAAAACAAATGGAATCTAGGCTGACTTAATGTAGGAAATATTTTGGAAAAGTAAAGTAAGGTGATCAAATGGTTATAAAGTCAGTTGGCAAAAATAAGTTTTAATAGAACAAACTGTTCTGTGTTATGATAATCTCTTCTGTTCTTTCCACCCTTGCTTCATCACAGTTATAATTGCATGTATAATTACTGCATGTATAATTACTGCATGTAGTGCAGCTCTTAGCAGAACAACTATATGCAAAAATACATGTTAGGACCAAAATAGTATATTTCCACTTTTGCAGCTTCAGAATATCTAGGGTTTTTAACTATGAATACATAGCAATAAAGCACAAATAGTGTCAGCCATTATTAGAAGCATGATGGTTCTTATGCTGGAAGCATTTCTTATTCTTCTAGTTAGTAAATACCTAGTCTTTTAAAGAGTAGTATAATTGAACATGGAAAATAGAAGTTTCTGATTTCTATGATGTTCCTGGGAAATATATATTACACTTCCCACAATCCAGGAAATTTAGCATGCAGGAAAGATTAATTTTGTAACCACCTGCCTTTCATTGTACCTTTTTTTCTATAGAATGTGTAAACACCTTAGGAGCTTTCAGCTACCAAGATGGTTTGAATCAATCTTCCTACTAAAACCTCCCTTGTCAGTCCCATTTAATACTGAAGCCCACCCTATTTTTTGTAGGTCAGCCACTACTGGCAGAGTTGTAGCAGATTTTTGTTGTCATCAGAAATGAAAATAAAGCAAATAAACAGAAGATAAACTGAATCATTTCCCTATCTATTGTATTGGTTCAACATATTTAAAAAATACTTCAAAAATGTATCAATTGCCTGCACTTACTAAAATGATACCAAATAAATGCCCAGCCTATACCTTATCAGTTAGCACTTTAATGGTGTCACAGTGGCATAAAATAGGTGCAGTGACTAGTTGGCACAAGAACAGCTGGTAAAAGTTTATTATCATCCATTTAGTATTCATATTTATTTAGCATGCCCTCTATATACTGTGCATGACTCTCAGCAGAAAAAAATACAAATGCAAAGAACTATCTAAGGCCTTTCATGGGATCACACGGAGTTAAATATGAGATTCTGGAAGGTCAAGTTTAAGCATTGGGTCAAGCTGCATCAGTTTACTTGTGCAACAGATCAAAAGCCATTATGAAATAGCCACTTCATTTTAGAGTCAGAGGATGTGATAAGAGAAAACACTTTTCCTAGGACAACCCTAAATTGGTCAGTTACTTTTTGGAGATACTGTTGTGTGCAGAAATGGCTATTGAATCTGTATTGTTTTGTTAGTTTAGAATGATTAGCAATGAGAGAAATAATTCCATGCACATAGGACTGCATTAGAAAACTCTCGTAAAAAAAAAGATGTATGCCAGTTCAAAACACTGTTATATAAAGTTCTAGCCATAAATAACAACAGAGAAGAACACAGATGCCTTCGGATTGCTGAAGATTTACAAACACAGTAGTATTCCCTGCTGTCAAGTGACTACTGAGCTGTGCATGCAAACTTGTTCTTATGATGTAGACTTTGCTGAGTCATGATGTCAGTTAGAGCCTACCTCAAAAATTGTCATTCTGAGATGGTGGGATCATAAACCACCAAGAGTGGTTCTTCAACTCTGCCTCTCTACACGGAAACCAACAACTGTAAGCAGAATCTACAAAACAGAACTGGTACAGGGATTAGTACTCTTTTAACAACAAGCTTATGACAATTCAGTGCAAGGATTAACAGTTCATAGGCAACTTAATTGTTGTCAGAACAACTAGCAATAATTTCGAGCACTGAGAGGCAAAAGTTTGCACAAGAGGCCAGCACAGAGTTCTCCAGTAGAGCTGATCAACCAGCTGGTTCCAGTGGCTCTTACACACACACAAACACACACACACACTAACAATGGCTTCAGCAGTAAATCAAATCCTGATGTAAATCAAAGAGTCTCTTCAGGAAACTGTATCTCATGCAATCTGAAATATCTCTGGTATTTTTCTCTCTGGGCAACTCAATAGTCCTCCAGAAATGGGAAATACTGTTATCTGCTCTATTAAGCATCCTTAATTAGTTATTGCCTTATTTTAGTGTCCTTTTTTGGGGCTTTACCATCTCACTTCTGTGTTCCAAGGCAGACACAGGACAGATGCCCTGACTATCTTCTCTTTCCAATTTCTCCTACCGCAGGGAGGAGATTGGGTGGGAAGAATAGTGCAGCAGTTCCTTTATTACCAGAAAGATATGTGGAGAGATGAAAAGCCTTAAAGATCTGTGAAGACACAATGAATGGCTCTGTTGCTTGTACAACAGCCTCTCCACAGCCCCCTGACTTTCAAGGGCAAAGATTTCTGTAAGGAGTGCAGATATAGACTCATTCTTTTGTTGACCATCTCCAGGGATGTCTGAATAAGAACTGTGAATAGGATGATTCATCATCTGATGAATATCCCTTATGCTTTTCTTCTCACAGTGGTACACAGACCACAGCTGCAGGAGCAGCACAAGAAGGCTAAGCTGCCAAAGAGTTTCCAGCAAAGAGCGGATTTAATGAGAGGGGGTTGCATAACGCGAAGGAGAGTGATGCCAAAGAAAGATAGCTGAGATGCCGTGTGGAAACGTTAGTGTCTCACTAGCCTTGACTGAGTGAAGAGGGAATCAAGAACTGTCTTCAGAGTGGTGGGAAAGGCCTTTGAGTACTATAATTTGTCATATTGGAGACAAGGAGAGTCTACATATACCAGATCTGTGGAATACAGCTTGGTATAATTGCCCTTGGAAAATTTAGTTCCTCCTACACACTTGTCATCCAACATCAATGCTAAGCAAACTGTTCTAATAGACTTAAACCTATGAAGTGGATTTCTGGCACAATTTGAGACAAATTATGGCACTGTGTCCTTGATACATCCCCAAAAAAGTATGAGAAAGCCAAACGTTTAGCAGGATGGGCCTTTTGTACTGGTATGGAATAAGCCATTGATAAGTCTCAGGTTTCTTGTCAGGCTAGGAGGAAAAGTGACCTGGACTTGCAGTATCTACCTCCTCAACAGGATGCTATCCAGAAGATGACAGTTGAGCATGGACAGTGGATCAATGACTGGTGACCCACTGAAGCAAGTGTGGTCTGCCTTCACAATTGGAAATGTTTGTTTTTTCTTAAACTAGAAGTAGCTTTTACAATCTTTCCTCTCTCACCTCACAGCTGACTGTTAAGAAAACACCCTCAAATCACAAATCTTTCATCTCTCTATTGACAGGTCATGACAAGAATTATATCTAATTGAGTGATTTCCACTTCGGCAAAAAAAGAAGACAGAAGTACTTCTATTTTTTCATGTTTTGTTTTCCAGGTTGTTTTTTCTTTGGTTGGTTGGTTGAGGGGGGAGGTGTAAGTGGAGAGATAAAGGAAAGAGGTGGGAACAAAGGAGGAACACATTAAATCCAAAAACATAACGTAAGGTGGACTATGCATATATATAATACATGGTTTGCAAGCATGTTTTTTGACATTTTTGTTTCTCAAAAATGTTTCTCAAAAATGTAATTCATTATAAACTTTCTTTCTATGGATTAGTGTAGGTACTGATCACGCAACTCTAGTTTCAAATTTTGAGGGAAAAAAAAGAAATATAACTTTTATGACCCTACTTACCATTCCTCTTCTCCTGATACATAAATTTATCTTGCTAAGGGACTACGCACTTTTACTTACACATCATCTCACCGTAATGTTCATTATTGGCTGAATTATGTGCTTTGACTTGGGAATTTCACAGAATTACTAGGCTTGGCAATACTGAGATTGTCATAAATGGGGAAAAGTACCTAAATGTCCTTTGGAGAAAAATTATAAGAGAAGCAGGCAAATTACTTCAGGGTTATATGGATTGCAAAAAAAGTATCAAAGAGGACAGTAGACCAGATGAAGTAAGACATAGAAATGGGTGTAAGAGGATGCTAAAAATCCCTTGGTATAAAAGAGTCAACCAATGGCTCTTCTAGTATAACTCTCAGCAGTCTACTCCAGGAAAAAGTTGGCACAATATGACCCCAGTTTCCAAGGAAAGTCTGAAGTCTTACTTCAGCCAGACCTATGTGTTAATCATTATAAATAGGTTCCTGTAAATAATGTAATTCTTCCCCTGTTTTCTGGAAAGCAGAAGAGCTCAGAGTACAAAACTGCATTACAGCACACTTTGCAATTATCGCACTAAAGATTTACCATCAAAGTCTGGAGAAAATTAACATGATGGGGTTGTTGTTGTTTTTTTCTTTGGGTTTTTGCCACAGAAGTTGTATTTGTAATCTTGTCTTTGATAGCCAGAGAAAATTCATCTTGAAAAGACACTAGTTGGAAATAATTTCACTGCATAAAGACTCCAATTTTTAATACTATTAATTTAGAGTATAAACAGGATATTGCCACACTCTAAACTTTTAAAATGCATCACTTTGAGAAACAGAGGAAGATGTATGTATGGTGCCTCTTTATTTTACTTTTTTTTTAAAAAGTCAAAACTATCTAACTATCATGAATGCTCTAATTCAGTTTTACTTCTAAATCACCAGATGCATCATTTTCTGTAAATTTCTGTGGTGATGAATTCTCCCTATCCTACCTGTTGTCCTCTGTTACAACAAGCACTTGCAAGAGGTACCAAAATAACAAGGACAATCAACAGATGATGAACATCAGCGCTTCTTTTACTTTCTGTTCTTTGACGGAGTTTCACTCACAAGAGCTCTATCACGATGGAGGTCAATACCACTGGAGTTGCAATTCTGAAGAAAATGGCATTATATTGGGATGTATATGATCTATCAAATCCCTTTTGTTTGAAGAAGTAGAAGATCTGGCATGTAGACAAGATTTTCAGGCTTTTTCTTTTCACCCTTCTTTTTCTCCTTTTTTTCTATATAAGAAATAGAATGAAAAATTATTTCTCGTTGATGCTATACATGCAGGATGCTCAGTTCAACCTGATTTTAACTCATATGCTCTATTACCAGTTCTCTTTATTAGCATCCAGCCTACGGGTGTTCCAAACTCAACACAATTCTGCATAGATCCCGGAACTTTTCAGATCCTCAGACCCTTCGTGAAAATTCTGTATTTTCAGGATTTTTGTTTGTATGGTAAATTGATAAAGAAAGATGGGTTGTTCATTCCTTTATTGTCCAACAATGTACATTCAGGCAGGATCTGCTTCTCCCACTAATGTTAACTAATTCATATATAACTAATGGTACTGTAGTAATGCTCATTTAACATGCTGAATTAAATAATGTATATATGTACCATGATTTAAAAGGGCAGGAATTATCAAAAATCATAAGAGAACTGTTTGTCTATATGTGGACACTCAGAGAGAGGGTTAAAAAAGAGTAACTGAACTATTTAGCAGCTAATAGCTATCTGAATCCACACCTTCTTGAATAAGAAGAGGAGGGATCACACTTACGAGTTTATTTTATTCTGACATAGAGAGTTCCTTGTTTTAATATTTCAGTTAATACAATTTCCCTTCTATTATCATTAGTTATTGCAAGTCCCTGTGTTTTGAAAGGTCTGTTAAGAAACATCATTACAAAAACATTTCAACAAGCTACCTATTTAAGCTTGTCTTAGGATTTTTAACACTTCTTTATAATATGAAGTATGCTATTGATATAAAATAATAAAGACTTATTTTTGATCAAACAACATAAATGTTGCTGAAATATTAACATTACCTTGTATTTATATTTGCAAGCAGCATTATTACCGCTGTGTTTTTGTTGGCTCAGTAAAAATAGCCAATAGACACAGTATTATATTTAATGACTTCATGTTCACAATTCTGTTTACAATACAAAAATCATATATAAATTGGAACACTTAAATCTATGGGCAGCACTCTCTATAGGTATGAGTAATTAAGCTGCAAAGCTAGTGTACAGATTTGTTTCCCATTCCAAACCTAATACTAACAAATGAATCTGCACAAAACCTGTGCTGTTCGTCAAAACTGTAAGCAGATTTATTGCTTTGCATGAGAATTTTCCTATGTAGAACCATCATGACAAAAGACACTCCACAAATATAGCATAATTTATTTGTAAACTACAGAGCAACTATTTTTAATTAAGCAGTTTTACACGCATGCAATGAATCCAATAGATGCATATTTGCTCCATTACAATAATACTGCTTTGGTAGGTGCCAACTCTAAAAAACAACAAAAGTAGAATTGGATTTATTTATTTATTTTTTTTTCTGGACTATTATTTATTCTTAATATTGACAGCCCACATTGTGTTATAATACTAAAATATTTACCTGGGAATATCCATAAATCAGTATGCACAACCATAAATGCAATCATTTAATTACAAAAATGTCAAAATCTGTTTGATTGAATTTTTTATGGACCATAATACAGTCAGAATTAACCTGAAATTTCATAAAGTGTTAGACACTGGATGATGCAGAGTTCCTGCTGCTATTATTTCAATATTTCTGGTTAATTATTTCTGTCATTATCAGTGTTCATTTCAGATTTTGATTGTAAATAGGCAGATCAAATGAAGACTAGGTCACGTTGCAAGCTTTCTATGAATATAAAGCTGTTTATATAAAATGCTGGAAACTCTGAAGCAAACTCAATACATCTGAAATTATTTGTTCAGTTGCATTTTTTCTCCTAGAATGCTATCATCATTAAATGCATATGACATAAATTTAAGAATTTTTATGTATTTACAAATAGTGTATATTTATATGTTATTGTTTTTTAATTTAAAGCATGAAGTTGAGTGACTGTCTTGAAAGCTACTTTCTTTCAATTTTTACTCCAAGACACTATCTTTTTTTCTTTCAAGAGCAATATCTGTTGCAGCGCTACAGACTGGGGGAAGAATGGCTGGAGAGCTGCACAGAAGAGAAGGACCTGGGGGTGCTGGTTGACAGCCGACTGAACATGAGGCAGCAGTGTGCCCAGGTGGCCAAGAAGGCCAATGGCATCTTGGCTTGTATCAGAAATGGGGTCACCAGCAGGTCCAGGGAGGTTATTCTCCCTCTGTACTCGGCACTGGTGAGACCGCACCTCGAATACTGTGTTCAGTTCTGGGCCCCTCACCACAAGAAGGATGTTGAGGCTCTGGAGCGTGTCCAGAGAAGAGCAACAAAGCTGGTGAGGGGGCTGGAGAACAAGTCTTATGAGGAGCGGCTGAGAGAGCTGGGGTTGTTTAGCCTTGAGAAGAGGAGGCTGAGGGGAGACCTTATTACTCTCTACAACTACCTGAAAGGAGGTTGTGGAGAGGAGGGAGCTGGCCTCTTCTCCCAAGTGACAGGGGACAGGACTAGAGGGAATGGCCTGAAGCTCCGTCAGGGGAGGTTCAGGTTGGATATCAGAAAAAAATTCTTCACAGTAAGAGTCATTGGGTACTGGAACAGGCTGCCCAGGGAGGTGGTCGAGTCGCCTTCCCTGGAGGTGTTTAAGGAACGGGTGGATGAAGTACTTAGGGACATGGTTTAGGGAGTGTTAGGAACGGTTGGACTCGATGATCCAATGGGTCCTTTCCAACCTTGTGATTCTGTGATTCTGTGATTCTGTGATCCCATTCCTTTTGGATAATATATAATTGAAATAATGATTAAGGGTACAATGCAGTTGATATCTTTAGTTAAAAATTTGACTAAATATAAATAGATGTTTCATGGTATGCAGATGCACCCAGAAAAATAAAACACTATTCAGTATATGTCCTGAAAATGATGAATACTGCCATAGCTGGGAATAAATCAGAACACTGTTCAATAAAGCATCAGTGGTGGTGTTATAGCTGCCCCAAAATGACATGATCCAGTGAAGTTCATTCCCAAAATAATTTATTCACTGCTTTTTACTACAAGCAACATATGAAAGACCAAGAAATAAGAATTAAGGACAGCCGTGAACATCACCTTTCTGTTTAATTGCAATTCTGTGTTCGTCAATGAGTCTGTAGATCAATGATTTTGTTTGTTCATGCAGTAGAAAAAGAGGCATCAGTAATGCTGAACATCAAAGGCATTAGCTACACTGAATAAGTCTAAATAGTGTAGAGTGGGTGGTACCAGTCTCTTTTGCCCCATAACCAAAGATTAATTTACTGCTCAGGAAATACTGCATATTGTGAAACTCTCAGTTTAGGTACTTTTGTTCACAATATGAAGAACAGACTTCACTCACAGGTTTTCTGGGTTTTTGTAAGGTGTAGATAATTTTCAACACTCTTGCAAACATACCTAAAAAGTAATCTGAGTTTATTTCTCATTCATTGCTAACTACTTGTGCCATAATAAACTAGCATCTGTTCATTACCTAGAATATAGTTAATATAGACTATGGAAAACTATTTGCCAATTTGTTGATCTCTGGCAACCTGATCAGGATGGGATTTTTTTGACCTAAGAAGGTCTTCACTCTCCAATACACTAAATATGAAAGTGGTTTACTTTCATTGTGGGGAGGGGAGTGTTTTGGTTGTTGTTGTTTTTATTTTCTTTTTAAAAAAAAGCAAATGAAACTCTAGTAAAGGTAACATTTGTATATTTAGTGTTTTAAAAGGACCATCTGATAATCCATACCATCAAACTACTTTGAGAATTAAACAGTTACATTATGAGAGATGTCTTTGAAAGCTGAGAGGGTAATTGCAGGATATTGAATCAAAATAATAGTATTTCCACTTTACAGAAGTCAGAGCAACTTCACAATTCAGTTTGTGACATTATATTCGTACGAACTTCTTTCCTGTCCAATCAACAAATAGATCTTTTGGGTTCAGATTTTAAATGTCTAAAAATAAAAATATGGATGCAGAATCCCTTATTTGTGGTTTCTTTCAAATTCATAAATATTGTGATAACTTTGTAGAAAAATAATAGTAATAACTTCAGAACTCTTTCAGGTCACAGGTGCATTTACAGCCTCTTGTCTAAATGGACAAGGAAATGTCAATTACAGAGGCATATGTAACCTTATTTTTCACTCTCTGAGTGTGCTATGCTGCAGGAATTCCATCCTGTTTACATTTGTGTCATATTAAAACAAATGCATTAGCTTAAAATGCCCACAGAAATAAAGACTTAACTGCATTAAATGCAGGCTAAACTATATTATTCTCATTTTAACAGGTAATATATTTTAAGATGTAGTAGTATACATTGAACATTAACTAAGATATTACTAGTGCAAATTTGACCCATTTAGAATATAAAGTCCTTGAAATACTAGCAGAAACTCTAGAGGATGCACAATTAGCAGATACATTTGATAGTATAATTGTTTTTACTATAGCTTTAGTACACTCCTAGTGCACATAATTAAGTGCCAATTATCAGCTTAGACTAGCAAAGTTGAAGAAAGATATTAGGAAGAAAACAGAATAATAAAGATTACTTTTAACTGTCACCTTGAGGCATCCTTGCGTTTAATAGCAAAGCAGATGGGCAAGTGGGTGTAAGTATGTCTAAAATGAGTATATATAAAACTTATTTTTATGAACCAGTCCATTAAAGTCATATATTCTGCCCCACCCCACCCACCTCTCCCACCCCCCACCCCTGTCATCCATCCTCTGCCCCCAAAATTTAGGTTAACTACACTGGAACTGAAAAAGACACATATATGTCAAATATATATATGTGTATATACACATACATACACTGAGCTCAAAATCTGCCCTTTTAGCATTTTATTGTAATATTCTGCACCTATGTACCTAAACTTGTTATATTCCAGAAGGTATGCCATCAAGCTTAATGCTCACTTCTATGAATACATCAGCATAGGACACGACAGAGATTTTAAACAGTAACTTCAGCTTCATTGCTTCTCAACTCCAGTGTTTTATTTGCAGCCTCAACACTACTCTTTTAGCACAGTCGTTGAGAAATACCATGATAGTATTTCTGAATTGTTTAATTTCAGTCCATTCCTCCTCAATAGTTCATTTTAATTCTCAAAAGGCTATGTCTCCTTCTGAGACAGAATTTATTTCTTTTACCCAAAATAGATTTCTTAATATTTCCCACTTGAAGTGGTCAGGGAGTAGGAAAACTGAACTATTTCATTGAGCCTCTGAGTGTCTAATAATTAATTGGAAACATTATAAAAGTGTTAAGGCTAATGAAGCTTCACAGGAAAGGTGAACTGAAGATGAAAAAGAGAAAGGAATTGCAAATGACAGAATCCATCACTGCCAGAGCTGGTTTTACTCCGGAAACGTAGACTGAATGAGTTCAAATCAGAGTAAGAAAATGAAGATGGCTAAAGATGAAAGAATGGCTAACATTGAAAGAGTTAACTTGACCCTTAAAAAATGGGAAAAGAACTAAAACTTTAAACATGAGAAAAATGTTTTCTTCTGAGATGGAGAATGACCTGATTCAAATTGAGCCATCTGATGCTCTTGTTTTTTCTCTTTGTTTCCAGTTATCACTTTTAGTTTGATTTGATCACAACAGAAGCAAGTGGCAGGAAGTGTGGTCTATCAAGCAAATAAATTAGTCTATTTCAAACTCTGACAGATATATAGGGAACAGAGTTCTGAGAATTAGTGTCAGGTGGTCTTTAGAAATTTAGTGAAAGAACAGAAGAGTGGTTTTCTTTGTAACAAGGAAGGAATTGAATTGGAGAATCAATCAATTACATTGTTGCAAAACAAAACCCAATAATTAGCTAAGTTTCTTTCCATTATGTTTAACTTGTCCTTCTAAAATTACCATACTCAGCTAAATATCATAAAAGTAAACATAAATAATGAAAAGCAATTAGTAAGATCCTCTATGTAGGATTTGTTACAATTGTCTCATGACATAAGAGCTAAACTTCAGGCAGCGAGAGAAATGAAAAGATACAACAGCTCATCAGTGAAGAAAATAAACCTTTTGACTACACATAAAATATAACAGTAAAATAGCTTTTTGTAAAATATTTTATATAACATAGTTATCAACAATGAAATAAACTGATCTGATAAGACATAAGGTGACCTAAAATACATTCCAGCTTTATTTGGAGAGGAAACAAAAGAATAAATCACAAAAATCCCAGACACTTACAGCTTAATAAATGTGGAACAGAGAACAGAGCATTTCTGCCTTTTATTTTCCCCACTCTGTCTCTCTCTGATATTGTTTGGACTATTTAGACAGTTATTTTCAAATAACATTATTTTAAGTTGTAACTATTGGAATTGTAGCTACTGGAATTTTAAGGTGTTGGAATTTTAGGTTATTGGCTTTAAAAAATCTGGAAATGACTAAAAATTTAAGCACAGATGATTTTTGAGTTTTCTTCATATTTACATTTAAAAAAAATCTTTAAAATTAACTATAAAAAATGCATAATATAAAAGAAAAGTTATGCAAGAGAGAAACTAATCACAAACATCTCCAGTTTTCTGAAGGTGGTATTTTCCAGCCCCAGGGCATTCTCGCGGAATCAGTGGAAGGCTAGCAGGGAAGTCCTTTGAATGTTAATCTTACCGGCACTTGCAGAGCATGTGCAAAGCATGCTAAGACTACTTCAAGAGTATCTATCCAGTTATCTCATTTTACTAATTTGTAATGGAGAATATGGCTCCCCTTTATAAGAAATAAATATTTTCACCAGAACTGAGACTAAACTGAAGGTGTTTTACACTAACAGGCCTAGTTAAATAATGAAAAGATTGTTCATGTAAGTGAATTACTCTTCATGAAAAGGAAACTGGATCTTGCTAAGGATTTTCTTTAAGAAACACAAAATCAGGAAGAATATTTTTCATCATAGATCTTATCCCTAAAACTGCAGACAGTCAGAGAGATTAGGTGCCCAGGTCTATCCATTGACGCACTTCAGAGTTCACTGTATGACAGAAAGATGATTAACATTGTAGTTTTCAAAAGCTGTTATAGTTCTTGCTTACGTTGTGTACCCAGATTGGTCCTGGACACAAAAGAGGTGGGATGAGGGGAAAACTAATTTGCAGCTGTGCTGAAATAGAATGTGCAATGTCGTGTCAGTGCTGTTCTAGGATTCTGTATGCTTCTCAGATGTTAGAAGATTAATGTAACCATTCAAGTCTAGGAGGAGAAATGAGAAAATTTACACTATAGTCCTTCATATTAGAAGCTATGAAATGTTCTTGTTCTCTAACAAATTAATATAAAATATAGGATCATCAAATCACAGAATGGTTTGGCTTGAAAAACATATTTAAAGGTCATCTAGTCCATCCTACCTGCCATGGGCATGGACATCCTCAACTAGATCAGGTTGCTCGAAGCCTCATCCAACCTGACCTTGAGCACTTCCAGTCACAGAGCATCCACAGCTTCTCTGGGTAACTTGTTTCTGTGTCTCACCACACTCATCATAAAAAATTTCTTCCATATATCCAATACAAATCTAACCTCTTTCAATTTGAAATCATTGCCCTTGTCATGTCACTACAGGCCCTAGTAAGAAGTCTTTCTCCATCTTTCTTATAAACTCCCTTTCTAGCTGGGAGGCCTGCAATAACGTCTCTTCAGAGCCTCTCCAGGCTCAACAACTCCAACTCTTTCAGCCTTTCTTCATAGCAAAGGCGTTCCTTCTCTCTGATTGTATCCCTGGTTTCACTGCTTTTGCACTTTCTTCTTACATTTTAGTTTGATCAAGAGCTCCTCACTCAGTCATACTTATCTCCTGCTTTCGTTGCCCACGTTTGTTCTCTAAAAAAATATTTTCTTAAAGACATGCCAGCTCTGTTCATCTCCTTCTTCCCTGAGGACAGTTTCCCAGGGACTTCTATAAACTAATCTCTTAAACAACTAAAAGCTAACTTTCCTAAAACTCAGGGTCCTGACTCTAATCTTCTCATGTCCCATACCCCTCAGGACTGTAAATTCCACCAGGACATCATCACTGCAGCTCAGTCTACCATCAGTCTTGACATTGCTTGACATTAGTTATCCCGTGTTGATGAGCAACAAGTCTAATAACACCTCTCTTCTGGTCAGGCTGCCTATCACCTTGATTAAAAAATTGTTCTTAACTCTCTCCAAGAGTCTTCTGGACTGTTTACTAACTCCTATGATGCTTTCCCAAAAGACGTCAGGGTGATTTAAGTCCTCCAGCAGGATCAGAGCTTTTGAATGTGATGCTTCCTGTAGCTGAAGTATGAAGACTTTGCCAACATCCTTGCTTGACTGAGTGGCCAGTACACAGTACACCAACCATGAGATACCCATTTTTCGCTCGGTCCCTAATTTTTACCTATCAGCTCTCAACCTGTTCATCACTATTTTTCAAAGATAGCTCTGTGCAGTCCATCCACTTATTTTTTTACATACAAGGTAACCCCATCACTTTTTCTTCCTTCCCTGTCCTTTCTGAACTGTTTATTGCAATCAATTGGAATGCTCCAGTCACGTGATTCATTACATAAAATCTCAATTATAGAGTTTATATTGTAATTTTCCATCTTCACGGTCCTCCTGCTTGCTACCCATGCTGTATGCATTGGCACAGAGGCGCTTCAGCTGAGCTATCAAATGTGTCACCTTTTACAATGAACATGCCCTGATTTCTTTGAGACATTTCACAAGTGTTTCCCCATTCATTCCTAACACATCCTGTTAATTGAATATTGACTAATGGAATCACAGAATGCTTTGGGTTACAAGGGACCTTCCAGTTCCAACCCTTCTGCCATAGGCAAGGACACCTTCCACTATATCAGGTTGCTCATAGCCTCATCCAGCCTTGTCTTGAACACCTCCAGAGACAGAATATCCACAGGTTCTCTGGGCAAACTTTCCCAGTGCCTCATAACCCTCGTAGGAAAAAATGCCTTCTAATATCTAATCTAAATTTACCCTCTTTCAGCTTCCAACCATTACTCCTTATCCTATTGCTACACCCCCTTATAAAGAGTCCTTCCCTAGCTTTCCTGTAGGCCCACTTGAAGGAAGACTGCTATAAGATCTCTCCAGAGACTTCTCTTCTCTGGGTTGAACAAGCCCAACTCTCTCAGTCTGTCCTTGTATGGGAATGCTCTCTGATTATCTTTGTGGTCCTCCTTTGGACTTACTCTAGCAGGGCCAAATCCTTCCTGTGCTGACGGCTCTAGAACTGAATGCAGTACTCTAGGTAAGGTGTGATGAGAGTGGAATATAGAGGGAGAAGTGCCTCCTTCAAATTACTACTTAGACTTCTTTTGATGTAGCCCAGGATACAATTGGCTTTTTAGCTGCAAATGCACATTGCCGGCTCATATTGAGCTCCTCATCCACCAGCACCCTCAAGTTCTTCTCTTCAGCACTATTCTCAATCCATTCTCCTCTCAGTCTGTAGTTGTTGCTTGGGATTGTCCCAACCCAGGTGCAGGACCTTATAGTTGCCCTTGTTGAACCTCATGAGGTTCATACAGGTGCATCTCTAAAGTCTGTTAAGGTTCCTATGCATAGCATCCCTTCCCTCCAGTGTGTTGACTGTGCTGCATAGTTTGGTGTTGTAGTCAAACTTGCTGAGGGTGCACTTGATCCCATAGTCCCTACCTGGGACAAAGATGTTAAACAACACCAGTCCCCATACTGACCCCTGAGGAACATCAGTCATTGTTGGTTTCAACTTGGACATTGAGCCACTGACCACAACCCTTTGAGTGTAACCATCCTGTCTATTCCTCACCCAATGAGTGGTTAATCCACCAAATCTATATCTCTCCAATTTAGAGCTCTTCAAAGGCCTGAAAAAATATAATTTGTGTAAAACAAGAACAGCAGACATCAAAATATTTACTAATGTTCTTCGCGCCTGTAGCAGCAAGGATCTTCAATGATCACGTTATGAAGAACTACTTAGTATTTCTTCTTCCAGAGTTCTAAGCCTCCAGGTGGAGTTATCTGGTATTAAGTAGCTTACAAGAAAGCAAGATTATCATGAACATACTTTGCATGTGAGATAGAGAGGCTTGGCAATCTAAAGAAGAACTTGAGTGCTCAGATCAAATTCATTATCAGTTCTGGAAAAACAGAGGAATTTATATGCACCCTGCTCTTAGCATTCATAAAGAAATATTTCATTGGTCTCTCTACAAAATTGTGGCTTTCACAGTTTAAAACTTAGGAAGCAAACTGATCTAACTGACACTTAAAAAAATATATTTTTATCGTTTTTTAAATGCTTTATTCTGAAATTCAGAACAGATTAAAGTTCAATTGCTTTTCTTTCTTTTGTTATTTCAGATGATTATTTCCATAGAACTTCTTAAACTGAATGTGTAAGTTTTACCGTGAGATCTTTGGCAATAAAAGCACTGTTTTCAGTGAGGCACAGACTATTTTTGTTGTGCTTTCCAACATGAAGGCAAAGATCTGTCCTAAGTAGAAAACCACCTATCAGAAGCAGTACAATACACCTAAACAAGAACTCCTACACTTTCCTTAAAGGGCATTTTTCTTTCTTGAAAACTAATTTAAATTATCACATTCAATTAAAATTAATACTTTTTACCATAAGCCCATGTTATGAAAACATGCCTTAGGCTCATTCATGAATATATTTCATAATACATTTTTCCTTACTTATGTTCATTTGAATTTCATACTATGCTTGCAAGCATATAACTTACAATCAAATTCTAATGTTCTTGCATATAAGGATTCATCTTTAACTCTTAGATTACTAATTCACATAGTAAGCAATTTCATATCCTCCACCAAAACCGGTTGTTACTAATGCAATTCGTGGTGGCAGAATATAGCTTTCCTTCTGCCATTTTCAGTAAACATAGAGATGGTTAAAAATACTGTTGGTTAAAACAATTTTTTCATATAAAGTATAGTGGAATGTATAACTTATTTTTTCTTTATGGGACTGGAGAGTTAAGCAGTTTTAATTTAAAAGAGAATAAATGTCATAACTTCTATTTCTCTACTGGCAGATGCCCAGAAATTAGTGGGTCATGTTTAAAAATGTGTATTTCACTAGCTTTTTTAGAAACATGTATTTTACTCTTTATGAACTTATCTGAAATGGCATTGCATAGTGTAAACTCTTCTCTTTTGAATATAATTCTACAATTTCTAGTCAGAGTTGGCTTTTTTTTTTCTCCTTTGGATTTCTTTCAGGTATAAGTATATAGGATATTTTTGCATAGATATATCATGTTTATTTTAATGTATATTCAGGAGCAAATTATCATAAGCTCTTAGTGTCACAAGATGAACTGCATAAGCATTTAGTTTACAAAAAAAAGATATTTGAGCTCATGATGATTTGCATAAGCAAAGAATAGTTGTCCTGTGAATTGATTCTGTATTGTTCTGTGTGTAATAAAAATAATTGATAGTTCCTTTAACCATTTTTTCTTTCTATACAGAAGATTTATCAAAAAGACCCATGAAAGTTCAAGAGAATCAGAAGTGTCTGCACAATCAGAATTGTCTATACATTGTTACATTGTGTAGGTAGACATTATGCATAACAGAGAGATTTTGGATAGAATTGAACTACAGCCATGCTTCAAAAACTACTGGGAAGTTCTATGAGGTTATGTAATAGATAAAAAAAAATAAAAATCTTTCTGAGCAGTGTTGTCTTAGACTTGCAACAATTGCGAAGCTGAATGTTGCTTGAACTGCTTATACATTTTCATTGTTACATTTTACATACTGATCCTAGGTGGTAATATTTGTTTCTCAGTTGTCAAGAAAGATGAAAACTGTGTGCCTGTTAAGGAAAATATTTCTGGGGAGTCCATATGGTCTGGTTCAGTTCACACATTTCAAACTTCATTTCCTTTTACTCCCATGAGTCAATAGACTCATAATTGCAGGCACACAGTAAAGTGCTTATGAGGAGTAACACTGGCTATACAAAAGTTCTCAAAAACTTTCCACCTATGCATTGTTAAAACCTACCATGTATATTCAGACCCCTACAGTTACATCTGTGCTGCCACAAGAGTGAGTCATATACCTCCTGAGGAAATTCTGGAAGATTAATGGAGCCCTCCTGCTGTGGAAGGATACTGAGAGAAAGGGATCTTTTAGATGCTAGTCCTTATGTTTATTGTTTGAGGTATGATTTCACATTTCATTGTCAGGTTGGCTACAAGACAACGTGGGTTTTTAAGGGGCCTAGTCAACTGGAGTGACCTGCATTCACATATGTGATATCATCTGTGAACTATATTGCAACTTTCTTTGCATTATTCACTGCATTCATTATACTGCAGGATGCATAAATGTTTCTGTCTGTCTACCTGAATAAACTAGCAGAATAATAATTCATTTTCAGTTTCACAAATGCAGCTCAATTGTACGTGGTTTATCATCTCAGTTCATTTTACACAGGACTTTCTTACGAACTAAATGCCACTTAATAATGGGCAATATAATGGTGAGAAAAAGTGGAATGAAAGGTTGGTTCTCAACATTAATTTCAGGCCCCACTTCAATAAAAGCCTCTTAGATAATTCACTTGGTTTTAGTTAAAATCTTTTGATTTCCTATGTTGGTTTTATCACAAGTTATAAGTGCTCTTCAACTTGACAGCCTACTTGAGTGGCATTCTTGGACACTGGATTTTTCTACAGCATATAGTACAAGAAATTATATTGAAATATTTCTTTTTCTTGAAAATTATTGTTTGGCTGTGATTTATCCTGTCTATAACTTCTGCTTGATTGGACTACAGGATCAAACTAGGGGCTATTTTCTTACTATTTGAAACTAATTCTTACTCTTCCTGTAAAAATTAATTCTAATTTTAAAAGGCTGTGCTGAGAGAATATTGATAGTATTAAGAATAGCTGCTGTAGAAGTTCTTTTTGGTATAACATTTTCCCTATGTTACCCATCACTTCATTTCCAATAGTCTGAATGCAAACATAACTGAATCTTTAAAACCATGTTAAAAACAATGAGTCTTTTGAATCTATACTAATTTCTTCACAGAAATGACTAGAAATATGAGGCATAAAGAGTAGAGGACAGGTAAGATACACTGGAAAAAGATACATAGTTTAACAGTATATGTAGTTAAAAAATATATATTCTTCCTCTAGTGTATATGCAATTTCTTTTTTAATTAATACTTTACTATTTTACTGATAAAGAAAGCAAAATTAAAGCCATAGTTGCAATCCTGTGTAATACAGAAGATTCCTGTGAAGGTCTATGCAGAGCTGCTCGGAAATATTTTGACATGGTGGAATATTTCACTTAAATAATCTGCTGTAAGGATTAAATAGATACAAATATAATGTTTAATTTAATTTTATTTCATCTTGGATATCAGTAACACTGATACAGAGGTTTTGCTGTTTCCTTACACTATACTTCCAACACTCATTAATTAGTACTACTTGCATCTGTCTATTACTGCAGTGTTTCAAAACTATTTTTTCTGATGAATTGCCTAAATCATTAATGTTATTATCTGCATTTAACTTCAGAACTTCTTGGTTTTGTTAGGCAAAGATTATTTCACTATATCAAAGTTGTAATGGTAGTATCTCACAAAAATATCTTGTTATGTTTTATGTAATTCTTATTGAAGTTCAAACAGATTACGCATTGACATGTTGACTTAACCATGATGGTGTTCCATCGGCCAAAAGACACTTAGTAAATTTCATTTAAAAGCTAGCTGCAAACTGAAGCATTAATGTTTATTCAAAAAATTGGTAGGCAATTGATTTCTTTGTGTTCCGTAGCCCTTTAGTGTGAAAGATTTGAAATATTTTTTTTCTCATTTTATTGCCATTAAAATGATGGGAAACGGGTCATGTTTGTAACATTAACTCCTTCACACAGAATGCCATTAGCTGAAATGATCTATGAATACATTCAGTTGTACAGAATGATACAAATTTTTTCATGCCTAAAATAATATTGTCCAAATGCTGAGGCTTCTTATAATATTGTAGTCAGTAATTTTTTGTCTCTTCTCTATAAATAATTCTTTAATTTCACAGGATATTAGCATGCAATTCTTTTGTGTATTTATAAGCATTTTAGTTTTGAATGCCAAATTCATTTCCATGGGAACATCATACAGAAGCATAGTGCCAAAGGGCCTTCACAGGAAAAAAGATACAAGTAAGTCTAGCACTGCCTAACTGTGCTCAAAATTAAGAATGTATGTCTCATCTCTTTGTTGACTATTAAAGTCACTGACTATTAGGTTTTCTGATGTAATGTTCCTCCATTTCTTACCTCAGAGCTTCTCTATTCAATAAAAGTCAGTGAGTGCAAAAGAAAGATGGTCTTATTTGGAAACCTCGATTTCCTCCAATTTAAATATGTAAAAGACAGAATGTCTAACGTGCAGCCTCATGAACTGAAATTGCCTCAGACGTAGGAGGGAATTCAAGGCGGTCTGCTATATCTCATATTAGTGTCCAAATCACTTGGTTGTCAGCAACTATGAAGCACTCATTCCTTGTTTAGAGAATGAAAAATATAACAATAATTCATTGTTCATTTTTCCAGTTTTGTAAATCCTCCTACCAACCATCCAACTTACAACCGATACTCTGAGGCACCCCTTGCAAGAAGTCAAGAATCATAACTTTTCCAATTTCCTCAATAGTGACAGATGCTAAATATTAATTTAATTTTTCTACTATGACCTCGTATTCTCAGGAAGCTTCCTTTTCCATATATCTGTGCAGGTTTCCTACCTCTGTTGCCTTTGAGAAGAAATTTATTAAAAGCTCTTATGCCTTTTGAAAGTTTTCTTCAACTCCTTTTTCTGTCTTGCTTTTTATGTTTAACCTACTAGAAATTGATTCTTCTTTCATTTTCTTCATTGGCACACAATTTCACCTTTTTGAATGATGTCTTCTTGAACTAAGTATTTTCTGTCTCAGCAATTTAATCATGCCAACTTTTGCATTTTTTCAAGTCCTTAGGCTATATTTATACAGGTCCTCTCTGAAATAATGCATATAGTCTTGGATTTCTTGGCTATCATTGCTTCTACAAGAACATTTAGTGCAAATACACCAGCATTTTGTTAGCAATATTTTGAATAATTTTCAACTCCTTTCAAGACTGAGTTCTTTTTTTTTTTTTGATATGTATTTCTGATCTAGCAATTTCATTTTTACTTAGCATCATCTATGTACACAATGACAGCTCTCTTCAGGGAAAAGATTCAACAGGAGTGCAAAGTAACTGCATGAAAAAGTTAATTTTAATGGATTCAAAGTCAATGAAAACAAATATTACTAAGTTGAATGTAAAGTTCTACTGTCTTAAATTTATGGAATAAATAACCTTATATTTAAATTTCCACCTGAAAGCAACAATAAAATCGACAAACGTACCATTTGAAAGTCTTTCCTTGAAAAATGCATAAGCTCTCCAAATGACATCTTATCTGCCTATGAATTTTCAGCTACCTTCCACAGAAAGTCATCATATCTTTTCTGTTTACAAAACTGCTTTTAAAAACATCTTGTGTCGGGGAAGTATAGGTACAGGGAGAAAGAAGAATGTCTTGGCACCCTTGGAGCAGTGGAACAACTGCCTTAATCTGTTGTGGACAGTTTTCTGCTCCTGATGCCAGAGCATCTTTTATAATTTTTAACAAGTTTTAAACCATCATACAATGCATTAAATAATAAATAATTAATCCTGAGCAGAATGCAAGTAATTAAAGCATGACTCAAAGAGAAAAAGGTAAAGATAATTCGTCATGTAGGCAAGGCTCAACACTGTTAATAATTAATCTTACCCGCTAATGGGTTGGGGGCAGAACTTGAAGTAGGAATTGGAAGACTTGAGAAGGAGGAAGTTAAACCTGGGAGGAAGAGGGAATGGACAGAAGGCGAAGTTCTAGTTTTCAATTTATTTCTCATTGTTTTATTTTATTTTTAATTGAACATGTATTCTTAAGCTATCCACTGAATGAATAATGTAATTCATGTTAAAACAGCAGTCAGAAAAGACATTCACATCTAAATATTCAATGATTTCTGTACACATTTGCAGGCAAAGGTTGCTCAGTCTCGAGAAAAGGAGACCGAGAGGATATCTTATCCCTCTCTAAAGCTACCTGAAAGGAGATTGTAGTGAGGAGAATGTCTTCATGACTTTAAAACTAAATAGGGAAAATGTGCAGTGTAAGTTGATTACAGCCTTCGTAATTGTGCAGATTCCAAGTATATTAAGAGTTATATATAAGAGAGAAAAGACAAATAAACACTTATTTATTTCATTATCTTTTTTCTTTTCTTGTCTGTATTTTCTCATTCTCTACAGGTTTATTATTATAAAAGAATATTACATCAAAGGTCTGATCTAAAACTACTGAACATTTTGCATTGGCCGTGTTTTCATTAAGCGAAGCACTTAAGAATATAGTTAAATACAACTAACTTTGAATCGAGCTGGCAAAAACCCCCTGCAAAACAGCAAAGGCATGTGCCTAGATAGCCATACTTTTTATCAGAAAAGAAGAGTGCATACTTAATCTGTTTAATCACAGTTAGAGACAAAAGAAAACCCAGCTGCCTCACTGAATCATGTGCCAAAATAATTCAGACACTCCTTAAGATTTCCTACAGTTTACAAAACATTTTATCTTACTCATACCTGCAGTTAAACACATAAGTGAGGACTTGCATGACAATATCTAAATGAATGCAACATGGTTTTGAAATTCTTCTGTCACTGCAGCACCAACTGTACTTTCTGATCCAGCAAAGCATCACTGTCCAGGACGGGAGATTCTGACTACAATGTTTTGGTGTTCAAAGAGTCCAAGGGCAAGCACAGTGTTAAGTATGCTTGGAATATAACCAGATGCAGGTAGCTGGCAAAAGTAACTGAAGAATTTGCATTTCTGGAAAGTTCACAAAATAGATAACCAAATAATAAATGTAAGAAAAAAAGCAAATGGAAATTGAAGTGAACAGCTTTCAATAAGTTAGCCTTGCAGGAATCAGAATTGGCAGTCACCACTAACTGAGTTCGGGATAAAAAAGGAGGTTCCTTTTTCATCTCCATTTTACTATCCGTAAGCTAATAAGAAGCTAAATAAGTAATATCTTCTTAATTTTTTTCCTGATATTTTTAATACTATGTGTTGATCAATCTCGTTATTCAAATATCACATCAAAAACTGTTTCAGAACTGTATGTCCAATTACTAAATGAAACGCACCCAAACACTTCTTTCACAAGTTAAGCTGTAGCATGTCTTTCATGACTACGTTTTCAAATACAGTCTCGAGCACCCATAAAAAAGCATGTTCATTTATACTGCTGTGAAGCTTTAATGCTTGTATGGGAATATTTGCACAAATGAGATATGCAACTAATCGGCTGACATGCTCTGGTTCCAAGTTAGAGATGTTTGAATTAATGTATTATATGGATTGTCAGGGAATATGTATTGCACACAGCCTTGAAAATGAGACTCTGAGGTTTGTGCTGTGAATATCTATTTCCATTCATGATTAAGTAGTTGCTGATGAATGGGCCAAGTAACTGTTCCACAATATCACTAAAAGCATTAGCGAATCAAGGCACCAGTCAAGTATTGCATTCCTGTAACAAAGCATACAATGTTTAGCTAATGAGGGAACATGTATTCTTAAGCTATCCACTGAATGAATAATGTAATCATGTTAAAACAGCAGTCAAAAAAGACATTCACCTCTAAATATTCAACGGTTTCTGTAAACATTTGCAGGCAGGGGTTGCTCAGTCTGGAGAAAAGGAACTGAGAGATCTTATCTCTCTCCAAAACTACCTGAAAGGAGATTGTAGTGGGGAGAATGTCTATCTCTTTCACCAAGTAACAAGAGGCAGAATGCACCAGGGGAGGTTTAGATTGATATTAGGAAAAATTTCTTCACCGAACAGGTTGCAAAGAATTGTACTAGGCTGTCCAGGGAAGTGGTTGATTCACCATAGGTATTTAAATGATGTGTAGATGTGTTGTGATCCGAGAAGATTGGATGCCTTGTATATAGACTATATTAAATGTGAGATAAAAACTAATCTACTCAAGAAATAACAGATTGTTCACTCATATTCTTTTTATCTTCATCCAGATGTAGCTTAAGGGCATTTTAATCAACTGTAATTGTTTGGTGTGTGAAAAAAATCTCCTGCGTTCAGAATAGTACAAACAGGCACCTCCCCACCCCGTGACAGCAGCGAGAGGGACCTGCCAGATGTCTGTTTCCCCAGGTCTTGAAGTCCTTCTTAGCAGCACGGATTAGTCTAGAAATATAGGACCAAACTCAGTCTCATGGACTATATGTAGGTGTACATTTCCCGAATGTACCTCAGGTTTTCCCAGGGAAATGACAACCTAGACATTGAATTTTCAGTTTCATTTTCATGGAATCATAAAATCATAGAATCATAGAATAGTTAGGGTTGGAAGAGACCTTAAAGATCATCTAGTTCCAACCTGGCCTTGAACACCTCCAGAGGTGCGGCATCCACAACCTCCATTGTCAGCCTGTTCCAGTGTCTCACTACTCTCATGGTGAAGAAATTCTTCCTTACATCCAGTCTAAATCTGTCCCTCTCCAGCTTATACACATTCCCCCTCATCCTATTACCACAACCCTTTATGAATAGCTCCTCCACAGCTTTCTTGTAGGCCCCCTTCAGGTACTGTAAGGTCGCTATAGGATCTCCTCTGAGCCTTCTCTTCTCCAGGCTGAACAAGGCTAACTCTCTAAGCCTGTCCTTGTATGGAAGTTGCTCCAGCCCTCCGATCATCTTTCTAGCCCTCTTCTGGACCCGTTCCAACAGCTCCATATCCTTCTTATGTTAAGGATTCCCTAATTTGACGCAGTACTCCAGACGAGGTCTCAAAAGAGAGGAATAGAGGGGCAGAACCACTTCCCATTACCTGCTGGCCACGCTTCTTTTGATGCAGCCCAAGATACAGTTGGCCTTGTGGGCTGTGAATGCCCATTGCCAGCTCATGTTGAGCTCTTCATCGACCAGCATCCCCAAGTCCTTCTCTGCAGGGCAGCTTTCAATCACATCATCTCCCATCATGTACTGAAAATGGGGATTGTCCTGACAGAGTTGCAGGACCTTACACTTGGCCTTTTTGAGCCTCATGAGGTTCTCAGAGGCCCACTTCTCCAGTCTGTCCAGGTCACTCTGGATGACATCCCGTCCTTCCAGTGTGGCAACTACACCACTCAGCTTGGTGTCATTTTACTTTAGGATAACCAAAAGCATAAAGAGTATATTGAAAAAAATGAACAAACAACTTCTATTTTAAATTCCTTCAGTACATTTGAATTTGATGACTCTGTCTTAACTTTATGAGATATTTATATGTTATATACAGGGCTAGGTTTTGAACACAGTGGAACATCTTGATGTAACTGATCACAGAATCACAGGATCACAGATTCATTTAGCTTTGAAAAGGCCCTTAAGATCATTTAGTCCAACCATTAGTCTACCATGACCAACTGATGGCTCAGATGACGTTGGAGTGCAATGTTGACTAAAACTCAGTCAAAAAAAAAAACTCAGTCAAAAATCAGTATGTTTCCATGAATAGCAGTCTTAATATAACATTTTGGTGGCTTATAAAAACCACATTCTAAAATAATTACTGGACTATTTTCAATACTATGACCTACAATTTTTTCACATATCTATCCAACTCCTACTCTGTTCACAAAGTGAAAGGATTTCACTCTATGCATTCATAATGTTTGTGAACTCCCCTTTTCCATCTGGAGCCTTAAGTGTCATTTATTTCTGAAAGATCAACCCTGCTCTGAAGGCAGAGTTAATTATTTCCTTATCAGTATTTTTTTAACATCATGTTCACAAAGTTAACTTGCCTGTGAGCTGCTCAGAGGACATCCTCAAAATCCCTCATCAGAGCTGAAGTGCAGAATATTGTCAAATTATCTGACTTAATTTTGTTTAATTTCTTGATTTGTGGCAGTAGTTTTTGTTGACCGTGTTTCTCGTTACTTGTCCTCATGTAGTTTTTCAAAAGTTTATCAATAAATTCCATTGTCTTCCGTTGTCTTTCTAGGAATTCCCTAGGTTTCTAACAATAAAACATTGATGCACCCAAGGAAATCTGGGCACCTAGAAAATAATTCAACTAGTTTAATTTTTACAAGTTTATTTTAAATATTGTACTCATTAGCTCTTTATTGCAGTTTTGGAACAAAGAAACAAGAATTTTATCATTTATATAATGAGTTTTCAAATCCATGATTCCTCAAACATATTTCCCTTTCTGTCACAGATGAGAAATATTGTAAAACTGCACCTTCTTTCATTACTTGACTGGACTAATTCCTAGAAAATATCCATTCTTCAGACTGAATAACAATGTGAGCATGAGGAAAAAATAAGCAATTAAACATAGAAATAATCTAATTAGCCTTGCACAAACAGTATTTGGTTTTGCATTTCTAAGGACCTAACTTTGTAATCTTAGCAGTGGTCAATCAACATGATAATCATATATCTGAACAGAATACTGCTAAGATCATACATAGGTATAAATATATTTATGTACACATGTACATGCACATATGCATATACATATAAAACCACTTCTTGAATTTTTCCTTGCTTATTTCTGCCCCCTTATATCAATAACTTACTATATTATTAATTTTCCAAAATGTAATTTATATCTTTGAAATGTGAGTTATAGCATATTATAGATCTCTCATGAGGGAAAAAATACCAGTGAGAGTCTAGAAATTTAAAAAACAGATTAAAATAAAGGAAAGGGTATGTTACTGTTTAAAGTAGAAAATTGATCTTTTTAAATGTTATTGTGTTCTCATACTATTCAATCAGAATAGAAATTAAATTTAATTCATAAAGATGTTAATATCTTGATTAGTTATTTTGATTTGGCTTGCTTTTTTCTAAGAAGAAGCGTAGACTTCATAAGGCATTGCCTCTGTTCATGCCTCAACAGTATTACACATTAATTCCTTTTCTGAGAGAAAGTGAGAAAAGTGAAATCTATGATTATAAGTCAATATATGCAAGAAGCTGGTTGTCTGTTGTTACAGTAAGATCTATCAAAATTATGTGTTCCCAGAACTGCTGAAAATGTGCTGATATTCTCACTCCACTGAGAGTAACGTGCTCAGTATCTCTGAAAAGAAAGTCACTTAAAATTGATCTGGATGTCTAATAAGGTCTAATAGAATAACTCTCTAAACTGAATACTACAGCAAAAACTTGGAGTGTGAAGGAAAATATTTGACATCTGGGACTGGGTTTAGAAAGGTGTTGAAAACTGAGCTGAAGGAGACACTTTTATTCATGGTTTCATTTCTTTGTGTACCTGTGCTGTCTATTTATTTTGTATCAGCTAGTATATTCTAGGTTAAATGTTTCATGTAATTACATGACATGGAGAAACTGTCTCAAAGTAGAAATTCATGTTCTTTAGTTGGAAATTAATATACAGAAATAATATTTTTCCTTTGCAATGACTGAGATTACATTTTTCAACCTCTTGAATAACATCAAGCTCAGGTGAAAAATCCTATGTTATTACTAGCTAAAATTCAATATTTCCATTTTTTTCAAAAGAAAACTCTAAGACACTGGCTACTTAGAAACAGTAGGAACAACTAAGTCTAGTCTAAAGGTTCAATTGTTAGTTTTACATATTATTGTCGTTCTGTGGATCTGAGATTTTATTTTGTAGTTATCTATTTCACTAGAACATGTCATTATTTAAACAAGCAATGAAGTTCTTGTTTATTCATTGAGTTTGATCATGGTGCTTTCTTCGTAATTATACTTTTTTGATTTTATGAATGGATAAAAATAAGATTTCTGACAGGTTTCACTGCTATTACCCACAATAGCACTCTGCTAAATCATGCCTTACTTCATGATTTTCATTGTATAATACTTACAGCAGTTTCTCTACTCCTATTTCTGTCTTGTTTCTGGTGTTCTGTGATCTTTTATGTGATTCTTCTTATCCACTAATATTAGATGGTTACACATTTTCCAGCTTTGATCTATGCAAGATACAACTGGGCTGAGTTGCTTGATGTTAACATTCACTTGTCTCTGAGGCAGAGATTCCAAAATGCTTGTCCAATTATTATTTTTTTATAAAGCAAAGCATAATAATGCTTAAGTTGTAAAGGAAAAACAGATATCCCATTGACTTCAAAATGATGATATCTGTGCAGCTTTTGAAGTGGCAAATGGCTTTGCTTTTCAAGCTGTCTTTTTCCTGCTGAGCATCCTTTCTGATAGTTTCTGTTGCAAAGCCTTCTTTTGCTTCAAAAGACCCTAAAGAACATTCCTGTATTGTCTTTTAGGGTATAAGAAGCTAACATGTTTGCTAAGAGTTAGCTGCTGTTTACCGTTTCTGACAATGTTTAACAGTAACATCAATGAGTCTGAGATAGTAATATTTAGCATATCTGTAGACCTAAAATACATAATCCTTTGTTCCTCTCTCCGTTCCATCAGGGTTTACAAAGTCATTTCGTTTGAAAATGTATAATTCTTTCATAGCTCAATATGGCACCTTAGTGTCTTTAAGAAAAACTAAACCAGGATGTCACTAATTCAGTGTTTTCTAAACACAATTCTGGAGCAAATGTCAAATTAATAGAATTCTGGTCTAGTCCCTTGTGTTTCGTACTAGAAGAAATACTGAGGACAGAACTAACAGTAGCTCTCATAGTAGTTCTTTAAATTGTTTCTTGGGCGTTATCTGTTTAAGATATCTGTAGAACAAGAAAGCAGTGTCTTACCTGTTCTTATTCTGTTGCTTCCTTCCCCATTTGTGTACATTACTATAGCTACTATCTTGTGCAAACTCATGATGGATTTTAACCATCTGTCAAAAAATGGACAAAATCCATTTTTGGTAATTTGCATATCAACCTTCAAGCCTTATGTTTCAGCAAGAATGTGACTACTTAGCATAAAAGGGAGAGAGATGAAATTCTGCCGCTTTTTGATGAGATTTCCTGCACTTCTTGCAAAGGTCATCTGTTCAGTGCTCTGGTCAATGCAGGGTTAGTTACAAGGTTAGATTCAAAATCAAAATTAATCCAGGTTGCTCAGACTGATTTGGGTTTTGTTGCTCAGACCCATATGAGTTTAGAGTAAGACCATGACTGGAAATTCCACAAAGTCTCTTCTAATGATTGATCACTCCTGTAGAAATCTTTTTCCTCCCCTAATATCTAGTTGGAATTTATCTTTTTAAAAGTTTTGTCGTTGCCTTATATTATTCCATTGTGCACCTCTGGGAGAAATCTGGCTCCAGCTTCTGTATGATCTTCAGTTGGTGTTTGAGTATAAAATCATAAAATGGTTAGGTTTCAATGGGTTTCAATGGTTTCAAAGATCACATAATTCCAGCTCCCCTTCCATGGGCAGGAGCACCTCCCACTAGATCAGGCTGCTCAAGGTCCCATTCAGCCTGGCCTTGAATACTTCTAGGGATGAGACATCCACAACTTCTCTGGGCAGCCTCTTGCCATGTCTCACCACCCTCATTGAGAAGAAATTTTTCCTCATATCTAGTCTAAATCTGCCCCTCTCCAGTTTACAGTCATTCCTCCTTGTTCTATCACTAAATGCCCTTGTAAAGAGTCTCTCCCCAGCTTTAGTGTAGACCCCCTTCAGGTACTGGAATGTCACTATAAGGTCTCCTCAGAGCCTTCTCCAGGCTGAACAACCCCAGCTCTCTCAGCCTGTCCTCATATGGGAGGTGCTCCAGCCCTCTGATCATCTTTGTAGCCCTCCTTTGGACCCATTCCAACAGTTCCATATCCTTCTTGTGTTGAGGATTCCAGAATTATACACAATACTCCAGGTGGGGTCTCACAAGAGCAGAATACAGAGGCAGAATTGCCTCCCTCGACCTGCTGGCTATGCTTCTTTTGATGCAGCCCAGGATAAGACTGGCCTTCTGGGCTGTGAGCTTCTCATCAACCGGCACCCCAAAGTCCTTCTCCAGAGGTCTGGTCTCAATCACATTATCCCCATCCTGTACTGAAACACAGGATTGCCTCAACAGATGTAGGATCTTGCACCTGGTCTTCTTGTACCTCATGAGGTCCGCACAGGCCCACTTCTCCAGCTTGCCCAGGTCCCTCTGGAGAACATCCTGTCCTTCTGGTGTGATCACTGCAGCACTCAACTTGTTGTCATCTGCAAAGTTGCTGAGGGTGCACTCGATCTGGCTGTCAATGTCATTGATGAAGTTACTAAAAAATACCAGTCCCAGTATGGACTCCAGAGGGACAACACTTATCATGGATCTCCATCTGGACATCGAGTCAGTGACCACTACTCTCTGAACCAATTTCTTATTCACCAAATAGTCCACCCATCAAATCCATATCTTTCCAATTTAGAGAGAAGAATGTTATGGGGGAATCGTGTTAAAGGCTTTACAGAAGTCCACATATATTACATCTATTGCTTTTCCTGTTTTCATTGCTGTGGTTACCCCATCATAGAAAGCCACTAGGTTGGTCAGGCAAGACTTGCCCTTGATGAAGTCATGCCGGCTGCTCTTAAGCACCTACCCATCCTCCATGTGGTTTAGCATAGCTTCTAGGAGGATCTGTTCCATCATCTTCCCATGCACTGAGGTAATGTTCATAAGTTGGTAGTTCCCCAGGCCAACTTTTCTACCCTTTTTAAAAATGGAAGCAATGTTACCCTTCTTCCAGTCACCAGGGACTTCTCCTAACTGCCATGACTTTTCGAATATTATGGAGAGTGTCTCGGCCACCACATTAGCCAACTCCCTCAGGACTCTGGAATGCCTCCCATCAGGTCCCATAGAACAATATTTGTTCAGGTTCCTCAGGTGGCCATGGAAAAGATCCTCCCCTGCAGTGGGAAGGGGTATACCCTCCCGATCCCCTTTTTGTTGTCCATTGACCCAGGATGGGTGAGGAGAGTGGTCGTGGTGAAGACAAAGGCAAAAATGTTGTTGAGTACCTCAGCATGATGTATCATTCTAGAATAAAATCCAAGAGCTAGCAAAAAAATAAAAAACAAAAAGGCATTTAGTTTTCTGTATCCAAACTAACTTTGTTTAAAGAACATTCAGCTTTTATACTGATATGCTTTATATTTTGATTATTTCAGAAATCATTAATTTATTAAATTGTAGCTAGAATGTAGACGAATGATGTTTTAAATAAGAAAAACGTCAACATTTGTAAAATTCAGAAGTATCTGTATGCAGCATGTATTTCTAATGCAAAAATGAAGGATTGTAAGGATTTGAAGAAAGTGTAGGATACATTTGTTTGTGTTACGAAGACTATAATGCTCTTGACTTCAGTTCTCACACAAGTAAGTCCTTGTCCATTTTTGGAGAAATACTTCACACAAGTTAAACTGATGAAAAAGCCCGTGAACCAAAATGTCCTTTCTAGTTAAAGTCTGAGAATTCACCATTCTTCACCATTTCAGAAGAATGATTTAGTATCTAAAGCTAATTGTGTATCTTCCTTGCTATATTTGCAGATAAAATATTTACTGATTTTCCTCCAGCCATCTAAGAAGCTTAAGTTTCAAAACTGCATATTACAAACAAATGAATATAGTTAATGAATAATAAGATATGCATATGAGATACAATACTTATTAAACTTTTGTTAGGTAGAAATGCAACCTTGCATTGCTGAGTTATGTGTTTTGGTGTTGTATAAATGGTAAAAAAGAAATCAAAGGATATATCGTACAGTTCATAAAATGTTGTGTTTACTAAGAGTTTTTGTTCCACCTAATCAATTCTAGTACAATTTCTTTTAAGTATCACATTCACTGTCCTTGTACAGCTCCAGAAGATGAAATGTATGCATTCACTAACCAGAACCTTACACCATAAATAAGTTTGCTGCAATGCACCAGCAAAGTAACTCCAACAACTGCAATCTGCATCAGTTCATTAGCATATCCCTTCTGGGCATTTTGACCTCGTTCCTGTTCCTGCTATTACAAAAACAAAAGGCTCACAGGATGTCTTTAGAAAGTCTTTAGGTTATTCCTTCTGCAGAGACAGTTGTTCTGCAGTTAACAGTCCAGAGAGGGGTGCAAAATCAAAATAGAAGTATAAGTATTATTTCTAATAAGTGCAGTGATCAGAAGCTAAGACAGTAGAGATTTCCCAAACTCATCTCCATTTCCGTAGTAGATTGATTGCACATTATCTGTATTTTTCTGCACTATGGCCTAGATTCCTGAGCAATGATTTCAAGAGAAATTAATTGTTATTCTGACATCAGACATCAAACTAAAAAAGGACTCTCTAGTCCTGCAGTTTAGAGATTAATGTTAATAAATAAAAACAGATAAATTAGTCTAACTATATTAATATAGAGGACAACATGCCTGAAAAGTTATTTTAATTTTTCTGTCTGTAAAAGTCTCTTTCTGTAATCCTTTGTGTGCTGCTCTGAAGATTTGCAAATCTAAAAGAATTCAAAAAGTTCCTTCCAAAATGATTGAGACAAAGGAAAATGGAGGGCAAAACACTTTCACTTTTACAAAATGAAGTACATATATTTTATTTGCAGACAGCCTCTATTATCTCTTTGGTGGAAACTATTTTAGTAAATATCCATGCTTTATCTTATGCATGGCCTGAGGTGGAGGAGCATTGATTGACCTTAGATATATCTCAAATGATAAATGATCATTTCTATAGTGAAAGTTTCCAAACAGCAAGCATTATCAATTTTGTGTGACACTCGAACCCTTGGGATAAACCTATGACTGTGATATTCTTCATGGAAAAAAAATAAATAAATTTAAATAAATAAGCGAATAAATAAATAAGCAAGCTTTAATGACTGCATTTTTTTCCAAATCAACAGCATGCTTAGCCATTTTTCATAATCACCTTTAAGAGTCTAAAATACCCAAAACCTAGGAATATTACAGTATAAGTAAAATAAATTTGGCAATATTCTCTTGCGATGTGCTACAGAACTAGTCTGGAAAAGCAGCTCAGTGGCAGGAGAGGCTGGACTCATCTAGGGGAAGCCTGATGAGTATCCCGTACATTCCCTCTCTGAAGCACAGTCCTGGAGGATATTGAACACCACCTGGCATGCATAAACAGACTGCCCTGGGGTACATTGCCCTGGATGAGCTCCTGTGTGAAGTCGCTGTATGGCATCCTGTAGCTTTCTTCTGGTAGCTGTGTGTAACAATGGAAGAGCAAAGAGAAAGCAAAGAAGCTTCTGGTCTGTGGAGAAGGAGTCAAGGAAAATGTGTGGAACCAGGCTGGAGCCTAGTTTATTTGACTTTCTCTGACTATGCACCCACACCACTTAACTGCAGACAATGCTGTTATGATATAACAATGTGCCTTATGTTGTTTTGAGAGGAATGATTGGCTCGACTCATGGAGGAGCCAGGAAAAATGTAGTGAGACATGTTCAGCAAAGCCTGGAAATATTTTTATTTATCTCTATGTATATTGTTTAGAACCCTTAAACCTTTGTTTCAGTGCATTAAAATGCTAAAAGAATGCAAAATATTTTTCAGAATATTCTTTTTTTTTTCTGCAAATTTCCTTATTGCATAGGTAAGTTTTTTATAATAAAATATAACTTTCTCTTTTTTGTGTTTGTAGAATAATCATGTGTTATAGTGGCAGTTCTAGGGAGGGCATGGCACTAGTTTATTCTATTTCCAGAAAAGGCAAAGCCCGATACATTGAATTTGTACCAAGAAGGAAAATACTTCTGTCATGGATTTTTAAGTACTTATTTTTCAGCTCTCAGATTGTGGAAAACAATCTGTAAAGGAAGTATTTTACTTTTTATTTAATTAACCAAAGAATTAGAAGTCATTTTTGTGAGGAAATCACTTGAAGAGACTAGCATGCAGAAGGCATTCTGACGTAACCACACAATTATTTGAAAGTCAAATATAATATATTTTAATTATTAAGATAGTTGTTAGCTTCATTCCAAATAACACCACTTTTAATTATAAATATTAATACTTTTTGATAATCTCCATTTTATCAACAATTTAACTAAAAAGAATGCAAAGACATACATACAGTTGAGACACTGCTCAAAGATTATTCTGAATAGAACCAGGTAGAAAATGAATTTACCATTGCTTTCACAAAGTGCTTCTTAATATTCAAGAAATCAATAATAATTGTAATACTAGAACTACATAAGCAAGAAAATAATTAATTATAAAATATTCTTTGCCGTCTTACAGCTTACCTAGAATGTATTAACTTGAGAAGTATATTCAATAACTGTTAATCTTTTAATACAATATCTTAACTTGACTTGTAGCTCATCTTGCATATTAAAAGGAGGTAAAAAAAAAGAGAGAACTCTTCATTTGTTTATCTGATACTGTCTTATTGTCAATATTTATTCAATATTTTCCCACTTTTGAAGAGGTAATTATTTTTCCAGTTTGAATATAGTATGTAATTGCATATGAAGTACGGTAGATAAACAAATTCAAGAGTCTGATTTAATCAAACAATTTTTTAAAATCAGTTAGAAGTCAGATATGAATTAATTAACCTTTAATCTCTCTAAAGCATTTGAAAATGGGGAAACTTCTAAGTCATCTAGCTGCTGTTCACATTTCACAAGATGCCTTAAGATTGTGAAACGTAATACTGTAACCTCATAAAAATATTTAGATTATATTTTTCATGTTACAAATGTTCATAAATTCTTACAGGTCTAATGTGAAGGGGAACAGATAATGAGCAGAAGATCGTGCCAAAACCATAAATGACTACGCACTTTCTGAGCCCTTTGTAACAGGCGCTTGAAAAGAGGCATCTCATGCCAACGTTCATTTAAGAACGTTCATTTAAGAAGTCTACTGCTCTCCTTTCATGGTAATAAACATTATATGACACAACTTCATCAATAAACAGATCTAGGTTAAAAAAGTAAAAAGGCAGAAACCCAGGAAATTTTCAGCTCCTAAAATTACTGATCCCAAATTACTGTTGGGAATGAATAGTCAGGAATGGTCCCTCAAGCCTCAAAGACCTTTAAGCAGACCTGTCTCATGAACTAGTATGAAATTATTGTCTTATAGTCTTCTAAAAAGCAACATTCCTCTTTACATTTCCCCTGTAAACAGCTGCTGTCACATTTTCTCTCCACTGACTCTTACTTTAGAAGTTATGGAATTAGTTACACTGCAGTTAATCACTCACCTTCGATATTAGCATACCAGAGCTGAGTTGGGCTAAGAGTAACGTGATGGCAGAAAGACTAAAACTTATTTCTGACTCCACTAAACTATGAATCTCTGTGAAAAGGAGCAAAGAGGGAAACCTCTGTCCAAGTAATTTCCTGCAGAATAGGATTAAGGTAGGAAAGAGGAAGGAACTTTTTTAGGGGGAATGTTCTTTGAGGTCATAGAAGTGCATAAAAAATTAACTCCTATGAAGACAGTTCTCCTGACACATTTCTAGCTAAATTCACGTAAACTTATTTTGAATTTAGGAAACAAAGTCATGGAAGAGATATAAAGTCAGGCAGAGGACCTTGTTCTCATCAAAGATCAAATGTCGCCCAGGTAAAATCTGAGCCTGTGGAAAACTTCACAATAAAGCTCTAGACAGGACACGGTGAATGACAAACAGATCAGACTACCCAAAGCTTGACAATACAGCTGTGTGGGGGAAGTTTTCTAGATGGGAAACCATGGCAGTAAGCTGAAGTTAGCTTCCCTGTAAAAGAAGCCAGTATCCTGTGAGAACCAATTGAAGAATAATTTACTAAGAAATGCAAGTAAATAGCCTGAGCTGTAATCTGCACAGAGTACTACTGGAACAATATTGTTACTACTGAAAGATATCATAACATTCAGTAACTTTCTGGCCACAGAGAATGGAGGCATTTAACAACTGTTAAATAAACAAAAAATATGTTTCTTGTTATTTTAGGTGTGGAGACAATTGAATACATATATCAACGTCATGTATGTGTAAGAATTTTATGATACAGGATGGGTTATACAGTAATGAACCTTTTCTGGACACGGAAGAATCTAGAACTGATGTATTCGAGGTAGCATTGTATACTCATTAAGAAGGAGTAATTATGAATAATAAGAATATTATGGGTTTGATATTCTTAATACTGTAATATACAAGGTTTTGCCAGCATTTTCCACTGTTGAAAAACATAACACTGTTCCAGAATCAAAAAATATTTGTATAAACTGGCCAGTGTTTGCCAATCTCTGGTACACATGCCTCTGTACCTGAATGTTTATCTACAAACTATAAAAAGTACATAGGTCTTTATATTTCAAAATACTATTTTAGCACTTATATGTAACTGAAATTGAACTGGATCAGTCCATCAGCTTCAAAATGCTTTCAGTCAGAGATTTAGTGCCAAATACTCTCAGTGATGTCTGTAAATATTTACCATCGCTATTGATGAATTTCTCAATATGAATCAAGGCTAATATGTAACCAGCATTTCTCCCAGTGATATTTTATTAGTTTTATTAATCAGATTCCTAATCATTTGAAGTGGAATTATTTTCCATTACTTTTCTGTCTTTCTTCCTTCTATTTTGTTTTAAAAGAGTATGAAAATGATGATACTGTATAAGTGCATTAAAGAAATTATGAGTCAATTGATTGTCAATTAATTGTTTTTCAGACACTAATCTGTCTGGTTTCAAGCTTGTCAGTTAGTGACATCACCCAGAATTTGAATCTAAGAATAAATAAAAATAAATTGAGCTTCACATAACTTCATCTCCCTTTTCTATAGGAAAGTAATTTCAATAGTTACATGATATTAGTAAAATGAAAACAAAAACAAACCCAAACTCTAAAACCCAAACAAAACAGTCAAAAAAAAACCCCAGCCCACAGACACCCCACACACACTTTGATTACCAGTTCATGCCTATTAGTCTTAAATTACTACCACACCCTGTTTTAAACAACAAACTGCTTCTGTATACGGGAACTTCTGTTACTGTGAACAAAGGTCTGGTCAAGCTATAATCCTACCGGAAACATCATAAGGTCTGAAAAATTATAAAATATAGACTTTTCATACTAGAGGAAAAAGAAGATTTTTTGTTATTTTGGGGTGGATTTTTTTTTGTAGTGATTCATGTGGATTTTTTTCGCCCTTTTTTCTAATGGTGCATTTGCTGTGAAGTGATGAAATTGCTGACTTGGGTGCTGGTAGCCTGAACAATGATTACTGTCAAAGAAAGAATAGCTTTTATCTCCAAACTTCTGAAATATTAAAGCAGAGACATCCAATAGATATTTATTTTTCTTCAAATCATCTTCCAATTACCGTTCCTTTTAGTTCTATTTTCTTTGCACAAAAGGAAGCAAAAAATGTGTTTGTCAAAATCTCTTTTTCTCTTTTTTTTCTTTTCCTGATGAAAGACTTCTTCTATGGTGTATATAAAATAATCTTTGAATTAGAACTTCACAATGATAGATAATGTAATTCTTAGATTTTTGCATAATGGACATCCAAAGCTTTACTGAAAATCTGGAAGGGGATACAAAAAGAGCTCATCTTTGGAATAAAGTTACCGTATTCTTTCATAATAAAACAAGCAAAACAAATGAGAAGTTTTACATACACTTTCGTAGACATAGAGGAGGATATAAACACTTATGTAAATATATGGTTTTGAGTGGTGAAAGACAGACAAATTTCATCGTAGTTAATAACCACATACAAATACCGTAAAAAGTTTAACAAGAGATTAATTAAACAGTTTTACACAAAAAAAATGACATTTCTGAAGATTAGCTTCTTTTTTTCATTCTTGATACTTAATCCCTATAAAAGATTAAAGACTGAAATGTTTCTGAGTGCATATTTACATAAATTCCATTCTACCATGTGCATTCCATGCTATCCTTTATTTCTTTAAAAGCCCTGGGATACTTTTTTTAAGTCAGTTTTTAGTATAATTTTAATGGGGTACTTTATTTGCACGTGAAAAATTATTTAGAGAAGTAAATGAAAATTTCTGAACAGTTTTACTTAGGTAAATTAGATTTCAGTGTTGTAGTATTTTTAGAAATGTGTTAAATATTTCAAAACACTGATACTTGTGAGAAAAAAATTACAGACCATTTTATGCAAATTGACGATTTCTCACTTTGAAATTTATTTTACACAAATATTTCAAAAGAAGTAAAAAAATAAAATATATCAAAATTTCATTTTTACAAAAAATAATTTGAAAATTTGAACAACTATTGCAAGATTTGAAGCAGAGAGAGTTAAAGTTTCTTTTTATTTTATGGAAAAGTAAGTATTATTTCTAAACAGCTTCAGTTCATTATTGCCTTTCATACTTGCATTAACTCTGGAATGGTTTTTTGGGTTTTGCCTCAGAGGGCTGGCTAATATACATGAGAAGGACATTAAATTAGGTTATTATATTTTTTTATTTATGTTATAATTAGTAAATTTTTTTACGTACATTTTTGCCTGTTGCCAGATCTAATCTGCTATTTATTGATGCCTCCTAATTCAATCAACTTTATTATTATCTATTATTTTTCTTATTATTATTTAGATAATTAGGTGAAGTGTTATGGAACTCTGAAAAAGCTGTGTTGCATTCTTTAGGAGCTGCAAAATTTTTAAAGATGCCCTTGTAGTTACCTCTTTGATTTGGTAAATAATAGAGTGGATTTCTGCAAAGCATGAGGAAGATTCATCATATAAAATATAACATTGTTATGTAATGTCTTGAATCACCTTATTTTCATTAAAATTTTGCAAAGAGATGGATATTCTTTTATATTTGCCCAGCCAAAGACTGTTTTTCTCTTTTTTTCTAGTAGTGAGAACTGACATCCAGAAAATAAATATCATTGCCTTTCACCAAAGTTCTTATCTATTTAAGCAAGAAAGATTTCTTATCCAGGTTATTTTTCTTTATGATATTTTGAAATTTGATCAATATTTCTTTCTTACAATGAATTTTTTCTCCCCTATCTGATGTGGGATTGAATACATTTTTGATTAGGTACTCATTTACCTCAAATCAGCTGAAAAGTTGTTGATAGGTTTGGTCAGTTTAATCAATGATGGCAGCAATATCGCAGTAGATGTTTATTTTAATCCGACCTCTGTCCTGGGCTATTAAGTCTTCTTTTAAATTAAATATAAAGTTTAGAATTGTAAACTATGGAACTGGGAACAAATATCTGCAAGTGACACAGGATGTAGAAAAATAAAGTGGGCAATGAATCACGTTCACTTAAATTTTAAACTTGTTATATTCATAATTATTATATTACAAATATGAATGTAGTTTACCTCCATTTTGAGTGTGTTTGCCTTTTTTTAAAGAGAAAGATAACATATGAATACTATGACAAAATGAATATTGATATTAATTTTAAGAAAGCTAAATTTTCTCTTATAATGACTACTTTATTCAAAGCATTGTGACTGTATTAATTGAATGACACATGATGACATATAGCAGAAATGGTGATCTGTTTTCAAAACAACTGCACTATCAGTTATCATCACGACTGCCTCTCTAGATTCTGTGAATTTAGCATTCTCTGCTGTAATAATATTGATAGAATAATTTGTGGCTACTTGAAATTTGAAAATACCAGAAGCTGTAAGGTCAAAAGAGAAGTTTACTTAAAGAAACGTTATTTTCTGCTAAACTTATTAATCGTGATTAATATTTCTAGTCTGTGTGATTTCCTTCATCTTGACCTCATTAATACTCATGTGTCTGATCTAAAACATGCATTCCAAAGAAAGCGTGGTGATATATTTGTGTTGATTCGAGTTATTTGGATCATCCACTACAATGTAACATGATAGTGACATATAAAGTCAGATACGTTATGGATATCATAGAGTTAAAAAAATTGTTTTATCAGTAATTCAGGTATCATTAATAGTATCTGCGTTAGTACACTGCCTGAGCAGCAGTGTATTTGCCAGTTTGTTTCTCAGTTTTCAAGAGATAATCTCTCATGTGAGACTATGAAATTCTGAACACACAAACACGGACACATATGCATGCACACACGTGCACACCCCCACGTCCCTCATTCTGAAACCAAAGTATAATGAAAACTATAGAACTGTAAATATTAGGATTTTTTTTCTGAATGTTTGATTGTAAATGTATATATATTTTTAGAATCCCTAGTCAAAGTAGTTCATCATTTCTGTTCCATATGAAACACCGCACTTTGTATCTCTAGAGAATGAACTGGGGGAACAACCATGTGCCTTACTGAAATAATATTGAGACTATTTCATTGGATTCATGTATAAGATCAAAGAGTTTAGTTCCTTTTAAGTAAAAAATTATAAATATTCCTTGACCTGAAAACAGTTCTAGGGGAAGAAAATGCACTCAAGAATTTTTTTGTTTAATCATACACTGCAATACAGCTAATATCTGTTTGTTTCTTAAGGCTCACCATATATTTTTGCACAACACAAAAGTTCCAGAAACATGTACCTGTTCCTGTTATTCGTTGCTGTCTGTAGCCAGTTGTTCACAGCATGTAATTTTGATTCCATGGTATTACAGGAGAAGATAACTAGAGGTTAGCACAGATCATTCAAAGCCACAGGCAAAGTAAAATCAGAAACACATTTAATACAATTAATACAACAAAGGAAAATAGGGGTTCTAACATTCGGTTCTCTAAAAAGTCCATTTAATTCATCAGAAACCCTTCCATAAGACTGTTGTGATCTAGCAGTAATGGTGGAACTTCTGCTAAGCATGATTTTTTTCCTAAGATAGCCATTCCAGGGCAGATACCTGCAGATACTAACAATGATTGATACAGATTAAGTACTTGTGGATGGAATATAAATAAGCACTCAGCATGCAAACAACCAGTGCCAACTGACTGTAAATAATCTACAGCTTCAAATGTCTGCTAGACTGCTAATAAGGAAAAGGATACTGCTTCTGTAGACTCAATTATTCAGGGTGATGCAGATCACTAACACCGATAAGATAAAAACAAAAGGTTTTAATGAAACTTATATATATATATAAATATACAAACATAACCTGGACACCCCTCTTAAAAAAAACTATTAGCAGATTCTTTTTAGAAGTGGTAGCTTTTAATAGAAGATGTGATCTGATCAATTCAGGATATAATATAACTGAGGTTTGCCGTTGATTTTATGAAAGGGTTTGACAGTCTAACTCTGGACACTACTTTCGCATAAGTCAGGCAGACGATTTAGCCTTTCACTCATTCTGCAAAACCAATATCCAGTTAACTAAGTGTTTCACTGAGATGTCTTTCTTTGTTCAAGTATACACAATTGAGGCCAGTTTAGAAAAGTTATACCATGTACAGAAAGCCAAAATATGACTTATGATGCTAATGTTAATGTACTTAAGTTTCTGTTGAAATTAATAGCATTACTGAAAGATAAATATTATTCAGTAGAGCCAAAGATTTTGGAATCTAGCTTTCACATTCTGTAACTCTGCTGGGAATAAGAGTTGATTTTCAAACCATAAAGGACAATGTTATATTCAAAACATGCAACTTACATGTTATGTTCTATCTCACAGATATATTAATCTCCTAAAGGAAAAAAGAATTTTTCATCAATAGCACAAATGTCGACTTCATATAAGCACAGAGGACTTGATAAGTGACTTCTTTGTGTATGGAGGACAGTGTTTTTAAAATCCATACATAGTTTTGAAAATGTATAGTATTTCTTAACTTGACTCATTGAATTAATAAAAAAGTAAGATAAAAAGTAGAGCTTCAAAATGAAGCCTGAATTCTTATTTAGACTCACAATTTACAGTATTTCTATCTTATGCCATTTTTACATCTGAAAAGATAAAAAGAGCTGTATTTATCAACACAATCTTCAATGTGCATGCCTGGTCTATAATTTTATTAAACAGTTGCATTTTGTCTTAGTACTGTTTAGAAGTGTATGGATAATTTTATGAATGAAAAATCTTTCAAAATGTTATCTAAATGTATAAACTAGGGCAAATTTCTGTACACATGCATGTATTTCTGTACATCCACAGTCAAAACTAGTAATATGAAGAACTATAACATTTGAAACTATTAACAATAGTTAGACATTATTTTCTGCATTTCCAGTACTGCCTGCCTATTTTTATTTTTACGATAATGCTCATGGAAATCCTCATTCAAGAAGGTCTATGGGATCTATATGTAGAGAAATTATATGAATCTTTTTCTATTCAATTAATTAATGAGAAAACTATAGATTTTACTTACAAGTTCTTGTAGGTATTAGCAAGAACAAAATTAGGTTTCATATATTTATTTGGGGCACAACTTAGTCATATTAGCTATACAACAATGAATTCACTAGAGTAAGACTGTTATAAAGAAAGAATCAAAAGAGTTCTTGAGAAGGAAAATTTAGGAATGGTTAAAGCATCTGAGATATTCTGTGATCTTTTCCTTTTAAGCTTTTGTAGATTCTAAACATGAGGCTTCATAAAGAGACCTTACCATCAGCCAAGAGAAGAAAACCTGAATCTGAAGTATTAAAAACAACAAAAAGAAAACTGACAAAAAAACTCCCCAAAACCTCAGCAGCAAAAGATCTAATTCCTTATCTGAAAAAGATAAAATTCATGGCACGTGCCTCAAGCCTCGCTTTCCAGCAGATCTGTTATATTTTGAGTAGAGAACACCAAGTAATCAGTGCTTAGAGTACAAAAGCTCCTAAATAGTCAGAGACATAGTGAAGAAATGATGTTAGCACAACACAGTTTTATCTGAGTATGAATCTGATTTCTCATTGTTTTCATTGCAGTTGTGAACTGGTTTTCCAGTACAGTGAACTTCTGTTGCCTGGAATTGAAACAGAGAGATTAAAACATGGCTAAGAATGTTACCTGCCCTGAAATTTACAGATTGTAGTTTGTCAGCAGAAAAGTCATAACTATGAATATGCCAATTAAGTACAAATCCTGGAAAATCCTGTAGAGACTTAACTACCTGTTAGAGTGATTTGACTTGGCTGAGTTAGATATTATAAAACTATCTGTCCTTGCCTCATTCAAATGTCTGAAGAAATATCATTCCCACTTCTGTGTCAAAGATCATAATCTGAGAACAGTATTTAATCCCCAAGTAGTAGTTCCCTGTGGGACATTTGGTCTGTACAGTTTCTTCACTTCTGACCCATTTGTAATCACTGTGCAGAATTTCATTCTGCAATTAATTTTCATGGAATTTATGGGACTAAGTCCTATTAATACCAGTGGAATTTAGGTAGGGCTAGTCCCTAGGTACTGTTAGCTGCCCAGAGCCGATAACTGCTGTCCAAAGCTAGAATGTTATATGTAATTTGACGATTATAATGATATACTCAGCAATTTTTGTCTTCAATTATTTTTTCTGCTTTATTCATCAGGAACTACAGATGCAATTACTAAAATAGCATCTCAATTTAAAGAGGATATTCCTGACATGGATAACACTCCCTTTCAGAGTAATTAGTACAAAGGAAGACTTTTTCCTTTGATAGCTTGGGACAATTTGGGGTCAGCAACATTATCGTCTATGACAGTAAACAGGTTTATTAAATAGATCAAACAGAAATTTCACAATCTGCTTGATCCTTAATTACCTGCAAATTCAAATCCCTATTTTATTGGAAGTCTCAGGTGTTCTTCTCAAAATCTCTATTAAAATGCAAATAGGTCATTATATAATTGAAGCTATTTAAATAAAGTATATTTTCCTCACCAGTTCATCCTGTCATGAATTTGTGAAGATGTGGATTATTTGAAAGGACAAGGGCTAGAGGGAATTTGAGTGAGGTTTGTGAAAATTATAAAGAACACATGAAGACTGTCCAATCTTTCCACTGTATAACAAAAAAAACCACTTTACAAAACTCCAGAATAACATCTTCAGTTTATGAGAAAATAGCTTTATCTTAAGTATAGTTCATCACTGGATTTCCTTACCACAGGAGGTCATTAAGACAAATAAGATTAATATTTCATTCTTTTCAGAGACAGAAAATATGCAGAAAAAAGGCTACAGTAAATTCACATCACCTGTTTTTGTCAGTGGGCAGACGATGAGGATGCTTTAAGTAGTGCAATATTAAAGTTGATAGACTGTCAAGTAGGTTACTTTGCCCAGGACAGTCAGGAAAGTTGGATGGAAGTCTTAAGTCAGCTGAGACCACTGGTTCTTAGTAAATTGTCAAAGACTATAACAGCCAAAAATATAGGTAAAGGTTTGTTAAAAGATACATGCAGTTGGTCAAAGTGAATTGTAATAACTTCAGCATGATTCCTTCGGATGATATTGACTTAAGGTTGTATTTATAAGTTGGTAGGTCTGAAGGAACCTAAGAAACACTTTCAAAGATAACTGAAATGTCATATCTCAGGTATTCCGAAAGACTCTTAATAGATGTATTTTGTTAGGATGATGTAACCTGATCCCTGGCTGCTCGGAAAAATTCTCTGTGTGCCTCCCGCTAGAGGAGCAAGATTTTGCCCTTGCTTCCACCCTCTGTAAACATCCTTTTTGTGTTTAAGTTTGCCCAGGAGTTCCTTGTTCATCCATGCAGGCCTCCTGATATTTTTGTCTGACTTCTTCTTTGTCAGGATGTGTCACTCCTGTACTTGGAGTAGGTGATCCTTGAATATTAACCACCTTGCCTGGGCTTCTCTCATCCTCCAGGGCTTTATCCCTTGCTACTCTGCCAAGCAGATACCTGAACAAGTCAAAATCTGCACTCCTGAAGTCCAGTATATTGAGTTTGCTGTGCATCCTCGGTCCTAGTTGCCTTAAGGATACTGAACTCCACCGTTTCATTGCTATTGCAGTCAGGGTTTCCCTTGAGCTTCACGTAATTCCATATAATGGTTTTTAAAACAAGTGAGAAAAGAGAATAAATTGAGTACTTGTGCAGAAAAGAAAAACAATGATAATAAAATAAAATAAAATAAAATAAAATAAAATAAATTAAATTAAAATAAAATAAAATAAAATAAAATAAAATAAAATAAAATAAAGTACAAAGGTAAATTTTTGGGGTTTTTTGGTTTGGAAAATTTCAGTATGAATGACATAATTCTACACATCTGCTTATGTTGACTATTGTTCATTGTCCAGCTGAAAACGTTTTCATCAGGCCATTTTCCTTTTTCACTCTCTTTGCACAGAAATAAGAAAAAAAAGAGGGAGAACAATATTTACCATTGATAGTAATACTTGCACTTTGTTCCTCATTAGGTTTACTTCACATGAGAATATCATCCCATTTTTTCAAGTGAAGGAACAAAAGATTAGACAATAAGTGACTTGTTCAACAGCACCAAACCTGACATCATGATGAAAGCAGAGTCAGGTACAAGGCTTTCAGATTCCTCTTTTCAGAAAGTTAGGAACTTTTTGTTGTATCACTTTTTTTCAACTAATTATGTGGATACTTTTTTTTCATAGAAAACATTGACACTATTCTAATTTGTTTGATCCGATCCTCTCTTGCTTGACCCCTTCTTCCTGCACAAACAGCTGCATAAATTGCTTTTTAAAACATTTATTTTTACACTAGGGAAGTTTTTGCCTGCTAACAAATATACACTAACCTTAGAAATGTATATATATTTATAGTAAATGAAGGATAAAACTTTAATATTGAACTTGAGAGTATGCAACACTCCAATCCTTTCCTCAGTTTAGACTTAGGTGTATGCCAGCTGTGTTTCTCTCTTCCTTGTATTCCAAAACACATGCATAAATATTCTGTGTAAACTCACACAGAAGTTCTAGTTTTCTCTGTCAGCTGCAGTCTGAAAAGTTGACTAAGGGAAGCCCTTCAATGCCTTCTGGGAAAGGGAAACACAGACATGATGTATCAACAGAAAACATTTAGGGAATATATTTGACATCCTAGAACTTAAACTTTTGCTGTTATAAACATACAAGTTGCCTATCACCCGTTTATTAAATAAAGAGAATGATAAAAAGGAAGAAAGGAAGAAAGGAAGAAAGGAAGAAAGGAAAAATTAACAAGAAGTATATTTCAGTGGGAGAGACGTGAAGTAAGACAGTAATTAATCATGCCACCTCTGCAGTTCTTAATAAAAAATATTTAAAGATAAGGAAAAGCTATTTTTTGGCTTTTTTTTTTTTTTAAAAAAAAAGGAAAAAATAAAAACAAAATAAGTGCCATGAAAAGTGCCACTAAATGTACAGACCAAAACAACAGAATTGTTTTTAAAAAAAAAAATGAAAGGAGATATTAAAATACAAACATCTGATGAAATTTTGAAAGAATGTGGGAAAAGACTCTAGAAAAATTTGTTATATCTCCCTACGAAGGATCTAAAACTTCCTGTGAATAAAAGTATTAATATGTTTAGTTCTTATCAGCAAAATTATGGAAGTTAAGTAGTTCTGAGGGGGAGGAAGAAAGCGTCAGGAGAAAAGAGAAGGAATATTGAACCTTCCTTGAAGAACATTTCTTCAAGTCTTTCTTCTTTCAAATATGGTATTCTTTTGATATCAGAGGGATTACTAGTGTCTACCTATGAAAATAATTTTTACAAAGAGCAAATGTTTTCGAATGAAAACTGATTTTTCCTTTAATTTATCTTTTGGGGGTTTGTGAAGGAAATTTCCTTCTATCAAAATGGTTGGATTTAGATGATTTAGGGAGAATAAACATGGGAAAATAGAGGGGTAAATGAGACAAAAATGGGTGTTCACATGTTAATCGTTGTTTGCTATGTTTGTCTGGCCATGCCATGCATGAGGATAGTGTGTCCTGTCTTCTAATGATGCTCCCATGCTAATGATTTTGTAGGTGAGAGGCTCTCTAGATGTGTTTGAGTGCCTACGGGATGTCTGAGCACCTGCAGCTGAAGTCAGACCGCAGGTGACAGGGGCCCATGTGCTTGTGGTGCAGGAAACAAACTCTCACAAGGAGTGAGAGTTTGGGTGCCAGAAACTGGTCTGAGACTGTGAGCTGGAGCATGTGTCTGTGTACCTTCTGCTGGAGAGGCCTGACTGAATGAAAACACATGATAACTACGTATATGTATATATATTCTCACTAGTAGACCTCCATCCTGTTCAGACAGAGAATGGAATAGGATGAGGCCATCGGTACTGTATGCATTTAAGTGAATGTTTGTGTGTCTGTCTGTCTTACCTATGTGGCTGACCACTTATGTGCAAGTGGTCTAAACATGTGCTCTTTGTGCATGTGCCTACTTGGAATGTATTTTCAGCTTTGCTACGTGCTAGACCTGGGGCATGAATCTGCAGCAGCCTCACCTCTTTCAGGCTGTCAGATCCAACATCAGACACTTTCCCTTAACAGTTTCCATCAAGGATGCTTGAGTAGCACCATGTATTACTCCAAATTAGTTGTTAACCAATTAAATTGCTTTAACTTCCCACTAAAAATTATTTTGTCCTCACATTTATAATATATATAGCATAAAAGGGGAATTGCCTGATTCATAATTTCAAGGTTCACCTGAGTTTGCACAATATTGTTAGATTTTATTTGTCTACTGATTGCTTTAATCATTCATCACAAAACAATTTATTTCAAGTACACAGGGCAAAAGTGATACGTTTAAGCAGCTGTAAAGTTACTGTCATCCAGAAACTTATGTATAAACATATTTTTACTTCAATTAAGTTGTTAGTCATCCAATATAAGAGAAAAAGTATTTCAGTTTTCAGTCTACACATAGAAAATCATGCTGAAGAGTGAAGAAGAAAGAAAAAAGCTTTCTGAAACCTAATTGAACATATTAAAATAGAACCTTATTCCTACACAGGACCACTGATATAAATAAGCTTTCAGTAAATTGTTTCACGCCAGATTCAAAAGCAAAATGAAATTATTTCATTTGAGAAATAAAATTCTTCTCAGAACTACCAGTTGTTAACTCTGGCCTGTTCTGTTAAAACCCAACAACTGGTTTTGCATCTAAACCTTGTTTTTAAATGCATACAAAATTTTCCCACTGATCACTTGCTTTTACAAATTTCTTCCTATTGAACCCTGTGCTCCTCTGCCACCAACCCTCTTCCAGTCTCCCTTCTCCTTTAAATGACTGTTCTCCACGTCAGAACACACATAGGCGTGAACCTGCCCAATGGTTGCAGCTGAAATAATCTCAGCATAAAAATAGTTTTTCTTCTGTCAACTTGATTGGACTTTCTTAATGTGAAAAGGAATTGACTTTCCTTTGATGTTGAGTTTCTACAGGAAGCAAAAAAGGGATTCTTTCTTTCTTCAGTTATGACACATCTTGTTGTTTTTCCCATGCCTCAAATTGTCTTTAAGTGAAAGCAATAAACTGTCTTGTTAGAATTATCTGGTTTTCACTTGGGACTAGTTACCTCCCAGACAATTTCTGCTGAACAACTTGTCATCCTTCTTTCCTCCAACATCCCTCCTATGATCTCTCCCACCTGATAATTCCTGCCCTGTTGTCTCTCTCTATAAGAAAATACCATATTTTTTCAGTGTTTTAATATTTCCAGTTCCTGGGTAAATATTCTAATATGATGTGTACAGTATTTATTGCATAAGATATATAACATTCTAAGCTTGAATCATAAAGGTTATTTGAAAGACATTTCTAATCAAAAATATCTAGTTGAGTTTAATGTAGTAGAATCATAGAATCATAGAATCACCAGGTTGGAAAGGACCCACTGGATCATCGAGTCCAGCCATTCCTAACACTCCCTTAAACCATGTCCCTAAGCACTTCATCCACCTGTTCCTTAAACAACTCCAGGGAAGGCGACTCAACCACTTCCCTGGGCAGCCTGTTCCAGCACCCAATGACTCTTTCCATGAAGAATTTTTTTCTGATATCCAGCTTGAACCTCCCCTGGCAGAGCTTGAGGCCATTCCCCCTTGTCCTGTCCCCTGTCACTTGGGAGAAAAGGCCAGCTCCCTCCTTTTCACAACCTCCTTTCAGGTAGTTGTAGAGAGCAAGAAAGTCTCCCCACAGCCTCCTCTTCTCAAGGCTAAACAACCCCAGCTCTCTCAGCCGCTCCTCATAAGACTTGTTCTCCAGCCCCCTCACCATCTTCGTTGCTCTTCTCTGGACACACTCCAGAGCCTCAACATCCTTCTTGTGTTGAGGGGCCCAGAACTGAACACAGTACTCAAGGTGTGGTCTCATCAGTGCCGAGTACAGAGGGAGAATCACCTCCCTGGACCTGCTGGTCACACCGTTTCTGAAACAAGCCAAGATGCCATTGGCCTTCTTGGCCACCTGGGCACATTGCTGGCTCATGTCCAGTCGGCTGTCAACCAACACCCCCAGGTCCTTCTCCTCCAGGCAGCTCACCAGCCGCTCTTCCCCCACTCTGTAGCACTGCATAGGGTTGTTATGCCTCAAGTGCAGGACCCGGCATTTGACCTTGTTAAGCCTCATGCCATTGGTCTCAGCCCAGTGGTCCAGCCTGTTCAGATCCCTTTGCAGAGCCTCCCTTCCAGAGGGCAGATCCACACTTCCACCCAGCTTAGTGTCATCCGCAAACTTGATAAAGGTGCACTCAATGCCTTCATCCAGATCATTGATAAAGACATCGAACGAGGCTGGACCCAGTACTGAGCCCTGAGGAACCCCACTTGTGACTGGCCTCCAGCTGGAGTTAACTCCATTAACCACCACTCTCTGGGCCCGGCCATCCAACCAGTTTTCAACCCAGGAGAGTGTGTGCCTGTCCAGGCCAGAGGCTGACAGTTTCTGAAGCAGAATGCTGTGAGAAACTGTGTCAAAGGCTTTACTGAAGTCCAAGAAGACTACACCCACAGCCTTTCCCTCATCCAGTAGTCGAGTCACTTTGTCATAGAAGGTGATCAGGTTAGTTTGGCAAGATCTGCCTTTCGTGAACCCGTGTTGACTGGGCCTGATCACCCTGTTCTTTTGCACGGGCTTCATGATAGCACTCAAGATTACCTGTTCCATGACTTTCCCTGGCACTGAGGTCAGACTGACAGGCCTGTAGTTCCCCGGATCCTCCCTGCAACCCTTTTTGTAGATGGGTACAACATCAGCTAGCCTCCAATCCAGTGAAACTTCCCCAGTCAGCCAGGACCGCTAGAAGATGATGGAAAGGGGTTTGGAAAGGACATCCGCCAGCTCCTTCAATACTCTTGGGTGGATCCCATCTGGCCCCATAGACTTGTATGTGTCTAGCTGGGAAAGCAAGTCTCGAACTGCCTCCTCTTGGATCATAGGAGCCTCATTCTGCTCCTCTAACTCCTGGGTTTGTACACAGAGGGAACAACTTTCCTTGCTATTAAAGACTGAGGCAAAGAAGAAGTACCTCAGCCTTGTCCTTATCCCCTGTCACTATTGTTCCTTCTGCATCCAATAGGGATTGAACATTCTCCTTAGTCCTCTTTTTCTTGTTAATGTATTTGTAGAAAGATTTTTTATTATCTTTCACAGACTTAGTCAATTTGATTTCCAGTTGGGCCTTAGCCCTCCTGATGTTTTCTCTGCACGATCTCACTTCCTCCCTGTAGTCCACCCAAGATGTCTGCCCCTTCCTCCAAAGCTCATAGACCTTTTTCTTCTTTTTGATGCATCTCAAGATCTCCTTGCTCAACCAAGCTGTCTTTTTCCCCCTCTGGCTCCTTTTCTGGAACTAGGATTTCATTTTTTTAAGAGCTCCCAGCCCTCGTGGGCTCCCTTGTCCTTAAGGACGGTCTCCCATGGGACTTTGCCAACCAACCTTCTGAACAGTCCAAAGTCTGCCCTTAGGAAGTTTAATGTGACTGTTTTGCTAATCCCCTTATTCATCTCACCTAGAACTGAAAACCCTATCATCTCATGATCGCTTAGGCGTCCTCCAACCATCATATCCCCCACAAGGCCTTCTGTGTTCATAAACAGCAGGTCCAGGAGAGCACTCTCCCTTGTCGGCTCACTCACCAGCTGTGTGAGGAAGTTGTCTTCCACGCACTTCAGGAACCTCCTAGACTGCTTCCTTTCTGCTGTATTGTACTACCAGCAGATATCCAGAAGATTGAAGTCACCCACAAGGACAAGATGTAGAGATCTGGAGACTATCCCCAGCTGTTTATAGAAGAGCTCATCAACTGCTTCTTCTTGGCTGTGTGGTCTGTAGCAGACTCCCATCACAATGTCTGCCTTCTTGTGGGCTCCTCTGATTTTAACCCATAGGCACTCAGTCCCTTCCTCACCGTAATCCAGCTCAAAGGTATCAAAGCACTCTTTAACATAGAGGACTACCCCACCTCCTCTCCTACCCTTCCTGTCCTACCTGAAGACTTTATACCCCCCTATAGCTGTACTCCAATTATATGAGTCATCCCACCACATTTCTGACAACATCATAGTCACCTTGCCCTACAACAGCTTCCAACTCCTCCTTCTTATTGCTCATGCTGAGTGCATTGGAGTAAATGCACTTCAGCTGGGCTGACGAACCTTCAGCCCTCATAAAGGGAATAGAGCTCATTCCTAGTTGACTGGTCCTTGGAATAGCTAACTCCACAGTGCCAGTTTCATGTAGTAGTAACTGGGTAAAATATTATGGGCCTAGGTTTATTATGACCTCCTATAGGTCATAATAATAATAGGATTGTATACTGTACAATCTACTGTTCCATATTAATTTCCAGTTTGGTTACAAATATAAATAATATGAAATTTAGTTTCAAGAATATTGTTTATTATTAAAAAGTGCAAGAAGAAAAGAGTATTGGAGGCAATTTGTCTAAAATTATTGCACTTCTTTTAGTAAGAAAATATTTTAAAAAATAAAACCAGTCTTCACAACTGGTTTTCATAACTCCTGGTAACATTAACTGAAAAATATAAAGAAACTTGATAAAATTTTATATGGTGTTTATTTCTTTTTGGGAGGGAAAAGACAGGCTGTGTTATAACAATTTAGAAGTCTTATTTCTCTTTTTTTTTTTTTTTTAACTCATTCTCTTTGTTCCCTTTACAAAATAAGTTGTTTCACAGTGTAATGAATGATTTTATCCAATCAAGACTCTGTCTTCCCTGGCAACATAAGTTGAATTCAGACTATTGAAGAAAAAGCCTTTCAAATTCCTAGGAGCAACTTTTCACCTTTGCTCCTTGCTCTCATGAAAGAGTGGAGAGTAGAAGCTGAGTAACGCTATTCAGTGCCGAATAACCCCAACGGCAAACCTCATTTTAGTGTCCCCAGGGGTGTCACTCAGAAGGCAGACTCCTTGACACCATGGGTAAAAAAGAACTTGTATTTTGAGCACCACAAGAGTCTTATTGTTGTTGATTGCAGGAAAGGGGGAGAGATGGGTGAAGGAAGGAGGAAAGGAAAAGAAAACAAAACAAAACAGAAAGAATTCTTGAAAAGCTTCAGAGACTTTTAAGGAGCTTTGGGCTTTGAAAAATGAATAAAACATTGCATTTGAAATCCCTTTGTGTATTACAACAAAGAGATAAAAGTTTATCATAAAATAAAAGTCTGGCAACTTCAGCAAATATATCCATGGAACTGGAACTTAAAAAGTGTTGTAAATAAAAAAAAATTAAGAACTGTTAAAGCAAAGTTTGCCATCTGTGTTTGAAGGTTATTAGAATGTTCTTTGTTGAAAGACGAGCTTTTTCAATTAATGACTATGTAGATTTAGATCAGTAATTCCTTTTGTAATTATACTCTGTGTAAAGAAGGAATTAAATGCCTTGTAAGCATGTTCCATTCTATCAAAGTAGATTTGTGCAAAAACTGAATTAAAGAGATAGTTTATCAGTAGTGGTTCACATAATAGATATGTCAGTCATTGTATCCTGGGAGTCATAAGCAAAATGCCGACCCGATTTTTACCTAATAGTTAGATGAAATCCCTATTTTAAACATATATTTCAACCTGTCAGCTTGTAAATCTTCTTATTTATTAGGTTGAGGAAGAAGAGAATGAATGGAAGTATGGATTAACCTTGATTATGCCTTATTACTGAATAGGCCATAATTTTTATTATGCTTTGTGGTTTTATTGAAACATTTTCTGTTTTCAGTGTTTAGTACTTGAAACTGAAATTGTATTTTGGAGCAGAATCAGCTGGATATTATAATCAACTTTTTTGTTATTTTTTTCCTGAATGTAAGAACATATTCCAAACAAATGTTTTTAGAAAAACTGAAAGTGCTCATATGTATTTATCTTACAAATGCAGGCATCTGCCTCACTCACATGACTTTAATGGCATTCAAATGAAACAACAAACTATTAATTAATCAGAGAAATAAATTAGTCTGAAATATTTACAAAAGAACATAACAGAGGTTGTTAAATACTATTCAGTTGCACCTGATCTCTTCGGACTTATTTTTTAGCCTATTTCAGAATACGGATTAAGGTGAATCATTAGAATTGTTAGAAAATAATAAAATGTGAAGTGTTATCAGGGATAGATGGATACAAACAGTGTATAGACAAACTGGATATTAAATGGCATTTGTTAAAAAAATAACAGAAATAAATTATCTTTAGCTTTAATATTAGCTTTTACTTCTCTGATACCATACTACTTGCTTCGTTTCCTCTTATTATCTTTTCTTTTATCTGGTAAATTTGTCACTTGTTAGCTAGACTCGGAGTCTATTTTTTCCCCCAATGTTTTAGTACATTGCAGACCTTGAGAGTGGGAATATTGAGATGTCAGCAGAAAGTCCTGCAATCTGGCCTGCTGCAAGGCATCATTTAGTTTGCTTCCGGCTGTATTTCTGTTTCCGCTCATTTTATTTTTTCCCCTGTGTGATTAAAGGTATCCCAAGAGTCCAAAATCCTTCATCTGTATGTGGTTATCTGTAGTAGAAACAAAACTACTAAGATCTTTAGCATAGTCAGTCAAACATACAACATGATGGATCCCAGTTCTTCCCTAGGAACACTATGTACTATGGCTATTTACTTTTCTAATACACAAAATCAGTCCTTTTTGCTACTTTCTTGTAGGGACGGATGTATACTATATTCAATACATTTTGAAAGAAACAACATTTGGCTACTATTTCCTATTCAATTCCTAAATCCTAGATTTAAAATGCTGCTAGTTAGAGAATAATGAGACATGTTTGCCATTAACATGCAGAAAGAGTCTCACTGCATTTGTTTTCTAATACTAACATTGGTTAGTCACTTAGATGTGAAAGTAAGTCTAGAAGCAACTAATGTTATGCAGATATTTTGTAAAGGATTGGCAGCCTGGGGAGTCTTTTGACAACTAAGATTTACCTCATCTTCACACTCTTGTATTCTGAACCTTTTGTTTCTCAACCAAACTCTTAAACATCAGCACTATTTCAAGTTTTTTTATCCTATTTTGTAATAGGAAATCACTTTAATATGTTCTTCATCCCACCTGTCTCAGAAATTCAGTATTCTCCTATTCTCCACTTCTATTTGGATATTTAAATATATCCTTTTTTTCCTGGGGAAAACTAAAAAGTAATGAGGAAAAACTGAGTTATGGAATAATAAGTGTATTGATTTTATGAAATGGAAGAAATACAGTGTTCAGACAATAAAATAACACTAATGTACACCTTTCACTGTAAGCATTTAAATGCCCAAACACTTTTTGAATCTTTTTCTTTGTAATCCAATAATAAGGGATCATTTGAGTAAAGCTCTACCTGTATTTAACTGATAACAATGTCAAAAATATCACTTATCTTTGTGCTTGTATTAATTTATGTTTCATTAGAATCTTTGTGTTGGGTTCAGTTTCTTAATGGGTAACGTGAGCCTGATGAAGTGATAAACAATTTTTCATCAGTTCTACCGTAAGAGTCTTCTAACCAGGATTAGATGACTGATCACAACTCCTTCGATAATGACCTTATTTTCAGCCAGTGTTTTTCTGGAAAATACAATTTTGGCCTGGCTGATAGAATCTGCTTAAAGCATATCAAGAATTAATTTACTAAAGGTGTCCTCAGCAGCAGTAGAATAATTTAGGCTGAGAACATGCAAAATAGTTACCTCACACTTCCTTTTTTTTTTTTTTTTTTTTTTTTTTTTACTGGGACACTATCTTTTCATGAGCTCTAGGGAACATATTTAGCATGAGAAAATATATTTTATTATTATATTATGTATTATTACATATTTTCATGAGAAAATCAGAGAATAAGAAAAATATCCTTACTAAGTGAAAAGGACAAGGGAATAGCCTTTTGAGGGAAAAAATACTCATTGTCTATTCCGAGTCTGTACAAAGCCAGTCAAAATTTATTAATTTCACAAACAAGAATTGCACATTCAATGTAAACTACTGCATTGATGTTTGAATTTCTTTTGCACTTTTCCAAAGTTTTGTTTCTTCCATAAGGTCCATTGTATTGAATTTCAGCAGTGAACAATCAGGGATAAACCCTTCACTTTTATATATTCACCTGAAAACTTAAGAATGACCATTTCTCCAAATACCAAAAACGTCCAGCCTGCAAAGAATTTGACTTCCCTTTCAGTCCAGTGTGACTCAAATTTTACTTCTCTGTTTTCTGTGAAGCTACAGTGTCATAACTGTAATCTAAGGGAGATCAAGCTTGAGCTTCCTGCTCCAGTGACAAGTTACATCTCAGTATTTTTGCCTTTCCACTCTCAGTTTTATTTATAACAGCTTTTATTAAGAATAATAATGACCTCTAGGTTTAGGTCAGCCATTTCCTAACAGCTAATCACTACTGGTTTGAAGGTCCTAAAGTAACGCATGTGGGCTGCAGCTCCTCTGACCTGTGACTCTCTGCCTGCTGGGAACCACTGTCTTTGTCTGGTATCAGTCCTTAATTTAAGTTCTTTGTGAACTTCAGAAAGCTAAATTGATTTTGTTGGTTTGTTTTGGTTAGTGCTTTTTTTTTCAAATCACTAATCCTAGCAATAAAACATTAATCAGCATGTGTTCTTCTCAATTAATTTTTAAGGACTCCTTGAAACACATAAAGAAAATTTGAAGTCTGATACATTTTTATTTCTTTTCTATTGTCTACAGATTTATGTCCATTGCCACATCAGAGGAGCGACAACAATTATTTTCAGAGAACAGTGTTTTCGATTTACATGACTCTGCTTAGAAATCTTGCTATTTGACCCCTGGAAAAGATTAATCCGGAGTCCTATGATTAACAATATGTATAAGGGGAAGGTGCAATAAACACAATGGGGGCACCTGTTATCTGGCAATACGGAGGTGTGAGGAGGCTCTCAAATAATTCAAGATTAGCTTATGTCACAAGATTTTGTTTGCATATTCATCCTTTGAAATTAATATTAAAAAATAATTAGGATTAGATGGGAAAAAGATCTGTATGTTTTAATATCATTGTTCAGTGTTTTAGAATCTGAGCATGAGGCATCAAAATCAGTAGGAGCAGTTGAGTTCCTACCGAGCATCTTTAGATTTGTGGTATAAGAACCATCTCTGAGTTCACAACTCTGTTTAGAATAGGAAACTTACATAAAGGGTGTTAAACAGATCTTTTATGGCTTAAAAGGTCTGCCTATTTTGTAAATATTATTCTTAGAAGGGAAAGGATTTTTATGTAAGATAGGAATATTTAGCAGTGTTTCCCAAGAGCATTTGAATTTTTGATTTACTGCATTTTAGCTTGAATTTGGGACGATAAAATGTCAAGTTTAACTAACTCAAAGTGCAATATTTTATTCAGGTGACTGCAATTCTGTCATTTCCTAATTTTAAATGATGACATTTGTAATCATATTTGGTTAGTTACTTAGATCAATATAATCTTCTGTTTAATTTCCTAGATTCTCAAAAGGAAAGGCAGTAGAACAAAAAGACTGACCAAAGTACCCTCAAAACTCCTTGGAGTGTGGTCTACTGTGGAGAGTTTTTTGGAAAATGCAGGACACACAGAATTGATCGAGCTGAAGAATGCCCTTGAAAGACCTTGAAGAAGCAGACAACAGAAAAATATTGCTGGGAAAGTCCCTAAAATACCTGTGGAAAGCACTGAAGGCAGAAGAACAAGACATGCTTGTAGCCTTCTGATACCCAAAGAAGGAATTGGGGTTGCACGTGAGTAGCGTGTGATCAGTTGCCTGTTAACCAATTATTTTGTAGTTTGAGCACGTGGACAGTTGTTAGTAACCAGTGAGATAACACCAAAGTTTTGTATTCAGCAGAGCTGTAAAAAAGTGTCCTGCCTTTGCAATAAAGGGTCTTGTGTTAACACGAGTTCAGGAGTCCGTGTCTCAATCTCCTCAGTCTACTCTGAAAGAAACAGAGTTCTCTCACAGTGGAATAAATGTTAGATATATGCACTCTGTATTGTTCAGATCACTTTTTGGTGGAAAAGAAGGTGTTATTGTTGACAGTGAACTCCCTAAAAATGGATTTATGAGATTTGCGTATGCCAGTTTTGGTAATTCTTTGTGCTTCTGCCTTGCCCCTTAGTATTAACCTTATCTTCTGCCCTCACATCTCCTGTTCTTCAAATCTTTTACTATTATTGTCTCCTATGAATTTTCTGTTTTGTGTTCCTGCACAGCACAGATTGGTTTCATTTTTCAAATCAGGGTCATATCCAGCCAACTCTAATATTTCCAGCCTTCAACATAACTTCTCTGTGTTTCCACAAAACTGAGGGTTTTCTCCTCATTTTTGTTGTGGAGGAGCAAGGACACTGAAAGGATGAGACTGTCTCAGTATGTACTAGCAATCGAAGCAGCCCTCATGTTTTTAGTAGACTTGCGTAGTTGTGTGGTTTCTGATATACAGATGCTCATAAGGCGTCTGCATGTGTAAAATGAGCATAAAAGTGTACACCTAGGGAAAACAATTTGCTATAGTATGAATTTTTAAATTATGTTTTGGCTCACTATTTGGCAGCAGTGCTTGGAACAATAGGTAGCACTATAAAACTTCGTAAGTTGTTTGTATTTGAAATTATCCCCACCTCATCAAGACCTCTTTTTGCATTACAGTAAGCAACAGAATACTTAGTTTCCTCTTAAAAAGAATCAATGGCACTTGACTGTGTATGGGGGAGTTATTTATTTTCCTAAATAGTCTTAGACTCCTTAAGAATTTATCCAAATACTGAGGTACCAGTCATAAATTTACTGTTGCATTTCTATAAGAAATACTCATCCAGTACAAGAGTGCTTATTTGATTGTTTGTTGTTACATACACATGCGCACTAATAAATCTAAATGTTGGCACAGAATAATTGTAATCATTGATCAATATTTTAGTCTCATAGAATAGTTAGGGTTGAAGGGATCCTAAAGATCATCTACATCAAGCCATTAAACACTTCACTACTCTTTGAATATGACCATCCAACCAGTTTCTTATCCACCGTACCGTCCACCCATCAAATCCATCTCTCTCCAATTCAGGGAGAAGGAAGTTGTGGGGGACCGTGTCAAAGGCTTTACAGAAGTCCAAATAGATCACATCCATTGAGATCACATCACCCTTACAGACTTTACCAGAAGGACTTACCTTTTGTTGAATGAGACATTTGCAAGAAAAGTTGCAAGGAGCACATTCAGAGTGTCAGAAAGAATAGCTAGCCTGTAACTTAGTCCTGCATAAGAGACAAGACTCAAATATCTGTGCTTGCCAAGGCTAAATGAGGTCAAAATACTACCACAGTGCAATGCTGAATTCTCATTCACTGAAGTAAATCCACTCAAAAAATTGTGATTCATTCTCCAGGAAAGAACACATCAGGGATAGAATATGAGACAAAAATAAGTCCAAGGAAGACAACTCTGTTAGGTACAGAATCAGTGACTAGATGTTTTCACGCAAAGAAGTTCCCTCAGGCCACCCCAGGTCCTGTGAGCAGCAAATGTCTTTCTCTTAGTATATCACTGAGATTCCAAGTATCATAGGAAAAAGGACTGGAGGCAAAAGGTCAAGCTAAGTCTAAATTCACAGTCAGGAAACAGTACACACAAATACTTGCAGTATGACAATCAATTCAAGAAAAAAAAACACCCTCCATAGCAATGTATTGGGATACATTGCTTACTGGAAGTCCGAAGGCAGCAGCATTGTGTACAGTGTAAACAAAGAGAGTGATAACAGAACTCCCCACAGAGATTACAGAATTTCCCCTTTTGGGGAGAGCTGGCTGAGACTTGCAAGAGAAGAGCAAGAGAGTATCAAGATGAAAAGAAGCTGGGCATTGTCTAGTTTAAATTGGATGCTGTCTTGCAGTCACTGCCAGAAGCATTGTTAGTATCCCTAAAATCAAAGCTATCAATACAGAAAGTAAATAGATAATTCCAGAGAATGTAGCATTGTATGTCCTTTTACACTGAAAGTAACTGAAAGTACATATGAGTTAACAATCAAATTTAAAAAATATACAGTCATAGAGATAGCTTATTTTTTATAAAAGACATTTTAAAATGTCTTCAAGATGATGCCCCCTGTAGAGACTAAATGACTGAAGTAGATTTGGGAAAAAAAAAATATTACAGAGAAAGTAGAGATATGGGCTAGTTTAACAACTCTGATTTCTGAAAGAACAGCAGATTTCTTGAGTGGCAAACTGTAAGGGTAACATCATGCCAGAACAGCTGTCTGAGTGTACTACTATTCAAATACATCTGCTATGTTTAGAATACACTTCTTAACGTAATTGAGTAATGGGAGAAAATATTTTAAAAAGCACTAGTCTTAAGATATTGTGATAACAAATATATATGTAGCAGATCTACCATAGAAGAATTAATGAAACCTAATTTCCTACAGTCTTTTTGTGTCATTTACAGATCCTCATAGACAATAATATATTTTATTTAATATCTTTGTTGAAAAATTCGTGATATCTTTCACCCATAGAGATTCTCTGTTGTATTAAGAGGACAAAAAAGTGTCCAGTTTTTTTCCTTTCTGGATTGCAATAGCAGAGCCTGTTTCACCGAACAGCTTATCTGTTTTCATGAAGAACAATATTTGAGATACCTTTACTCCTTTGTTGCATTTCATTGAAAAGTTTTTTGGTAAGCAAAATATAAACATATATCTAGTGGCAGATGCAGCATGGGAACAGTTTCATATCCTCAAGAAAGCAGGCTAAAACCAATGAGCTTTAAAGATGCTTTTCAGAGCACTAACTAGGGTAAATAACCTCAAAACAATGCAAGGCTGAACAATATTCTTTCTGAATTTAAAAAAGTAGAGTAAATACAGGAATAGTAAAGCTCTGAACATAAAGGAATCGGCCTAATTTAAGAGTCATACAGATTGAGCCATATTTTTACTGGTGGCCATTCTGTACGCACTTGTCTCAAACTCATTATTGCCATTGACAAAAATGTATCTGTATTCTTTCCACTCGGGAACTTGTACTTTTTTGTAACATATTTTATCTGAATTAATACCCAGGGCAAACTATGTGGAAGCAGATATATTTCATAGCACAGTGAAGCCCACCAAAATGTAAAGCTGAACACCATACTTTCCAAATGAGTTTAAATATGTGGTCTCAGATAAAACATGAAAACCCACAGAATAATCCTTCCCCATGAAATGCAGAGATGACAGGCGGAGTAAAGAATGTAAGCCACATAATTGGGAGATTTTTAGTTCTGTCCAGTAAATCCAAGCCTGGCAATGATAACTACAGTTATGATCCAAGACAAGACCCCAAGGAAAGTGATTAAAGCTGTTAGCACAGCATGGCCAGTGCAACAATTGTTACTAAATCAGAATGGAAATTTTACTGCTGGAGAAATTTTCTTTTCAAGAACCAGATCAGTTGTCCCAAACATCTTAGAAAAAGCATTTTAAAGAGATTGCATGAAGGCCACTAGAAACTGCAAAATCAAAATAGAAAATGAGATCTCCTTCCTGCTAGTCTTAAATGAACAGTGACACTAAAGAAACTATAAAAGTTCTGTTCATGCCAGAGAAGTCAAGACAAAGAACCCCATGTTAACACCAGATGAAAGCTATTTCTATGAAATGAATGAAACACTGAGTTGTTTATTTTTACTAGGTCTATGAAATCTGTTTTATACTATTTTTCTCAATCTTTAAATATCTTCGCTAGATGATGTTAACATTTTAAATTTGACAACACATTCAGAAACTAGTGTAGGATTTTTGGGGGGTTTGGGAGAGTGTGTTGTGTGGGTTTTTTTAATTAGGAGGTTTCATGCCATAGTCATTTTATTGAAGGCACTAGATGAGGAATATTATGTCTGATGGGTCTTTTACTCAAAAGGTTAATAGGCATGAATCGCAGTACTTAATAAATCCACACAAACGGAATCCACACTTTAGAATTCTATAATCTTATTCATTGAATTTAATCTGAGTTGGAAGGGATCTCAGGAATTCCCTAGCTCAAAGCAGGGTCAGCTATGAAGGTAGACCAGATTGTTTTTGTCATGGCAAGAATAATATTCACATCTCAAAGATGATCTGGAAATCCCAGTAGCTGCTGGAAAGATTGATCAAACATATCTAGTCGGTATCACGATTGATTGACTGTTTATGGCATCTGGGAAAAGAGAATATCAAAAACTATGTTTTGAAGTAGCTTATAGCATATAAGCAACAGATCACACTACCTAAAAAAAGCCTGAATTGATTTTATTTTTTTTTTTCAGTGATTGTTAAAAACCCTGAGCATGAGACTTAGAGATGGCAGTTTAAAAGATGATAGTTCAACCTAAGAGCTGTGATTGTTATGTGAAGGTACACTTTTCATTGATAAAAACTAGTACATTTAGTTTATGTATAAAAATAAATCTATAGCAACTCTTATTAATAAAACTGAACAGTTTTATTAGTTTATAAAAAACTCAGAAATTAAACCAGAAAAATTATTATTATTATTATTATTATTATTATTATTATTATTATTATTATTATTATTTTCCTTTGTAATTTACATTGATTTCATGTCCTCACAGTGTAATGGTTTGGGAACTAGTGATAATAAGTTAGAACTGTCAGCATTATGGCAGAGAAATGCCTCTAGAATATTTAGTTAGTTAGTTAGCTAATTAATGTCTTTAAAAAATATGTAGCCGAATGCCTGACTTGCAGGCATCATGCTTACATGGACAAAGCTCAGATACACATTTATATTTCCTTTGTGAAAATACATAATTTTAATAGACAAATGTTCAATTTGCCCGAGGTATTGGAAATTTTGCTGGCCTTCTACCTTGTTTTCAGTCCCATAGAAATCACACATCTCTGGATGGTACAATTTTTAATTGATTTTCTTTCCTGGATTAATGTTTTTATTTATTTTAGCAAAAAAACATAAAACTTGGTTTCTAGCCATATTTGTTAATTTAGATTTCTTGGTATTTTTCATCAGCTGAGGGCACTAATTCTAGTGTTTCACACAAACTTTAAGTCAGTTTCATCATGTCTACTTGAATTCCAGCAGCTTTAGCTGAATGTGTTGTAAAACTGAAATGCAGGGGAGTGGAGGGCAAATCTGCAGCCTGTTGAAGTTTGCTACGGTGCTGACACGAATATTTAAACAGTGGGAGAGATTAACTTCAATGGGGAATTGAACAAATTTCTGTACATCCCATATGTATATCCTTTGATGTTACAAGGTGTGTTTCATTCAGGTTGAAAAACACTTTGAGATCTTCAGATAAAAGGAGCTAAAAAATAAAAAGTGATGGTGTTATTAGTTTATGTATTCCAAGTCCCTCTAGGACAGCTGCAAAATCCACAAGCTGCAGTTTGTGTTAGAGTCTCTGACCATGGATAAATTGTCTAGCTTTGAATTAGTGGATTAAAGAAACAACAGCAAACCAAAATCTTTTCCATGTATCTGAGTCGTTTACTCCCTCCTATATTATGTATTATATAGCATGTACCTGTGCTTGACACTCCAAGTTACTGATAGTTAATGAATAATGTAAGAAATAAAAATCACGATTTTAATTTTAGGACAGTAAAGTAGTTTACATTAAGACACCATGCAATGTCCTCATGCTAGGTGCTTGGAAGCTGAAAGAAGCATAAACAAAAAGTTTACATTGTTTAAAAAAAAAGCAGAGACTGGAATTGCATGCATGAATTAGGCTTTATACGACATTTACTGAAACATCTGCTCACATGACATCCCATGTTTTTAATCTCTGCTGTAAAAATACACTGGGACTGCAATTTCCATTATTTTATTGTCATAGTGCCCCTTAGACCCATACTTCATCTCCTCTCTAACATGAGAGGTTAAGCATTTTGATACTGTAGTTTTTCCCTATTGTATCCTCTGTAGAGTACACTTATACTTACTGTCTGGTAAATATTATGTGCAGCAGGAACGTATAAAAAAGATACAGGGTTTTTAGAGATACGTTGAGGTTCTGACAGCATTAAACTAATCACAAAACACAGGCATGATCCCAGGAATAAAAAATGCTTTTTAAATAATCTTTGTAGAATATTTTATTACCATTCCTGGGGTTTTCGGGCATTTTGCTTGTTCATTTGTTTGTTTAAGTTCCTCTGTTTTGCTCGGCTTTTGTTTTTTTTTCTTCAAGGTTTTCTTGGGCTGTTGTTTTAGGGAGAGTTTTTTTAAGACCATTCTCTAAACTGGAGCATTAACTTCTTTTACAGTCAAATTTAAGTAGTGCTTGCCATCTCACTTTAATATTTTCTTTTAGTAGTGTAAATGTCATTTCTCAGAAACAAATAGCCAGAACAAAAGGAAAGTATTACATAGTTGGATGGCATTTAAAAGCATGCGGATAAACAAAGTCCACTGTAATTATACCAGGGGTATAATTTTGACTGTTCTGCTCTGCCTTCTGTAATTAGTTTCAGAAGTAAATATTGTTATATTCAGCAATGAAATAAAGTGGAAGAGCTGAGTCTATTAGAGATTAATAAAGTCTCCATGAACATTCCTAAAAGCACTGAACCCTTAAGTATAGATTATAGGTCAGAACACATTGCCAGTGCTTCCTCACAGGGGAATAAATTGAGTAAACTATATCTATTAACCACAAAGGCAGTGAAAAGAGTGCTGTTGAATGTTAATGGAAGATTTTACCAAATTACACGACAGAAAAAGATGTGTGGCATCTTTATTACAACATTTAAATGTATTTTTAAGTCTTATAACTGAGATCTTTTAAGAAAAAATCCACAGCTCTCATTACTGAAATTCATTGCAGTAATATGTACTTGTTTAAGTAGTATTTCTCATTTATAAAGACATTGTAATGTAATTCTCTGAAAAAAAATCTGAACTATATTGCCAAACTATATAAAACCCTTACATTTGAAATTTTGATTCTTTCCATCCAACCACTTTCTGAAGGGAAGTGTCAGCCACTGAGAATAGGTTTTCACTTTTCCTTTTATAAATAGTAAACTGAATTAAAAAAAGCAATAACATTATTGTGTGAGCTTCTCTGAATATACATTACTGCAAACCTTGATCATGACATCATAAAGAGCAAAAGTAAAATAAAATGGCTACCTGGTAGTAAGAAGAAGAGAACTTAGTGAAGTTCTTGCTTCTTCATGAGCTGGAAAACACTTTAAGATACCCTTTAAAGTCTCTTCTTCCTCTTCTGTTTTTAATTGTTGTATTTTCCATAGTCAGTTTCTCCCTATTGACATAGTTTATTTCCAGGCAATTGCTTAAAGTTTTCAAAAAATCACAAGGAAATTGCTCTTTACTTTTTGAATGGATAACTTTCAATTAAATGTTCATTTTCTCACCATTTCCTCTGTGTTATACAGAGTAAGTATGGAAACATTAAGTAATACATATGTTGCAAACATGACATCAGGCAGACCTCATGGACAAAATCTAAGGCTTGACCTCCATTCTCTTCCATTGTCTTCTAAATTAACTTTGTGATCCTTAACTGATCACCCAGCTCAAATGTTAATTAACAAAACTTGTCAACTACAAGACTTCTTATGTTGCAAAACTATTTATTTTTCAGAACTGTTAATTCACTGTTTCTCTGAACAATAAAAAACAACAAACCCTCAAACAAATAAATAAAAAAATCAAATTGAAATTACATTACTATGCTTTCCCACTCTTTTATTTGTTGAAGTAACAGGGGCAAGATTAATCCAGAGATGCTGGATGTTTGTCTGAGTCATTCTGGGATAAATCCAAACTTACTTCAATGTACCAGGACAGTACTACTTTTCAGTCAATGCAGTCAAGGCAAACTCAATGGGTGTAGGTTACATGTTGAACTTGAAGGACGGAAAATTGAAATAGTTGGACAACAGTCTCAATAGGTTCATTTAAACTGAGATGTGTGTTTGGGTGATTCACCACAGAGTGCACAGCAAACCATTTGAGTGCCACTTGGTCACTGATTAAGCAAAGTGGTTACTGAATATAACCAAAGAATGTATCTGGTTGCCAGGAGGAAATTTCTTGCATAATTTATTATAATAGATATCTCTGAGGATTATTCTGTATCTATGAACTTTAGAACTTGGTGCAAGAATTATTTAGTGTATTGCCTGATACTCTTCCTTTCTCCTTTTAGCAAGATTAGAAATGATTGACATCTAAATGACAAAAATGTAAAGTAAATCTTATTATCAAAGCAAGGTCTACTATTAAATGTGTAGCTTCAAATCCAATCTCTCTCGTAGCTGTAAAGAGTAGTGTCTAGAGTTCATTGTAGCTCACAAATTATGTTTAGATTCCAGTGTACAGTCAAAAAAATAATTGACCTGCAAGGATGTACATTCAGAAATGTTACATGCTGAAAATGCATAGATAATTGAGTTTTTATTAATGCCTAAAACAAAAGTATACATAACCGTTGTATATCTTCCACAAAAGAAGATAACAACACAATAGAACTTGGACTGGTTGTAATATCCCTTTAGGTCTTCACTGATAGTTTTCAGCATCTTCTTACACCATTCTTATCTGAAACAATGATGAAGGTGAAGTAAAAGGTGTAATGCAGAAAAGTATACATATATTTCTGAAATAAAGTAGTAGAAGGAGTGATAGCTGAGTGTGGTCTATATATTTAATTCAATTTTAACCTACATATATTTGTGAAGTTGTATGTATATGTACATAGAGTGCATATACATAAAAATAACAAATCATCAGAACAGCATGAAAACTCTGTATGCAATAATTACACCAAGTAGCATTTTCTTCAATGGGTAGTCCATTTAAGTCAATACTGTAACTCACTGGAGTTCACATTGAACGTTTCTTTGAATAAGGAGCAATACACAGGTACATTGCTGCAGAAGCTGAACAGGGCATTAATCAAAATTTTGAGAGGCCTCAGGCATTTGATCCTTTTCCTTCTGTTTCCAAAAGTAAATCTGGTTTTATGCCACTGTGTTTTCTGAAAGGTCTATTTATATTGTTATATTCAAAACTGAAAGTTGCTGACAAGAAACCAACATCAATATCTTCAGGCAGAGGCACTATTAGGTGACAATCTAATTTATTTCCTCATATCAAACAAGTATATCACTGAATAAATTGCATCAACCTATGGAGTCACTTGATAAGATAAACAAATGAGTGTCTTGGAATTTATACTCTGTGAGAAAAGGAATTGTTTGAGGCTTGATATGTAGAAAAATGGTGGAAAAGAATAACTAATTGTTGAAAGCAGGAAACTACAACAATTTTGATACTTGGATGGAACTATTTAAAAATATAAGAATAAAAAAATGTTATGTCTATATGAGCATGATATTAAATGAGTTCTGAGGTGTAGAAAAAGAAAAGAAGTCAGACAGAAAAATACTGACAATATGCAGAAAGTGAAACCTCTCATTGTATTAATAATACCAAACAAATTTTTGTCTAAAGAAACATCTAATTTAAATCATAAATTAGTGAAGTTTCTCTTAAAGACATTCTTATTTCTGCATCACAGAATGGAAAAAAATGTTCATAAAGAGTTCTCCTCTGTCAGAAGATCAGCCCGAAAATGCCACTGAGGTCAATTTCTCACAACCTTTTTACTTCATAAGCAGTGTGAATAAATTATGTTACCTAAGGGCAACACTAACTTTTGCACCTGACTTTCCAAATAATGTTCTTTTATTTTCTGTTTTCTTTATCTGTTTGTTTGTCTTGAAGTACCAGTACTTAATCATCTGTGGTTAGATGTAATTTTCTTTCTTCTGACAGTGCTCTTTTTAGCTATCTACTGACATGCTGACACAGCGAGCATTCAAACAACACTGAATTAATCTTGAAGATTTCATGTAGGGAAAATTTATATTTCAATTGAGGTAGATTGCAATACAAAAATTATAAAACATAACAAAAATGGCTCTATGTAAGGCATGTTTTTATAATTAGTTACATATATATATGAAATATTGCACAGTAAATCAAAACAGAGAAAATATATATATGAAAATTTATATGAACGTGTGTATTTGCATATAAGCAATACGTATTCTCTTACACATAGCATAGATACATATATGTGTTGTGATACTATTTACATTTAGATTTTCCTGTCTCACAACTGAGTACTTAGTACTGTACCATGTTTAACTTCTATCTGTGGAAAACATAAATTTCTTTTTTCTGGTTTTTTTTTTTTTCAATCAATGTTTGTTCCAACTCTAAGAAGCTGCCTGGAACTTTACTTACTTTACAATCAATTGATCACAGAATTATGACTTCTGTATTCATATAAATGTATAGCCTGTCACATAAGTGTATAGCTATAACTATACATAGCCTGTTTCATTCCTGGAACCAACATTTTTTGTTTAAAAAGAAAGATTTCTTCTTGTCTAGCTTGAAAGACATTCTGAAACATAAGGAAATTTATTTTAAAATACCTTTCACAGTGAAATCAAAAATTTGAACAGAAATATACGAGTACAGACACAGAATTGTTTAATTTAAAAGAAAACTTCCAAGTTTTACTCTAAATTAAAAAGATATTTTGACACAACTGGTGCCTTTATTTCTACGGTAATTGATTTAGAATATTTTCAGTTCTGCTAATATAATGGATTCTTTTCATGTTATTTGACTCTTTCATCTGAAAGCAAATTTGTTAGGAAAATGACAGTTTAATTCTACATTTTTTTTCTTGAAGTAAGAGATATTTATTTTTACTGTTTCTAAGGAATAATGCAACTTTGGAATTTCCAACAAAATAGAAAAACAAACAAGCAAAGAGAACCTCAAATCAGACAAATCAGTATGTCCTAAATTCTCGTCTAAAATGGTAATGGAAACACATAGAAATCACGTTCGGGGGGGGGGGATAGGGGGGAGGGAAAAAGAAAAAAAAAAAAGCTGACTATCTTTCCCAACTTGTGAACCAATTCCAAAATAACTTCAACATACTACAATGTTTAATAAGTGCTGTTTATCCCCCACTATGTACCCACTCACTTTTAGAAATAATTTGACAGCCAGAAATGTGCAGTAAGCAAAGGTCAAAACTGACTGGTAAATGAGAGTTCATAAAAACCTAATACAGTTCAGCAGCCTGGAAGTTCAGCTTTGATGTCTACTTACAAGAGTCTTGAGTCAACTCATTGTTGGAAGGCCTCAAAAAGCATCTATAGTAAGACAAGTAACTGTCCTTTTATACCCTGGTTTTAGCTCCAGTGGCTACAGCATGAGAATAGACTCTTTATCAGCCACTGAGGCGCATATTAATTTGAACTCTTTATCAGTCACTGAGTCGAATATTACTTGAAAGACTAAGCATTCACCAAGCTCTAGAATTTCTTCCAAAGTTTTCAATTAAGATCTTGATTAACTTTCTAAAAATCATTTATTACTTGATAAAAGCCTACTAAAACTAAGCATTAAAAAAATCATATACAGGTACAACTTTTAATAATCATGTCAGCTTTTTAAACCAAGTCCAGATATTGTCAATAAACAATCCTCAAAGATATGTCCTACAATCTGTTTTTTTAGGAAAAACTGATTTTTCTTCTATTGCCTCTTCAAAATATGTACAATGTTAATTGATTTCTATGGAAAAGACATCTGTTGAGGTCTAATGGCGTCAGGCGTCGGGTAAAATTTTATGAGATCTCTCACATGTAGACAATCAAGCCAGCTATTTGATAGGCTTTTTATTGATTTCGGTGACTGCAAGACCAACCACAAAAACAAGTCTTGGCTTGTTTGAAACTAGTTCAACACAAATAAGTGCACCACTCTGGGAAGTAGGACATCTTCATTTACAACACTGTAAGAAGTGCAATTTTGCCCACACAAAGATTGTTATAGAAAACACAAGTATTTGTATTACTGCAGACAATGAAACTTATGGTAAATAGCACTGCTAAAGTAATCTAGTAACAGGATAGTATTGACATATTAATAACTATTTTATTGGTATGTCTGAAAATAAATATTTGGCATTCAGGTAGCATCATAAATTTTACAGTTACTTATAATAAGTTAACATCTCATACATTTTTCAACTTCTTCAGAATTATTCAAAGCTCTTCATGAGCAATGAGTAAATACTAATATCAAAAGTAATCTATCCTATTCTACTTTTAATCATGTTATCTTACTTTTACAGTGACATTGTTTAAATATATTACTATGGTTCCTCTAGAAATGAAAAGCAGAAGTGAATTTGATCCAATAACCATTAAAATCAACAGAAAAATTGTCGTGGTAGCAAAAGACATTGGACACAACAGCTTTATTGACTCTTTTGCCTGACAAAAATGACTGACATGACTATTAAGTGCATAAACTAGCAACATTTTACCCCGGAAGTGTCACATTCTATTATTAGATGGATGTACTTAATTAGATTACTATCCAGAAAGAAAACCCCTTAATCTGGCACTTTGAGAGTATTTTCAGAAGAGAAAAGAGAATTCAATGTTTTTCCTTGTATTCTTCCACTAATCCAATCAGAAATGTTGATACCAGAGATGGAGATCTGGTAAATTGGTTTGGGTGGTGTTTTTTAGTAATGGTATTTTTAAAATGTTGTTAGCAGAAAATTTGAAAATGAGCAATAGCATGATTTCCTATGAAAATGTAAAAGTTAACAGGAAATAATTCTTCTGGTGGACGTAGCAGTGTTAGATTTATGGTTGGACTCAATGTCCTTAAAGGTCTTTTCCAAACTAAATGCTTCCGTGGTTTACTGATGTAGCTAGAATGACTCAACAGCTCAGTGCTGTCAGAAGTAGAACAGTATCTTTTTGTTGTTGTCGGATCAGTGAATTATACCAACTATCATGGAAGAATTTAGGAATGATAAACCTCAAGGACTGAACTACACCATGCAGTGACATAAATTTTAGATCTTATTTCTAAGCAGGATAGGTATAGCAGGATAAATAACAGTTTGTGTTTTAAAATCCACTCCCACAGCATGTACAGAATACACATTCACACTGAAGAAGGTCCCTGCTGCTCCAGTCCAACAATGACCAGCACTGGGGATACAGAGGAACAGGGTGATCACTCAATCAGTCAGTGTTACTGAGTCTTGGATGGCAAATCAGTTTCCATGCATAACAAATTCCTCTCAGGTTCTCCTTCTGTGGGACTCTGAAAGGTAGAAGATGTGCTTGGCTTAGTGTTCACAACAATCCAAGCCAATCCCTTTGTCTGTCTTGGTATCTAAAGATGAATAGCTGTTATTTCCTGGTTGCTAACAGCTTCTGGGGCTGCTCTCAAATGTGTTACTAAGATGTAAAACTGTAACAGCTCTGTTTCCTTCCTGAGCACATCCAGATACAACTCAGATTCCCTAGGTGTGTTATGCCTCTCCATAAGAATTTTATATGCTTTTTTTTTTTTTTTTACTCCTTTCTTTGTCAATATTGGAACTATCTAATGAGTCAGAGGTAGGCAAGTGTAGTCAAAGTCTCACTCTCACTGAGTGGTACCTTCATAGAGGTGTAACCCTGTGACATCAATTCAGTACAGGATGTCAAACCCACTTGTAACTAACTCGGAAGCCACAAGAGAATTCAGTCAGATGTGGAGAATAAAGGAAATAGCCTGCCAGATTTTGGTGGTGATTAATATGTTGGTTCTAGCTGAAATGTATAACTTCACCCCAGAAAAATCTGATTTTAATAATCTGCTAGTTATCTCCTCTTTGCAGCTAGAGCTTGCAGCATGACCACTAATGCCTTTGAGTCAGCCAGTGCTGTGTTGACCCAGCAGTTACCTGATGCTCAGAAGCTTGCAAGAATTACAGTAGCAGGGAATTATTAAATTCAAGATATTATAATGGCTCACAATGGTTTCAAATGAAGAATCCATCTACCTTTTGAATGCAAACAGGCTAAGTTGCAAAATGCTGTTCTGATATTAATAACCCAGTGATTTAACTCAGAGGATCGCTTATAAATATACTGAGACCATAGCATATATACCCTCTTCCCTCAACAGCTTTCATGATCATAAATTCCTCCCTGCAACTATTTTGTCACTGCTCTTAACACCAGAGACTCACAGATCTATCAATATGCTTTCCATTCTTCTAACAAGTATCAAATAAAAGGGATTTGCATTTACCCAACCTCTTTTATTTTTCATAAGTAAAGGAAAATAAAAAACAAAATCTCAAACACTTCTAATTAAAATCTCTTTTTCCCTAAGAGAACACCACTTTGGTATAACATAACAATAATATGGGTACCTAGTTAAGCCATCATTGTATTTATTTATTGATTTATCCATCAATGGCAAATATAAATGTTTGCTCTGTGCTTGATTGAATGTAGGACAGATATTAACCCAATACTTCTGAAGTGGTGAATGAATGTTACTGGACATTCTCACGTATGTCTTTCTTGCAATAATTCTCCTTCTGGACATACTTGGAGATGCATCATGTTCATTAAATAAGAAAATATAGTAAATATCCACCTGCACCACTACATTCACGCCTTCAGCCAAATTAGATGCTATTCACAGCCATTAATTAAAGAACAGAATTTCTATATTTGGGAAAAAATATCTGTGCCAGTGCATCTGTTCATTTGTCTTGAAATGCATGATTTGTATTTTCTAATACAGATTCTAGTAGGATAATTTGAGAAATTGATTGTACTCAGAAAGCACAATTGTACATCAAGGAAACATGCCATGTTGGACTAGCTCTTTGGACATAATGGAATAGCTAGTAAAGCATTTGATAATATTCCATAGAGTAAGAATTTAAGCAATGCCTGGTTTAAAGCCAGGAAATTTATTGGGCAGGAGGTGGTTCTTAAGTGAGAGAAGAGAAAGGAAATTGTAAAAATCAAATGCTGTTTTAGTGGTTGATTTTCAACTAGCAATCTTCTGGTTTTGAAATTCTAACAAATACTTGGTGCATATCTCAGAATGAAATTGCAACAAGATTTCTGAGTTTTTCATGCTCTGTTCAGGGCAAGAAGTAGAGGAGCATGAAAGGTCAGCAGAAGTTTTTTATTACTATAGTACTCCGTTCTAGAGAATAAAAAAATATTAATGTCTATGACAGTCATGTAACTTAAGACTTAATTTCTTCTGTTTCTTTAGCATTACGAGGAAGCTTCCAGTTAAGTCCTGAACTTCTACTATCTTTTCAACTACCCTTCCTGTGTACCCTTCCACCAGAACATGAAAAATTAAAAAAGTTAATTTCAGCTTAGTTCTCTGTAAGTCTTTTTCTTCAGTCAGAATTCTTTTTTTCCTATTCTGTGAAATGTCTTCCCACTATCCAGTTAAACCGTGAGTTTGATCTGCTACTCAGGTATCATTACAATGTTCCATACAAAAATTGTGTTTAAGCACAGATTGATTTTAACTTTTATTAGCAGCCCATAATCCAGGAATGTTTTATTTGTGTTTAATTATGTGAGGCAGTACAGAGTCTCCACAAGACAGTTTAGGTGTTCAGGATGAAGGAATTCTTTTGTCCATTCATTATTACTTAACAGTTTGGTTTTCTAATTGAATAAGTCTTTGATATTACTGAGAACCAATAAACAAATGATAAGCCTTCCAGGCTTCCAAAGAAGTCAGTAATTTGATCCTGAATTCCTGCCTCCACCAGCAAGTCACACCTAAGGTAATGAAATGTTTTCACTGGCCTCAATGTATCGGTGCACAGGGAAGTAAACACAATTATATACAGTCAATGAGAAGCTTCGAGGGAAATGATTCTGCCCCTCTATTCCTCTCTTGTGAGACCTCATCTGGAGTATGTCCAGTTCTGGAATCCTCAATGTAAGAAGGATATGGAGCTGTTGGAATGGGTCCAGAGGAGGGCTACAAACATGATCAGAGGGCTGGAGCACCTTCCTTATGAGGACAGGCCAAGAGGGTTGGCCTTGTTCAGCCTGGAGAAGAGAAGGCTCCGAGAAGATCTTATAGCGACCTTCCAGTATGTGAAGGGGGCCTATAGGAAAGCTGGAGAGGGACTATTCGTAAAGGCTTGTGGAGACAGGACGAGGGGCAATGGGTATAAACTGGAGAAGGGTAGATTTAGACTAGACGTTAGGAAGAATTTCTTCACTATGAGAGTGGTGAGGCACTGGCACAGGTTCCCCAGGGAGGCTGTGGATGTCCCATCCCTGGAGGTGTTCAAGGCCAGGTTGGATGGGGCCTTGGGCAGCCTGATTTAGTGGGATGTCCCTGTCCATGGCAGGGGTGTTGGAATTAGATGATCTTTAAAGCCCCTTCCAACCCAAAGTATTCTGTGATTCTATGATTCAATGATTCTATCATTCTATGATTCTATATCATGTCTACAGTCCTTTTATTAAAATATATTGTTTTTAAAAAATTAAAATATATTATTTTATTAAAATATATTATTTTGATATATTGTTCCTCTAATGAGTTGACATGACTGACAGCCAAACTAAAGTGGTCATACACCAATGCGTGCAACATGACCAACAAACAGGAGGAGCTGGAAGCCACTGTGCTGCTAGAAAGTTACAACCTCAGTGCCATTACTGATACTTGGTGGGACAAATCCCATGACTGGAGTGCAGTTATCAGTGGCTACAGGATATTCAGAAGGAAAAGAGGAGAAGTGAAGTCAAGAAATAGATAGAGTGTGAAGAGCTGTCTACAAAGAATAGCCATGGGCAGGTTGAAAGCCGATGGGTAAGAATTAGAGAATGAGGAAACAAAAGGAACTTTGTGGTTGTTGTTTATTATAGGTTTCCCAATCAAGGAAAGACTATTATTGAAGCCTTCTTACTCAAACTACAGGTGGCATCATGCTCACAGGTTGTCACCCTGTTGGGAGACTTCAACAAGCCCAACATCTGCTGGAAAAGTAACATGGCAAGATGTAGGCAATCCAGGAGATTCCTGGACTGCATTGAGACAAACTGTTTAAGCCAGGTTATAGACAGCCCTACCAGAGGGGATGTGATACTGGAGCTGATGGTCATCAACACAAGTGAGCTAATTGGTGATGTCAGAATTGTAGGCAGCCTGGGATGCAATGGTTACGTACTGGTGGAGTTCACAGTCCTGAGGAAAATGGGTGAGGGAAAGAGTGGAATCAAGAAGCTGGATATTAGGAAATCAAAACCACTGTTCTTCAAGGAGTTTGTCCATAGGTCCCTTGGGGAAACTGTCCTCAGGGACAAGAGACCAGAAGAGGTTGCAAGGCAGAAAGTGGGGGGGCAAAGTCCCACTCACCATAAGAGAAGATTAAGTTCATGACTACACTTTCCATGACATTTGAAAAGTCATGGCAATAAGGTGAAGTTCCTAGTGACTGGAAAAAGGGAAATATTGCACCCATTTTAAAAAGAAAGTTAGAAAGGATGACCCTGGGAACTACAGACCTGTCAGCCTCACCTCTATGCCTGGAAAGCTCATGGAACAGATCCTCCTAGAAGTTATGCTGAGGCACACTGAGGACAGGGAGGTGATTCGAGACATACAGCATGGCTTTATCAAGGGCAAGTCCTGCCTGACCAGCCTAGCAGCCTTCTATGATGGACTGAATCAGCGGAAAAGGGAATAGATAGAGATGTCATCTATCTGGATGCTGGTCACAAGTGGTGTTCCCCAGGGCACAATGCTGGGTGCAGTCTTGTTCAATATCTTTATCAACAACCTGGATGAGGCGATCAAGTGCACCCTTAGTAAGTTTGCAGATTACAGTAAACTGGGAGGAAGTGTTGTTCTGTTGGAGGGCAGGGAGGCTCTACAGAGGGATCTGAAGAAATCGGATTAATGGGCTAAGGCCAACAGAATGAGGTTTAACAAGGCCAAGTGCACTTGGGACAAAAAAAAACAAAAAAAAACTTGCTGTGCTACAGGCTTGGTGAAGAATGGCTTGAAAGATACCTGGCAGAGAAAGACCTGGGTGTCCTGGTTGACAGCCAACTGAACTGAGTCAGCAGTGTGCTCAAATGGCCATGAAGGCCAACAAAATCTTGGCTTGTAGCAGAAATGATGTGGCCAGTGAGACCAGGGAAGTGATTCTCCCCCTGTACTCTGCACTGGTGAGGCCACATGTCAAAAACTGTGTTTGGGGCCCTTCACTGTAAGAAAGACATCGAGGTCCTGGAGCGTGTCCAGAAAAGAGCAATGAAACTGGTGAAGGGGCTGGAAAACAACGTTTATGAGGAGCGGTTGAGGGAACTGGAGTTGTTTAGCTTGGAAAAGAGAAGGCTGAGGGGATACCTTATTGCTCTCTATAACTACCTAAAAGGAGGTTGCAGAGAGGTGAGTGTTGCTCTCTTCACTCAAATGATAGGTGATAGGACAAGAGGGATTGGTGTGAAGCTGCATCAGGGGATTAGACATTAGAAAAAAATTCTTCACCTAAAGCGTTATAAGGCACTGGCAGAGGCTGCCCAGGGAGGTGGTTGAGTTACCATCACTGGAGGTGTTTAAAAGGCCAGGTAGATGAGGTGCTTGGGGACATGATTTAGTAGTAGACAGGTATGGTTGGAGTCAATGATCCTTAAAGTCTTTTCCAACCTAATGATTCTGCGATTCTATGGCTTCTATACGGCCCTTGACACAGTGTCCCACAATGTCCTTCTCTCTAAATTGGAGTGATATGGATTTGATAGGTGCACTTTTCAATGGATGAGGAATTGGTTGGATGGTTGTATCCAGAAGCTAGTGGTCAACAGGTCAATGTCCAGATGGAATCAGTGAAATGTTGTGTCCCCCCGGGTCCCTATTGGGACCAGTACTGTTTAATATCTTCATTAAAAACAAAGACAGTTGAGTCTGATTGAGTGCACCCTCAGCAAGTCTGCAGACAACAGCAAGTTGAGTGATATTGTTGACATGCGTGATGGACCTGGACAAGCTCAAGAAATGGGCCTATGTGAATCTCATGGGTTTCAATAAGATTAAGTACAAGGTCCTGCACCTGGGTCAGGGCAACCCCCCATAACAATGTAGGATAGAGGATGAAGGGATTGAAAGTCTTGAAGAGGAGGATTTGGGGGAACTTGTGGATGACAAGATGGACATGACCTGGCAATATGTGCTTGCAGCCCAGAAGATAAATTATATTCTGGGCTGCATGAAAAGAAACATAGCCATCAGGCCAAGGGAGGTAATTCTTTCCATCTACTCTGTTCTGGTGAGACCATACCTAGAGTGCTGCATCCAGCTCCGGAGTTCTCAGCACAAGAAAGACATAGACCTCTTACAGTGAGTCCAGAGTAGGACCTAAAAAATGGCCAGAGGGATGGAACACCTCTCCTAAGAAGAAAGGTTGAGAAAATTGGCTTTATTTAGCCTGGAGAAGAGAAGGCTCTGCAGTGACCTTATAATGGCCCTTCAGTATTTGAAGGAAGCTTATAAGAAAGGTGGGAACAAACATTTTAGCTGGGCGTGTAGTAGTAGGACAAGGGGTAATGGTTTTAAACTAAAAGAAATTATATTTAGACTAGATGTAAGGAAGAAATTTTTTACAACGAGGGTAGTGAAACACTGGAACAGTTGCCTGGAGAGGTGTTAGAACCCCTATCCATGGAAATATTCAAGGTCAGGTTGGATGGGGCTCTGAGCAAGATGATCTAGTTGAAGATGTCCCTGCGTACTGCAGGGGGAGTGGACTAGACAGCCTATCCAAACCATTCTATGATTTTATATTGGATATTCTTTAATACTGTCTTGAATACATTCTGGATGAAAACTACCAAAATGTAAATTATCAACTTCATTTTATGTGGAAAGGAGAGTGTCAAAGTGGAATATCAGCCAGGTATCACAATAGAGAGAGAAATGAAAACATAAAAAATTAAACAGGAAATTAAAATCACTGAGGTAGTACTTTTCACTGGTTCCAATGCATTTTTAATTCTTATTTTAAAAGGAATTATAAGATGAAAAGCCTTCTAGTCTTATGCAACAGTGGAAGCTTGCTCTGGGCTTCAGTAAGACCATCCTAAAGATATGTACACACACTCACATAAATACACATACACATAGATGCGAACAAAATCTACCAAATGTTCTAATGAAATTTCCCTGTAGGATTTTCTGTGCAGAAGAAATCTTTTGCCTCAATGCAGTACCAGTCCATCATTTCCAGCCATAATGAGCTATTTTACTTTGTATCCTGTTGTTGAATCTTTTTTATGAGAATCTTAGCTCTTCCATATGGATAAGTATTTCATGAGTTTCATTCTTCATTAACTTAAAGGTCATTATCCATTCTAGTTATTTTGCCCATAGCTCTTTTTTTGTTTTCATGCAACTTTCCAGCCCTTCACTGACCTTTGAAAAACTTATGAAAGTTATGGTAATTTTTATCTGAATTTGTAGGCTTTGAAGCATAACAGTCTTCCATCATATACTCGTAACTTAGCCTTTAGGAATTGTGAATCAAACATATTCCTGTTTAAAACAAGTTGAATGCAGAAATGCAATTATTAAAGAAATGTGAACTAATTTAAACCTAGTTTGAGGCACTAACCTTCCCATTCATTCAGCCACTTTGACTGGATAAGTGCTGACTTAATTTTTTGTTGCCTGTCAGTAGAAAAGTATCCCATCAATATGCAATAACTTGAAGAAAAGAATTGATGTACTGTGCTGGTGGGCAGAAACAATAGAGATTGCTCTCTCTGAATTCAAATTATTGTGCAGTTTCTGTGTTATGCTGCCCATTAACTTAAATGAGAACATTTTGTAATGTCAAGTACATAACAATATCAGCTTCAGAAGTCTCAGTGTGTTATTTTTGTTTTGGTTTTGGACTGTATTGTCTTTTAAATATTGCTATACCATAGGATTTCTAATTACAGATGCTACATGTATTAAGATGGTGTCATTTTAAAATTCCATTATATCAGCAGGTCAGCTTTCAGTTACTGTGAAGTAGGAGCAAGGGTGTAGTCCAAAGTATTTACAACAGTTTTGTTTATGTATAACAAGGAAAGTCATAGCCAATAGTTAATATATTGATAGTTTCAGACAACTAAAAAAAAAAAAAACAAACAAAACCACAACTTCCTTTTTCTTCTTTTGTCTCTTAAATCAGGGTTCACAAGACTTTGATACATCACAGAGCAGAATCTACCCCTGTTTACTTACTAAAATGCGAAGTAAATATATTGGCTTGAATAGTGGAGCTTACTTTACTAAGATTTTTAATCATAGAATGTACAGCGATTTGGGGTTTTCTTTCATCTCCTTTTTCTCTCTAATGTTGAATGCAAAGCTCTTTTGGGAAATCCAGCTGATCTACAGAAGATTATTTCAAGTAACAACAAAAATACCATATGTCACTTTCTGCTGTGCTGACAAAAGCAAATTCTAGTCAGAAAGGCAAAGACCTTAAACGAAGGAAAAGTCAGCTACATGATCAAAAGGTTAGTGCAGTTAAATGAATTTTACTCAGTTCTAATATAGTGCAATATAGTATAAATCCACTTTTCACATCCAGCAAATGGCCATAAAGCCCCTGCCACCAAAATCCTGGGTGGGAAAGTTTTTCGATATAGCAATTGCTTCTCTTTCTGTGTCTAGGTGGGACTACAGAGCAAATGCAGTAAGAAAAAAAATAGAAGCCATTGTGTTTAGAACATTTTCTTTGGTCCAGAGGATTTTTGAAACTTCCAGCTCAGCAAATGTTACATGATGCCCGTTAATATAATCCGCTTTTAAGCTCACCTCTTCCAGTAAATCTTTTGAGCAGCTATTAGAAGGTGACTGGGAAACAGATGAATGTAAGATGAATTAGGTCACAGTTATGCTTTTATAATGATGCTGACAATGTTTTTTACCTTCTTGTATTGGCAATTAGTTTATTTTCACCACCTCTCAGACAGAGCTTTTGTTCTCAACAGTTGTCAATGATATGTCAGTTCCTAGTGAATTTTGGGGAAATAGGCAAGTTTTCTCCAGTGGACTACTGACAAGAGAAAAATAATACTCATAATCCAGTTTTTAAATAATATCATGGCAAAAAAAATGTTCCTCAAATATCATAGCATTATAGAATCACTAGATTGGAAAGGACGCCCTGGATCATCAAGTTCAACCATTCCTAACAATCCCTAAACCATGCTCCTCAGCACCTCATCCACCCCTCCTTTAAACACCTCCAGGGAAGGTGACTCAACCACCTCCCTGGGCAGCCTCTGCCAGTGCCCAATGACACTTTCTGTGAAAAATGTTTTCCTGATGTCCAGCCTGTACCTCCCCTGGTGGATCCCTGGATGCCATGTCCTGTCCCCTGTCACTTGGGAGAAGAGGCCACCTCCCTCCTCTCCACAACCTCCTTTCGTGTAGTTGTAGAGAGCAATAAGGTCTCCCATCAGCCTCCTCTTCTCAAGGCTAAACAACACCAATTCCCTCAGCAGCTCCTCATAAGACTTGTTCTCCAGCCCCTTCACCATCTTCATAGCTCTTCTCTGGACACACTCCAGAACCTCAACATCCTTCTTGTGGTGAGGGGCCCAGAACTGAACACAGTACTCAAGGTGCAGTCTCACCAGTGCCGAGTATAGAGGGAGAATAACCTCCCTGGACGTGCTGGTCACACCGTTTCTGATACAATCCACGATGCCATTGGACATCTGCTGGCTCATGTTCAGTCGGCTGTCAACCAACACCCCCAGGTCCTTCTCCTCCAGGCAGCTTTCTAGCCAGACTTCTAGTCTGTAACACTGCATAGGGTTGTTGTGCCCCAAGGGCAGGACCCGGCGTTTGGCCTTGTTAAACCTCATGCCATTGGTCTCAGCCCAGTGGTCCAGCCTGTTCAGATCCCTTTGCAGAGCCTCTCTACCCTCCAGCAGATCCACACTTCCACCCAGCTTAGTGTCATCCACAAACTTGATAAAGGTGCACTCAATGCCTTCATCCAGATCATTGATAAAGACATTGAACAGGGCTGTACCCAGTACTGAGCCCTGAGGAACCCCACTTGTAACTGGCCTCCAGCTGGAGTTAACTCCATTGACCACCACTCTCTGGGCCCGGCCATCCAACCGGTTTTCAACCCAGGAGAGTGTGCGCCTGTCCAGGCCAGAGGCTGACAGTTTCTGAAGCAGAATGCTGTGAGAAACTGTGTCAAAGGCTTTACTGAAGTCTAAGAAGACTACATCCACAGCCTTTCCCCCATCCAGTAGTCGAGTCATTTTGTCATAGGAGGCAATCAGGTTAGTTTGACAAGATCTGCCTTTCGTGAACCCACATTGACGGGGCCTGACCACCCCGTTCTCTTGCATGTGCTTCATGATAACGCTCAAGATCACCTGTTCCATGACTTTTCCCCTGCACTAAGGTCAGACTGACAGGCCTGTAGTTCCCTGGATTGTCCCTGCAGCCCTTCTTGTAGATATCCTTATGGTTTATGAAATTATAGCAAAATAGTTAGCCACCAAGCTAAGCAGAAATCAAGAAGACATCATATGAGGAAAGATCAATTAACTTTTGCTTTTACTATTAATACTCTAATAATCCTAAACCTACCAATATAGGGATACATGACTGAAATAAATCTGGAGCTGAGGCACTAGAAGGATAAAACACATTTTATCCTCTCATTTTTCTGTTTCCTAATAGTGTCTTTTCTTGCACAGGCTTCCATTTTTTTTTCTATTTTATTTTTGAAACTTATATACAAAAGCTAAAATCTGGAAAGAACTTGTTTTCCAGTATTACTGGTACTGGCCATTTGAAACAAATAAACAAACAAGCAAAACTGATTAAACCCACAAACTTCAGTTTTCATTTAAACTTTTCACAGCAAAGCAGAAATTACATTTTTCCCCCTACTTTACTGATGAGCAAAAGCAGATAGGGGGTTGAGAACCTAAGAAGTTAGAAGGACTTAGTTCATTGTAAATGTGAACCAACAACATATCAGGAAAGACATAGCTCACTGGAACTCACGCTGTTCATTAGCGAAGGCCTTGAAGACCCTGAAAGTTGATAGCGAGGGAACTAGCTTGCAGAAGTTTACTGATAAGAGGGAATTGGAATGCAGGCCCTAGCAGAAAGCTGGCTGCATCTTGTTCAGTGGTTTGGAAATCAACCTTAATGAGACTGCTCCTGCGTGCAGCCCAAGTTCGTGGATAGTTCACAAAGATGGAGGTTTCTTCATCCCTAAGACCCCTACCTGCGACCAACAGGAGTCACTGCACAAGCGCAAGCTCAAAGAGATCCTTCTAGAACTCATTATAATATGAAGCAGGGGTAGGCTATGAGTATGTATTCGATGATTACATATATCTTTACCTGTACACTATAAGTAGCCACTTGTTAGACTATAGAGTGTACGAGCTAGGAGGAACTTAACCCCCTTGTACCCGCTGGCGAATAAACATAGTTGCTTTATAACTCATTATGGGTTATAGGGTTTGACTCTGTAAAACATTACTAACTTTATTTCTGATTTGAATTCTGCCAAGAAAAAAAAAATTTGTTTTTTTTTTTTTTTTTTAACTGAGCTCAGGCAGGTAAATTGAAAATACAAAAAGATTATTACTTCTACCCTATTTGTATGGAATCATCAAGGAATGAGAAAACTCTCCTTTTGCGTTTCATCATGGATAAGTATGAGACTGAAGGTTTAAAAGAAGTTCTAACTTTGATAACTTAACTCTAAGTATTGGGAAAAGAAAAAGAGTGAATGTAAAAGACAGGTCTGACTCTAATTTGTAGTTCATTCTCTACACTGTTTGCCCCTGGTGGGCATCTGTACATGTACTGCACTTGGCTGGGATGAAGTTAATATGCCTCATAGTAGTCTGTGCTCTGTTTCAGGTATGTGACCAAACCAGAGTTTTAAATATAGTTGATCTGTGCTTGAATAACATCAAGGTCTATTTCTCACTCTGCTCCCCAAGGAAGTGGAAATTCGGAGGGAAAACTATCAGGATAGCTGACCCCAATTGACTACTTTATGCCCCATAATGTTATGCTGGGCAATAAAACTGGGGGAAAGTTTTTCTAAAGAAGCTATTGCTCACAGTTCATCAGGATATTGGTCTGCTGGTGGAAGGTAATGAGTGAGTCATTTGAGAATTATTTTTTTTGTTTGGATTGGGTTTTTTTTTACTTATTTTAACTCATTAGCGTATGAGTTTTTTCTCACTTTTGCCCTTCCACCTCACCCCATCCTGCTGAAAGAGAGTGCATAAGCAGCTGTGTGTGGGATTTCCCACTGGTTGGAGCTGACCCACCACAGCTTGAAAAACAATAAATTCTCCCCTGGGAAGGTCTTAAAATTCATGCAGTTATATCAGAACATTCTTCATCATATTTCTTTAGACTTTCACAGACAAAATGATGTTAAGATTTTTTCTTTTTTTTTTTTCAGATGTAAAAATAACTTTTACTTTTTGTCTGAAAGAATGTGGTCATCCTAGCTATTGTTTTCATCACAGCTGTCTGCAGAAAAGACAGACTTACAAATGAGATGTAGTGACAAAGCTCTTGGAAAGTCAATCAGATTGTGCTAGATCAGACACTCGGGAAATACAGCATCAAAGCTGCTATGAGGAGAACCATTCTTATCCTGAGAAAAGAAAGTTGTAATATAGTATATATAAGATAGGAACCTAAGGTAAATGGTAACTCAAAGAGGAAGTTAGACATGGAACCCTTTCAGAGATATTCACAGAGGATCATGTAAATGACACGGAGCCTACAGGAAATGTTACATTGGAGTTTCAGGTATAAACTAGACTTTTTAAAATGCTTCTAAGATGGCCTGAGACACTCTATTTTAGTACTCAGATTGCTTCCTAATTCCAGGATTTCCATTGTACCATAAAGATTGATATAAGAAATGCCTTCCACTTGGATTTCCACTTAAATGTCTTTTTCCATGTAAGAATGAGAAATTGTGAGACAGGATTGTGTCGTGCTCATTACAGGCTAGGTATAATGTATTTCACCTTAGACAAAGCAGGTAACCCAAAAAGCATAATATTGTTCTGGAGGTTGTACTCCACATGTATCTTTTGCAGTGACACAATGACCTATCTCTTCCAGCAGACCTTCCAGAAGAACTATAGGTCAATGCACAGCTTGAAAACTTGTGTATGGTCACAGCTAACATTTCTAGAGTCCCAGAAAGCTTCTGCTACATTACTAATTACACAAGCATTTTATTATGTATTAATAAGCAATAAAATACTTGACATACTTTTGACGGGTTCTATTTCAAAGAAAAATTGTGAAGATAAATACTTAATTTAACTATTATTTACAATATAAAGTAGAGAGATTTGTAGCCATATGCATTGCTACGGGACCAGGAAAAATGTTTTCATTGTAATTTACATAAGTATGTAGCCACTGCCTCAAGAAAACCTTAAAAAGAACACATAAAGTATTCATATTTTTACTTAAAATAACATTAAAAATGAATGTATCCCCATTATGTTGGCTCATTAATATTTTCAATTTATTCATGCTGTATTCTCTTACATTTAGCTTACATTTTATTATTTAATAATTTCATAGCAAACCTGAAATTTCCTTTTCGACAATCTAAAACTCGATGAAGTTGATGAGTAGAGTTTTAAGATAATTTTAATCAAGCATGTCTCTCTTATGTTCTCCAGGCAGAGGGACACATTAAAATATATAAATCCTTAACATACTAAAATTGCTTGTGTAACTGGGATTAATTTTAGATATACTTCAACAAAGTATAATGTATTCTGCCATTTTTCAGACATCAGCATAGTATATAGATATACATTCATTTAAATCAACTGGTGAACAATGTGTTTCATACCCTGGAGCTGTGACATTTTATGCCAGTTAACTAAAACAATCTAAAAACAATGAGTCTCTGTAAGAAGTTCTGGCATTTAGCTGACTAGGAATATACAAAGTAAGCAAACAAAAAGAGTGAGATTTGGGCCTGACCCCGAGGTTTCTTTAAAAAGCGAAAAAGGCCCATATTCTACAGCAGAAAAGCAAAACCAAGATCTTGCTTGTGGAAATCCAGTGGAGATTTCCCTTATTTTCTTCCTTACATTTTAAAGTTAGAAGCTTCGTCTCAGGGCTATGACTTGCAAAACTAAAAGCTAAATATAGAGGTAGATTATACTCAGTTCACTTGTAAAATGATACAGTACGCCTGTCTTTGTTCAAGATTCATTTCATTTCTTTTGTCAATACTTAATCTAAAATTTCTAAGGGGAACAACAAGGAAAATATGAAGAAAAATATTTGCAAATTACTTGGACAAAATTACATCAAACAACGTCTCTGTTTTCCCTTTAAACTTCAGGGCAGATCAGGGTTCTGATGCACTTTAGAATGGACAATTGCTTCATTCTAGGCCAACGTGAATAATTCTATTTCAGATAAGTTATTGAATGTGTCATAAGTTGTGCTTAAGCCTTTCATCTGTCATCAAATTTCCACTCAAGATGCTCTAAAAAGGAAGATGAATCTGTAAAGATGTTCTCTGGTTTAAGATGCATTTGGATGCCATGCAGGAGAATTTGGCACTTTGCAAATTCAGGATCATACAGATTCAAGCATACTATATCTCAGATTATAAAGGGTGTGCTCTCCCAACAGTTTCAAGTAGATATACCTTTTTGATGTATGCTGTATGTAAGAAGTTACACACAAAAATTCTGCTGTGTGATTTTATGCAAAGAAGAATATGTAATGCACATTTAGCAATACCTTGTTATCTAGTCCAGATTCAGAAACACTAGACTGTTCTAACCATCATTTAATTAGCCCCATAAACAGCCACAGAGAAATTGCTTTGGACCCAAAAGGTAAATTTTCTGGGTTGGGAATGCTCACTTGAGGGTAGTTAGACTACTTTACTGTCTGGGACTGATGTCTCAGGCCTTTTCCTTTTGTGAAGTATTATAAGTTATAGATCAGTCACAAGATGTACTAGGACATGTTCTTGTAATCATGTATATTAATGTCCTTTGTGGGGTAATATATATTTTAAATATACTTTAAAGGAACACTGATATTAAAATACATCCATTATTTGATACCTTTTAAAATGCATTGCTACTACTGTTTCGGTCTCCAGGATTAATTAAATTTTCACTACACCGTAGTTCTCCATCAGTAAAAGCATACCTCCCTTTGCTAGCTGTATGCTAGCTCTTATTAGTTGTTATGTCACGCCAGTATTTCTTCCTCCTCTAGTTTCCCTTTTTGCCTGCAGCACAGATTTCCATAGGTATGGGTTCCTGGATTTTCTGGTTTCGTTTGATTTATTCTCACTGATTAATATCCAGCTGTTTCCATATTTCATATGTCATTGACATTTTTGATAGCTGCCTTCAGAGCTTACATTTTTTATGCATTTTTTCTAACTTGTTCCTCTCCTAGATATTGATATACTATTTTCTACTTTCTTTTCCAACAATTTTAAACTATTTAATACCAGCTTTAGATAACACTTGAAATACAGTTATTTTTTAAATTACTCTTACAACTTAGTTAAAACATAGAAAAAAACTGTAATGATTTTGTTTCCTTTCTGCCAAATTTCAATAAAATTTTACTTTTTTTGGACTAGCTAGCTTAGTTTATATGTGATAATTTTTATCTGCTAGCATTGAAATATGATAAAACGTGGGTTTCATATACATTTCATGTAAATTCTATAGTTTTTAATTTACTGTGTTTCTCTTAAATTCATTCCATATCAGGGCAGAGAATTGTTGAAATTGATGCTACAGTGAAATGGACTATGATGTTTTCCTAGGAAAGATGATTTAAAAATTGAAATAAAATTTTTAATATTTTATACCAGCACCTGACTCAATGAAAATCAAAATAAAGTCATTGCACTTAAAAAACAATTCTTTGTTTTCTGCAAGAATTTAGTTATGAATTTTTTTCACTGTTTAGCCCTCTTATTTCAGGAAATGAGCTGCAATCTTCAACCATTTTTAAGTCCAAATCTGCTCTATTGCCATAGAAACAAAACAAACCTTAACAACACTACCAACAATAAAAATTCGCAGTAGTTTTAAAATATTACTGTTTATACCTCCTCTGAAGCAGCCAGGTGACAAAACAGCACTTATATTTCTTCTGCTTTACATTCTGGCCTGATGATGAACATTTCTATGGATGGAAAAAATGTAGAAAGCTGTCTGAAAATTGAAGGCAGAGAAAAAAATAAGTTATGAAACTGTGAATAGAACAGAGGGGGGAGGAAAGAGACATAATAGTGGTTTCATAGTGTGCAAAATCCCAAGCATTAAAATTGCACCTATAATTATATACATAGAGAGGAAAAAAAAAAAAGAGAAAATCAGGACTGTTGTCAGAAGACTTCTACAAAGGGGTTAGTCCTTCTAATGTCTGAATCCTTCTTCTTCTGCCTTCATATTTGCAAAAATAAGGTTGCAATAGCCTAACAAGCACTCAAACAAAAACTGAGCTAAACATTTAGGTAGACTTTTTCACACAATCTGTGAATTGGAATCACTTCTTGCTGTCACTGGAATGAACAGTTCTGCCCACAGGAAAGCCAGAGAGAGGCTCTTTATCAGGGAGTGTAGTGATAAGAAGAGTTTTATGCTGAAAGTGGGCAGATTTAGATTAGATATTAGGAGGAAATTTTTTACTGTTAAGGAGGTGAAGGATGGGGATGTTGTTCAGAGAAATTGTTGGACGAGTCTTTGAGCAACCTGATCTATTGGAAGATGTCCCTGCCCATAGGAGGGAGGTTCAAACTAGACTGTCTTTCAGGTTCCTTCCAATGCAAACCATTCTATGACTGTACGTTTCTCCACTTGCATAGATTGCACCAGCTCAGATGATCCCTTTTGCAGTTGTTTCAGTTCCATAAATGATTATACCAGAAAGTCAGTTTAATAGCAATTGGTTTATTTTGGAACTGCTTATCTGGGTTGTCTTTTACTGCAGGTTCAGATAAGCACAACCAGACGGGTAGTTTTGAGCCTCTATATCAGCTTAGACTTCTCAGAGTTACTTAGGTATCTATTTTCCCCCTGTTCCACGGAATTAACAGCAGCTTTAAAATTAAGTGATGGTGCAAAATGTTATTGTGTACGTATGTCAAACAGTGAGTTACAAGAAGAAATCCTTTTCAGTCTGCAACCTCCTGGTTATGATGTCACTATGCCAAACGTGGTGTGGCACGGCCTTTTACCCTGCAGTCAGCTCAACTGCTTCCTCGCTGAGTAAAGCCTAGTAGTACCTACCGCTTGAATAATGTTAATCATGCTAGTTAGAGCACTTGTATGAATTCATGTCTGATAATCATTAAAGAACAAACTAGAAGGGTATTGGCAGATATAAATGTAATTGGCTTATTGAAAGAGAAGATAAAAGATGAATTTTATGCAGGTCAGGTTCAAAGTTTCAATTGTTACTCTACACTATGAAATTGTGTAATGGGAGAAAAGTCCCTCCCCAACATATCAATGAGAGAATGTTAAGGCAATTTAAGCAATATCCCTCAATTATCCAGGTTTAGAATACAGGGTGAATCAAGCAATTAATGTGAGTTCAGAATGAATATATCTCTTTGCATAAAGTCTGAATGAGCAGGGCGCTTCAGAAGTTTGAAATAAGATCAGATGATTGAGACTTGTCAAACTAGGATTCTACAGGCTTTTCTTCAAGGCTGTGCTAGCTTGTGTCCTTTGTACCAGACTTTCAGACTCACCTGTATGTCACCTTTTCTTCCGCATCATCATGGCTGTTCAAGAAACAGCTCAGTAAATAGGTTCACGAAATTAATAATGCTGAAAAATATCCTTGATTTCTGCTTTTGGGTCACTGTTTAATTAAATCTAATATGCTGGCACAACAGAAATGTGTTTTATAAACCTGTGGAAACAAAACTCTTTTTAAAGTGTAATATCTTTATCTCATAGAGAAACTTCAAGTCATCACTGGACTGGAATCTTGGTTTGGTTCTTCCAGCATTATCTCAAGCCCTGTCCAATACAATAGTATTAACAAGTTCAATTTTTTCTGTAGAATTCACGTGCATTTATGGTTTGGTTTTTTCCCTCATCAGTAGTGATGCACTTCATGTATCTTTAACACTCTTAAGATTATGTTTGTGGATATTCTAATAGGAGCAATTATTCTTCAGCTAAAGAAAAAATTATGGTTCTTGTGAAACTTTAATTTCTTCATCTTAAGATCCTCCCATTACCAAATATACCATGTGTCTATTTGCATAGCAGTGTTATCTGCCAAATTTTCAGCAACTAAATGACCATTTACTATGTCCTATTATTTTTCTGTATTTAACCAGACTTGATGTCACCCTGAAGTAAACTAATCTGAGAAAGTTATATCTTCTTGTTATGCCATCTGAAGTTCCTAGCTCACTCAGATTATGTTTTTTGCAAGATTATGTAACAAAGGGACATTATAGCTAATCAAAGTCGATTAGATAGAGTACTTGTTTCAGTCTCAGAGTACTTCTTAAATCTACATCAACTGTTAGTGATATACACGCAAGATAATGATTAAGTTCTGAAAAATAGGAAAATAGAGATACTCTGTGGCTTAAATATTTGATGAGTCAATAACTTTCATTTATATTTTTGCCTATTAAAACCTAGTGTTAATATAGCTTCTAGTACCTAAAATTAGTAGCTGACGAGGCTCAGAGGTTTTGAAGTAGAACCTAAGTTACAGAGGCCTAGCCTCACGAATGTTTCTAAAACTGATAATTGTTATCAGTTTAGGAGCTTTGTACTATATTCACAAGCTTGTAACTGAATATCTGCCTATGTGACACCTGACAGACAAAGAAATGCTGATTCAATCCCCTTTAAGTAATACAGAACAGATGATCAGGGAAAAAGGAAGGTGAAAATGTTCATATTGGAAACATTTGAGAGAAGGGGATGAGTATAAATCTGTTCATTCTTACACTTGTGCCCTGGACAATGAGATATCTCTTACAATTTTTGTATCATTCAACTACATTCAAAGGATAGCTCAGATCAGTATACCTCAGGTGTCTCCAGACAAACCTTCTGCTCACAGCAAGGCCAATTCTGAGGTCAGACCTCTGATGCTCAGGGCTATGTTCAGCTGGGTCTTTAAAACCTCCAAGGATGGGTATTGCACAGCATCTGTGGGCAGACTTGCCCACTTCTGTGTTTTTCTCAGAGAGAAAAAGAATTTTCTTGTATCCAGCCTGAGCATTTCTTTTTCTCAGTTTATGCTCATTGTCTCTCTAGCCTGCCTAGGTCCCTCTGAACAGCAGCCCTGCCACCGAGTGTATTGACACCTCTCTCCCCCCGTCATTGTCTGTATTATAGGTACATATAATCCCAGTCAGGCTGAAGCTTGATTTTTCTCTTATGTGCACAGTTTTCAGATATTTCACACAGTATGAGTATAGAATCCGGGAAACTGTCAAATGTTTCTCTTAGTTCCATCATCTCCTTTCTCTAGAATGAGATCTTCCCTTTTAATTGTGTTAAGATTTAATTTATTTTTTCTTCATTCTTAGATTCCTTCCAAAGGGTGACAGTTTGGAAGTTGAAGGACTTATACAGCAACAGAGTACTGAAAGAAGTTTTTCAGTTTCTGAAATAATCAGCTATCTTCCAGCTCTTTTGGGCCAACCTGTAGAGTTTACAAAGCTCTAATTCAGACATGACTTCAAATTTCACCTCAATTACTGTTTAGCAACATTTCCTTGTCTCTTGTATATTTCTTCATCTCTTGTATATTTACACAAATTATGAAACTTTAGTTCAACGGCAATCTTTTGTTCCCCTCCAACTAAGGGAGGATCATGCTTGCAATTTTTTTTCCATGCTTTACACTCAAAGGTTAAAATATAATGTTTAAATGGTGACAGAGAATTCTCAATGTAGAAATTGAGGTCTTTGACCTCAATCTCTGCTGCTTGTAGTGGGAGGGGGGAAATCATTCTGTGTTTGCTATCTGAACCACAGTAACCTGCACCTGACAATTTAACCTATTTAGGTTTGAGCATTTTCAGACCAGATCAAAAACATCAAAGTTTGTGTAAATAAAACACTGCAGTAAGTTGTCTCTTATTTAAAAAAACAGAAAACCAACCTTCTAGTTACAAAATTAAGTACATATACTCTGAGAAATAATACATAATGCAAAATTTTAAGAGGGACAGAAAGTAGGTTAGTGTCATTGTGCTTTAGAGCTATAGGAGACTTCACCTGGACTACTGTGTATAATACTGATTATCCAAGACAAATGTTTAAGAAAGTTGATTGTACGGAATGACTAAGTAAAGGGCTGCATTTGAGAACAAAGTACTTGTACACCCATAAAAAGGCCCTGAAGAAAATTAGACTGGGAATTAGGAGGTTTGTAGATAACTGAATATTAAGACTGTAGAAAAAATTCATGTATTTTCAATATGTTTGGTGGAATTCTAATATGTAATGATTAATCTAAAAAAGCTTATGAAAAACAAACATATATGAGATGACGCTTGATATAAAAAAGAAATGGAACAGACAAAGCAAAAAGTCTCCTCCAATCCTACACTCTTGTTTTCTCAATAATTTCATATCAGGGTTTCCTCCCATTTTTCGTATTACTAAGAAAAAATTTTAGTGGTGTTAACTCTGAAACATAATTTTGTACCTGTATTTCTTATATTATTTCATAAATAAAGGTAGCGTGTTTTTTAAAAGTATAGCCCTGCACCATACGTCTATCTGTTTTGCAAGGTATATTCAAGATTAACATTGCCTTTCCTTAAACACTCTACCATTGAATCTGAATACTCTCTAGTGATTCCATCTTTCAATTCACATTACATATCATTCTGCTTTTTCAAAGAGGTTCAGACTTCCCTGGAGTATGGTAAATATGAATAGTTTTCCATGTGAAAACCAATCTAATTTAAAATAACTGAATTTTCTGTCTTCTATTTCATGATGCACAGGGTATATTTGAAATCTCACCGGGAAAATCAGCATTTGTCTAGTTCATGACATTTTTACATTATAATTTTTCTGCATGCTAAATAATTTTATGAAAATCTTTCTATGTTTGTACAGTCTTAAATGCCATGATGAAAATATTAACACCATAGGCATTTTTATTCATTATTTCATGTAAGCATCCACATGGGGATTCTTGAATGCAGTGAAACGCATCTATTTGTGTCTATTCAAAGTGCTAACAATGTCTGAAAGTGAATTAAAGAACTCAAATATCTCAGTCTTAACCTGAGTAGTATTAAACTTACTTGATGAAATATTCAGAAATTGCATGCAAATTGTATTTAACATTACAAATTAAATAGGTTGGTTAAAAATTTTTGAAAAGAGAATTTCTGAATGCGAGTCAACTGCTGTACCTTAGAAGTGCAAATTTAAAATATGGGTCCTCTGAATATTACCTGTTCTCAATCAAAATGCAATCATATTATATATTTACTCATTAGTCCCTGACCTATACCTGTGTTTCCACTATTCTGATTACATTGCATCCTTTTTATCTAATAAATTAATATTATTTATAGGATCTTACCTAAATGTACTTCAATATGGTGATATTGGTCTGATAAGATTCAGTTACCAACCATCTAAGATTTTTCTTTTCCCCCTGTCATGGTAAAGCAGTCCATAAGAAGACAAAACAAATTTATTTCTCTTTGAGGAGTTGCAACTCTCAGTCATTTTCTCCTCCAAAACAAATCTCATAGAGACAAATTATGTTAGAGAAATCATTGACTCAAACCTTCTCTTGCATTAGTACTATGAATCATGAAGTGACATTTATTTGGGTAGCTAAAGCAGACTTCCTGGGCAGAAAGGAAGAAGGAGACAACAAAGAAATCAAATGAGCAAACTGCATTACTAAAGGCATAAATTTGCTGAGGAAAAGAGATGCTCAAGAGGGACAGCCTTGGTAGAATTCCAGTCTAGTGAGGAAGAAAATGATCAAGGTTTTACATATCTAAATTATATCATCAAAGTACCTCTTTCTGCACAACCTGTTTGATTCTAAGTTTGAAAAATTAAAAAAAAATAGTTAATGAGATTGAGTACTGTCTGAAACATCTGAACATTATGTAAAAATCTTAAGTTTATATCCAGAATTTCACAGTTGTTTGCTACTTTCTTTCCGAAACAATTACATTGGCATAAGAACTTTTTTTTTTAATAGACTAAAAATTAATAATAAAACTTAGTTACTACGCAGAGTCTGCCATATTATTATTTAAAGCTGTGTTAGGATTTGAGCAAATTAATATACTAGCTGCTGCAACAGATGAAGGACAGGAAAATTCTTCTGTATATGCAAATGCATGGTTCCCTCTTAGCACCATAAAATGCTTTATCTTTTTTTACAGAATTAAAACTCCTCACTTTGTTAGCACAAATGTTTATTTACTTTTTCTGCATTAAAATGCCTTTGCAGAATGACATAAAGATGAAATAAGGATCTTCATATTAACAAACTGGAACAAAACACATAATAACATCATATGAAAGCAAGTGGATTACCATCCAGAAATATAGAAAATCTGATGTGGTTTTGAATTACAAGGAGGGTATTTTTTTCCCAACTTCCTTTCAACATAAAATCAAAATTAATACATATTCAGAGTGTAAAATGCTACCAACTGAAGTAATGTTATCTACCTATTTTTATCAAGAAAAGGATTATCTCTCCAGTACATTATTTTATTTTGAAAATGCAACTGAAATATTTGCCTTTTCTACTTTGAATTAAACTATTTTCTTGTACACATACTTCCAATATGACTCAGAATCCTATTAACTATATTTCTGCTCTGTTTTGAATGGATAATAAGATAAAAACTTAAGTGAAGTCTGAGAAATTAGTTCATTCTTCTTTCAATAAGTGTGAGATATTTGAGGATACAGTTTTTTTTTTTTTTTTAAAAGGAGACTTGTCTGCACATAAAATGTCATGAGATAAGAACAATTTCCCTAACTAAATAATTCTCAATATAGATATGTGAACCAATCTCTGGATCATGCAAGTAAAGGTAAAAGATCATGAAGAGATCATTGCAACATCATCAACGTGTGGGGACTAAGAATATGATCCAGTTAACACAAATGATGGCTCAAGATATGATTACCTTCCAGATGGAAGTTACCTCTGCTCAGCTAAGACGAGGTAATTAAAAAATGTTCCTGTTAATTAACAAATAATTATATAATTATGGTATAAAATTATATTATTTATATATTTTTATAATTATTAAGTATGTAACCTTCTTGACTGTGTTTTCAAATATAATTTGGATCTTAAAAGTGCTAATACATATGAAGAGTATTTGTATTTTGGAGTATTTTTCAAACATTAATCCAAAACTGGGTTATATAAAAACATTTTTTTTTGCATTGCAATTGAGTAGAAGCATATATGCTACTAGTTAGAGAGTTCAGCATGAAAGTTTCAACTGAAGAAGACAACAGACTCCACCTTAAATATTCCTTAAATTTTCCTAATATGTTGCCAAAAATGCATTTAATGCTTTATGGAAGGTTTTTCCTCAAATCCAAATCACTACTAATAATAATGATGGAATTGGTTAAAACTTTTCAGACTTACTGGTTTTGTACAGAAATTAATCGTGCTGTCAAACTTCTATTTTCCGCTCAAAGTTTTTTTAAATAAGACTACATACTATATGCTTCAAATTATTTCAATTATTTTAGGAGGAAATGGATTATATAAACGGAGGAGAACACTTCTACTAGTTCTTATTTATTCTATACAGGAAAATTTTTTGCTGATCCCAAACTAAGTTTTATTCTGACTGAGTAAGCAAAATGCAGAAATGAAAGACTCCAAAGATTTTTAATGTAATGTAGCTTTCATCTCTGGTATTCATACTTTAGGTATGAAGAAGTTGTCATGTTTCAGGGTAAATGAAAACAAGTGGTAAGAAAGGATAATTTTTAGGGAGATAAATTCCTAAATGCTGTCTTAAATGCAAACAGTTGAAGTTCTGAAGCAATCTATGAAATGTTATGCATATGACATAACTGTTTTCCTGTTCTGTGAGTAACTTTAAAAAATTGTTCATTTTTAGAATATGGTATTGTAGGTTGCAGCTTTCCCACTTGAAGAACAAGTTTAATAATCCTTGATGATGTTTTAACATTGCTTAAATAATTCATTGCTGGTTGTCTTTTAATACATCAGGGTGTTGTTTATGGATGTATAGTTGGTAACAAACTGGTAACACTCCTAATATAATTAGAGATATAAAAAATTAATGGCTTTATACTGAGTAGCTTCACATTTCATGACTGCAGTTAGCTCCTTTACTTATCAATGCCATGGGCACCAAATATCCCTTGGAGCCAGAAATTTGTTTAAGCATTTTAATATACTTTTGAACACTGGAAATTTTAACAATATCTTTTCTCATAGTGAAACATGAACAGTCAGAAGGCATTTATGAGGGTGGTGTGTCTGGGCAGAATTATTAAATTGGAGAAGGATGGAAAGGACTTTCTGTAATGCAGATCTAGCCTGTCATGGGAAGCAATAACACAGTCCCCTCTCCCTCGCAAACTACTGCTCAGTGCACACTTATGTGAAGTATCATACAATTTTGACTGGTACCATTGCAATTTTGAAATACCATCCTCCGATGCATAGACACCTGCATCAATGTAGGGAAATGGGACAACCGTGGAAATATGTTTATAGTAGAATAACAGGCTTGAAGATAGTGCCATTAGTAAAACAGAGATACTATTTTGATTTTAAAATATTTAGTTTAACTTAGTCTACCTTGACTTCATATAGGTTTAAAAAATTTCACTTTCACTCCCTACTTAATAATGCAACTTATAAAATTTAGTTATTGCTTTTCTTCAACTTCCAGCTTTGAGAGACCCTTGTAATGATTAGTAAATTTACATGACAGTCCATTTTGATTGTGTAAACCCAGTACAGGAGACACTCCTTCTTTATGTTCTCTTATATTTCCTATTTCTTCATGCATAACACTGTGCACTACATTGTGCACATTGAAAGATAATAGGTACTATAATTATATTTCAGAAGTTAATTTTTGGCAACAGATATTTCTTAGAACTACATTTTGTCACGTTGTTAAATATATCTCGAAAAATCCCTGGAAAAGGCTTACAAAGGAAGCTGATTATGAACCTAATTTTCCAAATGTTGGAATTAGATATAAAAAGGAAAACTGGTCTTTTATGGCTTCCCAGCCTTATCACATGTAGCTGCTGTCATAATCTTGCCATATCTCTCAGCAGGAAGTATTGTAAGCCGCAAACATAACAAGCATATATTAGAAACAGCATCTGCATTTTCTTGAAGAATATGAAGACAGTCTGCTAGAGGGCTACATAACCGGTACTTTTCATGGCTATTAGTCTAAAAATAAAATAATGTGGTCACTAGAAAAAGTGAGTTGTATCAGCTGCTAAGCTTTATTCCGTTTATTTAGGCCACTAATTGATTGCTGTAACAATGATAATGACTTGACGTACGTTAGCAAATGTTGACTTTATTAAGAGCAACTATTAAAAAAAAGCTTAAACAAACAAAATCCTTATCCTGTACAGTGCTTTATTTTGTGTAATGATGTGATCAGTACCGCAGGTATAAAACAGGTGTAAAATGGTACTGAACCAGAAAACAACTTTTTTGTGTTTACTTTTCAATTATTTGCCATAGTGCAACACACATGTCACAAGATAAAACGTAAAGCTGAACCAAAACCGAACAGGCCGCTTCTAGTTGTCTATAAATGCACTGTGATCAACTCTCCCAATCTGTATGAATTGCATGCTAAAACCTTTCCTCTACCAAAAGCTGTAATTCCTTAAAAGAAGGGAGCTTTAGAAGTAGTTGGAAAATCAATGACATCTCTTTCTGTTCTGCAACATTGAGAAGGAGCCTGGCTTGGGCATATAGCTGGAACCTAAGTGACCCCAGCATTATCAGTTTAAGCAGCTCTTGCTAACTGACTTCAGTGCATAACTGAGGATTTGAGTTGACCACCTCACTGGTTTTGATCCAGATATTATTCCAGAAGCACAAGTTAGTAATGTCATTCTTCCCAAATTTTTCACCTTTACTAACCAGGAAGTGACATAAACCTACCCTCAGCAAGCTGTAGATTTTATTTTTTTATCTCTGTGCCACTAATTTAAGTAATTTTTGATTATTTACTCCACTTACTCTCCAAACAAACAAACAAATTAATAAATTTATAAATAATTCCTAATATGTAATTAGAATTTTCCATGTTACCTTTCATATCCATTGCCTTTTGTCCCACTGCTTTCCGCTTTGTGAAGAGTCTGCTCTGATTCTGTCTGCGCCCATGGCTGAAGTAGTTGTCATCAGTGATAATGTTTCCCCAAAGCTATCTCTTCTCTTAGCAGCTCTCTCTCACAGACTTTCCTCGTATGCCATGGGCTCTAGCTCCCTGACTAGCTTGTTGGCCCTCCATTGGGCTCATTCCAAGTACATCAGTGTTTGTCTTCTCATAGGGAGTCCAAAATTAGAGAGCTTTCTCCAGATGACATTCCCAGATGAAACATTATGTACATTTAATGAACTTAATAATTTGGATTCATGGAACTAAAAATAATCTTGAAATACCTTCAATTTGGAATTGAATAGTATAATGTTTCCAGCATTGTAGATGTCAAAGCAATTTCACTGGCTGATTCAGCTTAAATTTTGGCAAAATCAGCAGACTGGCATTTTAAGTACTTAGAACTAGACCAGAACATGGAGAAAGAACAGCATGTTAAGCGAAGGGAATTCAAGGGTAAACAAGGTCTGGTGAGGCAAGGAACATTTTAAAATTGATACAGAACCTGCACAGATAACAACAGAGTGAACTGAAAAAGCTAGAAAATGTGCTGAACCATCTCAATGTTGTTATTTAGGCACTGGGAAAATAATTTGTCCTTAATGGCACTAGATGACCGGTAAGAAACTTATAATTAAAGATGGTCCTGATCTAGTAAAAGTACGTGTTTGGTATAAATATAGAAAAAATATATAGAACTACTCACATAGCTAAATGTCAGGGCCACGAAAATGATCAAAGGACCGGAACAGCTCTCCTCTGAAGAAAGGCTGAGTGAATTTATATTGTTCAGCCTAGAGAAGAAAAGTCCCTGGGGAGACCTTACAGTAGCTTTTCAACGTATAAAAGGGGTTTATAAGAAAGATGGAGAAAGACTTTTTACTAGGGTCTGCAGTGATAGGAAGAGGGGCATAGATGCAACATAAGGAAGAAAATTTTATGATAAATTTGACAAGAGACTGGAACAGATTGCCCATAGAGTTCTGTGTGTCCCATGATTGGAAGTATTCAAGATCAGGCTGGACCAGGGCTGGACCAGGGCTCTCAGCAACCTGGTCTAGTTGAAGAAGTCCCCACCTGTGGAAAGAGCATTGAACTAGATGATCTCTAAATGTTCCTTCCAACCCAAATTGTTCTATGATTCTATGAGATCTACCTGTCTTTTAAATATCTCCAGGTATGCTGACTCAACCACCTCCCCGGGCAGCCTGTTCCAGTGCATGATAAACCTTTTGGTGAAGAAATATTTCCTAATGTTTAAACCGAACCAACGCTGGCACAACTTCATGCCATTCCCTCTTGTGTTATTGCCTAGCACTTGGGAGAAGAGATCAACACCCATTTGAGATGAGGTTTCACCAATACCAAGTACAGGAGCACAACCACTTCCCTGCCCCTGCTGGCCACTCTGTTTCTGATACAGGCCAAGACGCTATTGGCCTTCTATGCCACCTGGGCACTCTCCTGATTCATTCAGCTGGCTGTCAACCAATATTACCAGGTCCTTCTCTGCCAGGCAGCTGTTTTAGCCACTCTTCCCAAAGCCTGTAGATTTGTGTTAGTATGTTATTTGACTGTGATACATCAATGTAGTTTAAGTCATGGCAGATATTGTGGGAAACAAACTAGGAGAATGTAGCAATTAGTGCTAAAACTATATTATATATTACTGTTCTTTATGGTATAAATATTAGAGCTTCTCAGTTCTTTGTCCTTGTCATCAGCAGGTTTCTAGTCCTGAGCACAGTTAATTCACCACCAATTTAGAAGTCTCTGATGTAAGTGCCAGCATCACTGGAATAATTTCATTTTTTTCAGTGTTGTTTTTGATTTAGATAATCCATCTAGCACTACTGGACATACAAAAGACAGAAGGGTAATAATGATTTTATTATATATTGAAAAAGCCAAGCACATCAGCATTTTTTTCTGGACAGCAATAAAAGCCCAGATCACACAGTCAAACCAGAACAGCTAAAGGCAGCACACAGATAACAAAGAATGAGAGACTTATAACAGAAACTCTTGGACACCTCAATACATGTTGGATCTAGCACAGAAAGGCAAAAATACAAACTCTCAGTATATGCCAAGATTTAAACCATTTTGAATCACTGCCTGAGAAAAATTACCTCTAGAATTGTTCCAGGAATCCTGCTGATGAATAGCTGGAAAAGACGAGGCTTTAAAATATGGGGTTTTTTTACTGGGGAATCACATTGTGTAATTTCAGGTCTTGCAAATAATCATTTTCTTCAGGAGGATTGCGCAAAAGTAAGCTACTATATACAAGTCAGAGGAATAAAATATCTTGACAGTCCAAACAAAATCAGGTAAATAGAATAAAGTGCACCTTCGGTAGTCATACTGAATTAAAAAAATTAACCACGTGTTTAAATTTGTTCCGTAATACTATTAGCGTGAAATATCTTAACTAAACATTTTGTTATCTAACAAGCATGTCAGCATAATTATACGTTGCCAAGTAAGAACATGATAGGGCAAGTTTTTTTGATACAGCATTTTTTACTTTCTTAAGCATAAGGAAAGTGACAAACAAGTTAAATATTTTTGAACTGTAGAAGGAAAGAGAGGAATAAGCAGTAGATGCTAAGCAAAGGATAATATGATACTATAGTCTCTGTGGTTCTCTAGGTCTGTGGAGTTAGAGACTGCAGGAGGTCGTCTTGGACTCTAGATGCCATTGGTTTTGGAATGTTCAAAACAAGAGGAGAATTCAGAAGAAAACACGGCAAAAACTAAGTCAATCCACAAAAAAAAATCCAAATTCTCTTGTGCATCAACAACCCCTTGAGAGGAAAGACAATACACTTCCTCTACTTCTGACTGCATTCTGTCTCAAGAGTAAAATTATCAAGATTTCTTAGAATTAAAAGAAATGTTCTCAGTCATACACAGGACAATCCAAATCAGGAGAGCATGTGAAACTGTATGGATTGTTTCTTTTTGGGCTTACATTCCAAAGCTAGCACTGTGGTTAACATGTAGGTAGTTCCAGAGAGTTTTACATTGTTCAGTGATAACAAAGTGGTTAAAACAAAGAAAAATAAAAAATGAAAAACGAGTCACAAAACAAGGCTCTATTAAAAAAAATCTATGAAAAGATAAAAAAGTTCTGCCATAAAGGTGATTTAAATTCAAGAGCTTTATATAAATGCATTAACATAAGTTGACATCTTAGCCAAGTTTTGCACACTACTTAGAAGACACGTAGGCATCATACTTGTTCCTAAATTGCGTGCATAAGTCATACAGAAAATATTTTACCCTGGGTCAGTTAACTGACGAGATATGATTCCATAATCAGGTACTAAATAATTTTGACTTAGCCTCTATAGGAGTTGTATGTTCATAGATACATATATGCACATTTGCGTTTGTATGTGATTAATTATATAAATAATGTGATTAGTTTATTCTTAACATCTTTAGTTATTGTTATCTTGGTCTGCTAATGCTTTCTAACAGATAACACTACATAAATATTTAAATTAATAACCACATCTTTGTTATTGTAAGATTAATTTTTATGATGCTTTCAATTATCATGAATAAACTTGTTAGCTGGAAATGTCCAAATCCTTGCACATTGTTTTATATTAGTCAAAAGATAATGTCATACTGTAATATAAAAGGATGAGATGCTTCAACAAAATTATAGGTATGCCCACAGAATTAATTTCTGAGTACCTTAATATCTTCCGCAGAAAAGGAGCAGAGTTCCTAAGTCAGTAATACTGACATCATAAAACAGTATTTAGTACCTCGTGTCTTATGATTTCCATTTGGTAAACATTCCAAAACTAAATTCAGTTGTTAATTTTCTCAGAAGATATTTTTATAAACTTTTTTGGCTTATTTGATCCTTCCCTGTAACAAAGCTTTCCACTAGTAAGAACGTATTTATACATTCTTTAAACAGTGTCTTCTCTGTGTATCTAATTTTCATTTCATGTTTTGCATGTCATTGACTTTGACCTTGTAGCTAGAAATAATAAATGTCACAGACCTCTTTAACTGCAGGATATTTCAGGACATGCTTTCTGGGAGCATCTCTCAGAAGCACATCACCAGTGCATTATGTATCATACTTTTCTGCCTCTATTAGCCATGATAGAGAAGGGAGTGAAATTTGACCCTGGAAAACAGCTAAACCATTGTCTTACGTCAAGACAAGCCTGAGAGACTGTACTAGTGAGCTGACACCTTGCATGTCCATAGACCTTCAAGGCTCATGCTCAAAGGACAAGGTGTTCAGGAGACGATATTGTGACATTGCAAGAATGCAAATGCTACTACATCAGTGACAATTGTTCGAAAGTTTACAAGCTATACCTTTATTCTGGTGCCTGAATTTAATCCACTCCTGCATAATACTCATGTAGGGTTTTTTTTAATCATATATTATTATTGTGTCTCATTCTGATGATATGTTGCAGCAATAAATCATCGGTGTACTGCTGCTCTGATGAGCTGTTGCTTCAGCAATCCTTTTAATCTGTCATGCAAATGGTATATTAATAAGATATACCAATGCTGTGTTCTGAAAAAGGTAGCACTGCCCAGGAAACAAAAGGGTTTGGAATGTATCCAGTATGATTGAGAGATAAAAAGTCATTCAGCACAGCATTCTAGGAGCGGGCTTCCCAGCCACAGTATTTAATCTTGTTTTTCCAAATTATTTGTGTCAATATACTTAAACAAACCTAATTTGTAGGAAAGAGGCAAACACTTTTGAAAAGTACTATTTAACTTGAGATAAGACAACCAGTATAAAAACAGCTGCTTGATTTTTATCAAGCAAGAGATTTTAACTTCATTGTGCAAATAACAGGGCAGAAGAGAAAGCACATAAGCATATGAACTAAAAGCTAAATGAAGGAGCAGAAAGCTCCTTTGAAATATGTGAATCCTACATACATGTTTAACACTGGCCATGAGTAAGATTCGTGGTATCATAGAATGTTTTGGGTTGAAAGGGACATTAAAGAACCTATAGGTACAACCCTCTCCCATGGACAGGGACATCTTCCACAGTCAGAGACACCTTCCACTAGATCTGGTTGCTCAAATTCTCATCCAAGCTGGCTTTGAACACAATCAGGGATGGAGCATCCAAAACCTTTCTGAACAACCTGTTCTAGTGCCTCATCACCCTCACAGGAAAAAAAAATAATAATATTTAATCTAAATCTCTTCTCTTTCAGCTTAAAACTGTTACCCCTTGTCTTGTCACTATACTCACTGATGAAGAGTCTCTCTTCATCTTCCTGGAGATCCCTTTATGTATTGGAAGGCTACTATAAGGTCTATCTGGAGTCTTCTCTTCTCTAGGCTGAACAAGTGCATCTCTAAAAGCCTGTCCTCATACGTGAGGTGCTCCAGCCCTCCAATTATCTTTGTGGTCTTCCTCCAGACTCACTTTATCAGACCTGTGCCCTTCCTGTTCTGAGGACTCCAGAACTGAACAAAGTATTCCAGGTGAGGTCTCATGAGAGCAGAACAGACAGGGAGAATCACCTCCTCCAGCCTGCTGGTCAAACATCCTACAGCCCAGGATACAATTGGCTTTCTGGGCTGCAAGCACACATTGCCAGCTCACGTTGAACTTCTCATCCACCAGTACCCCCAAATCCTTCTCCTCTGAGCTGATTTCAATTTATTCTCCAACAGCCTGTATTTATGCTTGGGATTGCCCCAACCCAGGTGCAGGACCTTCCACTTGGCCTTGTTGAACCTTCCTTTTTTAAAAAGGGAGATACATTTCCCCTTTTTTACTCTATGAGTACTTCACCAGACTGCCACAACTTTTTAAATATGATGGATGATAGCTTAGCAACTTCATCTGCCAGTTCCCCCAGGACCCGCAGATGCATCTTATCAGGTCCCATGGGATTTTGCACGTTCATGTTCCTTAGATGGTCTTGCATCTGATCCTCGCCCACAGTGGGCAGTGCTTCTGTCTCCCAGTTCCTGCCTTTTCCTTCTGCAACTTAGGCTTTAGCCCTTGCCAGTGAAGACTGAGGTAAAAAAGTCATTTTGTATGTCAAACTTTTGCATATCCTGGGTGACCAGGTCTCCCATTTCCTTCTGGAGAGGGCCCACATTGTCCCTAGTCTTCCTGTATCAGTGACATATCTGTAGAAGATTTTCTTAATGCCCTTGATGGCCTTGGCCAGACTTAATTCAGGGATTTAGTTTACCTAACTTGACCCCTGGCTGCTTCAACGCTTTCTCTGCATTACTCCCAGGCTATCTACCCTTGCTTCCACTCTCTAAACACCGAAATGTTTTAAAAGAATATTTGCAAAATGTTTTGATTTTTGGATTAAAGGTGTTCTTTTCCAAAAGCTGAAGTGTGTTTTTGTTTGCCTTTCTTTGGCAGAATGCCAAGCAGATTTTTTTGGAAATATGTTCTACGATTTTTAAGTTTTCTGTGAAAGAATCAATATCAAATTAGAGCAAAGAAGTAAAGCCTGAAAGAAAATTTGACTCTGCCTGGTCATGGGCTAAATAGCTCACTGGTGAACATTCAAGAATGTAAACTAATTTTGCAATGTATAGTCTCCCAAAAAGCTATCAATTCAAAACACTGATTTTCTAAAATCATCCAAATACTGGTAATTAGAAGAAACAGTCATTTCTTCTAAAGATCTCTCTGCCATTTTACCTTTTTTTCCTGTTAGGAAAATTTTAAATTTATTGCTGAAGGTATAGCACAACAATTATACAAAGAAACTGGAATTTATATATGATAGGTTCTTCCCAAAGTAAATATTTACTCTTTCCTTCAAATTTAATTCAGTAGACCAAAAGGAATAAGAATTCTTAGAGACAGTAGAATACCAGCCCTAAGCATAGTTTTAAATTTAAAATGGAGAATCTGAAATTACTTTTATAGGGAAGTGGTCTTTTATAAATTATAATGTAAATTTCCTACTTAAGGAATATAAAATTAGAATAATCTGACGAATTGAAATATACTGGTTTTTTTTACTGACTTTTTTAATCAAGAAAATAGTTTTGGGGAATTATTTCAGTTTCAACAATACATTTCTTGTCAGTAAAATTTCAGTGCAAACCTTCTAATCAATCATTTCACAAGATCTTCTAAATGCTAGCGTCTAATTCATCCATGAAACAGTCTCCATCAAAAACGTGTCTGGTTTAGCTAAAAAACAATAACTTTTTTGTAATAAAGGTTTTCATTTTTCGCGGTTTACAGACGCCACCTGAGATTTGGCTTGTTCTTGTCCTTGTGATGGCCATCCGTGAGATTTCTAGATTAAAATCCTTCAGCCTTTTTACATAATTTCTGGCTAGGTGCCTTCTTGATTTTCTTTCTACTTTCTGAAGGTTTATATGACAGTTGAGACTCTTCCAGTATGTAGATAGAATGAAGCATCCCACTCATTATCTTATAAGGAACATCCAAAAGTCAGGGAGCTGTGAGAGCAGATGACTCTATGAGGGAGGTAAGCTGGCAGCCAAGGGTGATAGCATGCCTGACGGGGCAGGAACTTCAGGTAGGTGGTATGCTGTCCCACAGTTCCCAAGTAAAGGAGACAGAGCAAGGCTGGTGCCAGAAACCAGGGGCAGATGCAGCCCCAGGATGGCTAAGCAGGCCTGTGGGGACCATAGCAGTGGACAGGGATCCAAGTCTGCCCAAGTACCCCTGTTAGGACTGAGGGTCAGAGTTCCAGCATGTTCTCCACTGGAGGAGATGAGATCCCATGTAGGTTAATCCCAGACTTCCTCCATTGCTGCCTTGCAGCAAGTTACTGCCTCAGAGATAGCACTCATCTTTTTCATAGGCAGCTATTCTTTTTATTCACACGGTTCCATTAATAATTTTCTTAGTTATTACTGTTTCCCCAAAGTCTGCCTTTCAGCCCCTCTTTATGGAAAAAACATAACAGCAGTTCATCCCAGGATGACTGGTGGTCAGATGAGGGTTTGCAAGTGATAGGACAGTCTTCCAAGTCCCTGAAACAGGCTTCCCAAAACTCCTTCTTCAGAGAAACCTCATGACATTCTCCCAGCTCTCCTTTCTGGACTAGGAAAGAGAAAATGTGTGCAAAAAGTACAAGTTTAAAATATTTTCATAGTGCTGTAATCAACTGAGTGACAGCTAATCTTTTTGTTTTTTCAACTGAATTCAGTGTGAATATTTCTATTTTCCTATAAGATGATGAAATGTGTACTTGAAGTGTCAGAGCTACTATATAGCCGTGTTCCAACTGTAACAGGTAGTAAAAGAGATTTGGGAAAGGGTAAGTAGCTTCTCACCACCAAAAGTATTCCACATACTTATGGAGGCATGGAATGCTTCTCCTGCTTTCTTATTCACTCTTGAACACGTTATGAACATTATGTAACTGTTAAGATTTTTTTTAGGAGCTTTGCACTACAGAAAAATCACAACTGTCCAGAAAAGAAAAAAATATCAATAATATTTTAGGAGGTAATTAAAATATTGGAAAATGATCAAACCAGTACATAAAGAATGCAGAGCAAAAACACCAAAATCACAAATCTGAATTACTTTTCTTATGACATTCCAAAATCTGGGGAGAAAAGTATCTAATTTCTAACGGTCAATTTCAAAATTACTTCTGAAAAAAAGGTGTCTTAAAAGGTTTCGGTAATGAATGCTGGCACAAAATTATTTATATTAGGTAAATTTCTTATCCTCTTGGTTATCTACTGTCATTTTTTTCCTCATTGATTTGTTGGGACACTCCAGGTGCCTGGCCAATATTCTACAGCAACAGGCTTCGAAAATAAAGTCCAGGTTTTAGGACACCTTGTTGCAGACTCAGAAACCTAAATTCTGAAAGCCTTACTGCAACGTAGTATCCATCAGGACCTCAGGGAGTCCAGCTGTGTCACTAATGCCCTACCCTTAGACAGCTCAAACATCTGGACTGTTTCTCTGTAGTTGACAATGAAAGCCACAGCAATTTAGATCACAGGCATTACTGAAGTGATAGGTTAGCAGGAAATGGTGGATGTTACTATTTACAGTTAATTAAAAAAGTCAACAAAACAGCCAACCCATGGAAACTTGCAGTTTCAAGAAGAAAATTAGTCTTTGGAAAAATTAGAAAGTTACTCGTATTTTGCCATTGCTTTTATCCCTAAGATTCATGTTCTGTCATACAGTAGATGATATTCGGGGAAATCAAACAAACAAAAAGCTAGAAAATAGCAGCTAAATAGTTTTGTGTGTAGAATCATCAGCAAGCATAAATCATACATGAAGATCCTGCACAGAACTCCTAGAAATTAGTAAAAGGATAGTTCCCATCTTCTCTTTGCAAAACTCAGGCCAACACAGATAGAAAACATGTAATCTCTTCATAGTAAGTACTGCTACAGTAACAGTTGACATGATGGTGAATGGAAGGGTTTGCTCTCACATTACCTTGGAAATTTCACATCTATCTGTTGTGAGTATAATGCATTTCCTATGTACTGAAGAAAGATAATCTCTGAGGTTCCTTATTTAATGAATTTGACCTACTCATCCTATATGATATGTTTGTACTGCATATTTAAGAGAGTTTCTCAGAAGGTAATTGTTCCATTCAAGAGAAGTTAAAATACATACAGCAGATCGTAGAATAATAGAATCACCAGGTTGGAAAGGACCCACCGGATCATCGAGTCCAACCATTCCTAACACTCCCTAAACCGTGCCCCTAAGCACTTCATCCACCCGTTCCTTAAACACCTCCAGGGAAGGTGACTCAACCACCTCCCTGGGTAGCCTCTTCCAGTGCTTACATGGACACAGGCTGAAAGGTAATTAGAAGAAAAAAACTGGTTTCCAACAAAAAAAAAGCACCTTCAGATGTGCTGAAGGGACATTTGTGTGCAGATTGGCTGTTCTTTTATATTAGGTTCAAGTGATCGCCATACCGTACAATAGGCAGTCTCAGCAGATGAATTAGTTGATGATTATGTGGGAAACAGATTTCTAAATAGGCATTTATTTGTTTTAGCATAGGAGAGAGTGAAACACATCTAATAGGAGAAAAAAATTCTTACTTGAGGGAGAAGCAAACAGCATTTCTCTGCCTGTTATTGTTTTGGTGAAATTACATATATAAGCAAAAATTTACATGAGTCTGAAGAACATAATACTTCCAATGCTGAAGAAAGTTCTTAGAATGTCAATTAGCCAGAAAAATCCCCAATAAGCCAATACTTGGTCCAGCAAACTAGTGGAGTTGCCCAGCAAGATGTATTCTCTATATGAGATATTCCAAAAGTGGAAATATCTTTTGTTATATTTGTGAAAATAAACAATATCATACAAGTATTCATCATGATAGCAGTTTGTCAGTAAATCCTCCATTACTTTTTTCATATTGCATAAACATAAAAAAATAAAGAAATATGTGTGGATGAATACCTTTTTCTCTGCAATTGACAAAGCAGTGTTACTCCTAAGAGCAACAATAACTGTTACAATCATATTTTTCAAGAACAGTACAAATCAGACTCCAATGAGTAAGATTCATATTTGTTGAATAAGAGCCATTTATAGTATTAAGTGAAACTAATCCTTTTTATATCTTAGAAGATGTGGATTATGCATTCATAAGACTATCTTAGATCCTGCTTAAATATAAAGTGGTTTCCATAGCGAGTGCATACAGGAAAAGAGAGAGTTGCTGGAGTGCACTAATTCTGTGGCAGCCAAATTGTCTCTTTCTTAAAATGCTTTTAGTCATCTTTTGAAAAATACTTTTCACAGGGAGAATACGAGAGTTATAGATTGCATCTCTGCAGAGATGAAATGTATAAATGCATTTTATAAATGTAAAGGAATAAATAGATATGTATTATAAAGTTATAGTCCTCTTTCACATAAAATGTCTCCTTTCTGAACTTGATCTCACCAAAAGATGAAAGGGGAAGGGGGAGCTCTGCAGAAATAAATAACTCTGGGTCTCCTCGGAGAAATAAAATTGCTCCAAAACAGAACAAATTAACTTGAGATATAATAAAAAGGTCTAAATGTCTTCCCTGAAGAGGTGTTGAGAAGGCTCAATTCTAAAGGTCTTAATTTGCAAATATGTCTAGCATGGATGAAGAAGAGACAATGCATGCTAAGGTTACTTGTAGGCTTAAGATTGAGCTGTGATATCATACTTTGTCACAGGACTTGGGACTTGAATTCAAATACTTGCCTTTCTGTTTTGCTTTAAGCAATCAAGAACTACTTGTATGTTTGATGAGGGCCAGGTACCTATTAAGCAATACGGTTAAGAAAAACTTTAAAAAAGAGGTGGGGAGGATGAAGAGGTTATAATATTGGTAGAATTCTCTTCTACCAAATGACTCCAACTTGGTTAAGTTATTAAAGTAAGACTCTAGGGATTTTTATGAAATTTTATATGTGAAATTACAAAGGCTATATTAACAATTGGCATAAAACCAGAATTCTCACTGCCTGATTTTTTTCTTAACAAAAAACACTTAAAGCTTCAACTGCTCCCGAAGACTTGTTTCATTTTCTTCTGATTTCTACTGGGGATTTTTTCAGGCCTATGATTTGAGGAACTTTTGGGGATTATATTTTTCTTTATGGAAAAGGCATGAAATATTCATGACAGATTAGTAAGAAAAGTCTTACCTGAGACTAATCTCTATCTTTCAAAAGCGTACGTACTACAGGATAGTTGCTGTTGTTCTTTCAAACAGTAGGCATTTATACATAGCTGCAATCAGCAGGCCCAGAGGCAGCTTATTTTCCCTTCTTAATCACTGGCTTCAAAAAAACACCCTACTGCCATGTCAGGATATCACCAGGCCTCCACAGATGAACATTTTGTAATAACTCATTTTATGTTTGGGTCACTAGCTTCCAAACCTTTTTATCTGCTAATGCTTACAACATTTTCTCAGTTCCCTCTAACGATGCCCAGACAAATGGTATCATCATTATTCTCCATTTTTCTTTATCCTCCATTTTTCTTTATTCTCCATTTTTAATTTTTTTGCTAATTTTGTGCCTTTCTTCTTTTTTTTCTTTTTTAACTTTAATGGCACAGAAGAAAATTATATTGGAAAATTCTCTTACTAAACTTCTGAGGAATTATGTTAAATTTTTATTTTAATTTTCATTTTAATTTTCACTATTTTATGCAATAATTCAAGATTTTCTGGATTTGGAGAATCATAAATTCTTGGTCTATACTCTTTATATGCTTCATAGTCTTGCTGATGGATTTGAAAAACTTACTTATAAGGAACAAATAAAAATAAATTTTCTACAAAAGATGTGATTAAGGAGTTTCTCAGTTTTTACATGGATATAATTTCTTAATATGAATAAGCAGAAATAGTAATAACTAGGAAGAAAGTCTCTACTGGAGCTGTTTGTGGAGTTTCTACTGGAGTTGTGTGTGGTGATTGAAAGAGAAATAACGATGAGATGAATTTGGAAATAGAAAGGAGTGATGAAAGTCTCTATTTCCTAAGGTCTTCTCTGTGATTCCGCTTAAAATAGTTATATATCCCATTGTGCACCTGGAGATGAGAAGTTGCTTACTTTTTATTAGTGTATGCATGGATTAGTTTCAAATGTCTGTATGAAGTCAATTAAATATTTTACAATGACATGATTTTAAAAGTTCTGTATCTTTCTAGGATACAGATGAAGTAGGACAGTTAATTTTTAAAAGGATGGACACTTGATGAAGGAATAAGATACTGCACAAGTAAGACGGTTTGCAGTCCTGGGCTTCTGCCTGTTTTTACTTGTCCCAGACAAGTAGCCTGCCTTCCAAAATCTTTGGATCCCAATGATTTCTTTGGGAAGTGCAAGAAACTTAATCGTCTTAATATTCATTAAAGATTAACATTCGTCCTATACCTTTTCCTGAAAACTAAGTTTAACAATGATTCCTACCAATTCTATACTCTATGAGGGTTTCTTCATACGCAGGGAATCTTCAATATTTATCTCTAACAAAGGAAATGTCTTTGTTTTTTATGTATCTTTACAAGTGCAATGAACCATTCGATAGTTATCTGCTTTGTATGACAAAATATGAAAACATACAAAATAAGATTACTTGTTATTGTCAGTTTAGGAAATAAAGCACTGAACTCTTTATGGCTTTGTTTTCTCCTAACCTAATTCTGCAGCATATTTGATCCAATGTTTAAAATGTATATCTAGTAACCCTAACCTGTGACATAGGGGTGTGTCCCAAAACCAGATGTCGGCAATGTTCTTTTAGTACTCCTAGGGTTCTTACAATCTAATTCATTCAAGGGAGACTTGATTGCTTAGCAAAAATAGTGTTGAAAAGGAGCTGAAAAATTCACAGAAACGTAAAAATGAAGTAATGAAAGCAGAATTCTGGTGCAAAAAATACCTGCTGCATTTCTTTCCTTGTTACAGTGTCTTCTGATGTGGGAAGAAAAGCACAAGAAAATCAGTAGCTTGTTAAGAAAATTTTTGGGATGTCAGTTAGTTTCCCGGAAGATAATTCTTCATGAAATATTTTCTGAGTTATAGCTGCTTCTGTCACCAATTAGTGATGAAATGGAGGAGACTGCTTAAAGAATAGTAATGGCAGCATTATGGTCAAAGGAAGAAACATTGCAAAACGTATAAGTAATAAAATTAGAGAAGAAGAATAAAAGTAGTAATTATAGTAATTATTACTATCTCAATTCTTTCTATTATTCACTTTCTTTTTAAGCAAAGGAAGATGATGTACTGGATAAAATATCAGATATAAAATGCAGTAGAATTTCAGTGATTTTTTTAAAACTTGAGATAAAAATAAATTAAAAATAGCAAAGGTCATGAAGTTTTGAGAATGAATACTAAATTAACCACTGAACAGAGGCCCATCCTAATCAAGTTCATTCTAATCCATAGAAGCACAGGCACATTTAGATTCAAAGGGAATTGAGAAGCTTACTTAGGCCAACCTTCTGTTGAAAGCAGAGCTAAATTCAAACTAAAATCAAGTTGCTCAGAATATTGTCCATCTGAGTTCTGAAAAACTGCCTATAATGATAGCAATAATGATAGCAGACAAACTGGGAAATTCCAAAATTATAAACATGAATTTTGACAGCGTGATCTAAAAAGCCAATCTTTTAACAAGACTTATGTAGTTACATATATTCATATTTTTTGTGAATCGAGGAAGGTTGAGTGCTTAGCCCACACTCACCAGTCTGCTTTACTTGTAATTCATCTCTAAAAGGGATTAAGTTAGCTCCAGCCTGTGCCATACAACTAGGTCCTGTAATGCTGAGAGTTATGCTGACGAGGGCAACTTTAAATGTGTCTGTACCTGACACTACATACAAAAGAAATAGAAGCCCAAAAGCATACCAGCTGATTAAAGGCAATGCTCTGATTCAGAACGAATTTTGAAAAAAAAATTAAAGGATTCAAAGGACAGGAGAAAGCTGTTTACATTTTAGAAGTGAGGAAGACCTGATGAGACAGCAAGTATCCAGTAGCGAAAATTCGTTGCTCAGATTTCTCAAAAAGCAAGAAGGAGAGGATAAGCTATTGTTAAAGAACATTCCACATTCTGTTGCTAGCACAAGCGTAACGTCAACAACAGCAGCTGGGGAAAGATTGGCTATAGAAGAAAATTGAGAAACCTTACAAAGATGTAGTTAACGTATTGTGAATTCTTAATCCAGAGCCAAGTTTAGTAAATCTTTTTCACATTTTTTTTCATTTTGTGTGAAACTTTTTTCCAATTAGAACCTTCCCCAATCCACCAAAAATGAATATTATGAATCAAAGGCTCAACAAGGTTATTCCTTTTATGCTGTATGCATTTCCCCCCATCTTTCCTCCAGTGCAGTTGTTAACCTTTCTCAGGTGATAATCACCACTCTTCATTCTGCAGACTAAATCACGTTTCTTACTCCTCCCACGTCTAACATTTTTTTGTCCGTAACATAAATCAAGTCTGAAAGCATCCTGAAAACAGTAAATATAAGTAAGTTAAACTCAGAATGTGATCTGATTTAGTTCTTTCTGCATTCGTTAGTTCCTAAGGCTTGTAAATGTTCTGGATCATGTGATTCACGTGATTTATACTGGTGGCCTATAAGATTTACTGTCTCATTTGAGGCACCCACAAGTTGCACAGGTGGCCCCTGAAAGGAAACGCCAAGGGCATGAGAAGCCAGGGAAGGGAGCATGAAACTTAATAGTCACAATCAGCCTGGCCTTTGCCTGAGGTTTGATCCTTCTGTTTTGGATACAAAGATGAGGTGATAGGTTCAAAAGTTAAATTATCACAGCTACATTATTTTTTGTAATTAACAATATTAATTGTCACGACAACCTTTTCTCACTTTCTTCCACTAAGTGTTTCAGTTTAGAAAGTCTAATATTCTCCACCTTCATTTTAATTTCAGAATAAATATTATGATTTGCTAAAATCCTAGCTGGAAAACAGAAGAATTGAATGGCATTCAGTTGTTAAAAGCAAGGTGGTTTTTACTGTGACTTGATTTTGCTTGAATTCTTGAAATTAATAAGATAAAAGTGTTCTCTGAACCATAATTTCACAAAAAGCTTCTGCTTTTCTCTATGTGTTTTTTTACAGAGATGAAGGTCTCTGAGTTGAGATGATGACTGTAAACTGCACTGGCTTTGTTCTGCTGAGCCCTCTGGGACACGAGGGACCTTCACATGGAGCAGCTACCACACACTGGCAAAGACTGGCCCTGCCTTGGAAGTCCAGACCCTCCATAAGTGAAGAAGAGAAAAGGAGAAAAGGGAACGCAACTTCACACCTGCCTGAAGCAGGGATGGAAGGCATCCTGGACCATGAGTAAAGACCTTCATAAAAATGTACCTCTCCTTGAAATGCCTCAGAGCTGGAATGGCTGAGGGCGTCTTGTCCCTCTGAGGCCCTGGAGAGAGGCTCTGATGTCCTGTAGGGACACCCTAAACTGACCTCAGACCATCCCACAGCCCTTCCTTGGGCTCCATCAAGATAGACCCACCTGCAGGTCCATGTCCCAGCCCAGATTCAGCCCATCCCTGTTCCTGGGGAGGTGCCTGATGCCTGGGGCTGCCCCCGTGCACCCTGGCTGCCCTGCTCCTGGCTGGGGTGGTGGGATAGGTTCTAGGTTCCAGTCCCTGATCTGGCATGGACCCCAGCCCCCACAGTTTCCTGACACACTCCTGCAAAGTATCAAGGATGAAACTGCAGATCACTTTCAACTTGCTTTCAGCCTGTGCATGAACTTACTACAGCAATAATATCAAAATTAAATAAACACTGAAGTGGAACAAGTAGATGGGAGTTCCTTAATTATTTTAAATTAATTTTAATTGCTGACATTTTGAGCAGCAATTTAGTTTCCTGTGCTCTCACGTTCCCCCTCTCTGGATGACATTGGGACTTCTGCCAGGTTTTTATTGCTTTGGGTTCCCTCGGTGCTGTCTGAAAAGGGAAAGCTTTAACAGGTAAAAAATTTAAAATCCATTTTAGTCAAGTAACTACATGGAGGCAGGATAGCATTTGAAAGTTTAGCAGTTATTTTGAGGAGGGAACAGGGATAAAAGGAGTCAGCTCACCAGCAGTAGACTAAAAACCACCTTGCCAGTTTTGCATTCTTGTGCTGTAAATATCCACTGCAGACACACACACATCATGAACAATACAAAAACAACCTTTGAAAGCATTTGGACTAATAAAAAGAAAGATGTTTGTCTGGCATAAAAAGGGGGTTGGTTGTTTTTCTTCTCTTCTGCTACTGCTGCTGTCATTAAAATAGCACAAACATTTTAAGGTAAATCTTATTAGACAATATGGAAGAAGAGTAGCAGCTAGAACTGACAATAAAAGGCATATGGAATTTTAGATACCGTAATCCATTTATAGGTATAGTCATTTTCAGATGAATATTTCTTAAGAAGCCACTTGCAAACATTTGCAAAACTCCCTGCAGTTGTCAGCTAGATTGGTCCCAGGTACTCTCTTACCCTTCACTTGGTAAATGCTGACACCCTGCTTTTTTTCCTAAACCCACAAGCCATTAATTACTGACAGCTTGCCTTCTGCCTTTGCGGTATCTTGGTGACTATAAGATATATTCCAAGTTCAAAGTTAACCACCTTATATTATGTCAGGGTTTTGCTACTGTTCTGGTCATTTGCAGATAAATAATTTAAATGTTCCACCCATCTCTCCTGAATTAACATTTCTGTTTATTCCACCTGTAAAGCTCCACACTGCTGACACTGTTTCGGTGCCAGTGTTTCCAGCGTTATGGCCAGCACAGTCATTGACTATGCATGCTAACCATCATGATCGACAACTTTGCTAATCTGCTTGATTCCTGTCAAGACGTACTGCTAAAAAAAAAAAAAAAAACCAAACAAAAAACCCCCTGTATAGCTCTCATGCTCAAAAATTGCTAGATGTTCACTGATAGCTTCACTGAAAATGGCAATGGGTCACATTGATGTTCCTGAAAAGAAACGTTGTTCGATATTAAAAATAAATAAATAAGTAAATTGATGAACATTCTTATAACTTACTCTTGCATTTCAACAGTTACAAAATACTTCTACTAAATGTTCATATTTATAGAAAATGTTCACATATTCTACTTAGATAAAAGCGCAGCTGGATATTTATGAGGCACCAGTTTTCTATAAATATAGAAATTTGGTAATTAGCACTGTTTTCAGTAGTAATAAGCACAGCTGGGGAATCTTGCCGCTGCTTTTTCATTGGCTACAAAGCTATATTTCAGATTTGCAGATCCTCTCTCATCTGCTTTTTTATTTTACGTGGATAAAAACAAATTCAGGACATCAGAGTTAAATCTGTGCCTGGTCCATACATCTGGTTGTCAATGACATGTTCCAAAGCATGTAGAGTCAGTATTACTGCTTCTGTGCCTTTGGATCAAGTCATGGACATTATTCAGAACTGAATCACTGAAATATCTAAGCAAAAAGCTGAATCTGAAAACCATAGTACTGCCCCCTCACCTCATATGTACATTTCCTAGCTGTTATAAAAAAAATTTGGAATTACCTCCTAGCTCTTGAATTTTGCATTCTTGAGCAAAAGAATGCAAAATTTCTGCCTCCTTTCTTCTTTCCCTTTCCTTTCCTTTCCTTTCCTTTCCTTTCCTTTCCTTTCCTTTCCTTTCCTTTCCTTTCCTTTCCTTTCCTTTCCTTTCCTTTCCTTTCCTTTCCTTTCCTTTCCTTTCCTTTCCTTTCCTTTCCTTTCCTTCCTTCCCTTCCCTTCCCTTCCCTTCCCTTCCCTTCCCTTCCCTTCCCTTCCCTTCCCTTCCCTTCCCTTCCCTTCCCTTCCCTTCCCTTCCCTTCCCTTCCCTTCCCTTCCCTTCCCTTCCCTTCCCTTCCCTTCCCTTCCCTTCCCTTCCCTTCCCTTCCCTTCCCTTCCCTTCCCTTCCCTTCCCTTCCCTTCCCTTCCCTTCCCTTCCCTTCCCTTCCCTTCCCTTCCCTTCCCTTCCCTTCCCTTCCCTTCCCTTCCCTTCCCTCCTTCTCTCTTTTGTATTCAGTGATCAAATACAAAATTTTGACCTACCAAGTAACTATAACATTCATGTACAGACTTCATTTATAGCGTGTAGAGCATGGAAAGACCTGACTTGATAGAAATTGCAGTATAGTTTCAAAAAAAGGGATGCCGGGGCATTTAACTGAGGTGCTGTTTTTTATTTCTTCTCAATTTCGACTTCCAGAACTTACATGGGGCTGATGCCTTTTATTTACTCCCTCTAGCATGGTGTGTTACTTAAATAGGGTTAGATAGCCTTCTTTATTTGAGTACATCCTACACAATCTGATGCAATTATCCTTAATAAGAATTTACTTTATCTGCGTATCCTCCTTTATAAACAAATGGTGACTTGCTGTGTAGAGGACAGCTATGCTTCACACTCTGAAAGCAACCGTAGATGGGTTTCATTCCACTTCCTTTTCTGCTTTCATAACCAAGAAACACATTTTTTCATTTTGAATCTGTGCCTTTGATACATTTTCAAATTTGTGCATACTGTTTAGATGGAGAAGTCATGTAACCACCAAGTCAGACGAACCACTGAACCTCTAGAGGATTAAAGCAATTTCTCGAAATGCAATGTTATGTTTTTCATAGTTTGTAAAGCAAACCGTGCAAATCAGTAAGCATTACTGTTTGGTCAGATGAGACATCTGAGGAATATGAGTGAACTTGTAATGATCCATGTTTCTCTGACCAGTAAACTGATCATTACAGAAAAATATGAATTCTCTGAAGTGCAATATGTTTATACAAGGACAGGCAGATTGTTTTGAGGAAAACAAAGTCTGACTAGGATGAAAGGCAAGAAGAACATATCTGCCTAGAGACGCGAAGAACACTTTTCATTCCCAACTTTCATCTAGTTAGTACCGACAAGGATAAATCAGCTGCCTTGAGTCTTGGAACTGCAATTGTCATCTCAGGGCCGGGAAAATCTTTTGAGAATATTTCAGCACATCATCTCCTTCCTAGGTTTGTTCTATATTAATTTTTCACTTTTCATTACAAGGCTTTTAGTCTGACCTATGGCCATTCTTATGTTCTTGTGGATATTAACAGAATCTGTCCTGTGTCCTAACATACCTTTCTAAATTTTCAAGACTTCTTTCAATAGCATCAGCTGCTTCCTACCTAAAATGCTGATGTAATGTTAAAAAACTATTTACATACATATATATCGACTTTTCTCAAAAATACGGCAGAACATGAATATTTTATATTCTCTGCAGATTCATCCAGACTACAATTATTACCACATAAGAGCAAGAGTGTGTGAGGGATAAGGAGGATATAAATGATGGATGATTATTCTCCATTATAATGCTGAAAGGTAGCCAGTCACATTTGTGACCGTAGGCCTCTAGTTTCAATCTGTTAATGAAAAGTATAAATGAGAAACAAATATTTAATCCCATCTTGTAAAAGATTTTGTGGGACTTCATGCAATAATAAGCATGAAGTTAGTTCTAATAAGTTAGAATTGCAAATCTGCAGTCCTTCACAGTAAACAACCCTTACAGTATGTGACGAATCAACTAAGGTGCAGCAAGATACACTCAGAGACTCTAAAAGATAAACAAGTACATGTTTTGTATTCATTCTGTACATAGATGTTTTAGTCTACTAGAACTCTGAGCAAAGTACTAATAGGTACATAACAGCACCCAAAAGTAATAGAGGAGGGATCTAGCTTTTTATTTTATATATATTTATGCATAGATTTTAAACAGACCTTTTGAGACATTAAGCAACAGTTTTTATAGGTATGCTACAGAAGTGTAATTTTAAGTGAGTTTGAGGGTGTTTGTTATTATTCTGCATTTTCTTGCTTAAATATTGGTCATAAGGAAAGACTCCTCCTCCCTGTCTTTCTTGGTCTGACTCCACGCTGCCTTAGGTAGTCACAACCTTCCATGCAAAGAAGTGTTAGTATGATCAGAATAGTGGTATTTTACATACACTCTGAAAAGCTATAAGAAATTATACAGACTTCAGGCTGTAGAGAATTGGATCCCCTGCCTGAGCAGTATTATACACAACTGACTAGTGCCCCGTTTTACAAAGGTAAAAGATAAAAAAAAAAAAGATTAATAGACAGCTGTTCTGTCAGGCAGTGAAGGCTTAATCAAATACTCTTTCTTGCTCCTCCTGAATCTCTTATCATCTTATTTTTGTTCTTGTTTTCTCTGATACACAGAAGCATGGATCACTCACCAGGAAGCAGAGAGAGAGATTGCCAGAAGACTGCGCTTATTTTCCTGGCAAACTTTTTCTTAGTGGTTATATTAAAGCCCATGACAAGCAAAAATTCACCTAAAATAACTAACTGCTGGTGTTATAAATGTTATGGGTTTGAATGTCTTTCTGCAATGATTTATGCCTTGAAAGTCACACCTGCTTTTGGAAATTACTGATCAGAAAGGCACATAATGTTACCTCGGAAACAGATGCAACTGCACGTGTATATTTAGATAGAAGGTATTTTACTTCCTTCACATTTCTGTCTGATACGCCATTTAGTTTTCATTTAAGCTGTTAATTCAGTCAGTCCTTTGCTGTCACATCTGCTTTCTTTTAAGTCTACTCAGCTGCAAAAGATGGTGCTGTAAGGATTTACCTCTTGTGACCACCCAAAATTTCTACAGAAGAAAGAGTAAAGGAATATTCTTAACCAATTTAGGACCAGAAAGATAAATTCTATGCGCTATCTTTAGAGGATTCAATATTTTATCAAGACAGGTCAGCTAATAAAATCACACAAGGTGACTTAATTTCCTTTCATTTGACTTCACTATGGAGAACAAGAGTATTTGTCTGTAAGACAGGTGGTTGGCAGGAGTGAGGTCTAGCTAGGACAAAAAGACAAAAAGGAGACTTAAATTATGGAATCTTATTTTTGTAACTGGAATTGAGTTCTTGTGTGGCCTTCGGAAAGTCAGTTAAATTGTTTGTGTCCTGATTCTCAGCTTCTCCTCTCTAAACAGACCTCTAACACTTGTATTGAACTTGAAAAAGACTGAATTCTTCATACACAACACAATATAAACCCAGCCTGGCAGGGTGAGCTGTCGTTTCCCAATTAACTACTGGTAAAGCAGTTTTGAGAGACATACAGTAGGGGAATGATAACGGGTATTTTCAGATATACAGTCAGAAATGACAGAAATTCAGAAAGATGAGGTAAGTATCAGTAAAGGGAAAAAAAGATAAATCAAAGTTGCTTAACTGAAATAGGTGATTTTGCATATATACACATATGCAGTATTTAAGACACTCTAAAAGCTAGAATTTTGGTCTTTACAATAGTGATTCTAAATTTTAACATATGCAAACTTCACCTCATCTCAAGTACAATTTATACCCATTTAGTAACACAAACCCAGAATATTGCTTTAACATCCTAGCGAACAAGAATTACACAAAACTGTGGTATAACTTCTGTTATCAGGTTGGAAAAACAATAAATATACAGCTTAAACTCTAAATGCAAAGAAATAAGGAAATAGAACTGGGAGGGGCAGGAGGAGTGGGAAGACCTATAGCAATACAGCCCAGTGCTCACCAGTTCCAAATTAAAGAAAATCTATTTGGATAAACACCAAAAAACCTTGGCTGATCACCTCAGAAGTCACAATAAACTCTTCTCTCAACATAGTAAAGACTTCAGTATTTCAACATCAGATCAAAAACTAAAAAATTGTAGGAAATATAGCATTGACAGCATTGACACTGTCCCAGGTTCCTGGAAGACTGTGAGCGGGTTAGATGAAATCTTCTAGGTAAAGACATTGCATAGGAAATTAAACCAACTCTCCAATATTTTCTGCCAGTCAGCCTTTGGGATCATTTCCTGACTACTAATTTAATTACATGTGATGATCACTTGAACATCTAACTAAGAGATACCATGTAGGTACTTGAAAAAAAATCAATATTGCTAGATCACTTGTGAATCTGTTCAGTAGCCTGTGACCAGTCTCCAAATGCTTTTGGGGATGGAAGTTTGAAACAAAACACCAAAAAGAGCCAATTTATTAATCTAGGAGGCAATCTCGGCAACAAATAACTTCTGTGTAACATGAACTAAATAGGGTCCATATATTTGATCAAAGAAACATTTAAGTTATTTCAGCAGCCTTTGAAAATTTAAATTAGTTGAATGCAGTCTTTCATCATGAGAATTAGAATTGATGTATTTTTGTCTAACAGGATTCCTTTCTCTATCATCTTTTCAACTCTTCTGTTAAAGCTGAAAACACTAGCAAGGCTACCTCAGGATATCCTTGCTTACACCTCACTTCGAAATATTTTTCTAATTGTGATGACAGAATTATTCATGACCAATTTATGTCCACATAGTTGTGCATAGCATTGTCTTCTTAAGCAGATCATTCTTGTCCTTACAAAGGACTTACAAAGAAAGTAATCTTTCAACATTTTTTTAATTATCACTTTTAATATGATTTCATAGAATTTTTCCATTCTCATAGTCACCCCTATAGTCTTTTTCTGCATGCAATTCAGGTTGATTTCATCATTATCAGATGAGTAACACTGTATAGAACATTTGGAGTAAGATCCTGACAACATGTTATAAAATGAGAGCAATGTTTCCCTATCTGTACTGAAAATACTTTGCTTGATGCATCCCAGGATAACATTAGCGTTTTCACAGCCATGTCACATTGTCACGCTATTACTCATAAATGTATTAAGATTTTTCTTTTCCTTTGTTATATATGACTGACAGTTTATATGTGTAGTCTCAAATTCTCGTTAATTCTTTGTACTTCGTATTATAAAATTTAGTTAATTTCCATTGCTTTAATGAACAAGTTCATTCAATTCTTCCACTTATTGATCTGGTCTTCTGCAGTATGGACAATACTTTCCACTTTGTATCACCTGCACAATTCAGAGCATCCATTTATTTCCTGTGTGAACGTCTCTAATGAAAATATTAAACAAATCCACCCCAAAAATAATGACTGAGGATAATCACTGCCCAATTTCTTTCCAGTTTGATCTGTTTGATATAAAGTCACTTTGCTGTTACCTAGCTATTAATAATTTTGGAGGAATGTAAGTCCATTTGAAATATCACTTTCTATAAGGAGCTGTATGAAGTGCTTAGGTAAGCCTAGATATATTGGACTGACTTGACTATGATGATTTAGTAGATGTGGTGTTCAGCAAATATGAATATATACATATACTCTTGCAAACATATATATATGGAGTGAATCTTATGTGCTATCAGTTTAATACAATTTTGAAACTTACTCAAGAGTCTGTGGAGTTCCACGGATTCAGAATTTTTTTCTCCAAAATGTGTTCTAAGCCATTAGACAGCACTGACACCTATTATGTACATATATCTGATGTATATGTACTGTTGCATTTACTGCTTTCCATGCAGAGAATATTGACATCATTCATTCATAATACTGGACTTTCAATTTCAAGGGATGATTCTCTCAAGGAACAGATTCTTCACAGACAGAGGCTAATGGGCTATCCTATTTTCAGTAGAATATGCAGTCTAAGCTTTGTTTCCATTTCAGATACCATATTTTCCCTTGTACACGGGGGATTTTGTGGTCTTTTGTTTTTTTTTTTATGATATTTTAGCATTATTTTTTTCTGTATAGCAGTTGCATTTAAAAAAAAATCCCAAACGACCAAAACAAAAATATTCCTTGGCAACTGGAACAGATGAACATTGATGTTTACTCCTTTCTGAGCACCTATTAGTATCATTTTTCTTCCCTTTCCTATCCCTGCTCACTTTTTCCTATTTTTATCTTTGTCACTGACAGTTGTAATTTTCTTTAAAAAGTTCAGCTTAACTATATTTTGCTATTCTCACTTTAGTTTTGTACTTCCTTGCAATGGTGTCATAGGGAACCTTCTGGCAGATTCTTTTTCCATACTTTGTGCTTTCCTTCGTAATAATCTTTTGGACATGTTTGATGTCATTTTGTTTTGTTCTTTTTTTTTCATTCAGTAAGCCTTTTACTTCTTCCATACTAGTTATTTTGCCCTTCTGCTTTGAATAAAAGATTTTTTCAGATTTTCCTTTTTTTTTCTTTAGAAAAGAATTCCTTGTGTTTCTCATTCAAACTGATAAATATCACCAATTAGAAGTATGAAACTAGAAAGTCATATGTTTATTTTTGTCTTGCATTTCAACACATCAGTCACAGATTACTGTCTGTGGCTAATTCTCTAATAAAAATACTTTCTGGTCTAAAAGAACGTTTTTCATTGTTTCTTTTCAGTATTTGCTAGATATCTGTCTGCTCAATGTACAAGAATATCTTGACCCTACAGATTTTATGGAATCTATCTCACAATATGTATCTAGAAAACTGTAATGTTTCATAATTATGTTGCTTATTACTTACAGAATTTTGCTGAGATTACTACATACTGAATATCTGCAATTTCATGTAGATTAAAGGAGAAAAGATACAAGAAAGGAAGAAGACATTGATACTTTGTCAAAAATTGACTCTAAATGGTGTGTAAATACATACCTGCTTTAATGATTACTTTTGACCTGATTTAAACATAACTGGAAGGTTTGAAATTTGAGCATGGCAGTGGATTAACATGAGAAAGGTTTTATGACTGACCTTAACTTGAAATATCTTTGCTTAGTCAACTATTTTCTTTTGTTTCTAAGGCTATTATAAAAATGCTGAGTTAACAGTCCATTAACATCTGAAGCTTTCTTGACATTGTTCTGTGATGGCTAGTACAGGTTTTCTTAACCAGTGTGACTAAAAGAAACCACCTAAAGGGAACATTTTGAAATCAGATGGAAAGAGAGAGTGTGTTTTAGTGTGCTTGTGTTAATTCAGTAGGTTTTGTTTTTACTGAAATTGCTGACAAAGATGTTAAATTAATGATCAGCAGTTATGTGAAGACATTCTCTACAACCTAGTTTCAAAACACAATTCATTTGACTCCCTGATAGGCTCCCTGATAACAAGCTGAAAGTAAGGTCTTTTGAATATTATTGACTAGCATCTCTTTCCAACTCACAACTCATAATTAACTTCCCTTTCCTCACCCTGTCCTTTCCTCTACACAATACCACAGTTCCTTGAAGTCTTTTTTTTTTTTTTTTTAGAATTCATAGAATGCACAGACAGAAGGACAAGACATCAGGCAGTGAATTGGTTTTATGTCTTTTCCCTGACTTTTATAAGAAATAGACAAAATCATGAACACACTTAAAACACTGGTAGAAAATTTTGTTCTAGGTGGATCTAGATAGCAGTAATACCAAATGCACTGATTAAGAAACTCATTGCTGCAATCTAATTTTGTAACCCAAATAGAGTACCTGGTAGCTCTTAACCTTTTAGAAACTGAGAGGTTGCATAATAAAATAGATTTATTAGAGGAGGAAAGAAGTGAAGGGGAATGAGGTAAGGAAAAATAACTGAGAAAGGTGAAGGAGTATGGGCATAACAGAAGTCTATAAAACCATGTGACCAGTCATTCATTTTTCAAGCTGCCAACACGACTACCCTACAAAATATGGATGGACTACCACAACTAATTGACCTTTAAATCGTATGCTAATATTATACTTTATATTTATTTTAAAGCTAGAAGAATGTTAAATTTATTTGCTTGCAGACTATAAGTTATATTTTTAGTCTCCTGTGTTCAATTACATTTTCTGAAGTGCACTAATTTTAATAATTCATACTTAAAAGGTCTCTGGTGAATACACTCCATTGTAAACAAGATGTCCCCATTTCTAAGCTGGTTAAGTTGCATTCTTTTAGTTTAACATCATGTCATCTTGCACATACTCAGTACTTTGCCTGCTGGATGTTAATAACACATCTGTAGCTCCTTGGAAATTATGTATGAGAACTATTGCATTTGCTCTCTGACTTGTAATGTAAATGTCAGGATCTCATTTACAGAAAAATCATAAAAATTAAAAAGAATAGAATATTTAATGAGCTGTTACAATGTTGTTCTAAGTCCAGCTAGACTGCTATTCTTCTGAACACAAGACATTCTGATTCTACAATCCAGGTCACTTTAAGTATCAAAAGATTAGATTCTATTAAAAGAAAAATAGTAAAGCCAAAAAGTTTATTATTGACCTAGCATATGTTTTTTCATGCAGCAGATGGTGAAAGAAAGTGTAGCAAATGAAAAATAATTAGAAATTATAGAAGACTTCATTGTGAAGTACACAAGATTCCCAAGAAAAATCAAGAAGTCTTTCTAAAGAATTTAATTTATACAATGAAAATTGTGCAGATAAAATTTCATACAATATTTTGGTCATTTGTATATCAAAGACTAGTACGATACCTTTTACTATAATAAAAACCATTAAAAAGTGAAAGTTACATACACCTTTTTTTCCCCTTATAACTGGATTTCCTAAGGTAGAGAGTTTTGTCATATTTCACTTTCTAAGGAGTGTTGTGCTAAAATGTCTGGTTTCCAAGGAATTTAGAAGATGAGGGAACAGTTCTGATTGTGGCCCTTGGAGGTAGTTAGCTGCCACAATATCATTGATCACACGCCTAAATACCTTTGAAGATCTAAATCTGGCCTTATTCAGTGAAAGACATCTTGTTCTTTGGGTCACTTTACTGCTGCTCTGGTGCAAAATTATTGCCACTACATCGCACAAAGTCTAAGCTACTGGATGACAAACAAAACAGCTGCTGTAGTTACAAAAAGCCCCCTTTGAGTTCTTTGAAGTCTTATGTCTTGTGTTTCCCTGACCTTTTTCATTTAAACATACTGAAAGAAAACAGTGGACCATGTGTTCTGTGAGATCCCACTCACTTCAGAAAATAATTTTGATATCAGAATATCAGCCTCCTTTTTGGTTCATTCAGTAAAAATTGGAGCAGTCCAGCTTTATTGGCCTGAATCTTGACAAATAATTTCACATAGACTATTTTTGGACAGCATAATCAACTTTAAAATTAATAAGGTGTAAGTTTTGTCTGTATAAATTGGTTTATCTCATTTTCATTCACCAAAAAATTACAGAGATAAAGTGACAGAATAAAAGCTATTTTGTTGTTAAAAGTTGATGCTAGCTTTCCTGAGCTGACTCCACTTTGGTTTTCTAACAGAGTAGTGATTCCTGATGAACATGGCAGACAAACCTTAGAGATATTATTTAGTGAGGTAGTCTGTTCAACATCATTAGTTTTGCCCACACATTGGTTTGTGACTGAAATTTGCTAGTGAGGGTGCTTTTTGTTTCTCATTTGCAAAGGGAGGAATGATTTTTAAATTTAAAAAGCCATTGGGTTTATGATTGAATGACAAGGATGAATTAACTTTCCCTCCTCATATACAGCTTCCATGTTAATAAAGTTTATATTTATTATTCTTAGATTAGTTAAAATGTAAGTTTTACAAAGATGCATATTTTGCTATTGGAATGGATTTTAACAAGTTTCAACTGTTGAAGTAAATTAATTGAGGGGAAAACATATTCCCAAAACCTTTCCTGGTTACTTGCAAATATGATTTCTCCCATATTAAAACATCAACTGAGTATATGTCTTTGTCTACTTGTATACTCAATAGAAAGCTATAAAGTTTTCTTTTACCTCAGAACAGAGTATAGGAGTCCTCTGATATATTTACACTCCACTGTTTCCCTGTAGATTTGAGATAATATTTACTTAAAAGACAAAATGAGGAAGCAAATTGAATCAATCTTTCTTTTTCTGAAACGTTGGAACATAAGGTGTATGAAATTAAAATAATTGCAGCCTTTTTTTAATTTATTTTTTCCTACAACATTCCATCCCACTGGTGTAACTCTCATACTGTGTTTGTATGCCTTCCTGATGTCAAATCTTTTTCAGGAATGCTCACTGTCTATTGATGCTTCCTTGCCATCCAATACACAACACTGAAATTCCTTGTTGCTGTCGTTGGCTCACGAATGGTTTACTCCAGACCTATGCCAGAACTGAATTCTATCCATGAGTATACTTCATATTTACAATTTAAAAGAAAAAGCAAACAAATAAACTTAGACTTACTATGTAGATGTTACCATCCTCCTTTCATTCTACCAAACTATTGAAAACACTCTATGCCTTTTCAGGCCTTTATATCGACAGACAACAAAGACAGATGAATCAATAAATAGCACAGAACAGATCAGTGACAAAGCCAAGCAGATAACTTGATATTCCGATTCCAAGACCAATGGTGTCTATTTTTGGCAATACTATTAATATTAGCAATTAGAGTAAGAGTAATATTGCTCTTCTGTTTAGAAGGCCTAATTATCATCTGTAACTGACTGTATGAAACACTACAGATAAAGAAATAAAAAAAGATAAAACCTTTCTCTAGGAATTAGCAACTAGAGAAAGAGATGAGCAGTGGATGTATACAGGAAATGGAGAGAGCAAGACATGGTCATTGAGTATGGTCTCTGCATACTATCAGTCTTAACTACATTACAGATGAGAACAGACCGCCAGTCAGCCACAGCTTTAGCATGTATTGCTTTAACTTTCCATGAATGCAAATTCACTAGAAATCTTTTCAGCCTCTGAAGTTGTAGGGGTTTTAGTGCACAAAGGCCAAACTAAAATAAGACAACCCGTAATACAGATGACAATAATTGGCTGAAAGCGATAGATTAGAATGCAAACCATTGAAAGATGCCTCCTCTGCTTCTGCCTTGCTTTCAGGTGTAGTCAATTTGATTTACATATATATTCACTACAGGTGTTAAATTCTGAATACTTCCTGCCTTCTCCATACATATATACCTGTTCCCAGAAGCACAGGAAGTCTGGATTGTTTTATCTCTGTTTATTTCCAAGAACTGTAGCTTTGAATGCTGAAATAACCCCACATTTAATTAGCTACTCTAATTAAAATCCCTTCATGAAAGTGTTTTGAGCATAAGCCAAGATGGTCTCTGAGTCACAATGAAGTATATTGACCTGTGATAAACCACAGTAAAAAAAAAAATGCCACAGATAACATATTAATCTATTTGTCATGATCTGCTGTTACCAAGTATAATTTTTTACATTATTTTATTTTGTCATGATATAACAATTTACACTGAAAGACAACTCATAGTGCTACATCAAGGCTGGTTTGTAAAGGTCTTGTAAAAAAAGTGAAAACTGTTAAATCTTTTTCCTGATTCTCAAGGTTTGACTATGACATTGGCTTGTTCTCCACTCACCTTCTACATGTCACGACTACAAAAGATAATGAATGTGTACTCAAAACGGCAAAATTATATATTAGCAAAAATTGTAGTGTCATATTCTCTTTGAGGGGACAGGGAATGGAAGGGGAGATAAGAAGAAAAAAGTGGACACACTTTTTCACACTGCTTGAGTCTTCACATGTCCTTGGAGGCATATATACGGCTTTTTTTCATTACTGTAGTTGTTTTCTGTATGTTACAGTCAAACTCTACTAGAAACTGAAGGGGAAAAAAAAATATGATCAAACATCCTGCCAGAAATGCTAACTTCATCAACAGGTTGTATGTCCCATGAGAGCCCCATTCATGTGTTCATCGCACACAAACTAGGAAAGCTGTTGGCAGGAGGAGGAAATTTCTTATTCAGCTTATCACTTAATTGATTAACTATTCTTCCTAATAATTATTTTTTCTTATTTGAATAAGAATATGAGACCAGGCCAAGTACTGTAGAATGCTGGAACACATTGTCTGCAAGATAGAAACATTATCTCAGAGGAAATTTTATTTCAGTAGCATATGGTAAAAATGTTATTCTTCACATCACTCGATCATGTATGGAGCAATAAAAACACCAGGAAAAACTTGGTACTCTTAATCTCTCTGCCATTCTATCACTCCCATTCCTTTCTGTGTTAATAAAATCTCAAGCAACAGCAACATAACATACTCCCTAACAGGAAAGTTACAATCCATTTAGTTTGTACCTACAGTCGTGGAAGTCAATAAAGCTACAGATGGTCACACAGTCTGAGGAAAGGTATAACAGTTTAATTTTATAGCTCAGAAAGTCTATATGTTCTTAATTTTAGGGAGAAAGAGATTATTTTTTTTCCTCCAGTCAGCATTTCACCATTGGTACTTCATTAAGTGTAAACCTTTTGTAACACTTTCTGTATTTAGCATGTGCACAGAAAGGATCTTTGTGAGCAAGGGTACTGTTTGTTACAGCAAGTTTATGTGTACTATGCTGATAGAAATTAACTAGTTTATGTCTTATGCCTATAAAACCACCCTGTTAAGCTACTCACATTACCATTAAAAGATGCAGATTGTGGTTTCTAGAGAAGAAAAATCAGTGGAAGAGATTGTGTAAAAAGAAAGGATGTCCAGCTCAAATTACCAATCTCTGGTCTTGATGCTGTAAGTGCCAATTTATCAGTCTTCTCCAACAATCTACTTCAATATGATCAGAATTTCACCTAGCATTTTTAAGACCATCAGTAAAAAATTCTTTCTCCATGTAATTTCAACAGTGTCCTAAAAATAAAGGATCTTTTCATCATTAAGGAAATATAAAGACATTAAAATTCAGACTAACTGTTCTTGTCAGACACTAATGTGGCTTGAAATCCTAGCTGGATATCACACTTATCCTAACCGATGAATAGTTAGTCCAAATGAGAGGAAAAGCTATCAGTGCATTAGGGAGTACTACACAGTAGGGCAATAATTAAAACACTGTACTAAAAGTCAGTACACATAGAGGCCTTTTGTACTTCTGCTGTTTTACTTTTGTAACTTTCCCCTCTTTTTCTGTGCATCAAGACCATGATATAAATAATTATGATGAAACCAAGATACAGGCAACAACCCTTGAGAAATCTAAAATTTGATTTTGCTAAACATGTAAAACTTACTGATAGTAGTGCCAGAAAATGACAGTATATTTTAAAGTTGTAAGATTAGACCTATGCCATTATTTGAATGGTGCTAATGGTAGCTTAACTATAGTGTTTGTGAGCTCATGTTTAGACAAAGTGACAGTTTAATTGCACGGAAATTTGTTGATGTTACGTTTAGCTTTTTATCCATAGCTTCTTGACATCACAGAGAACAAACATACAGCACCTACTTTTGTGCTATTAATAAAAGAGAAAAAGGTGAGTCTGAAGTAAAAACTGAAGAAAAGTCAGCATATACCCAGCTGGCAAGGTTTTGACCAAATGCAAAAAAAAATTCCAATGAAAAACATCAACTCATCCAAATGTAAATGTTTCACCAATACCACTAGTATTAAGAACAACGAAAGAATAAAAAAACCCAACAGCCTAAGCTTCACAGGTCTCAGTGCGACCTAGGTGTCACGACATCATCAGACGGGAATAACTGAACACAATGACCTAGTAAGTAGTCTTTTAGCCTTTACAAGGAGGAGACCAAGACTGAATTCCCTACTGTGTCTAACTTAGTTTCAACTTGATTTTGCTTTAATGTAGAATGAAAAGAAATTCTGACTTTGGCAGAGATGGTGCGTAGTAGAAGGAGAAAATAAAATCCTTGCATTTTCACTAGTCCTGGTTCAGCATTCAGTTCGCTGTTATGATGCAAAATAGACTTATGAACTTAGTTAAACAAACAAATATTAAACTCCACTAAACTTTAGGATATTTATAGGAATAATAATTTCAATTTGATACTATTTTCTTATAAAATTACTTATGGCTTTAAAACATCATGGAAATAGCACTTCTTGCAAAATCACTAACAGCTTCTAAACTATTTTAGTTCAATTTATGAAAACTATTTTCTCTTATTGTGGAAGCAATCTTAAAAGTTTTGCCGGAGTCTAACCTATATTTTTCTGCATTGGACATTAACGAGGATAAACAAATTTTTGCTAGTGAGGTTAATTTTTTGGGATCATCTCTAGTTAAATACTAGTTAAATAAGGTATTTTAAAATAATTAGTGTGTGGCTGGAATGTTTAAATATACGTATGCTTCTGTGAATTATGTGCTCACATATGAGATAAGAGAAGAAGCATGCATACGATACACCACTTCAAATCAGATTTTCTTCTGATTTCCAAGAAATTCCTATGCTGTTTTCTGCTTTCTTTGAAAGACTCCCATTTTTTTTTTTTTGTGAGAAATTATACACTATAGATATAAAGAAAGTATAGCATTCATATGTACATTTTTTTCAATCCCTTCTCCTAGTTCAAAGAACAAAACCGCAGATAGATATCCTCAAAAAAACGTTTTCAGTACACAATAAAATACTTTTTAAGCTGCACTGATACCAAGCAGAGGAAGAATTCTTTTATGGAAGAAATGATTCTGAGGTGTAACTGTATCTCAGGATATACCTAAGAAACATACATACATATGGAAAAGTTAGTGATGCCATAGTTAAGATTGCAATTGGTAGACTTCTGGTTGTCTTGTTAACTTCTCTGCTTTTGTCAAACAGAAAAAAAAAAATATTCTTGGCAATTCACTTTCAAAGTCACAGACCAATAAAAATATAGTTGACCCCATTTAGCTCTCTCTAATGAGGTGAATACATTGTTGTCTCAAAGCAGTATTGATCTACATAAGAGTCTAAAGCAGAGAAAAATTCTCCATATAGAAAAAAAAATCAGTCAAATGACAGGCCACAACCAAGAATTTAATACTAGATTTGATATAGGAAATTGTGTTTGCTTTCCAACTCTTTAATGATCTAAAAAGTCAATGTAATTGTATGCATCTTTTTCAGAATGACAAACTACTACTTTTCTTTATATCATACAAGAGTACTTGTCCATAAAAATAAGATGCTGCTATTTTATATTTAACAACTTATTTTCACCCAAAAAGAAAGAACGACAGGAAATTTTTTATTATTGATGAGTGCCAGCACCTGAAGCATTAATAGTATAAAATAACTAAGAAAAGACCTTAGCTTTAAAGCAAAATGCCCCTTTCAAAACAACACAGAAAACAACAAGTAAAAAAGAAGCAATTTTGTTTTCCTCCCTAAATCTTTGGCAGAAGGAAAGGTGTCAGTTTGCTTCATCAAATTTCATGAGTCCTGCAGTGATTATTTTAACGTAGTTACCAGAATTAGTAGACATAGGAAGGCCTGTGCTATGTCTTAAAAATGTCAGAACGTCTGCTGTTTAATTTTATTGAATTCAGTAGTTTTTACACTACTCAAAGCAGAGTAAGGAGTCTTGTCTTAAATTTTCTTCAAGTGGTTTAACTTTCCGTGGATTTTTTCAGTGGCACACTCAAAACCATTGGCTTTTTCCAATTTTAAATAATCTTATTTGATTCTCATATGGTGGAAGAAGAGGTGTTGGCATTCCACTGTAAGATGGGAGTGGTTGCAATGTTTGGCATACTTTTTAAGGAAGACTTGTGGATTCTACTTAGATCCTGGAGCTCTTCAGAAAGTTGAATAAATAAATAAAATGGGAGATCTTTTTAAAAAAAGCCTTTCTAATTAATATGCCTATAACCCAGGATAGAGAAAACATTTCTTATATTTTACAATATTTAGCCAGTAGAATATACCTTATGACCTTAGTCTATGCGATATAAATAACACTCAAAGAAAGAACCTGAATCGCATTACAAGCAATGAAAACCTATAGTCATGGTAACTTATGGAAAACATTATAAAGTATGTGTACTATGGAGACCCCATGCATATACTGTAGTCATATTAGTCATCAAGCGTAAGCGATTTAGACCTTTCTTTCTTACTGCAATAATATAATCAACACATAAGCATATACAATGTAAGGAGAAATTTACTCAGTTATTTTAGAACTATGCAGCAGAAACTGTATATATAAAAGAAAGTTTTATGGCTTTGGAGTAAAGCATATTTCTTTCCATAGAAAATACATCAACTTCACCCCTATTATAGTTTCATAACAGGGTTTCTTTTTTTACAGATATAGAAGGTGGGAAAGCAAGGGAATTATGCTGTTTACTGTAAACCACGTTTAAATCTCCTTTGAGTGTTATGTGCTAAAATCAGCATTTTTGACATCTTAATCCAGATGCATGAATTATCGTCCCACAAACAACAAGGAGATTAATAAAAAACTGTTCTCTCAGCACCTTGCTGATTTAATAGCTGCTTAACTCCTGCAGCATATCTCGCTGTTATTAAACTGCATACACGTGGTTAATTTTCTTTTTTTGTAATTTTTTTATTGAAAATCTTACAGGTATGACTAAAAGTCATGGGCAATATCTTTCAGTTCCATTACAAAATCTGTCATATATATATATATATATATGTACCTATATATATATATTTAATACAACTAGAAGCAAATCTACTGAATTATGAAACAATGATTGTCTATAAAAATGTAACTCAAATTAAATATGTTGCAGATGATTAATTTTTTTTATTTTTCCTCTGATGGAGCTGAAGGCCACTTTCACATATTTAATTTATAATGCTGGGCTGCAAAAATTACAAAGCCTTAATGATAATTTCCCATCTCCCAGCCTGGTGTCACTCATACATTAGGATGTTAGCGCAAGGATCCTTCTTTCAGAAAGAAGTAATTTTAGAGTGAGTATATCCTTTGTGGAGTACCTTCTATTCACAAACACAGTTCTGCAAAACAAATCAGTATGCCTCTCAGTTACTGCAGGCAAGTCAAGTCATTTCAAGTTAGGTACAAGCAAAAAGTTTGCAGGAGCAAAGTCTAACTGAGGAACCCATCTACAGATTATCTAAAACAAAACAATGTGAAATAATTCTTAAAAAACACTACTTTACTTGAGTATATGCCTTATTAGCTAGTAATAAATCATGAGTGATGGAGTATAAATACTGTCAGAATCATAAAAAACTTGTCTTATTCTAAGAAACCCTAATTCAAAATTGTATAGTATTTTAACCAATAGCAGTTATCCTTCTCTTTTGGCACTTCTGAACCAGTGCAGAAATTATATGCAGTGAATTAATGCCTTTGGGGAAAAGTACTTGTGTGCAGCAGAATCTAAGGATGATTTCTGGAGTTAATAGCATTACATTGCTTATCATAAGAAAGACATTAAAGAGTCTTTTACTGTGATTCATCAGCAGCAAAAGAGAAGGGGAAGGAGAAAAGCAAGGTGTTTACAGTCTTTGAAGCACATAGTATGTTTAACCTTGAAAATTAAAGATTGCATTAAAGACACTCCCAACTACCTCTGTAGTCTTCTTTCCAAAAATTCAATGTACAAATATTTTATTTAAATGTCTCAGACTTCGTAATGGCTCAGAAGAACAACTGCATGTCCTTGGAGTTGCTCTCCTTTCTGAAAGATGAAAAGTGGGCAAGATTGCGTTACTGTAATTTCTCCATTTCCATGCTTCATTTCCTATGTTTATCTGAGACTGGAGAAAAATCAGCAAGTCTAATACCATGAGGCAGTAAAATGGACCTGAATTTAGTGGAGATTGGAGCTCCAAAATAAATATAACACTTCATGTCAAATAATAATAAAAAGGATAAATTCTCCTGTACAAATCAGAAGATATAATAAAAAAGAGCAAATAGATAGCAACATCTTCTCTATACCTACATGGGCACCACAAAAATTTTTCTGCTATAAGAATACTCTGCCATATTTTTCATTTTATGTGGTTTGCAGACTACTTCGGTACGTTGATAACAAACACTGTGGAATTTCTTAGTATGAATAGCAATTTTTCATAAAATTTCCCAGAAAATTACAGACACTTCTAATTAAGTAGTTCTGAGAACAAACAGAAAGAAGAAAGAAAATAATCTCCTGGGCTTTTGTTTGGTTTCATGTCTATCCTTCTGCTTTCAGCCTATCAAGTTGCACGCAACACTTTAAAGAAAATTTGTGAAAAAATCCTTGCATGTGTAAGCACTACATATTGTAATATGGTATTGAACAAGATATTAGATTTGTAAATTTGTTTCTTCTTACACTTATCTCATACCAGCAACATTGTGTTTTAGATACAGCAATACTGTGAAGGCATCTACAGAGTATCATTGGCTAATTGAGGTCACAGTGCTTAACATAACCTTGAAAATGAGTTGCCTCTGCAGGTATCTCAGCGTTGCTATCTATTTGAGTGTGGCTGAGCATTTCATTTTACCAAAAATGCCACCAAATGCTCATATTTTGTGTGGTCAGTGCAGTCCCCAGGATAAGTCTAATGAAGATATGTTCCACCAAGGCAAAAAAACCTAAAAGGTTAAAAATGGGGAAATATTTACAACTTTCTTCAGTCTGTAAGGTTGAGTTTTCTGGTTTAGTATTCATCAGTGCATTTTTCAGAGAAAGGTTCCAAGGCTATGAGTATAAGCAGTCTGGTCCAGTCCCATACATATCCGCAAGCCTTTTAAAGCGAGGACCCCAATCACTGAGGTAATCATAGTTCTGGTCAGAGTTTGAGCTGATTGAATCTAAAGAACTGAGTGACTCTGCCACCGAGCCGTTCCCCTCAAATGCATATGTCTGCAGGGAGTCATATGGTGGTGCACAGGGATCCACATCAGCTTCTTTTAGTCTTTCCCAGATAAATTCTCTAAAAATGACGTTATCTGGGATGCTTTTAAAAGTTGGTCTGCTCAAGAACTGAATCTCAGGTGTCACATCCCTTCTGGTCTTGGTGTCTCGGATGACGTTAAGGTTTCTCAAGGCAGCCATGTCAAAAGCCTCGGTGTCTTCTTCTCCACCACCCTCATCATCATACCTGACAATATTCTCTCTGATATCTCTCTCTTCATCAAAAATGAGGGGCTCTTTTTTACGTCGCCTCATGGTGACAATCAGCAAGACAAGAACTGGAACACAGAAAGACTGGAGTTTTAGCAGTGCTAAAGTTTCCTGATATTTTTCCTAATAGTGGAAGTACTCATTAATTTATATGGCCCAAGGAAATTGCAGGCAATTTATGCAGTGAGAGTTGAAACCAGCAGGTTCTGAAACAGCTTTTAAACCACAAGCTTTTTAGATGTTAAAAAATCTATTTCCAAAACCGTTCTGGATTAACATCTTCATCTTTAATTCTATATCCTATGCTGTTCACTAAACATAAATTTTAGGACTGATTCAGTCTGACTATTACAATCTCACAGTCATGAAATAAAAACGGGACCTTTTCCTGAACTCTTAATTGCCTGAGTGATAAAAGCACATTCATAAAGTAACTGCATAGAATTTAACAACCATGGTTTGGGAAGTGACTGAATTAAAGTATATGGCCAATCTCTTCTTAAAAAAAATTTGTATACCGGAGAACACTGAATTGTTAAGCAATGTGTAAAATAAGACTGTGTTAGTTCATGGATTAGATATATCTCTATATAAGACCTCACTTTCTTTTAAGGTCCAAAATACTGTACTTGAGGTTTATGAATTACATTTAATGACAACTGGTAGGGCTGGAGCAGCCAGTGCTAGAAATGTAATTATTTTTTAAATTTTAATCCTTAAAGTTTCCTTCAGCTTGCAGATTAATACTAAACTGCAGTGACAGCCAAAAGAACTGGGAGAAAACAACTCAAGGCTCCACTTACTCCAATATAGTTTTGGTAGAGAAACATCATTGTTGACACACAAAATACGGAACCAGTAATATGAATATTACACCCATCTGTGGGACATGAGTGTGAATCATACTACTAGAAAATGATTAATACTGTACTGTAGCATTTGGGTAACATTTCCTCAGTTAATGATACTTCTAGAAAATAGCAGGCATCGTTACGACTGAAAAAATAACAGTAAGTTGAAATAAGTGTCATTCCACATTCAATTAATCCCTTCTGATTTTATCTTTATTTTTAATCTTAAGAATGTTATTATATGCATTCATATGTCTACGATTTACAATATTTACTTACAGAACTCTGATATGTCAACTAAATTCTGCATAAACATCTGGAAAAGCAAAAGCTGATATAGATAAAATTAAGCTTGAATTTCCCTAGGTAGTCTCAGAAATGGCCTCCATAAATTGTATGATGTAGGACTGCCATTCTTGAAAGCCCTTTTTTTCATGGAGGAATTTTTAAAATCAATATTAATCTAGTCATCATGAATCATGATTTAATATCAGGATCACTTGTTTAGAGTAAACAATCAGAGACTGTACATGGAGAAAACTGTATCATATCTCTACAGACATCATGGTACTATTTGAAATTGGCTAATATACGAGATGACTAAAGGTGGACTTCCTGCAATTCTTTTTTATTTTCCTTTGGAGCCATGTACATCTATAAATAAAACTGGAAAAAGTTCAAATTTTTTCTAAACTTTTTGATAAATATATTAGGCAATATTTTTCCTCCCTTTCTCAGTAGCTACCAGGCACACATCTAATGATCCATCTACTAACAGTTGCCATGTGACTCTGTATTACCGCAGCATCAGCATTATTCTCTCACTTCGTTGCCCCTGGCATCTCCCTGATTCATGTTTTATGTATTAAATTCAGAAGCAACTAGTTTGGGGCATTTTGCTTTGAACAATATTTACATAAGCAGTTTGACAATATAGGATTTTGACCTTTAAAGGAGCTTTTGTGAAATTTCAAAACATTCCGATATTTGTATAATACAAATTGAGCAGTAAACAATACAGCAGAGAACATAAAATAGTCATCATAGAGACAACAACTGCACTAGACTCTTAATGTTTTTTCTTATTATAAAAGATATTTAAATATTAATTAGCTTGCTGGCAGTACAATTATATATTTAGGTCAAGTTTGCTATTGACATAACTTTTTTGTCATTATTTTTAACATTTACTGCCACAATTTTTATTGCCATATAAGTAAGCAGCTAATAACTTCCTTTACTCAAATGTAAATGCATTTTGAAACCACTTTCTGTCTTAACATACTTCATTTTGAAAGTTAAATGCCTGATAATAAGTGAAAAATATGAAACTTAGTAGACAGGTCTGCCTAAAGGTACAATAAAAATCAAGATACAATGAATGTTTTATGTAGTATTCCTTGTACATCTCACACTTGCTTGAAGCCAAGAAAAATATGGAGTCCTTGTAAAGGTCAAATATTTTAGCATTTAGATGACTTTATGAGATTATTAATTTCTAGCCCTTCCAACAGCTATGAACAATAAAGTTTAACCTCTAAATGAACAAAGCTTTTGCTGCATTGCAGGAACTGCAGAGATGAATATCAGCTCAAAACAAATTTCACTGATTTATAAATCAAGTGCAAATGGCTTTAAAGCTTATCCATTTATCATTACATCACGGTGTTTTTTTCCCCTACATTTATCACAAACCCAGAGGTTAAGTTAGTAATTAGTGACTGGCTTAACATCTAGAAAATTTTGGTTTTAGTGAAGAAAAAAACAATGGAAAAGCAGGTACATAAGTATTGCACACTGTGACCACTAGTTTGGCTCCATACTGGTACACCGAACTCATGCTAAAGAGATGAGATGGCAATACTGATTTCATATGTGCTTTAACACATAAATAGCCAATTGATATTAGAAGAAACTAATTATAAAGATTAAATAATCAGAACTAATAAAGGTAGATATACACTAATCTTTTTGTTCTGTTTTTGTTACCTGATTTGATAGAATTGTTGATTTTTTTTAACAGGCACAATAGCCAAGAGACAATGTCATTTTTACTTGTATTAGCTGTGGTAATACATAGTTTGCATCTTTGTATCAGTATGGACGTAATGATAATATCAATAGTTTCAGTTCACTTAAAGCAGTCTTTAAAGAAACACCTTTGAATACAAGGATGAATTTTTGCTTTGACATTTTGCTGTCTGCTTTATGGAATTATTATGACATTTCCATTTTGGTATGATCTGGAAAAAAAAAGTCAGGTTTAGGTCACCTGAGCATCTGTTTTACTATTAATCGTTCCTTTTGTACTCAAGGCAACTGCAAAGTAATAGTAAGGAAGCCATAAAAGCCCTGAGACAACCTGAGGGAGAAGATACATGCAGAACTATACAATAAGGGACAGAACTAAATCGCAAGCATTATCACACCATGTATGTGCTATATCCCTAAGCCTGGCATTTGCTATAGTAATAAGCCACAGCAGCTGTGAGCAAATCTGCACATTCATTTATGCCTTAGGTGTGTCATGATTCATAAAGCTGAAGACTGGAGATGTTCGGCCATCTAAGCAGCGTGCTAATAACCTATTTAGTTATACCTTGCAGTTGCCACTACCGTCAGATGAGATTTGGGGATTACAGAGGCCAAGACTCAGGAAATCTGCATTTAATTCACAGTTAGAAAGCTTCATATAACTGTGGTTTAATCAGTTTGAATTGATATTTGCAAAGTGACTGTGACCTTTAAATACTCGCAATGAGTGACCCTAATAGACTCTGTAACTTTTGAGAACAGCGTCTACACTGCATACTAAGCCACCTTTTAAATAACTGAATTTGGATACCTCCGAATTAAAATGTTTATAGATGTATCTCTTTTAAAACTGCAAGACCAAACCCCACACATACTACCTAGTCACATTCTGTACATATTTTACCCGTTCAGTGAATAATCTTATGACCAGGACTGTTTCTTCTTGTTTATGAAACACACAATTATGTGTGCTAATTCTAGTGGGGGTTTTGTAAGTATTGTGATATAATAACAAACTCCTCATCGTTCAACTGAAAAAATAATAATTTATATTTGTTATTTGAAGCTTAATCAATGTTATTAATTAACATTATTACTAACTTGTAGACTCTAGCACCACACTAACAGGAAGCTTTCTTTAGTGTTTCTAAAAAAAACCAGGTGGTACTAATAGATTATATTCAGAAGTATGGAAGATAAAAATCATGCAAAAACATTATGTAAATCTGGTTTTCCATTGTTTTACTACAAAGAGAATCTTTACCCTCTCAAATATGGTTGGGTTATCTACAGGTGAATATTCTTTCTTTGTGTGATTTTATGTATGCATTTTATGCTAAACACTTGTTACAAAAACAATTATTGTGTCTGGAAGATGCTAACTGAAAAACAAATTACCTTGAATTAAATTACCATATAATTTTCAGAGGAGTTAAAAAATTCTTACTTTCTTCTCTAAAAATTGCGTACTGTCTAAAATGAATACAAACTAGCTTGTCATATGTTTTTTTATAGAATAAATTGGAAGCATTTTTTTTAGTTTCTTTCTTTAAAACATATCCTCTCTGCAGAGTAAATGATTATAAAGCCGTTTTGAGTAATTAACAAAACACTGGAACTTTCTTGTGGAATAAAATTTAGAATTTCATCTCCATCAGTCAACATGAGGAGGGGAAAAGATTTTGGTAAAATGTTTTTAACTCTAAAAAATAATTCTAGTTTGAAAAACTAATCTACACCATGTTATATGCAGTTATAAGGAGTTCGTATGATTTAGTAACATTATTCCCTCTTAGCATCAGTGAAAACATTGTGCTTATCTAAAATTAATTGTTTGCTTAAGTAAAAATAATAACACCACGAAATCTCACTGAGACAACCTAAGCCTTGGTCGAGACCAGTGGTTATTTATTAGACAAAAGGATGTATGTGGCAAAACCAAATATCAAAGTACATCATAGCAACTGTAAGAAGATAAGAGCTTAATGAGAATTCAATAGAACAGTGCCAGAACGTATGTATCCATGACATTTATGCAAATCTCATGCCTCCTACACTTTACAACTGGCACACACTTTGAGATGACATTGATGAATATGACTGTATTTTTTTAGAAAAAAAAAAAAATGGATCTGGTAGCCTGCCTTTTCTTTTGACTAATACACTTTTACACTGAAAAGGGATGCACTCTTACACAGTGCATCCCTTGGTCTCATCCCTGAGACAACCAGCCAACAGTTGAAGTTTATTTTTCATGCTGTCCTAATGGATTTATCTTCAGGATATTTTCTCAGGAATGGATGTGAAAAGAAGAAGGGAAAAGAGAAATTAATTTCCTAGCAGTACTACCATTTAGCTGATCCCAGAAAATATCTGCTAGGTACAAATGAGAGAAGTAGAAAGTCTCTGGGACAGGATAAGCAAAAACACTTGACTGTGGTTTCACTGCACAGCAGTAATGCTTAGGCAACTCTTTCTTGTGAGGACTGGCAACTGGTTGGGAACAAAACAGCAACAGGATACAGTACCAAAATGCAGGACCAAAAGTTAGGTTTAGCATACACATGCAGTCTAAACTGTGCCTTCATCTTTGAACTGTCCCTAAAAAGAACAGTTTAGATTGGAAGTGATGACCACACACACGTGTGTTTGGATAAACAGTGATGATGCATTCAGACAGCTGAATTTGGAAGTTCAATTTTTTTGACAAATATAATCAATGGTAAGGTGGTCATAGGCCAGATTCCTCTTCAGTCAGATGCAGTATGGTCCTTCATCTTTACTCCCCAGTTTGGGCCTTAGTACTATCATGTAGTCATTTTGTTTAAGGACTAGGCACAAAATGAAAAATGCTAACCAAATTAGGATGTTGACACTGCTCCACTGTTTTCCACTATCTTAATCTAGTTGCAGTTTCACTTTGCAACATAAAAATCCAACCTTGTTATCAGTTGCAGAAGCAACAAAAGATCATTTTGTAGAAGATGTTCAATTAAATATGATTCCCATCAGTAAACTACGTCTTGAATTTTATGAAAGTCTTCTGTTCTATGCAAATTAGTAAATATTTTAAAATAGTTGTATCTCTGAAAAGGGGATACAGACTAACACTGGTTATACAGTCAGTATGCTAAACCAAATACTTCAATAAACTGCATTTTCTATCTCTTAAATATTACATTTGATGCAACTGATTTTTTTTTATTTTTTATTTTACTACTGTATACACCTCTGGAGGCAGCTTGGCTTAGAAACAAAGTATAAGAACTTGAAAATCTCAAGCTGAAGCTTTTCCGTGGCTCATGATACAAAATGATTTTTTTGCCTGGAATGTTTGCTGTCCCTGTTTACAGAAATTGGGGTGGAAGGGCGAAGGTCAAGATATAGATATAGATATATATATCTTTTGATATATACATTGAATGGAAAATAAGGGTAACAAAAAGAAGACATACCTAGCAGCGTCAAGACACAAGCCAATATTGCTATCAGGGCTCCAGTGCTAAGTCCTGCAGGCAAGATATATGCTTCGGCATTGCATGTCTGAGCAACACCATCTGCATCACAATCACAGACTCTGATAGTGAGGGTATTAGTGCTACTAAGTGAAGGTGATCCACTGTCCACAATGAATATTGGCAAGTAGAAAACAGACTGTTCCTGTCTTCGGAACCCATTCCTTCTAGTTAATATTGTTGCAGTGTTATCTAGATAAAGGAATAAAAAGATAAATATAAAATGCATGACCTTTCCAGAACACAAACCTATGAACAATACAGTCTTTCAATTAAAAGACTTTACAAACACATTTATATTATTTCAACAAGTTTATCTTTCCTGGTCATATATTTTAGAAGCTGCAGAGAAAGGATCAACTGAGAAATGATACCCAACTAAACAAAAAGATTTCTGGTTTTTGTGAAAGACTTCCAAAATTGCAGAGGTCTGTTTGGTTTTAGTTAAACTCCAATTCCACACTCTATATATCAAGATAGTTCAAGATGAGATTATAAAAAAGAAAAAAAATCCAAACACCAGTGATCAGATTAAGTATCTATAAACCTGTTTAAAGTCTAATTTCCAAGAATCTATTTCAGTTATTTACAGATCTTGATACCATATTAATAGAAGAGCTGAAAGTATTAATAGGTGGGTAAGTTCTGAAGACCAATAAAATACTTCTGAATGCAAAAAAATACAGGTAATTGCACACATAACAAATAAATGTATTTGTTTTCAGTCTCACCTGAAAGGCAAGATGACTAATCTAATGAATCTAAAATTCAGAGCTGCTGCTCTGAGTTGGGTGATTAAACAGTCCATGTGTTTCAGAAAATATATGCAAAACGCACTGTATTCAACACAGGTTGATAGCTCCTGAGAGGCAGGGAGTTGCATTTCCTAGCATGTACAGAAAAGGTTGGTTTGTCTACCAATCTATCTACTCATCCATCTATTTACAAACAGACATATCATTAGTACTAAAAAGTTATCTTATTGTGTCATCTATCATGACGTATCTGGCAAAACATACAAGCACTTCCTCATATAGCATCACATGAGATATGGATGAAATTAACTAACATCAAAGGAGGCAACTGCTGCTGTGTCTTGTAACTCCATTGATTTTACTGGCACTGCGGAAGTCTATTTACTTTTTCCAAACTATAAGTTCTTTTGAAGAGGACCTGTCTTTTCATTAAATACTTAAGACGACCTAAAAGAAGCTCAGATTTCTAAACAGAACCTTATTCTAAAGCATTTTCATTATTTTGATGATCTTTACTATTAGAGTCTTTATTTTCGAACTGCAAGCTGCTCATATGAAGAAAATTAATCCTGTCAGTAATTACATGCAGAGTAAGGCAATAAATAGCTGTGTGAGAGAACTTTATTAGGTCACATGTTATACTTAGTGAATGTTGTTTAAAGTCTATCTGTACAAAGAGTGTCCTTTGGTCCACCATATGTCTGTTTTTCTTGTTTTATTAATAAGGATGATTCTGTCACTCCAGTTTAGTACTGATCCATAAAAAAGCAATGCAAGATTAACACAGTGTCTGTCTAGTTCTATTTGCTTCAGCTAATAGCTAAACTAAGTGATACATGCCCAGCTGCCATAATATGCAGTGCAACTAATGAGAACACTAATTAGAAGCGTGTTCTCAGATATTTTAACTGATAGAAAGTGATGTCAATGGGAGTCTTTGTGTAAATCTTTGGGGAAATAGTCATAAGTATTCTATGTAAATATTGCAGGCAGCTTTCACTATCAAAAGCATTCTTCAATAGGTAGTATACTTACAGAAAAGATGTGTTGTTCTAAAAAAAAACCCAAACTCTCTCAATTTACGATGCATTCATTTTTTCATGCCATGAGTAATATTAATAAAACATGAATCCCTGAACATTTTTCAGTTACTACCCCAAGGTAAAGTCTAATTGAGATAAATACAAGGAAAAAAACGTGAGAAGAATGACTTCTGGGAAAAAGAAAAGAAAGATTTGAAGCTGCTCTGTTTGGCTCAAGGCTTTAAAAGTTCAAACAACAGCTTAATACCCTTGACAAATAATCTACAGATAAAATTATTTTGCAGGTTGATTTTAGTTTCATTCATGTCCTTAGCAGAATAGAAGTTTATGTACATCATAATCAGCATGATACGTTAAAGGAGTTAGTGGTGAATATTTACCCAAACAAAACATCCTTACCTTTGTTGTCCTGCAGTGTAAAATTGTGGTTATTTGCTGCCTCTGCTGTTAAACTGAAGTAGAATTGATGGCCATTTGGTGGGTCATCTTTATCAATTGCACTGATTTTCTGGATCACCTGTTATGAGAGGCATCAAAGTTTCATTATTTGGAATGGTAGGAAACATAAATAGAGGTACACTGTATAGCTCCTCTGTTACATATCACAGTATCAACTCTCCCTTGACTCCCGTTCATATTGCATTCTAGTCTTCTAATCTCCTAAGCAAGTACAGACATTATTAAAACCGAAATGCCACTTGACTTTACTTTACCTGTATCAACTTCATTGGCCAAAAGCAATGACCTGCCACACCTGTGAGAAAGTTAGGTCCTGTCATTCATTTGAGCTTGGAGCATAAACTGCATAGCAATGGAAGAAGAGTATCTTCTGGATGACCCTTATTGTAGTTAACAGTGGCTACAATCAATGTAAAATTTTGCAAGAAGATCATACTTCTGAATGTTTTAATTAATATCTTTTAATACCATGAAAAAAGGGCGAGCCATATGTATATTGATATTATCTGTTATTTCTTTTTTATTGTTATCATTATTTTTCAAATTTTATTTTCTAAAATTCTGTCAAAATCTGCCTCTAAAAAAAAGAAGTGGCACCATTCCTTGAAATCCATAAAGAATGAATACTCAGAAAATACTCAGAACTAACAGTTCTGACTAGATCACAGGAAAAACAAAAAAGTACCCTAATAAGAGCATTCGTGTTCTGCATTTCTCATGAACACAACATAATACTAAGTGTTTTCTGTTAAGGATTCAAATTATGCTGTGATTTTTGAAGCATGCAACAAACATCATCCTCCACAGAAAAGACAATATTCCGGGAGAAGTCAGAAAAGTGCACATTTTCCCAAGGAATATGTGGGATCTATGTGGCTGAAGCATCTACTAATTTCCTGAGAGAGAGAAGAGAGAATGAGAAAAAATATATATATATATATATATATATATATGCTACAAAGTCAAAAGGAAAAGTCCAAATATGAAAATACACCAAGAATAAACAACACCAGGTACTTTTAGTTGAGCCTAAGACTACTTGGAAGACATTTGGGGAGTTAAAAACACTGAGCGATATGGTAGGTAAACATTTCCCTTTTGAAATTGTGGCCTTATGACTCATATTTCCTAAGGGAAATAAAAGTGTATACTCACTTTAGGAATGGTAGGCCACAGAATAACCTCCATGTTATGACTTCCCATTTCCCAGCAAAATTAGGAGGAAGTATGTATTCTTTATATTATACAAAATTAGATGACTTTAGCAAAGTGTGTCAGAAAGCCAAAGATTTTAACAGTACCTTCAACAAGTAATTTTTACACCTGGGTCTTTTCCTTCAGCGGTATGGTGGAGATGCTGGGGTTTGAGTAATATTTGCTTGTGCTGCACATGAAGGTACCATTTTTACTGTCATAAACTGAATATATTTTTTCTTAAAGCTGGCAGGCTTTCACAAGGAATGGGTGCCTAGCTGATAAAAATAAACATAAAAAATGTATCAAGCCATACCTGACCAGGTTGAGCATTTTCACAGACAGTGGTCTCATACTCCATGGCAAATTCAGGAGCATTGTCATTGATGTCAAGGATAGTGATGGCTACATAGCCTCTCCCAACCTGTGCTGGATTCTCTATAGGAAAAGAAATCAACAAAATGATCAGGAAGGGGTTCTTGCATATATACTTTGGGTGAACATGTTTTTCACTTGCACTCTTCTTTTGCATATACAGGTCTAATATATTACAGTCACTCCTAGAATGACAAAGGAAGCTCTCGGATTGATCTTCTGGACCTAGTGGAAATAATGTTTATGTTTTCCAGCTGCTTGGATTAAATTAAGATTTCACTCTCAGGGATAAACCGAAAATTTAAATGAGTAATCACATAGCATCGAATAACATCATATCAAAGGAAAACAGCAAGATGATGTAGAAACATCAGTAAAAGGTATAGCTAGCCTGAACAGCACTAGTCATATTGATCATGGCATGGTTGTTATGTATTAAATAAATTTTTGTTGCAATTCAGATTGATTGGGCTTTTAACAAGTTAAAACCAGAATTCCACCAGCTATCTGTAACAGAGAAAGAGTAAGCTGTATTCCCAAGCAAATCCCAAATATGAATCACAGTCCTAAACTGATGCACATCTCTAGCTAAAATATGAATCTGTTCAGGGTCCAATGTAATTTAATCTTAAACAGTAGATATCTTCGGACTAAGCATAAAGGACATCAGTTCATGTAATACTTATTTTGCTGCACAACACTTCTGTTTTGGAGCAGGGAAAAGAGAGATTGCATTGGATTTTACCAACCTGATCTAGGGGAAGGTGTCCCTGACCATGGAAGGGGCTTGGACATAGATCAAAAAGTTCCCTTCCAGTCCAAACCATTCTATGATTCTATGATTATTTTTTTTACCACAAGTAGTGATATTAGTGATATAGCAGGGCAGAATGAAAAACTGTACAAACCTTCAAATATATGTCTATCTTTTTATGTGGCACTGTAACTAAATTTTAATAAATATTGTATTTAGAGCAATGAATCCATCTGTAGATCACAAAGTGTTTTGGTTTGGTTTTTGTTCTACATATGAAATATCAGAGGAGTAAGCAATTTTGATACCAATTTTTTCCTCTGCTGATCTAAGCAGGGCATGAACAAAAATTAAATCATTGTAAGGCATTAATTGTGCTCCTATAGTCTCACTTGTGTCAGGTATGTCACTTGTCTACTTTGTTATTTCTGTTACTACCCAGGAAAATTTTCGGTTTCCATGCTGGTTTCTTACACCAAAACGCTACTCCTGAGACTGTAAAACAAATTCTAATGATAAATGTTATCTTTCAGGTTAAAAATTAAATTAACCTCACAGAAAGCAAGAAGTGAGAATTCTTAAAATAGCAGGCCAGAAAGCTGATAACTCTTTTATCATCATAGCCCAACAGAGTAGTAATAAGGATGAAATTTGAAGAAATAAATTGTTCAGATATAAAGGCAAAACTATATATTATTTCACAGAATGTATTCAGAAATGAACAAGTTTAGGTTTAAAGTTGCACTAACAGAATCATTGTATGGGCTTGGAGGGTTCAATCCTTCAACACTTTTCAACTTACACCAGAAAAGAAACCAAGTACAAAATATCCTTTATCATAGAGACAGGAAAGTGAAACCACACAAGCATTCACATCTCCTTTCCTTCATACTTTTAAGAATGTTGTGGTTGACCAACAGCAATCAAGTCTGAGTGTCATCACTAAGATGGGTTAACTGTACTCCTCTGTGCTCCATATCATTTTTCCTCTAATGATACTTGGTCTGAGACTGCTGACTTAACATATTTCACCTTCCTTCGTACATGTATTTTGGAAGTCCAAAGACTACAAAAGATGTGAGGCAAAGGAAACTGCAAATATTTAACCTGTTGTATTTCTTTACCACACAAGTAATAAAGAAATTTTTATCACACAGATTTCTTTTACATTGAGTAAGAAATTATTTTTATCTGCCATGGTTTGAAAGTGTCATAATTTCTCTCAACACAGCTGATCACAACAAAGCCTGACGTTTTACATATAAACAGCCAATAAAATCCTTTAATTGTTACTTACGACTCTCCATAGCCAAAACTGTGATATTATGCACTGCATTAGTTTCCCTGTCCAAAGATTTGGCAGTTGTAATGACTCCACTGCTGGCATCTATATTGAAATACCTCTCCAGGTCTGTGTTTCGATCTATTGAGTACCTAGGTGAAAGAAAATTTTTGATTTATATTCAATTACAGCTTGTAAAAACCTGTCATTCATTTCCTATTACATAGGAAAAGTTTCCACTGTTTCCCCACTTAAAGCTTAGTTTTGTTCAGATTCTCTGGGGCGTTGAGAGCAAAGCCATATGCAAAGGCGGGAGAGTTAGACGGCAACCCGTGCTAATGATGGTAACCTGTTTCCACAGTGACCTCTTAAGTGAGGATATGAGTATTCCCTTTTCTTTCTTCCTCTCTGCTGTAAGGAAAACAATCATTTACTCATGTAAGAGTACCCTCCTGAATCCCAGCTAAGGAGAAGATGAGATGGAAGTTTGCTAAATGGCTGTGCCAGCTGGGTGCTTCTCCCATGGGGGCTGGCGGTCTGAGCAGAGAGATTTCTATGACCAGCAGAAGAGCCCTTGAGGCATCAAGAGCTGCAGGGGCGGGGGGGAAAAAAAAAAGAGAGATGATGCAGAGTAGGTCAAGGGATTGCATGTCATTACTGTCAGCTCCCAGTGCTTTACTGTCATTACACAAACACAGGCTCATGACCTTAACTCTTTGGCTTAACGTATCTTTTATGTCTAAATTTGTTTTAGGAAGGGGAAATGAGCTTCTTAGCAAACTTCTTATTCTTAGAAAATAGGATATGCCAAAATGCCTGGGTGTTTTGCTTATAACTCTTTTGAGAGAAAGGGACAGTTGATTAGGCAGATTTAGACTTACAACTGGGATGTTCTTGACATTCAATTTAATATTGGGTCAGATTCTTCCACTCTCATCTAGATCAAGTATGTACTCCAGAACACTTCCCTACACTCAGGATGAATTAAAATGTCCAAATCAGAAGAAGTGGGATCATTACAATTCCTGTCACACTGATGATATATTAGATTATTGGTATTACATTAATCAAATCCTTTGAACAACGTGGAAGGAAAGAATTACAGAAGGTAGTTAAAAACCAGGACTTCCTGGATATAATGACCTTAAGACACTATTTTTTTTGTTCTGTGTTATAATATGCCAGCTTGTACTTTTTTTATCTATCCCTCTTCCCTGGAGCGTGTCCAGAGAAGAAGCATGGTGAGGGGGCTGCAGAACAAGTCTTAACGAGGAGCGGCTGAGAGAGCTGGGGTTGTTTAGCCTGGAGAACAAGAGGCTGAGGGGAGAGCTTATTGCTCTCTACCACTACCTGAAAGGAGGTTGTGGAGAGGAGGGAGCTGGCCTCTTCTCCCAAGTGACAGGGGACAGGACAAGGGGGAATGGCCTCAAGCTGCGCCAGGGGAGGTTCAGACTGGACATCAGGAAAAAAAATTTCACAGAAAGGGTCATTGGGCACTGGAACAGGCTGCCCAGGGAGGTGGTTGAGTCACCTTCCCTGGAGGTATTTAAGGGAGGGGTGGATGAGGTGCTGAAGGGCATGGTTTAGGGATTGTTGGGAATGGTTGGACTAGATGATCCAGTGAGTCCTTTCCAAGCTAGTGATTATGATTCTATGATTCTATGATTCTATGATTCTTGGCTGCAAAAATCTTAGAGCAGAGACTTGTTACATAATTAGAATTGTGTTACTGTATTATGTCACAGTGGGAGAAAGGAGTAAAGAGTAGTAACGACAACAGTAACAGCAATTTTCATGGATTAAGGCTTTCCTTCTTTCACTTTTTTTTTCCATTTTATATTAACTGTAGTTCATTTTTCACTTTATTTCATGACAGCACTGTTGTTTATTTGATCAGCAGTGCTTTTCAGCTGTTTTATGGCTGGCAAGCTTTCCCATGAGACTATGCCTGTCACCTCTGCTATGTAGTCAATCTTGGCAAGCCCCATGGCTAGGACTCAGTCTCCTGCCAGCTCTTAGATTTCCCAATTATTAACACTATCACTTTGTGATTTGAAGAGCCAAAGACCTTTCTTAAAAAAATAGCGAGAAAGAAAGAGAGAAGGAGAAGGAGAAGGAGAAGGAGAAGTGGGAAAGACAGAAAAGGGAAAAGAAAGCTAGAAAGCAACAAAAAGAAAGGAATAAAAGGGAAGGATGGAAGGAAGGGAGGGAGGGAGGAAGGAAGGAAGGAAAGAAGGAAGGAAAGAAATAAGAAAGGCAGGCAAGCAAATGAGTTATATAAATTGGACAAGAGTTTCATATGAAATAAGAAGAAAAACAGTTTTTATGCATAGGAAACAATTAGTTTCCCTTAACTTCTTTGCAAGCATTGTATCACATTCAAATTCTAAAACCCCTATTTTAAATATTTTTAATCTTTTAATTCCTTGCAGCCATTAATACTTTAAAATCTTTGAGGTGCAGTTTTAAATCCTTTACTTAAGCTAGTTCAAACATCAATAGTTCTCAGGTCCATACAAGATAACCTCTTATTTATAAACTATTTATTTCTCCTGATTCAGTATTGTCAACATTTTAATGTAACATTTTGCAATTTCAAAATTTCTGAATTGCATCATATCTAATTTTTAGTCAATATCAATATAATCCAATGTTTGAAATAAGTGTTTATAGATTAATAAATTAGACGTCTTAAGTAGATCATGAAAAGCATTATGCATTAATCCTCCTTAACCCATTCCAGTTCTAGGTGAATCTCATTCTGATGTCTATCATAGCAGATGCAGGAGAGCTTTAAACTACATCATCTGTCACAATGTATTCCTCACAATGTACATAGTGGGTTTGAAAACATATAGTTAAAACTCTCACTATTTCTCTTATTTCCTACCTCTCAAATTCCAAACAACTTTGAAGCAGAAAAAAATATTCAAGATACTTCAAGCTGGGGATATAATTTTTTTTTTTTATGCTGGCATTGTAAAAAAATAACCAGATCAAGGCCAATAAACTCATCTTTATATTTACACAGTAGCCAAAAACATTCCGAACATAGAATGCATTTATGGAACTGGATTTAATCCTACTCTACACAATTCTGCTAAACCAGACATTAGACACCAGATGCTAACATCAGTGCCAGAAAACACTGCCACAGAAAAGAGCTCAGCAAAGATAAATTTCACAAGTAAATCCCTGCCAAACATCCATCTAGGACTCGTTTATACATGATAGGAATCAGCTATTTTGAATATGCTGCAAATATATAACAGAGAGAGAACACATATCATCTCTCTGAGTGAAACCTATGCTTTATTTTTACAACTTAAGATTGCTGCTTTAGAAAATATAGAGCTACAGTACAGTCCCGAGTTCATTTTCAATGCATGAAAGTGAAAATGTAACAACACCAAAAAAAAGGGTGACATCCAAACGAGTTCTATACTGGTGAAGTATACTTTTCTATGGGTGCCCTAAATGAACAGTAAAAACAAATGAAACTTAGCACTAATTTTTAGTTGTATATGTGTTTCTCCTCCTGCAGATGTTTAAGTTCACAAAATTCCTAAGTCAGAAGTATTACGCTTTAAATCCTTTGCATGTTCCTTTGACAATTAATACTACTACTCTGCAGATGAAAAGTAACAAGTAACTCATTATTGGTTTAACACAAATGGCGAGTATTTGTCCTTAAGCCTTGACCTTAGATACAGGAAAACATAAGATCCATACTTTGTGTTTTCTTATGGTTTCTTTAGACTGTGGAAGACTTGCAGGTCTTCACACAGTGATCAGGGCCTTAACAGTTTAAGTGTTCGTATTGCTTCTGATTCAAATGGAAGATATTTGGCTGCAGCAGAATTTACAAAATTTGAATGAATATTACCATCCTGGCTAGGACAGAACGTGTCTTGTCTGATCGATTTCTCTCATGTGAAGAGTTTTTTCTCATGTTTATTCTCTGTGGGACTTCAGTTCTGGTTTACTACGCAAGAGTTTATGTACTGGTACAGTCTTTTGCATAGTGCACACAGAATATGAATTATTGTCCACACACACCCAGACACACACATATATGTATGTAACATATATCAATTTTTTAGTCCTGGCTAATTTAAGACAACAAAAATTCTTATAGATAATAACAGACTCTTCTTAAACTCAGAGAGAAATAAATGAGAGTCATATGTTGAGGTTTCTTTCCTTTCAAATCCTGAAATCATATCTTCTTTCTTTTACAGAATTTTAAACATAGTATTTTTTGAAATGTTCTGCGATTCAGGAATATAAAAGTCAAAATATGCAAACTCTTGGAACATCTCAATCTCCCTTTAGAAGGGAAAAAAAGCTAGCTAATTGCTTTCAGTGTAACCAAATACCCTCCCACAACCAAATGAACAACTTCAATACAAAGTAAATGAGTAAACAAAAAAGACATTTTATAATTACCTGACAGGACTGTTTGAAGCATCTGGGTCATGGGCCGCTACAGTTCCAATGATAGTGCCAACCTTTGCTGCTTCAGATACCACCATAGAGTACAAACGTGAAGTAAACACAGGGGGCTCATCAACGTCTTCTACAATTATCTTCACTGTTGTCATGTCACTAAAGGGTCCCAGACTCAGGAAGCGAGGGTCAACATGCATATTGGCTGCTTCTATCCTCAAGGTATAGCTTGTCTTAGCTTCAAAATCCAGCTCCTGTACAGGTAAAGTTATTTGGAAATGTTATTATCAAATAATGTTACTGCAAAGCTGTTTCAATTACAACTTTCAATAAGTTCAAAATGAACTTTGCCATTCGTATCCAGCTAGCAGTTTTGATTGGCAGAGCATAGTTGATGCCTCATTGTTTTTGTTTTTCAGTACACTATTTGCAGTGTTTCACCAGTGAATATTCCCCAATGACTCTAATGGTAAAGGTAGTTCTGCCTATGAATGAAACGTGTTCTCTGAGTTACTGGCAGAATTTCCTGTGACTTCTGCAAGGATCAAATTCCTTATTTCATCAATGTGAATAAATACATTTTTTTCTCTTATTCATATTTTATCTAAGGTAATGCAAAATACAATGTGGGATTTTGTGCTGGGTTTTTTTTCTGCATAGCATTGGGATTGAATAATCAATTATTAGTCCAATCTCTGTATAAATTTGTGTAGAAAATGTGGCAATTGGTTAAATTACATTTAACAGCCCTTGCACTTGTGGGAGACTTCAACTTATCAGATATCTGCTGGAAGTATAATACAGCAGAAAGGAAACAGTCTAGAAGGTTCCTAGAGTGTGTGGAAGACAACTTCCTGACACAACTGGTGAGTGAACCAACTAGGGAAGGTGCCCTGCTAGATCTCTTGTTTGTGAACAGAGAAGGCCTTGTGGGAGATGTGGCTGGAGGACACCTGGGGCACAGCAACCACAAGACATAGAATTCTCAGTTCTAGAAGAAGGAGGGTGGTCAGCAGAACTGCCACTTTGGACTTATAGAGGGCAAATTTTGGACTGTTCAGAAGCCTGGTTGTAAAAGTTCCTCAGGAGGCAGTCTTAAGGGGCAAAAGAACCCAAAAGGGCTGCATGTTCTTCAAGAAGGAAATCCTGGTGGTGCAAGAGCAGGCCATCGCTGTGTGCTGAAGAATGAGCTGATGGGGAAGAAAACCAGCTTGGCTGAACAGAGAGATCTGGGTGAATAGGAAAGTATATGAGCTATGGAAGAAGGTGCAGACATCTCAGGAGGACTAGAAGAATGGAGTGAGATCATGCAGAGAGAAAATCAAAAGGGCTAAAGCCCAACTAGAGCTTAAATTGGCCAATTTTGTGAAAGGTGATAAAAAAAGTTTCTACAACAAATGTATCAACAACAAAAGGAGGCCAAGGAGAATCTCCATCCTTTACTGGATGCAGGGAGAGCAACAGTGACAAAGGATGAGGATAAGGCTGAGGTTGATAATGCCTTACTTGCCTCAGTCTTTAAAAGTAAGGTGAGATGTTCTCTTGGTACTCAGCTTCTTGAGCTAGAAGACAAGGAGGAAGAGCAGAACAAAGTTCCCATGATCCAAGAGGAAATGGTTATAGACCTTCTCAGCCAATTAGACATTCACAAGTCCATGAATACAGATGGGATCTGCCCGAGGGTATTAAGGGAGATGGCGGAGGTGCTCACCAAACGACTTTTGACAATCTACCAGCAGCCCTGGGTGACCGGGGAAGTTCCACTTGACTGAAGATTGGCAAATGTTTCACCCATTTACAAGAAGGGTCAGAGGGAGGATCCAGGAAACTACAGGCCTGTCAGTCTGACCTCAGTGCCCAGGAACAGGTGATCTTGAGTGCTATCACACAGCACACACAAGACAACTGGGTGATCAGGCCCAGTCAGCATGGGTTTATGAAAGGCAGGTCCCACCAAACTAACCTGACTGCCTTCTATAACAAGGTGACCCACTTAATGGATGAGGGAAAGGCTGTGGATGTAGTGTGCCTGGACTTCAGTAAAGCATTGACATTGTTTCTCACAACATTCTGCTTGAGCAAATGGCTGCCATTGCCCTGGACAGGCACATCCTCTGCTGCGTAAAAATAATGGCTGGATGGCCAGGCCCAAAGAGTCGTGGTAAATGGAGTTAAATCCAGTTGGAAGCCAGTAACATGTGGTGTTCCCCAGGACTCAGTGTTGGGGCCAGTTCTGTTCAATATCTTTATTGATCATGCGGATGAGGTGATTGAGTGTACCCTTAGCAAGTTACAGATGACACTAAGCTAGGAGGAAATGTCCATCTGCTGGAGGGTAGAGAGTCTCTACAAAGGGATCTAAACAGGCTGGGTCAATGGGCTCAGGCCAACAGGATGAGGTTCAACAAGGCCAAGTGCAGAGTTCTGCATTGAGACACAAAAATCCCATGCAGTGCTACAGGCTTGAGGAAGAATAGCTGGAAAGCTACCTGGCAGAGAGGGACCTGGGGGTATTGGTTGTCAGCCAGTTTAACATTAGCCAGCAATGTGCCCAGGTGGCCAAGAAGACCAATGGCATCTTCATCTGTATCAGAAACAGCGTGCCAGCAGGACCAGGGAAGTAATTGTGCCCCTGTACTCAGCACTGATGAGGCTGCATCTTGAATATTATGTTCAGTTTTGGACCCCTCATTACAAGACAGACATTGAGGTCCTGGAGTGTGTCCAGAGAAAAGCAACAAGGCTGGTGAAGGGGCTGGAGCACAAGTCTTATGAGGAGCTCATCCAGAGCTCTTTACTCAGCCAGGCTGGTTTTCTTCCCTGCTGCCTCTTCTTCCAGCACATGGGGATGGCTTGTTCTTGTGCCATCAGGAATTCCTTCTTAAAGAGCATCCAGCCCTCATAAGCTCCTTTGCTCTTAAGGACTATCCTCTCATCGAACTTGACTGAGCAGCCTTCTGAACAGATCAAGGTCTGCCCTCCGGAAATCCAAGGTGGCCTTTCTACTGACCACTCGCCTTGCTTCTCCTAGGACTGAGAATTCTATCATCTTGTGATTGCTGTGCTCCAGGCGTCCTCCAGCTGACACATCTCCCACAAGTCCTTCTCTGTTAACAAACAGCAGGTCCTGAGGGGCACCTTCCCTAGTTGGCTCGCTCACCAGTTGTCTCAGGAAGTTGTCCTCCATGCACTCAAGAAACCTCCTAGACTGTTTCTTCTTTGTGGTATTATATTTCCAGCAGACATCTGGTAAGTTGAAGTCTCCCACAACAACAAGGGTTAGCCATTGTGAGACTTCTCCCAGTTGCTTATAGAATAACTCATCAGCCTCCTCTTGCTGGCTGGGTGGTGTATAGCAGAGTCTCACCACGAAATCTGCCTTATTAGGTGAACCTCTGATTTTCAGCCATAGACATTCAATACTATCATCATCATCGATGAGTTCGAGGCTGTCAAAACTCTCTCTAACATAGAGGGCTACCCCACAACCTCTCCTTCCTTGCTTCTCTTTCCTGAAGTGCTGGCCTTCCATAACGGCACTCCAGTCATGTGAGTCATTCCACCACACTTCCCTGTGAGCAGTTATATCGTAGTACTCCTGCCTTACAATAACTTCTAGGTCCTCTTGTTTATTGCCCATGCTGTGCACTGGTGTAGATGCACTTCAGCTGGGCTATTGATCCTGTTATGCTCTTAAGGAGACCAGTCTAAATTACTAAGCAACTACTCACTGAATTACTTAACCCTTCTGTGGAGCCATTTGAAGTGCTATTCCTCACTTCCTGTGAGCAGACCAAGAGCATAGCATCCTTCTGAAACTGGAGTGCCATTCCCAGGCTTTCTTCAATCAAGCCTGCTTGTGCCCCTTCCCCTTTCACATGTACTTTAAAGCTCTACTAAGAATAGCCCTGCTATCTTCTTGGTGAGTACCCTTTTGCCCTTAGGGGACAGGTGTACCCCATCCTTCGGTTGCAAAACTGGTGATTTGCACAAAGACAATTATTTTGGAGGTAAAAAAAAAAAATCTTACCTCACAGGCACTATTTACCCTATATCTGTAGACTTAGTTTGTCAGCTTGTACCAAATGTCCAACGAACTATTTCTTTGAAATTCCAATCATTAAGAACAGCATCAAAAGACTCAAGCATTTCCATTATAAAAAAATGTAGTCTGACTGCGTAACTGTCTTTTCAAACTATAATGCCAACTTTGTAGAACAGATTTAATAAGGTTTTCTGCAGTTCTGATTCTGAATAAATCATAGAAATCCAAAATATGCTTGCAAAATAATCTGATAGCCTCTGCAAAATGTTCCTGTACTCACTCAGAGGATCAGAAAAGGTGAAACACACATCTGTTGCTGTACAAATACAAGGGTCTAAGTTCTCGATTGAGTTACAGTAGGATAAATCCCAAACAAGCATCTTAAAGTCAGTGATTATGCTGACATTACAATACAGCTGTAAACAGTCTGGATTTAAAAAAGAAACCTGAATTGCTACACACCACACTCAGAAAGGCATTGAATTTCTATAAACTCTGTGTGGCAGCAAAAGGCTTCTCCAAACGGGGAATACAAGTGATTCTTATGTTATGCAAGTGCTTGCTTCTTGCATTGAATAAGAGCAGTAGTATCTATAGCTTTCCAAATACATAAAAGAGAGTTTGCCTGGAAACTGATTATTATACTCAACAAAACTGGTCAGTATTTATTGTTAGAGCATGTTTAATTGTTTTTTTATTTAATTTTGGTTTTATATTTAAAGTGCAGGATGTGCGCTACGAAACAAACCTAAGAGCCATAATGCAGGTGTGGTGTGGTGTTAAGAAGATGAAAAACGTCTCAGAAACTATGTTGATAACAACTAAGCAACTGATATGACCAGATGGGCAGCAAAGTTAAGGACAAGACAACCAAGCACACAAACATTTTAAGACTTCTCATTTCCCAATAAAAGCATCATATTCACTAAAGAAACAATAACCTGAAGAATGTCAAAGGTAATTTGTTGAACTAAAATAAAAAAACCCAAGCCTTTAGCAAACAGTAGATTTTCAGTCAGAATGTACAAAAATATGTAACACAGAAGGGAAGACTAATTCATTCTCATTAATCAGCAATATCTGTTGAAACTGGATGATTGAGATTACAGTGATTCTTAAACACATGTAAATGTAACATGAGACTGCGGAAAAGACAGCTTATTATGATATACTAATTTTAACACCACAGTTACCCCAGGAAAAAAAATATTATGAAAATTCTGATTTAATAGAGAGAGTGCATGGAGTACAATATATGTAATTGGACATAAGTTTCAATTTGAACAAACTAAGCACAATAATGAAGAAATATTATTTAAGCTAACTTTTTAAGATATTCCCATCTATATTGATAAAGAAGCCTACATGAGAAATTTAGTAACTGAAATCATAAAAATTTGTGTTTTCCATGTAAATGCTTATCACAGTGGCTGACACTTTTATATCACTATATTTCATTCTTGTAATGTAGAAAGAGATCATTCTTTATTTGACTGGATTACAAGACTGTTAGACTAGCAGAGTCTTTCATTAGAAAGGAAACTAATAGAGAAGGAAACTAATGACAGTATAGATGCATATTCTGAACAGACTTGCTTACTAAAAGCAGGTTTGACCTTCTCAAACTTAGCCATGTACATCTGAGAAAATCACCACATAGTGCAAACTGTGAGTGTAGCAATATTCCACTAGCGAAGAAATCAGCTGTCCTACTTAAGAATGCCTGGTTTTCACCAGTCACTAGTAAGAGTCTCAGTAACTGGAAGAAGCAAACATCTGCTTTCAGCAACATGAATCCTGCCCTAGGATTCCCTCAAATATCATCTGACACTCAATGGTAGAATGCTCACTAATGAAAAATAATTAAATAAATGAATAATCAAATATACGCATATATACAGTGGGGAACAGTTGGTGTCTAGAAAAGCGGAAGTATGGACTGGCAAAGGGGTTTTATGATACCAAACCGTATTGTGTTATACGGGGGCAGTATTATTGATTTATTTCAGTTCTTTGTGACAGAGTCTGTCTCAATGTGTGACAATGTCTACGAAAGCTACAGTCATCATCCTTAGTCTGCTCCTGTAAGATACACATCCTCAGATACCATGGTGAATATGCAGGTACCAAGATCTGAGGCAGTATATAATCTAGGAAAATAAAAAAAGCCTCTAAGATGTGATTAGTGTGCAAGAGTTCACGACCTGGTGGAAATGTTTCAATAGTTCGTAGATAATATAATGAAAACATTAAGTACTATAGACACTAATGAAAGACTGGAAAAGTGAACTGAAAAGATCTCCTTTTTTTCTTCCTTCTTATCTAATTATCAGTGATGTCTGTTATACAGAAAGCATTATTTAACTGGCTTTCACATCATGCCTCCATTATTTCCTGCTATAACAAAAGCACAAGAGTCCAATAATGGAATACCAAGTCAACAGAGTACAAATCTCTACATCAGTGTTGAAGGTTAAATAGACAATGTATACTTTAGTTCTTCAGTACAGTGAATAAAGTTTGACAGCTTCATTAATATCTGTACATTAGTGTTATCTGATAAGATCTTGTGTAGAAGCCATTCATCATCCTTTCATCTGTGGGTTTGTGGGGTCTTTTTCTTTTTTTTTTTTTTTTTTTTTTTTCTCTTTTAAGGGGTAAGAATGTTATCCTCTCTGAAGGAAATCACAGAATAAGTCATCAGTATTACAGAGGCTGGATATGAACTTATCATTCACAGGAAGTTCATCTTTGAAATGTTCATTTTCTATTGTATGGCAACTTTGTAATAATGTGCTTTTCAGAGGTGAAAATCCCGCATTTAATCCCAGTTAAGGTTTTACACTGAAAACTGCAGTCCATCAAAGAAATGTACATTATCTCTCAAAGGAACCATGGAAGCCTCATGTTCTTACATTGTAACCTCTGATATAGAATTGAAAGGAAATTTTCTAGCTGCAAAATGTGAAAAGTTAAAGGTAACAGAAAGATACATATCCACTCAAAAGTGTACACATACCACCCCCCCCCACCTCTCTCCACCCCCCCCCCCCTTTTTATAATTGCCAGTACTGCTCTTAGAATGAATTCAGGTTTTAGAATAATCTCCTAGCAGTCAATTTCTGCGAGAGAGTACTTAGCAACACTGTTTTCACATTCTTCCCTATAACATTTGAACTGGTTGGTGATACTAGTGGTAGATTTGTGTATTGTGAGAAGAAATAAAAGCAAACTGAGCAAGAATTGTAGCATGGGACATCTTAATGCTTGTCACTTGCTACATACAGTAAGGCTCTCTGCAGACTTCAGGCTTGTTTTTTCCACCTAAGACCACTAAAATCTCTCCATAGTCTTCAAAATGGTTTGAATTGAACCTCTTAACCTTCCAAAAAATTCACATTTGATACAAATAATCAAAAAATGCCTTGCATGTTTTTTTATTGTTAAATTACCACTACTATAAGCACCAACCATATGATAAAGGTGAAGGTGGATACAGATTGTCTAACAGGCTTTTATTTGAAGATGTTTTGCTATTAAGCTATTATTATTACTGAAGTCTAACTATCACATGCAACTTTGTGAATAAAGCAAGAACTGTACTTATGTCTTTTTCAGTGCAATATTTTTAGGAATAGTGCTTTGGAAACTACAAACAATACAGCCTTCTGTATGCATTTTGTTTAGAAAATGAAGCCGAAATTCCATTCATGTGTATTATAGTCAGGATTCTGTGAACAGTCAACATGAAATTGTACACACAAAGTTTCCATGGACAGTTCATAATTTGTTGTATTAAATGACTGAATCATCATTCACTTCCATAAACACTTCTTCAATTCCAAGCTTGCTACTTCAGAGACAAATTCAACACATTTTTTTTAAAACTCCAACATATTCAGAAAAATTACACTTCTCTTCCAAATACCTTTACCACTGTGAAATATAGCTATCTAAATTATCTGAGTCCTTACTAGCAGAGAATTGATAGCAGAATGTAATTGCATATGAAACCACAGGAAGGAATTGATCCTACTCTACAGATGGAGAACTGAGTCACAGTGTGAACCGGGATAAAATTTTCAAGTCCTTCTAAGAAATATAGATGTTCAATTCTTTTCATATACTATACAAGATATTTTGTTTTTCTGAAAAGATCACCTAAGATGGATGTTTTTCTAAATCCTCCTTAAAAGTAACTTAGATGTCTAAATTAGCTTTACTTAGGAATTCACCTACAGGGTGGAGAATAGCCAAACTCCCACATTATGTGCAACATCAGAACTCTGGCATAAAGTTTGAGTAGGTAGTATCTTTAGAATAAGCTGTACAGGATAAAAACAAAGAAAGAGCTTTCTTCTGTTTTATTTCACAAGTGAGAAATTTTCACTTATTTATTATTATTATTATTATTATTTAATAAAAGATAAAGTGAGGAAAAAAAATGAGGTTTCCACAGTGACTTGAAACTACTGGGCAAAAAATTGTATGAATGTAGCAGGTCACAGGAAAACACCTTCACTAGTTTTCCCATCACTGTCCCACTCTTCCTGTAAATTGAGAATACCACTCTGAACTGTGCCCATTCACTTGTTTGTACCAGCTTCTGGAAAATAAAGTTTATCTTTCAGCATTTTTCATATCCTATTGCAGGTTGGAAATAGAGCATGGCATAACAAAAAAAACTTAAGCACTTTTAGATACCATCTTAGATACATGCTGGACAATTTTTTTCAGTTAACAAATTCAGTTAATGTATTGCAGAAAAAGATAGCCTTTTTTTTTAATGCCAGTAACCAAGTACATGGTTCGATACTGTTTTTACTAGCTGTTGTCCTAAGATGAAATTCTAACTTCGCTTATCTCACAAACAATCTGTTCTAACCCAGACTTAATCTCTTGTTATTATTTAAACCTTGTATTCATGAACAAAAGTTAGCTCTTGTCTCAAAGAATATTTTGAAAGGCTTGTTTGTTTGGGGTTTTTTTTTGTCTAGAATGAACTTAAGATACTTACTGGAATACATGAACTCTACATCTCATTCATTTAATCCTGATTCAAACATACTAACCAGGACAAAAGAAAATAAGGTGTCACAAGTATGTTAAAAGCTATACAGAAGCAAATATTGTACAATGCTACACTATGCATGCTCCTTAGTTATGCAGCATAAGGTAGTACCATTCTACTCTTCACCCTCTGGATGAATAAAGACCAAGTGGATGCAAACATAGAGAAAGTATTCCTCCCTTGTCTAATTCTGTATGGTCAAGAGAGTGATTATAAGAATACTAGCCTATTGTCAAAACTGAGGTTTTTTTTACTGAACTGAGGTTTAGTCTAGTAGCTAGCATATATTAACATTAGGCACTAAGCAGCAACAGTAGTTGCATCTTCAGGAAAATCCAAACCCACTCCTGTCATGGCTATAAAAACTACGAGTAGAGCTAACAGTATTTGAAAAATAACAGTATTTGAAAAATAACACCATCCTCAAATAGTTTAGATAAAAATCCCTCCTGAACAAGGCATGCAAGCTAAAGAGATATCTGCATTTAGAAATGCAGAAGGGATATAAATGAGGGAAGAGTATATTCCGTATTTCAGTGAATATCATTGTTAGAATAAAATCATGGTTATTTTTTCTGCTGACTTTTGATGCTTTGAAGTATCTGTGTCATAGGGTGCAGAGAAGAAATATATTCAAATGTACATGGAGAAAATCCAAACCCAACCAAAAATAAAATGCACCTAAATCTCCTTCACCAATTTTGTCACCATCAAAGTCAATACACGTAATAGCCAAGTCCATTAGACTCAAGTAATCCTGGGAAAGACCTAGACATGTAACATTTTTCTCTTTACAATATCAGGACTCTTGGTCTCTCTCTTTGCATACTCCTCCTGGAACAACAAGATGGGGACCAAGGAGGTAAAGATCCTGCCACTGTAGAGGAGGATCAGGTTCATGACCACCTGAGGAACCTGAACATATATAAGTCTATGGGACCTGATGAGATGCATCCCAGAGTCCTGAGGGAATTGGCAGCTGTGGTTGCCAAGCGACTCTCCATGATATTTGAAAAGTCATGGCAGTCAGGAGAAGTCGTTGGTGACTGGAAGAAGGGTAACATTGTCCCTATTTTAAAAAGGGTAGAAAAGGTGACCCTGGGAACTACTGACCTGTCAGCCTCACCTCTGTGCCTGGGAAGATCATGGAAGAGCCTCCTAGAAGCTATGCTAAAGCACATGGAGGACAAGGATGTGATTCAAGACAGACAGCATGGCTTCACCAAGTGCAAGTCCTGTCTGACCAACTTAGTGGCTTTCTATGATGGGGAAACCACAGCAGTGGACACGGGAAAACTAACAGATGTGACCTATCTGGACTTCTGTAGTCTTTGACATGGTCTCCCACAACATCCTTTTCTCTAAATTGGAGACATATGGATTTGATGGGTGGATGGTTCAGTGGATAAGAAATTGGTTGGAGGGTCGTATTCAGAGAGTAGTGGTCAACAGCTTGATGTCCAGATGAAGATCTGTGACAAGTGGTGTGCCTCAGAGGTCCGTACTGGGACCAGTGCTGTTTAATATCTTCATCAATTATATTAACACTGAGATTGAGTGCACTCTCAGCACGTTTGCAGATAACACTAAGTTGAGTGGTGCAGTTGCCACACTGGAAGTACAGGATGTCAGAGGGACCTGGACAGGCTGGAGAAGTGGGCCTGTGAGAACCTCATGAGGTTCAACAAGGCCAAGTGCAAGGTCCTATACCTGGGCCGGTAAATCCGCAATTTTAACACAGGATGGGGGATGATGTGATTGGGAGCAGTCCTGTGGAGAAGGTCTTGGGGGTGATGATTGATGAGAAGCTTGACATGAGCCAGCACTATGTGCTTGCAGCCCAGAAAGCCAACCATATCCTGGGCTGCATCAAAAGAAGCATAGCCAGCAGGTTAAGGGAGGTGATTCTGCCCCTCTATTCCTCGCTTGTTAGACCTCACCTGGAGTATTGTGTCCAGTTCTGGAATCCTCAGCATAAGAAGGATAAGGAACTGTTGGAACGAGTCCAGAGGAAGAAGCACAAAGATAATCAGAGGGCTGGAGCACCTCCCATGTGAGGACAGGCTGAGAGAGTTGGGGTTGCTCAGCATACAGAAAAGGAAGCTCTAAGGAGACCTTATAGCAGCCTTCCAGTACCTGAAGGGAATGTACAAGAAAGCTGGGGAGTGGCTCTTTACAAGGGCATGTAGTGATAGCATGAGAGGGAATGTCTATAAATCGGCGAGGGGCAGATTTAGACGAGACATAGGAGGAAATTCTTCACAATGAGGGAGGGTGGTGAGGCACTGGAAGAGGTTGTCCAGGGAAGTTGTGGATGCCTCATCCCTGGAAGTGTTCAAGGCCAGGTTGAAAGGGGCCTTAGGCAGCCTGATCTACTGGGAGGTGTCCCTACCTATGGCAGGAAGGTTGGAATTAGATGATCTTTAAGGTCCTTTCCAACTCAAACCATTCTACGGTTCTATGATTCCCTTTTTCAAAAAGATCATTTTCCTGGATTTATATATATATATAAATAATTTATTTGCATTTTTTTTTGATCCTTAGGCATTTTTTTTCAAATTCCATCCCCCTGGGAGAATACAAAAATCCTTTGCTTTGCTCAGTGACTCCACTTCTCTCTTTTTTTTTAATGAAAACTTTTTTTTTTTACTTGATGATCCTTATGTGTTAAAAAAGGTCTTACTTTTCAGTGAGAAAGTCAACTTTTCAAACTGTCGGAAAACAAATGTCCTTTCTAAAAGTGGAATACAAAATCATTATTTTGTATGTGGAACTCTGATAATCAAACTTTCTCCACAACACCCACCCCACACAAAAATGAATGGAGCAGAGCTTTCAGCTGCTATGAGATACTGGCAGTGATTTGCATGCTTGGCCTGCTGATTTGTATGTATGATTGCAGCGAAAGTATGCAAAGCTAAGGCATACATTTGCATTTAGAATCAAAGTGTGCCTTTTCAGGAATCTTTGCCTTGGCATTTTACTGCTTGATGTGTACACTGAGCATATAAATACAAATGAGTTTAAAATGATGGGCACGCATTTGGAGGCTGAGCTGTTTCTCAGTGCCTGAGCTGATTTCAGGGACATGAAAAGGAGAGAGTTAATCACACTTGGAGGTGTACAGATTGTCACATGCTGAATAGGAAAATGTTTAGGTGGATTCCAGGCTACAGACTTAATTTCTCCCCTGACTTCTTGCTAACAAGCACACATTGTCACGCAGGGATAACCTCTGCCTGGTTGAAACCCATTTAACCTGCATACACTGTCATTAATGTTCTTCTATGTACACATCCTCCAGAGAACAAGGAGCAGCTGCCTGTTAGCTACTGTGCTTGAGCTCTTTACTTTCTTCCCTTCTAGCCAATGTTCTCTGCCATTTTATCTGCAGCATTGGCAATGACAGTCCTTCGGCCTTGGGCAAGGCACCAAGTTCTCTGGAGTCCAAATGAAGACCTAAGGGCATCCAGAGGTTGATGGGGTGCCCCTCAGCATGGAGACTCTCCTTTGGGTATGGCAGCGGAAAGAATAGCAGGTAAATGAGAGAAATGTCTTTATATTGCAGAGAAAAAAAGTTTTAATTCTTGTGTCAAAAAATATCAGCATCTAGGTTTAAAAATTATTGGCAAATTCGAGTATTTCATCAGGTCAAAATTTTGTAACCTTTTTAATACAGTCCAGCAGCTAATTCATAGAGCCCTTCTCAGGATAAATGTTAAGTACTGAAAAGTCCAGTTCAGCTCCCTAGCTAAAATGATTATAGAAATAATAAATGAGAATTATTTAGTCCACAGTACAATACTGGAATCGGGAATACTATTCCAGTAACAAACACCATGACTACAAAAGTATACTAAAAACTAAAATGAACTCTTCAGTTCTCAAATTAGATCACTGAAGCCCCCTACCGATTCAGTGTTGCTCATTGTGGCACTGATAAACGCTCTCCCTCTAGGATAGGCATATTTCTTCCACATCTTTGCTCAAAACCCTTAAATGAGCAAACTTAAGGGTGTCACATTGAATTTGGCTCTTGAACAAAGAGACGACTAACTTTTCATCACTTGCACTTCAAACATGTTAAGTAGAAATCAGCACAGTTTGCAAGAAGCCTAAGATGGATGGCTCTGCCTTGAAAGATGTTTCACATTACACATATTAGAGCTTGATCTTTCAGGGGTGCTGAACAGCCTTCATTTGCTGTGACATCTATGGATGCTTACCAGCTCTCAGCAGGTGTTCAGGGCATCAGAGAATTAGCCCACTGCTTTGCAACATCATGCAAATGAAATTCTTCCAAAAGAGAAATGTTACCAAAGTTTTATACTGCTTTAGAAATGAATCAACACACCAAAGGAGGACAAAAAAAACCCAAAACCCAGACCCTGACAACCAGTAGGTCAAGTTTACAAAGATCAAAGAGCACATGGGGAAGAAAAATCTGCTATGAAATCGTATAAACTACAAACACAACCCCTTGTTCAGGAACATACTTATATATATTCTAAAATGCCAAGTCATTCCACATTTTAGCGAGTATTAAATTGCTTGGCAGAGTTAGGGCCATGGATTCAGTATTCTCATTGCCAAGCATTCACACATGAAGGGCATGAAAATATATGAGAAGAGATTTCTTCTGTCTAAGGTGTTGGGTTTTTTTATCCTGTTCTACTCAAAAATAAAATTTTCTTGCAAGATATTTCAGCACACTTATTTTGTACAGTGATAGTCTTTAAAATGTGTTGCAGCAAAGTAAGAGTGCTGAGCTTTAATATTTTTATATTAACATGATTTTTCAATTTTAAAATCTTAGTTTTCTACCTTTCCTATATGGAAAGCTAAGAACAAAAATTATTTCTTTAAATATGTCCATTTTAAAAAAATGATATATTTTTATGATATATAATCTTGTAAAACAACTATTCTTACTTATACATAATTTTGATGTTAGCAAAGTATGTATTCTGAATAGAAAACCACCACCCAAAGACAATCAGGCATTTTTCTTTTGTAATTACGTTTAGGATCAATTTTGTATCTGGAGCTTGCATTTTTATTGTAAAACATATTTCCACATTTTCTCTTTAATACAAGGACAAATAAGACTAAAGCTTAGATTCCCATCCAAACATGTATGTGCAGGACCTTAAAAAAATTATAGCTATTGCCAAAGAAAAAAACCCACAAGAACTTTCAGTGTAAGTCATTAAAAAGCCCAAAATCACATACACACACACTGAAGTCAAGACGAAATATGCCAGTGGAAACTTTTACAGCAGATAAGGCCCACAAAACCTCATACTCTCATTACCTGCCTTTATCTTGCACAGATCCAAACAGAATCAGTACAAAAAATCAAGACTTACCTTCTGAATTGTTATGATTCCCTCCTGGGTGTCTTTGTCAACAGAGATTTTGAATACTCCCAAACCATCACCATCCACAATCTTATATTCCATTTCAGCATTGGCTCCCACATCTGCATCTGCAGCTTTTATTCTGGCCACCACAGAAGCCACTGGCAAAGACTCTGGGACATTATACTGATACGATCCTGTGAAATTTAAAAATGTAATAAATTCAGAGCCTTCTGGGACTGTAGGCTAGAAAAACCCTAACCTTCTTAAAATATACATTCCTTTAAATCATGCACTTGAAAATTTCTTGGGCTATCGGAATATATTATTAAGTTTAAAATAAATTGCCCTTTTTTTGCTAGGTTTTCCTTGTGATGGACTCTACCTTAAGTACTACAGGCATAAGTGTTCCTATGACCAGTGAAGTACAAGGTAAAGGTATAAAAACATAATTTAAAACTTAAATGGAAATCATGAAGCGAATGCCTGCTACAGAATTCCAATGCAAAAAATAATTTACTATGTTTTCCAAAAACGATGAAAAAAGGTAAGTAAGGCAAATATTATCAATATAAACTTATATTATTTTATAACTATATACCTTGATTAGGAAGTTTGTAATCTGAATATAACTAGAAACTGATATACACTAAAGTCTTTAATAGTAAGTGCACCATCTGCATTCTTGAAAATTCCAGCTTTTTCACTGAAGTAGAAAATGATATATACGCTGTCAAAAGGGTATCTGAGTGCACTCAGTAGCCAGCAACAATCTCACCTTCAAGAATAACTTCAGGTATTCTATTATTATTTCAAGCAGTTGCTGGCTTGAAATAACAGGAAATCTATTATGTACAGACCTATTTTTCATATCACTTGAGGTGAGGTTATAGCAGACGTGAATTGTTCTTTGCATTGTTTCAATTTCACTTAGCAAGGTTTTCGGGTTTTTTCTAAGAAAAAAAGCACCTCAAACGGAATGCTATTAATAAACTGAGCTCTTGAGGTCTGAGTGTACAACTGTGTACTCATTTATTTGGTTAAGGTGAGAGCCACCTTGTTCAAAGAAAGTAAATAGATGGAAGATGACCTTTGGTCTCTTTTCTCATATAGAAAACTATATGCACAAGAGAAATCCTGATAAAATACCAAAGGAGTATGAAGGATTAAAAGTCAAGTTAAAGAATTATGCTTCCTGAAGCTCAACTGGTAAGAGCTAAGTATCTATTGAGGTGTTTACTTTTTTTTCTTTGTATTCATCGAGAGGAAGTAAAATACGTTAACAAATGCACCTGTTGTACATCACCTCATTTCAACTAATCTGAAACATATTAGGTAAAAAAGATTCTTCCAACATATTGACAGTAGTTTTAGTAGCAGTAATGATAATAATATATCCTGCTGTCAGTGACTCTCAAAGTACTTCACATGGACGCTGAGCACTTTCACTCTGTTTAGAAATAGTATGAGGTGTAAAGAAAATAAAAATGTTTAGAAATAATACTGCAAGTCATATTTTTACAAAGTAACTCACGTCGTGGAAAGCGGGGTGGATTGTCATTAACATCAGTCAGGGTGACAGTTACAGACGTAGTCCCTGATAATCCACCATTCTGCCCAACCATGTCCTTTGCTTGAATAACTAGTAGGTATTGGTCCTTTGCTTCTCTATCCATATTAGGAAGGGCAGTCTTGATAACACCTGCATTAAAGCAAAATATGTCATGGTTGCACAAGGAAATAAGATAACGTGAAAGCTAAGTTTGCCTTAACAGAGGATTAATGATTGCAACAAGAGAGGAATAAATTAATTTCAACCTTAATACCACAGTTTTTGACTCAGAGCTAAACTGACATCCTACACACTTATTTTAAGTACTCACCAAACCCCACCAATTTTTGTTCAGTACTAGATTCTTTGGGTAATGCCATGCATGACTGTGTTTTCCAAACACCTTCTCCCTGAACTACAGACTTTGTTATGTCTTGGATAATGCTCCCTTCCCTGGAAGATGTCATCTTCTGTGTTTGATTTCCCACTCTTTTAGAGCTAGGAAGAACAGATTACTCTGCATTCATTTTTAAGATTACAAGATTAATTTCACAGTGCCTTGAACAGTCATTGGCCATATTAAATCTTACTAATATTGATATCATGGCACTCGCCACACAGATATGAACTTATCTTATTTTACCATATATTTGCTTTAACAATAGACACTTCTAAATTAATTGAGATATTTTTTATTTATTAATGGAAACGTTGTAATATCTGAAGAAGTTTTTGTTATATCCATCTAATGATCTGCATACAATTTGTAACTAATTGATTCAAAATCAAAAGCAGAAGAAAGCTCCATGTTTCATCCTTTCAGTTCTGTTGATATAGATCAGAAAATAAACATGCCTTCTCATAACGTGATGACTTTATGAATATTTCATGCTCAGTACACAGTACAGCTGCTAACTCTGATTTCCAGAGAGGCAGCCGTTTACTCCACCAGCACTTAGTGTCAGCAGCAAAGGAAACATAAAGAAACTAAATAAAGGAGAGGTACACTGGGGCGCTTATCTCTTCATCTGATATTTGCTGACTGTTTAGTTAGAGTTTTATACCTTTCTTCCCTTGTGAATGCAGGACTAACCATTAATCATCTCTGTGTTGAAACATTTATATCACAAACAGACTGGCACTATTTCACCCATTTTATTTACAAAACACATTAAAATACAATTAATGTACAATTTCATAATGTTATTGTTTCTATATTGTTTCTTTCTGTTCTGCTTCTTTTTTTCTACAATAGTTAAATTGCCAGGCAATGTTATCCAATCATTTGGAAGAGAATTATCATGCGCACAGGGAACATGAGTATCACATCAAAGTCAAAATGTTTGTGAACATTTCAGTCTGAATCATTAAAGATTTTAATTCAGTAGAAACTAATGTATTATTGTTCACGGGCAGTCTGCATTCTTAATCACGATATATAGTATATACATATACATGGAAAGAGAGAAAGAGGAAGAGAGAAACACTATAAATCGTGCTTATTGGGGGGAAGAAAATGTTATATATCTCTACTGAGGATGGACCTGCTGCAATATGAAGATAATTGTAATACTTATTTCTGCAAAGTTACATGTTGTTAAACACAGTGTGAGCTTTTGGTCATAGTGCTGAGATTCACGTCTGATTCACATCATGGGCTGTCCATGATAAATAGGATAAATATTTTGTTTCTCATTTGTCTCAACTTGTCCATCCCTGAAATGGAGATAAGAGCCCTTCTCCATGTTGGTGTAAGTGAAGGCTCAGGCACAAGACTGAACTGAGCAAAGCAAGAACCTATTTTCAGTAGATACAGTAGAATGCGTAATGTTTATTAAATTGAAAAATAATTACAGGCTGCATCTTGTTTTGGCTTAAAACAGTCACAAAATTTCATAAAAAAATTGTAAAAAAAAGTTCCACCAGTAATTTGTTTTGAAAATGGCAGCAAAATGTTAAATCAGATAAAGACAGGAAGCATCTTCAAGCTAATAAAGATACATTTCCCACAAAAAAAAAAACTCAGTCAAAAATGTGGTATGTGATCATACTGTAAATATATATGTAAAAAACGTGAGAGGTGATCATACGGTAAATATATATGTAAGGAAATCTGGCTATTAAACATTCAGATATTTCTAAAACAAACATCTGCAAAAAAACTTGTTCACAACATTTTGAATTTTTCATTGATGAGAAAGACAGCAACAGGCAGCAGACCAGAGAACTGGTAGATTGACAAGAAGGTAAATATGCCCATTCCAGTAATGCCTGCTTATCATGTAGCTCAGATGTGTGGTTTTCATAATCTATTCTGAAGAATAAAAAATCAATAGAGTGACAAAATCCAAATGTATTAAATGAATGAAGACACCACATTAGTAAGATCCTAGCAACTTTTAATGCACATTTTATTTTTTCTCAGCTTTATGGCAGAGATTTTATGGAATGTTACCTGTTTTTGGCTCCACGGAAAAGTAAGGTTGTCCTTGCAATATGCTATAAACCACTCTAGCACTGTTGCCATAAGTAGGATCATCTGCATCAGTGGCTGTCACCTGAACCACAGAAGTACCTGCAAAATATTTAAGGGACTGTGTACATAAAAGATCCAAAACTCTGAACTACAGTTACACAACATGCTGTGCCAATATATATCTGGAACAGTGGTGGTAGCTTTTCCAGAACTGTTCATCATTTCCATGCTGATTCAGCTTAAAGTGTAAGGTCCTCTTTGTAAATTAGCATTATCAGCTGTCACACAGTACTGTCTTCCCAAGCAGCCTCAGCCTTTGACTCACAGCAATAGAAACCATCTTTTATAAGAGATGGCTGAAGAGTTTCTGTTTCAGCTCAGAGAAAAACTAATGAGAGCTGTCTCTAAATTCCTTTAAAAAATACTGATTTCCTTCAATAATTTGCAATACCTTAGTAACAGTTGTGGTAACAAAATGGTGCATAAACATTTCTTGAGCAAGAAATCTCTCTATGTTGACCAGAATAAGAAAGCAAGATGTCTGACTCTTTAGCAAGAAGGGTATATTTTGTGAGGGTCTCATTCTGCATCCAGCTTCTATTCCTTATGTTCTCTGTATCAGTTCCCATTTGTTTTGTCCTGTACAACAAGCTTCCATGACATGTGCTGAGAGCAGAATAAAAGAACACTTGGGAACCAGGTCCCTGGCCATGGTCAGCCACCATCTGGTAGACAGGAAGGTTTATTTTTTATCTCACTGGCAGATTGTCTGGAACATTGAGACCTTCCATTCAACAGCCTAGGGACCCAATTGGAGGTTAGGTTAAAAATTAATATTGTAGCAATCTGGTGGATGTCCAGCAAAGGTCTTCCACAGAGGATCAGATTTCTTCATAGAACACAATATTAGAGAAAAGCATTCATTAAAGCATGAACACACTTTATTGTGAAAATGATAGCAGCAAGTCTAGAAATCACTCTTCAAGAACAAACATCAATAGCAAGCATCAAGGATGACCTCAACATAAGTTGCATCCCAGTCAGTTTCATTTGATTTTTTTTTTCAGGAAATGCATGGGAGAAACCTCTGAAATTCTTTCCGCCTGATATAGTATGTCCCACATCCATTTTCCTCAGCTTGTCAATTCTCAGTTAAATAGAGGCTCATAAATGGGTCTTTGAAACAGGCCCAAGGTTTGGAGAAAGAGAGGATTAAGTGCAGCCCTTTATAAAATGGTACAGATTACAAAGGATGGGACCTGCTTGAATGAATTCTGACCAGAAACGATCATTCATAAGATAACTTTATTCACTGAAGTTATGGCCTACCTAATCCACATTCTAGATCTCACTTCCTGAAGTATCCATGACAAAGTATTATGATCACAATTCTATTTTAAATGCAATTTTTCTCTCTTGTGGACTGTCTAATATTTTTGGACAGGGAAAAGGTTATTCTCAACCAGAAATTTCACATGCAACTATTAAGTAGATGGGAAGTTTAAAAAGAAAATTGGTAGTTAATCCATCAAGTCATTTATCAGCTATGAAACTTAAAATACATCAATTTTCTGTTCACCAGTAACTAAGAGCTTTGACTCAATATGTCAAACTGATTTTACAGGTTACTCTATAACGTAATTTCATACCGAGACCTATTTTAAACTTGCCACAGTCTCTCCAGCTTTTGAGTACAAGGGTAACATAACGACTATTTGACATCCTGTGTTCTTTGTGAAAGCCAGGCTTACCGCATTTACAAAATCTCTAAGCCCTGCCAATGAAGCTTACAATGTCTGCAAATATTGGCAAAAGTGCTTATAAACCTCACAGACAGTTACGTCTGTATCTTGCTCTTGCCGCTTTCAAGGACTCTAGACCAACACAAGATCAAAGAAATTACAGGCTCTGCAATCTCAACACAGACATTTTGGAAATCCTGCAAGCTTAGAAGTGCTTGTTTGCTGTAAAAGCCTATTGATGTAGCAAACAAACCCTCTACATACCGTGAGATGAATAAAGTCAGTATCTGAATCTAATTGGCTCTCTACTAAAACAAAGATTTGCCCATTCAAACACATAGATACTTTAGAAATGGGGGTTTTGTGGTAGAATGTGTAACACCAAATTTTTCTGCGCTCATCCCACTTGAGTGCAATCAGCAACTAAAAAACAATGATACTTTTCTAGTTCCTTTGTACTAATCAGCTTCTCTCAAACTTCATGGGGGAAAGATCTGTTAGAAGAACGGCTGCTGCCATTTACCAGTTGCACACGAAAACTTTGAGATTCTAGAAGTTCCATGCCAAGATGGGAGATTCCTGCAAAATGCATTTTTTAAAAAGAATATGTGAGCTACCATAAGGAATGCTAACTATGTAGAAGTCCTACATGCAGGAAAACAGTTCAAAGAAACATAATGCATGGAAAGACCAGCATGTGAAGATTTCCAGAGATTTTCCCAGAGGGAGAACATTTCTCTTGAAAAACAGGAACTCCTTCAGAAGACTCTAATTGCAACACAGAGCTGTCCTAATTTTTCTTGCAATGGATTGATGCCAAATCCATGTTTCTTTTTCCTTAAAAAAAATGTAACTAATAAAGCTCTATGGATTTTCATGGATACACAATAAATCTATAGGCTGATAAAAATGGATAGCTGCATCGTAGTCCCAACTACATCATCTTACAAAAAGAGAATTTGTGGTCCTGCACTGAAATCATTCTCCTTCTATTCCTGAACACTTTCCGCTACCTCATTACACAGTAAGCTGTCATACATGTATCCAAGATGAGGATTTACAGGTAAAATGGGACAGTCGACAAATAGCACCACACCTTCACTCCATCCAGCAAAGTGTGTGTCCCAGTAAATCTTGTTTATGGCAGCACTGTTCAGAGCCTCAGACTGCAGGTGCGAACGGGACACCAACCCTCCCCTAAACTTTCATTAGTGACTTGCTATAACCTATACCTTCACGGTTACAACTTTAAATATTTCTTGCAGGATGTGTATCTGTTATGTTTGAAAAAATAAATACAGGCTGTTTACTGAAAAGGCGTCATTCTGTCTCAGATATGGATTCCCCTACTTTTTTTTTTTTTCCTACAGTTATGTCTTTGTAACAAAGCTTGAATATTGGTTCATTAAAAAGAATGTAGCAACTTCATAAACTTTTTCAGCAATTACAGTAAATACTGAGGGGAAACCCATGCTGCTAATCAAAGGATGTTCCACATATTTCTTTATTGATACTAGCTATTAACACATTGAATTTTTTATGGCTGTCACAGATTTGGTTTTTTTTCCAGAACATTTAAGCTAACATCTTAACCTAACCTTTCACAGATATGGGTAGGTATTACAGAATTGCAATAAGCTGGAAACTTGACCTATTTAAGTTCTGATATCAGAGCAAAAGAAAGGGAGGAATTTTTGCAAAGAGGACCTTGAATTTAGAATATTATTTTTACTTTAATTTATCAAAGTCAACATCCAGCAATGTTTCCAATGTTGCAGAGACCAACCATTTCTGTGACAGGGTCAGATAAAGGTAAATCTGTTGCTGAAGTTTATTTTGAGTTGGAGAACCTTCAAAGCGATTTTTTAAATTATCTGTGTTTGTTGTTTTAAAAATCTCTGCACAGAGCTTTTTAAAAAGCTTGCTGGTAATTTGGGTAGTATTATACCAAAGTTTTTAAAATGAGTTGTAAGAGAAATGTTTGTGTGGCTTCTGTTTTTAACATTGGTGAAATCGCTTAAGGGAAAACTAGATAATCTCAACAAATGCATATTATTGAAACTTCACAATCCCTTATCAATCAAATTGCAGCCACAGAAACAAATTAGAGATAGACCTTCAAAGGCAGTCAGTTGTTAAAGACACTGTCAGATATCAATTAATGACGTGCAATACGTATAACACACAAAACAATTCCATTATACCAACACATTTCTAGATGATATCAAATGCTATTAGAAATATCAAACACCTTTACAATCAAGTTATCTATCACACCTGATTAATCCTTACATGCAGCAGCCCACTCTGGTTCTGCTTTGCACCATTTGCTATTTCTGTGCTCCTGCCACTAGCCCTTACACAGAGCTGGTGCAGTGATGCCTCCACAGCCTTCCTCTTCCAGGACTGTTAAGGAGGATAGGCAGCACCTGGAGGCAGGTTCTACCCTCTTTCCCTCCTCTCTCTCTCTCCTCCCACAGTCTACTTACGTTGTCTTCATTTGGGGACAAAGCCCAAGACTGGTTCTAGCCCAGCAGCAAGGTCAGATAACTGACAGACACTGTCTTCCACAGCGTTCTCCAAGAGAAGCTAGGGGCTCATGGGTTAAATAGGTGTATGCTTCGCCGGGTAGAAAAACTGGCTGGATGGCTGAGCCCAGAGAGTTGTGGTGAACAAAGTTAAATCCTGCTGGTGGCCAGTCACAAACGGGGTTCCCCAGGGCTTAGTTTTAGAGCCAGTCTTGTTTAATATCTTTATCAACGATCTGGATGAGAGGATGGAATGCTTCCTCGATAAGTTTGCAGATGACACCAAACTAGGCAGGAACGTCAAACTGCTTGACGAAAGGAAGGCTCTTCAGAGGGGCCTTGATAGGCTGGACTGATGAGCTGAGACCATTTGTATGAGATTCAACAAGGCCAAGACCACGCCCTGCATGTTGGTCATCACAACCCCATGCAGCACTACAGGCCTGGGGAAAAGTGGCTGGAAAGCTGCACAGCGGAAAAGGACCTGGAGGTGTTGGTTCACAGCCAACTGAACATGAGCCATCACTGTGCCCACGTGGCCAAGAAGGCCAACAGCATCCTCGTTTATATCAGAAACAGTGCAGCTAGCAAGACTAGGGAAGTGATCGTGCCCCTGTGCTTGGCATTTGTGACAATGCACCTCAAACGTTGTGTTCAGTTTTGGGTGCCTTAGTACATGAAGGACATTGAGCTGCTGAAATGTGTCTGGAGAAGGGCGATGAAGCTGGTGAAGGGTCTGGAGAACAATTCTTCTGAGGAGGCTGAGGGGACACCTCATCACTCTCTACAGCTACCTGAAAGAGGCCATAGTGAGATGCGTGTTGCTCTCTTCTTCCAGGTGACCAGTGACAGGACGAAAGGAAACAGCCTCAGGCTGCATCACGGGAGGTTTAGATTGCATATAGGGAAAAATTCTTTACTGAAAGAGTGGTGAAGCATTGGAACAGGCTGCCCAAGGAGGTGGTGGAATCTCTTCCCTGGAGGTATTAAAAAAACATGTAGTCATGGCACTTCATGACATGGTTTAGTAGGTATGGTGGTGCTGGGCTGACTGTTGGACTTGATGATCTCAGAGGTCTTTTCCAACCTTAATGATTCTATGATTCTATGATAAATCAAAGCAGAAGGGGCTTGTGACTGGAGAGAGACTTTTCCTTTCATTAAGGCTCTCAAAACCCACTATCCACTTGTACCAAAGATTTAAGATTTTTATTTTTTTTTGTGCTTTTTCCCTTTGGTATAAAAGTAAAATGTTTCTACCATCTCAATCAGAAATAATAGATGTGGCAAGAAAGATATTTGTCATGTTGGATATAAAGCAAAGCTGTTGATATGCATGGAGAGTTTAGAAGATAAAACAAACCCCAAAAATAAGTTAGGTATTGGAAATTTTATCCCCAGTCCCCTTGGAATAAGTCAAATGTATCAGTATCTAACCTTAGCTATTTTATTGGTCAATGCCACAGGAATATTCTTTTAATACAATTTGAATTACAATTTGCAGTCTCTTTATTTGAAATACAACACTGCTAGATCTTTTAAGTAAAATATATACTTTAAAAAAAAGCCCTATTTTCAGATAAGCCACATCTTTGAGGGTTTTGCTATGAATAGACTTACAGACCATCAAGATATTTACCCCGTCTGAGATAATCAATATAATCGGACCTGACCCAAATATAATTTCAACCTGAACCAAAGTAACTTCAAATAACAGAGTAGGCTGACTTCAATTAACCTTAGATAATGTCTTAAAATAAAATACAGAATCATTATACTTGCATAAACATCCCTTAGGTTAAGGGTTGTACTTCTCCAAGCTTTATAGTTAATTTGGGTTTATAATCCTGTGGTCTTTTAAATTTTGTTTAATATTCAATTAAAAAACCTTGTCATGGATATAATTTTAAACAAAAATGGGAGAGAGATACATTGTTTCTTCTTAATATTTCATGAATGCTCTAGGTGATTAATTAAAAAAAATGTGTTATATGAATAAACTATGAATCAGTGTGATTATATAAGTGCCACACAGGCATCTTCATGGTAATCTTAAATTCAGTTAAAATTCAGTAGTTGTGTGATACAAACTACGAAGATGTTTAAAATGTACATTTTCAGGAAACTCATGAAGCTGAAACTGCTCTTCGTCGACACAAATCCCAGAGAGTACACATCTCAGTTAATAATTTTGCACAATATTCCACTTAAGTTGCATATATATTTGTTGCTGCAGTCCATGTGGGAGAGAATTTTTTTCAGTCGTTTATGTGGTAAAGATTTAACAAAATACACAAAAACAGCTAATTTTGAAGTCTTGTGTTCTCCACTACACACTGAGCACTGCCCACAGATTGATTCCCAATATATTTTTGGAACAAATGGAGCATGGGTGAGGAGTAGAGGCATGGATTTGTGTGTGTAGGTAAACCTCATATGTCTGTACTAGTTGTCAATATGCCAATACATGACAAGACAGAGGTAACTTATGCAAAAGGGTAATGGGGAAATACTGTTCTTCAGGGCATGAGACAAAAGTGCAAATATCCAATCATTTCTGTATGCTATAGCCCGCTTAAATAATCTAATTCTAAATTAAAACAGCAATATTTAGAAGATTTTTCTTAGAACATATTTTTGAAGCACTGAGTATTTAGGTTTTGCAGTCCTAGATGATCTGATAATCTGTTTTTCCACAGTGCAGCAGTAAAAACTTCTCAGCAACTTATCATGACTTCATCTAAGCCCTGACACTCCTCAGAAGCTGTGGTGCCTGTCTTTCTTTCCAAGGCTACTATGACCTCTTCAGCCATGCACGGTGATTGAGCGACAATGAAGAAGTGCCAAGTATCAAACTAGAAATAGTGTCTATGTCTACTGCTTAGTAAAATAAATAAATAGAAAATTCATTAGCAATGTTTTACCTATCTTCTAGTGGATCCTAAGATGAGTTTCAATATAAAATTAATGTTAAATAATGATTGCTGCAGAGCACTTAGACAGGGAAGATTTTTTTTTCAATCTAGCTCTTATTTAGAGGCATTGTTTAATGTCTAAAACCATACAAAATGCTATTGAGGACATTGTAGCAAATTCTAGAATGGCAGTCTGCTGTAAGGGTATCAAGTCTTGATATAGTTTAAAATAAATCAAGTAATGAAAATCCTAATTTCAATCACCACATAGCTCTTTTATCATTCCCATACACGTATTCCCACTGAAGGAGGTGAAATTGTTCTGCTGTTTTAGCTTCATGCTTGTATTTATAATCTCGGGTTAAAGAAAAATGTAACAAAATGTCCCCGGGGCCAAACTCCTATCTGTTCTGAATCAGTCAGCTTTCAAAAGAACAGTGGCACTTGACAACAGATGAGCATTTGGTCTCTTTAAAATGAAGACATAGAGGATTTGATGTTGAAATTCTTCCCTAATTCAAACTCAAGAAAAATTAGCATTTCTACTTTTCCAACAGAGGGTATGAAGACTCAAAAAGCCATTCTTCTGTCATTCCACTGGAATTTTGAAACTATCTCAAGTTGTACATCAGTCCCTGCTGCTTGCATATATTACCCACAGAGCTGGATTTCAGTACTGGAAAAGACATACAGTAAACTGTTACTGATATATGCAAATCTTACCAAAAAAAAAATATGCTATGTACTAGCAGGAATTTGAAGAACTTGTTAGGAATGGACTTTATCTGAACAAAATAATACTTTATCACCTCTGAATAACACAGCATAGGTGTGAAACATTATTGTTAATGAGAATTATAAAACAAAGCCTCTGGGCACTGGAATGAGAAATACACCATAAAGTGCTTATCTCAATCCCTGCATAGCTATTTGAATTTCACAACGTTTTTTAACTTCATCTAGAATGTTATTTCCAGTTAAGTCTTGAAATATCTAACTGTTGCAGGTGCCTCATAGATAATTAAGTAGCTTAGTGTGACACAGTAAAAAAATAATGAAATTTTTAAAAAGGCAATAGGAACAAATTTCCCACAACACCAACAATGTATTTTGCACTTACCCACAGGAGACATCTCGGGAACTCCGGCAGTGTAAGGACCATCCAGAAATTTTGGCTCATTGTCATTGATGTCCTGAATCTTAATGACGAACTCAGATTCTGGTTCCACAGGTTTATTAGTCAGCCTATCTAGTGCTTGTGCTCGGAGCGTGTAGTAGGCCTGCTCTTCTCGATCCAGCCTCTTTGTAGCATGAATATCCCCCGTGTTCTCATCAATAATGAAAATGGAACTTGCCCCTTCGCCTGACAAGATGTATTTGATGGAACCATCGCCTTTATCAACATCAGAGTGAAGCTGGTGAAAAATTGATGAGAGATGAGATTAACTTACAAGACAGTCAGTGGCATGGAGATATGTAAAAATAATTCCTATGTTGAGCAATAGTACATGAAAGTTTATTGTTCTTGGAAACATATGCTGAATATTTATTGTGCACACCATATGAGGGACCACTAGAATCTGTCAGATTGATCTTTTAAGCAAGATCATTTCATACTTTCATGCAAACAATCTCATTTTCAAATGCATTTCATATTGTCTTACAGTCTTCTTGTATCAGAGTTCTACATAGCTGCACACATACATACATGCACATATATGATTATAACTGTGACTATTCCCACCTGAATTTAACTAAATTGTTGCTTTCGGCTTGTTATGCTACCAAAGGGTGACAGTGCTAACAAATGTCACTATAAACTTAATGTTAGTGTGTGTTTGCTCCTGTACACGTATGGGGAACAACATACTGATTTCTTCAGTGTTTACCGTGTAGAGCAGTAAAACGTCATATTTTCAGTTATCTAACTTAAGAAAAATGCAGAGGATGACCAAGAAATGTCCTATCACTGCTTCAACTATGCAACATTGAAAGTCAGGTGTAGTTTCCCTGGGACTACTGGTAGCAGGCACAAAAAAAATGCACCCCAGTAGATCCAAATGTATCTTCCATTAGAAACGCAAGACAGATTTACAGAAAGAAACTTTCTTCCTCATCATGCAAGCTATTTTAAGTTACAGAGCAAGATTCCACAGGTTTTGAAGCTCTTTTATGTCTACTGAGTCTCACTTTCCAGTTACAGAATGCAGACTCCAACAATTCTCATATACTTTTCAAACTTTTATCAGCAATGTCACTGACCTGGATATTAAATTAAAGTAACACAAACACATGATGTATTTAATATGGTACAAATGAGAAGAACATCAGTAAAATTCAAAGTAATTACTTGCTTGTTAAAAAGTGGATTATTACTTGTAAATTGCTGGGGACAATGTTAAAGATGTTCGTACTCTTTATGTCTCTTATCTACTGTGTACCTGCCCTCACTCCACGTCATGTGGAGTTTGGAGGTAACTCTGTAGTCATTATCATCACAACTTCTTCCACTAACATTATTTTTCTTTCAGCTGGGAGTATCGCTGAGATAGTAATCACTTCCAGAATACATGCAGAAAATTGCTGTCTCAGGCGTAACTTAGCACAGCTGCAAAACCTCTTCCTATTTCAGTAGGAAAGTATTTGTGATCAGTTTTGGATTTCTCATCTGGATAAAAAGCTGCTTATTTCTTACACATTACTTCACTTACACTGTCTGGATATCTCATACTTATGCAATTACAGTGCACTCCCCCTCTCTTTTAAGACAGAATTGGAGTCTGAGCTTTGGACTGGCTCAAAAACAGAGCTAAGGTGCCTAAATCAGATTAGGCGCATTATTGCAAAATATGGCTTACCCTTATTCCACCATTACCTAACTGCTGAGATACCTAAGCAAGCCTGAGATTTCTCTGGTGGACTTCCCCAAACATTTAAAGTCCTATTTCTCAGTGCATCTGGTTACAGATAATACTGGCACTGTGAGCAGATCAAGGTAAAATGTCTCTCACATCCAGGCTCTTTCAAGATCTACAGCACTGCATATTCCTCAGCCCTAGTGGCTGGGGATTTGTTCAATAACCCACACCTCTGTTCATCTCACAAATCTAGCAGGTTTTCAAACTTGACTGGAAGACGGACCCATCTTCCCCACAAAGGAGTAGTGGCCTGTGCAATTAAGAATGTGTTTGCCTTGTGTTTGATTTTGTTTTACTTGTGTTTTCCCTTTTCTTTTTCTAACACCTACTTCAGGGTACATAAGTCTATGTGGTACAAAGCCATTGTGTGGGTTCTCCTAGCTAGCCGGAATCCTGCAGTCTGGACTGAAATGCTGAGCATGACATTACCCAAGAACTGAAGTTAAGGGATACAAAGATACAATGTCTTTGCCTTCTTGAAGGGTTTCAGTTTTCTCCGGATCACATATTCTAGAAGAGCACTGGTGATTCTGTGGCAGCTGAGGTTCTTCCATTCTCCTCTGTAAAATTTTCCCCACCTTTTGTGGTATATTTAAGGATATGTCGGATAAGAGAAAAGCAGATAACACCACTATACTCAGCAGTTTATCAGAACAGTTTTCTGAAGGTTAGAGATAGACAGGCAAGTAGATCTCTTCAGTCAGAGAAGGGAATGGATTCATGTCTTAGCTTGCGGAAAGCAACATTAGGTCTCTCTTAGGGGTGAAGCCAAGCCCATAAGCACGCGAGAGTGTAGTGCTCACACCTAGGTCTCACACTACAGGGCTGCATAGCCTTCCTTTCACCTTGTAGCTAGACAATTCACCAGCCCTGTCCTGAATAACTTTCTAGCAGTGTTTTGAAATAAAAGAGACCTTCAGGGTGACTCCAGAAGTGTAAATCCTCAAAGATTAACTGAGTAAGGCTTTCACATCCTAGAGAAAGAAGAAATTATGTAGCTTCAGCTTTTCCCATTTGCTTACTCAGTGGCTTACCAATTAACATATTGTTTTTTAAGGAGTCCCACTCTGAAGTCCATAAATCTCCACATGGATTACACTACAGTGGCTGGAGTGCCCTGGAGTGAAATGCTGAACAGAAGCCACTTTTTGAAACAACGCCTTGGTAGAAAACTGCTCCTACAGGGATTAGAAAAGTGAGTAGCGATGACCTTTCTTACTCCAAAGTAGAAACTTCTTTTACCTTTTATTAAAACTTTGTTCTACTAAGCCCTTAAAAAACAGTGCTGGCCCATGCTCAAGTTAGTAAAGCATCATTCACTACACATTTAACCCTAGCAAGGTGATATAGCTGAAGATTTAGCTTATCTTTGGAACTATAGCACAATCAATTCTGTGTAAATCGCTGTAAAAATTTTTTTTCAACGTTTTAATGTGCATTTTAGTGTCAATCTGAGATAACTATACAATACAAGAGAACAATGTAAAAATAAAGTAGGCTGACAGAATTCAGATGTATGTCTGCTGCAGTTTTTAGTTCACCTTTATTTCAGTTCCCTCCAATATAATCCTTCCCAAGTGTGATCTTCAAAGTCATTAATTTTGTAAAGACACTACTGCTTTACAACTAGGAACAAATGCAGTAGTCCTGTATGTTCAGCTCCGCTACCACCAAATGGGACTTCAAAGCTATCTAGATCAAAATTCCAGGGAGTGAGAAGAAATATTTTCCTTACAATGTTGGCTTTAGAAAATACTTTGCACTTTGTTTCTTTTTCTTCTCCACTTTTTCGTTTCCCTGTGTGTGTGCACGTGTGTGTAATTTACCCAAATTTTAAAAAGATATACATTTAAGAATGAGACCTAGGATTAAGCACATATTGTTATTTCTTCTTGTGACTGATTTGGCAATAATTATACAGAATTAATATTAGTACCCAGGACAGTTGTACTTTACAAGAAGGCATCAGAAAGCACCTACAGCAGTGCCACCTACTAGCTTGTCTATCATTGCTCCCACTTGCTACAGATACATCCACATAGAAGACGGAACTGAAGCTCAGTCTATAGCTGCACAGAAGGACTAAAGCTGTAGAAGCAGAGAGGATGAAGATAAAGACAGTAGCAAATTTTTGCTTCAAGAGACATGGAGGATTCAAAATTTCACTCGGTCATCTCATTTGATCCTGTTGTGGAACATCCCAAATTTTCTGTCAGAAGGAGTTCACAGTAAATATTGTGAATAAAACAATTTCTTGTTCTTGTGCCCCTGGCAATCTCCTGTGTACGAAGATGGAAATATAAGCCATAGCATAGGGAAATAAGCCTCATTCCTCCCTCTGCTTTCTGAGAGAGGAATGCTATAGGTAACAGTGGTTGCATACTTCCAAATCACTTAATCCATTGTCACCTCCATGCAATACCCACAATGATCACTTCTTGCCTTGGCTTTCAAGAAACCTCATTACCAATATGAGATTCAAGATCCGATTATTATATGTGGATCCCATTGCTTCTTTGCTACATTCTACATCCATTTAACCTGAAGGTTTTAAGTGCTTTGGTGTTGAGTGTTCCTGGCATTACACCATGTACAAGAAAGAGTGCATGAGAACAGAAAAAGAAAGTAACAAGCTTCTGTAAAGTTTCAGCATTTTTAACAGGAGGATAACCTTTGACTTTATATGAAGGTAACAGAGAGTGAACAAATCTAGTAAGAAAAGCCACACAAGCTTTTTGGAGGAAGATAGGATCATTACTTGTACACTTTTTTTTCTTGGACGATAATTTACTGAGTGCTCTCTACATGTCTGTCTCTGATATCATGCTAAAAAGGCGGCATTCATACCTTCTTAGGCCTAACCCCTAAAACTCCACTCAGTTTCAGGAAATGCTTATTTAAATATGTGTGAGAGAAGGAAGCAGTCAGGTTCACTCAGTAGCAAAGGTATCATTACCCTAATTCCCCTTCAATGAATGTAATTTTGTCCTCACTGAAATTTTTTTGGCCTTGCAGCAATAAAAACTTAGTATGGAAGGATATTTTTTTTATCAGTAAGAAGAGGTACTGCACTGCATTAAAAGCAATTTATCTGGCCACCACTGATCTGTTTAAGGTGTGAGAGGTTTGCTATTTCTGATTCAGTTCTGGAACCCTTAAAGCAGGTGCAATGTTCTTATGCCTCTCTTTTCTTCCCCAAAGATCAATCTTTGCAGCTGTTTCTCCCTGTGGCAGCGTGGATAATGTTTCATTGCAGAGTCTACAGATTCTAGGTGAAGGAAAAAAGCATAGAGAAAAAATGAAGAGCTGCTGGGTTTTCAGCACCAGCAGAATCGGAGAGAAGATGCGAGTGAGATACACAGAGCAAACATGAGATGCTTCATACAACCTCTCCCTGAGACCACAAGATATGTGCATTTGTTTGCAGAACAATGGAAAACTTTTCTCAAGGAGGAGTTTCTCGCTATGAAAGTAATTAAAAAGAGAGGAGTAAAAACTGCCTCCTCATGGTTACTCAGGCACCCATAGTTCTTGGTCATATGGAACAAACGCAACTGCAGCTTTATTCCTGCCTTCTCACTAAAAGCAAGGAGGGATTAGGAAGCAAAAAAACGGCAAACAGAAGAAAAACACCGAGCCAGGAGCAATCTTCTTATCTATTTTATAACCACAGTTTATTATCACAAAACAACTGAATTGATTGTGGGAGGAAGGCACTCTTGTCTTCATATACAACGTCTGCCACACATGCAGTTTCTGAGAAGATTTAAAAAGGGACCTTGTCAGGTATATACAGATTAAACACGTAATTTTCAGAAGATGAAAATAAATAGGCGTTTTGAAACAAAAGACTGAATTTGGCTATTTCTATTAAATTGTGCTCATCACAATGGCAGGATTCTTAAAATTTCTGTTCATTGCAACTGGAAGGTTTTGAATTCCTTCTTCTCCTCAGATTATCACTGCTACTTGTTTTCCCTTGTGATGATCCATAAAGCAGGAGATATTTGTATTTTTACTTCTTTTTTTTAAAAAATAACACTATATTTGTTAACTATCAGAATAACTAAGGGTTCAATGTTGCTGATTTGGAACAATATCAATGCAAATAATAACTAATATGTAAAATACAGCATAGGTAATGGAATTAAGATTTAAATAAAATAGAATTATCACACATACCACATTCCTCCAACACATAAGGGCCTCCCAAACACGGTAGTTATTGATACAATTGTTTTCAGAGGGAGCTACGAAACTCTCAGTTTTGTCAACTGCAACTATATTTCAATATCAACAGCTTAAGACATAGTTTTTAATTTCCTTTTCAGCTGCATTACATAAGTCATGTGGAACAGAAACAGATTCCTCAACATTTTATTGATGTTAGCAAAGGCTTGTGAGTCACATAATTGAATTCACACCCAGTGAAGGTATTATTCAGCAGGTAACGATTTTCTTATAAAAGCCTTTTTACCAAGAAAAGCTGAGAAAGTGATAAAGGAGCTCCTAGAGAGATTTTGTTTGCTTTCAGTTTTATGAATTTATGTAAAACTACAGTACAAACCTGTGCTCAGAAAGAAATATGCTGGTTTATATTCTGTGCATTCACCATAGCAGGTAATACTGAGCACAAGAGAACAAGTCAATATAAATGGCTATAACCAAACCTCTAACATTTTTAATTAGAGTTTGGAAAGAAGCAACACACTTGCAACGCTGCCAGAGTTTCCTTGTCTCCGCAAACATTGTCAGTAGAGTAGGGAAGCAGCACAGACAACCGTGCCATGGTGGCACAATTTGCCACTTTGACATACCAGCCATTTCATGCACTGTTTTGTTGCCTCCAGACCTTCTCCTTGTCAGGAAAGTGCAGAGATAGTCACATGGGAATACAAGGTCCCACACTGCAGACCACAGTATAAATACATTATGTTTATCTAACACAACAAGCTGGCTACAGGCTTACTCAAAACCCAGTTAGCCTAAACAAGACTTCAGCTCTTTGTTGATCTAAATCCCCCAAAATTGTGTCTATAGTGTGCTGAGCTGAGCAAAGACCTAAAAGATGCTGAAATAACCCAGGTCCAAGACATTCCTGAGATCTCTTCACATTCAGCATTATCCTTGTAGGCTGCCTGAATTCAGAGTGTCTCCAAATCCTCTTTTGTGTTACTAAAGGTAATACTAGAGTCCTATGAATGAATACAAGCCGATATACCTACCCAGGATCGTCACAAACGCAACTGGATAATGAGAAGTTACCTATCATGTGAGTGCATTTCACATTCAAAGTAAAACCAGGGCACATCCCTTTGGGGGTACCAATTGTGTCATCCCACAGCTTGTCCTTAATAGCCCTCCTGCAGGCTTATTAATTGTCATTTGATATATTTTGACCTCCGAGATATTCATACTCAACACTGCATACAAAGCCAGTGAGCACAAAGCTCCATCTACAATAAACGTAGTCATGGAGGTGCGTGATTAAGAAAGCATAGGATAAGAGAAAAATGAAAGAAGAAGGACAAAGAGGGAAGAGAGGAAACAGATCAAAAAACACAAGAAGGTAAAAAAAAATCCACAAACCAAATAAAAACCCAAAGTGGATGAGAACATGGACAGGTCTGAAGGACCAAAGGAGAGCTGGAATGGAAAGAAAACTGATAAAAGGCCTCAAATGAACGTGTTGAGGCTGAGGAGATAAGGCAAGAGGAAGATAAAAGACAGACAGCTGGAAATAGTAAGAAACAGGAAAGAAAACTTAAAAAAAAAAAAAGTAAAAATGAAATAAAATGCTAAAGAAGTGAAGTGGAGCTCATCTTCTGTGACTGATCAATGTTAGGCAAGGACAGTATTTGAGAGTAAAGCTATGTAGCTTTAACAGTATTTTTTTTTTCCCTATACGGTTTAATGCAATGGGAATTAAAAAGGCTGATTAACCTGAATCTGTTCAGGTGTCATTTTACTGAGGGTGTGAGTTACTACTACATCAAGTTCACTGAAAAAAGTCTACTGTGGTGAAAAAGAGAAAAAAATAAAAGAGTGTACAAAATAAATTGTCTTTGATTTTAAAGTGATTGAACCATTGGGGCAGATATAAGAAACATGACCAATGGGCAGGGAAAGCTGCATAAGCATCAGCTTGTTCATTCTTCTTAAAAAAAATATAAAATTATTTCCCATATTAATGTAGCTTCTGAACATTTTTGCTGCTACAGAATGTATAATTCTGTGCTTAAGAAATTTAAATAGTATGAATTTTTATTAAATTACTCAGACATACCCTCTCTCATGATCAAATTTGGAATAAGCAGATAGGCTTTACTGTTCCCTCCTTCCCCCATGTCGTTTCCCCAGTGAAAGGTTCAGAAATGTTGATCGAAGAGTTCAGTAAAAAATATATAGCTCTTACATTCTTTAGTGACTGCTCAGTGCTCCAGGAGGATAATAACATTATCACCTCAGCTACATGAAGTAAAGTGAATATTTAGTTTTGCCAACCTTTTGCAAAAGGGTGGTGAAACAGTAAAGAGAACAGTGAAACTCCTTTAATTCCTCGGTGATTAGCGTTCAAATAAAATTAAATATGGAAGTACCAAAACTCTTAAAACTTACACTTCATAACACTCCAGTTAGTATCTAAGTAAGCCCTCAAGGCTTCTAAGTGGAAGACAAAGTTCAGATGAAAGGTTCCTCTAGGAATAAGAGATACTGTCATCTAAAAGCTAGTGAGCTGAATAATTAATAGGAAATATTGAGAACTGGATGTGATAAGAGCAACCATGTCACATTTTTATGACATTTTTTCTCTTAATAACACTCAATTGTGTCTATACTGCTCTCTCTCTCTCTCTGCGTACTTATTTAGTTTAGCTCTTTATATAGAGTCATGCAGTGATTGTATACATGTACACAATCATATGTTATGTGTATATTTCAGTGTTTGTATGTATACCTACATATGCATATGCACGCATGCAAGCATATACACTCATGTCCATTTTCTTATTCAGTACACTTCTGATCTCTGGAGATGCTGCATTCACAAATCCGTGCCTTCTCCCCCCTGGTTTTAAAAAGAACGCAAAATGCCCTGTGGCGACAGGGAATTGTGCAGACAGCCCATTAAGATTAGTGCAGCTACAGGAGGAACTCAGAAGCAGCTGCTGCTGTAGATGGAGCTGAGTGGGCATATGTAGCCGGCTGAGTATTCTTGAGGAGTTTTAATGGGCCATCATCATGGCATGTCACTCTCCAAAATGACTATTTGTCATTCACACTCTTAAAAAGACAGTTTGGCAGCTTTGGTAGGTAAAAGCCATCTGCATAGTGCGCATCATCACGTACTAATTGCATAATATTTATCGAGATGAGGGGGGAGATGGGGGACAGCAATACTGTATTGTAGCACCACCAAGAGCCTGCAGGCAACATAACATGAACAGAACAGAACTGGGAAAATAGACCCGCTTTCCCTTCACACACACATTTCAAGCTTTTCAGAAATTATTTTGCAAGAATTTAGAATAGGGAAAACATATCACAGTGTTTGTAAACAATACGTACATTGGAATTCTTACAGGCCTGTTCTGTACTCAGTTTTGGTTTGGTTTGATTTTTTTTCCCTTAACCACTCTCAGTCCACCAGTATTTATTCATTGGAGTACTCATTCTGAGTACTTCATAAATAAACATGCATCACTGACAAACCAAGTCAAGATTTGCCATCTCACTTACCCAAAGATATTTAGGTTTTTTTATTAAAGAAACTAATGATACAAACCTCACTCATACAAATGCCTAAAACAATTAAATTGTGAAAATATCATTGGGATGAAATTCTTTTTATGAATTCCTGAACGTTTGCTTTTATTACCTGTATGTGGGTCTCTGTGTTTACTTGTTGTCCAGGAAAGAGACTAAGTTCTTTTCCATACATACCCATAGCATTTTCACATGATCCATATCTATTCATAATGCACAATACTGCTTGCTGTTATATACTAAACCAACGTATTTACTGGTCCAGTGATTTGATTGTTTTTGTTGCCAAGAATCACGGAAGATGTAAGACAAAATTCTTTTAAAGTCACTACTCTCTATTTCAGCAGTGTAATGAAACTCCGTGAGAATGCTCTCTCCCTGCATTCACTACATATAGCTTCTATGAAAGCAATCAGGCTTAACAAATGTAGCATTGCAAATAAATACCAAAGACCCTAGCATACTTTGTAGAAGAATATCTCTGGGCTAGTAGATGTCCATGGGCTTGAAAAGTTTATGCTTATGTAGCAGCATACAGAAACAGGGTCTTCAAGAAACTTGATTCATTCTTCTCAAATTTCTTCCACATTACACGTGAAAAAAATCTGTTTGAAAAACATTAACGTACACACAAGAGAACCCTTTCTTGAGTGTATATTTTTCTTGAAATATATGGATAAATATATATTTACAATGATACAACTATTTTCTGTTCTATCTTCTGTTCTTCTGTACATTGCCAAAAATATGTTAAACCTTTTATCAATTATTTATGTTTTTTAATTCTTTTTTTAATGATCAGAGAATGCAAAAATGCATTTTGCCTTATGGCACAGGAAAGTGGGGAAGAGGGGAGATGAAACAAGAAAGGCAACAGCAGAACACACCTGCAATACTGCAAAATGAATGCTTGTACTTTTTCTTGAAAACAGAAATAAGAAAAGAAAATACAAATGTACTGATTGGAAAGTTGTTTCTCCTATATTGCTTTTTCTACTTAGCCATGATAACTCAGGCCTGGGATTTCAACCACAGAAAATGAGAGCATATTAGAGCATCTATTTTTTCACACGTAACTCTGTAATCTAAAGAATTATCTGTAATGGTACTGAACTGGAAAAATAGTCATACACACTTCTTGTTTGACTACCATATCAATAATACCACATTTACAAACAAAAATTCATTTGGTATTAAAGTATTTTCTGAGATAAGATATGCGCTTCCACTGAATATCTTTATTTTAGAGTGGAAATTATACCCCCCATAATGTCTCTTCTTTGTCAAACTACTGATCTATACAGTTTAGAGTGATTATCCTGTTTCTGCTTCAACTATCCAAAATAGCTTGCAGCGTTGCTTGGCTGATAATGATTTCTCTCATAGGAACCTGCTTCCAAAGAACATTAGTACCAAGGAATAGATACCCGGAGGGTGTCGAGCTTTTTTCTGCTATTTTTTTTTGTTTGGGTTTATGTTGTATCAATTCCTCAAATCTCATTTGCTCTTGGAAGTTTAATGCTACTAAAAATCCACTTGTAGTCTTACCTTGCATGTTACTGGGAAGTGCTGAAACCCTGACAGACTAGAAGACAACGGTAAAATATGTAATTGTAAAGCAGTTAAAGCAATTACTGTGACTAACTGTGACTGTAGAAGCTTATAAAGTACTGGACTACAGAAAACAGCACAATTTGATCATTTTAATGATGAAACATTTACAATACAGGAAATATGTAATTAACTGTGTCCACAGCCACACTACCCTATAATTCTCTGAAAGCAGTTAAGGAGTTATTAAAAAAAAAATGAAACTTTATTTTTAATATACATAATTGATAACACACATAGGATATCAGTGTTTGTTATTGTGTTTTGCCTCTTAAAAATTAAATTCCTATTATCTTCATAAAGTTTTATTTATCTGGATAAATGCAATACTTAGTGCAGACTTTCCTGAAAGATTTATAGACGACTTGAAATTGACAAGTCTTCATATGATTGTACCAGTTACACATTAGAAATATTTTACACCACCCAGATATTTCTGAAAGCATTTCCACAAATTTAATCCCATGAGTATTCCCACTAAGATCAATGGGACAATTCCTAGATTTAAAGTGCAAGTTTAAGAATTTGACACAATTCCCACTCCACACAAAATTAGTCCCTGGGAAGGTATGTTGGGGAGAAAGTCGTAACTGCTCACAGCTGGCAATGGCTCAAGAAAATAAAGTAAGAACAGAGAATTCTGAATGAAAATTTTACTATAACATTTTAACATGAGTAAATTATTTCATGTGAAAAGGGCAGCAATGAAAATCCATAGCAAAAAAATTACAGTTTCATTGTTTGTATAATGTAACATGAAAACCCAATGCATGACCAAATAAAGTGCACTATTAGATACCTTCCTGTAGACACTTGTCTCATGTCCTAAAATGAGCTCACTTAAGAAGACCTGAAGAATCCTCTTGATTAACTTCTTATCTTAAAACACAAGTCACTGTTGTCAGCCTGTTTACTTTTCATTTTGAATCTCTTTTTTCAGTCTGGCTTGATTAAACACCCTAACATTTCTGTAGTGATTTCTATTAACTGCTACGACTGATTGCTAACATTGCAGTTCAGTAAAGGTAAAATACTGAATGACAAATAAGTTGTTCTTTTTTTCAGTAGGTTAAAGGACTTTTTTTTTTTTCCTTATTTCTTCTACTCTAATGTGTCTCACCCAAGATAGTTTATAACATTTTTACCCAACAGGGTTTCTAAAATACTTATCCACTCATCCATATATACTGGCTAGATAATTACAGTCCATTGTTCAAAATATACTCAAAGAATGCAAAAATGTAACCCTGTGCAATATCAAATTAAATTGCTATTTTAAAATCCTCTAAGCTAGGAAATCATCTTTGTGCATGTACAGCATGTCATGACTTGCTTAACGCTCACAAAAGTTGGTACTAAGCATATGCCTAAGCAACTTTCTGACATAGAGCCTTAATCCCTGTGCAAAGGAAGGGTACTTTAATGAACAGCAATATGCATCACATCATAGACTAATTGTTAAGAAGCAGAACTGAAAGCTTAACTGATTCCATTACATAAATTCACACTGTAGCTGTTCAGTACTCAAAATAAGCTGAAGGAGGTATGTATAGTAAATATGGACATTTGAAAGTCTACTTAAATCGTTAAGATAATTTAAAGCGATCCTTTGTGAATAAATACTTTTAAAGGTTTGATTTCTACTTAACTTTTCTTTTAACCACTCAAATTTGCAGTTCTACCAGGGCTTTCAAATATAACAAGACTGATCTCAAGCTAGTAATTCATATTTGGATAGGCATTTTTACTCCATGAGATTAAGGGCTGGGAAATAAATGCTTTTAATGCCTGTGTTTTGTTTTGGTTTTTAGAAAACATTTGAGGGGGAGGATAATGCATTAGTATTTCAAAACCATCCCGAACTGCCTTAACATGAACAATACTAGGTTAATTGTAAAGCCTTCCAGCTTAGAAGGATTTTAACAGCTATATGTAATGGGAGTGCTCTCCTGGTGCCTTTTTATATTTTGGTGGGTATGATGAGTGCTTAATAAAAACAATCTCATCAAATTCTTATGCAGTCATTACATCTTGTTTCTTTAAATGAAATTTTGACATTTCAAATTATGAGAGAATATATTTATGGATTCACTCGTTGTTTATCAAAAGTTTTTGCCATGTACAATGCTAATGTCAACCCAGGATTTTTTCAACTGTTCTTTGCGTTTTCACCAGAACATATTCTCGCTGTGTTTCATACTCACTGCCATTAAATGCTGGCAATACAATCAATTTATGTGCCATTGATTAAGAAATTATGAGAAAACACTGCAATGGCAGGTACTCATGTTGATCATGCATGCTTTCTGAATCTACATTAAAATTCAAATTGTGCAGACCTGTTTCTAATTCTGAAAGCCATCTGGATTCTACTGCAAATGTTCAAAGTCTTCCTTCAGAAACTCATTTCTGAAGGTTCCAGCACTTCACACATACTGAGAACTTTCGATTTACATAAAGACCCCTCTGATTAATTGAAACAACATATCCTTTTGCTGCTATAAAAGACATTGCATAAGGTACAGAATTCAAATTCTTAGACGGTCCCTGATGAAATTAGAGCACTCTTATCTAATGATCATTTTCACGTTATTCCCCTTCTGAGTGATATCTGATTCAATAAAAATAAGAGCACACAAGGAGTTCCTTATGAGAACATTCCCTGCTTCTGAAACATTGTGGTCAACTTGAAGGCAGAGGAGTTATTAGCACTGTGTATTCCAGTAACTGCAAATAAGATCAGTCATCTGAATTTCCTCTCATCTAAAATCCTCAAATGTTTCAACTCAGACGACTGACACTAATTTGTGTATCATACTTCTTGTGTATACCATCAAGCAGCTCGTAAAGGGAACTTTTTATTATAGTAGCTGATTGTTTTATTATAGTATCTGACCGGTTTTATAACCAAATCTGAAAACAATGAATTACTCTTTGAGATTAGAGTTTAAATCACTGTAATACTTGCCCCCAGCATTCAAGACTGATCTTTGCTAAGTTTCACTTGACACAGCATGTAAACTCCTCTACCAGATTGTCTGAGCACTCTCAAAGCTTAATTGATCCAATTTGCATGTCTCATCCTGGCAGAATTGTGCATCATTTCTATCCTCTTGGACTAAGTGACCACAATCTAATCACTTTGTATACAAAGCAGATGGAAAGTTTCCAGCTCCTTTGCTATCCCCTTACATGCATTCATATTAAAGCAATTCTAATTCGACAAGCAATCTGATCTTTCTGTATTTTTATAGGATTACTGTCTCATCGATTGGCCTTCTGTCACCAATTGTAATGTTCAGAACTTTATACTCAAGGCATTTTCACTTTTGTCTTACACCTTCCGTGTGGTCCATTAAAATGATCGCTTAACAAACTGTGCTAAATATTCTCCCTTAGGGAAGCTCTATATGGATGGCGTAAATCAGCAGGGTTCCGCGCACAAGAGGGAGAAAGCATTTTCCATCCATTGAATATCTGCTGCTATATTTTTAAGGGAAAACAAATAATTAATTATAACCCATTCATGAAATTCTAAGCCTTGTTCATATGTAGATGCTGCCAAAAATTTTGTATCTTTCAGAAGGGAAATGTTATTTTAAATTCAGTAAATATTTTCCAAACAGTAACTGTTTCTGCACATGAAACAGAGATCTCATTAATGTTATTTTTCTGTACATTTTCCCTTAAAAATGTGCAAATTGTCATTTAAATACAATACAAGTTTAGTAAAAAGTTATGTTCCTTATGAATAGATGAAATCTAGCTTTTGAAAATTACACAAATAAATAAAAGCATCTGCAAAGAAAAGCCACAAGCGGATCAGATAAACTAATGAAGATTAAGGATGTATAAACTTCAAATATCATTAAAGATCAAACTCTGTAAAGTGAACTAAAAATTCTACTTAGTAATCTCACTTAAAGTTCACAGTAGCAATTTATATTTCCTATCTGTCCTATGTTTAAATACATCTTAAGATGTCACTGTGTTTCTTCAGTCTTATTCTGCTCCTTGCATTCTGAACTGGTTAATTCTTTGTCCTCCTAATGGTCCCATGGCTTCTCTGTTCTTCTGGGAGTTTGTGGTTGGCTACTACTAGCTTATTTTTTTCCTACATATATCCCTTTTATTGCTTCTTCTTCTTCTTCTTTTGTTTTTTTCAATTAATCTCTATTCACATTTGCTCAATAAAATTTATGAGAAGGCAGAAAGATTGCTTGTTGGTTTTTGTCTAGTGGTTTGTTGTTTTTTTTTCCTAAATTTGTTTGCAGTAAAGAATACGTGAGAAACTCTAAAGCATGTTGTCCACAGAAGTGATCAAACACTTGTGGTCGATGCTCATGACAGCACAGAATAAGGAATACCGTTCAGCCTAATCTGAAGCTACTTTTAAAACAGGGGAAAGACTGGAAGGCAAAAACCAATAGCTGTATAGCATATTAAATGAAACAGAACTCACTATTAAATTCTCCATTTTTTTATCAAAGAGAAAGCGTACCGGTTCTGTAATAGAGCTATGTTGTTGTGTTCATACATATAAAAACAGCAGTAAAAGTAGGAGAGTAACTGTTCAATAGCAAATCTAAGGAATTCAATGCTAACTGGCAAAGAACAAACTGGATTAACGAAGTAAACTAATTTGATCATAAAAGGCATTAAGACAGTAAACAGGCTTTCTACTAATATGCTGAAAAGCAGTAGTGTAAAACTAGCAATGCCTTCCTGTGACTTGCATTTCAAATAGACTCAGTGGACAAGTCACATATAAGCTGCTTGTGTTGCAACCTTGACTGAATCTTGTGAAGGCAAGTTCTTTCTTACCAGGAAACAAGTAATGGTTACATAAATAAGTAAGTAAAACCCCTGCTATCTCCAGATTCTGTTGTCATTGTAAAAATGTATGGCCTCATAACTTACAACTGAGTTGTGCAGGTGTAAGTCAGTGGAACATAACAAACACGTCTGTGGATGACACTCAAGAAATAATAGAATGCAGTTTGCCGTCTCTCAGCCGTGTTAGCTCAGCAGGACTAATAGCAATAATAAGTAGAAATAAAATTACCACCAGAACAGGCAGGTGTGACCCACTCAGAATTCACCTACTGAGTAATGAAGTATAATTTTATACAGTCACTTTTAAGACCAATTTTTCTGCTATTCAGTAAACAATCAGACACAAATTAGACCATTGTCTTGTATTTAGTGAAGACACCCTGGGTTTCTAAGCCAATGTGAAGACTTGCCCTGAGCTGCCTTTTCATGTTGTAACCTGGTCACAGCTTCTTCTAACAGTCCCATACTCCACCCTGAAGGCATTTAGACCTTCATCTAAGGTAAAAAAATAAAAAAAAAAAATAAAATTAGCAGTATTGAATGTTTTCCTTAAGCTCAACCTTACAGCAAAACATCAGGAAGATTCTACTGACCTTTCTCTATAGTTTGATGAGACACGTGACTTCAGGCATATGAAGAACAGAGTAACTCTTACTTTACCTTCCAAAACTTCACTCAAAAAATAAAGTTATACTCTACCAAACTTTATTAAATAGCATGTTACTGCTTCAGAGTTTAAGAAAAATCTATTTTATTGCATTACTTCTGTTGCCACCAACAAAATCAGAATTGTACTTTGATTTTGAGAACTGATTGAGAAAGCAGTGAATGTAAAGTTCATTGTTACTTGTACTTATACCTCCAACAGATCCAAGGAATTATGGGAAGAGAAGATCTGGTTTCAGTCTCCTACTTTCTACACTGGCACTTCTGAGCTCTTACTGGTTCTGTCTAAGTTGTTATCAGTAAAGGTTATTTACAGGTGCAAGAGTGTTTGACTCCAAGAAAACCTGCAATAACCGCTGATCACTTTGCTCACTGTAATAAACTTAACTCTTCTGACCTTAATGGTTAAGCTGCAGTATGTTACCCCTGTATCTTGATAACTACCTTGTAAAGTAATTTTCCAGGGAACTGAACCTGATCCACAACCTGTTAGCTCATCTTGCTAGTCCAAAACTGTGTTCCAAATTGGTCTTTGCACTTTAGGGATAGTAAAAAGCATACACAAAATGGTCAGAACTGGAATGTGGGCCACTGTATATAATACACAGAAGACAAAATTATTTCAGAAACAAAGGGAAATACCTTGACTTTTTAGTGTAGTCTGCGGATACAGATCATTGTATGTCTAAACTTAATAGAAAGACCTATCATCTAGGTAAACATCTTAATCTTTCTGTCTTCTTCATAGCCTCACTGCCTGCTTAGTGGATATTTTGGATGCAAGACAAAGAATCTGGGCCCTCAGTCTGAATCCTCCAACATGAAAAGCAGTCATGGATTTAATTTTGTACTACTAGAAGTAAAACTGGCAAAAAAAAAAACCCAAAACATCCTGGAAAGATGATTTTGCCATCAGGCTAGCAGAAAGGACCATCATCCTCTACCTACTTTTATCTACTAAGATAACATATGAAGGGAAATCGTTGAAAGTGATACTGTGATAGCATACATAAAAATCCATTATTGATGGGACACTGAAATTAGTCTGCAAAAAAAATTGTCATGTAGCCTGCAAATAGATTGAAGGAAATACAGTTGCATGAAATGCTAAATGTCAGAATATCAGTTTTAAGAAAGGTGTCTACTAAGGTTCTGAAAGACCCAGAAAACCCACAAGTGCTGTTATTTCATCTCCTTAACTCCTAAAGTGTGGGCTGCCTTCCTTAATGGTGGGCCAGAGCATTAATCCTTTCAATCAAAACCCTTTTCTCTTTATTTGGAAACAGTCTGGACATGGGCCAGTTGCTGCACTGACAGCTGCACATATTCACATCCTTATAACCATCTGCTGACAGCTCAGACTTGCTTAGTTTCATTCAGATCTGCATGTTGCTTTTTTGCTTATCCACAGTCTATCTTGACACAGTAATTCTTGGGATCTCTACAGATGAAAAGGTTTTCTTTCTTGTCCCTTTTTGTATGGTGCCACGTTGTTCATGTTTTGGAGATTTTTGATCAAATTCCAAATTCTTTAGCCCTCTATAGTAATATTTAATAAGAAATACTTACACCTTTCCTTTTCTATCCTTTGCTTCCCTGTTCCCTGAAAGAAGCATTAAATCAATTTTCTTCTAGCTTTTTCTTCATGATATTTGGTTTTGCTGCTGTCTTCTATCACAGATTACCTCATTGTACATAGCATCTTCCTCTTCCAATCAGAAATGAACTTCACTTACATTTTTGTACCTTTTAACTCTATCTGCTAGTTAATAGATCTAGTTTCCTGCACAATTCTCAGACCTGGGTGTTACTGGATCTCTGGCTAACTGCCCTCCTTTTCCATCTGTGTGAATATAATTAAGTCAGGTAGTGTCGATACCCACAAGGCCTTCTTTCTAGATCCCCAGTGTGGTGGATTGATAGGACTTAAAATAACATATGCTTCACATACATGCATATAGCATCGTTAGCAAAGAGAATCAAGAACTATACATATCATTGTTCTACCTTAATCTAAATTCATTCTTTCATTGATTGCTTTGGTATGTTCTTTTCAGCTTCACATGAGGCTCTAGAGTGAGAAAACACAGCATACTGCTTCACTGTGGTCCTTAAATCCTCACACTTACGCTTTGGGATGTTTTTTCTTCTCTTAAACATTTTCAGTCTGTATTTTCCTGTACTAACATAACAGTTAAAGACTAGAACCTTTATGTTGCCTTCCACTCTTACAATAAATCTGAATTGAATAAATGTGCTAGTACAAGCGAGAATTATTCCTCAACGTAAGGTACCTCCATTGCTTCCTGCACAAATACACATATGCACATACGTATGTAAAAGCTCCATCATTGCTATCACTCCAGTTCCTAATGATTTCCTTCATCAAACCTCCTTTGACATGGATCCATTCAGTTTACCAGTCAAACTGATGAACTGAAACAACTCTTTAAATGCCTAGTACTTCCTTTCTTTCCAATTTTTTGAAGAGGGATTGATACATACTAAGGAATACACTTGATTCAGCAGAAAGAATAAAACAGAAAAGAAATAGGCTTTAAGATCCTCAGAATAGTAGTGGACATGAGCTTGAAAGGAAACAAACATGAATTGTGCAATTTGAATCATACAATGAGAAAGGAAATAACAGTTTCACTTGGCTTACTTCCTGTTTAGCTGATGGTATACGAGACTGCTTTTGTTCAGGGCTTTTTATTGTCAGGAAGATATTAAAAAACAGAGGGAATGAATAAAAGAGCAGTAAAGATGAACACAGAACTGCAGTGCTGTGCTGCAGTGCTGACTAACAAGGAAAACTTTTAAAAGTGTGAAACATGTATTACTTGGTTAAACAACAGTTAAGCGGTAAAGGGCAAGATGGGTGAGGATGACAGCAGTCTATATATGCACGAAGATTACGAACATCCAGGAGCAAGAGGAGTTATTTCACAATTTTTAATATAAACCAAATGCAGCATTATAGCCCTGCAAGTTAAAAAAGAAACATAATGTTTCTTTTATGTCCCCGCACCTGGGACACAAAAATCCCATGCAGCATTACAGGCTTGGGAAGAATGATTTGAAAGCTGCCTGGCAGAGTATGAGTTGGGGCTGTTGGTCGACAGTTGACTGAACATGAGCCAGCAGTGTGCCCAGGTGGCCAAGAAGGCCAACAGCATCTTGGTTTATATCAAAACCAGCATGGCCAGCAGGACCAGGGAAGTGATTCTGCCCCTGTACTCAGCACTCACAGGCTGAACTTGAGTACTGTATTCAGTTTTGGGCCCCTCACTATAAGAAAGATATCGGAGTGCTGAAGCGTGTCCAGAGATGAGCAACGAAGCTGGTGAAGGGGCTGGAGAACAAGCCTTACGAGGAGTGGCTGACGGAACTGTGGTTGTTTAGCCTGGAGGATGTTGAGGGGAGACCTTATCACTCTCCACCACTACCTAAAAGGAGGTTGCAGAGGTGGGTGTTGGTCTCCTCTCCCAAGTGAAAGGTGGTAGGACAAGAGCGAATGGCCTCAAGCTGCATCAGGGGAAGTTTAGATCAGAAATTAATAAAAATTTCTTCATAGAAATGGTTCTCAAGCACTGGCAGAGGCTGCCCAGGGAGGTGGTTGAGTCACTATCCCTGGAGGTGTTTAAAAGGCGGGTAGGTGAGGTGTTTGGGGACATGATTTAGTAGTAGACAGATACGGTTGGAATTGATGATCTCTAAGGTCTTTTCCAACCTAATGATTCTATTATTCTATAAAAATATACCAAGTCCTTTCCCAAATGCCTATTCTGCCCATATAATCTGTGTAAATTTTAGAAGAAAGATAAGTTAAGTATTTTGCTAATTTATGGCATTGCATTTATAGCACAATATGGAAACTTAAGAAATGACCATCTGCTTTTCGCAACTGTGTCTGAAAACTTTTTTTTTGTTACAGAATAACAAACTAAACTTTGCCTAAACAGCACCTACCTATATTGTAAGGAAAATGAATTGCTTGATTGCCTAGTCAGCGGGGTTACAACTTGGTACCTCAGTATGAAATGTTTAAGCAGCTTATCATCCTTACACACGTATCCAAGTACCAGATTTTGGAAGCATTTCAAATGAAAAATAACTTCATGGGCTTAATTCTTCTCACACTCTCCACAGCAAAAGAAATTGCATGTCTCTATAGTCCTCAAGGTAATTTCTCATGATTTACAGAAACAGGAAACCTAACTGGGATGGTATGACTGCGATAATATTTTGTGGAGTTCATGCAGCAGAATCTCCATATATCACCTGGAAAATGACATTAAATTTAATTCTTTCCACTCAGACAGTGTCAAAGAATTCACTGTGACATAGTTAGAACATTATGTCAGACCTTCTACAGCTGTTCTCAACATATATCCTATTCACCCACATGAAATACCATAAAGTAGGTTTTCAGTTCTGTAAGAATACTATGTGATTATATGACAGGAAGGCACCATTTTTTCACCGTCAAAGTGTGGAATATGTTGCTACCTGTTGTCAAACAGTTCTCAATGTTCCTCTTTTACTAACCTATAGAATAAAATATCAATTAAAAATTCAATTTTAAAATGGACAAATGGTTGTATTCTGAAATTAATATTCTCACGTGGCCTACCAGTCAATAAAACTGATGTCAAGATTCTGGATTAAATCTTCAGTTACTCTACGAACAGCATAACTTAATAAGCAGCATATACTAATAACTTCTGCCTTCTTGAATGTTTTAAACAAACTACCTTCTTCTCCCAGGGGAGAATTCTGAAAAAAGAGAACCTGGCACTGAGCCAGTAAGGCATATTTTGTACTTTCTGGTACAAGAATAATTGCACATGAACTATTATATGCAAAAGAGCTTTATTTGTCTTGGTACTCCTATTTATCTAAAAGATAAAATAATGTTTATTTTTTACTACACAGTCTATGATTTATAGGCTATTATGACTGTACTACATGTTTTACACCCACGTAAATAACAATTCTTTTTCAAAAGACAAGGCTGTAGCACCAGCACGTACTTGAATAGGGAAGGAATTATTATAAACGGTAGCAACTTTTTAGCTAAGTCAAAAACATCTGAAAGAATTAATCCTAAATATATTGTATAATTTTATGAGCATACATGCTCATTTTGGTTATCAGCACCTTTTCATGTTGTCAATACAGCGACTTCACTGGCTAACTTTACACTTAGCCTCAGAAAGTTAAGGTGATTCCTGTTTATAGACAGAGGTAAAGCAATCATAGTTCGGTGTTGACAACGTGTTTTTGTATTATGTAAACAAAACCTTCTTATTTTTAACCAGCTTACAGCCTTGAAGCTATGAGAGATTAGGCATTATGACCTCCTCAAACTTCTGCCTGTAGTGTAGGCTGGTATTCATACCATGACCATGGTTTGGACACTTTGAACAGAAAGAGTTCTCTTAATAGCATAAACTCCACTGCTTTTCCTAAGTGCCATTTGTCTCTAATCTATGTGACAGCAAGTATCTCTTCCAGTGAAAAAGTGACAGAGAAGATGCTGGTAGCATAAGGTAGCTAATTGTTATTCTGAAGGAAGTGAGAAACCTAGCAAAATAACTTCCTTTTTCTCTCAGCAGTTCCACCATTAGCACTTAGCTCAGCCACTTCTTCCAGGGAAAAGTATAACTCTAGAAGAAAAAGATTATACCACAGAGAATTCCCAGCACTTATCACCAGTATATTTACGTAAAAGCCAATTTATTGGACATGCTTGAATTTTTCAGGTTCTCTAAATGTGTTGTCTCAGATACGCCCCTTGACTGCTGAAGTCAGCAGTAAAAAACTGACATGTAAAAAGACAAAGAACTTGAAAAGTGTAGTGTGCTATTAAAAAAGCAAAACAACCCACAACAACCCACCCATCCAACAACAGCGTGTGGCAAAGAAGAAATTCAGCAGAATTGTGACAAGGTAGTAACAGTCCTGGCAGCACTTTTAGACTGTGGCACACGGAAAATATTAAATACACCGAATGAATGTGCAATGGGTCTGTAGACCTACACATATGTGAAAAAGCTAGTGTGATAGCAGGGTACAAGATGTAAAACTTTAAAGCATATGCAGTTTGATCTTTTGAAAGCAATGGAAAAATATCCTTTTTCTTCACTGGTCTGAAAGAAGCAGCCTCTGCACTTATGAATTTCAACTAACATAATCCATGAAGGATGAAAAATAAAGGCAGGAAAGAACTCCCTGTTATCTGTTCATAATGCTTAAAAATGTTGCATGATTCTCATTCTTAGAACAAATAATATTCTGGCTTCACAGCAAAGAACAATAATGAGCTATTTTTCTCAAGCTATTTTGGGGATGTTGACTAACATGCCCATATTTCTCTACATTCTCTTGCTGCTTCTTAACTCACTGTTGCCTCTGTTTTGCAAGATCACTACCTCAGGGCAGGGCTTATGTCTGCTTGCACTGTGCCTAGCACAGTGAGAATCTGGTTCATGACTGGGCTTCCTTAGAATAATGCAGATACAGTTCTTGGTATCCCTAGTTTTACTGCGCTGGATTTCCAACACCATTAATACAGAAATGTGAGATCAGAGTATGGAGATAAAATGAGATAAAGTGACAGCAAACAGTATGAACTAGAGGACTAAAAACAAGCTCAGCAGATGAAAAGGAGGAAGAATGTTAGAATATGACTAAAAAAAATATCAACTGAAGTAGCATGAACTTGACCAACCTCAAAATTGTAAATCTCACGCTCTCACAAAAAGGCATTTTCTGATAACGAGCTAAGCATATAGGAATATGGCATCTACACAATAGGAATGACATCTACATACCATTGCAAAATTATCCTTTACTACTGCTTTTCTATTTTTGAAAGACCCATAAAATATAGCTTTAAATAACGCCCAACATAAATTCAGAGCAGAACACTGCAGGTAGAGCCTATTAGGTTACTGAAATACAGAACTGGCATTACGGGATTATATAAATAGCATAGCTGTGCCATTGAATAAAAAGCTGCGATGAGGGCTACTTAATTTACAGATGTTGTCATCACCTTCACTAACCTTCCTCTTCTGTAATGCCACATGTGACGGATCAATGTTCTATATTATAGTAAAAGATCAAAAAGCTGCATGTTCTGGTTCAGCATCCAACCATAAGTCTCTCAACTCTATTATCACTTCTAATAATGAAATTACATACAAATTGTCTTTTAGTGCTTGAGCATGTGAAATTGTCATCATTTTAAATCTCCAGCAAAAAAAGGGTTCTGTAGCTGTTCAGCTATGTGAGAAGACTAGTTCCTATAAAAAAGGAAAGGGGAAATTACACTATAGTTCTGCAGGCTAATGAAGTCAACCAGGAAAAAGCAGTAGATTTTAGGTTATCCCTTTGGATAATTCTTCCTGTGTGCCTTAATCTCACTGTTCTCCCCAGAGACACTTTATCCCTGCATGTCAAGTAGAAAACATTCAGATTGTCACTCAGCTCTCAGTTATTAAGGGTAATCCAAATAAAGTAAAGCATGGAAAAACGCAAAGCCCACAGTGACTATCCAGTCAAGACAAGTGTGTGCCACTAGTGACTGTGAAGTATAAACTGAGATGGCACATTCATACCACTGCTGTACATTTGAAGCATCCCTTCACTGAGACCTATGCAGTCCACAAAGCAGGTAAGTAGGACTGAACTATTTTGTCTGTTCATAAGTTTCATTTTCAGCACTTGTGGTAGAAAAACATTAACAGGAATGGCATGTTCCATTTTATTTAAAAGGTCAACTGTCATCAATTTTCATAGCACAGAACAACAAAGAGTTCCTGCAATGGATAAATATCAGAAATGCTTTTTCACTTTCATAAATGGCCCTTTGGGAGTGTATAAAACAACAGTGCTTCAGAGATTATGCTAAACACAAAAATCACATAAATAGAAGAGGAACAAAAATATAACAAAGAGGAAGTTTCTCTCTGAGTTGTCATGCCATCTTTATTTTCTACAGTGTCCACAAATACAGATGAAGAAAAGTTGGTTTGGATTGGGTTTGGGTATTTTTTTCCCCAAAAGTACTTGGGGGCAGGGTAGAAAAGAACAGAAAAAAATCTATGCAGAGCTACAGCTACCCTCAGCCAGGAGCTTAACTGCAGTGCACACATGAATTTTTATCTCACGCAAGACACTTGGAGGAGCAAGACTCCAGGCTGGAGCTGGGCAGAGAGCGCAGGTCCCCATTGGTTGCCTACATAGGCAGCAGAAGAGACAGAGCCCTCCAAGGAATCACACCTGACCCACCTTCTGCTCCCTTATCTGCAAATGGGGCAGTCTAGACTCTTTTACGTACATTGAGTCTTTGTAGTTTCAACCCATCTCCTCTCCATTTACAAATTGTCAGGAAAACTGCTGCGGCGTAGCTTCAAGAGAGGTGAAAAGCTATTTTGGCTCATTTCTGTTCAGAGATTCTCAGCTCTTTTATTCACAGATGAACATCTCTCAGTTTCTCAGCAGCTCATATTCCCAGGTATCAGTCTGACTTTGACTGAGTGGCCAGTGCTTCCACAGCACTCACCACCTAGAAGTATTTTAACGAAGACACTTATTATCAAAGCCAGTCAAAAAGTCATCAGCCACATCTGAAAGTGTCAGGCTATGATCTAGAAAGAGTCTTACTTCTCACTACATCTGTATGACTTGATAGAAGGTCACACCATAGATAAATAGCATATGTGAATAAATCTGTCACCCTATTGACACTTACATCAACACCTTTGAAAAACAAAAAAACAAATACAAAGAAACAATATCCTCCCCTGTCCAGACTCCTTCCCTCCAAAATGATGAGGCTGGAAAAAACAACCTACTCTCTAAGCTGACAACAACATACAATTCTTGTTATTTTGCTGCTTGAAAAGCCCCTTCCCTCCTCTGCCTTGGCACAAACCAGCAAATTCTTTTAAGTGCACCAATTTTCTAGAAAATGTTTAAGTTCACTGCATTTTTTTTTGTTATGCTTCACTCATTCTGTACTGCTCCAGAAAACAATAATGCAAATATTCACTTTTATGCACTTGGTCCATGTTTGAAAATTGAATCCAAGTGGCCTTTTTCTCTTAAAATAGTTAAAAACAAAGAGGCAAGAGAACTGGAAGGCTATGACTGTGAGCTCTAACAAACTACATGCTCTTGGTTCACTCCTTTAACTCTTTTTATTCATTTTACCAGACAGAAAATGCAGATTAGAACTTACGCTTTCCTTAACCATACATTATAAATAACAATAACTTTCAGGGCACCTTACAAGTTCCAAGCATAATTTTAGAGAAGCGCTATTAAGCCTTCATATCTTAGTAAGGTTTCAGGGGGAAAAACAAAACCAAACAAATAAACAAACAAACAAAAAAAAAAAAAAAAAAAAGAGCTGAACTCAACAAACTGTCCCTCTCTTTAACTATACCTAAATTTAAAGACAATGGAATTGCAAAAGGAGCTTTGATTTGGATCCAAAGGAAAACAGTGAAATCAACTATCAAACAACATTTCACATGAACTACACATTTTTTTTTTTTTTTCCACTTCTGCTTTATTTGTAGTGGTTTTCTGATTTTTTTAAATTTCTTTTATAAGAAAAATGAAGGATTAGTGGCTGAAGCTTTATGTCATCATGATACTTTTGAGGAGATTGACACTTGCTTCAGAATACTGGTAAAATGAAATTAAAAAAAAAAAAAAAATCAAACCCCCCCCAACAATAGCAGCAACAACAACAACAAAAAAAAACACATCCAATACCATACCCTAGATGTCTGATAGCTATGCAATAAAAACAAACCAAAAAAATCAACGCAATTTTGAAGTTCTACTTTAAATGCACCCCTTTTTGCCTACTTGTACCTATATAGGTTCTAGTTACATGACTCTAAACAGTTTTTCAAATATTCAGTCTAATAGTAGACACTTTTTCCTAATTTTAAGTGTTCATACATTGAGTAATTTAAAACAGCTCTGTAGTATTATTTTTATGCCCAAACATATTCCATTGAAGTAATTTATATGGAAAACACAGAGTAAGGCGTTTCACAAAACATATTACCAAGCAATCGTGAACATTTTCCCTTTAGTGAACAATACATATGCTCTGCTGATGGACAGAAAAAAATTGTATATGGTTCAGTCCACAATGTGATTACATGCTAAGCACCTCCCAAGAGGCACTCAGGATTACTCAGGATTGAATCCAAGATGATTAAAATTCATATTATGGAGAAGACCTGCATTAAAAAAAGAAAAAAAGCAGCAAAAAACCTCAGTCACCTCTGACTCCTATTAGTGTAAAACTAATGGATATCCTCCAGAGATTTCTCCAGAGTGAAACAAGAAACAGGTCCCTGCTGCCTTAAAGACAATAAATTCCTTTTTTATTTAAGAAACAAACAAAAAAACCTTCTGCCAATAAGTGGATTTCAAGGCTGCAAGAAGGAAGGATTCGATATACCTCAGGTATGGGTCTGAAGTCTCATTAAACAAAAACACTGAAAAATTATCTTAAGTGAAAAACATCTAACTGAGGTAAATTGGAATTCTATACACTATTTAAAATGAACACGATTTTACCCTCCCTGATTGTGTAATTGAAGTGTCAAAATGCACACTCAGGAGGACAAGAGCTAACGCTGATCATGGATTTAACACTGATATTTCATGACTTCTGAATGATTTGCCATGTAATCCTAGTATTCTCGGAATGCTGCCTTCCAAATGGAGTTGCTTAGGCTTTGTAAAACTGAACAGTGGACGGGAGAAAAAAAATCACTATTGCAGCTCCATTTGCCTGACTGTTTCTGAAGCATTTTTATCTCACAGCTCTTAAAATTGGGAGGAAGGTTCCTCGTTGCTGGATGTGCAGTTTCACTGGCATCCTGCAAAGCATCCTCAACCTAAGGCAGAGCAGGACTGACCTCCCCAGGAGCAAAGCACCCTGCTGAATACAAGGCAGAGTCTGGCTGCTGCTTCCACTTTGCTTGATGAGTATGAGTTATGCCAGCTCTTTGCCATAGTTTCATCACCAAGGGGAAAGAAATAAAAAACAAAACAAAAAAAAAACCCAAAAAACCCACCAAAAATACACCCACCAACCTTCCTATGCAAGTCTTGTTCTCAGTCCCTAACTGCCTGCAAAGGATTTTAAACAAGAACAGCAATATTTTTAAGGGGACATGAGGGGAAGGAAAGCAACTGCTGCTCACTTCAGAGTGGTGCTACGCATATTATGTTAACGTACAGAAGGAAAAAAAAAAAACCACTTTTTCACCTCTTTGCTCCCCTAAGTGAGAATGGGACTTTGGTCACGATTGCGTCCCAGGAACCACATGGTAAAAGCCTCTCCGGTGAGAAGGTTAGGAATTGGGCAGGTCTTATCTTTTAAGATGTTCAGCAACGGCTTTATTTTCAGGAAGATGGGTTTCCCTTTTGCAAGTGCAAATTTTTATCTGCTTCTCCTACAAAATGAATTGCTTATACAAATGTGAGTTCCTGAGCCAACAATTCATACTGCTGATACAAAAGCAGGCTGGGCACAGACTGTTGTTTCAGGGAGTAAAATAAAAAAGGTTTGCCTTTCAGAAGATATTGCTTATGAATGCTAGGACTCCTGTAAAGGACAGGAAAGAGCAGACTCTGAAGCTAAAAATAACCACGTACATGCAAATATCATGTACTCTAGCGCTACCACAGCATTTTTGGCCATAATGTAGCAATCGAATGAATATGAGAATTGCTACAGCTCAAAAGCAGTCTTCAGCTGAGTATTTAAAACACTTCTTTTCTAGGAGAGAAATTCCAATTTGTAAACCACACTTCCCTTTTTAACAGTGAGGAAGAATGCCAAATATACCATTTTCTAAAGGCACAACTGAAGCTCCAACCTGAGAACAATTTTGCAGCTGCATGGCATCAGAATGGAAACTGCTACATAACCTAAAACTTCACAAAAACTTTTAGGGCGGCTGTAATAAGAGACAATATTTCTGGGTTTAGCACATTTTTCTTAAAGTCTCAATTGTGCAAAACACCAGCCTTGGTTCAGAAAAGCAGCTAAAGACAACAATTGCTGTAATCATGACAGCAGTTCTCCATTTAACTTGATTATTCAGTTGGCATGATTAAATTCTAAGCACTTAACTGTGTTAACACAAACATCAAGGTTTTTGTCTCAGTAGGACGAATTAAGTAAGCTGAAATTCACTGCACTCATATATTTGAAGCAGTGGATTTCAGTTTGCTTCATCTTTTTGTCTGTAAGCATGCCATTTTGCCAAAAGCTGTCACTCCCTTGTTTTCTACGCCTTTGCTATATTTTAATAAGAAACTCTATTTATTGATTCTGATACGACATAGAAAAATGGGATTTTCTTTCAATAAGATGATTACACATAAATGTTACACAGAAACACAAGAGGGTTTTTTCTTTTCCTTCATAATTGCTGAAGGAAGCGTACTGCCCACCAGCACAAGGCAGTGAATGAGCTAGGGCCTGAATTCACAGCTGTGCTCAGTGTGTTCCACGTGCAGCAATGGGCGCTTGAAACAAGCCATTTGGGATACCCTGATGTAAGGGCTTGTTCTGAACTGGCCTGGCACCCATCCCAGAGAAGGTAAAGCACAGGGCTGTGCATTGCATGGAAGGCAATGAAGCCCCCAAGGTACCAATCTGACAGGCAGGCAACGTCAAAGCAAAGCAGTAATACAGACATGCCCTCCTTTTTACTTGTCACACCCCCAGACGCCTGATTCTTTCTCTCTTGCCTTCAGTAATGCTGATCTTTAGGGAGCAAACAACACAGAAACTGTTTTCTGGGACTAGCTGTTAGGTCTTACAAAAGAATATTCGCCATTCTATTTCTCTATTCCTATGTAAAATATACATCTAATATTAGTAATAAAATATTGTATCAATGGTGGTAAAACACTTTCATTATCATACTGTACTTTAAAGAACCATACCTAATATGTAGATCTCTTAAAGCAAATTGTAAGAGGAAACAAGAATGTATCGTGTCGCTGTTTTGAAGTGCTAAATGTTTTTCTTTTTCAAACTATGAAGCTTTGTCCCATGCTGGCTGATGGGACAACCATGCTGAAAGAATTGCATTTTTCAGGTTGCACCATATAAACATGCATATAAACAGGCAAGCATTTGCACCCTCCAAAGTTTGTTTAAATCCCATACCTTTCCTACATAGAGTGGGTCTGTACCCATGTATTCCTCCAGCACAAAGAATTGATTCCACACCCAGCTGCGTTTGGTTCTCGTCCTCCCCGATTGAAAGTAGGGCTTTGACCTGGACCTTGAGAGCTCTGCTTGATTGATTCCAGAAAGACACAGGAAAAGAGCTAGTATCTGCAGGAAATGGCAGAACTCCACTTTGCCCAACTTCATTTTTTTTTTCCCCCGTGAAAGAAAAAACCTTGATGAGAGCAGGCACAATTCCAGTTGTCTCGGTAGCTCTAGCCTCCGGCAGGGTGTCAGCTGGCAGTCCAGAGATAATAATGTGTGGAGTGGTCAATTGGAAGAAGTCACCACTGCTGAACGGCCATCACCAGAGAAATGCTGAAATAGGTACCTATGCAGGAAAAAGACAAGAAATGTATTTTCAGAACTACTTTTTTTAATATAAGAATGAAAATTCTTTGCAGCTTTCACATACGCATCAAAAGTGTTTATTTATGATTTTTCTCATCATCAGCACAGTTGAGTTTCCACAATAAGTCTCTAAGATGCATTACTACTGCCAACACATCTGTATTTATAGCTATAAAGTTTTCTTGTGACTGTTCTCTTAATGCATCAGTTTCCCCAGTACAAAGGCTGATTTTTTTTTTCTCTTTAAAATAATCAAAGTAAATGTGGTTATTTACTGTTATTTGGTTTGATTTTTCCTCCTCTGTCTGCTACAGTTTGCTTTACTTGCCATTACCATGATATAATTACAAACCAGCTAAAGGCAGAAAGTTATATTAATAGCAAGGACGTATGCTAACTTAACTCTCTTCCATATAACTGAGAAGTAAAACGAAGTTTAAGATGAATTGAACAATTTGATTGATTTTTAGTCACAGTATACCAGATGTTATGATTTTTTCTGACTTGAATCTGACCTGCTAAAAAGCCCTCAGTCTCCTCACTCATTTTTACTACATTTCTAAAGCAAATGTCACAAACATTAAGAAGCGTGTTAGACTAGCTTATATATGTATACACAAAAATGTTCCAAAAGACCAGAGGATAATGTGATTTCCTCTTTTTTTTTTAATTTAAAAATCTCGACCATTTAATAACTGGCAGAACTCACTAATAAATAATCATCTGAAAAAAAAAATTAAAATAAAAACAAACCTTCAATACCTAAACAAGTCTTTTTTTCTGTCTTCTACACTGTTAGCCTTCTCTGGCCAAGTAAAAATGTACACTTAGTATGATGTTTTGAAAAGTATAAGTTGTGTCAGTCAGAACCAAACATAGCTCTGCCTTTCAGGGGAATCACCTACATTAACCTGAGGTAAACAATGCTCTCTCTGAAATAAGCATCCTCTTGGTCTCAGTAAGCAATAAGGCAGAGAGAAATATTTAAGAAGTGCCAAACACATGAGGATAAAATTAAAACAGATAACAAGGCATTCATTTGAAGTCAACCGTTGCTACTTAGGAAGCCATGGAAGAAAGAAGATTTCATCCTTTCCACGTTTAATTAATCTAAAAAGGCTAGACATTAAATCACATACACATGAAATGCTCTAAATACATTACCATTACATCCCTACACACTACTATCAAAACTGAGTGAAATGTGATCTCTGCTATCTGTTTTCACTATGTCAAGTTCTTCTAGCTGCAGAACTCCCATGCATCGTGCTGCCAAAGGTACCTAGAGGGCAGAAACATGAAACAAGTAAAAAGCTCCTCTGATTACAGACTGTATTTAAAGCCTTTTTATAGTAATCCCTTCTGTGGTACTGCCCTGCACCAGAAAGGCTTTGCTTAGAGGCTGGTGGGATAAACCACAAACCCACTGAGCGTGTTTGCTAAGCAGCAGCAATTTGAAAGCCTCCATATGTGAGAATTCGGTCTCTCCCCCCAGGAAAAAAAAAAAAAAAAAAAAAAGAATAGGCAATGTCTTACCTAAAGACCTAAATTTTGAAAATGTGATGCTGCAGTTACAAAAAAAGTCTCTCCAACATGGACTCTCTTTTCATGTCCGAATTAACACTCGGGTTAATCTCGCTAGCAGAGCATAATTTAAAATGATTAATTCCAACTAGTCATAGCTCAATTTTGATCTGACTCTATGGGTAAATCATGACCATATGACATAGTAATTACTGTGAGGGCTGCTGTGGGTAGCTGTGCTTCCTTGGTGATATGTTCACTTCCTACTGCTCAGTTCAAATAAAATAAGCATCGTTTGTAGCAGAGGTCATTTACATATCCTTTGCCTTCCCCCTCTAAGTTACATCAAGTTAAAGACACCTAATATTGATAAACTGTCAGTTTATTTCAAGGAAGTAGTGGATTGTTATTTATCCGAGAGAAAAATATGAAACAGATTTTCTTAAGCAATGGCGGTAAAACACTTATAATATGTTAGTCTTTCCACTAAGCAGTTTGAAATGTCTTGTTCTTGCTCTGAACAGACATTTCAAACTTAGGATTGCTCTAACCTTTATCTGTAGTAGTGTTCTCTTATATCCTTTCTTTTACACCTGCAGGAAAGTATGAAAGCCACCATATGGAGTGCTATGGTCCTCAGCCACACACCACAGCACAGAACTGAAAAACACACCCAAAATACCAACTGAAAAACAGCCCATATGCTAGACAGCACAATCTGATGAAAATCAGAATACTCACACCCCCTAGGAAAAAAAAAAATTGTTGTCATTTACTCATTCTCAAATACTTTCACCACACAGTCTCCAAAATTCCAATTATTTTTATTCAGCTGTGTGGCAACACTTTCTGCTCTGAAACACTCTTCACTCCCTTCCTCCTCTTCTTCATGAAAAATCTTTACATTCCTCTTAGAGCCCTCCCTTTTTTTTAGGTTTTTATTTATAGTTGTTTCAGCACGCCACCTTTTGAGTGTGCTGAAAAGCAAAAGTAAAAGCATCTGATATTTAAAAACATTTTCTGTTTTAGGAACTTATTTATTAAACCACATTTCACCACCTTTTTTACTGAGATATACATATATATTTACATGGAATTGTTATGGTTATATGTTAAAAAAATAAACTATTGTATTTCTGTCTAAGCCTAACTAGCATTTCAACATCACCTGTTCTGCGAAGTCCACAAGTATCAAAGTCCACACCTCCACATAAGCAACATTACATCATTCATAAAGCTGAAAACTAAAAGGTGCTGTTGGGTTTTTTTTCCTCATCAAGGCGTATCTTCAGTGTTCAGGGTTGCACTTGCAGCAGTGGAAATGACTAACACTGACAGCAAAAGAGGGAAAGCAGCACTCCAATTCCAATGCCTCCTCTGTTGTCTGGATTTACAGGTTCGAGTGTGAAGAGAACGAAAATCTGACCCGTAACTGTTTTTTGTCTTTGGTGTTTAAAGGTGCTTTTATAACGTAGTATCACATTCTGCACAAAGAGGACTCCGAAGCAGAACTGAGAAATATTTGCATGTGCAATTGATGTAATTAATTGCCATAGGACATAAGTGTACCTTTACATCTTCTTTATGGATCTCCAAAATGCTATTCCCCTCCCCAAACAGGGACAAATGCAATCTTGTCTCCTCACTTACACTTTGCCTACATAAAAACTAATCTAGGCTTAAAAAATAAAATTAATTTGTCTGCTAGTATATTTAAAGGACTAGGCTTCACCTTGCACACTTAAGCCTGTATTCCCTTTTTACTTTGTCTAAAGCCCTAACAACCACAAACATGAAAAATATGAAGTATAACAACTGGTGCATAATTCAAAGACTATGTTATGTGATCTGGACTGTACCCATAGTACGTCTTACCAAAGCAATCTGTGTGAACAGCTACAAAAATTAAAAAAAAAATAAAAAAAAAACATAAAAAATATCTACTGAAAATCTACTCTCTCATGCTTGTGTTCTTAAATAGCTGGTTGATATATAAAACATCAAACTGAAGAATATACATCTGAAAAAATAATAACCTCCTTATTCAATATATACCATAAAACTTACATTTTCTTCCATCTGCTGCATAAAAATTGAACTATATTTAAGCCACAGTTGAGTAGCAGAAATGTTCTGGTGAACACTGCTAATCTGAAAAATGTTACTACTCTACTTTGCCAAAACAATCTGCTAGTGTCAAAAAGACACTATTATGCACAGTCTCCGAGGGGCAATCTTGATTTGTTGAAAACATTCAGATCATAAATCCTCAGCTTTAAGGAATAGTTCCACTCACTGCAAGCAATTAAGGGTAATTTACACCCACTGAAAATCTCTCTGAATATTTTGCTTCACTCCATAATTTCTGAAACAACGCATCAAGACTACTCCTCACTGTTTCTGTGTTGCAGTGAGTACCAGTTGATATGGACGAAACATGTCTTCAGTCTCCTAGACACCCTCATGGAAACTATCTTTCCCTACCCTTGAGATTTCCCCAGTCTTACAGAGTCATTCGCTGAAGGCTTTTATGATCATATTCATACCACCTAACCTTTGCAGCTAAAGTGCAAATTCCTACAGATTTCCACTCACACATTGCTACCGGGGTCACAACGCCAGCTTAATCTATGAACTACATCTCTTCCTTATCAACCCCTTAAAACCAACTGGGAATTTTGTCCTTCACTCTTTTCCATTATTAAACTCTACCAGTCTGGATTGCATTTATCTACTTGGAAGCCTTGTTGTCAGCTCAGGGCATCTATTTAAGGTGCAATTAAAGGGTTTTCCACTCCTATTGCCTTCCCTCTACCCCACTCCATTGTTCTCCTCTCATCAGATCACTTCAGTTCTTGATACCATTGCAAAACCTGGATCTCACTTCTCTGAAAGTGCAGCCCAAACAACACCTGCCAGTAGATTTTCGTTTGGCTTGGTCAATAGGACACAGTTATCCCATGTTTGGGATGTTTTTTCTCTACTTTAGCCATTCAATAAAAGAAGACCCTGCACCTTGAGATAATTCTAAGGGCAACTGTTGCCACTGGATCTTGAACCCTGATCCCTTAAACACAGTGGAATCAGAAGGTGAGCCCCCTCACCCACTGATAGCTGAACTATCCTCACTGAAATATTTATGCTTTGACATTCAATTTTACAATGCCCATCGGAAATGCTGCCACTTTTTCTGGCAGAGAAAATTCCTCTTTGTTATGAGCCTTCAGCTCCTCAATGTCACACATTCTAAGTATCACGGGAGACTTTCAGAGGCACAGGAACTCTGTGATCCTTGAGACAAAGGTTTAGAGAAGATAACATTTCTAATTACGGTGTAGATTGCAATGTTTGATTATCGCTATTTTCAGGGAGAGAAAAAAGAAAAAAAAGAAAAAAAGAAGGAAGGTGTGGAGCAAGCGAGGTGGGGACCCTTCCTTGAAATGAAGCTCTGCAAGTCAAGGTAGTACTATGAAACCTATTGATTCCCTGTGCCAGATGACATTACAACTACAGACCACAACCTCCTGCCACTAACTGGCCTAAATATTCACATGGGGGATCCATAAATGAAATGCACAACCTGCAGTCTGCATCTGGTTATCAAGCCAAAAAATACCACTGCTCCAAACATATGGAGCTGTTACACTAAACTGTCCCAAATACCCTCCAACTCAGGTGAAAGGACCTGATGAGAAAACAGAAAAACACTAGGCACACTTCAATAAATTATATGGCTTCAGAAAAAAATGTCAAGAAAACCATGCAACAGCTCTTGGTCTTCCACACTGCTCTGCAGTTGATCATAAGATTGTATGTGGCGAGAGTGCTAAATTGTTTGGGTTGCTGGTAGGTTTCTTTTTTCCCCCACCAAGAAAAAATAATAAAAGAAAGATATTTTCTTTTTAATATCATTTCCTCTACGTGAAACGAGCTTTCTTGTTTTTTCACCTCACTACAGTACATTTTATAGATCTAAGTTGCTGGAAAGGATTATGCTAATTTGATCAGTTATTGACAGGAAACCCTAGCAGTATTTGTATATCTGTAACCAATCAGTCAAATATTTAAATTTCCACAAGCTCGATTTCTGCAGCCTCTTTTAAGCTTAGGAATTTCACATAATACCTAGGTATGACTTTCTTGCAGAACCCTTGAATTCCCAGAGGAGGCACTCCTGCATTACTGCTTAGAGTTAAGCCCGGTTTGACAGGAGGAACACAAGTAACCATCATCTATTTTATGCACCCTTCCTCAGCTAGGATGTAATGATTTTTTATTGCCGTGAGAAAACAATACCCAATAGTAGAATGAAAGCATACATGGGGGGGGGGGGGGACTAGTGCATGATAAACTAAAGGAAACTGAATGGCTCGGGAAAGGCCTTCACTATGTGCTGAGAAGATATTAAAACCAACAGCCAAAGTCATACACAGAGAATTTCTAGCCAACCTGTAATTAAAACCAACTCTCAAGTAGTTTATTAATCTGCCAACTGTTTCAAGTTGAAAATATTTTCTACTGCCATTGGAGTCAGCTCTTGACTTGAAGACATCTGAGAAAAGGCTTAGCCAGGTTTATAGCAAAGTAGGACTTTAAGATAGAGTAGAACAACCTAAGGTCTTGCATTAACAATTATTTTTTTCAGTCACGTCTCTAACTGCTGAAGAAACATAGAAAAATATGAACACAACTTGCACACATGTAGAGTTATACATGAAAAGGATAGGCGAAAATCTGCATGAATGCTATATCCATTCTTCTCACCAGATAATGCATAGATAATCTGCAGTTATACAAATGTGTTACAATTACCCTTTTCTAAGGAATGACAAGAATACTTTGCTATTAAATTAATAACAAATAATCAAGAGTGCTTTGTTATTAATTCAATAAAAGTAGACTTAAGAGAGTTTTGTGGCTGTCATCCGACTCCTTAACACAATTCTAATGACCTACATCAGCCTTTAATTACAGTAAAGTCTCCCATTACAGGGGTGAAATGCCCTCTGATTAAAACTGCAATCGTTAATGGCTTTTTGCAAGAAAACAGTCTACATTACTGACGTTTGGGTTTTTATTCACATTAACTGACAGGCACTTCTAACATGCAGTGGTAGCTCAGATTATTACCTTTGATATTTCCCTAACAGATTAAAAGCTACCTGTAGTATATAAGTACTCAAATCTAAGATATTTAACATACTTAACGTTAGTTGTCAGTCAGCTTTTAGCTCCTTTGCTCTTCTGCCCTTGCTGTGGATTTTATTGCAATTGTTAGCCTTAGCCTTTCTTCATGACCCTAAAAAAAGACGTGTGTCTAGATTAGATCCCCCGGCAGCTGCAGGCTAGAGAGTTAGAAAAGTGTGTGCAAGGAGTTTAAATAGGATGTCACATTTGTTCCCTAGATAGTTCTTATGGATTTTTTAGAGGGTTTTTTGTTGTTTTTTCCCCCCAAAGATGATAACACACCCGCTGCACTGAACTAGCTTTAATGAGGCACAGTCAAATTATTTCTTAACATCCTCGCTCGACTTTGGCATCTTTAAAACTGTTATGATACTGCTAAGAGGAAACCAGCATCATTCCCCAAATGATCTTTATCTGCTGACCTGTTGTGCCTTCAGAAGCTATATTCTAAGTAAACTTAATTTACTTATGCAACTTTCACGCTGTTAATCTAACTTGCCCATTTGAATGGCTCTTCATCTGAGATCATGCAGACCTTTCTTTTTCATAAACAGAGTAAGTATCTAACTTTCGCCAGTAACAATTCACTGCAAAGTTCAAATAAAGTAACATAGGAACAAATGGTAAATATAATAAGGGTAGAGCAGTAAAGTCAGACATCACTGCCAAGGAGATACTGTTTCAGAAACTGGCATTCTTAAAGAGTTTCGTTCCTGTATTAATTTACTTCTTTGTCTTGGAAAAGCAATTTATTTTCTGCAAAGCTGTACAATCACCCGTGTTTCAGCTGAAAAATGGCAAGGCAGTATGTCTTGTTAGAGAGACTATGAAGTATGTACTGCCTTTTCAAGTCTGCGTTAAGTTGAGAAGTTATCTATCGGAACACAAGATTTTATCTCTGCAATGGGAAAAGATTAAAGTATCAACATTTCAGTTCCCAGATTCAGAATGCCTCACTAGTGTCCACCTCCCGTCCCTCCCTGAATCCTCCAACTTGTCAGGGAAGGCATCATTTGCGGAGTCCTGGCTCACCTGAACCACCTCACCTTTTGAAAAAGATGGAGTATAAATGCTAAATCTTATCTCAAAGAGGGATTTTTTTCCCCCCTCCATTTAGCAACTAGAAGTCTGAGGATCCAGATCACAAACAACCTGCTACCAGCGCACACCGCCTATCACAGGAAAGCAGGACATGCCTGTGCGTGGATATACGGATAGATGGGGGGACGGGGTGGAGGGGGAAGGGTCGAACAGCCAAGGACTGCAGGGCGAGCCCTACCAGCTGAATACTAATCAAAGAACTAAGCTCCCGTCACTTCAACATTTGCAAACTCTAGAACATCCTCGACATTAAAAGGGGAAAGCTCTGGGAAATAACTCGGCGAATTTCCCGGCCTCAGTAATCTTTTGCTCTGTAGCTTCGGCGCCGAACTCCCAAAATCAAAGCAAAGCAGCAGTTTTGGTTTAGCAGAAAGGACTGAGGTAGCCAGGACTTAGTGCTGCCGGTATTTTGCACAAGTCTGTGGTCCTCCCTTCCTCCACCCCACCTCCAAAGATCAGAGAGGTGCTATTGTTCTCCTATTATCCAGACGGCACACAGACGCGCGCAGCACCGGCGCTGCTGCTCCCCACGGTCCCCCCGCGGTACCTGGTGCCGGTGCCCCCGCTCCCAGCAGCGCTCCCCGGGCCGCCGCCGCCCCGGGTGAGTCCGCAGAGCCGCAGCCCGAGCGCAAGGGAGGGGAGACGAACCGCACACAGCCCTTCCCCGCAACTATTCCCACCTCTCTCGACCCAGACCGGGGAGGGAAAGCGAGGCACAGGTGGAGCACTCACCTGCTCTTCTCCCTCGGCTGCCCAGCGCTGTGTTTTAATCCCCAGAGCCGGCGGTGCGAGGTGCCGAGGGGCCGGTGCCAGGCGGGGGCCGGAGCGCCCGCCCGGCATGGGGGCAGCTCGGAGCGCCGCTCCGCTCCTCCTCCGCGGCACCGCCGGGCACCGAGGGGAGCGCTGGGTGCCGCTGCCAAAGCCCAGCTCCGACTGGGTGCGGAGAGCGGCTGCGGGAGGAGGAGGAAGAGGAGGGAGGGATGGAGGGAGGGAAGAAGGCAGAGGAGGTGGAGATGCTTCTCCGGGATATCACCGCGCGGTGGCCGGAGCAGGCTGCCGGCTCCGTCCGAGGGCGCGGGGAGGAGGCGCCGGGCTCTTTGTAGCTCCCGAAGCCCCAGCAGCGGCTGTTGAAAAGGGATCCAGGGAGCGAGCAGCCTGCCCGGCCCCGCTCCCCCCCCCCGCCTCGCATCCTCCTCCTCCTTGACAGGATATACAGATGGAGTCCTTTGGATCAAAATCAGGAGCCGGGCTAGGGGGTGGGGCGGGAGACAATCTATCTCCCGATTTGCATTTGAAACGCGGAGATGAGGGAGAGAGTTTTAAGATTTTTTTTTTTACCACTACCACCCCCCAACTTGTCTTAGAAGGTGCGACCAATTGAGTTCCCGCGGCGTGGAGGCAAAGTCGCAAAACTAATCTGAACTTGCGGGGTCTGTTTTGCCTTTTAAGTCTCCCCAGCCTGCCCGGGTCCCACGTGCAACATCCACATCTCCTGCCCTGCGGTGGGGATGCTGGCGTCCCCTCTCCAGGTCCCGGGTCCCCCTCTCCAGGTCCCCAGGTCCCCCCCCCAGGTCCCCTTTCCAGGTCTCGGGTCCTCCAGGTCCCGGTTCCCCCCTCTCCAGGTCCCGGTTCCCCCCTCTCCAGGTCCCGTGTCCTCCTCTCCAGGTCCCAGGTCCCCTATCCAGGTCCCGGATCCTCCTCTCCAGGTCCCGGTTCGGTTACCCCTCTCCAGGTCCCCGGTCCCCCTCTCCAGGTCCCCGGTCCCCCTCTCCAGGTCCCTGGGTCCCCTCTCCAGATCCCGCGGTCCCTCTCCAGGTCCCCGGGTCCCCTCTCCAGGTCCCGGGGGTGGCACGGACCTGCCACCGAGCAGGGATCTAAAACCCCGCACCCCTGCTCCCCTCCGCCTCCTCGGTGCTGCTGTCCCTCCTACCCGCTGTATAAACCAGGGAGGGTGAGCGGGGAGGAGAAAACAATAATATAATAATTGGGATAAATAAACCAAGTGATTTCATAAAGCAAAGAGTGTAGAGAGGCGAGTGTGCCCGCGATGGGGTTCTGCGCAGCGGTAGGAGGAGAAGGCGCAGTGTCACGCTGGGGCTATTGCTGAGCGGCATCCGAGCGCATCCCCGCACGCCCGGAGCTGCCCGGGGAAATGAATCCCTGCTTTGTTTCGCCTTGGGCCGGCGGGGGAAGAGGCAGCACCAACTTTCTGCCCTGTTTCAGCAGCGCTCAAGCCTTTTGGGTCTGGCAGAATGAAACGGGTCTACAGCTGAAACGTGATCACCCAGAAGTCAGGACGCCTCCTGGAAAAGAAAAAAAAAAAAAAAAAAAAAAAAAAGCACAGGTTCCAAGTGTTGGCAGAGCTGCTGATCTGACATTTTCCACGGACAAAATTATTTTTAACACCTACTGTTTTTAGAACAATGGATCATACCAAGGGCAACTGTAAGAAATGAACCTTGGCCAGTATCTTTTGATTTCCAGCTTTATCAGAAAAGCATTCTCAACATAATATGAAAAAAGCTAGTAATATGCATTAATAATTAATTTTCATTCCTGTTATACATTATACTATGAACTGTGGTGTCAAAAATACTAAAGTAATGTGAGGATAAACTCACTTCTTAAAGAAAAACCCAACAAAATAATGTTTTTAGATCACAAATGACTTTTTTAAACAATAATTTTCATTTCTGGATTGGTTTGTAGCCTTTCAATACATAAGTGCAAACAATGCCTGCGTATTTTAATAAATGTAATATATAACTGCTATCTGTTCCTTCTATTTTAGCTTCGTTTTCAGACATGTTCCAATGCCACCCTTCTAATCAGAGAGAGGCAGTTCAGCATCATGGCAACTGTGAACTGAAGAAGTGGTTTAAAGAGGGCAACTAGAAGCAATCTTCATTCTCCAAATTACGGAGCATCCGAGTACATGGTTGCAATGTAATAGGATGTATTCAGGCAAGAAAATCCTGAAACATGATTGTACACTGTTGCCTAAGATTGCAATTAAAGATTTTTCTTTCCTTTGTCCTTCTCCCCCAATCCGTAATTCATCTTTCACAAGTTAATCAAAATAAGACTCTTTGCAGTGATCCTTAGAGGACAAGGTTCAAGGACAGATTATCTTTTTTTCATCACTAAATATCACAAACACCTCCGTTTTATCTTCTTCCAAATTCATTCTGAGATGTAACCAGTACTTGGGAACCTTATCTTTTCCTGCTTAATTCAGTAGCTATGACTTGAATGACAAAAATAGAACAGTTTAAAATAAGAGAAAAAATCATTTTTTGAGAATTGAATGGTACAAAAAAAAATACCTACGCGACGTCATGAGCTTCATAAACTCTACCTAGCATCTTCAAACTTTCTCTTTGCTCTTCAGGTTCAAAATAGAGACTAAATAGTTTTACAACCACTTAAAATCTTTATAAAGGAAGGATTGTTTCTCATTATTTTTCATTCTGATCCAGATATTGCTGATGGAGAATTGGAATAGCCAATTATCACCCAATTAAAAAGCTTTCATGTGTAGACCTTCACAGGGTATTTCATGATGTTCCTTCTGACTTAACAGACCTCTCTCAAGAATGTGCTTTATGTTCCAAAAATCTATATTCTCTCAAGCAAAACTTTTCATTAAACTCTGTGTCTGTGAAAACATTTGAACTTATTTTTACTATGCTGGAAACAGGGTAGATATTTTTGTCTGATTATTTTTCTAAATGCTCATGCTGTCATGTCAAAATAAAATGCATTAAACCCTTTGACTTTCATGGGAGGAAAACAGCCCAGTGACTCCAAGCAAAAAGTGTGACTAAGCAGACCAATTTAATTTCATTGCACAGGCAGAATAAAATATAAAGGCACAATTATTCTTAGTCTTTTTTGGCAATCTACCATTTTTAGTAACATAAGCAAATGTATATTTTTTAATACAATTTGTTCTTGACTGTCTTGGTGGTGGGTTTTTGCCAATGAGTCAGTCCATTCCAATACATTGACTGAATCATTTTGGGTGTAATCCAAAGTATTTACAGTGCCAGTCTTTCTAATATGTTTTGTAGTGCATTTAGTCATTTTGAGAGGTACGAGTGTACCATTTCCGGAGGAAAGTCTATGGTTTGTAAAAACAAACATTGGGCCATGCTAGACTGTCTCTTAGATAGGCCTCGTAAAGGCTGACTGCAGGCATCAAAGGGTGCATTGGTACTGGCACCTTTCTCATCCTTTGACTTCTGAAAGTGTTAAGGATGCCTCTTCACTGTACAAGTTGTGTTGGTGTTCTGTATAGCATCAGGACCACAAAACCTATTCTGAAACAGGCTCTCAAATGCTTCTTACATGGTGAGAGCTTTGGTGGCCACTGCTTAGGGAGGATTTTGATGTAAGGCAGAAAACGTAAAAGTTTATAGTTTTGCTCAGTCCCCTGAGCCACTGACAGCCGCTTAATATTAGCATTTCTACCTGTACACTCAAAATACTCACTCTGAAAAAAGGAAATGTCTGTTAACTGCTGCCTGGGTGCTGGTAACTCATTGACTGTGTAGGCAGAAATAACTTCGATTATGCACTCAGCAACAGCTTGCAAAGTTCCTCCAATATGAGAATGTATTACACTCAGAGGCAAAATGCTAGCTTTTCCTGAAAATATATATGGATATTAGGCTTTCACGAGGCAAGTAGGAGAGCTTGCAGTTTAAGATCTTCTTTAAAGGAAAAGATTTCTTACCACCATGAGCACATGTTGCTCTCTGCAAATACTGGGGACTCCATAAATGGCTTTTAGGTAAGGTCTTTTTTATCCAGAAATAATATTTACAGGTAGCTATAGTTCTGATGTGCGTTTCTCAACTTCTGAATCACATAGGAACTGTCCATTGCTGTGGTTACATTAGCTTGGATTCAAATCTAGAAATGAAGATTGAGTTGTGGAATAAGTTCTTTAGAAGATATTTTGCAAATAGCCTCTAAAGATACAGCGGCTGAAAAGACATACTAATATGAACTAAACTGTAGCAAATAATGATAGTGGTGATTCATTTGATTAATTTATGAGGTCTTCTATGCATCCACAATCACCCTTCAACTTTGGAAGTGTTACCTTATCAATTCAACATTACCACCATGTCTCCACCTGTTGGTCTTTGGTTTCTCTGTATCTTCTCTTGAGTTTCCACAGTTATTTGATGGTGTATTGGGCCCACATATACTGGCAAATCTGGTTAACTTACATATTTGCAAGAATGGTATTCTTCGGAAGTAAATGTATTTAATCTGAAGCAATGTAACAGTAATAGTAATATGAAGTTCTTATTGCCTAAGGTAATAAATATGAATGCAGATAAAAATGGGGCTCATGTTGTCAGGAAGAACAGATAAAACAGAGGGAATTGTAGGAAAGGAATCTGTAAAGTTATGAAACTAGATAGAAAACAAGCCTGTCTAACTATAAGGAGGCTCCAAAAATGAAAGAAAAAGATTCTGCCATTGAGGGTAATTTTTTAGTCACACAGCAATAAGAACAGCATAAGGAGAAATCAATTGGTAAACAACTGCATCTTGCAAGAAGAGGGTGGCAAGCGCAGATAGGCTGTCAGAAGACTGAAAGAGGAATGGAGAATTTCATTGTGGTCACACAGGAATGGGTATTTGTACAAGCAAGGATAGATGGTTTAAAAATACCCTGAGACCAGAATGTGTGCTGTGTGGCCAGGCTCCAGGTGCTATTCATCATACTGTAAGTGGATGTACGAAGCTGGCCAGCACTGAGATAGAATACAGCAGGACTGTATTCCTGTTTCATTCAAGGAGATTGTTCAAATAAAATCATTAGGAAAGGCACAGACAGGGCAGGAGCAGAAGAATATCCAGTCTTTGAAAAGTGCAAGCAGAGTGCCAACTACTTGTGTATCCTTGGGCTTGCACTAACGTTGCAAGGGTGCTAAGTTAAACTGGCTTGTAACAGACATCACAGTGCTACGTTTATGAGCATCTCTCGATGAACATAATAGTTCAAATTGTAAATAAAAAAGTCCACAAACATGGGTCTTGGATTAATGCTTCATCAGCAAGATCCTGTTGGTAGAGGGGCATCATCACCATTTTTGTAATCATCTCTCCTTTTTTTCTGATGTATGCAGGACAAAACCTCGGTCAGATAAGTTTCTGTTGGGTATTAAGTTCAATTCTGCAGGGCATTCACACTGTGGTACAGCTGAGGTCGGTTTTTCAGAGGAATTGCGATGTAGACTGAAGACATTCGTCTGCTGCTATGAAAAGTTATACATAGGAAGCTCAGTTGACTTCAGAGAGTTTTGCACACTTTAGGGGGCTGTTACTGTATAGCAGTCATCTGAATATCTGCAGCTAAGTTACTTATGAATAATGCCAATATGTACTCATACATAAATAAACTAGTAACAGCCCATACACAGCAGGATGTATCACTTCAGGTCAGAGTTTGTATCAACTGTACAAAATTAATGTGTATAATTCTTCCATTGACCTCTAAACCCAAACCAGGTTTCAGTGTTTCAGTGTAGTTTGTCAGTACAAGCTTGAATACTTGCATGAACAAAATTAGAAATTACAGCTGCAATTTAGAAGTCTTTTCTGAATAATTGGTCCAAATTATGTATACACCTGCGTCATGAGTGGTATTCAAGATGCTCATAACCTTCCCTGTGTGAACACATTAGGTAAGTAAGCAAATCTTACTTAATTGTATGTTTTTCCCCAGATCACAGCAGTAACTGGACAAGGCCTTTCTCTCTTTCAAAAAAAACCACCCCAGAACCAAAGACAAAAACAAGCACACAAAGACCTCCCAACAACAATCCCAAAGCACTAAACATCAAAACATTTACAAAATGTACAATCTGAGCAGTACAAGCATGAGAAACACAACAAGCAAGGAGCACACTGGTGACCCTTCTTTTTCACTTTGAGGCAATCAAACTTTTCTTGTCTGAATGTTAACCTAAATGCTCAACTCCTGTACATGAGTGTTTATGGATAAAAAGTTCTTTAATAGCATAAGCAGTTGAATAAGGAGATAGAAATATCTTCAAAGTGGCCCAGAGAAAAAATGTAACTATCTTCATAATCTTGAACTGCCCACTCTCACAATTAGTTAGTGAGTGCTGAAGGAAACATGATTTGTTATGTTAATTTTCCACCCAGCTAGTGTATTCATCAATTTTTTTTATTCCGTAGGAAATACAGCTTAGACATTACTTTTATACTTAAAATGTTAAAAACGTTTCAAATCCCTTAGTCCTATCCACCTTCTGCATGTTCTTGGTATAGATTCTGCATTCATTAAAATCGGTAGGAAAATATCTTTTGATTCCATGACAGAAGAATGTTTTATGAAAGATGTAAGTCAATGTTGGTTAGAAAATGAGCTGAGTATGAAGCTCAGCACTTTGTCTCACTCCTACAAAAGGTAGTGGAAATATTTGACCATTGCTGTGAAAATGCCGGTCTCAAGGCGTTACAACAATAGTTGTGCTAGAAGAATAAAAACAGAGGTTTATCTGTTCCTATTTCCTCCTACTTTTACCCATGCCTGCATGTGTAACAGGAAAAGAAAGTTGCAGGCAGGTGAAAGAAAATTGCCATTCTCTGGAACCTGCTTCCTCCCACACTTAGCAGGTTAATGGTGTAGTGCCCTAGCAGGAGAAGTAAGAGCCGTTCAATGCCATTCACTCCTTTAGTGTATTTCTTCCAGCCTGGCCTTTAGAGACATTAGGCACTGGTCACTAGGATGCTGTATCTAATAATTCAGCAACACTGACCTTGATGTTGCCAATCCTACATGCCTTGTTTTTTCTACAGAAGTACCACTTTTGTTTTAGTTGGAGTCACTGGAGGTTGTCATACGTGTTTCTGTTGAGAACTTTCTGAGATGATGTTTTTTTAGGTCAATAATGGGACACAGAGGACGAGAACCCCAATATCAGTGTTAAGTACCACCATACAGATAAATATTAATAATTTACTACACACATGCATAAAATACATACATAAGTTAGCTACTTTAAGTCATCTCCTGTCATGGAGCTTATGTTCATGCATGCATGTTCTTGTTGCTTCGAACTTAATGACCTGATTTACCAAAATTCAGTAAAAATGAAGGGACCACAAGTTTTCTTCTGGAGGATTCTAGCATTCTCTTCTTTGTCTGAATTTTTTTACTCCTATAAAACTTTATTGCTAATCTATGTCATTGAATAATTACTTCTTTTGAGTAACTTTTATTTAATTTACCACGATTGCCTTAAAAGTAGTGGAAGGCTGGTAAGAATGGCCTCACGTGTGGGATGCAATATTCCTCCTCAGTCTCAAGGCCAACAAAAGAATAGGTGCCTTTTGAGCAGCAGATGCCTGCAGGAGGATAATATACCTACCGGTTACTCAGCTGCTTCATCTGTCATTTTTATGAAGGCATGTCATGGTTGGACAGAGCAAAATTGCCTGTGAAAAGCTATGTGAGGGAAAAAGGGAGAGAGAAACAGGTAAATGCCTCTTCCTAAGTGCTGGATGAAATTAATGTTTATGGTGGGGTGGAGAGCACACAGGAAAACAAACATAACAAATAACTATATAAAATATATCTTCATAGAGTATCAGTCATCGCAATAGTGTTAAAATGCTGCAGCTGCTCCACTGCTATTACTAGTTGTTTCAAAAGACAAATTAATGTGGAAATTAGAAAGTAACAGATGTGAAACAATCTTAAGCATAAATTCCTTCACAGTTCTTATTAACAGTGGTTAAGATTTCGGTTGTCAAGCATCCTTTGGTTCAGAGAATAAAAGCAAACAAGGAAAAATGTAACTGTTCTTCAGTGCTGTAAGCTCACTGAGCTCTATAATTTGCTGAAGATTTGTTTTCAGACACTTTCACCAGAAAAGGGAGAGAAAGGAGGGGGAAAAGCATTTCTCCAAAAGCATTCTGACCCATAAAAAGACCCAACTGTCTGTGTTGGGAAACATGTCCAAACGCTTCTCTATTTAAGGCTTTTTTCTCTTTCAATAAAATGTCAGTACCTCTTTGAACAGATATTGTCCTTGGCCAAGACCCTAGTGAAAGGCAACAGATGTTGCTAAGATTGTACCCAGGCTATCCTCTATCCTGTTTGATTTCTGAAAGGGAAAAAGAGAGAAAGAGAGAAGAAAACTTGCTTTAAATCACTGGGCCATTTTGTACTTCAGCAAATCTGTTTGCACATGCTCGACTGGCCTCCTAGAAAAGGCTGAGCCTTTTGTATTCAGCCTGAGGTCAGTCCTAATGCTCTGTTCAGTGGTCCACAGTCCTTTCACATGGAGCAGCTGCCTCTGATTGCTAGAACAAATTGAGGTGATTTAGGCCACCAGCAGGGCCAGGGTACGAGTGCTTTTCACCAGAAAGAGAGGGAAAGCCTTAGAACAGGACAACTGGGGCTGCCCACAATAAACCGTAGGATTAGATTTGATACACTCAATATTAAGACATGCTCTTGCTGAAAAGTAGGCCATAGTGACATAAACTACAAGACAGTTGGACTGAAAGAAGAGGAGAGAAAATGATGTTCAAACATTTATTAAGTTACACCTAATTATTTAATTGGGGTATATTTCAAGCAGGCACGCTGACTATTCAGGCTTAGGAACGTCTTGCTGTTTAACGCTTAGCAGAATATTCTTGATGTTAGTGTGACTCAAGATCGGTCATATCACACACATACCACAATTTTATCTGAAACATCTGCAAGTTTTCTGATCTATTTCTGAGATCAATTTACAGAGAAGAATAATCACCATTTCCTACTATATTATCAACCTGCTTCAGTGATTGGAAACTACTGTATAGCTGTTATCCAAGTGAAGAAAAAAAAGAAATTGGAAGGAAAAATAAATGAAAAGTGAGATAAAGATTTGGTATTTACCTCTTTTTAAATTCTTTCTAATCTACCAAATGAGATAAGAGCACACAGCAGGCATTAGCGGGGAAAGATGAAGGCATAACCCCTCCGCACCCCCACCCTTCTTTCCCCGGTGCAAACAAGCTCCTGCAATTACATGGTTCAGCCCTAGATATCAGATCACAGTATTTTCTGTTGTATGAAGGATCAGACCAATACTTCTCTGAGGCCAAACAAAGCAATACAGTACTGCATTAAGCCATGATATCAAGCATTTACTACTTCAAAGGGAAGCACACTGATGCTTCTGAAAGAAAAGTTTCTTCAGATATTGAGGTAATTTTCCCAGACTGGTCAAAAACTGGATGTTTATGTTAATTCATAAAACTGTGGATTAAAGATCAGGGCAAATCAGGAATTATAGTGTTTAGTATGGCTCTGCATTTAGGTGGAACGGCTGGGTGTAACATGTGGCCTTTGAAGTACAGCTATCTTCTAGGTAGCTTAGTAAGCTGGAGAAGAAAGGATAAAAGACCTTGCTATTTGCTCAATTAGCAGGTATAGAAACTGAAGCAAAGGAAAAAGTTATATAAAAATCAGCTGTTAACTCAGAAGCATTGCAATATAGAAAAGAAAGTGTCCAAATCGTATGCTACAGTCTTTGATACATGACTTACAAAAAAAAAAAAAAAAAATCTTTAACTCCTTGAATTACAGACACAAAACTCAAATACATCTCACCTTTTCTTTATTAGTGTTCTAGTCACTTACTTGCTACTGTTTTCACTCAGGAAACAGAAAAAAATGCTGTATATTCAAAGAAAAGTTTTAAAACAAAAGACCGAGAAATTTGTATCTTCAATTAAAAAAATCACTTCTTTCTTTCCTTAAAAGCAACAAATAAATAAATATGTGTATCATGAAATCTCCTTCATAGTGCTTCTTCAAGCTATCTTTTTTTTTAAGGCACTGGACATATCAAGTATGACTTGTGAAGAGCTGCCTCTGAAAATATTCCCATTTGTAAGAGGTGATTTTCAGTTAGGCAGGGGGTGGAACTGTGTGTTTCAATTGTCACTGGCAACAAAGCCAGCTGAGACATTCCTCTTCTTCTCCCTTCCTACTCCTGAACTGCAGCTTACTGTCCTATCAACTGGGGTGACATCACATGTGTGAGGCTATGTTCTTACACGTTAAGTTTCCTTCCGAGACTTTGAGAAGCTCAATATTAAAGTTGTTTGGGTACATCTTCTGGTACATTATATGGTTATTATCTCATTTTGCTTATGGAGTAAGTGTTATTCTTGCTAGTCTTTTCCCAAGCCTCTGCCCGAAGTATAGATATTGAATGAGAGAGGGGAAGGAATTGAACCTTACCAAGTTCTGCAGTGGTAAGTTATGGACATGCAAATGAGGCCTCCTGAGATTAATCTGACAAGAAAGATCAAAGACACTTCAGCATACTTCTGCCTACACTTGCCAGATTTGTACAGCATGTAAGCAGGAATGTATGACTGACAGTGTCAAACACTGCTGAGGAGACCATTTGAAAGGTTATGGGCATCTGCCAGTTGTCAGTCTGAGGACTTCTACACAGTTTCTTCTTGTTTATAAAAGAATAAAATAATATTGAGTGTGCAAAAACTCGTGCCTGCACTTTCTGGGTAGCAAATCCTATTAAAAAAAAAAAATCAGTTCCCATATATTCATTTAGAGTGTACAAGTCTTAATATTCAGGTGTGCACATTTTTTTTTGTGAAATCTGAAAAAAAATCATGTATGTGTATATATATATATATATATATATATATATATATATATATAAATATAGGCCTTAGCAGAATGTAGCTTAAAACTCATATTCCAGCCCTTAAAATTTAAGCAGATAGGCTACTAAAAAATATAAATTTTAAAGACTTCATCGTTAGAGAGAATTTACAGATGCTTATTGCTATGCCATATTTTAACAGTGTTACTATCCATATCGCATCAATTGTACTCCAGGTGCTTTCAGTACTGATAGGAACAGTCAGGAACTGTATGAAGCTAAGTGTGATCTCCTGCATGTGTATGGAATCACTGACCAAAAGTCCGTGAGAATCTCTGATGAGTACAGCATAAAAAGGGAAAAAAACTACAAAGCTTATTGTTACAGAGATTTTTAAATTATTAAAGGTTTAGTGCTACTTAAGATAGTTAACAAAATACGTAATAGAAGCAAGCAATAGAACTGATTTAGAATTTCAAGAGCCTTTTGAAAAATATCTTCTTTTGAGGATAATAAGCAATGAGAGGGGATGATGCACAATCATGTTATGGATTAAAAACTAATTAGGAGGCAGAAAACAGAGTAAGAATGTATTCCTGCTCACAACCCAGAAGTGAGTGTCTTTACACAGCAGTGCCAAGAGCAATCTTCATTTGCACGAAACTGCATTCATTGCTCTCCAGTATACTAATAAGTGAAAAGGGAAACCAAACCAAAACACTATTTCAAATATTTCATGTTTTCCTTTTTCTCTTGGACTGGATATACAGTGATGTTCTGGTCTGAAGCATAGAGTGTGTTACAATTTTGTCCTTGACTATTTACCTGGAAGAAAGAAATTTTAAAGAAATTACAATATTGGCATAGTCTTTCTACCCAAATCAAGCTGATAGAAATCAAAGAGGAGTGTTCAGCCCTTAAGTGGCTTCTTTCTCTGCAGAGGCCACAATTTTCCCTGGTTGTATTTGGCATGCAGGATAATCACCTGCCAAATTTAGTGTTCATGTGAGGTGCCTACTTTTAGTAGGTAGTCAGTCCCAGACAATTCAAGGACCTTCAAGAAGACTGGACAGTGATTCAGAGATATTGCCTACTATGGATCCGTGGGAACCCTTTGAGGCAAACTGGGCTGATTCCACCCATTTCTAGCCCTTCCTAGGGCTCCCTTCTGTAACAATTATTTGCTAACCAGAACTTCTGGCACCTGTTTTAAAACATATGGCTATGCTGAAGGAACGGATGATCCTAGTAACACCATGCTGGCACACCCCCATGAGAACTCATTATTTCAGTTTAGTTCACAAGTGTTACTCTGCTGGGCCCTTGAGGCCATCAGGTACAGTTAATCTCCTAATGAAGTTAGGAGTCTGAGGTAACTAACTTCACTACAAAATAAAAAGCCTTCTACTGCTCAGTAATCTACTGTCCTCCATCTTTTTAAAATTGAATAGAGCCTGATGAGAGATACAGTGAATACAGACTGAAATGCCAACAAATTAGGAACGTAATCAAGGGTTTAGAGTCAACTTTAGGCATGCTTTTGCATAGTAGAGACTTCACTCATTCTTACTTTTGCAGTATCCTCTTAGTGTTTGGACAGTGTCTATTATACATATCAAAAAAATATCCAAATGAAACGCAAACCAGAAGATTTTGAAGACTTTTGGTCTTGGTTTAGTCTTAAGCCCAGAATAAAGAAATTATTTATGAGTGAGAGGATTAGTGTATGCAGAAAGTTACACTGCTCTATAATGCCTAGAAAGTAAAATAAAACTTCAGAGAAGTAAAATAACAACATGGATGCAAATTAGTTGACTGAAAGTGAAGTGATGGATAATGGAGGCAGTGATGGTTTTAGGTAATGAAAAACAGTTAAAGGTTTGAGTCTGCTTGCACGCACTGTTATTCCTTGAGCATCCCTCATATGATTATGAGAATTATGGCCTTGAGCATCCCTCATTCATTATGAGATTTATGGCAGCCCTCTGGTTCACTCAATTGCTTCTGTGTACAACTGCCAGAAAATTTTCTTCTTACACCTCCACCTGAAGAACTTTGCTTATTTGCACACAAGGTATCAAGTATTATATTTTTGTATATTGACATATACTGAATTACTTTATGCTTGGGGGTTGAATCTCTGTTTATAATCACAAAACTGTCGAAAGCAAGGACAGACTACACAATATGGAGTGCCTATGGAGAGAGCTCCAGGACTTTAAAGCAGTTAATGCTAGCCACATTCTCAGAGACTCTGCTCAGCATAGGCTTTGGGTCTGAATCAGCATTGTAATTCCTGTGTAATAAGAGAATAAGGCAGTCATAGAACTAGTTTTAACTTTGCAGGAACATTTATAAGTTTATTTAATATGAAAATAATGTCACTTGTTTACCTTTCTAGAACAATCCAATGATGAGCTCTTTCACACAAGTTTCACCCAAGAAAGAAGCCTGTATTGATTATTGAACAGTTTAAAATTATATATACTGTGAAAGTGGGAAATACCTAAAGGAGTTTCATGATATTATGGTGAAAACATATCTTCTTCTATGCAACAATATGTTTTCTCAAAAACATTTTATAAACATGAAATAATTAATAGTTGTTCAACAGAGTATATATTGACACTTTTTAATTTGTTAATTACCCCTAACTCTGTTACTTGAACATCCAAGACAAACCAATACTAAAAATTCCTTATAAAACCTCATTTAATGTCTTCGGCTTCCTTTTTGATGGAATAATATCACCAACATCTTGAAATAATGAATTTCACTGAGGTTGAATCTAAATATCTTTCTTATCTGGTAGCCGAAATAGTACTCCTAACAGTTGTAAAATCTGATACTTGTATTATTTTTATTATTTTCTTTATACTCCTTCTTATTTTCTGTTTATCATATTTTGAGATTTGCCTATTCTATATTTATATATGTATGTTTATGCATCTCTCTGTGTGTGCTTATATATATATTTTTCTGAATACTTCCTTCACTACTTATCAGACAAAACTCTCACTGAAGATGAGAATTGTACTAGTCATAAAGTGAAGATTTAGGATACAAATATCTTTCCAAGATAAAATGTTCCATAAAGCAATATTTGCTTCTCCTCCAGCCTACTTAAGCTTGAAGATATACCAGTGGCTGAATATCACAAAAAAACCCAAACAAACAAAAAAAAACAACCAACAATAAGCTCCCTTCCAGACCAGAAGTTTCCATTAATATATTAATTTACATTTAGTATGGTTTTGACTTCCCTCTATACCTTATCTGGCTCTTCTTTTGGTATTATTCAGGTTAAAAATAATTCAGAGGGGAGAACAAAAGCCCAAGCTGCAGGATAACTTGAGACTAAACCATCCTGAGAACACACACTTCTTAAGATACTTGAAATGCAATTCTGGACTGCTTTTACTATTTTCAGTTCAGAGTAAAACACTGTTCTCCATTTGACTAGGCTTCAAGTATGATTGTGATGCTTTTTCATTAGCAGACAGTTACGAAGATTTTATAACTACTTACCTGACTTAGAAGCCTCAAGCCTATTTTATGCTCTTACTTTGGACATTCAGAAGTTTTTGAATGTTGTTTCAAATCACAATTTTATAGATAAATTACACCATAAAAGGAAACTTCCACAAAAAACTACAATATAGTATATATGAGATATGGATTTAATTAGTGTACCAACTTCTCTTATGTAACAAAATTTGGTAAAGTTTTTCCCTTTGTAGAATAGCTGAGGGATATACGGGTTACCTAACATTATCATCAGACACAGTAAGAACAAACACCGTTAGAAAAAGGGCATAGACGAAGATAAGTGAAGAGTACATCATAATGTAGCAGGAGAAACCTATTAAAAAGGAAAAGGAATAAGACATAGTTTAAGCACACTATGGTCACGTAAAAGTCTTAAAACACAAGCCATGAAACCTGGCATATCCAATTAAATTATTTTAAAATTAATTTTGGATTTATTTTCCTGAAACTGAATCCTGATTTTTTTTTCTGTCACCAAAGTAATATTTAGGAAGTCTTTTACATAGAGAGAGATTAAGAAGATTTCTTTGTATGAAGTAGAGGAAGAGGTAATTAGAAGTTTCTAATTTTTTAACTTCAGTTGTTATTTTCCATTGATGAAATATATGAAATTACAGAATCTAAACAGTATTTTTTTATGTTGTTTTATGTTCAGTAAATACAACAATCTTAACACAGAAACAGTCTCAAATAACACACAAGCTAATTTTATTCTTTAGAAATATCATGAATACACAAGGTCGCTTTGTCCCAAACATGATCTCTAATTAGAGTAATTATGGCAAAGGGCATTCCACTACTGCTTCCTACAAGACCTCTTCAAAAGAAAATACATTTTAAAAGAGCATTTCTTCTCAAATGGAAAGAAGAAAGAGCCTACAAAACTGATGTCTGAGGTTACTACTTTCCTAGAGACATGAAGGAATTGAACTGGATATCAAATGCCCTCTATACTTTTGAAAATTGTAGTCATCTATCAGACACTGAAATCTATAAAAAGCAATTCAATGCACTCATCTATTTTGCTGTAATGTGGAATGAAGAAACCATGAGTAAAAATGCTTAGTAATACATTAAAGAGATAAAAGAATATTTTAATGCAGTATACAAGCAGCTAACAGATATCTGTGTTTGCAAGAAGAAAAACATTTATTAAAAAAAAAGAGAAATGAAAGACAATCTGATGGAATGTTTATGAATTCTACAGAAATAAACCCCTTTAATACGTACAATGATTATTAATTCCCTGTGTTAAAGTAATAATCAGTATAAGCTAGGAAGACACTACACCTCTCAACCTCATGGCTGACTGGAAAAAGCAGTGCAGCGTGCAACTGGAATTGTGTGCAATGATCATCATTACTAAAACTGATTTTAACTATGTGGAATGCTGGACTGATTTGTTAAACCTGAACACATAATCTGTCTGTGGCAGAGCCATCCATAGATCAGATGAGTTAGTTGACAGTAAGAATGTCAATACTGTGAGACTTGCAGGTTTGTGAAGATGCAGGTGATCATTCTCCTTCAGTTCTTAAAATAGATTCTATATATGTGGAAGGTATATTATGGATGTAGCTGTCAAAACCTAGAATGTAAATATGCACTGAAAATAAAAGAACACAAGAATATGACAAATTTAGACAGTTGACTGGTTCACCTCATATTGACCAACAGTTTTGAGATGTAATCAGAAGCCAAAATGTAAATTCGCTTTTCAAGTCAATTCCTTTAGTTTGGAGGAAAAAATGTTTCAAACTGATGTGCGGGGACATTACAAGTTGAAACAATAAAACCACACTACTTAGATTTACTGTAGATGTTAAATCAACACAAGCCCTATGAAGACGAGTGTTCAAGGGTTACATCAGAATACATTTTATGTAACAAAATGCATTCACTAGTCTGCATACTTTGCGTCTCAAATGAATGAGTGATATGCAATTTGTATAGTAAAACAACTTTGCAAATAAAGCAAGTCCTCTGAAATCACACTAATTTTAATTGTAGAGCATCTAAGCCTAGGAATGAAATGTTTTAAGTTTTGGCACATTAGCCTCTCCTTCTTGTCTGGAGAAATCGACTACTTCACTCCAAATAGTTGTCCTTGTAACCGATGAACAATTTCTCAAAACATAAAATGTTCTGCTGGGCAGAGATTCCGGGTAAAGAAACACAGCAACTGAAGGATCCAATGACTGATAGCTGTGTTTCAAGTCATCCACGGGGTCAGTTTTCTGTAGCACAGCGAAGATTGATAAGAAGAAAATGTATTCTCCACTCAGCTCTCATTTGCTTGAGCTTAGGAGTCAGGATTGCAGCTCCATAAATTTATTGACTCTCCCCTTTAAAAAAAGAATTGCGTAAGCTGCATTTAACCTGGGCTTGGTTTTGTTTCGAGGTTGCTCAATAACTGATTCGCCCTCCACTTTTGTTGTGACCTCTATTTTTTTGTTGATTTGGGGACATTCTGCTGACAAATTTGCAGCAACACTTTTTTTGCAGCAGCCTCTGTTGTACCTGAGCTTAGTAGAGAGACTGCACAATGCATAAGTCCAGGACAGATATCCTTACTCTCCCTAACTGCATGTGATCTGTTTTGAAATAGATTTGAAGCTCTTGCCACAATTTCTTGGATGCCTTAACCAGGACCACCCTTGCTTATGGGAAATATCAATGGTCAAACAACAAAAAAATCCTAAGAAATCTTATCTTAGGCAGAATGTTATTTGCCTTAGTTTCCATCACGCCGTTAAAAGAGATTCCTTGGGAACGAGTGACATAACATCATTGTGTACAATGCAGGGAAAGCCCATCTATTTTTCAATATTTTTGCAGTTACTGATGTTGCTCTGGCTTGTGATGCCTTTAAACCAGTTTGGGTACCCACTAGACCTCATTCTTTTGGGAGGTTTTATTAGTGAGAAGTTGTAGGAAATCATATCTAGAGAAGCCTGAGCAACTTCCTCCACATCATCAAAATCAAATCAGTTTTACTGGATGAGTCTAGAAGTGAGATATCAATGCAGAGTTTTTGGTCCCAGAGAAAGCGTTTCAAGCTGTAAATGTCATTCATAAAGCCACGAGTGGTTGTCTTCTCTTGACTGTCAACATGTTGTTACATTTCTCCCTTAAAAATCTTTTCCATTGAATATGTGATTAACCCTAGAAAACTTCATGTAGTGACTAATTCATATCAATAGTAAAAGGAAGACTGGCCTTTTTTTCACAAATGTTAGTTTTCAGATGCAGTACTGATGGCTACAGGCTTTTCAGAGGAGACTGTCCTTAGTAGTGATCTCCAGTCATTTAACAAGATACTTGAAATCAGTACTGCTTTAAAAAAAACAAGTTGTGCTTAATAGTAATTATTAATAGTAGCATGATTTCATTCAGTAATTGCTCCCCTGTAAAAATCTCTAGAATTCAATTAGTTGTACTTGAAACACATGGCTTCCACAGTAGAAATTACCTGCTTGTCTCAAGTAGGACCATGTGAACTATTTTGCCTCAGAGAATTGCTTTTCACAAGCTTGCTCTGAGCTGTAGATTCATTTTTAGACTTCAGAAAATAAAAAGAATACTTTCCACTTGTGTGAAACTTTCCACCTGAGGCTCAAAAAGTGTCTCCTGACACTTTTATTAAATTTCACACTCTTTCTGATACAGAATAGTATCATTATGATATTACAGACAGGGAAAATTAGGAAAAAAACCCTCAGATAACTTACATGATAATAGAAGTTCTTAGCATAAACATAGACTGAAGAACAGAGTAGGTTATTAATATACCTGTAAGCTAGGTGGCCATACAAGCAGATTTCCATGTATTTATTAAGAAAAATTAAAGCTTTTATATATTTCTCAGGAAACTTCTGACATATACATCCTGGACCCAGTGTTACAAGTAATACCACACTACATTTCTGTCTCCATATTCCCATTGACACAGCAGCCAAGGCACAGTCCCAGGGAGCCAGTAGACATCTCTACTGGTAGTTCCGTCCCCTTCACATTAGATCCAAGAAGCAGCCTCTGCTTGCTCAGCCTTTTTGAACAACAGCAACCTTGTTGCCTGAAGCATGTTGTGGTCAAGTTTTTCTGAACTTCAGTAAGAAAAGAGAAAGAAAAGGCAATTCAAGCTGCATTTTCACTTGTGTTCACGGTGTACAGAGGCTTGCATGATGAGGCATAACGGATCAGTTAGAGCAGGCTAACACAGGTGGCAAAATCCAGATGATTGATCTAGTTGTGTGGTTTTAAGTGTACGTTTGGACATTATTTTGAAATACCTGTGTCTTAGATCGATGTATTAACATGTTTTGAAATATTGTTCTTGTTTTGTCTAAATAGAGAAAATATTGCAGTGAAGGCACTCTGGAGGAGGGAACTTTGGGCTAGCATTAGATTTTAAACTTGGTGTCTTTTCAATAAAATTCCAACGAAGTCAATAACCTTGTTTTCCAGTCATATTGCTTAATGGAGTCCAAATTCCAGTTCTGGAATTTATAGAATCATAGAATCATAGACAAATTAAGGTTGAAGGGACCTTAAAGATCACCTAGTTCTGACCCCCCTGCCATGGGCAGGGACATCCCACTAGACCAGGCTGCCCAAGGCCCCATCCAACCTGGCCTTGAACACCTCCAGGGATGGAGCAGCCACAGCTTCCCTGGGGAAACGGTTCCAGTGCCTCGCCACTCTCATGGTGAAGAAGTTCTTCCTAAAATCCAGTCTAAGTCTGTCCCTTTCCAGCTTATAGCAGTTCCCCCTCATCCTTTCACAATAAGCCTTTATACAGAATAGCCTCTCCCCAGCTTTCATGTAGGCCCCTTTTAGTTACTGGAAGGTCACTGTAAGATCTCCTCAGAGCCTTCTCTTCTCCAGGCTGAACGAGCCCAGCTTCTCAGCCTGTCCTCGTATGGGGGGGTGCTCCAGCCCTCTGATCATCTTTGTAGCCCTCCTCTGGACCTGTTTCAACAGCTCCATATCCTTCTTATGTTGAGGATTCCAGAACTGGACACAATACTCCGGATGCAGTCTCACAAGAGAGGAATAGAGTGGCAGAATCCCCTCCCTCAACCTGCTGGCCACGCTTCTTTTGATGCAGCCCAGGATAAGGTTGGCCTTCTGGGCTGCGAGCGCACATTGCCGGCACATGTCAAGCTTCTCATCCACCAGCATCCCCAGGTCCTTCTCTGCAGGGCAGGTCTCAATCGTGTCATCCCCCACTGTGTACTGAAATCGGGGATTGCCCCAGCCCAGGTGCAGGACCTTGCACTTGGCCTTGTTGAACCTTGTGAAGTTCACACAGGCTCACTTCTCCAGTGTGTCCAGGTCCCTCTGGATGACATCGCGTCCTTCTGTCCACTCAGCTTGGTGTCACCCTAAACAAAAGAAAGTTGGAAATATCTAGCTGTATTCTGTAAAAGAAAAATATTACAATGTATTTTTTGCTACTACAGAAAAGATTAATTCATATGCAATGCACTAGCACACTATATTTTACATTCTCACTTAGAAATATGTACATGTACTCACTCTCACAAGAGTTTACAGTAGCTACAGTCAGATTTATGTCTCTGTGGAGCAATTTGAAAGAGTATGATCCAGGAACTAAGCTGAACATTAAGCCTGGAGGAGCTGTTAAGCAACAACGCTTTGCTGATTAAAACATGAACTTTATTTTAGTTTGTTTAATTCATTTTGCATTTGGCTGTTTTATGTAAATTAGCTCTTATGAAATTTTTATTACATTTACTTTAGGCCCTAAATGAATATTTCAAGTTACTATTGACAACTGTTTATTGACTATTGAACCCATGTTGAATATATTGCCACATTTAATTCCCAACACAATTATGAAAAAGCAGAGTTTCTCATTGGTTGAAGACAAGGATGGGAAGTCAGGAGGTATCTCCAGTGTACTTACTGTGTAGGCTGAAAACCTACAACTGCTTTAGACAGGGATCATGGCTGATTTTTGGAAGAGAAGGAACCAACAAACTTCCAGTGCTTGGAAGAAGATACCTCGGAAAATCTAGTTAGACTATGCTCAAGCCAGTGCTAAGCCCCAAAACTGCACTAATATGAACTACACTGCTTTGTACTGTAATTGTGAATGGAAAGAATTTCATGAAGGAAAATCCCAAACTTGCATTGCTATCTTCTCATTTGTATACAGTCGTGGTTATGTACATTTGAAGTATTTCAGATTTTATAATACCTTATGAAACAGATTCAGCTCTAGTATAAGCTGATACAGTTTGCCTGACAGTTGTACTACAACACTGGGTAATCTTTAAAGTAATAAGTACTATCAGTAATGACATTATTAAAAAGCATTGTTATCTTAGATTTTCAGTGCAAGGCAGAGTGGAAATATGATCTTGTTACAGGACAGAAGTTATGAGTTCAATATCCAGCTTTGTTACACATTGTCCTGACCAGCCAGAGGTTGTGTCTCCGTATTTCAGTCATCCCCCCTTTCCCTAAAACTACATGCCTAATTGAGATTAACTTTTTCTGATTCAATGCTTATCACCACCACAACAGGACAATTAAAAGGTATTCTAAGACACTTGCAGGGTTTTTTATTTCAATCTCATCTGAAACACTGTGCAGTACAAGTACTGTCAACAAGTTCACAGTTACCTGTGGTCATGCTTGCTTTTCTTCAATTTAGTTTTTAGTATTTTGAAAAATGCAAAGCTGTCAACAGTGGAGAATGAAACTCATTTATCCACGGACTAGGAGCATTAGGAAACTGATATGCATTAGACCATTTCACACCTGGAAGTTTCTGCAAGATAGTTCAGCTCTCCAGTGTTTCCTCTTTTAAAGCCACTGAATGATACTAACATCTGCTCTAATGACTTTTGCTGATCGGTATGCCTGATGAAGAGGAAATAGGCTGAAATCAGCAGTTCGTTTTGTAGCCCAAGCACTGCAAGTAGAAATATGTTCAGGCAGTCAGTTCTTCTAAAAAGAATGAAGTGAAATAGTCCTCTCTAGGGGCAAAAGAACTCACAACGTTGGCAGATGGCTGCTTTAGCCACAAGAAGTAGCCCTAATCGGGATGTTTGTAGAAAGAGAGCTAGTTGTGAGGTCAGTGAATAATGGTGTCAGCAGTGGAGTTAAATGACTGAAGAAATATAATGGCTTTTATCACCTTTCTTTGGTCTTTTTGCTGAAAATAAGATACAGTGTTCTTTTCTCCCTCCAGAAAATGGTACTGTATTATAAGCTGTCCACTGACCGTATGACACAAGTGATAATAGTTACTGAGTTCATAAATGTGAGAAGTCTTCTAGAGTTACAGATGGGCACAGTCATGAAGAAATAGGAAGATGAAGACGAAAAATAAAAATGTATTTTTAAGGCCTTTTTTTGAAAGGTCAAAACTCTATCCTGGATTTAGTGCTTGGACGACTGTATGCAGATCGGTTCCTTTGTCTAATTTAGAAAATGGCAGTATGTTATAATGATGATAGGGATTCTTCTGTTTATTTGTTTATTTTCTGATTGTTCTTCGGAAATAAATCTAGGAAAAAATGTTAGAAATGTTTGAAATGCTTTCTCTCTTGTTTCAGATGTCTTCCTTTTTAAGGACTTGCTGAAATAAATCCAACAATTTTCCTTCTTACAGAAGAATACCAAAAAGAAAAGCAGTGATATGGGAAGAAATCTTTTCAAGGACCTCATGCAGAGCAATTGTGGTATGACAGAAAATAAATTCCAGATCTGAGAATGAGTAAAAGGATATACAAGAAGTTAAGTTCATGCACAGGGTGATTTTTTTTTGCTCTATTACTGGCTTCTCTCCTATGTCTCTGATGCATTGTCTGAGCACAGATGAGAGATAATCTGAGGTCCACGCTCTTACTAGTATTGATACCTACAAGAGATAAAAATGCCGTTTTTCACTAAAATAATATTAATCACTAAACAATCACTAATCACTGATGTAATTTTTTTTAGGATCTCAAGATATTAAACTGAGAAGTAGGACAAATGCAATTTGTTAAAACATTGCATTCGATAAAAATAGTGATAAAGTTAATATAATGGTCTACTAAGGCTTCCCTCATCTGACTGCGCTGCACAAAGGCAAAAGATAAGCAAACAGCATGTACTTTAGATGCTTGCAGTCACTGGAAGAAGGGTCCTTTGCTGTTCTACAGTAGGGTTTTAAGTGTTTGTTTTATGTGTAAGTGTAAATCCTCCCTGGAAAAAGCACTAGGGATGATGGAAGATTATAGGGTGTGATTTACTCCCATCCATATCCGGAGACACAAGATGCCATGAAGTGGATCCCTGTGTAATTTGATGTGTTTTATTGGGGGAGTAATAGATGTAATGAAGAATGTCTACTGTTTCACATGTAGAAACTGTTTATTTACAGATTTTTTTTAGAATCTCCTAGCCACACTGGAGGGTCATACTTTTGACTCTGTTATTTCCAACAAATCATCCGCGGTACCTTTTTTTCTCTGTATTTTTTTTTTTTTAATGATGTGCACTTTTGCCCCACCCAGTGGCCATTACCTAAATTGCCGACACTGCTTGATTTTAGAGGAGCTTTGCCCTCCTCTGACCCAGTCTGCAGGGTGGATCCGCCACTGAAAACTGAACAAAAGCAGCATCTGTCCCCTGTTGCTACCCTGAGTATATTAGGCTATCATTATCTGCAATGACACTACCATCTGTAATGTGCTCTGGGGCAAACACAGTCACTGCCAGTAGCTTCGGCACCACAGGCAGATGCTTCATCATGCAAGAAGATGCGTGAAGCCAAAATATGCTATACATGAATCCAAGTGCTTGAGAAGAGAGGGAGCAAAGGAGAGGGCAGCCAAGAAATAAATGCTGTTCATGTGTCTCATCAACAACGACGGAAACAAGGAAACATAGGCTAGGTCATGTGCGTTATTCAATCTAAAGGAATAACAGGTATGAAAAAGAGACTCTTTTTATTGCAGTAGAAAATCTGAGTGTCTATAACTTTTTATGGACTGTTATATCTGCCCTTTTTTTTCACAAGTAACTTACAAAAATTGGTTTCAAACACATAGAGGTTGTTTTTCTCAAAAATCCTGCCGTCCTAGGTTTGTAACTGAAAATAACACACACACACATACATACACACAAGATGAGAAATGTACACAAAGGATTTTTTTCCTTGTTATGATTTTCTTCTCTGTAAATCACAGAACTTTTATGAACAACTCTATCATCCTCTCTCCCTGAACCAAATACTCTGTCATTAAGTTCTCAAGGAAACAGAACTCTCTTACTGAACCTCATTGTCACAAGAGAAGGCAGAAATGCAAAATAGAGATAAATAAGGCATTCTAGCCTTGCTTTTGTTTGGTTTCTTTTGGACAATTTTTTTTTTTTTTTTAAGAAAGCAAAATCATGTATTACAACCAGTCTCCTGATTTCTCCATCTACAAGACATGCATGCAAACAACAAAGTTCTGCTCTTGTTATAAATCAGATGCTTACTGAATATATACATCGTATTACATGTCTATTACAACACTTGCTAGATGTCTTAGCCAAAACCGAGTTTTCAGCATCATATGTTCTATATTCATACAGCAAAAGAGAGCCGCTATCAATAAAAATGTATTTTCCTTCCCAAATGAAATGTCTCTACAGAAGCTACTTTAGTACTCTGTCTGTAAGGATGTTAACAACATCAATTTCCATAAGTTCTCTAACATATGAGTAGCTGCAGATCTGAATTTCAGTGTCATTTCTTCTCCACACTCTTTTTTTCCTTTCCGGATGAATGGTCTCAGGAATTTACTCCGTGCCTTTCAGCAATGGACTATGTTGCTGCAGGCAAAATTCATCTCATGAAAGAGGCTAAATGCATACCCTTTCACATGACTGTATACACACACATATATATTAGCAATATTTTCTCCACTGTTGCATTTGCTTCATCAAAAAATGGGTCACTAAGATCTGCACTGCTTTTATAGAATTAGAGATATTTCTTTATAACCATGTTGAATTACACAGTTAGTTTTAAACAAAATAAAGCGTGGAAGAGAGGACTGTCTTAATTCTGTGTCGCAATGCACAAAGACTGAAGGATTCTGGCTTCACAATCTGCAAACTGTTGTACGTCACCCTCCAGTCACTCTTTTATTGCACTACAAGGACGTTGTCTCGTTGCAGGAGAGGAGGCGGTATCAACCAATGCCTTTGTATTAAATGGTCCAGTGCTGCCTCTATCAAGATTAAGTAGGTAATTTATAAGGGCCCTAGCATACACTGTATTTTGCAGTAGCAGTTTGAAGTTTAACAGAGAAGCAGCCACCCAGACAGCAGCTCTGATCATACTGTACAGAGATAATATTGTTTTCAGAGGCTCCCCTTCCAAAGAAGCACAAAGTATCTTTAACTTGCCTAGAGAGAACATCATGCTTTCATTATGTTTTCTCATATAGTAAGGATCTGTAAGCATTGTTTACTCATCATCACAAGAGGTCTATAATGATTTTCTGGGCATTTGTACAGATTTTTATAGTTTTATATACATTGTTGCTTCTCTTCTAAAGAGTGCCTATTTAAAAATGCAGTCCCAAAGAGTTAAACCAGTTCAAATTATTCTAAACTTGCCACATTTGTCTAGGGGAAGTTTCATGGGGGTTGTCAATTTTAATTAGAAATGGCACAATGATTGTGTGCAGTATAGAAGATTATCAGGGCTACTTGTTAAATTATAAAAGGCTGGCTAAGCTTCAGAGCGAAGCTAGTGTCCAAATTAGTATACTTGATAGTTTATAGTTTATGCTCGAAAATAATTGCTTTTTCCTCCTTTCGTTTGCAGATTGTGTTCTTTATCTGAGAAAAATGCCAAAGTCTATAGATTTCTAGCTATTTTTTGTGAATTAAACCCAGGTTCACAACAATACAACCAAATAGAATGTCATCCCCTTTCATATGACTTATCTGTTTTTAACATTTCTTATTTTTATGTTAAATTCATAATCTATACTTTGCTGGAACATAGTATGTTTTAGCCTCAGAAGGTAATTTATTGTGAATTCTGAGAACAAAAGTTGAACTGAATTAAAAAATAGTTATCTATAAGAGGTGGTATGCATGGATGGAAAGAGAGGGAGGAATAGTACACCATATACCTGACAAGAAAACAGCTCCCCCTGCTCTGGCACTGAAGCAGAAGTCATGTCTCCCTGTACCAATGTGTCCTGCAGAAAACTAACCTAGCACTGGGCACATGTGAAGCTGAAGAATGGGCTCCTGCATCATACTCCATCATCCTTGGATGATTTATAGTGTTTTCTGATTCTGACTTGGGCTTATTTCATGCCCAAGGTAATATGCTGATTTTCTTGAGAACATACGTTCATTGTTTGCAGACATGTAGTCATATCCCATCTACAACACGATCAACAACCAGATAGTTTGCTGAGGTCAAATTATTCCCATTAAATGTCAATATGCAAGAGGAAGGGATGGTGAAGAGGTTCTCTCTTCTGTACCTCACTTTCCTCCTTCTTTTTCTTCCTTCCTTCCTCCGTCTTTTTCTCCTGCTCTCTTTCTTTCTCATATGCTGTGAAGACTGTCAAAACAGCATAACTGCACTAATTTATATTCCATCTAGAAATAATCTCTTATAAAGTAAAGTACCTTATTAAAGAGTAAACCTGTATAATGATTAATTTCATTAGGCAACATTCTTCCCTGAAGGCTCCTGTTTGTAATGAAAACTTCAGACAATCTCTACCCTGGGAAGCAATATACCTGCTAAGAGCATTGCAAAATAATTATCAAATGACAAAGTATGATATCCCAACTCATTTTAGATGAGTGAGTAATAATACTCTAAAAAATACACACACATCCCTTTTTTTATTTGGTACATTCAAGTTTTTTTACACTGCATGGTGCAAAATGACAATTAACTAACTTAACTAGAACTTTACAATACCTACAATACAATATTTACAAACTGCTTTCATTAGAGAACACTCTCAATATGCAGAACAAACACAGCAAACTAGAGAATCCTTATTCTTAGAAGACTCTCATACATTGTGTATTCCAGAAATTAAAGTTAGGTGGTCACTTTTGTTTACAGTCTATCCGTATGCCAAATTAAATTAATAAAATCTCTACCATTTTGTTTACAAATTTTATCAAATGTAAGCAATGGGAAAACTGCCCAACACATATTAAAAAAAAAAAGGCTTTTCTTAAAAACTTTATTTAGAGACCTGAATAAAGCCCTTTGTGGAATCTATAACAAGGAATATGTTTGTATATATCTATTGCCTGAAAATATCTTGATGCCAAGACTCAAGAAGGACATGTTTAGTTTAGAATAATCTTCATTTTGGAGCAAAGGCTTAAGCTTACAGTGGACAATGTTTTTTTCTTTGCTCTACACAGACAGCTATCTTCTATTGACAATGAGCTATACTGAAGAGGCCTTGATCTGAAGGAATAAAGAATGTCTGCATTGTGCACACATTCTTGTGCTGAGTATTTACATTTGCCTACAAGAGTTTAGAATTCTGTAAATAAGGATTTTGCAGAGGATCTGCCCTTACAAAGGTTTGATTACTGTGTGAAAAAGCTAGCTTCCTCTACTGCTTCTTTTATTGCTTATTTTCTTTTCACCCTTCAAGAATTCAGATAAAACATATTTTGAACCCTTTTCAGATAAATTCGCCTCATGCCCACAATCCATCCTGTATCTCAACCTCTGCAATTTCCTAGTTCACTCTAATTTATTTAAATATAGGCATCTTTCAGCATAGTTTTGTTCAGTTCTGTGATAAAAAGATTGCAAAACTATTCAATTTTCAGAATAGTGTATTAGCTCAGACTACAGAGTGAGCATTCTGAGGGAAAAATTCTGATTATTCAGCAATGCAACTCATACTTTGAGTTTTTTACACATGTCAGATGATGTCATCCCAACTGCCCTACTGTTGTGATTACCTGAGGTAGAAGTTGAGAAGGTATATGATAAGCAGAAGTAAAACATGTCTATCGTGATACATTTTTTTCCCAATTCACTTGTTTGTTTGTTTCTTTTAGGTAAAATTTTTATCAACTTCAGGAAAGTACTGGTTCCTTTTGTTTTTTGCATGCTTTTGAGAAAAGAGGATACTTTTTTCACAGTCTATAGTTATTTTGGTTTTAGCCTTCAAAAAGTTGCAAAGTATTTGCAAGTTTACTATTACATGCAAAATAGTTTATTCAGTAAATAACTTTCAATGACTGTCATTACGAGTTCACTGTGTGCTCACAGTTGCATGCTGATATCAGAGGCAATTTGAAATTGCGCTTTCCTTACCATAGGAAGGGATGGCGTGATTCATATCCCATGCAGAGCAATGCATTAAGCACCACTGACATTCTCATTAACTCATGATCTTTGCTTTAGAGCCATATTTGATATGCTGTGTAGGATCATCTTTCATGCACGCTTGCACCATCATATGTAGGTACATTTGTCTTTTATCTTACATTTCCCCTTTTTCATCATCTCCAAATGATGGAGCTAAATGAAAACCATTCCAATGAAGAATATAGTTATCATTCCTTAGCACTGTCTCAAGTACCTGAGATTTCCAGATGATTTCTGTAATCTTTGGATGGACACAGCGCTACTTTGTCTCTAGGTTCAGACAAGAACTAAAGTTTACTTCTCCCATTACAGCAGACAGAGTGTTTAAGTGTCATGGTAGTTTATTTCCTCATTTTTAGCATGTAGCACAGTATTCCAATTGAATGATTAGTACCAAAACTGTAACTCTTCCTAATCTGTTTCAGGCCCTAATTTCTGCTTTGAAAATGTGGTTTCCAGTGTGTCCTGCCAAAGTTTCAGAGGTGTAACACTTTCTGTTGATGACCTGACTCCAGCTCAGGCCAAGCCCCTGGGATGGGTGGGTGCCTGGAACAGACTGGACTTGCAATCCCCACAGCAGCACTAGATTCTTCAGCACAGTGAGCCTGCGGGCTTGCTTGGGCTGCTGGTCACTACTGTAGCACAGCAGCATGGGAAAGAGAAAAGGTGGCCTTCCAAGCAAGTCTTTTCCCTAACTTTCCAAGGAAATGGGCAGTTAAAAGACCTTTTGTTTAAACAACTTTTGTTAAAACCGTACATTAAGTTGATGCTGGTGAATTGTATCCTATGGAAGGCAATTGGTCTTGCAGTACTCTGGTTTAGATACTTGACATTTTCCAACTACATCCTGAAAATAATGCATTTTGCAGGATTCTGCACTGAGCGTGAAAGGGGAAACCTAGGTGTAAGAATATGAGTGCTGTTCCACATAGACACAGTGCACACCCCAAACCCACTGTGCTTGTGGCCTCCCTGCCCAGTCACCCTCATCTCTACTCCGCCAAATTGAATTTCAGACTATTAAGCTCAGAAGTCTAGTAAAAGAGCCTTAAAGAAAGTTACTTAATATTCATTTGAATGCCAAAATATTCCATTAAAGAAAAAAAAAAATCAATAATCTTAAGATGTACAATATTTTACATAATAAGGGCTAGAGAAATAATGAAAAAAATCTTCACTATCTTATTCTGAAAAACTGTAAAATCTCTCAAATGGATTATTTGGTAAAAACATTGATAGATTTTCCAACTAAGCTCACAGTACAAAAAATACCGTACGAGGTATTTTTAAATACTATATACAAAATGTAAGAAAATATGTTACATTTGTAATTTGGTGGACAGTATAATAAGACAGCAACAGAGGCTATTGTTTTACATGCACATTGAGAGTGTGTAAGTGGTTTGTTAAATCTCCATGATTAAAGTGCAGTTTATCTCTTTCTGCGGATACAACTAAGTGATGTTTAGCAACTCTTTGTTGTTCTAGATATTTAAAGGAGCTATTTATTTAATTTTATTTCAGCTTGATGAATTCTGACATTTAAAAAAATAATTTAGTGGATCCTATTTAGAGATAATAAATTTACTCATCAAAATTGTAAAATTTTATTCTTGCTGATGAATTTTTGTAAAATGAAAACTTGCTCATATGAGAGTTGATGAAATTGCAAGATATGCTATTAAAGTATGGTCAGGATTAGTTGAGTTCTTTGTACTTGATATTAATGTGTAATGTCCACTTTTCCTCATATTGGTTGCTGTTTATTTCACAAGCTCAATACTTAGCAAGTACATTTACCGTGCAAATATGTGAGAAACCCAGTAGTCAAATTCTTCACTGGAGTATCCTCTCTAGTTTCCATCACGTTACACCAGGAGAAAATTAGACTTAGCAAGTATAATGTAATTAATATTGGATTCTGTGGAGCCAGGGACAGAAATCAATAACTGTGATCCAAAGAAATCTGTGGTGTTTCTTCTCATCAGCACATTTCCTGGATCCTTCGTGATTTAAAAGCATCATTTACTGAAAATTTGGGAGTAATTCTGACTTGATGAAGAAGAATGGTGTATGAACAGACAGTATAAATTGAAGAAGACAGATTTATTTCAGTATATTTGGATGGTCTTTTTGTGCTTTACAAATGAGTGGTCATCCTCCTTGTGATTACTGTTGAAAAAGAAAGCAAAACTTATTAAAAAATCTTACAGTTTTCCAAATACCTACCTGTATCATGGAGCAGTTGAAGTTGGAATCCCAGTCTGATGGTTATTTGGTGCTGGTATTGTACTCTGTAGCACTGGACCTTTATAATACCAAGAGTAAAAATAAAACTGAGAAGTAGGTTGTTTTCTGTGTAAAATATTTCAGTTACAAGATCACTAAATTTTTTCAGTAGTAACTTCAACTTTTAGCAAATAGCTATATTTTTCCTTAGGGAGCTGAAAACTCAGTACATTAAAAAAAATGGTCATGTTACGTGTTGGCCAAAAGTGCATCAAGGGGAAAAAATCTTTGCTAATGAACCAAACCTACTGAGAGCAGTGGCATGAGACTTTTGAACACCCATGGGGCATTATTATCAGCAGATGTGAATAAAAGTATTTCAGCTGAGTATTTTTGACATTCAGGTGTTTTGGTTTTGCTGAATATATATAATTTTCTGCAGAGGGCAGGCACATCTTTCTAATTTTATTTTATTGTTGTCAAAATCTATTAAATAGGTTTTGATAAAATATTTTTATGAGGTACTTGTGCATATCCATTTCTTTCTTCTACCCTGTACCCTGTCTCAAAACCAACACTTATTTCACTGCTGTTGGATTTGTTTTGCTTCCTTGGTCTCACAGAGATGGAGTGTGCTTGAGAGAGAGCATATTTTCAAACACTGTATGCACTTTGATAGTAACAAAAATAGTAAGAAAATAGAATAAAAACAAACATTTAATTGCTTTTGCTGCATGACTGATTGCTTCCACAATACAATTACACAGAAGGGAAAAAAATATTGCACCGTTGGCAGCTAATTCAGAGTATAGCACATCGCTAATCCTCAGAGGATTTAATTTTTGGTCAAAACTAAACAAAGTATATTAAAAATATATCTGATTGCCGGAATAGAAAAAGACCATGCAAACAAAGAAGATAAATAAGCTACACCTCATAAATCAGTGTCAGATCACAAAGAGATTGTTTTAACTAAAGCCACTCTTGCCTTGAATTGAAGTGTTTTACTTACAGAAAACATTTTTGTCTTATAGGGTTTTTTCCTGTTAATAAAACTACCATTAAGCCACGTTGCAATATTATTATATTATTTATATTATTATATTATTTATTTATTTTTGTGGAAGAATAGCTCGTATATACAGGTGTGTGTACACACATGCACACATATATACATACTATAAGCTTATTTAGCTCATGCCAATCTACTGCTTTCTCCTTAGGTGGCAACAGTTTTATTCACCTATGAAGGCAGTATTACCTAGATACAGTCTAGATTTCACTCACTATCCAATGTTGTGTAACACATCTTTTGAGGAACAGCAGACTAGCATTTTCCTTATGAATAATCTCCAGTTCATCATGAGGCCATAAAATGGTCAAATAAAAGCACCTCTGAATCTTAATTACAGAGCTGATTGTTTATGTTGCGTAGTTAGAGTACACAGCATCAGAAGATGATGATGTTTTAATGGACTAACCACTGATATTTTCCTTGTCTTCACTTTAAATTGAGCAGTCTGTTTCAGTAACACATGATTGACATTTGGGTTTTCTGTAAAAGAGATAATTTTCCTTTTCTTTTTTTAGATTTTAAGTTTTTAGAAATCTATCTACAGCATGATACCTGACTTCAAGAAAACTGCTTAAAAGTCTTAGTAGTAGAAGAAGCAATAACAGTAACAATAGTAATTGTAAAACCTTGCAAAAGCACTTTTCTTGAAAATGATTCTCTTGAAAAATTAACTAGTTCTCACAAACCCACACACATAGGAAAAAAAAAAACCCAAACAACAAAACCAAAAAAACCAAATCCTGAATCAAAAATATATGAACTGAAGAAAACTATTTTTCTTTAGGACACCTGCCCTACTCAAAGTGCACTTCCCCTTCCCAGTGTGCTGTCATATATCGAAGAAATTTAGTGACAGGCATTAGGATGAGAAACCGAGCTTTGCTTCCTCCAGGTGGCAGAGGTGAAATCATATTGGCATTTCAGCATGCTCAGAGCAATAAAAGTTTTGTGAGTGTTCTGGTGTTTTTTTCTATGTCTTATCCTCTTATTTTGTTAAACAAAATACAGTTTTAAAGCCACTGAGAAAAACATCATGCACTTCTGCAGGTAAAGCCCCAGAACTGCAAGTGTAAAGCTAAACTGTAATTACTGTTTGGGTTCAACCTTTATTTATTCATTTATTTGTTTGTCTTCTTGCTTCCTTATTTATTTATTTATATGCATAATGCAGGCTTTTGAAAGAAAGTGCTTTGTATGCTCATTTATTTATCTAACTGAAAATTATTTATAGAGGTCAGGCAGCAGATGTTTGAGCAATTGATAAAGACATTAGCAATTTGTACTTCATGACTACTACAGGGTGGAAACAGGATAGAATAGGATTATGAAGACATTTGTAGCAACATACCACATTGGTGTACACACACACACACACACACACACACACACACACACACTGAGACCCAGCAGTCCTGGTGAGCTTCAGATCTAAGTATAATGCCTTTTGATCAAGAGTTTTCTTGAGGATCACTCTCTAACAATATGTAAAAGAAGAATGCACTTTGAAAGGTTTTTCTAGTAACCAGACATCGGGGAATTCAGTGATTTTTTTTTTTCTTAAATATGTGTGTATATGTTGGTATTCATTCTCATTTTGCAAAATCCAACGTATTTTACAGTCTGAAAATGAACACAAAACTATTTGCATAACATCTGCACTGCTTGGAGCGTTGGAACACTACAGCAATTAGATCTGTGGTCTATAATGTTCACTTGCAATTCCAGGAACTGCTATAGATGAGCTAATTTAATGTTTAGTTAAAATAAAAGATTTATTTTTATTTTCCCTTTATTACTAATACTGTGTCAGAAACCTTTTATTAAAATGTTTTATTTTTAAGCATGTAGCTATAAAATATTTGACATATTTTTTAAGGTACTAATTTAATCTGTTTAGTATGTGACTGTTCACATCTATAGTGTGTTCTGATTTGACAAATTTTACACAGCTGTCATTCTACAGCCTATAAACTGTATGCATGTGATATAAGTAAAACCTTTAATGAACAATATTCACACACAGAAGTTGCTAATATAGTGCTAGCATAGCAGCACCTGCCAACACCCCTACAATTAGAAGTCTGTGTCAGCACTTCAATTATAAAGCATCTCCTAATTTAGAGGATCATAACTTGACAGTAAAAAATCATTCTGTGTTGCAAGTTGACATGTATGGTCTCAGTTCAAAGCATTTTTACTAATACAGGTTTAAATTGGTTTAGATATTTTAAAGTTGTAGGAGACTACAGAGAAAAAGGGAGACACTGTGGATGTTTTTTCATCACTACTGTAGCTCAAATGCTTTGAAAGGTAAATCCACAAATATTACAGTTTTTTATGTGTAACCAGGATGAATAACTGATTTTTTTTTTTTTTTTTCTGTTAAGGTAGCAGTAAGATCTAAGTTTTTAAGCTCCCCACAGTTATGTTTGTTTCTTTCTATTGTTTTCAGGATGCATATTCATAAGTAATGTTAAGTATAGTACATTGATTGTTTAGTATGTTCATTTTCAAAAGCACCTATTCTGATAAAACAGACCATGGCAGTATATGATTGTACCTGTGGACTAAAGGTTTCTCCATAATAACATATTGCTGATAGCATTTCCGTGAATTTCAAACTTCCAAAGTATGTATTGACACAATTGTCCCAGCTGAGAAATTACCACCTGCTGTGTCAATAATCAGCTTATCAAAGTTGCCTGTTGCTTTGCACTGACACAGTAACTGCTAACTACTGCTCAGATATAGCACTATCTATTGTGGAAAGGAAATAATTTTCAGTTTGTGACAGGGTTAGGATCCACTGAGGGAGATAAATGATAGGGATTTTATTCTATTCTTAGAAGGGTGGTTGTAAGAAGAAAAAATATCAATAACAACTAGATCAGTTCTGTGACCTTGCAGAGAATATTCCTCTCCACCACTATTTCTAACCCTTTCATGCTGTTTTCAAAGCCCCAAAGGACTGTAAAACATTACAAGGAACTCCTAGAGTTCAACAGTTACATGGAATAATGTGCAAAGGTTTGCATCACCTTCTTTTGTTGCCTGATGGAAACAAGCATCTGTGCTTGACTGGGGAAGCAATGAGAATCGCCTCTAATCACGGCCAGAATACTTTGGGCAGCCTGAGGTGCTGGAGGAAGGGCAGCGTGCAAACCAGAGCAGCAGGGGAAGCTTCTCGGTAGTAGACACATGCCAGCTCATGGGATCTTCACACAGAGCTGCTCTTCATCTTGGACGTGTTACTGCACGTGTTACTGTTGGGGTTGTTCAGCCTGGAGAAGAGAGGACTCCGAGGAGATCTTATAGCGACCTTCCAGTACCTGAAGGGGGCTTACAGGAAAGCTGGAGAGGGGCTATTCATAAAGGCTTGTGTGGATAGGACCAGGGGGAATGGCTATAAACTGGAGAGGGGCAGATTTAGACTGGACATTAGGAAGAATTTCTTCACAATGAGGGTGATGAGGCACTGGCACAGGTTGCCCAGGGAAGTTGTGGATGCCCCATCCCTGGAGGTGTTCAAGGCCAGGTTGGATGGGGTCTTCGGCAGCCTTATCTAGTGGGATGTCCCTGCCCATGGCAGGGGAGTTTGAACTAGATGATCTTTAAGGTCCCTTCCAGCCCCGACTATTCTATGATTCTAAGATTCTATGTCACACCTAGTCCATTGCAGAAGGTGATCCAAGTGAATCCACATCTGCCTTCAAAATACTCTGCAGTCAAAAAGGCAGTTCACGAAATTGTTTTCCAAGGAATATATCACATCTGTGCAGTTTACAACCACATTAATCCTGCTGTGGGCAAGGCAGCTCTTTCCTTGCTAAGAAACATGTCTGGGGTTTTGCTCGCGGAGATGGGAACCTTTCTATTATGATTTCAGCTGCAAGTATCAGATCTCTAGTGGTGCAAGCAGATGCAATATCTTGCATTGCTGTTCCAGCAACAGGTCCTGGGGGTTCAATCCAAACACATTGCAGTGTCTTGTTATTGTCCCTTTAAATTTTAAAAATATCTGCAAACGTTGTTATTGGGCAATATCCTAAACAGCTTGTAAACTGTTTAGAAATTAATGTTAATATTGCCATTACGAGTAAGAGAAACCTGTTTACTGGGGCAACAACGCTGGTCAAAAAAGGCAAGGAAGATGTAAATAAAGAAGATGGGTTTCCTTTACAAGTGTTCACCTCCATGTGCGGCTATCACTTCTAAGCTGCTTTTGGCTGAAAATTATGTCAGCCATATTAGTATATGAATCACATATCCTCTTATATCAGTCTTCAGGGCTCACTGTTTTACAGGAGACTTTTAATTGGTGGTTGTTTTCTCTGTTATTTCTCACAGTGTCTTTAAGTACCAGAAGTCTAAATATTTTAAGTGTCCCTAACTCTAATTTACAGAATCACAGAATCATTTAGTGATATCTTTTCTACCATATTTAGGAGGTCATCAGTGCACACCATAGCTCAGAAGAAGAGTAGTCTGTGATTTATATGATATATAGACAATTTGGTCGATATCGTACTACAGGGTATTTCTTCTGCTTGTCTGCTATTTCATTTGGAATGCTTTGAAACAACAACAACAACAACTGGGAAAAGGCATGGTCTTCTATATTATACTGAAGATGCAGGATTTTACTTCAGTCTTCCTAGAAAGGTGTGGGTTTTTCTTAATTAATCTTCTGGATTCATGATAGTGGCATGCTGATGGTCAGAAGACATACTTGAAAGAAGTCCGAACTGTTAGATAGCTGTGCAAAGGTATCCTAGTTTGGACCCTTTCTTATGAAAATAAAAGAAGACCAAAACAGACTATTAATTATTAACTTATCTCATATAACTCATATTTTGTATCTCTCATTGAAACTTTAACATTTTTCTACCTTTCCTGCAGTTTATGACATGCAAGTCTATCAGCTGAAGATAGTTCATCAGAATTTTACAAACACAGATTGTAACCTGAATATTTTGACCTATGTTTTCTTCAAACATGCAAATAAATACTTCAGTTAGCTATATAAGACATTAGAAAACAACTTTTCAGCACCCTCTAGTGACACATTGCCAAATCAGAATGTTCTGGAAAATGAAACGACCAGTGTGACAACCTTGATCTGAAGAAAACCACTTTTGACACAACCGTGATTGCAGAAGCTGTTCATTTTCACTCTTCAAATCTCATAAGGTAATTTATGAAGACCTGATTTCTCCAAGACTCTTATAAACAAAAATGCATTTCCTTACTCTTAAATCATTACAGTAGAGGAACTGAATATATTTTGTATTTGAAACCACTTTTTTAATATAAAATCAAGTATTTTTTTTTTTAACCTCTTAAGACCCTTAATTGACACCCATAGAGTGTCTAAATCTCCTTTATTTCTTATGACTTATAACTATCATTGTTCAATGCTTCCTGTGTCAGCGTGTTCCTGCAGCATGAGGATGTGACAGCAGACACCTGACAGCTGAAAGATTTGCTTCACAGTATGCAAGTATTTGAGCATGACTTCTGGAGTCTAGTATAATTTGGCTCCTCAGCATTTAAACTCTGCTTAAGATCAGCTTGTATCGTAAAGCTACAAATAATTTGTCCCCTTATAACAACTGTAGCCAACCTGCTAATACAGAACCATAGATATGTGTGTAGAAAATGGGTTTTATTACTGATTTATGTCCAAAATCGTTACAGTCTAGTTTAAGAAATGGTAGCGGTAGCACTGCTTATGTAAGGGCAAAGTTGTGTAGCAAGATATAGATGGGTTTTTGTGGTTTTGTTATTGCATTAATCTCTATGTTGCTATAAATGGAAATGCTGTGCATGATAGACTCATCTGTTTGACAGGATAGCTTTGGTTTTACCATATTGTGTAAATCGAAACTTGGCTTATGGAGTTTTGCATTTTTTTCCTCTCCAATCAAACATCGTACATCTCTAATGAATTAATAAGGAACATAATTTTTTTTTTATGATCCTTGGCCTTCAGAATTAAACCGCATATAAATGCTGACATACATATATTCATTCTGTGAGTGATTCTTTGCCATGTGAGACATAATACTTCTTTCTTCCCTAGATTTGCATATATAATACACAAGGAGGTATAATTTAAGTATAATGATCTAGCAGAGATCTCAAAGAGATGTGATATCCTGAGTTGTTTTGCTGCAATTAGAAGTATACCACTTTAAACTGTAGTGGAAAGTTGGTGTTTGTATTACATTCATACATTGTTCTCAAATTCTTAGTACTGACATCCTGTTCCATGCTTTCACAATATACAAAAATACCATTTTTGGTCATACAAGTGTTAAAATTTTTTTCAGCATGAAACTGATTTTGTTCTGTAATACAAGACATGATCTGACCCATGGATGCTTCTAGTTGCTTGTGGTCCCCAATTATTTTTATCAGTCTTAAGCAGTTTGGTTTGGGTTTTTTTTCCTTAATTTTTTGTTTGTTTTATTTCTGGTGTTCACGTTACTAAAATTGCCTTTAATGTAATTGTGAGAGTCTTATTCTTCATATCCTCTTTCATCTTCTTCGGAAAACAATACCTCAAAGCCTCATGTCTGCTCCAAACACCTGGGCTTCCTTTCCATATGTTACTGATTCCACTACCATTTTTCGCTACTGGTTTTGTTTCTGCCTTGTTTTTTTTTTCCTCTTTTTGCATTGTGAGCAGTCAAAGAACACTTTTTGTGTTCTTTGGGAGTCTATGCACTATTTATTCTGGGTTTTAATAACATGTTTTTTTTCATCTTTTGTATCCTTTTTGTGACTATGTCTTGGTACAGCCAGTTTGTGCCACTTCTCTTTCACTCATGTCATAGATTAGTTCAATGGTAGAAGTTAAGCCAACAATTGCTGATAACGTAACGTCACTTCTGATAAGGTGCTTTCCACTTCAAGCTCTGTAGCATCTCCCTCCTCCTATGTAAAACCAGTGTAATTATTTTTAAAGTTAACACATTCACACTGTTTTATAAAGGAGTAAAAGTACAAAGATTGATTTCCTGCCTTTATTTTTGTATAACACTTATGAAAATACTATATCCAACCACTTGCTAAACTGTGTTGGGTATTCCACAACCAAACATGAATGTACATACCTCTAAAGTGCTATTTAATATACAAAGTACCCTTGTTTGTATGAAAGATTTACTGAATTCACAGAAGACTTATTATTGGCATAAATGCACCTAATTTAACCTTGTATATTTAACTCAGACATAAGGAAAGCGCTGTTTAATGCATTCCCAATGAACATTACAATGGCTTTCACTGTAACCATAAGGAGAATGTTGCCTTGTAAATGAAAACACACCAGGTCACTGGTATATCATGCCTTGTACTCCACAGTATGTAGTTACGTACATATCTTAGAAAAAGCAAAACTGTATGATGGGTATACATTCTTATACTGTTCCTGAGTGATTACATTTAAAAAGAGAAAAACCTGTGATGAGCAAAACCACAACAAATATTATTGATCATCTTAGTGGCTGGATTTGATAACAATAATCATCACAATTATCAAAATGTATTTTTATTATATTTAGAGAGGAATATTTTACATTACATGGAATTCATTTATAATCATCTTCTCTCTATTAATCAGAATTAGAGTTACTTAGAGTTAGAGTTAATTAGAATTAGAATTAGAATTAGAATTAGAATTAGAATTAGAATTAGAATTAGAATTAGAATTCAACAAGAGCCTACCTAAAATTTTAGAGTAAAATAAAACAAAGTTGGAAAAATGGATTTGGACTTTCAAAAAATACTGAAAAAGACTGATATCTGTGCACTTCAGAAAATAAAAGGAATGCAGGCTTTCATCACTGATGTGAGTGATGTTCTAGTGGGTGTCTGCTATAGGCCACATGATCAGCAAGAAAAAGTAGATGAGGCCTTCCAACAATTTTGTTTATGTTACAAAATGGGGAGAAGTGGTAAATACACCAGAGAGTCATGGAATCCTTGAGAGGGATGTCAGGCTGAAGAAATGGGCTGACAGGAACATCATGAAGTTCAGCAAGGGAAGGTATAAAGTCCTGTACCCAAGGAAGATCAACTCCATGCACCAGCATGTGCTGTGGGTGACCCAGTTGGAACACAATTGTGCAGAAAAGGATCTTGGGGTTTTGGTGGACACAAAGCTGAATAAGAATCACCAGTGATACCTTGTGGCAAATAAGGCAAATGGCATTCTGGGCTGCATTAAGAGCAGTGTTGCAAGCAGGTCAAGGAAAGTGATCCTTTCCCTCTACTTAGAACTGGTGAATCCACATCTGGAGTGCTGCATCCTGTTCTGGGCACCCCAGCACAAGAAAGACTTCGGCATACTGAAGGTTCTCCAGCAAAAGGCCACAAAGATGATGAAAGGACTGGAACCTGTCTTCTGTAAAGGACGGCTAAGAGAGTGGGGGCTGTTCAGCTTAAAGAACAGAAGGGTCAAAAGGAGATCTCATCAATGTGTATAAATATCTGAAGGGAGGGTATAAAGAAGACAGAGCCAACCTCTTTCTAATGATCTCCAGTTACAGGACTAGAGGCAATGGGCACACACCGAAACACAGAAGATTCCTTCTGAACATCTAAAAGGAAACATTTTTTCACTATAAGGGTGGTAAGTACTGATACAGGTTGTCCAGAGAGGCTGTGGAGTCTCCTGCCTTGGAGATATTAAAAACCCACTTGGACATGATCCAGGGCAATCAGCTCTAGGTGGCCCCTGCTTAAACAGAGTGTTTGGACAAGATGACCTCCAGAGTCCTTTCCAACTTCAACCATGCTCTGGTTCTATGATTCTATGCCCACACAGGGAGGCATAAATACTTCAGTGACTCTAATCTCCAGTTAAGACTTGCATCAGTCAATCATCTGTGTAAGCTACCAGAATTCAAACTTCTCATTAATGACACAAAAATACCAGGCAGATTGCAGTATTTGATGAAACTGCCATTTATACAGGACATAGTAAATTACCTCAAGGTGATAAAAAGACAAAAAATGCATGTAAAAACATAAACTTTTTTCCCCTTACTGTTGAAGAATAATAAAGCTTCAAAAGTATCTTTTATAATACTTTGATAAGACGTGAATGTTGATGATAAAGTGTTTAAAGGTACCAAATGTCTAAATTACTGAAAATGACTTCTTTCTTTTATTTTATACGATATTAATGCAAAATTTTCTTCATTTGTGAGTAATAAGAAAACTTTACTATTATGCTTTTCTGTTTTATCCATGGTCTCATTTATGGACTAGGAGCCCAGTCCATAAATGTTTGTGAGGCACTTCACAAACTTGCAAAAAAAAAAAGATTCCCAAAGACTTTTAATTTAAGCCTTAAATTGTTTTTCTTATATTTGTTTTTGTTCAGAATTCCAAATTATGCCTGATCAGGACTTTCTCATTAGTTATTTTTATTGTCATCATCTCTGGTAACCTAGAAATTGGATTAAAGTCTGCAGAGATTTTTGTTTCACCCTTCTTAGATCACTGTGTGTTTTGGCTGACTTGTATTTTTATCTGCATCAAAGGCAGAGAAAAGGAAGAAATATGTACTTACTGCTTCCATATAACTCATGCATAAGGAAAGAAAAGTGCTTGAATAACAAGCAATCACAGCATCCTATTCTTCCACTGAATTGTTACTGATGCATCTCCAAAGACTCCTCAGTGTGGTCTGATTTAAAATGTACTTTGAAGCAGCTACAAGCTTGTCTCAAGCTAATTATCAAGTAACAACACACACCACACTTGACAAGTTGCATCATTTCTAAGTGAAGTAATTCTCACTCTTCTGTTTTGTTTTGCTTTTTGATAGTAAAACTAATCCTGACCTTAAGGCATGTGAATAAATCTCATGTCCAACAGCTTGCTGAAGCAGCTTCTGGAAAGACATCCAGTCATTTATCATCTTCATAGGTGATAATATCTCCTGTGAAATGATATCAATTAAAGGCAGGTAAATAAAACAATGTGATGAGAAAGCCTTTTTAGCATTTCAGCATAGTTAAAAATGAAGAGGAGGAGGAAAATACTAAGGAAGAATCTGAACAACTTATCCACACTTACAGAAAAATGAATCAAAAATTCTTGTAAAATTTAAACAAAATCAATTTAGTACTGATGAAAGTCAGCATGTCTATTGGTTTCAGTGTGGTTAGTACTTGACATAAAGTTTTACTTGGGAACAATGAAGGCTGATAGCAACAAACACCCAGTTAAGGGCTATAAGCAGCTATGACTTGTGCCTCATTCTCTCTGCTGTATAATCACATGCCTCCTGCTTTTTGATAGATTCTACAGGATCTATCTTTTGGGGCTTGAGGGGGGGTTATACTTTTCACTTTTCTTGTGGAGTTGCTTCCTTTCCTATTTGCAAACAGAAGAAAAACTGTTTCCCTTAAAGAAGAATAGAAGTTGTCCAGCCTCCTTTTCCAATAAGTTATTCAGCAATTTGACTGACACGAGGTTTGTTCACTGACTGTGAGGTCCAGAACTGCAGGTACCAGATGCTGAACTGAAATAATTACAGGTCTATTCAAAGTAGTACTCCAATCAAGTGCAAGGAACTGCTCATATAGACCCCTCAGCAGTTTTATTATGTCTGTAAAATACTGATGCTGATTTTGATGCAGCTCAAGCACTCAAATGCATTTTACTCTTTACCTTGAGGACAGAACATAATACACAAAAGTGCAAGTTCTTATTTAACAATTTGTCTTTCAAAACTTAGTCTTTATGAGGCGATTTCTAAACCTGCCTTAATTGATCAGTCTGAATGCAATGTAACAGAAGAAGCGTGTGAGAGTTTTAGGAGTTCCCAGTAGGCTTAAGATGCCGAGTTGGACCATATTTACCTAAGGACGAGGTGAAGAGAGGGTCCTGACTACTTTCAGTATAGAAGAATATTAGACATTTTAAACAACATTGATAAAAATTCATCCTTTATAGGCTTGTACTTCCACTGCTGCTGAAGAAAGGTAACCACAAAGTAGACAGAGTTGTTTTAGCTGTTTGCTTTAATCAAATGCACCTGTGAGATTACATTTCCCTAATTTTCACAGCTGGCATTAAAATGGATTTAGCTAGCTAGCAGGAGATTTTAAAGTAGCCTTTCAAGTTCACCTTTAAAAAGCTATATTAGCTTTGCCTAGTAGCCTGCTTAGTAATGCAGCATACAGCATACCTGGCTTTACACAGGACTAGAGATCAAATCTAACCTCATAAATCTTCCAGTTCATGACTACAGGAAGCTGTCAAAAACTAGATGTTGTTTCATTCTCCAGGGGCTGGTGTACTGCTCTGGATCTCTCTTAAGTGCCCTCTAGCAGCTGATCACCAAAATGTGTAATAGCCTTGGGAAGGACTACACTACCCTTTTGACCCTATAGGTAATATTTTGATAGGGCTTGACCTTAATAAGACTACCAGAATAAAAACCTAGCAGTAAGAGTAAAGAAAAACCTTTTCTGAATAACAAATAGCTGAAGAAAACATTTTCTGCACACTCCATAAATTATTACATTTACCTCTGGCAAGTACATTTAGAGAAAATCGTGTTCTGAATCACATTTTGGAATACTCAGATTCAACACCATTTGCTAACCTGGAAAGACTATCTTACAAACAAAAGCTGGGCAAAATTCTACCACTTTTGCTCAGTTAAATCGTTATTTGACGAACAAGCCTTACTGAATACAAACGGCTGGACTTCTCTCCCTTTCTGATTTAGTGTTTTATATTTATTCTACTGTTAAACTATATTGATTCAAATTTAGGGCAAAGGGTAAGTATCTCAAGCGCCTTAGGGTGCCAGAATGTTGTGGGGGTTTTTTGTACCGTAATGAAAGACAGCAACCCTTACCACTTTTACTGACAATAGATTCTGAATCAGTATTTGTAACCCTATTGCTTAACCACTACAAGTAAAATCTGACAAATCACTTTCTTTTTCCATTCCCTTTACAGCCAAGTGTCACAGATAATGTATTGTTTTCTTTGAGCCTTACCACTAATACAGTTCCCTGCTCTACCCTGTGGGAAAGTGGTGTCATCTGGGCCACTGGGTCCATGATGATCTTAATTTCTGCACGATGCCAGAGAAGTTAAATGGTTTACATAGTGTGAAGAAACAATTAAGCTGCCTAGAAGCTACATGATGCATAGCAAAATAATAGGTAAGAGGAAGACAGAATCTTCAGAGTGAGCTAGATTTGCTGTCCAGACAAGCAATTTGGAGTGGCTGAAGAGATGATGAAGGGCGCTTTGGTGTAAAATTTCACTGTAGCAAAATGTTTTCAGCAACGACATTGCAATGCTGTTTTTTTCAGTGCTGTTTTTTTTTCCTTTGTCATCACTGTAGTATAGAAGCACTTCCTTATATATGATTAAATATTACTTCATACAGATTTACCTCATTTTGTTCTGTAGGAATTTGTAAACAAGGGCAGATTTCACATTAGATGAAAAAGTTCAGGGAGATTTCCTGGACTTTGCAACCTGTAGGGAGAACTGCTTGAGAGGTTGAGTGTCCTTGAAAACAACTGAGCTACTTTCTGCAAATTCTGTTCCTGATTTGATTAGTATTTTCTTTTCCCACTAAAAGCTGTGATGCAAAGATGAGCTCCAGCCATTTTGGCAACTGCTGAGAGTGTCTTATCTGTAAGTTCCATCAAAACGTAAATATCTGGTAGAAGTGTAAATTAGTGGTAGTTGTTAGAAGTTCCATTTATTTCAAGAGGTCGAATATACTTTCTCTTAATTGAAACAACACCACAACAAATAAAAAAAATATGAATTACATTAAAGCTCATAAATTAATTTTGCTATTTTTTTCATGACAACAAATATTCAGGCCATAGTACACTTATTTATATGTGACCCTTCAGATAAGAATTGGTTTTGTTTTGCTTATTGCTCATGAAAATCATAAGCAAAATAATAGTGAAACATCTGCATAATCCTTCTTGTGGCTGAAATGTAAACAGCTTTTTAGAGTTTTTATTGGTTCCAGTTCCATAATATCTGAGTTTTTTCCCAAGCTAATTAGATTAGCATAGCAAGGCTTCTAATGGAATCTTTCTTTAGCTCTGTTCCCTCAGTCATTGTGTGGAACTAATTGGGGAACCTTTGGTTGTTTACGATTGTAGGGAAGATGATAGCTGCTATTGTGAATGTTATTTTAATTAAGGTGGAAAAGATTTGTCAGAGAGGATGTATGGAGAAGTGGGCAGGCTTTGAGATATTCTAGACTTCCCTGAAAACTTATTCTACACCAAGATCTTTCAGCACCTAGTATTCAGTTGTCATAAGTGTATCTTACTTGTACTGCGATCTGAGGTATCAATAATGAAGATAATATGTTTCCTAAGAAAGACTCTGCAAGAAGAACCAAGATTTACAAGTCTCTTGGAAGTTAAATTCTAGTAGAGCATGAGGCTTTGTTTGCTTATGTCAATCTACACCTCTAAGAGCAGGTTCTTGAGACAGTAAGAAAACAATGTATACCTTTCCCTTTCAAAAATAAAAAATAATAGCAACTGAATTCTGGTGCATAGATGATTGTGCACAGATCCTCACTGGATGCAAAGAATATTGTACAAAACAGTAAATTCATCCTGGAAATTAGGTCATTTATCAAGTTGTTCAATAAGAAGCAAAGACTGAAACTTAGTTTTGCATGTGTTTCTACTCCTAAAGTACTGGTGTTTCACTGTGAGAGGTTCATCTGAGGGGAAAGAGTTCTGAAAGGTTCACACAGTCCTACACCTGAGTGTATTGATTGGCCAGTACATATATTCTTGTTGACAATCTGACTTTAACCAAATTGAAGATATGAGGCTGAGTTTTCCCTGCTTTTTTTCTCCATAAGCGTGCTAATTTCATTCTCTTAAGCATACTTAACAAATAGTTTATTGGACATATTGGTCTTTTTACCACCTTTTCAAATCTGGTTAAAACTGATGAAAGAGCTTGCAAGTAGTTCTGTAGAAAACTGGCTGACAGATATGGGAAAAGACACTGAAATGGACAAACAACAGACGAATAGATCACATAATTGCATAAGACTTATTTCCATAGGAAAACAGGCCAAAAAAAAAGAACCTATTTCTACTGAAAGCTAATGCTATCTCATCATCTTGATACTAAAGCAACTTCTGAAGTCCCGCATCTCTTTGATAAAAAGGAGCTGCCATTTCCAGTGAAAATATGTGACACTGCTTTCGAGAGTCCAAGTCAGACTGCATGTAAGACACCTGCTCTTCATTGAGTAACTTCACCTGAAGAATCCACTAAATTTGGTATGGATTTGGGCTGCTAAAATCACTGAAATATAGCATATAATCTGTTACCAAAAAAATAGATACTTTTTTTAAGTTGTGTGCTATAAATACTATTAGAAGGCAAACGGAGAGCAAATTGTTTCTTTAGAATCAGTCAGTGATAGTTGCTTATACCTATAGAGCACATTTGAAGGTATCTAAGAAGGTAGATGTTATTATTCAGTTTTACAGTTTAGACAACTAAGACACAGAGAAATTATATGGCTTAGGTAGTGGTCATCTGAAAGGGCACTGTGGAAAATTATGCATGTCCTCCTGGAAGGACAGCCTGTTTACCAACATAGGGCAACTGAATTCTGTAATATCATCAGATCGTATAGATTACTCTAGGAAAATGAATCTGTCCAATTACCCTAGTAATCCTGACTGGATGGAGCAAACAGGAATGACCAATGATAGTTTATTCTCTATGGGAAAGACCAGAAGCAGCATCTGCGGGTGTTTAGACCACATCATAGCAATTGCGAAAAAACATCCAAAATCATAGGCTCCTGACAAACTCAGCCTCCATAGACTCCCATGAAGAACTCTCTTGTCAAATGTGTGAACAACCTGATAAGGCAAATAATAGTAATACAACTGAAGGGATTGGGGATGCGTGTGTGCATGTGCTTGTGTATCTGCATGCACGCCTCTCTAGTTGTTAATCTTTATAATTTCACATAGAAAGCTGAAAGCAACAAATGTATTTATAGTGTAAGCCAGCCCTTGCACTGGTGTGTGATTCTGCAATGTTTCCATTGTTCTTACCCACTGCTGTTGTGAATGGTATTAGTATTATTCATATCTTCCCAGGTATGTGTTAAGATCTTTTAAGGAATTACTTTTTCAGGTGGCATCTACAGAGTGATGGAAGCTTGCTGGCAGCTACGGGATTGGCTCTAGAGACTAATCCTGTGTGCAGCATGTGAGGAGCTGGTATCCTGTGGTTCATGCAAGCACTGGGAGAAATGAACAGGGAGCAGGCATCCCAAGGGCCTAAGAAGGTGGAGGAGCACGTTTTATATCTGGAAAGGCACCAACTAATCCATGCATGAGCCCAGAAGCAAGTATTAACTTAAGGGTTATGGCTGAAAGTGAGGGAGTTATGCATAAATGTATATATATGTTTGCATGCATATCTGTGACAGTTTTTCCTATTCCAGGCACCCATATACAGCAAACACTAAAATTCAATATGGCTTCTGATATCTGAAAAATTGACCACAATTATCTTCAGTTTTGCATCATCTCTTCAGATCTATAAGAAATATCAGCAAAAGAAAGCCCTCCAGAGGGATTTCTCCTTGTGAGGAGTAGAACAGAGGGCTGTGAGTTTGGGGGGGTTTGTTTGTTGTATAGAAATGGGACAAATTACGAACATTACTGCTCTCTACAGATTTCCTTCACATCAAAATGTATGAGGCTTTGTTTTCTATTCTTAAATTAGATCCCATATTCCAGTTAACAAGAATAAATTGTTTCAAGATAATGTTTTTCATGAACTGAAAGCACTGAGACACTTTCTCTGTTATCTGTTTTCGATGTATGTTAATACAATTTTAATATGTTTAACTATGATTAGTAAATCCATCAAGTAATGACCAGCTTTGAAGATTCTCTCTAGACCTGTAATATGGAAAACTTCACTACAGATGGAATTTTCCAAGCCTCAGAAACAAAAAAGTTCTTAACAAGAAAAGCAGAGAATAGCTCATTAGGAAAAAAAAAAAAAAAAAAAAAAAGAAAAGACTCAGCAGTCTAGAAGCAAACTTAGTTCCTTTATCTCTCTTGAAATATTGAGACCAATCAGGCAAATGATTATGTGATAATATATATCAACAAGCAAAAGGACATCAGAAGAAATGAGATGATCAAAGAATGTAAATGTTTCTTTTCACAGCTGAAGAGAATTCTGCTAGGTGTCTCACACTTGTGAAGAGGCAAAATGCCATCACAAGGTGTGAAGATTGCAATTACACATGTAGTCATGGTGGCCTATTATGAAGGTATACTGCCTATAAAGTAAGGTGAGACCTAGAAGTATCAAATGGCTTTCTCAATCTTAGAGTACCTAAATCATTACCCCTGGAATGTGTTTGTTTTCACAGAGCAAGGTGAGTTGCACAGAGGTGTCTGAAGATGGTAAAAAAACTCTCAGTAGGTGAAGAGGAAAGGATGTAATTAAACATTCATCCACTGTATAATTTCAGTGTGTGTCAGCATCTTGAATGTTACAAGCAGTTCTGGTCCCTTCATCTGAAAAAGAATATAGCAGAATTGGGAAAAGCTCAGAGACAGCAACAAGAAAGATAAAAGGTATGGAACAGCTTCTGAACAAGCACAGATTTGAATAGACTAAGTCTTCTCAGCCAGGAAAAGAAATGACTGAGGCGTTGTATGGTGGAGCTGTATAAATATTATGACTGGCGTAGAGTCAGAAAAGAGGGAATCATTTATTGTTCTATCTTTCAAAAAGAACTAGAAGCCATAATGAAACTAGCAAGTGCAATTTTTGAAACAAAGACAAAATGGAAAATATTCACGTAGTGTGTACGTAGAGGTTTCACAACTTGCCACAGGATACTGTACATGCTAAAAAACTGTGTAGGTTCAGAAGAGGACTGGGCAAGCTTGTGGAAGAAAACTCAGTCCCTTGGATCAGGAAAGCTGAGAGCTGCATAACATTAATCAGGAAAATTATTTTTTTTATATGCTTTTTCTTCCCTTTTGCTCTTCTATGGGTAACTGGTGCTGATGACAGTTGGAGTCAGAGCTCTGCACTTTGTTCAATCCTTCGATGCAGCCACTCCTAAACCCTTGATTACTTTGCACCCTTAACGTTAGGTGTTGAGATCTCTAGTCTTCCCACCCAAGATGAGCCTGATTATGTTGGAAAATGCAGTTGTGTTTACTCATTTCTGGCATTACAATAAAGTGATAATACATCTTCCTTAAAGTTCAATGAAATGCCAACAGCAATGAGATAATTTTAAAGGCATATGGAGCCAATTTTTTCTTCACTCCCTGGTCAGCATGATGCAGCAGAATGCGGCAGGGCAGAAAAAGGTGGGTTTTTTTCCCTGTTGTTACTTTACACACCACTAAATACATATTTATCAAATGTTTAGTTTCCTAATCTCATGTTTTCACTGCCAAGGCTAAAGCATGCAGATGAAAAATATGTCATGAAAATTACAAATGAGTGTATAGGCTGTGGGGAAATGATGTATGTAATGAATTAAATCTGCAGATTACATAGAGAATACTAATGAGTTTAAATAATATCAGATTGTGGCACCCAGATTCACCAGAATCACTGAGCCGGAGCAAGCAACTTTGTGCTCTCATTCTTTCTCTCTCTCTTTCTTCTTCCTCTGCAGCCTGAACAGATTAATTGCTGGTTCAGTGCAAGGTTAATAATCACTACCAGCTGCCAGATTCAGTTAAGAGTTTACAGAAGAGATATTAACAACACACTGATATTGCAAAGATTGAGATTTCTATGAAGTCATCTCTAACAGGAAAAGGAGAACTGAGACACAGACTATTTCACAAAAACAGACCCAGATCTACCACAGCAGTTTAGCTAGTTTACCAAATAAATATTTTAAATTATGCCTCTTCCCCGTCCTAATGTAACTGAGCACCAAAGATGGGTTTAGAAAGGATACTGTACGAGTGACATACATATTTTGTTCTTTATTCTGAAATATTTTGATGAAAGTATTAATGTCCCAAAACATTTTAGCTATGATTTGATATTGAGTAGTTAGATTTGTGGATGAGCATGAATTAGGAAAATCATTAGGGAAAAAAATTCTCTGTGTGTGTATATGTTTCGGAGGAGGAGGGGCAGAAGGTTAAGACATATTATGGACTGTTGGACTGACAAGGAGGAAAATTCGTAATGAATAGTATAACAGAAATTCAGACCTAAGATGCACTTTTTTATTACTTAGAACTCTATTCATTTTTCTTGTTAGGAAGTACTGTGGCAGGTCCTTCAAAATAATTTAGAATCTGACAGCTCCAAGGACAATGTCCTGTAGTGATTAAGACCTGTGCTTCTTCCAAACACATATCAGGGAATCTGAAATTACTCACTGAAGACAAAAAGAAAGAAAGAAAGAAAGAAACAAACAAACAAAACCCTATTATCTTCTTACTGATGCACTCCTGCCTACTGTAATAACTGCAAAGGTGATGAAAGTTGATGCACTTTTGAATATTATAACCTTGTTTGGCCAATTGGAGTTTATTTAAGAACTAAGAAGACAAAAATGTTTAGCCTACCTTATTATCTCATGCAGCCGTTCCCTTCATTTTCTATGGAGAGGTGGCTGCTCTAGTGGATCAGTTGGGCAGAAAGTCACATTGTTTCCTGTTGTGGCATTGCGCACAGTTGCGTGCTTCAGGCATTAGTTGTCATGTCCCTTTGGCTGCCCCAGGACTGGTCTCTGTCCATCCCCCACACTGCCAGGACGGTTCCCCACTTCCAGGAGCCTACCTCCAGTCAGGAGCTTCACCTTCATCCTTCTGAAACCAATTCTGCTTTTGGGAAGCAGAATGTCCTCTTCTCTTGGACACCAGCAATTCTGCCCAGGTCTCTGAAAGCCCCACTTTTCCCAGTCTAATAGTCTATGGGCAGAATTATAACACATGTTGAGCCTTCAAATTGGTGACTTTATCTTGTGTCTTTATATTACCTCCAGGATTCAGGATGTACCACTTTTTTTTAACCTGTCTGTTATCAAAATTTACCACTGACCTGTTCTGGTTACAACCAGGAAGCAGCAGGCCTTTGTCAGGGAATTAGGAAGTTCAGTTTTGGATATTCACACTTAGCACACATGCATTCAACTTTTAGCTGCCTATTGACATTCATAATTTACTTTACATAATTCTTTTTTATTTTGGTCTATAACAGTTTGATAGGAAAATCTTTAGGACTTTAACACTAGTCATATAAGGGAGACCAGAAAGTACACATTGTATCCTACAGTACCTCTCCATACTTTTGCACCATTACTAAAGATGGACATTGAGCAGATAAGGTTCACAAAGCCCTTTTTTATACTTTTACATGTTCAGATTATATCCAGATATCTTAAATCCCACCTAAACCCACGCAGTTAGAATTCCTTCAAGGTTACAAAGCTTTGCCCGTCTAAAACAAACAAGGGTTAGGCAGATGTAAGCTAAATAAAGCCCTTACTCTCACTCCAGCATGAAAGGGATCTGTGCTGCAGAAAAGTCATCTCTTGAATTACCTTAAAGGTACTCCTCAGTAATGCCTCAAAGAAGATTTATACACTCTCATTCCCTCATTCTTAGGACTATACCTAAAGACAGCATTTAAGCCTGAATCAGGCTTGAACTTAAAATCTAGTAAGATGAATCTTCTTAAACCATCTCTGACTTCCTCCCTCCCAGAGTAACAAATATATGTGTTTGTTCTTCTGTTTCATCACTGAGGAATTTGCTGAATGAAAGCCATCACTGAATGACCAATGCGTCTCAGTCAGCATCACTGAGACTTTTTGTGCTTCAATTTTTTTGTAACATTAGATGCAATGATGTGGAAAATAACTATAAAGAACAAATTTTTAAAAAAGGCAAAGTTTTTCTTAAGTTGCTTTCAAAGCACAATCCTGCTCAGAGAAATAGATCTTAACATTTGGCCTCTCAGTGCTGCAGTCTTCAGTCCCTCATTTTTCAGCCAGAGAATTCTTTTTGCCTTGGCAATGTAATATACAATATAGATAGAGAGCAAGTCCTGTCGTGCCCAGGTTCAATTGTCTGATGAACTCTGATTCCAGAGAAATTATTGATTTTAGATTGCTATTAGTCGTATATCAATCTGAGAAAACAAAACAACAGCATTTTGCAAACTGACCTTGTTTGACCATCTCCTCAGATACATGTATGTAGGTACATGCATAGTTTATGTATTTGTTATTTGGTGACTTGTTTTTATCATTAGTCTTCAAACCCACTATCCATAAACAATTAATGTACTTCCTAATATTCAGCTTGTGCGGCATATTGCTGCTTTCCTATTCCTTGTTATAATCAAACTTTAGTTTACCCTTCCTGCAAGTTGTTACTGGCAGAAATGCAAAGTTCAAAATCAGAGTTTTAACTTCTGAATCTTTCCCTTGTTTCCCCATATACCTGTAAAATTCATAAGGGAATTAAACACTAGTTTCTTCTATTTCTTTCCCATTTCATAACTTTTTTACCCAATGCTTGTGTTTAATACCCTACATTTGCTCCAGGGTAAGTAAATGATCTATGATACATCGATTTGCAAAGGATTATTATAACAAGAACATCTGGACCTGTATGAAGAAAAGGGTTTAAAGTTCTAAAATCATAGAGTCAAAATCACAGCAAAAATGTGATGTCGTGTGTGTTTTTTGGAATGCTTTCTTTGTAATTTGTAGACCAAGTTTTTATTTGTTTTACAAATCGATACTCAATGGAGTCGAAAAGAGGTACTTGAACACAGATCTCTCTCTTCATACTGAAAATGATACACTAGGCATAATACTAACAGAAATGCTTTGTCCTGGAACCAATGCCTTGCTGTTACTCCTCTTATTCTTGAGTTCATAATCTGTTGAATAGTGACACTTTGAACAGAATTGTCAGAAACTTCACGAGAGCATATTGCGCTTTAACATAAAGCTAGATATTATTTAGGCAAGCATATATCTGCAAGATGAACTAGGAAGTGTACACAAGACTGAGTTGAATGGCTCTGGATCTTTATGTAGTCTCTGATTTTTCAGGAATTTGCAACTTTCAGTCCCCAGCTCTGAAAGATGGCAAAAGAATAGTCAGATGCACTGTCAACTCAGAAAGACATAAACCTCATTGTACAATACGTATATAGAGAGATAATTAACATCACCAAAGATTTATCCTAATGAAACCTAAGCGCTATAGATTGTCATAGAAGAATAATGAAAAGGCTATTTTCAAATCAGGAAGTGATCTGAGTTTAGTAAACAGATCTTTGGTCTAATCACTGCTGTTAATCACTCATCTGCCTGAGTAATCATATGTAGTGAAGAGAACTTTATTAGGCTCTGATCCAGTAAGAAGAAAAAATAAACAGACTAACAAACCAACAAAACTCAACTGTTCGGGAAAGATACTTCCAAATGACTATAGTGAAAAAAATAGTAAGCATTTTCTTGAGTCGTATTCTCAACATGAAACTGAACTGATGCTCTTGTTTTGAAGTTATTCTAATTATCAAGTTCCAAAATATTATAACTGATACATGTTACAATGTGAGAAAACTTTAAAATCCAGATGTTTCTACACTTGACCTGTTTCATGATGCCTTGTTTCTACAGCTGTATCACTGTTTGACTAGAGTTGAAGGAGTTTGGTAGAATAGGGACTTCTGAATGCGGTTCTCAAATCCTTAAAACTTTGCTTTGCCTCCTAATTCACTATGACATTACTGTTAAAAATAAGGCATTCATTTTCTCATATTGCTTTGCATTCTGTAGAAAGGTTAGATGACCTTCTCATACTCAGTCCTCGTATTTTGAATATGGCCAGTGAAGTTATCCAGTAATGTAATATTTCATGTTATCATCAATTTGGATTCTATCAAAATGAGCATGAAAAGATCTTACACTCTCTTTCTTGTTTGGAGTATTTATAATTTTCACTGGCTGACTCATTCATGGTTAATCTACCCTACCTCATCACTGAAGCAGCATTTGTCAAGGAGAAAGGCTGATCTGTCACTTTTGAAAATGATTTCCAACCAAATTACCTCTCTTTCTGTAGAATTATCAACATACATCCTTGGAGACAAATGAGACTGGCAGACTGTAGGTGGTGAGCCACAGACTCCTGGACCTGCTGCTACTACACATCTACAGAGAGTTAAGAGCACTCTGCATGCAGTTATGATTGATGCTGGTACAACCTTGGTAAACATGCTCCATAGGTAGACAGCTTCAATAAATGTGCTTTAGAAACACAGCCCCTGCTAGGCAGCACAGGGTCTCTTAAACAAGGAAAAAATCAATATTTCACATAACTTTCTGCTGTAAATTGCAGGTTCTCGTTAACCTTTTCAGTTCCGTCGTGACAGAAAAAGGACTAATTTAGCAATGAAATGTCAATTCAGTCTAAAATGAATCTGTTGCTGAAACCTAATTTAAGAACTCTGGGTCTCACCTTATCAAAGCATCTTCATTTAAATGCATACTTTGACTTTTGTTGCTACATCAGTATAATTTGAAAAGCAAGCTTTCAACTGCAATGTGAAGGGATGGTGGAAGGTCTCTAGTGTGAGCAAGAGAGGAAAGAAAGGGCAAGGCTAGCTTTTCCATTGAATTTCACATTGGTATAGTTTTATTACTTTAACCTAACTTGTTAATTATTCATCAAATAATGCAATACATATTTTAGTGTCTTTCAAGCAGAAATCTAGATTTAAAAATCACATTGAACTTGATATTCTGAATAATTATAAGTGCTTTCATCTGTGACACTTGAAAATGCTGATTTATTTAGAAGTCACTGTTCAGAATTTATGTAGAACTAGGAACATCTAATAATAACCTGGTGGATGGTAAATGAGCACTACTGTCCCAGTGACAAAGGCAATGGATTAAGCTTGATAAAATAAATTTAAAAAAAATTAAGTTCAGTGACTCCTCTGCTGCCATCATCCACTCCTGAACGTGTTCCTCCTGAGTTTGTTATTACAAAGTCTGGCAGATGTTGCTATACTGATTGCAAATTTCTTATATTTATACCACTTAAAATGTACAATTTCAGGTCAGTTAAATAGGGTCTCAACTGAGCCAGATTTCTAAGTGTGTTCTTAACCTCAAACTGACTTAGAGCAATGAAAATGTGACGGCTATAAATAGTAAATAGAAGTGGTGAGGCACCTGGGTGAACTGGGGCCTTGGAAGGAGCTAGAATTCAGCACAACACACAGCATACCATATTAAAGTTTTTTATATGATCCTGACTGGGTGGTGCATCATCTTCTGTATAACTTCTCCATAGGAATCTAATTCTGCCTATAAAGATACACCAGCGAGTGATTAACCAGATAAAGGAAGCAAAATCAAGCAGTGACCTCTATATAACTGCCAGTATTTGAAGTCTGTGGATGGAGGACAGTCATCAGAGCTGGTAACATATGGTTCAGTGATAACACAGCTATACGAATTTAGGAAAAACGTATTGTACTTTTTTATATGTACACTTTCCTTTCTTTCTACAGGAAGTTAGTGCATAGCATTTCTCTCTATGATATATCCATGATATACCTATGATATATCCTCAGTTCTCTCTTTTGCCAAGATATTTTATTTTTGCTGCTTTTGTTGGATTTCTTTTTTTTTTTTTTTTTTGAGAACTTAATATTCTAAAACACTTAGTAGCTGCTATCATGTTGGGGACTTTCTAAAAAAATCACCATTCAAAATGTCTAGATTATAAACAGTGTCTCACACGTATTTGTAGGTTTCTTAGTTTTCTATCTCGCTCTCTGTTAAATTTTTCAATTATACTTTTCCTTACTGTTACGTTAAAAATGAGGCTTTTTTCTAGACTTAAATACTGTTTGACATTTCTTTTAATTTCAAACTAGATTGCATATTTGACTTATAAAGCCACATTTTTGATTCTATATATGTTTTTCATTCAAAAACATGAAAACCTTTGTCACAGTTTATTACTCTCTTGACAATACAGTGGAGCATATTAAAATAAAGTACCTATGTAAAAAGTCTTTCAGTTTGGTGAGCAGCAAATTCTCCTGCTATGACAAAGTTTCTAATGCCTTAGTACAAGCACTGCAAAGAAACTGATATTTCACCTCCTGTGTTACCACTGTCACGCTTGGTGATTACACAGAAGTTGGCAGAAGTCTCCACAGCCTTTTAAAAATAAAACTCTGTCCAACTGCTAGACCCACACTGAGCTTTCACAGTCAGCTTTTAGTTTTTGATGTGTTCTTAAGCGTAGTCCAAGACTATCTCTAGACAAGAGACAGAATTTCAGGTACAAACATGTCTACGTCTTTGTCTTTTTCCTGTTACTGGTTCAATCTCCAACACTAAAAAAAAAAAAAGAAACAGAAAGAGGATCCTGAGTACTTATGGGAAAGGTCTTCAGGATTTTAGGAAAGGCATGGAATAAGTTCAAAAACATAAAACTGACAAGTTGGAAGCTCAGCTCCGGACATTAATTAAAATCCATCATACCTTATTAGTTGACTAAGTCCTAGCAGTAGGATCATGAAGATGTGTTTGGAAGCGTATTCCCCACTGATCTTTAGAAAAGCTTTCAAATTGGTGAATGAATGCCATTTCACAAGAATCTTAATACTCTGTCTCTGCTAATAGCAATTGCTGACTCAGGTGTCAGAATAGAACTACATAATATCTTTGTGTCCCTATGGGAGCTCCCTCTAGTAAGGATGAGGGAAGGTGTGCAGGTTGCTTTGAGAGATGAAGTCAGTTGAAATACAAGAAGAATACAAGGAAATTTAAAATTACACGCTTCCTTTCAACTATGGCTAAATCATGCAAAAAGAGACATGCAAAAAGAGGTGGGATTCCCTGACCTACTGTCTTTCACTAGCGTGATATCCACTACCTTAAAAATAAAAAGCAGTCCAGAAGCAAAATTTTTAAGACCATAATTGTGCGTGAAACAATAAAGAGGAACACCAATTACTTTTCTCTGACAGTTCAGCCTTATCTATTTGTATGTTAGGTATAAAAAAAAGTAAAGGATTTTCTGTACCTTTGTGCATTCCTTTAGAATTATTGTAGATTACTTCCTCTGTATTAGTTATGCTTAAAACCAGATATGAGTAAGGATAATAGAAGAAAAATAAAATCTTTTTAGGAAAGCTTCTATCAGCCAAGAATCATACTATGCTTAAGAAACTGTTTGTTTTTACTCTAATGATACTACCAAGTTGATGGAAGCATAATAGTAAAAAGTCTTTTGCAAGGCATTAATGTTGGCATTATATAAGCTTACATGTCTTATATCTTACTGCGTAAGATAATTAGCAATGTTACGTTAGCTAATTAGATGGGGTAAACTAATTCAGTAACTTAAGAACCTCCTTTCTAGTAATTTTTAATATGTATTAATGTATTTTAAGAAGTGTATTTATTGGGGAGTAGAAATTGTAAACATTGTTCTAGTTGTGTCACCTGGTCCCTTAGGAGATACCCTGATCTCTGCCCTGTATTGCCTCCCTTGTTCATTTCTAATGGAAAGACAGTGGATTTCTGCCAGCTACATCTTTTCAAAAAAATTGACAGCTGATGCTGACCTTCTGCAATCTTCCAGCAAGTGCTTCCCAACCTGACTGACACTGTCTACAGCAACCCACTTCCGTGTTAGCAATGCGGAATTTGTTCACTAGTTTCATCTATTCCTTCTTTATCCTTTTAAATTAGATATGTTTTCTAATGAAGAAAGTAAGGACTTATTAAACAGCTATTAAATAGCAATGTAATGAATAGGATAGGATGGGACGGGATACATGGAATTTAGAATAAGTTTATAAAAGAAACAAACCATGTAATGCATGTTCAACACATATATTGAAAACTAACATAAAAAACATTAAATCTAAAAGCTGCAGGAAATCTTATGCCATAAATATTACAGAAGTATTAGCATATGGAGCCAGGGATCTAAATTTCATGAAAAAAACTTTTCTTAGATATGTCCTTCAAGTGCTCGTGATCGTCTTCTGTTTCTGCTCCCAGATATAATAGATTTGGATTCCATTATTAATTCAGTAAGTGCATTATTAGAGGATTCTCTGAGGTTAATTCTTCTCTTATTTAAAGACTTATCCTCTTTTTCTTTCCCCACAATCTCTTCACAGCTAAATGAGGAGGTACGCGACAGTACCAGCCAATCATTCAACATGCCAAAAATGGATACTGTAATTTTTTATGATTTATAATATTTCATTTGACATAATAAAATATTTATTTTCACACATGCTGTTAATTTTTTTAACACTGTTGCATTCACAAAATTCATAGACTATATATATTCAGCTAAAAGCAACAAACCTTGAACTGTGATCCTAAGACCAAGTGGCATAGACTGGCATCATCCGCAATGCACAACGCCAGGTACTCGGTCTCCACTGAGCCCTATGTAATGTCCTTCTATCCCTAAAACAGCATTAATTTGTGCATGTTACATTCAAAATGCATGAAATAAGACATTGTCTGTGTTGCGGCTCTTTATAATAATGTTTTTGTAGAGGTAAACAGAAGAGGGTAGGCTATGCGTGCCTAAGTGTAATATCAGAGTGTGAGAGAGTGCAAAGTTTGCTGGATAGTACTGGAAGAACTTGGAGGCAGTGATCTAACAGATTCATTTAAGGTTATGTACCACCTTAAAAAAACGTAAACCTTAAAACCGAATATTTCCATACTAATGTAGTAGAAAAGAGGAAATGTAATCTGAAAACTTGTATAAAGAGCTCAGAAAGTTGTGAGACTTTTTTTTTTTTTTAAAAATGCACACTGATTTTGTCAGCAGACTTCATGGTTTTGAGTTCTAGAAATTTGCTTACAAAAATACAGTCAAATAGAAGCGAAAATCCTGTGCAACCTCTTCTTTTTTTTTCCCCCAAAATCTGATATTTGAAATAAGACATTTAGTAACAAAACTTACAAATAAAATCTCAGCATTTTCAAATATTTGCAAGAACTTGTGGAGACTGATTGCCAGAATTCCTGTAGACCCAGAGCACTTGCAATAATGTTTAATAAAACTGTCAAAACATGAGGGTTTATCTAGAAAATACACAGACTCACTGCTCTGCTCCACTGTCGTTCTGGGCATGGAATGCTATCTTTTCTCATTGGTTGCATGAAATGAAATCCTTATACACAGCAGGATCAAGTCAGATTGGCTCACTGAAGAGGTTGTATTCCTGGGGCAATCACTAATAGAAGTTTGCACACAACTCTAGAAGTATATAACAGAGGCGTGGTGGAAAAGTTCAGAAAACATAGAATGATTTGAGTTGGAAGGGACCTTAAAGATCGTCTAGTTCCAATCCCTCTGCCATGGGCTGGGACATCCCACTAGATCAGGCTGCCCAAGGCTCCATCCAACCTGGCCTTGAACACCTCCAGGGATGGGGCACCCACAGCTTCCCTGGGCAACCTGTGCCAGTGCCTCACCACCCTCATCATGAAGAATTTCTTAATGTCCAACACAAATCTCCTCCCCTCCAATTTAAAGTCATTAACATGTAGAGTTCCATAAACCCATTCCTTAACTATGACCTTCCACAACAACTTAATTGCTAGTTTTAGTTTTCTCTTCCTAGCACCTTCCATGTGTTACCCTTTGGTGTCTCTTTGGAAGAGCTCTAGGACTAGGATTCCTAGAACTCTAGAATTCCAAACCTGTATAAAGAATTTGAAGAAAGGATGTGTAAAGAAGTGTGAGAGAGCTTGGTTCCAGATTGGACCAAACTCAAAAAAGATTTAGTAGAATTCCAGTTTACTACATTCATTTTAAACGTATCTCCTAAAATCCTGTTCATTGAGGCTATAGAATATTAACGGCAAGGCAATTTCCCACTGGTAAAAGAGATAAATACTGTAGGAAGTCTAATACAGTATATATTTAAATGGATAGAGCCCAAGTAGTAAATCTCCTTTTTTTAATTCATCTTAGGTATTCTAGTGCGAGCTTATTTGTAGATGTAACTCCAAATAAAGACTGACAAAGAGGTGCTGGTGACAGTAGTTTTTGTTTTAATGTGCAGTGGAGTGTTTGCACAGTCAATTCATTGTATATGTTTTCTCTTTTGTTTATGGCTTTTATTTGTATTTACACAGACTATGAGGACCACCAAGTCAAACAGAGGAACTTAACAGAGAAAGACAGCTGAGCAGATGAAATCTGGTACATTTTTACTGACTTCTTTGCTAATAAAACTGTAGCTTACAAGAATTAATTTTTTTAGTGAGAATCACATCTAGGAATGTGAAGTTCACATTTTCATTCTAAAAATTAAGACTTTTTAGGTCAAATTCCTTTCCTGTCTTTGAACTTAAGTCTTGATGAATAAGTAACTTAAATGAATTATACGTACATAAAGTAAGGGCAGACAGTTCAAGTACTCAATTAAAATGGCATAAGGTTATGTTTTCGTAGATTTTTTTACTCATGTAGGAGTTTGTGTAGCTCTCTAGACTCCAATGGAATTGTCTTCACTTACAGATAGGTGGAAGATTTAATTTTATTTTATCCTCCCACAGGCACACATAGGTAACCAGAATTACTGCTAATGGAATATAAATGCACATAATGAGAAAGAAGACTGCTGAAATGAGATTTCAGACTGGGAGTACACTGAAAATTCACAGCCATGTCTTTAATCTGTTCCTCACGTATTTTAAGGAGTTGTGCACTTAATCCGTGTAATAATCCAGTAATGAATAATCCAGTAATGAATAATCCAGTAAAGCTAACATTATTATTCTTGCTTGCTTGTACATAAAGAGAACATTAAATATAAGTTCTGAAATACTTTGTTTTAGTCATTGTGAAGCAGTATAGATGAATATCTGCAAAATATAAAAAGCCAAGCACAGTATGATATTTTTGTGTGTACAAGATTTCTCCACAGAATGATATAGAGTTCCCTGTATAGTATTTGCAAACTTGGAATAATTTGGCACTATAAATGTGGGAATTTGACTGTGTAGTAAGACACTTCATCACAGATCTAAATCTAAAAATTTTCTGTTTTTTTTTTTTTTATTTTATTTTAACTCCTGAACACACATATTCCTTCTAGAGAGACCTGAAAATGACTCATAGGACACTCAAAGGGTAACCATAGCATTAGATTTTAACAGTTTTGAACTATTGAAATCTTGATGTTTGATCTGAGATATCGTTGCTAACCCTAACTACAATATAAAACCACATATCAACTGAGATGTGAATTTCTATTTAAAAGAAAGGAAATCTAAGTGCTATCGCCATCACTTATTTTCATTCTGCACACGCAGGCATATAAGACTCTCTTTTGTTCCTAAATGCTTCGTTCCAATGTATTTGGAACAATCATAGATTTTCAAAGGTGTAGTACAGGACGCAGAAAAAAAGTTCATGAGAAGTAAAAACCATAGGTATTTGGCCTAAAAATTTAGATGGATAAGTACTATTGTCAGAGCAGAGATGGGTCATGAGCAAATCAATGCGTATATCACCACGGGAAGATTGTCTCCAAGCCACATGATCATTTAATAGGTTGTAACTTTCCACAAAACCTTACTCTCTGGTATTGTGGTCTAATACAGACTAAACTCCTGTTTTGGATGGATGAAAGGCTTCGAAAAAAGTTGATTACATCCTATACCTCATCTGCTGTGAGAATAACTTTTAACCCACCTGAACAGCTAAACACAATGTTCACATTTTCTTTATCAATCACGATAATCTATGAAATATGAGATAGAAAAATAATCAAAATTATATTTAAAGCACTAGTTAGATTTGTGTTATTTATTTCTAACCTTTCCCATTCTCTTGAAAGGAAGGGAGGTGAGTAAGAAGGAGAAAAGGACAAAGGGAAAAAAGCAAATTTCTCTTCTGGAAATGTATTGCAAACTTCAAACGTACATACCTCTCTTTGACTGAGCCACAATGTAGTGCAACTGTCCGGTTAACAGGTGAGGAGCTGGAGGGTTGGGTTATGTTTTAGGAGGTTGTTTTTTTGTTAATATATCTAGTTTTTTAAAAGTAGATATATATAACCATTCACAGTAATACTAAAATTAAGTCTGTCTTGGGCCTTAAAGACTGGATAATGCAAAATAATATTGTGAGACATATCTTTAATATTATGTTGATTCACACAAACAACTGGCACTAGAATGTTTTGTATAACTTCATGTTTTAATAAAAATATCTTACTGTTATCACTTTTATTTGTGGTTATTAGAATAATATTAAAATTTTCAGCAGCTTTTTTGAAAAAGAAACTTGTGACACAGGAAAAGGAGAGAGAGAGCTCATAGTAACCAGGAAGTCAAAGATAGTCACAGCTGAATAAAGTGGATGGATGCTTGCTTTTCTCCCATATCATGGAAAGAGCTACAAGTCATATCAAGCAGTAATACTAACAAGGAAAGCCTACATCCCACAATCTCGGACTGTATGTAATACGCATTTTGAGAACAAATATTTTAAAGATATCTACTCCATTTTGTCATTACTTGTAGTCAGAAACAAAAGTCTTGATAGAAGAACAACATTAAGTTGTGTTTTGAGAGGTAAAATAATTTCTGGATTTGTAACATCAATGATGGGGAAAGTGAGTTTCCACGTGAGGTCCCTTATGCATGATGTCCTGCTACTAGGCCTTCTGTCTTCCAAACGTCATTCAATATAAATAGAATTGATACAGTTATCTCTGGGGCTTCAGAGCACAGAGAATAACAAGAGCCACAGCTTAAATTGTATAAGGATTAAGGCAATAATTGCGTCTCACATTATGCCCTTTGACTTCTTTGAAATATGCACATGCCTCACTTATTCTCATTTTACTAATTATTCACTTATGACATTTCCTTCTCTCCTTTCAGTTCCCTATATTTTGGAGTCTCAGATTTTTCCAAATATAAAAGGAACCTTTTCCATTCTCCTGCTGCCTGAGATGACAGTGCACTGGATATTATTCTAAGGAGGTTCAGTCCAGACTTTTCCTTTTATAAACAAATATTCCAAAACACTGGAAAGCTTTTGAAATTAAGAAAATAAATAAATGAATAAAAATAACATGCTAATTTTTCTTACTTTTATTTTTTATATAGATCAAATTGAAAAGAATTAAATAAGAGAGACCAGAAGGTTTTGTGCACCTCACTTCAACCCTGCAGTTTCACTGCATAAACTAGAGGATCCCTGTTCTTCACTGTCGTAACTATAGGACCTATCAATTTCTCTTGGCTTCCTCTCCCAAACATGCTCAGTAACTCTCCATATGATCCATGTCGCTGGTTGTCCATAAAATAACACAATGTTGTCTTGGAAAATACAATTTCGTATTTTTGGACTTGAAAACTATAGTAAAGTAAGCTTCAATTAAAAGTGGAAGGTCTTTAGCTTAGTCTTGCAAGAAATTTCCTGCAATAAAATCCCCTAAGTTTGCTGAGGGTTGCTAGGGAAAACAGTAATGTGACACGAAAAACAGCAAAACTAAACACTAATAAATGCAGAATGAAGTACAAAGCTATGTTGGCAGGGAAATAGACAAAGGGTTCATTTTTCAAAATCCACAAGAAATAAGTAGGCTCATTCTCATTTTCAGATATAACATCAGAATCTTGAATCTTAATCCTCTGGCAAGTTATTGAGGTTAAAACAATCAAATCAAGTCAGCAGTCCTGAAGATAAACTAGAATGACAAATTAGGCTTTATTTTCTTTAGACTTCTGTGATACCATTAATCATGTAACTGGCTTATTCGCGATCCTTTCTTTGATGTTCACAATGCATATCTACTGGGAGAATTGTAAGGAATAAAAATAGTTTTCATTTAATTTTGGGAGGTGTACTACTTTAATGTAAAAAAAATAAATATTAGTGACAGAGTATGAACAATACTGAAAAATACAGTCCTTGTTTCCTTCCCAGGTAGAGGATTAGTTTAAGCATATAATTTGGGAACTCTTTAGAGAGAAGTAATTCAGTGAAATCATAAAAAGAGAGAATAACAATGTTACTAGAAATTTCCATACCATGAAGGGAGGGAGCAAGGAGGAAGTAAATGTAAGAATATTGCATCATTTATTTGTTTAGTAATAAAAACACTGAAGTATAAAACCAAAGTTCACAACACACTGCGTATTCTTCAAAGAAAACTGGCTAAAATGATTCAGTGATTGAATCTCACTGATTCGGTAAAATGACACAAGGGCATTGTTTAGTAAAGCGAAATGGGAAATGCAGAACATATTTCTTTTTCCCAAGTCATAGAATACAAACTAGGATATTGAGTAGAAGTGATTTTCTTTATATCTATGATACAAAAGGGGATCCTAAGTCAACCTCATCATTCTGTTTCAGTGTCCCAAGCTGATTACAGAAAGGAAATGTACGCAGATACAATCGAATGAATGATTCTGATTCTCCATCTCTGTGGAAAATAATGTGAATTATTCATTAATAAAAGCTTCATCAGAAGAGGAAAAGAAAGAAGATGGATTATTATTTACAACATTTCACCTATATATTTTCAAAAGAGGAAAAGTAATTCCAGATTTGAATTTTTCAATATTTATGTAATAAAGCCCATGGTTATGTTTATGCATGTATATTCTCAGTGACTCAGTTTACAATGTAATTCACACTGTGATCCAACATAATTTAGTATATCTCAAAAGAATGCATGATTTACTAGATCTAATGAATGCAGTAGTTCAAGTCTTCTTCCATCTGGACTTTTGTTATTCTGCAGTACATTTGAGAACAATTTGGGATTTCACTCTGCTACCACATAATATTTCATGTAATTTCTAAAGAGATTTTTCATTTTGAAGAACCCTTGATTAATGTCTTTGTTCCCCCATTTCCTTCTGCCTGTTCTTAATTGCTTCCCTTTTTAACATTTTTAATGAATTTAGAGCCAAAGTCTATTAAAAAAATAAATCTATAATCCCACAGTAAAAGTTGTCAGATTTAGGGTTTTTCTAATCCCTTTAGCTGCTGAATTCCCAGGATTCCTGATTGACAGCAAGTTTTCAGTCTAATTTCCTGTGAGAAAATAAAAATTTCCCTCATTACGCCTACCTAGAACCTTGTGTAAAGTGATAATAAAATATTGCACTGCTTATAGAACATTTCACACATTCAAAGCTTTAGGGAGATAGTAACTCATTAAATGATTTGGACATTCTTGTGGTAAATGCTGTTCTCAGAACATGCTCATTTCTGTCAGGATTGATCTTCCAGTGCTAATACCAAAATGACATTTAGTGCAGCTTGACAGAGCATTTATCAATATTGAAATAGTTGAGAAAGGCTTGAAGCTGCCAAACTAAGGGACAATTTGAGAAATGAAATGCAAATCTCAAGGACTCTTATCTAGAAATTCTACATGTGTCTAGTCACATTCACAATTACAGAGTCACATTCACAATTACAGAGGATATACCAATCTTCCATGGGCTTCTTATATACTATGGTAACAAAAGTAGCAGTAAATAACATATCAAGCATTTACTTAAAAACTTGAATATAATTTTTCTTTTTCCTTCCCTTTCCCTTTCCCTTGCCCTTTCCATTTCCCTTTTTCCCTTTCCCTTCCCCTTCCCCTACACACCAGGCATGCGCCTCAGAACTAACTTTAGCCAAACAAATTACTTATTTTACATGTTTGTTGGGAATTTACAGGACTTCTGAGAGTGGTTGAAATGAGATTGTTTACCTTTTCATGGAAATTATATTTGTTAATTGTCAATTTTTTTTATTTTTTTTTTTTTTTAGGATATGTTTTCCTTTGCCTTCATTTTTATCCCAGAGCTCTGGGAAGACTGTTTCCTAAGAGTGCATTTCTTCTACTAGTCTTCTCGAGATGATGTGACTGCACCTTCTTCAAACCGTTTCTGGACTCGGCGGGTATAGCTGAGCCACAAAGGTACTGAGTTGGTTTGCTGGTGGGGGCAATAAAACAGCTGAGTAGCTGCATTTAGCATAGCATCATGGAAAAAGAAATTTTGTGTATCATCTGCCTTGGGACACTTCAGAAAGCATAGAATGCAGCATGTAATCCAGCAGGTCTACAATACATCTTAGTTTCAAAATAGAGACAGAAATCAGCAGTTAGAGAGCATTGAACTTCAGAACATCTCTCTGATGATACACACCCTTTGGTAACTCTTCAGACCCGAGAGGCTAAACATAACTGATTGCACAAAAGAGTTGAAAAGAAGGTATTAAGGATGCTAATAGGACTGACTACTTTAATGGCTTAATGTTTATTACCTGTTAGGCTGGTATCTATTGCACCTAAGAGTAATTAATCACATTGCAAATAAAAGGAAGACTAAAATCTTGACACACAAAACAAGTAGGTTGTCCTGTTGAAGGCTAAAATCAATCATTAGATTTTAGAGGTAGGGAACATAGGGCTGCTAGTTCGGAATTCTATCCAAATACCTAACCCAAGAATCAAGGCAGCATTGTGGAATACAGGGGATGTAAATATGAATTTAAAAAAAAAAACCAAAAAAACAAGCATTTAAGTGATAATATTTTGAGAGTATTTAAATGATAATATTTTGAGATACCTTAAGAAGGTTTGTTTCCGTTTGGGCTTCAAGTATCAAAAATTGTTGTGATTACAAATGTCTTTCAAAATTGAGACTTTTACTTGGAAGGACCTGGATGTGAGTGCCACATTGGCATCTGATGCTATTAATATAAAACATTTGGATCAATATATATTAAAATTGGCAAAAATAATAGAGATGTAAAGCATAAAAGCTGCAATACTTCATGCTTTGGCACTGGGAAAAGAAAAGAAGACAACGAATAATACACAAAAATATGTAAAACGATATGAAAATAGCAAAGTGAACCACATGATATTACAATTTATTTTGTATGCTTTTGTTGCTATGTGTAAAAAGACATAGATTATTACATTAAGTCATTTCATTTATAATTACCAGCAAAGGCTCAGTATGGAAAATGACAACCTTAACTAACAGAGCTGAGAAATTTGTAAGTGTATGTAAGAGTACTATTGAGGGAAACTTTGGACAGCATGATTATAGACATAATTCTATTAACCACAGCAGATCCACCTGGACAACCATACAAATGTAGTACTATCTTTTTCCATCAAATTCTGCCTCTACACTAACAAATGTAAGTGCCTTATGAGTTAATTAGCCAATCTAATTCCAGAGTGACTTTTCAAAAAAAAAGTATAATATTTAATATGAATAATGGTGGCTAAACTGACGTTTTAGGAAATGAATGACTCCTAGCTGAATTGCAAATTTAAAATATCATTTTAAGACATCTAAAAATAGATGAACTTCTGTGTCAAAAGAGCATGACTTCTAAAGTTTCAAAACACATCCCTTTTTATGATTTTATGATATGAGCATGGAACTATGAATTCCCTGACACTGGACACCTTTAAAATTTGCCTGGACAAGGTGCTGGGTCACCTTGTCTAGACCATGTTTTTTCCAAGAAAGATTGGATCAGATGATGCTTGATATCTCTTCCAACCTGGGACTCTATGATTCTATGACTGACTTCATCCAAAACTACTTTTTACTGTGATTTAAAATTATTTTCCCTTGTAAAACAATGTTTTGGTTATTAACCCGAGAGATGATCCTGAAAACCAAAATGAAAGATGAAAACCTGAAAACCCAAAAAAACCACAGGATAGATGTGTTCTGATTCTTTTGCTGGTATAGTTATGTTATTCTCAGACTACTGAACTATACTTAGAAAAACTAGAGTGTATTTGAATTGAAATCACATAGCTGTTTCAGCAGGCATTGAAATGCTAGCACAAAATTTCTATAGAAATAAAACTGTAGTTAAGAAAGCCAACCGAGAAATATTTACGACTTCATTTGCAGAACTAATGCCTAATGTAAGGAAAATACATGGAAATGGTATTTTTAGGTCACTAACAATTAATGTCAGACATGCCCGTACTGCAAGCCAGTTCAAGAACCTAAACATCTATTTCATGTCAATAGTTAGTAGACCTTATTAAAAACTAGATAGTTTTAACAAGATCCCACATATTGTTTGAATATTTGGCAAAACCCCAGCATTATTAGAGATGACTCTCCAATCTCCTCATTCACATTCACATTGCTGAACAAATACTGAATACTAGAATGAGTAATAGTTATCACTTTTTTTATTCTTTAGGTGATTCACATGATTCTCACCTTTAAGCAGGACATAAATCTAGAAATTTTATCTTTCTTATAAGTAGGTAAGCAGGTGCCATTAATTCTTGCTTAAAGACTTCCATAGAAAAGAAATACCAGGAGTTTAGCTCAGGGAAAACCAAACAAATAAAATCGCTTTTTTTGCAAATTTCCAAATGGGTCTTTGAGATCATTATGAGTGAGTCAGTGGTGCAGATCACCTTGTCATTATTCAAACACAATAAATGAATTTTTAAAGGTGAGATCTCTTAATTTATAATGTAAGAGTTCAGCAGCAGGAATTCAGTCACAGACTGCATATAAAAGTTCTTACCTTAGCATATGAAGTAACTAACCTTGTATTATAAGGCATTAGTCATCACACTCTGATTTTGTAGATGTAAGTCATAAAGGCCAAACTGTCCTACCTACTTTGCACACAGAGACTGGACTTTGCCTGTCTTTACAACTAGTCCTTATGAAACGTGTCTAATCCTGGCCTTGGCCACACGAACCCTCTCAAAAGGCTTCCCTCCCTCCCTTCAAGGAAGGATTGCAGCCAACTGTGAGACCAAGACATCTGAGACATCTTATGTGTCCAGATGGTTTGCCAGTCAGGCAGCTGAAGTACTCAGCATATATTACACTTCTTTTCCCTTTCCCATTTCTTTTCCCCGGTACTACTGCAAAATAAAGCATGTGCAAACAATAAGAGAAAGACACAATACAACCACCCACCCACCTAACCAAAACCCCAAACTCCTCAAAATTGAGACAATATATCCTTTTTTTTCAAAAACCCAACTCAGACCCAAACTTGATAAAATGTACAAAATTATATGAAAAGTTAATTTAGTGTTGATTTAGTTGTCTCTGTTACAGACATTCTTTCCTTACATATTTCCCTCTGGGCATTAACATCACCAGAAATGACATAATACAAAAAAAAATCGAAGGCAGGAAGCTGATTTAGACATTTTTGGGATATACTGAAATGTAGAATTAAGGCGACAATATAAAGACTAACATGCTTTGGTTGCAGTGGCAGTGTTTAATATGGTTGTATTGTTTACTTAGCAGGAGCATGTCTATCATTTAAGAAAATTTAGCCTTAAGGAAAAATATCTTTCAGAATCATCCTCATAACTAAAAGATATATCCATGAAGGATTGTATTGAATAAAGCCAATTCATTAATACACAGCTGTGGGGAAAAAACCAAATTATAAAAAGAAATTACATATTGTCATAATTCATTCCTATTGAATTTTCAAAATATATGAATAAAATCTGGGTGATTTCCAAAATCACCTGATAAAGAATTGCTGTATTGCAGTATCACTGTATCAATGCTATTTTTTCATAAAAGTTACAGAAATCAGTAATATTTGAGGAATTATGGAAATATTACAGACAATTTTATTATTGACGTATTAATGTGATCTCCAATAGAAATGTACCTGCTGTGTCAGCGATGTTTCTGTTTACACTATGAATAGCACTCTGGCCCCCTGGGATTACATTAGGGTTAGATTTATTTATATTTCCCTGTGTCATTTAAATGTAGTGATTAAATCAACTATTGAGACATTTCACAAAAAGAAAATATCTTTTGGAACTCTAAACAAAGTGAACAGTAAAGAAAAATGTCTGAGAGAAAAAGCTTTTATGAGAGGGTCTATGTTTGTCACGGGATATTCCTAAGATAAAAAAAAAATGCAACTTCAAATACCTTAACAGCAAAGAGCTGCCCCTTCAAACAAAGCTAATCACCTCATAACCTGAAAACAGTCAAACAGCCATTGGCCTGTGAGTTGTAGGAACATCTGGAATACCAGCAACACATTTTGCAGTAGGTGACACTGAAGTTAGGAGCAAACGGTATCATGTCTTGTCACAAACATCAGTGGCACTAGTGCAAGATGCAGTCCAGAATTATTAATATGGGTTACGAACATCAGATACAGCCTTGTGACAAATACTGAAGTGGGTTGGTCAGGTCGTATAGTGGCATTTGAACCATAGTTACATTTCAGGATAAAGTTTTAATGCCAAGATAGTTTTAGTCACATGACCTAAAAAAGTCAGCCAACCCTCAAATGCCTCCTGGCTGTCCCTGTCCCATCTCCCCAAGATCTACCCCAGTTAAAAATATAGTGTCTATCTTTTCCTATCCCAGGAACCACAGGTGTCAATAACAAATCTGTGTCTTAGATTTTAAAGTGAAAGGATGCTTAGAGAAATAAATTGGTTCTTGCTCCTTGTTTAATTAACATTTCCTAATTTTGAAGCAGAACAGCCCATTCGTGGGACATAGCACAGGTATAAGCCACCTTAGGTACATTGAGTACTTACTATAGTACAGGAGTAGCGATTAGATGCGAATAGTTGTCTCTTCTCCACCTCTTCACCAGCTTGTTCCCTGAAGAAAAATTACAAAGCTTAAAAAAACTTTGCTGATGTTACACATCATAATTCCTATGACTCTTTCTTAAAATATTGGGCCACATGCTGCAGTGAAAAGATTTTTTAAAGTATGACAAAAGGGAAAGTGATTTGTTTTTCTAAGACAACACAAGCTCTTCATGCTCCATGACAAGGGCCATCTCTGAGAATAGACTCTTTACAACTGCAGTCGACACAGTACAGTGACTAAGCAAATAAGCCTGTTAAATAGGCTTTACTAGCTCAGTCATAGTGCCCTGACTATGTGTTTTCCAGGCCAGAATGGGTATGAGTCCTAATGGCTTACTGCATTAACAAAGCTTACTCACAACTATCAAAACTACACCCTGACCCCATTTTATTTTTGCTATTGCAAACATAGTTAACCCCTTGTCATCAATATAGTTGGCTACTAAATGTAGTTACTGTTGTGACAGTGCAATAATTTTCTCAATAATGGAAGTTTAGTGTTATTCATCTGTAAAGGAACACTTGTTCATTGATTTCCACCCCTTTCACACAAGCTGTATAATATGCATTTAGCTCAGAAATAGCCATAGAGTTTGCATCTCTGGCCTGATATGTACACCACAAATTGTCATGTAGTGGTATTTGATCTTAATAACAACACACTAATTTCAAATCCCTCCAAAGGAGAAGATAAAATCTGCAATTAAAATGTATTGTGTTAAGAAAATAGAAAGGACCAAGGCTATCGTCTTGCAATAACCAGAAATTCATTAGCTGGAATCATACTACCTTGGTGTGAAAATGTCCAGATGGCCTCAGGATCCTCGTTGTCAATGAAAGTAAATGGCACATTGGGATACAGGCAGACTGACGCGTTGCTTGCTTCTGATGTGGAAGCTCACTTTCCAGGACTGAACATCAGCAGAAGCTGTGCTTTTTTCACTTTCTTAAAATGATGACTGGAATTGAGGCATCCCAACTAGCTGCCACCTCTGAAACAAATAAGTAACTTCAAAAACTATAAATGTCTGAAGATTTTAATATGGTAATGTAGTTTGATTACTAAATCATATAAACCATATGAATTCTTTGAATGACTTTATCCTTGAAAATATTGTCTTAATTTTTAAAAATTCATGTACTTTAGTCCTATTTGTATCCATTCCTGTGATCCTGTGATTCTTCTCTGAATGCTTACTATCCCTAGATATAATTTGTATCCGCAGCTGAGTATAGAGTCAGAGTTTAGAGTTTATCTGGCCAAATGCAGTTATTTTCAACTAAATTAATAGTGTACACAATTTCTACAGTCAGTAGAGAGAAGTAGGTTGATATTTACCTCAGGCTTGCTTAGATATTTAAAATACATATTCTAAATCATACCCTGAAATCATCACTTATCTCTATTGAATTGAATACAGTTACTTTCTAGGGACTTCCTTGGATGCTGATTTCTACAAAATAGGGTTTTAATTTTAGTTGAGGTAAAATACACACTTGGCTATCATTTCTGCCATATATTTCCCTTCTTTTAATTATAAAACTGATAAAGTTTTGTGAAAGCATTGTTATTTTCTTCATGATGACTTCAACTACATAAAGAAAAAGCTCAATAAGAGAAAGCAAGATGTGCTCTTGTGAAAAAAACAAAGCACAACCCCAACAAAATAAACAAAACACAAAACAACAACAAAAAAAGGAAAACATAACCACAAAATCCAAACAAATAAAGCAAACAAATAAACAAACAAACAAAAAATCAAGCCTGACAGCAGGATGTAGCCACTTCTTTCTGATGTACATGAGGCAATGATGAGGAAAGTACTAAAAGTCAGAGGAAAATTATCAGGCCAGATGGCTGGTGAAACAGTGGCAAAATGGCAGCCAAACGATAAACTTAATAAAAATGAGCAAGTGACTAAAGGAAGTGCATGCAAGACATTAGAAATTAAATAATAAAGAATCAGATAAAACAAAAAATACGTTTGGAATATACAGAAGCCAGAAGATCAGAAAAATTTCGGCGGGGGAAGAGGCAACAGAGGTGATGTAGCCACAGATGTTTCCCTGTGGCAAATTCATGAAAAGCCGCATGAGTAGGGAGGAAAGCTACTAAATATACATCTTGCTCACATAATTGGTGTGTGATTTTTAGGTTTGTTTTGTTGAGTTTTTTTTGTTTGGTTGTGTTTTGGGATTTTTTTCATTTTTTTTGTAAGAAGGATCAAGATCTCCTAGAGACAAAGAGAAAAAATAGTGAAAACTTCTGTGCATAGTAATGGTGGTAATAATCATAAAGGTATTCCACCTTCTACAGTGACTCTCATTATAGACTTCAAAGTATCATACAAACATTGATTAACCCTTACATGTCTCTGTTACAGATATTCCTTCCTTACACAGTTCCCTCTCAGCATTAAGATCACCAGAAATAACATAATACAAAAAAAATCAAAGGCAGCAAGCTGGTCTCTGTTAATATTAGCTTAAAACACCACACTTTAGGAGATGAATGCAATAATTTGGTTTTTAATTTTTAAATTTGGTTTTTAATCTATGAATGCCTGCCTTTTTAAGTAAGCTACCAGGATTAGTTTACCATTTTTTGTGTCACTGCAGGGTATGTAATCACTTTTTCCCCCGAAGAAATTAGATTTTATTCCAACACTAAACTATCTGAAAAAAAAATTAAAACATCATCCACTATTCACAGTTTTGATTTCAACATTCAGACAATTTCTCTAAGAGGCATCTCCCGATGTGACAGCACATAGCAAGGAGGCATTCAGGTGTCGTGTTCCCCCATCAGAGGGGCAAATTCAGCACTTCAGTGAAGAGCATAACCTGAATGTGCTCAGCGAGGAGTCTTGGTGCCAGTCAATTTGTAAGATACCATTGATCATTTAAGATACTTTTCAAACACAGTTTACTCAAATAGAGGAGTGTTTTTTTAGGAAGTAGTTCAAAACTATTCAGATAATTACATTCTGTTAGATTTCGTAGTTTGTTTGGTTTTTTTTTTTTTTTCAGACAAGTCAAAGTACACCCTTCTCTGCACTTTTGAAACAAATTTCCAAATTATCCCTCCTTTCTCTGCTTTCATTCCCAGCCTAGAGCTGTTTCAGAGCACATGACCCAGACACCTTCTGGATGAAATCAAGGAATGAAATATATTTCAAAATCACCCCTAGTGCACTCCATGTTCTCAGTGAATTCCCCATATAGAAACAGAATAGAACTAGTCCCAGTGATGAGCTGGGAATGTGCATAATTAGGCTGCCATGTCATCTGCACCACTTCTACAAGTCACTCTGTTGGCTATTGTATCCCAGGTTTGCATTTCTACTGTGAGCAAAGCTGGAGCCAAACTAGTTTAATTCTGTCTTTGACTCAGTGATACTACATTAGCGTGTATTTTGTTGAAATTAAAAGTCTACAATATATCAAAAATATAATTATATATTCAGTTATTCCAAAAATTAAAGCAGTAGGCAAAAATCTCACTGCTTACAGCTATTACAGAGAACACTTGTCTTAGAGAGGAAAAAATGGGATTTGATCTAAGAATGTTTGTTCTGATTTTCCAGTTGTATAGGTACATTAGGGGCATGGACTCCAATATGATTCTTACATAATTTAGGGCCACAAAGTAGAAATATTCCATTGCTAAGAGCAAGCTGGCCATAGTTCTTGCTGTTAGGCTTATAATATCTAAAATTGACAATGCTGTATCTATCACAAATCCTCTCAATTTAGTCATATTATTTAAAACAAGATAATTCTTGAACTATTTCTTAAAAAAGAGAGAGTCTATCCATTTCAAGGTTGGAAGAAATTAGATCAGAATAAGTTGTCCTGGTTTTTGCTGGTTCAGTCAGTTTTCTTCTAAGTAGTGGCACTTCTCAGTAGCTGCAGTATTTTAGGCTCAATGTGAGAAGTGTTGATAACACCTATTACATACAGTTGTTACTAGGTGATGTTTCTATTAATCTGGGATAGAACTGATTTTCTTCTCAGCTACTGCAGTTTCGTATGATTTTGGTATGAGAAGAATGCTGAAAAATAACTGAGGCTTTGGATTGTTGTCAAGGAAACCACAGACTTCCCCAGTTTCCCATGCTTCACAGGTGAGCAGGTGTGGAAAGCTGGCAGGAACAGAGCCAGGACAGCTAACCCAAACTAGCCAATGGAATTATTCCATACTATGAATGTCGCACTGCATATGTAAGCAGGAAGTTTCCCAGGCACAGCCTTTCTTCTCAGTGTCCCTTGGGACCCTGCTCATCCTTCTGCTTTTTCTATCCAGTTCACCTCCACTGTGATCTTTATATTCACTGGAATTGTTGTGCTCACAAGGTTCACCAATTCCATGACCACTACTTGGGCTAAGGATACTTTCATACTGTATTATTATTAGTAATATTAGTTCCCCTTCTCTTCTAGAAAGGGTGATTTCTTCAAAGTGTGATTGCATAGTGTTTTACTGCTGGATAAGGGCTAACCTTTGACAGAAGTCTAAAATCAGTCCAAGACGCACACAGTGTAACAAAAAGGAACATTAATGATGATAACATGAGTGATTCAATGAATTTACTCCTCCTCTCTCCTTGTGAAAAGGTGGTAGATTTTTTTTTTTTACTAGATATGTCCAGTTTTAGAACATATTTAAGAAGTCTCATTATTATTCTTAAGTGCATTTACTGCCTGCTCCCTTGAAACATGGCTGATGTACAAATCAACATTCTTCCTCACCCTTTCTATGTTCCATACACAACTGGTTTTAAAAATATTAAAAAATAATAAAGCTATATATGGGATAACTTGAAATATTGCACAAGGCTACATCAAGAAGTTCTTTGGAGAATGAGTTGTCAGAAGTAGAAAGAACCAGAGGAGAAATAACAGGAATACTCATCTAATGCGAAAAAATGCAAAAATTAAACTGCATGTTGTCTTTCAATAACTCCAAGTAGCCTGCTTAAATGAAACTGAAGAAACAATTTTAAACTACAGATGTGTCCTGGGTAAAATGCTTACTATAAGCCATGTTATATCTAGGGGACAATTTTATATAAATGGAAAAATTACCAAAAATAGATAATATGCAAAGATGAAGTGGTTTTGCAGCTTAAATGACACATTTTCGGAAGATATTGTGAAAAAATCAGAATCAAACTGATTTTTGAAAGTGAAAGAACGAAAATGTTTCTAGTGTTGGTCCTAGTCAGTAAGAGTAAATGAGAAGGGCTGGAAAGGAGCCAGAGGAGACTGACGACTGGCAAGCAGTAAGAATAGGAATGACTTCCCTTGGAACATAGCATCAGGAACTGGGAAGATCATAGTCCCCTCAGATCTTGGCAAATTTACATCTTCCAGAAAGTCAGCTGGATTTAACAGCATGGCAACATCCTGCACAGTCGGGGGCAACAAAAAGAAATTTGAAGCTGGTGTTCCTTTCCTGCTGAGTTTTACATCTCCAGTTGAGAGGCAGCAGGCAGCCCCAGCAGAGTACCTTTATGTGTGTACTTGTTTCATGTCAAAATAGGGAATAAACTGTTGGAGTACTGCAGCAATAGAGAGAAAGCTTGAGGTTTTCTGAAAGAAGATCACCAGCTGCACACATAAAATGTTCTGCTGGGAAAACACAGGACTAACATTCCAAGGACTTTTATGGGGACACAGTAACAATATAATGAGAAAAGAATGGGCAAACCAAGTAGATAATGTACCATCATAGTCATTACAGGAGAGTTGAGACACTGCAAAAAATGCTGGGGAGATGAATGAGGACATGTCATCAGGGGCAAATCTGAAGCTTAATGGTCTATAGGAAGCAGAAAGTTTATTTCTAAAATGGCATATTGGGAAATTAGAGACCTGTCAACTAAGTAGGAAAGAAAAGAAGAAAGCAGCATAAAACATCATTCGTCTGAGAGCAAAATATAGTGCACATTTTCCTCTGCTATGCATTAAAGCCAGAACTTTTCAGGTATTGAAAAATACTGGAATTTCTTTCTGGATTGTTTATTACTTTTGTGTACTTGTTTATACTATTAAGTATACTCTTAGTAATATTTTATTTCTATTTATTTAGGTATTTCTTAATCCAATATATGCATAAATTCAGGGAGCAGATACCAAGAAAGACTAGTCCATCATGGAAGTGTTCAAGGCCAGGTTGGATGGGGCCTTGGGCAGCTTGATCTAGTGGGAGTGTCCCTGCCCATGGCAGCGGATTTGGAACTAGATGATCTTTAAGGTCCCTTCCAACCCAGACTATTCTATGATTCTATGATTCTATGATCATAACCAAAGTAATCAGAAACTCAGATACTGTATCCTTTCAAATTCAGCTTTATCTTCTCAATATGTCATTCTCCTTCTTGGAACTTCTGAGTAAAACTGTTACTACAGAAGTCTGGGACTTAAGAGATAAACAAGACTTGTAACTACAGAGTACCTTCCAAAATACAGTTACTTATTGCATTCAATTGATTTAAAGAGAGAAAAAGTTCATATCATTTTAAGAAAGTAAAACTTTATGCTAGAGTTGAATGGACCTGAATTCGTTTCTTCCAATTTCATGAATAAAAATTCCAAACACACAGAAAAATATTGTTGGATGAAATTCTATCTTCCAGACTTGTGCCCCACCTTGCATGTTCCCTTCTAGTACTTTTAAGTGTATATCAGTTGTATCATTTCTTACGTACAATATGTGCCCCCAAAAATTACATCATGAAGTCTTACACGAGGACAGGAGATACGCACCTCACAGTAAAGTATGCAGTCTGAGACAATCTCCTCCAAGATGCATTTTACATCTAAGATATACTTTACATCTTAAAACATGCATGTGAAAATCAATTAAGTCATCAAGATCAGCAATGCAAGACATGAAGTTGATGCAGTAATTTGTTCAGCAGTGTGGCTGGGAAGGAGGAGTCAGTGATGTGATTGAATTTAGCATGGCCAGACATGGAAAATAGCATCTATGTTTATATATTAGAAGAGTTGTAGTCAGAGCTTCAGCACATAAGAATGAACATATAAGAGCAGAAGAAATACTGTACTGAGACAAAGAAAGTGAAAAAAAAGAAAAAAAAAGATTTTTATGGAATATAAAAAGATTATTTTCTTGTGTTTTCCTAACCAAGTGTACAAATCATAAAATTACTATTTTATTTGATTTCTTCTTCCTGTTTTATTGCTGCTTCTGCTATTTAATAACAGCTCCAGAAGACATAATAATTAATTTTATTTAATTTGAATTGGTAATGAGGTTTTAATGACATTAAAATCTTATATACAATATCCAAAATTAAAGTTATTTTAGTGATCTAAAGAAATATTTTTATATAAGAAATAATCAGAGAGAAGTGTTGTTACTGTAGTTACACTTCATATCTATTTTGTCACAAAGAACAATTTATTCACTACTCCTTAATTTTCTGCTACCTTGAAGTTAAGAAATGACAAGACATTGCTTTATGTACAATGTCACTTACATTTGGAAACTCCAAATATTACTAGATGTGATGTATCTTGATTTTTAGATGAATACAGTAATCAAATATATTTTGGGATCTCCCCAAACAGCCCCGCCTCTTGCTTGAGCTATACTACTCCCTAGATTCCTGCATCAATACATTCCCACATCAATGCACCAGAAATAATCCAAACCTTGTGAATATTGAGCTTTGTTCAGTAGTATTGTGTGAATCGAATAAGAAATTGAGTCCACTAAGTGATCTCAAGTGTATATAACTGGAAAAGACTATCAAAATTATACTATGAATTTTATTACTTTCTCACTGTCTTGTTTTGAATGTCTGTTGTAAAAGATTATCATAGGTATCACTGGAACTTACGTTACAAACCAGAAATCTTGCTCCATCAGCTTACATTTAATTCTCTGTATTGGACATCATCGATTTGCAGCTTGACAAGTTTCACCAACATTCACCTTCCAAGACTCTGGGAAGTATCTCCTCTCTGCTTAGCACTTCATGGTGAGCTCATCTTCAAGGCTGTAAATTAAATTCCAGTGGTAAGGTTCCAGGTGCATTTTGCGATATAACTCCTAGTCTGGTCTACCACTTCAACAGCACTTCTTCAGCTATCAGTATCAATGTTTGCTTGCCTCTAAAGATGGAGGCAAACCTAAAACTCCTGTAAAAGGGAAAATATCAGTGGGCATTCTACCTATTTGGCCACCTGAGGAACCTGAACACACATAAATCTATGTGACCTGATGAGATGCATCCCAGAGTCCTGAGGCAATTGGCCAATGTGGTTGCCAAGACACTGTCCATGATAATTGAAAAGTTCTGACAGTCAGGAGAAGTCCCTGGTGACTGGAAGAAGGGTAATGTTGTCCTTATATTTAAAAAGGATAGAAAAGATGATCCTGGGAACTACCGACCTGTCAGCCTCACCTCTGTGCCTGGGAAGATCATGGAACAGATCCTCCTAGAAGCTACACTAGAGCACTGGAGGACAGGGAGGTGATTAGTGGCAGCCAGCATGGCTTCACTAGGGGCAAATCCTGTCTGACCAGCTTGGTGGCTTTCTATGATGGGGTAACCGCAGCAGTGGACATGGGGAAACAAACAGATGTGACATATCCAGACTTCTGTAAAGGCTTTGACATGGTCCCCCACAACATCCTTCTCTCTAAATTGGAGATATAGATTTGATGGGTGGATGGTACAGTGGATAAGAAATTGATTGGATGGTCGTATTCAGAGAATAGTGGTCAATGGCTCGATGTCCAGATGGAGATCCAAGACAAGTGGTACCCCTCAGGGGTCCATACTGGGACCAGTGCTGTTTAACGTCTTCATTAATGATATAAACAGTGAGATTGAGTGCACCCTCAGCAAGCTGCATTTAGCACCAAGCTAAGTGGTGCAGTTGCCACACCAGAAGGACGGGATGTCATTCAGAGGGACCCGGACTGGCTGATGAAGTGGGCCTCTGTGAACATCATGAGGTTCAAGAAGGCCAAGTGCAAGTTCCTACACATGGGGCGGGGCAATCCATAGTTTCAATACAGGATGGGGGATGATGTGGTTGAGAGTAGCCCTGTGAAGAAGGACTTGGGGATGGTGATTGATGAGAAGCTTGACACGAGCCAGCAACACCCACTGACAGCCCAGAAGGCCAACCATGTCCTAGGCTGCATCAAAAGAAGCGTGACCAGCAGTTTGAGGGAGGTGATTCTGCCCCTCTATTCCACTCTTGTGAGACCTCACCTGGAGTACTGTGTCCAGTTCTAGAATCCTCAACATAAAAAGGATATAGAGCTGTTGGAACAGGTCCAGAGGAGGGCTACAGAGATGATCAGAGGGCTGGAGCACCTCCCATACAAAGACAGGCTGAGAGAGTTGGAGTTGTTCAGCATGGAGAAAAGAAGGCTCTGAGGAGAACTTATAGTGACCTTTCAGTACCTGAAGGGGCTACAGGAAAACTGGGGACGGACTGTTTACAAAGGCTTGTAGTGACAGCACTAGGGGGAATGGGTATACATTGGAGATGGGAAAATTTAGACTAGACATCCGGAGGAAATTCTTTCCAATGAGCATGGTGAGGCACTGAAACAGGTTGCCTAGGGAAGTTGTGGCTGCCCCATCCCTGGAAGTGTTCAAGGCCAGGTGGGATAGGGCCTTGGGCAGCCTATTCTAGTGGGAGATGTCCCTGCCTATGGCAGGGGGGTTGGAATTCAATCATCTTTAAGGTAATTTCCAACTCAAACCATTCTATGATTCTAAGATTCTATGATTCTATCTGCAGGTGTTTGGAAACAGCAGGGATTCCATGTTTCTTTTCTATAATACCCATAATTAGCACCTCTAGACTTGCTGTAATGATGTCACAGCAGGTTGCAATTTGTATGTCTTAGTGCTGTGGTGTTTCTTATTAGCAGTACCATTTTGGAATATCATCTAAGGTACCTACCACAAGTTGTAAGTTTGTTGTATGAACAGCTCTTGACTCTCTCAGCATGTAACAAGCACTTCTGTTAGAAGTATCCACCAAATACATAAATTCTAACAGCATTTGCTCCCAGTTAACCTTTCTTTTCCAGTCCAATTCAAAACAATCCTCAATCAAGTTTAACAAAATTTGGTTGCAGATGGTTCTATCAATCTATTTTTTCCTTCTTCTCAGAAAGATACTTTTAAAGTGAATTTAATGTTTTGTGAAACTTGCTGATGTGAAAGTCCTTGAACTTGAGTCTCTTCCATTCCTGCAGAATAAATCTGTTCATACACAGAGAGAGCTACTTTAAACTCCCATGTTTTCTATATCTTTAAATTTTTCATTCTTCTTCAGGGATTTAAATATATATACAGAGAGATTGAGTTAATTTTACTTAACATTCTCTATTATAGAATCAGATCAAAATTATAATGAATAATTCATTGTTAGTCTAAAGCACATACTATTTAAAGAAATACTATTGATTACTTTCAGGTTTTTAATTGAATTATTTTAATACAGTACTTTCCAGTTATGATAACCCTTACTTAAGTAGTAAGGCCCTTTAGAGTTTCTCCAGGGAACTGTATAACAATAATACATGAAAACAGTAGTAGATTGTTTCACTTAATGCTACCTGCTGTCAAACAAACAAATTAACTCAGAAAATACACAAAATCACATTTCTCTCTTCTCTCATTCATATCACCATATAAGATATATAGTAATTTCTACTTCTCTTGCCAAGATTAAGAATTATATATGCATATTTTATCTGAAATGTTATTTTTTAAAATCTTTGCAATTTGGCAGAAATTATTTTAGGACATACTTTGTCATGCCTTTGGCAGTTGACTTTATCTCCTTGAAGTAAAAAGGTGAGATAAAATCTTTTTTTTTATGAATCTGTATGTTTTTACTCCTTCTTTTAGGAAGCACTGAAGGAAAGTGAAGATAAATAAACATCGGAAATGAACAGGAAACTGTATTTGCTAACAATTAATTAAAATACATAGGACTGGTCAAATACAAAGAAGTGTTCCAAATGCAGGATGTTGTAGTCAATCAATACAACTGTATTTAATATCTTTATAAAACCTCTTCAGCCAAAATCCCACAGCTGATATCAGTATCAGTTCATATCATGTAAAATATGCACAACTCTTGTCTGCTTTTCACTGAGATTGTAAATTAATTAAACAATATCACATTTTAAGATCCTTCATCACAGAGATTATATTCCTGAAAATCAGAAAGCTGAATGAAACCTGAATGATAAAATGTATGTATAAGTGACGGATGTATAATAAAAGGAGATGCTAATCTATTTATTTTAATTAATTACTCTCTACATTGCATACTTAATTTTGTCTACTTATAAAAGATCATATATGAATTCTATATAAGTATTGCAGTAATCTACATCATCATTCTTTCCTTTCCTTTTTATATAACTGTAGGATATTTTTAATTATATTAATTATTCAATATTTTATTTTGAATCTGTTTTTCCTTTCTGTGCTTATAGACTAATTGCTGCATAATTTCATCTAAATGCCAATGTCCATGCTGTTTGGATAGTCTAATATATCATGGTACCTTTCTTGGAAGTGCTTCAGGGCCATAAATTAACTCTAATTTCCACTGCATTCTCTAATTAGAAATTATTGATGAGCTGAACATTTAAAAACAGAGCTACACATTTTCAGATAGTGACAAATGTTTCACAAAATCTTTGCTATTTTGTAGGTAATGGCAGCTCAATGCACAATGTGAGTTGTGCTTCAAGGGTGCCTTATGTTCTGCAATGGCCAGGTGAATTCCTTGATACTGTATCTGAAATAGAGGCCTATCTCTACCACCTATATTTTTTCAAGTGCATTAATCAGGATACAATCAAAACTAGCTTGCCTTAAACCCAAATATAAGCTTACCAAAACGGTGTATCCAACAACAGTATTGAAGTGTTTTGTAACACTGAGATAGCATAACCACACGCAATGTATAAGCATTAAATGTTAATATGAGCACATTGTGACAACCAATGAGCCTAAGAAGGAGGGGTGTAGATGAAGAAAGAAGGCATCTGAGAAGGTGCAAGATAAGGGAAAAGACAAACAAGCCGCAAGATAAAGAACAAGATGAACAGAAGGGAATGCTAATAAGCAGAACACCCTGCCAGGTACCCTAGAATGATGAATGGGGAAATCAAAGTCAAGATAAGCAGTGTTTGGTGAGGAAAGGGAGAGTGAGAAGACTAAAACACCAACCATGACTGAAGAAGGACTAAGAAGACAGGAGTCTCTTCTTGTTTCACCAAAGGGCTCTACAGCCTACTCATCCTGACCTTAGCAGCTCAGGACCACCAGAATGCTGTGTACTCACTGCTGACTTCGGACACAACTGTTATGGAGTAACAGTTTTGTATAAATAATGAGTACACAATGGTAATGATTATTAATGTTAGAAGTAAACCATTAGCATGCAGTGTGTTGTTAATGAATGAATGAATCTATTAAACTTCCATTCTTGAAATTTGAAACCGGCCTGATTTAGCAGTCTTCTAAATACTCCCATCACAGCAACCTCTAACCCTCTAACTGAAATACATGTACATATATTCAGTTCTTTACAATATATAAACCTTTGTAACATATTAATGTTTCTGCTGTCACCAGAAGAAACATAAACTACATAGAAGATACAGACCATCTAAAACACCCATAACATTCTTGTATTGTAAAGAAAAACAATTTTCTCTAAGGTTTATCCAAGCCAAAAAGAAAATTGTAAGGCTTGATACATTTCTTTCCAGCATCATAGAAGTAAATTTTTTATTGTGCTTTGTAAGATAACTCTTAAATCCTTCTTAGTCCATTTAATAGGAAAAAAAATCATATGCCATATTGCTGCCGCTGAATGCTTTTACTATGAGTGACTTTTAAATATGACGTTCTTGTAGTACTGTGCTAATTTTGAAAACAAAATTTGCAAATGTAAAAACATTTTCAAATTTATGTCTGGTATCTCTGCGTATAGTCATGCTTGTTTATGAATGCCTCAGTTGTATAACACTGAAATCAGGAAATAAAGCATGCTCTTTAAGTTTTAGAGCTACTGCTTTGTTTTAAGAAGGAAGAAAAAAGTCGCAAATAGTTCTGCTTTACTACTTCTATATAGACATCTCAATGCTGTCTTTAGAATTTTCTAAGTAAGCTAGTAATGAATTGCATAGTAGATTTCAGGCATCCTTGTAAAAACAAAAATAATGGACAGTAATTTTTCTGGCTTTGTAAAAACTAAGTGCCTCGAGAAGTTCAAAATTAAAAATTTACTTTTGCATGATGTGCTGCAATCAATTACTGTTGCACTGGGGAAAACAACAACAAGACAAGTTCTAAAGGAATAATGCATTTATCCTTCCTCTTCTCATTTTTGAACAGTAATCCAGCGTGCTTTTCTGAAAAGATAGACACTGATGAGAAAGCTCTATTGATCCATCTCCATCTCCCACCCTGAAATGAATAATGCCTACAGCAAACTGACTTCAAAGAGACACATTGATTTGAAGACAATTTGAATTGAGAGAGTATATGTGTGTAGGGAAGAATTTTTCTGCAATACCTGAATGTAGACTATCAAACTTAACACATTAAAAAGGTATTATAGAAATTATGCTGTATGATGGTTAGCAGAGCCCTCAGCAATCCTTTCACACCCATGCTGTTTCAGAGAGCTATATGTTGGCTGAAGCCATGGAGTGAACTACTAGCCATTGTGAATAAATATGAAAACAGGATAGAGGAACCCATGAGAAAACCTGGATTTTTTTTCTGCTGAATATTCAGAGCCAGTGAGAGAATGATTGTCAAGTTTGTTAGGGAGCACTAGCTGAAAACTGATAAAGTCATGCAGAAATTAGATTAAATACGTAGAATATTAATTATAAGAAACAGTGGTTTTCTAATGAGAATCAGTATTTAAGAGTATTTTAAGAGATATAAACCCATTTTTAAATGTTTATAACTTGTTGGAGAAATTAATTTTGCTTATTGATTTAAAGTCTGTCTATCATCAGCTAATATCTTGGTTCAATTCCTGATTCTTGCAAGGCATATATAAAGTTTGTTACATTTCCCAGCTTCTTTTTATATCCAGTTCAAAGACCCTGTTTCTCTGATGAGAATGGATGCTGCTGATTGAGTCAAATTTATGTGATTCTCACTTCATACTGCTGTAGGTTATCATGTAACACGCAAACCAGGCAAAATGCAAACCTACAACCTAGTCCATGACTCATGAAGGAAAATTTGGTGTAACACCACTCTTCTCAAAGATACCCCCTTTCATTGTGTGAGGAGTAAGAAAGCAGCACAGTAAACGAGAACAAGGCTCACTGAGTATACTGAATATATTTAAGGAAAACGTTTAACAAAAGAAGGCTAAAGGTGATGCTTATTTAGTCATGCATTCTTTTAAAATCATACAGTTCTGAAGCGCTTATCCCTACGGGCTTTTTCATGTTGCTTTGAGCAGAACCGCAGCTGTAATGGGCTATCCTTTTAACGTTTTGTAATTTTTATTAGGTTGCCTCCGTTGTGATGTCCATTCTCAGTAAAACAACGTCCTTGTCAACACCTTCAGAAGAAATGATACAACAAAGCAGAGAGGAATACTCTCACTGTCTTCACTGTTAAGAATGAAGAAGCGATAACTTGTTCAATCTCAGTAGCTGTTCTTTAGCAAATCTGTCACTCTTCCTTCTAGAAAAAGACAAGCACATTTCAAATAACCCAATAATGATCACTTATATATAAACACATGCTTAAATCAGAATACTTGTAATTTATGGCTAAAGTTAGGCATTTTTTCAAGTTCCTGTCTACCATAGAGTCCACTCTCAAAAGTGCATGATAATCCCTTATGATACTAGGAAATTGTATTATAGACAGGATATCCTGTCTGTAACAAAACTGATACATTTCCATCTTTTGTTCTCATTTATTCATTGTCTTTGTGGTTACAGCCTATTTTACAGGTTTTGTATGCAAAATCTGTTTGATCTTCTTAACGTGTAGCCTTTTATTCAGTTCAACTCTCATTCCCAGATCTGCACTGAACTTATTTTAATCTTACTTTGAACCTTGGCTTCCTGTCCTGGAAAATAAACTTAAGGCTAGGCTTAAACTTAAGGCTAGGTTTCTTGACCTGGTGTAATTTTTGGCTTTTGAGACTACAGATCTAAGCTTGTCCCATTTGTGATTCATAGTCCTAGAGTGTGACGCTGTTATTCCAGCTCTACTGCTGCAAAATATATTCTCTGGAGAACATTTCTAGCAGAACATACTACTTTCCCCCCCCATTCCCCTCAATGAGGTCAACAATAAACAGAAGTAAAAGGCTTTTTGTCTGCAGAAGCATGCATGACATGTAGGAATATTTCAATTCGCTCCCATTGGAGCAGAATCCTGCATAATTTTTTTTTTATTACCTGAAAAAGAAGATCTTGAAATGTGAATTGATATAAACCAGACTATCTCTTTGAAAGAATTATGCTGAAAGATTACTTTTTTTCTTTTTTTTTTTTTACCCAAAATCTCAAGTATCCTTCTTACACCCCTTCAGAGATGTTACTGTTGGTGAGGAAAGTGCAAAAAGGTTTCATCACTTTGTTTAGAAAAATGATATAGCCAGCTGGAGCATAAAACTTGTTAGAAAATCAATGGAAACCCTATCTCTGCCTTTAAAACTAAAAGCAGTGCCTATTTTCCTAAAATTTTCAAGGAGAAATTTATCCTGGCCATCAGTTTAAAATTATTCACAAGATGCTGATTTCTTTTTCGGTGACGTAGTTTGACATCGTGCAACTAAATAAGAGTCTGACAGCATTAGAGATGCTAAAAATTGAACAGAGATTGGAAAAAGAGGTCATGTAGGTAACTGACAGTCATTTTAATGCCAGGATCTAATGCCAGATGGTCCTAGAAACAATTTCAGTAAGTCTTTTAATGATAAGCTTGTATCCTGCTGCTTCTAATGTTCAATTATTTTTTAAACTCAAAAATCATAGCAGGACACAACCAGACATGTTGTAACTGGATTAGTTATAGTAAGGAAAGGAAAGGAAAGGAAAGGAAAGGAAAGGAAAGGAAAGGAAAGGAAAGGAAAGGAAAGGAAAGGAAAGGAAAGGAAAGGAAAGGAAAGGAAAGGAAAGGAAAGGAAAGGAAAGGAAAGGAAAGGAAAGGAAAGGAAAGGAAAGGAAAGGAAAGGAAAGGAAAGGAAAGGAAAGGAAAGGAAAGGAAAGGAAAGGAAAGGAAAGGAAAGGAAAGGAAAGGAAAGGAAAGGAAAAAGAAAAACTGGATAGCTTTAGATAGCTTTCAATTCCAACAGTGTCATAACAGAAAGTTTTGCACCTCCAATCAGATGTGTAAATACAGGTATTTGTATTGAACATGAGACCTCCACAGACTCCTTTTTCTCCACTGTTTTTGGAAATGCATGAGCTGCAAAATCAGTTAGTCTCAATTACTAGCTTTGCAAGAAAGAGAATAGAGCAGAAGATTTGTCTGTAACTTTATAGTTCCCAAAGAGGTGAGTGATATAAATATTACATTGGTTAGATCAGATTTGAAAATGAAGGTAAGCTCTGCTGCTGCTTTAAATATAACCTGTTTTCTGGACTTGTGGGTCTCAGTCTTTTGCACGTGCCTGTGTCGTTTCTGAAAATGTAAAAAATTGACAGAAGACTACCCAAAATGTATCATACCTAAATGTTTTATCTTCAGTCACTGATCCAAAAGACACTTCACAGCTAAAGATTCTTTACAAACTACCAACCTCTAAGAACCTATATGTAATTATCAGGAAACAGTTGCTCTTCTCATTTATCCTTACCATCTTTAATGTTCATTAGAAATATTGGGAGGCAGAAAGAAACAAATTTTTTTTTTAAAAAATTGTTATGTAAAAATATTTTTTCTAATTCACAGAGTTTGTCTATATTTTATCCTTTTTTTTAGATTATTTCATTTGATTTATTTCCTATTATGCCTTGATATGCTATGTAAAGGCTTTTTGTTATGCATTTTATACACTGAAAAACTTAAAGAATCATGACAAGTATGATGAACTTGATATATCCCAAGATAAAATGAAATTGCTGAATTTCAGCAGCTGAACAATAAATCTAGGTAATATAAATTGACGGTGAAACTTCCAAATTAGAAGTCATGGAAATAAAGGAAATATTTTTAAGGGGAGTTATATTGAATGTGAATTGCCTTTGAGAATAAGTTGCTAAGATAAAAGCCACTAAGTTTTAGAAGGTGTAAGTGACTCTAGTTGTCGTTAAATTCTCACCTAAAATGAATATACAAGGTGTTCTACTAAAGGGCTTGTGGATGAAGAATAGTTTCTCAGGATCAAAGTTTAGAATTTAATTTTGATTCATATCTATGTTAGTACTCAATTAAAATGCATTAGAATTATTGTTATCTGTTTCATTTATTTCCTAATGTAATAACATCTTGATCTATGCATCCATCCACATGGAAAGGAAGAGAAATACCTGCTTTTGCCTGTGTACCTCAGGAATCCAGCAAGAGAACATGAATGTCCTTGAGGCTTAAACCCACCTGCTTAGGTAGTGTTGATTATGAACCAGTGATAGTTCAAGGCTGTCCTCGGTAAGTTTGGTTAACAAACATAACATTACACTTTGATATTTGTATCTTGACTGGTTATAGCAGACTCAAAGACATTTACTTATTTATATTTACTATCATTGCAGTCTTTCTTCAAAAAAAAAAGGTATTACACGTTTGTATTTGCTCATGGGATAACTTAAAGTGCTTTTAAATTTCAATATCAAGCTTTATTTTATTTGTTTTATTTCCTTAGTAATAATTTCTAATTGGAAAAGTACAGATTTCTTGTAAAAACATCTTATATTGTACATATGCTTTTCATTGATAGTCTGCAGGAAGCGTTTTTCTAAAAAGCAGACCAAACACTAGAAGTAGCGTAAGTAGTTTTAGAACACGAAAGAAAAATTGCCAAGTATCTTTCCCTTTTGCTAAGTAGATAACATCCACATAGGATGCTTAGGAAGCCTGTTTTAGCACCATTAACTTTGCTTCAGTTTTTTTTCATTTAGCTTGTAATACCTTTACTGCTTTATACAGCAATGTCACTGTAAAGGTTTGAACCAATATTTGTGGTGATCCCAAATCAGAAAATATAAGTTTCACTTCCTTCCATACTTTGCTTTATGGTTGCTACATTATAGAAATCCTGTTGAGGAAAGCAATGCACGTCCTCTGATAATTTCTACTTTTTGCAGACTTGGTAATCTGTTCAAGAGAGAGCATTTGGACAAATTTAGTCTAAAAAAAGTCAATCCCTATGTTCTGGGTTATCCATATGCGCTTACTCTGTTCAGGGGCGTGCTAGCACATTGACATGATGAAAGCCATAAAAATACATATCACTATTGCCAGACTTGTGCATTAAATACCCATACAACAATCTAGTTGATGTCTCCTGTAGAAATTTGAGAGAAATTGTATTTGACACAAATTGCAGTTCCCATCAATTGCAGCAGTGGGAGTTTTGGGTATACAATATACTTGGTTTCTCAAAGATTGTTATTTATGGAATTAGGAAGTTGATGATGGATATAAAAAATAATGAATAATTATTAAAAAGATATAGATTACATGTCAACATGATTAAGACATCAGTATCTGTGCCTTCTTTTATCTCTCTGTAATAGAGTGCAGACAACAGAGAAGACTGGTAACGCTATTAACAAGTGAAGAAGAAAATAATGAAAAATAATTAAAAGTAACAACTTATATTAAGGGTGTAATGATAAAAAGATTAGGAACATTGTTATTTCCAGCCTTTTAAAGTAATACTGGCTTCTATCAATCCTAGTACCTGTCTGATAATATTTTAGTGGTCCTTTGCCTGTTCCTGCAGATCATTTAGCTCAATAGTCTGGCTCTTATTCTTTGCTCTCACACTGAAGTACCTTTACCTAACAAGAAAAATTCATTTGTTCTACTGACTAGCCGTATTCTTAGGATTAATACATTTCCTTTTTTATTTTTATTCTGATAACATCCCAAAAGCCTCTACAGCCTATTTAAACAGAATGTCTCCCAGCGGCTGTTGTCCAAGTTCCTCTTTTCTGATTTTCCCTTTTAATATCTCTCCAAGGTTCCAAGACAAGTTCGACACAGACCAGCAGTAGACACCAAGGGGCTGCAGAAGGTGGAAAGGACAAGTTTCAGAACAAAAGCAATTAAAAAGTGTGAAACTGTTAATGATAAAGCAGTTTGAAGTCTCTAGTGGTAAAGATAAATTAAATATGTGAGTACTCTTGGAATTCCATATTCTGGCATGGGATTTACGAAACACACCTGGCAAAAACAGTGCTTGCCCTCTTCAAGGTTTGATTTAATAAACAATTTTCTATTCTCCTACTCCTGCCTTCAATTTGAGGCCTATTACATAGTTGATTGAATGACTGATGATTGTTGTTCATAAATATCATGGTCAATCACAGCGGAGAAAGAGTGGTCAAAAGAAATATGCTTTCTGAGGCAAATCACTTCTGGGCTGAGAAGCATGGAGAAAATAAAATAAACATGATTTTTGCCCTTAATATCCTACATGTTGTAAAAGACTGTGATCTTTCCATGAAGGTACACAAAATGCCTTTGGACATCAGATTCTGTTTCTTCAACTTCCACAGTAAGATTTTATCGATTTTGTAATCATCAGAAATTCTTCTAAGGAAAGTGTGAGGTTAGGGGAACTATGGACTTTATATAGGACTACAAACATAAAATCAAATTTTACACTGAAGTTGTTCCAAAGCCTTTAAAATTAGTGATTATGAGACAAATATATGAGCTAAAAATACTCAAGAGAGCTGTTTATAGTACCTATAAATATCATTCTAAAGATAGTCATAGGAATGAAATTATGTGACTGCTTTTAGTTCATTTTGAACAATGAACTCAAAATACACTTAGCTCCTGTGTATTTACTGATCACAAGATCACCAGTTTAGTATATCAAAATCATATGGAATCAGGTTACTGTCTCAATGAACAGAATCTGAAAAATGAGAAGCTGTCATGGCCAAACCAAAGTAGATGATAATCCACAGCTCACGTGGATACTGAGGTCCATTTTAGAACTGAGGATTTGCCCTACCTGGTCTTCCCACATGCCTTCCTCTCCCTGTTCAGCTTCCCATAAGGGAGGTGACTTCCTTCAGGACAACCAGCCAGAAAGTTGCGTTTTTTTCTGCTGTACTGCTGCTCGCCGTTACCAGCATCAGGCATTAGCAGACATGGACCTTGAAGCAATGGTCTCCATCCATTTCCCTCATCTCCAGATTTCTTCACTTCCAAGACCTTTTCTCCACATAGGAGCTTCACTTTCACTTCTCTGAGACCAATTCTGGTTTTGGGTAACACTTCACTTGGGCACCAGCTCTTTCTTCCAGGTTCTGAAGACACCAATCATTCTTCCCAGTCTAAACAGTCCATGTGCAGAAGAAAGCACATGATGAGCCTCCAAATTGCTGATTCGGTCTCATGCCTCTGTATTATCTGGATAATAGGAAAAGGTGGTTCACTCACAGGATTGTGAAGCACTGGAACAGTCTCCCCAGGGAAGCAGTTACAGCACTAAGCCTGACAATATTCCAGAAGCATTTATACAACAACTTCAGACACACGGTGTGAGTGTTGGAGTTGTCATGTGCAGGGATAGGAGTTGGACTCAATGATCCTTGTGGGTCTCTTCAAACTCAGGGTGTTCTATGGTTCTATGATTCAGGATGTGCTGCTTGTTTCTAGTCTGACTGTTATCAAAATTTGCCACCAGACTGTCCTGGACACTGACAGCAAGTAACAGGCTTCTATTTAGGGGCTCAAAACTTTAGTTTTCGGACATTCATCATCACCAAACACATACATCTGCATTCAGATATTGCTGCCTGACAGCGTTCACAATTTAAGCTTTTTTCTACCTATAACATAAGCACTGATTAAAATTATATTTAAACTTTGAACACTGCACAGACCAGCTCATCTCCAGTTTTCTGATTATAGCTTCACAATAAACATTGTTATATAACAATTAATATCTAAAACTTTCATCTGATTTTCCACAGATGATCTTTTTGTGTTGGATTTAGTAAAAATGAAGATAAACTACTCAGCTTCTTTACTTCAGCATTTTCTATTTATTACTTCTATAATCTGGAATAGGTTTTTGTGAGCCCAACTTCTATTAATAAATGCATATATATTATATAAAAGATTTTCATCGTTACATCTCATTCTTGTACTTTTGTTTTGGTGCTTGTGTGGACATATATAATGAATACGAGTTATTGTATGATGAGTCAATTTAACTACCCTCCTTTTCTAAAATGGATTGTTTATTATATTTTGTTCTTTATGTGCTTTGTGAAATATAATCAGCCAGAACAAAACAAAATTTATAGTAAGAGAGGATCTCTGTTTCTTTCGATATCAATAATTCTGATTAAATGTAATTGCAATTTTATAATTCTAAGGCATTTAAAGGATCTTATAAAAAAAGGGGAAGTGAAATAGGAAGATTCAGTATAGAGTGTGTCATTTTATCAACTATTTGAAGTGTCATCCATATTTTGCAGGCAACACGACATAATTTTGAGTAGCATGTTCTGCGCTATTAAAAGATTAATCTGTAGAAAATATATCCAGCTGAAAGAAATAATTCAGAATTTGCTTCAGATTTCTGAAACAATCTCATCATCTCCCATTTCTTCTAGTGAACTACTGAGATACTTGTATGTACTTTTTTGGTTTGTTACTTTTATACATTTGAAGCTGCATATTGATTTGATGTAGAACTGCATTTGGGTAGGGAATGTTTAGATATTTACTTTCATTTTATTTCTTATTCCTAAAAACAGAGTAAAAGTTATGACTTCATTCACCCAAAACAGATCTTACCTTAGAATCTTCCTCATTCTAATACTTAAAGTGAGTGGAAAATATAAACAAGTTATGTGTTTAAACTCTCTGTCATGGAGCTGAGCACTCAGATTTCTTAAGCATCATCATACAGAGATCATGAACTGCGTAACTTTAATTTGTTTCACTTGGTAGTCATGCCAGTAACTTTTTGGTACTAACACTTGTAGAGTGGTTATGAGCTTTCCAGAATTAGCTTTTAGTATGTTCGTTTCCCTTAACTTAGAACTCTTGCCTCTGAGGTAAGCAAGAATAGGAGGACTCGATGTTACGTCAACACACCTCTTATCTATAGTGGTAGATAATTATTTTGAAAGGTTTGTTCTATTAAGAACCATTGGCTCTTACTGGACTTTTTTTAGTTTACTATCTATGCAAACTCTTGCATACTATCTGTAGGATGAGAAGACCTCATACATTCACTACATTAATTGTTCTGTATTGCACAGACACACACTGCCACAAAAAAAAAAAACAAAACCACAATCCTCAGTTGCCACAAAGGTTGTCCAAACTTGACTTTGAAAAATGAAAACCTAGCAATCTTATGGAGCTACATATGTTTCTAACATTCCTTAATGACAATTCCCACTTTAAAAAATCCAGATTATACAATCATATAAACTACCAATAAATCCCACAAGGTAGGCTTCCAGTTTTCTCTGATAAACTTGTTATCTATTAAACAGTTTCTGCATTTTGTGAAATACACTGGCAATGCTAAAATTGATCATATTATGATCATGCAAAATGATGTTGCTGTATTCCTGTAAATACCAGAAATGAATCTCTTTCTAAATAAATTTTTCAATGTAGTTTTAACTTGGTTGAGTTAAAGACTATTGAGCTTGCTTCTATATGCTTTTATGAGGGTTTGCACTCGTAAGCAGTATTGCTTTTAGTTATGTCAATAAACATTTTCTGACATAGTAAAGGCATTTATTGACTGCAAATAAAAGGTAAAAAGTTGATTAATTGCACAGTTAATTGAGCCACAGTTTGTAATAATTTTGACATGTGGTATGCACTTTTCATAATTAGTGCAGAAATACTCCCAATAGCTTTGAAGATGGCTTGATCAATATTTTAATTAGAGACTTTTGAGACTAGAGAAATACTTCAGATCTTTCTCTGCTTTGCAACATACTAATTCACTTATATCATTGAAAGAAAATAATATAATTACTATCCCTTTTTCCAAAGTGGATCAGGAAACCTCAAAACTGGAGAAACTGTTCTTAATTTTATAAGGAAGTAAAATTATACTTCTTGTGCAGTGAAATTGTGTCTAATTTTTCAAAATAATTTCTTTTCCATACTGAAATGTATTCTGACTTTGCTTCTGTCATGATTGTGGAGAATTATGACTCATGTCTACATGAAAAATATGTACCATTTTTCCTACAGAAGAGAAACATATAGTTTGGTATTTACTACTTGTCAGAAAAAAAATAACAGAAATTAGTTGCACAAAAAAAAGACCATTGAGATTACAGGTACAAAACTAGATCTTATAATTCCAAACTTTCAACTACCCACAGCTGTTTCTAACAGAAATGGTAAGCAAATATAAAGTCAGGATCCTTGGCTTCCATTTTTCGTGCTTTCATAATTTTTGTCCATGCATAGCCTGAAGATCCTTCCTACTGTAGGAATGTCTTTATATTAGCTATCTTTATACTAGCTATCTTTATACCAGCTTAATCATTCAATTAAAACTTATTTGCAAACAAAAAACTAAACCCTCCAACAACTGAAAACATTGCATAACTTTTTAGATTAATTCTTTCTTTGGAAAGCTCTTTAGGAAGAACTGGGCTGGGTAAACAAGGAAGAGTTTTTATTTGCATAAAAGCACAGATGGAACACACAGTGCTCTGCCTTGGGATGGATGCTGAACCGAGACCTTATAGGTAAGGATTAAAGAAAGGAACGGTTTGGGTGATATTGTAGTGAATATCTTCTACAGATCAAGAAGAACAAGTGGCTGAGGCCTTCTATAGACAGCTAAAAGAAGCTTCATGGTTTCACATCCTGGTCTTCATAGGGAACTTCAAATACTGCAACACCTGAGGGACAGAGAGCACAGCATAACGTAAGCAAACCAGAAGGTTACTGGAGGGCATCAATGGCAATTTCCTGATCCAAGTGATAAAGGAACCAAGAACTGGTCTGCTGGTTCTCATGCTCACAAACGAGGAAGGGCTCATTGGAGATGAGCAGTTTGAAGGAAGTCTTGACTGCCTTAGCTGCAGTGACCATGAGATTGTGAAACTCACAATCCTGATAGGAAGGAGCAAGGCAAAAAACAAGACAATGCAGTGGACTTCAGGAGATCAGAATTTGGCTTCTTCAAGGATATACTCAGCAGATTCCCACAGGATAAGGTCCTGGAGGGAAGAGGGACCCATGAAAGATGGGTAATTTCCAATGTTTGCCTTTCCCAAGCTCAAAAGCAGTCCATTCCAAGGAGCAGGAAATATGGCCAAAATGCCAGGAGGTATCTGTAGGTGAACAAGGAACTCCTGGCAAAATTCTGTCATAAGAAGGAAGCATACTGAAGGTAGAATCCGGGATAAGTATCTTGGTAGAAAATAAAGACACTCTCCTAGCATGCAGAGAAGCAGCTAGGAAAACCAAAGCCTACCTGGAACTGAATCTGGTAAGAGCTTTCAAAGGCAATGAGGGCTTCTGTAAGTTCATAAGTGGTAAAAGGAAAACTAGAGAGAACTTGGATCCACTGCTGAATGGGTGACAGAGGTTATGGAAAAGGCAGAGGTACTGAATGCCTTCTTCATATCTGCATTCACTAGCAAGGCTAGTTCTGGACCTTTGCAGAAATAGATGTGGGGTCTTGGTGGTCACCAAGGTTGACAGGATGCAGCAATGCACCATTCTTGCAAAGGAGGTGAATCGTATCCTGTCCTAGACTAGGTGAATTATTTCCGGCAGGTCAAGGGAAGTGATCTTTCCTTTCAACTCTGGTGGGGCCATGCCCAAAGTGCTGGGTCCAGTTCTGATCTCCCCAGTACAAGAGAGACATGGACATGGAGTTCTACAACGGGTCACAAAGACAATGAAGGGACTGGACCCTTCCTATTATGAGGAAGATCTGAGAAAGTTGTGACAGTTTAATGTGGAAAAAAATAAGTCTCAGAGGGTGGATCTTATCAATGAACACCTGGAGGACAGAGCCACACTGTTTCAAGTGGCACCCAGAGGCAGGACCAGAGACAATAGGAACACAATGAAACACAAGACGTTCTGACCGAATATCAGGACTTTTTTTACTGAGAGTCACTGAGCACTGACACAGGCTGCCCAGAGAGCTTGTGGAGTCTCTGTCTTTGGAGATATTCAAGAGCTGTTTGGACATGGTTCTGGGCAACTGCTTCTAGGTGTCCCTGGTTGAGCAGGGGAGGTGGACAAGATGGTCTCCAGAGTTCTTTCCAGCTTCAACTGTTCTGCGATAGTCTGACTCAGAGGCCTCTTTCATCATGTAAGTGGCAAAAAAGGATGTAAAGTATCTACCATAAAACTTTATACTTTGTTATTATTTTAACAAATTTGAAAGTTTCATTTTTTTAAATGTGTTATTATTTTTAGCATCTGTATGTTACACAGAAAGCCAGACCTATACAAAAGGATTAGGAAGGTATTTCTCTAAGCTCAGCAGGACTGGAGCATTAGCTCAGCTACCAGTATCTTGCCTCCACAAAGAGAAAGGCATTTGATCTTGTATTGAATTTCTGGTAGGAATTTGAACCCATGACCTATAGAGCTCTCATCCCTATATATAACAGATATTAGTACATTCTCCAAAGATTTAAGTCCACTTGATTTCCAGTTGCCCTCTTCTTTTAGAAGCAGAACGCTAAGACCTTCCTTCACTACCAATGGATGGGTGCAAAGAGAAAGTACTGGGTCTGTCTAGGATTAATTTGGGAAGTTGACTAGCTTCACAGCAGCCCATAAGGTGCTGTCCTTTGCATTTGTGGCTAAAATATTATCGATAATATGCCAGCATTTTGACTAGTGCTGAACAGTTTCCGTACAATGTCAAGGCATTCTCTGTCTCTCTTCCTCATCCCCTAAAGGCCACTAGGATGAGGTGGGGAAAAAGACTGTGAAGGGGCATAATTGGGCAGCTCACTTCAACTTACAAAGAGATATCCCATACCATATTGCATCATCCTTAGTAATGAAAGATAGGGAACAAAGGAGGAAGTAAATGACATTTAACATTATAACATCTGTCTTCTTAAGTACCTGTTACTTGTGATGGAGCCCTGCTTTCCTGGAAATTGTTAAACACCTGCCTGCTGATGGGACACAGTGAATGGATCCCTTACTTTCCTTTGTTTGTACTTTGCCTGCTATACTGTTTTTATCTCCATCCACAAGATCTCTCATTTTTACCCTGACAACTGTCTTCCCCATTCCACTGGGAAGAGTGAGCAACTGTATGTGGCTGAACTGCCTACCAGGGCTGACCCACAGTTTCCGAAATTCAACTGGTATGCATGCTGAGCCCCTGCTTTCCAGAAAGTGGCAGAACATCTGCCTGCCAATGGGAAATACTGAATGAATTCCTGTTTTTTGCCTTCCTTGTAATGCAGACTACATTTTTCTTACAAAACTGCTTTTGTCTTGAACCATGAGAGAGAGTGAGAGAACAACCAAGGTCAACCTGCCACAGGGAATAACACCTCTCAGTCCCTGAAGGCATTTATTCAATGTTGGTTTACTTTAAGCTCCCAAGATAATTTGGAAGTGCTCCCATATATCCATTTAAAGTCCTTACTACATAGCTGTGCAGTGTTTTCTTCTCAGAGTTTCCCAAATACTTTAAATATTATGCAAGGATATAATATTTCTCATGGTAATGGTCACATGTACTAACTTACTCACTGATTTATTAAATCCCTCTTTAGAATGAAGAATTATCTAACATCTACAAACCATCTAAATCAATTCCTATAGTAGTTAAATCCTCTCTCATAAAAATGTAGACCCTTACTATTTACAACAGGCCAAATTAAATTGATTATTTTAGAATAACTATTTTAAATATTGTTTTGATATCCCATGCTGGAAAGTTTTTAAAGTATTTGCTTCAAAACATATTTTTCACCTGGTATCATGTGGTCTTAACTGTGATATAGAATGGATGTTACAAAGTGTACTGCCAGTAGGTAAGATTTAACAAAATCAAATCGGGAGGGTTGCCAGGTCTCAGCAACTTTCTTACCTGTTGCTTTCTAGGGCTGTTTTCAAAAGGAGTGATTATACAAGTTTATCTTTGAAATACTATGACTAGAGAGCTTATTTCCTTAAAGGAAACATGTGGAAGAGAGATATGTAAAAGATATACTAAAAGACCTTTCTTTTACAATTATATTATCTATAAATCAATAAGATATCAGAGCTGAAAGAAATTAGACTGGTTTTCTGCCATAACCCTCAGGCTTGAAAAGGAAAACATTTTTCCTCATTATGACCTCAAAATATGCCACAGGGTTCTTCAAAAGATTCTGCTATCAAGACCTCAAACAACAATATCAGGAAAACTATCCCTGAGGAGAAACACTAATTTTGAGAAAGTATATGATTGAATGCCCTCCTCTTTATAGATAAGCCCTTGACAGGACCTATGGTGATTTCAAACTGAACAAAAGGCCAACAAAATTCTTTTCCTCCAGATTTATTTCTTAACTAACTTTCACTCACAGAGTGTATTACAATTGTCAGGTGGCTCTAGTCACACTTATGAACTCAAGCTTTCATTACATCAAAATCCAAAAAGGTCACAAAAATCATCCATTCCCCAGGTGCAAGTCTAGGAGTAGGCTCAACTCTTCACATTTGTCGGTAATGAATAGTCAGTCTGCATACATTCCCTCAAATTGGAATTTTGTTTTCCATCTGTAGGAAAATGCAATAATCTGTCTCCTGGATAAAGCAAATGATATTTGAAAATGCTCTAGAAAGCTTTACAGCAATGCATCATCTACTGCAAATCTCCATCTGATGATATTACAGTTTGTAGCACATTTAAGGACTGAAACAAATGTAATGGAAGAAAAGATCATTGGTTTAACATTGTACATAGCATACAGTCTGTTGAATACTGTAAATCAGGATTAAGAAAATAGTGTCTCTTTGTTCATTTATACAATGCAATTTTATTTCTCCATTAATAACCAACATCCTGAATAGTGCCATAGAAAGCTGCACTTCAAGTACATTCATCTCATTTTTATTTTTAGTCATCTATGAATCCTCCTCTCAGTTGTGAAGTTTTTCATTAAGAAAGACAACTCAGTTTTCATAGCAGTTCTAGCTCAAGAAATCAGAGTTCCACATTTGAATACATTGTTTTCCTTTCAACAAATTTTATAACATTTTTGTTACACTTATCCTTAAAGCAATATAAATATGAGGCTTAGATAGCCTTTTAAAATTTCATAGCTGCATTATTTGTACAATACATGGTTAACACTATCTTTTTCTCAGGACATATTGGAGGGGCAATAATATGAAACACTTGTATTACATTAAGACTAAGAAATTGTATATTTTCTGAGGTTATCCAGAAATTCCTCAGTCTTCGTATATACGTATGTTGCTCTGTATAATTAAAGCACATTTTCTCTCTTCCTGCAGATACTGTATACAGACATCAAAAATTATTCAAATACTTGCTACATACATAATCTTGTTTGAAAACCAAGAAGATTAATTGAAGGAGAATGTTGGTGTGAGAGGGGTTTTTTATATATATATGGTTGATTTACATGTATCAATGGAAAGAATCCTGTCTCACACATAGAGTTTATACAAAGGTATTTTATATCATTCATAAGATAAATCTGGTCCTTAAACGGGAAAGTAACTTTAAAAAGTAATCTTGTATATTTAGTTTACATGTATATTTCAGAGAACTTTCTTTTCCAAATCACAGAAATTTACTTCATCCTGTCTCTTGCTGGGCAATTTGGGCATTTGTTCTTTTCTCTCTTCTCCTGGAGTGTTCTTTTTTTTTTTTTTTTTTTTTTTTATGGCACATTCATTCTCTGTGATATTGAAAGTTTAAGAAAATAAAATGTTAATTTTATATTGGTTTATATCAAATTGAAGTGTCCTTCATCAATTAATTGAAACAAAATATAGTATGTGAAGTCCACCAAACCATAATGGTTTTTTTTATCTCTCCTTAAGAACTTTTAGTTCAGAAGCTTAATGAACTCATTCTTTCATTTCACCTGACTCCATAGTCATCACACATTTTCCAGACTGAGCTGTGGTTAATCCGGATGGGAGTCCATGAGAGAGTGTTGGAAGTCTAGCTTTCTAAACTGCTGAGGTACACAAGTAAAACTGCATAAATAGTAACATTTCTATACTGCTCAACACACATGTAAAACTGCATAAATAGTAAGTTTCCTATAATGCTCAACACACACAAATCTGTCCTGCTTGAAACCAACAACAGTTTCCCCACTACTTTCAGTGAAACCATTCTTCAGAAAAATCTACAACCTTTGAGTAGTCTTTGCCTAAAGACAGGTTCCAGTGACATCACGAGGCTGTGGAAAATGCAGGGAAAATCTTGATTATTGGTGCCTTCATCCCCACATATTTGAATTAGAAAATATCAGTCTCCTGGGCTTACAGGCAACCTTCAGCAATGTTAAATTCAAGTAAGTTTCACAGGGGAAGGAAAAAACCAACACAATCGATATATTCAATATAATGTAGCTGAGTAATTTAAAATCAAAATTGTGTTAATTCTCTGAATTTAAATCTTCAAAAGAGATGACATTTAAGAATGTAAATGTTAAGATATGTCACTAATATTTTGCCTTCTAGTGTAGCTTTCTGACAGCTGGCAAAAGATGAGTGAGAATTTACAGGTACCAAACATATCAGTAGAGTATTCGTAAAAAAAAAAAAAAAGTTTTATTACTGCAATAGCAATCTTATATTTCTTTAATCTCATTTGCATGAGTAAAGAATATGCATAGATATAATTTAATGAATTATAAGTTCTATGCAGTGTTCTGGCACCATAGTAACAACATCAACAAAATAGATATCAAATATAAATTACTTAAAATATTTCATTTTCTGTCACTTTTATAATGCTTATATGATGGAGATATTTCTTGCCATAAAATAGATTTTGACTGTACCTCTGATGTCACACTTTGGTAGAGATGAACCTTATCTGTTTAACAGCTAAATGGCAGCTAGGAAGATATTACACATCGATAGTTATGATGAGAATATCTTTGTTCCTGTAACTCTTCCAAACAACATCTGTTGTTGGAAACAGAAATATGGCTTCATGTTACAGTTGTGTGGCTGAGAACAAATCTGTTTAATTGCATACAAGATGGAAGCTGTTCTGTACTGAACACTAATGTAATGCTCTATAGTTTATCTGTATAGGAGACTTTTCCATACAGTGGTGATGTTATTAAGCAGCTAAAGTTCCTAAGTTACTTTGTCATGTAGAAACTTTCATACAATAGTAAGTATGGTCCTTTTTTTTGTTGTTGTTGTTTATTTTACAGTTTCAAAAGCAACGAAAGCTAAACTTAAAGGATTTTTTTTTTACTTCGACGATGTAACCATTACACAGAGTATTCTGTGGCAGTATAATTAAGGCTTTCATGAAATATTAAACCAAACAAACTAAACCCTACCCAGCCCAAAAGAACCACGGTCTTCCACTTACTTAGAACCTAGGCTACACCTCAAATTATCTTCCATTTGCTTTCAGTTGCAATAAAGTTCAAGGCACATTTTCTTCTATTCCTCTTCAAATGGTGAATGTTGCTCTTAAGTTTTGTTTCATCCACATCTGATGACCTCAAATCCCTAGTCAAAGTGATTTAGTTTCATTATCGTCTCCTTTCCCACACATACATTTTTTTTTCACAACCCTTTCAAGTATATGGGAAATGCCTTAAAAGTATGAATGTTACATTAAAGTGTGAGTCAAAGTGAAGAATATACAGATATGTTAATATCACAGGTGTCCAAAAATGCATGGGCAAGAAAAAATATGTGTGTGGACGGGGCCATTGTTGACTTTTGTGTCCTTTTGTTCCCTTTCAGTTGTTTTTTATTCAGAAACTGTGAAAGCCTTCTATGGCATCAGAAGGGATTCAGTGAACTTTAATATTAACATTTGTCAAAATACTTTACGTAACTTTCAGAAATGGAATCAATATACAAAACTTTCATAAATCCTAAACATGGATTAATGTTTCCCTATATATGATTCCAACTGTTTGCTTTTGTTTATAACTGAATCAGTAAAACTCAGAAAGAACAGTAAAATCAACACAGATTGTGATCATTCATTAAGACCTACTGAGATGATACAGTCTTCCTCTATGCTGCTGTGGTTTTATTGGTACCCAGTGGGGTGGCTGCGAGAAAACAGCTCCTTGTAAACACTCTCCAGGCCCTTTCCACTCTCAAATAGTGCCTTGCTCCTCTTTGACAGAGCAAACCCAGCCAGCACCAGGCAGTGAACCTTTCCAACATTTTAAGAGTACAAACGACTGACAGAAATAACTGACCTTGAGTCCTGAGGTTTATTTCCTGGTACTGCTTAGTTTATAGGCCTTGGAGTGCCTTTTGCAACTGAGGAAAGACAAGAGCCTAGTCTCATGTATGGGACAGGTTCAGCCCTGTAGTTACCCTCACCCATCCGCTTTTCTTCAAGTGAATCTTGGCTTACAGTTAGGCACCAGTCATATATCACGCATTGTATCTATATCACAAGGAATAGATGAGAACGAGAGCTGGGGGACAGCAGAGCATGTGAAGCCGGTGGAAAGGTTAACATTATTCACTTAGAAAAGGGAGAAATTTGTTCTTATTTCCAAGTGAAGCAAGAACTTGCTATTTTTTTCCCGTTTAGTGCATTTAGCAGCATGTTAGTGAATATTGTACGCTCGGTTGCCACTATACTGAAGTTCATAGCTGCATACGAATTTTGAAAAATATTTTGTCTGAAACAGATAAAATGAGGTCTCCCCATCTTTTTTTTTGAAGCTAGACATATACCTGTTAATGAAAATTACAAGATATTTTAGCATGATAAATAATACATGACAAGGTGTGTGTTACTGCGAGATAATGTGCATTTCAGAGGCATGGTGACATATACATACCTTGCAGTGTCTTAGTACAATTCTAAAATGGCTCAGAGATAGAATTTTCAAAGAGAAGATTATTGTGTTCGTAGCTGTCCAGAAGAGAAACATGACTAATTTGTTACTATAATGATTACTGACAGATTTAGAAGAGAAAATACAATACTGGATTAATAGTCTGAATAATTTTCGTACTTTCCTGACATAAGCATAACATTTATTGTTCTGTGGGACTGGACTCCTGCCAAGGTCTCTGTTATGACAGTCTTAAACAGCACTATAGCTGGTATTAGCAAGCTGTAGTGAAATGTTTCCTACCAGCAAAAATATTGAATTAATTGATTCCTAATTCCTTCCAATTGGGCAGTCACAGTTTCATTATTGTGTATTTATCACCCTTGACTTAGTTCCAGATTTGGACCCTTGCTTTCTTAAAGGGCAATGATACTACACTTGAAGTCATGAGTGGTAGTGTAGATGGGAAAGGAGAATTTTATTCTTTGAAGCCGTTAATCTCTACTCAGTAAAGGTAGTGGGAAGTGGTTAGATCCTGCCTCCTTGAAAAATGCGTGAGCAAAAAATATGTGAAACAACATGGCAGAGAACTAATCCCCCCTCTTCGATTCTCCTCCCCTTGCACCCTAGGGAGTGCTAGGGGAACAAGGAGCCAGGTGCTGAAAACCTGTTCCTACTGTGCTCTGGGAGTATTGCTGCAGTAATGATATCTCATACTCTTAAATGAGCCCTCCACATAGAGACAAAATTGTTTTGTGTTAGAGAGTTTGGCACAGAATGTTGCACATATTAGTAAGACCTTTTTATTATTATTTCCAGTGTAATTCCCTGTCCATGTTATAGGATGTCCTATTATGCATTTCTTTGCATCATTTTTAAAACTAAAGGTATGATAGCAATATCAGTGCAGATGTTTCTTACTTCTTTCAAAATTATTAGAAATCAGACTATGAGACAAATTATACAAATAAAATAGATTGTTTTTCTTCTCTTCATATTTATTCTGAGATGCTAGCATCTGCAATCAGTTCACCTTAGCCAGCATTTGTTTCTTGGGTTTTTGCTAATAAAAGGAAGGAAGGCAGGGGACAAATACACCTTCCTAATTTATTTTCTGACCGTCTTAACAATTTCTATGTGAACATTTTTTAGAAGAAGTAGCTTTTACAACATCCCTCTTTTTTTCTGGTATTGTTGACTTCAGGTAAACACATAAACTTCTACTAGTAATGACTGCTGTATATAATGGCCTATAAAAAATAAAAAAGTCATGGTACATAGCAATCGGTGGAGACTATGAAAGACCACATAGACCTTTATAATACACTCAAAGCAGTTCATATGGAGACTACACATGTGTTTTAATAATGTGGAATTTCTTATAGTATCCTACTATGAAACTTTACATGAAATAAACATACTTATGGCTTTCATAAGAAAACCTAACCCTGTTTAATATGTAACTATTTTGCTATGTTCCTCTCTTTCCATGTCCACTGTAATACAGCTGGTTTAATTTCATCAGAAACATTTTTTGAAATATCACCTTTCATTTGTTGTTGATGTACTCCTGTTATTAGACATCACGTTCTCTTATTTACACGCTCTCTAGACTTGTGGTTTCATATGTCTTCTTGCATATTGCCACCCCTAACACAGAGCCTAGTTTATAGCTAATGAACAGAGCACAGAGTGAAGCAGACTTTGCCATTTTTCATATGCAATTTTTACTCAGTGGACTGTTATGTCAGTCATGGGTAAAAGGTTCCTAAGCAGTTTATCTATTTTATTTTTTTTTCATAGGAATGCTCTTTCCTCTGAAATATGCTCTATTGGCATGCTAGGGTACTGCTTGAAAGTTACCTTCTCTCTCTGAATAGACAGAGTCAGAACAACTAACGAATCCTGATTATTTGGAAAAGTTAAATTATGACTGGCAAAGAGTCTTCTTTCTGCAAAAACATTTTGTGCACGCCTATCAAAGTACAATTAGCAGAAATATAGTGTTATATCAGATCTGTTTCTATCGAGGACAGTTAGGAGCCCCTTCATTCTAGGCTGTCTCTGTAGATCTGATCAAGATACTTATTCATTGTAGTTAAAATAAGTGTAACGTTTCACATAACCTTTCACTGACTGATGTAAAGTGAGTTAGTGCTGTCACTCCTGATCATGGTGACGGTGTTTGTGCCTTGAAATATTGCTACAACTTGACTGTTACAGTCAAGCTCTGCCGGTGGTCACAATGAAGCAGATGAGACTGATGAAAAATAACAATAAATATAGTAATATCAGTGGTGGGAGGGTGCAAGGGTGTGGGGAGTGAAGGAAGTGACAGCACCTTCTCCGGCACCTCCTTCTCTGTTCTCTGCTGCTGCCAAACTGCACCAAGATGATATTTAAGACATACAGACAAAAATTGGTCTTTACAGTCTATTACTCAGTTTCCGACTACTTTCTTCTGAAAAATTTGTTGCTTTTTGGGCTAACTATATATAAGGATTAGAAATATTAAAATAGCAAAGCAGAAAAAAGACAAAAGTTTCCTATTGCTAAGATTATTGATGATTTTTATAAGGCAGGTAATTTTATTCAATATCTTAGCAGGCAAAGACGTATTGTGTGATTTATTTTTTAATTTTTTTTTGGACTACAAGCTAATAGAAAGAGATATAACTTAAAAAGTTATAATAAATCATATGCTTAATGTACTTTCTGGTCAAAATTTCAAATGTAGAAAGGATTAAAATGATGGTATAAATAGAAAAACACAAAAATTTTGTGAGTCATAATAACCACTTCGTTTGGGTTTTTTGTAATTCATACTCTTTTCAACTATTCCAGTAAGGCTTTCTCTGACTTTTTTTCCTCGCATTCACAAAGACCAAAAACTTCTAACTACAGAAACTACAACCTGCTGTAGTCATATCTAAAATTATCAGGAAATATTTATAGTAATTAGTAAGTTACATTAACTTAATCTCCCTACTAATCATCAACAAATGTGCAAAATTGCAACACTTAAACATTGGAGTTCAAGAAATTAATACTGTTTCCATGTTGGTTGCTGTAACAGTTGCTATGATCATAGAACATATCCTCTTTATTTTATTAATGGAAGAATATCTACTCAGTGCTTGAGCTTCAGAAAGGTTAAATCAGGTAAAATAAACTTCTCTATATACTGCTATATCTACCTTAAAATAGGGCAATTTGAAAGATAGTAAAAATAACTATTCAGGGGAACATGTGCCCAAGGAGTATCACTTACAGCTGCTTATGTTCAGACGACACAAGAATCTTTACAAAGCAGAGTACTGAAGTTAGGAGAAAGGTAATATTCAGGATATTGATCACTACAAATTGGAAGTCTGTTTTTCTCTAATTCAGATCCCAGTACAATCTTTAATTTATTAGATGATATTTAGCACAAATGCACTTATTAAACAGATTAATATGCAAGATGTTATTAATCTAGGTCTGAAGCAACAGTTCATTTAACGTTTTATATTATGTATACAAGAATAAAACTCAATCGTGATAAGTATGACAGAGAAACAATACAGACCGTGCAATACTTAGCTGATGTACTTACATATAAATCAGAGCACTTCAAACCAGTAAGTTTTATGCACTATCACAAATCATCCTTGCATCGAACGAAATTCTAAGCTTGCAAAAGCAGTTCAACAGCCTGATTTATGTACCTGTACTAAATTATATGCATACAAGTCAGCTTCCAAATCTTATTAGAGAACATTTTATATCAATCTAAATAGTGTTTCAGATATCAAGTGACTTTTTGCAGTCAAGCTACTGTGTTCTGTGTACTGCTATTTAAAAAAAACAGAAGAGTTTGTTGAAGATATAAGCTTGACTACACTGGAATCAATACATGTAAACTCATCTGGTGTGTACACACCACATGTTAGAACACTTACATGTTCAATAGGACAGGAGATCAGATATAAATCTGTCTAATATAAAAGCACGGTACTGCCGTATCAAACAGGCCTTAAGGACTTTGTATGAATCAGAATTGAAATTCTGCTGGTTTAAGAAGGCTAATCCATTGTATTGGATTTTTATATTATTCAGAGCACAATAATAATTAAAGTATATGAATGCTATAAAAGAATAAATAATAAATGAATAAATCAATATTTTGGTCATAAAGAGTACATTTTTAATTCTAAACTTACTGCTGAGTTTGCTCTGTAGGTTCTTTGCAGCTTGGTCAAAGTAGGTAAAAAAATTCTTTAGGTCAAAATACTCTGCCAAAGCCTAATCAGAAACTGTGTTGTGTTTAAGTGCAAAAAACCTCGGAAGAGTGATCCCAGCAAGGAGTCCCCCTGCCAACAATGTTACAAGATTTTCTGATAATTTTCTTGAATGCTTTTTGTAATTCTCCTTTGTTAGCACCTACATGACTCCTAGCTACTCAACTCTGCCAAATAACAGAAAGTCTTCAGACAAAATATTTCAGTTGCTGACTGATCACATAGGCAACATATGCTTCTCATGATGGCTTTTATTTTTTCAGCTACATTACTATACAAAATTCGTTAATTTATCTCACCACAGAGCTGGCATTGCAATGTAGGTGAAAAATTGATAACTTCTTAGAATTGCATCTTGTGAAGAGCTTTTAAAAAATATGAAAATGTAAGCCATATGATTTTAATTAGTCACAAGTTTTATCCCTTTATTTGGAGGGATAATCATATTAACAGGATTTATAACTAATTTAATTGATTTTCAGGAAACACTCCATTTCCAAAATATTGTGTCTGAAAAATTAATCTAAAAGTACAGCAAATAATGCTTTCAAAAATTATACCACAGCCTAGAGCTAGCCATATGAGTCATATACCACTCAAGTTTCATGTTAATTACAATCACACTCATTTAGAGTTTGTGATCAAAGTAGACAACACATATTCTAGATATATGATTCTAGATGGACTTAACAGTTAAGACCAAACAAAGCTAAAAGATCTCTAATGCTGGATTCCACATCGAGAAGGTAATGTTACATATCAAATCTTGTTATCAGTGAATTTTATATACAAAGCTCAGAATTTATTGCTGATTCATGTCTTAATAACTTACAGGCCTAAATTATCTAATTAATATAGAAATGTCTCATAGTTAAATTGTTATACAAAATATTCCTAGTATGTCCCCTTTTTCTCTGCTGTTTTGCCCATCTTTCTGTTGTCCCCAATTCAAGGCTGATGATTTCAGTCTTCCCCAGAAGAAAGAGGGAAGGATTCAAAAAAGCATCTTTGCTAGGAGGAGTATGATGGTCATATTATCACCACCTTCTTTCTCAGCACTGGCTATTTCTATTTTTTTCTCTTTGCACAGTCTGCTTCTTTCTCACTGGTTCCCAGATAAACTTTTATGATTACACGGCTGCCCCAGTCCTAAGCCTGCTAAAGCGTACTTTTGTCATACACTAAATACCTAGGTCTGCCACATCATTTACTATTAAAGATATTTAGAAAGATTAAAATAAAACAAGTGAGAACACAGTCACTTGATGACCAGACAATTGTCAAAACAAGTGAAAATCAACTCAGGCAAAGCAAGTTCACAAAATTCTTAAGAAATTGCAAAGCAAGGTTAATAGACCTGCAGTTTCCCTGCTGATGGCATAAGCCCAAGAGACTTATATTAATTTAATAACAATGTCAGATGCTACCAATTTCTCTGTGCCTCAGTGCCCTCTTTTCTAAATGGAGATGTTGGTTCTGCCTTATCTAAAAAAAGATATTAAAATTTAAAATAACGTCACCTATGATAAGAGCCCTGTGAAGGTATCATAAATATCGAGATTAGGAAAGCCAATTAACTAGAAGCAATACACACAAACAATTATACTACTTTCAGGAGTACATCTCAGGAAGAATGACAACCTCTTTCAGGATGACCTCATCCTGCAGTGAGGGCAGGAAGGGTACAGAGAAGGACAACTAGAGCAACTATTATGATAGATCAGCTGTCTTGTGTCACTCTGCACTGTGAAGAGGAAAGGACAGAAGGCTCAGGATTTACAGAAATAGTAGATACAGTGGATAAGCTGAAACCAGGATTGTTGTTCTCCAAATCGTACAATATAAGATCTAAGACATAATTTATGATACTATTTGGAGCTTAGTTAAAAAACTAATTAAAGAATACTTCTCTGCAGAATAGGTAATGAATTTCTGGAGCTTGATGCCATAGGAGGCTAAAGAGTCAAACAGTATCTTCAGGTTCAAAATGGGACTAGAGAGATTTTTGGACAAATCCCTAAACAAATCCAGAAATTGCTAAGAAGAAATATACCCTCTGAAATCCATAAGACAGCACTTCTGGGTAGTAAGGAACCACAAAAAAATGGCCAGGCTTGCATGCTTTCCCTAAATAGTATTTTCTATTGCAAGTCTATAAGGCAGAATTCAGGCTAGGCAGAGCAGTTGGTTACGCCTTATATTCTTAAGTATTTTATTGGTAGGCAGAACTGTGTCTTTCTAACCTTGACTGGTTTCAGGTATCACATCAAACTCTCTTCTGAAATCCAATTGTCTTCTTCATTCCATCCGCTTACTATAAAGGCTGTGACTCAGCAGTTTGCAGGCAAGTTCCCAAGCTCATCCAGAATCCTACCAAGGCAGTCATTTATGTGTATATCTCATTGTGAACATTCATGTTGAATTTTGAGTTCTTCATGTGCAGCAACAATTGCTAAATGTAACTTAGAATCATAAAACAGATGGATTTCCACTGTTTTGAATGGGGAAAAGGATTCTCACTAGTGAGTTGGCAGGGCTCACCAAGAAGGTTTTAAACTGGATTTGAAGGGGAAAGCAGATAGCACTAGAATCACTAGAGATAATCCTAGGGATATTATGCCAATGTTGAGGGCAAAATCGACAGTCTGGCTCAAGCGCCTCTACACCAACGCACACAGCACGGGCAACAAAGAGGAGGAGATGGAAGCTGTTGTGCAGCAGGAACACAGAAATGTGATGGCATGACTAGAGTACTGCAAAGGATGGCTGTGAGCTGTTCAGAAGGGATAAGCAGGGAAGGAGAGGTGGTGTGTTGGCCCTGTGTGTTAGGGAGGGATTCAGTTGTACAGAGATCAATGATTTCTGATGATAAGGTCAAGTGCGTATGGGAAAGGACAAGGCGGGAGGCCAACAAGACAGATATCCTGCTGGGAGTCTGTTATAGTCCACCCAACCAGGATGAAGAGGTTGATGAAGCATTCTACAAGTGGCTGGCAAAAGTCCCACAATCATTACCTCTTGTTCTCATGGGGGACTTCAACTTATTAGACGTCCGCTGGAAATACAACACAGCAGAGAGGAAATAGTCTAGGAGGTTCCTGGAGTATGTATAAGATAACTTTTTGACATCTGGTAAGTGAGCCTACCAGGGGAGGTGCCTCGCTTGACCTGATAGTTAGAAATAAAGAAGGCCTAGTGGGAGATGTGGCAGACAGTCTGTCTTGAGCTTAGTGACCATGAAATAATAGAGTTTTCAGTTCTTTATGAAGTAAGCATGGGCAGCAAAACCACTACCATGGACTTCCAGAGGGCAGACTTTGGCTTGTTCAGGTCACTGGTTGAGAGAGGCCCTTGGAAAACAGTCCTGAAGGGCAAAGGGGTCCATGAAGGCTGGACATTCTTCAAGAAGGAAATCTTAAAGGCGCAGGATCAGGCTGTCCACATGCACTGCAAGATGGACTGGCAAGGAAGATGTCCAGCCTGGCTGAACAGGGAGCTTTTAGTGTGATTCAAGAGGAAAAGGAGAATTTGCCACTTTTGGAAGAAAGGATAGGTAACTCAAAAAGAGTACAAGGTGGTGCAGAGGAAATTAGAAAGGCAAAAGCCCAGCTCAAATTCAATCTGGCCACTGTTGTACGAGACAACAAAAAGTGTTTTTACTTTAGCAACAAAAAGAGAATGAAAGACTATCTCCCTGACGAGGAAAAAGCTGAGGTGCTTATTCAACCACCTGAATTGGAAGATAGGGATGGAGAGCAGGATAACCGCCCCCCCCCCCATAATCCAAGAAGAATTAGTCAATGGCCTGCTACACCACCTGAATACTCACAAGTCTGTGGGAATAGATGGGATTCACTCAAGAGTGTTGAGGGAACTGGTGGAGAAGCTTGCCAAGACACTCTCCATCATTTATCAGCAGTCCTACTTAATGGGGAACGTCCCATATGACCAAAGGCTTGCCAGTGTGACACTCATCTAGAAGAAGGGCCTGAAAGAGATCTGGGGAATTACAGGCTTGTCAGCCTGACCTCAATATCAGGAAAGATTATGGAGCGTTTCACCTTAAATGCACTCACCAGGTAAGTACATGTCAGCCAGAGAATCAGAACCAGACAGCATGGGTTCATGAAGAGCAAGTCCTGTTTGACCAACCTCTTTTAATATCTTTATCAATTTTCTGGATGATAGGATTGAATGCTCCCTTAGTAAGTTTGCAGATGAGATGAAATTGGGTGGAATTTTTGATGTGCTATAGGGCAGGAAGGCTCTGAAGAGGGATCTGGACAGGCTGGATTGATGACTGAGGCCAATAGTATGAGATTCAACAAGGCTAAGTTCTGGGTGCTACATGCCAGTCACAACAACCTCATGCAACGCTACAGGCTCAGGGAAATGTGGCTGGAAAGCTGCCTGGCAGAAAAGAACCCAGAGCTGCTGGTTGACAGCTGGCTGAACATAAGCCAGAAGTGCACTTAGGTGGCCAAGAAGGTCAGCAGCATCCTGACTTGTAATGAAAACGGTGTGGCTAGCAGGGGAAGGAAAGTGACTGTGCTCCTGTACTCGACACTGGTGAGGCTTCGCCTCTAATACTGTGTTCAGTTTTGGGCCCTTCAGTACAAGAAGGTCATTGAGTTGCTGCAGTATGTCCAGAGAAGGGCAGTGAAGCTGGTGAATAGGCTGGAGAACAAGTCTTATGAGGAGCGGCTGAGGGAACTGGGGTTGTTTACCCTAGAGAAAAAGAGGCTGAGGGGAGACCTTATCACTGTCTACAGCTATGTGAAAGGAGGCTGTAGTGATGTGGATGTTGGTCTTTTCTCCCAAGTGATAGGTAATAGGATGAGACAAAATGGCCTCAAACTGGGCAAAGTGAGGTTTAGATTGGATATTAGGAAAAAAAATATTTACCAAAAGAGTGATCAAGCATTGGAACAGACTGCCAGGGGAAGTGACGGAGTCTTCTTCCCTACAGGTGTTCAAAAAGCATGTTGATGAGGCATTTCAGGATATGGTTTAGTAGGCATGGTGGTATTGGGCTGATGGTTAGAACTGGTGGTCTTAGAAGTCTTTTTTAACCTCAATGATTGTATGATTCTATGCTTCTAACTTTAATGAAGCAAGTGCTTGAGACTTCCTCTTACATTGTAATCTCGAAAGTTAAAAGACAAGATTAAAACAGCTGCCATGGGTTCCCTTGTGGCGATAAGCTCTGTCTCTTGCATTTTCTCCAGAAGGTTCAATTCTTTTCAAAAAGGGGGTCTGAAATATTTAAGTAAACACAGCTGTATGATTCAGTAAGTAATATTTAAATGCCTTTTAATGACAGTTTAATATCAGAGAAGTTACTGAAAATTGTCAAAGAAAAGAATTAGTGTAAAGGAAAAGCTTTAAATCAAGCTATCCAGACAGTTAATCTTATGAAAACCTTTTCTTAAAACTCCATGTATACATGTCCTTTTAAAAGCCACCTCTTAAGACTACTTCCAGCCAACCTTAGCTTCTGAAGACACATGAGCCCTGGAGCATGACTACTTTAAATTTAATTTTCCTGATGCTCTTTGTCCTATGAGTTTGTCATAGCACCACCTCCTTGCAAACATAAAAAAGTTCTCAAATGCAGAACAAACCAACTTACTTCAACTAATGGTCATTCTCTATCTCTAACCTTATCTGTAGAATAACTTTCTCTTCAAAAATCACTGTTACTGCACCACTCCAGGCAAATAGTAGATCAAGTTGAAGATTCTATTTAGTTGGGCTTTTGTTGCACATCTCTTCACAAAGATCTCTCTATTGTGTTAATCAATTAAATTGTAAAACCTTTCCATTATGGACTAATATAAAAGAATACAGGGCTATTTACAAATGCACAATTCATAAGTTTTCAGGAAAATAGATACCAGTGTTGCACACACGGCAGAGAGGAACCACTTATTAGATGAGTATGTAATCAAGGGTTAAATCTGTTTTGTTCTTTTTAATTTTTTAGTGTTTCGTGGCTTCTTAAATGTGTTAGGCACCTTCTATGTGTAAAGAACTCAAATATGGTCCGTATGTGTTGTACAACATACTGTAGCTTTTCATCAATTTTCACAACATCGCACATACATTTTTTTGCTGCATAGATAAGGTCATAGCAAAGCATCTCATTCTATACTATGAGATTATCTCAAAACTAACAGTATCTGAAGAGAAGCTGTTTTGCATAATATTATGTATTTTGTGTACTATCCTAAGGGAGGATGTGTGGTGTCTTACTTCTGCTTTCTATAAATGAAAATATTTTTTTTTCCAAATTCACAAAGTCCTTTAGTGAAAAGCAGTATCAACTGATTGTTCACCTGCATTTCTGTGCTTTTGAAAATGATGTACATATGATTATGGTCTTGTTTATGCAACTTTATTACAGTCATATTTAAAGGCTTGTAAAGTAACATCAGAATTTGTGCTCAAAAACTGCTTCCTGTTTTATGCTCTAAATAATCTCCTCTGTCTGTTTTATGATAAAAGAATTGCCACTTCAAAAATGCCTGGTAACTTGCCTTCCATCAAGCCCTTTCTCTAAGTGAGCACTTTTGTGAGCTAGGAAAAATTGGTTATCAGATTCCTTTTCTTCATAACAACTTATAAGAGACTGGAACATTTTAGAGAACAGTAAATTATTATTTACCTTGTCTGACATCCAGGCCCCTCAATACATTTCATTTTCATGAGAAACAAACTGGCCTCCTGACCAGCAACAATCCCAAGTCGGTTCTTTTGGTGACAAAAGTTGAACCAAATCTGTCTTGTTTTATACTAGCTCGGAAAATAGCTCAAAAATTTTGTTTGATTGAAGATTAAAGTGATATCAGAGGTGTTCATTATTACTTACATGTTCACTTACTACTTTTCAGTTACATAACAGAGAAGTTCATGTACTTCGCCACATTTAGTAGAGTAAAACAAAAAATTGTAATAGTAATGAAATATTTGCTGGTGAGAAAAATATGCTGTAAAAATACTAGGTTACTGTGTGTTTCCCCTACATGTACTGTACAAGTAACAAACCCCAGTAATTTGAAACTACTCAGTTTTTAAATTATTACCTTGCAGCATATGTGAAGGGTCTGTTTTTAATGCTTCTGATCATCCTCTCTGCAAATGTGGTAGTATATCAAGGGAGACCGGTTTCATTTCTAAGACCTTTGTCTCCTTTCAGCCTATGGTTTTAAATATCTGTATGCTACCCAGGTTGCTTCCTCTAACCTTTTTCTCTGCAATAGCTATGAGGTATATCTGTAGAGATGTTAGAAATAACAAATTCCTATCCTTTCCAAGGTTAAAAAGAACATTATTTTTTTGCATAAGGGCCCAATGAGGATACTCATATATATATATATCTCCAAAATGGACAAATCACTATTCCCCAAATAGTTGCACACACCAGCATTTTCAGTGGATTATTTATTTCAACCCTGAGGTGAATTTTTATCATTATTTGATATACCCCGTAGTAGCTGAGAAAATATGAGAATAGTCTCTGTGACCGGAAGAAGACATTTAGCTGATCTACATTCCCAGTAATTCCCTAATATTCATAAATTTACTGTCACTCACAGATACATTCAGCAAAGCATGTTCAGTTCCTGCAGCCTGAACAGTGACTAGAAAACACAATGGTCTTCCATCTAAAAATAGACCTTCATTGCATTTTGCACTGTACTGAACGCTAGTATAGTGCAGATATCAGAGTGATTTAAACTTCAATTTTCTCTCCATCCTGCAGTTCAGAAAACTCTTCCCCTCCCCCAATTTTCTTCCAAGACAATATAACTGGTACGAGACTTTTGTGGAAATGAGAGGCTAGCTGCTGACACTTTGAATATAGGAATTAATTAGCATTTCCACAGCACTGTAAATAGCGGTCCCTGGAGGCATACAGTGGAGATAATGAACATGAAGATTAACAATACACATTACAAACACCAGTCTATTATTACACCTTGATGACATGAAAACAAAAAGTCTTCAAGTAGTTAAAAGATGCTGTGTAACAACAGACTTCTCTGGGCTATAAACTGGATTAGGGAAATACAGAGTTTGTTCACATAGAGACACAGCACTGCTAATTTTACCTAGCAGGCTATCTTGCAGAGGAAATTTTCAAAGAGCATGACTGGAAAGACATAATCCATAACCATAAATATTTCTCAGTCATGTCCAGATTTTGACCAGTCTTTCATTTTTTGTGACTGTATCACATATTAGTTGAAAATAATAGCAAAGAGTCTCAGAATAGTTTGGTTTGAAAGGGACTTTAAAGTTCATCTGATTCCAACCCGCCTGCCATGGGCAGGGGCACCTTCCACTAGATCAGTTTCCTCAAAGCCCCATCCAACCTGGCTTCGAAAACCTCTGGGGATTGGGCATCTAGGAAGATGACGTAAGGAGTAATTTCTTCAATATGAGAGTGGTGAGGCACTGGAATAGGTTGCTCAAGGAAGTTGCGGCTGCCCCATCCCCAGAGATGTTCAAGGCCAAGTTGGATGGGGCCTTAGGCAGCCTGAGCTAGTGGGAGATGTCCCTGCCCATCACAGTGGGGCTGGAACTGGATGGGCTTTGAGGTTCCTTCCAACCCAAACTATTCTATGATTCTATGATTCTATGATTCTATGATCTACAACTTGTCTGGGCAATCTGTTCCAATGCCTCACCACCTTCACACTAAAAAATGTCTTTCTAATCTGAATCTACTCTCTCTTTTCCCATTCAAAAACATTAGGCCTCATCCTGTCACTACACTCCATGACAAAGAGCTCCTCCACAGCCTTTCTGTAGGCTGATGATGATAGATACCCAAATTAATATCACAAATTCCAGGTAACATATCCATCTTTCCTCATTTCTATAATCTCACTGGATGATGGCTATGTTTCAAAGTCAGTCGAAACACTTGCTTCAAATAGGATTTTTTAAATTAACCTACTTTAGTTTATTCACAGCCTGATTAAACAGATAAATAAAAGTCACAGATGCATAGCAGTACTAAATTACTGTAGCTTGAATGCATTTGTGAGAAAGATTATTAGTCTGTCAGGTACTGGCAAGGACTAGAGTGGATATAGTGATGAAGATCTACCGAGGTTCAATATTTTGCTGTCTTCAAAATATTTTTTTTGAAATTTCTTTTTGTTTTAATTAATTTAAGCAACAGTAGGAAACCAGGAGTACTTGTCAAGCTGGTATGAGGTTAGCAGGCTTTGAATTTGAGTCTTTCCTCACCAAGCTGCACCAAGGGAAAAATGTGTATATCTATATTCACAGTACAGCCTTTGCAGCTGAATAATTCTATTTAGCTCTACAGGAAACTGACTTGTCTTCAAAAATTTCCCACACTCTGCAGACACTTGTTAAGAAATAATGACAGAAAATGGCCTTTATTACTGTAGTTCAAAGACAAGATTCAAAGCACAGATAAAGTAGGTGACTCCCAATTTTCAGTTTCTGTGATGTTAGCCTACAGGAAAAGCCTGTAATTGGGATCCACGGGATTCTGCATTCTGCAAAACAGTAGCAGTGAACCTTTGGCACAGACACAGATTTGGACTGACATAAAAAGTAAAGTGCTTACAATGTTTTTTAAAATTCATTTCATACCACTTGCAAAGCAAGGATTTCTCCCTGTCTACTGTTCCTGAAACTACTGACTAACTTGGGTATTTATTCTTTTGATTTCTGAAATCTTCAAAAGAAGTGTTTGATTGCCTTATTTAGCTATGAAGCTAATTCCTTTTCTGTCTGTTATTCAAGAACTTGTCAAGAATAGGAAATACAGAAATGTAAAGCTTGAAATGATTGAATGAACTGTCTAAAAGGTTGAGATATAGGTCTAGAAAACACTTTTAAGTGGTCGACAGAGAAATTGGCTCAGTTATTTCCTTATTATTTGAGCTGTTTCACATGCCTGTGAACTAAATAACAATTTTAATTTTAAAAATGCATAAAAAATTGAAAAAAATTAAAAAGCACATCTGTCAAAATATGCATTCGTTTTGCAGTTTTGAAAGTGTCATTCAGAACATAGTAAATCTCTTGTGGAATTTCATAGTATGGTAAGTTTCACATTTCACTTACAAACTTTTTTCTACAGGAGGACACAACAAAGTCTTGACAAAATCTAATCTGTAGCAGATTAATTACAAAGGGCCTTATGTGTACCGGTAGATACGATTTTGCCATCACCAGCCAAAGGCCACAGGCTTTGTATTGATCCATCAGGGCTCAGCCTCTGGGCTTCATTGGCGTTGCCTGAGACTAAACCAGTTTCAGCTGGTTTTGAAAGTGCTAAGAACTACTGATGGAACAGTGCATGTGGGCTGTCTTTTAGTTTAAACCCCGTAATTCCCAGTGAAACGTGGGCCCGAATCAGCTGGTGACAAATGGCAGCCCTTGAGGGTAGGTAGGACTGGGGGAGGTGACTGTGCCACACTAGCTTTAGCTGGAAGTCTCTGAGTTTGGGTTGTGAGAAAACGAAGAAGAAAAAACCCCCACAGCCCCCCACCATACACCTCAGAAACCTCTCACACCTATAAAACTAACCCAAAGCAGATCCAAAACAAGGAGGAAGAAAACCACATGATGAACACTATATAATTCTCAGAAGGAGATACTGAGGGTGCTGATGACTAGGCACAATACTCCCTTTCATTCTCGAAAGAGACAGAAATTGTTATTCAAAAGATGTGAAAGGGTGAACTTCTCACTAGAGAAAATGAGAGGCTAGGAATTTTTTATGTAGCCATTTTAACTGCGTTATTACTGAGGCTTTTTTTGATGCTTGACATTGAGACAAGATGGGAGGTAAAGAAAGTACGTTAAAGATTAAACACACTTTTCAATCTTCAAAATGGCACAGGGTCCAGAAACAAAGATTCTCTGTCATAAACCTAGACATAAAGGCCAAAATATCTAAAAGCTACTCATAATTTTGAAAGCTTTATTAACTCTATGTCTATCTAGATCTCTTTAAAAGAATGAGTTCTGAAAGTGTAGAAACTGATCTTTGTCAAGGCACTACAAGTTGGCAACAGCACTTCCGAAATTAGAGATATTACTGAAGTTTTTCATAAACAAAAAATTTGCTTTGCAAGCTATTGACTTTACTAATTCCATACTATTGCATTTGAAGGTCTACACTGTGTGTGTTTTTCCTGATTTTTCTCTAGTCTGTAAGCCCAGTTGAATACTCTCCGTTTGCAACATAGGTCAAAATGCCTTCGATGTTCTGTGTAGGAGCAATATGGTACTTATTAATCATGATGATTTTCTCTCTTTTTACCTTATTCTGGGATCTCAACTCATGAATCCTAAAGAATAAAAGATTATTTGATTTCTTTGACTGTGATCAGAGTCTAAGAGTAATTTTAAGAAGAAAGAAGCTGTAGGCACAAATCAATTTAAAAATTGCTGAACTGTAAGACAACAAAAATGTCATGAGAACTCCTTACTTTTCATTTTTGCCGTACCTCTCATATGTCTAGCACTTGTTTATAATGTACCCTGGTTCTACTAGGTTTCAAACATAGCAATCATCATGTGAGAGAACCTGCTTAATAACTAAGTCATCTAACTCTTTTTGATAAAAAACTGTTACAAGCTAAGGTGTCACTAAGAATTTTTTTTGTGAAACAGAGGATTACTGGCCTTTATTAACAATACACTTTTAACTGATCTTTCCTGCTTTACCAAAGAATTTTGCAACTATGCAAAACATTGTTCCTTAATACAGAATGAAGAGGTCAGCTTAACTTCAGTAGCTGAACCTCAAAGAGAACTATGCAGCGTGCCTCTGGCATTTCCGTTCACTCACATGAAGAATGCTACCCTACAAACAGTGTACTTTAAATTACATTTTACCTGCTGCGAAGACCTGTGTAATTCTGCAGTGAAATATGTTTTCATTTGGATGTTGTCAGTTTCTCAAAGGTGAAATTAGCAGGCATTGTTCCAAAAGAAACCAATATATAATATTTTGTTAGAAGGCATTAGGAGCAAAAAACAAGTAGAATTTGTAAGCATGTCTTTATGAAGATGTCAGAGATAGGGCAGTTCCAGGTTGTTTTATTTATGCTGTTATTTATTACCATGCTTAATGTAAAAAATGCAATGTACTTCCATAAATGTAGAACACTTATCTGTGCTAATATCCTAGTACTTCAAAGGTAACATATGAAATAAAAGTATTTTTAATTTTCTTTTTAAAATTCCCCTGCCTACATGTTAGAAACCTGAAGTGAGAAAGTTATTAATCCCATCTCTTCATGACAGATTTTGTTGTATTTCTGTAGGTGCAAACGTTTCTCCAGGAAACTTGCACTAAGGATCTTGGATCCTAAATGTAACATTACCAATGTTAATTAACCCTAATTCTATCATTTCAGTCAAATAATCAGAGCAGTAAATTTTATTGTAGTCATGTTGATGTAGTAATTCACAAAACCTGTTCACCAAGTATTGAAAGAAGAGTGGCAGAACAGCAACAACTTAATTATGAAAAAAATATTTATTTCAACATTTTTTCTAGTTTCTCTCTGTAAACCAGGATACTAGGTATAAAACAATATTCAAAAAAAAATGTAATACACATTACAATAAACCAAGACCAGGCATGTTTAGTGTAATATTCTGTCTCAAAGGGATTAGCAAGTTATTCCTGCTTTGCACTTGTGGTTCATGCCACCATCTACTCTTCAATTCTTTCCTATTAAGTGTGGTCACCAGTGATCTAAACTTCAGGATCTTTTAAATGTTTCAGTGACCTGAAAAAAAAAAAAAAAGATATATAACTGAGATTAAAGTATAATACCAGTTTCCAGTCCTGTATTTTGTTTTTAATAGATCTATCATCAATTAAATAAGGGCATATGTTAGATGAATTCTATGAGCAAATACATTTCTCTGATCTGAATCCATCCATCTACACTGTTAAAAGGCCATGAAATAGCTTCTTTGATATTTTATTATCACTGAGCTGTAAAATTTAACAGCAGAGCCAACAGTAGCTGGAATTTCTCTCTTTAGGGAAAAAGGACAATATGCAAGATTTAAAGCCCAAGTGACAAGAAATTCAAAAGCAGAAAATGGATGCTTAGAAAGAAACTTTGTCAGTAAAAACCATTAGTGAAACATGCCAAAATCAAAAGCCTTGCCTTTCAACAAAATACTCCTTTGATAGTTCGCAAATTCCAAGTGCTCATTTCTTCTTCTGAAAGAGACTGTGCTTAATGCAAATTTGTTCTGTGCTCTCTGCTTTAACTGAGCAAAACAGTCAAAAAGAGCATTTCAATTCAGATTCATTCACCGCATCACCCATCACTTGCATAGAATAAATGCTGAGGATGTCAGGACTGTCACAAACAAATCTTGTTGTTATTCATGGAAAATGAGTATGTAGAAAAGCAATAAAAGTAATTTGAAGAACCAGGAAACAATAAATGTGCAATAACTTGTGATATTTTACTAGATTTTTTTTGATGCTTGCAGGCAAGGGAGTGCAGAGAAGAGAGACAGGGACCCAGCAAGGCATGTTTAATTGAATGTAGACTTATCAATGCCTTTAAGATCTATGGTGCTGTTCTTCACTCCTGAAAAGTCCCACCACCACCACCTCTCTACTTCTGACAGTAGCAAAAACTCTTGTGTGGGTCACAGTGCCAACCCAATAAAAACACAAAATAAACCCAGAAACCTTCAAAACCAGATCATATCAGGGTGAATGACATAAAAAAAACTGCTAAAGAGGTTATGTAGTTTTTTGTAAGCTGTTTGAAAAACACTGTTGATGGGAATGCAAATGACTTTTGTGTCTATACAATCAACATTCACTGAGTTAACAGTACAATTGAAAAATGTCCATTTTCCTTTGCCCCACAGGAAATCTCTTCCCTGATTCCAAAGTGGCAAATTAGTCTTACGAAAAAAACATAAAACAATAGCAGTTTATAAAGCTAAAACAAAAGTAATTTTTCTTATCAATAAATACCATCATGTATAATCCTTTCATTTCATAAAGTACTCTATAATGCAATTTTCAACAGGTAAGTCACTGGTAATCAGTCACAGTGGTGTGGTTTACCAATGCTGCTAGCAGGCTCAAGTCAGGTTAGATCCAAGAACGACCTTTGAATGTTTCAGCTGCTACAAATCAAAAGGTGGCATTTAAATATGTTAGAAAAGATGAACTCTGTGTACCTGTCCTCTGGCTGTGTTTATGTATGTAAATCTAAAAGACCTTTTTCACTAAGAAGCTTATCAATATGGATGTTAAAAGATGTCATCCTCCCCCTGAACCTTGCAGCCTTTTTTTCTCCAGGTCAAAGAAGGTCTTTTACAGTGGTTAGCTCTGGTTAGGTTAGGTTAGGTTAGGTTAGGTTAGGTTCGAAAAGTGCATCCAAACTACGTTTCTTCACATCATTATTGGTATGTCAAATGTAACTTTTTTAAAAAAGGTTTTACTTAGGTGACTGATATGCAGTTCTCCACTGAGGCTTCTCTTGATTGCCACATATTTACCACATCTTTTAGTCAATGCAGAATACCAGACAGTACATAGATAATATACAGACCTATAGTACGTCTAATCACATTCTCACGGAGAACTGACTTGAAAGTCCTTGGCATCAGACCACAGTGATTTTATATATCACTGAGATTCTTTTGGTAAGTCTTAACCTTGCCCTGTCTATTGTCTTTTATTAGTTTATTGATCTTTTTGAAAAGGCATGGAAGATATTTATTGATCTCTATAATGACAGTTAAAAAAAAAACCTATGTATACATAGTCCTTCAATTCTAGTCTCAATATAGGTAAACAGAGTAATAAAAATTTGTGTAGTCATACTATACATGAAAAAACCTGTCTCACAAATGATTTAACATGGATAAATGAACAAGAGAAGGAAAGGGAGAAGAAAAGCAATCAAGCAAGCAACTACATAGTATTTTCTTGTTGCTTGACATTCACGTCTTTTGTGCAAATCCAGATTAAGTTCCTTGTATTAATTAAACCTTTGAGCCATGTAAACAAAAGCAAAGATATTAGTTAAAATGTTTACAGAAGTATGGCATACAAAATACATCAAATATTTCTGACATATCTAAATTACACTCTCTGTAAGTCGCTGCCTCTAGCCCAGTTCAGTAAAACAATAAAAGATGTGCTTAATCCAGCTGAAGAAAACTCATATGCATAAAATTAATAATTCACATACTCTACACAAAAGATTTCTTTTCTTCTCCAGCTTGTCAAAAGAAAACTGGTGTTGTTACAGAAAGGTAACTTCTATGACCTCATAATATAAGGTTTCAAAATATATATATATTTTTAATGTAAGATTGGCTGTAAAGCAAATCCTACAAAGACTTTATTCTGCCGTTTGGGAGTGATTGAGTATTATTTGTCCTATCTTGAGTTTCAAATAATCTTTTTCATTCTCTACAATAATTTAACGGATGAATTATGGATAACAAAGACTATTTCCTTCCTCTGACCTATTATGATTGTCAGATCTTTTCAGACTGCACAAGCCGAAATTAGTTTGGATCTGATCTACACTTCAGGCAAACTAAAAGTGTAAGGAGAACATCAGGCACTACCAGTGTTCGGGCCTTCTTGGACCTGCACAGTCGAAGAGGGCAGGTTGTTTGATATCTGCATGGCAAGTCAGAGAGAGACAAGTCTCTCAAAGTAAAATCAATGCAGCTCTTATTTTGGACACAGACAAAAATAACAGACGAGGTACTCGGGTGCACTATGAGAGGCAACTTCCCAAAATTGCAAAACCAGATCTCTATCTGGTCAGATTACAATCTGATATATTGAACACAGCCAAGGTCACAAAACACAACTTGTATTTGATATGACGTGCCACAGTGTCAGTAAGTAAAAGAAAACACAGTCAGATAAGTAAGAAAGAGAGCTGATTGGGTGGGAATTGGGCTGAGAGGGGAGGAGAAGAAAAACAAGGGTCAGCATTTCAATGGGCCACAGCAGTTTCTGTGGAACATGTTGTCCATCTGGCAGCAGCTCCAGCAGAAATTCTTCAGGGCTGTGTGGTTGAGTAGTTCTTCAGGCTGGTCCTGTTGGGGTGGTGGGCACACGGCAAATGTCTTCTTGTGGGTTCTATTTATAAGGCATGGCTATGCCCCATTAGCATGTGAAGGGTGGACTTGTTGTGCGTGGGCAGAAGCTCCTGAGGGTTCCAGGACGTTCAGGTGGATAAGGCGGGGTAAGGTGACATCACTCACCACCTCACCTCCTTCCCTCTCTCTGCCGCAGCCCCAGCCTATCTCAGGAGAGGGGAGGAAGGAGGAACAGTGCTTACTCCTACACCTCTCCCTCCCACTGAACCTGTCAGGCATAAGCAGACTGCCCTACACTCAGACAAGATAACAATGCCAGTGGAGAAGTCAGTCTTTACATCAGTATTGGTGAAATATCGGAGCATGGTATGAAAAGCAAACATGCTGTTGAATGGACTCTATTCTTTTCTCACAACACATACACAACTGAGGTCTTGACAACTCACAGTCATTAAAGGTTCCGTAGCTGTGCTTTTGGGAAAGCTGATGTCCTGGTCATATTTTCTTTTCTTTTCTTTCTTTCTGGATTTCATGTGGAAACAACAGTCTTTTTTCTTCTTGGTCTGTCAGCGAGTTTTCTGGGTGCTATTGGACAAGTTGCTGTGCTCTGCCGCAGTGATGGATGAAGATATCCAAGGCATGAAGGCACTAAACTCTGAAAGATCCCAGGGAGGTCCATAAATTACACTTAGATGACAGGTGGCAGGACATAGTTTTTCCCCCCACTGGGGGGAAACCGGAAACCGAGAAAGCCTGTAGAAATGTCTGAACTACATGCATCTGTTCAGGAAGAACTCAAAGTACTGAGGCTTTTAAAGAGCCCTTAACTCAAAAATATCAGGAAGAATGTCACAGTTTTATGTGTTAAAATATTTTTACCTCATCATTGTATATAGCAGTCTTTTGTAACTATATACAGAGATGCATGGGTTCTTATTTTAGCTCTGCTTCAAATAAGTTTTGCTTTTTCCCACTGATATTTCAACACAAATATCAATTTGACAACAAACATTTTTTTCCAAGTGATTTCATGTAGATGTTATTTACTTCAGACATTGTTACTGCTTTGCAATTGGTGTGAATTTATTCCTCAGTTCAAGAATAATATCTCATTCTTGACTGTTTTCACAAAGTACTACCAACAGTACTAATTTTGCTTTTGTAATACTGATTTATTAAAAAAAAACATTTCCTTATACATTTCCTTATAATTTGTGAAAAAGTCTATAGGTTATAGACTATAGGTTTTCATATAACACAGATGAACTCATCAGCTGAATTACAGTCTTTAAATGTAGTGTTCCATTCAATTTATACCACTTTTTCATTTGCCAATGTTCCCAAAACTTTGCAAGTTTTTAAATTCTGCGTTACCTTGGGGAAAAGCCACCTCAAACAAATCACAACAACAACAAGTAAAACAAAGACAAAGCCTGAGTGGTGTGTTGTTTTCTATTACTTCATAAAAATGTAGTGATGCAAACCAGAAAAGAGTAAGACTTTGTAGAACCTCGATAAATAATATAATTCCTTTCACCCTTCATTAAGTCAAACATAATACTGCAGGAAATTGTGCAGATTTTCAGGCATTAAAATACTTTTCAATTTGAAGTTTACCAGTGAGAGTTGATATTATTCAGGCTTCAGATTTTTCTTTTCTTGCTCATGGAACTCATGGCCATACACTTTAATTTCAATGGACATTTGAGTTGTCTCAGGAGGTGTTTCTTTTTATTTATTGTATTTTTAATAAAGTAAGTCTCTGGATGTTTTATTCTTTGAAGTTAAGAACTAGGTTTGCTAGCTATTGAAGAGATACGCAAGTCACTACAAATTTAACTTTGTTCTAAAAATGATATATTCTATCTGTCAAACACAATAAAAATATCTCAATAACTTCATAAAGGAAAAAAAGGCCAACAGCGCAATATGTGTCTGTCTTAGGAATGCAGATAATGCAGATGTCAGAGTCAAAAATAAGTCAAAAGTACCATCACATATCTGAACCCTTACACACACCAAACAAACTCATTGTCTAATCTAATTCACAAACCTTCATCTCTTCCTTTGGGTTATTTGTCATACTGAGATATCTACTGCAACAGTCATGCTTATTTTATTTTGGATGAAACCAGGATTTCACAGGAATTTGCAGATTTTACACAAAGAATATTTACACAATATTTTGTCTCTGTTTTGCAGAAAGTTTTGTAATGTAATTATCCTGTTTTTACTCAAATTTTCATTTGGATCAAATTCTTATCTCTACAGAGATTTTTAAAGTTATTATTAAAATGTTGACTAAACCTTAAGCTGATATATAATACTGTGCATTTCATAGTAGCTGGATTGTTACCTGGTTTAAATGCCCTTTCTTCTTCTTCTTCTTTTTCTTCTTGTGAATGTTAGAAGTTTTTATTTTACAGCTCATTTATGAGATAATGAAGTTCCTGGTGTCATAGTAACTTCATAGAAATTCATATGCTTTTGTTATGCAAATTATTTTAAATATTTATTTTTAAATTGAAAAATATTATTTTTAGTGATGCCCTCAATATTTATAACAATACTGTAGGATCTTATACTGTTTCTTATTTGAATAAAAATCTACAAAGAGTAACAAATACAGTTGTACTGGTGAACAACTGAAGGCTGCACTCATCCACTAGGCACTGTTGATAATCCTTTTCTGATGAACATACAAATAATCCCATCAATGCGGAATTCCTATCCATAGCTCTTTCTATTTTACTATCTGTCCAGGATGCAGTAAAAATGTTTCCATCAGTCTTTAGAGTATATTTAGAGTTTAATTTCTTTTGCCATGAATTATTCTTTTAGTTTCACCTCAGTCCCACTACCATAAAGCTCTTTTACAATGATCTTCCAATGATCTCCAGATCTTTTAGTTCTGTAGAACCACCCACACTCTGGGTAAAGATTCACTACACCGTACCTTCTGTGGTTTTCTCACTATGCTATTTTTTACTTCATATTTTCGCATTTCACAGAGATATGAAGTTCCAAAACCATAGTGCTATAATCAGCTTTGCAAACTTTCTGATTTATAGTTCTTACTAGACTTGAAGTGAATGAAAACTCAGTCCAAAAGAAGAGTATATGTACCTTTGTTTTGTCAAAAAAAACAGCCCTTAAATATTTCATAAGTAATTCACTTGTTTTCAGGTGAAATTAAATGTACTTTGGCATACTGTGCCTAAATAACCTCCAGGTATCAATTGCGTCAGATATACAGCAAGAAATCCAAGATACAAGGTATGTGATTTAATTAGCTGAAGTTTTATCCAATTCATGTGGGGACTATGCTGTAGTAAACTCTAAAATACTGGTCCTTTTGTTAAAAAACCTTGTTAAAAACCTTTTGAAAATCCAGGTAGACCTCTTTGTTGTCATTCACAGAATTTTGCTGAGAGCTTGCTGAGGGCTCTCTCAATTTTTCCAGTCATTCCAGAGAAGCTTTTCTCTACTTAATCAGATATCACTGTTCGCTTCTCATTACAAAGCAGGAGTAGCAAGTGATTTTGAATATCTGAGATAATCACTTTCAGAAGGTAATTACAAACTTGACTGTTTCCTGTGATTTACATGTCTTCTGGCTCTGTCTTTATTGGGGTTCTATTCCAAGATGGTAGAGAGATGTGACTGCTGTGCACGAAAGCACATTTCATAGCTAAGGATACAGATAGTGGCTCTTCACTATGTTTCACTTATTTCTCAAATACCATTCATCTCATATTGATAGTGACTGGAAAGATAATGTGCTTTGCTAACATTTTTTTCTTCTTTTTTCTTATTTTGGGGGTCTCTGGATGTTAGTCTTGAAAAATCTTTACAACTAGAAACTAAACTTAATTACCCATTTTTTAACACATTAAATATATAAAATATATTTCATGCAACAATTATGCAGATGGGCCTTTGATAAAATGTTTATTAAGACACAAACCCTTCTCATTACTCCACATCATTTTTGTATCTGAATTCAGATAGCATTCATTTTGCAAAAAATGTAGGATTACATGGAACCTGATAACAGAAGATTGGTTTTCAAAATCTGCCCACATTGCAATGAATGCATATAGCATTCTCAGTATGATTCCCTATTTCATGGATGAATTTCTCCCTCACATACAAGGATCAAATGTAAAATAAAATATTCTTGTATTTCAATTTTTAAATCCTGAACAATAAGGAAAGAGATACCCCGAAACCCAATAACTTAAGAACAGAAGTGTAAATAAATATTGTAAGTAAGCACCAGTTTAGAGAGAAACAAGTTCCCAAAGGTCAGATCAATTACTGCTGCAGCTTTCCTCTCATATATTCTTGAGAGTCCTTCAGATCAAGTAAGGCAATGTATTTTAGCCTTCTGAAGCAGTTCATAACCTTAATGCTTGTAAATGACGATTCTAAAGAAAACAATTTACTTCTCTTAACAAAATTTTAAGAGTTTAAACATACTTCAATTATATTCTTTCTATGAAAATTTACAATTATTACTATCTTTTTCAAATAAAGAAGGTTAAGTCCACTTTCAGTTAATTCCCCTAGATAACTTCATATGAGAAAAACCTAGCCAAATTTCCAGTGCAAGGACACCACTTGCTGGAGTTCTGGAATGATTTTCTAGAGGACTAGCAAAATATATTTTTAGGGGTCTTTATAAGACTATGCAGTCACTCACTATAGGACAGGATTAGCACAGGCCACAGGACGCCGATATTTAGAAGAGCCATTGCTATGTTCTTAGAAACACCAAATCAGGAAAAGATTTAGGTTTCTATTCTTCTACTGAGCCTAAAGAGATTGTGATGCCTTCTCTAAGCTAGAGAATATTGGGAAATATAATTTACTAGGACCCACTGACTAGCCATTTTGAACTGTTTCGAACAGTTCCTTGGGGTTCTGTTATACAGCTCAGACCAAGCACATAACTACTGAATTTGCAACTAGTTATTCAGAATACAATAATAAAATAACTATACATTAAGATTATTAAAATGCTGAAAAAACCCCAACAGTTTGAGCTCAGGAGGCCACATTTAATACACAGATTGTGTACATGTGAAATAAATTATAAAATCTAAGTCCAATGTTTTTTCTTATGTTTGCTGTAAAACAAGAAATAAAAGAAAGAATTGTAATTTTCAGTATGTAAAATTTGCTTTGGCCATTTAAACCTTTTTTTAATTGTTAGAGTTTTTTGTTTGCTTATTTCTTGTTTTAACTGATTAATTTTCCTCCTCGAGTTAACAGAGATGTGAATGGACAGATGATTCAGTCAAATACTAAGATTAAAAATCATAGAAAGACAGAATCCTAGAATGGTGCGGGCTGGAAGGGACCTGGGAGACCATCTAGTCCATCCCACCTGCCATGGGCAGGAATATTTTTCAGGTTGCCCAAAGCCCAGTCCAGCCTTATCTTGAACAAATCCAGGGATGGGGCATCGCAGCTTCTCTGGGCAACCTGTTCCAGTGCCTCACCAACTTCCCTGTAAAAAATTTCTTCCTTAGATCCACTCTAATTCTACTCTTATTTTGAAACCCTCGTCCTGTCTCTACAGGCCCTCTCCATCTTCCTTGTAAGCCCAGTTTATATAAAGGCCACAACAAGGTCTCCCAGGATCTTTCTCTTCTCCAGGCTAAACAAACACAGCTCTCTCATCCTTCTTCTTCAAAGGAGAAATGTTCCAGAAATCTGATCAATTTCCCTGATCTAGACCCACTCTAATAGGTCCATATCTTTTGCAGTACTCAGGTAGGTTCTCACCAGATTGGATTAGATGGGAACAATCACCTGCCTTGACCTGAAGGTCACGCTTCTTTTTATACAGCTTAACATACAGTTGACTTTCTGGACTGCAATCATGCATTGCCATCTCAGGTCCAATTTTTCATCCACTGATATCCTTGAGTTCTTCTCCAGAGCATTGCTCTTAATCTGTTCATCATTCAGTTTCACTGATAGTGGGGTTTGCCCTGACCTAGGTGCAGGACCTTTTTTAACTTGATGGGATTTAGATGGGCCCACTCCTCAAGTCTATCAAGGACTTTCTGGAGGGCACCCCTTTCACCCTATCATAGCAGTTGTTTGGTGTCATCACGCATTAAGTATCCAGGACTTTGTGAGGGACTACATCAAAGACCTGACAGAAATAGAGATAGATGAAATCCGTAGTTCTTCCCTTGCCCACTGAGGTAGTCACTCTATCACAGAAGGCTGCTAGGTTAGTCAGGTATGATTTGTCCTTAGTGAAGGCATGTTGGCCATCTCTAATTCCCTCCCTGTCTTCCATGCGCTTCAGTATGTCTTCCAGGAGGACTCGCTTTGTGATTTTATCAGGCACTGAGGTGAGACTGACTGGTCAGTAGTTCCCAGGGTCCTACTTATTGTCCTTCTTAAAAATGTATTTGCTATTCCCTTTTCTCCAGTCACTGGTGATTTTGCCTGACTGCAATGACTTTTCGAATACGATGAAGAGTCGCTTAGCAACTACATCAGCCAATTTCCTCAGGACCCCGGAATGCACTAGTGTTATGTTCAGGTTCCTCAGGCTGTCTTGAACATGATCTTCTCTTATGATGGGAGGGACTTAATTCCTCCAGTCCCTGTCTTGAGGTTAAAGGACTTGAGGGATTTGTCCTTCAAATAAATGTAATGCGATGAATTATAAAGCAAAAGGCATGATGACTGTTTGAAAAAAAATATGTCACAGAAAGCCAGGGTGAAAGAATTTTATAGAAAAAAAAGATCTGGTGCATCTTCTCTTCTATTCCTCCTCACCTCAATAACAGTAGCAATACTAATAACATTTACAATACAAATTAGAGCAGTTTAGTTATAATTTAGGATGCTAAAATAATTTTATATAAAAAGAAAAAATAAAACACCACTAACAGCACTTTTGTTTTTACTGCATTTATGTTACTGGAAGCACAATTTCTAAAAATATTTCAGAAATTCTAGTTATGTACATATATTTCTGGGTGAAGAAAGAGAAGGAAAAAACCTAACACAATTTCCAGGTAGATAAATTAATTTTTAGAATTGGATAAACTTTAAATACATATAGATAAACTTTTGTGCAATACTGATTTGAGACAGATCACAAGGAGGTAAATTCAATTCAATACAATATTTTATTAAGTGTAGTAGAATTATCAGCTTCACCTGAGTAAAAACAGAAACTAAATGCAGACATAAAAAAATATCCATAACTGTTACCTGAACAATGCATAAGGATAATGGAAGCAAAACCTATCATTATCATTAGGAAGTCTTTAAAGCTGCATACAGATCCTGCATCTATGAAATGTTTGATAGCAACAGTATATTGACAAAATTACTTGTTCCATGTTTTGAGGACAGAATTAAAACCTTACTTTCATCTAGTACAGACAAAGATCAATGGGAGGTGTTCTTATACATAAACAAAAAAAGGAGGAAGCATGCAATACTTACCACTGGCCTTCTCTACTGCTTCCTTTCATCCTCTTGGTTGCTTCCCTGGGTAGGCCATTTGCAGCTGATAAACATTTGATGTAGAAACAACACAGCAAGAGAAAAACAGAATAACAACTGCCATTGGGACAGTGCCCAGCTCAGAATAACTGAATAGGATTTGCTGTCTACTTTTGCAGCCATCTTCTCACACAGAAGATTTTAAGAAAAGCTGAGGCTGTAGTGTATATGTTCAGCATATAAGGGTGGTCATTGTTTCACATTCCTAAATCTCACATAACAGATTTATTTAGCAGGCAGAAACACTTCTATAAAGTCAAAGACAACAGAGATGAAAATTGAGAGTGAGATCCTGGCTTTTCTCAGCTTAGTGGGAATTTCACTACTGACTTCAAAAGAGACGAGATTTCACTCTCAATACTTAACACTGTTTAATAGTGGATATACAGATGGTTGGTACAGTAAGATTACATTGAAAATATATATATAAAAAATAAATGTATTGACTGTTACCTTACAAAATGTGCAGATATTAAAATCTGTCATGGTATACACCTAAGTACCCACGAGATATCTGTTTTCAATCAGCATATTTCCTTCTTTTAGCAAGGAAAAGATGGATAGATTTTGAGATGTTTGGTTAAAGAAATGTGGAAACCAGTTTTTTAAAAACAGAAATCTGACACAGGTCCAGTTCACAGTGAGCAGCTAACTGAATTAACAAACAGCACCAATGGAGAAATAAATTTTTAGTCACAATTTTTTTTGGAAGAAAAGCAAAGTAAAAGTGAAACCATATGGACTTTCTTAATGAGAAATTATGGTGTATAATATGCTTCTCTGATTTTCTGTTGCTTAAGTGATCATTTTTTAAAATCTAATAAATAATAGAAATATATATAACACTCTCACTGTCTGCATTATGGACTACATCAGAAGTAGTGCTCCAGCCTTCACAACGGTTGTACCTTCTATGTAGCACAGATTTAGTGATCATCGAGTGTTGCAGCAAGTACAGAAAAAAAATTGAAAGGTGCATTAGGAATTTTTTGCTTTATGCAGGTAACATAGTGCATGGCAGAAAAAGTAATCCTTTCATATTTTCATGTCTATCTCTATCTTCTCACAGTTGCTTCCAAGCCATGGTTTGAAAGAAACGTATTTTAAACAAGAATAGGAATGTTTATGTTATTCTGTCATCACAGGGTACCTGTGCACAGTAATTATGAACAAAATAAAGACACATTTTCAGCATCTCTCATTTTGTGCTTTTGCCTAGGCAGTGGTAGGACAGTCTACAGTGCCTCCTCACTGGCTGTGATCTACCTTGCCTGTAAAATTTCTGAAGGCAATTGCAGTTTCTAAGAGCAAGTGGCAATCCTTTCATACACCATTTACTACTGATCACTCTTTCAGTAAGGTGCCCATGGCTGTTTGTTCAAGTTAACAGAAAAAAATATCCATCAATATTACCAAATTTTTTAATTACTTTATCTAGGCACTTGAATTCTGTTAACACAGCTCTGAACAAGAAGCAAGCATTTTAATGCTTTGATCTTCAGTCTCATGTGATGCAAAAATAGGTAGCTCTCTCAGCTGGAGATTAGTCTACAGATTAGAGGAAAAGGGAAGTCCTATTTAAAGGTTATGGAACTAACTTGGTAAAAGCAGAACCAGTTCCAAGATTTGATTTCCTCCATGACTGTAAGCAAGTGAAATCACAAAAAGGGATTTAAATACATAAAGCCACTTATCTCTTTGTAGATTTGAGTAAATAAGGAAACTGGTAGTGTTCTACATCTTTACCTCACAGGAGTAGCCAATTATGATTAAACAAGAATATGAGGGAATTACAGGTTTACATACATTGATGGGAAGCACAAAAGACTGCAAGAAATAGTAAGAGATTGTGCTACTCCTTTGTCTTTCCTGACTTAACATGTTTTCTTGCTAAAGCACCTTCATTTAGTTTATTCACACAACAGCATGACAGAAATTTTGAACCAACTGTACCAACTGCAATAGCTCAACAGCTATTTCAGCCAGTTTCTGCGATGCTAAAATGTAACTTTTTGAAACCTTAGTAGAGATCTCATTTTTTTATTAAAATAGATAATTTAAAATTATTCTATCCTAACTCTCTTTATCAAGTTTTTCTTAGTTAACACTCAGCTACTTAAAGTGCAATAAAACCAATTGTTAAAAGAAAGCCTATGAAGGAGAGTAGAGGACTAAGTCTCTCTTTAACTGTCAACATTACTAAGAATGATTTTATTTTGAAAATGGACTGTTTTTTTCTAAAGAAAGGGCAGATCAAAGTTCTACTAAATAGTGTGAGAAAAAGTAGAAAAATCTTCTTGTAAATCAGTAGCATGTTCAGTGGGAAAATTCAGAAACATAACAGTGTTGCCAAAATGCACCTGACGCAATTAGTATAAGAAGATATGTAAACCAAAATGACATAGATGTATAGTTCAATCACTCAACAGAGTATCCAATTTTCTCCAAAACTATCATACCTGCATATTCCTATCATGCTGTCTTCTTTTTACTCTTTATGTTCCTGAAGTGAAAAATAGCTGGATTTCCTTCATACTCATAAAGCAAACAAATTAAACTACCACCGTTCAGTTGCTTTCCTTTTTTATTAATCCCTTCTCATTTTTTTTTATGCAAGAATTTACCATACTATTATAATGGAATAATACAATCTTACATAGTATCTTTTTTATTACTATTTTTTTTAAAGCTTTAGATCATATAAGCTGAAAAAAAAAAAGACAGGAATCAAAATCACATTAAAATGTTCTGCTTTTTAGATATTGAACAGTCAGCAGCAATTCCTAATTTTCAGCTATGTTTTATTAGCAAAACATCAGAGTCAAATTCATCCCCAGTGCAAACATTTTGATGGAAGAATGAATTTGCCCTACTGATTTAAACAAAAGGATTTAGTCTTTTGTAGAAATGAAAGGCATATCTCTCATTGCCCACAGTATGCATTCTTACAGTCAAACATAAAATAAAGCACATGCAGAAGGAAAAAAAGCATACGACTCCTTCAATGTAGCTTTTAAAAAATGTATTTAAAATTAATCATTATGAGGATCTGTAAATCACGATGTAGAGCCTACGGCATTAAGAAAAAAGTTAAACGAAATGCAGTGGCACCTTTTGTAAACAGCCATTGTGTATTACAAACACAAAAATCTAACTGCTTGTTCAGCTCCCATTCATCAAGGGAATTTTGCTCCTGGCTTAGCTGAGGTGTCATTTCCATCCAAATTAAAGAACTACAAGTTTACTTTCCAAGCCCTAGGCTACCCTACATGTGTTCTAATGTCCCTTCTGCCTAATTCTCATATCAGTCTTAGTCACCATTGGATAAGAAACCATGGAAGATGTGAGACAGAAACTTACAACCAACAGCAAGAAAATTGCATTTTGTATAGATTATAAAACTGTATTAAATAAGAGTGTCACAAGAGCCTTTAATCTGCTTTTTTTTTTTCCTTTTTTTTTTTCCTTTTTTTTTCTCTTTCTGGACAGCCTTTATGGATCTACATTAAGGACTTGTAAGGGTTGATTTATTTGTGTGCTGTGTCTTAAACACCCATCTTAATGTGAACCTGTGAGTGCTTGGATCTTTCAGTAGTTTGTCATCTTGCTGTCCCGGTGTCTGAGGGTTTCTGGCAAGGGAAGGGAGCAGGCTTTGTGCCTTGTGAATAGGCTAAAACTGCTGAATCACTTTGACTGGGCTGAAGAAACGGGAGTGCCCCTCACTGGACATGCATGTCCTAAGAGTTTAAGCAATGGCAAGAGTCCTTCGAACAGTGAGCCATCCCTAAAACCTACAGACTAAATTCCGAAATTTGTCTCTGCATGGCTTTTACATTAATAGGGGGATGAACATTGTCTATAAATAACCCATGCCAAAAAATGTCGCTTACATACCTGCTGCCCTGTGGACCATGATTTCTGCTGAAAACTTCACTGGATCCACTTGGGTGGTAAATCATTTTTCTGTTATATTCCTCTTTTCTTGCCCCTTCCCTCCACTCTCCTCTCCCCTTCTTTCTTTGTCCTTTTTCTCACTTTGCAAATCTACCAAGTTCTTCTTGGCACTTTTGGGTGACCATGACTGTATTTGGGCTCCTGCTACTTGTACAAACCAGTCTTTTGCTGAAGTTCATCGTTCTTGTACAGTTTTGAGCCATTGCTGTTTTGTAAGGGATCAACTTCTTGCCAAGTTCTTGTTATAAGTTGTTGTGGCTTTGAGCTCAAAGTAGAGACTGGAATTTTGAGCAAACCTCTAAGACGATTGACGCTTCTGTGCTGCTTTGAATACACTCAAAAACACCCTGTCCCCTGCTGAGCAGGACCGGTGCATAATAGGACTACTATTAAGATTATTATTAAGAAATTACTTCAATATTTAATGCCTTTTCTAGAATTACAGAATCATAGAATATCTCAAATTGAAAGGGACTCATAGGATCATCAAGTCCAACTTCTTGCTCCTCACAGGACTACCTAAAGTAAAACCATGTGACTAAGAACACTGTCCGGTCACTCCTTGAGCTCTGACAGTGCTTCAACCACTGCCTTGGGGACTTTATTCCACTGACTAACCACCTTCTCGTTGACGAACCTTTTCTTAAGTCCAGGATAGAAAACCCTGTGAAACAAAGTACTGAATAACAACATAACCTTAGGATGTTCAGACCTAGAGATAATACAATTACTAAAGAAAGGATGTAAATCTTTATTATTCTAACACATTCTAACAAATTCTTCAGCAACTTAGTTTCCTATGATTAAAACTGATTACGTGATATCTTTAAAGTATTCATATCAGAGAAAAGGCAGTAGTTAGATTTCTCACGTATTTCTCATACAGATGTGGCCAATATCTATATGTTCCGGTCTCTGTAGCTTCACAAACTTTTCAATCTAGCTGTAAAAATAACCAGGTTTAAGAAATAATTGCAGGAATAATAGTAATTTCTAATCCTTTATTATTGCCAGATTAAAAATTTAAATAAGAAACTTTCACTCACAGCACCCAACAAATTTCTTTCCTTATTGGATCTACTGCAGGCATCCAAGATGACCCCTCCATCAGGGAAATTTTAAAGACTGAAGAATCCAAGTAATGATATTTATGATTTTTAGGACAGCAGATATAGAAATACAGAGACATACAAAATAGTGGAAGATGACCAGCTGCTAGAATAGTAATAATGAATAGTTCAGCATGTTAAATTAAAACCTTAATACTTGCATATGTATGTTAGTAAACATTCTCCAGTAGAATTCAAATGTCATAAATCTCATTATTGGAGAAATACAGAGTAGACCTATTTCAAAGTGTAATCAGAATTCTCCTTTTGACTTCAAAGGATTTTTAGTCAAGTCATCTGTGAAAGCAGTCTTTGATAATTTGGTTACTCCACTAGGTTATGTTCCTGTGGAATTTATAAAAATAATCACCTTCTAAACTCCAGAACAATGCCACTGGATGAAATTTTGTAGGCTTTTTCCGAAGTTCAACAAAAGGATTATAATTTCCCAATACATACTTTTAAGGTAATCATTTGCAAATGTATTTCTTTCAAATTCTGTCAGAGTTTTCTAGAGAAAAATCAGCATTAAAACTCAAGAGTTCGTGACTTCTAAATCCAGGCTATAATCCATTTTAATCTACCAGACCATATTGCTTGCATAACTAACCTTCCTGTCATTCTTGGTGACTGACTGAGGAAAATTGAAGATTAAAGAGTCCTCAGTGAGATCAAGGATCCCAAATGCATATTTTAGTAAGTGATATGAGAAGGTCTCTCTGGTATTTCATCAATTACTGAGCCCTGCATGTGGAGTCACCAGTGAAATTCTACACGAGCTTAAACACTTCCCTGTTATTTACTTTCACTGACAGATCAAATTCAGGAGTGAGCTGTAAAGCAGTCATGTTCAGCTAACGGAAAAAAAAAAGAATCCTAAAGTGTCTTATATAAACTGCTGTGTTTTGCGCTCCCCTATTTTGACTTAATACAGCTACCTTGTTTGGAACATTTCTTTTTCTCTGTTCAGCGCTGGGACATTTCTAAGGAGAACAATCTTGTCCTTCCAAAATGTCTGTAATAGCTTCACTCAAGCCTATTTTCTCGGTTTCTTCTTCCTTCTCTAACAGGCATTCTCCAGAGACTTACATCAATGTGCATTACATCTTTGTGAACTGATCACATCTTAAATTGCATTACACTAAAATCTGTGGGAAATAATTTCCTTAATGTCTCAATACTTTATTGTATGAGGTGATGATTGAGTGTCAATTACTGTGAAGTCCAAAATAATGAATAACGTGATCGAGACATTATCTCGTCCCTCCCCTGGCACCCTTGGCCCTACCCAGTAGGTTGAGGGTGGAGTAGAGATCGTGGGAGAACACAAGAAGGACAGTTGACCTCAAATAACCAAAGATATATTCCATACAACATGACATTGCGACAAGTGATAAAAGCTGAAGAAAAGAGGAGGAAGATGGGGATATTCATAGTTACACTGTTTGTCTTCCAAAGCAGTCATTATGCATATTGAGGCTCTGCTTTCCTGGAAGTGGCTGGACATCTACCTGTTGATGGGAATTAGTGAACAATTTTCTCTTTTGGCTTTCCTTACACATGTAGCTTTTGGTTTCCATATTAAACTGCCATTTTGATCAATTCACAAGTCTTCTCTTTTTCCTTCTACTTTTTCCTGATCCCACATGAGAGGAGAATGAGAGGTAAGTTAGGAGTTTGGCTGCTGGACAGGGTCTACACACCACAATTATTCAAGAGGTATATCACAGCATCTGAAAAATCCTCCCACAGAAGTATCATAATGTAAAAGACAAGCAATGCCCAGAAACAACTGGTCTGATAACCTCGAAACGATCAAATCCTAACCCAACTGCATGTGGACAGTAGCTCAGTGTGACTAAGAACTTAAAGATCTCTTTCTTCTAATTTTACACCCATGTGTTCTGTGTTTTGTCTCTAATGACTTCTTATCGAAAAAGAAACAGTGGTTCTAGAGTTAATGTTTTATGGTTTAAATTAATTGCTTAAGTCTTAAAGTTTCTGTGATACTTTGTAAAACAAGAAAAGGAAATCCCTCCCTTGTAAACACCCTCAGCTAAGCAGCCCAGTTTTGCTTGCTTTTGAAGGAGAATGTAACTACTGGTTTGCCTGAATTAAAAACACTGAATGTGACGCCACACACAGGAGACCTCCTTTTTTGATTTATTTTCTTTCACAAAGATCCTGAGAACTTCTTTTGAAACTATTCTCCTCCTCCACAGCCCCAGACTAAGCTTGATATTAGATGTATATAGGACTGTGCGTTTCAGCTTTCAGTGAAATATTCTGCCAAGAAGTTAAATAATCCATTTTGATGTGAAGGTTATGACAGTCCATTTTAGGAAGTGCCATCAGATTTTTTTTCTTCACCTGAAATCTTATTTTGACATGTTTCCTATATTGTAGCCTGGTAGTATTACACTATCTGATGTCCTGCCATTCTTCTATTACTGTCAAGGAAATTATTGTTGACAAAATTTTTCTGTAATGCTGTAATGACAGAAAAAGTGGAAACACTGTATCATATGAAGCAGTCAAGCAAAATTGTTCTAAACATTTACTAACACTGATATAAATTGACTTGCTCAGTCTCAGTAAAATGATTGGCAATAATTTAAAAGTCAGTAATATTTTACCTAGAAATATGATTATGTGAGGCAAAGTTGGTATAAATATTTGATCTCTCAAAAGCAGAGTGAATACAATATATCAAAACATAAACTTAACAGGACATTTTCCTTTTGAGGTGTCTTTAGAAACAACTGTTTCTGCATAGATAGCTATCAAGCCACCTAACGTACAGTAAGCAAATGTTTCCTCTTATCCCAACTTTAGAAAAGAAAGGAAGGACCTGATCAAGAACATAGGATATATCTACTCCTTGCATGTTTTCCACAGTAGTAACCGTACTCATAAATTTCCATAGTAATCATGATAGGCTTGATCTATCACTCTTCAATGTCATCAAAAGAAGGCATAGAAGGAAATGAGGTGCATTCAAGTTCCATTGCAAAAAAATTATTCAAGATAATCGGCCCCTCCTAGAGCATGAATGCCCTAGCAGGTAGTGTTTTAGCTTCCCTTTCTCTCTGTTAGACCACAGGACTTCCTTAAATCATCCAGTGTTTAATTTTAGAAATTCAACCTGCTAGTTCATTGTCTTCATTTTTATTGTAAATATTAACATTAATATCACACAGTGGATAGAAAAAGACCTCACACTTCATAAGGTTATTGTAAGCATTTAAAGTAGATGTCAACTGTAATCGGCATATCTAAAAGTATCTAATGTTAATGATTTTCTATGGCTTTAGTGCTATAGCATCTTTTTTTGCCTTAAAAATCTCAAATGTTTTTTAAAAAGAAAAAGTATACAGATTCTTTGAAATAGAAATACTACTGAATTTTCAAGAGAGGTAGGGTACATACTTGTGTTGAAGATTTGACCTGAAAGCCTGAAAGTATTGTTTGAGCCAGAAACTTAAAGCCTTAAAGATAGCACTGACATAATATAGTCTGTTTTCTTCAGAAATAACTACCTACTTTTCATAAACCTATTTTACCTCAGTAGTTGGTTGACCTTGTCAAACGTGATGACATCAAAAGATCTCGGAACAGGGACTAGAAAGCCCATTCCTCATGAAGACACTGTTACTTCTCTGGGAGGTGCTTAGGCTAGAAAGTATTATATGCAGATGGGAGACATCAGACAGAAGAAGCTGCTTTGAAAAATTCTGCCTAAAGATAAAATTCTTGTCTGTGGGCTTTAAGGGTGAGTATGTACTGCTGTTGGGCTCCTTGATTGCTGTCCTTGAAGCTTTCCAGCTTTTGCAGAAAGTTTTTACCTCATTTATGGTTTCGATATAGCTTCCTCTTGCTGAAAACATCTCTTCTTGACTAGAATCCCCACAAGCTTTTTATATGAAGAATTTTTACTTTTCTTTCAAACTGTATTCCCTTAACCTCTTCTTTCAATCTTGTCACATCTTGATCAAAACAAAAAAATTAGCTCTGGAAAAAGTTGACCTTAGTGGTCTTACCTGAAAGAAGTCAAAACCTATAAAGATATATGGGTTAAAATCAGAAATATTTTAAATTTTATTCCATGTGTTTGCAGTTATAGCAACTATAATAACAATAAGTAACATTAGAGACTTCAGCTGCACATTGCAGTGTCTGTAACTGTAGAGAACAGGATAACTGAAAGCCAGTTTGTAGATTTGTAGAGCACAGTAAGCAGTCAGGTTTTCTTCAGCACCCTTGTGAAAAATTGATAGATATCCCTAATATTTAAAATACTTGAGTAAAAATAATATGATATTTCAAGTAAAAAAAGAAAATATATATCTACACTCCCTGAGTCATATCTCCTTATAAAGATACAAACTCAAAAAATCAAAGACCTCAAAAGTTAGACACTGACAGAGCAGCTGCACTAAGTCTAATAGGGATTTTACTGTTGCTTTTGATTTCATTTATATGTTGACATAGCAGGAATACATGACAGCACAACTTCTAGACATATGAAACTGAGAAATAGATTGAAAGTGCATAACCAGTGGATGGTTTCACATGCTGTGTCTTGGGCATTAGGGTTCTTTTTTATTTATTTTCACAGTCTAACTTCGTTAGAATTGGCTGTGTCTTTTACTCTCTGCTCTTGGTTGTTTTAGTTTTGTTTCTTTATGTTACTTATCCACACCGCTGATACACACAAATAGTCCCAACTCTGTAACCACTTTCAGTATTTGAACTTTCTACTTCTTGGACAGAAACAAACAAAGAAACAGCAACATCAGTTATCTAAAAACCGGTTTATAATTTCATTATTTCATTCTTTCTTTTTTTTCAGTTCTCAGTCCTTGTGTTTCTTAGCTTTGCCTTTATTTCATTATTTAAAGCAAATATGAGAAGTTGCAGGTTTGAATCATGGCTGATGCATTTGGATTATTTACTATAAATATTAAAAGGTGAACTAATTGCAGTGGGACAGTGCTTATGTGAATGCTTGCAAGAAGCTAGGGATAAGAATAATGACTGGACATATATAATCTAATAAAAAAATGCAAAGGAATTATATCTCTAGTGGTACAGTGAGGAAATCCAAGCCAGGAACTCTCCATATACATATTTAAACTCCACACATTGTTCTGATAATTACTGAAGTTCGAGTACTTATTTTATAGACAAAGCAATTTACTAATTAAATTTGCATCTGATGTATGGATGACAGATGGCAACCATAAATGGTATCCTGTATAAGGAACTGATTTAATTTTGGAAGTGATGCCGAGCCTGTGGCCACTGATTTGAGCCAAACCAGTCGTCACCAGACCCATGCTGACTATGTGGATATGAAGCATGCAGTTACCAGCTACAGCAAGAAGCAGTTGATGTACGCAGTAATACATCCAGGAAATATCTAGGAGGAAACATGTGTTCCTATTGTTTCAGGCCGTTACTTCAACATGACACTGCATTTCCCCCATGTTGCCTACTGCTGTTTTATGCTAGCGTGTGGCATACACTCTGACTCTGCACCACGTGCAATAGAAACTATACTTATGCCAGTAATTAACCTATACCCCCCTGTGAAATACACCATTTATCCTTGGCTGTCATGAAGAAATGAAAACCACACAACAATGAAAAGTTAGTGATTTAGTTCTGCAGATGTACCATACATACAATGCAAAATACATGAATTAACTTGTCCCTTTGAGTGTCTTGTCCATGGACCTTGGTCCAGAGGACATCACTATTCTAGTCTGCTTAGGAAGAAAAACAGTGTGCCCATGAATACCCATAACTGTGTCTTCCCCCAAATATATGCTTGGCAATCAGAGGTCAGGATGCCCTGGACAAAAGAATCACAGAATAGTTAGGATTGGAAGGGACCTTAAAGATCACTTAAAGATCATCTAGTTCCACCCCCCCTGCCATGGGCAGGAACATCCCACTAGATCAGGCTGCCCAGTGGGAAAAGAAATCAGACTAAGAATGATGGGACAATATTTTACTTCACTGTAGGTCAAAATATGTTGCAAATTGAATTTTATCCATCATTGGAAATTTTCATTTTAATAATAGTCAGTTATATTCCATTTTTAATTGCAGGGATCCATGTAGTCTTTCCTGGTAATTTGAATCAGGAAATGATAATTGGAAAGGACAGATTTCTTTAAGAAATAATGTTACAGAATTTCAACTCAATTATGAGATGACATTGCATTCACAAATTCAATCCAGGGTGTATGTAAGAAGGAACTGACCATCTGTTTTATTATTCCTACATATGTCTGCATGGATAAAAGATGTTCAGAACTATTTAAAGTATTAATCTGTTAAATAATGAAGATGTGTCTGTGCTCGCTGCACTGTGTATCTTAGTTTACTTATAGATTTGCATTGTGTATGTATGTTGCAAAGAAGTCTGGCAAAATATAGATGGAGTATTTTCCTTTTAAGTTAAATAAACTGAGCCACATCTACAGTATCTTTTTCCCAGGCTTCTGAGTTTTCTTGTGCTGGGTATCATTCCATTAGTATCATCAACACGATCTGCTGACTTATTGCAGGTAACTACTTTTCAAACTGCAAAATAATCTCTTTCTAGATCAAAACCTCCTCCTTTGCAGCAATGACACAAATATTTTTCTGATAGCTATCTCTATGCTGTAATTTGTGTGAATCTCTGGTCCAAATAAATGATTTCTCCTAGCATTTTATTTTGCCAGTTAGTGTTCCTGTAACATTCATGGTGATAATTTACAGCTTATCCATGTTGGAAAGGGTCCGCAGCTTGGGGAGGGATAACACAAGATTAAATAGCTATTATAAGCGCTATTTGTCCACACTGATTACTCACTTACCGCTGGGGAAATAAGGGTCATAGCAGATAAATACAAAGGTATGCGTTCTGTTTTCCTCTTTGGATTCTCCAAGCACATGATTCTTCTCTTTACTTTCTTTATGTTGCTCAGCTGACCCCCCATCACATGGTGAGAAAGTGCTTATCAGTGTAAAACATGCAGGAGGAATTGTGTGGGCATAGCATCGAGGAAGCAGTGGGAAATGACTTAGTTTGCAGGTTGTTATAATACACTAGTATCTAGTGCTAGGTTCTGTAAGATTCTGCGAAGACACCCCCAGAATAACCTTCATTAGGAAAATCAGGGAAAACCTGTCTGGGGGACAAAGATACGTCTACATCAAAGAAGGAAAATCAGAAGAACGATTTCCATATTACAAAGAACCATGAATAAATGTAGTTTTATTCTTGTGAAATTGATTTTGATAAATATTAATATTGTTTTAAAAAGAGTGGTAGAGATTGTAGAGCTTATTGTTATCAGAAGATAACTATTTCACTTCCTTATTCCTTATGAGAAATCAGGATGCATAAAAGCAAATCAAATCTCTTCTGAAAATAATAATAATTTAGGAATTATTTTTTTGTTGAGAAAATTAATTCAACAGAAAACTCCAAAGGCGTTGTAGTAGAAAATTTTCTTTAATAAGAAGTGTGACACTTCTAATAGAATCGAACAGTACACATAGTTTCTTTATTTTTTATCCATACTGCTATAATATGAGAACACTTTTCTAGTTTTCACAGAATAATTCTTCCATTAAATACATTGAAATGGAGAACTGTAATCAGCTATTTTTCATTTGAGTATGAACCATTTTGCCAATGTTAAAAATTAAGTTTTTGTGGCATACTTATTTTCATCCTCTGAGTCTCAATTCAGTGATTTTCCAACTTATATGGAAATAAAGGAAATCTGCATTAAGAGTAGTAGATTTCTTTGGGGAATAATAATTTCCTTGGGGAATACATTATGGAAATAACATTTACTTTAACAAAGTAACTGGTTTTCTGTATATTTCTCACAGTCATCAAATATAAAATAAAGTTCTCTTAGTTTGGAGTTCAGTATTTAAAATGATACTTATTTTCAGCTACAGTGCATTTTTTATATTTGAATGTGTCTGCTTTTAATTTAAATTTGTAACACTACTTATGCCTTCAATAACTTTATTTGAATTCAGTGATTTCACATCAAAATAGATTTCTATCTGAATGTAATTACATAAAAAAAATATTTTTTCCAAAATCTATTAGGTGTATGAGCATGCATAGTATTCTCAATTCCTTGAAACTTCAGAAATGGGAAATGGAATTTCAATTTCCTATTTTAAAATAATAAATAATTTTTGCACTTGCTGTGACAACTACTCCGTATCACATAGTGTCTATGTTTAGCATGTGTGCACAAGCTAAATAACAGGCAAATGTTCTGTCACCCAATGACCCCTCCTGACTTGAAGCGAGGAATCAAGGAAAAAAAAGGAAGACACATGGGTTTAAAAAATAACAGTTTTAATAAAACAGTAAAAATGTCAATACTAACAATATAAACAAAGCTAGGTTTGGACCATATAGTCATCATGGACTGTGCACGCCCAGCAACAACCACTAGACAGTAGATACAGCAAACACAGTAGTTCTAGCAGGGAAATTGGAAACCAGGAGCAGAAGGATGAGCTATACCACCCAGGCATATGATCCTGAATTAAATGTATTCCATTTTTTTTTTATTTACCAAAATTTGTTTCTAGAGAAGGCATGCTTTACAATTGGCTAATTATCCACCAAATCTTTCATGGAAACATGTTTTCCAATTAATGGACAACACTGTAAGCATTAGTAAATATAAGAATTACCCACTGAATTTCAAGACTGGAGTAGAGAATACTTTTAGAACACTCTAAGGAAAGCAAAATGGTACTCATGAAGTATCTTCATGAACACACTCCAATATTTTAATTCAGTCAGTTTTGCAAAAATGAAAGCTAACCTTTAATTTGCAAACTCTTTTGGCAGATATGAAGAACCATTATACGACCTCAAAAATCAAATGACAAGTTATATATAACATGTCCCTCTCCCGAAGCTGAGCTGTGGATGGTGTTGATCAATTCTACTATGGGGTGGTGATGTCTTGGGCTGAGGTCTGGGAGCCACCTCCTTGCTGAACCAAACCCCACCCACAGCCTTGGTCCACACATCCCTGCTCAGACATTCAGGAGCCGTCTGATGTTGGTTCCCGGCAGCAGTTTTGCTCTTCCCTCCTTACTCAAGTGTACATTAGCATTTCTATGGATTGAGACATCAGTGGTAATGGAAAAAAATACATTCTCTTGAACACAGTGTGTAACTGGGTAGCTGTCTTTTCAACAGAAAGAAGGGGCAATACATTATAGGAAGTACACAAAGCTTTTAGCTATCATTTCAGTTAAGAATGGCTCACATGAACAACAGTGCTTAATTTATTGTCACAATTAATTGAATTAATTGTTCTGTAAATATTATAGAATGAATTAATCTATATGAATGGCTACTAATAATACTGTTCTATTCCTGTTTTTGCAATAGCCACTTCATTTCCTTCTGTAATTCACATTTCTTAGCCATGACAGTATCAAAAAATTTGTTCTTGGAAGCTTGCAATTATTTTAGGATGGCCTCCATTTGCATCCTGTCGTTTTTAACTATGAGCAACTTAGAATTTTCTTGTGAAAGAAAAAAGAGAAAACCTCTGTCTAGATATATAAAAGCCATTTTCATCAATTCATGAATAATTTCTCCATTGTTCTGTGGAACTTCTTCTATTAAGTTGCTATGTCTAGATTTGTTGGTGAGACATTACTGTTGTAGACCTGTGACAATAAAATTCTTCTATGGATGCAACACAGTCCAATACAAGCATTAAAAATTCTTCTATGGATGCAACACAATCCAATACAAGCATTACGTTGTTGTCCCTTCTGCAGTCACCATACCTGCTGCCCAACCATACTATGCAAGAGCTCGCTTACAGGAAAACTTCACAATGACTATAAAATTTAGCCTCACATAAGCAAGGGTTAATTCTTGAAAGTAAGTAAGAAGGTAAGTAATTCTTCTCGGTAAAATATAGGAGTTATTGCAATTCCGGGATTTTTTTTTTCTTTCTTCCTAAGTCCATCCTATAAGTATTCAGCAGAAAGCACAACTGAAAGAGAATTTTTCTTTTTTAAGGACAAGAAATGCCCATAAACTTCTTTTCCACATAGAGCAGACTCAAAAATCTTAATTGTCAGTGGCTCAGAGAACAGAAATTCATTACATTTCTCATTTTCTCCAAGTAGTGACAGCTCTAGTGCCAACAGTCATGCTTGGATAATGTCAAAATACTGAGGAAATAAATTACATCACTATGCAAACAACATAGTTTTGAGATTATATGTCCCATGCAGGGTTTTTAAAAGAAATTACCTTTCGTTCTGCCATCAAAAACTCACATTTACTGTCTTTTTGCTTACGTTTGTCAAAATAACAACAATTGTCAGGGAGAATTTATTAAATGAAAACAGAATAATATTATCCATGCATTGTAGTTTTCCAACAGCAGCATGTAGCTTTTTGACAGACTTTCCAGGCTCTTTGCTGGCGATTTCAGTTCCTTCTAAGTTAGCCACTTGGCTATGTCATTTGTTGGGTGAACAGTCCGCCTTGCTGTTAAAAAATATATAACCTTTTATAAAAAATAAAATAACCTTTTATACCACCTCTCCTCTTGATCCTTGGCTGTTCTGTTTTAATTTTTGCCTGTACACGTTTGATAGCAACTTGTCTTTGAACAGTCTCTCTGGTATCAATAGGTTTATTCAGAAAGTTGTCCTGAAGAGATTTGTCAGCATAGATCTATTAGTGAAATCATTCCAGAAATGCCTTTTCATAAAGACAGAGATTATATCAACACAAGGGTTCTTTAGAGGGTAAAAGGTAATATCAGTTTCCCAAGTGAAAGAATAACCTGCATCAACTGAAAGGGGATTATTTTTTCTTTTTTTTGCATGTGGACCTGCACCTCTACTGCAGTATTTTCCAATGTTAAGTATATTGATACAGAGTTCTACCAGCACAGGTGCACCTGAAAAGAATTTTAAACATAAAATAGCACACAATTTAATGAGACAAAGAAAGTCGAATTCTAAAGAAGCCATTCATTCACAGCTGAATGAGAGGATATTTTAGAATCTTTGTTAGATATCCCTGACCACAACACAGAAACATATGAAGCATTTCGCTTCTCTTATGTTTCTGGCATGTATTTCTCCAGTTTCAGGAAAAGCAATTTATTTTTTTATTTATTGCATTCATGTGAACAAAACAAATATATCATAGCAAAATTTTGTTAATTACAGTTTTTCTGCATTTGACTACTAGATTTATTTATTTATAGACAAAATAGAAATAAAGGTGTGGGTGTTTTAAGAATGTACTTTTTAAAACTTGGAAGTATTTGGATTTACTGAATTAAGTTTAACAGAAGTTTAAGTTTTTTTGGTCAATTTAATATGAGCGCACTTACAAATATAGTTTTATACTTTTTCATAACAATGTACCCAGTAACTGTTTGTTATCATGTTTACCTCTTGGAACTATTTCTGAAAAACAAGAGAGAGATAATGATAAGGGGAATTTGTAACAGAAGGATTTCTTTCCTTTTTTATGTTTACATGTGTAAAATACATGACTATTTCAACTAATATTAATTTCTCATAAATATTCTGGAGTTCTCTAATACAGTGATTCTGGCACTGTGATTAGCAAAATGCTAAAAGCAATGTTTGTTATGTTTTCAAACTCTGACATGAACAGTCTCAGCTCCACCATTATAAATAGAATATAAGGGGCTCTGAAAACATGCCCTTTGAAATCAATGCCAACATCATTATATATTCCAACAGCAAACAGATTTTTTAAAACCACACAAACTTGTCTTTAGTAAGAAATTTATTTAGAAATTTATATAGAAATTCTGGGAGATTTTTGAGTAACACTGTGTAAGGAAAGAGAAGACAGTTTTACCACCTCATGAATTATAACAATCACTAACACTCTGTACTTTGTAGTGCCTTAGGGCTCTTTCTTCAAGCAACTAATTTATGCCATTCCAGATTGGAAATACTTAATTCTTTTTATAATGATTGACACGTTGTGGATTTTATTCTGCAGAATATATTATAAAACCCTATGTTGTGCAATGCAATAGGGAAAATTTGATACTATTAACATTTTATGTATATATATATATATATTTAGAAACAAAAATTACCCAAGAAAAGAGATTAAAAAGGGGGCTTATTCTCCCTTTATTGCTGTCAATCCTATACTGGATCAATGGATGTCAACACTTTCAAATCAATGCTGGCATGGAATTTGACAGAAATATGTCTAGAAAGTTGTGATTTCAAAATAAGAGCCTAAGCAGTGATGGAGACATATCCATTTTATCATCTTGTACATCTATACTAACAGTAGAGGCAAAATTTCGCACTGAATAAAAACATGTTTATTGATTACAATACATAAGCATGGGTGTGCATCAGGGAAAACAAAACAAAACAAAACTGTTCTAGAAAAGTAAATGTGTCTTGTATACATATAATTAGAACCGCGAATGAGGATTTGTCTCTCTATAACACTGAAGATTTTCTGGGAGATAAGCGAAAGAAGACAAAATGTAATTTGCATTCAGCAGTCTTAAGATAGATTACAGTACTCAAATCATCTGTGACTTCTCAACTTGACATTCAAGTATATGGAAAAATAGAAACTTGATATTTATTCGGGATTACGCTTGCTGAAATCATGAACAATAATGGCAAAATATAGAGAACAGTGAAATAGAGGACCAAACTATACCTTGTTTTCAGAAGAACCAGAATAGTACTATGAGAGTGAGGTTCTATATCCCATTGTTTGAGAGTCTCACTTAGCCAGAAGAAATAGATACATCGTCTCAAATGTAAAATCCAGTTCTTGAATGGGATTTCCAACGTCATCAGATAGATAGGTAGAATACGCATTTACCATCTTTTACCTGTACCATCACGTATAAGCAAGAGTTAGATGAAAATTCTTAAGTGGTTTTAGGTTGACCAAAAGTTGGCATTGACTACAGCAAGCTAGAACATATGTTATTAAAAAAAGGGAAATAGCAATTAAAAAAAAAATTAAAAGTTTCATTTTTACATTTTAGACATATAACATTTCGATTTCTAATTTCAAAATAATTGTCTCTCAGAAAGTGCCTGCATGTAAGAATTACAACAACAAAAAAGGTATAAAATCTTCATCCTTTTTCTTCTAAAATAAATGCTATATTCTATATCAGGTCAATGAAATATTGCAATCAGTTGAAACAGAATTGGGTTTGATTTTTCAGCTTGACCAAAGAATCAGAAAACATTTATTTATACAGCTGTAACACCCCAGAAAGCACTGATTCTGGGGGATTTTTTAATAGGAAAATTCAGGACAGGCCTGTTTAACACTTTCATTAAGAACAGATATGACAAACATTTAAATGACTCTTTATAAAAAATAAATTACCATACAGTGATATGACAAAAATGTTATGAGTTATAGATGACGTCCAGCCAGAAATCAATTCACAAAGGGATTGGACAATTATAGCTTCTTCATTTTCAAATAAATAGTAAAAGGAAGGGAAAAAACCCCGTTAAATTTGCTGTAAAATAGTGATCCTACAACATTTTAAATATAAACATACTTAAAACTGAAAGAGGAAAAAAGTCTTAATTCTTGTATGAAAATTGCATGGCACAAATGTATTAGATCTGTGCTTTCAGCAATTTCTGCATTAGTGGGCTTTCTGTCAGAGGAGGTTATTCCCCATGAGTCACCTTAAAATATTTTCCGTATTATTTAAATATTTCAGTAAAGTTTATAACAATTTCATTTATTTCTAAAATGAACTCATTATTTGAAACAGAGTTTAGATCGGGATGCAGGATTTTTTTTTTGCCCAAGAGATATTTAAAGGTAGAAAAATTGAAGACAGAGGTGAGCAGGACCTTACAGTCGTATTCTCCTGGAGACATCAGAGACTGCAACATGAAGAGACTGGTCACAGTGGTAGGAACCGAGACCCTGAGTACCACTGTCTCTGCCCAGTTCTGCTCTCAGTTTTCAGATATGAAAAAATAAACAGCTAAGTATAGTACTGCAGAAATAGTATTATTTAACCTATTTTGTTTATTGGCTTAGACTATTGATAAAGGGGAGGGGAGACAAGAGGAAATACAGCCTTATAGGGTTCATGGAATGGAATCATAGAATAGAATCATGGAAAGTTTTGGGTTGGAAGGGACGTTAAAGTTCATCTAGTTCCAAGCCCCCTGTCATGTGCAGGGACACCTTCCACTAGAGCAGGTTGCTCAAAGCCCTATCCAGCCTGGCCTTGAACACCTCCAGGGATAGAGCATTCACCACTTCTCTGGGAAACCTCTCCAATGCCTCACCACTCTCACAGTAAAAAATATCTTCCTAATATCTAATCTCAATCTCCCCTTTTTCAGGTTCAAACCCCTTGTCCTAACACTACACTCCACGATAGAGCGCCTCTCCCCAGCTTTGGATTTATTGCAGGTGCAGACTTGGTTATGCTAATATTGTCCCTTACTATTTCTTTGATCTGAGCACACCATCCTCATAACAACACCTCTTGTTTCCTTGTACTGCTAACACCTTTTCTTTTTGCCAGGTACCCAATCAAGTAAGGATGAGAGGATTTGAACTTTGAAACCAAGCTGTTAGGACTCTGGATATGCCTTGGGATGTATAGCTCAATCAGCAGACAGCAGAGTCCTGTTGACAACTGGCAGGGAAGAAACATTTGAAGATTGGTGAAAGAAATGTCTACGAAAACAGACTTACTCCACTACCCATGGCAGGCAGTAGTATCTGGAGCCAGACTACAGATTTGTACACATCGTTGTGCAGGATTGCTATTCTGGTACGCAATGAGACAGTCGTAACTGCTAATATGATTGGATGTTTGGTGCTCTGCAGCCTTACTAGGTAGGACAAAGTTGTCTGGATTCATCCTCTGCCCTAAGCCCACTATCTTTCTTTTTTAAAAAAAAAAAAATAAAACCCCTTCCAGAGAGTTCCCAGAGTGATTCTGCTCCTCTACTCTGCTCTGGTCTTTTAGTAAGACCTGTTGCTATAGGACCAGGGGTTATAGTTTTAAATTAAAATAGGGAAGATTTAGACTAGATATAAGGAAAGAATCCTCTCCAGTGAAGGTGGTGAAACACTGGAATTCCCAGAGAGGTTGCAGGAGATCCACCCCTGGAAACATTCAAGGTCAGGTTGGATGGGGCTCTGAGCAACCTGATCTTGTTGAAGACGTCTCTGCTTGTTGCAGGGGGTTGGAGTAGATGACCTTTACTGGTTATTTCCAACAGAAATAATTCTATGATTCTATGGTTCTATGATTTCTTCTACTAGATGTTCACGATCATATTCCGGAATGCTTCACATTCCAAATACTTACACCAGTATAGCATTTTTCTCATCTTTGAAATTTTAAAGTATTCACCTTATATAATTTTCTACTTACTCAATATGAAGCAATTGAAATTATATTATTAAGCTGCACCAACTCATGCAAATGTATCATTGGAAGAACTGTCCAGTTAGAAGATCAGATATCATAAAACTTCAATGTTTTCACCTTTTACAAAGACTTCAGCAAAAAAAGGATTTTTCTCATACTACATTAAACAGATTAACTTTTAAGATATGAATAAGATTAGGCTTAAGACTGCATTAGGCATCTTCAGCACAAGAATCTATACTGCCTACAGCAGCAAAACGATTTATCCACTATAGATCATATCAATGGTGGCACACCGTTCTCAGCAATTTTATCATACATCTCTAATTGAGAAGCTTATGACTTGGCCAAAAGCATTTCCTCTGAGATGAAACTTGGCGTAAAAGTCAAGAAGAGGACTAAAAGCACTAGTTCATTTTCATACGCTTTTCTAAGAATGAGCTTAATCAGCCCTAATACACTGGAATTTTAAGAATTACCCAATCACCACCTTATAATATTATTGCATATAATTGCTGAAATTCAGACCTGCTGTTCATAAGATAGGATTCCTTACATAGTGACAAAGTTAAGAGATGTGAAGGGAATTATCCAAAACGGAACTGTAAGATTTGAGAAGAAGCAGGGAGAATTAGAAATGGGAAGCTTTGCTTAAATTGTTTTTTCCATCCCTAGGCCATATAAATACTGTTGATCAGTGTTCAAAAGACAAATTGACAGGTTTGAGAACATATTAAAAAGTCTCATTTCATTTGCCTACTCTGACTACGTGCATGAGCTATCATCTCACAGTGAAATTTATATGCCTTAAGACAGCTATTTTATTTTTGCATGGTAAGAAAATAGAAATGGGAGTTGAAGGTTCAAGCAGTTTTAAATGAAAACTTGAATTATAGAATTATTTTTCAATTCAAGGTCTTATCGCTGCTAAACAGTGGTAAAATAGATGTATTTTAAATTAGTTCACAAAAGATTAAGAAAAAGTACTCATATTATTTCCCTTGGTGTTCTGCATTGTCAAAACAAAAAACATAACCCTAGAATTTATAGAAAGCATGAAGTTATTCTGGATACAGAAATATACTTTGTTCTTATGGTAGAACTCAAATTACAGTCTGAAACACAACTGAATTCTTTCTTGTTATGTGCTGTACAGCTATATAAATTTAGTGGCCATTAAATCTCTTACAAGGGACCTGGAACACACTTCTACTCTCTTCTAGCCTATTGATGGATAATAGCAATGAAAGGGCTGTGATATAGTTTTGCTTCACTATTATGGTGGGAAGTGTATTTCAACGCCTTACATTCCTATCTACTTGCATTTGCTCAACAAAAAGTGGCTTCTTGGTATAAATCACTGTTATTCCATTGATTTCAATTCAGCTGTGTCAATTTGCATCCACTGAATGTTTGGTCTAGTCTATTAATAGTTTAGGTGAAGTGAATTCTGCCCTTAATTTGTATTTTGAGCTGAAAAAAAACCCCGTAACTTTTCTTTTATGTTTAGTTTTTTTCTCTTCCTTTCAGAACATCCAAGAATTTTCTGTGACACGAAAAGAAATTTTAAAGGAGTAGCTTGCCCTTTCTTCTTTTTAAGGATGTATGGCAAAACACAGTAAGAATTAGTGCAGCTTCTAATATGATAAACCTTAAAAACTGACTCTAGCTGTGGAAGGGTGCAGATGCTTACATTTGAATGTTTTCAGGACGCCAGTGACGTAACGCTTTTGTGTGAATACAATTTTCAAAAAGTATAGAATGAGCACACCTGAGTATAAATCGGGTGTAATAGTATAAATCACTTCAGAAAATTACACAGGCATCATCAATAACTTGACTGTATTTAGCCATTCTGATTTGAAAAGAAATGAGTTCATGATCTTGCTTTTCTGTAAGTGTAGTTATTAAACAGATAAACAAATAGTGCATCAAAGAGAGTGCAAATGTACCAAAATCTTTTCATTACAAAAGAAGAACTATTGAGATGTGTGTCTTCAGCTTGGGAAAAGCAGGAACACTAATGTGTAGGTGGATTTTCTGATCACTAAACCTTTGCATAGCTTAGCAGTGCTTAGGGAACTATAGCTCAATGTATTAATACATCAGGTGGAGATAGGCTCTCACCTAGGAAATAGTTCTAGGAATTTTAGAACAAAATCCTGGTCTGAAGGTTCTTATAATCAATTTACATCTGTGGTGTCAAATTTAATATCGACAAACAAAATTATTTCATATGACATTGGGCAGTAGAAGAGAGATTGAAGAACCAGCCAATTCAATGTAGAAGTCAAAAAAGAGAACAAGTCATAAATCTATGAAGGTTTGTGCTGTAATATTGGAAACTCATTAAGTCTTGTAAATGATCTACAATTACATCACTGAGAAGAGAGATGATACCTAACTAGTTTAGCTTCACCATTCACCTTTAGAAGATGCAGAAGTAGATATATTTTTCCTAGTTGTGTTCTCTTGCTTTTGATGATAGAAAGTATAATGGTGTTAGATATAAGAACAATTTCTTTAAGAGTTGTTTGTGAACACAGCACACTGACATTCCTCTAAAAGAAAGCTACAATGAAAACAGGGGTAAATTTGTTTCCATTAATTCAATTTGTTTTATTGCTAGGTGAACTATACAAATTAGATGGTAAACTTGTACCATGTGAGACTTTTGATTTTCAAAATAATTTTGTAATCTTTAAATACTTAAATCTTATTTCAATTTTGTACTCTTTGCTTACTTACAGGGCATCTCTCAGTTTTGTCAAGTGAATTTAAGGGAGTGTATGACTTGTGTTAAAGTAGAGGTGAACCTAAATTTTATCCAATCATGCAGCTGGTGATGAATATAAGTGATGCTACTTGTGTTCACACTTACTTGCTGTCATTTCTTGAGAAAGTTTCAGCACAAATTGTTACTTCATTGTGGTATTTATTATTTTAAATAAATGTTAGGTTTGAAGAACATAATTTATGTGATAGAGTGCTTATTGTTTGTGATAGAAGAAATGTGGTGGTGGGATTTTTAGAAAATAAGAATGAAAAGTAATAGTTTTTTCTTAAAACATGCTTATGGTTGGTAAACATTAGCAGCTTACTTTATAGTTTTTGATGCTAACATCTTTATGTATCATACACTGTAACAATATATTTAATTTTGTGTTAAAATGTGAACTCATATGAATGTGAATCATATGATTTCTTTGGCGTCATTTTTGAACACTGTGAGATGGTAAGCAGCAGTTACTTCTATGCACATCTTGCTTAAGAAATAAAAGAACGCTCCTTGGAAACGTTTCTTATACCAATCTGTATTTCTAATACATGTAACTGTACACTGAGAACTAGATCTACATTATTAAATTCATGGTGATTAGATGGATTTGAATAGCAGAACAAGTAGCAATAATAGGAGACATTCTGGTCTACAAAGGTAAGTATGATGATATTAAGAGATTGTTCTATTTATTGGTCTAAGCAGTCAGCAAAAGAGTTATTACTGCAACATGGGTGACATTAAGGACTTCACCGAAATGGTACTGCTTCTGCTGTTGATTTATGCTGAGCAAGTTAATGAAAAGTACTGATGGTAGAAAAGTGCTGAAGAATCATAAGCATGTATTCTAATGCAGATGGTATTTAAATTCGGGGGGGAAGAAATGGGAAAGCAAGAACATTCAGTGCCTTTCAGTGCACTTCAGTGTTCAAAACTCAAAAGGTAATGAGGCCAAACCCAAAACCTTTCAAATAATGGCACTGAACAGAACAAGAAAACTGAGTGATGAAGAATGTCAGGTTCTAGTGAGCAAATGCTGCTTGCAGCTCATTACAAGCAGGAAGAAATACAAAGAAAACATTTTCTAGTGTTCACCTTGAAACTTATATATTGCCTGTAGAGAGAACAGGCAGGTACACTGTTCAAAATATGCTCCCTTTAGCAGTGTCATTTTAACTAAGAGGAAAATGTTCTGTAAATTATTTTTTTAACTAGATTTACAGCCAATACAGGACACAATGAACACTTACTATAAAAATGAATAAGCCAACAGCATGTAGTTTAGCTCTTCATACTGACAAAGTAAAAAAGATCTATACAGTATATCGTCATTCTGAAGTAGCAAAATAAAACCATTTGAATGAACCCTGCATTTGCTGAGAGTTCACAGAGACTCATATCCATACTGGTCTTCCTGATTTGAGCAAAAAATGCAGCCACTATATCTGCTCAGGTAAAACACACTGAAGGAATGGAACCACATACAGAAAGCATCAGTGCCACTGAACAGAACTGACTTTTGTTTCTATATCTACCATATCCAACACAGGTTCATAGCCACAGGTTTTGCACCTGAAAGTAAATCTGAATTAATATAAGAATTATTACCCTATTGAACTGGTAAGATTCTCTGCAGATGCATCTAGGGATAATGTTAATGTAGAAATGAAAAACAGAACTTGTAATGCTGTGGAGTATTTAAGATGTGTTCAGAAAGGTAATTATCATCAGGAAAAAATGTGAAGGAGAAAGATGCTAAGGAATGAGCTGTCAATAAGGACTTTATTAATGAAAAGTAGGCTAATATGTTAATTACTCTTTAAAGTTTAATTTCCTTATTTTTGTTTTCATTTGAAGTCATCTCTTTTGTGCCTATATGAGTTGCAATATTGTCTGCTAAACCTCCTGTTTCATTGCTCAAACTTCTGCATATGCACTACAAATAAAAAAACATTGGGTCATCAAACCATTTTTTAAAAAAAATTATTATGGTGTTAAGCATCAAGCCATTTGTTATTTTGCTAAAAAAACCCAGAAAGATATAAGCCATCAGTCTCATAAATAAAGATGCTGAAGTATAATACCTATGCTATGGATTGCCATGAAAGTTCATCAAGCTCAGTTTCAATTTAATGAAACTGTCTTCAGTGACATGAGCGTTTAGGTTGAATCAAGGGCAGAGAGGGTAGAATCAAGTCCAAGTGATTGGAAGTACTGAGAGAAATCCTGTATTATAGCTGACATTTCTCAGGTATTTAAAAGAAATAATACTTGGACCTACAATTTTTTTTTCTAAGCCAAAAGTATATGTAAAATTGCTGATAGTGACATTTGTAGGATAAGTGCAGTTGGCAGTGAATTTTGGAAATGGTGTTTCATTAAAGTTTAATGAGCTCTATGTAGGAAGACTGCAAATACTGCTCTGTGCTAATGTGTCACTGTAACAATTGTCATGTGCCAGACAGCTCAAAGATAATGATGCCCAGGGATAACATTTCTTTCCATCTTATTTTTAAAAAAAAATTTGTGGGCCAGATAAAGCATACCCACTCTGTCCTCCTGCCCCTATTTCAACAAAAGCTTTCATTATGACAAGAAGAAAACACATTCATACATTTGTCAAACCTCCTTATCTTGGTAATGACCTCCAATTCTTGCATCGCTTAATGAGTAGGTTTTTTATGCCGAGTGTTAATGTATCTGATGCTTAATATAGCTCTATGCATTGTCTTCATAGCCAAAAAGATTGCCAAGTTACTGAAATATAGAAGTGGCATCCACAGGTCCCTTACTTTTGTTTTAAATTGAACTGGACAATACTTCAAAATTGATAGAAAGCTGTGTTGGAAGTTCTGTATGTATTTTTGGAATTTGCTTCATAAGCTTTTGTTATTATGCAGTTAGAGAGTTAGAGGCAAAAGGCAACCTTCCTGCTGCTCTCTTGCATAGCTTTAAGAAAACAAAGTGTTAGTCTGTGATATAATGGTTCATTGCATTTATTTCAAAAGTAATATAGATTAACCGAAATCGGAAGCAACTGTCAGGAGGCCTGACCGGATAAATGGGATTCATTTATGCTCCATACACTGCTGCATGTGTAACAACTCAGGAAAGAAATATGGATTCTCTTCTATCTTCAGGTCATAACTGTGTTGTTCTCAGCAGGCAGGATGTGAGCCTGGCTGTAGCTTTATATGAATCAGACAGCAGATAACTTGAGATCAGCCGGGCCCTTGTCTTGTAACAGGTGCATGAACTGATTCAACAGGAGCTATGCAATCATTGGGTCTTTATAAAAAATATTATGGTTGTTGAAGTTACATTACACAGAGACTGTGAACTGATGACTTAGACATTTGTGGTTTAATAATGATTTTAATAATTTAACCATGAATATTTAATAGTAATTTGGTTTCAACGCTTCGTATTTTTTAAAAATGAAACTTTGCAGTTTTCAATATTTTCTTACGTCTTATTAAGCATTAATATTTTATTTGTTTTAAAGGCATTTTGAGTAAGATTTGAAAGTTTTAAACCACGTTAACAAGGCTACAGTTTGTTCTGTAAAATGTACATTTTAATAACTGCCAGGTATAGATATTTTATTTCTGTAAAAGGTATTATGTCTTATTTTTATCTAAGAAAAGGTTCAAAGAAAAGTAGAAGCAGTAAGAACGAAATCCGCCTCTTAAGTCACATACAGTCTAGACCCCTATCCTGTATGAGCAGACTGCTGGATGGCAAGCACTGTTACATTTCCACATTAGAGGAGTTTAGCAGAATAAATATGCAACTCCATAATACATGAACAGCTCAGGTACAAAAGATGCTCAAATAGATCATTCCTCCTTTTCCAATGGTATGATATATCTCAGGTTTTCAGCCAACATTGCTTAGCTTGACTGAAGGGACTGAAACGTGGGTGAGACCAGAGTTACTGACAGTGCAAGGGAGCTTAGTGTTCATGACAGGATTTTTATTTTCCTTTTCTTTTGTTTCTGATCACCTTCATGAAACAAAGGCAAAATTCTGAGCCAATCAGAGTGGGAGTGCTAAGTTTCATAAGGCTGTGTTAAAGAAGACTTTTTTTCAGACTTTCAGGGACAGTATTAGCAAAAGGAGGAGCTTTATTGTGTACTGAAACTGCCCGAGTTTATTGAATGGTAGGTCTCTATGATGGTTTTCTGTTCTCCACGTCATAAGTTCTCATGAATGAGGACTCTGGCAGTTTGTTTCTGTCCTTCCACAAATAGCCTCAAGTTGCACCAGGGGAGGTTCAGATTGGACATTGGGAGAAACATCTTCATTGAAAGCGTTATTTGGCACTGGAACAGGCTGCCCAGGGAGATCGTGGAGTTGCCATCCCTGGAAGTATTTAAAGGATGGGTAGATGAAGCGCTAAGGGATGTAATATAGCAGTGGACAGGTATGGCTGGACTTGATCTCAAAGGTCTTTTCCAATCTAGTAATTCTATGATTCTATGATTCTATGATTCTATGAAATATAATTTCTATCAGCAAACTTTTCCTTTCAAACTAGTTTATCTATAAGTTTCAAATATCTCGGGATGCCTGTTCAAATATCTTCAACAGCCAAACTGGGATAACGTTCTTTGCAGATACTTGCAAGGCTGGAGACAATTATCCACATTTCTGAGCTATTGCCTCAATGGGAAACACCGTTCCTGCTGATTTGCTGCTGCTGCCTAAATAAGATTCACTTGCACTTATCTTCAGATGCATAAGAAATAGACATATCACAGGATTTCAGTCCTTTCTAAGACTGTAGTAGAATTCTCCAAGTTGTCTGGAGAAACAGTGATATAACCATTTCTGGAAGCTTTAAAGAAAAATTTTTATAGAGTCCATAGTGATTTGGATCCAGTTTATGTTACTTAATACAGAGAGAGAAACTGGGTGCAAAGCAAAATTATAAGATCTAGGAACACTTTTGAGATACCATGACTGTGGACTCTGAAAAATCTTAGTTGCTTTCAAAGGGCCACTCTACATGAATAATATTCCTGGAAAGGAAACTTTTATCATGAGGGACACTTTAGAGAAACAGCATGCCTTAGGAAGGATCTTGATCCATGTGACAGTTAAAAAGATGATATCAAGATCACACCATAGCATGTACTCATGTATGAACTTCACTGCTTTTCAACTGATTTCTTAAGGACTCTCCCAAGCTTTTTAAGATTCAGAGACATGATATACTTATTTCCCTGATCACACTTCTGTTCATTGTTCAGATACTATAAATTTTCAGTTTTTCAAATATCCAAATACATACATAAAGGAGGCAAACTCCTTTCTGTTATTTAGGAATGCAGCACTCCCTTCTTAGAAACATGAGCATCTTACAGATTGTTTTGGCCTCCACATAAAGAAACCTGGCACAGAAACTTCTGTGTGATATAGACACGATTAGAAATTTTTGTAGTGTTCTACATAGACTGTAATATTTGATTTTCATATTTAGTTACCTTGATCACTCTATGTTAAAATTCAGTTGAGGAAGAAGCACTGCAGCCACTAATAACAATCTATCCAAGTATTATTCCTTAGAGGCAGTCAGATACAGTCTAGGAAACTGTTCATAGACATCTTCTGATTTTTTTTTTTTTTTTGTATGGACTATGCAAAATATCTTGAAGGTAGGATAAAAAAAAAATCATGAATGTTATAAGCTAAGAGTATGAGTTTTCTGTATTTCCGAAAGGCCACAAATAATCTGAACAGTGTGTCAACAGTCTGACTGGAGTCCCAGCATTACTGATGATTCTGTTGAGATGAACAGTAATATTGGTGGGAATAGGGTAATAAGGAACCAAATATCTTGTTCACAGGTGTAGTCAGTTTTCAAATGGATGAAAAGAATGGAAATGTCTAATAGCTAAGAAAATGAACTTGTTAATGACTCCTGCATAAAAGTTGACATAGGTTGTTTATTAGGTAGACATTGCAAGAGAAGAATATGCATTCATACTGCTCCAGCTAGGAGAAATGGGACTGCTGTCAAATAAATGATACAAACTTTAATAACATTTTTTCAACTTTGAATTAAATGTTATCTACTTCAGCTGAGAGCCTTTAAATGTTTTAAGGACAAAAAAAAATTCTACCTATCAATTGAACAATGTATACATACTAGTATTAGTCATGCATATATTTTCATGTTTCATTTAATCCAATATACTTGGAAAAAATCACGCCTACTTCAACACTCTATGTAACAGAAATTCCCTGTGGATTATCTCTTCTAGGCACTCTGGGTTAAATGAAACAGCAATGTTTTCCATGGAGTATTTTGGAGTATTTTTAAAATCCAAACAAAGGCTCTAACATGACTGCCTACATGGCCAAGGAAGAATCCCTTTTAGTTCACATTGCCAAACCTATGTCGACGGAAGGAAGTTATACTAAAAGAGTGTCATCGCCCTTGCCAGATCTAAGTATAGTGCATGACCTTATGACTATATCTGTCCTTGTGTTCATCTGGAGATGAGCTGGTAGACTTATAAAATAAAAACTCCTACATGAACTAGTAGACGTTTGTTGGTTGATTTTTTTTTGTTTGTTTTTTATCTGAAATGTGGCAAAGGGGAGAAGGATTTTAAACTGCAGATGCTTAAGCAGCAGTTTTTTTGACAAGGGACCAATTGCAGGATTATAAGGTAACATAACATGATTTGCACAAAGACAAAAAGGACAAAGAGTGGGCAGATTTAGGAAACAACCGAGTTTAAATTGCAGGATGCCTACTCTACTTTTATTCCTGACATTATTAAAGCCGAAAATTTGGGTTGTTTTTTTTTTAAAGAGATAACTTATATCTTCTTTATGAACAACATAAATACAATCTTCAAATGATGTCTGAAAGCTCTTGGACTTGTCAGAAGTCTTCTCACATTTATCATGTGCAATGTCACCAGGGTCTTTGACAGAAATTTTTGGTGAGAAAAACTTACACCTGTGACCTTGATGCAGTGCTAACCTTTCTATTTGATCATTTTTCTTCTCTTTGTGATGGATTTTGAAAGTGTGGGGTAAGAGTTTCTGATGAATTCAGTGATCTTTTCTTGCTGAGATTTCAGCCTTTTTGACAGGTGAGTGAGTCATTTTACAAAAAACACACCACCACTTATGTGAATCCTAGTTACTTTTATTGCAGCCATCTATTTCTACTGTGCAGCAGATGAATCAGCTTCATTTATTCTGCTAAGATCACAATAAAATCGATTTCTTAATGTGTGCATATCAATAAAATTACTCTATTTAACACATTATAGCTGAGCCTACCTGAGCATTACACAACTCATTTTGTCTTGTCCAGTGGTCTTTAGCAAGAAAAAGTCTTGTAACCCAGTCTGACAGTAATGAAGAAATCCAGACAACCTGAACGATCTCTTAGTATCTTCACATTGACCTGGTGAGCTATTACACCTGAATAGACAAAACTTGATCTGAAGTAGAAGTGTAGAGGGCATTCTCCCAAGGACAAAATATTTTCATTAGCCTTAAAACTGGACTTGGAAGAGAAAAGTAGGAGTGGCACTGAAGGGACAGGGCAAGAAGCAAGGTTTGCTAAGCAAGACACCTTCTTGATGGGGCAATCCACCTCCTGCAATGGAGCAATAACAGAATTTCCAGCAAGCTTGTGTAACTGTGCTGATACTGTCTTATGTGTAAAAAACAGTACAGTGCTTGTGGCAAGTAGTGTCAATGTTAATTAGTGTAACTATTTAGCCTGGATGCAGAATTGTTTCTAATTACTCTTAATGACTCAAGAGAAAAGCAAAGGTTTCATGTGGATTTCCGCGCCTTATTTTTTTTAAGAATGCAAAGCCCTGAATGACCAGTAGAAAAAATTTTGTCACAAATACTTGTAAAAATTCAAAAGCAAATTTCAACTCTACTACATTTTTTAAAAGAGTTGATTAGGAAATTAAAAATTTTGTTCAAGATTTTTATTAAAATTAATTCACTGTGGATTTCAGCATAGCAATCTGCTGCTCAATAATTTGTTATTTTTACTTTCTTAATTAGAGGCATTTTCAGAGCAAAGGACACATGATTGTGGTAAAATAAACTAAAACTCTAGATCTGGCTGTATGTGGTGTACATATTTGTGTATGTAGTTTGTAGTTTAGGATATTTATCTTTTCATGAATGTGACTTATTCTGATATTAACTTTTCCTTTAGAGACCAATTTTTGCACAAGTCCTAAGCAAATAGGGCCTTTTTAAATCATTGCTTCTCTCTGTAATATTCTGCTTTCAATTTAGTAAAATCCCTGTGTGCCTTCAGAAGGCTGAAGATGAAGTAACTCTAGTCTTAAAAGAGAATTTTTTTTCTGGTATTAGTGGAACCGTGTTATATGTTTCCAGGCACACTGATAATAAAATACACCTCCACATTGATTTCTTTAAAGTAGATATATGCGTTATGAGGGCGAATGGTCTTATTAATATTCATTAAAATCTAGATAGCTTTTTTTTTAATGTATCTATTTAGGAAATGAATAATTCATGCATATATAGGGAGCTCAGCGCTGTCACTTATAGCATAGAGTTTTGGTGATCTAAGAAGGTGTTCAAACTGAAGGACACTCTAAGATGTGCAAAGGATTTGAAACATTGAACACTTCTCAGCTTCCCAACATCAAGGGCATCTTTTTATGTGTTGACAATTTCACTGACTCATCACTCTTCTTAAAGCACACATTCTAAAGTATGTTTTAGTGGAATTGTGCCTGTAATTTACTTATACACACACACTTCACAAAACCTAAAATAGTTATGACTTGTTCAATGTATAAAAAGTGTGGGGGCCACTTGAAAGGCTTCTTATCCACCTATGTGGTGGTAATTGGTGAGAATGGTGGTTTTAGTACAAGATATGTATATATGCAAGTTACTGTCACAGAAGTAAATTTGCATAGTAGAAGACATTCCTACTGATTTTAATACTGCCTTAGGCTTTGTATGTCCCTTGCAGCTGGTCTTCATTCTTACTGTTTGGGAATCCCTAGTATTTAGTCTCCACTCTTAGAGCTCACTGTATATCTATTTACCTAATAAACTGGATGGGTAGTTATGTTCTCTTAGCTTTTTTTCAGATTTTTGTATCAATATGGGCCAAAATTGTAGTTAGTTTCTGGCTGTATAAGTAATAAGACTGATGCTTGCAGGAGTGATTACGATTAATTATATATGGTATAGAATTATGATTAATAACAATATTTATGAACAATTGTTTGTAGAGCCAAGGTGCAAAAAGCTGCTGATACTTTTATGACAAAGTTAAAAGTTATATCTAGTAATATATTAGCATTCAAGTACCTTACGTTGTTTGGAATAAATTGTGCCTACAGCTTTGAGGTCTTCTTTTACCTTTTGTCTTTTCTTATTAAAAACAACAATCTCAATATGGCTTCAGATGCCAAAGTGAAGAGTTCAATATAAAATATATACACTTGCTTCTTTCTGTACTTATAGTAAGCAAGAATATAGTCTTGCAGGGCAACAAAAAGGCCATATCAAGAATACCTAAAGGCATGTAATAGTCCTTGTACACAAAGTTACATAGCAGCTCAAAAAGATCTGTGACGCTTTCTTTCTCAGCCATGTATACATCTCCGGTATCATTTCTCTTGATGTGCCTCCAGGACATGTCTCTGCTTCTTATTAGCTCAAACCCAAGACTTCATTTAAAATGAAATATTCCCATTCTCCTCCTTAGAGGACATAAAAAATAGATCACAGACAGAATTGTTGAATTTTTTAGAGTGTAGCTAAAACCTGTGAGATTGAAGGAAGGGAAGTCTTGTGGCCTGTACCCACAAACATCTTTATTATCATTTGGATAAGGAAACTTAAACTTCATTACAAAACTTTGAAAATTATTTTGAAGTAGTGTTTGACATGGTTAAAAATGAAGATGTCAAGAAATATGGAGACTTAAAATGGCAAACCCAAAAAGTAAGCAAAAATGTGCCTTTCCAGTTTACATTGTTCAGAAAGCAAATTGTCCATGAAGGTTCAGGTTTGATACTTTTTCTGGTTTTCCATTTTTTTTGTTTCTTTCTTACTCAAACAGTACTTCTTATGATAGCTCATGTAAAGAAACAAAGTTTCATCCACTCATATCATAAAGAATATTAGGAAACATCTATGCCACATGGATATATCTATACTATTTAGTCATCATGGTTTGATCATACATACAATCATAGCAGAAAAAGTTCTTCTACAGTTTTACCTTTGAGAGTTCTGTGAAAATACCCAGATTTCAAATGTTTATAGTGTAGTCGTGCCTTGAGAAATAAACGAGTGAAAGACTAATGGTCATGCTTAAGTAAATAAAACAAGAAAAGCAGGTTCATAATAGAATAGAACTCATTTCATGTCCATAAAACAAGAAAAAAGATAGATTTCCTTTCTTTAATTTGGATGAAAGAAGAGAAAGAAAGGAAAAGGAGCACTCCCAAACACCTGCAACATCCTTGAACTCATGGTTTCTACAAAAAGATTGATTGGCCAAAAGATTGATTGATTGTTTTCTTATCTATCCTTTCATTCCTCTTAAAACAGCCTCCTGATGCTGTGCTATGCATTGAAAAGCCCTTTCATAGTGGACTCAGAATCCCTTCAGCTGTCCTTACACAGATTATCATCTCTATGTTATGGTCCAATGATTTTTTTTTTTCACAAGAGTATCCTGTTATTTATTTCATTCTAGTCTCTTCAGAAGACCAGGTATGGACTCTCACATGGAGCTCCCATGCTGTTTAATATCTTCATCAATGATATAGACAGCAATTCTGCAGATGACACCAAGCTGAATGGTGCAGTTCTCACACCAGAAGGATGGGATGTCATCCAGAGGAACTTGACAAGCTGGAGAAGGTTCAACAAGGCCAAGTGCAACGTCCTACACCTGGATCAGGACAATCCGCTGTTTCAATACAGAATGGGGGATGACGTGACTGAGAGTAGTCCTGCACAGAAGGACTTGGGAGTGATGATTGATATGAAGCTTGGCATGAGCCAGGTATCCTGGGCTGCATCAAAAGAAGCATAGCCAGCAGATCGAGGGAGGTGATTCTCTACCCCTGCTCTGCTCTCGTGAGACCCTACCTGCAGTACTGTGTCCAATTCTGGAATCCACAACATAAGAAAGATGCAAAACTGTTGGAACAGGTGGGCTACAAAGATGATCAGATGGCCGGAGTGCCTCTCATACGAGGACAGGCTGACGGTGTTGGGGTTATTCAGCTTGAAGAAGAGAAGGTTCCAAGAAGACCTTATAGTAACCTTCCAGTACCTGGAAGGGGAGTACAAGAAAGTCCCTGGAGAGAGACTTTTTACAAAAGCATGTGGTGATAGGGCTAGGAGGAATGGCTTTAAATTGGAGATGGGAAGATTTAGACTAGACATTAGGAGGAAATTCTTCACAATGAGGGGAGCGAGACACTGAAACAGGTTACCTAGGGAAGTTGTGGACTCTCCATCACTGGAAGTGTTCAAGACGAGGTTGGATGAGGCCTTCAGCAGCCTGAACAAATGGGATGTGACCCTGCCCATGGCAGGAGGGTTGGTACTAAGTGATCTTTAAGGTCCCTTCCAATTCAAACTTTTATATAATTCTACGATTCTATGATTCCATGACAAGGCTCAGAAACTGAATGATAAATCATAAAATGAAATTTCTCCAGTGCAGCTGAACTCCATGATGATTTCCAGGAATATCGGTGTTTCCTAAATGAAGAAAATAAAGTAGAAAAGATGTAAAATCATAAGACGTTTGACAAAAATTAATGTGACAGTTCAGCCACAATACAAAAAGAAACCACACAGCAGAAGGCAGCCTACCCCTAAAAAAATTACATTAATTTCCCTGTGGAATATTTGTAGAAACTATTGCAATAATAATGCAATGTCAAATCATCCAGGGGGAATTTCAATTCCAACTCAAATGGAAAGTTTTGTCAGATCATTAAAGGTTTTCAAAGAGAAATCTGATCTCTGTGTTACCATGTTACACAGTGCTACCGAAAGTAAGCTAGGTAGGCAAGCCAGAGAAGTACTATAGAGAAAAACATCTTCTGATAGCCTCATCAACAGTGCCTAATTGGTCATATGAGACAGTAGAAAAGTGTTTGTTTCATTGTTGCTAATTGCCTTATTTCATAGACATTCTGAGGAGTTTTTTCCTCCTCCTATATTCATTTTGCTATAATACGTGTATGAGGAGGATCCTAATAGCTGTGTAAACAGAAATGTTTAAATCTACAGGGGTTCTTGTGACAAAGCTGGATGGTCAGTACATTTCATTGTCATTTTGTAGGTTTTGATGTCTAATGTTCAGAGGAGAAGTTTTCCTATAAGATGCCAGCCAACTGTGTAAAATAGTATGACACATATAGCAGCACATTATGACTACTGCACTTGTGCAGATTAATCCAGAATAATTTCTGCCCAAGTTTGGCCTGAGCAGTTGAAAAGAAAAAAGAATAAAAGATTGTTTTGTAGACCATGTTTCATTGCATCACAGAATGGTGAAGGTTGGAAGGGACCTCTGGAGGTCACCTAGTCCAATCTCTCTCTTAAAGCAGGTCCACCTAGAGCAGATTGCACAGGATCATGTCAAAGCAGGTTTTGAACATCTCCAGAAAAGAATATTCCACAACCTATCTGGGCAGCCTGTTCCACTGCTTCACCACACTCACAGCAAAGAAGTTTTTCCTCATGTTCAGATGAAACTTCCTCTGTTCCAGTCTGTGCCTCTGGCCTCTTGACATGTCACTGGGCGTCAGTGGAAAGAATCTGGTGCTACCCTCTTGACACTCACCCTTTAGATATCTATAAGCACTGATAAGATCCACTCTCAGTCTTCTCTTCTCTAGCCTAAACAGACCCGGGTTTCCCAGCCTGTCCTCATAAAAGAGATGCTCCAGTCCTCACACAGTCTTTGTGGTCCCACACTGGACTCTCTCCGGTAGTTCCTTGTCTTTCTTGAGCTGAGGAGCCCAGCACTGAGCTCATCCGGACAGGTCTCAATTCATCTCACTGTTCACTCATCTAACCCACACTTCCTAAGAGGATGTTATTTGAGACAGTGCCAAAAGCCTTGCTGAAGCTGAGGTAAACAACATCCATTGATCTCCCCTCATCTGCCTTGCCAATTATGCTGTCATGGAAAGCTATCAGATTGGTCAAGCTTGATTTCCCTATAGTGAATCGTGTTAATTACTCACAAATAATCTTCTTTTCCTCCATATGCTTAAAGATGACATCCAGAATGAGCTGTTCCATCATCTTTCTAGGGGGGGAGGTGAAGAGGGAGGTGAAGCTGACTGGTCTGTAGTTTCCTGGATCCTCAGCTCCAAGATCTCATGGTCACTGCAGTCAAGGTTGCCTCCAACTTTCATATCCTCAGCCAGAATTTCTTTGTTTCTTAGTACAAGGTCCAGCAACACATCTCTTCTTGTTGACTTCTCCATCACTGATGTCAAAAAATTATCTTCAATGCTCTGCAGGAATCTCTTGGACTGCGCATGCCGAGCTCTGTTGTCTTTCCGGCAAATATCAGGTTGATTGAAGCCCTCCATGAGAAACAGGGCTTGTGATCATGAGGCTACTTTCGGTTGTCTGCAGATGACCTCACCAACTCCCTCTTCCTGTTCAAATGGCCTCTGAACAGCAGGCACATTCAAACCCCACATTACGCTGTCCCTTAATTCTCACCCATAAGATTTTTTTCTCGTTCTTCGTCCACTCCTAGGTAGCACTTGATAGATTTCAGTTGGTGTCACACATAAAGAGCAGCCTCACCACATCACTTTCCTGGCCTGTCTTTCCTAGAAAGTGCATAGCTGTCCATGACAGCATTTCAGTCAGACGAGCTATCCCACCATGTCTCTGTAAGTGCAATGAGATCGTAGCCCTGCAACCACACACAGATCTCTAGTTCTTCCTGTTTATTCGCTGTGCTGTGTGCTTTACTGTACTGGAGTTTCAGAGAGGTAATTTCCTATATACATAGCCGGAGGCAGACAGGTTTCTTTGAAAAAAGTCCTAAATACTGACAGTCTCATTAGTTCTGACCCGTGGTCCAAACTATTGCTACTGAGGTCAGAACCGTTAGTGCGCAAGGACTATGAAACCTTTAGTTTCTTGTCTTGTCTTGCAAACTGAAAACAGAGAAAATGTATGCATTACCCTGAATACAAGGGAAACAGACATTTCTTCCTGACCCATTGTTAAAAACATAGTCTCATGCTTTCAGCTCACAGAGAGATTCCACAAAATTCAACAACCTTCTCTGCCTCTTACGTCTTGTAGAAGCAATTTGCATTCTGTCATGTTCTCTCACACATGGTGTTCAAAACAATTAAAAGAAAATTGCACCCATTTCGCTCAGTGTAGCAGGCTGAAAATTTCAAAGATAAGAAGTACTTCTCAGCATGAATAAACTGTGAAGTGCTTTTGAAAATAAGGTTTTTAATGATAATTGACATTAAAACTTTTATTTCCTAATACATTTCACAGTTTGTGCTTGTCGGGAAGTACATGTTTTCTTTGAAACTTTCTGCTTGCTACACTGAGTAGAAGTGATACATTTTCTAGAGAAATGAAAACTAGTGAACCTTTTTTTTATGTCTTAAGCAAAATTACCAAGATTCACAAGAAACTCTCCTAATATTCTCCCCATGCTTCATTTTCATATTCATCTACGTAGCTGTAAAACACAGAGAACAAGAGGCTTATATAGACTGCAGAGCATCTTCTTTCAAGTGTCTGAGACAGGAAAATAACTTCCTTGAGCTATAAATCTAACCTAGAGAGCTCAAATAAAAATGCTATTCTTTCTCCTTTCTTCAGCCAATAGTCCTCCTTTTTGTCAGACCTGTGATCTACAGAGTACGCCAACAACTGGGTAACTATAAAATGAATTGCAAACAAAAAAACCTTATGTGGCACATTTTGTGAATGAGAACTGATTGGTTTGGAGGGGAGCAGGAGGTTGACATCCAAAAGGGTCAGTTGTAAAAATAAACTGAGCTTCACAGGTAGGAACACTTTTAAGAAGTTAATGCCTTCTCTGCACAACCATCCTTGATAGTCCAAGTCAGATACAAAGTCCTGTCATCAACAAATATAAATATTTTTATAACACAAAAATAGATGGAGGAGGGATAGGCAATTCTTTTGTTTCTTGAGCAAAACACTCCATGATCTTAATAAATTAAGCAAATACTTTGGGCATGAGAACATGAAAACAGCCATTCCTATTTCTCAGTACGTTAAATGAGAATGTGGTAACAGACATTCCATTTCTTCAATAAGTTAAAGTACTCTTAACTTGAACAGGTGTTCATTTCTGAGAGGAAAGACCTGAAAGAAAATTAGTGGGTAAAATAAGCTGTGGGATATATGGATCTTGTGACAATAGAGAGCAAATTCTTCTGAAGATTATGAAAACTTTAAAAATGACCTTTTCAGAGTTGTGGAGGTCAATAGTTTTTATGCTCCGCAAGAGCAAAAATATCACTAAAACATGTTTTCCTGGTCAAAAAAGGTTAATACTTCTGCTTCCTCCTCCCTTTCCATCCTCTTATTACGTATTAACAAAAAGGAAAGTAAGGGAAAACCTATTATATTTTTATTCTGCACTTCTCTACACAGCTTCAGTTATAAGTAAGGATTGAATCCTGATTTCTTTGATGAACATAAGAGGTTTTTCTACTAGATTTTGATTTAACCCTAACTCTAGTTTTCTCATAGGTAGATGCCCTGCTTCTGTTATTCATATTCATATTACATTAATATTCATTCATGTTCATATTGTAACTCAGAGTTCTGAGATTCTTGGAGGCTTTCCCTCCTTTGTATAACACATTCAAAAAATTATTAGTGTTGTTCAATACTAAGAAATACTATTGACATCATAGTTGAGAAATATATTGTTTTTCGGCTTTTTCAGTGACTTTAAAGACTGAAAAGAGAAGCATACAACACATGTGGATAAGTAAACATTTTCCTATGACATGTCAGGAAAGTAATTATATTGTTCATCTATTTTGGATAGAAGAGGGGGAAAATTACTATTTTATTTCCTGTACATATGAATGTGTGACACAGATTTTAATTGAATGTATCCACAGCTAAAATATTTTTCCAAGAGGTAATTAAGTCCATTTTTCCAAGAGGTAAGTAAGTTCATTCCCCTGCCATGAACAGTGGTGACTATATCTAAGTAATTCCTGTTGATATCTTTCCAGTCTTTTCCTCAAATTTGAGTGACTGGAGTTTCAGGACTGTACTAGGCAATCTGTTTGCAAGTGTAAATATCTGCAACATTAGAAGTATTTTCTTGACTTCTGACCCAAATATCCTCGCTAAAGTTTAAAACTGTTACATCTTATTCTATCCCCATCCTCTTCAAAATTATTCTCATCCTCTTTAAAAGAAACTTTCACGTGTCTGAAGACTCATGGTTTCCCTTCATACTTCTTAAGATTAAATTGACCTTAATTCGTTAACTCTTTCCTCAAAGAAAACTTTTATGTTTTCTTTACTTTTCAACATTCTCCTCACTTTCCTGTATATAAGCTGAGGGGTCCTTGTCTGTTACATCCATTTGTTGCAGCATTTCCTTTTGTGCTTCAGCTTTTCTGATTTTTGTCCCTAAATATTTACATCATCTTTTCATATTTAGTCTGCACTGTAATTTAGCCTTGTTTCCCTGTGGCATGTATTTCATTAACGGATGCTATGTTACTGAAGATCTCACGGGTTGATTATTGGTTATGACTTATGTTTATATTCTCATATTAAGTTGTATATTAAACTCAAAGATGAGTCACAGTTTTGTACTTCATAATGTCTAGGTGATTTACTTACTTAATTAACTTTTAATACATCTTTGTCAGGTTTATTTATAAGTTAATTCAACTTTCCACATGACAAAATTTCTACTTGATTTTTCAAAATATTAAATGGAGACTGGATGAGGCTGCCAAAAAAAAAAAAAAACCAAAAACCAAAAAACAAGCCCAGTCCTTTTTCCTTTTTCTTCTTTTCATTTTTTTCCTTATTATTCACTCAGGGAAGAAAAATAAGAGTTTAACTGTGTAGATGGTGTCTGCCTAACTGTTTGAGTGAAGAGCAATCGTCAAGCGCATATTTTGTATTTCTAGTTTTACCACAGGAATAATTGTGGTGACAAAAAGAAGTGAATTCTGGAAAGACATCTGTGTAACAGTATGTAACAACTCTAAAAAATGTGGAATTCCAAATGTTACAGCCTGTGAAAAGCAGCCACTCCAATGAGCGCAACTTTGAATTTCTGCTTTGATTAGGATGTAGGCTGCACAGTCATCGAACAGTTTCCCATCAGTGTGAAGGTTGAACTTTTGGGGAGCACAGGCACCCCTGAAGGTTCCTAGTGAAATGCGACATAGTCTCATTGAGTGTCCTTGGGCCAAGCACTCAGGAAAGTGCTTTTCCTTTCCATTGCAAGGCAAGGAAGGGAAGATCGGCAGTGGCCTGTTAAACAACGGTTCTCAGTATTTCTATAGAGAAGGATGACACATTCAGAATACTCACCTGGTTTGACTTTTTAAGGAGAAGAGGAGAAAATTAAAAAGTGCTTAATTAAAACAATTTCCTTAATAAAAGTAGCTAAGGAACAAGTCAGTCCACAGGCAGGAGGCACACTGGCTGCAGGACAGTCATTGCATTGTGATTGGGATAATGCATTAATGAATCTGAGATCCTGTTTATCCCTGATTCCTCTAGCTTGCTAATTAACAAATCATACTTACAGAAGGTAAGGCAGGAGTCTGTAATGCTTTCTCCAATTAATGACATATTTATCTTCTTGATAACAATATTCAAACAAAAATATAATATGAACTCTCGCCATTGTCTGTCAGGTCTAAATATTCTTTGTGTGTTAATAAAAGTATTTAATTAAAATGTAAGTTCTGAATGACCAGTAAAATGGAAAAAGCAGTAACTTGGTAATTTGGTAATTTGGTAATTTTCATTTAGTGTTATTCTAATACTGCTTAAACACTGAGCATGAACTCAGGTGATTTCTTATGTATTTTGAAAACAGAGCTAAGAATTTTTTACCATTTTTGCATAAGGAAAATACTAATACATAGAATTATGTATAGAATATATGCATAGAATATTCTGTATTTTTGACTGTGAGTATTTAGTGTGATAGTGTATGTTTATAGGCCAACAAAAAATATAATGCTACAGAGAGCTGCAGGATGATGTAATGAGAAAATATCACACTTTAGAACACCACTAGGTAAGAGGAAGTCAGGAGTGCCACACCCAGGGTCCTAAACTGAAACAAGAAAAGGGACAGAGTTATGTTTCTTATGTTTCAGGAAGTGATCCAATGATGTGAGAGTGATGTATTTAACATATAAACAAAACATACCTGATACTATTTTATGGTGGAAATTTCTCCATAGGAGTTTAAAACTTACTCACTTTTCAATTCAAAAGGTATTTCCTGGAATCAAGAATTTCAATCTTGACTGGAGTTATAGAAAGTAGTTCAAAGACAGAAACATCATTCTTTCAGAAGACAATATTAACATTGTTTTTCAATCATGGAGTATTCCACTCATAAGTACACTGAAGCAGTTTACCAGCAAAAACTTGTTCAAGTTTCTCAGGATTTATCTTTTTCTTCTTAAGAAAAAATAGAAAATGTCAGACAGAAGTACCTAATAAATGCTTAAATTTAAGCATAATCCAAACCTCAGCACACAAAATACATTCAAAATTTGGTTTTCTGCTGCTCATACAAGTGCCCTATATTTCTATATTTTTTCAAATACCTAGTATTCTTTTTTTTTTTTGTAAAATCAAACTGCAGACAAAATCAAACCTAAATCACTGTAGCAAAGTTGGCTAAATAGTTCCACTGGTGGTTTTGCTGCTTCTGTGAAGAATCTTTCATCCCCTGGTATTTGCAAGAAGTCAGGTGTGATCAGAGGAATATTATTGTCTTCCTCACGGATATTTGATCTTGAGCTACTTTTAGTAAGAATAAGAAGGTGGTACAGAAGGCATTTTCAAAGTATGTATGTAGAGTAAGATGGTGAGGATTTCTCATGTCAGCTCATGAAAATGGTATATATAAAACAGTAGACAATCATAGTTCTTACCTAAATGAAAAATAAGTTACTGGAAAAGAAGAAAAGATTGTAAGGTGTACTCAAGAATTTATTGTGTTAAATCAATTTCAATAACATTTGAGATGTTATTAAAACCCATTTCCCTCTCTGGCAGATTGGTAGGAATGTCACTACGTATACACGCGCAACATGGAACCCCCTAGTCTATGGGCTTAAACACTTTGCCTGTTGAACGTTTGATCAGAGAGCCTCTCTAGCAGACTCGTTGTGGGATGGAATCATCGTGGAGATTTTACACCTGGACCATGAGACTAATGGCTCCCGTGGAAGCTAATCACTCTTGGGAGATGCTAGAACTCTTTCTCCGAGTAAATTATTTGGATTTCCCCACCTTCTATCCTACTGCTGTGCTCTTTGTGTTTGTGGAGACAGGCCTTTTAAAAGTCTGATACACCTTCTTCAATGACCATCACCAGCAGGTTAAGGTATTATTTGTGTTCCCCACTGCCATTGCTTTTCAGTGCTTGTGTGTTTGTGTTCACTAGAGTCTTTTGCATGTAACTTAACAACAGCCTGTACTCAAAAAACAACTTTTGGAATCAAATCCAGTAATCTTTATGTATACAAAATTGTTACATCAAGTTTGTAGAGTATTTTTATTGGCATACTCCAACAATACAAATGATTTTGCTCTTGATTTATTCTTGAAAAAAGGGAAGGTAAAAATTTTGCTATTATATTTTATTGTTGTTGTTCTCATTTATGAAGGAAAACTAGTCAGTCAGCATATATTTGCTTATAGATACTCATACAGAAGTGGAATACATGAGTGTTATTTTGTTATTTTGCTGGAGATTTTTGCTGTCTTCCATCTATAATCAGAAACCAGTTGTGTTAGCTACACTAATCTTTGCAGGTTATGATACTACACAGAACTTGGACTGGAAATAATTTTAAGAACTTCTGAATATGGACATTATTTTTATCCATTCTGAAGTGCAGCTTGTATCGAACAATCATTAGTAACCAAGATATAAAGCCTGAAAAGCAGGATACCAAGGGAGATGGCATAATATTGTACAAAAGTAGTAAAAGATTGGGACAAAAATACAAGTAATTTTGTAATCATATTTAGTTCTGTCTCTATCATTACACGTAAACGTCAAGATGGTGTGCATTGTTCACCAGGAATTGCTTAAAGTATCCATGCTCTAGCAACAAATAAATAGTTTATTTTTTATACCCACATAGGATCATCAAAGTTCAGATGAATTATCAAAAGAAATTGGCTGGTGCACAATTCACGCTTTTTACTGACCTGTTATTTCTCTTCATGCTTACTGGATGCACACAGACATGAATCAAAACACAAATAAGATGTTTTTCTCTCTACCTGGACACAGACTGCCCCTACAGCTTATTTTATTCTTTCTCAGTATAAAATGATTGATTGATTGCTCACAGCTTGCATGACTCCCTGCTGCCCTAGATCCATCTCCACTCTTCACACTCCATACAGTTCTTGCATCATTGACTTTCTGCCAGCCATTTTGCTGCCAGTGCATGAGCTGACATTTAATGATCTTTAGACGCAGTAATGTCACATTTATCACTCTTTATCGGTTGTGACAGACCTAAATTCACATGCAAACATGAAATGCAGACTGAATCCTATCCAAACAATGATATGCTTTTGAGTGGCATTCGTCAATGCCTGTTGAAAAAGAAGTGAAAAATGACCTGTTTATTATTATTTTATAACTTCAAATAATATTTTTTTTAGATCCACTCTAAAATATTCTTCCTTGTTGTTTTCAGGGAAACCTCATTCAGTTTCCAAAATCATATTACTTGTATGTTTGAATGTTACTGGATTTTTAGTATTACCAGATTTTATGTTTTCAAATTAGTCCAATCCCAAGCTTTACATGAAAAATCCCAGGAGCACATTGATCTCTATGATTATTCTATCTTCAGCTACTACACAAAGAACAGTTTCTCCCTTCTGAATTTCAGAGCCACGATCCTGACACAGCTACTTTTATTGCAAGTGCCAAAGAATAAGACAGATTTAATCTGATTTTGTTCTTCTTCCTCCCTTGCTAACACCTAAAATTTTCCAGATGGAAATGCTTGCCCAGAGGACATTAATCTTTCTTTGCATACGGTCCAGATCAGTGCTCTTTACTAACACACCTTTAGTAGCCGGGCACCACTTCCTAGTTACTACCATGCTCTTCAAGGAATAGATGCAGATTTCATGACTTCGGATATGACAATAAGTATCTATTTTTGTTGTTCAGCAAGTAGAGGACAGATAAGAGAATTAAGTCACAGAGAAAAAAAAACATTTACTTACTTGGCTTAAATGTCTGTTTTCTCTTACCCTAGAGAAGGTCAGACATTGAAAATGTCTAAAGAAAGTGCAATGATTAAGGGGTCACAACTTATGCAACCAGCAGCCTTGCTATATCTCTTAGCATCTATGATGGCTTTGTGATACTGTACATCAGTATAGCATTATGCTGATGTTATACAGAGTTGTATGGCTGAAATTAGACCTTACCAAGACTGATTTTCTGATTTTGAAATCCTGATGCCCAGAACAATTTTAAAAATTGACCTCAGATATTTCCATCTTTTTTCCATCTGCAGTGACACTAGTGTGCTGTAGGACCACAGAAAAACAAAGGACCCCAAATAATGTCACCAAGGACATTTAGTCAGGTAGGTCAAGCTTACATGTTTTCAGAAAGGTAACAGGGTCTTCTTTTCAGTACTTTCGAAGAAAAATATATCTGTAATGTAGAATCCACTAAAAAGATATTTATAGAAAAAAACCACTTTTATCAAGAGTAAGCAAAGTCCAATTCTAAAAATATTTCTGTAATCTCTGCTCTGACAGCCTGGATAGTTTCAGATTTTACATATTCTGTTCTGAGTGAAACATGATAACTGACTTAAACTTAACTTCAGATAACATTCTAACACTAGAATCATGACACTTGATTCTAGTGACTTTTTTCTCCTAATGACTAAAACATTAAAGAATTCTTCTTCAAAATGGGTGGGTTTTTTACCCCTGTGACCCTTTAATATATCTCAGTATGATCCTTGAGGAAAGATGTTGGTTCAAAATGATGTTTTTGAAGTTGTTCATGAAACTATGAGATGTTCCACTCTGTTCAAACAAGTTTCCTACATCTCCTATCCTTGATGCTTTTAGCCCTATGACGTGGAAAAAACAGGCCAAATCCAACCAAACCAAACCAAATCAAATCAAAAACCCAAACCAACCAATCAACACAAGAAATCCCTGACCCACAAAACCACAAAACAAAGCAAAATCCAAACACAAACAAAGCATTACAACCAAGCCTGAATAGTTATTCTCCCTATGAAAGGATATGTTTATTGTTATATCAGAATATATAAATATATATATATATTATATTTTAAACCATAAGTGCTAGAAGTCACTAGTGACAACCCTGTGTGAACCCCTGCAAGTTAGTGGACTGTGATTTGGAGGGATAGATGACTACTATGAGAACGTACTCAGGTTCACGCTGATCTACACTGAGGCATCCTCTAAAGGTCTAACTTCTTACTTTCCCCTTTCTCTCAGAGTATGACATCTTTTTATAAAAAACACACTTTATTTTGGAAATACAATACATTGATCCACTGACTTAAACACTAGAACTGTTATTTCATTATACAGAACTGTTCTAAAAAGCGATTACATATATTTTATGCTGTGGTAGTATTCTGTGTCTGAGGCAATTTATGGTTATTTAGTAAGCTTTAAAACATGTTTCTGTTCATTTTCAAGGGCCACCCAATATATTGTTTGCCAGCTGGATTAAATCTTGTTGATTTTAACTGAAGTGTGTAGAAAATTAATGTGCATGAAGAAATAGACTTAAAGTCACAACATATTTTTCCTACAAAGACGATTAAAATCTTCCCTTAATGATATTACTTGTTGTAAGACAACAAACTCGTAATAGGCTTTCTATTGAGAACTTAAGATAACCTTAAGAAATTATGTACAATTTCTGACCTCTAACATGCCAACCTCATTGATGATTTCATGTGTATTTTGGCTGATTTTTTTCCCCTCACATTTATTATCCCTTAGGCAATAACCCTTTACCATTCTTACATATGCCAGATGTCTAAAGCCTCTCTACTGGATGTAAACATTTTCTGAAGACAAAAATCAACAGCTCATTACCATACTGTGAACTTCAGTTAAAAGTGAAGTCTTAAAGTCAGTACAAAGATGACTATATTCTACTTCCTTCTGGAGAATCAATGTGCATAAACTCTTTCTATTTCATTTAATTTTGCATATTAGAAGCAACTTACCTTTGCTTATGTGAACCCTCAAACTTACACTAAATTAATATTTTTAAATACAATGGTGTTGAAGTGTTGAGGAATTAATATTTTAGTAAAAAAGAAAAGATTGATATTAAGAATTATCTGTATATACATCTATATACAGCTATACAAATGGAAACATATATAGTGTGCATACTTACATGAAGATATATAAACATATACATAACTATGTAAATATATAACTGAGAAAAACATTTGTAAACTATTCTGCTACAACGTATTACGGCTACATATGTAACTTATGTATATATACATTTGCATTCACAAGTACTCACACCATCTCTAAAATTTGTTTCAGCTGGATAATGTGATGAACACTTAAAGGGATGTACATAATGGTTTAAACTCCCTAATGCCTTTGGTCACAATCTCAGAAGAGAGGGAAAAAAAATCTTTATCTCTCTGTTTGATGTCTCTGCTTACAATAAGAGACAGGCCTCCAAGATGGCACAGTGAAGTTTTGTCTGTCAACTGCACATGTTCTTTTGATCATTTAAGCCTGTATTTTCAGGAGTTTCATTAATTCTGACTGCCAAACTCAAAGCCTGATGTGAAAAATTGTTCAGCCCTCAGCACCCATTTTCACTTTAAGCCAAAGTGCTTCTCAAAATTCTGCCTGCATGGTCTTAGTTTCAGCATTTGCCAGTCAAAGCTTGGACACAGAGTAGAAAATGTGAATGTTCAGAGAAAATGTGAATGGCCATCCAGAACTCACAAGAAGAAAATATAAAAATAAAAAAAAAAAAAGTTGATGCTTACATCAAAGAACTCAAAGATATCTCAGTCTTCAATATTTTCCTTTTGACATCTTATGACATGTTATGTGCAACATCAGTAAATGAACTATTGTATTAATGAGTTAACATTAAGAAGAGAGTGTTCTGACATCTGGTAAGGACTGTTCCTGTAAAGGTGCAATGACAGGGCCCAGTAAAGCATTCTAAGGCAGAAAAGATTTTGGTTCTCCTTCTGCTGTGGTTTTCTTAACTTTTAGAATTCATTAACAGCTAAGCTTTTTATTTAGTAATAGTTCAAAGCTTGCTTTTTAATGTCAGTATCCCTCATGTAATTAAGTTAAAATAGCAGATTGGCAATGTCTAGTTTGGGCACTGTTCATATTTCATCACTTCTGTGCTGCTGTGATGCTTTCTTGGAATCACAGTGCTAAAGCTAGATGACTGAACAACTAGTGAATAACGAAAAAAATAAAAGTTATGCGGTTGGTGCCTGGCAGAATTCGGAATTACCTGCAGGGTGGTTACTACTAAAAGCTAACTAATGTGGTAATAATTAAGCATCTGAGAAAGGGTCTTAAGGTTGAAGAATAAAAGTGTCATGCCTACTAGCTCACAGTTTTATTGGTTTTCCAAATGTTTTTTTTCCTTAAAGCTGGGTTTCATGACATCTAATTTTTCTCACTCTCTGCCTGCTCGTCTTTGTTCTCATATTACTTGTGTCAACTACTTCTGCAGCGAAGAACAATGACTAAACTACTTGAAAATGGAATAGATCACTGAATACTAACACCTGTTGTGACAAAAAAAAAGATATAATTTTTCATTTATTGCTATGAAGAGTTAAAAGCAAGTTTATCTTTTATGTTATTATTTTATTTGGTTGCTTTTTTTTACCAGTTCTTTATATACAAACTTTATTCTGACCATTACAACACAAGAAAAAAAAAAAAAGAGAGACTGTGCCTGTAACTCTTTTTATTTAACAAATTAAAAAAATGACTTTGATCACCTTCAAAACAGTTCTTCTGAGTTGGCTCACAGCTGCATATGATGCTGCCAATACGCAAAGAAATTCCGCAGATCATTTCATGAAAGGATTTCCCGAAGAAATCTCCATTGTTTTTGCTTTCACATCTTCTACTGGCAGAAGATCAGTTCCTCTGAGCACCGACTTGAACTTTGGGAAGAGGTAGAAATCACAGGGAGCCAGGCTTGGTGAACAGGGTGAGTACTCAAGCACAATGATGTTGTTATAAACTAAAAATTGCTTCACTGCCAAAGTGTTACGGGCTGGAATGTTGTTTCTCTGTTAACTTGCTGTTTACTCTTGCACACTGACATTTTCCAACCAAGAGTAAGAAAAAGTCTATATTTGAACGTGTCCACTCATACTGAGTGAAGTGATCAAGCTGAGCCTTATCTCTCTGTGACTGGTTAGAACATGTTCCATAACCATCTTGTGTCTCCCCTTCCACTCTAGTTTCCCAGGCTATAGTGTTAGTTTTGGTTTATTTTCTGTCAGACCTCATGTATCAGTCTTGAGTACAGACATGGGAGTCTTTGCTTTATGCTTGAAGCTCTCCTTAGGGAAAGTGCCCTATAGGAGGCACACTTTCTGTTTGCAGGATCTGACTATAATGTGTATCCCTACCTGAAGTATAGAGCAGCTGCTTTGTTCCATTACACTGAAGACAGAGCACAGATGAGTACACGTAGCAGATCCAGCAGCTCCCCTGTGCAGGGGCTTCAGAAGACGTAAGAGCTTCTCCCACAGGAGAAATATCTGTGGTTCTGCCATTCAAAAGCATAAAACACTGGCAGCAGGGAAACACCAGGAATGAGCTACTTATGAGAGCAGACTTGACAGATCTGCAGCTATGCCCAGCAAGGAGGAAAAGGAACCTTGAGATGAACTGCAGTGAGGAGGAAAGGCTTGCTAATTACTCCTGCTGGAGAGGAGAGAGACCAAAAATCTCAGAAATCTGCTGGTCTGATGAGAAGAGTGACTGAAGTTGCTGTGTGTATGATACCAGGCGGGGAGGGTAGTGATCTTGCCAACCTGCATCACTGTATCAACTACATAACTTATTATTTCACTCACACAGTTAATGCATGAAACTCAATCAGTGCCTACACATTTAAAAGCAAAGAAAATGTAACTGGTCAGGATAGTTTTCAACACAAGAATTCATCACAGGTCACTCTAGTTTTAGCTTCTGTTTCCTCTTTCTCTCAGAGATATTGTATGTAGGCAGCTATAAGCCTTACTTTTTTTTTTTTTTTTTAGCTGTAGGAGACATTTCTGCAACATTTCATAAGGCTATACTTTCTGTGGGAAAAACAAATCATTTACATATTCAAACCTTTAAAATGTCATCTCTTCCATACAGCACATCTAATCAATGTCACCTGCAGAACAGGACACTCAAGGCTCCTGTAAGGGCCAAACTCTATTTGCCTGCTGGACAATTCAAGTAATGCCCTTTATGACAGTATTGAACAAGATTCACAACGCAGTTGCTTTGGTAATTATGAGACAACTTCAGTAAAGAAGTGCAGATAGATCACAGATTGTAAAGTGACAACGACAATTAAGCTGGAACAAACATTAATCTCTAAGGTGCTTCAGTTCCTGCCACTCTAAATGAAGTTCCTTACTCAAAGTAAAATAAAACATAACCCACTCCTCTGAGCACAGATCATTGTGCTCTCTGTTGTTTTGAAATGTAGATGGTCACTTTTTCATTCACATGATTTTGTGGAGAATGAAAGAGGCATATAGGATTTGTTTAAACGTCCTTGTCATTCATGGCTTATAGCAAACATTATCAATACAGGGAACAAGGAAAAGGAATCACTGTGAGGTCAAAAGCAAACCATGAAGCATGAAAAAAAAAGAAAAAAGAAAAGAGAATGGGAGGAGGAATAGGCAAAAAACCCTGTAGTAAGAGGGTAGGAGATCACTGAGCTAGACAATAGGATCAAGGAAAATTATGAAGCAGAGACATTCAGGTTGTGAGAGATTCGTGAAGAGTAGCTCAGGAGTATGAGAATGAATGAAAAAGTGTAAAAATATGCAACAACAAAAAAGAAGATAGCTTTCTGATTTCAGAATATCTTTACTTCTGAAATATTTAGTACAAATTATTCCATGGGGCTTTCTCTTCATTCATGAGTCATTTACTAATCCTTATGCAGCACAAACCCATATGATGTGGTCAAAACACAGGGAAAGGTAGGACATCTTTCTGGAAAAGACCTTTTATGACCACAAGTTTTTCATCTAAATATATTGATATTAATCAATAATGAATTACTTTTACACTGGCATTGATTTTAGTAAGTTAGTTATACTGCCAATGACTCCAGGAGAGGTATGTTCAGAAACAAGTTTTAGCAACTACTCATGTTCTGGAGTTCTGTGACACCAGAAATTCACCAGCTTTTTTTAAGCATGTGTCTGGTCTTAATAATCTAACTAGTGGTATTTTTTAAAGCATATGAACACTTAATTTCTGTAGATTTCTAATGACTGCAATACCATATAATCATAGAATAGTTTGGGGATGATTAAAGGTCTACTAGTCCAATTCTCCTGCAATAGGAACATCTGCAACTAGATCAGATGGCTCAGACCCCAGTCCAGCCAAACCTTGAATGTTTCTAGGGACGAGTCTTCTACTAGGTCTCCGGACCTGTTCCAGTGCTTCACCACTTTCAATGTAAAAAAATTCTTTGTTTTATCAAGTCTAAGTCTTCCCTCTTTTAGTTTAAAACCATTACCCCCTGTACTATAAGAACAGGTCCTGCATATTTTTCTTAAAAGCCCCCTTAAAGTATTGCAAGGTCACAATATGGTGTCCTGGGAGCCTTCTCTTCTCCAGGCTGAACAACTCTCTCAGCCTTTACAGTTACAGGAAAGTGTTACATTTTTATCTTTTGTTATTTGTAGTTAGGAAACCAATTAGGGTAAAATAAGAATATTTTCTTAAGGTAAAAGTAATGTGTCCAAGACTAATAAAACTCACATAATAAAACATCCATACAGGGTAAAGAGAAATTCATGGGTAAGATGATATGTTTACATCCCCAAAGTGCCATTTAACATCAGAAAGCTTAAAAAATATATATATTTTCATGGTTCTGGGACTAGATGAGTAAAATTAAAACAATCTTGGACACACACCAGAATTTAAATTGCAATGTGTTTCATGTTTCCTCCTTTTTCTGTCTCCCTCCCTGCCAAAGCTTGCAGTTCCATTATTATGGCAATCAAACTGTCATGTTCTTACATCATATATTATCACCAAGAAAACTAATTTCAGAATCTCAACATGTTTGCAACTCTCTGGAGATAGTTTTGGCTGATAGAGATGAATGGATTGCAGAAACACAGTCATTCAATGCTCTAGGAACCCTTAGACCTAAGGAAAAAATAAAATCTTGGTTAATGTTCAGACTAGTTCCCTATGCATCAAGTCTTTTTAGGTAGGTGAAACAATGCTGGGTTTCCCCTTGCTGCTTCTCACTCCACTTAAATGAGGTGACATCCTACTGCAGGTCTTATCTAGATATTATAAAGGTTCAATGAGACTTAAGGACTCAAAGAAAGTTAAATCAACTCTAATTATTTTGTCAATACCTCGGTTGCGTTTATATTTTATTTCACTTCAATGCATGTAATGAATGCAATCAAATCCGAGCATGACTTCATACAAATATACGGCTTTATACAAATATTTCATTCAGAAAGCTGAGGACATTTATGTAGTATCTGCAGGATGTGGTAGCCAGTTCTTGGAGCTAAATTTCTGATCCATGTACAAGAAGTTTAAACACAAGTTTGATCCCTTAGAAATGAAACAAAGCCACATCCCACTTTTTTTTAATGTTAGGTATATAAGGAGCTATAACCTTGTATATAGTACACCTCAGCACCTTGTATGACCTTTACATATTTCACATTGTGCCTCTTTCCTGAAAAGGAAGAGATTTCAAGGTATTTATGAAGAATTTATTAATTGTCAATAAAACCCATGGAAATAAAGCACTTAAATGCACTGAAATCACTAATTATCTTTCTTATAGAATAATAGAATCATAGAACAGTTTGGGTTGGAAGGGACCTTAAAGATCATCTAGTTCCAACTCCCCTGCCATGGTCAAGGACATCTTCCACTAGATCAGGCTGCCCAAGGCCCCATCCAACCTGCTGTTGAACACCTCCAGGAATGGGGCATCCACCACTTCCATGGGCAACTTATTACAGTGCCTCATCACTCTCATTGTGAAGAAATTCTTCCTTATGTATAGTCTAAATTTGCCCTTTCCATTTTATGCCCATTGCCCCTAGTACTATCACTATAAGCCTTTGTAAACAGTCCCTCCCCAGCTTTATGTGCTCCCTGCACATACTAGAAAGTCACTATAAGGTGTCCTAAGAGCCTTCTCTTCTCCAGGCTGAACAACCCCAAGTCTCTCAGCCTGTCCTCATATGGGAGGTACTCCAGCCCTCTGGTCATCTTTGTAGCCATCCTCTGGACCTGTTCCAACATCTCCATATCCTTCTTATGTTGAGGATTCCAGAAATGGACTCAATATCCAGATGAGGTCTCTCAAGAGCAGAATAGAGGGGCACAATCACCTCCCTTGACCTGCTGGCCACACCTTTTTTGATACCGCCCAGGATACGGTTGGTCTTCTGGGCTGTAAATGCACGTTGCCAGCTCGTGTCGAGCTTTTCATCAACCAGCACCCCCAAGTCCTTCTCTACAGGGCTGCTCTCAATCACATCATCCCCTATCCAGTATTGAAATTGAGGATTGCCCCGAACCAAGTGCAGGACCTGGCACCTGGCCTTGTTGAACATCATGAGGTTCGCACAGGCCCACTTCTCCAGCTTGTCCTGGTCCCTCTGGATGACATCCCATCCTTCTGGTGTGGCAATTGCATCACTCAGTTTAGTGTCATCTGCCAGCTTGCCGAGGTTGCACTCAATATCACTGTCTATATCATTGATGAAGATATAAAACAATACCAATCCCAGTACCAACCCCTGGAGGACACTACTTGTCATGGATCTCCCTCTGGACTTTGAGCCATTGACCACTACTCTCTGAATAAGTCCATCCAACCAGTTTCTTATTCACTGAACCATCCACCCAGGAAATCCCTCTCTCTCCAGTTTAGAGAAAAAGATGTTGTGGGGCAATTATTTTTCCTCTAAAGAATTACAGAACTAAAATATACAAAAGTGTTTTTTTCTTTTGCCTAGAGCAGTATTTCTTTACCAAAAAGGTATGCTAAAAGGCATGAGATTGTGTTATTTCCTTCCAAGTCTGGGGACAAAAATCTCTAAATAGAATATTTATATACATTTTTTTTCTAATTGCAAGCTTTCTTTCTAAGTGATATTTTTATTTCTGATTAAGTACATTATGCCATCCCCAGGGACAATTTATCTACTAAGTGTTTCCGCATTAACCATTAAGGCTTTGAGTTGTATTTTCAGATATACCTATTTAAATATCCATATAGCAAGATAGAATTGTTTTCATGTGTTTTGAAGTCAGGCCAGCTGAAAGATGAAGAGGAAAGCTACACTGTATTTAAATAAAGTATAGAAAGTAACCCACTACAGTAACTGAAAATAATTAAACACAAAAATGAAAACTCATCACTTCCTGCTGTTCTTAGCATTTAAGGGAAATTAATTCCTTGTCTTGAATGAGCTCTTCAAGAAATTCTAAGAAAACATTTAATTTGATAGGCATTTTTGTCTCCAGTTCTCTAAAGATGAAACTGAGAAATGGAAGATGTAAATCTAAACTATTTTTTTTTAATCTTAGTATTTTATATTTCGTTGGTGTAAATCAAGATAACTGCCCTGCTCCTGTAATGAATATTGGTATTGGTATTGATATTTTAATGATATTGATATTGAACAGCCAGGGCTGCAAGAAGTTGGGTTTTCTTCTCACTTTTCTCTCTGTTTTGAAGTGTTTTGAAGCAGACTTTTTAAAGTTTTAGCACATTCAGCGGGAGTCAAAAGGGTTCAGTGTAAGGTACAAGAGGTCCTCCTGCACAGAGCCATTTTCTTAATGAGAAAATTAGATTGTAAGAAAAGTAAATATGTAATTTAATTAATTGTTATTTTCTTGCTCATCACACCAAACAGAGAAAGCATGTGAAGATTTCATTATCTAAAATAGTGATTCTGCAAATGCTTGACTTTAAAGAGTATCTTCATTCATGGAAGTGCGCCACAGAGGCAGTTACTAAGTACACCTATAAAGTTATTATTATAAATCGTTTGTAGGATCAAGATCAGCACTAAGTGAGCAGAAAAAAATTGCCAGTTGAGTTATTATTTTTATTTCTGTAGTCCTCCAGTAACAATTTATATGAGCTGGAATATACCAGGGAGTGGAGATTGAATAGCAGAAAGCTGTGGCTGTAGGTATATATTTATTATTTCATAAAGATTCTTGATTTTGCTAGGCATGGAGGTCCCTTTCAGTATACTCAGTGTCATTGACAGAAATGGGATGGTGGCCATCCCTTTTAAAAAAATATTGTATATAACAGCAAAAACTTCAGGTTTAGTTTATTGTCTTTTTGTTTAATACATGTTCACCTTGGTTTAACACTGTCATTTGACAGATGGATTTTGTCTCTGAGACTGTTTTCCCACTTAAACTGCCATTCAGAGCATGCATTTCATAAGCACTCTAAACAGTCTCTACTATGTTTGCAATCATTAGCATCCACGCTTACTACAGAATTTACTAACCCCTTTCACATTTTGTGCGTTATGACCATACCTCCTCTGTGTGCACGTATGTCTATCTGTATATGCATGTGTGTACATGCACACATATGAGTTTCCTATATGTGAATATATATGTGCATGCTCTGTACTGGCTTTCAGAAGGCAATAAAGAAGGAGAAACTAACTCTTTAAGAACTCCTTTAAGGACTCCTCAAAACAATGTAACTGGAGCCAAATTATCTATAACAAAAATCCTCTTCTAATATTGGAATGTTTTCATTTTTGTATTTTTAATTCACTGGTTGTTACGTTAACACTCATCATACTTAGCTGTTTCAGTAACCTTTCATTGCTCTCTGACATTTGGTCATCACCATCTCTAAATACCCTTGATGGAAATAAAAAATACTCCCAAGTTGTGATGAGCGAAAGCAGACCAGGAGCGTTGGGAGTGTTCATTAGAGCTTGGCGTTGTTTGCCTTGAAGATCTTGGAGGTTGGTAATGAAGGAGCCAGCTAGCAGAAGTTTACTGATAAGTGGGCATTGGAATGCAGAAAGCTGGAAAACAACCAGAAGAGACTGTGCTTGTACACAGTTCAAGGAAAAAAACTTTTTTTCATCCTGAGGGAGACTTCTTACTTCATCCCTAAGACCGGCCCACGACCGCCAGGAGGCACTACGCAGGCACAAGATTGGAGCGAAGTTTCCAGAACTAATTATAATACAAAGTAAGGAAGGGTTATGAATATGTAGTAGGCGCTTATACCTATGCATGTCTTTACATTATAAGTAGCTGCTTGTTAAGTTATATGGTGTGCAAGCTAGGAGGAGAACCCCCTTGCACCCCAGCGCTGGAAATGAACATACCTGCTTTATAACTCCTTGTGGGTTATAGGGTTTGATTCTGCAAAATGGTTGCATGTTTCAGTCATTGCATAAGAAGATATAGTCCTAGGCAATTTACCTCGTGTCCTGAAGAAGAGTGAAGATACTGCCTCATAAAATTCAAAAAACCTTCAGCGGGGATTTGGAATGTTGACTCACAAACCACAAGTAAGACAATGTTGCAGCCTTTTTCTGTGGTATTTGCTATTTACACAAGCAAATGGTCTCAGGACTGCAAAAAACCTATGATTATGCTAAAGACTCCTTTCCTTCTACTCTTTGTCCAGGTTAATTAGAACATGCTGATGAGGACCAACATTTAAGTAACATATTTTCCAGCCCTTTGCCTCACATTCAACTTACATTGAAACTACTGGAATCTTGGCTGTAAGTAAGACACACGTGTATAGGAATGAAACAGGTTAGTGAGAAGTTAATTTCTAGGTACTGATACTTCTAGAATGTTGTATTTTCTTGTTGGACTTCTGAGGTTACAATGACAGCGCGTAACTTTTATACGCTCCTTTTTCTGCCCCATCATCTAGTATATCATTGGGTAGGTGCTCTCTCTTTGACAGTGTGTGGTTTTTTAAATTATTTGCATTTTTACTTTTGGAGGACAGAAACATTTGGTATTACTTCTGTGTGTGTGTGTGTTTGTGTGTGTGTGCACGCACGCACATATACACACAGATATATATAGAACTGTTTATGAACTCATAAAAATTTGATATTTTGCATTGCAAAGAACATGATAAAAAGGCTGTCATGGCAAAATTCCAAAGTATTATCATTAGCCCAGGTGTGTGTACTTCACAATTTAAGCTTGTAATCATGTTGTTTCACTTTGTTCTTTTCTTCCTGAGGAAAATTAATTTTCAGCTTTTTCAGGTTCTGAAGTTGTTATATTATGAAGCATCAACTACTTGAAAAATATCAAGTCCTGTTGAAATTAAATAAAGCGAATTTGTTTTAGTTGTCTGTTGTGCCATTCTAGAGACTGATGTAAATTCCACTTGCAAATTCCACTTGATTTACATCAAATGAAAATGAAATAACATTCTTCGGAAGATATTAATTTCAAATAGGACAAAGCACTTTTAGTAATATGAATAATGACAGCTCAATTAGTAAGGGGAAAAGAGAGGTCTATTGGTGAGAAATAGCCTTTGCACTACAAAGAACACACGGACAACTCCAAAATGCAGACAATAAGACACTTAATTACCAGGAAAATGATGCTCTGATAGAACAGAAGGTAAGTTATATTTGTTCTTCATGCTTCTCAGGCATTTGTGAGAGACAAGTAAGTGATCACTGAAACTCAGGTTTGTTTATTTACCTGGTGGCAATGAAGCCTGACTTTAGTCAAATAATCCGGTAGGTAAACATTGTGAAGCCACTGCTGCCTTTTCTTTCTTTTGATAAGTGGATGTTCTGCAATGATCTGCTTTCAGCCAGAGAAAACACTTTCTCAGGACTCCAGTCTGCTCTGAAGCTTAAGTTATTTTTTCTGTCTCGTGATAATTTCATCAGACTCGTACAAAGATTGATAGTAACTTTGGCAGTTTATTGCTGTTTTGTATTTTTGCTATCCATGGCTATTGTCAAGAACAAAGCTTAAAGAACATCTTAATAATGGGCTAAGCTGCTGCATTGATTTGAACTGAGTTTCAATGACTGTAAACCAGGGTGAGACTTAGAATAATTCTCGGTAAACCAGTTACAATCTATAAAGGATCCTCTTTTGCCTCACACTGAAATGAATTCTGAAAATCAGGTCATCTGTGGAGGTGTTTATTTAAATACCTGACAAGCGCTTCTATATTGCCTGGAGAAACCACCCAAAAAGCATGAAAAGGGAGAGGGAATTAGTAAATGACTTAATTTTATTTTGGAAAGAACGTGCCAAATCATTCCATAAGATATAAAGAAAAAGTCTCACTACCAGACATGACAGAAAATTTGTTGGAGCAAAGAACTAATTATGAAAGCTGTCATAACTGCAAATTCTGCTTTAGTCTAGTGCTATGACCACAGCACTCTGGAGAAATTCCATACCTCTCATAAGAAGTCTGCATTACCAAGGTTGCTAGGAATGCAAACTCAGACTTTAAATAGAAATCCTGCAGTGAAAAAGAAGCAGTACTCTTTCAGTACTCTTTTCATGTAAATTCTCAGTGGGTTATGTTGCTGTTCCTCTGGTGATTCTGAACCTCAAAAAAAGCAATTCACAGGTGATTAGTTTATATAAGTGTATTTTTAGGACTGCTAATTATTTTTATTAACTTACTAGTTACCAAACATATCAGTCAATCTTTTTTAAAATTTATATGGCAGTTCTTTTGTTGTTACTACTGTTTATAATCAGAAAAATTAGCAGACACTTTCTTCCTATGAAAGTCATAACATTTTTGTGTCAGCATTCTTCTCAGAAAATATCAAGCAAGTTGTTGAAAATCATGGCCAAGAAGAGAAAGTAATGAAGCCAACCAAAGCAAAATAATCTCCATTAATATTACACTGAGTTAGCTTTCTACAATTTTTTTTTTATTTAAACATATTCTGAAGCTTCCCCACAACTACTTGCAATCCATCCATCCATCCATCCATCCATCCATCCATCCATCCATCCATCCAAGAATTGAGAATTCTTGCTGGGAAAACAGCCAGTGATTTTTTGGCCTGTGTTTTAATGCAACACATAGATGTACCAATTAGTTTAATTGTCGATGCCTTGGTCACAAAGTACATTTTCCTAGAGTTTTTCTACTTTCAGAGAAGGAGGAAAATAAATTAGGGCAGAAGGGCTTTTTGACAAAGTGGTTTTTTAAAAGTAGGAAAAAGAAAATGATTTCTTTATACTGACAGCACAGAGATAGTTATTTCTGAAGTGATGACGTTTCAAGGCCAGAGCCCAGCAGGTGTTAATCATCACCTTGCCTTTCTGCCTAGTCTACTGTAATTTGTACTAGGACTGTGTGTGAGTTTCAGCGTTATCTATTTAAGAACTCAAGAAAATTAAACACATTATATAATTTTCGAAATTTCACACTTGCTCATGGTCTGATCTGTTTGAACAATGGCAAGTAAGAGGTTCAGCAGTTCATTTCTTTTTGAGAGTGAGTGAATATATTTTGTATATTCACTAGTTGAAGATTCTAGGTTGCAATGTAAATAATTCTCAAACTTTTCTAATGGTTGAACCTGAAAATGAAAGAGATTTTTTAAAAAGAGCAGAATAACAAATAATAATTAGAGTGTTATAAACCTGTATATTTGTATGGGTTCAGATAATATATCAGTTTTAAGGTGAAAGAACAGTATTTGCTTAAGATTTTACTATTTCAGAATTGTCCAAATGTCTCTTCCTGGCTCCTCCTAACCTCGGGGATAGTGATTAGTCTAGTGAAAAACATGTATAATTGCTACACAAGCTTGTGGCTGAAATGAAAAGGCAACTTTAAAGATTCAAATGGAGGTTACTTTCTAACATCAACAAACTGGAAATTTCTGAGTTGTCCTTTATATAGTCTAAAGACAGGTGAAGTGACAAGGTTCCTACCTCAACATCAGTTACTCTGAATCCTTTTAGGAATTACACTTCCTTCAACAAGTAATTCAGCCTAGAGAGTCAAAGGTATCTGAATGTCTAATTCCACTCAGTTTTGTTTGAAATTTGGCCACCCATAGATAGAAATGAATATACTTCTAGAAAACACCACTACACACATGGTGGAGTTATTTCTTCCTTATAGGGAAACCTACATATGCAAGTGAGTAAACAGTGAGGTGGAAAATAAACTTCTCCAGTTAGTTATTCATTGTAGGAGTTAAACTTGGATACCTAGGCTTTGATATTTACTCTCCACTGAAAAAATATGTAGCTAAATAAACACTTTGAAATGAGTTCAGAGCAAACACGCTGCTTTCATACAGAAAAGGAAACATCTCAAACCATATAATGGGAACAAAGACTTCATCATCATTTACCTGAGAGAAGTTTTATCAGAACTGCTTTTAAGACGAGATTTGCAGTATGCTTTATGTTATGTTTATTACTTTTTATCAAGATGTCGTACTGTTAAGATCGTTACCATGACTACCATGATGTTTAGGCCATATATAAAGTTTATTTTTGAGAATCATTCTTACTATGAAAATATTTTTTTTCTTGAGGGAGAAGAAGAAAGAAAATGCAAGTGTTTGAGATGACTTCACTTTTTCTGATCCAAGAAGTCAGGATTTAGACGTGTTTGGTCTAAGTCAGTAGAGGTCAATTTGATTTTAATTTTAGTCTGACTGGAAAATGTTATACATTTTTAATGTAAATCAAATTGGTGAATTTGAGGTCTGAATTAAGATGTGAAGAACTAAAGTTTTACTGTGAGTGTCATTTTTCTTTGTTCAGTTTTATTATTTCTCTTGGCTATGGACTGAATATGTGAGTTTATTTTCTAAATGAATGTTTCCCCTCTTCCCTACCTCAGTTTTGAAAACTTATTTAAAACATGACTACAGATGGATCTACAACAACAGTCCATATCTGAACAAGGTCAGACATCTTGGGAATTTACCTCTGCCTTTGACAAATTTCACAATTACTCATTATCTTTGTGGGACTATTTAAACTATCAAATGTATTTGGATCACTGTGAAGTGGGCTCGTCTTGAGCTTTAAGATAACATAGACTCCAGGTGCTATAAAAGCATTTGAGTGTAATTTTTGTGCACGCTTAACACCACGTAATGACTGCAAAGAAAGCAGCACGAAAGTGATGCAAGAAGATCCACTGAACGGTACCAGTTCTCCCCTCAACTTCAACATCTTGCCTCTGTGCTCCTGTGAAAAGAGTGACAAAAGTTGAGTGGAATTTGTGATAGGCTTCTATTACGTAAACCACTGGAATTGTATTTGTCAAGGAAGTGACCAGATTGCAAAAATGGCTAAAAAGGTTGTAATTCCTTCCCAGAAAAAGAAAGAATGTTTTGGCTCAGATTCTTCCTTCACAGGTCAAAAATGAGCTTTGTCAAATGTTTTTAGCAAACGTCTGTTCCACTAAGAGGATATAATGGAATGGAAAAGTAGGGCTAGTACACTTCAGCATGAGAATTTATATACTAGAATATCTTGAAAAATAAATAAATTTATATGAATTGCAGAAGCTCATGGAAGGAAAGCAATTCTAGTCCAGAGATTTCAGTACCATAATAACGTTGTGTGCAACAATAATCTAATTACTGACTGTGAGAAGGTGCTGGTCCCTGTTTCACCTTCATATTAGACATAGAATTCTATGTGGCCTTAATATAAATCCTTTAAATTTTGAAGTGTGCACTCTCATTACTTTCATATTAGAGACCGGTAGTCTATGTTAATATAAAATCACTAAGGCTAAACATTTTGTTAAGAAAAATTTTCTTATAATTGATAGTAAGACCGTTAAGCTCATGGAAAAATTAGTGCAGCAACTAAATTTGCACATATAGCCTTTGTACTATCTATGAATAATGGTAAAATTTGTACTTCATTATAGCAGTACAATTTGAAAAAGTTTAATAAATAATTAACATAGATTGTAATAAGCATACTGTGGAGTGGAACTCATGTGCTTTAATTACATATAAGCTCTTCTGCAAAATGTGTTGCAACTGCTTATCAATCTGCTTTATAACCAAACCTTCTCCAGTCAGATGCTGTAATGTGTAATTAGCCAGTGGCAATAGCAATTGTTGAAAACTGATAAGCTACTTATAAGTGTAACCTTAGTATAAAGTGTGTCCAAGAGAACCTTTGTACTAGAAAAAGCTATTTTTAAGAAATAAAATGCAAATGCCTAGTCTTCCCAATGCTAGAATTATTTAAATGTCAAAAATCTATGTGCAAATAAAAGTTCAGACAAAAAATAAAATATACAGATTTATACATTTTTATTACAATATATGTCACAATGGTATTCTTTCACTCTCATTTGTTGCTAGCATGCTGAACCACAAAACCATAAAATTCCTGGTTCTAGAAAATGGTTTTCACTTGATCAATGTAATATTCTTTTTTCAGACAAGGCACATAACTTTTACTGCTTTTTTTTCTTTTCTGAGATTCAGTCTTACCAGTGTCTTCTGCCAGATCAGAGGTGAGTTTAATGTTTTTATCAATATTAAACGTTTTCCATACTGATCAAATGTAGATGCCATACTCCAGAGAGAAATATCCTTTGACAGGTACAAGCCTATGTCTTTCTTCAAACAGCAAAACCCAGTGTAGTATGATTACGTATTGTATATTGCATATTACATGTTACGTGTTACAACCTACATATTATTTGTGCTTTTTAAAAGTAAGTATATGTGAGTTCTGAAGGGCAGAAGAGGAGACTTTGTATTTCAACATGGCACTTTCCCACCTATTACGTAGCTTTTGCAAAGCTGGAGATGACATAGAGCATGTTGATGCAGGTCTTCTGTCTTCCACATCTGTGTTACACAAAATTTAGGTCTAGATGGTTTCTAAGAGGAAGAGAACCAGTTTCATTAATCAATTTTATGCTTTTAATGCTGAAATTACCTTGATAACATGCACCAAGCAGTTGGAATAACTAGTAACATTTCTTTATAATTTTTTTCTCTTGGTGATTGCATAAAGAAAATTATTATTATTATTACAGTTTTGATGAAGAAATTTCAAAGACTCATCTTCTAAGATTAACTGTCACTGCAACACTGTGACACTAACAAATTAAAAATCCAAATTGAGACTACTGTGACTTCTATTTTCAGAAATTGGAAACACTGATTTTTTTTTTCATCATATCGGGACCGATATATGGTTCCTGCAGTCTGCTATCATGATTTGATTAATACTCACCTTGTACTAATTTTGTCAGCATTGGCTAAATCAATTCATTTTGTTCTACTGAAAAAGCAAAAGAACTTCCTTTTAATTGTTTGACATTAAAAAGTCCTCCAGATGAAGGCTGAATTAGACATAAATTCAGTGGTATGCAGACAAACTGAAAAACCCCTGCTTTTAGGAATAGATTGGCCCATATCTCAGCTGCATGCTGATTCTAAAGTGATACAATGGCAGTTTAAGATGACTGCATTGTTAATGTCTCTCCTCCCAGCCCACTAATCCAACCTTACCTGTAAGAGCAGAAATTATCATATTATAAGTGCTCTGCTTAAGCAATTCATTTTCAGGACATATGCAAGGGAAGCCTGGCTTTAAACATAGTTTGAGGAGATGCAACTAGTTTTCAAATTATCCTAGTCTTTCTTCCAGGTTATTGAAGAGTGTAATAATCCTTAAGAAAGGTCTTATTTTTCAGTATCAATATGCCAATTTTCACCACTTTTACTTGCATTTCCCTTATTATGATATTCAGTCATCACATCTCAAACCTTCTTACACAGAAAATAATGACTGAGAAGAATGTAAGTGTTGTTTTTCATGTTAGAAGTTTGCATGGCATTTATAAAAAAAAAAAATTTTGCTTCACGTTAAAAAAATTGATGTGTTTTCTGCCATGACTTATATCACATGTTCAGTTCTAGATGGAGTGATGATTGATGCTCAGTGCCTGTCTTAGTTGGGTATAGCCACTCTCTATCACTGATTGTGACTGTAGTAACAAATACCAATGATATAGAAGAGGAGAAATTCTGCTTAATTTAAATGACGTTTTTGCATCATGGATGTAGTTGGCCAAAGTGTAGCTGGATACTGGCAATAATATATGTCATCTTTGTATTGTATCAAGGAGACTGATTTTACATGCTTTAGTAAAGTGCACATATTACAAAAGTAAGGCACTATGAAGATGGACAGCATCCAAAAATGGTCCATGGAAACAGTCGATAGTCTAGACTTATAGCAAGTCTTTGAGCATAAAGACATGCAACTTATTTTGATTTGATATTAATCCTGAAAATTTGCATTGAATTAAAATAAAATTAATACTATCAGAATCAATATTAACTTAAAACCATTTATCATATGTTTAGTAGAAATGTGAACATTTCTGGTTACAGGGCTTCTGCATCTCTCTTAAAAACCGGAATGGCATAAGAATGTTCCACGTAATATTCCTGGGTTGGGCTTTTTTTGTTAGGGTTTTTTTTTGTTGTTGTTTTTTTAAAGCTTAAAGCTTAAATGAAATTAAGAATAACATATTGCTATATATTGCAACTGAAAGCCTTATGTTTCAAAATATGTCAGTCAGACAATTCTCACCGCTGAATGAGAAAAAAGTACATGTTGTAACACTGAAATTCCTCAGAGCCTGGGATATCTGGTTTCTCTCTGGCTCTAAAAATATTCTGAAATGAAATTGAATTCATGTATAGACTTCAGGAGTGATGGATTCAAACCTTTATATATACTCAGAGGAAACCTAACTTTTTAAAGGAGAAGGGACCTAAATCTGCTGCATCCTGGAAACTAGTTTCATGGCCATGCCACCTGTTTGCTGAGTGTACTCTATTTTGGCTCCAGTAAGCCAGTAAATAAAATGTTTCATGATCAGGTCTCTTAGATACCAGGGTGTAAAACTTTTTTCAGCTTTCACATATTAAGAGAAACCAGATAGCAACATACATCTGTAATAATGATAAAATACATAAAAATGGTCATAAAACCCAGGAGAGAAAAGTGATGACTTCCATTTAAAAACCTGGTGGTCATTCACCTATGAGAGAAATCTTAAATGTGATTAGCACAGCTGTCTAGATTTCATATCATGTCAATTATTTTTTTTCTCCTGCGCAATTGACAGTGCAAATGTAAGCTCTGAATCTCACACAGGACTGAGTCTTACAGTGTACAAGAGACCAACGTGCTGTTCTCTAGTAAGGAAAAGACCAATACCTACATAACCTCAAAATATCCTGGCTAATCAAAATTAGTAGTGGGCTCTGGATGAATGAGTCTTGAATATAATTATTAATTAATTTTACAGAATAAATCTCTCATGGGATATTTCGTGTTTAATATCAAATAGTAATTTTGATTTGTTTGTCTTTAACTGAAAATCTACTAATCATACTATTTAAAATCCAACTAAACCTGACTCTTCAAAATCAATTTGAAATCTAAATGTCAGTCCGGGTAATTAACACTAATAAATATTCTGACACAAGACAACTGGTTATTTTAGCCACACAAAATTACAGTTCAAGTTTGTTCTTCCTCTCTTTTAATAGCTCTACAGGGGACATAATTATGAAGAGGGAAGCAGAGCTGGGACAGATGCTCCATTAGTTTTAATTAGTGGATTTCAGTGGACTTTAGTTCAAGCTGAGGAATATCTGGCAAATTATGAAAGTGCACCCTGAAAAATCATATCCTCAAATACAGTATAATTTTCCACAGAGTCGCCGTTTCAAGAAGCATGAAATAGTAACATGAGTTAAGTTTAATTGTTGTACTTGTCTAGGAAAATGTTACTAGCATCACCTAACTATGACATACTTGATCAGCTTTTGCTTTGGACTATAAAAACAGCAAAGGACAGTACGGTGTTAATTTGTCATTTGTGCTCCTTTAACATGGCATTATTGTTGAATATACACCACTGGATCACTCTTAGTCTCTGTCCTTCTCTCTGTCTCATGCTTTGCTTTCTAAGGCAAAAACTTTCTCACACCCTCCTTAACTGAATAACCCAATTAAAAATGTTACATGATTTTAGCCCTTTACACACTGGATGGAAAATTCAGAGGTAGAAAATGTGTGCAAATCTTCTTCCTAACAGCTACAAAGCCTGAGGTGAGACTATCCTTCCCATGGACTCTTATGCCTCTCCTCCTATTGTGAGAGTTAGGCTACTTGTGTTTTTACAAAATGGGGTTTTAGCATTAAGACGGAGGGCCTTGCTAAACTGAACTTAAAACACTTTTGCAGAATATGGTTGCATGAGCTGTTTTTAACTAAGAAATAGCTGAACAAATTGTTTAGTGAAAAAGAATATATGAGAATTATTATCTTCTGGTACCCTTATGGTACAGCACAAGATATTCATAGGAATATAAGGACTTATAAACAACATATGGGTAAGAAATTTAATATGTTAAAATTAGCCTGTTAACCGCCTTATAATAGCTTTGGGATGGGTTGTAAATTTTGGGAGAGGCTGGTCTTGCCTTGAAAGAAACCATATATACACCTCTTTTCGACAGTTGAGCACTTTCCTTCTTGCCAGAAGGAGGGCTCCCGTGATGGCAGTCATGGATAAATAAATATATAATGCTGCTTCACAAGATGCATGCCTCAGTTTACCTATTCAACTCATGAATGTTTCTTACACCATTGTATGGGGATGCCAATTGGCAGATTCACATGGTCTACAGTTATATTGAATCCAGTTCTTGCAACTGATTGGTAGTTTTGTACCCTCACAAAGACTTTTTTCAGTACTGCATCCTCTCAGGCAAGGAAGCTGCATTCTCCCACCCAAAGAACATGACTATTAGTTTGGTCATGGTCAAAGTACTGTGTGGCTATGAACTACAGGCTACTCCCCTAAAAGTGCAAACATCACACAAGTCCTTGGCTGATTCTAAGCAGTGGGTAACATATAGCTATGAAATCCAGTTTTAAGATAAGGAGAAGATGACTATTCATCAAAAGATGTGCTGATTGAATGAGTTCTTAAACCAGTTCTTAAACCAGTTCTTTTAAACGGTTAAATTAAAATCAAATGATTTAGAACTTAAACAGTATTTTCTGCTAGAAAACGATTTGTTTTTTCTCATATCACTGGTTTAAAAGCGATTAGCAAGAAAAAATTTCAAATAGCAAAATGCTAGTTGTGGAGTAGCACAAGCACAATGTTGAAATGACGATGAGCAAACAACTGTCAGTGATCATCTAGTCCAGCTTGAGTTTTACATTGCTCAGTAGAGTGAAAGTCATCAATTCTTGAGATGAAATGCTTGATGATTACAGGTAATACTTCCAATTTCAGCTTTGCTAACTCTAACACTTCAGATTTCCGAAAGCAGTAGTATGTATATACAAAAAGAATGTATATTCTGTCATGGGAAAGATTTTCAAAAGTGTTAAAGTTTAATATTTATTGCCTATCTTTATTTTTAGTGTTCACTTCTTGTGTATATATGTTTCCATACTAATGGACAGAACACACTGATGAAAGTATATATTTACCCATGCTTAAATACCTTTTCTGTATGGCTTGGTAGTCAATGCGAAGCATTGTGTTTCATCTGAGAAGAACTGCTATGGAAAGGAATGTGTTGGTGGAGATAAATGAAAAGGTCAAAGTCTCTAGCATGGAAATGAGGAATAGAGGAAATAGTATTTGAGGAAGGTATCAATAACCAAACCTAGGCAACATGACATGAAACAAAACAAGGAAACAACATACAAAGAAGGTAAAACAACTCAAGATGGAGGCTGACTGCTGAATGTTGAGAAAATAAGAATCTGAGGAAGAGTTACAATTTGCATGTTATAGGTCTGTGTGCATACAAGCTGCTTTAAAAGTAAAATAGAAAGTATGTCTCATTTGTGTAAATGTATAAAAGTTTTTGTTGAAGGAATAAGAAAAAAAAATATAAAGGTAAATCATCACACCCCTAAGCCTTTCAAAAAAAAATTAAAATGATCAGTTCTCACTAGGCTGATAACATTTCAGCTTTGTATTTTGTTCAGTATTAATCATGAAGTGAAAAGTTCTGATTACCCTTCTATTACAAATATTTCAACCTGTGTTTTCTCAATGGTCTATCAGGCAGATGTATGTGGATCCTGACTCAAACAAAATGAATGAAGCTATGCGGGCTATGTGAAATGCTTATTCTGACTACTTTGGAGCATGTCAGAAATCTTGTAACACCTAGTACTTGAATTTTTATTTTTTTTTAAATGCCTATGAATTTGGTAAATAACAATTTTTATAGGCTTTTTTTGTAATTTTTTTTTGCTTTTCAGTACAGGAACAAAGTTGACTGAGAATAATGAGACAAAATATTTTTAAATAGAAAATGGAAGTGTCAGGAAGCTGTTAGAATACTTTTATACAGTTCAACTAAACTCTTGCTGTTCCAGTCAAGAACATTAATTACTCGGGTAGTCTCTTTCAGCTTCCTTCTCTTTTTCTTCATGAAAGCCTTTGAGAAGTTTGTTGCATTTCAGCTCGAGGAGGGAGTTGGATAGGAATCAAATCTGAAACTTCAAATTCTTTCATGAAACACCTTCTCCCCTTATCTCAAAAGAGGATTACTTGTGATATGTCAAATCAAAACAAGTATTTCCTTCAAGAAAGTTATGTTTCTTAGAGAAAAGAGTGAGATTTTCTCCTCATATACTGGTTTTTTTTTAATGAACTACCCAACTGTGTACAAATAAAAATAAAGTTTCTTTTTCCTCTTTACCCTTTTAAATCATCAGTGAAATTAAAGAACAAGCACACGCACTGCAAGTAATCCTAACCTGTTAGAACGTGCCCATCAATTCTTTGGCTTCACTGCCAAACTTATCAACAAGTCAACTTATGGATGAGGAAATGTACTTGCTTGTTGTGGAATAAAAATTAGCACCAGGCAGTGGCAAAATGTTCTCAGCTTAAAACCGTACAATGAAACTTTAAAATTAAGTAGCTTTTTTATTTTCTTTCGTCTTAAAATATTTTTATTTAGCTATAATTAAAAGTAGTGAACAAATAAAGAAAAAAACCACATTCTTTGAAAAACAGACAATCAGTTTCTTCGGGTTGAGTTAAATGCATAAAAGCTCAGGCAAGGCAAACTTCTTAGTCAACAGAGCTTCATTTAGTCACATGGGCCCTGCCTTTCACAACATGTTGTGAATGAGGAGTCCATATATTGAAGTATTAGTATTAGTTAACCAGATATAAGCGCTAAGTAATAGAAATAAGCCTGAGCATGGGGGTGTTTCTAAATTTTTAGGAAAGTTTTTATTCCTAGAACCTAATACATTTTTTTTTTGCATGGGTTTAATTCAATCTGCAGTGAGCTGTTTCTTTGAGCTAGAAACTGTGTGCCAGCCTTTCCCACTCCTTGCATATTTACAGACACCATCATGCACTACATTTAAAGTAAAACTGACAATGACTTTCCAGATCCTGTCAAATCACCTGAAAACTCTCCTCATTTTATTTCTTGCCTCTGGAAAAGCCTCAGAGAACAAATGGGTCTTGTGGCATGCCTGAGAAATCAGCAAGATTCAGGCTCCAATGAACCCAGGCGGGGAGCAAATCCTACAGTTAAGGACCCATCACTGATTATGCCCTGACTCCAGCCCCCTGTGATTAAGCCAGAAGACTGCTACCTTGAGCATGTTAGATGATCTCCACTGACATAGTGTCATTTTTTAAACACCTCAGTGCACAGTGTCCCAGCACAGCTTGACAGGGACAGGTGTTATTGTTGAAATCATTTGCATGCAGAAGACTGTAAATGGTGCACTGAGCCATTTGCAGCCTAATCCTCCAAGAACTGAAAAGAAAAACAATAAGCCTGTTTTAACATAAGAAGAATGAGATTTTTGTGGATGAAATAATTTCTGATCCCCATGGTGCAGCATCTGTAATTTTTGCTTTCTGCAAAACCGTGCTTGTATTGTTATATGTTTACAGTCATTTGTACAGCTCTTAGAACCATAGCATTAGAGGAGATCAGTTGCATAGAGAAGCTGAGTTTCATTGTGGTGAAAATAGGTATCAATAAAAACTGTCTGAAGTTGAACAATAGACATCATCCTACAAATCTGCTGTTTTGTTGGACTGGGAATAATAATGATTAAAGGACTCCTCTCCTTTACTCTGCAGTGCTCTAGCATGTGAACATTGGGTCACTTCAGTATTGTAAGGAAGTGTCTGAAATTTCGTATACCTATGTGATATCTCAAATATTAATTCTTCAATTAATAAAAGAGAGCATTTATCATTAAAGTTCATGTGAAATCCACATTTATTTCCAGAAAACGTACATTTACTAAAGTTTCGTAACACCTTCGAACATTACTCCTTGAATAATTTAAAATAAATATACTTCCACGGTCCTTACATTTCCTTATATTTGAGAGCACTTCCTGTGCCTGAAGTTTGTCCTATGCATAATAGTTCACACATCTATGAATATAATCTACCTGAAATATTAATACATTATCTGTTTTCCCAAACAATGTTGCTAGTTACTATGCTAACCATACACTGATAAGACATGTAGCTTAGTAGTGTCACTCTTCCTTTCCATTGTAGCTCTATAATCATCTGTAATTTTCCTCTGGTAATATCACTTTCACATTAGGATACTTAGTATATTGTAAAATGTAAAATAATTAGATTGTATTCCTAAGGAACCAAATCAAGTTGTTCAGGCTCAGGAGTCAATCTGAGTTCAAGTTTTTGTATAAATTAAAGTTAAAATGAAAGCTCAGACGTATATCTAAGATTTTTCTAAATGTATAGTCTTGAGGATTAGGCAGAGTCTAGTCCTGCCCCTAAGACTCCAATTTTAAAATAACTTAAGCATCTAAGGAATTAAGTAGGTGCCTTTACTCAGTTGATTATACTCTAAAATTGACCTGTACTGAGACCATGGAATTATGTTACAGTGAAGGAAATGTTTAGGTGTGCTTCTCCTAATTAAGAAGGGCAGTCTAAATGAAGGCTTTAGGTGGTTTAAAAATTAACTAACAAGAAAGTGTATATGCTTATAAGCGAATAAACCCCAAGAATCCCATATATCGATAAACAATACTTTTAAGATATTCAAGAGGATACTAACATGTTTACTTTTAGTTAAAATTAAGACTATTTTCTAAATAAACTCAAGTCATAATTGTCATTGTGTTTTAGATCGGCATCTTTATTCCAGAAATACATCCAGGATTACTTATACCCATACTCTACAATAAGCACCAATATTTTTCCCTAAGAAAATTAGAAAGCATAAAGATATGCTAAGTGTCATACAATACAGTACAGAGAAAAGCTGGTGTTTGATTTATATTTGCTTATTATGATGATTTGCATTTGTCACTTAGAGTGAATTAAATCCACCATAACAAGTATTATAAGCCTTCCTATAATTAAGATGAACCAAAAAATGTTAAAAAAATGTTGTATGATAATTATTCTTGATAATGAAAATGATATTTCAGAATGTGATTCTTACGTTGTCTTAATATTGTTGCTGATGCAATTTAAAGAAGAATAAATTATAAAGAAAAATTTTATTCTGCTCAGTTTGAAAGAAAATACTAGTCTTAAACTAGCACTTTTATTCTCTTTCAATCTCACATCAATGAAATGTTCCTCCATACTCCTTTATTACTGGTACTTTATCAAAATTGCATTTGTCTAACAGGTATCCCATAACAATACCCCTACAATACACCTCTGCATTTCAGAGGAAAGGGAGAAGGCTGCTAAGAAAAGGCCTTAAGTATTTGGAAAGAATAGCTAGAAAGAGGCAGAAGAGAAAATGAAGGTTTTAGTTCTACAATGTTGATTTTGAGCTTCCAGATACTGCTGTTGCTTAAGTAAATTTTATTCACCCTCCATTGATTTCTTCATTTGGAATTGAAGACAGATAGATTCAGACAGGTGTAAAGACTCCTCTACACCCCTCTGTGCTCCAAATAAGCTCAGTTTCAGAATTTTAAGAGCCATGTGGCCCAATCATGACAAAAAAAAAATAATTTCTTCCATAGATATTCACTGTGAAATGAGGCTAGTTTTAACCAGAGGTATAGGTGTCAAGTAAAGAAATATCATGGCGAGTAGGTGTCTATTTTGAAAGTTGTTTCAAATATATTCTACTTAACTGCCAAAAAATAAGATCATTTATGGAACAAAGCACCCTTTATTCATGAATACCAATATCTGATTAGATAAATTTTGGAAAAAAGTACTAGTAGTAAGTGATACAGGTTTTTTTTAAAGTTGTATCAAATTTGACAAGATTCCAGAAAAAGTAGAAAGGAACACATGATGGGAAAATATCACTGTATCCAATTTCTTAAATGAGAACTGCAGTTAAGAGGTATTTTCCTACGAAGTGCTTTCAACAAGATGCTTGAAGGTGTCAGTGCTGATGCTTTTTTCATTGGCTTTCCTCAAGTCCATTATGACATAAGTGTGGGTTCAGAAATGTTGTCTATTCTGGTTCCTGATCCTCAAGCAAATTGACCTACTCTGGAAGTAATCAAACTAGCTTTATGTCATATGAATAATTGAAGGCATTTAGAAGATACTCTACACATTTCACTAATGATATATATTTCTTAAGGTTATTTAACATTAAAACATTTTACTAACAATATTTTTTTGGTTTTGTAAAATATTCATCAGCAATGTTTTATTACAATGCTACGTAAGGCAGCTGTAACATTTCGACTATCAAGTTTTAAAATTTATCTCTAAGGATTTCAAGTATTCCACACATAATGTAATTGGGTTTTAAAATTTGCATGACTAGCTAATTTAAAATTGTGGAAGATGGTAAATTATTTTTTTTACTGAAGCACATTCAGATAACTACTTCCTGGCTCCACTGATGTCTCAGAGTATTCATAGTCTTATCTGCTGGCATTAATGTTAAGAAATATTTTTTGTTTCCAGCAAAATATGTGTGGCAAAGAGTGGGTGAGAAGCCCATTCTGTTGTGAACACAATTAGTAGATGTAATTTGCACATGCTGTTCCTGGAGTAGCCAACTATTCCTGCCAAGCCAGCTTGACAAAAGCAGTTGATTTACACAGATATGTTGAAGAGATCCTCTGAAAACAACAGATAAAAGTCAAAAATGGCCTGTACCTGATCAGCTGGTTAGCAGCAACCGTGTCTTCAAAGAACATGGCTAAATAAAGAAAATGAGGAGTTGAAACTTAAGTCTGATAACAGAAGAAGAGGGAAATGAATTACAGAAATCTCAATGTTCAGTGAGGTTCTGCTCCAAAATAGCCACATCTAAAATGTAGTTGCTAAAATAATGCCATCCAGCTAATCTAATTAGGTCAATTGAAAATTACTCTGGTGAGTCCTGGAGAGAAATTTCAGAGCTTTTAGGCTTAACTTCAGAAAAGTATTTATGTTGCATGGTTTAGTTCATAGCTTAGTTCTGGCACATTTCTCTTTTTCTGTATCTGTAAATCAAGAGCAGTCATGAATGGTCCTGCAATGTCAAACCACATACGATTAAGGGGAAAACATAGACTTAATGTGTGCAGTGGAATTGGTAACTGTTGATTTACCTTAACAGAAAGCTGGCAACTTGTTCACCGCACTAGCTTTGTGGAAGCTCATTTTGTTGCTTATAAATGAACTGGTCCATCTCTTTGAGCATATCTTTCCCCATGGAGAGACAGATGGATTTGGGTTCTAGGATTTCTCAGTAGCCTTTCTGTAAAAGGAGCAGAAGTAGAGACCTGTTTGCCACTGCAGTATGTTATTCATTTCCTGTCCATGACTTAGTATTTCCCTGTTTTATCATGCAAAGTTTTAATCTGGCAGTATTCTGTAGAGGCTACTCTCTTTCCCAAGGAGAATGGAGTTCTTCTTGTTGGAAGATGAAAGGTGTAATAACAACTATGCTTAAAAAATAGTGTTGAAAACGTATGAGAATTTTTGGAGAGCTGAGTTGTATGCATGCAGATATTACTGTCTATAGCTTTATTCCTGGAAATCAATACACATATGGAATAACAATATTAATTCATGAAGTAATTATGTGTTTAACCTCACATCCTAAATAGCTTAAAAGAAATTGCCTTTGTGTCTGACATAGTTGGCAGATATGTATGCGTGTACCTAGGAAAAACCCTATTTTGGGGCTCTGGAGAAAGCAATATGTACCCTAAAACTTAGAAACTTTTTTCAAAAGCTACCTGGCAAAAACTTTCACATTACACCCTCTTAATACACATTCTACTTCTGTAAGCATGGCTTGTTTATGGACCTGAACACAGATTTCAATAAGGAGTTGCAGTGCTTTTCTTGATGAGGCACCCTGGGGCTGGTCACACCAGCTGGACTGACCTACAAATAAGCAGAGGATCTGGACTAGAGTAAGTATTTTATCTTAAGCATATGTTTGCAATTAAATTGACTTATAACTACTTATAATTTTCACTTATTAAATGAAAGTTGTGTTTGGCTAAGACAGAGAAAACTGTATTGTGCAGTTTTGTTATCAAATAATATCAAATAACACCAAAGTCTCTGAAAATAAATTACATTTGGTCTTTGATAAACCCCTAGCAACCTGGAGATGTCCTTTCTCAAAGACATCTTAGGGAAAGAAGATCCAACAAAGATGACAGTGTAAACTGGAACAAAATAATTGCTCACTTAAAAATATTGGAATGTTCCCCCTGAGGTGCAGCATATGCAATCATTCCTATTCACTAATTTGTATGTTGACACAGAGTTGCTGATTGCCCGATGGAAATGAGAAAATAATTTGTCATCTAAAGATTTCCCATTTAGTTACTATAACAGTAAAGTATGATTGCAGTAATAATCTACACACAATACTAATTAATAGAGAACTGTGTGCTGAAATACAGATTAACACTGTATTCATTAACTGAAGATTTGATAAAAATACCTCAATTCTTCTTTCCAAAGACTTGTTGTTGGGTTTTTTTCATTCTCTTAAATAAGCTTCTGTTTGATAATTAACATAGTGACAGCCAACACAATCTGAAAATGTTTAAGAACAGTAGATAGAGTGGTTTGCTAATGGAAAATGACCTTTTCCTTTTAGTCTTGAATTAATTAGCTAGCATCTTAATTCTTTTGCTCTTAAATGTATTCAAGCATGAGGTAAACTAACCATAATACATACATTTTTTAGTTGGAAAAATAGTCATAGGAATAAATAGGTGGCAGCTGTTCATAATAATTAAGCTAACTTTACAGAAGAAATAGGAGAAAAGCCTCATGTGACTATGCCTAGAACAGTTTCAGGTGCACCACAGAATGATAGAAGTCGTAAGATATTAAACAGATGTATTGTCTTCCAGGTGCAAGGTTTATAGAAGGAAAGATTATTTCCAGTCTCATTTCAGTTGTAATTGGACTATTCCCAGTGAAAGATAAATCTTCACTAAATTGCACTATGGCATTTTCATGGTTTTGTCTTGGCTTAATATTGTGTGAATTAAGTGCCTCGAATATTCCATTCCTTTCACTACAGGGAGATGCATATGGAAATCTAAGAGCTTAGAAGTAGAATTTAAATTAAGTAGAAGACATGAAAATATTCATGACCTTTCAAAGCAAAAACACCTAAACACAAAAAAATTAAAAATTCACAAACCTATTCCTGTCCCCTTATAGATAACTTAACATTGAATACTTTCTTCATCTAATTATTTTAGAATACATCCTTTTTTTTCTACTGTTTGCACATCGTATCGGCATGTGCCTACCTGAGTTCACCTTTTAGTGAATGCTACAATTTTTTCAGTGATTTCATCTTGTTATCAACTGTACATTACTGTAACAAACCACAACACTTCATTTATTTTCCAATACACTAATCTGTTGCAGAATTAATAACTAGTAATTACTCTACTGCATGTTTTTCTTTTTCCAGAACTTAAATCAGATACTTAAAATGTTTTCATTCCATTTGTGATGTATCTTGAATCACAAATTGTGAATTGTGATTGTGAATAGAAAATTCCGGGTGGCAGAAGCTGAGAAAGATTTTTTGTTTCTTTTTTTTATAATTTTTTTTGCAGAAAGATAAGTTTCCTGAGCAAAATTTATTTAGACCATGGTTTCCATTACTTCCTTATTCTTTGCAATAGGGTCTGAAAAAACACCATTCATTGACTGTTTCCACCATACCACCTGCATTGTGGACTAGGATTGCCTGGGACCTAGTTGGCCTCAGTGGATAGTTGGCCAGCATTGGCACAGAGATACTGAGGGTTACAGGCAGGGATCACAGCCGTGGAGCCACACCAGGAGCCTGGGACCCGCTGAGAGGGGCAAGTGTTGCTTGCATTGCCAGTGGAGCAGTATGCAGCCCCTGGCAGTGCACACATTGGCCTCCCCTGAGCCAGGAGAAAACTTGGCCAGATACATAGCCTCTACCTACTGTTCAGCCTCCTGCTTGACGACTGCAGGCAAGGACCAGATATTTCTTGTAATACTTGCTTTTTAACCTGCAAGTCAGGAAAAGATGTACACTGTTTCTGAGCTTATCCTTTACTATAAAAGTTCAACATACAGGTGACAATCTTCCTCAGTCCCTCATTTTGCTGAGCTGTGAGAGTGCAAAATGAACCTTTATAATAGAAAGTTCACATGATACAAACAGTAAAGTGCCTCTATGAGTTGAGATATATGTGATATCACACTTTTTTTATTATTTTTTTCTCTCTCTGGTTACATTCAAGAAAAGGAATTTGGTTGTATATCTGCCTCCGTGTTTTAGTGGTAATCCATAGCTAGGGGACAATTTACTGTGATCCTTCATTTAGCAGTGAGTTTAACTGCAGAACACATACAAAATTCTTTTAACATTTTTGTTCAGACTTGTTTTAAACAAAAGCTCAGTTTGGCCCAATAGGCAATTTTTTATTTGATTTCATGAGTCTGTAACAATGGGGAAATAATGAAAATTAGAATCTGCACTCCATGCTTTTTATAAAGCTAGAAATCATAGCAGTACTCCTGTGATTCCTCAGAATTTAGAGTCTTGGGGCACCAGCCAATAACTGCATAACATTATTAATTTCCTTTCCTTTGACCAAGGAAGTTTAAATTCATGTTATCTACTGCCCAGGAGTATGCATAGTTCACTATAATGAAATGTGGACAGACTTCAGGCCCTCCTTTCCTGTGGTTATTTTTGTTTGTGCGTTTGTTTGTATGTTGTTTGCTTGTTTGTTTTAATGACCAATTCACAGATATACAGGTTTTATGCCCAGGTGTTTTACCAAATTGGCAGCAAAATAATTAGAGTAATTTGACCCTAGCAACACTTAAATCAGTAGAAAAAATACAAAAGCTCCAATTTACCCAGTTCTTTCCTCTTTATTCTTTGCTTTTGTGTAAGATGCCCCAAATTAATTAAAATAATCTCTATCAGATCTTATAAATGTCTCCGTTAAAGAGAAAGACTTCTTACTTGTTAAGTTTGAGCAAAACTTATAGGGTTTGGCCTGTTTATTTTGCTACTAGACTAAAGAATGAATTGTTGCAAAGGCTATGTGGGAGTATTCCAGCTTCTTTTTCTTAATGCCCTAGAAGCAAAGAAGAAATTTCTTTATGGTTAAGCACAGGTTCTTAATTTCTTAAGTTTTTAAGCCTTAAATTTACATTTCATGTCAGTTCTTACTGAGCATTGATTGATTTTTATTAAGTTAACATGTTATTGCATAAACAGCAACTCAATACTTTCCAAAATCTTAATGATTTTCTTTATATATACAATAATAATAGATAAGAAATTCTGAGACACAGTGCTCTGGGCTATAAAGAGTCAAGTATTTTACAACAGCAGTTACTCGAAAGCATTCCAAACCTCCTCTTATTGAAAACAAATCTCTCTTGACGGTCACAATATGATTATTCCATAGTATAGGAGTGTATTTAAAAAAAAAAAAAAAAGACAACCCAGCTCTAGGATTGTCTCTCCCTCACAATGACAAATCAAATTGTGATTTGCAGTACTGTGAAACTGATCAGATTTCTCTAGGTCATGCTTGCTCCTTTGCTACTCCTGTAGTTTCTCAAAGCCAGTCGTGATCTAATAATGTTTAATTCTTTGTCCTTGAGCCCAGAGCTAGTTATAATTTCACTGTGCATTTCAATACAATCATTCCTCAGCTGTTTCATGAACTTGAAATTGTCTTGTAGCAGGTTTTGCTAATTAATTTATTGAAGAGGGGCAATTTATTTATTTTTAAAAAGATATATTATCTTTATATATATATATATATATATATATATTTAAATTTTCTATTTACTGTATAGAACGCTTTCTGCAGACTTTAACTGCTTCCACGGTTACACTGATTGTAAGAACGTTGATAGAGAAAGTGGCATTAGTACTGAAAACTGCAACGTTTTTCCACTAAATGACAGTGTAGGTTAGGTTTCTGGAGTTGATGCTGTCATAAATTAATAAAATGTTAAAGAAAACGCAGCAATCTTGACAATGAAGGGTAGTTTCAAGTAAGTTTCCCTAACGATACTTACATATTCTCAGACATCTACCATATCACAAAATATTGCAAAGAATAGATTACAAGTGAGAGGACAGAGTTCATTGAAATGAACGTATTTAGGCTTGTCACATAATGTTAAGCCCAAAGAGGTGCAAAAGTATGCCATGATACTGAGTGGTTAGGCAATAAAATGGCAGAAAGAGTCTGGAGAATATTATTGAAAAGTAACATTCACAGGAGAAAACATTTCAACTTTACATGGGAACACAATGAATAGTTCCAAATTAGCTATCTCCTTTCAGAAAAAATATTTTAAAATCTTTGTGGGTAAAGATGAAAATACACCTATCTTGGGTACAGTCAGCTCTGGTCCCTCAAAAAAGGGTAAAATAGAACTAGAAAATATACAGAAGATAGGTAATGCAATGCTTATCAACAAAACTGATAGATTAAAAGTCCTATTTTGGAACACTGCATGGACTATTAGATAATTTCCCCAGTTTCTCAAAGTGCAAGTTGTTGAAAATACCCACTAAAACAAGAATTATATTTAGAATAAACTAGCAGGAAGAACAGCTTTCTTTCTCACTCTGCAAAAATGATTTCCACATTATTCTGGAGGATAAAATGTCTCTGAAAGGTTTAGTAGAGGTTCATGAAGAATCCTAATCAACCATAGCTTTGAACATGGTAGTTTGCATTGAGCAGCCAGTTCATGGAGTGCTAAATGACAAAAGCTTTAAGGACAGGTTGAGGGAGAATCACTGCCCTTGCTTTTTTCATCAACTCCGTCTCCGTGCATTGTGTGCTGCAAAATCATTTTCTAGGTGGACACATGAATCTGACCCAGCTTGGCAGGCTTTATATGTTTGGACTTTATCCTAAACAGGATTTAAAAAAAAAGAAATGAGAAAGATGTCACCACTCATTATATCAAGCCTTACTGAAACCACAAGATCTTGATTTTTATATACTAATGAATAATGTTGCATATATATGTAACAGTGAGGTTTGAAAGTATAACACTGCTAAATATTCAGATACACATTATTGAATAGCAACTATTTACTTCCTCTAATACTTACATTTTGATCTTTTCAACTGAAAGAAGGTTCCAGTGAGTAGCAGGCTGTTCTCTACTTCAGATTCAGGAAGCTCTCAAAAACAGAGAGGAAAGGTTACCTGGAGCCCTTTAAACTTTAATGCACAGACTCAGATAATTTTCGCTCAGGGGCTTTTGAAAGCTACTGCAGGCCATAGGTAAATTGCACAACAATTAAACAAAAGTTGATATATAATTATGCGTGTGCAGTTATTGGATTTGAACTCAACAGGGAACAAGTCTAGCTGAAGAGGTTGTAACAATCAGGTGGTATGTGAAATTTGGTTAGCTCTGCTTGGCAGAAATGTAGAGGAACTACCTGTATGCCCAGATTGGAATGTTTTGGATTAATGATGTTTCCAAAAATTCCTCCCTATATATTACAGGAAATTTTTAGAAATTATGTTCATCATTTACAGCAATGCTACTCTGTACAGATATTATTCACTTCTAAGCTGTACTTGAAAAAAAATTAATCACTCTGCATATGTTTTTTAGATTAAACATTTTGTGTTAAATATTGTGTACTAGTAATGTGTTGGAGTTTTGTTCATTTTTTAATTTTTGTTGGGGGTGGCATTCTGAATTCATGGCTTTCTCTTCTATACTGGTGGAAGGCATTTCTGCACTGCAGCTTTCTTTGGAGATTTCATCATGCAGAACAAATTATGTGGGTACCTCAAATTAGATTGGGTTTATGCCCTACACTGACAGCTAACTCATTAAATAGGCCGCTTAAAATGGACATCATAAAATAAAATATCTTCAGGATAAAATAGGACTGTAATTGCTAAGTATGCAAAACAAGTAGTGTCTAATGCATTCATCCGATAAACAGGCAACTAATCTGCAGCTACAACTCAGAAGTTTATAAAATCTATTTTAAAAAGTTTTAATTAAAATGGGTTCAATGATCTGTGGCTTAAAATAATACTTCTGTTTTCTTTTCACAATATCATGGTATTATAGCATTGCATAGAAACACACAATGTGCTTTGCAAACTTCAGAGCACACACTACACTGACAGATGGACACACATTAACTTTGATATCAAAGAAAAAAATTAGGTGGTATGGATATGTTGCATGGACAGATTCATAACAAAATTATGCAACAACTTTGTACACTTCTACAGACCAAGAACATACTGATTCAAAATGTAAGTTCCGTTAAGTAAAAGCAATGGGAAGTTAGAGCTCAAGTGTGTATAAGAACTATTATTTAGTGACTGAAGCTAATTCTGGATTTCTTACTAAATTTATTTGAGTTTATGGGATTCATATCTCCTTCCAGAGCCCTCTTTGTCACTAGTAAAATCAATTTATTAGTAAGCAACTTCTTTACAGGCATGTAATGAGAACTGATTGACAATTGTTTATTCAGAGCTTTGAAGGCATTAGGATAGTTTTTTTCTTTTTTTTTCTTGCTGTTTTCATTGAAACTCTTAGATGATGAATTATTATTTGTTAGAATCTAGTCTATGAGTACAGAATTTATAAATTTCTTCCTCCCTTCTGCCTCCAAATAAAAAGTGTAGCAGATGAAATTATATCATAATGTTACGTAGCATCTTAAAGTAGCTGAAGAAGTAGAACATGGCAGGAGAGATGAAATGTACATAAAATATTTATTAATAGCTTAATAACTCCTCTAAAAGAAATAGCATCTGAAATTCTTCCCCAAAATGGATGTGATTTTTTTTATAATTTAAAAGAAATCATAGTAAAACCATGACTACTCAGCTATATATATTTTTAATAATTTCAAACAAAGAGTAAATATCCCAGAAGTTTTTTCATTTATAATTTGTTGCTGTTCTGTCCGTACTGGAAAATACTACAGCACAGTTATAAATTTGAAAGTATCTGCCACAGGAAATGCTGTTTATGCAAAATTCTTCATGGCAGAAAGTGCTGATACGCTTTTTCTCCTGCTTCATTTCTAAATAGTTTTTTATACCTACCTTTGGTAAAAATATAACTTTAGTTATTCCTGACAATCTCAAATCCTATTTTGAAATCAGCAAAACAGCTCATGTCTCCTTCCCAGCTGGCTTCATACTGTAGTCTAACATTCCTTCAACCTCACCAAGCCTAAAAGTTTCAGAAATATCAAAGAAATCCTACAGAGAATCAGAATTAACTATGTTCAAAGGGTGAGATCTTATACTTGTAGGTACCAAACTATAAACTCCCTCATGTTTCCTCTGCCGTTTGTTTTACAAATGCCTCAAGACCTATATCTCTTGAGGCAGAGGCAGGAGGATGGAGAAGAAAAGGAGATAAAATTCCTTATAATGGAAAATGTTCCTTTCCAAATTAAACTTTATTTTCTTTTTAAATATCATAGAATCATAGAATGGTTTAGGTTGGAAGGAACCTCTCACTAGATCAGTCTACTCAAGACCCCATCCAGCCTGGCCTTGAACACTTCCAAGGAAGGAGCACCCACAACTCCCCTGGGCAACCTGTTCCAGTGCCTCACCACCCTCAAAGTGAAGAATGTCTTCCTAATGCCTAGTCTAAATCTTCTCCCTTCCAACTTAAACACATTCCTGTTCATCCTGTCACTACATGTCCCTCCTCAGCTTTCTTGTACACTCCATTTAGGTACTGGAAGGCCACTGTTCTTCAGTCTTCTCTTCTCCAGGCTGAATAGCCCCAACCCTCTCAACCTGTCCTAATAGCAGACGTGCTCCATCCCTCTGATCATCTTTGCGGCCCTCCTCTGGACTCATTACAACAGTTCCATATCCTTCTTACGTTGAGATATTTGTCTGCAGAAACAACAGAAGATTAATCCTGCTAAGATGATATAAGACAATTTTGTTGTTCATACTTTTACTGGAACTAAACTAACTCTGGCAAGTGCTACGAAACCAATTCAAGCGAGACTGGATGATTTCTAACTTTATGTCTGGAAAGAGGTAAGGACGAAGTATATCCCTTCTTAAGAAAGATTTCTAAAATGATAGCTCAAAAATTATTAAAATGGTAATGCAGAGCAATTCTAACCCGTTCAGAAGATCATTGCAGACTAGGTTCCTGGATAGGATGGGCCATAATAGCTTTCACTCAGTAGAACTGTCATTCTGTAGATTATGATCTTGCCTCTATCATTCTGCGCATTTTTCTTTCTGATCAACATGTGCTGATGAGAGATATTAACTTATAGGTCTCTCTACTCTCTCCCCAGTGGGAAGCCGTGACCCCCACGAGGGACTTGTCTGTGTAACCAGCTTGTCATGATGACTTTGGATGAACTCATTGGCTGAATTAATGACCCTAAACTCAAGCTCAGGTGCCAGCAGCAGGGAGCATTTGCCCGAGGTGTGTTCTACTCCTGCTGAGATGAGCATAAATATGTGCAAACCAGAGAGGGTTTTTGACCTGACACTGAAAATCCCTGCCCTACCCATCAGGATTGCTAGCAGGAGAGGATGGCTGTTTATTATGACTGATTGATGTATAAAACCCAGCAAAATATAAAAATCCTGCTCAGAAAGGACTCCCATTTCTAAAGTGCATGATTCACAAGAAGACTAAGGTACAGACCTTGCTTTCAAAAGATCATTCTGGAGGTCACATAGCATGTGACAAGGTACACTAGGAAACAGATAAGAAAGGATTTAGCATTACCAACAGCACTTTTTCTCATACGTGCCTAGTTTGAAGCTTCTCCCTTTCAATAAGAGAAGGGTTTTAGTAGTCAGTAATCCATGCTGGGCACTTATCCTGTCATCATCTAGTGACAATGTTCCTCTTTCCCCCTTTAACATCCCCAAATAAATTAAAAATATACTAGATATTGAGATTAAAAGAATGGATTAGTCTACCCTATTTGGATTTCATATATGATTTATTATGTACATTGAGAAAGAGAATGGATTAATCCATATACTCAAATTTCTTCTGCAGAAGCAGTAGGAAATGTTCATTTAATGTTTCCCTCTCTGATTTGTTCCTTCTTCAATCTTATCTACATTTAGGCTATCAAGCTAAATAAATATAAGATACTGCAAGAGAAAATATAAGTCATACATAAAAACCCCAAGTTTTAAAGTGTGTTATACATTACCTTTGAATGTGATTATGAATTTACTTTCTTTTTATTTCTGTTATCTATCTTCTTTGATATGTCTCATGAATAAAAGGTGGTAGCAGTCAGCAAAACTACAAAGGGAAATAAAATTAGAAAAAGTTATACAGTTAAATGTACTGCTAGAAAGCAGACACTTTTGAAGATGCCATGACTTTTGACAATACTTTAAGGCGTCAAAAAGTGTAAATTTGCTTGTGTGCGTGTGTGTATATACACTTTCTAACTTGCAACACACTGGAGCTTTCATAAAGATATATATTTGCTTACTTAATAAGTTCTCCTTTAACAAATTATAATGCAACGATGGGCTAAACATAATGCTTGAGAGGGTGACTCTAGATCAGGCTGAACTGGTCTTTTCACCTGTAAGGTGCAGCTGTCAGCATTGTTCGAATATTAGAACATTGAATATCTCTAAATCATTTTGAGTTATTGAAAATATTTTCGGAATGTTATGACTTGGTTTTACCTTTCAGTATTTTAATATATTCATACCATAGTATTCTGGTCTTCCCTCCTCTTCTTCTCCCAGCCCTTTGCAAGAAATAACCACTCAGGACATGTTTAATGTACAGAAATCACATCCAATTGCAAGCCTGACTTATTTGATTTGGTTGGCAGAGTTTTGACTCACACAGACTTTTGCACATCTTTAACCTCTGTATTGCATCTCATATAGACAGTTTAAGGCAATTTTGTCCAATTTCTTTGTGCATTAAGGACAGATGACACTAAATAATTAGCTTACCTATAGTTCTATCTTATTTAGTCACCAACACATGGCATGTTTCTATCAATAGCCTCTTCGATAGCTTACTGGTGGGAATAATGTTGTAGTGCAAGAAAAATCAATACCAGTTTAGACTTTGGTGCTTTCTTTGGACACAACAGCTTAAGATAAAACTTCCATAAATGACCTTTTCAGAGATGGCCTCCTTCAATGACCCAAGATGTAGCAAAAGAAATCATCAAACAGATGATCTTAAGGCTCCCAAACACTAACTGCTTTACTCACAGGTAGTAAAAGGCTTTAAATCAGATGTAGTTCATCCTCACAAAGTTGAAAGTTCCTTTCAGTTTCCCTGTGTAAAATATTATTGATGCTACAAAGAGAGAGATTTTGATAAATATACTAAAAAAACCCTAAATCAATATATCTTTTACAGAATGATACCTTGAAAAAAAAGAATACAGAGAATCAATGGTCCCTTAGTCATGTGAGATTTCTGTTCTCCATCATTCAAAATGGTACAAAAGTACCAGCAGCAGCTTTTTCTGACACTTAGCTGCCAGGTAACGTATAGTCACCTGGAATGTATCTGTTGTTAAGGATACTTAACAACACTTATACATTTAATGGAGAGGGTGAATGTAATCATGCCACTGATGTCTGGAAGAAAGAGATGGCAACCAGTATAACTTTTACTGCATAAAAGGGAGTGCATGTTATTCTGGGGAATGTGACTGGAAGGACTATGTTCTTATTCACTCACCCCATTAGTCCTTCCTTCTGTCTCTACAAAAATCTGCTACTGTAGAGAAAAACCCTTTGTTATTTTTTTCTGATAGAGAACTATAGCTTAGATAGACCTGCGTAGTAGGTGAGGTGAAGGGCTCCAGAGTGGACGATTACATTGGGTGTCCCTTGTCGAAAGTGGCAATACTGTAGTCAGAAATGTGAAGGCATTTGAAAAGCCCAGTGAGATAGAGAGTGTCCCAAAGCACTCCCCTCCGGTGCGGGTAAAACATGAGCAACTGCCAAACTCACACACCGTTCTGACTTATTGTGGGTAGAGTGAAGGGTGACAGGGCCAGTCCTCCTGCCTAACAAAAGCTGCCCTTCTAGGGCAGGAGTGACAAGGAGTGCAGCAAACCGGTGTGGGAAAACAGGGCATGGCTCATCAGAAGGGCACGGTGACACAGTTTGCAAAGCAGTTCATGCAGGCAGGGTGAGCAGGAAGGGCACAGGGAAGGAACAGTCTCCATGCTTAGGAAGTAAATTCAGTCAGTGAGAGGGAGCCCAGCCATGGTATCCACCCAGTGAAAGGCTACACCCTCTGCACCTGTCACTAGGGATGCATGAGTCCGGATTAATCTCACAGGAAAATATGCAGCTGTCTAGGTCTCTGGCTACAAGAAGTGCCACCAGCTTGCGCTGGAAATAGAGGGCAGCAGGAGCAACAGCTGTGTAAGGTGCGAGCAGGTGGACTACCTCCTCAGCCTGGTAGCAGAGCAGTGAAAGGAAGTAAATAGGCTAAGGAACATCAGAGGGTCTGAGCAAGAAATAGCCTGATGGAACAACACCCTGAGCTCTCTGAAATATGAATGGAGACAATCGCTGGAAGAAAGGCTCTAACCAAATGGATTCAGTATCCTTCCCCCACCAGGATGTAGGCAGAGACTTAAAGGAAAGTAGTTAGTGGAAGCAAGTCCGCAAACAGGACAGAAAATGAACTCCCTCCTTGCCCATGCATCCCCAGGTGCCTCTCCACAATAGATAAGAAGCTCTAGCTGTGGAGGACATAGCAGAGGACAATGTGAGTGACAATTCACCTCCATTAGAGGAGGAGCCAAGGCCAGAATGACAGACTCCCATATCATTACAACAGCCACGAAGAACAAAATGTGAATCACAGTTCTAGAAGACTACCTGCCGAGGGGAATAGAGTCCCACATGTCGAGCAGACCCTACTTGCAGGGAAGTTTGCTGTATCCCCGGACTCTGGGTTAGGGATAAGGCTAGGAAACTCCCCAGTCTGCTACAGCCCTCAAATTAACACCCATTACTGCTCTTCCACATGGGAGGTGATGAAGCTACAGCATGTAGCCCAAGGGTCATCAGGAGAGACTTCAGGGCCTTGGGACAGCTAGTGAGGGAATTTGGGGCCCAGCTGATTTATTCCTGCCTCCTTCCAGTTGCACACAGTGACAGGAACAGGTGGGCCCAGTCTGTTAATACCTGGCTCCATGGCTGGTGTCACTATAACAACTTCGTGGTTTTTGACAGTGGGATGGCCTTCACAGCACCAGGCTTACAGGTATCAGATGGGAACCACCTTTCTCAAAGGGAAAAGAGAGTCTTTGCTCAAGAGCTTGCAGGGCTCATTGACACGGCTTTAAACTATACATGAAGGCGTAGTAGTAGGATGATATCAGGCCTGCCTATGACAAGCTGCAGGAGGACACGCTATGATTAGAGGGATGGGGTGCAAGTATGGGCCCTCCACCTCTTGCCCCAGGGCGTGCCGGGAGTGCTGCAGCACAGTTGAAGCCTTGCAATGATGGGCTGGGTTCTTCTGATGTAGTAGGAGACAGCAACATAATTTCCATGGAACACTTTAAGGGATATAAGGGGTGTCCAACTAAGAAAGTGAGGCAGCCAAAAGCCCAGAAGAAGCACCTCTACACAAACGCAAACAGCTTGGGCAATGGGAGGAGCTGGAAGATACTGTGCTGCTAGACAGCCATGATCTGACTGCAGTAACCGAAACTCATGGAGGACAAAGATGTGATTCAAGACAGCCAGGGCAGCTTCACCAAGGGCAAGTGCTGCTTGATCAAATCAATGGCTTTCTATGATGGGTTGACCACATCAGTGGACACAGAAAAAGCAATGGATGCGATCTAGCTGAACTTCTGTAAAGCCTTTACACAGTCTCCCACAACATCCTTCTCTCTGAATTGTAGAGGCATGGATTTGATGGGTGGACTTTTTTGTGGATAAGCAATAGGTTGGATGGTTGCACTCAGAGAGTAGCGGTCAATGGTCAAGTGGTCCCTCAGGGGGCTGTATTGGGACCAACGTTGTTTAATGTCTTCATTGATGATACAGAAAAAAAGATAGAGTACACCCTCAACCAGTTTGCAGACACCAAGCTGAGTGGTGCAGTTGCCACACCGGAAGGATGGGATGTCATCCAGAGGGACCTGGACAAGCTGGAGAAGTGGGCCTGTGTGAAGATTATGAGGTTCAATAAGGTCAAGTGCAAGGTCCTACACTTGGGTCAGGGCACTCAGTGGTTTCAATACAGGATGGGAGACAATGTGATTGAGAGCAGCCCTACGGCAAAGGACTTGGGGGTCCTGATTAATGATATGAGCCAGCAGCCCAGAAGGCCAACTGTATCCTCAGCTGCGTCAAAAGAAATGTGGCCAGCAGGTCAAGGAAGGTGATTCTCCCACTCTAGTCTGCTCTTGTGAGACCCCACGGGGAGTATTGTGTCCAGTTCTGGAATCCCCATCAGAAGAAGGATATGGAACTGTTGGAAGGGTCCAGAGGAGGGCCACCAATATGATCAGAGGGATGGAGCACCTCCTTCCTATATGAGGACAGGCTGAGAGAGTTGGAGTTGTTCTGCCTGGAGAAGAGAAGGCTCAAGAAATACCTTATAGCAGCCGTAGGGGGTGCACAAGAAAGCTGGGTAAGGACTTTTTACAAAGGCCTGCAGTGATAGGATGAGGGGAAAAGGCTTTAAACTGGACAGAGATAGATTTAGATTAGACATTGGGAAGAAATTCTTCACTTTAAGGGTTGTGAGCCACTGGAACAGGGTGCCAGGGAAGTTGTGGACGCCCCCTTCCTGGAAGTGTTCAAGGCCAGGTTCAATGGGGCCTTGAGCAGCCTGGTCTACTGAGTGCTGTCCCTGTCTGTAACAGGGGAGCTGGAACTAGATGATCTTTAAAGTCTCTTCCAACCCAAATCGTTCTATGATTCATATGATACTACGATTCTACGCTAAGGTGTTTTTTCTGAACTCTGTTTTCAGTCCAGTTTATTGGATGATGATTCACAATTTTATAAAATTTACATGTTCCAAATGATTTCTCATTCTTTTAGAACAAAGTTTTTTTTTAAATTATCTAGTGATTATTATTCAATTTATATGTCAAAGTATGGGCAGAGTAATAAGCTTTTTTTGTTGCCTCATTATATCAGGAATTATGAGTAGTCTGTGTAGTTAATTTTAATGCTGTCTTTCTAGATTATACTTTATTAATATTTGTGTGAAAATATTTGTTCCTTTTTCTATGGTTGTAACTAATAGAATAAATTTTAAATACCCCCTTATTTAATATTTGACATCATAGGCACATGTTGACTCAGGTTCCAAATTTCTTTGGTCTATACTGTAATTGTCATGCAAGTGTAGATACTTTCTAAGTGAAATATAATGAATAATAAACAGATGCATGTTTTAAGCATATAGAATGCTGGATGGACTTTAAGTATTCTTTGCTATGTAATTATTTTTTAAAAAGTCTAATAAAATCTACTGTATTAACAAAGCTTAAAAAGCACACAAACCACAGAAAATATGTTTAATATGAAAAGAAAAGTTACTTAATCTCATTATTTTTTAATGCTGAATAAACTTATATAGACAAACATATAGACAACTTTTTAATGCAACTGTTAAACTTAGTTTATTCCGGAAAATAAAACCCAAAACTTAATACCAAAACCTAGCAACTGGGTTTTGGAATATAATGAGTCCGTGCACTAGGTTTATGTATGTTATAATTTGGTGAAGATTTTGCTATATTTGTGTGTTCTGACTGTGAAGGAAAAAAGCCATTTGTGGTCTCATATGCAACAAATTCTGAATCAAACAGGCATCAGTATTTCTTTTCTGATGTTGCTATAGGAAGAAAAGATCATTCTATGCCTAAATGATTTGATAAAGACTGACCCATTGTCAATATGATGTGAAGAGATTATCTGGGATTTTCTTTGTGAGAGAAGATTGTCTAATGAGTAGGTTATTGAATGAATCACAGTAGCATTTAGTACTGATAATGGATTTAAACCCTGAGTTACTCAGATAAAACGGAGAATCCCACTACCATCTCAACTAAATCTGTATGAGTTTAATAATCTGATATATCCTGATAAGATGTAGTTTGATTTATTTCAGTGCAAAAAACTCTTTGCTGAGACCAATTAAAAGTTCCTAACATTTCATTGTTATAAAATTGGCTATGAGATATCTGTTAGAACAAAAGATAACACTTTTTCTCCCTCGAAGGTCCATTCACAAAAGGTAGTTCATTTTGGAAGATACAAAAGGCACTACACTTAATTTTAAATTATTTATTAATTCATTTCTGTTGTTACCTTTAAAATAATATGCACAAGCGAGTGCTCTAGGCATATGATCTGGCTGGCTTTACTGGAAGGTGCTACTCTTATACATTCACAAACCTAAGGGCACATTGAATATTCTGCACTGAGGCTCTCTGTAAGCTACTCAAAGCAGCAGTTTGAAGGTCACAAGTACACCAAGTGGAGAATTAACCTACATTCATAGGTATAAGTGACTGTTGTTCCTGACTTGCCTTAAATATAAGCATGGGCAGCTTATATGAGAAATAGAAAAAAAAATCATCTTTTCCTTTTTATTTCAGAGTTCTTCTACAATGTTTACAACTATTTGAGTCAGTGTTTGTGTCTTCCTCTGTAATATTGTGTAAGGCTATGTTGAAAACACACAAACTAGTCCTTTTCTTGTGATATTTAAGAGAGCAAAAAGTCTGTGTTGATGGTATACATTAATTTGCAGAATATATATAGAATCCTACTGAAATAACTGGCACTATATCTTTACTTTAAACATAAGTTTGTTCTGTTCAGTGATAGGTAGTTAATGAATTAAGGCCCAATGCCAGACCACACTGAAAACCAGCAGTTACTCTCTTGAAGTTTATCAAAAAAAAAAGAATTAAAATATGAGGGCTGGGGTTTTATTTTCTCTCATTTCTTTCAGTAATAGTCACATAATATTTCCTTTTTAAAAAAAGCAAAATAAGAGTAAAAGAAATTTTCCAGTAATTTCTTTGGTGTTACTTCATTTATTTGGTTTAAAGATAAATATAAAACATCATTCTGTAAAATTATTTGCCAGTTGTTCTGGAGTATAGCCAAAGAAAAAATGATACTGAGCCTTAGTGACAGACAGCATTAGATAGATACACCAATATCAGAAAAATATCTCTTAAAATTTCCCCTCAAGGCAACACTTCCTTTCCATGTATTCTATCAGGCAGTATTCTGAAAGTAAACAGATATAATCTGTTGCAGGAATGAAGAAACTGAGGAAGCTTGCCTTTTGAAATGGAATTCAAGTAGACACAAGAAATTTCCTGGTAAGAGTAATGGGGTCAAGACAGCATCATTACGAGGACTGGCTCAGACACCTCTTCACCATCAGACCTTTCTCCTTTCGTCTGTTCAAATTGATGGAGGCATTTCAGCAGTCATTTCTCAATAATCCCATTTAACACAGCGAGAGAATTGGTTTGCACCTTCTGTAAATTTGCAAGTTGTTTGTTTAGTTGTTTGGGTTTTGGTTTTTTTTTTTCACTCTAGTGGGTTAAAGTTGAAGATGCAAAAGCTTAGGGCTTATTTTAAAATCCAGAGCACTCAGCATTGTTCCAGCTCTACTGGCATGAAGTTTTAGGGCTCAAATGAGCAGAGATGCAGATAGTGCAGAGATGATTTCTTTTAACAGTGTCACACATGACATTCCTTTGTAATTACAGAATATATTCCTTTCTAAGAAAGATTATCAAACAGCTCAAAACTGAGGACATTAAGGTATCAGAAAGACTTCTAACCATTTTTTTGGTTAGAAAAAAAAAAAGTTTTATTTGCTTTTACAAGTAGACTTGCAACCATGAAAATGCTGAAAAATGTTACAACTCATCTAAAGGATTCTGCTATCTTCCCCCTCTACTCTCGTTCCCTAGAATTTAATAAGGGCTAAAAGAAGGATAGTTTTAATACATTTCTACATGATTACTCTTAAAATAACATATGAGATTTACTAGAGTCTAATTTTCTTTATATATTTTTTACAGCCAAACTTATAGATTTCTGTTATACTCTGCATGCACGTAATTTCCTGGTATGTGTCAAATACAATAAAAAGGAAATAGCAACATGATCACCTTCTATTACATTCTAGACTATTTTCTCATAAAATTAATGACAACCAAACTAATTTTTAAAAAATGCTTTCTGAAGGATCACTAATGCTATACAAAGCCCTGGGGATGAAATGCACAAAGCCACAAGGAATAAAAGTAGTCTCACATTAAGAAGACTACCCTGGAGAATAGATAAATTAAACTGATTCACCCTGAATTAGTCAGATTTTGATGTCTGTTGAATTGGGGAAAATGTAGCAGTTCCCACTACACGAGAACTCCAAAGTATGCATAAAAATGTGTGTTTTCATGAAGGACAGTATTTGACTTTTCAGCCTCAGAAGACACACAGAAAAGAAAGAGTCAATAATAATTCTGACCACCAGGTAAGAGCTGCCTTTGATGAGAGTGTTCTTAGCTTGCAGTCTTCTTCCTGTATGTTACATACATTAGAGAGGTATACCTAAAGTGCTGTGGGAAGGCTAACATTTACTTATTTAATATGTGTGATAAGAATAGTAAGTTAATTGGTCCCTGGAGCTTAAAAGATTAAAGTTCACAAAATGGTACTTCATGAGAAAGAAGTCGCTCTCTTCAAGATTCCCATTTGCTGAAGGCATGTAAAGCAACTTAATGCAGATAAGGATTTGTCTCAACTTGGAATGATCTTAACACACATAATTTCTGGTTTAGTAGATGTAAAATTAATAAAACAAACCAAATAGAAAAGGGAAAAAATCTGGGGGTAGACATTTCAAGAAAGAAATTTAGGTCTGATATTAAAAAATTGTTTTCTAAGCAGTGGAATAGTCTAAGAAAACTAAGAGTTCCCATCTTTTTAAGTTGAGAGAAAGTAGCATTCCAGTTCTCATGAACAGTCCAGGAGTGGAAACAGGTAAGATCACTTCTCAGCGAGTTACACAGCTCAATTTTCCATAATCCTGAGTCAAAGAACAGTAGCCTAATGTCTTTTCTATAGGTGTTGAACTTTCATTAGCAGCAGATTTGGAAAAGGTTTATAGACAATGAGTCATTTCTGTGACAATGCAGTCTTTAAAATATTATCATGGGCTCAACTTCTTTATGCAACATTAAATTACCTGATTGAGAAGAATTAAATTAAGAGACTTTAGAAGGAAAGAGAATGCAGATATGTAACAGAAAAGATGAGGCACAATAAGGAAAGTAGAAAAACAGCATAGCTATCTTATCTTTTTATATAGTGTTATTTAAAACACTGCGGTGGCAGACATTCTTTCCTAATGTGTGTTTAAACAGTAGTTCCTTCAGTCTTGGTAGTTTCACTTTCTGTCCTAAACTAACCTTTTATTATATCATCAAACTGCCAGTTTATAACCAGGTAAAATATGGTAGATCAAGGAGCCTGAAATGTATCAACGAAGCCTGGAAAATAAATAGACCCAATGAATATCTTCTGTGCTTTAGTCATCGTATCATAGAAACAAAAGAAAGATCATGCTATCCTGCTACACAACAGTTCATATTTGTCTAAGAAGGAAGATATACTTTCTAGTTTGGTTGAGATGGGGTAGCTATGCGGGGCTCAATTCCTTCATTGTAACTTGTCTTCTGTTCTGATTGACAAAAATGTACCTGTGTATTTTGTTACAGGTTTAATATGATAAAGTCTCCTTCTTTACCCACCGAAGCTTCTTGTTTGTGGATATATATTGTAATAAAGAAGAGTACATATTCTCTCGAGTTTAGTCTAGAAATGGTTTTCCTGGATCAGACATATTTCTCCTTTCCCCTATGCAAATACCAGTCATTGTCAAAATAAGAGAACTACTTATAAGTACATTTATTTCCAACTTCATGTTCTTTAAGGATTCACTATTTGACTTTTTCTGTCTTGTCCCTAGGACCCTTCTTGTAAACAACGGAAACAAAGATTGCTACCTGATTTTGAACAAATTGAAAAGTTTCTGTCTTTAGTTTCTCCCTCCAGTTTGCTGGCACGTGAAGTGATGTTTCCATTAATTTGTTCAAAAAAAATAGTCAAATAACTGCATGAATATTTATATCTTTGTGCAAAGAAAAAAAAATTATGAGGAGATGAGAAGAAGCAGTATGAAGTACAGGACAGAGGGAAATTGCTGTCAAGGCAATAGGAGCAGTTGGAACATTTATTCCAAATCACGTTATTCCAACTCACTTTCTTTGTTAACCTTTGTTATGTGTTCTGGTTCAAACAAGTTGAAACAGGCAAAAGCAATAAAGATTCCTCATTTTCCCACTGAAAGCCTTTGCTTGTGTTTATGTGAAAAAGCATGCTAATAAACAGAAATATTGACTTGCTCTCCTTGGCCTGATAAATGTATTCCTGTGTATCTGTGCTTCACATCTCTAGAGCAGATGTATATTTTTTTTTTGCTAGCTAGTACTTTAATGGTGAAAATCCTTTTTGCTGTTGTATTATATTGTTATTCTCCAAAATGCAGTAAATTCATTGACTTTATTCTGATGACATAAAATGCACTTAGAGCAAGAGACTTTGATAGCAAAGTTTAAAAGAAGAAAGAAAGAAGTTCTAAATCAGGACAAAAAAAGTGTAATTCCTCAAGCTTTGCTTTAGATGTTTGATGTTAGCGATTTCATATGTTTAAAGAGACACCCAAACAACAAGAAATTCCTACTCAATGCGGCAGGAGATGGTATGTTTTGGATTGGATGACAACTTCCAGAAAAATGTTCAAATTAAACATCACAGAAAATCTGGTGTTGCATCACAGAATTAATGCTTCAAATGTAGCATCTCTACAAGAATTTCTGTCATTCATTATTGATATTCTCCCGGACTGAGAAGGTAGCACAGCTTGGGCTTTCAACCTTTCTCTTACACACTAATGTTTTAAGTTTGGGTGAAAATTCACACCAATGATGAAGGTGGCCTTGTGCTGTTTGAGATGTTGTCAAGCAGGAACAGACTGAGATGACAGGTTATTTAACATAAAGTTCCAGTTAGCTATCTGATACATGCACTGTTGATAAGATTACGACATGTCCTTTGTAGGTTAGAATCACTTGAGACAAGTATCAAGACATAAAGATTGGTTTTATAACAGCTTGCATTTTATGTAGCTACTCACAAGTACAAATAAGAGCAAAGAAAACATAAAATGCTACCTGAGTTGGCAGCACTTTACACCCTCTCTACCTTATTTACGGCTTGGTTCTTTCCTTCCTTGGTGGGTAATATTTTTTTACTCATTTTTCATTCATGTAATGAAAGAGAGTAAGTGCTTTGGATGACCCCAATTTTACTAGACAAGAAAGGAACCTTTCTCTTATTTTCAAACACCTTGAGAAAAACAGCAAAATAACAAGATGAGACATGAATTGACTCTTCAGTTAGGAACAATCCAGTTTATCCAGTCATTTAATTTAGCCAATAATTGATGAGTGCAACATACATGCAGGATAAGAAAGATAGACACTCAGCTTCTTGGTGCTTTCAGAGAGAACTTCTATTTTCTATTTCTTAGTAAACAAACTTCAAAACTCTAATGTTTTTGTGGGTTACTTTGTCTTCTCTGAGAAATATGTGTTAGTCTATTCACATGAGATAACAGAATCTAGCCTGTGACTAAGATTTTAAGCACTTACCTAGTTATTTACCTAGATATTTACATCCTTCCACAGAGTTCAGGAAGCAATTTCAGAACTCTTTATAGAAAGAAGAGCATAAGAGACTGGAGCACTCTTAAAAGTGTATTGCATGGTTTCAAATATTTGTCCTACGTTGTCAAGGAAAGAATGTGGCTAGGAATGCCTTTTTTCAGGTCTGTGAACTTAGTTCATTTCCTGATTATTTCAGTGGAAAATGTTGCATCTAGTCAGTTTTTCAAGTGGCTTCAGCTTCTGCAAAACCCCCTTTTTGAGGCAACACCCTCTCTATTGCTCTTAGCGTCTTGAACCACATGCTATGTTTCTTATTAAGTCTTATAGAACCTGGAAAAAAACAATAACAAAACAATTCCTACCACAAAAACACACACACACCAACAATAAAAAAAATATAGTTTTACCTAGAAAAATAAAATTGTTGAGATTTTAATCTGTACCCTTCAGACAAGGCGTAGTCTTAAGTGAGGAGAATGTCAGAAAGGAAAAGTGATACTGAATGCTGTGTTTTGAATAGGTCACATTGAAGTGCCAAATGTGTGGGGTAGACTTAGGAGAAAAGTTCAGGTGAAGAAATAGGATAACAGAGTTGGGGGCAGTATAAATAAAAACTAAATATGTAAAAAAAGTAGTCTTATGGAAAAATGAACTGCAATAATGAGGTTGCTACTAGGTCTGGTGAGCAGCACTATATTTGTTTCATTCTGTAGTAGGATTGGATGCAGACATTATTCTCCCTGTCCACTCTTTCCAAACATATCCATCCCCAGGGCAAGGTAAGGCAAAGCAAGGCAAGGTGAGGAAGGGTATGTATCAGGCAAAGGTAACACACTTTAACAACTTTACCAAGTGAGTAGTCTTCAGGGAATCATAGAACGATTTGGGTTGGAAGGGACCTTAAAGTTTTTCTAGTTCCAACCCCCTTGCCATGGGTGAAGACACCTTCCACTACATTAGATTGCTCAAAGCCTCATCCAACCTGGCCGTGAACACCTCCAGGGACAGGGCATCCAAAACCTCTCTGAGCAACCTGTACCATTGCCTCACTACCCTCACAGGAAAAAATTTATTCCTAACATCTAATCTAAATCTATCCTCTTTTACCTTAAAAATGTTACCCTTCATCCTATCACTACATTCTCTCATAAAGACCCCCTTCCTGGCTTTCCTGTAGACTCTTTTGAAGGTTGGAAGGCTGCTACAAAGTCTTCCCAGAGTTCTCTTTTCTCTAGGCTAAACAAGCACAACTCTCTCAGTCTGTTCTCATATGAGATGTTTCAATTGATGTCTATGATATACTTGGATACCACCTTGGATTCTTTGTGAATACAGATGTCAAAAAAGAATTAATTCCTCCCCTCCTTCTATGTCTTGTTTTTATCAAAACCATCACCTGAACCATAGCAATGAGAAGAGTGATCTATATTAGAGAGATCCTTTTTAGTGATCGCTCCCCTTTTTCAGGTAAATTGTACATGCCAGCTTATGGAGCCAAGCTTATTGTGATTTTAAACATCTATTTCTCGTAAATCTACTGATAATTTTCAAAATTTATAGTATAGGAAGTAATTTTGTGGATTTTTAGCCTTTATCCTATATGACAACTGTCAAATATGTTTCAGAGTCTTCTTTGCTGCCCTACTTCCTCTTCAAGCATAATAAACTGAAACAGTATAAAAACTATCTTTAAAACCAAGGGCATATTAACTACTATTTTCTCTTACTTGACACATTTGATGACTGATATTGTTATAGGCAAGAGGGAACTGTCACAGAGAACTAAGAATACATTGTAAGTCTAATTAAAATCTTAACAATCTAATCAAAACACAGCGGCTAATATTAGTCCGGTTATGACAGTACTATCACTTATAGTCCAAATTAATGCAGAAAACAATCATTAGTAATACCCTTAAAAGCATTATAAAAAAAAATGTGTATAAATCTCATTCTCTTTTTCCTTGTATGATGCTCACTCTTCCAGTATCTCTCTAGATACCAAGACGGATGGTTTCAGTCTTTCTCATGAAGGAGGGAAAGCTGCTGAGTGGGTTTAGTGTAAGGACTAGTGGTGTTTCCACCAAACTATTGGCATCCTGAGATTCTTATGAGAAGGAATATGAAGACAGAAGCCTCCACTTTCTTAGCCTTGTGTCACTGATAAATCTTATTTCAACATAATCCCATGTCTTCCGATCATTTCCCAGATGTGATTGTTATGAAGGGCTGCTGTTTGTCACCCATGATTTCCAGTCTCTGTCAGACTGGCACTGTACTGGGGATCACAATCAAAACTAAAACAAAAAAGTCAATAAGCGCTGCTCCTTTCTGCAACTACTAAACCAAACTGAACCCAGATGGAGCCACAGCATGCCCAGATGAGCCTTGAAATCCTGTGCTGTTGAGGCAGTGCAAAGCCTGCAATCTCTTACAAGTCACTGCAAATCATATTTACTGGGCTACATTGTGGGCTCTTGGTCAAGCGTCACTTGAGAGAGAATTGGCCAGCAGAAAGCACAACTGTGGCAAGTTTCTTGTAGTGATATATCCACTTCAGCACTTCTCCAGGTAAGTCACTACGTGTACCAGATGTAGTTGGAATTTATACAGATATGGAATATTCTGTTACAACTCCTCCTGTAAAGCTGACAGAAAATGTAGGTTAGCACTTTTGCTGCTGATGACTTTTTTGGTCCTTGGGATTTTCTTGGTAACACAAATTTTTCCTCTGTGTTACGTCTGATAAGATAGAACAAGAGACATCTAAGACAGGGGTCATGCTCTTCCGAGTTGCAACAGTTAATGTGAGCTGTCAGCCTGCAGCTGTTAATGTTAACATTGCTCCTGGCAGAACAAATCTTCAGCTAATGCATAGAGTATAAGGGTTTGAGAGTTTCAGAGGACAGTCAGCAGAAAAATTAAAACATTTTCTACTACGATTTTTTTTATCTTAAATGCCAGGTTAATAGGGTCTTATATAACATTGTGAGTAAGGTTTAAATTTCCCCAGTGAATAGTTAATTTGTTTAAGCTTTAATTTTGATGATGATGATGATGATGATGATTATTATTATTTCTGTTTTAGAAAATATTTCCAGAGGCTTTCTGATAGTGTCTGAGTTTCTTGAACTTTGTAAAAACAGATGGTGGCTTGCTTTCTTGTTTCTAATGTTGTCAGTTAGTATATGTTTCTCAATTTTATCCTGAAATATTTCTGCACTTTAAGACAAGAGAATGAAAAGTTCAGGCAACCCCCTTGAAATTATTAAGTAAAACTGATTAATCACTGTAATTCAGCATACATAAATGAATAAAAAAAGAGAATCAGGGTGACACTTGAAGGCAGCTGAGGCTGGAAGCCCCACCTCAGCAGCTCTGCGTGGCTCACTGTCTTCCTTAGGAAGGTCAAACAATAAAAGAATGAAGCCTGGCTGCTCCTAACTCCAGAGTCAGAACAGGAAAGAAAGTAAGCTTTTACTTCTGAGTAAATAAGAGATGGGCTTTTTAGTGTAAGGTTATGGATTATCCCAGACTGGTATGTCTAGGACTAGAAAACAACACCCCTTCACTTCTTTAAATGAACCCTCTATAAATGAATCACTCTCCCCAAATAGTAGCTTTTTTCCATCTGTAGTGAACACTTTAGTCATATTTTGAGAGGTATGAGATAAGACACTGTTACGTTTTTTCACTGAAATGAGAACAACCAGTTCACTATTTGTGGAACAGTTTTTAAACATAGGCCACTTTGAAGGCAGGTGAAATGTCAGCAAAATATGAGTTAGTATTTTACGAAAATTAAATTTAATTATTTGTGTTGGTGGGCCTTTTAGGATGCTGAAAGTAGCTGTTAGGCTTTGTAAGTAAAACTTCTTTTTCAAGACATCATTCAGGCTGTCTTTATGTAAATAATAGAAAAAAGATGGCAATATGAAGCATTTGGTGTCCAATCATAATCTAAAAAGATAAAAGGTAAAAGTTGTGTCAACATCTTAAAAGAATGGGAGAGAAGAATTACTTGAAAGAAGCATTGCACCATAAAACAAGATGTAAGCACGAACAGCTAATTACTATAAATTCTAGAAAGCCAAAAATGATTCAGAGAAAGATGTACGTAAGACTATCAGAACCGCACAGGTGCCTACCAACAGTAGTGACATAAAAGGAATCAGTTGCACAAATTAAGAGGATGTTCATGAACAGAGAAAACTAGTTTTAACGTATAATAGTGAGTCTTCCATAGTGATTCTTGCTGTTAATATTTGCTTTATTCCCTCTGGGGTTTAAAGAAAATCTATAAAACTCATTCTCTGAATTTCTATACCCTTACTTTTTGATCTGATTTTCTTTTCCTCATAAGGTTTTGCACATTGTTGATTGTTGAATATTCATGTAAACTTTTTTATCTGCTATTTAAGTATTTTTCTTCTCATCCAGACATAGTTTTCTGGGTTTTGTAGTACTGCCTTTAGTCCTGGTTTTCCTTTCACAGGAAAATTCCATTCTCTTGCAGATTAATTTAATTTTCCTCAGAGTGTTCTATTCTGATATATCAACAAATTTACAGAAGCATTTCATATGCAAGTAACTCTTTCCTCCTGAACTGAAAAACTGACAACTACATGATTTTTATTTATTTATATGCATCTAAAAGCAGTTTCTTTGTCTGACTCTAAAGTCGTCCTAGCAGTTTCTTTAGGTGTGAGCTACCATTATCCATTGCCAGCTCTACTATTTTCCTCCAAGAATAGAGTATTTTCTCTCCAGAACAAATGGGAAAAGTTTTAAAAGGATATTCTCCAACACATCACTAATAATAGAAGCTAGTTTTCAGTATCAGTCTTTTCATAATTTTAATTACATTTCCTATTACAAGTAATTTAAGAAAATGAAGGCCATTGGCGTAGCTACTTTTAACTGTAAAATAATCCAAAATGTAGAACAATGGCAAAGTAAAGCTATCTTCACTCCATTTAGTAACCAAAGACGAAAAAAGAGGTCATCATAGCAGATTGATCCATCCAGAAATGGTATTTATGGCACTGTATTGTGTTGTAACATTCTTTAATAACATGTTCAGAACTTTGACCTGACTAAAATGACTGTGTAAACTGCTTAAAGGCTGCACAATTCCAAGGCTGGTTCAGTTTTTTCATGTATAAATTGAAGTAGTGTCACTTTAATTATATTTCATTGCAGTTGCACAACTTGACGTTTTACTACTGAGAAATAAATAATGAGTGGTTCACTGTGAAGATCCTTACATACTTTGATAATCATAGTAATTTAAGAAAAATGGGAAGGAAATAAACTAAGAGTTATCTGGTCCATCTACTGCTAGTTCAAAACTGCTCATTGTAATGTTTTGAGCCTTTTGTTCAATTTTGTTTCAAAAGCCCCATGCAACATGGTTTCCACTATTTCCATGGGGAGGCCATTCAATTTAGAAAAGAAATAATGACAGCTCTTAAGTGGGTTCCCCTCCGCCCCCAGCCTTAATTGAGGCTTACTGAATCATCAGCTTCCTTTGGGCATATTTGCTCAAGGTGACACTGGGAAGTGAGCACTCTGCTTTAAAATATTCAGGCTAAAAAATCCACCCTAACCCACAGAAATTTAAAGCAGTCACTACAGAGAGTGCAATTAATTCGGAGCTGTATCTTATAAAAGCTATCGCTGCTGTAAAGGATACTGACACTAAATGTTTCACTAAATTAACAGCGCTAAGGAATGTTTTGGAGACAAGCATTTAGTCATTCATATGGATACATTTACAGAGCAGTACCTGGCTACTTGTGAAGGCCATTTACTTCTCCTTTAATACTCTTCATCATCTGCTATATGCTGCTAAAGTTCTGACTTCTATCAGTGACAATAAGCTCCACTACCTAACAAGTGCTTCTGTGTGCTTCCTCAGGCAAACACTCATACCTGTGAATCTCACTGTGATCCTCAGTAAAGCCACCTTTGTTTTGTCTTTTAAATTTCTTAAATTTCTCTCCTGTGACATAGTAAGGAAATAAAATAATAGAATGAAATAAGATAAAACAAACAGACAGCAAATAGTTTTTATGTTGAGATCATTACACATCATACTGGTCCTTGCTACATTACAATTCCATTTCCTTCACTTTTGAGAGCATCCATCTTATTTATTGTCTCTGTTGTGAGAGGTCATGGTGCTTCAATTCAAATAAAGGCTTTACCTTCATATAAACAATAAGCCAAACTGATACGACCGTAGTTAAAATGTAGGACTATCACAGCTGTCTTAAAAAGAGATGTTATCTTTATTTTATTTGTTTATTCTGCTGGAGGTATGCACAAGAGAATAGAACAAAGCAATCTTTCTAAGATGGTCTTTACACATCCATGTCTTGGTTGCTCAGCCATTTGAGGAATTAGAAGCTAAATGTATATTTACATAGTGGCATACATATACATAAGACTTTCACTGAAAACAAAATACTTATCAAGTACCTAAGGACTCAAAAATAATAGATTCAAAATGGTTTTATTTTCATTACAGAGCATTACATTTCCAGAACTCTATTTGGAATACTTATTTGTTGTAATATCATTGAATTATAAAGTTTCAATCTTTCTAGGAATGCTAAGACATGTAAATTTGGCATTATTAAAATGAAAAAATATCTTACTTATCAATTATAAATGAGCAAAAAATAATGTTGATAAAAATAAACATGCCTGAAAGAAAAAATATACTTGCAAAAGATCTTATTTGACCTGATTTTCATTTATTAGTTATCTTTTTTCCCCCAAATATATTGATATTGTTTCCTAACGAAAAAATATCTAAGATTGGAGTTTCTTACCTAAATCATATTGGAAGAAAAAGCAAGGAAAGCAAGTCCTAAAGGAATATAATATTTATTTTATCAAGAAGAGTCTCGTAGTAGTTTTTCAAATAATTGAATGCTTCTTTTTATTTATTTATTTTTCATTAGAGAGTGTTTTCGTATATTATTGGTATTTAATGACACTAATGTAGCCATACATGATGTTCAGTATGTTTTGTATGAAAATATATAGGAGAGGAGCCTGTAGAAGCAAATATACAACAGCAGATCAAATAGAAATCTGCATCTTTTTTCTGTAATTCTGGAGAAATAAATTTATAAAGAGAATATAAATTAGGTCCCATTAGCTAGTCAGCAGACAGGATTTGCATAAATGAGGGGAAAAAATTATAGGGTATTTGTAATTCTCTGTACTTTATCCATGTTCTGCAATTGGCTGAGGCAATTCAATTTCAGTATAATAATTTAATGCTACATGGGCTAACAAGAACATTCAGACATTTAAGTGTTCCTTATATTCATAAGTTAGAAAAATACTTTAAATTAGCATATCAAAATACTATGCATTGCCACAATGTTTCAGTCAGTTGTCAAGGTGGAATGTGGCACAATCAAATTTTAGTATTTTATTCCGATATACTTGTTTACAAAGTAGTAAAACTTCGGTAAAGGAAGAATAGAAAATAAAGCTTCTATTAGATTTTGCAAAGCAACTTTTGAGATGTTCTTCCTTTCTTTCCTCTTTTTTTTTTTCTTTTCCCTGGGCAAGGACACCTAGATCACCTCCCTGCTAATATATCAAAGTCCTATTTGACTGAATGGAATTTCTGAAGCTTTTAAGACCAAATTTAAACCAAATAACCCTGTTCAGGAATCATTTAATAATAAAGATAGAGTGCATCCTTTTTTTAAGATGTGCTGATCATTACACAGTGTCATTCTGAAGATGGTTTTCTTTCGATGCTTGTGTATGCATCGGTATGTATGAAGGTCATTGAAGAAATGATCATATTCCTGCTCCTTGCAAAGTCTATTATTTGGCAGTTAGATGACATTAAGCTTATTAATTTTGTAAGAGTAATATTAATTGTTATCTACGGAAAATAAAGACCCTACTCTTGTAGCTACTTCATTAAATGTGGACTTTCAGTTATCACGTGATTTGTAGTAGTGTTACTGAAATGCAATGTGATTGTGCCTTAACCAGTTTGATCAAAGGGCACGTGGAGAAACGATAGTTTTCTAGTTTCTCTTCCTCTGTGTCTCTTCCCTTCCATACCATAATATAATCTATAAATGTATACATTAAAAAAGTTGAGGCCTTTTATAAACAGAGTAATACCATATGTATGACTGTACAAAGTGAAACACACTTGGCAGCAATGAATGCTGCTAAAAAGTTTGAACAACAATTTGATCTTCTCTTTAGCTTAAACTTTATATTACCTAGAAAACATATTGCAAATCTGTGTATTAGCTATTTCTGTTCTATTTATGAAGAAGCTTACCTCTTTCTAAGCTCTGAAAGTCTGTGCACAATGCCATATGTGTATGTAGCTATTTAAACAGGAATGTATTTTAAATTATTTAGTTAAACAGAAATCAGTCTATACTGGTGTTGCTATTGTGTGTGTTTCATATCTTCCAATGCCAGATCAATTGGTAGTTAAGACTTGAAATGACCAACTGTATGTGATTTATGCATATGCAATATAAATGTAGGTAATGTTTACTTCAAGATGGATATTTTGTTTTCAAAAGTAAAAATATATCACGGAATTATAGAAGCATAGAATGGCTTGTATTAAAAGGGACCTTAAAGATCATCTAGTTCCAACCCTCTTGTCATGGACAGGGACATGTCCTACTAGATCAGGCTGCTCAAGGCCCCATCCAACCTGGCCTGGAACACTTCCAGGGATGGGGCATCCACAGCTTCCCTGGGCAACCTGCGCCAGTGGCTCACTACCCTCAAGAAGAATTTCTCCCCAATGACTAGTCTAAATCTTCCCCTCTCCAATTTATAGCCATTCCCCCTTGTCCTGTCACTACATGCCTTTGTAAAATGTCCCTCTCCAGCGTTCCTATATGCCTCCTTCAGGTACTGGAAAGTCTGCCTGGAGCCTTCTCTTTTCTGGGCTGATCAGCCCCAACTCTCTCTGCCTGTCCTCATAGCAGAAGTGCTCGACCACTCTGATTATCTTTGTGGCCCTCTTCTGGACCCTTTACAACAGTTCCAAATGTAACTGATGCACCTGTGCAAGCCAGTGGGCTTAAACGTACCTAGACTTTTTGCTGATGCAGACTTCATAACCCAGGGAGCTGATCTCCATAGAGCTTTTCATATTTTGCCTTATCTAGTAAAACAAAGACTATATAATTTCCTGAAATGTTGTTGAACTAGTAATCACGTCTCTCATTGACAGTAGTTCTGCTGGAAAGTGGCATCAGAAAAAATATGTGGAAAGAAGCAACAAAGACAGTAAGTAGGGCAACCTCATTTCTTAGAGAGACCGTGAGAGAGATTCATGGTGAGAATCTATCTTATTAAAATGTGATGTCCTCAGAGATATGTCCTTCACAACTTGATTCCAAAAGGTAGTATCTAGCAGTTACTTTGTATTTGCAGCGTGATGACTGATGGTCTTAGGTATCATTTTAAACTGACCTTTTTGCCTTTATGCATCAAATGGAGGGGACTGCCTTCCTCTTCAGAATCAGAAAATGAATGTGTTGCAGTTTAAAAATTAAAAATGAAAAGCATTTTGATTGATGTTGCTCTTAATTTAGTTAAGGCAATAAATCTTCTTATGACTTTCTGCAAGGAATAGTGTGTAAATGTTTTGTACTCAAGACTGGACCACAAAGCACTCTCTGCCTTGTCTCTTGACTGCCATTTTCTTCACTTCCAACGTGATGTAATGAAATTGGATTCAGCACATACAATGGTGAATACAGATGTTTTATGCTTGATGTCATCTTATCACAATCAGTAAAATATCCAGCATTACCTTTGATGTTCAGACATTACTATGTTGCTCTAAAGGAAATGGTAGCAAAATAAGGTATTCGATTTTAAAAAACTCAATCCTATGAGTGGGGAAACTGTTTGAAGATTGGCCTAGAAAGGTATACACCTTCTTCACAATGAAGATGAATGCAAATCCCAGTCGTACGACAGACAAATTGTTACTGTATTGGAAACCAAAACCAATGTCATTGAGTCACAGGCAAGAAAATGAAGAGAATGTAAATTCCAGCTCAATGTTATTAAGCAATTCTTAATACTGTCAAGCACTTTTATTAATAATTATGAATGTTCCTTTCCTAAACAAGTTTTAAAGTGTAGCAAAAATAAATATCCAGTAGCATTAATTAAAAAATCCTACACACTACATGTATTTTTCCTATTGCGGTTTTATTTCGCTTCCCTGCTGTTACAGTGTTTTCATCTGCCATGAGTCAAAACTAAAAACTGTGCTGACCTCCATGGCTCTTCTACAATGTGATTAAGTGTTGCTATGGGACTGTTTTTTGAAACTATTAAGCTCTTTTGGTTTGTAACCTCAGACACAGTTAACCTTGGGCAGAAGTTGTATCATTGTCTTTAGTCAGAAATGTAGGGGTAATCAGACTAGATGAGAAAATGACCATGTCTGGTCTGGTATCTTCTATCAGATAACAGCCAAGAAAAAATGAAGTAAAAAAAAAAAAGAACACCACAATTTTCTGAGCAATCACAAATGACCCAGTCTAACAGTGTAAGAAATTCTTCTTCACGACAGGAAATTTAGACTGTAGTGTGCCTTAAAGGACAGGAAACACTCTAATCAGAGAAAAAAAATTATTTGTAGTATGAAATGAATCATCCTGTTATTATTGTGAGTATTATTTTAATCCTATTTTTAATTTATAGTATCTGGAGGTATTACATTTCACATAATCAGTACATTGTATGAACAAAATTAAAAAAAAATTCTTGCATTTCAGATTCAATAAATGTTCCTAGCTTCTCTTGATTTCCCTTTTGAATACTGAAAGTAAGTGCATGGTCTGAATTGATCTGTTTATCTTCTTTGCTCATTTACTACAGTGTCATCCCTCATCTAAATTGTCCCAGTTGTGGTCTGTTCCATTTTAATCAATGAGGTTTCTGGTGGAACTGAAGATGAAAATGGCAGTCATGTGAAAGTTTTTGTTGCTGATCCACCTCTGTCTGAGAATTACATTTGTAAAATTGAATATTCTGTCTGTGTACTATGAACTTCACTACCCTGTGGTGTGTCAGGAAACTAACACTTTTATTTGAAAAAAACACTCACTGTATTGTACACCTGTAGATTAAGATGAGTGGAGTAGTGAAAATCTAATTCATTTACCAGTAGAACATTGAAAGAGATGTTATTATAATTTGATTCTTTAACACAAAGCAAAGATGAGTAAAAGGAGTCAGCTGAGAAGAAACATTTTACCATCTAATGGATGCAGTTGACTACTTACTTTCTTATTCATTGCTTTGTTTCCTGATCCTGCAGTGGATTCTTGTCACCTAATGGTGGCTGCTGTAGACGGTCAGTCGGATTATAGCCTACCTCTACCTCTATAAAAAGGAAATTCAGTCTAGATAGAAGGAAAAATGAAAAAATGGTACCCTGAGTGTGGTCAAACACAGGGACAAGTTGCTCTCTACTGTTGTGGCACCTGACTTTGAAGATACCCAAGGCTTGACTGAACAAGGCCCTGGGTGACCTGCTTCGAGCAGGGTGTTGGACTACCTGACTTCCAAGGGTCCCTTCTCACTTAAATTGTAAAACGAATCAGTGATCTTACATCTGACCCCATGGTTCCATCCTTACTGCTCCACCTGAAAGTGTGCATCCTTAGGTCTTTATATTATTTACCAGAAGATGCAGTTTATATTTCCCAGCTCTACTTGCTATTTATTCTATACAGAGGAATACGATTTCATAAAATTTTACACTGAATTCTGTTTGAAAGGTTTTCCTTTACTAAATGACTATTGATGCCTAGAGTAGCTGAAAATATTGGTTATATTATCAACATGATGGAGGAAAGGGGTGCCATCATGAGTGACCTTGACAGTCTTGAGAGGTGAGCCAATGCAAACCTCATTAAGTTCAACAAGACCAAATGCAAGGTCCTGCACATGGGCCTGGGCAACCTGTGGTATCAATCTATCTGTGAGATGAAGGAATTGGAAGCAGTCCTAATGAAAAAGATTTGGGGGTAGTGTTAAATGAAAAGCTGGACACGGTCTGACAATGTACTCTTGCAGCCCAATAGACCAACCATATGCTGGGCTGCATCAAAAGAAACATGACTAAGCACGTGAGGGAGGTGATTCTGCCCCATTACTCCACTCTAGTGATACCCCATCTAGAGTATTGTGTCCAGCTCTGGAGTCCTCAGCAGAGGAAAGACATGGAGCTATTGGAATTAGTCCAGAGCAGGGCCACATGGGAAATGGTTGCCCAGAGAAGTCATGGAAGCCCCATCCCTGGTGATGTTCCAGGCAGGGCTGGATGAGGCTTTGAGCAACCTGATCTAGTGGAAGGTGTCCCTGCCCCATGGCCAGGGGCTTGGAACCAGAGCTGCATGATCTTTGAGGTCCCTTCTAAATCAAACCATTCCATGATTCTATGTTTCTATGATTATGAGTCAATGTATGCTTGAAAGTCTCGCTAAATGGGGAGAAAGCAGTGACTATCATATTGCAAAGCTTTTTCCTGGTAGTCCTGCCTTATGGACAGAATGTATTCAGATTACTAGCTGCCAGGATTATATTAGGAAAGCATATTATTCCAGGTCTTTTTCACTTCAGTCTTTTCTTGCTATGCTCCCTTACTACCCCCTCTAGATCATTTTATGGACCTAAACTGGTTGAAATCACGGTCTTTTCCAGGAAAGCAACTCTAATGCCATTGCCATTCTGTTCTCTGATATCATTGTGACAATTGTTATATTACAGCCGAAATTACAAATGTTCCGTATCTTTTAAAATAGGGTCATATTTACTCAAGAACCAACAGCAGATTGATATTTTCCAAAATACAACTATTCATATTTTATTTTTCTTTTGTTAAATACAAAGTAACCTTGACTGATAAATACATGAGGAAAACTACCACGTACTCTTTTTAAATCTTTATAATAATAATATTAATCTTTTTTTTAAAAAAAAAAATACATATAATAGCATGTTTTATACTTCTGTCTCTTTCATTTTAAACTTGTTGGTTTTTTTTCTGTTTCATATTTTTGTTATAATACCCACATTTTATGTTTTGTTAGGGAAGGCGGTATTAAGATAGACATTTGTTTTTACAAGTTCTAAAACTGACTGTCATTACATTTGTTTTTCCCTTCATGTTAACTTGATAATTACATCTAATCTTCTTTTTATTTATTCTGAGTCAACATTCTTTGTTCTTTGAATCTCTGTACTCTCTTATCATTGTCTTAATATATTTTAGAAATTAAAAAGAAGTGACAAATTTTCTACAAAGCTTAAATGATTAAGATGTTCTGTTTAGCCTGACAATCCTCCGTCCTTCTTCCAACTCTCCCTTTTGGAATTTTTCTTCTCTAGTAATAGATAAATAGGTGAGGAGTTTATCTATTTTTTAGTGTAAATATATGATGCTTCCTGTAAATCCTGTGATTATTTTAAGATTCTAGTACCACAGTTACTTTTAAAAGGTTCCTATTTAAAAAGGGTCTGCCTGTTGGAAAGATATTACAATTTCTTTTTAACAAAAAGCTTACTTTCCAAACTAGGATAAACTTTTCAAGTGTGTCAATTGTAGTTCCTAAAGTGTTCTTACAAAGCTTCTAAGACTGTTTTCTACTTCCACTTAATCAAAGATATTTTCTACACTTGATAAAAGATATACTTACAGCTGTTGTCTTCAGAACCTGAGTTACCATCTCCAGATGACCCATGACTGATAAATTACTTATAAATCCTGCTTGCTGTCATGACTTGTTAATGTCCAAAAGCTCTTTTAGTCTCTTACAAACACTTTCATAGAACACTAAAAACAAGATATTGGAAGTGCATTTCTGGAGGCCCTAGACATTTTATTCCTTAATTGAAACCAGTGCCTTGGAATTTTTGCAACACCCACACTGTTACATGCTTCACATGTTACAGTCTTTACTTTAAACTGCCTTGAACAATGGATAGGAGAAAGCAAGCTTTTTACGGATTTCCTAAAATTTAGCAGGAGTCTGAACCATCAGAAGGAAATGTGGGTCAAGATCTAAAAAAAAAAACCAGTGTAGGGATAGTAAAGAAGAGTTTATAGAGGTTTGGAGTGGTATTCCAATTGGCTTTCTCTGGATTGATTCAGAAAAATAAGTAAAGGAGATGATGTTTGTTCAGTTTTCCTCCATAGCTTAATATTCAACATATTCAGAAGTTGACGAAAGAAAGATATGAGAAACTCAATTCCTTACTCTGCCTGGGAGAATAGGAAATTGCAACTTTTTGTGTCCAAGACAAACATTCTCTTTACCAGGTAATAAAGTGTTTTCCACCTCTTCTAACTCAAGCTGCCTACATCACATTTAATTAAGTATAAGTTGGCCAATAAAGAGTTCGGAAGAAAGAGAGAGGGTCTCCAGCCTTGTGATATAATACCTAGCAGGACCTGACAAGACATGAAGCTGGCCGTATGTTCCTCAAATTTAGCAGTGCACTGTAGACATAGCCTAGGATATCACACACATCCCCACAAACTGGCACACAGGACACTATTTGCAGGAGAACTATTTTAGCATTCCTAATGCTATCAAAGTTTCCAAGAAACCTTCACAACAATCAAAGAACAACAGCAGTGTCCAGCTCAAATTGAAATAGTGCAGTTTGGGTGGCCCCTCACTAATCTGTAAATTCTTGAAAATACCCACTCCAAGGACCACAAACCTCATATGCTCCTGTAACCCCAAAAACGTTTGGTGAGCAGATTGGTCTGTGGAAACTTCCTTAGACCAAAAATAAAGACTGGAAAATACAGGTGGGACCAATCTTATTATAAAGTTTTGAGTCTATTTATGACAACTTCAAAACTGTTTGAAAAGTATATACAACTGTTGTAGAAAAATTAATTTAGGATGGGGTAGCAATCTTGAAAGTTCCTCAGAAACAGCACAGTCTGGTGAAGAACATCTGTGTGTAGTTACTCAGTAAATACACTTTGGTAAGCTGCTCAGGTCTTAAAAATCAGGATTTCTACATTGTGCTGGGGTAATAGGGAAAAGAATGATGAAAGCAGTTCGAACTTTATCAATACATTTAACAATTCCTGTCTAAATTCTTATTAACCGACAAAAGGTTGTAGCCAGAAATACTGATTCCAAATCAGTATTCAGAAATACTGAGTCCAAATGTCATTATAACCTTCACGGTGCTAACTCAGAAGGAATCTGAGAGTTTGTCACTATCAATTCCATTTCAACTAAAGAAAATAAAATATACCCATTCTCAGTATGCACTGCCCTGTTCTTTTAGCATGGAACAGTAAGAAAAAAAAGTAATATAGTGTAGTGCAATAACTGCAATTGCAATAATAATTTTTGCAATTGCACATAGGTCTGAGTACCTTACATTAAAAAACTAAACACTTACCCAGTGTAAAAGACAGAGACATATACTTGATTCTGGTAACTATTTATATGAAAGGCAACATTTAAATATATTAATTTATTTAAAACCCATTTTCAATCAGAGATATCAGAGATATACCACTTAAGGACCTAGCTCAGGTAAGTTCAAGATGCACAGGCAGTGAAGCATTCAGCTTCGAATATTTTTAAGACAAGAGATTACAGGAGATTCTAAGTATAGAAACATATATTCAGTGTTAAGTGCTGGGACTTCTCAAGGGTCTTTCTTCATCCCATATGAACTTTTAACAGTTTTTTACTTTTTTCAGTAACAAGAAAATTACCAAGGCCAGTATATGAGCCGAAAGCTTCCTAGATATGTTCTTTGTGAATTTCTAACACTGTTAAAAATGTACTGAACTTACGAAAACAGATTCTTACTAAGAGTTCAAAATATTTAGGCAAAAAAGCTTATTCCTAAGTCACTAAAGGCTAAATCTGTTTTACTTCCATCTTCTCAGTCACACCAACACTGTTCTTCATTGATAAAGGAAATACATAAGTTTCAAATTTATCCTCATTCAAAAATGATGAAGTTCAAAATAAAATTTAAAAAATCAAGTGTAGGAAGTTCACCCAGGAAGATTAAATTTTTATACTTAAAACAGAGAGAACGGTAATGAGTTGTAAACATGAAACCACTGAGCTACCTGAAATACCACTATGGTTTAATCTCTATGGTATTATTGTCCAAGCATTATACTAATAGCATGCCAAAATAAGAAAATGTGCCTTAATTATATTTCTTCAGTAGCTGATGCAAAAATAAAAGCAAAAAGATCTCTTGACCTATTAAGTCAATTATATTTGAAGAAAAAATCATGCCGCAAAAGAATAAACACACCTTGCCTTCTCCTTTTACTTGAGAAAACAAATTGCTAATAGGCACTTTTTGATGAGTGGAATAGTAACTAATTAAAAGTGATGCGTAACTTGTTTGTGAGTAGAGTTATGTAAATAACAGATTTTTCAGTGCAGGAGAAGCAGTGTTTCCAATTAAAATGATCAGGCTTGCTGTTGTCTTTTTAGTTGTTAAATTCTTTTAGCTAATGTTACTGTAACTTATCTCAAAACAATCTTCAGGAATGAAAAATGTAGATTTGCTTATTTCTGAAATACTTATCCTTTGCTTTATCTAATTTCTGAAAGATTATAACTATTCTCTGAATTTAACTTGAATTGGAAAAAGTTTGTTGTACTCAACATTTATTTCTTTAGGAAACTAAACCAATCAGTCAGTGATATTTGGGCCATTCAGTCAGATTGGATACTTTTCCCAACAGTCTACTTAAAACAAGAAATGATAGCTAACAGATCATGAATTGAACCCTTGCTGTGCAATATCTACAGTAACAGTAACACCGTTTTCTATTTTGACTACAAGAAGATGTAGATGACACTACACTAAAAGTTAGTTTAATTAAAATGCAAGTGTGATTTTTTTTTTAAGAATACGTGTGAAACATAGGTGGACAATTCAGTCATTTCTTTAAGTAATGCCATTATTTTAAAAGTTTTTTTGTTTCGTTTTTTTTTTGTTTTTTATTGCTCATCAGTAATAGCTTCTGTCAGTGTCTGGTTTGCATCTTCCTTCCCCCTGGCTAGCACACAGAGAGGCAGATCTGCTCTTCTAAAGCTGGTTAGGTTTTGTATTAAAGATTGAGAAACATAAATGCAATTATTAAGGGTTAATAGGGCAGATAAGTCTTTTATTATGTGTTTAACTGAATGTTGTAGAGATAAAGAAGTCAATACTATATTCATGGTCATGGCTATCTATAGTATCTCCCCTTGAGACATTTTTACTCATATTTATAACGTGTTTATAATGGCTACTAGTCCTTAATCTAATTATATATGGGACTTCTACAAAAAAAAATGTTTCTGAAAGGCAGAACTTGTTTTTATGAAAGTAAAAAAGAAGATGCTTTCAGGTATTTGAAGCACATTCTTCCAAATGTACTTCATTGAGGCTGCTAAAATTGAAACTATATTTAGTCATTTGGTTTCCACGCACCCTTTCAGTCTTCATTAATTTATGAATTCAACAAACATTATAAACAAACAAATAATTTCAGTAAATAGTCATGGCCTACTCACTTTCTTCTCCTTGTGCTTAAATTCCATAAATCATAACTCAGTGTACATTAATTATAATCATGTGCTAGTTAAAAATAGATGGTCCTCTGGGGAACTAGCAATAAGTAGAATAACATTAACTTATAGGAAAAATGTTTAGGAATAAAATTCAACACAACTTGATTTTTGCTGTTTTTAATAATACATTATAAAAAGTTGTCTTTCTGTCAATACAAAGATCCCTGAATTAGTTATTAAAGGCATTCATCCAATAAAATCTGTCATGTGATAGCTTTCTAGGGATTTCCCCTTGCTAATTACTGTAAATTATTTTGTTAACTTACAAATTACAGTAATTTGTACCCATGATAAAACACTCATTTTTTGTGAGTCAGCATGGGCCTGAAAGTCTCTTTGTGTGTTCCTTTTGCAGGAATTTACTGAAAATATCAGACTCTGAATAACATTTAAGAAAAAAACCCAAACCAGTTCTGATTTTTTTCTCCAAAATGAATTTTCAGAACACAATAACAAATTGACAATACAGATTTAATTTTAGTAATTTTGAGGATAAAAAATCCAGTCCTTCCAGGCAAAATTCCTACTGTAAGATTATTTCTGTACTCCTTAATGACTTTTTAATTCTGTTTTAGTCTAATCACAAAACTGGGAGTGGAAGAAGTCAACATTTTACTTCCTTCAAAGTACACGGAACAATGTCACTATGTTGATGTAGTCTTTGCTGATTTAATCATATACCATAAGATAACTGAATCAGCCAGAAGAAATACATTAAATATTTCATCTGGAACTGACACAATAGTGTTTTGTTTTATTTTGTTTTGTTTTCCTCTTGCCTACCAAGCTGAAGAATCGGGTTTTTGCACAGCATTAATCCGCACCATTATCTCCATCTCGTGATGTTGGATTTACACTAGGCCTGTATTAGGTTTGATTTCACAAAGAATGGATTAGGAAAGACCTATTTCTAAGGATTAGCTTTGGCTTTCACAACAATTTTCTAGAGAAACATAATCAACTTGGCCTACAAATTGTTTGTGTTATATATTATTAAGTGGCCTTCTTTTACCCACATCACATGATTGACTTGAGTCTGGGTAAACTGAGGGACCCAACTTCCACCTTTCATTTAAGAAAAATATGTCCAATAATGTTAATCCTGTATATGGTTGATGCAGTTGAAACAATAATAGCCTCAATGCCTCAATCTCTATTATTGGGGTACTTTAAGCCCCTAAGGAGAAGCATGTGCAGGAAATAACATCCTTTCCCCCACTATATCTGTGCTTACGACAGAAAAAAAAAAAAAAAGAAAATTAAAAAAGAGAAGCAAGAAAAAAAGAGAACTATAACATAGCCTTCAAAGAAAGAAAACTTTTTCAAATTGGACACTGGTTAGTAGATGATAGAATGCTGTTTTATTCACCTGTTTTCAAGGGAAAAGAGATAGAGCTTTGTGTAGGTTTTCACAATAGATTTTCATCAAGTATGTTGGACATAGTAATTTTATCTTAATTAAAAAAAAGATGCTAAGCCACCAATTCTTCCTACTTAGACTAAAATTTGTTCACATGTATATCTCATCCTCTGCTACCTAGACCTGAATTTTATTTTCTTCAGTGGTTAAGCTATAAATATATTACAATTTAATTGAAGAATTCGTATCTCTAGATATAGAGATCTTTCTCCTTAAAAAAACCCAGCAACTTACTACAAACTGATAAAAGAAGTCTAAATTTGAAATTTACTTATGAATAATTTATTATTTATTTAGAGTTTTTATTAAAATGTAAATAAAAAATATAAACCCATTTTCAATTGATATTCCTACTTCAGGTTCCTAAAATGCTGCCCATCCAAAAAAAAAAAAAAAAGTATAGAAATGGGATCGTGGAATCATGGAGCATTCCAAAGTCAAATATGTGATAATTTTTAATAATAGGTTGTTTTAAATTCAGTTCCATCTTAAACATAATACCAGATGGCATGGTAAATAACAAGAGGAAAAGCAAGCATTTTGCATAAACTGACTCTGAAAAAGTGAGTATTCCTGTAGATTACAGCAGTGGCCCTTCTAAACAGAAACAGAGTTCAAGAATTAACTGGAAGAGGAAAGCATACAATCACTTTTGTAGATATACTAGTGTTGTTTAGTGTTGGTTAACCTCAGAAAGGAGATTTTCAAAGGCACAAATGTCAGTCAGAAGCCCAAATCCCATTCTTTGAAAGTCAGTAGCTGTTAGGCACCAAGCTGGTAGTGATGCCTTTGAAAATGTTTGCCAAGTGCCAGATTCTGTAAGATGTTGAGCGCCAATCAACAGGAGATAGGGCTGCTCAGCACTTCAAGGCATCAAGACTATAACGTCTCTTATAGTATTCACCTCACAACAAAAGGAACTCAGTTGCTGCTTAATTGATATTGTTGCTTTAAGATAATGCTCTACTTTGGGATTGCTATATTTTGTCTTAGAGCATGTTAATGCCTTATGTCCTGACTTGGGGTCTTAGTCCCTGCATTTGCTGTGGGTTTGACGTGTCTTAAGTTGATTAAATGAATTTATTTTCTTAGCTTTAATGGCTATATCATCTGTTCCTTTTAGGTTTTCCTTATACATATATACAGAAAAAGAATACAGAAAGTTTAAAAAAAAAATCCACATTATCCTGGCAGCCTCCTATACAGAAACAAGTTTAGCATTATGTGAATAATGAAACTCATGTACAGTGTCAAGTGCTGTCACTCTCAAGAAGTAGTGAACCTGATGTAGACAGCAGGGAATAATGGCATTTCTTCAAAAACTGACTAACTAAAAAAACACATTCATTCTGTATACACACTGATAAATATAAATTTAACAGGATGAGAGACAAGTAGTTTTAAAAATGTAATGTTGCATCTTATATGACATTCACCTAGTAACTCAGGCCTTTTTTCAGTAGAAAAAGAGTATTTGTGTTAAGCTCTGAGCTGATTGAGTCCAGTCTTATTCAGGGAACTGTGTGCTCGAAAGTGACTAGGTTCATAACTATAGGGAGGCATGTACCGTTCTGTATTTCATAGTATCACAGTATCATAGTATAGTTAGTGTTGGAAGAGACCTTAAAGATCATCTAGTTCCAACACCCCTACCATGGGCAGGGACATGCCACTAGACCAGGCTGCCCAAGGCCCCATCCAACCTGACCTTGAACACCTCCGGGGATGAGGGATCCACAACCTTCCTGGACAACCTGTTGCAGTGTCTCAACACTCTCATGGTGAAGAAATTCTTCTTAATGTTCAGCCTAAATCTGACCCTCTCCAGTTTATACCCATTCCCCCTGGCCTTACCCCCACAAGCTTTTACGAATAGCCCCTCTCCAGTTTTCGTGTAGGCCCCCTTCAGGTACTGGAATGTCACTATAAGATGTCCTCTGAGCCTTCTCTTCTCCAGGTTGAACAAGCCAAGCTCTCTCTGCCTGTCCTCATAGGGAAGGTACTCCAGCCCTCTGATCATCTTTGTAGCCCTCCTCTGAACCCATTCCAACAGCTCTATATCCTTCTTACATTGAGGATTCCAGAACTAGACACACTACTCCAGATGAGGTCTCACAAGAGAGGAATAGAGGGGCAGAATCACCTCCCTTGACCTGCTGGCCACGCTTCTTTTGATGCAGCCCGGGATACGGTTGGCCTTCTGAGCTGCGAGCTCACATTACCAGCTCATGTTGAGCTTCTCATTGACGAGCACCCACAAGTCCTTCTCTGCAGGGCTGCTCTCAAGTGTGTCATCCCCCATCATGTACTGAAAACAGTAGTTGCTCAGACCCAGGTGCAGGACCTTACACTTGGCCTTGTTGAACCTCATGAGGTTCTCAGATGCCCACTATCTCCAGTGTGTCCAGGTCCCTGTAGATGATATCCCATCTTCCTGGTGTGGCAATTACACCACTCAGCTTGGTGTCATCCTCAAGCTTGCTGAGGGTGCACTCAATCTCACTGTCAATATCATTGATAAAGATATTGAACAGCACTTGTCCCAGTACGGACCCCTGAGGGACACCGTTTGTCACAGATCTTCATCTGGACTTTGAGCCATTGACCACTACTCTCTGAATACGACCCTCCAATCAGTTTCTTATCCACTGTACAGTCAACCCATCAAATCCATATCTCGCCAATTTAGAGAGAAGGATGTTGTGTGGGGCTGTGTCAAAGGCTTTACAGAAGTCTAGAAAGATGACATCCATTAGTTTACTCCTGTTCACCGCTGCAGTTACCTCATCATAGAAAGCCACCAAGTTGGTCAGAGAGGACTTGCCCCTGGTGAAGCCATGCTGGCTGCCATTAATCACCTCCCTGCCCTCCATGTGCTTTAGCATAGCTTCTAGGAGGATCTGTTCCATGATCTTCCCAGGCACAGAGGTGAGTCTGACAGGTTGGTAGTTCTCAGGGTGGTTTTTTCTACCCTTTTTAAAAATTGGCACAATGTTACCCTTCTTCCAGTCACCAGGGACTTCTCCTGACTGCCATGACTTTTCAAATATCATGGAGAGTGTCTTGGCAACCACATCTCTCAATTTCCTCAGGCCTCTGGGATGCATCTTATCAGGTCCCATGGACTTATATATGTTCATGATCCTCAGGTGTTCACGAACCTGATCCTCCTCTACTGTGGGAGGGGGTCCTACCGCCCTGGTCACCATCTTGCTGTCCCATGACCCAGGAGGGGTAAGGAAAGCAGTTATCAGTGAAGGCTGAGGCAAAGTTGTTGCATACTTCAGTGTTTACTTCATCTATTGATACACGATCCCCATTTCCAGTCATCAGTGGGGGAACGTTCTCTTTGATCTTCCTCTTTTGATTGATGTACCTGTAAAAACCCTTCTTGTTGGTCTTTACTTCCATTGCCAAGTTCAGCTCCAGCTGCAACTTGGCCTTCCTGACTTCATCTCTACACAACCGTGCAGCGTCTCTATACATGTCCCAGGTTCCCTGTCCCTGCTTGCACTGTCTGTGCAGTTCCTTCTTCTTTTTTAGTTTAACCAGCAGGTCTCAACTCATCCATGCCAGTCTCTTCCCTTTCCTGCCTGATTTTCTACATACAGGGACTGAGCACTCCTGCGCTCTGTGGAAAACTTCCTTAAATATCTTCCAGCTCTGCTCTGCTCCCTTGTCTGGGAGGACCACATCCCAGGGGATCCCACCAAGTAATTCCTTGAAGAGTTGGAAGTCTGCTTTCCTGAAATTTAGTGTCCTGACTATACTCCTCACCTGTCCCATATCCCTCTGGACCTTGAACTCTACCAGTGCATGATCACTGCAGCCCAGGCTGCCTCCAATCCTAACGTCACTTATGAGTTCACTTGTATTGGTGACAATAAGGTCCAGTATTACTACTCCTTGGGTGAGGGTCTTTATCAGCTGGACTAAGAAATTATCTTCGATGAGCTCCAGGAGTCTCCTGGATTGCCTACAGCTTGCTGTGCTACTTCTCCAGCATAAGTCTGGGTGGTTGAAGTCCCCGAGTAGGATGAGAGCTTGTGAGTGCGAAGCCTCCTGTAGCTGAAGGAAGAAGACTTCATCAGTTGCCTCACCTTGATCGAGTGGCCTGTAGTATACACCAACTATAAGGTTCCTGTTGCTTCTTCAATCTTTAATTTTTACTCACGAGCTTTCAACCTGTTCATGGCTACTCTTCAACGACAGCTCTTCACATTCTATCCCTTTCCTGAGATAGAGGGCAACACCTCCACCCCTCCTTCCCAGTCTGTCTCTCCTGAACAGCCTGTAGCTGTCAAGAGCCACATTCCAGTCATGGGACTCGTCCCACAATGTTTCCGTGATGGCAACCAGATCATAGCTTTCAAGTAGTACAGTAGCTTATAGCTCCTCCTGCTTGTTGCCTAAGCTTCATGCGTTAGTGTAAAGGCACTTCAGCTGGGCTGCCAATTGCATCACCTTCCCAGTGGACCTTTTGGCTAGCTTGGTGTTATCCCCCTCCCCCTTCATATCTAGTTTAAAGCCCTATCTACAAACCCCGCAAGTTCCCGGGCAAAGATCCTCCTTCCCCTCTGAGAAAGGTGACTCTCATCTGAAGCCTGTAACCCCAGTGCAATGTAGGCCATCCCATTATCAAAATAGCCAAAGTTATTGTTGTGACACCAGCCATGGACCCATGTATTAATAGACTGGACCCATCTGAGCTGTTCTATGTCACCACTTGTTACTGGGAGGAGGGAAATAAAAATCACCTGGGCCCCTGATTCCCTCAGTAGCCATCCCAAGGTCTTAAAATCACTTTTAATCTCCCTTGGGCTTCTTACAGCTGCTTCATCGCCTCCCACATGGAGTAGCAGTAATGGGTAATAGTCAGTTGTTCTCACCAGACTTGGAAGTTTCTTGTTTACATCCCTTACCAGGGTTCCTGGGAGCAGAGAAGTAAGTATTTGCAGAGAAGTAAGAGTGATAGGCATGATCAATTTATAGAATTTAGATTGGGAGATTTAATTCTCTAAGTTGGGTGTTTCTAAGCATCTGGATTTGCCTCAGATTCAAACACAACTAATGGAGTTTCAGTATTTGGGACGATGCCCTTCATTGTGATATTCAGTGCCTTTTTATAACCCTTTAATTTCTGATAGAAATAATCCCAACCTGTCTTGTCATTTTTACTAGGAATTGCTCAGCCCTGTGAAGAAAGCACACAATTGCTTTTCCTCTTTTAGACCAGAGTGACATACATGCAGAGTTCCATGCTTGCCTTATCACTCCTGCTAATAGTGCTCCATTGTAAGGTTGCTTTCATAATTATTTTCACAGTAAGTCATAAACACTCAGCAGGTTTACGTCTTTAACCTGTTGTGGTAGACCTAACCTGTTGTGGTGGGTTGACCTTGACTGGACAGAAGGTGTTCACCAAAACCACACTATCACTCCTCTGCCAAGTGGACAGGGGAGAAAAAAGTGTAACAAAGGGCTTGTGTGTCAAGATAAAAACAAGAAGAGATCATTCACCAATTACTGTCACAGGTAAAAGAGACTTGATTTGGGGAATATTAATTTAATTTATTACCAATAAAATTAGAGCAGGATAATGAGAAATAATAATAATAAAAAAATCTTAAACCACCTTCCCCTCACTCATCCCTTCCTCCTGAGCTCAACTACTCTCCCAATTTTGTACACCTCTTCCCCTACAGAGGTGCAGGGAGGTGGGCAATGGAGACTGTAGTCATTACACATCTCTGTCGCTTCTTCTTTTTCAGGGGGAGGACTTACCACATTCTTCCCCCCCTACAGTGTGGGGCTCCCTCCCATGGGGATCCTTTATTGAACATCTCCAAAATGAGTCCTTCCCTCAGGCTGTAGTTCTTCATGAACTGTTAGAACATGGGTCCTTTCCATTGGGTGCAGTCCTTCAGTGACAGAGTGTTCCAGCTGGGTCCTCCATGGGGTCACAAGTCCTGCCAGGAACCTGCTCTGGTGTGGGTTTCTCTGTCCATAGGGCCACACATCCTGTCAGAAGCCTAGTTACACACTCCCTCAACAACTCTAGAGAACAATTTTTATGAGAAGCAGCTGAGGGAACTGGGGTTGTTTAGCCTGGAGAAAAGGAGACCGAGGGAAGAGCTTGTAACTACCTGAAAGGAGGTGGATATTAGTCTCTTCTCCCAAGTAACAAGTGATAGGACAAGAGGAAATGGCCTCAAGTTGCAGCAGAAGTGGTTTAGACTGGATATTATGATTTTTTTTTTTTTTTTTTTTACCAAAATGGTTGTCAGGCATTGGAACAGGTGAGGTCACCATTCCTGGAGGTATTTAAAAGATGTATAGATGTGGGTGCTTAGGGATATGGTTTAGTGGTGACTTGGGAGTACTAGGTTAGGAGTTGGACTGGATGATCTTAAAGGTCTTTTCCAAACTAAATTATTCTATGATTAAGCTAACTATGCTTTATGCACAAATATGTGATTATCATTCCAGGGGATCTAATTATGTGTCCATTGCTATTGCCGTCCTGGAGACTGATTCTTGCAAAATTCATTAAATGTTAATGAATTAAAAAATTCACACAGGATGATAACAATAGGAACAGTAGAGAAGGGGGGGGGGAAGAGTATATCAGAAATAGTCACAGTCATTTATTGTGAGATAGTTAAACCCCTGATCAAGGAGAGCCTAGCAATGAAGCCATCTTCCTCCAGCTATGGGAGGCTTCATGCTCACAAGCTCTCATCCCGCCTGGGGACTTCAACCACCCAGATATATGATGGAAAACTAGCACATCAAGCTGCAGACGATCCAGGAGACTCCTGGAGTGCATTGAAGATAATGTCTTAATCCAGCTAATAGAGACCCCCACCCAAGGGGATTCAATACTGGACCTGACGGTCACAAATACAAGCAAACTCATCAATGACATTAGGATTGGAGGCAGCCTGGGCTGCAGTGATCACACACTGGTCGAGTCCTAGGTCTTGAGGGATTTGGTGTGTGGACTCTTAGGTGGATAAGAAGCTGGTTGGATGGCTGTATTCAAAAAGTAGTGGTCAATGGCTCAAAGTCCAGATGGAGATCCATGACAAGAGGTCCGTACTGGGACCAGTGCTATTTAGTATCTTCATCAATGATATAGGCAGCAAGATGGAGTGCACCCTTAGCAAGTTTGCAGATGACACCAAGCTGAGTGGTGCAGTTGCCACACAGGAAGAATGGGATGTAATCCAGAGAGACCTGGACACGCTGGAGAAGTGGGCTTGTGCGAACTTCATGAGGGTCAACAAGGTCAAGGGCAAGGTCCTACACCTCGGTCAGGGCGATTCCTGATTTCAGCACAGGATGGTGGATAATGTGGTTGAGAGGGCCCTACAGAGAAGGACTTGGAGTTGCTGGTTGATGAGAAGTTTGATATGAGCTGGCAATGTGTGCTCGCAGCTCAGAAGGCCAACGATATCTTGGGCTGCATCAAAAGAAGCATGGCCAGCAGGCCAAGGGAGGTGATTCTGCCCCTCTGTTCCTCTCTTGTGAGACCTCATCTGGACTAATGTGTCCAGTTCTGGAATCCTCAACGTAAGAAGGATATAGAGATGTTGGAACAGGACCAGAAGAGGGCTACAAAGATGATCAGAGAGTTGGAGCACCTCCCATATGAGGACAGTCTGAGAGAGTTAGAGTGGTTCAGCCTGGAGAAGAGAAGGCTCAGAGGAGATCTTATAACGACCTTCCAGTACCTGAAGGGGCTATAGGAAAGCTGGAGAGGGAATGTTTACAAAAGCCTGTAGTCATAGGACGAGGGGTAATGGGTGTAAACTGGAGAGCGGCAGATTTAGACTGGGCATAAGGAAGAATTTCTTCACCATGAGAGCGGTGAGGCACTGGCACAGGTTGCCCAGGGAAGTTGTGGATGCCCCATCCCTGGAGGTGTTCAAGGCCAGGCTGAAGGGGGCCTTGGGCAGCCTGATCTAGTAGGAGGTGTCCCTGCCCATGGCAGGGGGATTGGAACTAGATGATCTTTAAGATCCCTTCCAAACCAAACTATTCTATGATTCTATGACTTAACAATGTAATTCCAGCATTTTGTAGCATTTCTAAGATTTTATAGTAGTGACCATTACCAGGTCATGAATCATGGAGATCACCTGTAAGTCTTTTGCATCTGTGTAAGATTTCACCGTCTCCTCTCTGTTCCTTTAAGAGTTCTTTTTACATTTTTCCAGTGGTGAAAGTTAGCAAAAACTATCTGAGTAGGATTTGAATTTATTAGCACCATTCCACAATTTCACAAATGAAGATAACACATATTTTCATGATTGCAGACACATTCTCTTAGAAGTATTGAACTTTCCCTTACACATTTCTGAAAAACACATCTCCATCATGACAATAATGTTCACTTAATATTTCTGTTACTATAAGTACTACTGTAAAGACAGAGCTGTTTTAAAGTGATACTTATTTCACTGATTTATAAAATTAAGCATTTTACAAAATGTGGTCTATAAGAATGTTCAATCTTCCTAAGCTGAGAGTACTGTGAGAAAACTGAAATATATCATGATAAAGAAAAACATCTGCTTGTAGACTTATAGAGGGCATATCTACAAAAGTAATCCACCATTTAAATTCCAAGCTTAAATCACGATAGTTTTGTATTCTCTATGCAGGTGAAAAATGGAGGCAGGAAAAAACACCCCAAATGACATAATTCAATGTAAACAAGTTACCAGCTTAACAGTCATAAATATGCTTTTCCTTAGAATAGCAAAACTAAAGTCATGTAGTTTTAGAGCCAGAGCCATATGAAGAAGGGTTGCAACAACATATGTGAAGGAACAGCTGATACTGATGATATGTTGGAAAGTATCAGATTTCACATTAATTTATCTTAAAATTTTGAGTACTTAAGCTTAAGAAAACATTATTGCTATGGAATACCTGTTCAAAGCCAATTTACTTCAGCCACTAATAGTGTACATGTATACATTTAGAGTGTTTTAGGAACTATGATACAATAAAATGCCATATTTAAGATATTCTATTTGATTGAATTACTGATTGAACATTGTATAAAGGTTGGAATTTCATTTATGCATGTAAAAATTAATAAATTTATATGCAAAACTAATTTAAACATTTTAGATAAAATTTTCTACCAGAAAAACTAGTCTAACTGAAACAAAAACATTGTGTAGTTTAAGGTTGATTTCAGTGTCAACATTCTTTTAAAAGAAGCTGAAATAAAAGTATTTAGTATTTCATTTTGAGTTTGATTAAAATATGTTATTCCAATTCTGCTAGTTAAATGCTTTATCTTCACTATTATGATATAATATTTCATTATTATATTTAGTGGTATATACTTGATTATGGTTCATGTTATCAAAATGACAGAAGATTATCCAAAATTAATGGGTTTATTATTTCTGAATTCCTGTTCAATAGAAAATATGGACATCTTCTTGCAACTGTAACTAAAAGACAAGTTTGAAACATTAAAATATCAATGGAATGGAAATTATGTCCTCATTTCTGTGAACATGTTTACGCACCTTTACTTAGCATATTTATATGTTATCAGTGTGTGTCCAGCTCTGTTCCCCCATGCAACATTCTGTAACTTTGACTAAAACCATTCATTTTTTCAAAGTAAATCTACAGCGTAGTTTCAGAAATGCCCAGGACATGTAGTTCAGTTAGATCTGCCCCATATCCAGCCCTGTCAGGCACTGTGCTGGAGGACCATATGCTGCCTATGGGCAGCCTGTACAAATGCCTACAGAGTTTTATGTTCCTAAGATATCCTCAAAATCTAGATATGCTGATGTGTAGTAGCACAGACTTTGGAGCTCTATGTACAGGTTAACTATCTAGCTACGTTAATGCTTTTCAAAAAAACAATAAAGGCCCTGCTCTTGGTGTTTTGCTCACAGTTTTAGTTGTGAGTTTGCAGGTTATTTTAAAAAAAAAAAAAAAGAAAAAGGAAGAAAGAGAGAGTAGTTGGCATAGTGGGATGGGAAAGGAGAGTTGATTACCTTCACTACTCTTTTCCTCTTTACCTGTTACAGCGTTAAGCTCTTACTCAAAATCTTGCCAGTCTTTGGGAGAATTACTCTATGTCCTTCTCAATATGTTCTTTACCTATTCATAACACACTGCCTCTCTGAGTGCCCTGAATGGGAGCAGACTGGTAAATACGACATTCTTTGTTATTTTCTCAATAAAATAATTTCAATAAGAAATATCTTCTCTAGATTTCCCTATCATTGAACTAATGGACTTATGACTAGTATACGCCTTTCTTGTTTGACTACTTTTCATAAAACTGTTATCTTTATTCTTTTATTCTTTAAAGGTGGTCGACTTTACAAGTGACCTCTCCTTTTTTCCAGTTATTTAAAATATCCATAATCAAGTAATTTGTTAAAACATACCTTTGTCTTGCTGCTCACAAAAAGCTTGACAGTAGCTAGACAGCTGTGCCCGCTGTTTATCACCACTGTTGCTTGTAATCTTCTAATTGTTACCTTATGTTATTCTCATCTGCTGGCTGCCTACCCTCTAAAAGCACTGTCAGGACATCTTTTTTGTTTTCTTTTTGTGATATAGATATTTATTTACATACACAGAGGCACATACGTGGCTATATGTTATTCTCATCTGCTGGCTGCCTACCCTCTAAAAGCACTGTCAGGACATCTTTTTTGTTTTCTTTTTGTGATATAGATATTTATTTACATACACAGAGGCACATACGTGGCTAAATATTTTTTGCAAACATTACTGTACTATAAATGGTTAGCAGTGAATAACAAAGGTGTGAACAAAACAGAATGATGGGAAAAACTTGCTAAGTATTTTCTGCATCTCTTTAGGATTTTCCAAACTGTCATGCAATTGGCCAAGCTGAGGTAAAGTAGCACTAAGCTTTACTAAATCGAGTTGTAGGGAAAGCTGTCTGGCTTCCTAGCAAAATTTGCATTACTCTTATGCAATTTCTGTGCTAGTGATACTGTTTTCTGTCTGACTTTATGAATTGATTAATCCTCCTGTTTTTCCACAACAGAGCACAGAAGGCCTAATAGATCAAATCAAGCAGACCTCCTCATAGAGTTGATCTCCTACTGAGTGCTTAGGTTACTGAATGTGCAAGCCAAGAATTAATTTTTCGATTTCAGCAACGAATTAATTTTAAACACTTGTATACTCTATGCTTAGAGAACATAAGGAATCTCTCTATCAAGTTCCCCAAACAGAAGAGTTTGGAAGAGTTAGGTTTGGAAGATTTTAAGGCTTAACTTCCACTCTTTTCTGGGGTATTTCCTTTTTTCTTACAAGGTACAAATGATTGGTATCTCACTCAAAGCTTGTGTACAGCAAAAATAATGTGTCAAATAGCTAAAAAGTTTCTGTTGCTTTTGGTCAAACAAACTGTCCTACTCTACCATTAAAATGAATGCTGTCAAATACTGAATGGTGTTTTGACAACACTGTAATTTTCCCCCATCATCTCAGAACATATTTCAACCCAGATACATTTTGTTAAGATTTTTTCTATCTGTTTGTAGAATGCATACTCTAATATTTAGAAAGTATTTTCTAACTTAAAATTGCTCTGAGAAATATTTTCCAATGAGAGAAATAAATGCAGTCAGCTACCTAATAAATATGGATAGTGAAACAATACTGAAAGGAAAACATATTTACTATGTTTAACTACCATATTTGTGGGCTTTTTTTTAATTTATCACTTCAGGCAAAAAAGAAGAATAAATTTTACAGAAATGATTAAATTTATCAATGGATAATCAGTCAACAAAATAATTGTTAAAGAGATTTGAAGATTACAATGTTGTGATAAATAAAAAGAAATACACAAAATATCATTAATTGCATTGTGTTTAGGCATTTTGAATCCAGGTCACCATAAAGTGTTTGCAATTAAGTGAAAGAAAAATGGCTAAACTGAATGGTTATCTCATATTCACTTGTTCAGTTTCCTATTATATTTTATTTCTCTCTCTCTGCATCATTGATCAATCATTGATCTAAGACTACGAGCAATGGTTTATGTAAATGAAAGATTTCCACATTATAACCACATACTTGCAATTTTTAACAAATCAGAATCTGCTCAAATAAGTTTATCCTTTTATACACTGTTTTAAGGTGTTATTGAAAATTTCATTTTTTTCTAAGTCTTGAAACAGACAAAATTATTCTTAGCCTTGTACTTGGAAGTGGTCGTGTTAGAAAATTTTATCATGAGATATCTTTTATCTGTCATGTAACCTCTGAATTTTTTATAGCAGAATTGCAAAGATTATTGGTTGGTTTTTTTCCCTCTAAAAAATTCAAAAGTCAAAGCACATTTAGAGAAATTGTCTTTAAGCTGAATATATTTCTGTCAACATTTTGCTTCTGGTGTTCTATGAAAACTACAAACATTGCTTTTAAAAAAGAAAGACAAATGTTAAATTTTTTCCTAGATTCTGTCTCACACAAATATCTTTATTTTTTAATTTATTTTATCCCAAAGGAATATGGGAATTTTAATCCAAATTAATAAATAATTTTGCTTGAACAAATCTGCTTAAAAAAGAAACCATTCACAAAATTAAAAAAGAAAGTCAACCTCTGTTCTTCAGTAACCTTTTCAATATGTGCATCATGGATTTTACTTTGGGGACCTGCACATGTCAAAAGTATTATCTTTATAATCAAATTTCCCTAAACCCCACCACCTCTATAAAATATATCACTCTCAGTCACCTCTTCTGCCTCTGACATTTCAAGTGAGGGGCATACACAAGTGTACTCAGACACAATGTAGGATCAGTCTTCCATCATTTGAGAAATTGTCACCAAATTGACTTTATCAAGGTACTTGATGATAGCTTTCAGGCTATGATAGATGACACAACATGCTGGAACTGAAGAATGCTGATAACCATGTACCTACCTTTGATTTCCAGAAATCAAAAGAAACTATTACAGAAAGAAAACACATAAACTTAAATCTTTTTTCATTCATCTTTTGAAAGTTGAGGCAAACTGTTTTACTTCAAGACCTGGTATTTAGAAGTATAGCTTACCTCTGCTCTCGTTGCCTCCTTGCTGTGTCCAGGTGACCACCATTCTTGAGCCAACTGCAACCTGCTGAGAAAATTCCCAGTAAACACTGAAAAAGGCTAAAGATCACTGCAGCCTAATGTGGAAAAAAAAAGAAAAACATACTTGCAAAGCATTGGGGTTTTGTTGGAGTTTTTTAGTTCTTCTCGTATCTAACTGTTGCTCAAGTCTCAGGGTTTCTACACTGCATTTATGTTGTCTCAAACCAATTAATCTGTATGCTTTTTTTTTGAGATGTTCAGATTACTGCACGATAAAAGATTTTGAATTAATAACATTTTAGTCTTCTGGGTTTTTTAGCTCTCAGTCTGAGCAGACGTCTACTCCCTTTCCTCTTCCTCCAGTCCCAATCAATATTTGTGACCTTCAGGTATGGAGATCTTTCCTCCTTACACTGATAGACTCTTTCAATCTTGTCTCACCAGCAAAGCTGAAAACCTACAATGCCCTATGATTGTATGATGTTAATTGTACATCATACACTATTCTTTGCTTGACTATTTTTCATGCAGCTAGTAGTCATCTGTTCACAATAAATTTTTTTTCATTTTTTTTAGTGTAGGACAAGAAAATGGCTTCATTCCAGCCATCCAGTTTTTACCCCTCCCTCCCTCTTAGTACTGCTACAGTCTGCTCCGGCATTAATCACATTGGGGTACTTGTAATGGAGAACTGAAAATGTTGACAATGTAAACAAATACAGGCAGGAACAAAAGCTGCATTCATTTCTCATGAAAGTAAGAATGTGATTGAGATAAGAAAGACAATTTTGTGAAGATTTCCTTGAGAAGGTGTCATAGGGTCCAATTCAGTTTTCTTCAGCAAAATTCACTGGCCTCACATTGAGCGTCAAAAAACTGTCACGATTTAGCCCTGGCCTGGCTAATTTCTAAAACCATGCAACTGATCTCCCAGATCCCTTCCTTTCCACCCGCAGGGAAAGGAAAATGAGAGGAAAAAGACTTGCGGCTTGGAAAGTAAAACTACAGCTTTAATGAAATGATGATGACAATGATGATGATGATGACGATGATGATAAGAAAGTAATAAAATATATACAAATATACAAGATTGTTCCTGCGCCCCACCTGTCAACGACTGTACGTCACCACAAATATTGTAGAACAGTCATGAGGAATAGTTCCACAGCTAGGAGGGAGCTGAAGTCAGGAGCAAGATTCAGGAGTGTACAGATCACGAGCAACCAGACAGATGAGGTCTGCTATCACAGAAAAGAGAGGACCTTCATGGTATCTAAATTTTATACTGAATCTGATGTATAGGGGATGGAATACTCTGTCGTTCAGTTTAAGGTCACTTGTCCTGTCTTCCCTTCCTCAAAAAAGAGGCCCTTCTTTGCCACCTCGAGGATGGTGTTGGTTACTATAGGGAGAAGTATAAGCACTGGCCTTTTTGCCAAGGCCCTGTGTTATCACTTCCAGTGAGGAACACTGTGTCAAAAACATGCAGTTATCTTTCAGAAAATTAAGTTACATAGAGCAACTGAGTCACAAAACTGACTGCAATTTAGCTCAAACCACAAGGAGAGGATTGCCAATACCTCACATGAAAATTGTGTATTTATAATTTAAGTAGAATTACATATTCTTTTTCTATAACCACTCTTAGGGAGTGTCACAAAGATCCATAATGAATTATCTAGTTGTACTGAATTTACTCTTCATCAGTTATTTTTTAACTTTTCTGGAGGAACTGACTTTTCTGTAGTCTACTGCATTGATGTCTCATTGTGTGACTTTGATGGGTATGATGCACAGAGCCTTTTTGTCCAGAGGAGCTCTTCACCACCACTCCACAGGACACAGTGTGGGAATTGTACTGCAGTCTGAGAGATGATAACAGAGAAACTGAAAAAGGGAAAGGAACATTAGAATCTATTGCAAGAAAAAAACTGAAGTATAAGTAATAGGACCTCATACTTCATTTATAGGAGCAAGTAGGACTAAGAAAAATATATTCTTAACTAGTTTTATGATTTAGATTTCAATTACTTCAATGTTTAACAACTTTCTCTAACACAGAACTTCTACACAACTTTCAGTCAAAACATTTGTGCACAGATCTGCAAGCATCCAGACACCTTCACCCAGAAAAGACCACAAGAACAGTCAAAGAAATCAGACAAAAAAAAATTCCATCCAGTATCTTATCTCTAACTGCAGTCATCAGCACATGCCAAAGAAAAAGCAGATGACCCAGACTAGCACATAGTAATATTTAATTATCTTTCAATATTCTCTGAGACTTTGTGATATTTTGACTCTAGAAACAAATCTGCTTTTGAGACTTTTCTTGCATTGTTTATGGACTTGTGTATACTCCAAGCATACACAACCTTCATGCATTTTATGCACTGGACGAAGAACTACTCTCTCCTTTTTTTTTTTTGTTTTTGTTTTTGTTTGAAATCAGGCTTTCCTTTCCTTCAGTAAATGCCTGCTCGCTCTTCTATTGACAGTGACAGTGGACAGACCATCTTTATTTGCCTTTTATGTGCCACTCCTCATTTTATTGCCTTCTGTTAAATTTCCTTCTATATATATTTGTCTGAATATTTTTTCAGTTATATTTCATTCTTTTGATGATGACAGACAATAATGAGAGATACCAATCCTCATTGGTCTAACCATCCAACCACACAACCTACTATCCTATTTGGCATCTCTCTATTCCCCATTAGTAGAAAGGAGTTAATATTAACTTCCACAATTTTCTGTGGCATGAAGGAACAAGCAAAGAAAAAAGTATGAGACCCCATGGAAATGGCAACTACACAAGCTCTACAAGTCAGAGATAAGCAGTCATTCTCTGTGTGGTCATGTGGATGATGTAACTGTGCTTGTATTCTACTTCTAAACCCCATGGGATTATGTGACAATACAACATCACCTGCGTCTGTTTTCTTCCAAGTCAATCACAACATGCCTTTACTAACTGACGTTTATAAAGCCTTCTCTTAGAGTTATTGTATCAAATCAAATGAATTCTCAAAATCCACCTTGGTATATAAAAGCATCCATGTAATGCATATGTCTAACGAGTTGTTTTCAAAGAAAACAATGAATTTCATATAAGAAATAAATTGTTGTACAAATACGATTACAGCATTAGTGTCTATTGCTGAAAACCTGTCCCTCTTAACCAAACAGAGAGCAGATTGTAAACTGTTTCCTCATTAGAACATGCTGCCATTAAACTAGCTTAATACATCAGTGTTAATTTCAAATCACAAAGAAGGAAGGGCTCAACATATGTCGATGTTATACTAGTAATAAATATCAAGTCCCCAAAGATGAATTTGTTCATTTACAGATATGTTTTTGGAATAGACAAATGTTTATTTGTCTTATTTTGAAGGAAGTGAAGACACGGTATATACAATGGTATAATCCCCTGTATGACTTCTATGCAAAGCGGTTCAGTTTTATTAATTCAAATTGATTTATTTTCCTTGTATTTTCACTAAATTAGTTTCATAAAACTCATACTCTCTGCTCAGTCCAGGAACACACCACCTATTGGAGAACTTAACTTCTTATTTCCCTAGGGAAAATAAACAAACCACCTGCATTGAAAATTATCTCAAAGCTATTTGAAGTAAGTAACAGCGTGCAGGACAAGCAGCTCACTACCTCCCTTTCTCTGGAAATCCTTGGGGTCAAGAACTCAGGTTGTCACTGACAGAAATCATCAGTGAACAATGTGATACCATACTACAAATATCAAGGGAAACATCCGGCCATAAGTGACAAAAATGAAAAGTAAAAAGTATAGCTTTTCCTTATTTCATATCAAGAAGTATGTTTTGGGAATGAAGCTGACTATACAGGAACACATTTTGTAATATGTCACATCAACACCAGTAAAATGTCATAAAGTAGGAAGAATTGGCAGAAAGCAAGGAAGTTCTATATGCTAACTCCTGCTCCCAGGACTGACAGTCTTTTTCAAGTGACACACAGGATTAAAAAGAATAGAATGAATCTTGGGAGCAGATGCTAGAACCTAGCTCTTCTGCTGCCAGATAAGCACCCTCACTGTTAGCTTTTTCCATCAGACTTTTTCTTCTATTAATTCTCCTGCATGCTTTGAACTTTGCATTATTTCTGCCAGAGAAGTAAAGACATCTTCTTTCATCCATTCCTTTTTTAATTCCTTTCACCTCTGACTCCAAGGAAAAGCTCACAGTCAGACTAGTTCCCATTCAGACTACTCTTCAGGCTTCTTGCAAATGGAATATGTGGTCTTCAGTCTTGCCTGATTGATCATATCCAATTTCTAAGCAGGTGTTCTAACTACACAGTTATAATAGCAAAGCATAAATAAATATTACCTTCTCGTCTGGCTACATTTCTAGGAAGGAAGTCAACCTTTTCTTTGGTTTATATGTGCTCTGAGCATACTCCTGATAACAGGATCTCTTAAAGATGTAGATTTTGCTCCGCTCTGTTGAGCAGTTGTGTCCAACTTCAGCAGTGTGGCCACATGCAAACAGAGACAGTCTGGGCATGCAAAACTTCAACAGCCAGGTCCTGAAAAAGTTTCTATTGAAAGCAACCATACAACATGAAGAAATTCAAGAGATGGGTGGTTCTTGTGCAAAGACATTTCTGAGAAAGTTTCTAATTTATGTCTTTGGAGGCAGAAACATGCTTAGTGAGGTTCTGGTTTAGTTTTCCAGACTAAAAGGGGAACAAGTAAAGAGACTGCAGATCCTCCCCTTCTTTTGCACAAAGTAGACTAAATGGCAGGCATCCTTTCTTTGCAATGAGACTGAGCATCTATGACGTGTGTGATTTTACCTGTCTGACAATTTACACAGAAAAAAAAAATCACAATTTGAATCCAAAATTTTAAGACACATATAAATTATATTCTTCTTGTTACATGTTAAAGGGGGGATAATGCCATTTCTGTTACTATAAATGACATCCGGTGTTAAATTTATCTTGTGTAAGGCAGCTATATTCTTTAAGAACATCAACGTGTTTTGTTGCCTGGCTGCATGCTGTAATACTGAATATGAATTATTATTTTTTAGCGTTTGCTTTTTTTTTCCCAATATAGCCATATAACCTGTGCATCTGATTTCAGACCCAGTCTCATGATTCTTCCTAATACCAAGTGTAGAAAATTTGTAGATACACGGCTGGATTACAAGCCAAGAGATAGACTTCTTTTCCCAGTCTTCAGATAACTTTTTTTGTGGCTCTTCATCTCTCCTGCATTGCTTCACTCATCTGAGGAATTAAGGTACAAGGACAAAGTCAGGTACTTCACAAAGCGGAGCACAGAGGTTCACACACTCAGATCTGTCTAAAGGGAGGTATCAAACAGACATCAGCTTGCTAAATCCATTCTTGTTTTAGCTGACAACAAAGGGAAATGGCTGCAGATGTGCAGGTCTGAAGTCAGCAGGAGAGAGCCAGAGTGAATTAGTGTACAAGAAGCACACTACTGGGATGTCTTGTTCTGACGAAGTCACTACACAACAGTTAATGAGTAAGATATTTAGAAATATGATGCAGAATGATGAAATTACAACCACAAGCCTTTGCTATTTTTCAGGAGGTTCAGATGCCGTTATGTTCTTTCCCATTCTTTAGATACATTTCAATATGAAGCTCTGAACATTAATACACTCCTATACTCAGGGTGTCTATGTTTTCAACGTTTCTATTACTGTCAATTACAGTGACTCAAAATAAAGAGTTAGCTCACTAGCTAATCAAAATTATTTCTTGTTATGAATTATTAAAATATTGTGTGGAACTGTGATTGATACTCATTAAAACTGAACTCCAGTGTACAGTTTATAGCGATGTGTTGAGATCAATCTGAATTTTTCATCTCCCCAAGCCTTTTAACTACATATCTATTGAATAAATATATAGAAATGTATTTTAATGAAGTTAACCTTTAAAATTTATTCTCAAAACAATTGCCAGACTGGAGGGAAACTGCTAGATTGGTGTAGTAATTTCTGCAGAACTGTCATACCAAATCCAATAATACATGCCTGTGGTGATATTCAAGATTGAGAGCTACAATACCTTTATCATCTGTTTTTAATAATTAGGCATCTATTCATCCAAGAAAACCTACGTTTCTGTTCTTTGCAACATGTATTTCACCAGATGCTTTGGAAAACTAGAGATGTTAGATCTCACAAGTACAAACATTTTTATCATCCAAAAGTGAATTGAGCCATAAACAAAAAGGAAAAAAAAATGTGTTCTTTTAATAAGCACACAAATGAACACATTATTTCAGCTTTCCATGACAACAACCTACTTTTTAGGCTTTATGTCTGACTATCACCTTGGCAGTGAAGTGACCTCCTGTTAAAAGTTACTGGGATGCATTTTAAAACTCCTTGGTAAATGCTGGATCCCCCTTGGACAGGGAATCTGCGGAAAAATAATGAAAAAAAAAAAAAAGGGGGAGGGTATAAGAACTCCAGGTTTCCCTTAAATTTCCCCAAGGTTAGGTATATTGTGATATTAAAATGGTCTTAGTTGTGAAATGTAGTTACTGCTTCCAAGAGAGGAATATGTTTGCCATTTTTTACACCTGTTCTGGCTAAGCAGAACGTTCTGTTTTGTGGAATGGAAAATGGGGTGCTGTTATAAGGTGGCACAGTCAGGCTCTGTTACAAGGATAGGCATGGAACTGTGGAGATAATCACATAGCTGCTATCAAGAAAGAGGAATTCCAACTGCTGTTACAGCAACTATGGCGAAATTGTGTCCTTTAGACTAACTTTGTTCATTATAATGTCATTATGATACCAAAACACACCTCCACCCCAAAGGCTACCCGCCTCTGAGGGATGATCACTCCCAATTGGGCATGCATTTTAAATTTTATTGACTATAACTTTAAACATCAAGCGAGAGATTTTTATAACAATCAAGAATAAAAGAATGTATGACTAAAATCACTCAAGCCCCAACCAAAGCGAAAGAAACCTTATAAAAATGAAACACAAAGAGGGAATTGTAGGGAAGACCTCCCCCAGAAGGAACGTCTGGGATCAGTTGATGAATTTGACCCTGTCTTCCCTCCCACAGGGATGCCTATTTGGTAAGAATTCTGCTATGCACACCTATCTACTAACATCAAGCTAGCTGCTACTGCTTATCAGTGCTTAGGGGTTGAGGCTGAATACATATTACTCCAAACCTGTTTTCACAGTCAATGTCTTATCAGCTACAACTGAATACCATGAATTTATATAATAAATTTTGCTTTTATACTTATACAATTTTCCAGAAACTTCAATAATTGATATAATGCATGAAAGAGACTTGTTCAAGTGATGTTGTCAGTGCAATCCTGGTAGTCTGGCCAAGCTGTTAAGGACCAAAGGTTGGCCCTGCTTCTATGAGGTATTTGTCTCAGTGATGCTGTCAGCATGATCCTGGCAAGGTGGTTAAATTGTAAGGAATCCAAGGAGATTCCCTCGTTTTCCCTTACTCTGACAAAACATGACAGAGTCATCATCTGTCTTCAAATGCTGGTACTCTTCAGAGCTCTTTTTTTACTTCCAGAACATTGGCAAATGTTTATTAAATTGGTGTTTTTCTTAAAATCTAGGTAATGCCTGAGTGTCATGCATGGTCTCCAGCAGGAATTGTTTTCAGCAACTGTGCTACAAGGGTTTTATTGAAAGACATTTCTTTCTAGAATGTCTATATGGTATTCTGTTTTCTCAACAGAAATGTTTGTTGAAGGATATCTCCATATAAAATGGAGATGTGCACTGTCTGGATAGACACTGTCTGGAATTAAATGGATGTACACATACACCTTTCATTATGGAAACTGGTATAAGTAACTGAATTTTGCAGCTCTCTAAAACACAGAAATTAAGTGTCTCGCAGTCACATCTAGCTGACATTCTTTAAAGGCCATTACAAAGATGGTTATAAAGCCTAGTGTGGATATGTTGTTCAAGATCAGCAGGGCAGGGCTATGAACCCTGAAATCATTAACATTAAATCTCCTCAGACAGAAAAATGGAGCTATAAAACTGTTGATGGTTACGAAGGGTTTGTTTCTCTATTAATAGTATTTTTGTTAATCTAAACTTAGAGATACGCGTAGTGGTCCTGCTTCACACATAGCAGTGATAACAGTACGGTTATAATAGGGAATAGTGAAGAAAAGGAAAGGATACAGAGGAAGAAACAGGTATGCCTACCAGCATGACAAATTGAGAAAGTATTTGTCCAGGCAGTTTCTGCCGCTGCCCCAAAATAAGGGTCATCAACGTGTCAAAGTTCATCCAAAAGCAGCAACTACTGGAAGAAACCAGAATATTTGGAAAGAGAAAAATCAATTTAGGAGAACACCCAACAGTTCAAAAATAAACAATTTTGAAACAGCTGAATTCTAACCAAGATGTGCCAAATGTAGGAAATAAAATGTTCTGAATTACTTGAAAATCCTAAATATAGTTTACAATCTTTTCTCAGACTTTGACTTGAAAAAAATAAAATATCAAATTGTTTAAAACTTAATTGAATTCAATAATGTTTGTCATAGGGCAGGAAAACAGAAGAGGAAAGGCAAGCTCAGAGTCTAAACAGCTGTATCTCTACCAGAAACTCAGATTTCATTGAAAATGTTATGAGTTCCCATTCACATATTTGCATAAAAGTTATTCCAGTCATGAATTTGACCCAAATTTTTACATTCTATTCACCTTTGCTAAGATTCACAACAGCTGAAATCCTTTTTCATTTCAAGTTTATCCTCTTTTTTGACACATTAGAAGTATCATTATAGCATGATGTATTGTTCCTCTTCACCATTCTACACATAGATGGGATAAAGAATAAATGTATCTGTTACCAGACACTCTTTGGTTTGGTTGTTGTTTTCTTTTTTCTTTTTTATCAGCTTTGATGGTATGAGAATGATTTGGATGAAAAGCAAAATCTCTGGATCCTAATGCAAACTATGAGGTTTCAACACATTTCCTTTGCTAAATTCTACTTCGAATAAAGAGTTGTTTTTCATGTGTTTTACCACTACGTAGCTGAAGAAATCAATGCACTTGATTACAGATTGTACATTCATATCACGGAACCCCTTCACATTGTTAATAAGAGTAGCCTGACATTAGCTCAAAGACAAAAGCAATCACTTAAGCTCTTCCCATTTGCTTAGTTTTTAAGTGCCAAATGTTACCTCCTGCATAGATATTCGTAGGGAATGAACCAAAGGGGATATGAAATTCTGTGAGCTTCCCTTTGAAAAGATTTCCTCAATCTTTTTCTCTGAAAGGTGAAGTTTCATGGGTTGTGGGATGACCAAGAGACTATCTCCTGCTTTTCCTTTCTGCTCGCTTTATTTCTTTTTTTAAGACATCCCTGTACCTCTTTGAAAGGGGCACAGATACAGAGCTTCAGTTAAGTCTCACCAAATAGCTGCAACTCAGGCATGTGGTTTTTTGTATAGATATAGATGTACATGAAATATAGTTGTGTAAAACTATTTATAGTGATCAAGTCATCAACATGATAGTAAAGATTAAAGTATGCCAAAACAAGAACACTAAGAAGGCCTTAGCAAGTTTTACAGAAATACACAGTGACGCAAAGGGGCTGGTATTATTTTTGTACTGATTATTGAAATATGGGCCAGAGGATAGGACAGTGTAACAAATGCTCCTTAATGCATACTATGTGCATTCACAAATAACTGACCCTTGGGTGGCTGTAAGGCACAACCTACATATACCACAGTGCGTTCCTGCACTTGATGTCAGACCCCTTTAGGGGAGGAACATAGACTGATTTATTTGCCCTGTGTCATCTTCGTCACGCTGTCAGAAAATATTATGGGATACATGGACAAGCATTCACACAGGCAGGAAAGGACATTCCTCACTGCCCCAAAAATAATGCTAGAAATATGCCTGGTCCTTCAAAACTGCATCAGCTGGTATCCATGCTCAAAATTCAGACTAATCAATGAAACATATTTCAGGAGGACTTGCTTCAGTGCACATGTTGTGATAAACAAGCTGAAAGAATTTAAAAGCCTTCAGTAAAAGACTAAAGATAAGGTAAGGGAAATATACATGTTTCTTGTTTTGTACATTTGCTCTTGGGTACCCTGCATTGGAGGATGAAATAATAAATAAAATTTGGACCTTAAAAAGCTTTGGAGGTGTAGTAGTAAGGTATTACAATACAGTGCTAGGATACTTAAGCTAGAATTTAGTAAGGTAGGTACTAAGAAAGGCTACCCACAGCTGGGTAGAACTTGGTGACACTGAAAACGAAGGGTAGATTTATTTGCTCTACACTATTAAGTTTGGTTCTTACCAAAGCTAGTGATATCATCTTTACTGAAGTCTAGTTGCAGGCCCTCATAAGTCATTTTACCTAGTTTATTGTACACAGATCCCTCAAGATGTTGACACCCAACACAGGGAAACTACTGTGTTAAAACTTTGTTACATGAGGGAGCTGAGTTTTAGAGATGAGAGTGCAGATCACAGAATTATAGAATCATATAGATTTGAAAAGACCTTTGAGAGTACAGACTCCCACTCTTAAGCTAACATTGCCAAGTCCATCACAAAACCAAGTTCCTAAGTGCTACAGGCATAAGTTTTTCATATACCTCCAGGGATGGTGACTCCATCACTTCCCTGGACAGCTTGTTCCAATTCCTGAAAACCCTTTTGTGAAGGCTATAAACAACTAACCAGTTTCCCCTAGAGAATGCTCTGAGAAACAGTGTCAAAGGCTTTCCTAAGGTCTCAGTAAGCAACATCCACAGTCATTCTCTCATCCACTAAGTAGGTCACTTTGTGTTAAAGGGAGATCAGGTTGGTCAAGTAAGACCTGTCTTTCATAAACCCATACTGACTGGACCTGATCATCTGATTATCTTGAAAGTACCATGTGACAGATTCTTAAGTTGATCTACTCCATAAGCTTCACTGGAACTGAGGTCAAGCTGACAGGCCTGTAGTTCCCTAGATCCTCCTTTTGTCCCTTCTTGTATATGGGCATCATCTTTACTAATATCAAGTTGACAGGGACCTCCCCTTTTAGCTAAGACTGCTGATGAATTATTGAAAGCAGCTTGGTGAGAACTTCTGCCAGCTCCCTTAGTACCCTTGTGTGGATCCCATCTGACCCCATAGACTAGTGTGTGTGTAATTGGTGTACCAGGTTGCTAACCATTTCTCCTTTCATTATGGGGTCTTCATTCTGCTCCCCATCCCTGTCTTCCAGTTCACTGGGCTTGGAACCTAGAGAACAACAAAGACTGAGGAGAAGAAGAAATTAAGTAGCTTGGTCTTCTCCTCATCCTCTGTTACTACGTTTTCCCTCACATCCAGTAAAGGATGGAGATTATCCTTAGCCCTCCTTTTGTTGCTAGTGTTTTCATGGAAATATTTTTTTATTGTCTTTTACAGAATTAGCTACACAAAGATCTAGCTGGGCTTTGGCCCTTCTAATTTTCTCCCTGCAAAACCTCGTGACATACTTGTAGTCCTCTTGAGTTGCCTGCCCTGTCTTCCAAAGGCCATTTTTCTTTTTTTTTTCCTGAGTTCCAGCCAAAGATCTTAAAGAACTGTTAGCGTAGAGACAAACCCATAACCATTCCAGGAAGCTTATATGTGGTGCTTTATTTTGAGGCCTCCGGAACCAGGGGTATTCATACCCAAATCAGGTTCAAAGACGATCCTGGCGCGTCCTCAATTTAACCCTTAAGTGTTTCACAATCTAATGTATATTCAACAGATTACATCATTTCTTCATGCATATGTATTTGAGGATTGTCTCATCATTTGTGTGGACACCAGGATTTCCTTATCTTCACTTGACTGCCTTTGGTATGCTTCTGGCCTTCACAAATGTAGATTGTGTTCAGATAAGGTTGTTAGTAAAAGCGTAGGCTCTGCTCGGATAAGGTTGTTAGTACATTCTTTCTAAGTACTCCCTTTTGGAGTACTGGATAGAATCAGACACTTTTCAAACTTTTCTGGATAGAATCAGACAGTCTTCCTATCTCAGATAGTCTTCCCTGGCTCACTGAAAAATTTGTTGGCAGGTCAGAAGTCCGACCTGGCTGAACAGAGAAAGAAAGTCACCATCTGCATGTAGAATATATATATAAAATACATACCAACTATAACACAAGAATAATAATGTGATTATGTATTTTGTATAAAACGTATTTATGCTTCCGTACATGCAGGGCAAAATTCTATATTATTACTTTCAGCATTTAGTTTTGTATTACTTTAAATGTTTCTACAAGATTGAAAGTGGGATAGGAGTATTTGAATTATTCCTAAGAAAACACATATGAAGTTTAATTTGAGAACTATCATGATAAATTAGGGAATTAGAGAGTATTTTTTCTCCCATTTGTGCAATTTATTTTCAGGAAAAATGCAGGCCTTTGCCTAACACGTAATTTATTGTATTTATTCCTCTCACTCTTACCATGAATATAGTTTTCTTCGGTGTTGTCACTGCTGGATTTTTTTTTCTATCTTTCCTCTGCCCCCTCCTTCCCATCTGTACTGAAGCACTTCCCAGCACAATTCAGCCAGGAGGGCTGGAGACCAGCTGTCTCCACAGTGCAAGCCAGTGGTTTGTCAGCAGAGCATGCTTCTGCACAGGTTCCTTGGTTTTCCTCCTCCTTCCTTTTAGGTGTGATCTCACAGGTTTTTCAATACTAAGTATAATTTAAACCAGGACCAAGAGACTTCATCTTTCCCCTGAGCAGCTAAACAGTGTTTATCTTTCTAACACTGCTAGGTTTTATGAAATCATTATATGGAAGCTTACTTTCAAGCAACTAAAATGACAATATAAATTCAATGCCCTGGTAGTTATTTATCATGTTATGAAAATGCCAGAATGTACATATGATAAGATTGAAGGGCTCAGGAATAAATCTGAGGGGGTTTTATCATTTATTTATGGACTTAGGTAATACAAGACACTAAGTGCTGAAGGAGGAATACAAAGACATTTCATCTAACAGGTTGATTTAGTGTTTCCTCTTTCCTTATCAATGACCTCCTATGTTTAGAAAACACTGAAGACTCCAGAAAGAGGTGTTTCGTCTTATTTATTAAAACTAGTCAGAAAATAGGTAGGTTTAGTAATACTACTACAATTAGTTCTGTGAAGAAGGTATAGTTATTAATTCCTTAGCTAATGTGTATGTTGCCATAAATAGCACTAAGCTTAAAAAGGGATATCTCTTACAGTGTGCTGTAGCTATCAAGAAACTTGTCAGTAAGAAGGAGGGAATTAGGACTATAAGGATATGCAGGATCATGACCCAAATGCAAACTGGTGCATGAAGAAAGGAGGTTTAAAATGTTAAAAATAATGAAAAAAAATTGAAGTATTAATTTATTGGTATGCCTTATAGAAGAAATACATTTTTGTTGTTGTTGTTTTTCATTTTCTATATTATGTTAAAGAAAGCCACTTATCGCCTTTACTTTTTTGCTCAGTTCTTAACTATACGTGCAACACTAGGCAGCAACATATGTGATATTTACCTTTCCACGAGGTACTAGTCTAAACTCTTTCCATTTAGAACAGACTGACAGTAATGAAATCCCCTGTGAGTTTCAGATTACTCTTGTTTTTTTTCAGCAGAATAAAAGAAAATTCAGCTTATGGTAAAGTAAAACATAAATATAAATGCTAAATACAGCATCTCATTTGTCTTTGTAGGATGCTAATTTCACTTCTTGCAACTATATATTTTATGTTGATGATAGCTTGTAGCGTATAAGACATGCCATACATGAGGCCTTGTGAACATACTTACATTTAGCTTATACATGTAGCTTTTTAAAGCAGCAAATATCAAGGAAAGTGACAGCTTTCCTTGGATAATGCAGCATAGACTGAACAGAGTGCTCTACTTAACCGAATATATGACTGCCTATACTCAGGTATAAGAAGTTAGCTGAGGAAAACAGAGAACATAGCATGTCCCTATGACAAATCCAGCCTCACAGTGTTTCAAACCCAAAGCAACACCCACCTATCTTTACTGTCATCTTAGTTGATAAGTAGAGTTGACGCTGAGACTCAGATACCTCAGGAGATGGAAAAGTTAGTCTTTTTAAATTGCAACAAATTTCACCGGCTATGTTACATTGGCCTTGTAGACTCTGCAGTAAAGGAATGATAAATAGCTCAAACTAATCCCAATTCCATAAATTCAAGTTATAACCAGAAGATGCCCAGTTGTCTTCCCAGCTTGCTATTTTTGCAGACTAGCTTTCAAATTATTCTGCAAATCTGAATTTTGTGTGAGTAAACTGTTGATATTCCTTCCTTCATTTTCTCAGTAAATACAGGGGGGCTGTTAGAACTTGAATTTATGGAGTTTATCCAGTGGCAGGACCCTGAAGGTCTGTGGAAAGGACCCAAAGTGGACCAGTTTGTGGAATACTGCACCCGTTGGGAAGGACCCACGTTGGAGCAAGCTAAAAGTGTGAGCAGGAAGGAGGAACTGTTACCAACTGACCACAACCCTCCATTCCGCATTCCCCTGCTTCACTCAGAGAGAAGGAGGTAGAGGAATCTGGAATGAAGGAGTGAAATTGTGCTTGGGAAGAAGGGAGGATGGTGGGAAGGTGATTTTTTTCACTTTTAAACTTTGTTGCCCACTATTCTATTCTCCTTTTAATTGGCAATACTTTATATTAACGTTTCCTAAGCTGACTCCGATTTGCTGTTGATGGTTACTGGTAAGCAATATCCCTGTCTTTATCTTGACCCACAAGATTCTCATCTTAGTTTCCGCTTCTGTGCTGTTGAGGAGATATAGTGAGGGAGGTGAAACGACAGAGTGGCTTGGTGGGCAGCCAGCCAAAGGCAATCCACCAGAAGGATATTGCTAGAATATGTCTATTAACTACCTTATTTGTTTATGAATTTCCTTGTGGAAGGTGGAATTACTGTGATTAGGTACATTTCTTAGTGCTGTCATGTTGTTTACTATCTCATAAGTTTTAAAGATTGTCAGACCTCTTCCTGCAGCAGAAGGACAGAGTATTTTAAAAAAAAAAGATGCAAATGTTTTAAGAAAAAAGCTGGAAGCATCTGAGATTTCTTTCCTGCTTGCAAAAGGAAAATACTGTGTCACAGAAAAAGAAAGTACTCTTTTCTAGAAACTGCAGAATAGCTTAGCTGCAAAGTTGCAAAGTAGAGCATAAGAAATATTACATACATCTTGGCAGCATTTTCTCATCTATAAAGACTGCTTCAGCTCCATTTGAGGCAAAAGGATTTGTTTACTCTCTCTTATGGCATGGGAAAAGATTAAGAGGCTGTATATTTTATATACTTTTTATTAGCCTTCTTAGGGCATCCTATTTTCAATTCAGAGAAGATATTTCAGACTATGAAGGTATTATGGACCTGCAACACTTTCCAGGCACCAGATACGCATCCCGGCTCCACCTCAATCTGTAGTGATAAAAGGTCCACTAAAGCAGCAGCACTTCCAGATCTCTTCTCATTCTTATTCCACAGGAAGAAGGCACAAGCCCATAGAACAGAGGATATCAGCAGCATGTGCTCAATCTCAGCACTTAAGGGACCTGGAACCAGAAGCTCCCTGAACATAACTGTAGCAAGAAAATGTAGACAGGCTTAGGGACTTTGAGGCTAGTAAAATATTTAGAAAACGTTTAGATTTCTGGTCCCAGGAGTGGAATTGAGTTGTGTATTCTGAGTTCCAAGACCCTCTGTACTGGGTATGAAAAAATTCGGTTGCCCTACATAGGATGAAAATGGTACAGTGGTCAAAAGTGATGCTACTGAACATAAAGAATTGTTGACAGGAACAAGATGTCACTTTGGGCTTGGGTAGGGTTCTCAGGGATTCAGAGAAGAAATTCTACACGCTTGGGATTTGGATTCAGAGAAGAAATTCTACACATTTGGGATATACAACTTCAGACTTTCTACTAAAAGCAGGTGACCATGTTATTACTTTCCGAAGAACTGAATAGAGGTAATTTTTATCTTAGGAAGTATAGGAGGAGGTGGATGTTGTATTCCTATCATATTACAGCTCAATGGTTCAAATATTTACATAGGAAATGAGAGCAGAAATATAAGTTGTCTGAGTACAGACATAGCTGCACTTGTTACATATAGTTTAAGGCCAGCTCATCACTGATGGAAGCAGTTGGTGAGCCCAGACACATTATCTCCAGGAAGAATGGATCATTTTGTGGCCTTCAAGTTAGTCATCCTGAGGTCTTTCCTTGACTGTGTGGCAAGCTGACATGATTCACCTTGCAGTGGGAGCATACTGGGGATCCATTGCAGGTTACTGCCTCCAACAGCTCCCACAGGATTTTGTCTCCAAAAGCATGAGAAAACTGTGATGCACCTGTCAGCCAGGTGAAGGTTTTAGATATTTAGCTGGTGGATTCAGGAAGACTGGCCATTGTGATATATCATAGCAGGAGCAGAGTAGTCTTTTATGAAAACATGGGTCACTAGGGTTTCTTTTTTAGCTGAGAAAGCACATAGTGATCTTTCTGTGTAAAAAGCATGACATCACCAACTCATTTTTCAAGCCACATTTTAAAGTATCAACCTCTTTTTGCGATGTTTTCCAGGACCATACATCAGACTGAGCTGCTTTGTGAACTCAGAGGAAAAAGTACTTTTTAAATCCTTGCAGACATTAGACTGAGCTGTCTAGCTCTCTGCAGGCCTACAGGAAGTCACCTGGGAAAACATGAAAAGTGCAAGTGGCCATCTAGAAAGTGATACATTGCTTTGTTACATGTAAAAGTTTGGGGTATCCAGAAACTAGAAGGGATAACTTGAGTGGCCAGTCCCACAAAAAGAACAGAAAAACTTTAAGTGAAATGAGTTATCTGCAGCATTTGTCCATACATGTCTTCATCTCCTGAAAACATGCCTAAGATGTCTCTTTGCACAACTTCTTATAGAATCCTCAGAAAAAAAGCTTGATTTATTAGGCTATTCCAGGTTAGTATTTTCTGCAGATTAAAAGACAGGGCTTGTAAACTCCATTCTATTCAAGTAAGTTATTTTTAACATCTAAATATTTAAATAGTAATGTATACAAAGTTTTAAAAGATGTACTTTGTGCAAGACCATAAGAAGTCACATGAAAATACATGAAAAAAATTATGTCAACATTATTTCTTCCACAGATGATATATTTGAAAAAAAAAAAAAAAAAGAAGTACATTTTTTTATAGACCAGGCAAAACAAAAGGAATCTGCTTGTTTCAATCTATAGCACCTTTTAACATGATTTTTGGTATATTTTGACTGTAAATTCAGTACACATAAAAATATCTTTGTAGAGTAGATGCTACAAACCAAGATAGCATTCTGGTGTTTTGTTTATTGCATATCCACATTCTCCTGCTGTATACAAAAGAAGTCCAAGAAAAATATCCTGCATTTTACACACATAATGTGGGCAATCTTAATAAGCATATTAAATACTTTCATTATATATGGAAATAAAGCAATTCTTGTTATATTCTTATGGCATTGTCTTACAAAGGGAAATCATCAGGGCAGAAGGCACTGCTTATGTCCGTTCATTCTGTCCCAGTATATCTACAGAGATGCAGGAAAGCTTATATTTGGAAGAAACAAATCTCTCAACAGAGCGTATGTGAGGAAATGGTAATTTTGCTGTGTAATTAAATTGCAATGTGTTCAGTTAGCAGATGTGAGCAAATAAAGAGAAAACCAAATTTAGATTGTGTGCCAATTGCTCTTTTATATGCTTGCTTGTTTTCAAGGACTCCCTGTGATCTTTTCTAATTTGCTTGGTGGTGGTATACATGAGGCATGGTTTTGTACACCTTCCAGCTGCAGCACTGTGGTTTACCAACAGATGGCATGATGCATTTCCATTACTAGGTGTCTCCGACAAGATGACTTCTTCTGTTCAAATCATCAGATTTAAGCATGTGTTTGAATTTGCATACCAGTACCACTAAACATCATCTTTCCTGCTGTGTTAAAGGCTCTGTTTTTTTCCACTGTAGTAAGAGACCAGCTACGTATAGCTATGTAATGTCAAACTATTTAGGTATACAATCACAATGGGGGAGAACATTTCTGAGCGGTTATCATGGAACGCATTCGCTATGGTGTTTTCCCAAAAAGCTAGCCAAATACATTCAATTTTATGTGAAAATGGTTCTGGAAAAATAAGTTAGGTTGTTATCTAGCACTGCACTGCAAATATTTAACCCGCTATGTTTCTTATCTTTCTTTCTTTACGTCTAGCCTGCACAGTTGAAGAAAAGTTACATGAGAAGGATGTTACATTAACAAGCAATATGAAATAGGAGTGTGAAATAGGACGCAGAATTGTGTGAAATACACACTGAATACTCAGTGAATGTCAGCACTGGACATGCACTATTTCTTTGCTACGTAGTCAAAGATTGAGAATGAAAACTGCAAGAGTTCCCCTTTATCTGCTAATTCAGTTCAGCTCTAACTTTGTGAGTGTGATGGATTCCTCTGTGTTTTAAAATTAACTATCAAAGCTCTGAAATGAATTACTCTTTAGCAAGTACTTTTCTTTCAGGACTTTATTTGCATGGAAGAAGCTGAGGCATTACCTAGATGCCCCGAGGGGTAAAGGCAGGAAGGGATACCATGTTCAGACTTAATTTTGTATCGCAGTGGGATTCGGAGGTTGATCTTCAGTTTCAATACATAGATGGTAGAATATATGTGAAATAGGGGATGTTCAACGAAAGATTTTACTGAACTGCATAGATGTGTATAATACGCTAAACAGGACTAGTCCAGACCATATGCTGGAGGGTCAATGAACACACAGGCCAATGCTACTTTCACTTAAGAAAAAGTCTTGTGAACTCTTCACAATTTCTTCTATGCTTGTTAGTAATCATGTCAATAGAAATGCTGATACATAAAGCTGAATAAAAAGATACCTATCTGTTAGTCTGTCTAGCCTAAAGATTCAAATCCTAAACCTCTTGTCACCACTTCCCATAAAGGGAATTCGCTGCTTGCATAAAATCTTTGATCTCAATGACTTTTTGTCTTACCATAATTAAAGTCATATTGTTTATTTTGCTGGTTTACTACCATGTTCTGAGACTTTTCAGCTTGTCAGGGTTAACACCGTTTAAAGTATTCCAGTTTGGTTTTGAAATGTCCTGTTTCTTTATCTATTTGCTTGCAGAAATGTAAGAGTATTACATCAATAAAAATACCTTTACTAACAAAATCCATAATCTCATAAAAAATATTAAGTTAGGTCAACAAGATTTGGTTTGTGTAAACCAACACAGACTTTTAGTAAATACATTGCCTTATTTCACTTTTTCAAGTCCTATTTCAGCCATACCACTATTTTCTTTAGGATCAATACTAGGGTTAGCTTAGGTCACCAAGCAGAAAAGTACAAAGGAAAACAGGTCAAGGCCTAATCATTCCTCTCACCTTCTTCACCACAAATTAGTTGAAGTGGAAAATATCTAGACAACTCGAGTCACTTTCCATGTCAGACTAATTTGAAGACTGAAGAGGTCTTTGGAGAATGCATGATTTTTTTTTGTGATATTTTCATGTTCACTACTTGGACTTCAGTTTCTTCACTGTAAGTGTGATGTTTCTCAGAGGAAGAATGCATTAAATCCTAGATAGACAAGAAGTGGACTGGAGTATAATGACCCTTCGGAGCTGGAAAATGCTTTGTTCCCGAGGGAAGATGTTCACTGGAAAGGCAGGAGGAATATCATTCACCAAGCATTAACTTTTAACAACGATTTCTCTCTTACTTTTCTGCGGGCATAAAAGAGATGATGCTTGTTTGAGGAAAGGGCAAGGAAAGGACCCTGCTCAATGAGGAGTCTATTAGAAGCAGAGAGACATTGACAAACGCTTTAAAGATTTCAGGAAGAAAGATGGTCACTTCTGTGCTCTAACTGACAGACTTTGTTGAGATGACCTTCTGATACAATAACTGCTTTGCTATCTACAACTGCACTTAAAGGCCAGTTTATTTTAGAAAAACTGCCTTGTCTAGCTGTGACTTACAGTTAGGTGCTACTATGCCTCTTCAGAAGAGGAACTCTTTATTCAATATAGATTTAACGCTGTTGAAGAAATCACATATTAAGCAACTTCTTTCTCAGCACTGGAGTCTGAAAAGCCAGAGGTACTTAACCTTATACAGGGACTAAACCCAGACCAATATTTACATAAAAATAATAAGAGGGGGAAAAAACCCATGAAAATTCCAAACACAGAAACATTTGCACAAATCTGTGCTAAAGCTTGATTTAGGGTGACAGAGTACAGGAAGTAAATCTTTTTCTTGTCTTAGTAAGGTTTGGATACTATCCAAGCTCATTTTTTCACCACTCAGGATAATCTGGCAAACAGCACATGAGTGGAAGGCAGGACACTATAGGGTGTTAGACATGAGTTTGTAAGCCTTCTCTTGACAAAATAGTAGCATTTTATGTTAATATACCAAGCTAGATTTCTTCACATCTAGGATTAGAAGACTCCTAAACTTTTCTCAAACAGGACCTTAAGGTTCAGCAGGAAAAACCATCAGTAGAAGCATGATGCTTTAACAGAAATTTCTCAGGGTGGCTTTCAAGATACCACATAATCAGATGATATGAAGTGTGCTGGATTTTGGACTCTAAGATTGCAGAGTCACTTGATGCAATATTTCCTCAAGATAAGGACTGAATAAGATATAGGGTGTCTATGGAAAAGGGCCATATGCTGTAAACGTCTTTCTTCTGTTTAGTCAGATGAGACCAGCTAATTTTCAAGTCAATTTGCAAAGCCCTTCACAGATCTTATGGATTATACAAGGACAGAAATAATGTCATTTACTATATTTTATTATTGCTACATATTCTGATCTGTCATAAAAAAAATGTAGTTTTTATAATTATGATGTATATTTTTATAACAGCTTTTGTTAGCTTTTTATAATTATACATCTGATACATTGCTAACTTTTTTTGTTTGAAGGATCTTGAGGAGTAAATGTATGTTAAGAAGGAATCTTATTGTTAAAGCTTCTTGAAATATTTATTTTGCATGTCTCATTTTCTTGACTGCAAGCCTCAGCATATTCAGACTCACTATGCGCATGGTTCCTCCTACATCATGTTAATCATGCTGTGCAAGACTGGAGGTTGTTTTGTTCCTCCAACAAAGAAGTTCCTATTGATACACAGTACGCTTGTACTTCTGTACAGTAATAGTTACCATTTCCGGTTTTGTTTATTCCTAATCTCTGTCTTTCCCTTTGACGTTTTGAAGTATTCATACATCTTTACATCCGCCAAAGCTTTAAAGCTGAGCAACTGACACATTTGCAAACAAATTGTTCAAAGAAAGCATGCATACACTTATTTTCTCAAGCGCCTCTGGGTGATTAAGCTTAAGGCCAAATTCTGCTTCTATGAACTCAAGAAGAAGTATTTTGCCTACAGGAGCTGTAGGAATCTCTCCTTTCTTACTCTGACAGAAGGTCCTGAGGTACCAAGGCCACAGCTGCTATCATAATGCTAACCTTGAGGCTGTTTAGTTACATAAATTACTGCTTCTTATCTCTTATGTGTTTCTCAAGCAACAATTGCAATTTTTTTCTTTAAAAAAAGTCATTGATTCCATGTTTTCCAGATGTTTGTGTATTTGGATGCATCAGTCACCGCATACTAAGCTGTTCTGTACGGCTGCTGCCCCCCAAATCTATGTGGGCTGGTAGTCACAGAATCACAGAATCACAGAATCACAGAATCACAAGGTTGGAAAGGACCCATTGGATCATCGAGTCCAACCATTCCTAACACTCCCTAAACCATGTCCCTAAGCACTTCATCCACCCGTTCCTTAAACACCTCCAGGGAAGGTGACTCGACCACCTCCTTGGGCAGCCTGTTCCAGTGCCCAATGACTCTTACTGTGAAGAATTTTTTTCTGATATCCAACCTGAACCTCCCCTGACGGAGCTTCAGGCCATTCCCTCTAGTCCTGTCCCCTGTCACTTGGGAGAAGAGGCCAGCTCCCTCCTCTCCACAACCTCCTTTCAGGTAGTTGTAGAGAGTAGTAAGGTCTCCCCTCAGCCTCCTCTTCTCCAGGCTAAACAACCCCAATGCTCTACCATGCTCTGCAGCTTTGTGCTCTGAAGGGGTGTGTTTCTGCCCCTCACAAACTGAGCATCTATTTTAATGCAGGATGCAGCACTGAATCTAAGGAAGTGCTTACTCGTGTCAATGGCAAGCAGGATTTCCCTTCACAGACCCACCATCTGAGTATGACAACTGTGCATGAAATGTGTGTTTAACTTCAGGCTTCTGCAGAAGCTAAAAATATCTGCCAGGTGGATGCAGGTGGCTCTGCTTCTCTTCCTCCTGTGTGAACTCTGTTCAGTCAGGCTCCTTCTTGACCACTCTTCTCACAGCTCCTAACTCTTGCTGGGCTGCAGCTGTTCCTGTTCAGGAAGGCTGGTATACAAAACTCCCATTTCAAATTCTCCACCGTGTCAGTTCTAGCATGCTTTCTTGAGGTAAACTCAATCTAAGTAGTGTCAGGAACATCAAGACAAATACTTGTTTATAAAGAATGTACCCATTTGTATCTTAACTTCTTTATTAATAAATCGACTATTAGCCACTTGCAAATTTGGAACTCCATCAAGCATACTATTGAAGATGACCACCATCAATCAGTACTTAAATTAAGCTACTATGTGATATCAAGTCACTATCTCCCCTCATGCCAGAGCCCTGAATACATTCTCCGTCAGTTGAGTTCTATTGGCTACCAACTGCTGGCTTGCTGATGGGTGTTGTGATGAACGAGCTGAACGGAAGCCTCAGCTTGTGTAGTGACTGTAGCAGCTGTGTCTGTGCTTGGCTATGTACTCATTTAGTCTAGAACCCTGACCTGCAGATTTGACTTCTTCACTTGACCAGCCTGCAATTGCTGAACATTTACACACGAGTTGCAGTCTTACTTTTAGTGGAACACAGTTGTTGTTCTCTCCAGAATGAGCATTTCTCAGATTTTTTTTTAGGGATATTGTATTTATCTCTTTGAAGATTTTTTAATAAAGTAGAGTTGTCTAAATGTCATAGACACCTAATGTGGCTACCGGTCCAGGAAGGAAGGCGACTGATTTGTTGCTAGACATTTGCAGGGTGTTTATTCATCTGAGGCCCCAGCTCAGTGGAGTTGTGAAGGACAGTTTTCTATTCAAAGCTTTTGCTTGCCATCAGCCCTTCTGCTGCTCTTATATGAACAGGAATATTTAACAAATTCTATTGGCACTAACAGATTCACCATATTGCAGTTTGTGTTGATTTCACAAATAATTCTGTTCTTGCAGATAATGGGTAATGGAATGGGCAAATCCCATATTCTCATAGAGACAGAAATCTCAGCATAAAAATGCAGTTAAAGAGCACAGGAAACAGCAGAGCTGCTATCAGCACAGAGATCCAAAAGAACTAATTTGCCAGAATGCCATTCCAAGCCCATGACCACAGCATTAATAATGCTGCAAGAGTATGGAGTGCACCTGAGCCCTATGCTCATTAACCTTTTGGGTTAATGTGCAGCTCACAAATATAAAGGGTCTGTGTGTGTGGTGTAGGAGAATGGAGGGGGAAAAGCAAGCGTGACGGAATAAAAGCAGTGGGACTAACTCAAGGAAAAGACAGAGTCCTTTTGATTCTTCAAATGAACTGAACATTGTTTTTCTCCTACTCAGAACTGTAAAAAGAAGTGAATGAAGAAAAGCATTCCAAAAGAGAAATTATTTTGCATAGCTATGTCTTCAAATCTAACACATATTTAGAATAGCTATCAATCAAATAATTATCTGATAAAGAAACTGCTAAGCCGTAGAAATATTTAATCTCAGATTTGCCCAAATTCCAGTCCTGATTGTCTTTATTTTCTCATCAGTGGCCAAGGTAAAGTGACCGGATGTCTCAATTAGATTGCACAAGTGCCAGGTTTTAATAGAGTGGCCCAATTTTCAGTGTTTTTTTTTTATTAAGATTCTGAGACATCCTATTGTTTCTCTGCCACTGATCTCTTTTCAGTACAAAAATGGCTGATTCACAGATTCTGCTCCTCCTCCTCTGTATGTTATATCTACAGGAGATGATCAAACTCTCATTAACACGTAGGAGACTACAGCCTGGCACCTGCAAAATGTTTTCAAATATGACTGCTTAATGTCTCTTGGCAAGGCTGGCTTGTAACAGGAAGCCAAAGAGTGGTACAGCCAAGGATGCATTGCATGAGATCTCTGTCCTCAGGCAATTTAACTTGGACACAACAGACCTGAAACACAGTTCCTCTTTCCTCTACTGCCCTGTGCTTGCTCCCATTTCACTCTCTTCAGCACCACATTATTCCTTTTCATCATGGTCTACCCTCACCATTCCCTCTCAACCCCTCATTTTCATCTTCCAGATGGAGAGGCTGGGCCCGTTGCAAAGCTAGTGTCACGGATTACGTGAATAAGGAGACTGATTCTGCTGTTGTTACATTTAGACAACATAAATTGTTCCTGAAATTCATGTGATTCAGGTAGGCATGATAGTAACCAATTTTTTTTCTCTTTGTTAAAACTGAATCAGGCACAGCAATTAGGGGTATCAGGCTTCTGATAATCTTTGTAGAGAGACCTTAATTGTTTATGGCCACTTTTATTAAGCTAAGACATACAATGGAGTTAGCTGTTTAAATTCTATTTCATATATCCTATCATTTATGATATTTCGAATATACACAGTATTTTTGTACTTTCAGCAGTCTCTAGTGACTTTGCTCTCTGTTCTAATCAATGACTGAAAGATACTATTTGATCATTTTCCATTCAAAAGATGGCATGCAAAGAAAGCAGGTTCTGCACTGTGCTATCAGTGCAGCTTTTATTCCATACAAGTTAATCTTGTGAAGCATCTTGGAGTTTTTGATCACTCTAAAATACAGAACATTTGCTTGAAATAGAACTTTTGTCTATTTATCTGTAAGTTCTAAATGAGATAGTAATACAAGCTTCTCCAGCCCTTTAATAATGAGTGCTGTTATGTCACTTTATCTGCACAGGAATATAGTGAATGAAATCAAAGCAGCATAGACGTAATTCTTACCTTTTCAAAACTGCTAGACAGCTCTGTGTACATTCAAATATTTCTTCTTATACATACATATTTTGTCATGTAGTTTGTGCCAATGAAGGCCCCATGGGTCCTTGCGGTTCCACATAAACATAATTTGTGTTGGATTAAGAACATGGTATTTATTTTAACTCAGACATGCCAAGTCTAAGCACCCCAATTATAAGTAACTTCAGTGTTTAGAGTTCTGCTTTGCATTAAGATTTGTCAACAGGATATTTCTAGGTGGTACACTTCTCTTAATTCAGATCCCTCCTTATCATAGTTTAGCATGTGGAAATATGAATGATCTTTTGGAAACTGTTTTACTGCAGTTCATTGTTGACATTCCGTTGCTAGATGGACAAAGTGATTTTTTTTAAAAAAAGATCTAAGTGATTGAAAATAAAACCACTTATCCTTTCAGAGCAAGTTAGCATAAATTACAGGTCAACATTTTCCTTTGCCTATTGTAAGAATGATGATGTATAGCATAACATATGTCTGCACACTAAAAGCCACTGCCTGAACAGTTTAGTATCATTTAGCAGCACCAGTATTATATTTCATATTCCTCTCTGCTTTCTTCTTTCTGAAGGACTGAACTTTTTCATCTAAAGGTATGTAAATAGTAATAAATAGCAGACTAGATTTCTGCTCTCTGGACTTTGCTCTGATCTGGACTGGCTCTCCGCACTTTCTCCTGCATCTCGTTCATCATCACAACAGCAAGCAAAACTCGTGCTTCACAATGTGCTTCCAACAAGCAGGCACTGGAGTCCTAGTCACCCAGTGTAGGCAGAATGGGAGGAGGCAGCACTTCAGGCGGATATGAATCGGCCTTTGAGCCCTATAGCATGTTTCTTCCCTAAGAAAATGCCTCAGTCACCTTAGTACAGTATAGCACTCAAATAAAAAAACAATACCACAGGAATGAGAGATACATTCCCTCTTGTTGCTGACATGAAAGCTTTGGTTTTAGAAAGCTGCTAGATTCACAGTTAGAAGCTTTGTCCTCTGATTAGTTGGTATAAAAGATGTTTATATATTTATGTTTCTTGTGGAAAATGTTGCTGAAAAATATTCAGGGGAAATATCAGTCCTTGACAGATATTTGTTTAGATGGGACTGGTTTTGATTGCCCCTTTTTTTAACGAATCACTATTTTTGGAACTGAAATGTAAACTTTCATGTGAGAATGGCCGTTTTGCTGCAAGCCTGGTTTTCAGGGAAAAAATGGTAAAAAATATTCAGAATTCAAAATTAATTCCATATTGTTCACAAATACCATGATTTTATTGTGAAAGAGTATCGGAGTTCGTTTTTTAGAATATAATCTCCTGAAAATAAATGCTTTCACGAGTATTCTGATGTCCTGTATAGGGAAAAAACATGCTTAGCCAATGTCAATCAATTTCTTGAAAAATTTATAAAAGAGTTAAAAACCCATATATTTATTTTTTTAAAAAAAAATTAAAATCCCACTTTACTAAGCCTATTCTTGTAACTTTGGTAAGACCTCGTTCATACTTTTTGAAAGTTTAATTTGATTAGGTTATGAATAAAAAGCTGTACGTGAATGTGTGTTATGACTAAGCTGTAATAAATTCAGTAAGACTGAATAATAGATTGTAAGGTATTTTTATATTTACAAGAGAGCGAAGAGATTTTCCTCTACTTTAGAAAGACAGTAAATACAATAGCCTTAAATAAACCATCTGTGGACTGTTAAGTATTCATGATGATTCTGTGAATGAATCAAAATCTTGGTGCAGCTTTTTGCCTCCCTCTGTTGTATTCAAAAGTAATCTGCCGACTATAAATTACAATTATTACTACTTTGCTCTTATGCAAATCTTTTTCTCCAAGGTGTTCTTGATACCTTACTAGCTTACGTGAATGAAACCTTTTATGATCCTTGTGAGTTAAAGAACTCCTCAAACCCTTGAACATCTCTATCTGAAAAAAAAATATCAAAGATACTGCAATGACAGAAACTTTCCCCCGTGTTCCTGATATTATCATAGAATATTTCTGAGAAAGTGGCCATGCTTAAATTTAAAACCTGAAAAACATATTAACTCATTGCAAGCAATTACCAGGGAACTAAAAATTTGACTATCATGTTCTCCTGATCAATTCAATAAAACAGAAAATGAGAAATAACAAAAAATATATTTCTATATATTAAACAGACTCTCTACAAAAGCTTGCAAGTAGATATGATCCGTGCCCATGGATACACATCAGGCAAAAACATTCTTCCTAGATAGTTTTATCAATTCACCAACATCCGGCCTAAAGTATCAGACTGATCAACAGACACCAGACGATAACCACCACACGTGTTGCTAGTTTCATTCCCTGTTCAGACAAGTACTTAGGGACATATAAATCCCACCTCATTCCAGAGCTAAGTACGTGATTAAATACTTTGCTGAATGGAGACAAACTGCTTAAAAACAAGACACTGGGCAGTATTTCAGCTCCTGACATCGGTCAGATCCATGTCCTCCAAAGATCCAAATAGACACATCTATTAACTTTAATGCATTTCAAATCGGTCTCGTAATATCTAGGACTTTCCAGTTCCTCTAAGTTATTTTAGTCAGCTGAGAAAAAGGCTTCACATAATGTGAAACTACTGCTACGTTATTGACAAATTAGTGGCTTTTCTTCTGAACTGCAACGTCATTTAGTTAATAATCTTTTTTTTTTTTTTTTTTCTGGAATATATAGCAACCAGATGCTTTATACTACAGCCATTCTTACCTTACCCTTAATTGTCACTACTTGACAAGACAAAGAAAGCGAAGTAAATTAAGATGTTCTCTTAGGATTAAAAAAAAAAAAAAAAATCCATTTTTTTCCTTTCATGCAGCTATTTTTAAGGAAAAAGAGCTGATCAAATATATCTACTCCATAAACTTCACTGACATGTAGCATTGTTACAACATCAACACTTAGGTAAAAAGTCTACCTATGACATACCTTAAGCTATCTATAATAAAAATCTTATGAAGTGAAAGTTAAAGCTATTTTGGTTACCTTGTGCTGGAGGAATGTTTAAACTGTCAACTCACACAGATAAAAGAGGTAAATGTCAGAATTCACTCACATATCAATGAACAACAAACTTGCTAGTAGATTATGCTTTTATTTGTATCACAGAAACTTCAAACTCATTCTTTAAAAATAGGAAAGGGGAGGAGGGAATATCAGTATGGGCATAACCTTGGTTTTCCTTGAAATTCAATTCTGTTAAAGACAAATCCTCAGATTACCTTTGAAGCTTTCACCACGTTACCAATCATGTCTGTTCAATATAACACTCATTTTCTTTTGCTTTTATAAAACAGATTATTCAGATACTCTCTATAAACCATTAAATCAGTCTAACTATGTATTAAAGCATCTTGCAAATTCCTCAAAATGATGTTTTCCTGACATATTTCTTTAGCAGTACAAAATCCAAATGTGACAAGGAATAAAGCTCTTTGATATAAAGAGTTGGTCCTATAGACAAATTCCCACTGGGCAGATGGTTATTTTTAATAGTCTGACCTAATTTCTTACTAGTGATCCAGGGACAGCATAAAGTGCTCTGGTGAAACTGGTCTATTGTGTTGAAGTAACAGAAGAGAACACTAGATATTCATAACAGCAACTTTTGGTGGTTGGCGTTCAGTTTTAACAAAGCCCACTAATGTCTACTGTCACAACAGTTAAGGGTCCTGTGGATGGGAAGATTTATTGTGACTGACCTATCATTTAATATCAAGCCAAACTAGCTGAGGAAAGCCTTCAGAAAGTGAGTTTTTTGTATGACTACTAAGTTGTTCCTGACTTCTTCACAGCACTTTCCTGCTTGTATTATCTCTCTTCTCATATATGTTACTAAACTTGAATGTAACCACACTGAGTTATCTTTTTCCTTCCCATCTTTCTCCCATTCTCATTTCCTCAGTTCCTCTTCCAGTTCTCATTTGATCTTCCAGTACTGCTAAGATCTGAGACTGATAATCAGTCTTAGTGAAAGGAAGAAATACAGGCTACAGATTTCAAAGACATGAAATCAACTTTTGTGTCCATTACACTCAGTTAAGTCGCCTAGTTTGAAACAAAGTTGAGAGAAGGTTCTAGAACATAAGAAGCAGATGCTCAGAGACTGTTATTTCAGCACCAAACAGCAACCATGCCTGAAAAAAAAATTACTGGACAAGAAATTTTATATAATACTACCTATACTTAGTCAATTTTTTATTCTTTTATTTTATTTTATCAGCTCTACATGGTAGCCATCAGGCAACGCATTTGAAACTAAAACTAGTAAACTTATCATAGAATCACTAGGTTGGAAAGGACCCACTGGATCATCAAGCCAAACCATTCCTAACAATCCCTAAACCATGCCCCTCAGCACCTCATCCACGCATCCCTTAAACACCTCCAGGGAAGGTGACTCAACCACCTCCTTGGGCAGTCTGTTCCAGTGCCCGATGACTCTGTCAGTGAAAATTTTTTCCTGATATCAAGCCTGAACCTCCCCTGGTGGAGCTTGAGGCCTTTCCCCCTTGTTCTGTCCCCTGTCACTTGGAAGAAAAGGCCAGCTCCCTCCTTTTCACAACCTCCTTTCAGGTAGTTGTAGAGAGCAAGAAGGTCTCCCCACAGCCTCCTCTTCCCAAGGCTAAACAACCCCAGCTCTCTCAGCCGCTTCTCATAAGACTTTTTCTCCAGCCCTCTCACCAGCTTTGTTGCTCTTCTCTGGACACGCTCCAGAGCCTCAACATCCTTCTTGTGGTGAGGGGTCCAGAACTGAACACAGTACTCAAGGTGTGGTCTCACCAGTGCGTAGTACAGAGGGAGAATAACCTCCCTGGACCTGCTGGTCACGCCATTTCTGATACAAGCCAAGATGCCATTGGTCTTCTTGGCCACCTGGGCACACTGCTGGCTCATGTTCAAGCGGCTGTCAGCCAACACCCCCAGGTCCTTCTCCTCCAGACAGCTTTCTAGCCAGACTTCTCCTAGTCTGTAGCACTGCACAGGGTTGTTACGCCCCAAGTGCAGGACCCAGCATTTGGCCTTGTTAAACCTCATGCCATTGGTCTCAGCCCAGCAGTCCACCCTGTTCAGATCCCTTTGCTGAGCCTCCTTGCCATCCAGCAGATCCACGCTTCCACCCAGCTTAGTGTCATCCGCAAACTTGCTGAGGGTGCACTCGATGCCTTCATCCAGGTCATTGATAAAGACATTGAACAGGGCTGGACCCAGTACAGAGCCCTGAGGAACCCCACTTGTAACTGGCCTCCAGCTGGAGTTAACTCCATTGACCACCACTCTCTGGGCCCGGCCATCCAACCAGTTTTCCACCCAGGAGAGTGTGGAAGTTTCTGCAGCAGAATGCTGTGAGAAACTGTGTCAAAGGCTTTACTGAAGTCCAAGAAGACTACATCCACAGCCTTTCCCTCATCCAGTAGTTAAGTCACTTTGTCATAGAAGGTGATCAGGTTAGTTTGGCAAGACCTGCCTTTCATGAACCCATGTTGACCGGGCCTGATCACCCGGTTCTCTTGCATGTGCTTCATGATAGCACTCAAGATCACCTGTTCACCCAGAAATTCATTAGAAAAGTTGGAAAGGACAAAAAGGACAAAAAAGAAAGGACAAAAGCAACTATCTACGGTAAATTGAATATTAGCTAGAAGAGAATTTTATAGACCTTGTGCTCAAAGACAAACTGCATCCACCTGTTGGATGGAGAGTAAGTAAAGCACTGTTCTACCACACCATGGAACTCTGCCAGCTTTCCCCCAAAGGAACCTGTTTGTACAAATATTCCTGGTAAAACAAAATGCAATGTAAAACACTCAGTTCACCACATAGTACTCAGTATGTTACTTGTTTTGGAAACTAAAGTTTAGTTTTTTTCAACCATATGCAACTACATTTTTAGACTGTTCAGAGAAAAAAATATTCTAATCACACAAACACAGCTCAGTTTCTATGATTGATCCTACTAATATTCCACCTCAATGCAGCAATCACCCATTGAAATGCTCGGTATGACTCCTATATATTCTCTCAGGTTTCAGTACTCCACTGCTTTATGATGATATGAAAAAAAGCTTTGCTAGATACAGTCAATGACAGTCAATGAATTTCCCTCTGTTTATTGAAAACCTCAACTTAAAGCCTTGATAAGAGTTCACACAAAAATTATAACAATAACAGAAAATGTTTTGTCTCCTTCCACATGTAAGTTGTGCATCTTCTCTAGGACACGTAAAAGGAAACATACAGTCAAGTGGAAGGGCAGGTGTCCTCATTGTAACATGTTCAAGACCTTGCAGATTTCTGCAAGAATAAGCAGCATGTGAAACTGTTTCCACGTATAGCCACAGCATAGAAATTGTCCTGTGAGAATTCAAGGGCTTTTATGTTAATGAGCACATTATTACTGAAGTTAGTAGTTATGATGTTAACAGACAGACAACTATTAACTGTTTTTTAGTGTAATAATTGTGTGAGCATATATTCCAAGAGTCTAGAAGTCTTCAAGTAGAAAACATAGGAGGCTGTTTAGTATAGAAAATATATTAAACTGGGGACTGGAAGAAGGAAGTTTCCCTAATCAACATGGAAGCTACCACGGGCAAATATTTTCATATTTATGTGCGTCTGTTTCTGCTCTCTTCGCCATTTGTTTATTCTACCCAGTTTATAGAGTTCCAAGGCCAGAATTGTTCCCCAAAATATTTTAAGCAGTAGGTTTGAAAACTCAAGTGTCAGTGTCAAAGGGCTAATGTAATATATATAATAATATAATCAATCCCATATTTCATTGCTTCATATCAGCGTTTTTCTGTCTTTTTAGTACTAAGATGACTCTTGAGGATCTGCAAGGTGAGAAATCCTATCAGGCTTGTAATACCACTAATGGAAGTCCAGTTAACAAATCTACAACCTCATTTCTTTATGAAGAGAAAGAAATAGTCACTGTGGCTTGGTCTGCATGTAGAAAAACGTACGATTATGACAGCTCTTTCAGTATCTCTCAGACCACCTGTCATGTAGCCAACTCTAACTTTCCCTAGCTATACTCCCAGGCAAAAGTCCTTTATAAAATTGCATATGCATCAATTATTTGTGCAGTGTAATGCAAATATTTAATCTTTCTTAGGAGTAAATAGGGGCGGGGTTTTTTGAAGTATTTAAGCACCATATGTCTAAATGTACTTATGTGCTTGCAGTTAAGCATATGCTCAAGGACCCTGAGAAAGAAGTATCAGTCATGCTACAAAGGCAGAAAAAAAGCTGAGTAACAAATGTGTAAGAAAAAAATTGCTCAACCAGGACATGGCACACTAAATATTGTTATATGTATTATTTTCCTCTACCCAGTCTTTTTAGACATTTCCTGAGAAAAAATAATTTGAACTAATACAACCAAAGTGTGGGTTTCACAGACACTCAAATTTTCCTTTTACCACATCCTAAAATGAAAGTTGCTTGCGTGAAATATTTTCTGTTAATACGATAATCCACTCATTAACCACGGGAGGCCTTTCCAATATCTAAGAATAATTTGGTTTTACCAGCTTGAGACTTTTTCTTCTCCTTTGTGATTCTTCTTTATACATATTATTGCTATTTGATTTATATAGCTTTGCTCCCTGTGTGCTCATGGTGCTTCACAAAATTCAACAGAGTGAGACTAAAAGGCAAAAAACTTCTATTATTTGAAAAAGAGGAAACTCTTTAATGCAGGCTCTAGAAAGGCAAATGAATAGCAGCAGAATTCACTTCAGTGTAGTTTTTCAAGCAAAGGTCACGAATGTTTTTATCTGCAGAATCGTTGATCATCACATCTCACTGAGGACAATGCAAACTGCAAGTGTTCATCATAATACAAAACTAAATAATGTATATCCCAATAATCAGAAATGAGGAGGTGGAAAATTGTCTAGGTATAGAAGATCTAATAGACAAAACAATGGAGAACATACACAACCAATGCCCTGAAAACCAAAGGTGCCGAGGTCTGAAGTGTGAATGATTTAAATTGAATGTAAATCACACTTTCAGAAGAAACTTAGAATCATAGAATGGTTTGAGTTGGAAGGGAACCTAAAGATCAACTGTTTCCAACTCCCCTGCCATGGGAAGGGACACCTCCCACTAGATCAGGTTGCTCAGGGCCCCATCCAGCCTGGCGTTGGACAATTCCAGAGAGGAGGCATCCACAACTTCCCTGGGCAACCTCAATTACACTCACAACCTAATTGTGAAATATTTCTTCCTAATTTATAGTCTAAATCTTCCTCCCTCCAATTTAAACCCATTTCCCCTTGTCCTGTCACTGAATGCCCCTATAAGAAGTCCCACCTCAGCTTTCTTGTAGGCCCTTTTCAGGTACTGGAAGGCTGCTACAAGGTCTTCTTGGACCTTTCTCTTCTCCAGGCTGAACAACCCCAACTTTCTCAGTTTGTCCTTACAGCAGAGATGCTCCAACACTCTGATCATCTTCATGGCCCTCCACTGGACTATTCCAACAGTTCCATATCCTTCTTATGTTGAGGATTCCAGAAATGGAGACAATACTCTAGGTGGAGTCTACAAGAGCAGAGTAGAGACAGAAAATCACCTCCCTTATCCTGCTGGTCACAAAACAGTCCACCCATCAAATCCGTCTCTCTCCAATTCAGAGAGAAGGATGTTGTGGAGGACCATGTAAAGGCTTTACAGAAGTCCAGATAGATCACATCCTGCATCCACTGCTGTGGTTACCCCATCGTAGAAAGCCACTATGTTGATCAGGCAGGACTTGCCCTCGGTGGAGTCAAGCTGCTTGCCTCTAATCACCTCCCCACCCTTCATGTGCTTTAGTATTGCTTCTAGGAGGATCTGTTCCATGACTTTCCCAGGGACATAGATAAGGCTGACAGGTTGATACTTACTGGGGTCGTCTTTTCTACCCTTTTTAAAAAGGGGGGCAATTTTACCCAGTCACCAGGGACTTCTCCTGACTGCTATGACTTTTCAAATATCACACAGTGTGGCTCAGCCACCACATCAGCCAATTCCCTCATGATTCTGGGATGCATCTCATCAGGTCCCACAGACTTGTAAATGTTCAGGTTCCTCAGACAGTCACAAACCAGATCCTTCCTTGTGGTGGGAGAGGCTTTACCACCTTGGTCCCCACCTTGCTGTTAAATGACCCAGAAAAGGTGAGTAGTATGATTGCCAGTGAAGACTGAGGCAAAACAGTTGTTGATACCTCAGCCTTCACCTCGTCTGTTGATATGAGGTCATCATTTTTGTTCCACATAGGATACTTTTTCTTTAAACTTCCCTTTCTAGTTGGCGTACCTTTAAAAGCCCTTCTTGTTATTCTTTGCTTCCCTTCCCAAGTTCAGCTCCAGCTGTGCCTTTTACTTCCTGACTCCATCCCTACATAACAAGGCAGCACCCCTATACTCTTTCCAGGTTCCCTGTCCCTTCTTGCCCTGTCTGTGCAGTTCTCTCTTGCTCTTCAGTTTGACCAGCAGGTTTCAACTCAGCCATGCTGGTCTCTTCCCTTTCCTGCCAGATCTCCTACACCTGAGGACCAAGTGCTCTTGTGCCTCCTGGAAAGCATTCTTAAATATTTGCCAGCTTTGTTCTGCTCCCTTGACCCCGGGGCACCATATCCCAGGAGGTCTTACTTACTGACTAACTCCTTGAAGAGCTGGAAGTTTGCTTTCCTAAAATGTAGGGTTCTGACCATACTGTCGCATATCCCTCAGGACCTTGAAATACACCAATACGTGACCACTACAGCCCATGCTGCCTCCGATCTTGACATCACTGATGAGGTCACTTTCACTGATGACCATCAGGCCCAGTATTACATTCTCTCAGGTAGGTGTGTCTGTTACCTGGGTTAAGAAATTATCTTTGACTCACTCTAGGAATTTCCTGAACTGACTACAGCTTGCTGTGTTATTTTTCCAGCAGATATCAGTGTGGTTGAAGTTCCCCAGCAGCATGAATGCTTGTGAGTGTGAAGCTTCCCGTAGCTGGAAGAAGAAGGTTTCATCAGTAGGCTCTCCTTGGTCAGGTGACTTGTAGTTGACACAAACCAAAAGGTTCCCTTTGTTGTTTCAGTCTCCTATTCTCACCCATAAACCTTTGACCTGTCCATGGCTATTGTTCAGGGACAGCTCTCCACACTCTACATTTCCTGATATAGAAGGTGATACCATCACTCCTCCTTCCCAGCATGTCCCTTCTGAAGAGCCTGTAGTCATTGATAGCAAAACTTCAGTCATGGGATCTCTTCCATCAAGATTTCTTACATCAATAATGGCAAACAAGTCATAGGTTTCTAGCAGCACGGTATTTTCCAACTCCTGTTTGTTGCCCATGATGTGTGTGTTTGGGGGAAGTAACTGGAAGAAAAGAAACAGTGCTAGTTACTGGCCATTCTAAAAGATAAAAAAATAGTTATTTTCAAGCCAAACCAAAACAAGGGGTTTGGACTTTCCCAAAGAAATATCTCCCTCTTCCTTAAAGTCTATGTTGTGTTTACCATAGTAAAGTGAAACATTTAAAATGGCACATTTCCAAATGAGATGTTTTGAAATGAAAATAAAAACTCTTTTAGACTTCTTCATTAAAAAAGGCTGAGATTATAGTAAATACAGCATTGATTTGCCAATAGGTTCTCCTAACTTAAAAGGTATTTTCCAAAAATTTCATTCTGGATCTTCAGCTCAGAATTAATCTAAAGTAAATATCATTAGTGAAACCACAGGTTTCAAGCAGATCAGACTTCACTTTTACTGTGATGTGTAAAAGCCATATCATCTGGCGCGATAAACCACATCCTCATCATTTTCAACAACACACCTGTTTGATAAGCAATTTATGCATAAGTTTTGTGTCAACACTGACCTGTTGGTTTGCCTTATTTCCGCCTTTAATATGTTTGTTTGTCCTGTTTTGTTTTAATCTTAAATTGTAAATGTTTCGGTTTTGCAAATACTGGTTATAACGGGATCTGGGTCAAACATAGTCGCTTTTATGTCACCAGTATAAAGATATAATAATATTAGAATATAAGAATATAAGAATACAAGAATCATTATTTATAGCTGTAATGAGGATATTTATTTGGTATGCAAACTTTGCAAGGTAGTATACTGTGACGTACTTTTATTTCTCTGTTTTCGATTTTGATCTTCACTAAGACTATCTCCTTTATCTAAATAAGCCGTACTCCTGAAGTAACATTTTAAATGCATTGCTTCCTAAGACAAGGTTATGAAATTTTGCATTGCTGTAACATATGCACTTCTTCTCTTTTTATTTAATAAAAAAGGTGAACCGTGAAGTTCTGACTGTGATAAATGTTCTGTGCTAATCAAGACAACAAAACAATACAAAAAACTCTTAGTAAGAGAGCTATGGAGACAATTATCCAGTAATGACCATTTCTCTTCACAATAGGGTAACATAAAATAAAACATATATTTGATATGTAAACCAGGATTTCTTAAAGACATAGCCTGAAGCATTCTCTGTTCACTTCACAGAATTATTTTAAATATACATGAAATTCTAACTTGAATATTTTTATTCACTTAGAATTTTTTGATACAAATTTTATATTTCAGCTAGAGTTCTGATTAATCCAGTCTGATCAATCAAGTACAAACTAGTAGCTTTTCATTATATAGTAGACACCGAACATGAATACTTCATGAACGTATCTGACCAGCTTCACAGGAAGGTAAGCTGTTCTGATAATTTTTTAACAGTGTTTCCTCTAAACAGTAATTTTCTTGATTGTCTTTTTTTTTTTCTCATTCTTCTCTATTTGTCAGAGAGAGAAGATGAGTTTCCTTTTTCACAGAATCACAGAATCACAAGGTTGGAAAGGACCCATTGGATCATCGAGTCCAACCATTCCTAACACTCCCTAAACCATGTCCCTAAGCACTTCATCCACCCGTTCCTTAAACACCTCCAGGGAAGGCGACTCGACCACCTCCCTGGGCAGCCTGTTCCAGCACCCAACGACTCTTACTGTGAAGAATTTTTTTCTGATATCCAACCTGAACCTCCCCTGGTGGAGCTTCAGGCCATTCCCTCTTGTCCTGTCCCCTGTCACTTGGCAGAAGAGGCCAGCTCCCTCCTCTCCACAACCTCCTTTCAGGTAGTTGTAGAGAGTAATAAGGTCTCCCCTCAGCCTCCTCTTCTCCAGGCTAAACAACCCCAGCTCTCTCAGCCGCTCCTCATAAGACTTGTTCTCCAGCCCCCTCACCAGCTTTGTTGCTCTTCTCTGGACACGCTCCAGAGCCTCAACATCTTTCTTGTGGTGAGGGGTCTAGAACTGAACACAGTACTCAAGGTGAGGATGGGGGAAAGGCTGTGGATGTAGTCTTCTTGGACTTCAGTAAAGCCTTTGACACAGTTTCTCACAGCATTCTGCTTCAGAAACTGTCTGCCTCTGGCCTGGACAGGCGCACACTCTCCTGGGTTGAAAACTGGTTGGATGGCCGGGCCCAGAGAGTGGTGGTCAATGGAGTTAATTCCAGCTGGAGGCCAGTTAAAAGTGGGGTTCCTCAGAGCTCAGTACTGGGTCCAGCCCTGTTCAATGTCTTTATCAATGACCTGGATGAAGGCATTGAGTGCACCCTCAGCAAGTTTGTGGATGACACTAAGCTGGGTGGAAGTGTAGATCTGCTGGAGGGTAGGGAGGCTCTGCAAAGGGATCTGAACAGGCTGGACTGCTGGGCCAAGGCCAATGGCATGTGGTTCAACAAGGCCAAATGCCGGGTCCTGCACTTGGGGCACAACAACCCTATGCAGCGCTACAGACTGGGGGAAGAATGGCTGGAGAGCTGCACGGAAGAGAAGGACCTGGGGGTGCTGGTTGACAGCCGACTTAACATGAGCCAGCAGTGTGCCCAGGTGGCCAAGAAGGCCAATGGCATCTTGGCTTGTATCAGAAATGGGATCACCAGCAGGTCCAGGGAGGTTATTCTCCCTCTGTACTCAGCACTGGTGAGACCGCACCTTGAATACTGTGTTCAGAATAAGATTAATAGTAGGCTATTTGTTAACAGTAAGTTAATTGTTTAAGTAGGTAGTGGGAGTGGACAGCAGAGTAGGTAAATCACAAAATAACTGTTCTCTCTTCCCATTTGTCTTGGTTTTATAACATTGTTGAAGAAGAAGACCGACTGCCTTTGCTGATTTGTAATAGTCTGACTAATTTTACTTTTTTTTCTCCTCTTGCTTGGAATGCATACAGCTTTAGGAAGTTTTAATTTAAGGTGTTACCTCTTTTAAATACTTTGGATATGAGATTATTGGCTGCATTTGAAGGTGGCTACAATTTATGTTGTCAACAATAACATTCCCATGACGGGACAGGTGGGCAAATGATGAAAGACCATTCTATCCTCAACTACAATCTTACCAGTTCTAGCTCTCTGAATTGATACCATAACCTACCATGATCATATTTGAATGCAGCTGTCATATTTATCAATTCTCCAGCTGTGGCAAGCATCTGGGAGGGGAGCTTATTAAAAGATCCGTATCTTGAATATCAGTCACATATAATCTAGCAAATAAAAAGGAATAGAAAAATCTAAAAAAAAATTCCTATAAACTGTTTCTATTTATGTCTTTTACATGGTCATGGGACTGGAGCACCTCCCAAATGAGGACAGGCTGAGACAGATGAGCTTGTTTAGCTTAGGGAAGAGAAGGTTCTAGGAAGACCTTGTAGCAGCATTCAAGTACTTGATGGGGGCCTACAAGAAAAATGGGGAGGGGCTCTTTATCAGGGAGTGTAGTGATAGGAAGAGGGGTAATGATTTTAAGCTGAAAATTTAGATTATATATTAGGAAGACTTTTTTTTTCTCCTCTGAGAGTGGTGAAGCACTGGAATTGTTTCCCCAGAGAAGCTGTGGAAGCTCCACCCCTGGAGGTGTTCAAGGAGAGGTTGGATGAGGCTTTGAGAAACCTGACCTTGTGGAAGGTGTCCTTGACAATGACAGTGGGGCTCGAACTAGATGAACTTTACAGTCCTTTCCAATCCAAACCAGTCTATGATTCTTTGATTCTATGATCTTAATTTGTTGGGAAGGATTTGGCATTTGTGCGGACAGGTTTCAGTAGCAAAGTAAACTGGATCCATGGATAAAAAACTTTCAGAGGGTAGTCCTGGATTTTCCCTTTTGTGTTAAATATGCTTGTAAACTTACACAGCAGTCCTTATTATCAGGAGTCAGATATGCCAGGAGGGAAGAGGAATAGTGAGCAGAGACTGACTGACAGAGCTGTAGGGCTGCTTCTAGGAAAGATTTGGAAAGAGATGAGCCCTTACTGAGTGGGAGGAAAGGCAAAATCATCAGGAGGTACAAGAAAGGTTTACTTTTTTATCCCAGATAAATTTGTGCCCCAAAGTCTTCCTTGGAGTTATCTGACAATCCAAAGGTGGTAGTTGTGTCTATGGCTTTCCAGCTAATCTCAGCTCAGCTCAACCTGGTTTTAATTCTCTTTAACTGCTAATTTATGTATAATTTCTCATGCCCTTTAGATACAAGCCTTATCAAGAAGCATTGTATTACAATCATCCTATTTTTTTAAATAATTTGAAAATCTTTCAGTAATAACCGAATTATCCCAACTTATTTCCCATAAATTGTATCCTTCTATAAGTGAAGTTATGCCCAGTCCCTGCTGCTACACACAAACTAAGGCAAGGATATGAAAAAAGTTTCTGTTGGACATAAAACTGTACAGACAACGAGTAATGTCTTGTTGCATTGAGTACAGCGAACTTAGAATATGCCTCTTGCTAACAGCATCCAACCTGAGTTTAAGCCTTTCCCCCCTCCCACGTTCCCCCACATTTTTCAGTCGGATACAATAGCATATTTTTTGACCATAACTATTACTGCTGCAGGTTATTCAATTTCTTCTATGCAATATAATTATCACTGGAGGAAATAAGAGGGTAAAGGTACCATTCTATCTAATTTTCTATAACTTCCTCATCCAGAACACATACCTTCCCACCCCCTAAGCGCAATGCTGCACATTTTATTTTGTGCCACTGCACTGGTCATAGGACACAATAAGGCTTATTTTTTTCATACCTCTTTCTTCTCTAAGCATGGTATATAAATCACAGCAGAGTTACTAACAGCATGTGACTTACAGTCTTACATGATAGACAATCAGTGATCCTTTCAGCCTTTTACCAATAAGCTCATTAGGGTACAAGGGCTGAAAATACTTTCTAGGATACAGCGATGAACCTCAGCAAATTCAGCGCATGCCTGACCCCTCAAACTTTAAAGAATCAATCTTTCTTCAATCAAAACTTTGTCAGGTTCTCCTGATGTTGTTCCCTCCCCCATCCTCCCCCCCCCCCCTTTTTTTTTTTTTTTTTTTTTGGTAATACAGGTTCCTTTGCAAACCCAAAAAAAGCCTTCCAAAGTAATGTAGGTCAAGGTGAAACGGTTTTTAACTTTTTTTTTTTTTTCCCTAAGTTCAGATTTTGAAAGCCTTTTAAAATATTTTTGCTCTTCTTTAAAGTATGACCTTATTTGGATGAACTTTTCAATAAGCATTAATTTTAAGAAAAAAACTTAAGATACCCATAGCCTACTGACATTGGCATTTAAGCAGAAGTTTCCAAAATGCAAATGGAAAACTGCTCTAACAGTGACTGAATAAGCTGCTTCATAGTTCCTCTTCGTATTCTGATTCTGGTCATACACTTATAAAAATCCCATTTGACACATGAACACATTTTGAGGTCTTAAAATTAATTCGAAAAAAAATTAAAAAAACGCTGAGATAAGTGTTTCTAAAGTATTCTGTGTCTTACAGGAAGAAAAATAAGTCAGCACCACAATACTATGGTGAAGAGCTTAAAGAGTATCTCTTTCAAGATTAATTGGTGTCTTTAAATGACCAATATAGTTGAAATCTTACCGACTGAGCAACATTTACGTGATAGAAACTTGAAAACGGTTACATAGAACTGGTCAAGCTAGATTTTTGTGTCATTTCTTCCTACACCATAGTGAATGATAACACTCTACTGCAGAAACGCGGCATGTGGGACTGCAGTCTATTTCTTATGCTAAATAGCTGTGGTCATGCTTCTTCATGTGGCTGAAAACTTTTCTTCTGCCCCATGAATCAGAAGAGATTTTTTTTTTCTGTTAGACAAAGAACAGCCTGTAAGTATAGGCTCCCCGTCCAATAAATCTAAATCAGCATAAAGTAAATTTTTACTTTATCTTAAATCTGGAGGGCGTTTTGTTTTTTGGTTGGTTGGTTGGTTTTTGGTTTTATTGTAATTCATCTCCTCCTGATTCTCCTGGTTCATTCACACGGGGTTTTTCCTAACTTTGCCACCTTCTTTTTTCTATAACCCTTCCCCCCCACCTACACCCCCGCCTTTCTTTGGGTTCCCATAAAAGTAAAATTTTTATCTACTAGTGGGGTTTCTCTTCTATTCTATTGCTGGTCTTCTTGCAATCTAAGCTTTGCTTTTCTTAGACCTTTTACTTCCTCTGACCACTTCAGGCTCTCTTTTGCATTAAACATACCTTTACTCTTATAACTCTGTTCTATTCTACCTCTGAATTTTCTCTTCTTTCAGCCACAATGGGAGATGTAGAAGAATAATGATTACAAGGAGAAGGAAGCTCCAGTTTTTTTGTAACAAAGCTACAGTCATAGTAAGTTGATGTAGAGGAACAATAACATCAAACAGTCAATAAGTACCACTAACAAATCAATGCAGATAGTGAAAGCAAAGAATTAGACATCTGCCTGCTTCTGGCAGTACTTACAGATCTGAGGATTAACCTGAGACAACTTGACTGATGACCAGGATGTATATATCATTCCTTTATCTCTTTTTTTTTTCTTTTTTTTTCCCTATGTCGTCAAAGAGCCATTCACCTTGTTCCTTCTGGTAAAATGATGAGATAAAGATATCCCACTGTGGCATCAAATTTGAAATAGGTAGAGGCTGGGTGCAGAAGTACAGGGAAGCAATGCAAAATGCTTTTGCTCTCATGATCACCAAAACCCTAACAGCAAGATTCTCCATATAATCTGATCTCAGTACTTTCTTATTTCCACTAAATACTTTGGTTACTTAAGATATGGCTTCTGTGTCTTGTAGGCTTTCTTTCTGTGTGATGGACCTCTAATTTCTGTTATCACAGCAGCCCAGTTTCAGTGTGGTCACCAGATATGTTAGACACATTATTCTATAGTCAGATGACTAGGGAGCAAGAGGGTGGATCTAATTGTTCCTAGGACATCATTAACCACTGCACAAGAATGAATGTTGTGCTCTTTCTTTCCTTTCTTTGCACTTTCATAGCTCCTTATCTCAAGGGAAAGCCATTCAAAACTACCCACTCTCTCACATCACTCAGTCTCTCAGCTGTGATACTCAAGGCAACATAATTTCTTCTTGCTAAAGGGTAAGATTCAGAGGATCTACTCTGGTATGTAAAATACAAATATCATGGAGTAGATTAAGTCTTGTAAGATGTTTGAGACCTGTACAGAGAGGATAACTTACTCTTCGGACAATTCTCCAGAGAAACACTGAGCTCTGGAAAGCCTAGAGGCTCCTACTAAGTATCACCTACTCAAACGCTGTGCTTCAGGAAAGAAAGAAGTATGCTCAGAGCCTTAGCCCTCAGCATTTGAGTTATGGCTAGCTCTGACCTACCCACTATTCAGACTGAAAACTTTTTTTTTCTTTCAGGCCAACATAACCTCACCCATCTCCCTGTCACGCAGGATTCCACTTAGCATCTCTGAACTGCTAAATTACTTTTACACTGCATGACACCTATGTTGGAGCAGACTACCTAAGCTATCTTGGTATTACCCTAAATAATCACTGGATCAATTCATTTTAAGTTAAGGATAAAAAGATAAAAGCTCCTCATCAGTATCTGCAGTCAGTAAAAATAAAAGAGTTTGGGGAAATTACTTAGATGAAGAGGCACTGTCTTTGTTTGATTGTTACAGCGAACATGCAAATTATTTATTAGAGCTGTATAATCTTATCACATATGTGTTTTAAATGTTTTACAAAATTATGCCTGGTAACTGAATAAGAAGTGCAGCTGCTAGAAAATAAGAAAATGCAACCTGTTCCCAGCCCAGTCATGCTCTTACCTACAAGATATTACTGTTCTTGCTGGGTGCATAATTTTTTTTTTTTTATTGTGCCTCATTTTCATTCTTCTTTTAAGCTTGCAACTGAGACACATTTAATTTTTGTTAATTACTAAAAGCGAGTATTCCCTTGACATGAAGATATTATACTGCATCCTGTTTTGCCTAGATGTAAATTGAACCTAATTCTAAAATCTCTAATTAATTATGTAGTTTTAGAATGCAGTTGTGTATTTCCTTTTAACTTACAATCTTATCATTAGTACATAGTACTAATCACAGTTACCTAAAATCTAGACACCATAATTGGGTGCACAAAGTGCAAATAAGTTATTGATAAAATCTCTTACAGGTCATACAAAACCAACCTCATGCCAATTAATTAGAGCTCATAAATTGCAGTCAGAAGAAATAACTTGGTTTGAATGATAAAATAAGAAAAAAGACAAGAAGCACAAATAAACATAAACAGCAGGATCTGTTACTGACCTGTGTCTCACTGAGATAAAGTAAGGCACAGTTAAAACAATGAGTTGTTTTCCAAACATTGAAGTGTATCAAACAGAATATATAATACCGCTACAGGTAAGAAGCCTATAATGTGACTGATGAGTAGTGAGGTTTTTCACAGTTTGAACAATACAAAGGGACAATACAGCACAGAACAGCATGCCAGGAGGTTTCTGGAGTGCACTGGGAACAACTTCATAACACAGGTGATCAAGGAACCAGCAAGGTTCAGAGATGTGAATATCAGAGGCATTTTTGCTGCAGTGACCATGAGATGATCTTGTTCAGAATCCTGAGAGGAGGGAGAAAGGTAAAAAGCAGAATACAATCATGAGCTTCAGGAGAGCAGACTCTGTTTCCTTCAGGAATCCACCTAGAATTCCATAGGGTACAGCTTTAGAGGAAGAAGTGTCCAAGAGACTTAGCTGATTTTCAAGGATCACCCCTCCAAGCAGATGAGTGGTCTGTCTCCACGAGCAGGAAATCAAGGATAGGCAGTAAGAAGCCTACAGGCATGAACAAAGAGCTCCTGAGCAAATTCAGACAAAAAAAAAAAGGAAATGTACAAGACATGGAAGCAGGACAAGTGACCTGGGAGGAATATAGAGAAACTACTGGAGCAAGCAGGGATAGTGTTAGGAAAGACAAATCCCACCTGTCATTAAATCTAGCAAAGCACATGGAGGGCAACAAAAAGGTCTATACGCACATCTACAACACCTGGAAGACATAGGAAAACATGAACCTACTGTTGAATGGAGCTGGAACTGCAGGAATTGTCAAACACTAGAACAGGTTACCAAGAGAGGCTGTGAAATCTGCACCCATGGAGATATTCAAAACTCATCCGGACACAGTCCTGAACAACCTGTCTTATCAAACCTGCTTGAGGATGGGCATTGGACTAAATAGTCCCCAGAAGTGCTTTTCAGACTTAAGATTTCTGTGATTCTGTGATTTTCAAGTCTGGACAAAAGTTCGCAAAATGAAACTAATTTGTACTCGTACCACTGAGGAATTGATCATGCTAATAACAATATCAGTCTTGAAACTAGTACCACCAGTGTAAACTGACTATTAAAAAATTGAACAAAAATGCGTAACTGTTGCTGATAGGCATGTGAACCAGGTTTGCACATTCACAATACACAATGAGACCACAGAGGTGTGTATAAACAACACATTCCTAGATAGGCTCTAGTCTGTAAATTCTTCCTCTGTGTTTGCTGACATGAGATACGCTCACATGGAAAATTGACTGATATTTATAAAATATTTTTATGAAATACAATCTTGTTATAACTAGAGTAATGCTTAAGTAAAATCAGAGACAACTCTGGCATTTTCTAATATTCATGTCCTAATTACTGGAAACTTAATTTCATTATTTTCAAACATGTAGGCATGGATATTTTTCACATTTCACATAGATTAATTTGGCATTATATTCTTCAGATTAATATACATTTGAGCATGTTATTCTTTATGGATATTTTATAATAATGTAATGTGGGCTACTTCAGAAAAAGTATGAGAAAACTGTATCAGTAAAATTGGATTAATTTCAACATCTATAAATAAGTATTTTCAGAAGTCAGATATAAGTTCTTAAAAAAGGAAATTCATCTATAGAATAGAAACACTTTTGAGAAAAAGAAGTGGGAATGTAGCCATTACTAAGAGTTGCTGACAACGTAATGAGCACTTCATTGAAATAATAAAGGCATATGAGATTCCATTGTATAAGTTCAGGGTTCCTCCAACACTAAGAATTGACTCCATAGAACCTGACATATGACTGATCCTGCAAAATGGAAATATAATATATTTGGATTTTGCCACAAGGGGTGGGTTTTTTTGGTTTTTCTTTAATCCGGGCAACAACTACAGTGCCCAAGGGAAGTATCCCCACTAAGAACTGATTGGTGCAGTAACTCTTGGCTCCAAGATATCATTCATCTATAAATATTTTTAAAATAAAAATAACCTGAGTCAGAGTGGAAATACCTAGTAAGTTATAAAGCAGAGGGCTTCATTTTGTGTGAAAGTCTTCATAGAGAGTAATATTTCAAAAGAGGAATAGAAAATTGGGCACCAATAATGTAAAATGTAGGCTCCAATAATGTGATAAAAACATTATCTTTTTCTACATAGTCAAACACTTTGATCTTACTTTATATCTCTCTGTGACATTATATTTTCTAACAACAGAAAGAAAAATTTGGGCTGGTTTGTCTAAAAAATATGATTTCAAGAGGTGGCAGATTTAGCAGCATACTTGAAATGGTCACAGTTTTAGGATTGTATTTTTGAAGACTGAGTCAAAGGGCCAAATCCAGTTCAAGCCAGACTGCATTCAACACAGTGGAACAGCACTCATGTCCCTGTTACTGAAATGCCCAAAAGCTACATCTGAATTCTGTCTTACTTGTTTAAAACATTGTTTGGAGAGAAAATTTTGGAGATCATTTGAGTAGAAGTTGTCTTCCTTCATTGTTTTGTTTGTAAATACTCTCTTTATACAATCACACAGAAGAAATGAGAAAAAAAAAGCATAAAATCAGTATAGCAATAATGCTGAGCTAATTTCCTGCTGGTCTGCATCTAATGGGGTCACCTGAAGTATCACATCAGAGAAATAGGCTCCTTTCTTTACAATCTCCAATCCATGGCCATAGGATTTGCATTTCTAAAATAATTGCATTGAAATAAAAGTCTTCAAGAAATGTTTTAAATTAAGCAGTAAAAAAGGAAATCTAGAGCTAAAGCTGCATCACTGATGCTGTTTTTAATGGATTCCCCTGTGCCTAGGTGTTATTGCACCCCCAGTAGTTTTTGCAACATTGCTGTTTTTCTGAATTCATGAAAAGTGAAAACACAAGGGAATGACTTAAGAATACAGGGACAGCCCTGCTCTGAATTTCTGTGCCTAACCCACCTTAAATGACAGCCATAACAATGTACAAGCAGTTTAATACTCGCAGCGTGGGATTTGGGCAGCAGGTTTAGTTTACTGTTGACAAATGTAGTACTTGAGCCTGAACCATCTATCCTGGGATAGAAGACGTTATAAAAATTTGTTGACTAGAAATTCTGAATAATTCATTGCCTATGCTCTCTTTTCAGTAAGATAGTAAGTCCCGTTTCAGTTCAAACTTCCCAATATGGCAGGGTGTTGTCATCTAGGATAATTGGAAACATTTTTGCTACTCTCTTAGTTTGAATTGAGTTTTAAAGAGGAGTTCAAAGGGGCAGAGCTGATGGGGATGTACTTTCATAATAATCTTAACAGTTTGAAATTCACATGCATGGCCAAAGGAGAAGAGAAATAAGCCTTGTTTTATAGATTGTCTAGAAATGCTTTGTGTTTTTTCTGTGATATCTTTGTTCACTGCAAGCATCACTGGGAAGAAACTGTACTGTGGGAATGGGACAGAGCTCAGATGCTTTAGAGGGTATCCGTCCTAGGGTAGTTATGCTTTCTTTGCACCAAACTTGTACATTTCAGTGTGAGTGTATTACAGACATACCCCAAAGTGTGGGAACTTGGTAATATTATAGAAGTAAAGGGAGTTTGTTAGTGATTCTGATATCCAGATAAGATATTTTCAACAGAAAAAAAAAGGCATGTTTGTTATATAAAATGTAATGACAGCTGTTCTTTGCCTTGAAGAACAACCTTACCACTCAACATAGATATTAACAAAATAATTAATTCAGCAGACTTAAGATGTGTAAGTATTCATTCAATGCCAAGCTGTCTTTCTATTTTCCATTCCTCTTCCTGTATATCAGCTCTAAGTTAAAATGTGATTATTTTTAATCTCTTTAACTGACAAAGCATGCTAATGTAACATCTGACATAACAGTAGTATAAAAATGTTGTCTTTACATTTCACGATCCCTAACTTTCTGAAATTTTTGCAAGAAGTTATTATGATAAAAGATACTTATTTTCTGAGCATGCTGTTTGCAGGGTGGGCTTTTAAATTTAGAAAAAACAAGAAGTAGCTAACTCTTTGAAGCAGCTATTTTACAATAGCTGCTGCTGTCTGCAGTCCTTCTTGTTTTAGTTGGAAAGAACTTCTAAATTTACATACGGTTTTCTCCCAAACATTTTGGATTTCATTAATTTTGAAGAAGGAGTAACTGTTGTTTTATATGCTGATATCTCAGAATTTCAGCATGTTTATTAGCTATAGCTGAATTCTTAACAGTATTTAGGGATGTTTTTCTTTGCAGTTCTCTTCTATAGTTTGTTGGTGGGTATGAGAGAGAGAGATTTATAATGTAATATACATGTTTTGATTTTTCAGATATTAATATTAGTATTAGGCTTGACCAAAAGAAATTATCAGATTTTAATATCTGTCTAGGGATGGTAAATGGCACAAAATGTGATTTCCTAAGATGCTGCATGATTCATCATACTTGGTAAATTTGTTCATCTGTTTAAGTAAAACTTAGCTAAATGTCAGAATGTTGTCACCTAAAATTATGGCTGGGTTTTCGTTATTTTTTATGTGTTGCATTCAAAATTATACTGTCAAGGAGATCCAAGAGCCTGACATTGCCAAGGACACTCACTAAAAATGACACTGCATGCAAATCTTGAAGGATATTTAGAAGGCTAGTCTACTGAAAAGTAGAAAAGCTTTAATTTACTTTCTAAAAATATAAGTAGTTAATTCTTTCTAAGATTCAGCCCAACATTTCAATTACTCCAAAAGCTTAAGAACTTTAACTGAGTAGCATACCAGTAATTCATAGGGAAAGGAAGAATTTAATGATTAAATCCCTTCTATAAGCCATTTTAAACATACTGGGAGTAAAATGAGGACTAAAATAATTTAAACTTTAGTACTTGCAAAAAACCAACAAGTTATCTCAGAATAATATGTACAAACTGAAGCTATTACCATTTTCTTCTGTTAAAAAAAACCAGCAAAAACAGGTATGACAAATATAAGTTTGGAAAGAGGATGCATACTCCAACACAGTTCAATAGCTACCTGCTAGCTTTAAGAACAAATCCAGCTGACCGTGAGTGAGCTACTTGTCAGGCTGTGAAGAAAGAAGAGGGCCAATAGGTCTCCTAGCCCTTAACTCATGTTGTAGGGATGACAAGTGTGTGAGATTTCTGTGTGAGCATTGGGAGCAGCAGAATGCAATTAGCAGACATCCATAAAATACTCCAATGAAAACCCAATCTGCCCTTTCACACTTGTTGGACACTATTACACTGAAGCTCATCTGCCACCTGAGTGCTGATCAAGTGCACTGCTGAGGTTTGGAAAATGTGTTTCCGTTATCTCCACATAAGTGGTGAGACCAAGCAAATGGAAGGAAGGCATCTGTGAAATATTAAGCATCTGCTGCCTTCCAGAAAAACAACTGGTTGTTTTAAAATTTTGATAGACTTACTTTGTGCCCACATAATGATGTATGAAAGATTAACCATGCATGAAAATATTTACCAGAACACTGTGAATGTCTGGAGAAAAAAAATGGAGCTGTATCTATAAGCCACAGTTTTGCAAGTTAACAAATATAAATGATAGCTTTCAAAACCTCTCATGTACTACAGCATTTCAGTGTTTCTATCCTAAGGACAATACGTGGCCTCTATTCTACATATATTTATATCTATTCACTGAATTCAATAGCAAAATCACATACCAAAAGTCAACTGCTGCTAGGATAAAAAATGCTTCCACAAGATGCCTAAGTCTACAGTATTTCTAGTGACTAGTATGCTGTGCGCTGTGTAACAAGACTAAGCCTGTCCCTCGTAGACAAAATATGCTGTTGAAGATGAGTGACTATGGGAAAAAGAAAATATGTTCTCATTTATTCTTAAATCACATTTGTGTGCATCTTGACCTCTTATTATTCACCTTGAATGTTTTTACTTATGTTTGCTTTCTATATCTTTTTGTATTCTATGTACTCTGCTCCTGTTTGTATATAAAGTCATGCACACAAAGCATCTTCAGTGAGGTTTTTGAGAAAATAATGAAGCTAACATCTGGCCCCCAGCGTGAAAAATGGATAATTTTAGACCTGTTTGCTATGTGACATGGCATGTGACAAATGTGATTACATATGACATGCTTGTGATTTTACATTAACCATCATTACAGCCACCATTTGGAATTAGAATTATGATTATAAGATGACTTTGTCTGATTCAAGCTAGAGAGCTGTTGTACAGGTGGGAGTTGCAATGAATTCTGTGTTGGGCACAAAGAGATATATTATGCCTTTAGCCATGAAAGGCAGTCATAGTCAGAATGGAAAGAGGTAATTATGAAGATGATTACTATTGCTTAGGAAACCGGTGATGAAATTTTCCTAGGGAAACTAGATGAAATCTTACCTTCATTAGCATCAGTGGGAAAACTCCCCTTGGCCACAAGGTGCTTGGGATTTCATCTGTTACCTCTTGCCCAAATAAACTCTTTCTGTGCTCGCTGACTGTGTTCTCAGAAGCTCCTGAAATTATTTGTGTTATCTGCATTCACAAATACTCTGAGAAAAGCATTTGGCTCATAATGAGCAGAATTTTAAAGTTTTAGCTCATCATGTATTTAAAATCTTCACCTGGAGTGAACATCTGGGATTCTTAGCAACATTGTTTTAAAGATGCAGTAAAAGCCCCAAAGCCCAGCATTTCATGTTCCCAACTTCCCTTCCTCCACCCTTTGAAAAGCTCACTTGTTTATAAAATGGCAATTTTTAAGCTACACTTTCTTTCTTACTCAGTATCAAATAAAAAGGCATTGTAAATTTTATTGTAGTGCTCCTAAACTTGACAGTGCAATATGTAAGGCTCCCTCATAGTTCTCTACTTTATATATTATTTTTATGATGAGAATTAAGGGCTTTATGAGGCTGTAATTTCTGACATTACCATCTTTTCCTAGGAACTCAGTGTTATCCCCAATACGCAGAAGAGCAGCTGCAACTTTTCAAGGTCAACTGAACATCTCGAATTAGCAAGGCCAAAAGTGAAAAAGTGTCTCCACCCTCTGCCCTATTTGAAAACACTTTCATTATAAAATCACAAACAAAGAAACGCAAAGTTAGCATGTATTTATTGGCTCTAACACTAAAAGAGCAGGAGCACTACTGTACTTGCGTAGAGCCTCTCTGAAGCGATGGGTCAACAAAGTTAATCTGCTTTGAAAGGGCCTGTGAGAGAGAAGGTCACCCAAAGCATATGACCTTCACACATATGGAGTAGAAGGTGTTCAGGAGACTGGAAATCTCTAAGCATTTCCTGGTATATGGTTTCCACACTTCAACTCACGAAGTGATCTGTCATCTTCTCCTCACTTTCCCCTATACTGCAGAATCCTCTGTGAAAACAGATTCTCAATAACAGAAATGAGAGCAATCTTTCCATAAAAATTCGTGCTAGAAAGATCATTATTGTCAAGTAGTCTGACCTAATGGCAATGGCTCTACTAGAAAATTACTATCAAAGTTGTCTTCTGAAGGTACATAATTAGTTAATTTCCATTAATAGAACACACCTCACCCACTGTTTGTATGTGCTGAGTAGTCAAACCAGATTGCAATACCTCTTGCAATCAACACATCTTGTTCCATATGTAACAGGATAGAGCAGAAACTGCTCTTTCTTGTGATGAATGCTGTACTTAAAAACTCATATATAAGTCAAACAACCAACCCTCAGGCTCTGATCAGCTACTAATTCCATTAAAGAAACATAATAATTTACACGACATGGAATTTACACAGCTCAACAGATGCCTTCATTTGCTCCAGGCTACAATATTTTTAACCACAAAAAAAAAAAAATTGCAGTAGTGATTGTGTATATGTGTATGTGTATGCATCAAGAGAATAGAAGTGGTAGTCAGCACAAATTTCTCTCTTAATCTTACACTAAAAGAAAATACTCTAATACAAAGGTGATATTTCAATCAACAGAAACTAATTCTGCTACCTCTATTCACCCTGACACTCATCATTCACTAAGGAAGTGAGCCCTCACTAATAGAGACTAACATTTGCTTTGTTAAAGCAGTAATTTTCATCTGAGGAACATAAGAGATAATGCAGCATTCTCTAAAACAAAATTCCACAGAACTGTTGAAAACATGTTTACTGACTTCTAATGTGTTTCTCGCTTTGTTGTTTTGGTTTGATTTTGAAAGCATGCAAGCACCTTTGAGGTAAATAACTTAGAATTTTTTTCATAGAACTTGTATCAAAATAGTTATTTCTCATATCTCATAAGATTTTGTTATTAATTCCTCAAATTTGTCCTAGAGCTCTGCATCTAATTTTCAATTTTACTTTGTTTAAACAACAAAAATTAGACAAGGGCTTGTTGACAACCTAACTCGTATGCTATACCTTTGTCAGGTATTAGAACATGGACTGCTTGCTTTTTTGGTGACAGCTTCAATCTTTTCGAGCAAGGTCTCACATCTCCATTCATCACAAAATTCTGGCTGTGCTATTCTTTCAGTGCAGAGGAACTCTGAGACAAATTTCTGTACTGCATCTAATGAAAACTGTAGCACAGAAATTATCCGAAGCATATTTCTACTTAGTATATAGACTTGCAAAAATGAAATAGATTGTTTCTGTCCCTGATCTTGCACCCATGTGAACCTTGTGAGCTGCATACCCTGTCTGTGGGGTACCAGAGAACTATAGCTAAACTGGCACACTGTAAAGTGTTTCAGCACGACAGGAAAGAAGCAAAACCTTCCCTGACAGTGTTGTTCTATAAGGCAAATTACAAAATGCTGTTTTTTCTAGAGATGATCTCAAACAAAGCAATCATTATGTGAAGAAAAACCCATCATAGGTATTTTTGCTTGTAATCAGACATGTAAAAGGTAAAATTTATCCTTACACTAGGAGTTGAACATGGCTTTTTGATTACGGAAATTTTTCAACAAATTTATAGGTACTTCTAACACAGAAATATTTGTTACTGAAAATACTAGGTCTAAAGTCCCAGGACTTCTTTGTACCTTACTTTTCTTGCGTCCATGGTTGCCAGCCTAAAAATGAAAGTATCAGGTTGGTTGTCCTTCCAAATGTAGCTATTTTGGCATGCAACTTTTTTTTCTTCTGTTGTTCATGAATATATTTAAAATCAGGTCTTGTGGACTTTAACACTGCAGGGAACTACTGTACTAACAGTCCAGGAGACCATGGACCTATATTCATGATTTACATATTATATAGTTGTACTACAGGACTTTCTAAAATACTTCAGAGAAAAGAAATTATGGGATTTTCTTCTCACTGAATACTGAATTTTTGATTCAGTCTTTTAACCCACAACTCAGTCACCTACGATCATCCACAACACAAAATCAAAGTTAGTGCTGTGGTAAATGTGGCTCAGAGTTCTAGTTGTTTTAATAAGTATGTTTATGTTATTTTATTTTCACTGTGATAAATCCTCATAGAGTTTACCAAGACCAGCAAACTCATGTGTTTAACCTGGCCTTTATCTCTGTCTTGCTCAGTATTTTGCTCTGCCTTGCTCAGTATTTTAATGAATGTACTATTAAAACTTCTCTATTCAGCTGTCAGTATCATAGACTAATTAATTCCTCCCTAATATTAAATATACAAGAAAGCAGAGATGTTTAATGACTTTTTAATTAAATATTTTTTCTGTTTTGCATAATAATTTATTCAATTTTTTTTTAAAAAAAAGCTTAAAATAACTTTAACTGAAAGAGGAAATTTTAATGAATTAATTAAGCAATTTTGGTGATTACAGATTTCCTATAATACTGGAAATGAATATATTTGCAAATTATTTGAATTTTCCTAGGTGTCGTGATTTATAAGTGATCCCTTTTGCTCTGAAGAACACACAAAAATTAATGAAAAATATTATCAAGTACAAAAACATTGTAGCAAACATTTTTTTCTTTAATGCAACCTGAAATGCAGGGATATTTCACTCTTGCCTGAACTCGTAAAATCTTGCATGTTATTAAGATATCTATAGTATCATATCTTTTTTCATTATGCTCCAGAGTACAGTTTTTCTTAAGTTATAGGATAATTATAAACATTGTACATCTCGGTCTTAAATCTGAAGTATAAACTTGTAGATATAATTGGAGCACCTATTTTCATGACAAGTCTGTAAGTAACTGAATTCTTTGTGACTAGACTTTAGATTTCTCATACAGGCCTCAGCTGTACCTGGGAGGTATGGTGAGCAGGAAGGAGTTCAGAGCTGTGACACATGGAGTTGAGTGTTCTGCCTTTTAGTTTACTCTTGGCATACCTGCCCGTGTTATACAATCTTGCCAACGAAGTATTTCTCATCCTGCAGCTTTCTGCTCTTTACACCCATCTGGCATGTGCATAGATTTTAAATACAGCAATGTCCATTCCACTCCTCCCAGCTTTGTAATCTGTTTTCATGTTCCACTGTAAGAAGATGTCAGTCTTTAGGGTTTGGGAGAGGTAGTCATTCAGTTAGATACCCTTCTCAAACTATACTCTGAGGAAGAATTTTGTCCTTTCCCATTTTCTACTGGCCTTCTCATTATTAGTGAGGAAATACAACCCTCATTCTCATTTATTTCATACAGAATCCAGACAATCCTTGAATCAATGGGATTTTTTTTCCATGGTATGGACTTTCAGATTCAGTTCAATGTGCATATTTTAGTCAATTCAAACACTAGTTCATCATCTTTCCCTTTTCAAAAAGAAATCCCTGTCTCTTCCTCTAGTACCGGATAGTCAATAACAATGAGATCCAAAGGTCTCTAAACATTTGACTGAATCCCTCTTTCATACCATGATGGAATTTCACTGATATCATTGAGCAAAGATAAAAACAGAGGAACTAAATGTTGAAGAGAAATGGCTTCTAATATTACTAATAAGCCAATCCAAATAAAGGTAGACATTTTGAATGAAATAATATCAACACGAAGTTTAGTGCCTATTTTCTTTTCTAAGAACACAGAAAAACAACTTGAATAGAGAGAAATCAGAAGTCTAAACCACACACCATGCTCAGAAACTACTTTGGCTTTCATGAGAAAATAGACTATTATTGGGAAAACACTCAAAAATCTTACTCTGCCTTTTCTCTTTCAGTTCTTCAAGATTCCACACACGAACACTGAGGTCAAATCAGTTTGACCTAAGCTACTTTGTACTACATAGACTAAAGGAGATAGAGTGGCGTCCTGCATATATAAAAACACGACCTGACTCCAAGTCAAAACAGGGAGCTTTGTGGAAAAAGTAATAATGCCAGAAGCCTTCCTTAGCTATCACAGGTAAAAGCACAAGAAGGAGAGAATTAACTCGGGTTCCTCCATTTATAAAGAAGACAGAACTCCTGCCTTAGCCTGTTTCATGCTCTAGCAATTTGAAAGAGAAGTCTTATTACATTTGGTTTTCAGATCCTAACATCCATCTGTGAATGAGCTATAGTATACAATTTCATAGCACTCTGGATGCTAAGACCTAGTCATGTAAGGATTGTTTCCAATTCACACATTCACAGAGCCAGAACAGACATTTTTGCTTGAACGTTTATTATATGGCAAATTGAGAAAGTATTCAGCCAAAACATTTGTGAATTACTGCTAAATTCCTTTTCTGTGATTGTCAAAATAACAATAGTAATAGTCTCATTTTAATATTTTATTATTCTTGGCTGTTCTTAATTTTAGATTCACTTTGCCCATATTTTCTCTTAAAATTTTAAAAAACAGAAATTGTCTGTCTTAGAACAAAATGCTTTAGGCTGTCAAAGAAAAAGGCAAGGTGGGGGGGCATTGTAATATTGTCTTCACCTTCTCGGTCCAGGCCACTGTGATTTATTTTTTCAGTTTAGCTCACTAAGAGTAAGTCAGCTACTGCAGCACCTATATATGATTTTTGTGATTAAAAATCTCATCTGCCAAGTAAACAGGTGTTGTAACAATTAATGTTATATTTTTTATGTTCATTTCTATAATTTAAGTTTACAAAATATGGCAGGAAATATTAAATTCAAAAACTTAAATAAATATACATACTTAGATAGGATTAATCAAAGCTTAAATTTTGCCAAAAATGGAGAGATGAGAGGGGATACTCTGAAAAAAACTGAATTGGCTGAGTAAGATTAAATATATGTTTTTCATCTTGCTTCTGTTTACTGTTTTTCTAATTTTTCGTTCAGGCTAGCTTCAAAATCTCTTTTGGCATAACAATGTCTATTTATTTTGATACTGCATGATATAAAACAATGAAAGATGTGAGCTAGTGAAGGTCTGGACACAAATCAACTAATCTCTGTGTCCTTGAGGTTAAGTGCAGAATTCCTTTGTGTTCTTAATGGCTCATGGAGATGCCACATGGGCAAGATGCAGTAGTTTCTATCTTGTATTTTTATATGAGTGCAATCTTCCTTGTGCTAACTGCTATAGTTAATGGCTAACATTTATAACCAAGCAGTTTATTCTGCAGCTGGAGAAGTAAATTCAGCCAAAAGTGAAAAAAAAAAAAAAGCTGAATTAGCGTGGAAAGTGCTTAGCTAAGCCCCATACTTCACTTGGAGAGACCCTTAAATGAGAAGCTGCTCAGGTGCATACAAATATTTGCCTACTGCAGCTGCTCTTCACTCTCAGAGGTGTAACATGTAACTTATGCTTTACCACATGTAGTGCATGTCACTTCTTCAAGTGTGTTTATAGTATCCTAGTGGAAAGGCCTAAAAAATCTGCGTGACTCAGAACATAGCAGTTCAGAACTTCCAAAGGTTAAAAACAATGCTGATGAGGGCAAAGCCAAGGCAAAAGAAAATAAGCTTATTTCCTCTGTTGTAGGTGAGTAATCACAGAGCAATTGCTGTAATGTGGAAGTATATACTAACATTATATTTTAGGAGCATAATAATAGCAGTAGATGTAATATACTAAGTTTCTCATATTTAGATAGCTTCTTGGTTCTGCTCTTTCACAGAAACACACAACAGTCAAAATATACTGGCTGAAGTTGGTCTTTCATTTTCTTTCACTGAAATATCTTTCATGGTGCTAATTCAATACACAGAATTCTCTGCATTAATTTCATAAGTCTTTTCATTGGGTATTCTATATATAATTTTGCATTCTCTCTGTTTCTGGAAAAGAAGGCATTTTGGTCATCTGCCAAAATAAATGTTTAATCTTCATGATTCCAATAAGGATCATTGAATTTCTAGGTTGGAAAAGACCTTTGAGATCACAAAGTCCAACCGTACTTTCAGATAGTTGTAGACAGTGATAAAGTCTCCTCTCAGCCTCCTCTTCTCAAGGCTAAACTAAACAAACCCAGTTCCCTCAGGTGCTCCTGTTAAGACACTTCTCCAGCCCCTTCAACAGCTTTGTTGCCCTTTTCTGGACATGATCAATGTCTTTCTTGTAGTGAGGGGCACAAAACTGAACACAGTATTTGAGATGCGGTCTTACCAGTCCCAAGTACAGGGTGACAAATCACTTCCCTGGTCCTGCTGGCCACGCTGTTTCTGATACAAGCCAAGATGCTGTTGACCTTCTTGTCCACCTGAGCACACTGCTGGCTCATGTTCGGGCAGCTGTCAACCAACACTCCCATGTCCTTTTCTGCCAGGCAGCTTTCCAGCCACTCTTCCCCAAGCCTGTTGCACTGCACAGGATTGTTTTGTCTCAAGCTCAGGATTCTGCACTTGGCCTTGTTAAACCTGACCCTGTTGGCCTCAACCAGCATGTCAGATCCCTCTGTAGAGTTTCCCTACTCTCAAGCAGAAAAACACTTCCTCCCATTTCAGTGTCGTCTGCAAACTTACTAAAGGCACTCTCAGTCCCCTCATCCAGGTCATCAATAAAGATACTGAACAGAACTGGACCCAGCACTGAGGCCAGGGGAGCACCACTTGTGACTGGCCTCCAACTGGATTTACCTCCATTTACCACGACTCTTTGGGCTCGGCCATCCAGCCATTTTTTTACCCATCGGAGTGTGAGCCTGTCCAGGCCAGTGGAAGCCAGTTTCTCAAGTAAGACACTGTGAGAAATGGTGCCAAAGGCTTTACTGAAGCCCAAGTACACTACACCCACAGCCTTTCCCTCATCCGTGCAGTACGTCACCTTGTCATAGAAGAAAGTTATTATCATTTTCTTTGTGTTGGTGAGGGGCTAAAAGTTTTAAACTCCTGTAATATTTTCAATTAGGAAAAAATGGATTTTTTTAAAAAAAAATTTGAAGGCACCACAAAATTCAAAAGTACCATCTGCTTATTAAAAAATATAGTAAACAAGAACATGCATCTGAAAGTCAGTCCCCAAATACGGGTAAACTCGTAAAACCCTCTGGTTTCTAAAGGGCTAGAAACATAAGCACCCTGAGACCTATTTTAGGTCATTTGTTAAATGTTGTCACTTGTTCCAGCCATCCATAAAATACCCACCCATATGTGAATCCTTACATATTAATGATTGAATTATGCAGCCAGCTGTTACAACATCCAGAAAAAAACACCTGTCCCTCTTAATGACTACTATCAATAATCTTCCTTGTAGTATTTTGAGCAAAGAGAGAAAAGTAGTTTTTGTCTAATAGTTTCAATCCAGGTGAGCCAGGGAGAGCAAGAAATCTTTTCAGAAACTTATTCTCCTGGGTCTTCTAGTTGAGATGCTGTGACTAAAGAGGCTCTGTTAAGTTCCAAGCAATGAAACTCCAAGCCTTTTGAGAATCATCACTTGCTAATTATCATTCAGTATGGTAAAAGCTCTTCAGCTCACTCACCTCCACTAAATTAAAATAAGAGGCAAGACCTGTATGAGTTGATTGAGCAGGAACTATTTCAGCTCTTCACAATTTTGGAGTTCTCTGTTCCCTGCTGTGACTATATAAGAGCAAGAGGACAGTGTAGGCTGTTGTGAAGCTACAGTGATTTTTGGGTTTTTGTTTGTTTGCTTTTATTCTTTTACACCCTGTTTACTCATGGAAGATCCCTGGGTAACACTACCATTTTCCACTCATTTTCCACTCATTTTCCACTCGATAGCTTCTTTTTTTGTCTCACTTTATCTTTTAGTGTTTCTCCAAGCCTGTAGATTTTGAACCTACCTGGAGAGCTCATTGTCTCCATTAAGTAAACACTTAAGTCTGATTTGACAGCAATGAGATCTCTGTGCTTTTTTAAGATTTAAAGACCACACACAACATCATTTCATTTATGTGACCAAGAAAGCAGGTAAATAAAGCTGTTCCCTGAAAATTTTGCTAGCAAAGAGAAAGACAACACAAAAAGCTTAATCACTTTATAGAATTTTCCACAATGTTTTTTCCCTTTTGTAGAACAAGCTGTGTTAAAAGACATACTCTCCTTTTGCAAAAGGAACTCTAGCACTTCCCATCTATGGATTTCTCCTTTCTTAAGGGGCATTCGTCTCCTATTTCTTTTCTGTCTCTAAACACTTTTGTGTATTAGACTACACTCACGTGATTTTCCTGTGCATTTGATTCCTGCTACCATATTTCTTGGTCTTTCACGTTGCATCTTCATAGTTATCGTAGCAGGTCCTGTCCTGTTGCTGGGTCAGGAAATTTTTCCACAAGCAGATCATTAAAACATAATTTACTGAAAGCAGGAACTCCTGTCTACAACAGGTAGAGTGGAGTAAGTAACTGTCATAACATGTTTTACCATCCGTTTTGTCAGGACTCTTTCTTACCTCATGACATAAAAGCATACCACTTCTCAAGCCCAGGAAATGGTTTTGTAAGAGTTAAGGGTTTGTTTTGGTTTGGTTTCTTTTGAGACATTCAGTTCTCCTGAAAGTGTTACAGCCGATTAATTAGGCACAGTATTTTTTTCATCATTAAGTTATCAGCTTTTACTGTCATTAACTGTCAGCTCAGTTCTGCTGTTTATGAGAATGTTTGGTTGATTTGCATATATTCTGAATAAATGTTTTTGCACACCAGAGAATTACATACACAATTCTCTCTTGCCTTGGGCAGACGTAATCCCAGAAATGAAGCAATTAAAAATGAACATATTTCCTAACACTTTATTACAATACAACAGGGCTTGCACCAAGGTATCTTTGTTATTTTCATCACAGTATTGCTGAATGGTGCTCATACGCGATGTACTTAGAAAACTAAATGACTAATCCACATTAGCACAGACGACTTAGAGAACAGCATAAAATTCACCGTATATTTCAGAACTGCAGAATTTATATTTTTCAACCCCCAGAAGAAGAACATTTTTCTTCATTGGCTGCTTATATCTCAAAATGACTTCAAAGTAAGTGAACGAGTAAGCACAATAACATTTGTTAAGGATTGTGCTGGTATTTAAGTGCTTAGGGACATGGTTTAGGGAGTGTTAGGAATGGTTGGACTCGATAATCCAATGGGTCCTTTCCAACCTTGTGATTCTGTGATTCTGTGATTCTGTATGGATCTTCTAACAAGAGAGTTGTTAATTCCAGAGGAGCAAATCGAACTAAAAGGATACAGGCCAACTAGTTTTCTGTTGTACAAACTGCTGAGAATTTTTTTTTGAACAACCTTTTGTTCAAAGGGTGTGGCATATTTAAAGCAATACAACGAGCTTTCTGGACTTGCTTCTGACATCTATACCCACAGAAAATTCCCTTTTCCCCATAGTTTTTCCTAATCAAATATTGTCTCACTACCTATCTTAACTTCACATATGTTTCTAAGGTCATTGATGATAATGAACAGGTTGACTTTTGTAATTTTTTCAGCAGTGTTCACACAGATGTTTATTCTGACTGCAACTTACAGTCTCAGTCACACAGTGCTAAAAAGAATGTCAGTGAAGGTTGTTCATTCAATGTTATTTTTTTACAAGGAATCTGTAGAAGTGAAATGTTTAACATCTGAAGTGTGCTCAGAGGGCATCCAATATGCTGTTAGGCATAACCTAGAAGTGGTAACGGTGCACAGTAAAATCAAAAATACCTCTCTGGAATGCATTATATCACTTTACTCAATTGCATTTCTATGCATTTCTACAAAGGCAGCCTAATTATTAATTTCTTTCTCTCTGAAACAGATTTTCTCATTTTTTAGGAATTATATTAAATGTTTTTTTCTATCATAAGCACCATCTTTAATTATTTTTACAAGATGCTGACATGTTAACACTTGTAGTGTTAATATATGAGAGTTATGAGTCTGTACTAAACCAAGCCAGCACCAGAGTTTGTAAACCTACAAAAAAGCAACATCTTGCCTTCAAGGTGAAAGCACACAAGCTGTAAAATCTGACTAAGAAAATTTCAGTTCTATTACAGTACTTTCCAAACAGGTTGAAGTTACATTTTTTAGTCTTCAGCCAGTATGGCTGAGAATATAGTGCGTGCCGTTCACAGAAAATGCCTCTTGGAGTAAAATCTGCCACTGATTGGAATAACAGGCAAACACTTCAAAGAGAAATACTATTTAATTAACCCTAGCCCACCATTTCATTTCATACACCTGGCTACTCAGTACTATGACATTTAATAATAAGCTAGTGAACTTCTCATGAAACAAAAAAAAAGAAGATTGATAGCACTTGTATTTATCTATTTATTTAGTATTTAGTTGGTGAAAGTGAATGCTACTGTCTGTCATATAAATTTCAAATATCTGCCTTTACCTTTGTATTTTAACAAAAGCTAACACCAAAATGTATTTGTGCTGTTTTATAAGAGAAGAAAATATGAACAATATTCATTAGAGATGTATTCCACTGTTATATGAAAACTAATTTACTACTGTCTGACTCCAAGGACAAAACTATGAGATGCACTTTTTACTGTTCTTTGTGAAAACTTCGCCAGTCACTAAATTCCTTTCCATATCTCTTTTACAAAAAATGCATTCAGTGTTAGAAATCTTTTAATACTTGTTTTTTAATAGATGTTCTTAAAAATAAATAGTGATTAAAATTAGAACCTTTTTGAAATGACAGAAAAAAATTAATTCTGACTAGCATGTATATGGTTCTTGGAAGACTAGATACTTCTATCAAGAGAAAATGCACTCATCTTTGCTTTAAGATTTTCCATTTGGCTGAGTGCTTATAGGTTGTTAAGCACAACAGTAGGATAACTTAAAGTTAGCACCATACTGGAAGGAAGGTGGGCTCATTTAGGGTGCTTTTTGCCAAAAATAAACATGTAATTGTATTTCCAATGTGATAAAAAAGGCTCTCAAAACTGAAGTTTACTATTATCCTCTTCTGACTTTTTCTCGTGACAATGGTTTGATCAGGTCTTACATTTTTATGCCATCATCCATCTGTGCAGAATTAAAACTTTATTTTTGCATTATTTCACAACACGTACCATTTCTGAATGGGTGTTACACTAGTCTTTAATATATGAGGAGTCCACCACTCACTCAGCAGGTAGTACAATGTACACTGTCTACATATCCTGCTGATTCTGAACATGTATCTCACTACAACAGCAACATAGTTGTGGCAATGGCTTTGAAACTGCACAAGCCTGCTACTTCATGCTGCTTTCAACAAGAAGAGTGCCAAGAGTCTATTTTATTGTTTCAACAGCAGTTCTAAAAAGACCAGAAATAATTTGTCCAACCTGAAACAATTGGTGTTGAGGAGAGAGGATCAAGTGGTAGATTTTGTTGCTATTTCAAACAACATTTTGCAAAACAAATTTTGCAAAAAGGATTGGGGGTCTTTTTGAAGATGAAATAATTCAAATAATAAATTAATGTTTTGTTTAAAGTATAAAAATCATGTATTTGGCACACAGTAAAATTAAGATGAAACACATTATCTGGTGCCACTCTATATTTAGACCAAAAAAAGAAAGTCAGCACAAGGATGGATCCTAGATCTACTTCAGTAACACCATCATGATGAATAATTCAGCTGAGAAACCTGTGGTCTCCATATGCTTCTATAAGAAGCACTCTGATAAGCTACTTTTCGTGTTACTGAGAAATATATATGAAAAGGGACAAGATATTGGGGTTTTGGAAAGAAAGAGAAATCACAAGCAGATGTTTCATCTTTTAATTTGGAGAGTAGTGTTCAGAACCAGCATTTCTGACATGAGCTACTTTGAGTGACTGAGACAGACAGCCTTTCTTCAAATATCTGAACATACTGTAATGCATAAAAATGCAACTCAGTTACTGCAATCTCTGATCTCCTGTTCTTCTTTAAGTCAGTTATATATGAGGGAAAGAAAAGGTGGAAACTATGTGCTGCAGATATTGCTTTTCTTTTGTTGAAAATAAGCAACAAAGATTTCTTTTTTTTTCTTAGTGGAAAAAGACCCAGAGAATGAAACAGTAATCCCACCAAGCCAAAAAGTGGATAGATGCTACTAAGGTGATATTTAGATTTGAATGAATATAAGAGCATGAAACGTTTCAATTGGAGAAGGTTACCCATCAGCACTATTAGTCCACCAGGGCTCAACCATGTTAAGTATTCCATTTCTTTAGAACAGCATCTAATTGTTTCTTGAACGATCCTTGTGTTTTGCCTCAGCAGTAGTGCCAGATAGGCCATTCCATATGCTTATTATGTGCTAACTGAGAAAAGTCTCGCTAACATCTGTCAGAAGTTAGCTTCTCTCTCATTTCCATTTATGTCTTTTGAAATTCATACTGGGTGGGAAACAGTTGTTCAGGATGATGTTTTACACTCTCACTGGATTTCAGCCTTCTTCAAAAAAGACCCTCTACCTTTCATTCTTTCATTCTGTCTCACATAATACTTACCACCTGATCTACTTCTTTTTTTTTCTCTTCCCCAGGTGTCAATACTGGGCCCAGTTCTGTTTAATATCTTTATCAGTGATTTCAATGAGGGCATTGAGTGTGCCCTCAATAAGTTTGCAGACAACACCAAGCTGGGCAGAAGCGTTGATCTGATAGAAGGTAGAAAGGCTCCACAGAGGGATCTGGACAGGCTGGATCAGTGGGCCAAGGCCAATTGCATGAGATTTAACAAGGCCAAGTTCCGAGTCTTGCACTTCAGCCACAACAATGCCGTGCAATGTTACAGGCTTTGGGAAAAGTGGCTGAAAAGCTGCCTGGCAGAAAAGGACCTGGGAGTTTTCGTCAACAGCTAGATGGCCAGCAGTGTGTCCAGGTGACCAAGAAGGTCAGTACCATCCTGGCTTGTATCAGAAATGGTGTGGCCATCAGGAGTAGGGAAGTGATTGTCACCCTGTACTCTGGACTGGTAAGACCGCATCTCAAATACTGTGTTCAGTTTTGTGCCCCTCACTACAAGAAAGACACCAAGCTGCTGGAGCTTATGCAAAAAAGGGCAATGAAGCTGGAGAAGGGTCTAGAGCACAAGTCCTATGAGGACTGAGGGAACTGGGGTTGCTTAGTCTGGAGATGAGGAGACTGAGGGGGGAGACCTTATAGACCTGTACAACTATCCAAAAGGAGTTTGTAATGAGGTGGGAGTTAGTCTCTTCTCCCAAGTCACAAGTGATAGGACAAGAGGAAATATGCTCAAGTTGTACCAGGAGAGGTTTAGACTATATATTAGGAAAAATTTCTTCACTGAAAGGATTGTCAAACACTGGAACATGCTTCACAGGGAAATGGTGGAGCCACTATTCCTGGAGGTATTTAAAAGATGTGTAGATGTGGCACTTAAAGGAAGGGTTTAGTGGTGGACTTGGCAGTGTTATAATTGGACTCAATGATCTTAAAAATCTTTTCCAACCTAAACGATTCTATGATTTTAATACACCTTATTACGGTGCTAAAACATAAATTTTGCCAACATAAATGTTATGAAAGGAAATGTTGAGTAAATCGTCTTGTCTTGATTATCTGCTATTGCAATCAATGTATTTTTACTGAAATTAATGAAGCGTGGTTGTTTGCATCAGATTAGATTTGACAACAAAAATAAAATAGTACAAACCCATACCAGCTTGAAATTCAGAATTCAAGATAATGTATCATCTCATACAGGCAGGAAAGTAGTTGAGTCACTATACCTGCAGGTATTTAAATGACGGGTAGACAAGGTGTTCAGGGATATGGTCTAGTAGTGGACAGGTATGGTTGGACTCGATGATCTCAAAGGTCTTTTCCAACCCAACAATTCTGATTCTATGATTCTATGTTTCTAAGAATAAAAAAAGTTACTCATACAGGAATCTAAGGTACAGTGTGTATTAGGCCTACAAGACAAAAAAAAAAAAAAATATAATGAGCTGAACTGGAACAGGAGAAACAGTTTGAGGTCTGCCTTGATTTGCTCTGTTTAAAAGCTGCCCTTTCAAACAAAAAAAAATCTGCTTTTAATTCCTCTGTAGCTCCATGATTCAATGATTCTCTTCATTCCTCATGAATGTTCAAATGAAATTTTCTCTTAGCATCCTCAGAACTTATTTGTGTAGTAAAAGATTTACACTGCAAACCCCTGAGTCCTATTCCATCCAGTTAACACGGTGTTTCCTGAGAAAATTTCTTCTTGGTCTGAATCCTGTTTTCTTTCTGTGCCAGAAGTCCTTTAAAGAAAAAGGGGTAAAATTTATGCAGTAATATCAAAATTATTTCCACTATTGCCTGCAGAATATGACCACAAGTGTTTTTGGTATTATGAAGATCAGCTTGCCTCTGCCCAGCATGCTGCAACAGATGTGTTTTCCTTGCAGGAGAAGGAAGGCTTTCCTGTAGCCAAGAAAAGGAGTCTCACCTCTTTACTGCATCTTTGCATGAAAAGCAGGTTGACATTGATTCTTCTAGGTTTTAGTGGGCATGAAATACTGGAGAAGAGTAAAACACAGTAATGAAAACATAAATTCTTATTTTTCCTCTAAGGCTCCCAAGATGCTGTTTGCACAGAAATGGTGGAAGTTAAGTAGGAAGAACAAGTGCAGGCTGCTTTTGTTTTCTCTGCCATGTACTCATACATGTGTTTTCCTACATACAAATGTGTGTATATGCATTCACGTTCATTTCTATTTATGTATATAATGCAAGCTGTCATGAAAGTTGGTATCCCATTAGTCCTAGGAAATTCTACGAGTCTGGAAGACTCTAATGGGAAACAATCCTGCTTATGTTGTTGCTGATGGAGGTATGTTTATCTCCGTATGCAGTTCTACATATCTGTTCTCTAAACGCTTCTTATTTTATATATATGCTGCTACTGTGTAATACAGTTATTTTCTGGCCTAAAATGTCCAGTCTTCCTTTTCTTAGATCACTTTTATTGAATTTAAAGTTTCTAAATATAAGCAAAATGTTGACATTCCAACAGAACTCTATCTCTGTGACTTCTTGTACCTAATGGGTGCAGTAGACTCAGTAGCCAAATCATTCATGTTTAAGCTTTTGCTCCACCAAATTCAGTCTCAGATTTGGAGTCCTGTAATGTATTCATCTTATGTATTCATCAGATGAAGTAAATATTCAAAGTTAAAATTTTGTCCCTTTGCCATTTGTAATTGTCCAGGTTCATTACACTAAATACTGTCCTCAGTTACATCTGATCACTTTCACTGCTCATAATAAATCTGAGAAACTATGAAAGAGATTTAAGTTAACATATCTTACCTCCTAATTCATTGTTCATATACGTCTGTCAAAAGATATAGTTTAGATGAAGTTCTTTATTACTTGGCAATTGAGACAGGCTGAGAGAGTACATCTGTATTCTTAGTCACCTCATTAGTTGACAATAACATATTATGTCACCACCACTTAATCTTTTTTGATGAATGCCTATGGCATAAGCTGGAGTTCTCCCTGATGTTTAGTCACTGGTACTGCTGACGGTTTGTAATGTATATGGAGTCAGACTATTCCTGGAGGGGCACACTGGATGAATGAAGGGCAATAGACCAGCTGCAGTAAGGAAAATTGTGGTTAGATATCAGGAAAAAATATTTCCAAAGATGATGGTAACACATTGGAGTAGATTACCTGTAGAAGTTGTGGATTCTCTATTCTTGATGGTATTTTAGTTTTCAAGAAGAAAAAATTGAAATTTGGAGACAAATGTCATGAAATATGGAAAAAAATTATAAGAACTTTACAATATAAGAAAAGAAGCTGTTCAAGTGTGGTGTCTACTTTTTAACTAATATTTAAAAACCCAAGCAAATAAGATATAGTTGAATATTAACTTCTTTTATACTTCTTCAAGTACAAGATTTACCATGCTCCAACACCTCTCATGTGAAGACAAAAAGAAGTAGTTGTCAGAGGTGACACCCTTCTGAGGAGAACTGAGGGTCCAGTATGCTGACTGGATCCAACCCACAGGAATGTCTCCCTGCTGCCTCCCTGTGACCAAGGCAAGAGGTATCACCAGAAAACTTCCTAGTCTGTTAAAGTTCTCAGACTGTTACTCCCTAGAGGTTTTTTCATGTTAGCAGTGAAGAGATAGCAAAGAAAATCCTAAAACAATCCAAAAGGATTTTTCAGCCTTGGGGCAGTTGGGTTTAAGGGTCAGGTGCACAGGTTGTTTTCTCTTCAGTCCTTTCAGGAGCGGGGAAGAATATTGAATGGAGCAGGCAAATACAGCTTGTCAATATGTGGCTTTGAAGCTGGTGCCATCGGCAGAAATTTGGGTTTTTCAACCACGGGGTGGTCTGCTAACCACCAGGTCTACTCGCTTCCCATGGCATGCACCTCTCACAGAAGGGGTTTTGCTCAAGAGCTAGCAGGGCTGATTGATAGGGCTTTAAACTAGATTTGAAGGGAAAGGGGAAATAGCAGGCTAGTCAATGGTGAGCAATGGGAATGCATGCTAAAGTCTGAGGAACTGCATCCTAGTGAGAATATTCAGACAGCTTCACGAGGTGTTGGGCACAATGAACCACACTTGAAGTGTTTTGATACGAACGCATGCAGCATGAGGAACAAGAAAGAAGCGCTAGAAGCCTTGGCCCAGTCCCAGGGGTATGACATTATTGACATTAGTGAAACCTGGTGGGATGAGTCCTGTGACTGGTGTTCCATGATGAATGGTTACAGTCTCTTCAGGAGGGATAGACAGGGCAGGTGAGCCGGCTGGGTAGGGGGTGGCATTGTATGCAGTGAAAGAGCTGGAATGCATGAAGCTTGCAGTTGGTGATGCCATAATTGAGAGCCTCCGGGTGAGGATTAAAGGACACACAATTAAAATGGATGTCATCATGGGAGTCTGCTATAGGCCATCCAGCCAGGATGATGACACTGATAAGGCATCCTTTAAGGAACTAAGGGATACATCCAAGTCATCTGCCCTTGTACTTATGGGGGACTTCACTTTGCCAGATTTCAACTGGGAGTACCACACAGCTGGTACAAAAAGATCCAGAAGATTCCTAAACTCTCTGGGTGGTTTTGTCATACGTGGTGTTTTTAATAGTGTTCTCTAGTCAGAGGCAACAAATCAAAACACAGTATTGTCCAGTGGAAAAAATAATTACTGAATAAAAACCTATGGAGAAATGGAGAAATCTTTAAAAAGTAAAGCTGCTAGTACCTTTATTTCTTCATGGACTTGGCACTCATGAGATTGTCTCTTCTCATGTCCCCTTGCTGTTCTTATGCACAAGTGAAAGAAAGCATAAAGGTTAAAGTAAAAGTTAAAACTATTAAATTATTACTTCTTTTATTTTTTTTTTCTAATTTTACTTTTTACTTTCAAACAAAGGAGATTAGGCTGGACAAAAGAATGTGACTCTGTATGTGCCACAGGCTGAGAACTACAGGTATAAAGCATATGTCTGTAATGCAATTGTTAAATAAACAATTTGGATTAGAAATAGTTTACTGCAGTCCTTTGTTTGCAAGTTCAATCACATTTTGAAGTAGTTTTAACGATAATTTCAAAATCGTATTTCATTCTCTTCTCTGATTTACAAAATGGATGGTATTTGTTGCCATGTCTACAACTTGGCTTAATGCTTTCTGTACAGAGTTCCATTATAAATGACTACGTCAAAATTAACCTCTAATAAAATGAACTTCTTTTCCTGTTTGCAGTTGTACAGACCATCTACCCTCTCAATCAAAATCCCATTTATGTTTGTGCAGCATTTCCGTGGCAACTACAAGAACAGCTTGTAGGAAAGTATCTTGGCAGTTTATCCTTTTCTTGCTGTCTTTTTAATGACGAGCTTCAGTGTTTCAGAAGTAACTAGAAGAATAAGCAGCCAATGTAAAGTGGCATTCTCTGATCATCCTGAGATAACTTATACCTGTATTTCAGGGATGGGGCTTGAGGGGTAAATGAAACAAATTAGGACAATAAAAACTAAAACTGGCAAACAATCTTCATCAAGAATGCAGGAACTGAAGACCTCCCCATTGCTGTGTTTCATACATTATCTTTAATAGCTATATTATAAACTTAGAAATAAGGCTGTCAACAGCAGTTTCTGGGATTGTTCAGAAGAACACAAATTTGTGTATTTTATAATTTTTCAATAAATACATTTTATTAAGTAGATTCACTCCTGGACAAGACGGTATATAATTTAACATAGAAAAGAATAGCTCTTCTGTATTTCTAGTGCCCTGCTGGACAAATCACTTATTTTCCCTCTTTTTCTCCAAGTAAAAAGTCATAAATTTTGCAGGGAACAGTTGGCATTTTCACAGCAGTGACTATTTTTCATGAGAGAAGAGTGGAAAAAAAAATCACTATATATTTTCTTTGTGTGGAAAGCACAAAAAATACGAAGCAGAAACAGTTGTTTCATTTTTCACAGAACATAAAATAACGTGATTTTCACTTGTCTCAAAAATTGCTTTGGCCAAATTTACTGTAAAACAGCCATTAGACTGTCTAGGTTTTATATCTACACCATAGTAAAACAGCTAAACTACATTGACAAAGTCTTCTTTTTGATATATGACCATATTTTAAAACCAAGATGATTTTATTGACATGTATCTCACATAAATTGATAGTTAAAACATTTTAATCACACTTTCCAAGTATTAATAGTTGTTTACCCAAAATGTTGGATTTTTAAAACATCAATGATCAAATCAGAAACATCTAAGAAAGTACATTATTATCAAAACTTGCTCGCACATACAAGCATTACACGAAAATGAATACAGGTCCTCCTGTTTAAATGCAAGGGATGCCAGTGAGCATTGTATCAAGATTCTCGATTTTGCAACATTATAATCAGGAGGAACAATGACTTTAAAGAGTGCAGAATCAGACATTAAGTTCTATCTGGGCTCACTGCCATTTTCTGAATGCTAGTTGGTTGCTCTAGTCCTTGTAATTTATGTTCCTAATATTCATTACAAAATTAATATCCAGCTGTCGTAACTGACCTGCAGTGATTTCCTTTCTGGTCATATTAGTTGAGAATAAGCTTTTCTATATATCCCATAGTGAAAAGAGCAGATAGGAAAAATATTCTTCTTTTGAAATATCGAAATTCAAAACTGAAACAATATACAGAATCTATATATTTGCTTTAGGGTTTTCTTTCCATAAAGATGAATCCTAGAGGGTAGAACAAAATGTCACAACAGGTACCATAGATAAAGTCGACTTATTATTTCATAAGGCAGAGTTCTATGTCTCATGTTGGCAGCCATTTAGTCACTGTATTAATTTTGGAGTAATTTAACAGGTTGAACACTGGATCCATGCCACTACAGTAGTCACTCTTCTAGATGCTATAAGGTGTGTAACTGGATGGTAGTGGTTCACCTTTCTGTACTCCAGGAGGTGGACATCAAAAAGTAGTTGGATTAAACTACTCACTAGTACATTACTTGTTTTGGCAATCTATCTGTTTCCATTAGGGAAAAATATAAATGGCTACAGTAGTAATGAACTGAAGGATGGAAAGGAAGAGAAGTTGGATCAATCCACCTCACTCGCTGGTCTTGCAAAACATGATCTAAGTCAGGGAAGTTGTGCCACACCACAGTGAAAGCTGAGGGATTTGCATATTACTGAGGCTAGATACCATTACAGTTTGAACAAATACTGATTTTTATCTTTTTTTCCCAAGACACCTAAGGAAGTAGAGGCTTTGCAAGCACTAACACAACTAAGAATGTAAGTTAGTCCTCCACTTTCCTGTGTGTGAATATACTATAATATGTTCTTAACTGAATGAATAGCTATTGTCCTGTATAATATTATCACCTTCAGTACATAAGAAAAAGAGTTATCACAAGCAAGGCAGTGACATAAGCAACCCTAAATCCAGTCCTTCTTTCCTGTAGTAGTCTGAATTTCTGAGGTAAATAATTTTAGAATAGGCTTTTTGTCATTAAAACAAAACTGAAAATCTGAATAGCCACTTATCAAATATTTATTTTTAAAAAACATGTCTTTTAACACTTATGATCATAATATGTATAGATAATAGCTTTTTGCTATTATCAGGCTAGTCTAGTATATCAAAACCTGTTTCTAATGAGCAGAATTTTACTGACAGGCTATTTAATTGTTTCTATTTCATACATCAGTAAAACTCTGCTCAACTGAAAAAAGATCATAACTTGAAAAGAATATATATATATCTTCTTGTTTTTTTTTTCCATAGCATCTAACTCAATTTCTTTTAATTACTGATAAAATAATAGTTCTGTGTGAAAATGTAAAACAAGTCAACTGAAAAACGAAAGCTATTCAGCTCATTTCCTTTGGTTGCAATGCAGTTGATATAATTAGCAGGATTTTCAAAGACTTTTATAATGTTTAAATAGAGGATCTTTTATCTGCCTCTTCTGATTTGACTATTTTTCAATGCAGGAGATATTAGGTTGTTTTCGTTGAATTATTATTGGTTTTAACAGGCACCTTTTGTGTCTTGGGTAACTGGTAAGATCTAGGTGACATCTTTAGAATGCTATTGCTTTCATCAAAGCCTTAAAAGAAAAGCTTAGCTTTTTTCTCTACACTGGTTTGTTAACTGCAAAGAGTTGTGGTTGGCTTTGTTTCACAGAAACATTTTGGCATTCTAGAACTGTATACTACTAAACTTGCATACTCATGTTTCTTATAGTTCTACATTATTTCATTCGTAAAATAACTGTTTCTTTCTTAACCCTCTCACTTCAGGCAATTCATTTCACTGACAGAAATTTCACCCTGTGTACTGGGTTTTGCTATAAAGACAGACTTTTCAGAGAACTTTTTCTGAAACTCAGAAACATAACAATCAATACACATATTTTGTCTCTATTTGGTATGCAGGGGCATGAACAAATCCAAAACAAAGCCATGGATATGATTAGTCCTCACTCCTCATCCCTCTCACCCTCTAACAAACAGTAAAAAGCATCCTTTGTAATTGTGGTGTTGAGGCTACAGTGGCAGAAACCCTACATTATAAATCTGGTGACACGAGAGGCAGGGAAAAGTGAAGTAATTTTTCTGTGTTTGTTCAGCTGAACCCTACACTTATCTTAAGGCTTCAGTGGAGAAAGTGTAGAGTTAGAAAATTATTTCTTCAAACCCAGAATATTTTTGCAGTACTAAAAATATTTTCTGCTCTGAATCTAAGATCAAAACTGAAACCACTTGCAACCTCATTCAGGACAGAAATAGTCAATTTATAATAAATTAAAGGTTTAATTTTTATTTTAGTTTGCCTTTAATTTTGCCAGTATGATTCCAAATATTTTTTTCACCTGTTTTTCAAAACAGAACAATTGACCTACACGATATAAAAAGGTTTCAAGTTCTAAGATTTTAACCGTTCCTCACAAAAAAGTAGGCACAATTCCTTCATGTTAACTGCCTCTCAGAAGTTCTCATTTTAGAAATTGATTTCTTTTTTTGAGGATAAAAATTGTTTTCTTAAAAAATTCCTAACCAGATCTCCCTCTGATTTTCACACCTTGTCACCTGTGATAATGGAAAAATAATAGGAACATAGCAGCTGCTACACATCGTCTAGTGATTACTGCTGTAAAACTCCCAAACTTTCTGACTTGTGACATATGAAAACATCCAGTGGTGGGCTGAAAATGTGACCCAAGTTTTGCTAGAAATTTATTTTAAGTTTGACTGCATGCTGGTTTACTATTATATACTGCAAGTTTAGGAGTAATGATGAGGTACAGAAACTTTTACTACTATTTAAATCTCCCTTCCCTACTGTCTTATGGGAAGGTAAGTTACGTCCTTGCTGTTGATGGTGGATGCTCGTCTGAATAATGACTCATCTGAATAACACTTGGTGAATTTCACAAGATGCAACCAATCAAAACATTTCAAAGCAAGCCTCAAACCAACAAAAGTACAAGACCCATCTCCTATACTTCCTGCATATTTAACCAAAAATGTAATATTAAGGCTCTATCAGCTGGTAGTGGTCCAGCCACTCAGAGCAGAATACCATCAGTAGTAGGGATGGCAAAAGAACAATCTAGGAAATCAACAGCCATAATACTGAGACAGGCATTGTCCTCATTGAAGTACGCTAGGGAGGAGACTCACGAGTAAATGGACTGGAAAATATTACCATATTTAACCCATCTAAATTTCTTCTCCATTTAAACTAATTGTGTATAAATAAAGTCGCTTTTAGGACTAATTCTACTAAATCTACTCTAAATAGTTATCATTGATTTGCATTATGATATGGGTCGATGAGGAAAGGAAAAGCAGAAAGCACGGATAATGCATAAGAAAACCCCCAACCCTTCTGGCACTTTTTCACAAAATTTTGCCATAATACAGACTGTCAGCAAGCACTGTGTTTTAAATATCACCTATGTTTTATGGTAAATTTAAATATAGGTTGGGACTATGGCTATGCTCAAGAATCTTCAAAAATTTCAAGTGCTCATTTATGCAATACTAGAGCCACATGAAAAGAAGACCTTCCTCCTTTCTGTTGGCCAAATTCTTGACTGATTTAAAACTAGATTCAATAGTTGAATTATTTACGGTACTGAAACAAAACTCCCTTAGACAGGAAAGAAATCCACAACTTTGGGTGACTTGTAATGCATTTCACAGTCTTTGTCCAGGTGAAGAACTTACCCCCTCTCTCCCCCTGGGCTAATTTGTACTCTGAAGATCCAGAGCCTTCCTGACTGCAAGGGCCCAAATGATGAATACAGTCAGTATAACAAAATTAGTTCTGATGACTTACAAGCATTCTGTTTTAGAGAGTTACAGGCACTGGAGTTAAAAAAAATAAATTTTACCAATCTGTTTAGTATCTCTGCTAAAAATGTTTGGTCCTTCACCAATACCTCTTATTTTAAATCACTCGAGTACAACAGCAACTTATTACTCTGGAGGACTATATTCTAGTGATCTCACCCATTTAGCATAAACTTGAAATACTGTTTCAGTTCCTCCGCTTTATTCTGCTCCTGCCTTCACTATCACTTTGGGTGGTAGTGACTAGAAATGCTTTTATACACAGTGGGAGAGTTATAATAATACGTATGTCTCTGTACACTGATGGTTTTAGCTAGGAGCCTCAATAGACATTTTTGTGTTCATTTCATTAAAAACTATCAACATGTTTTCCTTACATCCTTTCTTGAACATACGGGTTTCATGACATGGTTCCTCTGTTCTTCCCACCTAAAGGTCCCTCTTTAACCACAAAATGTAGATGAATATCTAAGATCCTGCTCCATTTTCCAGGGCTGAAAGAGATGTTAGCAGTTACCCTTGACATGATGATGTTAAGACCCAAACAGGACCTGAACCTTAGCAATAAACATCTAATCTCCTTCAGATCCTGCATGCTAGAGCTGCTAATGCTCTGCTAAACACCAACTCTATGAAGACCAAGGGATGTCCTAAAGAAATTTCACTTAGAGAAAATATGTTTTAGACGCCTTTATGTTAAATGATGTGCTCACATATATTTGGTAAATTAAGGTGTATCCTACCTGAGTCAATTGTTCATTTTGTCCCTTTCATATCAGTGCCAACACATCTGAATATTAATTGAGTACATATATTTGAAGCAGATGAACCAACATGCATACCCACAATCTTGGACTTTGCATGTAGCTATTAGTCTTTTTAGGATGTCAAAAATTTTATTTGGTTGCCTCTAATAATGAGCCTTTCACCATCTCCCTTTACTCTTGTTCCTCTGAAGACTTCAGAAGCATTATTTAAAGAGAGAAATAGGACAATATTTATAGCATTTTTTTTTGCCAGGACTACAGAAATATTAACTTTATTAATTAACAAGTTTTAGTTTTCGTTTTTGTCAAGTTTTGGCATATCAAAAACAGTGGAATCAACTCTTCTCAATGAACTTTTTTTTGTGAAAAAGTTCTGCCCATGTACAGGTTGTAGAACATACACAAGGATGCAGAAGCTGTAGAAAAAAAACACCTGTAAAGATGATAAAAAATATCAAGAGTTGCAGGCAGCAGCTCAGAGACCGAACAAAGCAAATAAAGCTGGGTTTGCAAGGTGAAAATGTACTTGACATTGATCTTCTGCCAAAACTTTGACATGACATAGAATCAGCAGCAAACAAGGTCATGAAGCAATGTGAAATTCTTTGACGTGAATCTTAACCAGACAAGGACAACTGGTCTTTTTCAAAATTCGTAACTGATTTTGAAAAATGCATGAATAAATAACTCAGGACTATGACATGGAACGTTTAACCTTTTAATTGCTGACAAGTGTCTACCCCAGAGGTGATCAATTGCCATTATCATCAGAAATTTCTGAGAAGACTTTTGTGATGTTTTCATGGTCTTACTCCAGATTTACTGCATACATTTTTGTATCATGAAAGTTAGTTACCAAATTATCAAACTAGCAAATATTTACTCTGAATAGTTATTAATTCCCAAAGAACTTTTACAGAGATTCTACTGTGTCTTTCACTGTTTGCTCTGCATATTAATAATCTTGGTGATTGTTTGAGTAAGACAGCTGCATTTGGAAATGAGTGATACTGTAAACTATTGTCATAAAACACCAGTCCTGTGAATCCTCTTGGAATTAAAAAAAAAAGCCTTATGCACATTTTTTTCTTTAAGTTCTATTCTGCAGTTGCAAGCAACAGATTGATGTTACCATGTCCTACTCCTAGATGTCATCCCTCAAGCTTCATCTATTCGACTTCTCTATGTAAGTTTACATCAGTGGGATGAAAAATCTTCCAAGGTTGTATTTCTGTTACTAAATAAAAGTTGCTAACTGATGTGCGTAAAGATTTCAAAAGGGTTTAAGACATCCAAAAGTCTAAATACCTACAAAATTCATTCAGAATCGAGAACTCTAGTAACTTGGACAAACTCATGATCCAACATTAAAATAGCATAAAATCATAATTAAACCAAATTAAAGAAGAAATAATTTTTTCCAAAGATTTATTAAATCTTTCTCATCAAACAAAAACTCTTGACTAGCTTCATAAAGCCCTGTTTTCAAATGCGTATTTTGTGATTATGTCAGTGATGACAGGAAGGCAGATGATCAGTCTGCTTAATAATTAAGTTTATTCTTACAATGTAATTATAGATTACGGTTCTGTGTTGTATAAAAATTGAAAGCATTTTAAGTATTACCATGCTGAAAACTTAAGTGTTCTCAGCCAATTAATTTTCTTCATGCTAGAAAATTTAGTCCTAACAGCTCATTTTACAGAACTGAGAGATCGTAGGAGTAAATGTTGTTTTTTTTATATCCCAGAACAGTGTTACATTATTGATTTCTTTAACAACAAAGACATCCTATGGTTTATAAGGTCATTTATAACACTTTGCTTTTTGTAGAAATAACAATTTCCTTTTTTCCTGAAAGCATCTGTAAGATACTAAAATACTACAGGAAATAACCTGCCTGTTACTTTTAAAAGTATGTGGTCTCACAGAAATTCTCAAAATAAAGTTGGAGGGGAAATGAAATATTGCGTATATTCTTTTCTTTACCACAGCTTTAGATTTTTCCTTCCCAAGAAAAGTTTCCTGCATTATTAGTGGAGATAGCTGGAGGCTGTAGTTTGGTTTGTTTTGTAATCCAGTTTTTAATTAAAAGAAAATCTTTGGAGGAGAGATCTTCTGTGTTTGCTTTCATCTTGGAGGTTAACATTTTGGAAAAGATCAGGAACCACATATGTTACCAGCTTTTTGTTCTTTTATAAGGAGTTTGTTGGCCTTGTGCACCAAAGCATTCTATCCCAGAGAGAATATATAAAATCCTTTATTTTTAAGTTAATTTGTTGATGTCTATTTATTTACATAAATACAGCATTCTTCAGTTTTACACCTGAGCACCTCCAGCTGTTTCAAGATGACAATCTTCCTTTTTTCTACTTGTAAAAATATCTATTTTAAGAAAAAAATTTAGTAGCTTCTCTTTGCACCTGTTATGGAGATCTTGGCAAGACAAATTAATTTGTTATTTTGGGAGTGGGGGGAGGGGGTGTTTATTTGTTTGGTTTTAATGGATTACATTACTTTTACTAGAGAACTACAGAATTATGCTACATCAGGTGAACAGACACTAGTCCTTTTCCTAGCAGCCTATATTCCACAACACAAATTTAGCTGGGAAAGTCTCCTGTAGCTGTGGCTTATTATTATTCTTCAACATTTACAGCCTTCCAGTGGGATCAAGGTGTCAACACCTAGAAAGAGAAGTAGAGTCTCAAGTAGCCAGCAGTTTTCCTATCACGCATTGAAAATACGGACAGTAAACACACAGGTCTGTTTCCTCACTGAGGAAACACTGATGATAAGTGTATGTTAAGGGAAGAATCCCTGGTGGCTGGCACCTCTGAAGCCCAGCTGAATGCAAAGAAAAGTATTTTAGAGTTAAAGCTGCTGGCAAAAACATTATACTTACTCACTCTAGAGAGACTTCGTGCAGGTGAACGCACTACGCGGTCTTGCAGCAACAATGAAAGAATGAGGGAAATTGGTACAGTGATCAGTGACCCTAACATGTCAGGTCTACAAGCTATTATTATATAAATATGCTTTTCCTATTTTTGATGTTTTGTTGACCTGATGTCAGCTGAAAAACAGAGGCTAGCACTTTTGGCTGTTTCAATGGAGGAAAGACTGCTCCTATGATATGGATACAAATACGACAAGCTCTACAGATAATATGAATAAAAGATGTACTGGTTCCTGTTCTGAGGTGAAAGAGTCTTTAAAGAAATATTTTTTCCTGTGAGGAAAACAGCTTTTTACTGAGCAGTGAAATGTTCAAAAGAATCCTGTCTTTTTGATTACTGACAGCATTTTGAAGGCACTGTTCCTACCCTTGTTAATCTATGTGATTGACAAGGTCTACATTTGACTGCACTTTTACTTCTTTAGACAGCTCTACTTTTCATTTTAAATAGTGCAACAAATCCACTGCCACGTAAGTGTTTCAATGTTGTCACTAGACCACTGCTGCAGCAATTTAAAACTTCAGAAAAATATATGGGACTGAATCCCATCCTTCTGTTCAAAAAAGCCTGAGGTTTAAAAGCTCTCATAAAATGTAAGTCTAAAAGGACACTGTTTTGCATCTATTACTCTGGCAGAGTCAGCAGAACAGTAGATCAGTAACTATTCAGTTTGTTACAACTTAAAAGGAGTCTGGAGAATTAATAAAATAGTAGTATCCTCCCCTTAGTTCTCATTTCACTTCTATGTCTTGTGTTTGATCTCTGATGGGTTTACATGTTACTTCAGGAAACTTGACATTGTAATGACATTGCCATTACATTCATTCTAATGAATGGTGTTAGGTAATTAACCATGTAGATTGGTCAAATACTATTTTTAGTACACCCAATTATCCAGAAACTTACATTCTTATCGATGAACCTTGCTTCTGAAAAGCTGGACCTAAACTACTGTAAAAACCATGGGATTTCTGCTTGATGCTCAGGTTGTGAATGGTTCATTACTAGAATGCATTTTATGATGAAACCCAGCATAGCACAAAATAAAACAAAAATAAATGCATATGTCATAAAATGGGGTGAATTGCTTTTGCAGACATTGCTTTCTTGCCATTAGCAGTGCAAAGAGTCTATTCAACTAACATAGATCAGATATCTGAGTCACACTGCTTAGCTCAGATCTTCTCATTTAATAATTTAAACACATATTCATCCCCATCCTTCCACAAACACAAAAGTCATAGCTAGCACCATAGCTGCACAGCATTATATCTGCTGCTCCCTTAGCTTCTCTGTTGGGGTTGTCTTGGCTTCCACCATATGCTGCAGAACGTGTCCTTCAGCACTCTGCACCCACCTGCTGAAGGCTCCTTTTCAGTCTTGTTTCAGTCACAGAACATCTTCTGTTTCTACCATCTTTTGGTAACCTAGCCACTTAAACACATCTCTTGGGATGATACTCGTTTTTCACTCACCCATATTCTGTTGCTTGACTTTAAAGAAAAGCTAGCGAGGCATTGTATCACCTGACATACTTCAGTATCCCTTAACATGTGAACGTCAGCAGCATGAGGTTTGCTTACACTGTCTCTATCCTGAAGTCTCAGCTCTGATGAGACATTTAATAGGACTTTTCTTTCACTTTGGTATTTATTTTCTCAGTCAGTTTTATTTGTTTCTTGTGTTTCTCAGATATCCCTCAGAAGCAGAGAGCCTGGCAAAGGGGTGGTTCACCAGTGATTGGACCCGTGTAGTGCTGAACAGCTTGGAGACATCATCTCTGATGTGCCAGATACTGTTCAAGGAAGAGTGTATCACCCAAGGTGGGGTCATGGCCACATGTCGTTTCTCAGCAGACACGCGCAAGTTCTGTTAGCAAGCCTAGCAGCTGCATCTTGTCCTGCTTGAGCTGCCTGCTTGCTGGCACTGCTCGCAAAACACTGAGCCTGCTTTATGAGATGAGGCTCAGCATTAAAGTTACAAAGCACACAGCTTTCTGCTGTCCCAGAGTACCAGCAGACCAAGCCCTGCACAGAGCAGAAAATGCTGTAGACATAACCATGAATCTGGAGTAAATCCAGAGGTGGAATAACTTTTACAATTGCCCTTGCAGTACGTGGGCTTGGCACGCTGAATTTGTCCTCTTCCCTTCCTAAATCCTTCCAAGTCTCCAAGCAGCAGCTCCCCTCCATACCTTTTTTAGTATAAGCAAAGCAGATCACTTTCACAACACCACTTGCTAACGTTTAATTCAACATGCTCTGTTTATTCTTTGGACAACACACTACTGTGGCAAAACTATATTTCCTAATTCTGTGTAGAATGGAGATTTTAATGATGAGGAACAATATCGAACCCTAAAGAGCTGTTAGCCATAATGTCCTTTTGAAAGTAGTTATTTGTCATTCACAGTAACAAGTTTAAACAATTAGCATGTAAACGTCATGCATTTTAAAATAAAGACAAGGGGGAGGGTACACCCTCACCCTGATTGAAATTGGTCCCACTTTGTAGAGTTTATTGTTGTCTTGACTGCAGAGAGGTTACAGGCTGCAGCAAAACTCCCAATGAATAACCCTTATTATGTACTACATGCCGCATGATTTATGCTGAACATGGCACCTTATGATCTATATTTCCAGTATCCTTTCATAACGCTTTTGTGGCTTAGCTCAGCTTGTCCTCTTTTTAACCTTTGTATTCAAAACATATTTACTAATATGCATATTTTACACATTCATATGGCATTCTGCCCTTTTGACTGCTGACTCCACCTTCAAACAATACTGAAAGGCACACAGGTTTTAGTGCATTCCTGATTTTAGTTTTTCTTTGAGAATGGATCAAGATGAAAAAAACTATCATAGCATTGCTCTTCATGAATTGCACTCGTGAACGCTGAAGTATAAGGGAAATGGAGCAAACTCATTGTCGTTACAACTTAAAGTAAAATAATATACACTAGGCCTCCCAAAAATGTTGTGGGAAGGAAGGCTCTTGCATATTAAACCAGAATGCTTCTTACAGACAGGATCATTTAGTACTTATGAACCAAAGGAGATATGGTAATGTAGGAACAATTCCTTCAGCTATAGATGTTTATATATGTTATACAACAGGAAATGCACTTTTGGGAAAGCCAAGGAAAACAGGATGACGTTAATATTGAAGACTGTGTGTTTGCTTGAGGAAAAATTTTTTTTACAAGTTAACTTTAAATGTTCCTTAGCTTTCTAAAATATCTAACTGTTTTGTATCTTTCTAAATCCTTGTGTAAGACACTTGTAATTCAGTTGATGTAAAACGCAACAGACGAGCCAGGTATTGCTATTAGAGGTAGTAGTTTTGCACCATCAAGCTGATTATCTCTTTTTTTTTCTCCCTGAATGTCTCCCAAAGAACTCTATACTATAATCATCTTTATCAACATTTGCTGTGTTGTGCCCAGAATTGCTTTGGGTAAGATAACCAAGTACGGTAAATATATATGCAAGTGTCTCTGCAAATCCCAATTTCTTCTAAGCCTATTTTTGCCTTAATGGGATTCATTGCTTCCCTAAGCAGCCCTTGTAATTTTCAGCAAGGTCCTTTAACTCATTTAATGTGCAACATTTGTTCATGCCTAATTTGTCTGAGCCAGGCCATGTTTGTGTTTTCCTTGAGATGCAGAAAGGTTGATTGTGAGGGTGGAACTGCCTGCCTCCAGTGAATATATTTCTTTCCGAATTACAGTAATTACTGCAGGTTTCATTTGGTTGGTGCTCTCCTCTGTGCCCCTCCTTGACAAGGTTAACAAGCAGAAGGTAACTGAACATCAAAAGATAAGTGCCTAATCACACGGGAAATTGTTGATAGTACCATTTCTCTGGTGACGGTGATAACATTCTGTACTGGATTCTTCTGCAAAGGCGAGTAGGAATTAAGTTTGCAATTCTAAGGATAGCAATTGTAGATGTCAATAGATTTGCATTACTGCCAGCTTGTATTCCTATTATGCTGCCTTTGCTAAACAAAGACATTAAAGAAAATTAGAGACAGTTTTTTCCCACAACTCCTCCACTGCTTTTTTTTTTTAAAAAAAATACTTATTGTAGCCAACATTTTTATTACATTAAATGTAATAAAAATTATTACTTTTAATTAGAATATTTGTAATGAATTATTATATCAGAATAGCCTTTCTTGCCTCCCTTTTTATCTCTCCAAATATGTATCTGTGTACAGATGTACACATGCATGTGTGTATTTAGAATACATGTCACCAGGAATATATACATAAATATGTATATATATATATATATATATACACATACCTGATCTCTTTTTCTCCCTCTTCCTCTCTGTATACATGTATTTATCTAGAAAAGTGAAACGTGAATCTCTGATTTCACCTTAAGAAATCCAGAACTGTATTATAAATCTCATTTGTCCTTAAATATTCTAAAATTAGTTCACTTGTAAAGTACATACAGCCATCGCTACCCATCTCAAGCTACATTTGCTAACCTCAAACTCTTAAATGTAAAATTATGAAAAAAAGTCTACCTCTCAGTTATTTTCTCCTGGTGACAACTGCATAATAAGGGAATAGATATTTTACTTTTAGCATAATTTCTCTTTGAAGTGCATCCCTTTTAAAATTTCTCTTACGATACTTTCTATCACCAGGCAATCCAGTGCCTAATGAACTAGAAGACCTAATATCAAAAATGCCTTTTCTAAAGAGACAAGATTTATTTTTAAGATTTTATAAACCTCAAGTACCTCAGAAACCTCTCATAATTAGCTCAATGATTCAAACTAACTTGTCTAAGCTCACATCACCCAGAACATTTACAAAGGCTGCATTTACCCCATTTCTTTCCAATGATTAGGTCACTTTTTGTCATAACCATATTATATTTAGTCAGATTTTTAGAGATTATTCATATTCAGACATCTGTATATCTTCTGCAGCTGTGTGACTTTCTCACAAGTGAGTGATAAGGTGGAAGTTCTCAGGCATGTAAATGGTATATTTATAATTCTTCTGTTATAAAATCAAAAAATCACAGCATTTTATCAATAAGAAATTGGTTTACAACCTGATATCATTTGCTCATGTTTCAGAGAAAATTAACTCCAGTGACTTCCAGAAAGTGGCATTTGATTTATCTTAATGTGAGAGGAGTAGAAGACTCCTTACTTTCAACAGATACTCATTTTAAAGCATTTTAAGAATTTGGATAAGCAACATCCTTTCAGGTACTCTAGGAAATAATTTTTATCTGGGAATCTTCATTACAGGCCATAAAAAAGAAATTTCACATGTAAGGGATTTCCATTTTTAATACTTTAGAATAAGTAGAGGAATGGACCTCCTTTTCTGTGAAGAAAGGTTAGAAGAATTTATTTTCTTTTGTTCTAGCTCAATATATATATAAATGCCTTCATACTGATTAACACTATAGAGGAAGAACTGTACACTTTTTTCACATCCAATCCATGACATGAAGATGTAGACAAGAATTTGGGTCACAAGCCACCACCTAGCATACTGACCTATAAAGCAGAACAAAGGAAGAGGGAAGAATAGAGCAGCTGTTTAGTTTGTTTCTCAGAGTGAAAACCAGTCTACATTCCCACATTTGTAAACTCTACATTGTCTTATTTGAAGCTGTGCCTGCCAGTCATGAACTTGTGTGCAGACATAGTTGCCAGGATCTAGGGACTGCGCAGAAGTCTAGATGCTTCTCCTTGACCTTGATCAAGTGTAGGCAATATTAAGGGGAAAAAAAGCAGGCAAAATAGTTCTCATAGAATTCGATGAAATCAGAAGAAATGTTGGTGTGAGCACAAGCTGAAATAGTGGATCATTGTTTAATAAGGAACGAATCTCTTTGTGTATACCCATCCCTCTCTGACTTCAATGTAATCACTTGCCACATGATTTTTGAACCATTTAAGACCACTGGCAAAGTGGAACAATCCTTCTTCTGGCCCAAGAAGTAGGAGGGAGAAAGAAAGGAAAGAAAGGAAAGAAAAGGAAGGAAGGAAGGAAGGAAGGAAGAAAGAAAGAAAGAAAGAAAGAAAGAAAGAAAGAAAGAAAGAAAGAAAGAAAGAAAGAAAGAAAGAAAGAAAGAAAGAAAGAAAGAAAAAGAAAGAAAGAAAGAAAGAAAGAAAGAAAGAAAGAAAGAAAGAAAGAAAGAAGGAAGGAAGGAAGAAAGAAAGAAAGAAAGAAAGAAGGAAGGGAAAGAAGGAAGGGAAAGAAGGAAAGGAAAGGAAAGGAAAGGAAAGGAAAGGAAAGGAAAGGAAAGGAAAGGAAAGGAAAGGAAAGGAAAGGAAAGGAAAGGAAAGGAAAGGAAAGGAAAGGAAAGGAAAGGAAAGGAAAGGAAAGGAAAGGAAAGGAAAGGAAAGGAAAGGAAAGGAAAGGAAAGGAAAGGAAAGGAAAGGAAAGGAAAGGAAAGGAAAGGAAAGGAAAGGAAAGGAAAGGAAAGGAAAGGAAAGGAAAGGAAAGGAAAGGAAAGGAAATCCAGACTTCTCAAATATCTGCATAAGCAAAGCTTAATTTGATTATGAAATGGTCCTAGGTAGCACCATTGCTGATTCTTAATAAAATGGGTAAGAGGCGGACTTGATCTGACAGGCTGATGCACATGGTACAGATCTCTGTACCAAAAATCTCTCTCCTGTTGCACTCTATTCTGACACACAGAGACTGTTGGAGACCAGGCTCAGCAGCAGGAACATCTGATGCCGTTAAGACACTGAAAGCAGTGACTGTGAGGTGTGGTGTAATGATTATATGAAAAACCCCAAGAGACGAGTTGCAGGTTGATATTTGAACAAACTGTAACTTCACTGAGGATGAAAATCATTCAGTAACAAGCAATATTAACTAACTAACTTGGGAGGAACAGACATTCAAGCCATTTGTCTTGGACATTTAAGGTAGGCTTCAGCCAGAGAACCAAAGGTAAAAGCCAAAGCTCTTTTCCTAGTCTGTGAAATGAGGTCAACACAACCAGGGAGGCAATTCAGAGAAACTAAAGATGCTTAATTTATATGCCTGAAGCAGACAGTTGTGAATCTTCCCTGTGGTGAGTAACAAGAATGTGTCAATGCTATTCCATAGTAAAAGAATTAACCTCATAGTGCAATGTAAAGAAAAAATAACTTCATAAAAATACTCTACAGAAAAATGGAAAATTACATTTTCTCTATCAACAGGTGAATAGTACTTTCTTGATTACACAGTACATACACTAGAAGAAATTAACATAATGTAGAGTTTAGTCAAAATCACAAACTTCAAAACAAAACTTGTCCTGTCTCTTTAAAATTAAACAGCACACCCAGCCACTTCAAAAGAACCCTGAAAACCCCAAATCTGGCCCAAATAGACAAAATTAGAGTAAAGTAACAAGTTGTGCTGCATGTACAGTAAAAAAGAATAAATTCTTCAATAACAACAACCTTTGCACATTGAAACAGAGAGTGTATTTTTGTGGGAGGTGAGAATATTTAATTTTAAGCCACAATATTCTGTTTAAAATCATTTTGTGAGAACACAGAGGGTAGGAAAAATGCCTTAATGAGATGTTATGCTGGCTATAGATCTCTGAGCCACATTCTAATGGAGTCAGACTCCCATTTTCCAGTGAGCATCTGTACTGTCAAAAATACATCTACAGTTGTATCAATGTGTATTCCACCCCCCCCCTTTTTTTACTAAAGATAGTCCTTTTCAGATATTGCAGTATTACTGACACACAGGAGGCTTTTCAGGTCATGGGGTTTCTGCTGATTTACATGTAGATTACTGTTCAGAGCTGCACATGGTGCCAAGCTCATTTCACTTCAAATGAAGAAAGAAGAATATTTCTCAGATTTTATCTCAAATTTAAATGGGTTTTCATTTTTGTAAGAGGACAGGCATGATATTATGTTATGCTTATAAATATATTTAAACCCTAGCTAGAGCTTTGCACAATATCTCATAACACCCCAAAGAAAGGATCCTGAACATATGGGCTACAAAGATTGAGAGAAACTGATGCTCTTTAGCTTTACTTTGAGGCCAGTTGAATTGAGCCCCATAGAAGATTCAACCGGTTGAAATAGAAAATGAGCGTTCCCTGGAACCACTAAATAATGTACTACTTTTCTCAATGCCACTGAGTGTATGTCTTCAATGACTATTTTACTAATGGCACTCTCTCTTCGTTTCAGCCTAAGCTCCAAGTGAGTTTCATTTTATCCAGAACTGGCTCACTGTTCACTTTCAGCATGCAATAACCTACCTTTCAGTGTATCACCAAATCTCTGAGTTTTTCTGGAGTGTCTGTCCCACGCCTTGCAAAATAATCAGCCGTTTCCTTCAAAGTATTTCCATGTGGATTTATTCCTACTTTTACAATTGCATCCCTGTGGAAGAGGAGCATTAAATAAAGAAGACTGGGTCCTATGAAACTACACACATGTTTTTTTTACCTTTTAACTGAATACTCAAATCAATAGCTCTGACTCTGCTTTCCTGCATCTTTCTCCCCTCACATCTGCCTTGCCTGTTATCTCTTCACAGAGCTAAAATTCTAGTTTATTTTATTTCAAACCTCTGTATTTGTGCCTAAGAAGATGCAAAGATGTACAATACGACTTAATGGCCTCTCTGAGCAACCCATAGGGCTTGACCCCTTCAAGCTGCCTGTCTCCAAACACAGCACTGCAAGCTTTCAAGTGTTTATTCCGTAAGACAGCAACTGCAAGTGCCACACACTAGCCATCCTCTACATCTGGAGTTTTTTCCATCACCTAAAGCAGGAAAACACTATCTTCTGATGGGGTCTGGAGTCAAGGATTTTTATGCACTCAAACACATTTAGAAAGAGATGCAGAGGCATTGCAGCAGCAGAGTCAGCAGCCAAACTCAAGTGATCCATTAAGTGTAAAAGGTTTTTGCCTTCAGAGTTTGGGGTCTCAGTGGGGAAACTGTTGAGCAGTTCCATGCAGCAGGTGGCCTCTCTTGTCTTTCGTGAGCATCCTAAAAAAAACTAGAGGGAACATTTAAACACCTGAAATACAATAACTGTCATATGTGTGGAGGGAAGCTATGTGCATACGCTGCTGTCTGTTTTTATTACCTTTAGAAACAGGCCCCACTAGAGAAACAATATGGAAGTAGAACATAGTTAACTTTCCTATGAATTATCCCTTCCTTTCTAAGTCTGCACATTTTATCTGATCTATTAGATATCCAGTAGGTAAAGAAGAGCTTTATAGACAGTGGAAGTCTCTCTCTTTCTTCCTGCCTATGCGTGTGTTCTGGAACTGCTGAACTAGCTCCATTGAATAACTTTCTGTCTATTCACCAAGAACAGTTCTTAAAAGAATGGGAAAGAATCCAGTTAAAATTGAATCTGGTAAAATCTGAAAACAGTAGACATTCAGAATGCAAGGTTGCTTTTGGTATTAACACAAATACCATCTGAATTCTCAATATCCTTTTCTGCCTATATAGGCATACTGTAAATATTCAGTAAATATGCATAGCACATACTGTTGGAATGGAAATGATATGTGCAGGCATATGCAGAAAAACACTTGTATGTGTACAAACATGCAAAATAGTCAAACAGAAGAAAGACTTCTGAGAAACTCATTTCATCTTCGCTCTGCAGTTTTGTTGTCCTAAAGAAAACTGAACTGCAAGTGGCAATCCAAAACCAGTAAATTGATCTGCTGCAAACCTGGTCCCAGCAGCTTTAGTGTCATGGCATCACAGACCAGACAAGGACAGAAGAGGATCTCAGCAACATCTATCCTCTTAAAGTCACCTTCCTCTGAGCTGTTAGTAACACTGTGCTACTTGGTCTCAGGCCAGTACAGACAGACTTCACTACAGGCTTTCTGCTTTCTGCCCCAAAAAACCATGGACTAGAAAAACTTTATCTTTACTGCAAAAAAATTGTATGTTTTTTATTTTGTTTTACCAGAGTATTACAAATCTGAGAAATAATTACAGCTTGCTTTTGAATGAAACAACAAGCAGTCTTACAGCTGTAATTGCCTGTGGTGAAGCTGTAAGAGTCTCTACCACATATACACAAAAGGACTTAATCTGTGTCTCATATCTCATTATAAATGTCCACCTTTTTTGCTGATGAAGAGGTAGCCAAATTTCTAGTTAAGTGGTTGCAAGTCCAGAAGACACAATAGGCATTGGGTATATTTTTCACAGCTTTGGGGGAAATAAGGAGGAAACGATGAGGAAATGGAGGTTCATATATAAGTCTTTATTAAGACTTGACCTGTCTGTCATAAACCAACTCATTGAAAAGCTATGACTAGCCTGATTCAGTGTATTCAGTGTTAACTCTCTGATGAGAAGAGTGTTTTAATGTCAGTATGAGTAGTCTCCCCAACAAAATGAACTGCTGTTATTATGGCAAACTCTTTGAACAGAATATATTTTTAATGAGGAATATGTGATCCTAACTCAGAACATATTCCTCCTACTTGCTTTGTTTCCCCTCCCTCAGTTCCATGAGTCAGTTTCAAGGATGCAAAACAAGCTGTAGTCACTGTTCTGTACTGACTTTAGCCTGTCCCCAGTGTAGATCTGAAAAGTATGGATTGTCTGGGAGAACAAGTAAACAGTCCTTTTAATTTTGTTAAATAGCATGCAAATAGCTCCTTCTGGTCCTGAAGTGGTAGGCCAGTCTGTATTTATTTATCATCAGGGATTTGTACCAGGTAAATCTGACTTACACTTCATTACTGTTTGCAGTCCTTTCTGTTGCTGTTTATCCTCACATCTGAAAGGAATCTGACAACAGAAAAGTTGGATTTATAAATGGATTAACACTGTATCCCACAAAGATAACTGAAGAAATCAATGACAGTCGGACCTCACCCTGAGAGCTGTATCATATGCTTCATAAAGGCTGCTTTACAAGATTTTTATTTGTGCATCATCTATAATAACTATGTTCTGCTGGTTATTTGTTTGTGCACTGATATGTGGCGTAGCATTTCACACATGTAGAAGCTTTGATTTTTAAATGAAATCACAGAAATCAAAGCACTTAAATTTCTCATATTTGGAGATTGAGTGAACTTCTGTACAATATAAACAATAAATTAAGTAACCTGAGAACCATTACATGTGTCATTGGTTTTTGGAAGAAATACCAAATCAGAGACTCTGAAAGCATTATTATAACTTTGAGGAAAAGTTTTCATTTTATTGCTTTCTAATCATACATGAAAATGGGAAATGAAATCTGATAGGAAGGCTATTTCAGGACTCTTGTATGCACCAGAAATGATTGTTTGAAACCAGTTTTAGTGAGTTTAGATACATTATCTTTGTTGAACATTTTTCCTTATTAGGTAACATGTGACCTCAGAGTCTGTGTTCTGTGAAACAATTAAAATACACCTACATCAACAGCGAAAATAGCCGCATATAGAAAAGTAATAGGCATATAGAAGAGTAAACATGCTTTATAAGAATTCACTGGCTCTTCAAAAGAACAGTATTTTACAGGCTTCTTCAGACAGTTAAGCAGCCATGTACGGAGCAGAAGAAGAGACACCAGGTGAAAACCAATACTGGTAGAAAACTGCTAGCTCAAAGTATCTAGTAAGTAACAAGACTTATGCAGCTAGGCATTTACAATCGCTGCCATTGCTGTTCAGACATTAGTTACTCTGACATAAAAGTGGGTATCATATATGTACTTAAATGATGGGGCTTTCAGAAAGAAAATTAATTCAAAATACTGTTAACAGTTATAACTTTCCCCTGGAGGATGGATATAGGAGAGAATGAATTGAATTGAACTTTTAGATAAAGAACTTCTTATTCAGACTTTGTTCTTTCTGTGATTATTGATGATATTACAATGAATTATCAGCTAATGCCTGGGCTATATTACTGATTATAGTCAAACTCAACAGTTTTGCTAGTGATTACAATCCAGATATTTATGTGCATAATAAAATATTAGGCTGTACCCCAAAGTCATATAATAGTGTCATTTCATTAAGAAAAAAAAAATCATGAGGTACTGCAAAAATCTTGTCCTCTCCTGTCCCTCCTGCTTCGACAGAAAATAAAAGAAAAATCACATTCAAACATTATCCTTTTATAAACTGATTTTTGTCTCATGCTAATGAAATCTTTCTCAGAATCTAACTGTAGTGTTAGGAAGCTGCTGCTCCTTTTACATCCTAAGTTACGTAGCTGTGAGATGAGGTCAGAAAGGAAAATAAGTGAATCTTTTGGGGGATAATTCTCCTCTACATAGAATTTTTTGGTTTTTTGAGAATGCCTGATGGAGCTAGCAACATCTTTTCTTTCTCATGTTTTCTGTTAACAGCTTTCAGTGCATTGATGCATAACTTCATCATTTGGCAACGGTTTTTCTGAGAGAAGAAAAGATATGGGTTCTGCTTTTTTATACTGTTTTACTAGACTTAATTTTAATCACTTAACTTAGATATTTTTTCTGTTTTCTTTTCTGTGAAACTGCGGTAATGTCTGCTTTCCATACACAAAAAAACATTTTAAGGTCTACAAATTATTCTAAGTCTCTCTCTCCCCTCTGCAGGTAGATAGGCATGGATATGATAGGTGTACAAATAATATATATAACCTGAAGGAAGATATTTTCCCATCTTGATCCAATGGATTTAATTGTCAGTCATTAATAAACAGGATACTGCAGTAATTTTCCTCTAATTTGTATTCAGGGTAGCAGTTTAGACAGTACAGAATTGTATTTGTTATCTCATTTTTGTGAATAGTCTGCCAGAGGCTCTAGATCCAAATTTTCTAAACTTGGCAGCTATCTGTATCTATTTAACAAATTGCTAGTCTATGTCATTTTTCAGGACAACCATTGCATATCTTTTCTTAACTCTCAAATGTCACAGATGACATACTCTTTTTTTTTTTTTCATAGTGCATTGAAAAATAAATGTGCACATGTCAAAATGATAGCAAAGATTCTTTCGAAATCTAACTCCAGGTTTACTTGTATGTGTACAAAACTGAGGCATTCTTCCACACTGCAATTAAAGATCTTGACAAACATACTCTAACTCATAGCTCACTGCTCATCTTGAAGAGTATTTATTGAAATTCCATTGGGAATTTTGTCTTGGGAATTGTCCCTATGTTTATAACTGTATCTTGGTTCTGGTTGTCTTGCTGAAGAATAACATCTTATTATAGTAATGAAACAAGCACCTCAGTATAATCATGTGGCATAGACTATTATACTGCTTCCTGCGAATGTCAGTATACTGTTTAATATGACTGCCTGGGGAATCATCAGCAAGCTAATTGTTACTTTGAGAGAGTGGGCTAATATTCATGATGATGTATTTTACTGTACTGAACCTTAATCCTCAAGATTCAATGCCGTATCTGTCTTTTTTTTTTAATATGCTGTACATAATCCTTGAACTAAATTATGCAGAGTTGTAGAGTCTGCCTCCCCTGCACTGCTGTCCATACTACATCACTTACTTTGCCAATACTCTTGCAGACCATGAAAACTGTGAGCCTTCTCAAAGGTTTGCCAGCTGAGTTGCAGAGTAGGTGAGGTTGTAGCCACTCAACTTGGCTCTCAAGCATAGCGCTCCACATAGTTTCTACCTTTAGAGATTTTACTTGTTGAAGTGAATAGTGTAGTTTTGCCCCAAGTGCCCAATTCATATCATGCTGGCTTCACCAACAGTAGAAGTAATACACTACTCAGCACAAACCCTCACTGCCAAGGGGTAATCCAGCACACAGGGTAATCTATGCACAGGCTGAAAGAAGAAAGCACTGACAGTGGCTAAAAAGGGAAGATTATGTTTCTGTTTCTAGGACCTTTTATAGCCATGCAATGGCACTGATCCTTATTCCAACAGCTGACCCTTCTATGTTCTTGATGTTGTCCTTTCATTTTCTTTGTATGCTTGCTTTTTGTCTTCATTGTGGATACAGTATTTCCAAGTTGTGGTCATTATTCATATCTGGGAACCTGACCATTCAGTTAACGCCATAGAAAAATGTCACTGTGCCAAACTTCCTGATAGAACCAGCTTGATTTACTGTTCATCTCAAACACAGCAGGCATATTCTGACTGTGTTGGCATCTTTGTTTGTCTTTCTCTTGTCACTTGCTTCTGATCAAGTACGGAATTGATTTTTTCTCAGATCTAATTTTTTGCATATAAAGCTGCATATGACCTATTCCGTGAGTATGCTCTGTTTACTGTCTCTATGTCATTAGAGCATAAAGCTCTACATGTCAGCCCAAGATTGAACTATATTGGATTGATAAGCATCGCTATACCTATCATCTGATTTCAAAGTGACATACCACTGTGCCTCAGAATATTCTGCAAGAAAATAGGTGTGATGTTTGGATCTTTTGATCCTTCTCTGAAAAAAATGGAAATGATTACACGTATTTTACTGAAGATTATTCTGCTTGCTTAATTTCATTCAGTTTAATTTGCTTTTAAAACAACATCCAATATTTTGAATAGCAGGTATGAAAAAATAACATCTAATCAAGCAGCAATGAATGATATTTCAAAAACTGCTTGGAAGTTCATCAAGAATTAGGTTGTCATTACCACTGCTCAGCTGTACAAGAAGCAAGATTCAGCCTTTGTGTCAACAAAGAGGAAAAGCAAAGAGTGTTTACCCATTTCTCAGAGATTAAGTAAATGGGAGGTAGAAAATGAGTAAAGAAAATCAGATAATATAGCCCTACTCTTTCTTCCTCTTTTTCTATTCAAGGTGACTGGAATTGAACCAGCTGCTTCACAAAAAGGGAGGGAAAGAGAAAATGAAGAGCAATGAAGAGAAAGAGAGCATGACGTACTTTCTGACATATGTTTGTCCACCTCCTAGGATATATCCTTTTAATGATTTTATAGAAGTAAAAGAATTCAGAAAAGATTGTTTAAAGTTTCTTGTTAATCCCAATTAGAGAGATATGACATTCTAAATCAGGCCTAATTGTGCATATTGTGTTATGAAAATGAAGCAACCCCAAAGCATAGAGAAAATAAGTACATGAAGCACCTGTGGGCGTGGCTGTGATGCAGGAAAACATCATGCAAATATTTTAGTTATTCAAAGACTGAGTCTTTCAAAAAGTTATATATGTAGGCTTTCAATGATACTTTTAACTTTCAGTAGTAAAAGCTATGTAATTTAACCCCAATTAAGAGTTAAAATGTGGAATTATTATTTATCAAAAAGCACTTTTGTGAAATAACTTCATACTGTATAGTGATGCACAACCAATTTTTATTGCTACCTGAACTCAGCTCAAATTAAATAAATGACTTTTAAAGAGCAGAGTTTCCCAAGTGGAAAAAGAAAAAGGAGACTAGAACCCTATGACAATTAAAAGAACAAAGTTATGAATATCAGAGGACTGTGGGTGCTCCGTGGAAAAGGTAACTGATTACTTCAAAGGACTACGCAAAGATGAATTGCCAGGATGACCTCTATGCGCTGCTCAGGCATACTCACAGTATGGTGTTAGATCTGCCATTCTCATCACTTTTGCTTTTCATGATCCTCCAGTTACATTTCAGGATTTAGAAAGAACTTTCAGCTGCTAATCAAGAGGCAGAAGTTAACAGATACTGAATTGTTAGAAAATATGGGAATTGTTGTTAGAAAGTTCAGATAGAGAATAGATCTGAAGCCAGTAAAATGGAATTATGTTTAATGAGCAAAAGAGTAAATAAATTGACATTATTTTGTAAAAAACTTCAAATTATTGAAGTAAGGAATGAAAAGGAGAACTAAATATAAAATCTTCTGTAATCACGTCTTATGAGTCAGTGTTAAAACAGGATAATGGAAAAAAAAAGGAGAAACTAGGCAGATGGTGATTGACCAACCAAGGCAAAAATTGAACCAGTAAGGTAAAAAAAATATAAAAAGTATAAATTATTGCAGAATTATGGATCTAGCAGTTTATGAAGGACGTAGCACAGGAGGCTAAAGAAAGCAAAATAAAAGGGTGAGAATGATGGAAACTACTGCACATTAGCTGGTTGAACATTCTAAAGAATACATGAATGAACTCAAAAAACAAAAAGCAGGAAAAGGTCTTTCTGGTGCACAGAACATAACAAAGCAGTTTTAAGAAAAATACTTGTAAATATAAGAAAGACCAATACAGTATAAAAATGACTGATCACAGGGCACTTTAATCTAGTGTCAATTTAAATTAAGGAATAGCACAACAGGACCTGTGTTCTTAGATGTAATAATCAGACAATATGTAATAAAATGGATTTTATCTCTGAATACAGCTAATGTCCTTTCTAAAATAATGTTCTATCTAGAATGTAGAATATATCATGAAAAGTGATTGAGCTCAGACTAAATGCTTAAACTGTCATATTTCACTACTAGTTATAATTGCTTGAATTCACGCAGAAGTATTGGCCAGTATTTTTCAAATATCACTGCACATAGCACTGTTTTGATATCATTTCTCCAGTAAATTTGTCTGCTTTTTTGTACTTGGGCAGACTACTCTTTTCCTGGCAGAAGTGTTTTCAAAAAGCAATAACAGAAGGAGTCCTTTGGCACTGGAAACATTCAGTGCTGGACTGTGAGACCATGAAGAGAATGAGTTTTGACAGCAGAACTTGAAGAATAGCTGTGGTCTTGACAAGAAAAGAGGAAGGAAAAGGAAGAGAGGATGAACAACCAGGAAAGGGACGACAAGATAAAATTACTTACCCTAACTTTCCAAAAGCAGTGATGCCTTAACAGCCAGACAGCCTACTTCAGCAATGACCAAGGAGAAGACTTGACATAATCTCTTAGTTATACAATAAGAGTATCTTGCTGTGTTAATCTTCTTCATATCCAGTGATATTGGTTGCTGATGTTCACATGCTCTGTCATCCACCATTCAGAAAACCTCATTTTATTCTATGTCATTCTCTGCACATCGCTTAAGTGTCCGATGTGTATAGAGTATCCATCATCTTTCTCACACGAAGCCCCATTAAACTACTGTGAATAAACAGCAAGTCTCCTTCCTCAAGGCGAATGATTAAAAAAAACCCCAACAAACAGAAATCTGAATACATAGAAACTTGGGGTAGGAATCTTTTTCTCAGACTTTTTTTCTGAGAAAGCCAAGGAGGCGTCACCCTTTTGGGAAACCAGTCAAGGTCTCTTGTCTACTGATCTCGCAGAAATTTGATGCAACAAATTCACAGCCTATATGTGAGTGTGCCCTGTGATCCAAGAGGTGTGGGTCATCTAAATTCTTCAGTCCTCAGTGCTGTTGTGTGGTCCACAGTAGTGGTACCTACTGCTAAGACAAGATGAACTTGCAAAATTTTACTTGAATTGCACAACAGCGCATAGTCATGTTGCAAGGTCAGAGGACTATCATAGCTATGAACATACAACTCAAGAGACCAGAAAAAGAAGGTTTGTATTCTTGTATTTTTCTTATCCTGAAATATAGCTTATGTAGCTTTGAAAGTCTTATGAATTAATCTTTTTGGTGCATATACACAGCTTAAATACATTTCATTTATTTTTTTCGAGTCAGGAAAGGAGGAGAGAGACATGGGGTTGCTGAGAAATGTATGTTTGCTGCTTGTAGAATTCTTAGCCAAAAGAGTCTCAACATGTTTATAGAACAGAGAAGTACCCCAAAACTTGGTTTTCTGGCTATCTATACTGAGGAACACCACTTTGCTTCCAGACTAGTGGAAACCTGGAGAAGAAGTAATTATAATTTTTTAACTTTTTTAAATGTTAACTTCCTAAAAGGGAAGATTAAATTCTTTTTTAAGTTCAAATTGCTTTGCTAATTCCTTTAAAAATGTATTCATGCATGTGCATATCATGGTAAAGAATGAGAGCTTTTTTTCCTGTGTATGATTTTTGCACTTTTTAGCATTTTCTACTGACATTCATGAAGGTCAAAAGGTCTGTATTTCATTTTCATTTTAAAGTGCTTCTCCTCCCTTTCTTCAGCCTGAATTAAGATCAGTCTACTGTGTTCGATGACAGACCCTTGCAGAAATTCCACAAGCAACAAATAAATGGATTTGTCATAATGTTTTTATCCCCTGTTAGCTCCATGTTTGCAATTGAAACCAAACTTATTGATATAGATTTCCATTCACAGGATTCTAGTATTTAAAACTGATGAGTCTCTTCAGTGCCACGATGAAGAGTGCATGTTCATAGCAAGGAAAGTTCTTGCACCCCAATAAATATCTAGTATTATATAAAATCAGATCTTATACTCTCTCAAATACACCATAACGAAGACCTTGTTTATGAGCTACTGGACTGGGCCACAGCTACTTAGGAGCGTGTCCAGAGAAGAGCAACAAAGCTGGTGAGGGGGCTGGAGAACAAGTCTTACGAGGAGCGGCTGAGAGAGCTGGGGTTGTTTAGCCTGGAGAACAGGAGGCTGAGGGGAGACCTTATTGCTCTCTCCAACTGACTGAAAGGAGGCTGTGGAGAGGAGGGTGCTGGCATCTTCTCCCAAGTGACAGGGGACAGGACAAGAGGGAATGGCCTGAAGCTCCACCAGGGGAGGTCATTGGGCACTGGCAGAGGCTGCCCAGGGAGGTGGTTGAGTCACCTTCCCTGGAGATGTTTCAGGGACCGGTGGACGAGGTGCTGAGGGGCATGGTTTAGGGATTGTTAGGAATGGTTGGACTCAATGACCCAGTAGGTCCCTCTAACCTAGTGATTCTATGATTCTATGATTCTGTGACCTACATATGACCTAGATACATATACATGAGTTAAAATGCATTAGTCTGAGAATCAAATGTGTCTTTAATTTTTTTCTACTTCAACTATTTGCAGATAGAGAGGCATTTCAACTACATTCTGAAGCCTGTAGTAGCAACTCTTGCCTGGGTTATAATCACAACACATGCCTCCAAATAAACCTACATTAGCACTACTCAATGTGGTAATTAAGATAGAAAAAGGCAGCATTAAGCTGCATGGCCTATCAGATTCCCTGGGGAGAAAAAAAAGGACTAACATGACTTGAAATGTTTCTAAGGGCTTTAGTTAGCCTCCAATTAGCTGCAAAGTTCCTCCATTAAAATGCATAACAAATACCAGCCTACATGTCCCTGAACCCTTCATTATTTACGTCCTAATTTCAGATGGTTCTTTTATTATAGCATATATCCCAAAAGCTACCATTGACTTTTAATTACACTATACAATCATTGCTGTCAGGTGATAAGTTGGAAGGACAGAGGACTCCAGGGCACATTTGAGTGAACCAGGAGAGCTCAGCTCTTAACCAAAAGCAAACAGCAGAACAAAGGCAAACATTCTAGGAACAATCTACAACAAAAGAAGGCCAAACGGTCGTTTCTCCTTAACCTGGCATTTTACCATGAAATCCAAAGAGTTTACTCAGGCAGCCAGACAGAATTATAGGGACTGGGGATGAGAAGAGGAACAGAATGTGAATCGTATTTGACCACTTGGACTCCTTCAAATTCAAGGACGCACACATTTCTTTTTTCCCTGCTACTGTTACTGATCTCTTATTAGAAAGGTCATATTGGGAGTTGTTTGCTGAAGATTTCCATGCTGTGCCAATATAATTAATATGTTGAGGTAGGTGGAGAAGCACATTAGGCAGTTTTTGGCTTCTGTTTTTGCATTCGTTTTAATGCTTTTCCGTGTCTGCTGGACATTATCCACTCTAATTCTGTCTATGTGAGAAACCCGACTCTGAACGTTGGCTGCAGTGGTTGATTAGATTTTGAAACAAAGAGGTGTTCATCTGTCCTTGGGACTACTGGGTGGTGATGATACTTGATTCCGAATAAGGAGGAAATAAAGCAACCACTAGTGAAAAAAATCACTGTCAGAAGAACACAGAGAAAGCAAGGAGCAGATTGTGTCACCCTTTTAGAACTCAGAGGCCTGCCTCAGCTGTCTGCTGACGTTAACAAAACCACAGCTTGACAAAGACTTACATGAGCATTATAACAACACAAGCAGTATTACACTGAGTATCACTTTTATTTATTTATTTATTGCCTACATTTATGGAAAAATAAGCCAGTTAGGCTGAAAAGAGTTTGTTTAGCTTATTCTGAGCTTGTTCCCTTGTATGGGGACAACATGACAGAACAGCTGATGTACAATAAAACACTGCATATCCAACTAAAAGTCTACTGTTCAAAAATTTATTCTTCTGCCTGCTGTGCTCTTTTTCCTTTTCACAATTTTCTTTCCTGTGACACTATGGAGTGCTTAATAGTCAACTGAAACATATGATATGCAACAATCCTCTCTTTTCTTTCCTGCCTTTCAGTGCAACTATGATGTCTCCACTGCATGATCAACTCACATAGGAATCATATAGGGATTGTACTGAAGACAGAGACCTTTCATTTTGTTGCAGTCATATTTTGAGGATTTACGTGGAGTGAGCTTTTCTATCATAAGCAAATATCTTCTCAAAACCGAGTAATTCTTCCTTAAAGGAAAAAAGCATGTAAACACACAAACCCACTCATTTTCTTTCCTTACACGTTTACAAAATATTTTCTAACAAAAAATAACATTGCTAACTGCTATGACTTGTCTTTCTTCACTTTAAGGCAATTACGGTTGTGAAGTTAAGAATCAAGACCAGCGCAGATTTCAAAAGGCTTTTACCTCCCAGTTTGCTTAATAACTACCTGGGAAATTTAGTTGTGTTGGGATGTAGTTCTGAAGGACAGACGTATTTTAAAAAATTCCACAGCAAATACTAATATTTCCAAGGTAATAGAAGCCTGGAAATGTAATAGGCAACAATCATTACAGTGGTAGGTCAAAGGACACTGAAATCCCAATTCAGTACTCCTACAATCAAGTGCAGCTATATTCCTGTGCTGAATTTGGCTATGAAGCATATAATAAAAATAGAATAAGGGTCAGAATAAGCTATAAAATAACGACATGAGATCATTCAAAGCAGCCACTTGGAAGTCCTAGTTTGAATTGTCTAACCAGCTGAAATCAGTATCATTTAGTGCATTTTTTTGAATACTTAGAGATACTGAAATTTCAGCTGGAGGCTTAAAAATGAGATGCTAAGTTAGGGTGAAGGAAGTTACTGATGGAGTGAAGAGATGAATAAATACCACTATAATACTATGCATTGCTGAAATAGAATTACTTGTGTTTGTTAAGGTTAATATTCTCCTTTCTAGATAAGCTGGAATGAGTTGAACATTAAGCCTAAGGTAAAAGTCAGTCACTGAATAATATTGCTTTTCTGATGCTGGAAACTCAGTGTGAAATGTTTTTTAATCATGTCATTAACCTACAGCATACAGGTACAAATCAACAAAATGTATACAGCAGTGCCTTCTGTTTACCAGTGAGGAATAATCCCAATTAACAACATATTGATTTTGAGTAATATATTAATAGAGAGGGAAGCATTTTTATTTTTTTTTATAAAACTACTTAAAAGAATATATTTCAGTCAAGTTTTGGAAGGCAGGCACTAGTCAGATATATGAAGAGAGTGACTTGCTTAAAACACTGCAGAACCAGTGTTTTCACGTATGAACTAGCTATGACTATGTAGCCTGGTATAGTTTTGCTTGCACTGGCCCCAAAAGCCACAGTGCTATCTGCTAATAATTTTGGTGATTAAATTAATCTGAAGCTAGAGGTGAAAACACTAATGTTTTAAATAGTTCAGAGCAGAAACAACCGACAGAGAAGTTGGATGGGGTGTTAGCCTGCCTTGGCTTGACAGGGCAGACTGCATTGACAGAACCATGGACCAGTCTTCAAAACTTTAATGTTAAACCTCATAAACCCATCTAACCATGCATTCATATAGGAACAGTATAAGTGATTGATGAATCTGAATGAAAAATGGGCATGCATCTTCATCTAACAGATTGCATCTTCCCCCTTTGAAGTTCTCCTCTACAAGCCTGATTTGACATTTCTCCCTTCCATGGGGAGAAAAATGTAAGCTGAAGCATTAACTTTCAGCTCTGGATTCAGTCTAGCAGGAATATTGTACCATATTGTTCTTTCCTTTTTTACTTCTTTATTTTTTCTCAGGAAACAGGAGAATAACTGAAGTCTGGACTTCTTAACTAAGCTTCTTCATTTAGGTCTGTCCTGTATCTCATGATTGATATTAGCTTTCTTTGAATTGATCATCAGCAGGGGGGAGACTTTCAGAGATCCTAACTCATATTCCTAGAATTCACCAAATGTTTCACCCAAGCATAGGATCCCTGATGAAAAAAAGGTGTAAGGAGCTACGAGGCGTTGTTTCATATGTGTCCTTTTTGTTATTCTTCTAAGTCTTATTTCTCAGTGGTCTTTTCCAAAGAGTATTCGGTGTTAGAGACCCTGCGATATTCCTAGGTTATTCATTCCATCGCTGTCTCATTATTCTTAAGATTAGAAAGATTTTTTTCCTCAAAGATATTTTGTTTTGGCTTTTTTCCTGTGACATGTTACAAAACCTCACAGGATTACTCTGAGGAACCATAGTTACAACAGACCTGGACAACATGTAGCTCCTTTCCTTTTTTGTAAATCATATAAACCTTTCATTTTTTTCTCTTTTAGCCTATAAAATCCTGATTCTTCTCCATGTCTCTCACAGGCAAAGTGTGCTAGACTCTTGTTCATGTCCCTGCCATCTCTGAATTTTTCTTTGTAGTTCTCAATATTTTCAAACCAGAATGTCCAAACTCCACTCAGTGGGCCCCCTGAACTCCTTATCACCTCTGAGCTGACTGAGAGGATTGTGTCAAAACTGCAGCATGCAAAACACCTGCTAACTATCCAAGTAAAACATACACTTATTTTAGCAAGGTGGTGTTACTGTTGATGCTGGTTTGGTTTGTATTCCACCATAGCTCATCTTGTTTATCTATCTTGTTGCTACTCATTTTGTGTTTATACAGATAGTTATTCCTGCCTAAAAAGAAAAAAAAAAGACTTTTTACTTATTGTGTATCATTCTACCGTTTGAGATATAAATCTGCTGATAAGATTTTGAATTCTGAACTTGTTCTCCAACACAGAGTCTGTTTTAATCTGTAAGACTATTAGTGAAGATACTGAAGAACTTTAAAATCATAAGTATCCCTGACTTAATCCTGTTCAGTGCTTTCTTCCATTTTGACAATGAAGCATTGATAGATACAATTTTTAGTACAATTTAGCCACATCCAACAATACTTCTACCAAAATAATATTTCCTTAGATTTATTTTTGGAATGGATGGTGACTGCGAAAGATCATAATGTATAATGCCTCCTGTTTTCATCCTTACACTTTCTATGCAGAATTTAAAGGAAAATATTGGTTTAGCTTTGCTCAGTTCCTTATTATCTTACAAATAGTGAGCTGAATTATTCGTTCCAGATTCTTGTGAGGAACTGAAAATATCTTGACTGGTTGTCGACTGCCTGACTTTTCTTTTTCCCCTAGCCTCTTACCCTCTTCAAAGAGTAACATGATGTTTGCCTTCTAGCATTTCATGAGTCTTCAAATAAAAATTTCTGAGATTTCATCAGTTGAACAGCAGCGCTTAATGAAATTAAAAATACTGAGGCATTGGACACTGTAAAAAACCCCAGGAAATGGACAAAGAAGCTCATAAAAAGAGCTATAGTAGTACCCTCTTAAAGAAGCACATTGTGGTAGATGTAGAGTTCTAAGACCTTTTTTTAAAAAAGTTCGACTGTTAGAACATTCAAGAATGAACTAGAGTGCTTCATAAAGTAATTCAAAATGCCAATGTAAAGAACATTTTGCTAACTTGTAGGTCTTTTCCTTCTTGGTGTGAGGGAATATAGATGAGAATCAGAGGAGGAAAACAATGTCTTTCTTCTTTAAAAAGATGTTTATAATCACATTTTTTAATAAACACATTCTATATTTTAACTGTGTACAGTATATAATCTATATGTTTTCTTCATCTGCAGGAGCTTGTTGAAAAAGGAAATTAATACTATTAGTTTGGGAATATATTTATATCCCTCTATTACATATAGTTCTTTATTACTGCTCTTCTTTCTGAATTAAACAAACAAATCTGGAAGAGAGTGAATATATAATGGTCCTTCAATACTATTTTGTGTTTAGTGATTAGTCGGTTTTGCCTACATAGCAGGAACAACTTTAGTGGTTGCTGGACTTTCAAGGCGTAGATTATTGTTGCTGTTGAATACTGGACTCCTTTCACGTATCTCAAGTCTGGCAGGCAACAATAGACTTCATCATTTCCTTTCATGAGATATACTTTTAAACTGAAAGAGGACAATTGTTAATGCAAATGCCAGTCAACGGGTGCTGACCTCATGAGAGTGGTATGATTCATAAGTCACACATTTTTTCCATTCCGCATCAGCTTTGTGCACCACACATAAGGAACAGGTTCATTTTGTTGGAAAGAAATTTAAAAGTTTTCTCCATAAGGCAATCATATTACCACACTTTTTTGCAGCTGTATTTTCTCTGCCTTGTTTGCCCTGCTCACATCTATTACAGCTGATCATACTGGGGAAGAAGAGAGAGAAGGAAGGGAATAAAAGAGGAGAGAGCAGGAAAAAAAAAGTCTATGAAATTTTTACTTTCTTTCATCAAACCCTGTATATTGCAGATTAAGAAATATTTTACTGAATGAATTTTGGTGTGCTTTGATGCATCTATAATCCCAGCATACTTATCTGAATAGATATTATGGACTGAAAACTGATTATTTTCTGCTTATGTGAACTACAAGGAGAAGAATAATTCCAAAACCTTAAAGGCAATAGACTGAAGAAAAACAAATAGCAGAAAGTAATCACAGAAGGGGCAAAAGGAGATCAGCTATTCTGCTAAGGAGGAAGCAGCCTTCAATTAAATATCTATTCATTGGTAATGAATGCCAAATAAAATTAAATAAGCATTTAACAGAATATTAATCACATACTTAAGGGCTAATTGCAGTATATTAACAATTAATGGCCCTTTAAGAAACTAAATATACTATGGCACCTAATAAGTGTTAATTGAAAGCTATTTCAGGAATTTTATTTTCCTTTTCTTAATTGGACAGTGACACAATATACTGTTACTGAGCCCTTCTGTCCTTATCCTTTGAAGTAGTGCAGTTGCTGCTGTGCTGCAGAATGCAGCAGCAAATTCCATCTACTTGTCTTCCAGGAAAAAAATCAAGTACTGTTTTCATACATAAGGCCTGCCATATTCCTTACTGACAGCACATGTGCTTCTTGTCCGGTAACCTTTAGTCATGATGGTTTGAGAGCTACTCTATGTGTAAACCTGTCTTCTAGCAATTATTCACCAGAGCTACATCGTCACCCTAGAAGTATAAGAAGAAAGAAGAAGAAAGCTTTAAGTATAAGAAGAAAGAAAGAGAGGTATAAAAATGATCAGAAGGGTGGAACACCTCTCCTGTGAAGAAAGGCTGAGAGACTTGAGATTGTTTAGCCTGGAAAAGAGAAGGCTCCATGGAGACCTTATTAGAGTCTTTCAGTACTTAAAGAGAGCCTACAGGAATGATAGAGACAAACTTTTTAGCAGGTCTGTTGCCATAGGACAAAGGGTAATGGTTTCAAACTAAAAAAAGGTAGTTTTCAGACCATAAATAAGGAAGACATTTTTTACAATGAGAGTGGTGAAACACTGGAACAGGTTGCCCAGAGAGGCAGAACAAGTTCCATCCCTGGAAACTTTCAAGGTCAGGTTGGGCAGGGCTCTGAGCAACCTGGTCTAGTTGAAGATGTCCCTGTTTATTGCAGGGGGATTGAACCAATGACCTTTAAAAGTCCCTTCCAATCTAAAATATTCTATGATTCTAGGAATGATGAAACATTCCTGTGCAGAGTTTTGAAACTGTCAGAAGACTACATAAACCTAATTTCAAACACAGGTTTGTGCTTTAGTTTTTGAGACTCCTTGCCGCAACACAAAAATATCTATATTATGTTAGAACATACTTGGAATAATCTGTAACCTGAATTCTCTATCAGCAGTTCTAAAAAAGGAGCAGAAAATTAAAAAAAAAAAAGTTTCACTCAAAGCAGGAGAAAGAATGGAGGACAGAGTGCACTGGGAACAAAATAGTTGTCTAGTAAAACTAAAGAGCATAGGGCAAATCTTCAGTTTTCTCTAAGAAGGTAATGTGAACACCCAGTCAGAAATTTTCCTCTGCCAACATATAAAATTTTGTTTGAAATTTTGGGAAGTTTCTTTCCTCTCAGACCAGGCTGTCACTTGCACAGTCTCTCATGTGACTCAACACCACGGGTGTGTGTTATACCCAGGGTAACAGAGGCTGTGGACTAGCACTGCCATCAAATGAAGCTGTCTCATTTTTCCACTTGGTCCCTTGTTCTCATCCCTTCATTGTTCTTTCTGTTGCACCAGCAAAATTGTTCATGCAATTAGAGAGCTGAACAGCTTGGAGGCCTGATCCAGGTGTAATGGCATCAGAGGACAATTAGTTCTAACTCAAGTCATTTCCATAATGAAATTACAAAAATCCCAAAGGTTCTTTGTCTAACGTGATGTGACTAGATTTTTCCAATGATAGACTGAAGCTCAGACTTCAGGTTAGACATCCTGTGCTCCCAATTTATTGCAAAAAGATAGTATAAGACCAGCTGTATGTGAATACCTTCTTACTCTCCATGATTCTTGTAGCAAAGGAACACAGCATTTAATGTTCAAAGAAAAGATATACTTTGTGTTGAACATAAGGTACTTCCCAGGTGGAAGACACCAAAAAAACCCAATGTGTATGAATTCTAAGAAGATGCATGTTTTGGGGGGACTTATCATTGCAGTTTCAAAAGTTTACTGAGGCTACTCACCAACTTCTAACAATAGTATTGCAATACCATAGTTTAGTAGTTTGCTAGGTAGAGTAATTTACACATCTTTTTAGAGTAGTTGTGCTATATAGGGAAAAAGGACTTTACTCATGTGAGAAATTTTCTTGTGTTTTTGTTATGAAGACTGCCTCATTTCTTACTTCAGTAAAGAGGTAAAAAAAAAAATGAATAATCCACCTTGATGCCTGTCTCTTCATGTGTGAGTTTGAAAGAATGACAGAAGTGGTAATATTCTGAAGTGGAAATACATTATCAGAACATTTATATATATTTATATATTATTTTTACCAAATATAGGTTCCATCTTAGATTAGGTACTTAGATGGCGTGAATAGGTGCAATTACAGGAATGTTGGGATAGCTTTATTATTTTGCAAAAAATAAATATATGCCCTTTTATTCTACATTGCTTATAATTATAGGAAACATAATTACCCAAATCAATGTACCAAATATTTTTACTCAATTATGTTATTCCGTATAATGTTTTGCTTCTACAATATTTAAGTGCTTTGTTGAATTCACAGAATCACAGAATCACAGAATCACACAAGGTTGGAAAGGACCCATTGGATCATCGAGTCCAACCGTTCCTAACACTCCCTAAACCATGTCCCTAAGTACTTCATCCACCCGTTCCTTAAACACCTCCAGGGAAGGCGACTCAACCACCTCCCTGGGCAGCCTGTTCCAGTACCCAATGACTCTTACTGTGAAGAATTTTTTTCTGATATCCAACCTGAACCTCCCCTGACGGAGCTTCAGGCCATTCCCCCTTGTCCTGTCCCCTGTCACTTGGGAGAAGAGGCCAGCTCCCTCCTCTCCACAACCTCCTTTCAGGTAGTTGTAGTGAGTAATAAGGTCTCCCCTCAGCCTCCTCTTCTCAAGGCTAAACAACCCCAGCTCTCTCAGCCGCTCCTCATAAGACTTGTTCTCCAGCCCCCTCACCAGCTTTGTTGCTAATTAATAAATTATTTCCACAGTGAAAGACACTGGAGGGTGTAAATCTGCTTAGTGTTTCTCGAGGCATTATTTTGATGTCTAACTGCAGGATGCAAATGTAGGTGTAAAACAGAAAGAGCATCTGCCAAACCTAAAATCTCTTTAAAAATTGTTCCTAAACTGGTGCTTAAAATTGTAGGCCAAAAAAAAGCGCTTATGCACAAAGTAGTACACTATAATTTATACTTGTTAGCATATATTATTTCTATTTTTATTAGTTTATTTATGCAGCATTATTTATCTATACTAGTATATCATACATCCTCTGAGAACAAAGGATGCTGCAGGAAGCAACAACCTGGGAAATATAAAAAAGATACCAAATTAGTGTATGCTGTGATCCACTTAATCTCTGTCCTCAGTCATTAAACGTTGAACAGCAGAAAGTATCACTGCTCATCCAGGTTTTTTTTGACTGACCATTGTAGCTTATTAATTTTTTTTTGTTTGTTTTAATTTTTCCTTATCACATACTCAGAAGAATATTAACATCATGCTTTTCTTATGGGTAATTCTGCATGTTAATGTCAAAACTGAAAGCCGCATTCAAACTGTGGCTAGTCTACAAAATATCAAGAATACTCATTAACATATTATCTATTATCAGCTTCTTGACGGGACTTTATCTGTCTTTACCTGATTGTCCCTACCTTTTTAAATCCAGTTCCTACTATAAAGCAGATTTTTGCAAGTGGGAAATGAGACCAAAATAACATGATTTAGGCTGATTTCTGCTCCAGGAAGCCCAGAGGAGACTGAAATACTTGAGAAGTATGTGAGATAAAACAGCAGTGATGGGGAAGACTCAGGGTAGTCTTTCTCTGAATTTGCTAAGGAAATGGTCACAGCAAATCAAAATTGACTTCTCCAGATGCTCTCTACTTCCCTCTTCCTGTACCTACTACTGAAGGATAAAAAAAAAAATAAAAAAAAAAAATAAAAAAAAATTAAAAGAGTCACTTCCCAGAGGAACCCAGGAACTTACTGTGAGAATTTGTATCTCTGTGCCAAAAGAGACAAATCCAACCTTAGAACTCAACTACAGACTGCTAGGTTCATTTCAATTAAGTACCTTTTTTTCTATCAACCTCTTCTTCATTCCTCCACATATACAAAACAAATGATATATATAGAGATATATTATTATGTAAGTTTAACAAAAGATCCAAGAATATTTTAGCAAAGTTTTTGTTATACTGTTACTATTTCTATTATAGGTGCAAAACGTATTTCTGTCCAAAAGTCCTGCCAAAGATGTTTAACTGCAAAAGAGTAACAGATCTATAGGAGAGATCCCACAACAGGGCCAAGCAGGGTAGCAAATTCATCTATCAAAAATGTCCTCAAGATCAATGTCAGCTTTATTCTACCAATCATTTTGTGTGACCCCAAACAGTCTGTCCCATTGCTGAAGTTCTTTGCCACCAATTTTTAAAACTTTGAACTAGGAATAGAACTGCTTTGCCTTTTTTTCTTTTTGAAAGTGAGTCCACTTTTTTTTTATGTTTTAATTTTCGTTTAGCTTAAAGCTTTTGCTGTTTACCATATGAACTTGTAACAACTGACAGGTCTTGGGTATTCCAGGAACTGTAATTTCCAGACTAAATTGCATTAAAACTCTCTCTGACAATGGTGTGAAAGTAGGTTTAAGGACATAAGGCACCCAAATGCAATGATTTCCAGGGCATGCTCTTAATGACTATTTATTCTGCCAACCTAAGTAAAAAAATAAGCTATTTTCCAACACATAAATGCAGGAGCATTAAGTTCACCTTATGTTCTAAACTGAGATTTCTGTATTGCCTTACCAAAAATTCCAGCAGAGCCCTCTGGTATTCAGAGATTACTAGTCTGGCTGTGGGCAGCTGAGCCTCACAAACACACTAAGCATTTTGTGTTGGCATAGACTGCATATGATCAGATAGGAACTCCACCACCTATTGCAAGCCAAGCTTTAGCCAGTCAAGCTTCAGTAGTACTCCACCATGAGAGAGCAGATGGAGAATGATTGCTCTGAGCCTTCATTAACATTGCTTATGCCCAAAGAAAGCTTTAGCTTGGCATGACTAGTACAATTGCACCTGATCTGCCTACAATTTTCCAAATGAGATCTTGGTATTATCCTCTAATATGTAATTTTCCCAAGTTTGGTTTTTGAGAACTAGAGTGGAGCTGAATTATTCTGGCTGAAGTTTTGCAAAGAAAATGCAATGTGAAGTTTTCTTCACCTATCTATACCATTTCAAACAAAGTAATTGAAATATGACTCAGTCATGAACAGAAAACGAAGACTTACTTACAATGTTTTTCTGGTACTTCCACAGTAGTGTATCCTAAAGCAGTACCACTTAGAATAACAAAAAGGATCAGATAGACCAGACTGTACATTCTTACACTGATTTTTCTTGCCCTACCTGTAGAATGATCTCAGGAGATGTCTTATACTATTGAGAAACAAACACATAGTAGTAGATGTTAGAAAACTGATGATGCTAAACCATGATCATCTATTTCACATGCCTCTTTTACACTCAGCTGCAATATATCACAGGTTGGTGTACTAAAGAAACAAATCTCCAAGGACATTGTATTCCTCAAGGAAACTATAGAGTACTTTTAAACCTTTTGCCTACAATTTCAAATAAGCAATGTTCAGATAATGATAAAGGAAATTTCTCTTCTTATGGGACTTCTGCTGTTGGTAGTAAATTGTGTGTACAGAATTGAAGGTGGATTAAGTAATGTTATTTTAAGTGTCCTTAAAAGTAAACCCTAAAATTGTACCACCTTCATTAAAAACAACTAGGCTTACCAAGCTTAATGTTACCACAAAGTAAATCAGGGAGTTTAATACTGATTCATCATTATCATCTTCCATTTAAAAAACATAAAGGGCATCCAGAAGGCATAATGTCATTTTAAGGTCAAACCACTGACAGGACAGAGAACATGGGTTTTGAACTCCTAGACTTTGTTTATACAAAGATATCTATATATATAGGGCTCTTATAATTGTGATTGACCGCTGCTTATTTACTCAGCACTGACTATCCTTGACCTTGCACAAAACACAGACACCAAAACAATCCATTCCCTACAGGGATTGCAATCTGGAAGGCAACTGTGAGTGTTAAGATACTCTAGGAAACCCAGAGGATACGTTCCCTGTAAATGATGGGATTTTCTTTCAGTTGTTGATTTTGGTTTCTGTCTTGTTTCTTGCATGGAGATGGGAAACAGCAAAGATCTGCAGAGTTCTCTGAAAGCAGGTGGCAGAAAATATCAGATGTTCCTGCGCTTTGTCATGACTGCAGGAGGTGACATTTTCCAGTGGTGTTAACATCTAATTCCTGCACCTTGAGAAAAATTAATAAAATGCCTGTTTTACTTGTAAGATGAAGATTTCCTACAATTTCAGCAGCAATATCAATTTAACTTCCTGGAAAAAGAAACTAAGAATTTACAAAATTCTTAGACAAATATTGACAGTTTCAGGCCAACTCATACCTAGCATCCTGCCACCTATGAGTTTTATCTGACAGAAGGGGAGAGAGAAAAAGAAAGAAAGACTGAGACAGAGAAAGAGAAACAACCAAGACCACACTTTAGTATTGGGAAATTGTATGAGCTTCAGCAATGATGGCAAATAATTTTTCTCATTTCAGTTATTTCTTGCCTGAAAAATAATGTGTACATCACCTTTTATATTTTTTGTGGCTGACAATTGTCAAAGATGTCATTGCCTGCTAAGTTCTCTAGTCTCTAACTAAAACAGAAAAAGAAGTGACCTGTCTGTGTGTTCAGGTAGGAACAGTGTTGACATTTCAAGTATCAGTTTTTTTTATAATAGATCAGTAATATTTCCATAGCCAAATCATGCGTTCCCTAACTACAGCTTGCAAACATAAGTGAAGTAATGAACTAAACTGGCAAATTACCTGATTGCACATCTTGTAGGACTAAATACAGCTTTCTCCTTAAATCTTAACAGAATGTATTATCCAGTCCTGTTTTACTCTAACTAGATCACATTAATTTGAAAATTACATCGAAATCAAAGAGATTACTGTAATCCACTAAAACAGATTATTGTGTACTTTATGTAGTAAATTGAATTTTGGATAAGTCTATATACAACTACTAAGTTTTATCACAAATCAGTCTTTTTGGCCATGATACATTCTCTCTGTTTTCTCTGTTTCCTGTAGAAAAGATGCTTTCTTTTTTTCCCTGTTCTTTTACTCTAAGCTATTTTTGGAAATTCCCTTTAGTAAATGTAATTTCTAAGGAAATGTTTGTGTGAAAACTGATGTTAAAGTAGAACTTTGACTGCTAGATTTCTGTTAAAATGAGAATTTTCCCTAGAGGTGGCAGAGTCAACTATAAGTTTGTGGCAATGTAAATTACACCCATGCACACTTGCAAGAGCACTTCCACTCTAAACGAATCTATTGTGAAGCTTCATTAGCAATCAGGTGCTAGTCAAACAAACCCACACAAAAGCACGAACATTCTCAAAAGAATTCTTCCTTCTTCCCTTCTTGTTTATTCTGAGGGGAAGGTAGAAAATGTGGTCAAAGAGTAAATCTGACAGATACAAATGTGACTTTAGGTCAACGAAATCTGATCTCTAGAAGCTCAAGGCATTATTCAACTACTGATTCTTCAATCTAACCTGACATGCTCTAAATGAACACCTTCTCTCTTGACTCAGCATCCAGACTCTCCAGAATTCATCAGGAAGTTTCAATTATATTTTTTTAGAATTTTGTGTTTGTGCATGCATGCAAATGTTTATGTCTGAGACAAATGTAACATTAGTTTAAACAGGAAAGGGAAGTAGTGCAGCCCTTGTGCCATAGAGCCTAGGAATCTTTTAAGATCCCTTGTCATTGTAGTTAAAATTTCAGTAAAGACAGGCCTGTGAATGATATAATTCATCTTCTATGAAATTTTGGTGATAGATTCTTTGAGGTAAGAAATTGAATGTCTTTCTCTTGTTCTAGATGTAAGCAAGAAGAGCAAAAATACACACATACAGATACATATTTATGAAATTGATTTAACTGCTCTGAACTACAGAAAAAATTGAGCCTGAAGGTTAGTTGTTTCTTTGGTCAGCTGAAGTTAACAGGAAGGACCAGATGCTACATGTCACTGGTAAATTAAGGCTTTTTTATGCCACCTAGAGGGGCAGTGGTATTTTACCCAAATACTTTTGCTCATTCTTTTTGATGAAAATTATGACATGAAGATAGGAATTAAACATACCTTCTGGTAAACTTGCTTAGAGCCTGAGTCATTTCAAAAGTGATAAAGTGCATAGTACTTCTTAGAGAAAATGAAAAATCTAAGTGGGCAACAAGATGAAAGCCACTGAAAGACATCAGTTCACCTCAATAACAACAAATCATCTGTACTCTGCTAACATTATGATGATATTTATGATTTTATCTTTGTTTTCCTAGCATTTAGCACTGAATACTAAAAAGTGCCAGAAAATACATAAGCTTTGACTTTTATCCCTGTTGCCATTTTTCCACCAATTTTTGAGATTTGTTACTTGAGCTGTCTGAGGACAGTTCTTTGGGAATGACACTGCCAGTCTGCAGACCAGAAAAAAGTAAAGACCCGATTTTGTTTTGGCCTAATGTAATTTTGGAGAAAAAATCAGAGATGGCAGTCAGTTAAATACAACTTTTAATCTGGAAAGGAGAGAGATGAATTTGTCTATGTTTTCTTTCACCAGTGACACTCTGTGTGCTGTGGAAGTAAAGCAGACTGGGGCATAAATATACAGTGCACTAGCATTACACAGCAGATATCCAAATGTATATGCTTATCCCATTGTAGGGATTAATTGACTTACTTTCACTGATATATAGCCAAAACAGAGGTTATAACACCTATAAAAGTGCATTATTTAGGGTATAATTGATATTAACATGGCCTGAACATAAGTGTAGTAAGATATCATAACTAGAAAACATACATATTCTTTTTGTGACACTGTGAATGCCATTTTGCATACATATGCAAGCATCGTGACCACCAATGGGGAAAATGATTAGTGTAATTGAACATAGGAGGCGTACAAGTAACAAGAAGTTGCCAATAGAAGATGCAAGTGTGCAGCACTGCAAATAGGCAAACATCCTGCTGAATGCACAAGAAGGATGACTGGGAAGACAAATGAAAAGGAGATAAGTGATGTCAAAACCTAGCAATATCAATAGCTAACTGCACAAAAACATCAGGTCTAAGTTAGAAAACTTAATGAGCAAGGACCACCAAGGACCACAGCCATTAGTGTTGACTAAATTATAACAGATCTCTATATTCACACATAATTTAGAACATGTCTTAAGATCAACAGTATTGTATATGTACTGATAAAGATTAATAACATGTAAGAATTAACTATTTGCAAGTAGTGTGTTGTTGATGAATGAATTAGTAGAGTTTAAAGTTTAAAACTGGTCAGTTTTGTCTGTCATCTAAAAATTCCCATCACAGTGATGTCTCAGTACCTGTGTATGTATACGTATGGTCAAGGACAACAGAGATATGAATTTGCTTTCACTCAAGTGTTTTCTGGGTGTATGCACAATGTTTCTCCTTGCCCACTGTGTGCAAATTTTGTAGAGGAACACTACAAGGAAAGTGCCAGAGAAAGTCTGAAGCAACAGTTCCTGAGAGGTAAGACTAGAGAATACATCTAGCCTGGTAGCATTCCTCTTGTGGCATTAAAAGTCATGAAGAATAGGCTGAAAAAAAATCCTACTCTTTCTTATAAGACTAAGTAATTCTACATAGAAAATAATAGTCCTGTCTATTTCTTCCATTCCCTGTTGTTTCTGACCCTTCCTTCTCTTCACAAGGAAAACCTCCTTGTCAGAATTTTGTCTGATCTTTACAGATATAAGGGAAGGAGAGTTGCAGACAGAACAGCTGGGAACTTTCCATCTTTCCATTGCAATGCGAAAAATAAGGAAAAACAAGGAGTGTACCGGGCTTAGCTTTAAGAAGATAAATGGGTAGAGACTGTTTTCCCTTCATGGCTAGAGAAGATGCATGAATTCTTATTTATATGTCTTTTGAGATGTTTTTTGATGATATATTCTATGATTTCGATTATGATGCCAACATTCTTCATAGTTACTGAAGAAAGTCCACAATAAACCATGACAAGTATAAGCAGAAATGCACAAACACAGAGAGACAAATTGAATTGTTGGTGCAATTCCACTCACTTCAGTGGGACTACACCAGGAGATGAAATTGTCCCTCAGCATTATTTAAGGTTCAAAGAGTGCATTTTAAACACAATAAATGGATAATGCCCAACTTGGGCACTTTATAACTAAGTTTTCTTGCTCTCCTGGGGGATGATCCAGAGTCAGTGAACTGTTATAACCTTTCGTTTTTCATTGCTACTAACATATATCACTATGTACCAAATGTACTCTATGTGAGAAAATCAATAAATGCAATGGTTAGATGATAAATGTTTACAATTTACTTCTTTGTTGCTACCATGTCCTAATAAAAACACTGCCTTTAAAAGAAAGTGAGGTTACACTTAGGAAAGAGAAAACTGTTCCTTCTTCTAAAGCATGAGGTAACAAATAAATTTTCTTGGTTTTAAACACTAGGATATACATGTGTTTGGAAGGAATTGAGACTGGCACAAGGAAATGATGGCTAGAGTTTAAATTCCTCATTGCCTTTTGAAAGGTATTAGGGCGAACACTGTGTGCTTAAAGCGGAGAGAAAAAGTTGTCCTAAACTTCGTTTTCCCTTTGGATGTTTGCAACAAAGCAGGTAGTAAATGTGAATGAATTCAATTGGTCATTCCATCCCTGTCAAAGAAACTTTCCTGCTTTCTCAAAAGCTAAATAACATAGCATCACTGTATTTTATGTGAAATGGCATTAGTTTCGTATTTCTTTCAAAAGGCAAGAAAATATGATACACATTTATAATGCAACAAAAAAAGTTTTCTGACTTATGTACACATTCTTTATTAATTTACACAGGCGTTTCACCACATGTAGTCAGGTGGTATGCCACGCCAGAGAGAAAGAAGTAATTCATTCTATCTCTTTCCCCAGATTATTTCTTTTAGTTTATCTATTTGCTGTTGGTCTTTTTAATACTTTGATATATGTATGGCACATTTTTTTCAGTGAAGTTTCAACAAGGGAAAAAAATGTGGGCTGATTCTGCGAAAACTAAAATTCCTGTACTTACAAGTTTTTATCCCATACTTTTTACATCACATAATATCCATCATCCCACCTAAGCACCTGTAATTATGAACCCCTTTGCAATAATTATATCTTTACCACCAGTATTTTTTCCCTGAAAAATTACTTATTTCATTGTGCAAAACCATTAATTTCTGGTTTCCCATAGTGATTTTGAAGTATAGCTTCATTCAGACATCCATTAATAGAGTAGAAGTATGCAGGACTCTCTTTTTTCAGCAATAAAGGCACACTGAAATCATCTGGTAGAGAAAACATTGATTAGGATAAGGCTATTGCTTGCCCTGCTCCAAGTAAAGAATGTTTCTGAAGGTCTTCTTTTCACAGTAATGGCTTATGAATTTTTTTCATCTTCCTATATTTTATAGAGAAATATTACCACACATTGTGTTCCCTCTGAAACTGGGAGAGCTGATTTAATTAAGTTCTATGGCAAAAAGTTGTATTTGAAAATTTGACACATTGCAGAACTGTATCACATTGCCAAAAAAAGTAATTCAATTTTTTCCCTTTGCTCAAATCTATTTTAAATGTGCCTGTCTGCAAGAGGCTGAGACACTGAAAACTATCAGCATTTTATTTTTTTATGTTGTTCATGCTAACAGAAACTCTGGTTGGTCTTTTTTCGTTGTTTTGTCATTTTGCTCCAGAATGGGACGTTTCAAGAACGATGATTCCATCTGAATATTCTAGTTCATTTGGCAAATTTTGGAGATTCACACTGTTCAAACTAAGTGGTAGAATGAAATCAAGTCTTTGAGTAGGTCAGTATGGGTCAGTGACTGTGAAAATATCAGCCAAAAATCTGAAAAATGTTATATAGGGGAAAAATATAATGAAAGTCTTAGTTCAAAATGACAAGTGTATAGGTTTTTTAATAACAGAAAAACAATAGGTAAATACACTGTATTTAAACTACAAGTACTTTGAAAAATGACAACTAAATCTGAACCTCATTATCTGTGCAAGTAAGATAAATAGAAATGTATGTAAAATCAAGTTAAATGGATTGAGAACTACTTCACAGTTAAATTACAGAAGTTATTGTAAAAGAGAAATAATCATCCACAAAGGATACTTTTCCCCCACTGATATATTAGATTAATTCTTGGCTCAGTGGAGTAAAAAGCTTTAGCAATATTTGTTAAAAAAATAATAAGTTTTCTGGATGGTGGTAAAAATGTGTGAGGTGTGAGGTGAAATGTTATGTGGAATGCTAAAGAATAATAGTACAAGCTGTTGATCTAAAATGTGGATTCCTTTGAATAACTGAAGCTCTAATGTAGCCAAATACTGGTTCAGACACCAGGAAATAAGGATGCAGGTCACACCCATGAGAAGAGTTGCGTTCTGGATTGCAGTGGCATTGAAACGGATTTAAGGGTCAAAATAGACAACAAGAGTGAAATAACTAAAAGTGTGAGCAAAATCCTGGTATGTGGAAGCAAGGAAATATCAAACAGGGGAAAAGAGACTGTTTCACTAATGACAGTCACTGAAATACAGTATTACAGAAGCACTTGTATGTAGTTAAAGCGTTTTCTCTTTAAACATCAGTCGCGAAGAGGTTTACATGATAGCCATGAAAACATATTGAACAAACAAGCCCAACTAACTTATTTTGTAGCACTAATGTGAACCTCAGAGTTATTATAATCAACCAGTCAATCAATCAATCAATGTCAATCAGTCCTGGTATATGGGGAGATATATGAGGAAGTAGATTAGACTTAATGGCCAGTACAAGAATAAAGCTGGTCTGAAATGGGGAAGATAAGAGATCAGTATAGTTAATCGTTAGGAAAAGATATCTGGACATATATTGAAAGCCTTCAGCTGATACAAATTTCAAACAAGGCTGGATATGCTTCTAAAATGTATGTTGTAGCTATACAGTTTAAAGGCTTGAAACAGTTTGAAGTTTGGTTCTGCAGCCTGGAAGTTAGGTCAATGAAACAAAATTGTTTGTAGTGACCTTAAAAAATTTATGAGGAGAACGTGCTTGAGCCTCTGGGATATAATCTAAGACATTCCTCAAAGAGCATAAAAAATCTAGTAAGCAACAAGATGGTTCTTCCTGGAGATCCCGGTGGATGTGTAATATTTTAATGTAAATTTAAAGTGGTATAACTAAAATGTGTCATCATTTCCAATCCAAGCCAAAAAGAAAGTAAGACCTATGGTTTATCGGTAGGGAAACTTGCTGGACTGATTAGGAAGGAAGATAACAGGAAATAGTTGTTAAGCTTTTCAAGTTAAATCCTGTCCTCCCACACTTACAAAAAATATGTTATACCATTCTACTTCTGATTATGAATATTTTCCAGCTCACAATACTATTCTCTACAATGAAATTAGTTCTGAGTGTTGAAATTTAAAAAGCAGTTTAAACAGTCTTGTGTGCCAGATTTTCATTAAAATAAGAACTATTACTATAGACTGAAATGACCTACATATTTTTAGTAACATGAACAAAATTCTCTCAACCAATTATATCTTTCTTTTATCCTTCAGCCTTTAGAAATTATCTAGTCTGATCATATAATGGATTGTTCTTCAAAAATTACCAGCTAGAAGACGTCACAAAGAAATGCTCCAAATGGTGATTTATATTTTTGTTTTAGTTCTAGAACTATACAGAACTAAAGTTCCAAAACTGCACTGCAGTTTATTTCCTGCCAAGAAGTTCATAATTATTTTTCTAGTATCTCTGTTATTGGTTTTTGTCATTTTTTGCATGTATTCTACTTTGTGACCCATGTAAAATTGGTCTGGGCAGCAGTTTAATTGTCTTACTTGTAATGTGAATTCTCTTTGAAGTATAAGATTCCCTATAGATTTTTTGGGATAATGATTACATACAAAGAGAGCATCAACTCTCTATACTGTTTTTTCCTATTTTCCCTAGTAATGTATTTTTTCATCTCCTACTTGTCAGAAACTTATCAATTTGCAAACTACTTCTCTTTCTCTGAGCTTCTCTTTTTTTTGTTTCTCTCTCAGATTTATGGCACATAAGTTAAAGTGAAAATTTCACAGCAGTATTTTAAAAATATTTGTATAGCTCCATGTGGCGGTTTCAAATTCCCAGAAAAAATTATCATGTTTCTTTAGGAACAATAAGCAAAGTCCTGAAAGGCTGCATGGACTTCAAAGACATCCAGTAATCTAGCAATGTTTCTTCTTTGAATTTTGCTGGTGGAGCAAACCACCTCCTCAAAGACATAGATTTGATCTTCTCTACATATTCTATTACTTATTTCTAACATGTTTATTTCAAACAAATATTCATATATTCAGTATCTAATTACAGGACCTATCACCTTTTACTTATTCAATTTTTACAGCTTCATTCACATGTTTTCTGTAGGAGAAATTATTTCAAGCAGCACCAACAGTATTTCCTACTACTTGTACTAATTTTAAGTTTGCCAGCTTGTACTAAAAGAAACTTGTTCAAGGTAGCTGTGCATGCTAAGGAATTTTAAAGTGTATTAAAAGAGAAAAAAATGAAATCTCACCTGATTATATTCAGGCAGAACACTTACAGCGTGATCTCTGTTCTCTTGTGGTAATTTGTGAAACAGATTGCAATTATTTCTTGGTCCACATGGCCTATCACCATGGAGAGATTTTTCTAACCACTTAGGCTGATAACTGTACACAAGAGTTGGAAAATGTGGACAACATATGCAATGGATATATAAATGACCAGATGCGCTTGTTGTTAGATCTTCTTACTGACTTAATCTATCTGTAGCACTGCATGAACACAGCATATATCATTTGTTTCTTTGACGTCCTGAAGACTAGGCCAGGACATAATTTTTTTAAACTTAGTAGCAGGAACACATGGGTTTACACTCAGAGGTACTGAGTTTGTCCTCCATTATCAGTGCCCAGTATGGGCCGTGTTATTTCACCCACACTAGTTCAGCTGTTATATGGTTCACATCATTTAGGACTTATCGAGGAGTCTGCAGCTTGAAAAATTCCTAAGTTTCCTCCAGCCTTTCATGCACAACCTTAATCATTTTCTGTCTCTCTTCTGTTTCCTCTCTTTTTTCCCACTCAGTAGTGAGTGTATTAGGGATATTTCCTGTCCGTTCCCTGCTGTTTCAGTAGTCGAGATTGTTCTGCAGATCTTACCTTAGTAATGAGCTAAAGGTGCAGCATGCAAGAACAAATGTTCAGTTACTAGGGTACCTGAAAATCAATTGAACTTTTCCTGCCTCTTTCATTTTGGAGAGGAAATAACCAAAGCTGACATCATCACTCATGCATATTCAATGATCCAGCACTCACCTGCATGTTAAGACAATCTGTCAATAGACTTTAGCTACCTCTACTCTGTGAAAGGACATGCTGAACCACTGGGTTACAGCACTGAGAAAAAGAAGAAGAGTCAGCTTTTCCTGCAAGGCAGCAAGATATTTTTCAGCACTTTACATAACTGTCCAGTATGAAGAAGATTATAGATTATAGAAGATTTCGGATCAGCATTCTAAATATGTTTATGATTGAGAACATGCAAATACATTGTTATTTTCCATGTTCTAATATCAAGCTTGGATCATCAGAATGAGGCCTTTAACACTTAATGAAAAAATGTGAAACAATGGGGTTTTTTTGTATGACAGAAGATAATAGCTATGAACAGTCACTACCTTTACAAGTCTATAAAACCTGTAACTAACGTGCTAAAGATAGCTCTGTTGTGCAATATTATGCATGTAGCAATTATCACGAAGAAATTTGATTATATTCATTCATATTAATGGAGCAGTTTTCATTTATGGGTTTGTAAACATTTCAAATTCTATTACCTAGCAGTATTATTCCTTCTGTTGACAGAATATATTATCTTTTGTTTTATAGTCACAATGGAGTGCAGAAAGAAAAGAAGCCTATGGCAAACAAAAATTCAGTTCCGATTATAAAACTGAACACTAGCAGTACAGAAGCAGGTTCTCCTCAAAGGTCACTGCAATGGATCTAAAATCTGTTTGTCATCGTCAAACATCAGCTGAATACGTCCTTCTTAGAATGCTAGGAGTTCATCACCATGGCAACCACTTATCAAATTGGCAAAGCTAAGAATTTAAATTGTCTATTTGGAGAATTTATTTAATTGCAAATGGAGACCTTTAAAAACCTAGCTTACCATGAAGACAGAGAAAATCTCCTGTGGTTACTCAAAAACGTGAAATTCTTATGCAGGAAAAGTGTAACTGAGAAAGATGAGATGGGGAGAGGGAGGTCACTTTCATGATGAGTCAAAAATGAAGTTCTACAGTGGACTGACTTTCAGGACATCAGCAAAAAGTGCAAAAGTGACTCAGATGTGCTGAGGTTTGTAGTCCAAAATTTTAGATCCTTGCTGTGGAAGCACAGCTGCTGCAAAATAACCTTGTTACAGTGTTTCCTGACTTGTAGTGAGTTTAGCAATATGTTTGTGTTTGACTCTTTTCTGATACCTAGAACTCAGGGAAACGTCAAAAATCTGCTGAACAAAGGACAAAAACGTAGTTTTAGACCCAATGCTTCAATTGCATAGAAAATGTCGGTGAGTTCAATAATAGCTAAGTGAAAGCTGATACTTTTAGATAACTTGAGTTTAAATTTTCAGAGAGCAGTATTTCTGAATGAAGTAACTTCATCCTATTTTAGGGTGACATAAGCTTCTTGATGTTTCAAATGTGTCCCATTTATTTCAGTGGGAGCTCTGCCTGATAAGTATTTCTTCGAAAACCACCAACATGTAAATACTTTTACAGTTCAGATTTTCCAGCTTTCAGCACTACCTAACCAGCCCAGGGATTAGTTTGCAGAAGTACAAAACTTTCATTTTACAGCTTCAGCAAGATCCAGATTTTCAAAACTATATCAATGTAATATAACAATTTTGAAAGACCAATTACTTATACAAGAGAATGAGAAAACTGACTGCGTTGGGCGACTTTGAACTCAAGTTGACAGTGCTGATTTCTATAAAAGGATAGCTTTTATTTAAGTTACTGTTTATTTAGTTCTTTTTTAATTCAACATTCCCAAAGAAACAGAAGACATTGACTTTCCTCTTTTTGATATGGCTTATTTCCATACTCTTCAACATAATTACATTCACAGTTCCATTAGTCCAATAACATAGCTAAACACAAAACTAAAGACTTTCACAGGGCAGTGTTTTCAATAAGCATGAGTCCTTAGTTTACAAAATCTTCATAACTAAGCTTAAGTGTTACATCCCATTTATATTATTTTTAATAAAACATTTTTGTGAAAGTACATCTGTACAGTCGATCTTCAGTTATTCCTGATTTTTATCTAAAAGTTGGTCTTCCATGTCACAGGATAACATTTCTACTGTAATAAAGTAGCTTGTTTTCAAGCACAGCAGAGAGAAAGAGTACTTGCAAAGGCCTAAGCCTTCACACAAATATCTTTGAAATAAAATTTATAGTTACTTGTTGAGTTTTTCCCTTCTGTGATTGAAGCTGGTGAACTGAATGTCATTCTGCTACAATGTACAGCAAATAAAGTTAATGCAAGTGTGTTGGACGTAATTGAGCAAATATCAGTGAACAGCTATTAAGTACAGCTATCTTTAATTCCATTCTGTTCCCACCTGCTGCCCATTTTCTATCATCCCTGGATAAATACGCAATTACAAAGATAAAAAATATACTAAGAATGGCATATACATTGAATCATTGTTCTAACTAAAGGATTTTAGCTTTCAAATTTCAGCTGTTACCAAGATTGTTGGTATCAAATATGATGACAGCCTTCTCTGCCTATTATCATCATTGTACTTTCTGTTCTATGCTTATCGCTTGCTTTATATTGAGTCTTGTGTCTCTTTTTAATGGATGAGTGTAGTCATCAATTAATTGGTCACTTTCCTTTAATTAGTCAGTTTTACCTTGGTCACTTCACTTCATCTTTCTTATTAACCACTTTTGTAGTGAACTGTTGAAAAACCTAGCAATTATGGATGATTTCTTCTGTGGAAAAGTAAGCAAAATCTTGTTATCTCAGAATGCTGCTCACATAATGTTTCAAAATATGTAGGTGAAGAAAAAACTGTCATTTGCTGATGAAACATGAAAGATGGAAAAGATAAAAAGACAGAAGTGCCAAAGGATGCTTTGTTTTGTGCTTTAAGAATGTCTTTAATCTAAGTACTTAAAGTTACTACCGATACAAAATATTGGGGATAATTTGTAGTCATACACATTAGTCAAGGCACAACCAGTGAAAGTGTTGACAGCAAATATTCTGTTCCTATAACTTACTGAGTTTTCACTATCTGACTCAATTCTTAAATTATTCTCTCTGCAGTTAAGACTCTGAAAAAGCTGGCAAAAAATATGGTGTTAAATGGCGTTTGCATATGTGTGATAATTCTGCAATAGTGGCTTAAGTATTTTATAGTGTGGTTTCAGCATCTTCTAACAGATATTCAGATGTTTGTACTACCATCATATTAACCTGAAGGTTTCGAAAATCAGATTGAAATAAGCAGCTGTTCAGATTCAACTTCCCTGAAACAAACGGGGAGCAGCAGAATCTTCTGTAGGAGGAACCTGGCATATAAAACCAGTAACGTAACTAAATACAGAATGGATCAAAAAGGAAGCATAGCAGATTGCAGAAGAAGGGAATGAGACAGAAAGCAAGATGGACATGAATGTATGCTGCTGATGGAAAATAGAAAAGAATGGAACAGGCAAGAGACTAGATGCATCTACCGTATACAAATGCCTGTCTCTTAATACAGCATTTCAAATATATGTCAAAAGCTCTTCAAAAGAGATCAGCCTCCTAAACAGGCAACAGGTACGTTCATCTGCTGAAAGAAAACATTTAAAAATTGATACATCAAATTGCTTTAGAGACACTTGCACAGCATTTCTTATATAGATAAGCAGCTGCTTTAGGTGTTTGAGAACTCTTCTGTGTCGTCAGTTGACAGGAAGGTGAGGTCTTAAAACAGACTGGTATGAGATCTCTGACGGAAGAAACTAGACAATATTTCTGTTCATACAAAGCTAGACAATATTTTTGTTCATAGAAAGCAGTGTGTTTACTATATCAGCCTTTGTTTGTCAAATATATACAATATACACAGTATATACAATATATACTAACACAGATTTTTCCTTAGAATCTTCATATTTATCCTGGATGATTTGTCCAGTGTTAATTATTTAAATATTCTATTTGTATAAACACATTCATCCAGATCTGCATCCATAGAAAACTGTGACTTTGAAAAAAATAAGCCTTTTGTAGAGAAGAAGAAATAATCAAATTATTTTTGTGACATTCCTGTCATTTCCCCGGTTCAAAGGTAAATTCCCTCTTATGCAGTGAGGTTGACAGAAAGGTCTAAAAAGATACATGGCCTCACCATTAACTGGTATGTCAAGAGTTTGGTGGCAAAGGCAGTATATTACCATACTATGAGAAATACTTAAATATTCCTCCTTCGGATATACAAATCCTACTATCAAACAGAAGCTGCAACCCCCACTCTTAGGAGTGTAATGCTAAGAAGCAGAGAGGGGAGGATCATGGGTGTTGATTATGGCCAGAAACAGAGTACCCCCTGTGCTGCTCACTTACTCTCCTCTCATGTGGGATGGATAGAAAACAGAAGGAAGGTGAGAAGACTTGTGGTTGAGATAAAGACATAGATTTAATAGATGAACAATAAGTTGTGTGTGCAAGCAAAATGAAATGAGGAATTTATTCAATTCATGCAGCAGGCCTATGTCCAGACACTTCTTGCACACAGCGCCTCAGCAAGCCTAACGATTACCTGGAAAAACAAATGCCATCACCTCAAATGTCTTCCCTTCATCCTCCTTTACCTAGCTTTTATTGCTGAGTGCAGTGTCATATGGCATGGGATATCCCTTTGGTCAGTTTAGGTCAGCTGTCCCAGCTGTATCCCCTCCCAAACTCTTGCTCATCCCTCACCTACTCATTGTGGGCTGAGAGTAAGAAAAAACTAGAAAGCCTCAATGCTGTGTAAGAGCTATTCAGCAACAGTGAAAACATTGGCGTAGTATCAACACTGGTTTAGCCCCAAATGCACAGGCTGCTAGAGAAATTAATCTCATCCCAGACAAACCCAGTGCAGAGGGAAAATACCAAGATTCATGTGAAGATGTAATATTCCTAATATGTCCTATTGTATATGTCTTTGGAATCCCATAAACTAGATAGCTGATTACCAAATTGGGGAACTCCATTCAGGATAAGGCAGAAACCCTCTCCCCACTCTGCTAGAAAAGTTTTGCAATGGAAACATGATGAAGAGAAACAATTGGAGATTTCTTGTCCCTTAACCTTTGAGATACTTTCTGCAGTTGCAAAGGTACTCTGAGAGGTTTCTTGCTCCTATGACGAGGAGCAGTTTATCATTATTTCCATTGAAATGTTTCAGTTGTTAACAGCTAAATGTTATAATTGAGGAGAAGCAAGGAATTTAAATTTTTTTTATACTGGACTGCAATGTAAAGAAAATATTTACATCCTGCATCCCTTCAATTGTCACTCAACAAAAGCAAACTAAATAGCTTTTTATTTTCCTCACACTACCTTCTAACCTAGTTCTTAATTATCTGCAAATCATTGAAGTCCCATGAGTCTGTGTACAGATTTTTCATTAACTTTTCTTAAGTTTGCCTGTGTTTGACAATTGATCCCCTAACAATTACACTAGCTTTTAGTATAATTACCACTTTCAGCTTGGTCTTACAGACACTTTGTATACCTCTTAAATCTCCCAAGTCCATGTCTTTTTTTGGAGTCATTCAGAAGGTCATTAGTTAAGATCACATTCAATCATCCAATCATTTGTTCCCCGAAAGAGAGTAATAGGGACAGAGAAGCACAGCAAGTCTATGTAATCATTATTGTGTTCCCATTTTTCTATAATTTTAGTGTTTATTAGGATTTTTTTCTTTAAGCCAGAGATTGACATAATAATTTTCATCAATAATAAAACTTTTCTGGTGAATCCCTAAGAATTTCTGCTTAATTTTCCTTCCAGAATAGTTCAGGCCAAACTGGTGAAGAGTATAACTTTGACACTTTCCAAGACATCTTGTTGTTGTTTTCTTCCACAAAGGACAAGAAATTGAACATTTTTGTCTGGGTGAGAAGTCACGTAGTGAGGATAGATCACCTGATTTGAAGTTTTCAATCTTTCCAATAGAATCTGGCTATTACTTACATCGGTTTTCTACTAAGCTGCATGCCACAATAATAATACTGTCTCATGCACGCTAGCTTTGGTAAGAAAAATTTTATTTATGGATCAGGTACTGAATAACAAGAATTAAAAAAAGTAACATCCTGAAAGAAGTGAAAAAAATTTACCCTGACCAGAAGTTATTTAGCTTTTTGACATCAGTCATCTACAAGTCACTGAAAGAGCAAAGCAGTGTCCTTTCTAACCTCAACCATTCTGTGACAACAGATTAATATTTCAGCTCAGAGATAAAAAGTGGTTGAAGCGCATATGTTATTCTTTATGTCTTGTATAATTAGAAAGCATTTCAATCCTGAAATTTCACAAAATCTACTAGTAGAGTTTTTCTTTGCTTTTTCCTTCTTTATCCTTAAACTTCTTTTGAAGTTGAGTCTTTCTGGGTCTTTAGGAACTTGTAGCTTTTTCAGTGAATATCAGAGAATCTTTCCTGTGAGATTCCTGCTTACAGAACAAGGATAGGAGTCCTCCTTTTTCATAACTCCTCTTCTTTTTTTTCTAATCAAAAAACCAGTTGATTTTGTCAGGCAGAGTAATTAATTACCAAGCAATAAAACAGAAACCAGTAGAGTAAATCAGCAGAAGTGGAAGCTGGCAATAAATAAGAGAAATTTTTCTATTTTAGGGAATATATATATAAAGAGTTCTTACAGTGGAGATAATTAGATTTGTTGCCAGAGAAAGTAGAAGCATGCAAACACAGTCAACACAGTAGTTTAAATTATCTTTGCAGTAGCCTTCAGGATGCAACTGAGTGCAACATGACTATATTTTTCCTCCTGAAGAATAGATTTTTTTAGATTAGTTTTGTTTACAGAAGAAAAGTGTGTTTAAAAAGGAAAAGCTTATCTATCCACTGATATATAAGGCACCCTCTTACACACTGTCTGAACAAAGAGATCAAATTTTAATGTCCTATAAAGACACTCTAGAAAAAGCATTTCTTGGTAATATCTATATCCCATCATTTCATACACAAATGTTCTTCATTGCAATTGCAAAAATTATGCTATATGTGAATGCATGCTCATCTGGCTATGGTGAATGAAGATATCTCCACAATTACTTTGTGCTAAATTAATGTATTTATAAAGAAATCTTATGGAATTCAAACAAGCTGATATTTTAGATTCTTCAAAAAGTATTGTTTGATGATTTTCATTATTACATGTCTCTCATCTGTGCCAAAAACATTGTCTGAAAGAGTATGCCAGTACAGAAAAAAACCCTTTGGGAAACAAACAAAAAAGCCCTATCTGTTTTCCAAAAGGCATAGAGGACAAATAAGGAATGATGAAGATGCAAATTTCTATTCCTTTGATCCAAACATGGAGTTTACATAGTCCTTTAGAATGATGACAACATTCAATTGATATGTGAACTTGAAGATTAAGAGTCAGTGGTGTTACTGAATGCTGCAAAGGAGGGAAAAGTAAAAATCAAGACTTTCTCTATCCTCTCGGAGACCAAACCTGCCCAGCTTTTCCATTTAAGACTGTTTTAGAAAGACTAATGAGTGAACAATTTAATTTTAGCTTCCTCTGCTCTCTGTTTTTCAATTTTAGCAGAGTAATACTTTTCAAATACTGTTTTTTTTTAATAACAGCATCATAACTGCAGTGGTACACAACTTTGTCTTTTGTATTTAGCTTTTCCAACACTTCTTGTCTTATTTTATAAAACTCTTGACAGAATATGACTGAAGAACTAAGTATTATTGTTCATATTAGCATGCAAACTAAGGAAGAAAATGGTCTAGAATAATTGAGTTCATGTAGTTCTTGCAATTTTTCAATTCAGGTCACATATACACATAGGCGTACATAGAGAATAGACATACAGTAGTGTCCCACATATGTGCTTCTCAACAGTGTTACCTTTCCATAGCTAAATACAACAATATGTTTAATACCTGTAATGAAGCCACAGAAAAATGTTCACTTCTTTTTCTTTAGTTATCTGTGTTAGATTATAACATTCATCCTTCCTTTTATACTACACTTCCTGTTTGTGCAGTACGAATCCTTGAGTGAAAGTATAGAAGAGTCAGAAAGAAAGAATAAAAATGTATGAGACCTAAATAACACCAAAGAATTGCAATGTAAGTCTCAAAATGAACCACAGACCTTCTTCTCTTGTTTTGGCTTTTGTCAGGAGTTTTAAGATATTGTTTTCTGTTGTATGGTTGGTTCGGGTTTTTTTCTTGTTTACTTTATTATGTAGATATGGATTCTCCTGGAGCAATTCTAGATTTCCCAGCAATAGTGCTCTCTCCTTTTCCTGTAATCCCATACCTTAACTACCCATGTATACACATAAAAGTGAGAGTATGCCTTTCTGATCCTAGTGGATGTCATTGCTATTGAGAAACTATGTGAAGTGCCATGAAGAGGCAGCAGACATAAATCCCTATTGAACTCAGGCTGGCTTTGATTCTACAAAGTATTCCACTGACCTCCCCTTTACCAGAATCCTGCGTGTCAGACTTTTCCATTATACATACACTTTGAAGATGAAATATATTTCTTAGATTTGAATGTAGAAAGATCAAACTGTACAACCAGCATTGCACCCAGTTCTCTTGCAAGTGAAACTGGAACTTAACATAAAACCGTAAACCATCCTCTTGTTGTATGCAGAAACGTCCAGCAGAAGTACTTAGAATAGACTGAATTGACAGATACTTCCCTAAGATCTGACTTTGGAAAGAAAAGAGGTAAATTGTTTTTCCTGTTCACTTTCTATTTAAAAGCTTTCATGAGAGCAGTGGCAAGAAAATGTCACAGAATTGAACAAGCAAGGGCACAAGTTCCTGCTGCAGCTGTTGCAAGGGTCTTAGGACCACCAGTTTCAGATGGAGTGACAGAATGAAATCTGGTAGAGAGAAACCAGTACTAGCAGCTGAATCTTCACCAAGGTTAGGTAGCTTATATCTTCTGTAGGGGGTATTGATTTCTAAATATTTGCTTCCTTTTACATCAGAGTTTGCCTACAAAGCTCTGAATCTTAGGAGGATTTAACAGGGCAGAGATAAAGAAAAGCTTTTTACCTCCCAGCCTTTAAGTAAAATACAAACCAAAAGTAAAATACAAAAGAATTTTGCAGTTTAAATGACATTCTAGTCTTTACCTATAGTTAAATTCTTTACTTAGAGATAACCAAGGATTTTTTAGAGGAGATTTAAGTTAATGTTGATTAGTCTACAACCACATTAACTATAGAGTAATTTGTATTCAGAAGGCGACTTTAAATAACAGCCTAAGACAATTACATAAAGTGGAATATGAATGAAAGACTATATCACTAAATTAATTATATTAGGATATTTGGGATGAAAATATCATACAACAATACTATTATTGAAAAAAAAATTAGTAGCTATGTCTTTAACTGCAACCACAACTGAAACAAATAAGGCTGGCTTTTATGAAGAAATGATGAAAAAAATATTTCATATATGACCCTACTTTACTATTATGATCCATGATAGTTTGTCAAAAGAATTTGCTTCATGAATATATACAATCACTCACAAGGGTTTCTTACACTTACATCAGAAACTTCTATTTCTCTGATTCATTTAAGTGAATACAGAAAAACAGATAAATCTAATAGGTACTGTTGAAGTTTTTGATGCTTTTACAGTACTAAATAAAAGTCCTACATATAAATAATTAACACAGTTGATAGGCAGACAAGACCCTTTGTATGCCAGAAAAATATTTGCTGTCCCTGTGGCCTATGATTTTGCATTTAGATTCCTGATTTAAAGGAAAGAGCCATAACACCTCAATACTGCTTAGATTGTATTCAAACAGACTGCATGTATCAAAAAGCTTATAGGAATACTGTTTGTTTTGGTTTGCTTTCCTTTGCACAAAACAAGAACTAAGCTACAGTTACAAAATACATTTTATCAGCCTTGTTTCAAGTAATTGTGCAAGAAACCAGTAAAGGAAAAGTCAAAAAAAATTTGGCATCACAAGGATGGTTCTCAAAGAGAGATGTTAAATGAGCATACAAAATGCCCTAAATTTCCTCTGGAGGCTTGTTTTTCAAGGCTATGAAATCTTCATATTAGTCTTCACATACCACTTAAAAAGAGCCTGAACGTGATGCTTAGTTCTTACCATGAATGTTTACAATAAGTTTTATACAACTGTAAAACTTGTGAGTTCTCCCTAAATGTGTATGTTTCCAAAAGATGATCATGATGATAATGATGATTAGATGAGGGTGATGATGGTGATGATGGTTGTTGTTGTTGGTTTTATTATTATTATTGGAATTAGAGTTTTAATACTATTTTTTTTTTTAAAACATCATGTTGCCTAACAGAAGAAACTTATCGGTGTTATACAGCTTGCAACACTCTGTTTTGCCCTTGTCTTCCAAAAGAAGACGTAACATAATCTTTGCAAGAACACACACATCTTGGCATAACAGTGACAGCTACTCCATTTCACAAGCTCTTTGAGATGGAGCAGGGAGCAGCTCAGGGAAAGGAAGGCATCTCAGAAAGTGGTTAAAATCTGACATTTAATTTTTATCAATTAAATGTCCAATTAGTAGTAAAAATCACAGACTAACTAACCTCCCTCACCATAAAAATCACGGGAGAAGTGTCAGCAGAAACTCAGCAGAAACCAAACCTTTAAGGTTTTTCAGATTTCTGGGTTGCAGTACTAAGGTGAATGGATGTTACTAATTTTGGCATGATATGTATTTCTGAAGAATAAAACAAGATTTCATGATCATGGAAAATATTTTCACAAAGTAAGAAAAAATTCTCTTTTACTTTGTGCTCATGCTAGAAAGCTCTATAAGAAGATAGTATAATCCCTCCTCCAGGAAAGGAAAACAATGAGTGATAGTAATGGTTTAACTTCCCTGTGCTACACATTCTGATTCTGTTTACTTTTGAACCATAGCTATGATTTACAGCTAAAGTAAAATTCCCCTTTATTTGACACAATATTATCCTGCAAATCTCAGTAAAAACTCCCATTTTTACATATGGTTTCACTCATTCTCTCTAATGTATGTAAGTCAAATTTGTCTATTTGACTTTTTATGTCAGTTTGCTTCATTTGAAATACCCAATTTGATATCAAATAATCAATAATAAAAAAAAATCTGATTTGAAGTATCTTCAACTAAAACTTGAACAAAATTGTAGTGGACACTTAAAATACTTTAATGTGATATTCAAAGCAGGCTTTCTTTTACTTTTATTTTACAGTTTTTTTCTTTCTTCTGTGAGAACTTTTTATAGACTAAAAGTCTGGTAAATTTTTCTCGTCAAAGAAGTACATGCACAAATACACAATAAACCTCCATTCCAGATTTCTGTAGTTTAAAACTACATTCTTTTTAAAAATGTTTAAAATGTTGCTGAAAAGAAACAGATTTTTGATCTGGGTTTTTTTTTTCCTTTTTTTATCAATTTGGATAAGTTACGTACCATGTTACTGAACTGAGAATTTATATCTATTCTGGGGAGAGACAGATTGCCCACAAATTTTAAACTCAAAAAACCCAAGTAATTTATTATGTAAGTATTTATTTTGTCATTTCATCCTTTAATGAAAGGATATGATAAACAGTCCAGGTTAATGCAACAATCATACTACAAATCATGTACTATATATCTTGATTATTGACATTATGATTGTCACTAATTTCAGGTTCAGCTGATGTTCAGAGTTTCTAGAGCAGACTGGTTTCCAAATGTATTTCACTAACGGTACTCATTTTCCCCATTTTCTCCCTTCCCACACGTACAGGAGTGCTGTAAGTATGAATGTCTCCTTAGCAAGGTTATATATATATATAAGAAAATGTTTGTGAAGAAATGACATAGTGGGACCAGTTTTACAGTCCTAATGATGTATTTCAGTAAAAAAAGCTGACATTAGGAACCACTTTTGCAAGAACTGATTTGATTCCTTAAAGTGAGCACAATGCACAATCAGTTTCAGGAATTTCAGCCTGAGAGTATTTCTCAAAAATCTGAGCTTCGTAGCAGCATACATGTCCGATAATATGTATTTGTGTTAAGGGCATATAGAATGAAATTGTATGAAAGATGTAAGCTATGCTATTGGTCTTGGCACGTTGTTTGGCTAAATGCCATATGATCTGACCATAGTTTGCACAGTGAGGTTGAAAATTTTTCTACCACACATGCCACTGACTCTGGCTGAAAACAATAGACTTCATGTTGATGGGGCTCTTCAGTTCACCACCGTGACCCCTTTCTGCAAGGAAAATTGAATTCTTAATAACTGAAGTAGATACATATTCTTCAGATAAATTAACTGTTTCAGGACATCATGGGAAAAAAACGATGAAAGTTCCTCACTATGAAACAAAAACACCAAAGTAAACTAGATTTCTGAAAGTGGCTTAACTGTACTTAAATGTAGTAGCAGAAATGGGCGTAAACACTGTAAGCAATAGATGAAGCAGTACCAACAGCTGTTATTAAGATTGCATTCAGAATTATACCGCAAACTGAAAATGGTTTCAGTTACTTAGAGTTTTTTGAAGCATTCATTCATCAGCCCACTCTTTTTATTTTTTTAGGCAGAATATAGCCATAATCTACTACTGTAGAAGAGTCCTCAGGAAAATTTTTCTCAAAGAAGGAGTTAATAGAGTTCACTTTCCCCTTACAAAAATGCTTATGCCCCATTTTTAAAAACCTCAGCATGATAATCATAGAATCATAGAATAGTTAAGGTTGGAAGGGACCTTAAAGATCATTTAGTTCCAACCCCCCTGCCATGAGCAGGGACATCCCTCTAGATCAGGCTGCTCAAGGCCCCATCCAGCCTGGCCTTGAACACCTCCAGGGATGGAGCAGCCACAACTTCCCTGGGCAACCTGTGCCAGTGCTTCACCACTCTCATGGTGAAGAAACTCTTCCTAATATCTACTCTAAATCTGCCCCTCTCCAGTTTATGCCCATTACCCCTCATCCTAACCCCACAAACCTTTATGAATAGTCCCTCTCCAGCTTTCTTTTAGGTCCCTTTCAAGTGCTGGAAGGTCACTAAATGAGAAGGACGACTGAAATTTTGAGGGAACTTTTAAGAAGTAATTTTCACTGTGGACATTCATTTTCGACTTGGCCAAATTTAAGAGATTCAAATATGTGTTTCATGCATTTTAATTTTGTGAATTTGAAAACATGAATAGAGAATATTTGCACTTGCCACTAGGAATAAAAAAGAAAATGAAAGCTTCCTAAGCTCTCTCAGACATCCAAAAATGGAAAACTCTTTTCTAACACCTCAGTTCAGGAAAGCAATGAAACATGTTTGAATGTTTTGCTGCACTGAAGCTAAAGGCAACAACAAATACAAATCAAATAGAAGTCCTTGAAAATATGTCCCTTTTCTTTATTGCTCACCAGAAATAGATTGTTCACCAGCTGTATATGACAAGGTGGGTAACTGCAAATGTAGTTAGATTTGATTATTTCCAGAGCCTATAAAGAATAGGACAACTGTTGACAGAATTGATCCAGTTCAAAACAAATTCAAACAGAAAATAGCAATAAGTCAAAGACAGACATAACACTACATGATTATTTAGAACTGGCATCATTTTATTTGAAAATCTCATAAGTCTGCAAATAAGCATAATTCGTGAACTATTTACATATATTCTAAAATATATCTAATAACTGTACACAATACAATAGCGGCTATATTCAAAACATTAGTTAACTGTCTTTCAGACTCAATGGGATTTTTTTAGTATAATTTGTAGTTTAAAGACATTTCTATATACTGCATTAAAATAACTATTAAGACGTAGCATTTCTGCCTGCAGAAAATTTTAATAGATGCAAGACCCAGCTTTGCTACCACTTATTCTGATAGAAAGCATGTATGCACACTGACTTAGGTAAAATTATAACTGATTTTTGTTTTCATCTTTGTTACTAAAATCTGTTTCTATTTTAAAAAACTATTGTTTGCCTGTGCCAGCTACGTTGTCAACGCTATGAAGTGCATTTTTCCTATCAGAAAACATGCAATTTCTGGTACACTAGTATAATTAATTAAAATCATAATTTTAATTTAATATGTTTTAGTATTTTTAGTATGCAGAAATTTACAAATGTATGTACATGTCTGGGATAATAGAAGTTTGGATAGCCTTTTTTAATCTGTAAAATGTTGGGGTTTTAATTCACATTCATTTACAAAACTGCTAATGAGCTTTTGATCTATAGTTAGTGTATGGCCAAATTGTTTAGAGACAAAAAGTGTATGTGTTTTCTTATTCCATTCTTTTATCATTTGATTTTGCTTTGAATTTCTCATAATATTGTTTTCAGCAACATATCACTATGTAAAGGGAATTGTGGCTTCTGTTTGATAGCAGAATTTGTAACTATATTAAGTGACATTAATATACCAAAGATTAATTTTGTTCTAAGGAAAAGTAAAAAATATTAAATATTGAACCACCTGTACAAACTTTTTTTTTAATCCTTCTGGGTATATTTAGTATAATGCTAGCACAAATTCAGAACAACTCTGTATTTGCAGAGTCCAACATATTTCTACATTCGGTAAAATCATCATTCTAGCATAGAAATGAATTTATATCTCACTGCTACAATTTCTGCTACAGAAAAGGATAACTTGCAGTGTGGAGTGAAAATTAATTTGCACCTCAACAGATGTAAGTAAAGACAAAATTACCCATCTGCCAGGTAAGAAATTGCTTTAAAACAGAACTTTAAAAAAAGATGAAAAGTGTTAGTTTCCTTAAAAATGAATTCACACCCTGCATTTGTGGGGGAGTATAGGCAATGAGGTTGCTCAGCCTATGTGTTAAGGGCCCCTACACAGATCATCATCATCCTACCAGGAGTCTTGCCATACATGCAATAATCAGAGCTTATAGTCAGAGTTGATTTACATGAGCATCTATATACAATGTAGATACAGTTGTTATTTCACCTAGTTTATAAAATGCTTCTTTGCTACAAACTGTCCACAACATTGACAATTACATCATACTTTTAAACACATCCTGGTACTGGTTATTCAAAGGAATCTTGTAAAAGTTGAACATTCCAGGCCTTGCCTTTTCAAAATTTTCATTCCTGGATGATTATTCATGGCCATGAGGTAACTACAACAAAGGTTTCAATCCACTCGCTGAATGTTAATCTCTCAAGCTGTGTTTAGAAGCTCAAAGGCAAAATGTAAGCATAACCTCTTTTATTATAGAAGCATTTAGGTAAATTTTGATGGAATTATTTCCACTACCTTGAAAATTATAATAGAAGCTGCTAACTTTGATGCATTTCTTTTTCCCTCAAGACAGATAGAAGGATGTCTCTGTCTTCTTAGTTACCATCCCATCTAAATCCGTAGTTAGGCCCAAAAGTCTTTTGCTACGATTCTCTCATCACTCCAATCTCAGTATCTCCACAGCATACTGTCGATTTGGTCTTTTTAAGCATAGTTCCTCCTCTTCAAACCACAAGAATTGTCAATTACAATTGTCTCCAGGGAGTCCACATATCTGAGTAGTTCCACACCGCCTTGCCAGTGCAGTACTGCGTAGATTTAGACTTGTGGACAGGTACCTCTTTAATAAAAAAGTTTTGTTGCCTCTTTTAGTTATCTATTAAACCATAGCTGTTATCTGTATTTGCTGTTACTTACAAAAATAGTATTTGCGTGTCCAAACTAGCTATTCCCTGAGGTAATGCAGTTGACAGTTTCGTTAAGTAAGCGTATTTACCCTGTCAAAATTGCATACCCAGGTTGCTCCAGTTGGCATCCTAACATTTCCTGAGTCCAATTTGAAGAATCAGAAACCCAAGCTGACCAAATTTCTGGTTCCAAAAACTGGGAATACCCAAAACTACCCCTAGTCTCTGTTACCCTAGAACTATGGCTGTGAACATCCTTGGGTCCCCAACAGTTCGAGACAAAAGCTAGCAGAGCATCACTCTACTTCATGTTAAAAGCTTCCCTCTATTCTGACATAAAAAGTGTCAAAACAGAGACGTATCCCTTTTGTAAGAATATTTCTGACCTGAGAAAGTCCCAGGAGACTTGTAAAAGGGCAGCATCTTGGCAGGTCTCTCCAGGGACAGATCCTCACTAAGAAAGAGACAGGCACAGAGGCTGCAGGTAAAGCTGAGTGTCTGCAACAGAGAGAAACTCTCCCCACACACTTCTAGAGACCTCATGTTTGATGACCACATTAAAAACAATGAATGTCAAACACTTCCTTAAACCCAGTGGTAAATGTCAAAATGAATAGGCACTACAAACAAGTCATGGCACCACAATTTGAGCTGAGTATAGTATTTCTTGGGCACACTACTGTGTTCACTTTAAACTTCTTTTATTAGCATTTAATTTTTTCCTATAAAAGAAGCTAAAAAGAAGAAAACTGAAGGCTTCTTTACCCAGATGGCTAGACTTTGAACTAGCCAGATGGAAGACAGCAATTCCTGACTGTATTTCTGGCAGATTTCTGGGGTCTGCAGGCTGGGGAAAGCTGTGCCAGACAGGCTGTGCTCCCCCATCATGTTTCTCCAGTGCAAGCAGCCACTGTGGCTTTTCTAAGTTCAATGCGAACTCCAAGGATTTCAGGAATCCCTGTGCTAACTAGTATTCAGCTGTTGCTTACAGAGCCTGAATCACTATAGGAAGCTGAGAATTTGGGATGTGTCACCAGGGCTTTTGATTCTTAGGTAACTCTGCCTTATGGAAAGCTTCAGTGCGCTGAACATCCCAGTGACCTTCTTAGTGAAATTGGCCTGTAGTTAATGGCCCTGATAGCATTCCTCACCACCTTCAAGGACCTTGTGAATATGTTTTGCTTCTGAAATAGCTATTTGCATATTGAATATCTGTGTCTATGTATTATAGTTGTCATGCAATTCACTGGCATATTTCAGCTTTGCCTTTGACTCAGTGATCATAAATCCTTATTATTAGATGGAAACATATTTGTCTAGAGTAGAATCAGGAAGGAAGAGGTGTTGTATAGCTGCTGTTACATTCCTATGTTGTTAGTAAAATGGCATCTCTTCTCCATGAAAAGAGCTATTATTCCTATGGGGCCCAGAACTATCTATTGTTTAAAAAGAAAAACAAAATATATATAAGTATATATACATATGTATATCCTATCAGTATATTCATACAAATATACATAGAAAGGGAGTCCATACATGTAGAGCGAGAGGCAGAGAGAATATATGCTGCATATACATTTATTGTATATGTTACAAAACTACACAAGATCTTTCAATCAATGGCAGAGTTTACATTAAGGAATTCACATGTTAAACTAAACCCCACGACCAGAAAAAAATATTTGGAATAGAATCATGGAACCATTTGGTTGGAAAAGACCTCTAGATCATTGAGTCCAACCATAACTGTCCACTTCTAAACCATATCCCTGAGCACTTCATCCACCAATCTTTTAAATACCTCCAGAGATGGTGACTCAACCAACCCTCTGAGCAGCCCGTTCCAGTACCTGATAACTCTTTTGGTGAAGAAATTTTTCCTGATGTCTAATTTGAACCTTCCCTGGTGCAACTTGAGACCATTTCCTCTCTTTCTGTTGCCTTTCATTTGGGAGAAGAGGCCAACACCCACCTCTCTACAAATTCCTTTCAGGTAATTGTAGACAGTGATAATGTCTCCCCTCAGCCTCCTCTTCTCCAGGCTTAACAACTCCAGTTCCCTCAGCCACTCCTCATAAGACTTGTTTTCCAGCCCCTTCACCAGCATCATTGCCACGTTCCAGGACCCCAATGACTTTCTTGTAGCGAGGGGCCCAAAACTGAACACAGGATTAGAAGTGCGGCCTCACGAGTGCTGAGTACAGGGGGACAATCACTTCCCTGGACCTGCTGGCCACAGTGTTTCTGATACAGCCCAAGATGCAATTGGCCTTCTTACCCACCTGGGCACACTGCCGGCTCATATTCAGCCGGCTGTCAACCAATACCCCTCAGGTCCTTCTCTGCCAGGCACCTTTCCAGCCACTCTTCCCCAAGGTACAAAAATAGATCAAACCTGTGAATCCGGACCTCAGTTTTAGATAGATCCTGTTGTTTAAACGTAGTGAGGATTAATTCTTTAACCACAGCATTTCTACAGAGCATTATTGCAGTGACTATCCATCTCAAAGTGGCCAAATAGTACCGTGGGGATGAAATAGATGTTTCAGATACTAAAGATTGGGTCAAAAAGAAAAAGAAATCTTAGTAAGGACAAAATAAAATACAGAAGGAAAGAAAATAGAAAAAATCTGATGATATAAAGAAAGAAGAACCACAATGAAGCATCTGATGAAATAAAAGCAGGTCTTAAGGGGGGAAAGGTAGAGAAAAGTGAAGGATCGGGAGAAAAAGCCCTGGATACATGCTCTTTGTCTCTCTTTCCTATATACATTTCTGTAAATGATCATAACCAATTCGGTTTTTCTTCCCTAGAAGACTGTTAGTTTTGAGCTTTGAAACTCTAAACTGGAATGAAAAGTATTTTCAAAAAGTATTTGCAAAAAGCTATGTGGAAATAGAAATAAGCATTTGGATGATTATATACTATATACTAACTTGCTTGTAACTTTGAAAAAATAAAATATTTTTGGTGAAACAACACCATATCATCCACATTTTATATGGCAAGTTATGAAAACATTTTATTTTAGTAAGGCCAAAACATATTGCTTTAGACACTTTTGTTTCAGCTGAGATGACAAAATAAAAACAAAGTATTTTTTTATTTTTCTTTTTGAAATATGGAGTAAACATATTTCTGCCCATGAAATATTTTATTTTACTCAATCAGTCTTTCATAATGGAAAAGACGTTTCATCTGAATGTTTCTGATTAGATGTCATGCTGCATGAGAGAGGTGATGTAGACATATTGTTGATCTTAAGTAGCATGTATTCAAGGATAAAATTATCATTGTGCCTATAGACAGCCATAAGGATATCCTTGATAGCCACCTTGGATATGGGTATGAAAATTGATACGCATTTAGACTGATTTTAGCATAGTAGTTTAAAGGTCATATTGCAATCTTCAAGTCACAGTCTGTGGATCCTCAGCTGCCACTGAGCATCATTTGAGGTCTCTTCAACAAGTAGCTAAGAACATGTCTGTAGTTAACAGGCTTACATTTATTTTATAAGAATATCACTAGCATCAAAACTATTTCAGGGATTCACAAACTCAGAACGTTTGAAAACCCACTATCTACACTATGTCACAATGACAGGCATTGAGATGCTTTTCATTGAGAAGTGTGGGCTAACAACACACACAGACCACTACTACGTTGTGTAGATATCTGACAGAGGAGGTTTTTTCCCCATGTAATTTTACACCATAGGGTAAAAGATTTGAACCCTTATGGTTCTTGATACCTAAATAAGTTTAGCAAGTTAGATATGTACTTAAACACCATCATCAATATAAAAATGGAAACCAAAGAAAAGCAAAAAAGTGTATTTCAAATTCCCCAAACATAATACAAAAAAAAAAAACGGGCCATTCCTGGTATATCAAAATACCAAAATACACTGTTGGTAGCTAAACTAACTTCACTCTTTCTGCCTGCGATTTCTTGCCTTTACATAGCATACAATAATCTGAGGCATAACAGAAATAGAGGAAAATACAAGATATAAGTAATATACAATAAAACTCAAGACTGTCACAAGCAAGTAAATCATTATATTCCTATATACACCTCAACTAGGACAACCACAATGCCATAAATTATCACTGTTTGTGTAATTACATCCTGACTCATATTAAAATTTTCTTAAGTGAGACTACATGAGTGTTGTCTTAAAATGGGCTACCCACACGAATCAGCAGATTATGATTTGTCCCAAAGCACAACTGGCAGAAAATTCACCTCTCAGGAAACAACTGCTGCCAACTTCAGCTTTTTATTGAAAACTTTGATAATTGTCTACATATACTTTCTCTTCTGTCTTTTTTTTCATCATCTTTTCTGGCCTGCGGGAACTGGTAATTTTTATTTTGTTGGGGTGAAGGGGAAGGCTATCTGAACACTTTCAGTATTCCTTGCCTGTGTAGCATTAACAGACTTCACAGTTAATCTGTATTTCATTTTCTAAAGGTGCTAGACCAGTGTTTAGATGAAAAGCATATTGTGCACTGTTACTTACTAACTCTGTAGAGGAGGCAGCAGTGATTGAGTTTCTTGGCCTGTGTCTGTCCCAAAATCTTATGTCTTTTATCACATCAGCTCCAGGGAGCTACTGTCCTAAATTCACACAGAGCAGATTGAAGGTTTTTTATAAGTCTAGACTAAACCTAAGCACTCATCAAGGTTTTTGATAAGCCAGACCATTGAATCTTGTCTCATCTATTGCTTGCTCTGTATTAAATCAGATCTTGACAGCTGTCCTGGATCAACAGCAGAAGTCCCATATGGATTTCTGATAATGCTTTCTGATATTCAGTAACCTGAACTGGAATTCTGCCGCGATTAAGAGACGGGACGCAGCTTGATGCAAGCAAATGTCGTCTTTATTGTGCAGCTAACTTATATTTATACCAGTTACGGCTAATTTAGGCTCATACATATTGCAAAAAGCAAGCTCAGTATTGGCTAATACAAAAGGGTCTTCTGCCTCACTTAACGACAATTTCCTGCCATTCAACAATAAGTACCCGCGATCAAGCCCGCAATCTTTGTTAAAGTTCTTGTCTCACTCCCTCCCAGGGCCTGTGGCCTACAGTCTCCAGCACGTCTGCCTTTATCAACTGATCTGTGCTGGGGGTTCTCCTGAAGCAACCCCCAGCTGTTGCAACATCTCCCCCTTCCTGTTGCACAACAAGAATCTTTTTCATAGATCGCGCTACCAACCTTTGCAAACATGGCAATAAAAGTAATAACAAGACAAAAACACCTAAAGCATATACGACCATTTTTACAAGGCTTCTCAACCACCCTGGAAGTCCCCATCCTTCAAAGAGTTTATCTAACCAGTCCCAACTATCACCCTGTTGTAATTTGGAGACTCCAGTCTTAAGCTGTTGAATGCTCGCATGAATAGATTCCGATTGGTCGGAAAGATTCATGCAACACATACCTTCAAAATCTTCACAACCATGTCCCTGTGCTAAAAGCAAAAATCTCTTGCAACTCTATTTTGTAACGTAACATGCCTAACACTATTAATATCCGCTAACAAGCCATTGAAGTAGCTTTAGTCTGCTTACTCAACCAACATCCCAAATTTGTCAGCTTTGTCAAGGCTGCTGCAGTTGCTACCCCAGAAGCTAATGCTGAGGCAGCTACAATTTCTCCAGGTTCCCAGAAAGGTGACTGTACTCTCACAGTCAGCCCCAAATTGATGGATAGATCGTTTATTTTGTTTACTTCGTTTCTTGTTATAAATCATAGTGAGATTGGGAGTTAGTAACGTAAGCCATCCAAGGCTACATAGCCTGCAATTAAATTTTGACAATATTCCTCTGCACACTTTAACTCCATTAATCAGACAAAAATTTTCTACATGCAAAGCAACTGGAAAAGAAAAAGAACGCGATACTTTAGGAAAGATATGACTATACAAGGCTGTTTCGTTTCTATGCACAGGTAAACTAGCATTTACATTCTGACATTTTTGAGTGATTTTATAGGTACAATTATACATTACACAAGCATCCATTATTACTGACCTATTTCGCTGGAACCTATCTTGGACCGCTGTCTGTAATGACAAATATAACCTCTTCCTGTCATTTTTAGCTCAACAGGTCCTTCCCATTCGCCTGAGTCCCAGTCTTTGTATAGTACCTTGATATCTTGCTGGTCCTGGTTATTCAGTCCTGCCTCTAGCGATCAGTGATGGATTACAATAGGAAAACTAGTTCTATTTCCAGTTAAATGTAAAAAGTTCAAAAGTTCAACACATAAGTCACCTTTGCAATTCTTTCACTAGGAGGTAATATTTCTCCCTTTTTTTTTTTTCTTTTCTTTTCAGTTTGAGGAGCTTTACTTTTAAAAGGTACTAATTGTGCTGTTAGACCAAATGCCTGACCATCAAGTCGTCTATGAGCTTTTCTCTGAGTAATGGCTTTTCCAATTTTGCTCAAAGTTTGTTGTGCATCACTCTTAAAAGTAAGAGGTGCTGTTAAAGCCATGTCCTCCCTTAAGAAGATCAAATAATGGACTTAGTTCTGCATTAGTTATACCCAAAGAAGGTTTAACTCGATTGATTGTTCCTTGGAGCTTTTGTAAATTGTTTTAACTACTATTTGTAATTTGCCTTGCAGGGGTTCAATTGTGGCATTCAAAACTTTCCACCCAAAACACTTCCAGGTTTGAATTCCCCCAGGTGCGACCTGAAGGCCTATTTTCTCTACCACAATCTTAGAAATGGTATTAATTGAGTAACACAACTGCTTTGGGTGATGTACACAGGTGGGAAAGGAATATATACCATAACTTGTATTTGTCCAGTAAAAGCAGAATTAATAACACCAGGCTACACAAAAAGACCCTGCAAAGCGACACTCGAATGACCCACTAACCAAGCACTCAAACCCGTTACCAATAAGACCAAAAGCTTACAGCGAAACCTTCAATCCCTTATTATTGAAGAGGCTGTGGAGAAGATCCAAGCAGGAGCATTTACTGTTGTCACACGTCTCCGCTGCATGCTGGGTTGCTGGTTTCCTTGGTTCTTTAATGTTAACAGTTTACCCCCTGGCTTCTTTTATCTGTTTTTACCTGTATGGGAATTCTCAAGGGTGCAAATGTATTAACTTTTCTATTCCTTTGCAGTTTTTTACTCTCAGAGCATACTCCTTTTGGACTCTTAAATCATGTCTTCATTAGTATCTGGCTAAAATTCCCTTTACAGTTGTCTGCACTAGGACCCAGCAGTTGCTGATCTGATAAGGGACACTGGAATGCAGAGTGTTCTTCATAAATTGTTACTCCCCTAGAGAGAGATAAGGACTCCCAAGCTGAAACAAAACAAAAAAACCTTGACTTTCAAACAAAATCAGGAGTATGGGGGGGGAGACTCACACACAGCTATGTATTTTAAAATCTTGTCCTCTGCAGCCTTTCACTTCAAAGGTCCCAGGTAAATCTACCTGTTTGCCGGCTTAGTGGACGTTTGAGATTGAAAGGTTTCAGAGTTGCATTTTAAAGATTAATCAAAACAGAGGCTCAATATAACCAAAACCCAATTTGCAAGTCTTACAAACGTTTAAAGCGCTTTAAACACACACACGCATACACACACACAGAACCCCTCTTTTGAGAGCTGGCTTAATATACCCATACAATATTTTTTACGACCGGTCAATAAGAATAGCATGATGGTATGAATACTCAAACTACACACGGCACCGAACACACACAACACTTAAAACATGCAGATATATCACAAAATAAAGTTTGTATCAATTGTTTAACAGGTAGTAGTCTTTGGTTGGTAGAGCATTTTCGTGGCAGAGGACTATCCTATGACGGCTGTGAATTATTCATGTATACGATGGAGCCGGTGGCTGTTTCGAGCGCTGAGGCGGTGGGCAGCTTGGTGACGAAACAGTCAATACTTTCTTTTTACAGCCTTTCAAATTTCTTTTATCGCTTCATAACTAACTGATTTCCAGCGAAGATCTGGTGTTTCCTCTGCCACGCCATCTTCTACCTCCTCTGATTCCTCGCTATTATTTTGTGCAGCCCTGTTCATTCTTTATCTCTCCAAAGGCTTATGATGTCGGGCGGCAGATTCCTTTTGGACGATCCAGGCCTTCGGAAAGGTCCTGGATCAAAGGGATCCTCCTCAGGAGGACAGCCAGCGGCGCACAGTTCTGGTACCGCGGAGGGTCCATCCTTTACTAGTGATAATGGAGGGATAATTGGAAAGTCCTCCTCCCCTTTCACCTTGTCTCGGGGGCTCTTTTCTTGTACTTTTAAAGTCTCAAAAATACTCCTCCACCACGGGAGCATACGCTGTGCTTCAGCATTCCCTGTGGTTGCTGCATCCCACAGTTTTAACCCTACTTCATCCCAGAGTTCCCGCGTAAATATAGTAGATGCGGTTACGGTGGGTATCTTTTCCTGTACCCATTTAAGTATTACTTTAAGATCATGCCCAGAAATATTTATACCTTGTTTCTTAAGAAGGGATTTCATGAGTTCATATACGTCTCTTTCGGGGGAAGACATCTGATTCCCCATCTTTCCCACGGCTCACCTCAATTCTCCAGAGGGATTGTTCCTGGCCAGGATCCTGCTTCCTTTCAGCAGCTCATTCAAAGTTCCGAGGGACTCGCGGCATGCCACACAGATAGGTGGTTATCAGCCTGCCTCACACGGGGCACCAATTTGCCGCGATTAAGAGACGGGACGCAGCTTGATGCAAGCAAATGTCGTCTTTATTGTGCAGCTAACTTATATTTATACCAGTTACGGCTAATTTAGGCTCATACATATTGCAAAAAGCAAGCTCAGTATTGGCTAATACAAAAGGGTCTTCTGCCTCACTTAACGACAATTTCCTGCCATTCAACAATAAGTACCCGCGATCAAGCCCGCAATCTTTGTTAAAGTTCTTGTCTCACTCCCTCCCAGGGCCTGTGGCCTACAGTCTCCAGCACGTCTGCCTTTATCAACTGATCTGTGCTGGGGGTTCTCCTGAAGCAACCCCCAGCTGTTGCAACAGAATTCAGCTAACTTTTACTGAATCTGGTCATATTTTTTTTCTTCTCTCAGTATTCTACCCATCTTTTCCTTGTGATGTGCCCACACCACCTGCTAATCCATCTGGTCTGTTTCTGTGTCTGTTGCCTGTGTCCCATACTTTACTTGCCTAGCATTCAGTAACACTTTCTCTGTGAATGAAGCCTTCTGCCTTCATCCTGCCAACCCTGTAAACCTCAACCCAATTTTTTTCTTCTTATAATGATACTTCTCTATTTAAGATGGGTCAGTAAAGCTGAATTAGGTAATATTCTGATACTCAAATAGCTCACCTGTTTCATCGTCTTTGTAAGGCTGAAACCAAAACATCCCCCAAGATTCCCCACAGTCTTCTGCTAGACCCTACAAGACACCTATGTGTTCCTTTACTACCTATCTATTTCATTTTAAGAACACAGTAACATGCTGCACATCTCCTTTCCTCATGCTTAAAACTACAGGTACTGACTCAATCTCTGTGCTAGACTGTCTGTACGTGCCACACCTTTTCTCTGTCCCCTGTCCTAAACTTCTGCCAACAGATCTCCAGTCCACTCTCCATACATTTGCCAGAAACCTTCTGTATCCTTATGTTACAGTTCTCTAACATGGCCACATCTCCTCTATGCATTATATAGTCCCGATTTCTTTTTCACATATAGCAGAGGTTTCTAATTCCTTTTACTCTCCTCCCATCACAGTATCACATAATTGCAGGATAGTTGAGGTTGGAAGGCCTCTCCGGAGATCTAACCCAACCCCCTCTTCTCAAAGCAGAGTCAGATGGAGCAGGTTGCTCAAGGCTGTGTCCAAAATAGTCAACAGGAATGGAGATGCCACAGCCTCTGTGGGTAATGTGTCACAGCATTCAACCACCCTTACAGTAAAAGTATTTTTTCATACATATAAAAGTAACTTCTTGTGTAGCAACATGTTTCCATGGTCTCTTGTCCTGTCACTGGTTACCACCTATAAAAGTCTGTCTCTATTGCCTTTATGTGCGTTCCCCACCTCCAACCCCTACAGATATTTATAAGTATTAGTAAGACCCTTCTCTTCTCCATTCTTCTGATGTGCCAGACTCTCCAATTAAACCATCTTTACCTGCTCTAGTAAGTCCATGTCTTCTTCAGAGAATCACAGAATCACAGAATCATTTACCTTGGAAGGCGCTTCTTGAGATCACTCAGTTTGGCCCCTAGCCTGATCCTGCTGCCCAAGTGGGATCAGCTAAAGCAGGCTGTCTTCTTAGAATCATAGAATCCCTAGGCTGGAAAAGACCTTTGAGACCATCAAGTCCAGCTGTACCTGTCCACTACAAAATCATACCTCTATGCACTTCTTCTACCTGTCTTTTAAATACCTCCAGGGATGATTACTCAAATTCTTCCCTGGGCAGCCTGTTCCAGTGCATGAAAACCCTTTCAGTGAAGAAGTTTTTCCTAATGTCCAATCTGAACCTTCCCTGGCACAGCTTGAGGCTATTTCCTCTCACCTTATCACCTGTCACTTTGGTGATAAGACCAACACTCACCTCTCTACTACCTCGCTTCATGTAGTTATAGACAGTGGTAAGGTCTCCCCTCAGCCTTCCTTTCTCTTCTCTTTCATTCGTTCTTGCAGATGACACTAAGCTGGGTGGAAGTGTCGATCTGCTGGACAGTAAGGAGGCTCTGCAAAGGGATCCAAACAGGCTGGACTGCTGGGCTGAGACCAATGGCATGAGGTTTAACAAGGCCAAATGCCGGGTCCTGCACTTGGAGCAAAACAACCCTATGCAGAGCTACAGACTGGGGAAGAGTGGCTAGAAAGCTGCATGGAAGAGAAGGACCTGGGGGTAATGGTTGACAGCCGACTGAACATGAGCCAGCAGTGTGCCCAGGTGGCCAAGAAGGCCAATGGCATCTTGGCCTGTATCAGAAACGGTGTGACCAGCAGGTCCAGGGAGGTTATTCTCCCTCTGTACTCGGCACTGGTGAGACCACACCTTGAGTACTGTGTTCACTTCTGGGCCCCTCACCACAAGAAGGATGTTGAGGCTCTGAAGCGTGTCCAGAGAAGAGCAACGAAGCTGGTGAGGGGGCTGGAGAACAAGTCTTATGAGAACCGGCTGAGAGAGCTGGGGTTGTTTAGCCTGGAGAAGAGGAGGCTGAGTGGGAGACCTCATTGCTCTCTACAAGTACCTGAAAGGAGGTTGTGGAGAGGAGAGAGCTGGCCTCTTCTGCCAAGTGACTGAGGACAGGACAAGGGGGAATGGCCTGAAGCTTCAGCAGGGGAGGTTGAAGCTGGATATCAGAAAAAAATTTTTCACGGAAAGAGTCATCGGGCTCTGGAACAGGCTACCCAGGGAGGTGGTCAAGTCACCTTCCCTGGAGGTGTTTAAGGAACGCGTGGATGAAGTGCTTAGGGGCATGGTTTATGCAGTGTTAGGAATGGTTGGACTCGATGATCCGGTGGGTCCTTTCCAACCTGGTGATTCTATTATTCTATGATTCTCCAGGCTAAACAACCTCAACAGCACCTCATAAGACTTGTTCTCCAGCCTCATCATTATTTTCATTGCCCTTCCCCGGACGCACTCCAGGACCTCAATGTCTTTCTTTTAGTGAGACACTCAGAACACAGGATTCACGGTGTAGGTGACAACATATTTTCTGATACAAGCCAAGATGCTATCGGCCTTCTTGGCCACCTGGGCACACTGCTGGCTCATGTTCTGTTGACTGTCAACCAACACTCCTAGATCCTTCTCTTCCAGGCACTTTTCCAGCCACTCTTCCCCAAGCCTGTAGTGCTGCACAGGGTTGTCGTGTGCCAAGTGCAAGACTCTTCTCTTGGCCTTTTTATATCTCATCCTGCTGGCCTCAACCCATCAATCCAGCCTTTTCAGATCCCCTTGAAGAACCTCCCTACCCTTCAGCAGATTGACACTTCCTCCCATCTTAGTGTCATCTGCAGACTTACTAAGGGTACGTTCAATCTCCTCATCCAGGTCATTGACAAAGATATTGAACAGAACTGGACCCAGCATTGAACTCTGGGGAACACCACTTGCGACTGGCCTCCAACTGCATTTAACTCCATTCACCACAACTCTTTGGGCCTGGCCATCCAGACAGTTTTTTACCCACCAGAGGGTGCACCTGTCCAGGCCATTGGAAGCTAGTTTCTCAAGTTTTCTGTGACAATCGGTATCAAAACTCTTTACTAAAGCCCAGGTACACTACATCCACAGCCTTTCCCTCGTCCATTTAGTGGCTCACCTTTTCCTAGAAGGTGATCAGGTTAGTTTGGCAGGACCTGCTCATGCTGACTGGGCCTGATCACCCGGTTGTCTTGCATGTGCTGCGTGATAGGCTTTTTTTCTGCAAAGCTGCTTTCCAGCCAGTCCCCAGCATCTATCAACACATGGAGTTACTACTCCCTACACCAGATATTCTCATTTCACTCCCATGTCTCTTTATCGCACATTGCCTTCTAGTATTATAAGAAAACATTAAAACATATTGTAGTAGTGTGATCTGTGATTGGAGATAAGCAGATATAGTTGTGATGGAAACTATCATCCCCTTGCTAGATCTGGAGATCATCAGGCACTATGGTAGCTGAGCTAAGACGACAAGAGAGTCTCTGTGATTCCTTCATGGTTTCCCAGGACTTCTTTCAGGTTTTGGACATTGATGTCAATATTTTTCTTTAGTGTTGCTATTGTTCATAAGTTGCAGTTGAAATAAATAATTTGCACATATGACAGGATTGCCAAGACAGATCACAATGTAATTTCAGGTTTCATGCCACAGACTGTCCTTAGCTTCTGAGGTGCCTTTCTGAGACAGCAATTTCACTAAGAGTTTCACTATGACATCGTTACTGCAGAGTCATTTTGGACCTGGCAAAACCAGTATTGTTTTCTTGGCAAGTGGTCAGAAGAGCAATTCAGAATAATATATTAGAAATCCTATGTGGATACAAGACAGAGGTCATTGAACTACAAAATCACCACCCTGCTTCTAAATACATTTGCATGTTTCCACCATCTATACTCATTTTCTGAAAAGTAGTTCGTCATTTCTTACCTTGACTTTGTTGTATTTACTAATACTAACCACAATACCAAATATCAGACATTTATGCTGGAAAATGGAGGAAAAAAACAACAGGAAGAACCTATGTTCCTCATTTCCTAGCTGTTGCCTCAACATCTGCAGCTTTCGCAGGGCTGAACTCCAAGCACGGGAACATCTTCCTTCATTCCAGTGGATTTCATGTATACCATGACAATAGTTTGCTAGCTTCTCCTTGTGGACTATTCTTTTGTGTATAAAAAATAAAGAAAAAACTGTAAAACTTATGAACGTCAAGAGTGAAATTAGTCACAGATAAAAGGTGTATAAGTGTATGTTCATGTGTGTTAGCATATATATACACACTCCTGAAATGCCGGAAGAAATAATAAGTTTGATTTGGACTGAGTAAATTTTTTAATATCTCAAGAGATTATGCCACTTACTCTGCATTTGCATTGCTAGCCTTCCGTTTTCTGGTTTTGTTTTTCATAAGAAAGAAATGTAGTAAATATTTAGGTTCAGCAGCAGTAGGTCCCATAGAAAGGATAAGATGGCAACCCTATACCCCCAAAAAAGGTGATGAGGTTTGTGTAATGTGTTACCAAATAAAACTACCAGCAGTGTATAAGGATATAAAAATATATGTAAAAGAATATGTAAATACTTACTGTAACCTCTCACATTTTGAACCTGTTCCATTTGGATCCTCATTCAGCACTACAAAGTATGACAGCTTCTCAGAGACCCTAGTTGGAGTTGATTTACATATACAGCTTCCAATGTCAAACTGTTGAGAGCTACTCTTTTCCTCAGAGATAGACAGATTATTCTGCATAAGCAGATCTTCAGCAATCATTGTTTAGATCCACTAGGAGTCCATCTGTCTCTTCTCTGTGTATCACAACATAACTTACATTCCTTGTCCCATGTTTTGTATATTGTCTGGTTGTTAGCAGCCACAAGGGTCATAAATCGAGGTGCAGAAACATCATTCTAGATAACTATTCATCCAACAGCTCACTTTTCTCCTGCAGCTTTTCCATTTGGAGAAACCGCAAAAGGGAATCACTACTGTGTGAAAACTGTGGTTAAGAACAATAGGTATCAAAAGATTACATTTCTATACAGGCTGTTATTGCATTAAAAGCACTGGTAATACAAGAACTTCATTTTTGTGCTAAAATAAGAGAAAAAGGGATCACAAAACAAAATGCAGACACAAACTGACTGCCCAAAATGAAATTTCAAGTGTAATTAGAAAGGCTGTAGAATCGGTCAGTCATTTTTTTGAGAGCTGTCTTTAAGTGAAACAACCAAGAAAGGTCAGAAATCAGATCAGAGTAGAAAAGGCCATATACATACATGGGAGCAGTGACCTTAAGAATAATGAGACACAACTGTGAAAACAGGTTAAAGAGAAAGCCTTTAGGTCAGGGTCTGAAATGCCATCAGATCTACAGGAAAGAAAAGCATCACTAGCTGTGGTATTCTTGTGTGTTCAGGGAAGCAAGACTTCGTATATTCTTTGCAAACATGCAGAATAACATCAGGATTCTTGACTGTTATCTATGTGGGCATCTCTCCAGCAGCTACTCAGCTGCTCCAGTCAAAGAAACTCTACAGTCAGAATTAAATTTAAAAGACAGGTAGAGAAGACTAATTTCAATGTAACTTAAAACAAGACAGTAAAAGCAAGGGCAAACCAAAAGGTTATTATTTATCTGCTAGAAAAACACAACAGTGTTTGATACTCAGGATGCAGTTATTAGACTATAAAAGATTAACGTACACAAATGATTTGCAAAAGTAGATGCGAGTCTTTGGGATCTTGTGTTTATTTTTATGATGGGCAACAATTGTTGTATTGGTTTAAGTTCTTCAGGAAGTGATGGGGGTGATGTGAAAATTGTATGGGTGGAAGACCTTCGATCTTCTCAAAAAAGCTCGTTACAGAAGACACCACAGTTACCTCTTGGAGGTCCAAGTGACTTAGGTTCCTGCAAGAATTTCTTGTAAAGAAGAAAGTTATTTCCTGATGACATGTAACAGAAATAGATACACTTTGTCCAAAACTTTGGGGTGCCAATAAGGTTGCTGTCGATGGATTTCTGTAGTAATCTGTAGATACTTTACTAATTAAATTAAAACTGTAATATCATGATGTTATGTCTTAGAAGAAAAGTCATATATATCAATAATATTCATCCTTTTAAACTGAATTAGCATAAAACTTTCAGTAAGTTTATGATTCAGTGTGTTTCAAAATTTCCTTTACTTCACAGCATTTAGATTTCATTATTTTCTCCAAATTTGGCAGAATAAGGTCACTATTTTGTTCTTTCATGAGCATGCAGTTCTATTGTTTAAAAAGGTCAAAGTTTATTTCCCTCCATATATCCTAAATATGCTCATGTTAAAGTGAATCTTTACTAAGCTATTTATTTTACAACTCCAGCAGAAGGACATTTGTGCCTTAATTAAAACATTATACATGGTGCAGCCAGACTTGCTTCAGTCTGGCAGTTTTAAGTGTCCCAGTTATCCTAAATCTGTAAGTAACAGCCAATAAATTTCTTCCAAGTTCACAGAAAATGTAATAAGAAATAAACTTTTTTTGTAGCCAGTGATGTACTTTTAGCTTAATAATGAGGATGCACTTTATGATTTGAAGACAACCGGGTATTCAGTCAATCTTAGAATGTATGCAACTTGTTTATTTACCTTGATAATGAGGATAGATAGGAAAGATACAATGGTAAGGGTTCAGACAAGAAAATCTGAAACCTAACAAAAACAGCAATATTCCTTCCAGTAAGAAAGCACTTATTGATAAGATAGAATCTTTGGTATGTTGCTGCCTAATATGACAGAAAATCGCAAGCAAAGTTTTTTGGATGTCATTGCTGGACCCAACGCTGTTCAGTACTCAATAAACATTGTGGGTAATGAGAAAGAATTCACCTTCACCAACTTTGCAGATGACACCAAAAAGGAGAGATCAAGTAGAGGGCTGACCTTGGCTGGCCGCCTGGTACCCATTGCACAAGGAAAATTTTATAATTCAGAATATGAAATAGGAAATGACTTACCAATTGCCAGCACAAGAAAAACAGATCCAACTTGAGGAAATTAACTTAATTTATTATCAATTAATTGTAGCAGACTTAGTGAGAAATAAAAACAAAACTAAAAACATCTTCCCAGCAATGCTCCCTTCTTTCCAGGCTGAAATTTATTCCTAACTCTTCCGCGTTCTCCCATTCTGAGTGGCACAGGGAGATATGGAAAGGGGAGATGTTGTTAGTTCATAATGCTTTATCTCTGATCCTCTTTCTTCCTCATGGGGAGGAGTCCTTGCATTCTTCCCCTGTTCCAGTGTGAGGTCCCTGCCATGGGGTATAGAGACTCATGAATTTCTTCAACATAGGTCCTCCCCACCGGCTGCAGATTTACAAAGAATTGCTGTAGTGTTGGTGCTTTCAATGGAGTATAGACCTTGAGGAATGGACTGCTCCAAAGTGGGTCCCTCAGAGGCCAAAACTCCTGTCAGGAGCCTGTTACAGCATAAGGTCTTGTCACAGATGGAAATATTTTACATGCTTATGATCTAGCAGCAATTTAGAATGTATTGGTAATTTAAGGTAGATCAACTAGTTAGATCTTTAGCAGTAAATAATAATAAATCAATTTAGTATTTAGCAAAGTGATTATATGAAATCTATTATAATCAAAGCAGCAACTTACAGATTCTAAAATGATGAGATTCACTCCTATTTACCACATGATGTGATAGATACATAGATCAATACAGAAATAGAGATATGCATGCATAAGAAGTTATTGCAATATTTAAGCATAAATACAAGTAATCACAGTTTTGAAGATCCATGCATGAATTTGAGTATATCAGTGGATAGAAAAGGATAGAGAGGATAGTCTGAAAATTTCCCTCTTAAGATTGGTCAGAGTACACACTTATAATGCACCAGCACCCCACAATAGGCAATAATCGGATCTCAAGATCTGGACCTGAGAGATTCCTTGGGATAGGTGAGAATACATTCAATACACCAGCATTCCTGACAGGCAATGGCTAGCCCTCAAGGGGGATGACTTTGCCTAAAGCTTTTCCATTTGCTGTGTTAGCAAATGAGATTGCACACTACACCTGACAGCCACCCCAGCTAAGAGGGAGATGACTGGTCCCAGCCTGCTGAAATCCAGAAGACCTCAAAGGGTCTTCCATATGATCACTTATCTATAAGTTTCAAGATAACTGACTTTCGTCAGGTTTTCACACATTCAGATTTGATATTTTGACTAATTATCAGTCCCCTTCTTCAGGCTACAAGAGAGTTTCTTTCCCAAGTACAGCAGTTTCAGATAGGCTGAGGCATCCTGGAGGACTGCATCTATACAATGGGTCGTCTTCTACCTATGAAGCCTGTGTTCCACTGGATCAGTTAGTAGCACACAGAGAGGAGGAAAGTGTAGTTGCAAGTGTGTCAAAGGTTGTGCAAAGTAGCCTAGAATTGTCTGTGTGGGGGAGGAATTGCACACCACAGGTCTCCACGGGCTATAGTGTTCTTCAGGACATACCTACCTAGCACAGCATGGGATCCTCCATGGGCTGCAAGAAAATCTTTGCCCTGGTACCTGGAGCAGCTCCTCACCCTCCACTGACCTTGGTGACTACATAGCTCTTTCTCTTACAGTTTTTCAGTCCTCTCTCACAGCTGCTCCACAACATTTTCCCCCTTTCTTAAACATTTTTTTCATAGAGGTGCTACCAACGGTGTTGACTGGCTCAGCTTTTGCCAGTGGTGGGTCTGCCTTGGAGCCAGCTGGAACTGGCTTTGTCTGACATGGAGGCAGCTTCTGCTGTCTTCTTACAGAAGTCACCCCTGCAGCACTTTCCTGGCTACCAAAACCTTGCCATGTAAACCTAATACAGGTCACTATGTCAGATGGAAGAGCCACCATTCAGGGAAGCACTGACAGGCTAAAAGACTGGGCTGCTAAGAACTGCATGAGGTTTAACAATGATAAATGTGAAGTCCTGCACCTGGGCCTGAATAATCCCAAGTACCAGAATAAGCTGGTGTCTGATGGAGGGCTGGAGGGGACAAGTCTGCTGAAAAGTCCCTGTGTGTCCTGGTGCACAGCAAGCAAGTTTTAGTGGCACTCTGAAGCCCTATAACTGGAGTTTCAAAGTGTGCATGCATGTTCTCAGTACACAGAAAACTATCTTTGGCATTGACAGCATTGCTAATTCTTGATCATTCCAGCAAAAGGGCAATGCCAATATCTCTTGGGTTAAATTACTATTACATTGGCAATATCATGAAAAAAATTGTGCCATTATATGTAGAAAATCAGAAGTAATGCCCTCTGAGTACTTTCTTCTGAAAGAGGAAACCAAAAATTGAGTAGCACAATGAGTACAGGAGAGGCAAAAGGAAGGACCTGCAGAAATTAGTAATAGATTGACAGTGCCCATTTCCCATATTAAACAATCCAAATGCAAAGGGTATGAAATGAAGACAGACAATATGCCTCTTTGGAGACTTATCTGAATGTTTGAGAAATTCTGTGGATCGGGATTAAGTGTCTTATACCACTAAATATCTTTAGAAGCAAAATGAAGATTGACATTCCAGTCTGAACCCACCCAACCAGTCAGTTAATCTTGTAATTCATAATTTCTTTTGTGACCTAGAGCAGACAGTCCTTAAATGAACAGAATTAGGGACACCAGCACAAGATATAATAGCTTTGATTTGCAAGGAATAAAATGTGAACGTCCAAAGATTTGGAAATCCAGTTCAGTTTATTTAAATTCCCAAACCCAAAACACATTCAAACTACACAAACGTCCTTTACTGATTTCACTATCCCTGCAACAACAACAACAAAACAACTCAAAAAACTGAAAGTAAGATATGTGCCCTTGTAGGTAGCTTTATCCTTTCTGGCTGCCAGACCCCACGCGGTTGCACTTTCACTCTTCCTGAATTGGACAAGCAGAGAAATAAGATTGAAAAGTTCATGGCTTGAGAAAATGGCAATTTAATAAGAAAAGCAAAAGCTGTACGTGGATGCAAAGAACAAAGAAATCCATTCATCAGCAGGGAGATACCCAGCCACTTCCAGGCAAGCCGGTCATCAGCACTCATAGCCATGTCTTGGGAGGACAAAGACCTTAACTATGAATGCCCCCTGCCTCCTCCTTCTTTCTCCTAGGTTTTATTGGTGACATCATATGGCATGGGATATCCCTTTGGTCATTGGACGTCAGCTATCCTGACTGCCCCTTCCCGGTCTCTTGCCCACTCCCAGCCTACTGGCCTTTGGAGAAAGGACTGATTTAGAGAGAAAGACTTGATGTTGTGCAAGCACTGCTTGGCAACAGGCAAAACACTGATGTTTTATCAAGACTGTTTTAGCCACACATGCTATGAAGATAGCTAACTCCATCCCAGCCAGATCCAATACAACCTTGAACTGTCTTTCCATCTTTCAACTACGACTTCCCCTTCAGGGTGACTTATTTTCAGTCCTTTAGGCAATGTAATCATATATTGCACTCAAAAAATTAATTTTAATGTTGTGAGCTACTTATTTCTTACAACCAATCTGTGCTTTTCCTGAGCTTTAGTAAATCTGACTGAAATCAATTAAGTGGAAGATACTGGCCTCTGGAAGATCCAGTGGTGTCTGGATAAGTTTTTGTTCTTCTCCTTGTCACCTTCAATTATTTTTTAATTACAAATCAGATATTCTTTAATAAGAAAATCTATGAGATTATAAAGTATGAGGATAAATATTGGAAACAATTCTATATAGAAGACAGTATTGTCTTTCAAGCCTTGCAAGGCCACTTATGATTTGGACGTAGTATTATTGATATATAAATATGGATCCGGTTTTCATTAAGCCGGCCCCAAAATATACCAGTTTTCAACAGGAAATACTGAAGCGTTGGAACATATCAAGAAATGAAAGTTCTGTAGTGATTTAAAAGTACTTTGAACTCAACACAGGTATGACAGGCAATGTATTATTTAAACTGTGTTTAGAATCAGTGTTACTGCTGAAACTACTGTGGTTCAAAATTTGATGAATCAAAATGCTGACATATATCCCCTGATTCACTGATGCAGTTGAAGTTGCTGTTTATTTACTATAATTTGGAAATCATGAGGAGACAAAACAGTTTGCTGATATGGGACACTTTTTAATCATAGCTGGGGCTTTGTTGTATCCTCATCAAATATGTGCGTGATCTTATGCACAAAGAGATGAAAGTATGCACTACTTTTGTATCAAAGGAAAGATTTAAAAATAGACAAGAGCTAGGCATCACTTCGGCAGACAAAGTACTGAACAGACCTAAATACATCCACTGTTTGCAAATACAAATGTAAAAAGTAAAACTCATTGAAAACACAAGTTCATCAGAAGAAACAATATCATAATATCACAGTATCATAGTATAGTTAGGGTTGAAAGGGACCTTAAAGATCATGTAGTTCCAACCCCTCTGCCATGGGCAGGGACATCCCACTAAATCAGGCTGCCCAAGACCCCATCCAACCTGGCCTTGAACACCTCCAGGGATGGGGCAGCCACAACTTCCCTGGGCAACATGTGCCATTGCCTCACCACTCTCACAGTGAAGAAATTCTTCCTAATGTCCAGCCTAAATCTGCCCCTCTCCAGTTTATACCCATTTCCCCTGGTCCTATCTCCACAAGCCGTTATGAATAGCCCCTCTCCAGCTTTCCTGTAACCCCCTTCAGGTATTGGAAGGTCACTATAATATCTCCTCTGAGCCTTCTCTTCTGCAGGCTGAACAGGCTCAACTCTCTCACCCTGTCCTCGTAGGGAAGGTACTCCAGCCCTCCGATCATCTTTGTAGCCCTCCTCTGGACCCATTCCAACAGCTCCATGTCCTTCTTATGTTGAGGATTCCAGAAACGGACACAGTATTCCAGATGAGGTCTCACAAGAGAGGAACAGAGACAATATACCTTCCTTTGGAGAATGGTGACCAAATCTGGCTTGGGGGAAAAAAAAAAAAAAGAAAGGTTTCTTTTACTTCTGGTAGCGCATTCACTTTCAAGTATCTCTGAAAAGTTTAAGTTTTAAAATTCTCTATGGCAATTAATGTAAAAAATAAAGAAATAAAATAATTCAAAAAAAATGAAATTAAATTGACACTGAACACTCCGACTTCAAAATATTTTTCAGTTGTATTTCATAAAATTTCTATACTCCTTTTTTCTCCACACATATACTGACTTGATAAGATATTGAATATCCAGAAATCTTGGGAGCCACAGATAACCACCGGAAACTGGTTTGTGAAAGGTAGTTTTGAAAGTCTGAATCTATACTGCTTGCTAGAGCTGAGCTTCTTCAGACAAGGATAAAAGCTTGGTTGCAATGATTTCAACTCAGGTTTTCAAGTATTTCATATTCATATTTCATATTCGTTCCTGTGGACTTGGGAAATGAGACATAGGTTTACGTCAAATTTCATAATCCTGAGAACTGCAAGCAACAACCTTGAACCCTCCTGCCCTAGGTAATCCAAAACCTCCCAGATATTGACAATGCCATAGATTGTGATTATAAGGCTGCCCTGAGAGACCAATTGCACTAAATCACAAATCCTCAACTCCCTTAACATCCTTCATTTGATCACTTTAGCAGAGCAGGATTGCCCTGGAGGTACGTACCTTATTATTTTACATTCCTCACCAAATCACTAATGAAACTAGCAGGAAAGAAGTCCTATATCTCACTGTAAGTTCAGTTTCTCCAGTAACTATCACATTAGTATGAAGCAGTTGGATTTAAACAAGACATTTTCTCAGAATGCCCCAATTAGATTTTAAACACATTAGAATTAAGGCCATTTTTCTATGATACATTTGTTTTCCTGCTGTTGTTTCCTCAAACATATAGAAGGGCAGTTTAAAGGTTATAGGAACATAGAAAATGTTATATGACATTGGTTTAGGGAAGAAAGTGTGATATATATATATAACCTCTTTCAAAATTACTATTGCCTGCCTGACCGATAGTCACATAGCTGCCAAAATTGTTTCTGAATCCAAAACTCACAGTTTTAGGATTTCCTACTCTGGGACTGGGAAGAAGGGAGAGAAGAGTCCAACAACAACAACAAAGGAGTTTTTACTTTCATGTCTTAGTGGTTGCATGCTTCCTTGCTGAATGGGGAGAGCAGGCGTTCTAACATTCTTACAGCTCTCATTCAGGGATGGGCTGCCTGCATGCATGCCTGGGCTACCTGAGACCATACTATTGATTTATGCAAAGGCAGCAGGATATTCCTTGTACTAAACATCAATCCCCAAACATTCTGATATAGCTGCTGAATTTTAAAAGGGTTTAATTGAGTTCTCTGTGTGGTACCTGGCTCCCTTTCTTCAGTTGCTACAACTGGTTGAGAACCCCTGTGAGATAAAGTAGTTCACAGCATTTCACAACTCTACGCCAGTTTAACTTATTTGTGCCAACACTTAGTTCACTTGCTGCTGTGTAAACCTTTCAGCAAACTTAACCTAAGTCAAAGTTGCCTATTGTAACTAAAAGAACTGACATGGAACTGATTAATAGAATGTACTTCACAGTTATCTACCCATAAATATGACCATATTATCATTAAAACAGGAAACATCTCTTCAGAAGTTTCAGCGTTGCCAATAGGAAGACATTAGTGCTATTCTTTTCTTTGCATTAAAGTTACATTTAGAACAAAAATAACTAATCAGATCATATTTAATCACCCCTGGATTAGAGCAATTCCAACCACAGTTACAGGGCTTAGCGGAAAATGGATTGAGAGTGGCCCTGAAGAGAGGGACTTTAGGGTACTGGTGGATGAGAAGCTCGACATGAGCCAGCACTGTGCATTTGCAGCCCAAAAAGCCAACTGCATCTTCGGCTACATCAGAAGTGTGGACAGCAGGTCAAGGGAGGCAATTCTGCCCCTCTACTCTGCTCCCATGCAAATTCATCGGGAGTATTGTGTTCTGTTCTGGAGTCCTCAGCACAGCAAAGACATAGATCTGCTAGAGAAAGTCCAGAGGGCCACAAAGATACATTGCAAGACCACCTCAACATGTACTCGTGGGGTTTGGATGAACCTTATAAAAGGACTTGCAAGGAACCACGTGGCGGGCTCTCTCTCCCTCTCGCTCTCAGGCTCTCTATAACTCCTGTGCTTTTTCTCTTATTCCCACGCTCTCGCAACTTTCCCTTCAATCGGACCAGCCTGGACCACGCGGCCTGGAAGAAGCTGCTGCTGCGACCACGTGTTCCCGAGGAACCGCTGCTGCCCATCGATGTGATGATTTCTTTCCTTTTCCCTTCTCTCTCTTTCTCTCTCTCTCTCCCGTTACCCTATGGTGCGCATGTCGGATCGAATCCGAGTGACTGTGCACCCAAGTGTTTTGGTCTGTTTATGGTTGCTGGAGCCAGAATAAAAATTGGTTTTGTTTTCTGCTCTGAGAGTGATCTTGTTGGCCTCCAGATTGCTGTACGGATAAACTAACACACCATCTCCCCCTCTCCCCCACAAGTCAAGCCTGGTCACGAGTGTGTGGCTCATGGATCTGGGGCATGACACCCTCCCCCCTAGAAATTATATTTTATTTACTTGCAATTCATCATTTTCCTATCACTGGACACTGATCATGTGAAAAAGTTTCAGTTCTCCATCAATTGAACTCATGTCACATGGCTTTTGATGTAATCTTCATCATACTAAAAATCTTGAATTTACATCTTTATGTCATCTTTATGGACTGAATGCAACTGCACAAAAATCTACTATTGCAAAACTAACATTTTTGGAGTAGAACACCTACCTCTGACTAAACAGCCAGAAGTGAATACTCCACAACTGGCAAAGTAAGAGAAGATAAAAGACTTCAGGATATCTACTGTACTTTCTACTTTAAATCCTTTGCATAGAGTGGTTGGGATAATCAAGACAAAATTTCATTTGGCAACAAAATATTTATCAAACATCTTTTATAAATGTTTCATTTCGCAACAATCTTAAAGTATGTTCATTATGCGGCATTACAGTCAACTAATTCTATGGAAAATGAGAGTGAAGACACTGTTGGAAGTTTTCAGTGAGAAAGTAAAAATATTACTGGCATAAATGTTAGACTATAAAATAGTATATTATTTTATCCACTTAAAAACATTTTATTCTGCTGTATTTTTATAGAGCTAGGGTAAGCTGTTTCTGGCAAGAAGACTTCTGAAGACATCATCTTATAAGTAGATTAAAAGAAAGTTATGCCAACTTGTCTGCCTCTTTCAGAAGACCCAACTTCTCCACCCTTTCTCATCACTCCCCTCCACCGCCTTTCTCAGATGGTGCTGGTGGTGAATTCCATCACAGCTACAAAAATTGGCTCAGATTGGCCTTCCACATACCTCCAGAATTTTTAGTATAAGATACCTGCAGTACTCTAAGTAGATCACTGCATTAACATCTTCAAAGAACAAAATGTTGATACTTGTTTCTTCTTCCGACTTTTGGAGCCAGCAATGCAGCCTAAGCAGACAGATGCCAAAAAAAACAAACAAACAAAAAAAAAACAAACCCAAAAATACCTGCTGATGACTGGTCAAAGACAATACATTGGAAGCTGACATCCATCCACTTGGTTGGATCACAGTTTTCCACCTATTCCATCTTGTAACTGAACTTCTGGAACTTCTGGAAGACAATTTGCAGACATTTTGTATAATTTCTCATCTACATATTCTGTGTTTTAGAAGTAGATAGGACCTGGGACCAGCACTTTTTAATATTTTAATTTATGATATAGAGAATGAGATTAAGTGCACCCTCAACAAGTTTGCAGATGACACCAAGCTGAGCAGTGCAGTTGTCACACCAGAAGGACAGGATGTCATCCAGAGAGACTCAGACAACCTGGAGAGGTGGATATGTGTGAACTTCATGACATTCAACAAGGCAAAGTGCAGGGTCCTACACCTGGGTTGGGCAATCTGAGGTTTCAATACAGGATGGGGGACAATGTGGAGAAGGACTTGGGAATGCTGATTGATGAGAAGCTCAACATGAGCTGGCAATGCGCACTCACCATGCAGAGGGCCAACAGTATCCTGTGCTGCAGCAAAAGAAGTGAGACCCCAGCTGGAGTACTGTGTCTAGTTCTGGAATCTCCAACACAAGAAGGATAGGGAACTGTTGGAACGCGTCCAGAGGAGGCCCACATAGATGATCAGAGGGCTAGAGCACCTCTGCTATGAGGACAGGCTGAGAGAGTTGGAGTTGCTCAGCCTGGAGAAGAGAAGGCTCCAGGGAGACCAGGGAGACTTTCCAGTTCCTGAAAGGGGCATACAAGAAACCTGGGGAGGGACTTTTTACAAGGGCCTTTAGAGACAGGATGAGGGGGACTGGCTTCAAATTGGAAGGAGGAAGATTTAGATTAGACATTAGGAAGAAATTCTTGATGAGGGCGATGTGGCACTGGAACTGGTTGCCCAGAGAAGTTGTGGATGCCCCCTCTCTGGAAATGTTCAAGGCCAGGTTGGATGGGGTCTTGAGCAGCCTGGTCTAGTGGAAGTGGCCCTCCCCATGGCAGGGGGTTTTGAACTAGATGATCTCTAAGGTCCCTTCCAACCCAAATCATTCTGTGATTAGGTGATTGTGTGATTCTATGATAGTATCATATCTTTCAGTTTATACAGACTTTCAGAGAACTAAAATTATTCACAAATAGGAATAAGCATGCTTGAAGTAGAGCTACATTTTCTTCAAAATTAGAAAAAAAAGAGCGTAATCCACCAGAAAATGGATTTGTCACCATTATCCTATGAACAGCCTATGATTTGATAAATTAGTAAATGGTAATGACCAAAACACTGATGGTCTCAGTTTCTACCTCTGTTATTTCAGTATCTGAGCCTGCCTGATGTATTATCAAGAGCAGAACAAAAGTCTTTCTCTCTAAAACCCACTTAATTGTTTTGAATCATGGAGTCGTGAGGTTTTCAGTTGACTAAGAGAGGTGAGTTCTGGTAAACAGGACAGAAAGTTATACAGCTATTATATATAAGATATATAATAGGAAAATGAAATATAACTGGTGTCAAAACCACCAAAACCAAATAAAACTTGAAACACTTTTTTTTCTGTTTCACATATTTAACACTGAAGGCATAGCTTAAAAATGAACAACAGACATCCAGACAAGTACCAAAGCAGTCCAAGCAGTAAAATGGCTGAGGGAACAAGAATTACTTTTTTGGTACTGCTTCCTATTAGCAAGCTCATTCAAAGGCAGATACTAAAAATAAGATCTATGCAGAGGATTCCACACTGGAATAAACTGCTTTTTTTTTTCAAGCTGACAAGATATCACATCCTTTCCTTCTAGCCATAACAGGACTAATGCCTGCTCAAAACTGCACTCATTTGCCTTCTGATGAATGATTTACTGGCCTCAGTGTAATTCATATAGGTGGAAATCAACACACAAAGACCATCAACACAGCTGGTGTTAATTATCACATTGAGGTTAATATAAAAATGATTAAGTAATATGAGAAATTTGTATTGCTGTTGCTATGCTATCTTGTATATGCATAGATAGATGACTGGCTACCATTTTATTGCCCAGATAAGAAGAATTATATAAGAAATTGGAAGAAGAATAATCCTGCCATATAGCATACTTTGTGTGCATTCAAATGTTATCTAAAACAAAATCTTCATTGTCAAGCAGGAATTGTCTTCATAAATCATTGACAGAAGATAGCAAACGTCCTCAGCAGTCAACATCTGAAGTGATTAATTTCTTCAACCTTGACTCAGAAGGCTACTTGCTGTAATTATACTAAATACACGACTTTGTCAAGTCTGAAACACTGGCATTTATATTGTACATGTTCTTCACCTTGACGTACTTGCTTTGGAGTCAGTGGAAATTCTGCGAGAAAAATAGAAATCGGAGGTGATCTCTTAGGGATGATGAAACTGGCACAACAACTAGTTTGTGAACAACTGCTTCCTGCATTCCTTAGCACTGCCAGAAGACATTGGGGATTCAACTGCTCTCTTTTACCTTTCTTCTTTTCCAGCAACCTATCTCTTAACAAATCTAAGTAATTTTCTTTCCTATCTAATCTGTGTTGAATTTGCAAAGGCTTTCTTAAATTCAAACACATATTTCTCTGGAAAGGGTTTTAAGCAGCTTTCTGACCCCTCCAATCTCACACACAGAAACATTTATATATGCGCTATATACATTAGTGGCCCAGCTTAGTCCATGACCAGAGTCATAGCAGCTGAGGATGTCTTGACTTTCTTCCTTATGGTAGTCTCCATGACATTATTCTGAATTAAAGTGACCAGTTCACAAGAACCATTGCACTGTGTCACCAGTGATGCCTAAGGAGCCATAGGAATGCAGATAAGTGGATGAAGAGGACAAAGAAATGTATTTCAGCAGAGGTGAGGTGGCAGACAGGGCTAATTTAGGTGGCCAGAATCAGGATCCATCCCCTCCATCTAACTCCCACACTGATTTCTAGTAAAACAAGTAATTTAATCTCCCTGTATCTCAGTTCTCATATTTAGATGAACCATACACCTTTTTTGTTTTCTGTCATTCAAACTTAGATTGCAAAGTATTAAGGCAGCAAATATAGCGTGTCAAGCAGAACTGGATCTTCATCTCAGCTGAGGTCTTCAGATGCTTCTGCAGTATAATAAAAGAAAAAAGTAATTAACATTAATATGAATGGATTGATTCAGTATTAATAATATGCAGTAAATTCTGAAAGCTTGGTAAATATTAATATTTCCACTAGAAGTCCATACTATGTTTTCTGTGTCGTGTGTTAATCTTCAGTTAAGGTGAGAAACAACCGAACAGAATTAAGGTAAGAGGGAAAGGACTAAATTTTACATGTAACCCACCAACCATTAGAGTTTCAAGCTGTTCATTCCATTATTTCCAAACTCACTAGTGATTGTCCTGATTTTTGCAGCAGTAATAAATATTTATTTCCTATAGTCTTTTTCCCTTTACCCTATGTAGACCCCTTTCACCTCATATTATATAAGGAAGTAAAGTAGTTTGGCTGGGGTGATATGAGGGCTCTAGCTTGTTTACTATGTGGAACCTCCCTTTATAGCTCTTTCACTGTTGTGAAAGGGGGCCTAGATGAGGTAAGAAGTATGAGAATTTTAATTGCTGAATAATTGCTACTAGCTTAGTTGGCAAAACATAACTCTCCAAAGGATTTTGAAGAAATATTAAAAGTTTATGTGCAAGAGTATCCAACATGAAGCGTGTTACAACCCCACAAAAACATTTTGTTAATAAATTAACTAAAAGGCACTTTTGTATATGAATGAAAAGAAAGTACTTTATGAACAAATTGCCACTTTCTTAAATTGCTGAATTAAAACAAACCCAACCACACAGAAGAATAAACAAACAAAAAGCCTTATACATTATTTAATACATTGTCATTTTGTATAACTTAGAATTATTGAAGTAGTAAGCTTAAAATTGGGAATTAGGTAACCTGTATTGCACTGTCACTTTTGGTCACAAGAAGACTTTTAGACATACATTCTAAAAATCCAATGTAGTTAATAACTGCTAGATTTTTATTACATTTGTTAATTTGGTAATTAAAATTTATGTCCTGAAATGTAAAACAATATCTTTGCAATCTAAAAAGAACTTCCACATAAACTGTTATGAATCACATTTAAATCAGGTAGCTGTCTTTCAGAAGAAAAATTGGGATTACAGGGAAATAAATCACTTATGCTACATTGTATATTTCTCACAAAATAGAAGGTGTCTCAAAATTTCCCATGATTGTACTAAACACGTACAGTCTGTTTATATCCCATATTCAGGTTGTGCTGTATGTAGATATGTGTAATTAAATATTATTGCCAATTAAATGGAAATTAACCAATTATGTCTATCATAAATTGGAATGAGATCTATGTCTAATCCCTCTCCTATAATTCTAAAAAGCTGTTCTAGTGAACAAAACACTGGATTCAACAAAACACTAGAGCATCCACCCTGATCCAAAGGAAATCACATATGTCCTTATTCACAGAACTGTCAGTGTTATGCACTTTGCTGAAAAGATAGTCACTTATAAATCAGATTTTAAAAGTCAGGTAATTAAAGTCTGATTTAGTCTCTTATACCCTTCCTGTCTAGATAACAACCAGCTTTGTTCTTAATTCCTTAAGCAGGGGGTCATTCGTGCTGCAGCTCATAATTCCAAGTCGCTGAAATTCATTACAGACCAACACAATACTAGATTTTATTTGAATATCCTTTAATAATTCCAGATCTTTGGAAAGAAAGGAGAAAATGGAATTGTCATCAGGGGCTTAAAAACATCATTTAGACACTCGGAGTTCTGTCCTTTCTTGAGGTTCTGATTGACAAGTGCTGTCTTGATAAGTTGTCTTGTGCATGGATCTATTTCTTTGGCAACAGCACAGTGAGATACTTGGCCTCAGAAATAGTAACACGGTTAGATAGAAAAGGAATTCTCACATATAACTCCGATTGTTTGGCAATTACTGCCTGAGTGGGAACACCAAGCTTTTCTTTTGCACTTTTTCTTTTTTTTTTCAGCGTCTATGGTACCAGCATCACATTCTGATTGCTGAAAATGCAATTTAATAGAAAATCAATATAGAAATATTTTTTGTTTACCTTCTGTTATTTGTAGCTTTGATCAGAGCTGGAGGCTGAGTTTTCATATACTTCAATTGTCAACAAACACATAAGCAAGTAGGTTGTAGCTGCAGCAGCTATTTTGTACAAAGATTATAGGATACATCCCAGATGCAGTTGGGCATGGTACTGTCAAGGCTTTTGTGATTAAATTTGCTATTGTTAAAAAATGAACATTGTGATTAATACAATCGTAATGCCTTAAACAACAGAGTAATTACATTGATAGGTCGCAGAGTTCTTCTTAGCAGATGTAACGTATGAGATGGTTTTGTTTGAGATTAAAATTACAGAAGCTGACCATTTATCAAACCCCACAAAATAAATCAGATTGTTCATATTAAACTTTAGCACAGGACTCTATAACCTCATATTTGCTACCTAAGACATAGATTAAATGTGTTTTACAATATCACAATTTGATAGAAAATTGTCAGATAAACTGCTTCACAACAATCTTGTTTTAGTCTTGAGGATTTGTTCTATTTACATGTTTAGTGTGAGTTTTCACCTATTTCTTCTCTTTGCTTTCAAAAGAATAAGGCATGACCTTTGCCTCACCAAAAAGATTCCTTCTGGCAGTAACCATTTGATGAGTCCTATCTTCTTCCTCATCTTAACATCTTAACTCTGATACAGAGTTCAGCTGAGGACGAGTTGTTAGTGGCACCCCTCAGGTGTTGGAGGTGTTTGTGGATGAGAACTCGACATGAGCCAGCACTGTGCATTTGCAGCCCAGAAAGCCAACTGCATCTTCGGCTACATCAGAAGTGTGGACAGCAGGTCAAGGGAGGCAATTCTGCCCCTCTACTCTGCTCCCATGCAGATTCATCGGGAGTATTGTGTTCTGTTCTGGAGTCCTCAGCACAGCAAAGACATAGATCTGCTAGAGAAAGTCCAGAGGGCCACAAAGATGATCAGAGGGCTGGAGCACTTTCTCTGTAAGGAGAGGCTGAGAGAGTTGGGCTTGTTTAGGCTAGAGAAGAGAAGGCTCCAGGAGACCTTTTAGCAGCCTTCCAGTACTTATGGGGGCCTACAAGAAAGCTGGGGAGGGGCTCTTGATCAGGAAATGCAGTGATAGTGTGAGAGGCAACAGTTTGAAGCTGAAAGAGGGGAGATTTAGATGAGATATTAGGAAAAATATTTGTACTGTGAGGGTGAAGAGGCACTGGAACTGGTTGCCCCGAGACATTGTAAATATCCCACCCCTGAAGGTGTTCAATACCAGATTGGATGAGGTTTTGAGCAGCCTGATCTAGTGGATGGTGTCCCTGCAGGGAGGGCTGGATCTAGATGATCTTTAATATTCCTTCCAACCTAAATCATTCTATGAGTCTATGATTCTTTGGGGATGTCCACCCTTGGAGAAACTGATACCTTGACTAAAGATCCATGAGTAACCTGAGATAAAGTAGCTCTACTCTGTCTGAGTCTTTGCCCCAGGTGACTTCTTTTTATTACATGGAATATTTTGTTACAGGCAAAAGTGAGAAGAGCATACATATGAAACTAAGAAATTATTTGTTAGCCTAACTAAAACAAGCAAACAAACAAACAAAAATAATCAAAGATTACTATTGTTAGTCCAGTTACAATAACACTAACCCTTCCAGAAAAAAAAGAAAATTCTCGAGACGTTACATCCAACACAAACTATTCTGTGAATTTATGAAAACTCCTGTGATGAAGCTCATATGTTTCTTGGATGTGAAGTCAACGGTATTCAAACAGAGATATTACCTCATCAAATATGATCAGCTTTGCTCCTCTGCTGCTCAGTTACTGTGTCTTCCATGCCATGTCAGGATCTGCCTGTGAAATTCATTGATACGAATTCATAGTTTGCAAGAAATAGACTGTACTTTACTGTAAGTAAACTTTTTCATGAAGAAGCCCAAGAATCAGGTAATTACTGTGTTGCCCAACTAACCATGGTGTGACAAACTGAAGAGAAATACTCCAGCTTCCTTGGTTACCTTTCTGGTACAACATCTACAAGTTTCCTCCGTATTGTCATGTGCATGAACACCAGCATTGTGCGTCTTTATAAAATTTGAGAAAATGAACTAAATAGGTCTCATGGTCATATTATGTATAGTAACTAAAGCATAAAGAAGTAACTTATGTGAAACCAATGAGAAAGTCAACATAAACAGAAGTTCATCATTTCAATGTTTTATTAAACGGTAATCTCTTCCTAAAATATGTTTAATCTAAGAATTGAAGGGAGCAGTCTTGAGAAATATTGAAAGACAACCCAGCATGTCAGCTATGTACTCGCACAGAATTCAGCAGCACAGGTAGGCCCACTGTTGTGTGAAATACACACAAAATTGTTCTGCTATTGATTTTAAAAATGGTGTTTCTTAACTTCATGTATACTTAAGGTAAGAAGAAATAAATAAGCCATGCCACCCGTTACTGTGGTAAAATAGTCATTCATAAAGTATTTTGACCATCTACTTGAGTACATGGAGAATTACTGGTTTTGCTTGCAGTGATGGATTTCACATAAGTTAAATAAATTTTAGGAATGTCCGGACTGTTGTAAAAACCTGGAACATACATCCTCTGTAGTCCAGTGATTATTTTTTACACTTTACCTATACTTCCTCGGATCTTAGGCTAGAAAGATAATTTAAGAATCCGGTCTGTAGAAAAAAACACTGGTAAGAGACTAAGAAAAGAGCATTCTGACTACAAGCACAGTGCATTTGAGTTTTCCTTCTATATACAAATAAGACAACAATAGTATTGGCAAATGATTTTTCATTTCACTAAAAAGTACATTTTTTTAAAGTGATTGGAAAAAGTATGTGAAGTCTGGAATCTTTGACTACTTCTAGTTTTCAGTTTCTACCCTCTAAAAATGCCTGAAGAAATTATACCACCAAAAAAAAAAGTAAACAAAAAAAGAAATGGAAAAACCAAGATATTTGTTTTGTTTTTAAACCTTCCATCTAAAAGTATTGGACAAATTCAGTTGGTCCATTAGTGTATTAGATTTGAAGCAGAAAATTCATTTCTGTAGTAGAAAAAGAATAAACTTAACTTTTCCACTGATTATTTAGATTATTTTATTTATTTTAGACTACTTTTTTCCTGACTTAAACAGACAACCGCTCTGTCCAGCTTTTTTTTTGTCCGCTTTGTAACTGTCATTCCTGAGGTGACCAGGATAATTCACCTGTAACATTTGCCCACAACTCTTTGCCCTCGATTGCAAACTTCATTAAGTTGCTTTGATGTGCAGAAGTTCTAAATCTCACTCTTCATGAAACTATCATTCGTGAGACTGGACCAAGTAACGTGTATCAGCTAACAAATTAGTCTCCTGTAATGCACCTTTCAACTGCAATGCTATTGCAACTATTCATGGCAGAGTTAATGGGGCTGATTGCAATAAGCAGGCTTACACAACTAGGAAAGGATTCTCTCCTCCAAAAGTGAATACTGCAGTATTTCTTCATGTGGAACTTGTTTCCTCTGTCTTATGACCTGTTCTTCCTAACCCAGACAGAAAATTCCTCATTTAGTAAAATTTGCAAGATGAAATACTATGTACAAGGTCCACTTGCAGTAGTAAATCTGAAGGAGCTGAATACTCGCAGATTTTTGCTACATCAAAAGGTTATATGCCCGGATAGTGCCAAAACAACACCACCGAGTTTTTTAAAAAGCTTTAAACTCCAGTAGTGAATCTCTCATATTTGGTAGACTATTTAATAAAACAAGAGATCTCACTTTCATATCATATTTCTTCTTTTTCTATATTCTGACACACTCACTCACTCAAATCAGTCCAATACATTGATGAAATATCAGGTTGAAAGAGATTTTTACACAGCATAGTAAATGAAGATTCACAAGCCTTCAGCAGCACTGTAGTTAAAAAAAAAGTATTGCAAAATAATTGGTTATGAGAAATTATGTGATAGTAACATATAAGCAGCCTTTTTTTCTCTTTTTGACCAATAGCTAACAAAATATATACACACCATCAGAAGAAAAATTAAAGCAACTTTTATTCTTGTAAAGGTACTTCCGTAGATAAATACAGAATTAAAGTCATACGTTCTAACCTATAACTGCTATGGAATTTCCTTAGGAAAATGCAGACTTCTCCTCACTAAAACAGCAATGACATTTTTCAAACTGGCAGCTGGGTAGCAAGATTTAATTCGCCAGTGTTTGTAAAATTATTTAAGGTACTGAGATAAAATAGAAATGTTTTATCCCTAGTTTGTAATTTGTATTTGCATTGACTATTGCTTTTCATAGTGTAATAGAATATAATAGAGAAAATCCTGATTTTTTTTTTTTGTTTATTTTTTAACTGTATGTGTCTTTTATTTAAAATTAAAAACTTGGGTGTTCCTTTTATTCTCTGTTAGGAAGGAAAACAGATCCTCGCAAAACCTCCTTTGTTGCGCCTATATTTAAAACAAATGTATACGTTTATTAAGGTGACATTATTCTTCCTTTAAGTTTTGAGGCATTTTTGTATTTTCATGTTGTGATTTTAGCTGCATTTTCAGAGTTAACTGTTTAGAGACGCTCTTCCTCCTTGACTCAGGAGCAAGTAGATATATATTGTCCTAGAGGCTACATTAACTTAAGCTAACCATAATGCTTTTCAGATTATTTCTGGTCCATTTTTACAGCTGCTTACTGGAAATCGGGCAAAATAAATATCCCAATCTACAAAAAAAAAAAAAAATGTTATTTTTTTAACACCAAATCTGTAGAGATCAAAATCAGACCACAAACACAGAACTTGTAGGAAAAAAAAAAAGCCAAAACTCCAGACTGTTCAGATAGTTGTTGTCTTCTGAGTATGCCAGAAATAAATAGGCTTTTTATTTTGGTAATCTAGGATCCATTTCCTTTGCTTTAACAGTTTAAGCGGCTAATCCAAACCAATTGTCCAAGCTTCCTTTGCCATCAAATGAAAGACAGATCAAAAAACTGATTCACCCCACTTAAAGACTATCATTAAAGATAAGTGGGGTGCTTTCTCTTTTAGAATGAGTATGTTTCACTATGAACAAAAAGGAAAGCCCAAATGATTAGTTTGTAGCAGACGCTTAACTCTTTTTAAGGCTAAAGTTGGAGGATAAAGTCTTCTTTTAATGAGTATAGGTTACTTGACCTTCACCACACTTTACCTGTAAATTATTCTTTTGCAGCTTTCGGATTCTAATCCCGATTCCTTCAGATGGATCATTTACACCAAGTCATTGCAAAACTAGCAGTTTTCCACAGGTATTATGAACAGTAATGTGGTGCTATAAAATAAGATTGAGGACATTAAATTTCTGCTTCAGTTCATGGGTTGTTTTCTTCTTGTGGGCATACACCATTTGGTGCTTCCACAGGAAAGAACTGCTTTCTACTGCGCAAAACAGTTGGGAAAAAATAGTATGCAAAACACCATACAATTCTTCAATAAGGCTGAAATAACTGTCAGGAAGTTTTGTTCTGCTATCCACTTTTTTGGTATTTCAGCCTAATTTATTGCCCCTTATATTGAATGTTATGCAGTCACTGGAACATTGCAGACGACTTCACTACTCATGAAGTCTTACATACTAATATTAATTAATTCCCTACTGACCATGATGGGCAGATATGACATTTGAATTTTTTAATTAAAAATAGCATTTTTCTGTGTGGTGAGTTGACCCTCGCCAGCAGGAAAACACCTGCCCATTCTCTTGCTCAATCTCCTTTCCTGTGGTGTGGGGAAGATATAGCAGGGAGAAGACTCAAAAGTCAAAATAATTATGATTCAATAAGCAAAGCAAAAGCTGTACATACAAGCAAAACAAAAAGATTAATTCATTCACTACTTTCCATGGGCGGACAGATACACAGCGATTTCCTCAAATGCAGAGCTTCAACACGTGTAACAGTAACTTTGGAAAACAAGCACCACAATCACAAGCATCCACTTCTTTCTTCCTCCTTTCTCCAAGCTTTTATTTCTGAGTGCAAAGTTGTATGAGATAGGATATCCCTTCGTTCTGCTGAGATCAGCTGTCCCTGCATTGTCCCCTCCTAACCTCTTGCACAGCCCAAGCCTACTCTCTTTGGAGAGTGTAAGAGACTAATGCTGTGATGAAAATGGTACAGTGAGGGGATAGAGGCATGGACTCCTGTGGTAACAGAAGACCCTGTATTGTAAAAGCAAACTGCTTTTATATATGCAATACAAAACTTGGTGTTTTTAATTGGCTACTGACAACTGATCATGCACTTATACTGCAAAATAACTGGTTAACAAGTAACTGATCATGCACTGTCCACACATAGTCCCAAGTCCTTCTTTGGGCATCACAGGCTGTCGGTGTCTCCTGTTTTTCTGCTTTCTGTACTTTCCGTAGGTACTTTCCCATCAATGTTTCCTGTTGTTTACCTCCTTGAGTGTTTTTCAAGGTCTTTTAAGGTTATTCTTCAATTCAGTCAGTTCTGTGTGTCCTTCATTTTCCAGAAAACTCTCCACAGTACACCTTAAATCAGTTTTTTTTCAGCCATAGAACTGCATGGAATAGGCAAGTCATGTGACGGGGCAGTGCCTCTTTCTGTGACAATTTCCTTATTTAAGTAGCACAGCTGCACCTGTGTGCTAAGTGAGGCCATACTGTAATCCTGCCAGGAGGCAGCAAGGGCAGAATAGTCACCAAAAGAAAACCCAGAAACCATCAAGGACTCCAGATTCATTTCCAGAACCTTCCTGATGGAGGACTGTGGAATTGCACCGAAAAGTTCTCCCGTAAAGACCCTGATCTTAGCATAAATTTCTGCCTGCCCACCTGGGGTTCAAAAGATGGTGCTAGAGCCGTGGGTGGTGACCTTCTTACGCTTTTCTCTCTCTCTATCCTTTCCTCCCTTCATTTTTTCCTCTTTTATTTTCCTTACTACAGATTTAGCAAGCCAACATCTTGCCTTAACGCAGTGCCACCACTGATCAGCAATAACCAAAACACTGGTGTGTTATCAAGTCTGTTTTAGCCCCAAATGCAAAGCACAGTACCATATGTGCTGCTATGAAAGACGTTAACTCCATCCCAACAAGGCCCAGCATATTGTGAAATGGAATAGGCGGCTTGGGATTATTATGTAAAATTTATTCCGGAAAAAATGACATCCTTGTTCTTTCATAGATAAAGTAGAAATGAGAGCTTTTTCATATCCTTTTTGTCTGTTTATAATGGTACATTCTTTCTGTGATTAGGCCAAGTTATACCTAATATTACTTTGATAGGAAGCTTATATACAATTTGTTGCTTATTTTTTCCAGTTCTAGCACTTCGTTGGTACAACCTGACTTGAAATTAGTAGGGAGTTCAAGGTTTCAAATGCCTCCTTTGTAAACTTTGTTACACAATATTGTCTTTGGAGATGTGGTAACTTCTTTTTCTGGACATTTCTAATGATAACAGACACTCAACATCTAGATGCATATTTTGCTTTTATAGTTAACATTCTTGGTGCTTCCTTCTTTAGAGGTATAAAATCCCCAGGTTTAGGAACTGAAATATTGGTCTTTTTGTATCATGAAAAGACTGTTTCTGTCCTTCTGTTTCTTTGTGTATTTGGTTTGGGAGAAGAGTGACCTTCTAATATGCTAATTGTAGCAATCCAAACATATCAGTCAATGAATAGTGAGAAAGAGGTTTGAAAGGTACATTAAAACTTTTTGATGAATCTTTGTTCTGACTGAAAACACATGCATATATTTAAATTATTTTGGAACAAAATTGCAGTAGAAAAATGAAGAAGAAAAGCAATGCGATAAAAGGCTTTAATTGTTGTAAAGGAAAAGACCATACTAATAACGGAGTTTATTTCATTGATATATATTCAGACACTATAAACTAAATCTCTGTTTGGACAACAGGCTTCTCTTTAAGTGTTATTTATGTAGGAAACTTGTATCGGTATCTATCTTGCTAGACCTTAAGAAAAAAAAGGGAGGGAAAAATGTACTAAATTTGTCAAAATCCTTAAAATACAACCCTGGGGTTCAGTGATGGTGAAGTAGGTTTATTGAATGAAGAAGATAGCATAAGTATATGTGCCATAGTATAAAAATACTCTGTGATATAGTAAAGGAATTCTTCTTATGACTTACTATAGTCCTAGAATGTCTCCCAAAAATAACTGGCAGTGTTGGCATAAATTTCTTTGCTGTCTTGTTTTAAACTGTGTCTCCTTTGGGGCTTACCATATGATTAAGGAATCACAACTCATCTAAGGGTTCTACCCTGCAGTCTTCTGGGCTTTGAAAATCAGTAAGATTCTTATTCACCTGAGACTTCTGGGATAGACCTAAAAGTTTTATGCGCTTCTATTTTTGGTAGACTTATTAGAAGCAAGTTGGATCTCTCAGTATATTAATTTAAGGAAACTGGTCTTCTTTTTCTTGATGCATCTGAGAACTCACCATGAACCTTCTGAAAATTTCTTTGAGAAATAATCTTGAATTTCCATGAGAAATTAACAGAGTCTCATTTCATATGGTGTTTCAGAGTAAAAGTCAAAACAAAAATGGAGAAATGGGGCCTATATTCCAAGTATTTTTCCATCATCATTTTCTTTTTCAGTAGTGATCATAGTGAGCATTAAATACAAAAAAATGCTAATAGAATGATCATCGTTTTGCATAAATAAACAATACATTTGACTATTGTTTCTGATGACAGCAATTTTTATCTGAAAAGAAGGGACCTAATAATTTCTGCACTTCTCTGCATGGCAGAAAGCTTCAAGTGTTAAGTTTTCCACTTTGCTGGTGAAGATGAAGAAAGAAGGATAGATAAATGCTGTACCTCCTGTCCATGCGCTCCAAGGGAGCTATAGCTACTTGTGGCAGCCCTTTGTAGCTTATATAATATAGGAACAGTTTTGCTGGGAAACTTGAAATAGATCTCAAAACAAAGACTATTCAAAAGCGATATGTATGTGGGCTCTAGAACAGAGCCTATTCTGTAGAGTCTAGGTATACAAGCAGAGAATATTTCCAGAAGATCTCTATTTCTTATTATTTCTTTCCCATCTATGTACATTGGGATTGTAAATACATAAACCTTCCATTCTGGTTGCAGAAACATTATCACTTGAGCTGTGTATGTGAAATAAAATTTAAAAAATCAGAATTCTGTTTTAGGGTCAAAGTCTGAAGTAAGCCTCCACTGTCTGAAAGTACATACTACTGAAGCTCAAGTGTTTGAATGTACTTTTGAAGAGAGTAAGAGAGATTCACAAAAATAGTTATTTTAAAATTGACTTTTGATTTTGAACTAATATTCACTGGGTATTACTATTTGCTCTGCTTGACCTGTTTCTTGCCCTGTGTAATACAGTGTAAGGTGTTTGTATTCCAGATTTTGATTTGGGAAATGTTTTTTGCTCATATTGTGTGGTAGCAGGTGCATAATTGGTAGACACAGTTGGTAGAATTATAGATTGAACTTTACACATCGTCTGAGATATCCTTTTCAAACCAGAGGTTAGCATGTAAGGGGCATAACATTCAGAAAGTGGCTTACATTTAGTTAACCACAGGACAATTTAGTTATATTCTTAGAGGGATGACTCATTCTGCCAATACCACCACATAAAAGAAATGACCGATACTTAATAAAATAGCATTTCAGTTTAAGTGGACAATTCAGTTTTACAATTCTTTTTTTTTTTTAATACTGAACTTGCTTTAAGATATAGCTCCATAAAAAGCCATATATAACACAGAAGCAATTTTCTAAAAATAATGTGAAGAATTTATGTAAAATTATATCAGACTTCAAGCACATCCAGTATGCAATATTGTTAAATGTCTCCTGTGGCTTTGCTATGTGATATGGAGGTTCAAGCAGAAGTATAACTTAATAAAAGCATTACAAAGATACAAAAGGATTGGATTGAGAAAATCCATTTATATAAAATAAGATGTTCTGTAGTGGCAGAATTTCCTAAAGGTTGTGCTAATCATAGACAAAAAAATCAGCCAAGAGAAAATGGAAATATCATGGAGTTCAACTAAGGATACTTTCATTAGATAATCAGTATAAGAAATAAAGCAAGCTAACTACACTAATTTAGAATCAAATAAACAGCTCAAAAAAGTGGATCAAATGCATGACTTGACTTTAATTCAAAAAGTGGATCAAATGCATGACTTGACCTTAATTCAATTTTGCTGTTACCAACATGGAAAGCATCCTTACTAAATGGTAGATTAAAAGTAAAGTACAAAGTGGAAATAGGAGAGGCCAGTAATGCATGTCATTCTCTACGATAATTCTGTCCACTTAGGCTTTTACAATTTTTTGAGGTATGACTAAAGAAAACACTGTTTAGTACTCTCAGCGTTTTGCTTCTCCCTCTTAGAAGTCCAGCAGCCACAGCACACTGCGGTTATTTTAGTGATTATTTACACCAGAGAGATCTGTTGAGACATTCAATTTGCTTTAGGTTTGGATAGCTTTCCAGATTGTTTAGTTTAACTGTTCTTACAGAGGAATGTGACATTAGAGGGACTTTTATTTCAGATTAATTTAAGACTCTTTCAAATTCTTAGTTACTTGCTGAAAAGAATAACTCTAATCACTTGGAAATGTGTAGATTAATCTCTGCAAAAGCCCAGAGAGTTGCAGCCTCATGTTGCTGCATTCTCAAGGCTTTAATGCTTTCTCAAGAGCTGTTCACTGCTCACAGGAGCCCTCCAGGAAAGCAGGCAACATGGTGAGCAGCTGGGGCACCACAGGCATCATGCGAACAGGCAGAACAATGGCAGCACTAAAGTCAAGGTCCTTAGCCATGCTTGGCATTTCTGATGTTACACAACTCTAAAGCAGGACAAAAAAGCTATTCAGTCTAGAGTGAGCAGCCTGAAATCAGATTTTAACCTCTATTTTGGCAGAGACAGAAGTGGCATACTGGCATATTTCTCATTATACCAATGCTGTCATGCTCTACACTCGGTGTTCAGAGTATTACTGGCATGCCTAAGTGACAGAAGCAAATCACAGGGGACAAGGCTAGTTGTAAGATGGAAAATGACACAGAAATGCAGCAAAACCCAGATTCCCAAACTTACTTTCCTTCTATTTCTCTATATTTATTTTTACTTCCATAATCATACTGCTCTTATCTCCATCTGTGTCTTCCTTTATTCTTGTTTGAGTACAAGGGTTACATTCTTTCTTTGGTTTTGTTTGGGTTTTTTTTGCAAGAATCATGACGATTGATTCCTGTTAGGAATAGGTTGAGAACTTCAGGTCTTCTGAGCTCTTGCTGGCTTCAGGCACTGCACAGAATATTAAGATGAAACAATATGTCTCCTGTGTCATGCTTCTCTAGGCTTTTTCGTTTGGATCTCAAACAATGTTCAAACCTCTTCAGTTTATTCTTTGCTGAAAAGAGGTAATGTCATTTGTAATGTATTTTCTTTAAGTGAGAATTAGCAGTCTTCCCGGATGTCCCTGTTTTTTTGGTCTGCAAAACAGCGCTTTTCCTTAATCTACAGAAGACAATTAACAGATATTTGAAAAGGTTTTGAATAATATTATTACTATAAGTACAAACATTTTTCCCCTAAAAAATCCAAGGTGAAAGACAGTACATAAAATTTTGTTAGAATCCAGGATTTGTTCCTGTATGTACTTAAAATAAATGGAACATTGGGTTCATTGTTGCATACCTGCCTAACACCTGTGTGGACACGACTGCAAAGTAGGATTTGTATTTGTAATCTTGATAACTTTACTCATACGAATAGGCATTCTGCTTCTTGACAAAAAATCCTCTGTGCTTTCTTACAGAGGAATTTGTAACTTTGTTGTTCCCTATGCTTTGGCTTGTGAATACACACTGACCTGTGATAACATGAGACTGTTGTGCAAGAACACAGCTGAGCTACGACTACATAGAACTATACGAAGGAATTGGGTATAAATAACATCAGTCTAGGCAAAATTCTAAGCTTCTTTCTGGAATTTTCAGAGGTGATCAGATACTATATTCAAAAAGGAAGTAAGGACAGAAGGTTAACTCCTACCACGTCCTTTGTTTTTTCACCATGTAAAAAAGAATTGCTGGGAGTTAGAGAAACAGAGTTGCTTTCCTCTTTATAATTTATGTAAGACATTCTAGGTAATGCCAATTTCCCATATAGCTAAGTTCTTTAAAACTGTTTGCAGAATACTAAGATTAAAATATCTTTTTAATAGTTGCTCATAAGATGGCACATTGAAAGATTTTGAAAAGACATACTTCTCCATCTGTCTGTGATGATGTCATTTAGAAAATTAGAAGGCATCTTTAAGTGGCCTTAGTTTACACCTAGTTTATAGTTTAAGTCATATAAAGGTTGGGATCCTAACATGTATACAACATATATTTGTAGACTTAGATTAGACGTAAGGAAGAAATTCTATACTTTGAGGGTGGTGAGATGCTGGAACAGGTTGCCCAGAGAAGTTGTAGATGCCCCATCTCTGGAGCTTTTCAAGGTCAAGTCGGATGGAGCTTTGAGCAACCTCATCTAGTTGGAAGGTGTCCCTGTTAGTGACAGGACAGTTGGTCTAGATGGTCTTTAAGGTCTCTTCCAACCCAAACCATACTATGACTCTATGATTCTATGATATACAAAAACATATTTTGATAAAGGTTGTTAAAATTTTATTTAAACAAAGCTGTGTTTTATTTGAACAAAACTGAGAAAATTCTGCTGCTTCTTATTATATAATGATGAAGATGGTGGTGGTGGTGACAACTTTCTCTGAAAGATATTGATCTCTCTGGTTCAGGTATTATATTCAGCTATTAATAAAAAAGTCTTGTTAATTATAAACTAGAAAATTTTGGGGGTATATTAGTATGCACTATGATGCTGAAATTTAGGAAAATTATCCCCATGCTATCTTTGGAAAGATATGCAACTTTTTACCTGTGTATGTGTGTGCACTTTGTGTATATATATATATATATACATATATGTAATGTAATATTAACAAACTTCTGACACATTCTAATTGATTTATCAATATCAGCCACAATGTCTATCTTAAAACCACTAATCTAGCAAATGTTTAAGTTGATTCTCAGAGACACAGAACAACTGTTCATAAATTTAAAAGTCACAGAAAATGCTGCCTTATGCCAAATGTGGACCTGCATATTCTGTTAGTTAAATTTGTCTTTTATTTCTGAAATGCAAAGTGCAGCAACGTTGGAGAAGCATACTTTACTTACACAAGTACACATTTACCTCCATATTCATGCATCATATTTTGTATTATTTAACAGCAGCCTGGTCCTGCTGTTTTATTGCCCAACTGGCTAGGATGACATATGACCATAAGAATAGATAGAGGCTTACATTTGCATTTGTTTTCACATTATGGATCTCAGAAGCAAACTGGTAATCAGAAACATATTATCTAGAATTACAAGGGACGCATTGCTACCACAGTAATGTTTTAAAAAATTAAGTGTTCTCAGTAGGTGTTTAGTGCCTCTATATTTCAATTAGCACACTCTCACTGTATGCCTACAGTTTTTAAGTATTGTTTATGGGGATATATTATTTGGATGTACATTATGCATATCTGAATGCCTACATATTCTCACAGTAAAAATTTCTTGCCCCATATTTTATAAATATATTGCAAAGGGAGAAAAATCTCGGGGAACAGGAGATATCAGGTAAGAGTTAAGGGATGAGGGATGCACAAAATAGATAAATCTTTACTGTACTCAGGGCTGCTTCTTAGGTGTAAATGAGATTTTTCTGACTCTTGATGTGTTCTGACACACTCAGAAGGCAAAACTACAGCAAGGATTCCTTATAGCACACAGTTAAAACTACGGCAGGGATTCCTTATAGCACACAGTTAAGTATGGGTTCCTCAGGCTTCAAACATCCTTCAAACAGCCTTCAGTAATATAAATGTCACAGCAGAGAACTGAAAAAGACTACTACACAGTGGAGACTCAATTCCCCCGTTCCAAATGTGCCAAATGTGGTGATATCAGCCAGCATTGCCACATAAAGAAACTACATCACAACAGATGGATTGTCTGACCAAATACCACTGCGATATTCACAGGAGAAGAAAAAGCCACAGAACTTAGATCTGTTTTCCTTCATGACATTGTCTTTTTTGTGTTCCCAAACTAAAAGAAAAAATATTAAATCATATTTATATATATATGTGTGTATAGATACTTGTGTAAAGAGAGATATATGTATGTATTTATACATATATAAATATGCATTAGATCAACAGGGAATGCATGCAACACATATGTATATTTGACTAAATATAAAATGTCTTTAAGATGATAGTTGTTCTGCCAGTCTCATCAGAGTCAACATGAGTTGTGAATATTAAGCTCTTCTGAAGACTGAAACATAGTTATGACTAAACATTACAAAGAACAGTCATGATTGACTACACAGGTCCAAGTACTTAGGGAAAAATCAGCCTTAAGCTATTGTGTACATCCACTTATGGGAAGAGAGACAGACAATATAGTAGTTATGAAAATTGGAACTGGACTACCAGAAAGGAACTAACACATTTGCAGTTTATAAAGAAAAGGTGTGGGGGAGGGAGGGGGAATGGTGTGAGGAATCCGTATTCAATCAGGCAAGATCATGGCAATGGTCCCTTTTTGTCCTAAAAAACATCAAACACCAAAAAAAATCTCTTTTTTACGAAGTCTGTAGAGCCAACAGTACAAGCCACCGTATTTTGTGCAAACACAGGTTAGTACAGCAAGTTCAACTTTTTTTGTTTAATACCCACATTTTTCAGAGGAGAAGTCTGGACCACAAATCTTCAATTATGAACAGATGGCTAAGCTAAATACTTCTGAGAGGGTCATGAAAAGCCTATACGTGCAGCCATCACCAAGCAATCAATGGTTTTCTCAGGATTGTGAGAGATATAGAGCTTCTCCATTGGAGCAGACTTATTTCAGCAGCACACCCCTCTGTGTGATAGCACCCCTTGTCAGGTCTCTGTGTGTTCAAAGTGCCAAGGTTCTTTTCCTCTGTCTTGACTAACCTAATAGTCTGAAGAAAGAAGAATAGCCAGTTGGCCACCCTTAGGGAAATTGTCGCTGAGTGGTGAAGAACTGTTGTTGAATTTAGGAGCTAATAATTTTCTGCTGCATCCAGGTGCTACTGGGGTTAAGAATGCAAGATGTGCTATGAGCACTGTGCAATATAATAGCAAGGGGAAAGAAATAAATTTTTCCCTCAGAAATTAAAGGTCCTATAGTAATATTATTAAACATGAAGGCTACTTTTTGTGCCACTGTCTATTTAATTAAAACATTTTTCACAGCATTATTTGTTATGGAAATATCTTTTAAAAAAAATAGGAACACAATAGGCCTACTAAAAATACTGGGATTTTCTTGGAATTAATACATAACGCAAAATTCTGTGGAAAGTTTTGTAGAACTTCCTGTATAATAGTAAAAAATATCAGTAATTTAATGACAGCAATCAGATCAGTAAGACAACAAAAGTATGGGTGCTCACAAATATTTGTCGCTTAAATATTTTTTAGAGACAAGGCAAACTCCTTACGAGTAAAGGACTCTGTAGTCTAAACTACTTATGTTTTTACAATCTGTGTCTTCTTTACCACTGTGTGATTTCAAATTCTCCTATACTGGCAGACTTTTATTGGACAATTTCTGTAAGCCATCCGAAAGTGTACATTCATTTGTGTACAACAAATAAGACTTATGAAGTGCAAGAAGAGGATGTGCAAACCTGAAGGCATAGAAGATAACCTCTTACATGCAAGAGTGTACCTACCATTGTTAATTACAAGAAAAAATACTTGCGTCTCTGTGTTCCTCCAGCCAAATTAGTACAATAAGCTGTAGTTTTCTCTTTTGTCTGTTTCTCCCCATTCTTTTTTTGTTCCTTTTTTTTTTTTTTTTTTTTTTTTTTAACATGAACTACAATTTTCTTAGTAGCTGCCTATAACCTTGCTTTGATCGGCACTTTGAGTGAATAAGCCAAAACTGAACCTTCAGGAAAATGAGAAAAGATGGATCCTTTGTTCACGACTGCATGAAAAAAAACTTATGTAACCTCAGTTGTTTCTTCTCACTAAGCAGTTATATGTGGAATACCTCATCTCACCCAAGCTTCCCGTCCTTTGTGGGGAAAGGAACATATATATCACAAGAATCAGCTGTGATGCCACTAAGATGGCAGAGATCAATGAAATTCCTGGGAAACACCAGAGGTTTTCTTCATTTCCTCAAATCATGCTTGGGTGTAAGTCTTGTGCCTTTGAATTTGTCTGTAATGGTCTGGTAAAAAGAGAACTTGGGAGGGGGAAAGGGGGGGGGGGGGGAACGTATAATAAAGTGAAATCTATCAATTCTCATCATTTAGCAGTCATGCGTAAGAATTCTTCCTCAGAATCAAAAAAATGTTGGTATCTGCCCTCTGCCTGAACCTTACCTCATAGCAGGAAAAAAAAATCCAGCTCCTGAAGAGGCTTTACGCTGTATCAGCCCTCCTGAAAGGCAATAAGCAGCTGCCAGCAGATATTGTAATTTCCAGAGCAATGTGGCACTTTTTCCATCTGTTTCATCGAGATACACATTAAAATCAAGGCAGCCTCCAGTAAAAAGAAAACATGAATTCCAGCAAAACTAAAGCTTTTATTCTTGATTAGAAAAATGGAAATAAAGAGAACATAATAAAAGGGCATGAAGAGCACAAAAAATTTTGGTATATGTATGTGTATACAAACATGTCAATAAACAGGTATTACATTAAACAACTTTTGTAACCTCCTCAGGCATATTTTGTCCAGTAAAACAAAATAATTCAGGCTAACACTATTAAGTACTGAATGTGACTTCTTGTCTTTGTTTCATACCCAGAAGCTTTATATCCTTTCAATACTATAATGTTCTGTTTGTACTCCCAATAGTCTTTGAATTTCCTTATAATTCAAGGTCACAAATTCTACTGTAGCTTTAGTGCATTCTTTGGAGACTATGAGAATAAAACAACTTTACATTTACCAAGGAATGTGTCTTTAAACTACAATTAGGGGTTACATATGTGCTGTAGTTGCGTACACAAAATTATCCTTGTATACGTTCTGGATGCCAGTTTGACAACTCACATTTCTCTACTTTTTAGGAAGTCAGGTGAATCAAATTTTTAACTTAACTGTTCTCTCAAACACCAAAATCTACTATATGAAACTATCCTTGGTAAACAAAATATTCACTATATATGGAGAATACTGAAATTATGCTTGAAGTTAAAAACAACAAATTCATTCCTATGCAGGTAAGTCATAGAATCACAGAACCATAAAATGGCTTGGGTTGGATTGGACTTTAAAAATCATCCAGTTCCAAACCCTCCTGCCATGGGCAGGTTCACATCCCACCAGAGCAGGCTGCTCAAAACCCCATCCAACCTGACCTTGAACACCTCCAGTGATGGGGCATCCACAGCTTCCCTGGGTAACCTGTGCCAGTGCCTCATAACCCTCATTGTCAAGAATTTCTTCCTAGTGTCTAATCTAAATCTTCCCCTCTCCAACTGAAAGCCATTCCTCCTCATCCTATCACTACATGCCCTTGTAAAAAGTCCCTCCTCAGCTTTCTTGTAACCCCCTCTCAGGTACTGGAAATCCACTATAAGGTCTGCCCTGCACCTCCCCTTCTCCAGGCTGAGCAACCCCCAACTCTCTCAGCCTGTCCTCATAGCAGAGGTTGTGCTGAAAATCTTTGTGCCTCTTCTCTGGACCCGTTCCAACAGATCCATATCCTTCTTACATTGGGGATTCCAGAACCAGATACAGTACTCCAGGTAGGGTCTCACGAGAACAGAATAGATGGGGACAATCACCTCCCTCGACCTGCTGGCCATCCTTCTTTTGATGCAGCCCAGGACACAGTTGGCCTTGTGGGCTGTCAGTGCACATTGCTGACTCATGTCAACTTCTCAGCACCTCCAAGTCCCCCATCCTGTACTGAAACCTCAGATTGCCCCAACTCAGGTGTGGGACCTTGCACTTCGCCTTGTTGAATCTCATGAGGTTTGCACGGGCCCACTTCTCCAGCTTGTAGAGTCATAAGAAAATTCGTTACAACTAGGTCTTCTGGAATTCATCGTACAAACTTGCCCGTTTCTTGTTAATACATAAGTGTCTAAAGTAACATTTATCACCATATACTTTAATAAATGTATAGGAACTTGCTACTGAATTTTCTTCGTTCAGAGATGGTATCTTGTTCTTTACAGATCTCCTCATATACAACAGATATCTTCTCAGAACTTGATAATATTTCGTCCATTTCCAAATACATCAGACAGCTAGAATAGAACTAGCTGAGGTCTCCACAGTACATAATATTAACTATTTTGTTTAGTGGATTACTGGACTCCTCAGTTTTGCTATAACAGACATGTAATGTGCATTCAAAGTGACACCATTTTGTGGACATGCCAGATACACAGCTCAGATTATAAAGGCAATGATTAGAGGTACTCCCTGACCACAGATACTGAACCTGTGTCTGAAAGGGGGTAGGGGAGAAATATGGGAGATTGCTACCTCACACATTGTTTGGCCATCTTAAAATGTGCCTTTCATGAGTGGCTACTGGGAGTATGCAACAACTAGCACATTTATTTCTGGGACTTTCTGATGTTTTCCAAATAACTTCTACACTATGCATGTACTCACACCCAAATTAGGAATCAATAGATCTTCTCAAGGCTTTCTTTCTTTGCATAAGCTTTGTAAACTATAATTATTAGTAGAAGGTATGCTGGAGTTCCTCAGATAAATGTTTCCTTTCTTACTGTTTATATCTATGATTTTATTGCCCGCTTCCCCTTATAGCAATGAGGTTTGATGCCACAACATCAACATTGGCATAACGAAGTTGTGCTATCTACAACAAGCCAAGCTTATTTAACAACTGGGAAATGTGTAAGTCAGCAGGGTAATTAAAATGGAACAGAAGAAAAACAAAGTAGCTTAATCTGCGCTTATTTGATGTCCCTGCACATCAAATACTACTCAAGAAGTACAATCAGAAAACACTGTGTAATACATATTTTATCTTAAGCTGCAAATCGGAAGAGAATTTGTACAAATTCCAAGGTAAATGAATTTACAAACAGTTTCAAGCCTGGTCAGTCATGGTTCCAGAACCTCCCTTTGCAGACTGCACAACTGAGTATCTACTACAGGTTCAGTTCTATTATAAAAGCCCAGTGGTGTCAAAGGGTTTACGTAAAATCAATAATATTTAGAGGTCACTGTGGGCCTCCCTCTTTCCGATATTTTTGAAATGAAGTCTCTCATTTCAGAGAGCAAAGCAGAGCAAGGAATATTGCTGATTCACAGCTGACCTTAAAGCATAAAATAGAAAAGTCTTGCAGTAAGGCTATACCAAAATGTGTTTCCTTTGTATCCGAGTTCTCCTTAATGCCATATGCAAATGATGCTTGTCAAGGATAAAATCCAGTCCAGGGAAGAGTGTCACAGCAAAACAATTTGTTCATCTGACTTTCAGCTTCCCCTTACATTTCTGCAGGAGTGGACTTTCTGTTTTTTTCTAGATACGCTGTTTGTAAAGCCTTTCTTTGTGCAATCAGGAAGGTAAGAATGGAACAAGTTTCTTGCATTTCTGACTTTAAAAAAACAAGTAATTTTTTTTTTTTTTTTCATTTTGGCAGCATTACCTGATAATTTTGGAGTAGATTCACGTTTTTTTTAATATCTGACATACTTTTTGATTTTAAACTTAAGACATACAGTAAGCTGGTGGCATATTAGGCTGCTTGATGATTTCAATAGAAGGTTAATAAGGACTGTGAACAAACACAGTGCTTACATGTATTTTAATCAAATATTTGAAGAAGAACTGTATTTTAAGTGAATTGGGACCCTTTTTAAACCTTCAGCCTCTTTGGTGTAAGAGGCAAAATGTCCTCCAATTATTTACAAGTTTGGTTGCATCTCAGATTAGCTGGACTCATAGGTTTGGCTCACCTCTAGTTACTGCAGAAAGGCAGTGTAAATCGCACTGAGATGTAGCAATTTAAAAGAGCATTAAAAATGGCCAAAATATTCCGTATTTCCCATTAAATGGAAGAGTTAAGCTTCATCACATGAAAACACTGCTTACTCGCTTCTCATAATTACAGATGAGGTTTTATAATAAAGAGGTAATAGTTTCGTCTAAGCAAGTATAATTCCCTTCTGTAGATTGCTGTCGGGCAGTAAAACAGACCTAATGGACAACATCCAAAAGGGCAGACAAATATTGGTTATGGCTTATGTTTCTTTCTTGCATTGGCTTGATGAAATTAAGTGTCACACTTCACAGTACTCCAAGAAAGACCATATTATTACACCTTCAAATCATTTTCTGTTACCTTCTGAGATAGCATGTTTCAGGCTGCCTGCCAATCTGACCTAACTCAGCATACACAAGTGCCACACTGTTAAGAATATAGAGCTAATTTTTATTTTACAGAGACATTCACATGCTTCTAAAATCTCCTTCTAAATGACAAAAGGAAATGAAAATGTAATGTTTTTCGCACTGTATATCATGCCTACCACAGACTAAGCAAAATGTTCATTTCTTTGAAATTTTTATTGGAAATATTTTTTTCCAATGTCATTTCAAGATGTCATGCCCTGATATAGAAAGAAACCCTTGCATGGCATTATAGAATTCCTAACTACAGAGTTTTCATATCTCCCTCTGAAACATCTGTTGTTGGCCACTATAGGATACCAGTCTAGATTGATGATTGGTTTAATCCCGTGTGATGCTTTCTCTCTTGGAATCATACTGATGGACTTACTCAAATGCAACTTTTTACCATGAGAGGAAATTTAGAGCATATTGACTGTGGAACCCCAAGGTGAACATGTTTCATGCACTTTGGGGTACTGGATTGGAAGGGGGCATTTCACTTCAAATGACCTAGCTCTTTCTTTATGTTGTTTCTCTGGAAAACTCAAGAATTACTGAACTCTTGGGCATCCAGAGGTCTTTCATGCAGACTGTTCTTTTCACTTCACTGCTCCACAAAATAATTGTCTTTTACGCTTCTACTCTCTCCATCTTTGGAAAGCTGGCCTTAGCATTATTTCATCTCTCTTTTAGACACTTTGGGGACAACAATCAGAAAGGTCATATCTAGACCTTCCTTCTGAAAGAGTGAATACACTGAGGCACACGTAGAAGTAAAATTGCAAGTCCTTTAAAATTACAGCATGTTAGTCTGGGCACCCGGAGGAAAGTATGCTCAACCTTAAGCAGTTAGCTTGGCTTCCCAGTCTTACAGTATAGTTAGATACCTACAGAAGTAATTATTACATCCAAAGCCCCCAGAGGAGCCCCTTCCTTCCCACTACCCAAGCAGGGAGACTGACAATTCTCAGCTAAGTTTCTTCCAAGTTGCTCTAAATTCATTCCATTTGAACAGTCTCCTGGGTGTTAAAATCCTAACTTGAGTTTAGAAAAGGGGAGCAAACCAAAATATTAGTAATGATATAAAGTAAAACAGGGTAGCTTGTGCACCACTTAGCTTCAGGGGGTGGTTTCCTTATCATTGTATGTGTTTGCTTTTCCCTTGGCTTATTATGTGTGCTTCTTAGTCCATTTTAGATTGCTATGTTAATTCATACAATTTTCTGTACATTTCAAATATTCCTTTCTATCCTAATGTCTAAGCATAGTTACAAAAAGCACACTATCAATAGCTGGAAATAAACAGACATCCATACTCTTAAACTCTCTCTGATTTATAAAGTGCTCATTTTGCTAGTGTTTCCACTTCAGGAAATTCCCTAGTTTTCAATATGCAATCGGAAAGGCATGCTTAAAACATTTTGTGACTAAGGCTTATATCAGCTTCCATTATCATTCGTGTAGTTTCCTGATAGTCACTCAAACAGTGCAAATTACATTATGATTCTTGATTTCTGATTCTGAATGATCTCTTCCAAGTGTGATATTCAGTTTAATGTGCAGCACCCGTGAAAGCACAGTACATAATGCAAATGTTCTGTGCATTGTCATTCCACAAATGATTACTTCTTTGATCACACTATAGCTATGCCAACCTGTTAAAACCTGTTGTCAATAGGAATAAACAAGCTCAAAGTGTTTGTCTTACAGTGACGGCACAAAGCAGCCTGAAATCAAGCCAGCATGTTTATAAGACAAAGAAGCAAACAGTAAAAGGTTAACTTATAGCCTTTGGTAAAATGACAAAGTGTTGTTTTGGTAAAAATATGCAATTAGATTCAAATTTTCGTTATACAAAAAGCCTATTCAGTGTAAATTTGCTGTATCCATAAACAGTAGGACATTCTGGCTATTAGGCAAACATTTTCCCCAGACATATTTTTCATATCAAATTTAAAGCCTAATACAGAAATTCTTCATTTTAAATGAGAAGAAACATCAGCAATCAGCTAATTTTTTATCAGTTATAAAGCTTAAAGGTCTCTGTACAAAAGTCAGTGTATGTCCTTCAAGCCCACAGTAAATTCATGTATTGCATCTTGGAAAATTGAAAGCAACATCCTGGTGAAAATTTTTATAATAAATTAGGATCTTGACACGTGCTAAAAGAAAATGAAAGGCCACAAGGACCAGCAGCAGCAGTTGTTAGACCAGCTATGATATGCCAAGATGTTTTTCCATGACCTAGAAAGGGATCTAAATTGTTCAGGTAGACTATTCTAGATGTGCAAAATCTATTCTAGAACATCTTGCAAATAAAAGATTACTTAAATGTTAAATTTAAGCCTTACTCTGGTGGTCTAAGTGTGTGAATGGACAAGTGTACATGAAAGAGCTCTTTCAGAGGACTTCACTCTGTATCTGAAAATCCCTGCCCCTCTGCTGACAATAGGCAACTGGCCTTGTTTAATCCTAATAAGGATTTACTCCTAAGGATTTACTCATAATAGGGTGTTATTGGGATACTTTATGGTGCCATTAAGTAGTGTTTTGAACTAATCCAACTGACTTATTCAGTTTCATTGCATTGATTTTTAGCTCAGAACTTGTTAGTTTCTGATCTGGGTTGAAAGCCAGTGACTTCTTCAACCTTTCTTGCCTTGTCACATTATATTATATTATATTATATTATATTATATTATATTATATTATATTATATTATATTACATTACATTATATTATATTATATTATATTATGTTATGTTATGTTATGTTACGTTACGTTACGTTACGTTACGTTACGTTACATTACATTATTTGGATTTATTTTGTTCTTAATATAGTTAAAAATCTCTTCATATAGTAGGTTGCAAGCTTTTCCTTATGTCTTTTTGTTTCTTTATCAGCTTTCTACCATTCTTAGTTTCCAATTTATATTCACTGTTAATAGCAGCCCTATTTTCCCATTGGTTCTATAACATACTTGTCTGAATATAAAGTGATTCTGATCAAAAAACAAACTAGATTTACAGCTGATTTTAGGAGAATAATGCATGGATCCTGGATATATGAAAAAACCCAGCTCACGTTGTTTCACCTGTCTCGACATACCTACCGTGTGTACTCACATCTGCACTGGTGGCTCCCTCCAAATTCACTCTCCAACTTTTTTCTTGGCAGTGTTCTTTCTATACTGCTTTGCACATATTTTGTAAAACACTGAGGCTTTTACCCCATACAAGAAAGGACTCAACTGTAAGAGAGGAGGCTTCAGCAATTTAATGCTTTTATATGCTAGCTTTTGCTTCTCCACTTACCCTTTTTGCACTTTTAATCCCCAAGTAATCAGACAGAGTTTTGTTCCTCTCTCTTTTCCTGAGCTGGAGGCTCAGCCACAGAACTACAGCTCTCAGCTGTCCTCCTTCCATGCAGTCCTCTGGTTTTCACCTTAATTTTCCCATGTCAGGGTGAATTGGGACTATAACTGAGACTTGTTGGAGTTCTGCAGCAGTCTCCACACCACAAAGAGCTGGACTGGTGAATGAACACTGAACAAGATTGATTGTGACTTCTTTCTTAATACAGCACATTTGGGAGGATCTAGTCAAATATTTTTAAACAAATCAAATTTATCATTCACATTTTTACTGGCAAGTAATTTTGTTCGGGCTTCTTCACAGTCTCTAACATTTTACTGATTAACACTTTCAGCTTACATACAGATTTGTGTAAAGGGATTAATTGTTCACAAAGCATAAGAAGCCCTGGTTGCTTATACCCGTATATGCATTTAATGATTAGCTTACGTATCAATACATTCTTTGTCCGGAGGAGATTTATGGTTATTTGCAACACTTTAATTTGTAATAGTAGTGCCAGTAATGTTCTGGAAGCTCTGCAGTGTAAGAATGCAACCGTCTGCCACTCAGGCTACACTAATTAGTGGAAGTGTGTAATGCAAATATAATACACAGGTACTCAAGGAACTAATGATTCTGTTCTCATGCAGAACACCACATTTTATAGCCATAAGTGACTACTATCCTATCTTGGTTAATTTTTGTAAACATTCAGACATTCAAGAGTAATTTAAAAATTCAGAAATAGTTGCATTTTAAGTCATGTAAATTCTTTTCACCTTTTACTGATCTTTTTTTTTTTACTTCTATTGTACATTCATTCCATTGGATATTCTAACCACATTCATCATTCTACTAACTTCCACTAAAGGCTAAACTATCTTCATATTGATGGGTTTCTTTATCAGAAAACTTTACTGAGCTGGCATTCTCTATTGTCTGTTTTTAGAAAACTTTTGGAAAAAACTTTAAAAGCATACTTTAAAAATAAAGAACAATTTAGTAAGTCACATCAGAAACAATAATTGTTTACAAAAGTCTTTCTAGTAAATAACACAGGATGAGTTCTCTACAAACAGTCATTTATAGAAAAATTTGTACAAATTTTTACCTCTTCAGAAAAAAGAAGGCATTTTGATATAAAAGCAAATAATTACTGGAAAATTCATGGGAGTCAAAAGACCACAAAATGCAAGCAGTAATCACAGAGGAAAGATGTCATGTATTTCACTATCTCAGGCTGGTTCTTCTCTTACTAAAAAAAGCCCAAATTTTATCTTTTAAATAATTATAAATACTTCGGAATGGGGAAAATTCTTGAATCAGCAAATTAATGTATCAGAAAAAAACATAGATATGGAAAAGATAACAATATAATTCAGCTGGTAATGTTTTGCATGGATTATTTTGATCAATTATCTATTTTTATCATTGTTATACCCAGTAATTATTTATTTTCAATAGATTATTTAAATTTTGAAATGTATTAATTTTAAAGATAATTTAAAATATTGAAATTTTGTATGTATAGAATGACAGATTACTTTTCATTCCCGATTGTGATAATAACTTCACATTTTTCTCACGATGCTGACTAGGCTAGCCCTCCTGGGAGGAGTGGGGAATTTAGGAGCATATATGTTAGGACCTCAATTTAGTAGAGGATCCTTACAAACCAAAAAACTTACTTGCATGAGTGTTCCTATGGCATTCAGGGAGGTTAGTCACAGTTGAAGTGAGTGCTTCTCTGTTCTGCTGACTGAAGTTCCAGATATAGTAAAATGATACTTTAAGTTCAGCCTTGAACATAGAATAGAACATAATATCACTTAGATAAGTGTTTTTGGGAAAAAAAAAAAAAAAAAAAGAGGGGGGAAATAACTGACAAGAGAACCATCTGCTAAGCACTTCAAAAAGTTAGTCTAACAGAGAAGTTAGGCTGTCCCTACCCCAGAACACATGTAATATAAATAAGCAAGACAGAAGACTATTGAAAAAGACTCACACAAGCTGAAAGAACAGACATAGCTGGCAAGCACTGTGCCAGTACCATATTTTGTTTTAACAAGCTTAATTTTCTTTTTGTGTTATGGTGGACATTGTTTATCAGACTAGCAAAGAGGAGAGGAGAGAAGTAGGAGGAAAGAAGGGGTACAAGAAGAAAAAAGGAGGAAGAAAGTAAGTAGCAAGAATATAGAGAGAGGATTTGGCTGATATGCAGAGAAAGCCAGTAAAATCAGCAGAGAAAAGTGAGCATACAGCAAAAGAACTGTGGAAATATGTTAGCTGTTACTAATTCTTCCATTTCCAATTCATCTGCTTGACAGTTTGTTTGTGCTTTATCCCTCAAGGTTGCAAAACTCAAGAAAGAAGAGAGAAATGCATAAAAGCACATGACTAAAAAATAGCTAGCTCTTGCACAGTTCTGCAGCTAGGAGTGCTTGACTTCCCCACTTCCTGGGATTTGTCCAGGACAAAAATGTCCAGCTCTCACCTAGAGTTGCTTCCTTCTTCATGTTTCTTTTTCCTCATAATTCCTGCAGAGGGGAAAGGAAAAAAAATGTTTAATTAAAAATGTCTATTTAAACTCAAATGCATTGACTTTTATTTTAAGAACATTTATTGGGGGAGGGGGCAATAATCTCTGATGAAATATTGCAATGAAAAACACTGTTTCTAAAGTAGACACTCCTAAATACTATAGATGAAGGGAAGAGACTGAAAAAAGCAGATAGCTTTTTATTCCCTCATATTTGCATGAAGTCAATGGAAGGAATTTAATCAAATATAATTGGATTCAAATATTATTTAAACTTAGATCCTGATCTAATCTCTGCACTTCTGGGGCAACTATATCTTTACTAAGAAAAATGTTCCGTGATTTTTTTCATTTAAATGCTGAATCAGTGACTACTGAATGGACTAAGTTTCCTTCAGATAAAAATCTGGATTTGCCTTGGTCAAATATTCTTCGTTTACAAGAGCTGCAGGTAAAGTTTCATTTTCTTCTTTTCAGTAGAAAGCAAGCAAAATGGTAATTTTCCTAATCGGTGATCTCTTGTATGCCTGTACAATAAATTCAGTATTTGAGAAATTGCCTCTGTCTCCCTTCAAAATCACTTCATAATTCTGTCTCCTGTCTTTCCCACACTAATCCACGTATTTCAATAAAACATCCTTTTAATGATTTGATTTTATCTGAGTTACGCCTGCATAGGCCTGACCATTTGGTTTAATGCCTCCAGTGGCAATCCTTTACCACCTACAGATATTTCATTAGATAAAGGTGCTTAATCAGTTCTGTCTTCAGTCCCAAAAAGAGCAAGTGAGTGGAACACCTACTCTCAGTAACAAGCTCTGTGATTCTTTCAGGACAAATGACTTTTCTGTGCAGCAGTGTTATAGTATGTGACAGACACCATAATACATGAGTATGACCAAAAAGCAGATAGATATTCACTCATTCAGTTTTATCACATGAACACCACAGTGCATCCACACTTCTTCCAAATACTTTTGAATCAGTACCTCTGATCATCATAGTCTAAATCAGTGCTTATGTTCATCATTCTTTTATAGTTTTGTTTGTTAAGAAATGTTCAAGTTCTCTCTATCTTTTTTCAAGCTTTCTTCTTATTCTTAAAAAAGGAAAAAACAACAAAATGTGCTGTTGCTCTGAAAACAAGCACAGGTGGATCTGAAGAGCACTGTCTGCTCCTTACATGTCAACACAGAATTCCTAATTGGACACATTGCTGCAACAAAAGACCATGTGGGAAAAAGCAATAATGATGCCTTAGAATTAAGTTACTCCCACAGTTTCCATTATAAACCCATTTGAAGACAAAGGTTTTTCAAACTGTGTAGTACTTGGGGAAATGGTTAAGTGAATTCAAAGTGTCTGGTTAACGGTTGGACTCAATAATCTTAAGGGTCTTTTCCACCCTAAATTATTCTATGATTCTATGACCATGAAAACCATAAAGACACTACAACCACAGAAATCTCTTCCTATACTCCTTGGGACTTTTTCCCAATTCAATGACAATAACAGATGAAAATGAATGTAGCTGAGAAATGTGGTTATTAAGAAATACTTTCTATTTTCACAAATATTAAGTTAAAGCGGAAATTAAAACTGCTGCATAGAATACAGTATATAAGTAAAATATAAACCCACATGTCCTGCAGTATAGTGCAAAGGAGTAAGATATTTTTTGAATGATTAAACAAATAGACATTGCAAAGCAGCAAAGGCAGCTAATAGATATTGTTGGAAGGTACTAATAAGAATTAAATTTGACAATGGCACATTACCCTTTCTTAACTCTTTTGTGCGTGTGTCAGTCTAAGCTTATTCTAGTTAAAACAGAAGCCTGCATCTGTGATGTGCTTTACAAACATGAAGATAAATTAAAAATGTTTTAGAAATAGAAAGTATAAGTAATGTCCAAATGTGTTTTTCCAGAAATTATAAGAGCTGTATTTGCTCCATTGTCATATTTTGATGTCTTATTTTCAGGCAGTACTTTTTTTCCTTCTAAGTCATTTGTTGTAAATTGGCTTCATTTCCTCAAAGATTTCCCAAGTGGTAATGTTTGCCTAAACAAAAAAAAAAAGGAATTAACTCTTCAAAACTCAGTGTATTGTTTTCTTCTGGGGTTATTCATGGGGGTAGAGGAGAGGTTTTGTGTTTGGCTCATCCAAGCAGCGCTAATAGCTCTTCTTGGTGAGTCAAAAATACAATAGTGGGAAAAAAGACTTATTCCAGGCCTTTGCTTCTCATTTCTCTGTTAGTAACATTGCCAGAATGACCTGAGCCAATTTTGGACACCTTTGTATTCAAGAAGAGTTCATACCTAGAGCATTGGTCACAGTCCATTGCATTTCATTTGGGAAACAGATCCTAAGCCTTAGTGATCTTAGTGATACTAGTTTCTGAAACAATACTAGGTCCCGGATCTGTCACATAAAATCAGCTGAACTGGAAAAGGCTAATGAGACTGTTTGAGCAGCAGGTCTTCATCTTACTGATGACGTCCTGCTGTCTGTGTTTGAGCACCAGAGGGTTAGCCTGGAGAGTTTTAGAGCTGCCAGCACAGTTGGACTGTGTGTGGGTGTTGTAATAATTGAGGCTTGAGAGGATCTTTTCATTCACACACCAACTAAGTCTCGTTCATCTGGAGTGACAGTCAGGCATTGGCCCCTGCTGTCTCTGTTTCTGCCAGCTAAAATGTCGCTTCTGAGCAAGGCTGCAAGTGGTGAGCAAGGCTTTCTCCTCCTTGTCCTGAAGAGCATTCCCTAAGATGAGCAGGGCAAGGCAGGTGGGAAAGGCTCCATCCCCATCTAAGATTGGCAATATTTTCTTCAGTTGCAGTATGAGAAAGACAGTACTAGACGAACTGTGAAGGACCTGCTGGAAAAACAAAGTTAATAGGAGAGAGATAGATGGGTAGGTAGGTAGATTTCATGGTGGAGGTACTGGAGATAACAGAAAACAAACTGGAAATAATAATAATACTTACTAAATATTTAATGAAAGCATTGCAGTTTTGGTGAATATCTCTAGCAAATGTTCTTATCAGTTGGTGAAACATTCTGATCTTTCTACTGTTCTTTCCCAACAAATGTTTTGAACTTCAAATAGAATATAAGTTATTCCACAATTTGGGGAGGATGGACGCATTGTGATCAACATTGCTAATTTCCAACAGAACAAAAACTCCCAGTTTCAGCCAGTAGTAGCAAGTGGTGTACAAGGGGTTGCACTGTGTTGGCAGGCAGAGGAAGGTTAGCATCTTATTTTAAAGTAATTCTGTCCGTGTACCCTCATCTGCAGTAGTTCTTTGCCTGAATAGTTGTCCCTGTGGACACGATTCTGGGTAAGTCTTTCTTTTTCATCTAAGATATCCCAAGAGGTGCACAGAAAGAAAAGCATGAACACTGCAGCATGGGAGAAACGGAGTGCTCTCCAGTTTCTCACCTGCCCCAGTGACCCTGGATCTCACAGTGCCATTCAGAACCTGCTAAGTCATCCTGCTCAGAAAAGCAGTGTGTGTGGCATGTGAGGGTCCCTAATAATCTTACTTCATAGAGTCTGTAATCAGCTTCCCTGAGGAAGTGTGCTGACTAGATTAGAGAGAATAGAAAGAGAATATTATTCAAAATGTGTTCTGTGCTTTATGCTAGATGTATATAAATTATGAAAATTATGTGGCTCTCTAGATGAACGTGAAGCCGGAGCAGTAGTAATGAATAAAAAGTTCTAGATCATACACATTTAGCCTTTGCCCATAATAAAGCTCTGGCTAGCAGGTCAATTTAAAGCAGGTCTCTGGGGACACTGTGAAATAAAAAGCTTTCATTACACCATAAAAATCTCAGCAAAAAGCAGAGAAATAAAGTAAGTCACCATAAAAATCTCAGCAAAAAGCAGAGAAATAAAATAAGTCTACTGTGGATATTGGTGCCATTAGAACATTATCCAAGGAAATTAGGCACATTCCCAAGGAAAATCATGAGACCAGGAGAACACCCCCCCCCCCCACAAAATTAACAGTACACATTTTAACCGCTGTGACCAAGCTTATTGCCTTTTATTTCCTGAGTTCAGAAAAACTGTCAGCAGCCACAAAGCACCTGGAGTTCAGATTAGTGTGTGTTAAATTGTGTTTATGTACTTGTAAAACAGTGCTACACTGCTATTGGTCTTTAAAAAGCCTCTTGTCTAAGAAGTTTCCCATAGTTACTTACTATGTGGGAAAAAAAAACCTTTGCATTCAATCTCTGAGTGTTTTCTATATACCTCAGAAGTACCTCTGTTTTTAAAAATAGATCTTTCTAAGGCATAATTAGAGGAGGACAGAGATTCATCTCTAAATATAATATTCATTTGCAAAGTTGGGTTTAAAAATGTTGATTTCTGTCCATTATTTTTACAGGTTCCTGGAAGCAATTTGAAATGGCACTCTTATCTGTTCCCCTCTACTGAGGCAATACAGTCCAACGACTTCTGGCAGTTACTTGTTCAACCTCCTCTTCTTTGAGAGAGGCTAAGTTGCAAGGATTTTTGCTGACATGTAATTAGAAAAAACAATAATTCCTACTGCAACAGATATAAAATCAACTCTCATTAATTTGAAAACAGAATTTTGAATCAGTATCTTTTCTTAATTAAAACAAACATTTATTAAATATATTACTAAATTAAGCACATAACTAAATATACTAATATGTTAGTGTTAAAATTATTTTGGCTTCTTCTCACTCAATTTCATATTACCTATGTTAGTATCATTTAAATACTAGTAACAACTTTCCAGAGCAGATTGAAGACATATTTTTACGAAAGTCCAAGTTACTTTGGACTTGTCAGATTTCATGACTTCACTGTCACATCAAAACATTTTTCCTCTAAAATAAAGTTAATTTACTTTCTTATAGCAGACGTTTACACACATGGCATTGTTCTTAAATTGACTTAGCGATGACCTGAAAATGGTTCATCTTTTATCGGCCTATATAGATTATTGATATTACAACATCACTTTCACGTTATAGGGAAGGTTATACTAGCCTTACATCATAAACCCCTGTTTCTCTGGATTTAAAAGTCATGATTTGTACTGTGCCCCAAGCTGCAATTTGTGTCTAAAAGTCAAAGTTAAACAGTTTCACAAAAGTCTGAAAATATCCACAGCATTCATTTTTTCTGTTCTGGGTGCAAATTATAAAGGAAATTTAGACACAAGTTTGTGTATGTGTATTAATGCATTCAAATATATAAATACTTATATTTTTATGCTTAAGTTTAACCTTCCTTCATATATTTATGTAGACACAGCATCCTATGTATGAACTTATACATAAATGTATATATGTGGGAGGTGGTGTGGTGTGTGTGTATATATATACACACACTTGAGTTGATATCATTACAAAGTATTTGATTCAATTTCTCCCCTCTGCCTGTCTCATTTTCTGCCGGTAATAATACAAAAGCAGTATTCTTAGCAAAGGAGTGGTCCATGGTCATGGTCAACTAGCCATGGTCAACTAGCCATGGTCAACTCTTGAGACTTATGGCTGCTCTGACTTTGTGAAGGAGCAGGGAGAAAAGTAAAAAAGGGACAAAAGACAGTGTGCTATTAAGGAAAATTCCCTCCAGAAATTCCTAAAGACTCAAGGAGATGGGCCTGACTGTTGCGATTGCCAGCAATTTGCAGCACTGACTCATGAGGAAGATGAGTAAACTACAGCTATGACCGTAAGTTTTCAGTTGCATTCAGACATCCTTTTTAACAGAATGCCGAGTACAATCTTACTATTAGTTTTGCTAGGAAATAAAGTACTATTCCTCAATCTCTTGCTTAATACTCTTTCCAGTGAGTAAAATGTAGACATGTGTTTGCCTGACAGAATTCAACTGTCTGAAGATGCATTATGTAAAGCACAATCAAGTGCTGTATTCATTCCTGAGAGTCAGAAAGGAGTAGTTTCCATTTAAGGTTTACAGTATCGCACATGATTTTTTTTTTTTTTTTAAGTTAAGTTTAACACTTCCCCGGTGTTTTTTAACAGTGTTATTTATTGCATCTGTTTATGTGTGTTATACATAGAGTAGCTTCTCAGACCGGTTACATGCCTTTTCTGATCATGAATTTGCCATGACAGTCCATACTTGGATATGTTTAGGCAAAGATAACTTCATAAGAAACCGAATATGGTTTTGTTTATAAAAAATTAGGATTTGTGTGAGTCTTCAGTCTTTTTCCCCAATCAGGCATCCTTTAATTGGAACTGTTGTAGAATATGGTCTTATTTTTTTAAGCTTCTAGGACAGGGAGAGCATATGGAAAAATTTCTCACTTACATTAGTTGTAACACTCTTCTATCATGTTCACTTCCATATCCTTGACACCCTTTCAATGTACAGCTTCTTAGTATTCACTTTCAGAGGTGGAGAATAATTATTGAAGAAGTTTAAAAGCATACTGCTATTGAATTTTACTGAACATACTTTCATCTTGCTTACACTTGCAGCTAAACTTCTTGGCACAAGTTTGGCCACCTGTTTCAATATTAATATATTAATATTAATAATAGGTCATTTTGCCAGTAAAGACACAAGCTCAAGAAACAACAAATTCCCCAACAAAATAGCCTTAACATCTATTAACATAGAAATCAGTCTTTCAGTGCAGGGCATGACAAGAACAGACAGACAGTTCCTTGGGGTTTCTTGGTATGTACCACATTAGAGTGTAAAGTTGTTGATACTGTTTTCCCTTAGCAGAAGATGTAAATTATTTAATTGTAACTGTATGGTGAATATCATGAGCACCATTACTGTAGCCTGCTCCTTTCAAAACCAAGTGATAGTGAACAAAAACTGATCAGCTTTTCAGCTGACAAAACCCGTGACAGAATTATTGACTTAATGCAGCTACACCAGCCACTCCAACTTTGTTATAAACAGAGATTAACTGAAAATGCTCCAGACTATTATTTTTCCTTAAACCAAAGCTAACAGTATTTTGAAGTGTTCTACTATGAACCCAAAATAAAACCGAGTCTTCACTTGTACTTCTACTGAAATGAGAACAGTATTGAAAAATACAGCCCTTGTGGTATACATGTTATTTTATTTACGTGTTAAAATATCTTACTGCAAATGAATCCTTCCACTGCAGTGTTTCTTCCAGTGTTTATATCAGATTTATCTTCCTTTTGATGTATACCCTTCATATTAACCTTTTCTCTGGGGTTATAGGTCTGCATGTAAGACAAATATAGCTAATAATAATTGTAGTCTTATTTGTTAACTGGTTAAGAGGCTTGGCCAAAACAAACTTCATCCAACATTTTCATATTTGTAGACTGCAAAGGTTATTATTGCTACTTATTCATGTTCCTAATTAAGAAATTTGAAATTAAGGGCAATGTTCTTCTTTAGATATAATTAAAACGGTATTTCACGGAATACTGCCTGAATTTCCTTATCTCACTCTGTGCCAATTAACTTGGCCCAATTTGCTTGCTAAAGTGGCTAGGCCAATTTAATTAACCTGACTTCACTCTCTGATTCTGTATCTGAGTATTACAGAGTTGGTGTTTAGCTCCATGGAGTGACCACAATGAATCAGTATGTATTTGGAGAGTAATTGCTTTAATGATGAGAAAGGACAAAACAACAGTCCATATCATTATGTAATTTTTTAAGCAGACTTTCTAGTGTGAGGTCAGTTGAATAAAAGAGCCCATAGTCTTATTGCATTGTTAGGTCCCACTAGTATGTATTAAAAACCCTAAAAGGGAAGAAAAGTAACGCAGGGAAGAAGAGTTACATAGCAACAGGTGTCATAGTTCATAAAACTAAACCAAGATTTTAAAAGTAATCTATAATTGATAAAGATGCTTAAATTTTGAGCAAATAAAACCAGCAGCATTTTTTTTAGCATTGCAAACTATTCCAAGAGGGGAAAACAACATCCATAAAATTCCTTGAATCGGAATGCTTAGCACTTATTCAGTTTATTTCATCTTCTAAGTGCTTTATAAATATTTAATTCTGACCAATATTATTGTGACATGAATTAGTGATATTACTGTTGTAATTATTAATAACCTCGGCAAAAATTATTAATAACCTAGGCAAAATTAAGGAATATAGTTGAATATTTTGTAAGCGATTTGTGTCATAAACTTGGGTTCTCACAGGTACTATCACCTATCTGGAGAAAAGAGACATGTTTTTTCTGAATCTTTCTTATCACATGGGGCATGTTAGCACCTTCTAGACTCTATTGTCCTACCACCAGTGGATGTAAAGCAGAGAAAGGCAAGGAAGTGAAAATGTCATGCTACTCTGATAAGAAACACGGGCAGAGCATGATTTTCTCAGCATAAAGGCTAAAGTGCTGCTCAGTAATGTTATATTCAGCTCAAGGCTCCTGACATGGTAAGGCTGTATTTTGTATATCTTCCTCTACTAGGCAGTCAAAGAAAAGTGAGGAAAAACCTAGTTTGAAAGAACATATAAATATCATAGAAGAATTTTGATACCAAAGACTTTCCTAGTTTCCAGCTGCCTATTCTGCTGTCTCTTGAAATCATTGAATTATAATCTTTAGGGAGGAAACTCAATCTGTGCACACCCTTGGATCTATTTTTTATGCTGAGGAGTAGCTGATGTCACCAATGAACCTCATGGGGTTCCTTTGCAGAGGGATCCTACTCATAGTGGAACAGTAAAAGTGGTACTAAGCAGTTGTGCATACTTGTGCAGACACAGCTTTTATTTGCTGAACATGAGAAAAATTATATTTTCTAAGATGTACATTCAAAGATAAAAAGAAAAATACTAAGTCAGTGAGGATCCTAGAATAAAATTTATTTCAGTGTAAATGAGAGGTATAGACTGAGATTACAGATGGGAGCACATTTCCACAAACCCGTCTTGATCAGATCATAGATCTGCTTTATCCCAGTATAGCCCAGGAATGCATCATTCAATCCAATTTACATTGCTAGTCAGGTAACTGGGGGCAGTATGTTAGTAGGCATCCTCCCAAATGCTATAGGTCTTCTCAATGATGCCGTAGAACCTGAACACAAGCAAGGATAGTCAGTGGATACTGGCATTGCAGTAAAACAACCTGCTGTATTTCCTTTAGAGTGAATTCCTTCTAGACACAAGCCAATGCCACTTTTATATACCTCCCTTTGTTTGTAGTTTGAATTAAACCTGATATGTGGTACTAAATCTTCTGTTCAGCCTTTGGAGAGACAAAGTAACTTTCAGTCAAATTCATCTTCACAAAACTATTTTCCAAATATTTGCATTACAAGACCATACAGATACTAGTCAGGAAGTTTAAGAGGAAGTTTAGGAACAACACCAAAACTCCACAGCCACATTCAGGCTGCTTGCTGTTATAAATGGGAAGAGATAGAGATGATATGACTGATGTGGGCTGACATCCAAAACTGAGCTAAACATGGACTTGGAAGTTATAAGCTGAAGGCTGTGAAATGGAATAAGAAAAGTATAATAATTTTCTCCTGTATTACTCTGTACTATGTTGTTCTTTTAAGAACAAGGAAACATAACACTATGATATACGCATATAATTGTAACTAGGGTAAATCAACCTTTTCTCTCAATAGAAGCAGAAGAACTGCTGTAAGATAGCATTCACCTTAAAAAATGGCAAAAAGTGTGTCTTTCGTGAAAGAAGAGCGGTGTACATGTATGCATGAACCAGCATGATCAGTGGAAATATAGATATACTCACCTGGGTGATACTGGAGTCACAGAACCAAAAGCTTTTCATAGTCAATGTATTTATATTTCGGTTAACCTAGATTTGAGTCATTAGGCAATTCAGATCAAGAAAAGCTCATTTTCCCCTGATGTTTTAAAACATGTTATTATTGAAACTGAGGAGAGAAAGAGGAAGTAAATGTATACAAACAGAATACTTAAGTTTTATTAATTACTACATTTATTCTATAACAATAAATCTACATTATTAAAATTATTTAAAATGGAAAAATCAGTAATTGACACCTATCTTCTTAGCTAGTGAAACACATGTTGGGGCTACAAATGGAGCCTCAAGATGAGCATGTCCATTTTGTGCAACCACATCAATCACTTACTGCTAGTGTTTTGCATCTTATTTCTCCGAGTCTATTTGTATGGACTATATATTTTAATACATATGCTTCAGTAGTTAATTGACAGACCCTAAGATATTTGTCATCAGTAGCTACCATAGTCTGATTATTTCCTACATTTTTTCAGTTTTATAATTTATACAAAGATCTGCATTAGGCTTTGCAATTCTTATGTTAAATATTCTATGAAAAAAGATTAGTATATAAGTTTACTTCTGCCATATGACATCTGGATTTCGTAGCCAGTACTTTCTTATCATAGGTCTACATCTTCCTAAATTGTGGGGATTTTGATTTGATTAGTTTATAAATATATTAGAAAAAAAGCAAATATTATTATTTACCTTATTATTGCTCTATCTCTCTATTTGCCAAGCATTGTGTGTAAAGCAGGTCTTTTCTTCCCTTTCTGCACCAGCATGAGAAGAATAACTGAAGTAATATGTGTTAAGGCTCATAAGTAGCTCACTGACTGTGGAGGAACTGCGATTGTGTCCAGTAACACAAGTTACAAAGTCACATAGCTAGAAAATGAAATCTGACCTTCTGATTATATTCACCCATTTAAATGTAAATATCTCAATGCAGCCAATGTCACTGTTTTGGATGATGATGGACCTTGTTTCTTTTTCATTTAGACCAAATTAACACGAAAAAGAGCATCTTGAAGTAAATCAATATAATCTGGATTTATAGTAGTCTTAGCAAGTGCATACTAGATATTTTATTCACAGGTCATCTCTAAAGGTATAATTTTTTAATTTGCATTATTTATGGTTAGCAGTAGTCAAGGAAATTACCATTTGTTTTGCTTTCTTTTTTTTCAAATACAAAATGTAATATTATTTTTTATCATCAGACATGAAAAAATTATTTGAAATTACAAACGAATATCAAAATTGCTCATCAACTCATATTGTGACCTCATGTCCATCTTCCATAGGCAAAATATCTACTGTGGAAGCACCATTCAGAGCTGTGAATAACAAATACTTGTTCATTTGCAAATAAACATATACTTTTACAAGCAAATATTTCAAACCAGATTGTCACACGTATGGTTGACTTCACCTAACATTAAGGAAGGCACAAAGCAACAGTTCAGGCAAAGATGAAAAGGAGTGTGAGGACTGGAAAGAAGCAAAATAGAATTTGTCTCTACAAGCAAAGCAATCATTTCAGTGCTTTTCAAACCTAAAGATTAACAAAATTATTTTACAAAGAGTATGCATGTAACCAAGGCCAAGAGTGATCAAAAATAATCTGCTCGGTCATGCAAAACTAAAAAATATTATTTCCCAATGCTAATTTTCTTAATATGAAACTGCCTGAAGATATTTTTTTTATTGCACTGGAACAGAAGTAAAGAATTGCCTATACTCCTTCACACACAACTGCCTTCAAAATAAATTAATCCAACAAAATCTTCCATGGTTCTGCAAAATATCCAGATCTTCTCGTGAGGGTTCATGCGTTCCCAGTTCTCCACAGTTTCAACAAACCTTTTACAGAAAGACTTTTACAGGGATGATCTGAAACAGTTACTTTTTGCCTTTGGCTGTTTTGGATACATCTTGCTTTAGGTGTTCTGTAGTGCTTTGGAACACTACTGTAGAGAACAGCAGCATTTTCAACAAAGGTTTTGCATAACTAGACAGACAGCAAAGCTGAGGGACCAAAGTTTGAACTAACATCTCTATGCAACTGAAAATTATATCCCATATTTAGGATTAGAGTCACTTAAGAGGAAATATTTCATTAACCTTTCTGAAGTCAGGAACCGTAGCAGAACTACTGTTGTGAGCATATTAAACTGTGTTTTGCCTAAAATACTAACATACCAAATCTGTAATCTTTTGGAATTTTCCTCAGGAGATGCATTGTACAAGCTTACAAATATTCAATTTTCACCAGTCTCCTACCACCTTAGCAATCTCTGCCTTTTAAACTGTCACTTTTTTTATACGCAATCACTTTAGCAAATTTATTGGGAATTCACAGGGAGTCTGACTCAGTGATTACAGCATTAGTTAATGATTTGCCTCTGGGAAGTCAGAGAGGCAAAAAGTCACACTGTATTAGAGAGTGTGGCATTTGAAAGATTTCTTTTAATTCATCTTACCCCAAAGTACAAAATTAGTACTGTGAAAGTTCTTCAGCAGAATCGGGATGTTGATGATATTGATAGTGTTTCAACAGATGGACCAGTATTTGAAGAACATTAAAATGCTGTTTTGCCACAGAGATGTAAAATATATGTCATTTTAGTCATGGATGCTCTTTTTTTTCCCTTTCATGATACTGGGTTCTTGTAAGAGTAGTAGTACTTCAACATAGATTGTCTGACTTCTCCTCTCTGTATTGGTCTTCAGGTCAGAATTCAGACTAAAGCACAGTGGGCAATTGTTAATGATTGGTTTATTTGACTGCCGTGTGGTTATGTGTAGAAATTTCACTTTGCAGATTGTGATTTTCCTTGGAAGGATCCTTCACCTCATCTCTCCCAGTCGTCCAGTCCAGGATTATTGTCATGAAGTCATACGTTGATCTGGAATGACTTAATTGCATACTCTGGTGTTTAGAACATATCTCTTGCCTACAAGAGAACTGCATCTGAGTCTATCCACGTCATTCAAAGGCAAAGTTCCCATTTGCTTCAGATCTGCAAAATCAATCCTTCTGCTTTCTTCTAGTAACATTACTGAAACAATATGTTTTGGACTAGACTATTGAGCTATTCACACAGGACTGAGCCTCAAAGCTCAGTTTCACAATAGTTTTATTATATTTGTAGATGTGTTAGACCCTGGGACTGGAGTTCACTGGTATTACAATAATAGTCTGTGTTGGGTTTGTGGATTTCTTTACTTTGACATAACATCATTGCTTCCAAATTTTGGCTGGCACTGAATTTAAATATGATTTGTATGGAATTTACAGGTCTAAGAGCATGTACCTCCACATTTTCTTAATGTGAATCTGAATTCTATCTTGTGCTTTTTCTTTTTTAAAAGATACATTTTCATGTGAATGTCATCATTCTTTAGACTGGGGGAGCTGTTTGTTTTTTTCAAATTATAAATCTTAAAAATTCTATCAATAATGAATTTATGAAAAAATGTGAAAAAGGATTGATTTTGTATTTCAGTTTATCAACTCTAATAGTAGGATTTCTTTAGCTTCCACTGCATCCAGGGGGTGAAGCTCTGCTGTCTTGACACTAGTTTACTATCACACATATACAGAAGGACACCACATAAAAAGTAATATACACCTGCTTCCAAAGTGAGCATGCCCTTTACATTTACATTTATGGCCACAACAGCATGTATCTGTTTTAAGACACTTTAGCATACCAACCATTTATATCCTTATAAAGTATTCTCAGTGGAGCACTGGGAATCTTGAAGCAGCTGAACAGAAGACATCATTTCCAAGCAGCATTATCCATTTCTGGTGACTCGTTAGTAACTGGGGATGGAAAAAATGTAGTGATGATTTGAAATGAGGCATGTGAGGTCTGCTCGACACCAATTATCTTTGTGAATGGAACACAGAAGTAGAACAGTCTCACTTTAGACAGTAGGACTGGTTGGCAATTAATTTCTTTATGCTATACAGGGAGCCAGACCTGACCTTTCGGAAGGACATTCTAATATTCCGTGCTGTATGAATCATAGTTTCACAGTATTTGGAGTAGAGAAAGTTAGTGTGAATTAATAATTGATGCATAATAAAAGTTAACTCTTATTTCAGAGTGGGAATTATCTCTTTTCAGTCCATTAATCTAAACTAGTTTAAGTTTCCATGCAAACTGTCAAACAAAGTACGTAGTAAAACTTTGTTCTGTGGAGGTGTGCACCGTGATAGGTTCTGCAATATGCGATCCTCATAAACAATTTCTCACTCTTTATATAGTTTCATATGTCTCTATCATTAAGTCTCAGTCAGAGGAGCTAGCTGAAAATTTCTTCAATCTAATTCTTTCCATTAATACTTCAATGGAAAATATATGTATTGAAGTTATGTTAAATCATGATGTATCTGGAATGAAATAGTCTTATAAACTGAGTCTTTTCCTTTGAGACCACTATAATTAGTTTTTAACAAAATTAATACAGGTCATGGGTTGAACCAAAGTCTTCCAAATATGAGGTTTTTTCTGGCATGAACAGAAGGGCTAAATCTACATACACTATAGCAGTAAGCAGGAGAGAAAGCAATAAGAGATCGTTGACACATCCATAGTGGGGGGGTGTAAATTTAGCTTTAATAGCTTCATTACATCTACAAAACACACACCAGTTATCTAATGTTCTCAATCATTAGTTTTCAGATTTCAGTTAGGACTTGAATTAATTAAATCTATCTTTGGTCTCCTTGTGAAAGTTATGCAAAAACATAGTAAACACAGTTTATACACTAACAGTTATATTCCAAAGAAAAGCTGCCTAAATTCTGAAAGCTTTTCTCATTTTGCAGAAGTACTTAGTAGATTTCTTGCCACAAGGTTTATTCCTAGATATAAACACAAGAATAGAATAAACAACAAAAAGTGTTAATGGTTTAATAATTGGATATTTACTCACTTTTCTGAAATGTTATTTATTTCTTGTAAACCTCAGGTTTTGTCTATTTCAAAGTTTGTCCAGGACTCTTATAACAATATTTAGTTTGCATTCCACACCACATAAGAACATTCAGTGCCATTTCAAAACACTATTTAATAACATATTAACTGACTGCTCCTGTGTTCCCTTTCTTAAAAAAAGAATTTGATGTTCCCATTAACATCAAATGAGTGCAAAAGGGCAATGGGACTGGGACTGTGATTCATTACTTGATATGTGCTAAAACAATCCATTTTAAAGTAATTTTAATGTTTAGGGAAGTCATTAATTTAATTACAAGAAAGCTTGTATAGCTTGCTGACATATTTTGAATTAAAACATTTTGTACATTAAAAGCCTTCCTTACTAATTCCACTGTCTTGTTTATTGTTGTATCATTAAAAAATATATCAGACATCCTTGTACACCTTCTCAGGATCTTTGACAAATCAACATTAGTATTGATTTTTTTCTCTAGAAATTTGGCATGCATCTAGCAAACTAGACCCCTCCAGAATGTGAGTCTTACATGAATAACAGGGGCCTCCCTGAAAAAAACTAAATGCATTGAAGTTGCCAGATAGTGTGTTTTGTTAATGAAATTATTTATTGCATTAAATTTTGCAGTGTATGGACATTAAGGAAGTAGTAACAAAATTGCCATAGTCTACTTAATGACTTTTGAAGTGCTGCTCACATCAGACCTTTATGAATTCTCCTAAAGTGCATTTGGAATTGAACTGAAATATCATCTAAGCAATTTGCAGAAATATTATCATCCTCTCTCTCTTCAGGAATATTATTCCTCCTTCCTATCTCTGAACTCTTTCTGCAAGCCATAACTGAAATATTGCACCTACATCTACAAGGGCAGCTCAATTGCTACGTGAAGTCCTGTTTAATGTAACAGCTCCTCAGAAGTTCCCAAGCAGAATCTTATCCTTCAAGAGAGCATAATTTCCTGATGGTATTTATTATCTTTAGAATCTCTCTAAAATCAGGTAAGTGCAAAATTATATCTTTTAACATATTTTGCCGTTAGGAATGTTACGTTCAAAGCCTCAGGACATTTTCTGGCAGGTATTAGGGCTGAAATATGCATATTTAATTTTGCTGAGGGTTGAAATTTCACAATCGAGACAAAGAAAACAATTTTTTGAGTGCTCTGTATGGAACTGTGTTTTCTGTAGAAGTATTTGGTTTGAGCATCAAAAACATGCCTTGTCAAGTTCTATTCAGTTAACCAATATTGGGTCACTGAGCTGGAAACAATGTTCTGTGGTGGTGTTTATACTTGACTTTTTCTTCATGATTGCATCAATGAACAATAGTTTTAGTGATGTGGATTTTATTGCATGAAAAGACCTCCAGTCAGAGAGAACATAAACCAAGTGCAAGGGACTGAATGCTATGACTAGAACAACTGCATTAGGGAAGGGTGAAAGTCCATTTCATCATCTGATACTACAGGGATCACTATCCTTCTTCAGCAATTATCTCTTCAAGAAAGTGACCGTGTGGTGCTGAACTTGACTTCTGTATTTAGAACTGAGTCTATTAAATGCCATGAAAAGCTCATATCCAAGGAGAAATGAACTGGAAATAACCTGAAGCAACAAAGAGCTTCTTAACAGCATTCTGCTGAGAAGGTCACAAATTTCAACATTTAGAGACTCTTTCTCTGTGATGTTGATCAGGACAGCACAGCTGCTCTGACTGCTGTGGAGAACAGAGACCAAAAATTTATTCCCTTGATTTCTCTGTAGCTATCAAAGTCCTAGAAACCAAATAGTTTTTTGGTGGTTTTTTTTTTTCACTTACTTCAAAATGTCAGAAAATGATTTTTTCAGTAGAAAAAAAACCACGTTTATCTTAGATTTTTTTGTTGTTGTTGTTTTCTCCTATCTCCCTTTTGCTATCTTAGTCTTTATACAAGCAGCACAACTTGTTAGAAAACAGCTAAATTTATAAAATTCTTTGAATCCTAAGAATTGTAGGTTATGGCTGCTTAGAACTTCATTGCCCTTTTCTGAGGACTATGTTTCAGGAAACAAGTTCAGATTTGTAAAAGTATAGTTCTTGTGTTTAGAAGAGCAATAGCAAGTGCAAATTTCTGCCGTGTTGTAATAAAATATTGTAATTGTAATACCTATTTTAATGGTGGTATTGTAAAGTGTTATAATTTTTCTTATGTTTCGCGATGGTGTTTGTCTTAAAACTTGGTTACTGAAATTATGACATGTTCATTGAAAAGCACTTGTTAGATACTGTGATTTTGCTAAAAAAAAGCAAATGAATGCACCACATATATCTTTAATAACCTTTTTCTTAATATCTTCATTGTCTAACAATTTTTATGTATTTGAAGTAGCCATGGCTACCATGCATAGGAGCATAATTTAGATTGCAGTGGATTGTCCTGAGATAATTTACAATTACAGGATTTTTATAGAATTACTGGATCAAATCTGTAACTCGCATATATCCCAAGCATACACCTATTCTTGTCCTTATGCATATATCTGACATCAAATTTTCATTGGAATTGAAAATGCATTTTTTGCAAATACTCAGCATTAACAGAAACTTTTCACCCTCCACAAATGTTCTTCTCTGTTAAATAATTTACTGGAATAAATTAAGACGGTGAATATGTATTCATAATGAGCACAAGCAAAACAATGTTTAAAAATCAGTACCGTGGCTGAAGCCTGTTAGAGGTAGAACCTTTTCATCAATGGTGGAAAAGAAATGCTGAAACTGTTCTAGAGCCCCACTGAGGTTCTGATGGAATCATTGGACACCAGCAACAAACTATTGTAAAAGTATATTTTCAGCATTCATTCGTGTTCTTAGCTACCTAAAGCTGTACCGCTGTTTTAGACCATTAGTTGTCTGATCTCAAGACAAAGACTAACACTGCTGGGGTCTAATGTGCAAATATATTTAACCACACCTGACAAAATAAATTTTGGGAAAATCTTGAATTCTTAAAGATTTATCATCACAATATTTCTTGGGGGAGTAGGGAGTGGGGAGCACAGGGAGGAAAAAAAGACATACAAAACCCATAGATCTTTTGCAATCAGCCTACCTAGACTGAGTTACTTGATGATGAATTTATGTACTATATATAATCAGGCCAAGACTGAATAATGACGTCAGCTTTCAGATGAGTCAGAAATCAGTGCAGCACTGTCATGCCCTGCTGTTCTTTCAGCATATATGTCTTTATCTCAACACACCATAAACTAAACAGACTGACATTTCCAGCACACATTCACGAAGAAGAACACGACAGTCTAAAATTACCTTTTTCTGTACTGCTCCAGTTGTGTTTTCTGCATGTGACTGCACAGTTATGGAAAGGAGTGAGACTAGAAAAGGAATGGTAGTGGTGAAGGTCTAATCTCACACTATGAAAATTTTAATCATTCAGGAATGTTCTTGAAAAGAATATTATACTGATCATTCTTTTTTACCTTGATCAGCTTGTAAATGATGTATCGTTGATGTGTTCTTTACAGTGCATTCCAACAGATTACAGTAATCGAAGTATTGGGATACAGTTAAGACAGCTGATAAAGTTCTAGAGAAGTTAAAGCACAGATCACTGAAGAGGAGAAAGAAAGAAAGAAAGAAAGAAAGAAAGAAAGAAAGAAAGAAAGAAAGAAAGAAAGAAAGAAAGAAAGAAAGAAAGAAAGAAAGAAAGAAAGAAAGAAGAAAGAAAAGAAAAAAGAAAAGAAAAGAAAAGAGAAAAAAGAAAAGAAAAGAAAAGAAAAGAAAAGAAAAGAAAAGAAAAGAAAAGAAAAGAAAAGAAAAGAAAAGAAAAGAAAAGAAAAGAAAAGAAAAGAAAAGAAAAGAAAAGAAAAGAAAAGAGAAAAAAGAAAGAAAAGAAAAGAAAAGAAAAGAAAAGAAAAGAAAAGAAAAGAAAAGAAAAGAAAAGAAAAGAAAAGAAAAGAAAAGAAAAGAAAAGAAAAGAAAAGAAAAGGAAAAAAGAGAAAAGAAAAGAAAAGAAAAGAAAAGAAAAGAAAAGAAAAGAAAAGAAAAGAAAAGAAAAGAAAAGAAAAGAAAAGAAAAGAAAAGAAAAGAAAAGAAAAGAAAAGAAAAGAAAAGAAAAGAAAAGGAAAGAAAAGAAAAGGAAAGAAAAGAGAAAAAGAAAGAAAAATTCCAGTTGCTCTCAAAGGCCAGAATGTTAGTAACCCCTACTGTGTCCTAACTCAAACAGACATAATGGCATTACTAGTCAAGACGTGCTGAGCAATTTCTCACAGATCATGTCACAGCTGAGTTTTGCTTTCCTTTCTTTCAGCAGAGACTCATTTGTGTCTTCTCCCTTGCAGACAGCAGAAAATTGTGCTTGAAGTTTGTAGTAGTGTTATTATTTTTGAGATATCTGCATTTCTTTCAAATGTTGTTAGTCATTGCACTTAGAGTATATATTGCAAAGATAGGGGTGGATAGCAAGACTGCACAAGTACACAAGGCCACATCTAATAAAACCAAAATCAATATACACACTGAGCAGATGAATTTAATATCAAAATCAGTTCTGCTGTGAAATACAGATTTTTCTGATTTCAAGTCCACTTTAGCTAATAGTGGACCACAAATATTGACAGGTCACCTCATCCCATACCTAGCTGTCCTACTCAAGTGTCAAAAGGTAGCCAGATTCCAGATGTCAATAGAAATGGAGAAGCCAAAGAAATTTAGCAAAAAGGCCCAGAAAAAAAAAAATCCATCAATTTGGAATTTGGTTTAAGTTTATCTGTAGAATAATCTTACAAGGTTATAAACTTGATTTGTGTTTGTTGTTCAACAGAGTAGTGGTAGTCTTGCTACTGTTCCCACATGTGATGAATTATCATGATACTAATGCTTCTGTGGATGCACTCTGGTATCCTCAGGAGTTAATCTGGTTCTTGGTTTCTATACATTGAAAGAACAGTCATGCAATGGGTGCAAACTGCAAGATTAATGGCATACTTCTGCTACATTTTTTTTTACTTAACAGTTTGTCATGAATTTTTGTGAGCAAGATGCTATTTTAATTGATTACTTCCTAAAACAAACTCTCTTTCCACAACATTGACAACTTGCAGAAAACATAAATGAATAATGTGGTGTAAATGAACAGCAGGCACTCAATGATCCATGAATACAGCAAGGAATTCAAGTAAGCATTGCAAGTAAATCCAGGTTAGCTGATAAGATGAAACCCATGCATTTTAGAGGACTCTGTGTCCTGTCAAGCTCTGAGAAGGTCAGATATGAAAGAGGGAGAAAATATCAATATTGTATTTGTTTTCATAGTCAAAAACAGAAAAAAAGAGTTCACAATACTATCTTATTAGTATTTATATCAAATCTTTAACAAAAAAAAAAGATTCCCTGTATCCAACTAGATAACAATCCAAGTGACATGTTGGTTTCCAGTCTAAGCCAACTGATTCCAAATTGACTGCATCCTCATTTGAACTATTTGTTGACTTTATATATGTGTGTGTATATATATGCATGTATGTATATATAAATTGAAAAGAATCAGAAGCCATATGCATATGAGAACATTGGGTTCTGGAGCTACTTTTTTCTTGTGCCTCACAACAAGTGTCCCTCGGCATGTGAGTAGTTTAGACTGTTTCTGTGTTTGGTTATACATATCTCTTTTAAACAGAAGTTATAGTCTAAGGCTTTGAGATGAAGTGATTAGGATCCTTTTTCTGTTTTGTCCTTCTGACTAGGACATTAAAAATTAATGTCTTTATTTAACATTCTGTTTATTCTGAAGTTTCAAAAAAAAAACGACCATTAATAACATTCATTACTAATAGGCCATATGATATCTAGATGACCAGAATTCAGACTACTTATGCTCAGCACTCCATAAGCATAAGGAAAAAATGATTCATTGTCCCTTTTCATCACTAAATGACAGTTGAGGGAAAGGAAATTCTAAATGGTGGAGGACAAGGTTGTATACATATACATATACATACACACCCCAAATGTGTTCTTTCCATCCATTAAATGCAGTTATGTATAATAATATCAGACTACATAACTTTTACAAATCATTGTTGAATTTATAGACGATAAGCCTAAAAATTGGAAAAGATCCCAACTTATTTCACAAAGGTGTTTTTGTAGTGAAAGTTTGGAGAAAAGATAAAGCCACAGTGGGGGACAGAACAATTTTATGAGCAGGTATGTGCTAGTATTGTGCCTTGCTAAGCCAGTGGCCTTTTTTAAACACACATAGCAAAAGAGGTTAGCTGTTGGAGACATCCACATGTCATTCTGTGATATTTAAAGGAATAACATCATAAATTCTTCCACATCCAACACTAAGGTTGCACATGCAGCAAAACTAAGAATAGAACTACTTGTAGGAAGCATTGAAACTCTGATTTAATAAATGAAAAGTTAATTTCTTAGCAGTCTTTCCTTTTGCACACACTTTACTAAATAAACGCTGTATACACAAAGCTTCCTTTATTCACAAGGAAGAAAGAGGGATTGATTTTATTCCTGTATACTGTACCTTCTGACCCTAAAAGGACCCATAAAAATAAGGAAGAAATTAGAACAGGAAGCTTGAATCTTTGCATCTAATCTTTCCCTTGGAGTTCAAGTAAATTGCATGGATCCAAACATTATGAATCTATGTATTTTCTTTACATTATGATCTAGTTTTGATATTCAAAGCACAAACCATAATGAAATAATGAGAAAACAGAACAGAAATTCTTAATATGTGTGCATTTTCAAAAGACACATATAGAAAAGAAGTCAAGAAAAAATCAGAAGGAGAAAAGGATCTATGATAAAATGTCATTTTATCCTGTATTTCTGTACGCAGTTTCAGCAACTACATATGGCTGCATAGTACGGAAAGATCAAGCAGAATTGTTTAGAGGGCATATTCTAGAAGCCACTGTATATTAAACTTGCTCCAAAAGCATATACATGATCCAGCCCGTCAAGTGACTTTTAAAGATTTATAGTGTCTGGATTTCATTATAGTTTAGGCATTAGCTAAGTACCGTATCCTCATCCCTGTCAGCCATACCATACATCCAAGGAGACAAAGGTACAAAACTCTAGAGAGCTTGTAGTCTTTAAAATGTGAAACTAGAATATTTTTGGAATTTAAAATCCAGCAGCACACAAAGGCTGATCTGGGAGGTTCTGACCAGCAAATTTTAGTACCTAATCTTCATGTGAACCATGCCCTGATATTGATGTCCTCTGGACTTGGCACTTGGGTAAAAATATGAGGATCACAATGAAAAACTAGAATACATTAGTGAGGGGTTGCCTTGTTTCGCTCCTCATTACCTTTATGTTATCTGGAAAATTGTGTAACTCTCTTGGATTAATCCTGGAGTCAGCAGTAATAATATGGCTTAATCTTTACGTGGAAAGAATTTGTTTCAGATCCGAAATCACATTGAGGGTGTATGGCATAGGAACAAGAATAAATGAAATATTACATACTGTATGTTTCAGAATACCCTGCTCTCACAGACAAAATATAACTTGTAGATTTTACACAGAAACTCTGAAAAATTCCTATTGTTAATATTTAAAAAGAGTATTGCTTCAAATCAACCTAAATATTCCTGTTAACATCTGACAATATAATTAAGATAGGATATCTCTTTGCTTGAGGTAGTGGTGGGTTATAAATTTTTGAGTGTTTCTACATAGCCACTCTCAATTAATATGAAATTCTGATTATGCTGCATGACATATTTATTGAATGCAGGCTTTAAAGTACTAGATATGCAGGCTGGCATTGCTTATGGTTACTCACTGAGTAATTACATAGACTGTTCAGATTCATTAAAATGTATAACTTAAGGCAATACTTCCATATTCACTATTCCAGCTCCCTTGGGGTGGGTTATTTTTGTTGTTTAGAAGCTTATTTATGAAGCATGTCTCTTGCTTTGCCCAGTACTAGGAGATACTTTCTTAGAAGAGGATTAAGAAAAGTTAAGGGAAGGGGGAGTTTCTGCCTTCTTTTTTTTTTTTCTTTTTTTTTTTTTTAAATGTAAGTTTTGCTTTATAAGTGTTGGCAGCTTCGTCCTGAAAAAATTACTTGTCATGACTTTTCGTGTAATCGTCACCTCCATTCTCCTTTCACTTAGCAATGCACTTTGGGTTGTTGTAGTCTAGCTGTGAATCTGCAACAATTTCAAAGTGACAGAATGATGGAATATCACACTTCAGCAAAATCCTTTTATGCTTCCTAATGACTGGGGTTTTGTCCACAGTGAACATTAATTTAACTTAGCATTTCAGAAAGTAAGACATAAGGTTGTGTTGACTGACAAAAGAAAGTTTAGTTTGCCTTCTATACAGGAAAAAGGTTCTTAGAACTTGGTAAAAATTAAAAGAGAAAAGTAAATGTATGTAAAATGGAAAAAAAATCTGAAGTAATGCTTTATGGCTTTGACTGAAAAGTAAAAGAAGATAAATAATTATAGACTGGATTTTCAAATATGTACTTATTCATTCTGTAGATGACATTAGAAACATCTCTGGATATCCCTTCCTTAAGTTTCCCACATGAGCTTCAGTTTAACCAATAAATCCTAGATATCACATATATGAAAATAAAGCTCCAGCCAATGTTTTAAATCATGCAGGAAGACAATACTTACTTATGCCTTTAAATTCATTTACTTTTGTATAGAAACTAAATATTTTGTGTTACTACACAAAACAATTTTCAAGAGAAACTGCTAATAATTGTCCACCTGGCTGCCATTGCCAAGTGTACACTTACATGCAAAGCGTCATAGATAATTAAATAGTAATCTTTCTGTGAGATAGAGTGACGAATAAAGACAAGTCACAATGAATGGAGAACATAAGTGACCTTAAAGCTGCTCAGAAGAAATAAACAGCCACGAAAACAAAGGAAACGTTGGGCAACGCAGAGTTAGTTTGCTCTCCTTTATAACAGATCCTGAGCTTAAAGCAGCCTACAATGACTCAGATCACCAAATGATGACATTTCAGCAGATTTTTGAAGTTCTTAGAAGAAGATGCATCAACAAAAATAAATTACAGGCAAGTCAAGAGTATGTCCTTTAAGAAGTCTTGAGCAAAAAGTTAATGGTGCCTAATACCAATGTCAAACAGGCAATGGAAGAAGAGACAGAAATATTCACAGAGTTTGGGAGATTTGGTCTTCAAAATCCAGATCGTTTATTTCAAGACAATATAAATACGACTGTTAATGACTAAGTGTAAACACAACACTTTTCGTATTACGCAGAGGTTAATCTGCATAATGGGAAATCTGGGACCTCTGGCAGGGTTGTGCAGTCAGTTTGTTACCTCTTGTCAGAGTTTAGCCCCACTCGCAGCCTAGTCAACAGTTAAACACATGCAGTTGTAATACAAACTCCCTCCCCCAGGGAAAGAGGAAAAGGAAATGAGAAAGATTTTTGGGTTGGAAACTAAAACTGAAAGAGATTTAATGAAACAATAATACCAAAAAGAAAAAATAATATTAATAAGATAATAATAAAATATTTACAAGTATATAAAATCTAGCCCCAACAATGACTATACATCACCATTGACACTGCAGGGCAGGCTCAAGGAGAGTCCCCAGGCTGGACTGAGCATCAGATGGGAGCTGAATTCAGGAAGTGGATTCAGGAGTCCCCGCTGGATTGGGATTGGAGCAGAAAGACTCACAAGGTCCTTAAAGCATGCCAGTCATCAAAGAAGAGGGCTTGACCCTCATGATCCCCGAGTTTTATAATGAGCATGACATATATGGGCTGGAATACCCTGTTGGTAAGTTTTGGATCACCTGTCCTGTCCGTGCTTCCCTTTAGGTGTGACTTTTTTTTCCCTTTTGATTTATGGCATTTCACCAGTTGAGGGTGGCCTTGGTTTCTATAGGAATAAGGAATGCCCTTTCTGCATTCCAGTTTCTTGTTCCTTTGGGGATAGCTATAAATATTAAGAGTTATCACTGTCTGACAAAAACTGTTGTTAGTTTCCAGGAAATGAAGTTACTGAGAAGAGATTTAGTTGAAAAGTCAGAAAATTGATTCTGCTTTAGGTCAAGCCAGAACACCTCTATGTCGTGTTCCCCTTTATTTTGTATTTTAAGGATAACTCGGGCAGAACCCGCATCAATCAGACCTCTGAGAAAATCATCTTTCAGGTTACAGGCACCCCACAGCCAAACCCACTATATTTAGCCGTGTGCATTGGCCACAGTAACAATTGTCATCACAGCAGACAACTGCTGTCACCAGACACCTCACTGCCTCTTGCTCAGGACCTATAGAAACAGGGGTCTGTGCACCTGGCCCACAGCTCCTCACAGCCCACTGAGCCTTGAGGCCCTTGGACACCAACTATGCTTGGTAGGAAGAGGAGCTGCAACAGAGGCAAGTGGCTGCCCTCCTTGCTGTGAGACAGCACAGAGTGGGTTCCTGCAAGCATGGAGGAGGAAGGCACCTCCTAGGAGGAATAAGGTGGATCAGCAGAGGGAGAACATCACTCCTCATGCCATGAGAACAATTGCCCACACTCATGTGCTGATGGTATGAGGCACGCAGCTGTAGGCATGCAGGGGTACAGCATAAGGCCCTTTCCTGTCTGTCTGCTGAGGCATGGTGTGAGGCCAAGGAGTGCCACCACACCAGAGGATGACATGGAGCCCATGGATGTCAATCCATCAAAGCAATGGCTGGGGTCAATGGCTGTTAATCCACCACACAACAGTGTGGAGTTCATGGAGGCATATCCACCACAAAGAAGTCTCATCAATGCCAGTGAGTCCACTTGCCACAAAGATGGCTTGGCAGCACCCCAGCACATCCAGGCTCCTTTGTGTAAGGTCACACCAACAGCAAAGCAGGTATGCCCAGCTGTCTTGCCTATTGGCAGCCCAACCTCCATGCCTTCACAACTGAATAATAAACAACAACAAAAGAATAAACGTACTTTCATCCTCTCTTATTTGGCACTTTGGCAACTGCGTCTTCACTCCTTTCTCCCCTCCTGGTCTCTGTCTTTGATTTGGAGGCTCTTTTTGGAAACTTCCAGTTTACATGTCTATCTTTATGCTTCTGTTGGTGCCTTGCATTTGGGGGTGGGGGTGTGTCTTCGTCTGTAACATCAATAATTTGATATTTTTTTTTTTTTAATGGAGTAAAGCAATTATAATGAAAGCCATTTAACTCTAGGAATTTCTTGTTTCCAAGGGTTAGAAGGAAGACTCTGGTAATTGAGGTCTGGTAATTTGAGCATGGTATTTCATAGTCTCAGATACTCTTTCCACTCTTCCATTCATTCCATTTGCACCTTTGGGTAATCTCTTTCAATTTACTGACATGCTGGATTTCAAGGCAATCTTTTTAATCATTTGTTATTACAGTCTAAACTGGAGATATTTTAAATACATGAATGTGACAATCACAAAGAGAATGACTAGCATAAGAGAAGGTGAAAGTTCACTGAAAACAAAAACAGCTTTTAATCTCTGTCCTTTTTTTAAGTGTTCAGCTTGCTTTTGAACATGATGGGATTTAAAAAATAATGAATTAATGTTTGTGAGAGTAATTAGTGAGAAGATGAAAAAAAGAGGTTAGGTAAAGCTCAGGATTACTCTCTCTCTTCTGTATAGATTTAGATAGTGTTTATCATTTCTCTGTTTAAGGATCTTACAATAAGTAATGTCACATCTGTCATATGTTGGTTGGTCTCTTATGTGCATCCCCAGGGAAGAGCTGCATGCCAGAGTCCTATAGTGTGTCTTCCTGCAGCTTGTTTTCTGGCATTTTAGTTGTAAGTGTATAAATTGCTATTTGACAAAGGGCAAGATCAGAGAGAAAAGCATTTTGCTGGAGTCAGAAAACAGTGAGGTATGAAAAGCATCTCGTGGAAGCATTAGGTCAATGTTTGGGATGGACAGCTCAGAAGACTGAGCTCTGTCACAAAGAGCATGATCCCATTGGAGGAGAGAAGTCTCTTGCATCAGGAAGAAGAAGATGTCTGTCATTATTTCTGTCAAAGACCTTTAGGGAAAACATGCAGAGCAGCCCAAGAAAAAGTGTGAAGATGGAGGATTAGGAATCTGAATTTGTTTCAGAGTCCTATCAGAGGTGCTAAAGGAAGTAGAGAAGCCACAACTGAAATACAGCAAGAACCTAAGGACTCAGATAAGAAAGAGAAAATGAACAAGCTACAGAGAAGTTACTATTAAAGAAATGTACAGTACTGTTTAGTGATAATCTTGCAGTGTTTTTGAGATTGAGGGTAACAGATGAGAACAAAAAAGGTAAGATATAAATGGCAGGATGGAAAAGTAGTACAGCACACCATGAGCTCCTCTCCTAAGTATATAAGCCAGTTAGTTAAGCTTAAAATCCACTTGCTTCTACTTAAAGAGTAATTAGATTGGACTGTTTTCACAGGTGCATCCCAGACTAGATGGTAAAATTCCTCTTTAATTTTCATGACAAAACTATTGCATACTCCTGAAGGGATGTGTTACAGCCATTGAACTGTCCAGCAGCGTTGTGACTTCTTACTTTCACATTATTTCCCTTGACAGTGAAAAGTATGGCTAGAGAACCAGTATCCCTTCAGCTCCGTTAAAGAGTCTCTATGACATGGATGACCCCTGGCAGTCCTTCCCATTGATGGCTTTTGCTGAAGTAAGAAGAATGGTTGTTTTATTTTTTGTTTGTTTGTTTTACACGAAGTCCAGTCCCTTTCCCTTCTTGCCAGAATGTGATTAAAAGATAATCTGCTTTGAATATCCCATGTATTGTTCAACATCTCAAAATGCGAGCATCTGTGTGCACTACAAAATAGCAGAAAGAGAGAGAAATGCTGTGAACTTCAGTGGTTAGGTATATATAAACTGGTAGAAAGTAGTACAAGGCCATAAACACTTATATTTCATTTTCAGGTTCAAATACCAAATGACTCCCTGGCTTTGATAGAGTTTGACCCATGTAATAGAGATTAGAATTCACTCCACAGCCCATAGGCACAAGACGTGTTCTTGAGTGGTAGCTTAGGTATTTTTTTCATGTATTTTAATAATCAGAAATTAGTATCATGATTAATGATCCATAAATACATTTTAATAAATGTAATATGACATAGCCCATTTCACATACAACTACTGGCTTTTGCCTGATCTCTCTCTCTTTCTGTCATACACATAGACTCATGCGCACACACACAAACACACATTCTACTATATTTTACTTTAAGTAACATTTACAACTTTCTCATTCTGGTGACAGTACGAACCATTTATGGTTTTAATGCAGTGCAGAGGCATACATAAAATGTGCTACCAATGTTTGAAGTAATTATAGAAATTACAATGCATTTTTACACTGTAATGTATAAACACAACTACCATGAGCGGTAACATTTTTATAATTCATCCTAATTAAAAAAAAAAAGTGTCTGCCTTTAAATTTAATTAGAATGCACCTTCTATAGGAGACTCGAATGGAAGCCAAGTAATTTGCATGTTTGCAGATGATGCATTGTGTTGAAGACAGGCTTAGTGCCAAAAAATTATTGAAGAAGTCTTTCTATGTTAAGGACACTCTAGGTGGCAAAGCAAGCCACTGATTGATGGATCCTGTATTCTTGGAGCCCCATTCTGTAGATTTAAAGTCACGTAGACATAGTTCTGCTCCAATCTTCTTTTAAGCAGATAGTGTCGACAGCATAACATTTTACACAAATAAGTTCAAATGGCTACTGCATTGTCTTTTCTCAAAAGTGTACATGAACATCATATATATGAGAATTCCAAAATTCTCTTAGATGGATTTATACTTAAGTGTTAAAACACTGTGAACAAGGTATAAATAAAACTGGTTTATATTCAGTATATGACTATACAGGAAGAAGAAATGGTAGATTTCTTAGTATCTGTATAATTCCATTTTGTCCGACACAATATGAAGCACTGTAACTTGATGGTGCTTTTAACTTCTGTACTTGAACACTAGATGATTTTTTGACACAGCATCTTAACTATGTCCCAAGAGGACAAAAATCCATCAACCAGTCCCATAGTCCCATAGAGCCGTGCTGGCTAACAGGGGAATTAACAGGAGAGCGTGCAACAAATTGTGGGTGGATTATTGCTAGCTCATTGTGATATCTGTGCCCTCTTTCTAACTCCATCTTGGATGTGAAGGAAATAACTCTTCCTTCAGAAATATTTATGTTCTGGGAAGGAGCTTATTTCTTTTTACAGAAATCTTGGAATGGGTTCATTGGAAAAAACCCAAAAGTTAATTATTTATTTGTTTAATGGTGGTAGGTGAATCACCAACATAGTATGGTAGAAATAGGAATAATATAAGCATAGCACCCATAGCTTTGCTTAGAGCAGAGCAAGAATTTTACTTACCCATAACCCTCTACAAGCTAGCTTGGGAGACTCCTGAAAATTCATTTCTAGGGTTAATTTTAAGATTTCACATGAACATTTTCATAATTTTAAGATTTTACATTCACCGAAAAAGAAACAGTTTTTCACAGGCTTAGCGTAGGGAGTCTCTTTCCCAATGATTTTCAGAATTAGTTTTGCTTTGAGTCTTTGAAAATAGAACACCTGATTACCTACAGTCATCTGAAGATAGACTGTATCCCTTGAGAATCTACATGCTCCTCTTGACTTTTCATAAAAGGGACTGTATCACTGATGCTTCTGTTTGTAACCCTAGGTTTTAAAGGACAATTAGTGTTGCTCCAGAAGAACTTCCATCTTCTACAGAGGACTGTATAGACACGGCATGGTGTGGTTTAGAATGTCCCAAAGCAGGTGATTGTGAGATGTGAGACTGTGCCCCCATTCCCACCAAGTGAATGGTTACAAGGGCCCACATGCTGAAGGGCACGTCTCATTCTGTTACCTGATCTGCCACCTGACCCAGGTGAGAAGCAAAGACAGAGTTTAAATAGCTGCACACACACCTGTGACATTGTCGACACCTGCCATTTTCTTGGACCCGAGGGACAAAGAAATACATGCTACAACCCGCAGAGCCTTGAAGAAGGTGACTATTTTTCATCTCTTCTAGCTCTTTTATAAACTCTCTCTCTCTCTCTCTCTCTCCTGATTCTTTTTTTCCCTTTTCTCCTCATAACAGGTGTGCCTGCAGCAGGCTGTAGCAGACGTTGTTGGTGTTTAGGTTTGACTCCAGCAACATTGGGCTCTTTTTATGCTTTTCAGTTAGTTTAGCGGATTGTTATACAGTACTATCTGTGTTTCTGAGTTGCAGATTGAAAACGTCGGCCCTTATGTTTTCTTGTTGGTGCTCTACTGCATGTGGGTTATCGATTGTTTCAATCCAGTGGTTCATGTCATGTTTTCAAATAAACACTGTTTACGCCCTCCTCTTGAGTGATTTGTGTCACTCTGACGTGTCATGCCAGTGGTTCTAAGGAGCTCTTTTTAAGTGGGACACGACAAGGATGATTATCAGTACCAAGTTCTTATAAGCCTAAGTAATTCTATTTAATGATTTGTAGCAAAGATAAATTAGGACCTTATTAAATTCATCCAAAATTAGTGGTAGTTTCCCATTGTTTTAAATGTTCTTCTGAAGTGAGTTATCCTGTTGCCATTAATGGAAATAAAAGTCTCCTTTTTTCCACCATGTTCCTCAATGCATCAGAGTTTCCTTTGCTATTTTGGGGGTATTGGGCTGTGTTAATGAGTCCTGATTAATTTCAGTAGGCTATAAACATTTTCCCTTAGCATGTTCCCAGACACTTCTCATTTCTTCTTTTTTATTAATCCAGTGGGAGACTTGACTATTAAGCAAATTTTGGGGGAAGAGAACAGCTTCTTAGAGGAACTAACCTTTGTGTGCTACTGCTAATGTTGTCAATCCACCGTTATTTCCTCCTGCAGTCTAAATCTGTCTTATAAATGCTGTCACCTGGACCTGGAGTAGCAGTGATCCTATGTGGCTGGGATGCCAACCACAGATTTTGTGACAATGATGAGTCTTTATTCTTTTAGACATACCTAACCTTTTAATAAAAACATTAATAGTGCATTTTGATGGCACCAATCACTTTTCAATAGACCTTAGAATATTTCAGAAGTCTTCAGCAAATATTGCTTAAGATCATATTGCATTCTAGTGTTAGCTGATGTTAGCAGTGCTAACAATACAGTGCTTTAACACGTTTTAGCAAAATGTTTCTTAAGATATTAAGCATTACTTAAGGCTCAGATCAAACAGAAGGCTTATGAGAATGACAATAAAAGACTTTAAGAACTATAAACTCCCAATCCACTCTAAATTTGTCTGGGATTTTCTGCTCCAGCTGGACCATTATAAGTCAATGGGGCCTGATGGGGTTCATCCAAGGGTACTTAAAGAACTGGCTGATGTCATAGCGAAGTTTCACAATGATTTTCCAATGCTTTTGGGAATCTGGAGAGGTATCAGTTGACTGGAATCTGGCAAATGTTTTCCCAGTCTTCAAAAGGGGCAGCAGGAATGACCCCAGTAACTACAGGTCTGTAAGTCTCACTTCAGTGCCTGATAAGATCATGGAGATGATTATCCTGGGAGATACTGAAAAATATCTAAAAGACAACACAGCCATTAGTATCAGCCTGCACAGGTTCAAAAAGGAAAGGTCCTACTTGACAGCCTTGATTTCTTTCTAGGACAAAGTTACCCACCTAGCTGACCAAAGGGAGTCAATTGACATAACATTTCTCAATTTCAGTAAAGCCTTCAATAGTCTCTCAAAGTATCCTCCTAGATAAAAAGTCCAGCATATATCTGGATAAAAACATAATGCAATGGATGATCAGTTGGCTGACAGGCTAGGCTCAAAAGGTCTTAGTAAATGGGGTTACATCAGGCTGTCTGCCAGTTACTAGCAGGGTTCTGCAGGGATCCATCTTCGGGCCAATACTCCTTAATGTCTTTGTAAATTACTTGGATGCAGGACCTGAAGGTTTAATAACCAAGTTTGCAGACAACACAAAACTGAGGGGAGCTGTTGACACTCCTGAGGGCAAGGAGGCCCTGCAGAGGGACCTGGAAATATTGGAAACCTGGAGAGTCACCAAGCACATGAGGTTTAACAAGAGAAAGGATTGGATTTTGCACCCTGAAACATGACAACCCTAGATACAGAATCATAGAATCAAAGAAGGGTTTGGGTTAGAAAAGACATTAAAAATCATCTAGTTCCAACTCACCTGCCATGGACAGGGACACCTCCCACTAGACTAGGCTGCTCAAGGTCCCATCCAGCCTGACCTTGAATACTTCTGGGGAGGAGACATCCACAACTTCCCTGAGCAACTTGTTCCAGTGCCTCACCACCCTCAACGTGAAGAAATCTAAATCTTCCTCCTTCCAATTTAAAACCATTCCCCATCATCCTGTCACTATATGACCTTGCAAAAATCCCTCTTGTAGGTCCCCTTCAGGCACTGGAAGGCCACTATAAGGTCTGCCCGGAGCCTTCTGTTCTCCAGGCTGAACAATCTCTCAGCCTGCTCTCATGACAGAGGTGCTCCAGCTCTCTAATCATCTTTGTGGCCCTCCTCTGGATCTGTTCCAACAGTTGTATATCCTTCTTATGTTGGGGATTCCAGAACTGGACACAATAGTCCAGATGGGTTCTCACAAGGACAGAGTAGGGAGGAGAATCACCTTCATCGACCTGCTGGCAATGCTTCTTTTGATGCAACTCAGGATAAAATTGGCCTTCTGGAAGTTTGTTTTCTTAAAGTTTAGGGTCCTGACTATGTTCTTCGCCTGTCCCATATCCCTCAGGAACTTGAACTCCACCAGTGTGTGATCACTTATAAGCTCACTTGCATTGGCAACTATCAGGTCCAATACTGGATCCCTTCAGATAGGGTGTCTATTTCTTGGGTTAAGAGATTATCTTTGTTGCAGTCTAGGAGTCTTCTGGGTTGCCTACTGCTTGCTGTGCTACTTTTCCAACACATGTGAGGGTGTTTAAAGTCCCCAAAGAGGACAAGAGCTTGCAAACATGAAGCCTCCTGTAGCTGGAGGAAGAAGTCTTCGTCAATGGAACCCTTCTAAGTCTGGACATTATATGATTCCATAAGATCCTTTTCCCAAGGCTTTTTCTAGTTTCATTCTAGTACTGTGAATTTCAAATATACTGACATCCAAACCTCCACAGCTAAATCCCCCATCACAGCCAAACACAGGTTTGATGTCTTTCTAACCCCAAGACTATTGTATTATTTTCTAAGTAGACATTGAGATAGACGGGGAGTAGCCAATTAAAATACCTTTCTTGGTCTATTTTGCTATCAAGGACATTCTATTAATTCTCCTTCATTATGCACATCATGTGGGATTTCATAAACTGGACTTGAGTTTCAAGGTGCCTATATCTACTTTGGAAAACGTAGCTGTATATGCAAAGCAGATGACCTTGAGGGTATCACATCCTGTCATGTTACATTAAGCCTCCAATAGGCAGGACTCACAGTGCAGGACACACTCATATGAAAGATCTTGGATGCCTTTGAGTGCCCTAGCAGGTAGCTGCAGAGATATGAATATTCATAGTGGCTGATAGGTAAATTTCAAACTACCCACTGAAGCCCATAATTTCATTGTGTCTGGCTATCTTTCACAGTTTCCTCTGGCAGGTCAGTGATTCAGCTCCCTGTGAGCTTACTGTACAAATTACGTCTAAAGATAACATGTAAATATTGAGTTGCTCTGGTAACCACAAAAAGGTCTGAAAATTTCAAAACATACGATTAATATATAAAACAAATAGGTGTTTAATAGTGTTTGTTTCAGCACAGACTATAGTAACACCATCTTACAGTCTATCTAAACAATCCTTTTCTTGCATCGTTCCCTTCATGCATAATACAGGCAATATTTCTAGTTCATGGAAGCTGTAATTTCCTGGCACACATAATGAGAGTACACTATGAAAATGAGTTGAGCCCGATGCCTTCTTTTTGTAAAATAATCGGTTATAATACACTCTTACAGATCTATTAGAGCAGCAGACCTTGAGGCAGGATTCTTGACTCTGGTTTTACCATTATGAACAGTTTTACCATTATGAACAGTTTTACTTTGGTTGATTTCATTTTGTACCAATAATATTGGTACAATAATAAAATATTACATATATAGAACCTTACATATATTTTTGATGTAAATATGTTTTTAAAAATACCAGCAAGTTCATGCTTAGTTAGGGACCATAAGAAATTCATAATACTAGAAGTTCTAATTCAAAATATTATGATATTAAGCGATAAGAACTGCTTCTAATGCTGATATGAGTTTTGAAAAAAAGTACAGTCTTGAAGGTCTTTACACTTGTATATAGTGTTTAGTGTAAAAGATGATTCATAGAGTATACAACAAGCAGAAGGCTTATTGCAGTACTACATAGTTATGACATAAATCTAATAATATCTCCCCTCCTAGTCTTATTGTTGTTCTCACAATAGTTGACACTGGAGTATGGCTGCAGCTCCCTGCTGTGGGGCATTCAAAACTTTGTGTAACCTTATTTTGTTACAACTTATCTTCATTATATTCTCTGTGATGATTTATGCATTGAACACACATTTACTTCTTATAATATTATGCTCCATATTATGTTCCATATTATGAGCAATCAACTACGAACTTGAAATCTTTGGGCCTAAACTCATAAGCAACTGCTGCAGGAACAAAGATTCAGCCAGTACCCCAACCACCAAACCCGAAGACATCTAACTGACAGAGAAATAATAACCATGAGTATGACCACCTTCTTTATTGTGCTGTCACTCAAATACAGAGAGAAGGGTGAGATCTCATTCCAGTATCAGTATCATGTGACATCGTTGTTAAAATTTTAGACATTCCCTTATTGCTAATGGGAAGTTGATTTTAAGTTGTCAGATAAACACAGATTTATTTTACACCCAGTCCTCAGCTGGTGCAAAATTGCAGTAAATTATGGCAATTTATAGCTTGTGAGGATGTGCTCCCTTTCATATGTGTCAAGAATAGGACACTTTTGTGGAATTTCTCACACATATGAATACTTGCCTGTGTTTAAAAAAAAAACAACAAAAAAAACCCCAAACAAAATCAAAAACAAAGATGAAACCAAAAATACTCTAACAAAAAAAAAAAAATTCTCATGAAAATGAAAGAATGCAAATACCTTTGATCTTCCAAAACCAAAGGCTTGGAGTTATTTACACAAAGTAAAATAAGTTAAAGTAAGCTTAAAGCTCATTAAAATCCTGTTATAATAATTCAGCGAAAAAAATTCAAATGTTTCCCAAACTACACATTTTTTTCTGTGATATTGAAATGAATAGGTGGTGCATTTTGGCCACGAGCAGCATCAAAGCGCCCTATTCATGTTCCGGGATTAATGCTCTTGTATTGCTGAAGTTAATCATCATGCAATCATAGGAGGAAAGTTAAGTTAGTTTTCACAGAGGAAGAAAATCACTGGTGTTGCTTATTCATGTTTGAAGTGAATCTCCCTGAGAAGTGATTTTAGTTTTGTGTCTCATGGGAAAGTCTGTGCACATAACCCAAGGCAATTTTCTTGCACTTTTGGTTGGGGATGAAGAATTAAAAATGCACTAAGTCACACTCATTAGATTTCTTCAGAACAAACTTTCAGCACAATATTACTAATAGAAGAGGAAATCTACAATTCATAATGAGAAAGTGAATCTCTAGCTGCTTTGGTTTCCCGGGACTTTTGAATTATTCATTAAAAATTACAGAGTAGCCCAGAAGAAAAAAAATGTACCCCAAACCCGAAAATCTCTAACATCGATAACAAAAGTCTTTTGTTATTTCTTCATAAGGGTGTAGTAGCACTGAGAATCCACTATCCAGTAAGATGATTTTCCATTCAGAGTTAATTCATTGATCTGATAAAAGGAATTACCTTTCTTATTTTGTACATAAATTAAATGTCCTGGTGTTACAGAATTAAAAGGAAGTATATTAGACTGTGTGAATTATTCACAGGGAACTGTGGTGATAGGGAAAGGCAGCAGACACAATGAACAGAAATGCTATTAATTCCTTTTCAGACTAGCACACAGAAAGATGTATATGACAGTAAATGAAAATGCGCAGACTTTGATAAATCATACAGAAAATCTGATTGCAATCTGTTATTCACAATACAGGCTTCCCCTTTCTTACCTTTGTCACATTGCTACAAATTAGACACTATGACTGCACCTTGGCAATGCTTAATCCCTGAGAAAAAAATATTGTCAAGACTCTACAAAGTTTCCACCTGGACAGGGTGTTTGGGTTATTGTCCATTCCCGTCCTCAAACTCTTCATTACATTCCTGACAGTGTTTGATGCCAGCTGTAAGGGTATCCCACAGCTCAGAAGGGCCTCAGCAGGACTCTGCCCAGCCCCTTGAAAACCCTTTCTCACCCAACCTGCCCTGAGTTCAGCTGCTCTGGGGATTGCTCAGCTCTGCACCTGACCCCCCTGCCTTCAGCTGTCACCTGGGTGACCTCTAACCACAAAGCCACATAGATCTTGGCAGTCCTGCATTTATTCTTCACTTATGTGTCAATTTGCTCAGGAGGATCAGTGGTCTACAGGACCTGAGCCATCTCTTCGAGGGGGTATACATTTCACATCCAGAGAGGCATGACAATAGGTCTTTCCCTTCTTTCACTATCACCAAACTGCAGTCTTTCTCAGAATAGATCCAGCAACTGAAGAAAAGCCTGTATTGAGCTTTTCTGGTTAGAAGATTGAGCATACAAACCCTTTATATAGCCATATATGTCTGCTCGCCAAAAGATGACAACAGAGAACTTCCTACACCCCAATTTTAAATCACAAGTCCTAGATTATAGACGCATTTGTTATTTTTTCATTTACTGTTCTGCCCAAGAACTCCACTGCTGAGTTCAGTGCTTCACAAAAAAAGAATGAAAAGTGGTCTCAAATCAAACTGGTTTATAATCTAAAGACTTCTGTGCCACTGTTATCTTGGAGAAGAAATAAATGGTTATACATTGGTTTGGGCCTTAAACAGCCATATAAGAGAGCTCAAGGAAACAATGAAATAATACCATTTACATTAAGTAGCACTTATATAGAGATACCAGTCTCTAGATGTTGTTGTCTGGATACATCTGTGTTGTATGCAAAACACAGGATTCACAGGCAGCATTTCACTTCAGTACAACATGTCTTTCACTGTAGCACTCTGTATTACTTATTTTCAGAAGATATAGGAGCAATAATATTCATTAATAGCATAGAGGGGAGAAAAAGTAAAAATTAAGCCATAAATGCTTGGACATACAAGATAATTAGTGGTGAGTTAAGAAGATGAAGGAGCCTCAGAAAGATTTAACAAAGAAAGACTAGTGTGGCAAAAATGTCTGATGCAATCCATAACACAAGAGGAAACCAGAGACAGCGGAAGAGTAAGAGAATAAAAGCATAACATTATATAGAGTAAGTACATAGCATGTGAATAAAACCCAGGAATCCAAAGGAATCCAGTCCAGTGGAGAGCCTGGTCTTGCACAGCTGTGGACAAATAGACTTAAATCATGTTTTTGCTTTGCTTACATTGCTGACAGATTTTCTCATTTCAGTAAAAATATGTTTCAGGCTTATGATTATTTGCTCTATGTCAGATTTGCATACTCGAGCAAAATGGTTTTTATGACATCGTTTGCATTTTGAGAGTATTCTGGAAAGTCTCCTAAAGGACTGGCATAGCTGACTGAAAGGCAGAATATTCATGCTGTGAAGAACAGCAGCATTGAAACAGACAGAAGTTTGATTTTGCAAATCAAAAATAGAAGTTTCTATACTGCAGATTTTTTTTACTTACTCTACTGTCCTCAGCATTCTTTTCTTTTGTGAGGTTGAATGAGTCAGGTGTCAGAGGTATTCTGCTGCCACAGATTAAAACATATGTTAGCTAGAAGAATATTCTCCTCTGCCCTGTCTCCCTGTTGGATAAGCATAGCTTTGTTTACTGACGTCCTCATTTCAGCTGAGGCTTTGGTCATTTTCTTCTCCAGGAACATTGATTTAGCCATTGCATTTTAAAAGGGAAAGATCCCTCTGTGTCTTCAAACATCTGTCCTCGAGGAACATGAATTCCAAAATCATTTCAAAAGTAGGACTGAGGTCTCTTAGTCACTTAGGCCAGTTTAAAAATATTTCCTTAGTCAAATTTACACACGGATTAACCAGCTTTCTTTCCACAGAGAAGACCATGTAATTCCATCCTAACAAAAGCAGCAGATCTCTTTCTGTGAGTTGGACCTTTTCTTGCAGGACTTCAGAATTTGAGTCAAAAGCAGTATTTTGTGGAGGCAGCGAAAAAGCTTTTGTCTTTTAAGACACTCTGCAATGCAGAAGATGGGCTTTTTTCTCTTTCAGGAAGATGTTATGGTAAATCACGATAGTTTTTAAAGTGTGCAGAAATATTCCATTTTTATAACATTCAGAAATCCTAGCCTTAAGCTACAGAAGCAGAAAAGCAGACTTGGGTTCAAAGACCACCTCTGTTTCTGCTATTCCTCAATATACATACTAGTACAGATGCATAGGGCTTCCCAGCGTTTTAAACAGCTCATCTCAGACTTCCAATAGATGAATTGCACTAAACAAATTTAAATTGGGCTGAGGGTCTTTAGCTTACAACAATTCCTATTTTACCTCATGCACAATAGCACTTAAAGTGCTACTATTACTTTTTTAAACTTCTATCCAATTTTCTTAAATACTGCAAATAAGGGCATAAGAGTAAGAAGTGGTTGTAAACTGACTGTCTTGGAAAATGGATGGTGAAAAATCTTAACAAGGAGTTAAGTTAACGAGATGAATTAACTCCAAAAATTGACTTTCTCTAACTTCATTCTGAAATAAGCAAATGTAAATACAACCAGTTACAGAAAGACCATGATAGCATTATCATAATTTGGAAGTCAAGTTTGTCAGTAAAAAATGAAAGTAAATGGGAGGTAATCAGAAGAATCTAGACAAAGGAAAACTGTTACAACCTCATCAGACCCCCTCCCTAGTGGATGTGCTGATTATGCCCTGTGCACATTGTTGGTTATTATACTCTGAATCTGTAATAGACATCTGCACTAGACTTTGAAATATTTTTTCAACAGTTAGAATATAAAGAAATTGAGATTTTTGCAAGAAGATGGGTATTTGACCAGTTTCCATAACTATTTCTATTACTCTTCCTTATTGCCACCTGCATTAAACACCTATTTATATTCTTTTAGTCTGACATTTGTTTTCATTCCTTTCTGCAGGAAGAAAACAGCTTAGATTTACAATGTAGTGTTTCATCACATGACTTTAAAGAAAAAATAAATTACAGAAGTGACATATCATGTAACAGCATAATAAACCACTGGTAAATTATTAAGTGCTGAGTAGTATTTTTTTTATTTATCATTCATTACTAACTATCTGGTCTAAAACATGTTGCTGGGAGATGGGGCTGTCAAGGATTTTGTATTTTGCTCTTTGTTTCATAATGGTGCACAGTGTACTAAGAACATCTCTGACTGAGATTTTAGTGTGTGCCAGCCACACAGCTGTTGCTCTTCTGCATCTGTGTCTTGTCATAGGCTCACTATGTAATAATGCATTTCTGAAAGCTATAAATAAGTGATGAAAAAGGCAAAGGTCAGGATCTATGCCCTTTTGAACTCAAATTACAGCACTTAACAAGGGTGCCTGATATACTGCTGCTTCCTCTGTACTTCTAACAATTCTGAAGCATTCTTTAGATTATGTCACATATTCATTCCACTCTCCAGCCCCAGCTTCCTCCCCCACTGCTTGGCTCATCATCCAATGCAACATATTCAGTGTGAACTAGTATAGCATGGCAAAAACCCAAAAGAGAGTGTTTTCTTCAGATCAGATATTTGTTATCATTTTGAGCAAATTTCCAAGTGTATTATAGACACTGGATTGCTGACAAAGAATCCTCATTTATCATGTCAAAGCTATTTATTTTCACATGTGGTGAATAATAAGAGTGTGAATTGGCCCTTGGTGGTGAGGCCCTTGTTTTATTTCACATGGAATCATCAATATCACTCTAATCATGCTTAGTTAGGACCAATTTACCATGCACAGGGTAAAAAATATTGTAAACATCTATTTACCAATTAGTATACTTCTTGGCCAGACACTGAACAGATAAGCTGCCATTATGAAATAAAAAAGCTATATGCATACAAATGGCATTGTATTGAGTATCATGTAGTCATATAATAACAAATAAAGATGTATAAAAATTCAGATTTTATAGATCTAATTTCAGGTCATGTGTAATTCATGTCTGTTTTTTCTAAAAAATTAGTTGTCTCAGAAACTTATTTATAGTGTTATATAGTATTTTTGTACAGCTAAGATTCTGACCGATGTATCTTTTAAAAATGTCATGCTTGTGTGATATTAAAGATTAAATTATTTGATGTCTTATTGAGTGTCAAGAACTGTTGCAAACTGCAGGTGAATTATTCTTTTTATTTTGTTTTAAACGCTGTGTTTGAGCCATGTTTGTGAGTCAAAGTGGTTGAAACTAGCTCAAAAGACCCAATCCAAGATCGTTTATTTTATTATACCTGGAGACAAAAGTTGTCCTTAGTACTGGAGGCATTTTTCTTCCTCTGTTTCCAGATTACTAAAAACATTATTCTCTCCAGAACTAAAAATTGTCCCAAAAGGCCTATCTTTAACTATGCATTAACAAACTGATGATATGGAATTTTGAGCTTCTTCAACACTCTTTTTTGACTTCTGTATTGCTTCATCTGTCTCTCTTCCTGTTATCAACACGGCCAGTTGCACATCTTTTTTGAAGGTTTTAGATGGGCTGTAATCATAGTGATTATAGGCCATTTGAGTGATTTATAACGGTTATCACATGTATGAGTGAAAGACCAGTCCAAAAGCCATGCATATTCGAGATGTTTCAGTAACTTTTAAGGTTATGATTTTTCTTGGCAGTGTTCTTAAGTTGGCAGCATCTTAAACAGTGGTGCCAATTGTTTGATATGAAAACGTCCCCTGACATTCTGATGTCAAGCACTTCATGCAAGGATCATACACTGCTTCTACCAGAAAAACACTTGTTGTTAGAAAAGATAGTGTCTGTGGGAGGAGTTTTATTGCTAAAATGTTTCTTTGCAAACCTACCTATGACAGGCTGCAGCTAGGACGGAGTAGTACTTAAATCCACTCTTGTCACGGTAGGGCATGAATTCTGCTCTCAGAATTCCTACTAATAAGCACAGACGTGGCAAGTGACTCAAGCTTGCTAGCACTTAGACAAGCAGTAAGCTGTGGTGCCCTAGGTGAGCAGGTCAGTAAGAAGGCTGTGGGAATGAGGAACATTACTGAGGGAATATTTCTCACATCATTGTCCCAGTTAGTTTCCTGGGTTAGTGTCACCCAAATGCTACTGTAGCAATAGAGCAAGCCAACAGCCCAAGAGGAATCCACTTAACAGAAAGTAGATTCTAAGAATTATTTTTGTGCAGGAGCTAAGGACTGCACCTTGAATGTTTCTAAAACACCACATGAAGCAAACTCATTCCCAAAGCTTTTACCCTAGATGAGCCAGAAGTATCGCTTCCCTTGGGCAAACCCATCCTAGGGTCATATGAGAGGGAGAATTCACCATGCATTATGGTATCCCATGGGCTAGATCTATAATAGCACTAAAAACGTAATCTGAGATGACCTCTGCAAGTAAGTCCAGTTGGTGTGGAAATTTCACTTGCATTTCCATAAATTCTTTTATTCTTTTGGTCCTTGGGCTGTGCAAACACCAGAAAGGGAACAGGGAAAAAATTATAGCTGCCCTGAGCTATAGCTGGTGCCAGGACTGTGCTGTCACTTAACGGCAGAGGGGATGGAGTCCCTGTGCCTAGGAGCTTTTCCCAGCTCTGCTGAGGGACCTAAGGTAGATTCATACTGTGACATATTTAGTCTGCAGTGCCCTTCCAGGCAGACCACACTGAGCACGTTTCAGAAATGGGCACTAAGAAGTTTTAAGAAAAATCCTCTGCTTACGTGACTGTATGAAGAATATGCATATTTTGAATAGGTGTTTTCCTTTAAATACCACTTATTTTACACTGAATGACTTCAGTGAAAGTTCTTCATTGTGAAAGACTGCAGTAAAGCAAAGAATTAGCAAAACAAATGAACTTTCTTCTAACTAGATTCCTATGCTACATTCTTCATCCCGGTAAATGAGTGTTACAATATGTGACTAGAATAAAACAGGAACTTTTTCTTCATTCCTTTCTGCAGGGAGCAATTGTAGATTTTTTTTGTTTTATTTTTAAACCAGATCTTGAATTTTACTTAGCTGTATTTGATTTTATTTAATGATCTATTTAATATATACATTTATGAATCAATTTTAAGAACCTTTTTTTATTGACATTAACTCAGATAAGAGCCTTAAATTGTCCTGAAACTCGCTGTCAGAACTGGGAATCTACTTGGCTTCAGTGAAATCTGTTCTGAACTAGCAAGTTACATTTCTGTCCTCTGCCACTCATTAGTCCCTTTTGCTGCAACTATTAAAAAAGGATCTGTCTTCTTTCAGCTTTTCTCTTTTTTTTTACTGTGAAGCATTTTTGAGAGGAAAGAGACCTAAAAGTGTTCTCACGTGGTTGCTGAAGACAGCTGAGAAAACAGCTCATCTAGTGCTAGGAAAAGCATTGTTTGATTTACTGATGCAGGCACTATCTAATTGCAGGAGCAAAGCAAGCAAGAATTGGCCAGGTACTTTTATGGAATCCCTCTATCATAGCATTCAATGTTTCACAAATTATTAAGTATACTGAAGATGAAAGGGAAATACCTGCAGTCTGGCCTAGGGTATACCTAAAACATATATATATCTCTGCAAACACACAAAGAATATTTTAAATTCCCTAGGCTTGATTCACCCAGCATCAATTGTTCAAAATGTCTCCTTCAGTAACTCAAAACTAATGCATTTTAATTTGATTTAGTGCTCTGTGACACTCACTAAAATAAATATCCAATCATTTTATCAGCCTCCTAACTGTGTGTGGCTACTGCAAGACCTATTATTTTACAATATTTAATTCTCAACTTTCAAATACCTTGAAGATACCGGATTGAGAGACAAGTGAACTCTACTGAATGGCAGAAGACAGATGGGTATGGTAGGCCCTAAGAACTGGCCCTAAGAACTGAATCTTTCAAGAAAGAGAGACTGTCATTGGAACAATTTAGTCATCCATTCAGTGTAACCTATTTTAACACTTGGCTTGAAGTCTGTGGAGTCTTAGGCACACTTGTACAGCACTTTTGCTAATGAGCTACTTGCTGCTTTTTTACCTGGGGCTTTTTTCTCTAAAAGATATGTCTCTACACTTTGCCTTGCAGCGTAACAAAAGGTATGCTATTGGCAGCAATTAAGAGGTTTGAATACCATTTACATTTCTTTATCTTTAAGGTCAGTGATACACTAGCACAAGACAGTTTAAATTTAAATACTCCTTTGATTCATCTTTCTAAAGGCATATTAACTTCAATCAGAAAATAGATGACAACTAAGGTCACATCTAGCTTCTGGTCTCATAGCGAAATTCTAACCTTCTTCTGCTAGTTTAGACTAAAAAAATCTTCTATGTGGCGACTTTATACTTTCCATGTGTCTTCTATGCAGCTCTGACCACACGTGAGCTACATGATGGAGGAAGCCAGTACCCACGAATAAATCTGGACCACAGGCTGCGTGTACATGCCTTGCAGCCTAGGTAACGCCTTCACTCCTCCCTCCACTCCTTCACAGGACAGACATCTGACTGAAACAATATGATGGGATTCTCTAACCCGTGGAAACCTAGGAGCTTCAAGGACTGAGCTTCAAATTCAGCCTCAGGACAGGTGGGAAACAAGACCCAAACACATATACAAATTGCTTTTGCAGGATATATCACCTAATTGTTCTCAGTTCTCACTGTGTAAGGAGACACAATGAGCTAGGAGGAAATATTGTAATCCCCTTCCAATAGTAGATATTACATAGAAGAACACCATTCAGCAGTCAAGATCCAAACTCCAGTGGCATCTTTTTAAAGGCATGCGCTGAGTTCATCTGCCTCTGAAACAGCAGGATGAGCACGTACAAAAATGGCTGTTGAATCAAATCTTGGCTACAAGGCAAAAGCTGATCTTCTAGCTTAATTCTGACATGCTTTCCAAAAATGCACACAGAACTAGCCTTCAGGATTGTGAAAGCTCCCCACAGGGTGGTGAGAAGCAGACTCCTCCTCTCTGCCACTGCCACACTAGGGTCTGGAGATTAATGCTGACAGCACAAGAGAAAGAGGTGAGGAAGAAGGGGAGACTACATTTCAACTTTGCCACAGTGCTGCTGCCACTGAAAATATTCTATAATTAACTATGATACAACTATGCATGTTTTGATGTCTTGAAATAGCGCACTCTTTTCTTGCTCCTATTATTATGCATAATAGTAATGGAAAGAAGCAAAGAAGATCCAGTAAGTTCAGAAATCTTATTAGAATAACAAGAAAAAATAATTCAATTAGTGTCTTTATCCTGCAAATGCAATCTGTCATGCTATCCAGACCACTCCCTGTAAATTCAGAAATGAGGGTCTATGCAGACACAGGAAGCAAAATCAGGATGGATGGTGAAAACAGCAACCAAAAAATGTTCTGAGGCTTCTAGAAGTTGCTGTTTGGCATTTTGTTAATTTGTTTTGTTTTGTTGTTGTTTATTTTTTCCTAAATAAAATGGGGAGATTCAGGCAGTGGATGTGGGAGGCAGCAGAATTCAATGATCGTCTGGCATGCTGCAATGCTGTAGTCCCAAGTGGTATATAAAACTTACAATAAACTCATTTATTTTTGGACAATTATTTTAGTCCAAGTTGGTTTATTCATATTTAAGGCAAAAAGCACAGATTTATTTAAAATATTATTCCAATTTTATTGCTGTATTTACAGGCATTATAAAATGGTTGAACCTTTGAATGATGGAGAAGAATAGCATATAGTTATACATACAATAAATAATAACAGCATATGATTTTACATAGGATTGTTTAATTTCATATTTATTATATATATACACACACTACAATTTTCATTGTGATAGACAGTTATATGCATATAGCTAAATGTAAAATCTTGTAATTCCAGTTTTAGTATAAACTACTCTTTCATGCATACTAAAAGAAATGTGGTAAAATTCACTTCGGTGCTCATTTATACACAGGCCCTGAGAGCGGCCCTAAATGACAGAATGGTTAAACCTAGATGCCTGACAATTCTTTATCTTCTTTATCACTAGCAGCGTTGTCTTCTCAGTGGAGATACAAAAGGAGGAAATGTACTATAAATAAGATGTGAATTTAAAGATAAGACATACAATCACTTCCCTAATACATACGCAGCTTGACTTTGAATAACTGAAGATACATCTCTCCAAATATTACATAGACATAATATTTCTCTATTTGCCAAAGGGATTAAGAAGCTGATACTATTAAGGACATGGTTATAAATCATTTCTTGTTGACTATTCACACAAAGAGAAAATTCTGGTGTTCTCTGTGTCCATCAGGATGTAAGATCGTACAGCTGGATCACTTACAGCTAACAGCTTTTGAGAGTTAAATGGAACAGAGCGTTCACATTCTTAGCTCTGACCCTGCTCATTGCTCACAAAAGGTATTGGTTTTATTAATAGGGAAGAGGATGTGTGCCTGGAAATCAGAATTTAGAAGAAATGCAGATTTCCTTTTTTTTCAATAGTGAACTGAGCTATTGGTAAAAACAGCTTCTGGATGAAGTATGTCTTCCATTGGGTGGAAAACTAGGAAGTCATTTGGCAGAATAGAGCAAAATATGAGGCCCTAATGGAAGGCTGAGCATAGGAGAAAGTGGCTGGGAAGCTGAGAAAGCGTAAAGGAAGGGAAATCAAGACTGAGCTTGTAAAAAGCACAAGTAGAGAGGAAGAAAGCAGAAAGGAGCCCTAACAAAGCTGCAGGTGTGAAGTAGTTGGGCAAAGCTGAAAGGGGAGAGGAAGCATTTCACATTTGCTGAGGAGAATGAGAGGAAAATTGTATGAGTTTTAGCCTGGGGCTGAAATAAAGACAGGGTTTCAGCAAGGTACCTAAATATGTATGCATCTGGGTATGTGTCAGGGTAGGTGACTAGACAGAAAGAGGTAAAAACATCAGGGATTTGAGCATGGGTGTTGAGTGTTTGAGTCAAAGATCAAGGGAGGAGAATCAGACTCTTTCTGGGCTCTGCATAGGGGAAATTAAGTCAAACTGCTTAAAAACTTTGCAGATAAGGTGTTCGAGCATTTAAAATATGAAGATCTGTAATTATCACAACAGCCAGTGTTCCAAATTAACACTGCAGACTTGACCAGCTGAAGAAATGTGCCTGATGTTTACAACTGTAATTTTCTGTACTTTTCTAAGATAAATTTCTGAACTTCTGAATGAAACACATAGAACACAATTTTATCATTTCAGAGCAAAATTTACTTTTAGTCTCTTCTCAGAGTAAGAAAAAATATTTTCTATTGAACATTTACTTTCTTGTTTGAAATCTAGCTTCAACTCAAAACACATCTGTTTCAAAGATAAATCAAAGATGCAGCAGCAGCTTGTGTTCCAATGAAAACACATGTATTTTTTATTTTATTTTTTTTTTGCCTAGACTTGAGGATCTTCAGGGTTTTAAGGCCTCAGTATTTAAAATAACTTCAAGACTGTGATATCTACAGGCAAACCTTATGGTGTTTTTCTTTTCTGTGCTTTTTTCTTCTCTCTTTTTTTTTTTTTTTTTACCTAGTCTTTTTAGCTTAGCAGTAGGCATACTTATTTTGGAAAGCCTGCTGTAGCTATGTTGGATTTTTAAAGGAGACAATGACTTTGGGAAAGCCAACTCAGTGATGATTAAAGTTTAGTGGTCACTAGTAGTCAGGTAAGTCATAGCATTCATGGACCATTGCCTGAAGCCTGCTGATAAGATCAAAACTGTGGAATATCTGTGTGGAGGTTTCAGGAGACTAAAATTGGAAAGGTTGATGACCTTAATGCTAGAGGTGTCCAGGTCAAAAAAATGTAGTTAAAGATACTTATTTCCAGCCCCAAAAGGTAAGTTTTTATAACTCTAGTGTAGGAAGGAAAGATTCAGCATTTGGTAATGAGAAAAAATAAACTATAGTTTACACCTCAGGAAATACAGAAGTATAGAATAACGTTGAAGCACAATGGAAGAGTTGAACTGAGAAAAGGCATGAGTGCAACTGCCTTCACAAGCACCGCAGTTCACACATTTTTGAAGCCAGAAGATCTCAAGTTCTGTTTCTCAACAATGCTATGATTTCTTTCCAGAAGAAATTTGAGGTTATTATAATTTAGAATTTCATCTTGCAATCTTGAGCACCATTTACTTATTTGACTCTAAATTATAAAAAAAAAAAAACCTTACTAATTACGCGGTTTCTACTACACCTGCAACTCCTTTGCACAGCAATGACTCAAAGATCACTTACATATTAAATACACTGAAATATGTACTGGGTACAGTGTAATCTTTTGCCATAGGTCATCATACCGCTATTAGTTGAAGATGTAACAACAGACTTAGCATACAATAGACCTCTGCAGAGCAGCGTCATGGTTTAATCTCAGATGGCAACTAAGCACCATATGACCACTCACTGGACTCCCTCCATTGGGATATGGGAAGAATCAGAAGGAAGGAAAAGAGTGAAAAAAAAAGCCTTGTGGCTTGAGATAAAAACAGTCTAATAATTTGAAAGATGTCATAGCAATAGTATTAACACATTGTAAGAAAAAGAGGGAAATACAAAAATAAGAAAGAGAGACCCCAAGAAATAAACCCCAAGAAATAAACCCCAAGAAATGCAGAAGAAATACAAGTGATGCAAATGAAAACCCTTGCTCAGCACTGACTGACCGAGGCCCAGCCAGACCCCAGGCAGTGCCCCGTGCTACTTCTCCCCTTAGCTTTGTATGCTGAGCATGATATCATATGATATGGAATATCCCTCTGGTCAGTCAGGGTCACCTATGCCATCTGTATCCCTTCTCAGTTTTTCGTACATCTTTAACCTACTCACCGGTGAGGTGTTGTGAGGGGTAGAAAAGGCCTCAAGGCTGGGTAAGCACCGCTCAGCAATAACAAAAACATCCTTGTAATATCAACTCTTTTTCCAGAACAAATTCAAAACATGGCACTATACAAGACACTACAAAGAAATTTAACTCAGTCCTGGCTAAAATGAGTACGAGCAGTCACTGTTAGAATAGAGCGCTGTTCCATGAAAGAGGGAGTGCTGAGTGCATTTTGAATTTGTTTGTGATCTCTGATTACAGTGGTTTTTTTATCAAACACAGGCACAAAGAGACAGTCATAATTCAGTGAGTGTTAACCAAACAGCAAAAGCCTTCCGCAGTACAGGGGAGTCAGTTCTGTACTGAGAGGTTTTAAATCCTCAAGGTCATCTGTATGCTTTTGTTTTCAGACTGAAATTTAAACAATCCACAAGATTTGTGTTGGATTTCTTCACACAGGTGTATTCAACCACATAATGATTCATGTACACTAACTCTAACACCAGGCTGGTCTAAATGACACTATTTGTCTCACTTAATTAGGAAACCCACCTGACCTAAATGCTCGGTTAAAACTGCCAGAGATTTTGAATACTCAGGACCTGATAAAGAATAGCTGTCAAACAAGCTAGAGAGCATTTTTTTCAGCAGGCAGCCAGTATTCCGCACTCATTATCCAATTCAAGAAAATGTTAGTCCATTCACAGAGATTCTACAAAGAGAAAAAGCAGTGTGGTTTCCTGATAAGTACATGAGTATGTTTATTGAATAGCCCCAAGTTGTAAAGGAAGCACATTTCTCTAGCTCATTTCATCCACAAATGTTTCAGCACCATTGACCTACCTAGGCTTTTAACAACAAATTCACAGTATCTGGAATTCCATTAAATTGATGGTAACCCACTTTGACTATGCTTATGTTTGATTTCTTCCAGAGACGATTCAAAGTCTGAAAGCAACTTTCACTTTAATGTTTGTTTTTGATACACATACAAGCTCAGTAGTTCAAGCTCCTTTCTGCCTCCTGAAATTTCCCTAGTAACAAATATTTTTTATCTCTCTCTGGCTTAAAAAATACAGCTTGTGTTCTTGGAAGTAGAAAGACTACATAGATACATCCTTAGTCAAATGTTTGCTCTGGGTGTTTCAATTTAATAATTCAATCAATTGGAACTCTTGTAAATAAGATCAGTCACTGGCACCTGAATAAACTCCTTGAGCCTTTCAGTGTTTTAAAGGAGCCACCTCCTTTCAAGAAATTTGGTTGAAACTCACATTGCAATATGTCATTTCACAGCCTGACTACTTTCAATAGAAAGTAAAAGCATAATCCCACCTTTCTTCATTTTTTTTGCTTTTGCTTGTATCCACACTCTTTCTTTACCTTCACTGCATCCTCTTATTTCCATTGCAATAAATCATAAATATCTCCTACAGTACTGTGCAGAGCAAGATGATGTAATTCATCTGCTGTCTAAATATTCAAATAAAATGAGTGGAGCATTTACCTACTGAGTATTTGTTAAGGAAAAAAATGTACTGGGGGGAAGGGTTTTGATAAAAAAAAAAAAAATAGAAATCATTACTTCTGTTAGACATTATAAGAGACCAAGATTTCATTCAGTATTTCAAGTATTATTCAAACGAAATACTTTAAAACTGCAAGATGACTGCTGAATTACAGTAGCTTGTTTTTACCTTGAAAACTGTGTATTTTGGATCTTCGGTGTTTTTTTTCATAGCAATATGTTTCTCCCAATCTCTTCACCAATCCGGAAACTTTCAAGGAAAAAAAAAGTGGGAGGGGGGGAGTTTGTAATGAACAATAGCTTAGTCAAAATGCACTAAAAAGGGGGAGTTTGTAATGAACAGTAGCTTAGTCAAAATGCACTAAAAAGTATAAAATTTAAACTCAATTCACTAAGTACATAAAATTGCAAAAAATGCCACAAAATATTCAGAGAAAAGCTCAGAGAGAAATTGATTCTTTAACCTGAATAGCTAATGGTGCTTACACCTCAGGAGATGTACTTTGAATTTCCCCTTCTACCTGAGAGAATTTGAACCATAAACTCCTATTTCTACCAAGAGAGTCCTAAATATTTCCTATCCTACCAAGAGGCATAATAAAATTTTTCCCAATTCTTCTTTCTTGCCCCTGTACGTGGTTTCATTTTCCAGAAGTGGAATTTATCTAAAGTTGATCAGCTGTACCTTAATGGAAAAGTCATTACCACTGAAGTACACATTACATATTCACTGATCATCAAGGTAGCGAGCTCAAATATGTACTTCACCAAGAAACATTTTTCTGCTTAGGAAAGCACATATTTTCTCAGTACAAGAAGTTTATTCTTTTCTCATGATCCTTTTGCATGTACCTCTTCTTGGCAACATGATAGTCATCTTCAGTGATGATGTTCACCTACTTAAATTTTCTCTAATTTATTCTCTGGGGTTTAAGCTGCGGAAAAACTAAATTAAAAGCAATACTGCAGAGTGTCAGTATGCAGTTATTGGACAGTACTGGTGAAATACACATCCCACTCACAAGGAATAAAAACTCACAATGTCTCTGAAAATAAAGTTTGAACTAATAGTGTTCTGGAGTTTTTCTTCTTCCCTCTTCACTGCTTCAGATGCAAAGTTCTATGGGTCAGGTAAAGCTTAATCCCCTTAGTTACTTGTAGGTCAATATGCAATCTTATCAAGGTAGAATACTTCTGTAATGTTTCTACATCTATGAGTGCTTACACCATGGTCCTTAAGCAGATGAATTTCTTACCATGACTTACAGCCATCCAACCCAGTGCTAAAGATGGCAGTACTTCTGCTCTTCACTGTAACCTTTAATCACTATCTAGTAACTATTTTTTCCTACCACAACCCATTTCCTAATTCACTCTCTCCACATTTCCTTCTAACAGCCCAAGAGGAGTTCTAGACCTTTAATGCAGACAGTCCTATGTCTTCTCTAAAATTTAGAAAAACTGCTCGGTAAGCTGTTTCATTGTCTCTCTGTAGTACCTTTGGTTCTTCTGGAAAATGATTTCTTTCTGCACTAAACATTTATTACACAGTTCTGATCCTAGATTAAAGTTAATGACCTACAGGGCAACACATCTATCTTTTATTCTTTTTTTCTGGTTCCAGGAAAAGAAAGAGTGATTTCTTCATACAAATAGCGTCATCAAATCTCACATATGATCTCTGCTCCTTTTCTCAGATATGCTTCATAATATTGAAATGAAAGAATCCATTCACGAATCAGACCATGTCATCTCAGGTGCCCATGTCTGAATATAGCTTTCCCTCTCTACAAACTCTCTTCATGCAATCTTGCTGTCTCAATGGGTAGAAAATTAAGACCAATAAGCCCAGAAATTGGACCAAGTAAAGTGTATCAGGATACTCTTGGAGAAGAGGTGTATCCCAGCTGACCAAAGTCTGTGCAGGTTTTGCATGACCCTTCCTGCTTCCAAACTGAAGTTATTCACAAGCCCACTCTGTGGAAATGGTTTCCCTAGTAATAGTCTGCTGTTCAACGGGCTTTTTCTTGTTCTACAAACATTTGGGAAATATGCTGGAAAGATGAATTGTTACTAGATATAGTGGAGAAGTTGCCAGCACACATGACTCAAAAAGTCTTAATCAAGCTCTGAAATGTGTTTTACATTAAAGAAACACTTATAATGAATTAGCATATAGTGAAAAAAAGCCTTGAGAACTAGAATACTGTAACTTCAAGTACTCTGTCCCACAAAGCTTGACACTGCCACCATCCAACAACAAGTGTATAATTCAAAGATGTTTCTTCGCTGGAAGTAAAGTGGGCTTTAATTTGGGGAAATATTATGGTAATCTCTATTGATTTTATGTTTTGGCACCAAATCGCATAGTTTCACCATGCCAAAATTCCCCATCTATAGAAGAAGAATAATAAATCCTTTTATTTCTTCCCTTCCATTCACTAACCCTCCAATTTAGGTCCTTATGAGGACCTTAGGCTGCTTGAATACAAAATTGAGCACTACAGGTAGCAATAATGGTATTTACTCAAAGAATTGCATCAACTGTTCTCTTTGTGTAGCTGCTTTGTAAAATATATTTAGGATAGAACAATTTTTCATATTGCATGTCTCCATGCTATATTCTTGGCCTTCTTACTAAGGCAAAATACATTAAGGCTAGCAATGACTGTGAATTCCCGTTGGACTATTTCTTTTCAGCAGTATAGTTTACACTGTTTCTAATAATCTGGACTGTCTGTCACGAAAATACAGGCGCAGAGCAATAGGAAGAGTCATGTCATAGTGTTCAATATTGTCATTATCTGTTCAGCTATCTTTCAAGCTTATTGCCACTACTTTAATGCTCACCCTACATCTTTTTCTCTTAAAAGTCAAGAAAGCCTACATTTTGCCTAGCCCATTGTGCTACCTTTTCTATAAATAGAGCAGCACAAAATAACTTGAATAATTCCTTTTGCTGTGTCTGTGTCTGTTTCCGTTTCCTTCTTCTAATAAGAATTTTAAGTTAGGATTTAGGAACACTGTAAGTAAAAGAGAGAGAATTCTACTGGCTGAGCCACTTGAAATTAGTAGATATTACCGTGAATACAGAAATACCTTCTTAAGCATGGTTTCTCTTAATGGCCAAGATTTTACACACTGTTTAAGCCACTGTTCCATTTTGCAGTTCAATTAAGCAAAGGTTTGCACATCCTTACTCATATATGGGAGATCAGACTAATGCACTGTTCTATTTGCAGCCTTTGTTGATAAAGCAATTGTGCAGGGTCCAGCAGTTTCAGAATGCAATAGCACGTTTTATCACTTGAATTAATCAGAATGTATTTTCTCAGCATTGAAGTTTTTGTTCATTGTGTTAAACATATCAGCTACAAGACTGCACATCTCATGCAAAAGACTGTTGATACTTTGATCCTTTCATACACAAAGTGCCTTACTTCTTGTTTCCTTAGTTATGCTCTGCTGAATCTCATTGCAATCCCCTCTCTCCATCTCACAGTTCAATTTAGGAGCTTTAGATGCCTCAATTTTGATTTTATTTTCCCAAGACCAAACCTTCAAATGAAACGGACCTCTGAGAGCGTGAGCTACTATGAAAACTAACTTTATTGCTATTCACAATGAATACTGCTACAATGGCAGTATGAGCACACTTAGTTGCATTAGTCTATTGTGGTTTGTAGCTGAGCGCAATCAGCAAGCCCAGGACAGGTTACAATTCTTCCTGTTCTTCAGATCTGGGATATTCAACTGAGATGACCATGTCAATTAAGAAAAAAAAATTTAAAAAAAGAGCAATAAAATACTATGACATTCTCAGGACAATGTCTCAGCTTCCTTAAAGTGCTTTGTAGTACGCAGACAGTTTTAGTACCGCTGTAGCAATAGCAGCTCTGGCTTTCAAGGTGTCACTGCATACCACTGCATGTGGTAACTCATCTGAAAGCAGTAGAGCAGGTAGGGGTAATGGTTTGGGCTAGTATTGTTGCTGTTATTTTATTTGCATAATTAGGAATCAAAGTACTTTCTTCCCTACCACCTCCAATATGCATCCTTCTTTCCTATGCTTCTTCCAGTAAATCATGCAGCTGCATGTAGGTACTAGCAGACAGCAAAATACGAGGTATTTTACCTTGATATCTACAAAAGAAAGCAAAGCAAAGAAAAACAAAAAGTAGAAAACATGGGACTGTGTTTCTATATCGGTTTGCCAGATGTGATCTCTTAAGAGGTGAAACAGAGGATCTCATTGTTCTTCAAAGCTTCAGTGGTCTACTCTTGGTCTGGTTTTTTTTTTTTCCTTGATAGCCTTCTTTTTAAGTTTTTCTTTAAACTTTAAAGATTTTAGTCCTTCAAAAGCTATCCCTGTGCTATGTTGTGTCATACGGTAGGTGGATGACGGAATAGAGGTCTACCGGCAGTGACATTATAGTGTAGAAGTTGTTAAGTGAGACTCCAATCAGCGGAGGTGAGACTTCTTCCCACCCTGCTAGCCACACAGACCACTCTTTGCTGCTTTGAACAATCTTTTTGATACAGTTGTAAAAACACCTCTGCCTTATCTGGGCTGTTATGGAATCCAGTGGAACGCAGCCTTCATATCAAGAAGTATTCGCATTGTATAGAGGCAGTCATGCAGGGTGCCAAGGCAATCCCTTAACCAAACTGAAATTGTTATAATTGGGAATCATATGAAGAAGGGAATTGATAATCTGTCATCTCAACCAGGTACGCTGGGGAAAGAATGCCCATTGTTATAACGCAGCAATACAGAACACTTGGGCATTCCCCTAGTGTTCTTGGGGTTCTGTGTGCCCTGGAAGAGGCTCTACTGTCACTTAAGAAAGAGTCTGATCATCAGTCACACCCTGATTGGTACCTGATACCTGGATCATGCCCCAAGTCAGGTGGTCTGATGCAACTAGTGGAATGTTCCACTACTATGATGTCTTTCGAGTGCAGCCAAACTGAGTATTTAAACATAAAAAATGAATGTTTAAACATCTGGCAAAAGTCAGTTATCTCAAAGCCCTGTAAGTATATGATTACATGGAAGGCCCTTTGAGCTCTTCTGGATTGCAGCAGGCTGAGACCAGTAATCTCCCCTGAGTTGTGAAGCATCTCAGGTGTAATACGTGATCTCATTTACTAACATAGCAAATGAAAAGACCTTAGGCAAAGTCACTCTTCTTTGTGAGTTGGCCGTTGCCTGTTGAGAATGCCAGTGCATTATCTGTGAGTATTATCACCAAATCTCAGAAAGGAAATATTCAGTCTAGTCTGTCTGTCTTTCTCTATTTGTCATGACCTGTAATTCTCTTATGCTTAGATTTCAATATATCCTTGTATGCATGAATATCTCTATATCTCTGTGTTTGACTGATCACAGTCAAATAGTAGTGAATCTTGACATTTTCAAATCTAATTGAATTCCTAACCATGGGAAGTTAATAGTGAAGTTAATAAATCAGTGTCCTAACTAGAAAAAAAACCCTATTCATTTACAATCCTACTTGCCCCTGGGCAACTAAATTACTACAATTCTTAATTAGAAGCTTTTTTTTTTTTTATGGAGGATCTTAATAGAAATGTTTCATTTAAAACAGAAAAATGTTATAGATATTTGCATTGTAGAAAATAGATTTTCTTGGTTTTTCACTTTTCTGGTGGAGTAGAGACATGCATTCACATTCCGTACTGCAGAAATACTAGAATATATTATGACTAGCTAGATCTCTTAATTAGGCATGGTTCAATCTTTGTGAATAAATTAGATATATTCAAGACCATTCAGATATATCAAGTTCTTAAATAATTTCATTCAGTCCCTGAAACTTAAAAAAAAAATATGATTTATTATGAACAAAGTATATTGATAAGCTGGAGACAAACTGAGACAAAGCACAGCAATTTAAGTCTCTGCTCCCATCCCACTGCTTTTTATTTATTTATGTAGAGTGTTTACAGGGCATATGTTTTGCACTACACAGCACTGGAACAGATGAACGAAACCACCATAAAAATCACGAATGTTCTAATAGAACAAAGTACCTTATTTGAAGAACCATCGTTATGTTTTGAAATATCAAGAGACCGATCTGTCAATATCAGTATTCTGGATCTGGAAGGTACTGTATTTATTTTGGTGAAGAGTGTTAGTTTTCTAAAACTGTGCAACTATTCCTCGATGAACCTGTAACATATCATCATGCCATTGTGTGAACCCAGATGAAAGGTTAAAAATTACATTTTCAAAATAATCAGACTAAAATTTATCTGTGTTTAGGGCTGTTAAAAACTTTCAGAAGTATTCAGCTTCGTTTGCTTCATGAGGGTAAAATATTATATGGGGATTCAGAAGAATGGGGATTAAGACCCAGTATCTTTCTGTTGATTCAGATTCCTTATTTATCCCACTGAATAAAGTGGCAAAGTTTTGCAATGTTTCATCAGAGATAAGAAGGCTTATTTCAGACTAAAAGTGTGTAACTACAACTTGCTGGGAATTTTCCAACACAATGCCTTTTAACCTTAAAATTAAATTAGACAAGAATTAGTAATAAGAAGTCAATACTTCGTTTGTACATTCCCCACCTTGGTCCTGAAAAAAAATGTTTTCTGGCACTAACATAGCAGAAAGAAAGTGAGGAATGTCTGCAGGAGCCAAGCTGCATACGCACAGAAATTCTGTTTGGGACTCGGAAAATTTCATCAGATTGGCATTTTTAGTTTCTGCCTTGAAAGTTTTAGGTGATCTAGATATGAAAACAATCAGTCTCTCTCCAGTCAGAGGTTTTGCATGTTACATAACACATTATAACTGCTTTGGGCTGGAAAGAGAGAAAAAAACAGTGAGAAACTACATAACCTAATGATTAGAAAACAACATAAAAACCTCTGTACAAAAGAATATGTATTAATTACCTAAAATGGAATAGGTTCAACAAGAAACAGTGAAAGTCACTCGTGCTGGAATGACTAGTATCCCAGTTATCCGGGAATTTATATCTTTGTTGCGAACGATCTCCAATTAATTTAAAGACTCTTGATCTGACGTACCCAGGTGGAATCTTCCTAATGTGCTTTTGGAGAGATCTAACATCGCCTCAGTTACTTAGTGTGTGCATTTGATATTTTTCTAGTTTTTCACTTTGATAGGACTTGATTTAATCCTATTTCAGAATTGCACAGGTTTTTAAATCATAAAAAAAAGAAAAAAAATTGCAAAATGGAAAACGGAGCTTTAATCATGATATCTGCTTTAAAACCACTGTAGCATTGACAAAATTATTCTCTTACTCAAGTCTGATTCCCTGCTATCTATCCAGGACAAGAGTGAGACGTTTCTGCTTTGTTTGACTAGTTCTTTTATCATACTAATTTCCTCTAACTAACTTCTGTGTTTATTCAGTGCCCTTTGAAATGTTATGAGTAAATTTGTTCTTTAAGTAGAATAAAATCACTTACATTATTTTCATTAAAAATTCTAGCCATTTCCCATTTGTCCAACAAGGATCACCTTTCTACTTGTTTTGCAAAGACAAAACTGCTTGTCTGTGGGGAAAAACTGATCAAAAAGGGAAAGACACTCTTTAGTCAAAGAAAAGGTTGTTCAGTTTTAAATTCTTTCTAAAGGACATCTCACTTGAACTTTGGCTATTTAAAAACCACTCAGCTGCCTCCTCAGCTATGTCCTTATTACCTCATTGACTTTAATAGCATTCTGTAGATATAACTAAGAATCAGATTTGGCCTGAGGCATACAGATTAGCAGAGGTCATTCTTTTCAATGAAATATCAGTATTCTATTTATTCGTTTAAACTACTTGAAAAAACTAAACATCCAAGAGACTTAAATATTAGGAATCTAGTTCTGTTGATAAGCAAGACTCTTCAAATAATAACATTCTGCTGTGGAGAGATTCCTTTCATGTTGCCCTGCTCATGAGTTTTCAGTTGTGGTGGACCATCTGCTAGCTCGGAAATCCCACTCCTGTTTGCAGCAGTTTGCAAATTCTATTCTGTTGTAAATACTTTATTTAGGGATCACACTGAAAACTTCATGTAATGATTCAAAATTACCTAAATTAATAAATCAAGCAGTACAAGTAATTTTTATATTTTTCTCCAAGAATCTCGGGCTACTCTCTATGAATGAATTGTCATTTAAAGTGTATCTGTGAAGCTGTTACCTATGTTGTGCCTCTCACAAATGGTAGAGGTGAGAGCCAGGTTAATATAAGGAAACTTGCAGTATTAATATTTTCATTTCTCTCTGGGACATGAAACCTTTCCAGCCTCAAATGCCACTTTTGTGCCCTTTCTAGGATCCTACCAAATTAACAACTTTACCAGCTCATACATATCTCAAATCTTAGAACTTTAAAAAAAATTCTAATAAGCTCATTGGTTATGGTTCTCACATGACTGCACAGTGTCTCTCTCTTTGGAGGAAAAAGCCACAGATTCATATTTAACAAGCATTCTTTCACAGCTTTTGTACATGGTTGCACAGACTTGATGGAGATTTTATTTCTGTTGCATCTTAAAAAGTTACCACTTAAATACACAAATATTAGTCATGAAGCAATAATTCTAATCATAAATCAAAAATTACCAAACCTCTCCTCTTTAGAAAGCCTACTGATGCTCTTAATAAATTAAGAAGCCTAACCAATTGACATCCTGTATAATCATGCAGACTGAGTATTTATTTCTATGGTAAAAGAATTGTTTGAGATAGCATGACCTAATTTAAAAAATAAATAAATATTACTTGAGTTTACAAATAGAACTATTTTATCTTACACTAATTTGAATAAAAATAGAATGCTTCCTGAGTGGCAGCGCCATTCTTATTTCTCCGTGTCTTCAAAAATTAAATTATAACTTTTCTTATAGTTACTTTTTACATTACATTTGTACATTTCTTATACTTTATGATTATTCCCATTTTCTCTCTTTAGGACACACACAGAAGCTATTCTTAGTAAGGAAAAATGGCAAAGCATTAATGTAAAGATTAATTTTTAGGATGGTGGACACTACATAATAGATGGATAAGCAATGCTTCATCACAGTAGCAACCTTCTGTAGAGGGATCAATTTGTTTTGTGTAAAATCTTACATTGTTGTACTCATAGATAAAATATTTTTCAGCTTTTTACATTGCATTTAATAGAGACTTTTATGCTATATAAACTTCTGCCTTTATTTAATTTTCTTTAAAATAATTGCAAAAGTACAATGCAATACAAATTTGGACATATAACAAATCAAACACCATTGTATAGTGTCACATTTCATTTTGTACTTTGAAATTGTAACTTGATTAGTGTCATTATACAAAAGCTTGTCTTATTGTTTAGCTAATGCATTTAACACAGAAGTAGATCAGGAACAATGGATAACATACATATGACAGTTGTATTTTCCATCCCATGGATAAGATTTGCATAAGTGTGGGAGTCATGCAGAAGACCAAAAGTAAATGTACTCTTAAAATAAAAAGCTCTACATAAACTATTAATATTGGAAATGGAATTTTGACATTTATTATTTAAAGGCTTCTGTTTGAAATATTCTTAAATTCCTTCCCTACTGTACATTTACAAAATGCAACTGTACAGCTTTACTGCAACCTTTCTTCATGATAGATGGGTACCTGCTGGAGGATTTTTCACCACAGTAATGCCAAATTATGAAAGCTCTTCTAAAGATGTAATATAGATTTCAGGGGGCAATTCAAAATCTCCTGACTGGTTAACAACTGTTCCCAAGGAAAGATCCTTCAAAAAGAAACAGATGACAGGAGCAATGGTCCATTTTTAATTAATATCAAGGTTTACCTCTTATTAATTCTTTCAGAGGAATCTTGGAGAGGGAAAAGGTCAGGCAAGGCCCCACAATTTTCATTGCTCTGCCTCACCAACACACTGCAAACTAAGTACACACCACTGCCAAAGAAAATAACACTGCAGTAACACTGCATGTTGTTATTTGTGTGTGAGCACAGCACAGATATAATTTGCAAATAATAATAATAATTTATAAATAAATAATTTGGAAATTAGGATGACTTGCGTGGATTAACAGTGGGAGGTAAAACCATTGCTTATCTGTTCTGCCTGGCATTAGAGAAAATTTTTACTACTTATGAAATGAGTTTGCCAAAGTTTGCTTTAAAAGATAAAGAATAAAAAGACTCATCAGGACTGATACTAGTTTTACACTAATGGTACATAATTAAATGTAACCAAGTTACAGAAATTTAGCAAATTATCAGTTGAGGTGTGAAACAGATAGCACTAGATAGTGTATTGCTTGCAACCACATAAACATACACTTTTTACCTCACTTTGTGTACAATACAGTAAAGAAAAACTGGTGAATTCTCTTTAAAAGTGAGTTTTGTTTCCATGGCTCAAATAATGTCATCTCCAGCCCAAGTATACATATTTTGGGCAAAGTAAAATCCCCAAGAAAAACGTAAATCAGAAAATGGGAGAAAAAACATGTAACGGACTTTAAAAATTACTAGAGAAAACCAAGATATATTGCAGTATCCCAAAACATTTCCTAACTTAGGAATATTCATACATGTTGGGTTTCTTTTTCTACTGGAATTGTTTGCCTTTAAACTCACCTGAATGAAAAATGATATGCTAGAGGAAATGTCAGATTATTCATCATGCCACTATTCTGTAGCTTTTGCTTAAGACTGATCTTTATGAAATTAGGATTTATACTGAGTACACAGATAGGAGGGAAAGTTTTGACTTTTTCAAGAAATCATATGTTTGTTTAACTTTAAATATGCCAAAACAGAATCATTATTTAGATTCGGGTGCCTCCTACTATCATTTTGATATGTCAAATTTTTGTTTCTTTGTTTCTAGCAATCTCTCAGTGCACTTTCTTTAAAAATCAACTCTCGCCCCAGGAAGATTTTTATTAATACTGTAAAACCATGTATTTTTGGAAAAAAGACAACAATTTATTGAGACTTTTCTGCTTATGTGGGTTATAGGTGTCAAAGTGCTGGCAGCAGTGGGGAGCTGCAGGAGCAGCCTCTGTGAAGGGAGGCCAAGGCTGCCATGTGCCGGGCATAGCCAGCTCCAAACAGCTCCAATGATCCACCACAGGGCACAGCCGAGCCCTTCAAACGAGAAGGTGGCACCTCTGGGTAAACATTAAAACACTGCACAGCAGCTGCAAAATTGCAGAATGAGAAAACTTGCAAACACTAAGGTGAGAGAAGAAGAAGGGTGAAAATGTTTTCCAGGTGTCAGAGCAAAGACTCCTCTGTACCCCATGGAGGACCTCATGCCAGAGCAGATGGCTATTTCCTGAAGGAACTGCAACTCATGGAGAAGCCGACACAAGAGCAGGCTTATCCTGAAGAAGTGCAACCCATAGGAACGACCAGCACTGGAGCAGGGGAAAAGTGTGAGAAGGAGCAGCAAAGAGGAGCTGTTATGGACTGTCCACAGCCTTCCATTCTCTATCCCACTTGTGCTGCTTGAGAAGTGGATGTAGAGGAGCAGGAATGAAGGAGTGAAGTTGGTCCTGGGAAAAGAGGGTGAATGGACAGAAAGTGCTTTATTTTGTCTTTATTTTGCACTCCAACATGTTGATGCAATAGCTGGCTAGGAAAGTTAGAGAGTACTTCTCAGATATTTATTTGGTCTCATACATATTCACTTAGGCACAGCATTTAATTAAAATAGAGTACTGCATGTTTAACTGTGTCACATGTCTGTTTCCTTTATTTACAATGTAGGCTGAGTATTGCTTACCAGCTAAGCGGGTATTAAAATATTTATAGCTATATTCATTTCACAAACATACTTACGAATTTTTGCCATATTGTGCTGATGCAAAACTTGTAACCAGAATTCCAAAAAGTCCTATAAGAATCTCTTCAGCAGAACTCCTTAGAAAAAGAGGTGGTAAAAAAATATAACATGGACAAAACTAAGTTTTGCTTCCTTAACTTATTCTGAAGGATTGTAGAAGCACTTTTGCTAACATAAATATAGCTATTGAAGAGATAGGCACCTTTCTATTTAGGAAATCTATATAACTAGCTGAAACAGGATAAACTAACATTTGTCAAAAAGAATCTTATTCAGCACTGAGAATTATATCCTAGTCTTGTCTCTTGGATTTTAAGTGTCTTTTTGTGTGATGTTACATGCTTATTTTGAAAAGCCCTACTATTATTTTCTGCCCGCAATTTTTTTCATAGTTTGACTTTGTGAAAAATAATGTGTAGAATACCTGTACTGTGTGATTTGAAATCATTCTTAAGAATGACTTGGATAATGTTAATTAGGAGAACGGCAGCCCAATAATAGAAACGCTGATTAGCTGGCCTTGTATCTTTATAGTGTGAGAACTGATATGCAAGACATTTCTTCAGAAATTTGTGTCATTGGTGGTGCATATGCCACCTAAAAAAAGGGTCAAGTAGAAAGCAAGCTTAAGAATAATACTTCTCTCTTCAGAAACCCATTCACAGTTAAGCAGTTGCACCAGCATTCATGCTGGTACTTGGCTGTATTTCTCTCTGTATCACCACCAAGAAGTCCAATTTATATATACAATTATGTAACTGCTCTTTGACACAACCTTTCAGAAAGAACTGTTGCTTCTTATTCCCAGGTTCCACTTTGTATGCCTGAATCATATTGGGGAATATTAACTTCTAAGTTTGAAGGAAAGGGTTAAGATATATATTTTTCAGGTTTGTGGAAGGGTGGCAAATATTCTAGTATCTTCACTTTGTATCTTTATCTTCAAAGTAAAGTTTGAAATAAATCGATCAGTATTTGTCACATTAAAGTAATGTGCTTCCCCCTCCATCATATCCCCCCAAAAGCATGAAACTTGAAACAGATGTCCTGATTCTTTATTTTGAATCAAAACTTCTCACTTCTATCGACCATGTCAGCTTAGAAAGTTCCAACACAGGTTTTGCGTGGGCAGCTCTTGCATTTAGACAAGTAACCACAATTCATGAAGCCAGTATTCTCATTTACTTAACAAAAGCCACAGCCAAGAATCCATCAATACTGTATGTATGACAGGCAGCTTTGAGCTATCCCATGCTTAGATATTTGCTTTGGCATTTCTTAATAAAAGTTTTTCCTGTGAAAGCTACATAATATTTAAAAGACTAAGGCTCAGAGGTTTTTTGCCAGGTCAACAAAACATTATGCTGCAAGCATCATCCTAGTTGCTGCCAAAATCAAGATACACCTTCCAGTCCCATCATCTTTCCCACATGCAAAAATTCATTTGTTTACACTCAAAGCATTTTGCTGGTATATAGCAACTCCAGGGCAGCAGCTGAGATTCGGTTGGCTTAAATCAACTTCTGAATGGACTAAACAGAGAGAAGAAAAAACAAAAAAAAAAAAAAAAAAAAAAAAAAAAAAAAAAAAAACCCCAAGCATTACTACAGTTACATCTATGTTCTTTTTCTGGGGAGAAGCACTGCTCTGATTAAGGAAGTGGGAATTTTTTCATGTTCATAACTGGCTTAAATAAATTAATGATACCTTTTAGCCCAAGTCTATAACACAGCATTGTGGCTGAACAGATTAAAAAAAGGTGGGTTTTTCTGTCTCATTTGAAGAATTTGAAACTAGCAGTTTTTCATTGGCTTTTTATTTAATTTTCAGTCAAAACCTGTAGTAGCTTAAGTTGGAAGAACTAGCAAAATTGCAAGAGGCCTTGGAGATTAGTATGCTCTCTTGTATTGATACTGCTATAATTCTTGGAGTTCTCACTTCAAAGCATTCTTCCCAATGAGCAACGATCTCGTTGGCTACACCTTTACCACATGGTTACTGGGCCGGTCAGTCATAGGGTAAATTTCTTTGTGTACTTTTGAAGAGGGAATTTCAAGGTGTGTTCATGCTACTATCACAAATAGGTGATTTAGATCACTTAAAGAACCACTGCCAAAGGTATTAGCAAAAGTGGTTTTAATACGCTGTTGTAAAAGTGCAACTCAACAAAGTTTGATGGCACTTCATTACTGTATGTCATAATCACTTGAACAGTGATTCAAAACTACCATGGCACAAATCAGAGTAACCAAAACAAAATCAAAGTTACCAAAGCACACAACAAAGTTACCATATTACAAGGATATTTTGATATCTGTTGCTTGCCAAAGATCTGCTGTAGGTAAAAGTTCTTTCTAGCTTTCAGGGTACCCTTGAGAGGCATCCCAACTCAAGGCGAGATCATCTCCATGCAGCCATGCTGCCTAGGAGGGAAAGCTCAAAGAAAGCTCACTTAGGCTGTCGTCTTTATGGAATAAAGTGATTGGCTTGTGGTCAAATTACATGCCATGGGAAAGGTATGCATGAGACTCTTTTTACAGGCACCTTTCTTTGTTCCTTGATAAATGAGTCTTGGAAAAGTCACCTGCTATTCAAGTGTCAATCATGTGATTGATGTTCCAAGATCATATGCTTCGATGTTTACTGTCTGCTCCTTTGTGGGTTTCCAGAGAACCGGTTGAAATTAAAGGAGTTTTGACCCCATTGCATATCGGGCCTTTGCCTCCTCTGGAGCCTATACCACACTACAGCTAGTTTGGTTAAGGGATCTAGTGCATCTGTCACTGTTACATGGGGAACAATTGTCTACTCTTATGCACACACTTGCCGAAGGTGGAATATTCATGATTGTAACCAGTTCTCACTAGTTTCTGTACGGGCAGTAAAACATATGCAGCAGACTTCAGGGGATACTCCAGCAATCATGTGAACACAGATGTGACCAACATGGGGATACACTTGCAAAATGTTAGGGATATGTTGTGGATCAGTCTTGCGAGTAGTGTAGGACAGTGTGAGAGAAAAAGCACTGAGAAGGAGCATGAAAAAATATTTTTTTATGCTAAAAAGAGTGTAAAAAAAGAGTGAAACAATTCAATAGAGAAAGAAGGAAAGAGGTAGAAATCACACTTAGAGAAAATGGAATACAAAAGCATACAAAATAGATGAAATAAAATGAGTAGCTCTTTCACTTCTTTTGCCTCTCCAAGCCCTTTTTTTTTGCATGTCTTCCTGACACATTCAAAAATCACTGCCTATGATCCTTTCTCCCCTCAGGACAAGAGCCTAGCTTTTGTCCATGAAAATCTGATTGCTCTCTAAACCTTTTTCTTTCATTATTGAACAAATAATGTCTTGAACTACTAAATGTCTGCAAAACCTTTCCAGAGTTTCTCTCTTGGGCATCTTCATGTTTCAGAAAGGCACTTCTTCTTATGTGCATACAAATTCATTTAACAGACTGTCAGACCTAAGGCTATGGGATGCTTTTGTTTGGCTGTTACCATTGTACCTGACACAGTGAAGACCTAATTTAGACCTTGATCCATTTTACTGTTCACAAAACTTATATCAGAGCAGCATTTCTGCTGTAGTAAAGGTTTCCTTTCTGTTTAAAAACTAACCATTCTAAAGAGTGCTAAATGAAAAAAGTAGTTCATTGACATTTTCTGTCTCTCTGGGGACCAGAAGATGGAGGTTCCAGAGATACACCTCTTCTGAAAAAAGTATGGAAAGTCACAAAATCAAAATCATAAAAGCTTTACACACAGAAATAATCTTTCTAATTACTTCCAGCCTACTCTCATACCCCTAATACTTACATTACTTAGTGCGAGTTAGCCATTAGGTCTTTGGGGAGGCAATATTTATGGCTAAACATTATTGACCTTGTACATCTTAAGTGTACTGACTTGCTTATGTTCAGATTGTGAGCCAAATAATCAAAATCCACATTTGAACAGGGATCTGCAGTGCAGAGACCCAGGGGAAGGCCAGTGAATAAAGAAGGCAGAGAGCAAAGACTATTTCCAGGGAAAGGGAGAAGAGAAAATGTTTTTATAAGACAACAATGAGAAGATGAGATAAACGATTACTGAATGTAGATGGCAAAACCAGAAATTTTTATTATGCTAATCTAATCTGACCTCTTATATAACAAAGGTTATAGGATTTACCAGAATTAATTTCAGTAAAATTAAAAGAGTTTGATAAGAAAAATATGCTGAATCTTAATTGAAAATCCCAGGGAAAACCAACCAACCACATTTTCATCAAGATACTCAGCAGCTGATTATCTTCATTGTTAAAAAACCTTATTCTATCACTCTGAATTTGTCTTGCTTCAGTTTAAAACCATTTAATTTTGTTAGACTTTTGTCTTTTATATTAGCGAATCCATGATCAAAGCATTGTTTGCCAGGAGATACTTCTAGTATGCAAGACAGTCGCTCACCCCACCTCCAATCAGGTACACCTTCCCCTGTAAATTTATCCCCTTTCAATAAGCAGACTAAAATCCTCAAGAGGAGTTGTTTCCAAATCTTTCAATCATTCTCCTGGATTTTCTACAAAGTTTCTCTAATTTCATCTATCACCAGAAACACTGTATTCCAGTAGTTCTTGCACCAATACTAAAAAGGTAATGTCCCCAGATTTTCACAAGATTTTCATCTTTGTACTTCTAACTCTTTCTTTTGGGAACTCACAAGTACCTTGTTATCTACTAGGAAGATTCAAATTCATTTCAACGTTGTTGCTTACCAGGTTAAAATTTCCCAATTTATCAGCACAAGATGCAAGTCTTTGCTGTTAGCTACATTAAAGTACTACACAGAAAAATCTATATTGCCCTCACATGTTGGAGGTGTGTGAAATAAAACTTAAGCACAAATTCCATTCTTAACAATGCCTTCATGATTTTATCTTTTTTATTTTCCTATTTTTGCCAATCAGATTTTTTTCCACTCCATCTGTATAAAATAAATGTAAATATCTTTCCTGAACTGGAAAAAAAAACCACCAGCAAACCAAAATGACATTCATTTACTTTATCCCCATTAAAAGGCTTCTCTCCACTATCATTCATATCTTTATGAAAAAAATCACATTGTGTTGAGTTGTAACTATTCCCACATAAGAGGTGGAAAACCAAAGTCTGACATACATGTTAAGATCACATGCCTGGAAATCAGGTTCAGGACCAAATAAGGGGCCACATATTTTCCACCACTATATTTAGCTCTTAAGTTCTTCTTGGGAATGTTTTTCTACCTTGTCCTCTTTAAAGGCCTATTTTTGTCATCCTGCCTCCAGAAAACTACCAAATCACGCAACTATTTTAGAACTATACAGAATGCAAAAAAAGTATCCGATTGTATTTTATATTTGACCCTGCTTTACATTTTTAGGCTCAAAATCTTTTGTACAAAAGTAGCTAAAATGTTACTCTTAGATCAATCAAAAATTAAACATACGAATGGCATGGTTTATTTAATTAATACAGGAAAGTTTAATAATGCCATTTAAATTGTCACACAAAAAATATATAAAAGTTTATTAATATTTGCTTTTTTTTTTTTTTTTTTGTGATGTGGTTCTCACCCTACCTGTGTCCCTTTGCAGCCCAAGTCTGATGGTTTAAGTGTTCCTAGAGAAAGCTGGGGAAAATAGGAAAGACCAGCAAAAAGCACATCAAAGTCATTACTGGAAGCAATACAATAATGATGATGGAGAACCCTTTCTGTCTGACATTCTGCTTAAGGAGACTTTTATGTGGGTTTTTTTTTTCCTCGCAATCCTTGCTCCCCTCTCCGGATCTCCCATCTAATGCCAGAGAGCAGCATACTTGCCTCCTGCAGCCTCAGCTCTGCAACAAGGCTGCTATTTGTCACCGACTGACTCCCTGCCTTGGCCAGGACAGTGCCATATTGAGGATCATAAGAAAACCTAAATCAGGAGCGCCCATAGGCACTGCTCCTGCATTGGGTTTGTGATTTTTGATTTGTAATAAATTTAAGTAATTTCCCTATGTCAAGTCTATTTAGTCCACGATGGTAATTGCTGAGTGATCTCTCCGTCTTTACCTCAACCTATGAGCTTCTCATTATACATTCTTTCTGTCCTGCTGAAGACATGAGTGTTAAGAGTGGTTTGGTGGATGCCTAGTGTCCAAATTCAACCCACAGCAGAGGTTGTGTGCTCTGTATTTAGCTTATGCCTGGCCCATTTTTAGATATTACCTCATTCTGGATAAATAATAATGTGTGGAAAACATATAAGTTCTCCTAAGAAATGCCTACAATGTTGAGGGTGAGGGCAAAGCAAATAAACACTAAATAATTTGACACTAAAAGGAAGTAAAATATAGAACTCAAAAACATGTGATATGATAAGGAAGCCATGGGATTCCCTTACCAAAGGCATTTGGGAGAAAATGTTTTACATTGAAAATGCTGTAGACTAATATGCTTTTTATTTCTGGCTTACATTATCATCAGAAGAAAGTGCTTTATTCTTGCTCCTCTTTTCTGAACTGACATTAAGCCTACACTTCCCCTCTTCAAACCACCAGTTCTGGTAAAGCAATGTCGTAATAGATCAGATGCAACACAAGCTGTTGTATAAAAGTGGTCTAGCTGCACAACTGACATGGGATGGTTATTTGGTGCCAAAGTTTTGATTTACCTGAAACTATTTTTAGTCAATTCTATACCATGATATGCCTTTGAGATTTTAACCAAAGTATTCTTTTTGGTATGTCTGCTTATTTCTTATGAGAAGATTCCCTCTGTACTCAGCACTGGTGAGACCGCACCTTGAATACTGTGTTCAGTTCTGGACCCCTCACCACAAGAAGGATGTTGAGGCTCTGGAGCGTGTCCAGAGAAGAGCAACAAAGCTGTTGAAGGGGCTGGAGAACAAGTCTTATGAGGAGCGGCTGAGAGAGCTGGGGTTGTTTAGCCTGGAGAAGAGGAGGCTGAGGGGAGACCTTATTGCTCTCTACAACTACCTGAAAGGAGGTTGTGGAGAGGAGGGAGCTGGCCTCTTCTCCCAAGTGACAGGGGACAGGACTAGAGGGAATGGCCTGAAGCTCCGTCAGGGGAGGTTCAGGTTGGATATCAGAAAAAAATTCTTCACAGTAAGAGTCATTGGGTACTGGAACAGGCTGCCCAGGGAGGTGGTCGAGTCGCCTTCCCTGGAGGTGTTTAAGGAACGGGTGGATGAAGTGCTTAGGGACATGGTTTAGGGAGTGTTAGGAATGGTTGGACTCGATGATCCAATGGGTCCTTTCCAACCTTGTGATTCTGTGTGATTCTGTGATAGAGGCCTTGGCAAATTTGTAATGAAAAATGTGTAACATTATCAGTCTAAATTTCATTTGTATTTATTTACTTAATGATATATTTTATATTTAAAGTACAAATTCCACTGCTTAGTATGCCTCAGTACAGACCCAATATTTTTCTCAAGAAATAAAATGTGCATGTAAATCTCTATGGACATATGCAGAAACTCAGCACTTACATAAATTCGATTTAATAATCATGGTCTCTAATCGTTGAGTGTGTAAACAATGAAACATCTTGACAAGAATGTATAAACTCAGTTACGTATCATAAAAATCATTAACTTAAATGCTCATGTTACTGTACACTTCAAAAGAGAAATATTATTTGCACCTTTTCTGTAAATTAGACAGTAGTATTGCAGAAATACAGTTGAGACGATACTCAGTAAGCCTCAGTTAAATGAAGCGGCTTAAATTTGTGGCTTGGAACATCAGAACTCAAAAATAGTGCAAACATAGCAAAACCAACAGCCTTTAAATTTACTTGATTATGTGATGAAATCTTTGAATATGAAGACATCTGGAATATTGGTCCTTATTTTTTTGTTGAAAGTCAAACTTTCTATAATGTAATACTTTTTTATATGTACACTGAATTTGTAAATATATATATTAGACAATCTAACTGTTTCCATTTGAAACCTGCAGGGCACATATGTCCCCAGATCCATGTACTCTTCCAGCTGTCTTTGTTGATCCAACTCTTCCTGTGGAGCTTATCTTACTTATGTCCCTAAAGTCCCTCAGCTACAATAAAAGTATCGTTAGATTATGATGGATGCTTCTACTGTTCCTGTTGGTGTCCCTGTTTTATTGTGGGTTTTGTTTTTTTTTTAAAGGAAAGGATAAAGAACAACTGATCCTGAACTGAGAACTCTGGGCAGTCAGAGCAACATACGAACTAGGAAAATATTTTGAACAGGGTCAAGGGGAATACAAAGCACAAAATCATACTTGAACCCATTTCTCCTCATGCTCAGCAGACTGAGGATGTATTCCGTGACTAATTTCAACTAATGCAAATTTATCCCCAGCTGTACACCCAGTTCCTTCTGTAGTGGGTTAGCACACCCCATGTACAGAGAAAGCAGGAGAAAAGGATGTTTCTTTCAGAGCCCGCTGAAGCCATGCCCCTTTCCAGAAAACTTAGTTGAATAAGTGACAGGAAGGAGACTATGTCTCTGTATTGCTTCATGATAAGGTTTAGACGAGGATTGAGAGACTTAGAAGCCAGTACTTTCTCCCAGAAGTGCCTGTAGATTTTATCCACTATCTACTTACTGTACACACCAAGACAATCCTGAAAGCACAGTTACATTCCTCATTTATCAGATGGATTTTTTTAACCACTGAATAAAAGAAAGATTCTTTCCCTGTGTTCTAGTTTCTCCTCTCAGCGCTGCATTCTAACAGCAAAAATTAGAGCAGGAAATAGTTAAGATAATATTAGAGCAGGAAATAGTTAAGATAATATTAGCCACAAAAATTACATCGGATCTGTTTTCTTATAACTTTTCAGGTAGCTAGAAAAAAAAAAAAAGATTTAATTGTGGCATTTGCGATGGTTCTGTTCACAAGACAAAATTTTGAATCTGGTACTTTACAGTCCCTGAAGTATATGATTTCACCTTGAAGATCTTAAAGAATTCACATCTCATAAAACACATTTTTTTTATTATTATGTCTTATAACATCTGAGCTTGCCCAAAACAACTCTCCCAATGGCATCACAAAATAACTGGGGAAAATACCTTTTCTGTACAGGGTCATGAGTTTCCTGAGCCATGGGCCCTCTGACTTTCAAATATGGGAGCATAATTTTAAGCAGAGAGTGGCTAATGTGTTTTCTTCACTATGACTTATATTTGCATGTGCTACCTCCCTTTCTGCTTGTGATTATGTGACATCTTTCTGGCAACTGCAACGAGGAAAACAAATATAAAAGTATTTGTGTAATTTTAGTTGTCTAGAATGCAATGATTGTGCTGTCACTTTTGCTCCTCATTTTATCTCCCACGCCAATCTGTTCTGTTCCTCCTCTGCATTCTCTACATGCTGCTTTGCCACCTGATTCTTTAACCACCTCTTCCCTTCAGTGAACCCAAACAAGGAGGAGAGACTGCTTCTGACCTATGAATTCTCCACAGACTTCATCAAATGGTACCCAGGCCACAACCTAAGGATTGTAGTTCTTTTATCTCTTAATCCCTGGGGCATTTCAGAGCTCACTTATTTGAGTTTACAGTTTTCAGCAGGGTTTTCATCTACCTGCAGACAGATTTACATGCTTTGGAAATCTGCACAGTTTATGTTGGAAATCTGTTGAATTGTTTACGTCCACTTCACACATTCATCTATGAACAGCTGCAGAGGAAAAAGTTTCATGCCTTAGTTCGATAGGAGATTCCAGTCCAGAGAAGGGTAATACTGTTAATATGTTGTAGACCTCTTTCTTCTTCTCTGCTGTCCCTGAATTTTGATTGGTGTCCTGAACCAAGGCTATTAAACCAGCTGTTGTAAGAATATCTGACTTTCAGATATCCTTATCCCTTAGATATTAATCTCAGTCTATTTTGTATTCCCACAACTCTTATTATTTTAGAGGTGTATCTGATCATCTGAGTATCCAAAACAATCTGTGTCATAAATCAGTGCTCAAATGAAGAGCAGATTTCTGATCCTTCTGACCCCTGTGAGCAAGGCAAAACTGCAATCATTGTTATGTCAAACTTGTTTTTCTTTTAAAGAAATTTTTTGAAGAAGTCATTTTGCATTTTTTGTTATTACTTTTGTTGATCTTGAGCAATGGCTAGTACCATGAATACAGGCAAACACTATGTTTTGTTTTCTCTGGAAGATAAATGAATCATCTTTCCATTGAGATTAAATCTGCCCACAATTATGATATGCGTTTTTTAAATATTTTTTTCAAAAAAATCTCAGGCACTTTAAAATTAATTGTTTAACATCTTGGTAAAACTTAAAAGAAAGTTTAACTCTAACTAAATAAATCTTTTCAGTCCATGGTCATAAGATTTTCAATGCTACCACCATATTTTCAGTACTATACACTGAGAAACAGAATTCAAAATTTTTGATTTAGTTTTCATTTCCATCAGAGGAGATGTACAAACTGGAAGGACATCAGCATATCAGCAGATGTTATGTGAAGAAAGTGAAAGTACTATTCTGTTTGCAGCTCTATGCATGCTCTTTTTCCCTGTCTTTTTCGACCAACAGTAAATAAATTATTGAGAGGTTACACTCCTTCAGTTCTGTGTTATGTTGGAGTAGCAGTATATTCATAATGTGTACTTGGGAAATAATTAAGGATTTGATGTTACAATCACTCAAACACTATGAAAAGAGCACATACTCACATATCTATGTCTCAGATAAAAATCTCTTTTGTTAGATTTAGTGGTCTGAGTATTGAAATGACAGCACTGAATATTTCAGGAAAGAAGAGGGGAAAGGAGGTTGGAAAATTACCTTATTCATGCAAAAACAGAAACAGCAGATATTACTGACTTGTTTATCTTTCTGCTGAGAAGCCACATTATATGTGATAAACACTGTTCAAACTGCTCTGCCCATTTAGGTCTGTACGCAAATGCATCTATGTGTTGCTGCATACACATATAAGTTATTATTTTAAAAAACTTAATTCCAAATAAGTCTGCCCATGTTTTTTTCCGTGTTACCGGTGTTTCCGTTAGAAACTCCTCAGAATGTTTGTGTGGTTAATTTAGAAGACTGGTTTACTCATTCAGGCTAAGTTATCCATGCACTGTGGTATGTGTCGCTTCCCTCTTGAGGTCTGGTGTTACTGTTTTGGCATAGATAAAGGAAAAAGTGTCATACTAATCCTGCAGAAACACCTGCACCAGAAGCACTTTCATGATAGGTGAGGATGTCCAACAGATTCTTCAAAATAATACTGCTAATTTGGTTTCTATTGCAGAAAGGTCTTTCTTGAAAGTAGAGAATTCTGTTTTGAAGAATGAGCTTGTATATAATTGTACTCTTGATTTTCTTTTCTTTCCAAAGAACACTAGCAAATCCATCTTACTATTCATTCCTTATACTACACATTTATGACTCCCATCTTACCAAAATGGAAGTATTATTTTCCTATGTATAAGCAGAGGACTTTGTCCTTAAAACATAACAATAATTCAAAACCAACCCCAAAAGGATACAGTATTAATTTGATACACTGTGAGGACAGTAAGAACAATAGAAGAGTTACACAGCTTCAGCTGAAATGATGAGTTTCTCCTTTACCCTTGTGTATCTTTGCAGATAATAGGTTTTTAAGAACTTCAGTTTTTCAGTAATAGTTCCTCAGAAATTTGTCCAGCAGGCCACAATGCTCAAGACTGTACATAGCTGTAGTAAATATATCAAAGAAACAGCAATACACTTTAAAAAGATGTATTACGTAAGGTATGTAACAGGAAAATGGCATGCCTTTAAAAACACATTCTAAATTCTACCTACCACTGTTTATGTGAGCATACCTGCATGTGAGACAACGGGCTGAAAGTCCAAAGGACTCGGGTTAATAGAAGGAGTTCATTTACCAAGAGGAGAACATGTTTAGATTCAGAACTGATCACACCATTTCGTAGATTTCCATAAGACTGTGAAATGCACAAATTACTAGCCAAGTGTACAGCAGGATGGCAGGTGGCTCTACCCACTTCAGTAAAATTAGGGGTTGCATTGAAAAGTCTTTGAAAATTTGCTCATGTTTTTTTAAGCTAATGTGTTTACTTGATTGTTTTTGCAAACAGCTGAAGCTATGAGAAAGAAAAAATTATGTGGAATATTTCTTCCTATATTTCAGGTGCATATTTTAGCAAGAGATAAGAATGTGTGCATGTTTATTTCACTCTATTTAATGTTTTAGCCCAATTCTGGTTTGGCTGGCCTTGGGGAATAAGAAGTAGGATCTGCTTTTGACAGAATAAGATTAGTGTGTTCTTTTGTTGTGCTCTGTGTGCTTGCATATTTAAACTCAAAGCCTAAGTGATTGACAAAGTGAAAGGAGTCTAAAAGCCAGTTACAAAAGAAAATATTTAAACAGAAATTATTAGCACAAGGTAGATTTTAAAATATGCTTTAGAAACTAGAAGAAAACTACCCAATTCCCTTGGCTATCATTCACTTATATTTTTCCCAGTAACTTCGCAACACAGAATATTTGCTTATTTAGTAGTGATGGTCTTTGAAATTTATTTTGATCAGCTTTCTGAAAAATTTTTTATAGATATTTGTAAAATAAATTAAGAATAGAACAGAAATTAGGAAATTAAAAATAGACTAGCCTTTTACAGATCTTCAGGTTATGAAAATTGTAAGGAGCTGTAGGTTACTCTGCTTTAAAATCTATTAATCATATTGATTTCAGTCTGGGTGACACAACCATATCACTGGATTTACTTAACTGAGTAATATTCATATGAATTCACTGTCCCCTTTTAAGATGATTATGGTGAAGCTTACCAGAGGATTCTTGCCTAAACTGTAGAATTGGTGATTTATTGTTCCACTCAAAGCAGGTTTTATGAGTATTCATAGACCCAGTGAGCAGATAAAGAGTTTTACAGACCGTTGCATTGAATCTTAAGGCACAGGTGCCATAGAAGAGGTTCCTGTAAAAGAATTAGGCTACTGGAGGAATGGGTTATCAATTAGAATGAGACAATTGCTTTCTGTTGGTAATATATATGTATGTTTTTGTGATAGAAGATACACTTTTATATATGTGTGTGATCTTATATAAAATCTCACTGGAAAAGTAAATTGCATGGGGAATATTTTAGGAGCATATAAAGGCCGTGTAAAAAAAGTTTTGAATAAACCTGAACATGCTTCACTTGCACTATCAGTAGAGTGCTTGGGCAGCCAGCCAGAGGTCACTGTTATCCACCGGGATTAGAACAACCTATGGAAGAGGAAGCTCACCTGATGCAGAAGGCTCATCCTTACCCCTCCCAGGACCATGCAAGTAACGTCTGACCTAAAAGTAACCTTCATTTTATTTTATCTAAAGCATTATACCAGAGGAAACTTTGCTTACTGTATCTGCTCACTTCAGAAACCATCAGACAATATAACACCTCAACTTAAACTCCAGGTTAAGAGGCCATTTTTTGGATTGTGCCTGAAGTGTAAAAAGCTATCTTTCTAAAGGAATACGGATATGAAGAAAGGAAGACAGCTGAAGTATGTGACACTGCCTGTGTAATGGCTGTGTAATATATTTGTCTAGTATGCCAAGTGTGGAAAATCTACCATAGCAGGAAAGTACAGCAACTTGCAAATAGCAGCAATTTTCTGCTTCACGATACACATAAAGTAGACTAGAGATAGTTGGTTCAGGTCTTTTTGTTACATTAATGAATGCCAACATAAACTTCACAGTAAAATGAGATAACCTGATTTGTACAGCCAGCCTGTATGTAACATTCAGAAATGCGTATATATCAGGGATGGTGTATTCTCTGTATTTTTTGGCCAATTCCTTTAAGAATTGAGACTTCTATGATCCTATATCAAGTGCATGTGATTTTTTTCAAGAAGATTTTGAAACAGTTATTCAGATTCAACCATTTTTTTGCAGAGGGCTAGATGCGTCATAGATAGCTCACTTCTACCAATAGTACAGATATTGACAACTAGCGTAGTGGGGAGAGTCTATTGATGCCCACGTTAAGGAAAAGATGAAGTGTGAATTCATTCCTTATCAGATTTAAACTTGAGAGAGATGTTATAACTGCATCTAAGTGAGACAAAACTCCACTTGGCATTAGCTTCTTGTTAGACAAACCCAAACCTTACTCCAATACAGATATCCACAGGAAACTCATTCTATTTCCAATCATATAACTCCTATTACACTTCTCATTGGTAAAGCTGCAACACTTTAAGGAGTAAATCAGCTTCACTACCTTCTGGTCTTGAAAAAATAGGAACTGAAATTTTCCCATCATGCAGCAGAAAGAGAAACAAATATTACCTCTTGCATACTGCAAACTAGCAACATGCTTATTAGACTGAGTTGGCAGCAGTTCTTTAGGTTTTCATAGGAATCCCAGGTAGGACTAAGAATTTAAACTGCCAAATTTGTCTAACTGTGCTCGATATGCACAATGAGCATATGCTTGAGGCATGGTCAAAGAATAAGATGGCTGAAAAGATAGACAGCTTTTCTCTTTGTATTTGATCTTCAAGGATGACATCATTGCATGGCAGACTAAAACCATTTCTCATTGATCTGTCTTCCAGGCATGGCAATTCCCAGAGCCCCAGCATATTAAGGGTGGCATTAGGACAAAACAATGCTGCAGCGGTCCTTCTCCAGTGAAACAAATATAGGCTTTATCTCCAGGGATCGAAAGAGAATCTGTTCACATTTTTTGCCTTTTTCCCACTTTGTGCTGTGAGTTCTAAACACAAATATGAATAGAGAAATAACTTACTCTTTAGTTTCTCACTTACAATTTCACACTTCGAGACTACTATCACAAGTTTGAACTTTCAAATGCATGCCTGTGAAAATAGCAGGGAAAATAAACTAAAATCCACAGAAGACGTTCTGTCATTTTTTTCCCCTTTGTACATTTGAGTAAAAGGTTTTTTTACCAAATAAATCTACTATTTACAGTAAATTTTGTGATCCTGACACTTTCATGCCAAAGTGAAAACTTCCACTGAATTTAGCCAAATTGTCAATGAATGTGTCTTTACATTACACAGCTCAAACCTGGGTTTTGGGAGTAACTTGGGGCTCTAATGATATACTGATCTAAATTTTTCAAAAGTAATTTTAAATTCTTCTCTGGGGATGTTCAATTTGAGGCTGTTTAAAGAGATCAAATCTTTATAGGTTCTAAATGCCTTTTGTATGTGATTATGTGGACCTTTTTAAGAAAAGAAAAAGTAGGAGTAAGGACTTACTCATGTCTAGGATTCTGAAATTTGTACTGGCAGGAAGTCATCCCTGATTTCTTATAAATGTAATCTGGGACAAAGGGCCAAGGGAAATCTGTTGCCAAAGGCAGTAATTAGGCTGAACTGCTAAAGGCAAGAAATCATCTGTGAATGCAAGGTGCTGAGAGTGACCTAAACCAGGAGGGACACACTGCTTTATAATTTTTCCAACTGAAGGAATCATATACAGCTGGATAGGGGCAAGGAATCAAACAAACCCCAAAATAATACCAATTAAATGTTTCACAAAACATGTAAACTCAAACCCTAATTCTGTCATTTGGGGTTTTCATTCCCTGTGAAAATTCAATTTATACTTATTGCTTTCTGCATTTGGTGTATGTCAAATTTTATTAAAAGATGTTTTTTCCAAAAACAAAGAATTTTCTCTGTTTGAAATGCACAGAGTTGAACTCTACAACTTAGACCATACAAACAAAACAGCACGGCAAGCTGCAGGCAATCTAGGAGACTCCCGGAGTGCATCAAAGATAATTTCTTAGTCCTGCTGATAGAGAACCCCATCCAAGGAGAAGCAATACTGGACTTTATGGTCACCAATACAAGCGAACTCATCAGTGACGTTAGGATCAGAGGCAGCCTGGGCTGCAGCGATCATGGACTGGTGGAGATATGGGACAGATGAGGAGTATAGTCAGGACGCTGATTTTCAGGAAAGCAGACTTCCAGCTCTTCAAGGAATTACTCAGTGGGACCCCCTGAGACATGGTCCTCCGAGACAAGGGAGCAGAACAGAGCTGGAAAATATTTAAGGAAGCTTTCCACAAGGCGCAAGAGCACTCAGTCCCCATATGTATAAAATAAGGCAGGAAAGGGAAGAGACTGGCATGGATGAATTTAGACCTGCTGGTTAAACTAAAAAAGAAGAAACTGCACAGGCAGTGCAGGCAGGGACAGGGAACCTGGGACGTGTATAGAGATGCTGCCTGGTTGTATAGGGATGAAGTCAAGAAGGCCAAGGCGCAGCTGGAGCTGAACTTGGCAATGGAAGTAAAGACCAACAAGAAGGGTTTTTACAGGTACATCAATCAAAAGAGGAAGATCACAGAGAACATTCTTCCACTGGTGACTTGAAATGGGGATCATGTATCAACAGATGAGGAGAAGGCTGAGGTGCCTAACAACTTTTTGCCTCAGTCTTCACCGATAGCTGCTCACATTGCCTCTTCTGTGTCATGGGACAGCAAGATCGTGGCCAGGGGGTTAGAACTCTCCCACAGTAGAGGAGGATCAGGTTCGCGAACACCTGAGGAACCTGAACATATATAAGTCCGTGGGACCTGATAAGATTCATCCCAGAGTCCTGAGGGAATTGGCAGATGTGGTTGCCAAGCCACTCTCCATGATATTTGAAAAGTCATGGCAGTCAGAATTCCCTGGTGACTGGAAGAAGGGAAACTTTGTGCCCATTTTTAAAAAGGGTTGAAAAGACGACCCTGAGAACTACCGACCTTTCAGCCTCACCTCTGTGCCTGGGAAGATCATGGAACAGATCCTCCTAGAAGCTATGCTAAAGCACATGGAGGGCAGGGAAGTGATTAATGGCAGCCAGCATGGCTTCATCAGGGCAAGTCTGGTCTGACCAGCTTGGTGGTTTTCTATGATGGGGTAACTGCAGCAGTGGACAGGGGTAAGCCAGCAGATGTGATCTATCTGGACTTCTGTAAAGCCTTTGACACCGCACCACACAACATCCTTCTCTCTAAATCGGAGAAGATGGGTAGATGGTATGGTGGATAAGAAACTGGTTGGATGGTCGTATTTAGAGAGATGTGGTCAATGGCTCAAAGTCCAGATGGAGAACCGTGACAAGTGGTGTCCCTCAGGGGTCTGTACCGGGACTGGTGCTGTTCAATATCTTTATCAATGATATTGACAGTGAGATGGAGTGTGCCCCCAGCAAGTCTGCAGAAGACATTAGGCTGAGTGGTGTAGTTGCCACACTGGAAGGACCGGGTGTCATCCAGAGGGACCTGAGCAGACTGGAGAAGTGGGCCTGTGCAAACATCATGAGGTTGAACAAGGCCAAGCGTAAGATCCTGCATCTGGGTCAGGGCAATGCCCCAACTCACAGCTCAGAAGGCCAAACGTATCCTGGGCTGCATCAAAAGAAGCGTGGCCAGCAGGTCACGGGAAGTGGTTCTGCCCCTCTATTCCTCTCTTGTGAGACCTCATCTGGAATATTGTGTCCATTTCTGGAATCCTCAATGTAAGAAGGATATGGAGCTCTTAGAATGGATCCAGAAAAGGGCTACAAAGATGATCAGAGGGCTGGAGCACCTTCCTTACGAGGACAGTCTGAGAGAGTTGGGCTTGTTCAACCTGGAGAAGAGAAGGCTCAGAGGAGATCTTATAGCCACCTTCCAGTACCTGAAGGGGCCACAGGAAAGCTGGGGAGGGGCTATTCATAAAGGACCAGGGGGAATGGGTATAAACTGGAGAGGGGCAGATTTAGACTAGACATTAGGAAGAATTTCTTCACTATGAGAGTGGTGAGGCACTGGCACAAGTTGCCCAGGGAGATTGTGGATGCTTCATCCCTGGAGGTGTTCAAGGCCAGGTTGGATGGGGCCTTGGGCAGCCTGATTTAGTGGGATGTCCCTGTCCATGGCATGGGGGGTGGAATGACATGATCTTTAAGGTCCCTTCCAACCCTAACTATCCTATGATTCTATATTCTATGATTGTTGGCCTCAAAAAGGACAGACACTTATACATTAATGTAAATTGAAAAAAAAATAAAAGTAACTGAAGAGAGAGCAGTTATGATGAAAGCTGAAATTCAGTCAGCCTATGCTTCTTTAATACTTACTCATTATTTTCTTATTCCTCTGGTAAAAAAGAAAAAGATATGCATATTTTATCAGTCACTTTTTGTTGTTCAACTCAGCAGATAAATTAAATAGTGAATTTTAGCGGGTATTATTTATTCAAATACATATCTTCATACAGATACCAATATTATCTGTTATGCTTGTAACTAATTGATCACATTTAATTTATTTCCTATTGTAATGCATCAGATGTTATCTTGTGACATCTTGTAACGCCAGTTTCTATTAACCATATTTGGAGTTGAGAGCTGAAATTTATCCTTTAAGGATCCCACCATTCAAAGCTATCTCTAAAGAGCTCTAATTCTTAGAGGTGTGCTACAGATAATTCAATCCACCCTACTTCAGGTTTGAGATATTAATTATTGAATTTGAAAGATTTTTAATTCACTTTCCCTATACTAGTTTTGCTATCATCAACGGTCTTAAAGATTTTTAGTACATATTGGGTCCTCATCCAGTGTACTCATATTCAGAGGAATAAATGTAGCTAGGCCAAACTGTTGCAGTCAGCTTAAAGAAATTAAGAAACATTACATTTACTGACAGAAGGGTTTGTGACATCTGAGATTCAGCAAGTATTAACTTTAATTAAAAAAAAAACCCTATTAATAATCTATATTGATTTTTCCTTTTTTCCTTCATGGTTTTAATTTTTTTAGTTTTCTACACAAATCCTACATATTACAATGTTGCATTTTTTTTAATACTATTAATATTCATCTGGTTTTATTTCACAGATACCTTTGTCTCCATCACAAACATGGGGTTTCTGTGGATTCATATATCCCATACATACTCAGCTTAAGTTGGAATCATAGAACCATAGAACGGTTTGGATCGGAAAGGGACCTTAAAGATCGTCCATGTACCTGTCTGAAGTGCTTAGGGATATGATTTAGTAGTGGACAGATATGGTTGGATTCAATGATCTCAAAGGTCTTTTCCTACCCAGTGATTCTATGATTCTGTGATTCTAGGATTCTTAACTGTGCTTTTCCACATAGAAAATGCCTGTGAGTGGCCATTTTGTATTTACTTTTTGGTACAAAACTTGTGAGTGATGTATTTGACAATTTTTCAGTGTACTTAGCTCATAGAATAGATCTTGGAATGGTTTGGGTTGAAAGGAACCTTAAACACCATCTTGTTTCAACTTCCCTCACACTTACTTGAAGACTGGACAGCAGTATGTAGGTAATTCTTAATGAAACAAAGGAAAGATGCTTTTTCCTACTAGTAAAGAGGATTTTGTCAAATGAACTGTAGGAGGGGGTGTTAGTCAGAGGACTATTCCTAAATGCCTGTTTTATATTATCTGTTATTCAAAAAGGATAAGCAGGTTATTTCTCTGGTTTCTAATATAAACAGAGGTTGTGTCTGTATCCCGATAATGATTGTCATTAATAATACAGAGTAGTAGAAACAGAGGAAATATACATTACCTTGTGGAAAATTATGTATTTATAAACTGAACTCTGAAGTGGTACAACTGAAAGAAAAGAAACTCTTTTTCAAAGTTGTTTTCTGGAGAGCTAGTATTTGCTTTATGTACTTCAGTTAAAGATAACAAGGAACCTTATTTCACAAGAATACACACCTGAATGAACTCTTATATCCTTTGATATTACAGTGCCATCAGGGTTCTCACATAACCATAAATGTGCAAGACTGCAAACTAAACTTCTTCCTATAATATAATAATTATTTTTCAGTCATAAATCTAATTTTAGTTTCTTTATTGTATGTATGTACATTTAATTTTGTCAAACTATGTACACAGTAGGAAATAGCTTACAATGTGGTTACATCATTTAACAGATTTAAAATAATTAATTTCTTTTTAGAGAAAATATCCTGCTCTTCTCAATGTTGAAACACTCTTATTTTAAAGCATGTGTTTATATCTTTTGAAACCAGTGCAGTGAAGCATAGTTTTTTCCTAGCTCAAGCTTAGTTGATATGCAGTAACAATCCTGATCTATTCACACAGAGATCTTGTTGTACTAATTACTGTTTTACTAATTTTTGATTAAACATGAGTAAATACTACACATGCCTAGGTATAATTCAGAAGGGTGGTTTTGTTTTTTACAGTTCTGAAAATTTGTAACAGAATAATTTTGCTTCAAATGTACATATAATTTATCAGGATTATATATTTCTATTTCAGCAGTGGAATGGTTGTGTTTCTTTACCTACAGATGTACAATACATAGCTATAGGATGCTGTTATCTGAACACTTTAGTATGTCTGCTTCCTGACAAGGGGTGTTTTAAAACGTGAAGAGATATTCTTACATCATCACTTTAGAAAACTGAAACACCTGGAAACTGTTAAACTTAATTCTTTGTCTATAGACTACTTTATTTTTACTGATAAGCTATCTAAAAGCAAATCCATTATTTCACACATAGAGTAGACTATACATTTCCAACGCATATGTGAAACTTCAAGACACTGTTTCTAATACTTGTGCTTAACAGTCCTCCCACTCAGCTATGCATGATCCCCAAGGACAATAAAGGGTATCGAATATATCTTTACCAAAGAAATATAAAAAAATGCTCAGCTACTGCACTGAGCCTTAAAAACGGTGATGTTTTTAATCTTCTTCAACTGTAAATCTTAATACACAAATTCAATTTCAGCAAGTGGACACAAAACATGGAATTATCATTTAAAATATGACTACTTTACACAACTGTGGCAATGTAAAAAAGAACTACACATTAGCAAATGTTATATTATGTAACTTTTTAAATATATCAAGCAGGCTTAAAGGCTTGAAATATAAATGATTATTATACTAACAGCTTTAGAGGACTATAAATTCATCTACAAATATTCATACTTCAGCTACATTTGGATCTTACCAGGCAATTATCAAGCACTGGTCTTGATATATTCTGAGGTGCTGTGCTGAATGCCAAGAAATTGTAGCTAAACCTTTGGTTGACTGTGGGTCTTGTCTCTACTAGTATATCTTTGTGACAAGAGCCAGCCTACGGCCAGAGCTCATGCTGATCTTTTTCTGAAATGGAGATCAAAACAAGTCTTTCTTCCTATAAACAAAACACCAACACATACTTGCAGTTCGAAGTGCCCTCTTGATCAAGGACCAAAATCCTTTAGGAACTGTGCAGGTCCCTCAAAAGCTGCAGTAAATCTGAAAATAAAATGACTACAGACTCTTCTCCCAGATACCATTCTTCATCCTTTATAGGAGTGGCAAACATAATTACGCAGGTCCCTAGCTAAATACATTATGACAGTATTATGAAGAAGTAATTCAACAAATTTAACAAGAGCCCACCTAAGAAAAGAAAAAAATCACCCTAAGAAACTAAATATTTACTGAATACACTTAGTTTTCAAAAGTCTTGACAATCCAAAGATATTTGATAATTGAATAAATTTTGTCTCATATCCCAGTGATATCTCTAACCTTTTTTATTGAGCTAGAATCTGGGATTTATCATGTCTTTCATAATCTTCCCCGTGGGATAGCGCTTACTGCACGCTGTAGGCTGTGCGTAAAGTACGCCTTTTATTTATCTTTATGTCTTCTGTTTCTTTCCTCATAAAAACCCATAAACCTACAATTGTTCTCCTCACCTGACAAAGAAAACTGAAATATGTATTTAAATGCAATACATATTCAACCTACTAAAAACATCTAACATTTTTAACAAATTTTTGGCATCTATAGAAAGTTTGAAGATTGGACAAGAAGACCTGAACAATTTACTGTGAACATGACAGTCTAACATTCTTTGAATACAAGGTCTGCCACTAATGTTATTATCTTATTCCACTAATGAACAGTGTGAGAGACATATTCACCTCCACTTAGCACAATGAAGTTAGACAGACGCGTAAATCTAGTAAACCCATGGTAAGTTATAGAAACAATCATGCACATCCAAGAATATCTGCTGGATTTCATCTTTGCAAATCCAAGGTTCTTTCCTCTACTCTATTCTTGGTACAGCTCAGCCCTGAGTTACCCCTTTAAAAAAGCTTATTTTTACCCTGCATAAGACCTGATATGTACTGAACAAATGTGTCACCATACAATACCATTAAAACTCATAAAACCCTTTTGTTTACAACAAAATTTTTATTAACAATTAATCTATAATGTATGCATTCTTGCTGTGGAGAGAAATCCCTGAAAACTGAAATATTTTTTAAGTGCTTTAAGACTGAGATTATTTTCTAAAGCAGTGAACTGTTCTTAGTTCAGGCAGAGACCTTAGTGTTTCCGCTATAATCCAGATCCTGATCTCAATACAAGAGCTGGCAAATGGCATCCAATTAATATTGCTCTTCCCCCCAAAAAAGCATTCATAATTCCTAGTTCTGCCACATTCCATATCATTCCTTTTTTTCTGTGTATGTGTATGTTTTAAAAAATTCCTCCTGTAGCCCTTTTGTTAAAAAATGGGCTTTCACAGGTGGGGTATTTAATTGTGTTCTTTGTGATTATTACTGTAAGTTTTAGCATTAGAGTAGGCTTCACTGGGCCACCTTAATGGTACAAGGCCTATACTACGCCTGGTGTATGGGTAGAAACAAGTACAGAAGAGAGTAAGAAAGTGAGTATGCACACAGTGCCCCTCATGTTTTTGATGTGTAATCCTAGCTTCTGGTAAACTGAAGTTTAAGGACTTTCACAGCAACAAACTGCGTGTGAAACTTCCTTCTCAGTGCCCCTCCATACACTTATGTTCCATGATCTCTCTGACTCCTTTGACATCCATCCGCTGGTAAGGGATCTGGTGTTTATTTGTACACAGTGTGGAATGGTACTTCTTTCTGTTTTACACCAGCTGGCTGATATTTTCATTTTCTTGCCTTGCATTTTTTATTGTGAGAAGAATGATGAATGACCATTTCAATCTTCCATATCAGTCATATTAATGAGCATAGTTATACAAACGCGCGTAATAATATATGTTAACCACCCTTTTCCATTTTTTACAAACTGAAGAATATTTGTCTAGTCAATGTCTCCTACTGTAGAAGTAGCATCAGTCCCAGGATCAGGGAGCTCTATTCAGTTACAGATTTGTTGTAATTACGGTTTACTGTGCGGCTTAACTGTGTGATTTAACTGTGTTTACTCAGCTACAGTTTTACTATATTCTGGATGAGCAGGAAAAAAAGATAGTAGAATTAAAATGCATACAGCTCCAAAAATACGCATGTTGTATGGATTAGTTCAATAAAACAATTGGGTCTGCTGTTGTTTTTTAATCTTTCTTCCTTTTCTTTGTATCCCTCCATCTTGCCAAAAAAAGAGTTTTCTGTCTGTTAGTGCTATTGGGTTTATTATTAGTTTTAATATCTATTAATGTGGCATACAGACTTAAAGTTGATCCTGTTATAAAAAAAAACAGAAAAATGAGGAAACATTTTAATCTCTCTTTCTTCTCCTTTTCCTGCTTACTTTATAGTTTTTCTCTATTTTTTAAAAAAAAGTTTATCACAGTGTGAGATAATATGTTAATCCCAAGTTTTCACAATATATTCCCTTCACTAGTTTTATATGTAGGTAATAGGTGGGGAGCATAAATATTTTACCACTAGGAAAATAGACACCACTTTTCTTTTACAAGTTACATGCCGTCTTGCCATCTTCTGGTTTTCATTAAAGAAGAAAATGAAGTTGATCTCAATAAAGATTAAAAAAAGCTCTTCAGATTTCAACCAGTTACTTTTCCTGCCATTAATCCACCTTCCACTTTGTTCTCATCAGAGGATTTCTATACATTTATCCATCACTCCTTCCCTGTTCTTTCTTGCAGAATCTTTTTTAACCAAAACAACTGCTACCACAGTTGGGCATAACTATGCTGACTTGGAGGCCTCCTTCAGTATCAATACTCTTCTGCTCCTATAACTGGATATTCCATTTTCAGTAAGCAGAGAGCCATTGAGAGGAACTATAGGCTCTTCGATTCACGGCTTTATGCCTTTGCCTATGTGGCCTAGAGTATGTTGACTTTTATTGACAACATATCACATCACTACACACATCGGATATTTTGCTCACACACTCACTTCCAAAGATACTACTTCTGTGGATTTTCCCTCATGTTAATTCACACTGCTCTGGCTTTAACATATTAGTATGCCTTTTTCTGAGTAGTGGCTTGTTTTGTTTTTTCCTGTCCACGTTTATCCCTGGGGTCTTTGCATTATGCTTCTGTCCTCACTAGTATTTGTAACTCTTCCTAATTTAGTATCATTTGTGCATTTCATTAACATGCTGTTTATTCTTTCTTCCAGATTGCTAATGAAGATGTTAAATAGGAACAATCCTGAAACTGCACCCTTCATTACCCTACTAGATATTTTTCCCCCAGTCACTATCATAATCTTTTGTTTATAGTCTTTCAGCCAGTTTTAACCCACATGCTCCTATAAAAAACATTCCAATTCATGTTCCACTGATGACTGCAAAAACGACTGCAGTGAAAGTTTCAAGAACATTTGGATACAATCTCAACCCTCTGAAAGTCATGATAATTGCTGAAAGTAAACCACAAGTAACCAAGAATTTTCTGGGCATCAGTTACATGTCAAGGGAGAGAAGATTTTAGGAATCAAAATTATAGTCATGTTTGGAACTACGTGTATTGCTCCTGTTCTGTTCTTCTCACTTACTGTCATATGTGCTATCATGTGTGTGTACATTTAAAGCCATTACTATTATATTTTCTGAGTTGTATGACAAAAGCTACACATTCAACGCAGTAGCTTTCTTACATATTCACATGTAGTTACATAAAAGACTGATACTTTCATTTTAGTTTTATTCATCATCACATACTGTAGATCAGTAGGCAGATACCAATTTGTTAAAAATAGCATTTAGCTCTTTTTTTTTTTTTTTTCCACAGAAGCATAGCAGGTGTCAAAATACAACTCTGTTTGTTTGTTAGCTAATACTTTGCTACTCAGAACCATGTAAGCTGGCTGAGAAAAACAGATGTACTGTAGTTTGAAGCTTTGTGAGGAGATTTTCGCACAGACTTCAGTTCATGTCCCAGACAACAACAAACTTAATTGTGCTCACTGGGTCAAATTGTTCCCTTATTTACAGTGATTCGAGCTCATTGATTTCAAGCTCCATGTAACAGCAACATTTAGGTTAGTGTACAAAGCTAGGCTGCACACGATCTTTTATGAAAATAGGCTACCTCAAATTTTTAACACATTGATGTTGAACTGTAAAAAAAAATAATTGTTGTTTAGCTTTAGGTTTTTACAATAATTTGGATTTACATAATTGTTTCTATAAAATTAAAAAGTCCATCTACTCAAATAAAGGAAAAAAGACCCACTTGAAAATGCTCTTTGGCACTTTAAATTAATTGTTACAGCTTTTAGACTTTACAATTAACACTTTTTTTTTCTTTTCTTTCCAAATTAATTTCTTTTCTTGTCTGGATACAACAGAATTACTCTCTTTGTTCTGTTACAGTATTTTTGTGACTGTAATAGCTCAGTTCACATGGACTTAGACAATACTTCTTATAAGCTTAGGAGGTGTGAAGGATTGCAAGTTTTCTGAGACCTCTGCTTGCATTTTTTTTTCAGCTTTCTAACTGACTATCATGTTGCATTTCAGATCTTAGTCTGTCTGCTGAAGTTGTTGTGGCAGATGTGTGCTGCAGATTTAGCCGAGCTAGTTTCACCCTAGCTAGCTCAGATAAAAATCTACTTTTGAGCAGCAGAGAAGGTCACCATGAAAAACGAAATGTCTTTGCTGATGTCCATGCTAACAGGGCTAACGAGATAAAAGTAGTCCACACACCTAAAGTAGAGGTCCTGCATTTGTGTATGCTATTTTATAGTCACAGTGGTATTCGCTAAATCCTAGAGAGGAAATTGCATTTCAGCAAAAGTCAATTTTGTGGCTAAATCAACTCACAGGTCCTAGTTTAATTTCTAATTTGGCCCTTTACAGTCTTGAGCAATTCGTGGAACAAAGAACTTAAAATTTTGGGATGCAGTTCTTACTGCTTTCGGGACTAGAGAGTTTCCTGCAGAACTGTGAGCATATGCTTCTGTGTCTTTCCTTTCTGCTACAATCCAAACTCCACAGACATCACAAAATCTCATATTTGGTACAGAGGTTCTGTTTCTCATGCACAAAATGAAGGTTAATGTGCTTTTCTTCTGTTTCTTGACTATTTCTCCTGCTTAGACAGTAAACTCCTTAGTGCAAAGGCTGCACTGTACATCTGGGTGACTGTTCTACATTATCGGTTGTCTTGCTGTTATCATGATAAAAATAAAGCAGAATACTTAATTACTTTTGTGATCCTCTTATCAGATTATCACATTTGAGTGGTAGAATCCCTGGAACAATGTCCAAAACATGAGAACATAAATCAATTCAATGTGCATTTATTATTATATTTTTTAATTATTAGTAGTATTTAATTTTTTACCAGAAGATTTTACAAAGACAACAGATTCCGCACAGCGGATTCCAAAATTATTTCATTTTTCCCTTGTTTGAATACATAGACTTCCCTTTATTCCAAAAACCTCAATTCCTAAGAGCACGTTGATTCTCCTCTGATGTATCCTCTGTGGAGTACAGCAGTATGCATTACACACACTAACTTCTCAGCGCTGGTGTCCTTCCTCCCAATTAGCAGATGCAGTGAATTTGCAGTGCCTCCTCCCATTGCAGTCCACAGTGACACAACATCCTGTTCTTCACTGCAGGGACAGAAGAAAGAAAAGGGCCTAGCTGGAAACAGTCTGACTTGTGTTCATAGCCCACTGTTTTTCCACACCATCTGTTTTGAGTCAGTGCTAGAGGGAAGACACACTGCAGTCTTCCAGCAGGTACTGTTGCCGCTGTTGCATATGGTCCCTTGTGCCTTTGGAGGCTGAATGCCTTTGGGACTTGCCACAGATGCATGTCTCTTCTGCACCATCTCTTTCAATGTATCAGCAACTCTCAAAGAGTTACAGTCTAGCTTTAAGTGCAGAAGGCAATAAGGACATGTATCTAGAGGAAATATAACCCCACGTTCATGTAAAGATGCCTTTGTAAAGGAAATAATTTTAATTATGTTCTAAATTATTTGCCTTATTTTTTTCAAACATAGAACTTTATTTAAGTCTCAAGAGGGGAACGTGGCATTAAACTTGCAAAGTTCTGTTACAATGAAATGGCATAAGTCTCAGTTCTATACAGTTTTCTGTCTGTCCATACACAGAGATACACTGTGTATCCATGCACCTACTCGCATATGTTCATGTGTGCAGGTGTGTATATAAAATACATAGCTTAGGTCTATGCTAGCCTGGGAACCTCCTTGTCACACTTCATCTCAAAATGCAGTCATGTCCTATAGTGTTGTTCTCTGAAATAATCTGCCTTGGAAGCTCTACTTCCAGCAATAATTGCCAGGCAGATGGCAGTGGTAAATTAGACAATATTATTGGTAATAAAAGCTAGATGCTTCAGATTTTTCTGAATGGCATATCCACACAAAGACTTTCAGAAACAGAAACAACATCTTTAATGAGAGAACCACATCCAATTTCATATTCCCTCCATTTCCTGAAATATTTCACTAGTATTTCTTCTGTCTTCTTCTTTCTTTTGTTAGTGATTGCTGTGGTTGTGTTGTTTTTATCACCTACTTCCGAATAACTACTCTGTTTACTTATCACCACCCACTTTCTCACCAGTTGCTATTAATACTTATTCCTTGCACAGGGAAAGCACACAAAGTTCCACACTTTAACACAACATAATATAAAAGCATTTGCAAAATAATGTAGGCAGCAATGTTTCTGGTTGCTATTACTTCCACTGAAAATAATGCCATCTGCTTATCATTATGCCCCAGTGCATGCTATCTTACATGTGGACAGAACTTATAATGTGTTGTTTTCTCTGTAGTAAACAGCTAGAAAATTACGCCCTAGAATAATGTCATGAAGAATACCCTCTTGGCTTTTTCCAATTAATTTCTCAGCAATGATTTATAATAGAAAGCTGTAGTTAATGGCAACAAACACTGTCTTGACCTTTTAAATTGAAATTTCCATGTTTTAGTTTTTCTGAAAGGAAGAAAGATTCCAGAAAATAAAAGATGAGCAGTAGCCAGAAATAAACCCATAAGTTTCTCAAAAGAACAGGAAATACATAAGAAAATGTTAATAAGTTTGAACAGTTAATATTAGTATGAATGCCAGGTCACGATTCTGTAAAAGTATCACACATTTAGATATTGCTTTTATCTATTATTGTTCTTCAAAAAGAAGAACACACAAGAAGTTCAAAAAGAAGTTCACACAAACTGTAATTTAAATCTCACAGCACACCTTTTCTATGTTTCCATACTTACTGAATTTGGGATTCCAGTCCAATTATCTTTGTGCTAAGTAATATTCAAAATCCCTTAATATTGTTTGTGTGGTTTTGGCCACACATTCTATGAATAAGGCACTGTCAAATGCCTGGCCTCAACAGACTGGCTTGGTAGGATAGAGATTGTAAGTTTCTTTTGAATGTTTGCACAGCAGCCACACACAAATCAATCCAGGGTTTCAGAGGCCTACTCAAAATTCTACGTTTTACTTTGAATGCAGTCGAAGTTCAAATGATTTATAGCAACAATCATTTACCTTGAGCTCAAAGTCATACTCAAAATTCCAATCTGAATCAAAGTTTCAACTCTTTACTTCGAGCTGTCAAAGTAACCATAGTTTACCACAAGAACATGGATACAACCAAATTCCTCCAAAAGTGCCAAGAAAAAAGAAAAGGTAGATTTAAGGAGACAATAAGGACAGAAAGAAAAAAAAAAAAAAGGCAAATAAAAATCATCACCACTTCAATGAATCCAGAGGTTTGGGCAGGAAAAGTGGTCCACAGGGCAGAGGACATGGTCATGTGCTTCTTGATGTGGATTATTTACAGAGGAGCTCTGTCTTCTATTAGCATATGAGGTGCAGAAAGGGTGGTTTCACCACACCTGCACAGTATGGAGGTGAAGGAGTCAGAAGGGCCAGCCTTCCTCGCTCCTCTGCTGCTGCCAAACTCCTTGAAACTCCAAGCATACACACAGTTTAAGACATGCAAATAAACAAATACAAGTAAAGAAGTTGATCTTAACACGCATGGTTATGACTTTCGTAGTTGTCCTTTCATCTGTTGTATTCTGGCATTCAACAACAGATCTTCCACTTCTGTCTGAAATTCCTGTTGCAAAAAGAGACAGAGAATGATGCAGACATCCAAAGAGGATCCTCCTACTTTTTGAATGAAGAAAGGGTCAGGATAGGCTTTTTTTTCCTATTCTTTTGAATGAAAAAATTTTAAAAAGCGTTGAATGAAATAAGATAATTAGGAAAAAAAAAAAAGATAAGCATCTTTCCTAACAATCCACTCTTCTTGTTTACTAACAATTACATCCCCGCAGTTACAGATTCACTATGCAGAGAACAGCAGTCATTTCTCACTAAGCTGTGAAGACAAGTTTCGTTTATCTGTTCAGACAAGATTAAAGGTGTGCAAAGAAGTTAGATTAAATACTGAACTTCAGAGGTCTACCTCTGCTTTCTCTGGGAAAACTCCAATTTGATTCCACTTGAGATGAGGTAATGGTCAATGGTTCCTGGCAAACATTCATCACAGGCTTCAGAATGAATCAAACATTTCTCACATGGTTTATTTTATATTTAGAATGTCAGAAAACAGCCTGGAAGATTTCCTGCAGGCAACAATCAGCCTGAAATGTCTCTCTTTTTAATTTAGAATTTGAAACATTTGATTTTTATGTGCTCTGCAGTTTCCATGTGATGAAAATATATAAATTATTTTTTCTTCAATTATGAAGAGGAGTTTTTCTGCTCTTGCAGAGTTTCTAAGCTATATTGTCTTTTTTCTTCTGATGTGCTTTAAATCATACATTGGATTTTTCATGTCCTAACTAGGCAGCAGGCGGTGATTTTCACATTAAACAGTATGATGAGATTTTTGCCTAGCATTAAATGCAAAGAATCCTCGCCCCCTGTTTCTTTTGCCCACAATAATTGCGTTTTACTAAATAAAATATTTTTAATTTATCTACTTCTATCAAAATTAAATGGAATTAAAATTGAGCTTAATTATCTCATACTCCAGAATGCAGCAAATCAGCTTTTTGATATGAGAAAAACTCTGAAGTACTCAATTTTTTTTATTTTCAGAAATCAGCAGGTTTTGTATAGAATTCAAATTGCATCTGACTCAGTTGTTCAGACCAGAGCTTTACTCACTCAAAATAATGAGAACACTGAATTTAAGTCAGAATTCTGTTTACCAAGGAGCTTCTGTTTTGTTCCAGGTTCTAATATGGTGAAGTGCTAAACCTATGACTCTTAGATGTTGTTGCATGACATGAAACCGCGGGGATGCAAATATCCTTCTCTGGCTGGTTGCTTTTAGGCAAATTAGAACATTTTCCTGCTGCTTGAGCCAAACAGAATAATGGGGCTAAGGGAACAAACTGTCAACCTTTTGCACCTACAGCCTTCTAGAGAAATATTGTCATTCAATTACTCAAGGTGTGTCAACAGAGACATGTTGAGGCATATGCCTGCACTGCTCATACTTGTAGCTGGCTGGAGAGAGCCTGACTCAGTCTAGAAGCTGAAGAGATACGCTAATATAGTGTAGGGCATCAGTTAGGATGGCTAAGAATATTTAGTGTGTCACAAATCTGAATGGGGTGCTACTAGGAACAACTTCCCTGCCAAAGCTGTCTCACATTCAGCTATCCCCAGGCAGGGAGAGGCTGGACACCTGATTGTCCACACCCATCCATGTAGACAAGCGTGTCATGCAATAAAGATGCAGGCATCGTGTTAATGTAATAAAATAGTGTCATTGTGGGATTAGTGTCTCTCGCTTTTTTATTGTAAATAAACTCACTTTAATTTGCCTTAGTATTTGCACAGCAGCAGGAAGCCATCGTGCTGTGTCACTGCTGATAAGCAGAATTGTATTCCATTGGCATGACCTACTTACTAAATGGACAATACACAAAACAAGCACCTCTATTTCATTTGCACTTTGTGAAAGTAATTAAGACAATGTATACAAATGCAGACTAGATTTAATTATCCTAAATACAGGGTAAGGGCATGTAACAACAGATACTTGTGAAAAGAAGTGAGGATCTACAAAGGGTTAAAGAAGTTTTTCATGAGTCTAAATATAAATTCACGTAACTAACTTTGAGTGCACACCATCATTATTTTTAGATAGCTTTTATTACCAGCAATAAAAACATTGTTGAGGTGCTAGAGAGAAAAATATTATTCCCTCTTTTCCAGCTGGCTGGAAGCTTAACACGTTGACTGTGGGCAACATGCCCCCATCTCCTTTCTGCATGGACTCTGAGAGTCATCTCCACAGTCTTCAAAGCACCAGAACCACTAGTATTAATAATCTGAAGCATACTAAACATGTGAACACTTCCTAAAGACTTACAGTCCTGAGATCTTCCTTGCCAAAAACTCTGATCAAACATCAACATCATCCTGAAACTGGAAATACGCAAGCCACTTATAAGAATAGAGCAAAAGTTACTTCTAAAGACTATCACGGCTAAGTGTATTAATGAACACTTTAGTATAAAAAGTAGAGGTTTCCTTTGCACTTCTGAAACATGTCTCATACTTAGGATACAACAAGATGCTAAAAAAAACACCTGGTTTCTATGGACAATAATAGCAATATTTATTTGTTTTGAAATGTAAATATTGGGAAGATTCACTGAAATATGATCATAAAATAGTCTGTTTTGCTCATGTAGAAGATATGCATAGTTTATAATGAATCAGAGAAGCATCGAGATAAAACATTTCTTAGACTAAATTATTGCTATCAGCGTATACCTTGAGTAACAGAGTTTGTAGACTCCTCTTCAAAACCCAGGATCCTGGCATTCAAGCAAAAAAAAACCACTTTCTCTAAGCCGTAGTGGTGGTAGAATTTTGGAGTAAGAGGATACTTGGGAGTGGAGTATTAACACACTGCACACAAGTCAGAAAAAGGGCAATGTTTTAAAGTCAGAAAAACCTTTCTCTGTTTATGTGCTATTGTATAATGCTTTAACTATTCCTTTACCCAGGAAGGAATGGAAGATGATTAGAAAAGCTCTTTATGTGGTTTCTGTGTGTAGAAGCCGAATAAGTGTCAAAGAAGATCTTTTCATTATAGTACTAACCAACTCCTGTTGCAACTTCTGAATTTGGATAAATTTGAGATATTTATTTGAATAGATTCCCCAAGCCTCTAGCATCTTCACAGCTAAATATTAACTGGAGAATTATAAAAGCTTTCCATACATTCAAAGTTAGAATATGTTAGGGATATTATAGCCAGAATAGCTAGCCTGTACACCTGCAGACCACCTAGTACTTTAAGATATCTTGCAAAACTGAATTTGCAGAAGTGTACAAATTAGCAAAATTTCACATCAAATTGTGAACAACTTGAGTTGCTAATACTATCCTGAAATAGCAGCTAAATCAGTATTAATGCTGACTGCTTATTGAAGATGGTGGTTTGTATTTGGTCTAGCCAGATGTGCTACACCAGGTTACCAACGGCAAGTGTGAATAATCAAATGAAACAGACTGGATGCAAGAAATTAATGATAACACATTAAGTTCTAAGGACAGGATTTTCAGAATTGACTTATATTGGCTTAACTCTTACTTCCATAATGAAAAGACCCAAGACCTTTTCCAATGGCTTGAGTGAGAACAGAATTAAGCCAATATTGAGCTTTCAAACAATTTTTATCCTACCAGATGTCTTAAAATTACCCAGCCAATTATCCTGCATGTACTATCTGACTGGATACATCTGGGCTTCTACTCTGAACAAGTCAGATATGCCCCACACCAACATGTAGTTGAACAGACAAACAAAGGATCATGTAGTATTTTGCAGGCACCCTGACATGGAAAAAGAAATCTGATCTGAGCATTGGGTGGGTCTGATCCATTCTTTCTTAAGTGATAAATGTTATACTAGGTCTTCTTCCCCTTTCTCAGCAGAGGGCAATATCTTTGTCCATACCAGTATTTATTCATGCTGCTAAGCACTGATTTGGCTGGCAGACTGGAAAATCCTGGCATTCTAGTTAAAAATAAATGGAACCAAGAAGAATATGCAGTATCAGAAAAAAGAAAACATTGCCTTAAACACAATCTAAAAGTTTTATGTTCGTGGTCAATAGCATTAAACAGGGCAGCCTCATCCAGCAAAATTAATAAAGACAAATAGGCTGAGTACTTCAAAAAAAGACTACACCTTGCTATGTAAGGGGAGCGGGTTTAATGCTGTGGTTGAATGTGTATTCAGAAAAGAAGCTCCTAAAAAAAACACAGAATTTATGAAGTTTTCAGTGAGACATTTGGTCTCTTGAAGGCCTCTTGCATTGCTATAGATTTGGGTGGATTTGAGCTATAATATGAGCTGAGGCTCTCCTCAAATCACTTAATTCATCCTACCTGCTTGCTGAATTTCCTGTTTCACCTTGTCTTTCAGAACACAAACCTAATGAAACAGGTCCTGTCGCATTAATCCATTTGTTCAGTACATACTTCCCAAGGGTCCTATACTGAAAGTCAGGTAGGCAGCAATGTGATTTGTATCACATCCTCCTCTGCTCAACTCCAAGAATGTTTCCTAGCAAATCTGGAACTAAATTATTAAGACTGCATAGAAGAAATTACTGATATCTCCCCAAAACACTAAAACAAAACAAAAACAAAAACAAAAAGATATCTGGCAGAGTACAAGAGCCCTGCTTTTTATGAGAAGCACTCTCTATTTTACACCAAACTCGATTTGTCATGAAAAATACATTGAAATATTTTTAATGGTAAAACCAACATGAATCAGCATGGCAAATTCTAAATCCTAACAGAAAATCTGAAGCCTTTAGGCAAGAGATATTCCCTTGGATCGTATTGTTGTCCAGGCATTTAGGGAGCCAATAAGACACAGAGGTATGTATATAAACTTACTTCTGCCTAAGGAGGTCGCTAGCTCTCCACGGGCCCCATCTGCAGCCAGCAGAGAAGAGAGAGATGTTCTCAAAGTGGCAATTCAGCGCTGAAGTCCAATTTAACCACTCTGAATTGATCTCCTGGGGGATTTTTTCTCTTCCCAATGACAGTACAGCTTGTAGAGGACTAGAGGACTATGAGCCTTAAGTAAAGTGAGAATACTCGATTGAACAAGAAACAACGGGTAATCCCCAACAATGCAGATAATAAACTTGGAGCTGGGTTTCACGCATTTGACACCTTTGTTCATTCCATTAAACATCTTGAACAGCAAACAAGAGGAGGGTCTTAGGTCTGCAGGAGATTTTTAGATTTCTATTCTAAAATCTGTTTTATATTCTCCCAACTGAAAGGATTTATTTTTTGTTTTGGCTTGGTTTGTTTTTATGGCTGCTGTGGAAATTAGAATTTAAAATGAGCCTTTACTCCTTTGGGTGAAGCAAATGAGTTAAACAACAGTCTTATTTAAGAGAATATGACTGTGTGGCAGCCCTCCAATATGCTTATTGAACTTTTAGACTTTGTAGTTTATTTCTAATTCATGGAAAGTACCTTAATTTCCTGTAAGTAGCAGCCCAGGATGACACAAGTCTACAATGCTGAAGGAACTCCTCCTGTATTTAAGACATTGGGTAGATTTGTCAGCAGCAGTTCAGCTCCAAAAGATTGTTTCCTGACGGAGAAGACAGACTCAGATAAACAGCATGCCTGAAAACAAGCCTTTAGATACTCTGCAGACAGCAGCAAACAGTAGATATTTTGTAAAGTGGAGAGTCTGCAGTGGAAAAAAAGCCTCCTGAGCCAGAACTGCCATCCTGTAACAAGTCACATTTCTTAGTAAACTGTTCTTCTGTGTTATAAATCAGATAGCTTGAATTTCCTATTTACAAGGTATACTTTAGATCTTGATATGCATGGATTCATATGAATAACTCCTGTTAACACTAATGGCAGTTAAATGCATTAGTATTGAATAGTATTACTAAAATACACCTTCTCAATTGCACCCTTGATTTGCATTAACACGGGGCTAGCTGTACTTTCAAAACGGTCTTCAGCAGTAAATTGTTAATAATTTTATGTGTCAATAATCGTTATTCACCATCCCTAAAATACAGTTGTTAGGGTATAGGGAGTTTTCATTCCTCAGCAAGGGTCATAAAGTGGAACTAGTCCTGAACATGGTATCTGCTACATGGGCTACTGTAAGGAGTATTAGTTACTTCTTTAAAACATGGGCTACTGTAAGGACTATTAGTTACTTCATCAAAACCCTTTAAGCATTGCCAGGAGCCTTCTTGAGCTGGCTAAGCACACCTCACAGGTGTGGAGAAGATGATGTGGCAAGTTCAGGTGCACCAAAACTGGTAACACTAGGAAAGAATTACCAGTAATGGTAGTTCACACAAAACAATCATCCGCATGTTTAAATAGTAACCATGGTGTTACTGGGGGACTTTCTATTTTTCTTTGATCGGTTGGGGGCTTTTTTGAGAAAATGGGGAGTCAGCTTGAAAGCAAGTTTTAAAAACAGTGATAATTTGCAACAGGAATGGAAAGATCTGAGAAAGGAAAGGAAGAGCCACAGGCACCGAGGTTGGGCAATATCTGCAGCTGCACTGTTAGCATAACCACTTCCACCTGGGACAGGCAGAGCCCCCTTCCATGCGACAGATGCAGGGTGCAGCTGTGCACCATTCATGGGAATGAGATATGGGGAGACCCACACGAGAGTATGCAGGGAGGCATTTTGCAGAGGCTTTTTCACTAGTGCATATGTGGATGGAGGTAAGACTGAAATGTCTGCATGTGCCTTTGTGGGATTAAAACCTTTAGGAGTTAGTTATTACAGGATGTTTAGGAATTTTATGTGCTTATTATCATTTTAGAAATGACTAATATCGCAGTTTGTCTGTGATATTGTTTATATTGATCCTTAATACGTAGTTCACTGTTCTCTGGTTAATCACATGCTGTCAATAAACACATAAACTATTTCAGACCTGATTTGATTTAAACCACAGAAGTTGTGGTCATGAGTTTTTCCTGTAGCAGCAAATAGTGGACAAATATAGCAAAACTCAGGCACAGATCCAGTTTTACACCCAGATTAAATTCCAATGATGTCTGTGGGTACTCAATTCGTGATCTACCCTGAGCAAAAAGGGATGTTAAACCTGAAGAAACGTTAAAGCAGAGAGATAATTTCATGCAGTACAACCAAAGCTCAGCCTACTAAGTAACTGTTAAAACACTGAGTTATACCTGCACCCTTTTACTATAAGGAGTGACTTACAGTGATAATAATAAGAATAATGTTGAGCCGCATGAAGTAATTTTTGCAATACAAACCCTATATTTTTTAGAACATGTTAATATTTCTTTTTTTCCCACTCTCAGCAAAAAGCAAGAAAGGAACATATTACAAACATCACAGTATCGGAATAAGGGATAGAATGTAGTGGAAGGTTTGACCTACAGATGTAAGTTGGTGTGCTTCATCAAGCAAGACCTCTTTTTATGTAGTAATTTAGAGAATCTGTTCTTGATTTTCACCTATTTCTCCTCTCAGTCACCAGTGTGCCATAGGGTGAGCTGTCACCAGTTTGATGGACACCATTGCAAAATGGTATTTGATAGTTACAGTTTCTGTTGCAAAAGCTAGGTATAAACATAGGTAGATGCTGCAATAAATGTTCGGCTTCCATTTTTTCCAGATGGCTGCGTTGGGTCTGTTCTCCATGTAACTTAACCCAACGGGTGTGAAAAATTGAACAAGTGGAGTATAAATAGTCTTATATATTGCTGTATCACATCTTCCCATTCCTCCCAAGTGTGAGCAATGCAGGGGAGGAGCTTGGAAATTGTTGTCCCACCCTATGTTTCTGTATTAGTAAAAACACAAAAACATGTCCTTTGCCCTGTATATATGAGACGTAAAGGCATACTAAATTTGTGAAAGTTGCTTATGTTGCTCTGACTTTCAAAATTTCCATCAGTTTGGATGCAGTGTCTGTCCTGGAAGAAGGACTGCTGGGAGCCTTTCAATGAGTGCAGCAACCACTTCCTCTACGTACATTTTCACATTGGCAGTGGTAGGCTTCTGTTTATCATGGCTCATACTCTAGTACCTGGATATACTTGGGAATCCAAACCCCAGCTTCTCTATGTAAAAAGCCTTTACTAGACACAGACACATTGCAAAAATTGATAGCACTCAAGACTTTACTCAATGACTGTAATTGTCATTAAGCAAGTAAGATTACTAAGCGATCTAATTATAACGTGAGAAAGCCACATTACATTCTCTCCTCCTTTTCCACTCTTCCCCATTTCCCTTATCTGACACAACTGAAAGCTTTGTATACTGGCTCTGTGACTTTCCTTTGTGAGAGACTTGTTTTTCTTGTAAGTTATCTCCTGTTCCATCGTAAAATTCTCTTGTTCACTTACAAATTCAAGTATGTGCATCACCTGCTTTTGTGATTTTGAAAAGCACATGCCTTCATTCTCCTAAAAGGAAGCAGAGATTAAAAAGGGCTTTTTTCTTTAAATAAAATGTATTAGAAGTTGCAAAGGGAAAACATCATTTTTTATTATTTTTAGATGTAGCCCAGAGACAGATATTTCTCTTCACAAAGTAGAAAATTGAATTATTCTATCTGAGTGCTCTCTCTTTCCTTCTCATACTCTCAACTTTCTACAAGTAACAGAGAAGTCATTAAAAATACATGGAGTCTACAACAAAGAGAAAAAAAAAAAAGCTTGTGTAAAGCTAAGAGAAAGGTTTAATAAAAATATTGCTCATACTTTTTTTCCCTTCTATCTTTTCTTTTTTCTCCCCCCTTCAAGCAAGGGAAACTCATGCAGTAATAGAATCTGGAAACAGCACAAATCCTATCTGAGAAACAGAAAGTGTAATGATGTTAAAGTCTGATGTTTATGATGCCTCTCAGTTACTGAACAGTGTCAGTGGCAACTCTACAGAAACAAATTACATGCAAGAAACTATTCGTTAGTAAAGGGCTGCTGCAGAGCATGATATATAAATGCCCTTATTTCCTATAAATATTTAAACATTTTATTAAAAAAAAAGCACGTAAAAGAAACACAAATCAGAGGCTCCATTACCATGATTTGTTTTTAAAGAAGCTAAAATTATGTATTGTTAAGCTGGAAAGCTAAAACACTGAAGGATTGTTGCTGGGGAAGTTCTTTCCTCTCCTGCTTTTTTCTATTTTTTTTTTTTTTTGTGGCAATACTTCCTACTACTTCAAGTTTTCCAAAAGCCCTGATTCTTAGGAAATACATACATAATTGCACCTGACAAGAGACATACTACTGCCTAAGATGCAAGTTCCAAAGGGATGGAAGTCTCTGTAGTTTACAGCCCTGTAACTTAATTGATTTCCACAGAATTACATCACTTTTCCCTGGCTAAAAATCTAGCCTCCCAGTTTTGATGATGTACAAGCTGAGCAAAAATTTTCTATGCATGCTGAGAAAGAAAAAAAAAAAGTTTTAATGGGGTGATCCACCTTTGAAGCCCTCTGATAGTCACCCTAACCTTAATTGAAAAAAAAAAGGAACAACATTCTCCCACTTACTGTGTGCTGAAAGGGAAGGGGGAGAGAGAGAGGAGGAAAGATAGGTGCTTTTTGTATCTGTAGGAAGTTTAGTTCAGTGCACAGGCTGCTACAATGGTTTCCACGGTTCTGGATTCAGCTTTGCTTTGTGCTGCAGAAATATGAAGCATGCTGAGTAAATGTGTAGATCAAAGCTAACATTGAGCTGCCTAAATCTTAATCACCTGCTTATCTTCTGTCCCTCTGCTGTATGGGATCTACTCCCCTACTCTGGCACTTACCTTCTCTGTGCAGCAGCCAAGCAGAAGCGGGACTCCCACTGGAAGCTGTCAATGCAATCACACATGCAACAAAATTCTTCTGTTCTTCTGCTCTGGCCTCCAGAGAGATGCCTCTTTTTATTTTAAAATACAGATAGAGGAGCAAAAATCCAACTCAATCTTCCACACTGCAAAGTTGCATGGAAGAAAACTTAGTGGGGTTTTTTTTGTGTGTGTGCCCTGAAACTGGGAGATTTGTTTTCAATCTTTTTTTTTCAGATATCCATTTTTAGAGATGCTAAGGATGTGCTAAAGTACAACCTAATGAGTCGTTGGTCTGGAAAACACAGACAAATGTAATAAGAGAAAAGGACAGGTTCCCAGGATGGTGTATGTTTTTTTCCCACTGTCTACAAATACAAACAGGTAAAATTTGTGCCACCTACAGACATTAAAACCATATTTTTGACCCTTCAGTTCAGTTTAGCCCTAATAGCTAAATGTCTCACGGTTTTGCACACGTCTTTTAAATGAGCTTTAATCAGTCTAAGTGACAAGACTGAAGAGCTTTTGATCAGTTCAGTATTTGAGTTGTGAAGATGACATTAGACTCCTTGCTTCAAAGCCTTCATATGATATGTTACAAGTACCACAAAGAAATCAGCAATTAAAAGCCAAACTGATACTTTCAATATGTGAAGGGAGAAAAGCTAAATGCCATCTGAACTGCAGTTGTCTTGAAAACTGAAAACTAATAGGCTGCAGGTTTGCTTCCTTTGCTCTCTGATGTTGTGCGTCTTCTTTAAAAAATTAAAAACCCTCACGTGTTATCCTCTGAACAAACTTCAGTACTAACCTCAAACTCACTTTATTTTCCTGAGTGCAGATATGACTGTATGAATAAATCCATTTGTGAGCTTAAGTAGCTTTGGCAGGAAAGGAACTGGAGAAAGGTGAGCGATGGATCAAGCCAAGAAAAATACCCAAATTAACCTTCAGCACTCTCTGTAATATCTAAAGTTGATAGAGGAAAGTTTGTGGATTATTTCAGAAGAATATAGCTCTCTGTTAGTGTAGGTAGCAAGTAGGAAGGTACAAAGTAACAGAAAATATATTGTGGGAAGAAGAGAACATTTTAGGCATTTCACAGAAGCTGTAATTGTTTGACCTCTCCTTTTAGCTGTAATTTGTAGCTCTGCTTTTCCAGGATTTAGTCAAAGAACTCATACATTCTAGGGGAATATCCAATGGGACTGAAACCATTAGTGCAATGCCAGAGTCAGCTTATCCATCTCCAAATGTCATTTTAAGGGGATGCTATTATGAGAAGACTTGTCCTAACCGTGGTAACACCTGCACTCCTGGAACATTGAGAGACCATCTCCAAAAGAACTATCAGGTGGAAAAGAGAAGGAGAGAAACCAAAACTGCTGCAATTAAAAACTGTACGGCAATGACATAAAATAGTGTGGGCTTTGATGTCCTTCTCAGAGAAGAATTAATGTCCAGAAATGACTCTTTGGACCACTGCTGTTCTAATAATAGTGCATGCTTGCACTTACAGGATAATCTCATCTATTGTTTCTGATTGAATTTGTAATAAAGAGAGATCACCTAAGGAAACTTACTTGGAAAAATGCAGAGTAGGCCATTTGAATGGTCACTCAGTAGTTCAAGTTTCCCACACTGAATAAAGCCTTTAGTCTTTTCAGTGCCTCAGCAGCTTACAGGGTTGATGAGAGGGTCTTCTTCAGTTAAATCAGTCTGAATTCACTGCACAGATAAGAGATGTATGGTCCTCTAAATATCTAAGTGCATGTTGTGTAACAAGAGAATTACAGTGAAAATAGGTATTCAGAACTTTTCCATTGTCAATAATACCAAGCTGTGTGGTACAGCCAACACGCTGGAGGGAAGGGTTGCCATCCAGAGGGACCTTGACAGGCTTGAGAAGTGGGACTGTGACAACATCGTGAAGTTCAACAAGGCCGAGTGCAAGGTCCTAGCACTCAGGTCAGGACAATCCCAAACACAATTACAGGCTCAGTGAAGAATGGATCGAGAGTAGCTCTTAAGAGAAAGACTTTGGGGTGCTGGTGAATGAAAAGCTCACCATGAGCTGGCAACGTAAGCTTGCAGCCCAGAAAACCAACCGTATCGTGGGCTGGATCAAAACAAGTGTGAGCAGCAGGTCAAGGGAATTGATTCTGCCTCTCTACTCTGCTCTTGTGAGACTTCACCTGGACTGCTGTGTTCGGTTCTGGAGTTGTCAGCACAGGAAGGACATGGATCTGTTAGAGTGAGTCCAGCGTAAGGCCATGAAGATGACCAGAGGGCTGGGGCACCTCTGCTATGAGAACAGGCTGAGAGGCTGAGAGATTTGGAATTGTTCAGCCTAGAGAAGAGAAAGCTCCAGGGACACGTTATAGCAACATTCTAGTACCTAAAAGGGGCCTACAAGAAAGACAGGGAGGGACTTTTTACAAGAGTATGTAGTGATAGGATGAGGGAAAATGTTTTTAAGCTGAAAGAGGGTAGATTTAGGTCTTTAGCTATTAGGAAGATATTTTTTTTTTGTGAAGGTGGTGAGACACTGGAACGGGTTGCCCGGAGAAGTTGTGGATGCCCTGCTCTGGGAGGTGTTCGAGACTAGATTGGATGAGGCTTGAGCAGCCTGGTCTAGGGGAAGGTGTCCCTGTCCATGGCAGAGGGCGTTGGAATTGGATCAACTTTAACGTCCCTTCCAACCCAAACTATTCTATGATTCTATGATTATTTTTTTTTAACTTACCCATGAACAAAAGGATAACCTTATTCACAAATTTTACATGAAATTTATATACACATAGAAGTATATGGTAAAAAGTAAGCAATTTGGTCCCATACTCCTACAAATTTTAGTGTGGACTTCCTAAGTACAATCCTGCAGCTTCTCTGCAGTAAAATGACCTCAGCATCTTTCTAGTGAAAACAGAGAGGGATATAAAAGACTATGTGACATCCAATATAGTCAGAAAAACTCCTACTGTGATGTTTGAATACCAGTGGTATATGACATAGTTTTGCTGATTGTATCTTCTCAGACTGATATGTTTTACTTCATTTTGCAGGTGAAAATCTGAGGTATAAAAACATTCAGTGTCTTATTCAACATAAGGGAGCTGGGCTGATACTGAGGATGGCTTTGATCCACATGGTGATCCACCTTAACAAACTCATGCACTTAGATTAGTTTACTACCTTGAAAGGATATATCCTGAAGCATAAAGTGCCAGCGGGATTAAAAACTTGATGCCAGCTATAGAACCTTTAGGAGCACTGACTACAATGTTATTTCTTCTTATAAAGGCACTTGCAGGAGTAACAAGTCAGGTTTTCCAAGACTCTGTTGCAGACAGAATAGGAACTAGGGTCATGACCTCACAATGTTTCTTGCCCTAAGCAACAGGTGATTTTGTCTATGTCTAATATAATTCCAGGCCATTGGTATGATCAAATGAGAATTTTCTCTTCTATAAATCTTAGGCAAAATGTTAGGAAAATATCCATCCATGATGGAGGGGAGCAAGGGGAGGAAGTAAGCAGTTTTAGGGATTGCTGTTGCCATTATTCTGAGCTGACAGGGACTAAGGGCAGTGTTTTAGTTAGAAGAGGCCCACATCAGATCTACTATGGCAATGATCTCATCTGACAGTTCAGGAACAATGGGACACACTGTGCAGTAGAATTGAGGTGGTAGGGAAATTAATAGGTTTTAGGCTTTGTTTTGCTTGACAGGTATGTATAGGCCTGCTAGGCAGGCCAGGCTCCAGACTATTGCAATAAAAGGCAGGAGCTTTGGGAGGATGGGTGAGATGAAGATGCAATTATCCTTTTCCCCAGTTCATCCACCTATATCACCACTGACTTCTATCCTCTTCCAAAGTGTATCTGCAATGTCAGGAGGTACCTCTATGACAATGTGTTCAATTTCCAGTGGTTATGGTTTTGAACTTCTTTTCTTCTTCTGTGCTAAGGTGATTATCGTTGCCATAGCTACTATAGGCAATGCACTGTGAAACCTTTGAAGGATGTAACTACATGAAACAGTGATGCTCCTATCACATCCTCAATGTACCCAGAAATCTCAGGGGTGTTCTCACAGGGTTTCACAAGCTGGGGTCCTTCCCCAGGGAAGAGTAAATCTTGCAAATAAGGGGTATTTGAGAGGTGGGAGAGCTGAGTGAGTGCTTTTCAAAGATTCTTGAATATTCCCCATCTTCCTTTCTCACTTAACACATGACTAAAATGCATCAAGAGATTCCACAAAGATCTGCGTCATTGGGTGGAAGACCTTCTGAATTTCCCAGAAATTTACACTGCATTCTCTTCTTTTACTAAGCAGCTTGATGTGCTATAATCAGCGCTAAGCCTAGGGCTACTTTTTTCTGACTCCTGTTGCAGCTTTGCATTTACTGTCATTGAGGCTTCTTGAGTGGCAGTAGCAACAAAATCTAGTTGGAAAACTTGATTTGTTAGTGGGTTGAGCAGTTTGCTGTAATGCCATTCCTGTGATGTGTGATATGGGCATGCAGGAAGAAACAAAGACGGCTGTAAGTGAATAAGAACTCAGACTTTGCCCCAGAAAGAAACAAACAGTTCTCAACATACTGAGTAATAAACAATTCCTCACATTATCACCTCTGCCTCTATCACTTAACGCATTTGATCCAAATCATAAACTCTACAGGGGTTCTACCATATGCTTGCAAATGTACTGGGTTTTATTAAAAGTTATCATTCTTTATTGACAAAACCACACAGTAACATAACAAGAATGTATTATGAATTTGCGAAACTCAGAAATCATCACAATATAGGACACTAGTGCATTATTTATAAACACTCAAACCATTCTTGTAAGTATACCTCCATCCTTCTTACTTCAACCACCTCTCTCCCCTGAGGCAAGGCAGCTCTTCTCTCTATTGCATCTACTTCACTAGTTATAAACTGTGGGAATTACATTCCTTCCCTGTCTCAGTAAAACGTCTCAAAGATCTACAAATTTCTTCCTATTTTTGTTGGTTCCATTCCTGTCGGAACACCAAATATTTGGCATCCCACACAGTATGGGAAAATATATCTTTTATTTTTCCATAGCAGAAGCTGCAAGCCCTAATTGATTCCTGGTCGTAATGAATAACATTAGGTCTAGTAAATGTAGGAAACACAAAGGGTGTGCTGTAGCTAAAATCAATATAGCTTGCTGCTGAACTCCACAACCAATCTCTCTGGCTACATATGCTGATAAATAGATAGTACGGCCCCTCAGCTACATGTCATTAGCTACGCTTGTCCTCAAAGTGTCAGAAAGTAAGTGGTATACCTATCATTATCTCAAAAACAACAGGAACTTTTTGTTACGCTGCTGGGCTAGGGACACTTGTCTGGCATCTGTATTAGTTACAAATGCTATTAGTAGCTCATTTAGCTTGGATATTATTCTTCACACAAGTCAGCAATAGTACACGTAAAGCAACAACAAAATGAATTTTGAATTTAAAATGTACCACACTGAAAAAATAAAGCAATTTGAAAAGGAAATAAATAGATTTACAGGGAAAAAAATTATACTGAAGTAACAGCACTGAGCTTAAATTATTATGGTATGACTTCAAAACCCTGAACAGTGCTTTCAAAAAACTGGCAAATATTATTTTCAGATGTTAATCTTTTAAAACTACTTCGGCATTTTTCCCACAAACAAAAGTTTTATTGTAATAACCAAGTTCCACATACTGTGTTCTTCATTTTTTTCAGGTTAGTACAATCTCCTGAAGGCACCAAGGCATAGTCATTAGTTTCACAATAAGATAACTGAAAAGAAATTCAGCTCACCTTCATAAAATAAGAAAAAAGGTTCAAAGATCAGAAATGTAATGGCAAGTCCTTCAAAGGACGCATATACAAGGCGGTATATACTGGTAGCTTACTAGAAACTTGGCTTCCCCTCCTTTCACTGTTCTCTCTTTGATCTCAAGCTAAACATCAGAACCCAGCTTTTAAAAGACTTGAAGTGCCTTTCATTTTCTCTCAGCTGCCTGAGGAGCAACAACTCCCACATCTTACATGAAAGAATTTATTTCTCTCTAAAAATAACTTTAGTTTCAAATGTCCCCTACAAAGAGGTTGAAATAACTTATCCTCAAGTCTGAGAAGACAAAAGAAGGTAATTGCATGGGTAAGCCATTACCTACAGCAGGGAAGAAGGCAGAGGAGTCATTACAGATCTAGCTGGAGCAGTAATGGAACATTCCCTGCTTGTCACTTCTGTAAGGAAGAAGTGCAGTTCATACATGGCAACCTTTGGGCCCCTCATACGTGGATCGTTAACACTACGCACACTGACTGAGCTGTTATTAGATATAATTTAGCAACTCTTATCCTTCAGGTGTTTTCTGGGTTTTTCTTTCACCCCCACACACTCTTTCCTTCTTGTAAATGCTGAAAGCATTGGGACTTTTCACTCATTTGATCATTGATTTTCTCTGTTCTTCTGCTAACATTGCTCAAGGTCAGGTACATAGCATAAGCTTTTGCTTTGATTGTGGTTAATTTAAGTTAAAAGGCAAGGTCTGGAGACTGAGATACATTTCCACTGCTCACAGAAGTGCTTTCCCTTCGCTCTTTCTTCTCTGTGTCATGACACCAGTCAGGTAGGGGAACACTTACAGGTGATGAACAAACCTCCAAGCTGAAATTCAGACCAATTCACCAGACAAGGTTCAGATCCTAAGGTGCAATAAAGCTGCTTTGTGGATGTCAGGATGGTAGAAGCATGAGAGACTTCACTACTAAGTTTGCCCGGGTAAGCCAAGAGAATGCTGTCTCTCCAACTACTTACATAAAATCTGACACAAACAAAATGAGACTAACCCTATAGCTCAGGAACCAAGAGAGGGAGGGGAGGGACAAAGAGATGATTATAGAAAATACCTATCACAGGGAGACAAATCTCAACTGGATCCCTTCACTCAGTATGAGTGGATTCATGTTCAAATGTAAACATTTTCTTACCCTCAGTCAGAAATATCAGTGTGCGCCAGTCCACAGCATTTTGTCTGTGAAGCAGTTTTTAGCTAATAACAACATCACTGAGCTTGAGCACCCACCAGACCTGGCTCCCTCTTTCCAAAGATCAAGTCATTGCTTGAAATAACCCATTCTTTGTTGGTAGAAGATATGAAAGCAGAAATGACAGAGATCCTCAACAGCCTTTCAGAAATAATCTGTAAAATTTTTTTGAATATTGGCAGCATCGTATGCAGCTGTGTGCCACCTCAGAGGAGAACTATTTTGAAGGTTAACATAGTTGATTTTCTTAATTTGTTAAATAAAAGGAGTTGCATGCACAGTCTCATTTTTATTGTGTTGGACTTTGTATTTTTCAGTACAGCTGGTTGTGCAGCAACAACAGACCCCCCCAACCCAATAAAAAGCAAACATCCAACATGCTACTGAGCTTTAAATTGCAATTTAAAATTATTTGTATAATTTTCTTCAAAATGTCTCTTTACTCGGAAATTAAGAGGCTCAAAAGCAGAGGCCTGTGGTGGCTTGAGGTTGTACAATTTCTTGCTTGCTTGAAAACAATAAAACAGAATTCATGAATAGTTACATTATATAATTTTTAAATATTTAAGGGCAAGAAAGTTCCAGATTTTGTCATGGTTGATGCCACAAATATGAAAATATGGAAAATGTTTTGACATTTCCAGCTTGAACCCCATTATACATCATGTGTACTTTCTCTCAGAGGTGTATTTTGGCATGAATGGCTCTCTTCCCAGCCAGAAGCCAGATGGACCACTCTACGAACTTTCACACTGCAAATAAAGTTTGGCCCTGAAAAGACTAATAATTCTAGTATGGATGCTGTCACAGCAACAGATAGTAAAACAAAGATACATGCTAGGTTTAAATTGTGTTTATATTACAGGTTTAGGTTGTCCTTTTGCTTCCATAAGAAAGGTGTTTTACATAAACTGGTAACATGGTTTAAATATTCCAGTACTAGAGTCTGTGCCTGGGGACATGCTAAACATTGTCTGTGTAGCAACACTGCAAAGAGCTGGCTCAAACATAAGAAAAAGCTCAATTTCACTTTCATTCATGCTACCTGGTCTTGGCTTGACCTCAGCATTCTACAGGCACGAGCTCGTAATATCTCCACTGCTAAAGGAAACACAAGTTCCAGCAAAAGAAACATCCCACAGAGGGAAGAACATTAATTCCTTGCCAACTGGCATACTTGGCACAATTTTGAACGTTAGCAGTAGACTAAGGCATAGTCTAAGACTGAAGAATAGAACAGGCCGACACCATGGGGAAGATTCGGGGACCCTAAGCTAGTTTTGGGTAGCATCACTTTGAAGTTGATGATCATCCGTGTATTTACAAGACCCAGCCAGGAAACCGAAGACCTTAGTTTTCTTCCCTTTACTGCAAATTAAAGACAGTGACACCTACCAGATCTTAGAAAACTATCGCTTGAGCCAAACGAGAAAACAGCCACAAATGCAAAGTATTTTCATGTTTCTGTAGAATTAAAGATTATTTAGTTTAATCTGCAACTGATATATAGAGAGGACAGTGATAAAACTACTACGTTGAATGTAATTCAGAATAAATAGTTTACTGTTAACATGTAGCTTTGATCATTGGAAAAAAAAAGTCCAATATCACTCATTTTAGCCTTTATGATGAAAAATTTTTAGGCATGCAGGTCCCACATCATGAAAAGTATAACTTATAATATTTTTTTTCTCAAACAGAGGGAGGTAATCTTTAAAAAAGATGTTTCCAACTCACGTTCAATACAATTACTTCACTGTATTTTTTTGTCTAATCTTCTTTTTTTAATGTGACCATGAAAAAATGACCAGTTGCCATGCCTTAAACAAAAGCATTCCTTATTATCGTACAGGAACCTGTTCAAGCAGATTATGAGGGTCTTTCTGTAGACAATCCCCATGCCAATGTGCTACTAATAATATACAAGGAGAGAATTTCAAGTCGCTTGTCATGGTATTGTGCCAAAATTGAACCAGCAACATGCCCAGGTGGTGAAGGATGTCAGTACCATCCGGACTTGTATCAGAAATAGTGTGGCCTTCGAGACTAAGGAAGTGATTGTCCTCCTGTACTCAGCACCGGTGAGGCCGCACCTTGAATACCGTGTTCGGTTTTGGGCCCCCCATTACAGGAAAGACATTGAGGTGCTGAAGCATATCCAAAGGAGGATAAAGAAGCTGGTAAAGGGTCTAGAATACTAGTCTTATGTGGAGCGGCTGAGGAAACTGGGACTGTTTAACTTAAAGAAAAGTAGGCTAAGGGGAGACCTTATCACTCTCTACAATTACCTGAAAGGAAGTTGTAGTGAGGTGGGTGTTGGTCTTGTCTCCCAAGTAACAAGCAATACGATGAGAGGAAATGGCCTGTGTTGGGAGATTTAGACTGGATTTTAGGGGAAGTTTCTTGACTAAAAAGCCTGTCAAGCATTGGAGCAGGCTGCCCAGCAAAGTGGTTGCATCATATCCCTGGAGGTATTTAAAAAATGTAGAGATATGATGCTTAGGAACATGGTTTAGTGGTGAACTTGGCAGTGCTAGGTTTATTCTTGGAATTTTTAATCTTAAAAGTCTTTTCCAACTTAAATGATCTGTGATTCCATGATTCTGTGATGTAGCTGGGGGCTTGGAGAATGAAAATGTTACCTTTATTGGCAGTGGAACACTTTGAAGAGGAACAAATATTCTCTTTTGTGGAATGTAAGTTTATCAAAAAATAGCTGTGTTATATGCAGAAAACTTGTTTCCTGGCTGCATGGCCATGAATTCCAGACATTCTTAACACTCCTAATGTGACAAATTTGCTCTCAGAGACCTAAACATGCCCAAGTGTCCATGAAGACATGAGGGTAGATGGAGCAATGATGAAAACAGGAAGAAGAGGCTTGCTTGTGATGGCACAGATCACATAACCTCGAATGGTTGGTCTCCTTTCTTCTGTTCTTCATCTCACCTTCTGTATAAGAGTGCAAGAACTTTTCCATAAACAAACTCAGCAGTTTTAAAACTCCAATTTGATGCATCTCCTGACTGCATTGCTTTTTACTGTAATGGCCTCAGCAGATGAGATCTTTCCTCATGACAAGAAAAATTCAGGTGCTCCTCTTCATACTACTTATTGATCGGCTGTCTCTGGTTTCTCTGATAACAAGTAACAGTGACTTAAGTAGGAGAGGTGGTAAGAAACTCTTTGGGAGCTACTGCGGTGTGGTTTTCAGTACTTTTTCTTTCTGCAGTAGCCTGTCCTGAGGATTTTTATGATGCTCTCCCTCTTGCTTTAATCTGCCAAAAGAACTAATAGATAGAGGAAATACCCAGCTTTCGGATTTATTTCTTGGTTTCTTATGGGGGCAGGAATCCCTTACCTGAGAAATTCACCCTGCTAGCTGAATTTTGAGAAAGGTATATACCTCCCCAACCAAATAAAGAAAATCCCTCCTCTAACATGTTTACCATTTGAAAATGTTAAAAACTTTATCTTTACTCTTGCAGTGAAGGGTCCTAATCTCTGGCATAATTGATCTGGTATCCTCCATTTTTCCTTTTGCCTCAGTTTAGCCCACCCCAGCTAAACAATGGACAGAATTTGTGGCACTCAGTTCCCCCAACAGGGGAAGGGGAATTGGGAAAGGAAAGAAGACCCCAAGGTTGAAATAAAAAAATTGATTTAATAAAACAATAAAATCTAATACTAATAATATGAATAGCAATAATAATGATTTATAAAAAATGTAAAAGAAATACTTGGCAGTCACTGAACTTGCACAACAGACAGTGGTTGCTGCATGGTATGCCCTGCAGTTACAGTAGTTCCAATCAGCAGACATCACAGACATGGTGGAGAGACCACAAAAAACAGAACTGGACTTGGAGCAGAAGCTGGACTGTAGGCAGCATGATGAATGGTTTCTTGAGGGGTTGTGGCCATCAAAAAGGTGAGTCATGCTGGGAAAGTTTTTCACTTATATAGCATGACATTTATGGCATGGAATACTTTCTTTGGTCATTTGAGTCAGCCGTCCAAGATCAGTTCCTCCCAGCATTATGCACCTAGAACCTTGAAACTGCAGAAGACTTTAGGCTCCATGGAAATGACATTTCATTGCAAACTAAAAATTTAAACAAAATGTCTTATCACCTTTATTCTCAGAGAGATTGATATCTCTTAGCTACTGAAAAGTGCAGTTACTCAGAAATGTAACTTTCTTAAAAGAAGAACAATTCTATCCCAGCTGAAAACAGGACATCTGTGAAATTACTGTCTCTGGATACTGTGGATTAGAAAGAAAGGTGAAATATCTGCTGCTGGAACTGCAAATGAAGCAGGTGTTGGTACCAGTTGCCAAGTGTGCTACAAATGAATATGCTTTTCAATATGGGCAGTGCCTAGTAATCATTTTTCAGTATGTTATCTTCAGGTGTTCTTAATTGTGTATTTATCATCAGCAATATTACATGATAGTGAATTTGGGCACACTTTTCTTCAAATCACTTAGAAAAATGACGTTGCTTATTTAGGAGGCTTACCTTGCCACAATGAGGATGGTGAGAGTATGGTGAGAGAAGAGTAGAACAGCATATTTTCAGTCTCTCCAGACTGGGTTTCATGTCACAATTCAGTGACAGGGAGGGACACAATAGGACGTTAAACCCCATAAAACAAGGCTTCTGAGCTGTTGGCTTTCCAGTTTAGGTAGCCAGTCTTTATGGTGGGAAGACAAACTCCTCTTGAGAAAGAGGCAACATCCAAGACCTCATTCCTCTCAAGGTGCTTTGATTGTCAAATAGTTCAAATATGGGACTGCCTACTACAGTCTATTTATTACTGTCACCAAAACCAATAACTTCAACTTATTTATTTGCTCTGCACTTCCCTTATTCTTAAGAAGACTCGCAGGTCGTAGATAGGCAATATGTGTACCTGCAAAGGAAAGGAAATTATACAACTAGGCATATGCTAGAACAGCTTCCTGAACAATAGACGCTGTGACCTTCAGCAGCTAACTGCAGCCCTTCGATAGTCATAAAAAGCATTAAAATTGCAGTCAGAAGGCTGAAAATGTCAAACAATATAATAGCTTAAAAAAGTAGTCCCTAAAAGGTGTTTTGCCTGATTTTAAGAAACATGGACACAAGACAGAATTTGAAAACTGCATTGTGAGCTATATGACGTCTAGCCATGACGAATCATCTCTGTGGGTCATTGTGGTTTTATAGGCATGCTGTTTCTGTCACTTTCAAACTAACGTTAATATTTAATAATTGTATCTGTACTTGTAGCCCACAGTAAACACCAGGTAATTTGTTTGCTTAACCCTCTTTTGTCAGAGCTGCATAAATCTTATTATTGGGTCTATGCAATAAGTATAGCAAGTAAACACCATGGCACAAGAACATGCAACAGTTAGTTAAAATGGGATGGCATGAAATTGTGTTTCAGGCCTTCTAGATGAACCATCTGGAGCTCACTTTAAAATGTATTGAAGATCTCGCCAAGGGCAGGGGGGGAAATAAAAAACAAAACCTAGACAAAAATGTGGAGACAGAAATAAAGGTATCCAGTGTTTTTCAAAAAAACAATAATTTGTAGATAATCAGTACTAGAAGCTGTCATCTCTTGGAACCTTTGACTTTAAGCCCGAGGCTGAGTTAGAGACAAATGATTGTGTTCACTACACAGTCAGTACACCTAGACGAACATCTGCATCCATTGTGTGCTTGTCCTACTTAAAAATGTCAGTTAGAAAGAGGATGGATGATCTGTCTATCCTGTTTATATTTCACCATTAAAGGCACAAAAGGAACATGCGTTAATCACTGACCTGATACAAAGTCTGGCATTGCATCCTGAAAGAGAAAATCGTTATTTTAATTGGAACTAATGGCTTGTGGCCATGATAACTCATGGTGAGGCACAATATTAATGTCACTTTGTCTGGTGACAGAATATCTTATGCCCACTTACTCACAGTCTGCCACAGTTTCAGCTGATGCAAATTGACACTGTCTTCAGGCCAGATCAACAAAAAGGCCTTATTGTCTTTCATCCCTGAAAGAGGGATTTGCAGTATTTTTACCTAATGTCACCTGAAAGTGACAAATACAAGATAGGACTACTCTTGTCAGCACTTAATCAGGAGCTAGTAACTACTTCTATGCATTTATTCCCCTTTTGTATCCTACATCAAGTGTGTTCAAGTCAGTATCAAGAATAAGTAGATGGACATCTCACCTAGGAAAATGTATATCAAAGCACAAAAAGAGAGGAAGAGAATGTTACTCCTGCTCTTGAGTTAAGTGCAAGAGGTGATGTTGTCTAATAAAATAACACTAGTATATCCAAAGACAGGATATATTGATTTTACTTAGAAATATGTAAAGATCATCTTCTGAAAAATTCAGAAGTTGTATACTCTTACAGATTGTTTATTGTTTTTTCCGTAATTTGCAGCATTCTAAAACAGAAGTTGTTTTAATATTTTAGAGCTACAATGGTTTATTATGCTAAGAACTGACATCCGAATTGACATCAGAACTGATTTTATAATCTTATAATCATTTTCCTTTGAGACAGAAAAGGGTCATGGATGTTGTAAGCATTTATTTTCCAGTCTTGATCAGAGTTGTTGAGGATATGGGGAATAGTGTCTCCATGCCATAGGAAAAAAGTCCATGATCAATGATGCTGTGTTTGACCTAAAGCCCTTCAGAACCATCACTTTAAATTCCTCCTCCAACAGTTCAGGCTTCAAGATCAGAGTACTCAAATCATAAAAGTACAGTACAACTAAGAACTTTGGACTAGGGGATTGATTAGATTTCTCCTAAAATCTATTTCAACTCCTGCAAGCTGCATAATAGGAGGATTGTGATATATGACTATAGGCTGTTTCGTAAATACAGGCAAGGAAGAAGTAGTGGGCTCCATATTGAGAACCTTGAATGTATAGAAGTCAACTATGGTAATTGTGGAAGCCCTATTGAATGCCTCTGGGTCAAAATCAGAGGGTCATCTCTAAGGGAGACCTTACAGAAGGCATCTGCTACTGACCCCCAAACCAAGATGACAAGGCCAATGAAGCAATACTTGAGTCACTTAAGCAAGCCTTGTGTCAACAAAGCCAGGTTCTTATCGATGACTTTAACTACCTAGACATTTGCTGGAAGAACAACATGGCAGATCATATGTCATCCATTAATTTCCTGGGATGCATAGACATCTTCTTCATATAAATGTTAGATGTGCCACCCAGGAATGGGGCACTGCTGGACTTGCCTCTCACAAAGGAAAAAAATCTCCTTCGTAATAATCTCAGGTAGTGAGAGTCTTGGCTGCAGTGATCACAATATTGTGGAGTTTGAAATGCTTCTGAGCACACTGAAGGTCAGTTCCAAGACTTTAGGGTATAGGTTTTAAAAGACCAAACTTCAGCTCACTTGGGGCTTGGTTGAAAGGGATCCCATGGGAAGCTTCCATAGAGGACAGAGATGCTAGTGAGTGCTGGGACTTTTCCAAGAATGTTCTCCTAGATACACAAAAACAGTTTATCCCCTCCAAAGGCAAGGGGAGTAGGTAGAGCAAGAGACCCCTTTGGCTTAACTGTGAGCTTCTGCGTCTGCTCAGAACCAAAAGGGAAATTTACCAGTGATGGAAAAGTGGAATGGTTACCCCTTGAAAATTATAAGGGCATTAGCAGGGTATGTGAAGATGCAGTTAGGAGAGCAAAAGCTCAGCTTGAACTGCAATTGGCCAGAGAAGTCAAGAACTTCAAGAAAAGGTTCTTCAGTTATGTTAACAACAAGCAGAAACAGAAGGAGAATATTGGCTCACTGTTAAACAGTACAGCTGAGCACCAACAGTGCTGAAAAGGCAGAGGTCCTCAATACCTTCTTCACCCCTGTCTTTACCAGCATTGTTGGGCCCCAAGTTACATGAGCAAACATCCAGGTTGATGCAGACACAAACCTACCACCAGTGAATGAAGACTTGATGAGTCAACTATTACAGAAGCTTGACCTGTACAAATCAATGGGCCCAGATGCCATCACCCAAGGGTGTGAAGAGAGCTGGCTTATGTAATTGTGAAGCCACTTTCCATAATCTTTGAGAAGTTAGGGAGGTCCAAGGACGTCCACGGAGACTGTAAGAAGGCTAATGTCATCCCTATCCACAGGAAAGGATCCAAGAAGGACCAGTCTAATTAGAGACCCATCAGTCTCACTTCAGTCCCTGGGAAAGTTATAGAACAAGTACTCCTAGCAAACCTTATAAGTCAACTGAAGCACATGATTGGGAAAAGCCAACATGGACTCACCAGGAGCAGGTCTTGCTTAACAGACTTGATCACTTTCTATGACAAATTGACCCAATCAGTTGATGCAGGGTGAGCAGTAGACATTGTCTACCTGGACTTCTCCAAGGTTTTTGACACAGTTCCTCACAGATCCCCCCCAGAGAAACTGACATGCTACAGCCTAGACAAGTGGTCTGTGCGGCAGGTGAAGAACTGGCTGGCAGGCTGTACCTAGAGGGTGATGGTAAATAGATTTTGCTCTTACTGGCAACTAATTACAAGTAGGGTTCCCCAGGGATCAATATTGGCCCTGACACTGTTTTATATTTTTCTAAGTGAACTGGATGTTGGAATTAAGAGGACCCTGACAAAGTTTGCAGATAACACCAAGCTGAGTGGGGAGATTGACACTCCGGAGGGAAGAGCTGCACTCCAGAAAGACCAGGACAGGATGGAAGAATGGGCTAGCAGGAACCTTATGAAGTTCAGTGGAGATAGCTGTAAGGTCCTGCACCTGGAAATACATAACCCTGGCGTGCAGCTTAGACTGGATTCCACCTGGCTGGAGAGCAGATCTGTGGAGAAGACCTGGGGGTCTTGGTGGACAACAGGCTTAACATGAGTGAACGGTGTGCTGTCACAACAAAGAAATCCAACAGGATTCTGGGGTGCATCATGAGACGTATCACCAGTAGAGATAGAAAAGTCATTATCCCACTCTATTGAGCGTTGTCAGGCCACACTTGGAGTACTGCATCCAGTTTTTGTCCCCGCTGTACAAGAAAGACACAGACAGGCTGGAAAGCATCCAGAGAAGGGCCACTAAGATTATCAGAGAAGTAGAAAACCTACCATGTGAATTATGGCCTAGAGAACTGGGTTTGTTCATCCTTGAGAGAAGACTTAGGGGATAAATTATTACCATGTTTACATAAAGGGTTTCTACTAAGAGAATGGAAGTTCCCTTTCTACAAGGAGTCACATGGAAAAGACCAGGGTGAAGGGGTATAAGTTGCTCCTGGGGAGATTCCAATGACATTCCAGAAGAAAACTTTTCACCATAAGAACAGCTAAACATCAGAATAATCTCCCCAGGGAAGTGGTAGATTCCTTGACACTGGACACTTTTAAGGCTCAACTTGACAGCGTGCTGGGCCATCTCATTTATCTATAAACTATAGATAGGTGATAAACTATATATCACCTAAAAAAAGCGGAACAGATGATCCTTGATGTTCCTTCCAACTTGACATTCTATGATGCTATGATTGATGATTCTAAGCTGAGAGACAGATCATAGGCCTAAGATTGAGAAATTCATTTTAAATTCACTGTTCTACAGGACATTTTAGTGTAAAAGCTAGTTGCATCTCTCAGCAACTAAATTGCACAATTAGTGTATTCATTTTAAAATGTTTTTTTTCCTTAATTCTTCAGTTTCTTAAGTAAAATATGTGCTAAATGCCAAGTTATGCAGGCAATGATTCCTAAAGAACACAAGACTTTTGTGCTTTATCATAGTATAGATGTTTGACCACCAGTGAGCCATAAAAGGTCAGTTTCCAAGCTAGTACATAATAAACTTAATAGACTTTTATTGATACAATAATGTAAAAAGGATATTTCACATAATAATTTCAAACTCATCAGCTCCTGTTGACATCATACTGTAAACTGACACTTTCACATTGAGCATAAATCCCAGAGATGTCTAACTTTTTTCTTCAGCCTTTTTTATTGACACTTTGAAGTAAATGATCTGTGTCTCATCATGATCTACCATATCATCATCTTCTGCATGTGCAGTGATCAGCGTCAAATTAATCATTAAAACTGTTTTTATTTCACATTTTTATGTTTTATTTAAAAATACAGTGCTGGTATTTATCATGTGTCTTGCAAACAACATTTTCGTCTACTCTATTTAAGACACTTGCAGATTGAAATTTGGGTTTTTCCCTTCCTGTCTTGTGAAATCAAACCTGCATATACATTGTTGTATTTGAAACACATATGACCAATTATTCCAAAAGGAATTGAGAATTGTATTTAAGCCAGTGCAATAATCCAAAATTTCTGCAAACTTATTCCAAAGTGTTCTTCCTTTTTTTTTCATCTTGAAAATACAAGGTCCATCTTACATTGATTTTCCAGTAGCAAACCATGACAGGCAAAATCCAGTCTTCAGCTCAAAGGACACCCTGAGTTAAATGAGCCTTGGGTTCTTATTTAAAGCTTTTTCTTTCCTGAAACCCCTTAAGCTTTGTACTGTCAAGTAACACCTTTTCATGATAGCTGTCCAGCCTATTATTCTTAGCGTTGCCTGTTCCCAAATGTCCTACAAAGAATTTGCTTCTGAAACTGGGTCTCCTTGCTCTTACTCTATTAGTGTCTTGAACAGTCACATATCACCCTAGAATATGACCAGGGGTAGTGGAATAAGAAATTTGGTATATCAACTTCATACACTAGTCTGAAAAATGACTCTATAGACTGCTCGCAGGAGAAATTACAATATATCTTGTAAATATTTCTCTGCTGTATAATTCTCCGCTTAGGCAAGTTTTCACTTTGGATCAAATTGTGGTCCATGAGAGGGCATTATTACTAAACAAAAAATAAACCTTAAGAAATTATGATGCTTTGTGAAATAGTGGAGGCACGGGGGAAGTTATTGACTATTCTAAAACGAATGCAGGAGCAGTCTGTGTTATATTCATTCACCTTCCCAGAGATCATTGTTGGATGACAGCTTTGCTAACAGGGCATTTCTAGGCAGAGGCATGATTTGCCCTAATAGAGCCATTATGAAAATAAACGATTCTCTTTATCCTCTCTCAACTGAAATAAGGGCTTATGAAGCTGTATTTTGAGATAGTCTGCAGTGGTACGTACGGTCTCCTTCTTGATTCGTTTCAAAGACAAGTAACTCCGAGAAGTTCCATTTAAAAAGTAATAAAGATCATACTGAGCTTAAATCTAGAGCATGCTAAGCTAACTTTTTTAAAGAAAAAAAAAAGATCACAGTTCTTTTTCCTGTCTTTTTTTATAATTAAATGAATTAGAGTGTTGCCACATTTTTATAGAACCTTGAAAACACCATTGTATTCCTTAGGAGTCTTATTTATTTTCTTAGAAAGTGAAAGGCAAACATATGATTCAGAGAGCTCTGAAAGTCCAGCCATGTTTATTTGTGGTAACTGTTAAAAAAAAAAGCAGAATTGGAGCAATTATTCATGTGGAAAAGCTTCATTCAGGAGCTCATGCCCTTTTTCTCTGCTTTATATACTACAATTCACATATGTGTACATTTTTGTGTGTGCTGTCTATCAATAGCTGTACCTTCTGGGGCTCTACAAGACTGCATTTAAAATTATAAAAGATTTTAAGAAAAGCTTTCCATGCCAATAAATAGTGAAAAGCTTGAAGCCCTAAACTACTCAATTATTTCTAAGTTGTCTGCCATTCATAACCCTTGTCCCTGTACATGTATTGTCGCTACATCCTAGAGCTGCTTTTGAGCCTCAAACTGAGAAAGCTGGACATCTCTATTCATTAATACATCAAAAATATATATCCCCTGCTGTGGAGAAAGGGCAACTGTTATGGGTCTGTCTAAAAATGCATGCTGTTATAAGATGTGTATTAGCACTCCAGACTTCCAAACACATTCTTCTGCAAGTTGGAGAAATAAGAGAACGTAACTACAGGAGGTAGCTCTAATGGGAAAGATGATTAATCTAGACAATAGCCAAGAAGGATTCTCAGGAAGGAATCCACAAACCTATTAATATAAAATATTGTTTAATCCACTATTAAACATTGCTTTATTTACTATTTAATTCACTAGTGAATGGAACAGAGGCCTAACTGCTGGGAACAGAGAGAAGCTGTTGGCATGAAGATGACAAGGATGACAATGAATTTGGGGGAAAATGTACTGTTGCAGATTTCACCAATGCAGTTATGTCAACTTAGAGAAGATTTTACTAGTGAAAATTTCACACTTTATTCAGTTCAGTCATTAGCTAACCATCTTGACAAGATATGAAAAGAAAGGCAGTGGTATGTTATTTTGAGAGCACTGTATAGCAAAATGGTATACCAGCTAGATTTCCAGTTGAAAACCTTGAAAAGAAGATATCCGAGCGCATCAGCAACAAACCTGATGATGCCTAAACCTTCCAATTCCTCATAAAAGTATCTTAAACGCAAAAATGCATCTTTAGGACACTGTAGAAAGAAGTGCTTTCTCCAATAAGATGCTCTTTTAAAAGAAAGTAATCTTCCTGATCTTAAACTTTGATTTCTATTCATATGTTTTGATAATCTGTGGGATAGAAATTGAAAAACTTTACTATTGTTATCCTGGATCTCTAAGCTGTCCTAATGATTTGGAATCCTAATCAAGACTCCCATTCACTTGGTAAGTAGTTCTTGCTCTTTCAGTTCTCTAAGTTATAGACAAAGAAATTGTACCATTGCAGAAGTATAAACCAGAGAGGACAAGTAACTATTTCCCATATAACAGCGTAACGTTTTTAAAACCAATGATATTGTAATGAGTAGAGTCAAAAACTAATTGGTCTTACATATGGAAGGTAATTCAAAACTTGGATCATTCAGGTTCCCTTTTCTGTTTTCTGCCTTATTTTATCAATCCTTTTTTTGAAGGAGAGCAAAGCAGTTCTCAGGATGAGATATCTTAGACCATTGTACGTAATCAAATTCTAGTAGCAAAACAATGTTTTCATTTTTTCTTTTTATTTTCTTGTTCAGAAAAGTTGGGTTTGTCGGGATTTAACGATACTGAGAATTATACCACCTCTTTATTTTTATGATTGGAATGGTTATAGTCAGCTCAGAGTCTTTGTTGGAATTAGATTATTTAATTCAGTCAATTGAACCATGTGGTAACAACTGCAACTTTGCTTCTTAGAAAGACGTTTAGACTCCATCTTTGGGCCTGGGACACACAGCAATATTCAAGCAAATTTCATTGGTTACTATTCCAGCAGTGCAGATCAGGTAAAATTCCTTTCCAAAACCAAATATTTAGAGAAACGGGAAGTGAAAAACATGGATTCACTGACAAATGTTCTCAGCACTTCACAGTAGTGAAAGTGGGCTATTGTGAGGATATGAAGCCTACAACACCACTTTCTCCTCTATTGCATAACAACAGTGCACTAGCACCCTGTTTATCATTTGTAACATCTTGATTATTCAACAAAGAAAACCCAGAGCGTTAAAACATGTGGAGAAGAAACGACAAACATCGCAAAATAAGAATACAAAGCAGAAGACAAATTAGGTGAAAGCATTTTGGTGCTGTATATAAGGAGCCAGAGAAAACAGTCCAAAATTCTAGAAAAAGAAAATCAGTCCAAATTTGTAGAATTATCACTTTAATATAACTTTTTGAAACAAGCGAAGTACTCCACCTGGAGAAATGTAACTGAATTTATTATGGGCTGTTTAGACTGTTTAACTGTTTATTGTGCTTTCTGGCTATGAGAAAGAAAAGGGAGGGAGTTTGCCCAATATTGATGCCCATTTAAGACTTCCTTAACAGGTAAAATTACTGCTCTGAGCTGCAAAAGGTGTCTTCAGAACAATAAAAAAGATTAGCTATGGAATTGCAGGAAGCTATAGAATTTTCTCTGCATGGTAAACTACATTATACTGAACCAATGGTTTTGTTATAGGATTTCTGATATTGAAGGAAAAATAACGCAAATCATTAATTTGATGGTTCTCAGCTAAACTTAATTAAAAGTTGAACATTTCTTTTATCAATTTCTCACTTCTTTCACTCATCTCCTAAAAAATGTTATTCTTGGGCTTAGAGTAAAATAAGAAAGCTTCATGTAATGTTAAAGTCTGTCATCACTAAAGATAATGGTTTGTTTGCCTAAGGGGAAAATGGAATGAATTGTAAGTAATATAAAACATTCCTTCTAATTTCTTTTTTTTTTCCTGCTCTATAGCATTTCTTTAACTATAATCAGATGTAGTTTTAGGCCTGTGGGGCTGCAATTTAGAAGAGAAGCTTTTTAACCCCCAGTCGTCCCTGGAAATGTCGTCTTTTACAGAAGCATTCGTTACATTGATGTGTTCCTCAAGAGTTTGTGTTTTATTACTAGCCTAGGGGGATAAAATATGTATATATATCTGTATATGTAAAAAACAGCCAATCCTATTTCTGGTGCTTGCAAAATTTCTGCTTCAACCAAGCCAAGATAATCAATATACATCAGTCAGAGTGGAGATTTTTCAAAAAAATGGCTTTCAAATGTACTCTCGTTTGCTCAAACTGAAATATACATTTCACAGAAAATTAATAAATCAGGGTGATTGAAGAATACCATGAATAAAATAACAAAGGAAATCAAACAGGCATGTCAGGAAATGCAAGCATGTCTTCAGTTCAAATATTGCTTTTCCAGTATTTCATGACAATGTACCCTTCCTTATTTTCTACTATGAGAAAATGAAGCTGCTGGTAATAAGACTTTCTGAACAGAATTCTTACTTTTCTTTCCTGGAATTTTAAGGAAAGAGTACAAGTTATTATGTCAGTGAATTTATACAAACCCTTTTGCCAGAAGTAGAGGAGTGCTAAAGGTTTCAATACTAGCACGTGAAATGGCATTGAAAATAGTAGTCTTACACCTCTCATGCTTTCTAAATCTTGTCCCTTTCTTTTTTCTCATTTGAAAAAGAAAATCCTCTGAATTCACTCATCCAGGTCTGCAGCATGTCAGGCCTCATGCTTCTTTATAAGGTTCTAGAGGACAGATTTTAGGGGTAACTTGTGCAAAAAGCAAATAGATCTGAAATCACAGAAGTCCCACAAGCTGCAAACAGCAAAACACACTCAGAAAACAAGGCTTATGTACAAAATTCCTTTTTCTATTCTGTGGTGGAACACCAAGACATTCTATGGGTGTCTCCACAGTAGGGCTTGTCTATTTGGTAGGAGCTGTTGCAATAGGTTAAGGGGCAATGGTTTTAAACTACGAGGAGAGATTCAAACTAGCTATAAGAAAGACTTTCCTTATCACAAGAACAGATTACCCAAAGAGCTGGTAGATGCCCCATCCCTGCAAACATTCAGTATCAGGTTGGACGAGGCTCTGAGCAACCCAGTCTAGTTGAAGATGTCCATGCTTATAGCAGAGGACTTGGACTAAATGACCTTTAAAGGTCACTTCCAACCCAAATTCTTCTATGATTCCATGGTATCTGCCAAAAAAAGAGTTGATGCTATGGTTCTATATAGTTCCAAATCTGTGAGACATGCATGAGCCCACAGAAGATGTTAGCTACAGTTTGAGGCCAGAGAATGCATGTTTTCTTTGCTTTGGAGAAACGTAAGCAAGGCAGAAGAACAAATATGCATTGTGTCCAAGCAGAGAGGAGGATCAAGCAGATCAAAACTTATTTTAACTACTGAATTAGTCCTTCCGACTTTTCCACTCTCAGGCAATAGAGCACGAGCTCCTGCTTGGCTCTGCAGATTCACCCCGGCTTTGGGTATTTGACTTATTCTCCTGAATAAAAAAAATAAATATTTAACAAGGGTCAGGTTTGGAAAGCTAGGGACTGAACTCTTGTTCTCCCAAGCTGTCAGTTTCCCTAAAGAAAATTAAGGAAATATCAGTACTGCCTCAGAAAACCAATTAAGACCCAGCAGTGGAATGAAAAGGTCCTTAACACAGGCAGCCCTTTTAAAACACTGTGCATTCATCAATATATAAGGAGGGACGGAGGAAATGGAAGCAAAATATCAGCCATAGTAACACCTACTAGAGCTCCCGCTTTCAGGAACAGCTAAAAATGGAGGAGTCTGGGAAATAGCAACTGTGATGAAAAGACTTTGAGTGAAAACTTCTCACATACTGTAACATTTTAATGCAATCATAAGCAGAAAATAATGTTTTTCTCACTCAGCAAAGTAACACCTCTCTTTCTCAATGCAATAGTTGATAAATCGGTTAAAATAAAATGTAAATTGAGTTTTCCATCTGGCCACTGTGATATCCAATAATTCAAGCCAAATAATATGTTGTCTTTAAGAAAATCACTCTACCAATCAAAACTGTACACCCTACTTTTTTCTTTTCCTCAGCTCAGTTTAAAACTCAAGATAATGACTATCCTTACAGAACAAAGCTGAAGGCAAGTATTTTTTGTAAGAAGATTCTTTCCATGTTTGCTTTAGCTTCACTGTGAAATTCATATGGTTGTATTTTTCTCAATTTAGCCAATGATAAGAAATTAAAACAAGTCAACTTAAATGTGCCTCTTTAGATAAAGCCATGATTCATTTAGCAATCATGATTGATACCCAGTTCTAAAATGACTGCTGAGATAAATGGATTTATGCAAACTTAACGTCACTTTGCACCAGCTTTTTTTCTGGGTTTTTGGGGTTGTGGGGTTTTTTGCTTATTTTGATTTGAATATTTTTGGTACACATCTAGTTTTTCTAAATTTCATTAATTCCATATGAACTTTTCTATATTTCTTTAACCACATTTTGATGGACAAGGCAATCCATTTTGTCATCTAATCCGTATATCAAAATGACAAAAGATTCTGAATTTTAACACCTGAAGAAATTTTCATTACTTCTACAAGATATAGATAATACTTTCATCAACAATGCCGAGATCAATGTTTCAAAACACACAGTTATAAAACTTCCCTTTGAGGTACTATTTGTGTATTTTTAAAGACAATTATTTCAGATGAATAAATGTAATATGAACAAGAGCTCACCTTTTACAGAAAGCACTTCCAATGTCTAAACAAGGCATTTGTTAATCATGCAACAGTAACAATTTCCATATTCTTCTTTGTACAGAAAGTATTTGCTTTGTTCTCAGATTAAGTGATTTTATTTCTGAGAAAAAAACTCCCTCCCCCAAACAAATCTACACAGATAAAATTTCCCCTTAGAGCTAAAAATAAAGCAGAAATTCTTTTTGCAGTTTCACTTAATAAAAGTGGTTGGTAAAACACTTTGTCATCTTGACAGAACAAGGGGCAATGGACACAAGATGTAGCACAGGAAGTTCCACCTCATCAAGAGGAAAAACTTCTTTACTGTGAAGGTGACAGCGTACTTGAACAGGCTGCGCAGCGAGGTTGTGGAATCTCCTCCTCTGGAGATATTCAAAACCCATGTGAACGCGATCCTGTGCAGCCTGCTCTAGGTGAGCAGAAATGTTGGACTGGATGATCTCCAGAGGTCCCTTACAACTCCTACCATTCTGTGATTCTTAAAAGACATATCTAAAAAAGGAATTGAATTTGAAACATAATGTGACATATCCCACCGAGAAAGAAAAAGCTTCAAGCTCTCTTTGAAGTGTGGGGAGTTAGCACAAAGCTCAGCCTTGCATACACTGACCTGCAACTCTTCTCCATTTTCTTTTGTAGCAATCCTCTGCAAAGATCATATGCACAACAATATCACTAGGGAGGAGTATAGTAATGCATAATCCTTCTTTGGATTATATGTATTGATTACTATAAATAAATTACAGAACAGGTGTACTGAATAGGTAAATCTGAATTTTAGGGAAGAAGATGTGTAGGTGGAGAAAAAGAGAAGGGAGGGACACAACAAAATACCAGTTGCCTAAATAGGCCTACTTCAAAAATATTTGGTTCAAAAACATTCAAAAATAATGGGTTAACTTTAAAGTAATACATTTTTTTCTGTCTTCAAATATCTGACTTTTTTTCACTATATGTGTGTGTAATGAGTCCTCACATCCTCAACTAGTATTTGGCTGACCTGATCAAGGAATTGTTAAATCCATTACCCTCAGACTATCAAAGTCCACACTGTTTTACAGTTTTTTTAATTACGGAACAGAATACATTGTTGCAGAACAAACCAGATGCTGGGCATCTTCATTGCTTTAACAAGTTTTGTTCCAGGCCGTCATGCCTAATATCACACTCCTATATTTACACCTCATTTATGAAGTTAGCTGGAGGCAACGTACCAACATACTAAACTTTCAGTGTGGGGAGAGAAGGACAGATTAACTGATAGAGTTATGCCAGTCTGCCCCAGTCAAAGCACAGTTGTGGAAACCAGCTGACTATTGTTACAAATATGAAGCAATTGGGTTGATTCTGCTCAGTTCCCAAGAAACAAGAACTAGAATAATGAACTAGATGATTTTTAAGGTCCCTCCCAACCCAAACTATTCTATGATTCTATGATTATAGGTTTCGCGCCTTCCAGTCCAAACTGAATATAGGTGAAACATGAGTTTCAGTAGTATCCAACTAATGTGGGACTCCCCTAGTAAGCCATGGTATTGAGATTTTTCTCAAGGTAAGCATGACACAAGACACCAAAAGGCCCTTGATCCTTGATACTGGAGCACCAGCTAGCACACAGTAGCTTTTGAGACCAAAAATCTGAATCACTAGTGTGTAACACTAAAACATTCTAGATGGGGCTCTGCCTTCACTTTTTTCTCTAGGTTCAGCAAGTTTTAGTGCTATGGAACTGTTTGCATATTGCCTCTGGGCTTCATTCCTACTTCAGAAGTTACCTATTTTCTCCTGGGAAAAATGTATATTTTCACCTCTGAGGACCAGCTACACACACTCCACCCGCCTGCTATTTGTTATAGACTTTCAGCTTATTTGTATTACAATCTCCGGGTTGTTGTCTTTCATACTCTTTTAAGAGAGCTGAATAAAGTAAACAGAAATCAGGATTGTGCTTCAAAATGTTCAGATGGTTTTGGGAAGAGACCTACTTTCTCTCCTTTGGGAAAGCCCCATCTGGTTGAGACTACAGCAAATAAAATGAGGTAAAATGGCAATACTTTCACAGCTCTTTCCTTTAAGAGGACATATGATACCCACACATCACGCTGCATACTGGTGGTGTGATATCAGTTTGCTTTACCACTTAATCTTTGCAATGGAAATATATGCCCCTTTTTGTATCATTTTCCTCTCTAGCTGGGAACAACTCTCTTCCATCACACAGAAACATGGGAACTATTTTGCTTTCAAATCTGAGAAGTGAGGCAGGACTCAATTATTTTAACTAATCAGAGTGGTGTGTATTGCCCTTTGAGCAGGCTGTAATAGGAGTACATTGTAGACTGAAGGGATGTAAACAATTGAGAAACCTTCAGGACTGGTTCACTTTCTCACAGTGAAATGGCAAGTTAATCTCTTTAGCCACAATTTGTGTGACTTCCCCACTGGAAAATTTATTAAAATACACATATAGCACCTCTCAAATATTAGGCCTTTCCTGTGGACACTAAAAAGCCTACCTACAAAAAGTAACTCTGAGGTACAATATAGGAAACAACATCATCTCTGATTTTGATTAGTAACTTAATGGCACACAAGTAAACAGGTTATGCTGAAAACAGGCAGTATGCTATAAAAGAATCTAATACTGCCTTAGATTCCCTTGAGTGTTTTTCAAGGAACACCAAGTAAAATAATGCTGCTGCAAAGCCCCAAGCATACTGTATCATAGTCTGACACCACTTTAATAATGTATTACACAAGCATGGCTTTGGTCTAGCAGGATCAATGGGGGAGGTACTTTACTAAGTGAAAAAAAAGAAGATATAGAGGAAAATGAGAGTGAAAATGAAAAACTACAATGAAGTCCCTGTTTTCTAAATTAGAATATATCCAAACAATAATTTCTAACAGTCTAAATTGATTTACTTTAAAGTTTGTTCTTTACACAATACTTTTGGCTTCACTCTCTTGAAAAAAAAAATTCATTTCTTTAAGAAAAGTCAGGATTCCTGTTCTAATTAATGAAATGCGGCAGACATAGGATTGCATACATTCATTTATCCTTGAAAATCTTTCCTCTTCCTTCAGGTAATATCAATATTTTAATATGATTTTACAGAATCGGTTTTAAAAATTTCATGTTAAGTCCCTGTATAACTTGCAACTAAAGGATATATCATTTACTTCTTCCTTGTGGTTTCTTTACCATTATGACAGAACTGTATTGAAGCCAGTGCTATATCACTTCCACCTGCTGCAGATTCAATATGAAGCAGACAGATTCCATATCTACAAGCTGGATTTATGCACTATATATGTCAGATGCAGTGCACATCAGCTCCTTCCAGAAACAAAGCTGTAGGAAAGAGAAATGATGATGATTACTTAGAAAGAAATAGCAAGAAAGCAAGACAAAGAGAAAGAAAAAGAAACAGGAAAGTATAAGATTCAAACATATCCTTGTAAATTAACGGGACAAGTCTACACTGCACCAATCTATCACCATCCTGTTGATGTATTATGTGGTGAAATACACAAGTTGGTTATGGTAAAACAGGGAGATGGTGGTTTCTTTTCAGATTTCAAATGCTCTCTCAAACCTTCAAACTCTCAATGTTGCAAGCGCAGGACAGGTGTGCTCTTAGTCCAATAACGTTATTCTATAAAAACACTACAGAATATTATCTGACACTTCATTCGTTTGCTTCACTAGCTTTCCTGGAAGTCACTTAGCAACAGAACTCCCCAAACACACACATTCATATCATTGAATAAAGAGAAATGGCTTTCAGCTCTAAGAAGGTCATCAAAATTATAATTAAAGAAAAATGCATTACCATGTTGAGCTCATTTGTAATTAAAAAAAAAAGAGAGATTTCTGAAAGATGTAGGTTTTCATCTCAACCATAATTATTTTACAACTCTCTTCCCATTTTCAATGGTCTCAGACAAGATTTGGAAACAAATAAGCATTAAAGACTAAAATAAATAGGTATGAGGAAAACAGCAATGTGAAGTTATGTGGAAATTAGCTTTTTTTATTCAAAGAAATAACAACAAAACCATATGTAGACATCAAGCAGACATTGCAAGTTAGTAAGGAACATTTCTGATTTCACATTTAGAAGAGGTTAGTCTCAGAAGGAGTTTCATGGGTTTAGGTGTAGCAAATGTAACTGTGTTATTAATTACAGTTTTCTGTATTATTTTGGACAATATTGTAGCTAAAAATAAATTCTTAGCTTCATATTTGATGTGTTCCTTTTTGCCCAAAACAAGATTTTATTTAGAATGTTACCATCTCTAGAATTGCTACATGACATCAGTTTTGTTTTATGTAAGACATCCATAATACAGCAACTTGGTTTTATGTAAAAGTGCTTAGAATACTTCAGGCATTCTTAGGAAGAAAACCTTCTTATTTTATTGCAATTATTTCATTGTACATTGGCCAACACCCTATACTTTTTCTCTGTGAGGGATCTTTCCAAATGTAGACACTGTTGTACGTGATAAAGATTTGGTAATGCAATAGTTATGCACAGCCTAGTTCAGGAGAGCCAAAGAGTAGTTGCTATGCCTTTGTATTAAATATCTGTAGACTTTGTAACCCTTCTCTCAACTTCCTACTTGCACTGTGGCTCCAGTTAACTGGTTTGCTCAGACATTATGACTAAATTGGAGTGATAGAATTGCTTGTCTGGAGATGTATCTGCATTTTAAGTGAAGCGTTCTGGAAGTATGACCTTCATTTTTCTCCTTGCTAAATACAAAATCTTAGTTTTGCTTCATTTGCGTCAACTGCTTGACAAGTAGGCGTGACTTAGTAATTGCAAATTCTTGATCACTAATGATTACTGTGATGTATCTCTGCAGCTTTTCTGAGACTCTCAGCAGTACAGAGAACATTAAGAATAGCCAAGCTGTTTATATCTAAGGAATTGGTCTGCAACCACAGTAGAAGTATTGTTTTGTTGCTAAAGCAAGAAAGAATTGAATTAATGCGGAAGCCACGTTGACTTAGATTTAACACATTTTGCATTTAGCAATGACCAGCTTATGCTGTAGTAAAATCAATAGGATTGGGTTGCTTTGAATTTTTGCAACTTCCATGATATAGTCTAACATATTTATCATCTGAACTACAGTCTCTAGACCTTAGAAGCAATCCAATGTCTCTCTTGGATACTTGCTCATCATTTTTGTGTGTTTTAAAGCATTACATTAGACTTTGGGACATTAATGTGTAAATCTATAGTTCCAATTTCAGAGAAAAGTGTTGGACAGTCACTATCAGAAATATTTGAACTATATCCAAACTACAGAACTAAAATACTTTTGTGGATCTGCAATATTTGGATTTGTTAGGGGAGAATCTTTGTTCTGTCTGATAACTGATGTCATATTGCAGGTCAACTCCAGTAATTTGGTGATACATCCTACACCTAACAACAATAAAACCTATGAATCACAAAGTCTTCAAACAAAATGCTTAAAAATTATATTACCCAAAATACTTCTGTAGAGTAATAACCATATCTGAATGGAGAAAATCGTCCCTGTTTTAATTCCTCAAAAAAAAGTCTGTTGTTCACCACTTCAAGATGCAGCATAAAACATAAGACTTGCGAATATATAGCTGTTGTCATTGTTACCTAGGATGGTTTAAAGGAGAGAGAGATGAAAGTACTTGCATGTTCATGAATGACCTAAAAATGGGTACATTAAATGTTGAGACAAGGTGTCTCAGCCTTCACCACTTATCACAGAATCACAGAATCACAGAATCACAAGGTTGGAAAGGACCCATTGGATCATCGAGTCCAACCGTTCCTAACACTCCCTAAACCATGTCCCTAAGTACTTCATCCACCCGTTCCTTAAACACCTCCAGGGAAGGCGACTCGACCACCTCCCTGGGCAGCCTGTTCCAGTACCCAATGACTCTTACTGTGAAGAATTTTTTTCTGATATCCAACCTGAACCTCCCCTGACGGAGCTTCAGGCCATTCCCTCTAGTCCTGTCCCCTGTCACTTGGGAGAAGAGGCCAGCTCCCTCCTCTCCACAACCTCCTTTCAGGTAGTTGTAGAGAGTAATAAGGTCTCCCCTCAGCCTCCTCTTCTCAAGGCTAAACAACCCCAGCTCTCTCAGACGCTCCTCATAAGACTTGTTCTCCAGCCCCCTCACCAGCTTTGTTGCTCTTCTCTGGACACGCTCCAGAGCCTCAACATCCTTCTTGTGGTGAGGGGCCCAGAACTGAACACAGTATTCGAGGTGCGGTCTCACCAGTGCCGAGTACAGAGGGAGAATAACCTCCCTGGTTATATAACTTCTGCATGAACATCTTCATATCCAGCCATCTGTTTCTGGAGTGGACTTTCTGTGGCAGTCCCAAACAGGAAGCAACAATGGATGACACCTGCCATGAAAACTAAGTCATTGCTAGAACTTTAACCTCTGTGGAGTGCATAGTAAAAATGCACAAAATGGCTTTATGTGAGACCAGCTTGCATATATAGGATTTTATTAGGTCCATTCCAAGCTAAAAAATCTACCTCCTTAACTTGGAAGCAGAACAGCTGTGCTTAAAGTTTTCTAGGATGATGACTGTAGCTGTGCATGACATCTACTCTATAATACTTCATATTAATGAGATAATTAATCATCAACCCTTGTAAACTACCCCCAAAGTAAGGAATGACTATAATACTAAGTATATTATCACTACATTGTTACGTTATAATGAATTATTATTTACATTAATAATAAATACAGAATAATTTAGTTATGACACTTTCTATTGCCCTTTTTCTCCAGAAACAGTGAATTAGGGAAGTGAAATTGTCCAAATTAAATTAATCAAAAAGCAGAGATACTTCTGTACCAAATGACCATGTGAAGTAACAAGGTGTGATCAACAGGTCTAAAACAAAATAGGTGACCCATGGATGACTCATATTGCTTTGCTATGTGTACTGTTTAATCCGTAACTTCTCGCATTGCTATTCTCAGTAGAACTGTGCTGTGCTATTTTTAATACACAGAGTGTAAGTAAGTGCATGATAGCCACATTATCTATGAAGTGGAATTAGGCTGTGCCACCTTAATTGTAGATTATTCAGCATCCTTCTGTGGTCTGTGTTTTTAGGATTATGTAAATTGTTTATTTATCAATACAAAAGCTGGATCTTCTTGCATTGACTTTGGAGAACTCACCTATAAGTGGACACACTGTGTAGGGCCTCCCAGTTGTCCAGGATAGGCTCTCCAAAATCCTTGCCACACTAGGAGCTCCCCACCTACTGTGGCTCTGGATAATGATAATAGGCCAACTGAGTTTTGTCTTTCTTAATTACTATACTTATTCTCTTGCAGTAATGATTAGATGCATTGCCTTTAAAGCTGTTACTGTTAACTTGTTGTTAATCACTACTAATTATTTGTTACCTTCCTTGTTTTAATAGGTTAAATAGAACTCGATTTCACACAGTATTTGAGAGTTTGGGCCTTTTATGCTGTTCACACTCTGTGGTTTGCACTCTGATAAAACACCATGTTCTTAAAAATAATACTATTTCTATTATATACTCTATTAATTTCTAAAAAGAATAGTTCTATTCTTTACAGTTTCTTATTACTACTGTCATCTCCCTTACGTCATTCTGTAGACTTCTGTTTCAGTTTAAGTGAAAGCTGCACTTTATCAGAAGGGTTATGATTTAGAATATCCATAGTGTGATAAATGCTACAGTTTTCACAGAGAGCGTCTCAAATTTCATTCTCATTATGTGGTGGACAAGAAGGGAAAATAATCAAACGTTTACTTAAAAAAAGGTTTATATCACAATTTTTCTAGAAAAATGTGAACTACAAGCTTCTCTTATTAACTGCAGAGTTAAAGTATTGAAGTTCATGCAATTCATGCAACTTCTATTGCATTGCATTTGGTACACAGTGTTATGTGTACCAAAAATAAAAGGATTCATTTTTAGAGCCTATTAAAATTGCAGTTCTAGTCTATAAAGAAACTTGTAAAAATAGCATCACAGAAATAAATTTTAAATATGTCTAGTATACGTGAGCTGGAAATGAGAGTTTAAAAGAGGGAGAAAGAGGAGAAACCTCTGAATTGACAGGCATATTTGTCTTCAGAAATGAATTTACATTCTCAGTGAAGTATCAAATGTTTAGATTTTTTATTTCTGTTTTCAAAGACTATTCTCCATTACTTCAACCAACAGTCATCACCTGTCATTCCTCAAATGATCTGTTTGCTTCCAAGATGATTTCCAGCTTCAGACCAGTCACACAAAGGCACAGTGCCTGGTGCGAAGTCTATCTATCATTACACTACCATCATCAGTTTCTGCTACCTCAGATTCCCCAATCTCCATTTTTAGCCATGATATGATATGTATCAAAAGGATATAAATGATAGCATGAGTAAGTAAAGAAACTAGATAAAAAAATAAATGCTATATATAAATCTAGGTTTCTATATGGTGTTCTTTAAAGTCAGTCACATTAATTCTTCGTGTCTTGTGAAATCTTTTTGCTTATAAAACACATTAACCTCCAATGTGTTCTGACTTTGTCTTTGCCTAATTTAGTTTTGCTTTTTTCTAAGTTCAAATCAAAGTGTGGGAGGTTACGAGCTGTTTAAAGGCTCCAAGTTCTAAGCAGATGTCAGATTTCTAAGAAGCTTTATATATATGAATCTAGTATAAGTTATTTTGACATTGTATGTATGTACCTTTTGATAGGTCTGGGTCATTGGTGTTCTAGCACTTGCACCATATTTGAACAATTTTTCGTGAAATAGTTAAACACAATAATTTTTAAGAGTGTCCTTTGAGCAGAAATAAGTAACAGGGAGTCAGTAATTGCGAACAGATTCTGAGTCTTGATAAGTTGAATCTGATCCAAAGCATCTCTAAGAAGAATTTTTTGTTTATTTGGGGAAAAAATGACCCACCTGAAAAGCAAGTCTTAAGCATTTCCTCTGGCAAATATTACATTGAAATGTTTATACTACATCCTGGTTACAATTCCCAAGAAAGTATTCTCCTAAATGCATTAAACTTCTCTGAATCAGCTTCATATCCAATTACACGTCCCTTAGTTCTCATGACTGGGAATGCTAAACTGTTGTACTCTGGATACTGTCCACTGAAGGAAAATAGCCTTGTAAAGCAGGCAAATGATAATGAAAAATCAACTCCAGGAGCTGCTAGGGTGGCATTTATATATTGGGGTTTGGTTTTTTCTTCTCCTCCCCTCAAGCTTTCTAGATCAAAGCATTTGGGATGACAACAAACTAAAATCAGTGCCTTTTAACTAAAGACTGTGCACAACTATGAAAATAACTGTTCAGTGTGTGCCCCAGTTTTCTGTAGGGAACACAGCTGATAAAACCTGCTTGAACACACTGAATTGTTCAAAGGGCCACATGGGCCATGGATAACTGTGCTATAATGGAAGCAGTAACTACAAACTACTAGATTTCACATAGAAAACAAGAGAAAAAGTAAAGTTAATGGCAGGATCGGGAGGGAGACTAATCTCCAGAAGTAGGTGAGAAGGAAGATGAGGACAACCCCAGGGCTGCCATCCTGCCAAGTCTAAACGTTTTAGTCAGAGCCAGGTGCTGATATGGGGGTTCAGTGACAGATCCAGGTACAGTAAATAATTAACCAGATCTAGGGATCAACCAGAGGCTCCAGTCCACAGCAAAAGGAAATGGAGGCTGAAGGTGGGCTGCAGGTAAAGCTGCAGTGTGGGGAAAAGAGCTAGAAACAGGGCTGGGCTTATCTATATATCTACAACACTCCTCAGAACAGCTTAGGGTATCATACTCCCAGCTTAAGGGAGCCCCCGCAGGCCCAGGGCCAAAGACAACAGGACCCTAAGGGCCTTGACAGTTGCTAAAGCCAAATTACCGGGACCACATGGCTTAAGAAAGAAAAGCCTGGTATAAAAGCATGGTATCCAACTACACCTTCCACATCACAGGATTTGACAGAAATGTAAAGTTCATTCTTGTATGTAAAATTCATTCTTGGATTTAGGTAAAATTAAAGCTAGAGGTGATGATGGAAAGACTGAAAAGGCTGAGTGAGCTGGATCTGCTTAGCCTGGAGAAGAGAAATTTCAGGGGAATCTTATCAGGATATATAAATACCTCAAGGGAGAGTGGAAGGAGCATGGAGTCAGGCTGTGTTCAGTGCTGCCCAGTGATCAGTAAAAATTATCTAGCTTCTTGTGTAAGCAATAGCTCATAAATTATCCCAAATATTTCTGATAATACCTTTCTAGACACCCCATTGTAAACAGGATTCTACCTACCCATTAGGTTCAGCTGAGTACTGGCACATGATTACATGAGACAAACAAAGAGATTGATAGATAGAAGACTTCTTGTTGATGGTAGAGTGAGCCGTTAAACACCAGGAGTTCTTATTCATCTTCATGCTTCCCAAATATTGCCTACTCTTTTTGAAAATGTAACTGAAGTTTAGATCCTCACTTGCAAAGTTTGGGTTGTTTCTTTTAGCCTTTTTATTATCAAAACATGAAAACCAAGTACTATTAGTTTATAAAGAATGTTAGCAGAGAAGTATAGCTTTATACAGACTCACCCATATGGTGATATAAGGGATAAAATCAGACTTGCTGGAGATAAGTATGGATGTGACATTCCAATATTTGAGAATGGTCATGTAATAATTAGGGCTCTTCCCTCAAAAACGTTGTCAAGCTCTATAGCCCGACAGCAGTGCCTCTACATTAATGCATGTAGTGTGGGCAATAAACAGAAGGAGCTGGAAGCCATTTCAGAGTAGCAAAACCATGATATATTTGCCATCACAGAACCACAGTGGGATGACTCACAGAACTGGAGTGCTGCAATGGGTAGCTATAAATTCTTCAGAAAGGACAGGCAAGGAAAGATAGGTGGTGGGGTAGCTCTGTATAGAATCATAGAATCATAGAATCATAGAACAGTTTGATTTGAAAGGGACCTTAAAGATTATCTAGTTCCAACCTCCCAACCCACTAGATCAGGTGGTCCAAGGCCCCATCCAACCTGGCCTTGAACACCTCCAGGCATGAGGCATCCATGACTTCCCTTGGCAACATGTTTCAGTATCTCATTACTCTCATGGTGAAGAAATTCTTCCTAACGCCGAGTCTAAATCTGCCCCTCTCCAGTTTATACGCATTGCACTTTGTCCTATCACTACAAGTCTTTGTGAACAATCCCTCTCCAGCCTTCTTGTAGCCCCTTAAGGTACTGGACTGTAGCTATAAGATCTCCTCTGAGCCTTCGTTAGTCCAGGCTGAACAAGCACAACTCTCTCAGCCTGTCCTCATAGGGAAGGTGCTCCAGCCCTCTGATCATCTTTGTAGCCCTCCTCTGGACCTATTCCAACAGCTCTGTATCCTTCTTACAGTGAGGATTCCAGAACTGGACACAATACTCCAGATGAGGTCTCACATGAAAGGAATAGAGGAGCAGAATCACTTCCCTCGCCCTGCTGGCCATGCTTCTTTTGATGCAGCCCAGGATACGGTTGGCCTTCTGGGCTGCGAGCACACATTGCCGGCTCATGTCGAGCTAATTTTAGCATAATATGTTACAGAGCGTTTGGATTGTCTAGAGCTTAATGATGGTGACAACAGGGTTGAGCGTTTATAGGTAAGAATCAGAGGGAAGGTCAACAAGACAGATACTGAGCACTTGTGAGGCCACACCCTGAATACTGTGTTCAGTTTTGGACCCCTCACTACAAGAAAGGCACTGAGGCAATGGATTATGTCCAAAGAAGCGTGGTGAAGCTGGTAAAGTGTCTAGAGCACAAGTCTTCTGATGAGTGACTGATGTTACTGGATTTGTTCAGCCTAGAGAAAAGGAGGCTGTGTGGAGACATCATCACTGTCTACAACTACCTGAAAGGAGGTTGCAGTGAGGCAGGTATTGACCTCTTCTTCCAAGTAACTGTGACAGGACAAGAGGAAATGGCCTCAATTTGCATCAGGGGAGGTTTAGACTAGATGTTAGGAAATATTTCTTTCTCAGGCATTAGAAGTTGAGAGACCATTCCTGGAGGTATGTTAGATGTGTAGATGTGGTGCTTAGGGACCACAGTTGTGAACTTGCCAGAGCTGGGTTAAGGGTTAAGCTCAATGATCTTAAAGGTCTTTTCCAATCTGAACGATACTATGGTTCTAAGACAACAATAATATTGGGTAAGGTCAAATATAGAAGCAATCTGTTATAGCATTTGATACTCATGAAAGTTTCTGTGATAGATTAAGCCAAATGGCCGTGGATAGAAACACTATCTGAACTGAAAACTGCTTGAAAGAATGGTAATTAATAAACAGTGGAAATTAATTAATAGTTGATGGAGTTAGGAGGGCAGGAGACTTGCAAACTGACAAAGAACTTGAATAAATAAGCTGGATACCAGGGCGAAGTTCCAGGTTATGAACTTGTTTCAGGCTATGAAATTATTAAAATCCAAGATAGTAAATGCAAATATAAAGAAAAAAGAGGAACTGAATGACCTGAAAGGTATCATTCAACTTCTGGTGCTGTTGTTATTGCATTTTCATTTGCACTCCAGGCTAACCTTCACATTTTGTGTGATTTTAGAATTAAAGTACTGAGAAAAATTTAAGAAATGCAACTGCTAAGTAGATAGGCTGAAGCAAACAGAAAGGCAACAGCAGCCAAGTTTCACCATTTTGCACACAGGTCACGTCAAGGAATATAGCAAGGTGGCTAGAGGCAAAGTTTATGGTTACCACCTGGCTTATTTTGCCGGCTGAGGATAAGGCAGTTTTCACTGTCATTTACTTCTGTAAACAAATGCAGTTTTAGTGACAAATCGACAGACTTCTTCCATCTCTGCAGAATGTGCTTCTCGGTGTCATTCATACACTGCTGCATTGAAATAGATCAATATAAAATGCCTATGCTGTGGTTACATTTTTTAACATTTTTCTTTATTTCCAGTGACAGGAATACAACTTTCAGATTACTCTTTGGCTTTTGTGCTTTCTCTCCGGGCCACTGTCTTTGGGGAGAGTACTTTAAAAACATCACATATCACCTCATATTTCTGCAGGACTGCTACTAGCTCATTGCGTCTCTTCACCAAACCTTCCTTTCTTATATTCCACATGCATTAAACACAGTAAAAAATCAGGTGTCAAATTAAAGGAGTTGTTACTTACACCTGAACTTGCTATGTGTGATACATAGCAAGAGCAGGGAGAACAGATTTGCTGAATAGTAATTTTTAGACAACATCACAAAATAATCTTGTTCTTGCGGCCAAAATTCACTTATGGTAAAATAGATGTCTAAGAACACATTAGCAAGTGTTGGGATATGAAATTTAAAATGTTATTGTCCTCAATCACTTTAAAAAGTTGTTTAGGTATTTTAACAAGAGGCCTGATTAATGACGAGATCAAAAGAGGTTCCTGGGTTTTTTGCTGAGACTGCTGACTTCTTCCAGGACTGCAAGCTAAAATGTTTTTCAAACAAGATTTGGGTGCAGCTGCACACTATAGAGGAAAGCTTTATTATGGGTGCCCCAGTTTTTATGAAATCATTATCTTGCTTTTGCTTGGTAGCAGGGTAAAATTCATTAGAACTGGAATGGAGAAAGGGAGTTTTATGGATAACTCAATTGTAAAGTTGGTATTTGGCCTTTTACTTGTAAAGACAAGTAACTTTAAATTCTTATTGAACAAGAGTAGAGCCCCAGTTGAACAGCAACCTTTATTACAAAGATTCCTAGATGTTTACACTCTGTCATCTCCAGTCTTTCGACATCTTTTACCAAGGTCCACTAGAAACTAATAAAGACACCTGAGGTCTATCAGGATTTGAATTTTCTGTTCCTACCCTTTTTGGCTATTGCAGTGAGAGGAGAGATTAATCACAGAGGAACTATTAAGATTTTTCTGATATGCAACCACAGACTATGATAAGATCACAGACTATGATGTTCAAAATCCAAGACTTCAGCCACATCTCATGAAATTCAATCCACTTCCTTTCCTTCAGTTTGTGGCCATCCCTTTCACATTGACACACAAGGCCTATTATCCATTTTCCTCTGCATGAATCACAAAATTGTGCAAGTCATAGCTTTCATGGTTAGTTTATAATTTCAAGACTGTATGGCATTAAAAAAAGAGGCCATTTGCATTGTAGAGATGATATACAGGGAAACTGAAGAGTTGGGAGTGGTATTTTGAAACAGGCTCTTCCACCATGTGATGATAAAAAAACCTCGTTGCAGTGGTGAGTAGGGTAGCAGATATGAAGAGCGAGATATAGTGAAGTACATTGGTTATTGTATATTATAGAAAGTGGAAGTTGTAATTTCAGTGAGGACAGTGTCACAATTCACTAGCGTAAAGATGATGTATGGACCATAGCCAATACAGCATGATGCATACAACATAAGAAGATTCTGGAGACAAACTATTAAGTGAAATGCTTAAGACTAAGATTTCCTTAGTAGCATATTTTGCAATAATTGCAAATCCAGGCCAGGTAACACTATGTGGTTTTAAAAAATTGTATAGAAAAGGGAGGAATAGCTTGGAGTTGAGTAACAAAAAGACAAAGAAACAGAGTCTTTGATTTGGGGCAGTATCTTGACATGCCAAGTATCTTAGGGCTCTGGCAGAAGGCAGACAAGTGTTGGTGTACTGCAAGAAGACAGAAGGTATAATAAATGACAGAATAAACTGGAACAATACAGAAATGGTATCATTATCAAAACTTAAAGTCAAGTGAGTTTAAGATCTGTCTCAACCTGTAATAGTGAATCTATATAAAATGAAACGCCTTGCCTAAATCTGGAAGAGTGTGGAGATAGTTTAAAGATGCCATCTTTGAAAGACAGGGAATATTTATGCCACCAATAGTAACAGGCTTTAGTAGCACCAGAAATGCAGTACTATTACGTAGCAGAATAAAAGAGCTATTACAAATAAATATATGTGTGTGTGTGTGTGTATATGTATACACTCTGAAAACAGAGAAAAGAGGAAGTGAAGTCTGGTGAAGAAAATAGGAATTACCTTAAGCAGCAGCAATTTAAAATTTGAAAAACCTAATGAAAAATGGATTCGAATACAAGCTCTCAAGGAACTAAATATACTAAGAAAATATTTTTCAAGCACATCAGAAGCAGAAAGTCTGCCAAGAAGCCAAGACTGATAGCTAGTCAGTGTTAAAGGTGCTCCTAGAGAAAATAATGCCATATCAGGATAATTAAATAATTATTTTTCTTCAGAATTCTCTACAGAAGCTGTCTAGGAGAATCCCATAGTAGACCTTTTCCACACAGGTAGCAAGTTGGAAATGTTCTTAAATTCTGGAGCCACTGAAGTTTTCAGAAGAAAAATTAATATTGTTTAGTAATAAAGAATCTAGGTTAGTTGGTACTAACCTAGTGTTTCTAAAGAAACAGCAATAAGAAACAGCTAAACCACTAATTCTGTTGCGTAACAAATGGCATTACTGAGGGAATGAAACCCTGAGAGTAACTGGGGAAACTATACACCAACAAGACTGGCTTCTATATTCGGTAATCTTGTTGCAAACAGTAATAAAGAAAACTGGATATGTGAACAGAAAACAAATAATAGAGAAGCAGTGACATGGTTTTGAAGGATGTGTGGACTTGCAGATCCATGAAAGCTCTTTGAGCCTGTAGAAACATATGAAAAATGTTATGAATTTGAGCAAGTGCACTTGTATATCACTTCTGAATATTGATAGTTAATAAACCATGCTTCTCCGTGGGTCTTGCAGACCGAAGCTGACATGGGAAGAAAAGATTTTATTGTTGACTAATAACGAACTAACAGGTGGGAAAAGAACAGTAGGAAACATTGTAAGTTGCCATGATTCATAAAGGTTACTGTATAAATGACAGCTTGCTGATTTTTTTACAAAATTATTCAGTTTAGTTTAAATTAAACTGACTACAATGACTTTCAAGAGCATCTCATGATACTGAGTCATTGGCAATAAAATGTCAACTGAAATCCACTGTTGATAAATATGAACTTACACATATAAGGAAAAACAGCAGAAAGCAAATGCCTGCAAAGAATTAGCTGGATTAGACATTATTGCTAAGAGATTTAGGAGTAATTTTGAATAGTTCTGTTTGAATGACAGCTGTGTCCAGCAGTGGTCTGAGACAAACAGAAGGTAAAATTTTTTTGATGGATAAATGGAGACCAAAACAATAACAACCAAAAAAGTGTGTGGTATACACAGTTTTGAATGCAAAGTAAAATTTTCTGTTTCTTCCTTCTGTCTCTGCTGTATCCTCTGCTCCCGCCCAAAGGAAAAAAATGGTAGAAATCTTAAAGAAAGAAAGGAAAACAATAAAGCAAATATATGGACAGGTAAACACTTTAAGTGAGAATTTAGTATTCTTCTCATTAGAAAAGAGAGTGTGAAAAGGGGAAGTATATGACAGAGTTCTCCTTATATCATGCTTATATAGAGAAACTGAATGGAAGATAATTCTTCCCTACTTAACACACTGCAGAAACTAGGGACATTAAATGAAAAGCTTAGATGGAAGTTTCAAAACAAACACAAGGTTAGGAAAGTATATCCAGTGGGTATTGAGATTAGAAAATTTATTGTCACAAGATATTACAGCTGTCTGAAGGGCAAGCAGATTCAAAAGGCAAGTAGGCTGATTTATAGAAGAGGACTGTTGACCAGAGAGAAGTAGATGAAACATCTAGCATGGGAAATCCTTAAACTGGAAATTTCTCATGGCTGGGAAAAATGTACCCACCTGTCCTTTATTCTAACATTTATTCCCACAGCATCCATGGTGATCAGTGTCAGATACAGAGCTAAGTGGACAGGTACCCCAACTTTTTATTTCTTTCTTCCTAATGTAAATTGAGTCATATTATTAATAGATTTTAAAAATTTTAAATTAAATTTTATTAATAATAAAAAGTTCTATTAAAACTAATTAGAGATGCAGAACAGTGTCAATCAACATTGTAGAAAAGGTCAATACTTACTAGTTTTAAACTTTGTGTATTTCTAGCTGCAGTCTCTCCATTGAATGCTTTCTCTCCATTGAACATTGTTTGAATTCTTCAAAATAGTTTGAGTGGAATAAGGTGTCTAGATAAGGTATAAATGATGAGAACCTTGAGCAATTCACCGATACTTCATATTGTTAGGCTGGCAACCATGTCAAGTTCCCTGAACTCGTCATGTAACAAATGTGATGGTGTGTACCATGCAGTTTTATTATTCTTTGGCTTTCATTGGCAATATCTGTTCCAGCAGTTGCAACAGATGTCAACACAGTGACAAACAGGACAGTGAAAATCTGCACATGAATGGAATAAAAATTTGCAAGGATCCTTCAAGCATGAAATAGTATTTGAGAGAGAAAAATAAATATTTCCTGCAGGGAAAATGTCCCTTCATATTGAGGTACGGACTGTCACGTCATGAAACAAAATCTATAAATATGACTTTTTTTGCATATTTTCAGACTGGAAAATAAACACCAGGACAGAGTCCCCCATGTGATTTCTCCTTATGTGTTGCCGGTAGGCAGAGTGGTGCTACTTGACTGCTGCATCTGTACCATAAAATATTCAGGTTGTCAGCTAATGAATTAAAACCATCCAAATCTTAGTCAATGCTTTTTGTATTGTAATACAATTGTACTTAGGTATAGGGAGTTTATACGTCAGTGGAAGTTAAGAGGAGCTAAGAAATATAAAGAGTATATATTAAGTTACTGAGAAGTATTTTAAGTACATACTAATGTGAATATGGAAGCCGTATTTCTCTGTGTGATTTAAGTTTTATAATTTAAATCAACATTATAACAAGTACCAGCAAAGGACTTGAGTTTGGAACATTGACATTGGCCACTATTTGATGCAGACTTGGTAGTGATGGTTCCTATGTTACTATATACAAGTTAGGGAGCACAGAATCTTGAATATAATCATCATGGAAAAAAGGAAAAAAGAATGTTCTTTCCCCTTCTTTTAATATTAATGTCTATTTAAAGTTGCTCAAGGGCTCAGAAACATTAAGAAGCCTTTAGGCTGATTGGTTATGGAAAAAAGGTATTGCAGGGGACATCAATATCTCATGACAAAACTATGGAGTTTAAGTAAACTTCAGCATAGAATAAATCTCAAAGCCATCCTATCAGATCTATACTTTTGTAAGCATACTAAGGAATTTTTTCTCAGAAAGTTGCTACAGTCTTTGAGCTAGAGTGTTCATCTAAACAAACACCTGATACTCACATTGAAGGAAAAAAGCTGAAGAGATAGGAGATGGAATTCTTAAGGGCTATCTTTGCAGATGAATGCTGGTGTGTACTGGTAAGTTTGTATGAGAAATACACGAAAGATTTTCCTTACTGAAACTTCTCTGAGGCTAAAGGGAAAAAAAACAGTCTCCAGGACCATACGGCAAGTACTTACTTCAAGGCAGATCTTTAAAATAAAAGAAATAAAAAGAACCTGTTCTTCCAACGGAGGCAGCAGCTGATGTTCAAAAGAGACAGAGTAAAACCTCAGTTCTCTGGAAGCCAAAGTTGAAGATCCTACTGGTTTCACCGCAGCCATCATTTAATAATCCATGGAGTGTTTCAGGAAATTCTTTTTTACTAGACTTAGAGCTGACATGAACAGGGTCCTGGCACCATCCAAAGATGTGCACTTATAATTTGCATTATCTTAAGCAAGAACAGTCTGGATCACTGAGATGTCAGCACAGGTCTGGGTGGGGGGATTAAAAAGGAAAGTTTAGGTTACAACCCTGAGCCTGAGAGATATTCTTTGATTTGCTTTTCCATTCATATGCTGATCAAATCTACCACAGCCAATACGGGAAATTTCATGAGCTTCTTTGCAGACAAAATGTATTTCGCTATATTTAATATATATCCCAGCTGCAACATAAAATTGGTACTATGCAGTCTGGAAGGAGCACTTAGTAAAGGCAACCATGGGTTCCTCTCTGTGGAGACTTCTCTCATGTCTTTCCCATACAAAAGCATTCTCAGTTAATGATTGGAGAAGGGATAATTATATAATTGCTATGTGATATACTCAGTGTTTATTCTGGCAAATTTATTTTTTAAATACACTTAATAATTTACAAACAGTACATAGTCATTTCTCTTAAACTCGTGTAACTAATCAGGAGGTAATTTGAAAAGAGCTCTCTTTGATGATACTCATTGTTATGCACAATACTTGTCATTTTTGTCTGCAAATGATAAATTATTCAAAGAGTTTCTCACTGCAATCATGTGGTTGTGTAATGTGTCAGTGAGATAGCTATTTTATTTTTTAAGCTGGATCACTGAAAGTAAGATGAGTTTAAGATGTTCAATATATCCCATATGTGTAATTCATTGTTACCTGTGAAAAGAAGGAAAAAAAAAACAAATACAGGGAAAATATACAAATATATATATATATATATATGTACTTATGAAACAAAAATACAAAAGAATTCTGGAACAATGACGTTGGTGTTTGTTTTTTAGGTAACTTAGGAGTCTGGGAGAATTGTCCTTTGTGTGCTACAAGCAATATAAACTGTATTATATGGTTTTAAGATGAACATAGCTAACTATCATATATATTCTCCATTTTAGATAAACAAAGTGAAAAAAATGAGTCGTTTTGTAAGAGATCCACTATCAGGTTTTTAAAACAGTCGCAATCCAGTAGCTGACTGATAAATTCAACTGTGCTAACCCCCGACGCTTCAGTGAAAAAATGAGTTGCAGTTCACATCTTTGCATATGCGATCAGTTAGGATAATGAGTTTTTACACATGACATGAGTTATGATAAGGAAACAGATACAAGTTCTCTTGTAGGGACGTGTTTATATCTGGAAGAGCTAAAAAAAATGAGAAATGCTGGTTAAACTCCAATTCCCTATGTTGGCTATCTTGTTTCTTAACAAAGCCTGAAGCAGGGTAGAATACATAGTTATTATGTATTTTCATGTCTCTCTCTTTTTGTCTCCTGTTTTTCCATTTGAATCTCTGTTAACCATTCTTTGAGTCCTCTTTCCCAAGATGGCATTGAAGTTTTGTGACTGTTGTAACATTTTATTTATTTTTTTTAAAAAAGGAAATACCTCTCCTTTTTTTTCAACACCACTACTTTCTAGCCCAAGTAACTCGTTAGTCCCTTATAAATTTTTCCTCACACTTGGAAACTATATCAATTCTGTAAACTTTTCTCTTGCACCGTATTAGGCCTGTCCTACCCATGTTATATATCTTGCCCGCACACAGAAAATCTTGATGCAACTGCAACAGATAAATCATACACTAAAACAAAAGGGCCTTTCTGGTACTGTAGTTTATACAGGCTCTTGAGATGAAGTAAACTAAAGCAACAGGAGATTTTTTAGAATTACGTAGCTGTTCTCTATCACAGAAGAGCAGTTTTGAGAACATCCAGAACTGTTCTGCTAAAATAAAAATATCCTTTTTTTAGCTTACTATGTTGGTACATGATACAATGAAGCTTTGAATTTGTTTTTAAGAAATATTTTAAAATAGCTATGGTAAATTATCCAGGAATTCTAAGGCCTTCCGAGAGTTTATGGGCTGTCAATGATACAAAATTTGAATTAGGTTTCGATAAGGAATTAGCTTTTTCCAATCTTTTACTATACCTGGGGTTCAAGATATAGTAAATCATTTACAATTTATGCACCATAGTTTTCAAAAAATCCACTTTGGTAAAAAATTAAAATAAGAAAATAGATATGAGTATTGGGGGAATGAGTGGTAAGTAACAAAACAAAATAAAATATACTTCCGGTTTGCTTTAGCTTAATTTTACTTTACCTTGAGTTAAATTTTTAAAAGTACAATTTTAAAGCAAAAATACTTTCCTGCTGGCACACTGTTTTTTTTTTCTTGTGCATTTTTCAGTTTTCCTCTTCAGGGCATGTGGACTCAAGTGTCCATTGCTTTACAAATGCTACAAGCATGAAGAAAAAGGAAAAATAAAAGTAAAGGATCTCTTCAATTCTAGAAAGATCATCCTAGCATACCTATTACAATCTAAACTAGGTATGTCAGAGTGGTAAAACTTCAGGCAGTGCTTTATTCTTGCCTTTGACACATGAGGTACAGTACTGTATTGTGAAATACAAAAACTAACAAGGTTTTCAAGGTTGCACTGAATGACATTGTGTTTGTAGGGAGATGGGCAAACCAGAATTTTTCCAAACTCTAGATTTGATTGAAAACCTTTTCAAAAATAGAATTGCATTTTACTGACTTGTTTTGTGAGCACATTTTGAATATAGTTTGTATCTGACATTTCCTGCTGATTTTGAATACGTAAGAGCAATATTTATAAATGGCTGCTGGGCACTTTCTTTGTCAGCTTGTTTAAAATTCCTATCTGTTATATTAGAACTTGAAACACGTTGAAAGGGCCAGTTGCATCACAGGTTCTGCATATCTTTTGAATTTGTACCCTCCTAATTATTTTTATCCATATTTACCGATGACTTGTAAGCAAGACACGCAATAAGTGTACAACCTGCTCTACAATCTATTCTCGTCTCCCACCGTATTCAATAGCATTCCAGAAAAGGGTACCTTAATGAGTGTATAATCTTTCAAAATGCAAAATGTATAAAAAGTATTTAACCTTGATAATATATGCAATGGAGCTCAAAGGCAGCTTAGTTCCCTATTTTAAGTGCACGCTGGCACTTTGAAATTGAAGATGCTCTGTAAATCTGTCATGTAGAGGCTTGGAATTCTGTGACTATCCTTGTGTAATATTTCTCAATTATACTACTAAAAATGCAGGTTCGCTTCCTGATTGGCTGAAAAGCCAAGGAGCTGTACCTCTGCTTATGCTCAATGATTTACAGATGATATTCTAGCTCTTTTTCTGTCCCTCAACCTAACCTCACAGCAGCTTACAAGCCGCGGTGCCTCTAAAGACGGTTGTTATTACTCTTTTTTAAGCCCAGCGGTTACACTTGCTCTTGATTCCTTATAACAGTCAATGGTGACAGTAACTATGATGTATACTTTCCCTTTGTACAGGAGACAGAATTCCGCAGCACTGTTCATTTATCTGATTCCCTTGTAGGCTTTTCACCTACTGCTGTAATTTATTTTTCAGAAAAAATACCACTTGAAAGTAAACACAGATATAGGAATACTGTAGTGTGTGTGTATACCTAGTTTTCACTTTATACAACTTCACTCTGTGTCTGAGGCTTTTGTCTCTATAAATAACATATCTGTTCTCTTCCATCACACTCCATTCTATATGCTACCTTAATTTAGACACTTTTCTATGAGACTGCATTATGACAATGGGTAGACTGTCAGCTTATAATTTTTTCAAAAATAATTTATATTAAGGATATTATCTCAAACACATAGTGTGAATTTTGGGGGGGGCCCTATGCAGGGACAGGAGTTGGACCCAATGGTCCTTGTGGATCCCTTCCAATTCAGCACATCCTATGATTCTGTGATTATCTCATTATAAATCTTTGTAGATCCTCTTTTCTCTTCTTTTCTGTTTGGACTGTTAGTATATATGACTTAAAACATTTCTCTGGTGGAACTTTCTAGATCTGTCACTGCATATTTTTTTTTTTTTTTTGGTGACAATTTCTAATGAGTGGAAATTTTCGGGATCTTACTTTTGATATTTTAGGTTCTTTATGAATTGGAAACTTCCACGTGAAACATTATCAGAGACTAAAAATGGAGAATAAAATAAAATATAATCCATTCCACCTATATTTGAATGTTTACGTGTTTCTCTGCCACTAGTCACAGCACATTTGCAGAGAATTTTACATGTTAAAATGTTGAACAGAAGGGAAAAGTGATCATTACACAGGGAAAGCATCCAGGGAAAAGGAGCAGAACCTGTTCCCCGCACTTTGCCTCATCCTGGAGAGTAGGAAGGAGTTACTGATGGAAGGGTAGGAGACTACTCCTTCCTCTTGTCCTCTCAGTCAATTTGCAGATCTTGGTAGGACTGCCCAGGAGGGTAGGGTGGATCTGGAAAGGCCTGTGCTTATACGTGAAATTCTGTTATCCCGTTAGCAATTTGTGTGTGAATAATTAGTTACTATTTGTCTCTCGTTCAGACTTTTAGATTCCATCTTCCCTTTAAGTTTTTCAAATTCATGGCCTTGGCTAACAGCCCAGCTCCCATCCATATGCTCATGCCCCCTTTCCTCATCACACTTTCCTTCTCAAGCTTTTCTTCTGCTTCAGCATGACCTCAACACAGGCTACAGTTTCTTCAGGAAATATCCATTCTGGTCTGATCCTGTCCGTGGGCTACAGGCATCTACTCTTGCATTTAGAGGACCTGCTCCTCCTCCTTATAGCTTATAGTGTTCATGGTGCTATTTCTGACTGTCTTCCTCCATTTCTCTCTGCCTGTGTGGCATTTTTTGCCCTTTCTTAAGAATGTTTCTCCAGAGATGCCCCACACATGGCTGAGGGCTCAGCTGTGCACTGAGGTGGGTATGTTGAGAGCCAGCTGTGCCCAGCACAGAACAGGTCTGACCTCTCCTCACGGACACAAATCCTGCAGCACCCCACTGCCATTACCTGGACACCCGCACCCATTTTTACTGGTTTTTGCCGGCTTAAAGTTAATGTTTTTCATAGTAGCTAGTATGGGTCTACGGTTTGAATTTTTGCTAGAAATAGTGTTAACAAAACAGGGATGTTTTTGTTACTGCTGAGCAGTGCTGACACAGAGTCTAAGTCATTTCTGCTTCTCCCAACACCCCACCAGCAATCAGGCTGGATGTGCACAAGAAGCTGTGAGAGAACACAGCTGGGACAGCTGACCCCAGCTGACCATAGGGATATCCCATACCGTAACGCATCGTGCTCAGCATGTAGAACTGGGGGAAAGGTTGGCTAGAGGGGGAACACAGCTTAGGGACTGGCTGGACATTGATTGGGTGGTGGTGAGAAATTGTTTTCATTTACATCACTTTTCTTGCTTTGCTTTTATTTCTCTCCGTTTGTTATTTTCCTATTCATTATGATGTATTATTGTTATTGTTTCTGTTATTATCACCATTTTATTTTATTTTGATTACTAAACTATTCTTTCAGCCCATAAGTTTTATGACTTTTACCTTTCCATTATTCTCTTCCCCCATCCTGCTGAGGGAGAGGGAGAGAACAGCTTATTTGCTGGCTGGGGCTAGATATAAGGAAGAATTTCTTCACCATGAGGGTGGTGAGGCAGTGGCACAGGTTGTCCAAGGAAGTTGTGGATGCCCCACCCCTGGAAGTGTTCAAGGCCAGGTTGGATGGGGCCTTGGGCAGCCTGATCTGGTGGATCTCCCTGCCCATGGCAGGGGGGTTGGAACTGGATGATCTTTAAGGTCCCTTTCAACCCTAACTATTCTATGATTCTATGATTCTATGATTCTATGATTCTATGATTCTATGATCCAATACAGTTTTTTTAACTATCTGCCCTCCTGAAATGCTTTTTAAATTCTGTTTTGATATGCAAGCACGTTGCATAATTAAAAAAGTAAGAAGCGTAGATGTTAAATTCTATCCCCCTTTCAAGTATGGAAGTGCTCAATTTTCCTTAGGCAAGTGGGAATTTGTGTCTGTATCTCAGGCATCAGTCTGTACATTCCCAAGCTCATCTCAGTCCTCGGTAAGTTGGAACCCAGGTGCACATTAACTGCTTTTCACCTTAGCTGTGGTTCTGTTGATAGGTGAAGGAAACTGAGAGATCTAGTATATGGTCCAGTCAATGCCCTCTGCTCAGGTAGTGTGGGGCAGAAGTTTCAACATGCATGCATACATGCATCCTTTCCTGTCTAGAGGCAAAATACATTGCTTTTATAAGTAGGCAGCAAACACATAAGTATCTTGGGCTTTCTGGTGCTGAGGTAGGATACATTTTAGCGTTCCAGAGCCTAGTCCTGTTTCCCAAAGGGACTTTTTAGACTCTTAATTCATGGCGCTTTTTAACATGTTGCACATTTATCTAGCATCGACTATAGTTATTGTGCTAATACAACAATTTATGAAGATAAAAGATAGTGAGATAACATAACTGGGACACGGAAAAGAAAGCAATGCTTGACAAGTATCCTCACCATGTTGAAAATCCGGACAGAAACTCTCTGCTTTCAGTGTCCATCAAGTCAGTTCAGTAATCTTCCCTGCCCTCTACAGAAGATATCTCATTTCCTTCTCTGCTCTCCTCCTTGGTCTCTATTAGCCCTGCTCCAAGTAAGGAAGGAAGCAGTATTATCCTTCCATCACAACATGTTCCTCTGAAGTGTGTCCCCTAAGTAGAGTGTTTCCTTGCACCTCTTTGCTGTTAGCTGTGTTAAGAATCTCATCCTGCCCAGAAACGATTCCTTCATAGAATGCAATCTAGCAAAAAATATCAGAACGTGTCAATCATTTTAAAAGTGCCCTTACCTAGGTTACAAAAGGTATAGAACTTCAGCCCCCTAACAGAAATTTATTTTTAGAGATGATGTGGAGTTTCATGCTTTTTCACAACTGTATGTAACAACAAATTCACTTTTTTCCAATAACCTCACTTTTAGAACATTGTTCATATCTAATTTTATATCACTGCATCCTGAATATTTTTGCTGTAGACATTTATAAGACAAAGTTGTGCTTTTGTCAGCCTTGCAGCTTTCTCCTTTAGATCATGAAAAAGACTATTAGTTTCTAGTGCTACTGAGTTTGATACTCTCAATTTTCTCTCTAACTCTGAACTTTAAAATCCAATTTTCTCTTGTTCAATTTGGATGTTTTTACCTCACAAACAGTTCTAACTCTTCAAAGGAAGTAAACGTTTACCTTTTGCCCTAGATTTTACCCACATTCTCAGCAGTTTTCTCATAGCATAAGAGTTCTATGCTACAGGAAGAGCCTCACTGTCTTGCTTTATATATAGCTGTGTGCTAAGCTGTATTCTATTCTCACATGGAAATATCTTATTAGCTATTCTACAAAATATCACAGAAATGTTAATACACTGGGTTTAGGATGGAATTTTTCAGGTTATCAACCTCTAAAAAAAATAATTTCAGAGTATTTATAAAGACAGTATGATTCACAGAGAATGGCTTTTAAAGTCCATGAAATTCTTTAAATAGCTTAAAGACCTCCTACTGTTCTTGTTTTATTTGTGAATTGTAAGATACACTACATTCACTTCAACCAGCTTCTCGTTATTTTAGTCAGCAGACAAATCAGACATAAAAACTAATAGCAGCCTTTTCTGTCTGATATACTTTACATGAAGACACTGTTTTAAATTGTCTGCATGTAGCTTATTATCACCTGAGATTTTTAAATAGTGGTGGATTTACATGTGGAAACAGTGGGAATTATAAGCAGAAAACAATACCTGGTTTATTTGTGAAAATAAAAGCTTTTTCTCTTTGCAAAGTTGCTTTAAACGTATGTACATTGCATTGTAGCTACTTTAATTTCTTTCTTTTATAATTTTCCCTTTTTTTTTAGTGTAATCTTCTCTGTGGAACACATTTGACTTTTCAATCTGATTTTTTTCTGATTTTCTCCTTACCATAATCTTACCTTAAACACATTACCATCTCTAGCTGGTGTAAATGGGCCAAGGAAAATGGATTTATATCTATATACCTGGGAATCTTTGCAGGTGTTATTTAATGCTGTTGCGTAATTGTAAAAGTGCCAGAATTTTTATCTTTTCTCCCTTTTCCATAAATATCTTCCCTTTTTACCACATGCGCTTTCCATGTTTTTTAATATTCTACACATTATTTTCAATATATTTCATATTCTTCCTACTTTGCATTTTTAAAGTCCAATATTTTTGTATTTCTATCTTTATGAACATTCTTTTGAGTGCCTACAATTTGATGCTGTTGGTCTATGATCACAAGAATCAAATCTTCACCAACATTTATCTCGTTTATCACTTATGTTTATTTTCTTGGGGATACATCCAAAGACATGTCTGGCCTTCTTGATCGCTCAGCAGATTTGAAAGGAAATAGCTCCATTTCATCTCCAGAAATAACTTTCCATCATCATTTCATTATTTTTATTCTAGTCTATGCCAGGGTAAGTGAAGTCTTTGTGATTAATGATGTGCCTCTTCAAGAGAATCTGTTATGCATACAAACATTTCCTGACCTGTCCCTTTGCACATTAGTTTGGATGGTTTTATTCATATTTTTATAACACAGTTTGTGCCTTCTCTATCACATGCTTCCATCCTGTTCTTGTAAGCTATTCCACATGCAGAATATAACTTATCTAATCTTAAACTTATATTGCACTTTCCTGCATATATCCTCCTGTTACTATGGTGTTTTCGTAACTTTTTTTTAGAGTCCTAAGCCAGATCTCAGTTAACCTACAATAATTAAGTTATTTTTGTTTAAATACATACAGTTGCAGCCCTCCAGTCTTCTTTCTTTATATAACCTCAAAGAATTCACATAAAACAAAGCCTTTCTTTATTTTCCTGAAAAAAAGTCTTATCACTTTCACTTCTTTATTTTCAAAACACTGAGCTTTGTCAACTTCTAGAATAACTCTAGAATAATTTGTATTCTTTTCATATTAACTGTAAGCCATGAAGCTGTTCCCCAAGGATGTGCATGTATAGGTTGGGATCATCATAGCTGCAAGGGACTTACCAGCTTGAAGTTCCTACAGAGTGAGGGACTATCAGATTATTAGTATGATCCTTGTCTAGTGAAGATGTATTCAGTATCTAGTAAAGATTTCAAAAAATAGTCTGTATGAAAAAACAAAACCAAAACCCCACTGTTGTGAAAAAAGTGGAAGTCGAATACTCATTTTAACAATCATCTAGAATCAATAGTAGCTTCACAAAAATAGTAATTAGAAACCTTAAAACAAATGTTTTACATAAAAGAATTGGGAATTATTTGCTGTTGTTGATTTCTTCTCTAGCTGACAACTTCTTTCCCCCTATTCCTTTAACCTTTTCTTGTTTCATATCAAAGGGAAAAAAAAAATTATACATAATACTTTTTGTTTTATCTTAGGAACAAAAGTGACATGTCTTATGCCAACGATGAAAATGGTGTAACATCATGCAGATATTACAGGTATGGGAAGACAAGAAGGTAGAGAGACCAAGTTCAAAACACATTTGTAGCCTCCTGGGGCTGTTATTTTTAATTGACTGAGCTCTTTGAGTAATCAGTTACAAACAAAATCTCAGTATTTCATCACTAAGCCTGTAAATAATTTTGTATACCTTTCCTTGAGGGCCTCTATCCTCAGCCCTTAAGTAAATAAATAAATAAATAAATAAATAAATAAATAAATAGATCTCTGTCCTATTGCCCATGTCCTTTCAGCAGAACGTACTCTCTATTAAGGTGAACCATTCTTATATCGCTGAATGGCCGTATTCACCAGTCCATGAATTTGTAATTTAGCATGTTTACTGCAGTCCTGGGATGTGTACCGCTTAAAATATTCACCAGGGACTTTGTCATTTAGCTGTGTCACATTATTATACTGTGTAATGAAACATAACCACATAATGCATGTAAATAAGAAAGTGTCATCTCCTTGCCAAAATATAAAGGGAGTAGAAAATGTAACTTCTAACACAATCTCAATTAAACAGCATAGTAATCTTCTGGAGAAAAGAAAAAGTTGTCTTGGTGAAATTCTTTTTCAGTTAAATATAAATGAGAGGAGTAGCCTCTTCAAGTCCTGCGCTTGGGGCACAACAACCCTATGCAGCGCTACAGACTGGGGGAAGAATGGCTGGAGAGCTGCACGGAAGAGAAGGACCTGGGGGTGCTGGTTGACAGCCGACTGAACATGAGCCAGCAGTGTGCCCAGGTGGCCAAGAAGGCCAACAGGATCTTGGCTTGTATCAGAAATGGGGTCACCAGCAGGTCCAGGGAGGTTATTCTCCCTCTGTACTCGGCACTGGTGAGACCGCACCTCGAATACCGTGTTCAGTTCTGGACCCCTCACCACAAGGAGGATGTTGAGGCTCTGGAGCGTGTCCAGAGAAGAGCAACGAAGCTGGTGAGGAGGCTGGAGAACAAGTCTTATGAGGAACAGCTGAGAGAGCTGGGGTTGTTTAGCCTGGAGAAGAGGAGGCTGAGGGGAGACCTTATTACTCTCTACAACTACCTAAAAGGAGGTTGTGGAGAGGAGGGAGCTGGCCTCTTCTCCCAAGTGACAGGGGACAGGACAAGAGGGAATGGCCTGAAGCTCCGCCAGGGGAGGTTCAGGTTGGATATCAGAAAAAAATTCTTCACAGAAAGAGTCATTGGGCACTGGCAGAGGCTGCCCAGGGAGGTGGTTGAGTCGCCTTCCCTGGAGGTGTTTAAGGAATGGGTGGATGAAGTGCTGAGGGACATGGTTTAGGGAGTGTTAGGAATGGTTGGACTCGATGATCCAGTGGGTCCTTTCCAACCTTGTGATTCTGTGATTCTGTGATTCATTTTTGTAATACTTACCAACCTCTGTTCACTACTAGGTTTGCAATTCATGATTTTTAATATGGCCCTTGCATACCTGTATCAGCTGTAAAATACACATTTCTGTACATATCCATCTTCTTCCTGGCCCCTTCTCTGCAGCTGTCCTCTTTCTGTCTTTCTTTGCTGCAATAATGATAAGTATTTGTAATTTTCTTTCTCTTCCCCTAGCTTGCCCTTACCACTTAGAATGACCTGGGTTAAAGAAGAAAATCTGCCCCAGATGTATGTGTTGACACGGCTGCAATTCATTTCCAGGCTCAAAGATCTGAAGCTCAAGAAATCTTTCACATTCATTTACTCCAACTTGTTTAGCTGTATTTCCCTCTCTCTCACACAGAGATTCTCTTCTGTTGCACATGGAAGCTTTCTCTGGTGTTTGTTCTAAACTGTTTTAAAGCACCATTTCATACACATGCACACACACAAAGAAATTATGATAGTTAAGAGGAAAAACAAAGGTCTATCATGCAATCAGTTGGACAAACATATTTAAAGGCCAACACAGAAAATAAGAGCACATTGCAAATATGCTGAAATGAAGCAGAGCGAAATGCAAGCATGCTTGAAATGACATTAGACACACTCAGAAGAACAGTATGCACACTTTTTGAGATAGGGAAGAATGTGAGACACTGTAACAACTAGCATTTCCAGAAGAAATAAAACAAGGATTCAGGATGCTGATTAAATCTTAAAATGAGAATAGATGGGCTAATTTTCTATTAGCAAGTTATCTGGGGAAATTAAATACAAAGGAGCAGCACTGTCCTTTTTAAAGAAAACAATACTTTTCTCTATTTTTATCCATTTTTTTCTTCAGTTTCTTACTTAATTTTTCAAGTATAGGAAAATGAATAACATGTGATATGTTCTAACATTGACTCAAATTTCAAAAAACATTTTCTGCCACATTTTTTTGGTTGCCAAGAAAATATGCATGGCTTCTGCTTAAGCTGAAAATCGTTTTTTAACTTGCACATTCAAATATTCACACCACAGTTGTCATAAACTGTGTGGAAGCCTAGAATAGGCCTATTAGAAAAGCAGAGCTTTGTCTTCCCCTTCCTAAGTAGATCGTGCAGGCTGTAAAAAGAAAGTGCATCTGAAGCCTGAAACCCAGACATAAAAATCCTTAACTCACTGGTTTTAAAAACTGCATATGACATAAAATTCTTGTGGTCCAGGCAGGTGTTAACCATTTGAAATACACTTTCTGTTCTTGGGCCGCCTCAGTCATATCTCTTATCCCAAGGGCACCTAAACACCTAAACCACAAAACAATCCAACTCCGATTGTGCATATGAAAAACAGCGTCTAATAACACCAGTTAAAATTCAAACCTTGTTTGTAAAATATTCAATCTTTTCCTCACAATATAATCATACTAGAAAACGGGGAAAAAACAGAGGGGAAAAGACACCTTTAAGTAAAATCAAGCAGGTAAATTCCAGGCTCTCTACCCAGAGGCAGTTGCTGATCTGAAGAGATTAAATTCGTTAGTTAAAATAGTTGTTGTCAACAATCTGCTCAGATCTCATCATAATGATCGTAGAGCTTCTATGAGTGGAATGAATTGTCTAATATGGTGGAGTGTCTCAAGAGCACTCTGAACAACTGATTAATCCTAGTATAGATGTTTTTATATCTTCACATTTTCTTCTTTTCCGCCTTGATGTCAAATCATCCTTGTAGCCAAATAAATTAAATCTGCCCAGTAATATAATCTGTCCAATAATCCATCTAATAAACTAAATTGGAGAAACAATTGGGCTTTGTTTAATGTTAAACATAGCTGTGCATATATATTAGATATTTTAATTTTTTTGATCCCAAATATACTCCTAATCTCTAAAAGATTTTAGCATGCAGCCTGATTAAATTAGGTGCATAATTGATCATCTAGATATTATTTAGACTAATAGCAAACAGTACATCTCCCAGCACTGTGTTTCAGAGCACAGGAAATACAAATTAGTGGTAACCCTGGTTACCACAGACAGTTAAACAGTCACAGTTCAGTCTGGTGAAACCACATAAGTTAAATCAAGGTAGGAACACATCAGAACTGAACACGTTATGTTGTATTTTCATAGACATTTATGTATTTATCACCTACTTTTGAGGACTTAGTTTGTCTCACAAGTAATCTGGATATTGAACTTGGTCTTTTATTCAAATTGCCTATGAAAACAACATAATTTTAGTGTTATATTCAAATGCTACTTCAGTTTTCAGCCTTGAGCATTTCAGTATGTGTATTGCTCTTAGTTTTAGCTGTCCTTTCTGGTTATGGACTCTTGTTACTCTATCATGCATCAGGTCACCTGCTCCATGCAAGTCTCTTCCCTCCTCTCTCTCTTCATAAGTAGCAGAGCCTGAAGAAGGAGGAGGCTGTGATTCTTTGGTTGAGAGGTTGAACAGACAAGATGCTGCTGGGAGACAACTGGCCAGAGGGGTTACAGGAACTGGCACTCTAACTTCTTTTTAGACTGGACAAACGAACATGGTACTTCTTTGATGACGCTTCTTTGATGACACTCCCATTTTACAAGGGTGTAACAATAATCTCATCCTTGTAACAGCAAGTGCAAGTTTCTCTCCCTGCTGTTTGTCTTAAACACTCTGCTTTGGGCTTAAGGGCAAACCATTTTGTGCACTTACTTCAGCAGCCGGGTGTTTCAGTTCAGTGGACTGAAAAAATAAAGACCGCAAACACAGCACTATATTGTTAGCCCAACCAGCAGATGCTTAGCGTGTCCTTGGTGAGTTCTAAAAGCCTCTAGGGGATCATGAAGGAGGTAGTCCTTGAGTATTCTAGGTGGAGCAGTTTCTACTGGAGACTCAGCTATGATATGAAACCACCTTTATTTTCAGGAAATCACACAGTATGAACTGATACATCCCCATCATTTTGAGGCTGCAAAGATACAGATTGGGGATCTCCACAAGTACACAGGCTTTCTTTCAGAAGGGGTTTAAATGAGGGAGAAATAATCGGATAACAACAATAACAACTCTAAAAGCTGACATTGTTTGGTAGGATAAAAGGATTGGGATTCAGGGGGTGGAATGGGAGAAAGGAATGCCTGTATGAGCTCCTTGTCCCACTGGAAGACTCTCTGAATCTCCTCAGGAATAGGCAGGGTTAGGCCAGGCAGCAACAGGGCATGGAGCGATGTGCTGGCAAGTCCACTGCAGTGGCGGACCACTGCATCTGCGGGCGCAGGCATCTCCCAGTGAACAGGATGAAAAAACAGCAGGCAGTCACCAATTTTCAACAAAAGGATATGTTATCATCTTCCAGAGCAAATTATGCCACTAATTTACTGTTCTGTGAGGACTACCACAATCTGACAGAGCAGTAATCTCAATATTACTTATGACCATCCTTTGACAAGCAGAAAGACAAACACTGCAGCACTTAGTCAAAGCCTTTGTCTGAAGCGATTTTGAATGCTTTCAGGTTTGTTTGGGTTTTTTTCTTACATTTGGTTACCCACATCTGATTTCATCTATTATGGAGCAAAGGCAGTTTCGGTTTCCTTATAATTACAGTTTCAAACTACTTCCTTTTCTATACTAAATATTCACTTTCTTTTTATTTCCATGCAGAGTGTTTCTCCCATCAAAAAATTCCACGATTTATTTCCTGCTAGAGGAAAATTCTTGTCCGTATGAGTGGCAAAATAAATGTAAGCAATTTCAGAAGATTTTGTAATTGAGACTAAAAATCTTTTTAAGTGAGAGTTGCGGTGATTCAATGAATGTTCACTGAACATTAATACAAAAATGGGTCATGGTCTTATTTGAATTGTTTAGTATAATTGTATACACATATTGTCATTAAAATATTTACGGGGTGTATCCAGATTTCTACATTTATGGCTCTGGAGAGGAATTGGTTTATTTACACTGTAAAAACATAATGTCCTTGCATGAAACAGTGATTGATTATTCATCAATGACTGATATCTTAAAGGTATGGCAAATGAAGCTTCAAACCCCTAGTGTTAAAAAATAGATCTTAAATTGCAGTGTTGACAAATGTAATCTAAAGCAAAGTCTGATAACCTCTCAATTCACTTCAAGCCGTCACTGTAATGAGTTTTGAAATATAATCAATAGTATTGACTTTGAGGTGATTTTCATAAGTGTAAGGGCTAGTTAAATAAAAGTTGCAGGAAAAAAACTTTTGTCATTTTCAAGTTTGTTTTATAATGAATCTGTTCATATTTTGAATCTTCCATTTAATAACAAATTTCAAAGACAACATTATTTCTAGTTGGAAATGATATGCCAAAAAAAAAGAAACAGTTAATAATAAATTTTCTACTCCTCCGTAGCATAAAACCTGGTATTAAAAATCCTCTCTGCTTAACGTTTGCCATAAAGGTCTGAATAAGCATTTTTAGTCCTCAAAGAAATATAGGTTGAATCAGGCTCAAGACAAAGAATGAGTAAAAATATAGCTTTGCTTTATTTAAGCCAGGTCTAACTGTTCCGATGCCTGTACTCTATTTTTCACTCAGGCATAGACTGTCACAGCCCTTTTTAATCTTTCCTGTTGGGTATAGCAGCCTTTATACAATCTGAATTGAGAAAATAGACTGCAGGATGGAACTTCACAGATGCAGTGGAAAGTCCACCCTCATGCTCAGGGCTAAAATGCCATCAACTGATCTGCTGCCTCTGGAACATTTTTTCTTATAATTATCCCACCCCTTTCAGATTAAAAAAAATTCCAGGATACAGTGCATAAAACATAAAAAAAAGTGCTGCAATCGTAGCTTTAGGAACAACGTGTCTCATGTCTGAGTTAAAAACCTGGGTAACGGTATGAGCTATTTTCTCAGTTTTGCGTTACCCAACTTAGAGTTGCCTGGCTGGGTATGGAAGAATGATTAAAATGCATCGATGTAGAAGGCAAGAAGGCAGAAATGCAGGTGAACTACATCTGCTTCTTGCACTGGTGCTGGGACAGTGCCACTGTATGCATCTTTTGCAGGGCAAATTATACATTAATAACTCCTTTTTTCCAGTGATCCATTAAATCTATTTGATATTTCCTTCTTTCTCACTCTTTCGCTAAGCAAACATATAGTGGCTGATAAAAGCAAAATTCTGTGCCTTGCTCTCCTTTTTAATCATTTAGGAAGAGATCTCAGACTGACAGAAACAGTTTGCAGATGATTTCTTTTTCTGTGGCTCCGGAAAAATAAACTACGTTTCTAGTCACCCTAAATACGCTTCCTATAAGAAAACCATAAGGGAAATCAGGACACCAAAAGGCTTTGTCTAGAGATGTCCTCCACTGGTAGTGAATGCTTACCTCAGCTGTTGTGACTGTTTACATTTTTTAAAATATTGCTTTGGAAACACAATTGTGAAAACAGTTCTGTTCTCTCTTGGCTTGTCTGGGACTTGTTTTGCTTATAATTCAGTAGATCCTGATTACATATCCCCACCTGTAGTTCTAATCAGTGGTTACAAATATTGCAATTAGCTGCTGTGGAAATTATTGTATTGTCACAAACAGAGGATTAGAATGTCATACAAGGGAAAATCATCAAGAGAAAATGAATGCTTGAGAAAAAAAAGGATCTGGGTCTCATGCTAAGATTCTTAATAACAAAATAGAAAACCAGTAGTAGCAAAGAGGGAAACCAGAAAAGTATTAACGCTTGCTTTAATGCAATTTTCCCCCAAAGGTTATTAAAATCCATTGATTGTGAAATGTCTATTCCATTCTCGGGCAAAGATTTGAACTGATTTAAATGCACAGTGTGTTGGGGATTAAACCTTTATCCCATGACAAAGTTCTTTTCAATGGAAGCATTAATGACTGGATCCTGAAATTCTAAGAAAAGCATTTACTTTGCAAAGAAAAACTATTTAATTTTATCAACACCAATGCAAGACATACAGGGCCAATCCTACTCTGACTTACATCTCTTGAGCAGGAACAATATGAAAGCTATTCTTTCCTGAAATAAAAGTTTTCCACACTTTTCTAGATTCAAAACTTACTTTTATGGGGCTAACAGCCCTATGCATTGGTGTAAACAGCTAAGTCCTGTCACACTCTCAGGTACCAACTATAGCCTATGTCTGATGTTATGACCCTTCAGTATCAGTTCTGAAGAGAATAATTCATTCTCCTGTCAAAACTAAACTTCAATGACTCGTAAAATCTATTCTGATATAACTTAGATATTATTCTGTTCATATGGAATACATTTTCTGAAAGTATTAATCTTCAAGATAATCTGTTCTTTTACTAGGGTCAAAGAAATTTTATTAAAGCATTAGCAGAATTGCAGGAAATTCACTTGTTCTTGTTGTTTAATGCCTGCCATATAGGCAAAGGTGATTGTTGTCTCTTACAAACACTTAACAACAAAATGGCTGGTTCAATAAAGCATTCTGCACACTGAAATATGAAGATGATATTTTGTGAGGTACACCTTGATAATAGTTTTCATTATTTTCTTTACAGTCTCACATGTAACACTAGCTGTGGCACTCAGTGTACACATATTTGTCTCACATCAGACAGCATATTTTTATCTGATCAAAATGGACAATAGGTATTTCTAGTTTCTTGATCTATTAAACTTTTGTCAAATGCTGTACAAAAGAACCCTGTTCGTCAGCAGAGTATGTTCAGATTTTTTTTAGTAGGGGAAATAAATTGCATATTGTCACTTTCATCCAACACTGATCAACTTTAAATTGCAGAGATTACAATACATTTAAACCAAATACAGATATTTTCTTGGAAAGGCCAAAGTCTTCCTATGTATTTGAGCATATTGGCATTTAAAATTTCTTAACAAACAGGAAACAGTTTTGACTATGTTGTATTAGTGTAAACTACTACACATTTTAGAGATATTTTCAACTATATTTTGTTATTACTTTTATTGTGCCTCAGCCCTCATCTAGTAAGTCTTTTGGACTATTTATATTTTTAGTGTTTGTTGCCCCATGCCGTTGAGCTGCTGGGCAGGCAGCATATATATATTTATAACATAAATATATATAAATTATATATATAAATTTATAACATGTTATAAATATATACTGAGTTTTCCTGATGCTGTTCAAATTTTGTGTTCTGATATGTTGTTGACATGTGTACCTAGTTTACACATGCATTTAGAAATATGCACACACAACAAACACTAAGATTTATTGGTTAATTGTACCTGTGCATTTCTCCTGCCAGTCCTGATTGTATGACTATAGCAGCACTTTTTTTACTACCTGCTAATGTTCAGCTTAAAATGGATGAATGCCTCTTTGCAAACTTTTTGTCTTTTACTGAAATATTGCCCTTTCTGTCCATGAAAATCTATCTGACCTCATACCATTAGGTCTTTGGGTATATTGCGCGTTCTCTGCCATTGCTTGGATATACTTTTCATAATAATTTAACACCTCTTCCTACTGTTCCAGATTGCAAAACAGGATTTTCAGCATCAGTTCCATGCTCAAGACTTGTATTTTCTTTTTCTGTTTAAAAAAAATGAAAGGAAAGGTACCTCTTCATCACTCTAATGTTCCTGTAGAATGCAAGAATCTTCAAATATTTCTAGCAGTTTTACAGTCAGTCTATTCTACATGAGTTAAGTGGAAGCTATTAAACACATCAAGAGCTTCAAAGCTAGCTATTGTTAGAAAGAAGACTACCTTCTGAATTTCTGCCTCTTGCTGACATCCATTGCTAGCAAAGGCAGAGTGAAGTGCTGTTTAAAACTCTTCTATTTCCAGGGAGTTTCAACTCTCATGCAGCTTTTAACTGCTCGTTTTTCCGCTGCAGGTACTTTCTTTGTTGCTCCTTTTCCTCTGATAGCATGCAATATCTATTGATCATTCAACGACTCAGTGCTGTTTTGCACCATGGTTGCTTCTTACTGTCTGTGCTTGAAACAGCATGGCAACCCTGGATGATACAGGCAGAGCTTAAGGTGTGACTTCTTCCCACCTGCATGTCAGAACCCAAGAGTCACCTGTGGTCTGACCAGGTCCTTGAAGCCCTCTGTTCATCTGTCAGAGACAAACGGAGGTGCCTGACAAGAGTATAACAATAGTTAGCATACACTTTCCCCTGAAGTATCCCTTTAGCTTCCAAACATTTTCGCAGCTCAAGTAATCCCTGACTCAGACATGGCTTCTATGTATTTAGAAATACCCCAAGGATTTGTTTTCCATGATCTGTACCAGCTTCCTCTGGGATTCATATAAACATAAATTGTAATATCTTCTGACAAGCAGTACCACAACTACACTATGTATTGCAAATTGTTCGGTTCACCGCTATGGTAGCTTCTTTCCTGCAAGGGAAGATGCAGAAAACAACCAGTCCCACTCCCTGCCACACTGAATCTGTTTATACCCATTCCTGTTCCTTTCTTTTCAATCAGAAGAGTCCTTTTTAATTTAGCCATTTTTACATGGAAGTGGGTCTTTGATAATCCTTGTTGCCTTTTCTCAGACTATTTCCTTCTATATATTTTCTGAGATGGAGAGAACTGTGCATTTACTATACATGGCCAGAGGCTGTCCTGGTGGGTTACTCCTCAAAATTTCTGCCATTTCCACTTAACTAAAAACACTCCCAAGTCATCCACTTCAGTCTATCAGAGCCTATCAAAGCAGGTCAGGTCAAATGGGCACAGTCCCAAACACCACAAAAATGTCAGCCCAGTGTTAGGTTTACATTAGCAGCTCAATTCTGCTTCTTAAAGACTGTAAACAAACCTCAGGAGGTAGTAAGCTAATCAAAGCAAAAAGATTTTAAATTTGAGGTGCACTAAGTAGTGGCTTTCACCTTGCAGGTGAAATATTCTTCAGCTTTTTGTGAGCTCGGACATGCAGAATTATATTAAGCAGAGAAGCCTTCAAGCTGTGATAGAAAAAAAAGAGAAGCCCTGAGAAACAGCACTAGCAGCAGAACAGGAGACATCACAATCTTCTTCAGTAATAGGTACCCACTCTGTCTTCAGGTTTGAACTAGACCCCTCATACTGTATTCATTTGTTCATATCATCCAGAAATGCAGTGTCTTTGCAGTGCTAGTGCCAATCTTCTGTTGAATTGCCTTCCTTTCCCTCTGCCTCGATATGTATTTGTGTTCTCACCTATTTTATTCTTACACTTCAGGGTTGTTTTCTTTTTTTGCTTCTTCTTTGAAGAATATTAATGCCTGCAAGACTTAATGGCTTTGGGTTTGTGGGTACCTGCTCCTGGGAAGTGAGAGTGATGGCACTAGAGTCCATGGTGGACTCAATAATCTCTCTACTGTGTTATTTAGAATGATATACATTTGTATGGTATATTAATCTCTTTTTAGAAAGACGTAAAAATGGTTCTTGCATGTTCCTATTAAATAAAACTATAACACTGTCAGCCATTCAAGGATAAATAGTATTTACCGTAATGTGCAGCAGCAGCATCAAACTATAGCTACCACTATTAAATGACATGGGAAGCCATCTGAAGGTATTGTCAATCAGATATTTGGGGAATAGCAAATTACTGTAATTATTGGCCCTTGGTTTTGTAAATATCAATTTCCTTTAGTAAGATGGCGTGATCTCCTTTTATTGCTGGCTACATGGTGTTAAAATGGAGTTAAATTTCTCAATCTTCATTTAGTATTTTCCTAAAAAAAACAACAAAAAAAAACAAAACAAAAAAAAACCAAAAAACAAAAAACAAAAAAACCCACTAAAAAAAGGGGAAACAAAAAAAAGAACAACCCTACCATTTCAATATTTACATATATTTCACAAATAAATCTCATGCTTTTGGAATTATGGGACTCCAAGCACACCAAAGGAAGCTGTGCTTATGTAAACCCAATGCACTTCTTTTAGGCTGCATTGATATATCATCTTCCTCAGCTGCAGCTTTCCCTAGGATTTCCTTTGACGAAGTCTATTAATTGTGATATATCCTTTGAAATTGAATTTGCTTTCTCCCTAAGCTCTTTTCTTCCATGGCCTGACCTTGCATATCTGAAACTGGCCCTAGAAGTGCATTCTATAGCACACTTCACAGAGATTTCAAAATACTTGATAAATATTAAATCATAAGCTCATTCCAAACACTTGAAGAAACTGAAGAGTATTTATGAGCAATCCTTTCTCCCAAACTCTGCTGCATAAATCAGAAAACCAAATATGATGTAGCAGACCACAAGAAAGAGGAGCTTCAAACAGGAACTAAAGCATTTTGCCTCTGAAGATATCTGCAGGGAGAACGTGAATCAATAGTACATTAAAACTAGTGTTTTCCCTGGTGTAGGATCCTTATGAGACCTTCAGTGATTAAGTGTCTTGACTTGGAGCCTTTATTCCAGGAGTCAGTGTTTGTTAGAGATATATGAGGTGACAGGCTCAGCGCTGAACAAAGAAGGTGGTAAGTGCACAGCAGCCAACACGGTCACTAGCAGTGTTTTGGGTTTCCTCGAGTTTGTTAGTCAAGCACTCAACCTGCCTACCAAAGCATGTAAAACCTAGAGAGATCAGAGCACTAGATGGTATTGCTGGAGGCTACAAAGAGAGGGTTTTATTTTTGTCATCTCTTTGAACATTTTCTCAAAATGCTGCTTTGTGATAAATATCTTCCTTCAGTTTGTGGCTACTGAATAAAAAATCTGAAAACAGAGCTGGGACTGCAGCCTTCTATCATCACATTCTTTTTTAATAAAAGCCAGCACACACAGAGATTCAACATCTAGGCCTACTACCATTGCCATTTCTGTATCATTTTGGAAATTCCACATAACTTTGGATTTGAATTTTAGAAGAAAAAAGCATTACATTTAGAAGGCTACTAACAGACCACTGGCAGAGCCAGAAGCAAACATTAAGCAGTTTAGGTCATAGACCCTTTCTAGTACCAGGACTCGTGCAAGATGCTTCTTTTCTACCATTAATGTCATTAATATCTTCCTTCCCTGCTTCAACAGCGGTAGCAGGCTGTGCAACTGAGATGTACTCTCCCCCACCTGACCTTTCCCCTTTTCTTATGGATCTATCACATACTAGAAGCAAAACAAATTGACATATAAAGAGTTTAATGGGTTTCTTGAGGCCAGGGTAAGGAAAGAAAGAACTGCCTTTAGAAAGGGAAAAGGTTCACTGTTCTCATTTGAGACATGCTGCCTTCCAGCTGATCACTGTCCCATGGGAGATGGGAAAACTAAACACCACGTGAAACTGACCTTGTACTTTACTCTTTACTGGGCATTTTCAGACTTCCTCCATAGTATCTTTTGGTCAATTCTTAAAATAATTCCAGAAACACTGTATTGACTTTGATACAAAAACTAGTAGAATACAAAGAGTAAAATTCCCTTCTTCTGTCTAAAACACACTGCTTTTGTACAGTCTTAGTTCATCTGGAAGAAGCAAAGAATGGTTGTCAAAATGGCTGTGTTTTTAAAAGTCAGAATACCCACGGAATAACAGTCTGAGAATATTACGGTACATTAGGACATCGTAAGAAACAAACTCTCATTTACATGCAGATCTTCTTAGACTTCCTACATGTGACTAAGGATAAAGTTTGATACAGTTTGTCTTCTGCCATTCCCTGCTGGAATCATCACAGAGTCACTATAACTGCCTCTTGAGGACAAGGAACAGTTTTCATACGTCATCATAAGTGTGTAAATATTGACAGTATTGCCCAGAAGACTTAAGTTATTTTATGTTCCAACTGGCTGACAAATTTTTACAAAGTAAGGAGCAGTAGTGATGCTTTACCTCAGAGAAGGTGCTCAGTCTGACAGAAATGAGCATTTACTATTTGACAAAATATTAAGAATATTTTAGGAAAGCTTATTAACCACTTGTTAAAAGAGTGAACGATAAATTCATGAGACAGAACATAAACAAAAGAAAAGTTCAGTTGAGGTTATCTGTGTCATACCATACCTGTGCATTGTGGCTTTTAGGGGCTTTTTATTTTTTTATGAAGCAGATGAGGCTTTCCTCTCAATACTTCCATAACTGCATTCACACTTAGATAGATCATACTTCTATAATCGTGGATATTTCATATGTAGGCCACCTGCTCATTTCTCTTCCTCTTGAGACTAATAAGGTGAACAGCAGGAACTATGTTTCTCCAAGTAGGTGCAGAGGGAGGTAGAGTGTTCACTGAATTTTAAATCTCTACTTGCTTCACCAGATTCTTGTATCTCTAGCATTTTGGGATTTCTCAGCTCTACCAGCAATAATTTATAGCAGCTCAGTGTATAATCTTTTTTTTCCTAGATACTGTTTTAAAGTGTCCTTTTGCTTCTTTCTCTCTATTACTCTTGCCTATGGGAGCAACAAAGTATTTGAAGATGATGAAGTGGAATGTTTGAACTTTTTGCAGCGCTTTTGCCTGGATACAGTGCATTACCTTGTGTGTCACTAGATAATACCGATAGGGGGAAAAAAAGACCCTGAAATTATAAATATAATCATATATGAAAGGTTTTCATTTTGTTTCATCACTTCTGAACAGACTCAAACAGCTGCTGACAGCTTGAGAAAACTTTGAAAAATGTTCTCTTTAGAAACTATCATAATAGATCATACTTTCTATATATTTTACCTCTCTTGTTCTTTCTTTATGAGGATATTTGTGTGAGAATGGGATATTTTTGTCCAGTAGTTTGCTGACTTTGGCTGTCAATGCTGTACAGATTTGGGTCAGGCTGTTTAGACAAGACTTCTGATAGAGCTTGTTGCCTTTTCAACACTTGCAGAGCTTCTGAATAGTCAAAGAGGTTGAGGAGGAGGAAGTTTATGTCTCATTCCTGCAAGTCAGTGAAGTGAAGAGCCCACTGCAGTTCCCAAAAGTAGAATTAAACTTATGAACTCGACCTGGCTATCTGGACTCTTCACGGTTTGGTGAAGGCAAGATCCTCCTAAGTACTTGTGAGACTCACTTCTGTAAAGCGCATCCTCTGAGCCCCCAGGCTAATGCAGCAAACCATTTACTTTCCTAGCTAATTTCCAGCATGCCGATTAGCTCTTGTAGATCTGGGCCAAACATACTTCGTCTCATGCAAGACTGAGCACTGACTGTAATAATAAAACAAACTGAACTTCCCACTGTCAAGTGTTGAAATCTCTGATAATTATGGAAAGCTTTACCCTAATTTCTTTTGTTTGTGCCTTTCTATACTTTCTGGTTGATAACCAAAAGGACTGAGAAACCTTAAGAAAGGCTGCTCCCTTGTGGTTTTTCTAGCTAGGCAAGAATGACTTTTTGTAAAATCTAATATTATGTGAGTTTTTAGTTCAAGTGGTTAATCCCAGAAAAATCATTGATGGTATATGAGAATTCAGTAGTACCCATCGTGTTCCCAGGGGCTCAAATAATTTAGCAGTCCTCTCAGGATTAAAAAACTTAGACAAGCTATTAAGTCAATTATCTAAACTGTACAGCATCTGCTGAAGCAAAGTTCAACCTTTGAACCTTCCTGCATTTGTCGTGTCCAGGGATAATCATCACTGTGACTCAGGGGATGATTACTGGAAAACAACTCCCAGGCATGGAATCACAGTCCAGGCCACAGGAAGTACCATATTATTGCTGGCAGACTGCTCTCCTAGGACTCGCCATAGCTTCCAGGCACATGCTGGGAGAGTTGGGCTGGGAAGCACAGCAAAAACGAGGGCAAAAGCCTCCATGGAAATACTTCCAAATGTTCGTAGTTGAAGTACCCACTCTGAATTGAAAGACAACAAAGCCAGGGAGGAACTGAATACTGTCAATTCACCAACATTTTTTGTTAATTTCCTAGGCCCACATAAACTAATTTAGCAAACTATACTTTCCATATGTAATGCCAAATCAGTGGCATTTATCCATTCAGATCTACAAACTAAGTTGTGTAGCCTGTGTGAATGTGTGTGAAAACTAATAAGCATACCTGAATTAAATAAACAGTTGGAAATCGCAGGCTCGGGGACTTTGTAATACCATATGGAGTCTTTCAGATGTAAATTACTAGCTGAAATTTAGCCTGGGTCAGTAGTAACCCAAATTGTTGCATTCTAATAATTGTTCAGTGGACTATATGAAATTAGGTGATTGACATGTCTACAAATTACAAACACAATTGCTCCTAATAGAACCTCTCGGGGAGACTGGAAATTGCATGGGCATGGAGAATGAACTGCCAATTCATCCTGAAGGTGAACTCTTCATGTCAGGAAGGGGCACCTGAGGGAGCTGTGTAGTGCTACTTTTCATGCTCAGGCTGTTCTGATTAATTATTATCATTTATTATTTGCACTGTTCTCTGTTGCAGTATCACCTTTAGGTTGAAATCTTACACCATCCACTTTACCAGGAATGATAAACACACAGTTCCAGCATCAAATTATTTGCACTTAAAAGTCCATCTATGAACTGCTGTGAAAAGCTAGCCAGATCCCTTAGTACAAAGTAAGGTGGGATGACAAGGAGATATGGGAAATGAGTTTAAGGACTGCCTTAATTTTAAAACAAGGTCATATCAAGGAATTAATTTTCTACTGTGGCAGTCTGCTACTTCTCTAGAGCTCTAGTATGCATGTAAGTAAAGTTTAAGATGCTCCGTAACATATCTTCTACCTTTAGAGGTCACTTTCTGGCATTGCAAAGCTATTTTGTAGATGAAAAAACAGATTTTTAGTCCGATGTTAGTCTTGTAAGAAGAAAAACAGAAAAACAGGGAAAAAGGTTTTCAGTGTGTATGATCAAGTCTATGTTTGGAAACCTTGTGGATATTAATGGATAGAATCATAGAATAGTTTGAGTTGGAAGGGACCTTAAAGATCACCCAGTTCCAACCCCCTGCCATGGGCAAGGACATGTTCCACTAAATCAGGCTACCCAAGGCCCCGTCCCACCTGTCCTTGAACAGGATTGATTCAGAAACCTTATGCTTAATTTGGATTGCATCAGGAATTTCATCAACACAGTAAATATTGTTGGGTTTTCAAACATTTAAATAAACTGCATCAATTCTTTTTTTTTTTCTTCAGTTTTCTTCATGTTTAAAACAAGCTTCAGATACTGCTAAGGAATTGCCTTCCTTCCACACTTCTGTTTTACAAATTTGTGGGCGAAAAAGCAAGCATCCCATATTGATATCACTGTTGTGTAATCATATCCCTTACAAATCTGGCAAAATATTCATAAAGATAATTTCATCTAATGAATAATGCAAGGGTAGAAACGGCTATCATGGGACAGTTTTTTAAGAGTGTGCTTAGGGCTTCACTCCATCCCACAGCTCTAGCTCATTTAGCGCTTTTGTCAGATACAACCAACAAATAGTAGCATCACTGGTGTGAAACAAAGCAAGAAAAGACAAAGAGAGATTGGGATTCATTTTATGGTCCTCAGAACTATCACCTTGATGGGATGCTGCTGAAACACAAATTAACATCAATCCTGACAGAACACCGGGCATTTCTGCATAATTATACCTACTGGCATCTTGAAAATACCTTACACATCTGAAAGAGATGGAAACATTTAGATAAGTTGAAGGTAAGTGTCCACACTGGAGCTGGCAGCACATGAAAGCCACTTTCCCCAAGAGCTGCTGGCATTAATAAAAACAGAGTCAGAACTTAAGCTTTGCCTGTCATTGGAAAGGCTTATTGCTTAAGCAATGTGAAATATTGTTGGTCAAAGGAAGTGTGTTGCTTGCTGATGCACTCTTGTCACATTCTGTTTCACATTAAAACATAGAGCCCAAACCAATTCCTCTCTGTCAAGCCCAGGCAGTATTGTTACAAATACCTAAAATCTTGAATTTCCTCCAAATGCATGTGGCTTCTTTATTGAACATTGCCTTATTGAATAATATAGTGATTTGCATCAAATATTCCTTCTTTTTTGTTCATGAATTTTTCTCAACATTCAGCTTTGATTCTTTTATGCAGCTTGGAAAAGAGACTGAGAAACTCTGCAACATGGCTCTGCTGTCCTTTTAGTTTATCATCTCAATTTCTGCTGGTCCCGCTGTCTTTTCTTTTGCGATAAATTGACTAGCCTTCTATGCAGAATTATATAAATTAGAATTTTATTTGTATAGGCCCCCTATGTTATATTTATGTGGAATATAAACACAGTTTAGCTTAAGAAATTAAACAAGCATCCCATAAACTATAAAAAAATGATCCTATCGTTATGACTCTACAATAGAATGGCTAGGCAGAAAATCATAATTAATGACAAAAAATATGTCTCTCTGGAGGTTTGCTAATCATTCCAAATTTCTGCTGAAAGAAGCACAAAACAAAATGTGAAAGTTGCCTCTCACACCACAAAATGTTATTTTGCAGTTGATAAATTCAAAACCAGAAAATATTCAGTACTTTGGCTAAAACACGAGAGATTGGGAAGGGAGAGGCATCAAGGATGGAGCCTTCAGTAGAAGTTAAATGGGTGTCATCCTTACCATTTCTGTATTTAAGGGGAGAGGAAATATTTTCTCCCTTTTAAAAATATTGACAAACAATGCATTCTTCAATAGGTAGAATCTCTCTTATTGTATATTAATGTTCTTCATCATATTATTCCAATAATAATCTGGATGGCAGAGCTCAGGGTTGTAACCAGTGACATAGAGTCTAGCTGGAAGGCTGTAGCTATTAACATTCCCCAGGTGTCAGTACTGGGCCCAGTCTTGTTCATCATATTCATCAATGACATGGATGAGGGCCAGAGTCTACCCTCAGCAAGTCTGGTGATGACAAAACGCTGGGAGGAGTGGCTAATACACAAGAAGGCTGTACTGCTTGCCATTCAGGGAGACTTGGACAGACCAGAATGCTGGGCAGAGAGGAATCTAATGAAATTCAAGAAAGGCAAGTGTAGGGTTCTGCACTTTGGGAGGAATAACTCCATGCACCAGTACAGGTTAGGGTTTGACCTGCTGGAAAGTGACTCTGAAGAGAAGAACCTGAAAGTCATGGTAGTTAATCATGAGCCAGCACTGCACCCTTATAGCTGAGAAGACCAATGGTATCCTAGAGTGCATCAAGAAGAGTCTGGCTGGCAGGTTGAAGTAGGTTACCCTCTCTGTCTACTCTGCCCTAGCGAGGCCCCGTCTGGAGTACTGTGTCCAGCTCTGGACTCTCCAGCTCAGGAAAGACAAGGAACTACTGGAGAGAGTCCAGTGGAGGGTCATAAAGATGATTAGGGTATTAAAGAATCTCTCTTATGAGGAAAGGCTGAGAGATCTGGATCTGTTCAGCCAGAAGAGCACTGGGAGGAGACCTTATCAATGCTTATAAGTGTAGGATGGGGGATGACATGATTGAGAGCAGCCCTGAGGAGAAGGACTTGAGGGTGCTTGTGGATGAGAAGCTCAAAATGAGCCAGCAACCTGCACTTGCAGCCCGGAAGGCCAACTGTATCTTGGGCTGCATCAAAAGCAGGATGGCCGGCAGGGTGAGGGAGGTGATTCTCCCCCTCTATTCTGCTCTCATGAGACCCCATCTGAAGTATTGTGTCCTCAATATGTGTACCTCAACACAATACTGGAATCCTCAACAGAAGAAGGATATGGAACTGTCAGAGTGGGTCCAGATTGTTGGAATGGGCTACGAAAGTAATCAGAAGGCTGGAGCACCTCTGCTGTGAGGACAGGCTGAGGAAGTTGAGGTTGTTCAGCGTGGAGAAGAGAAGGTTCAAGGGAGAATTTATAGCGACCTTCCAGCACCTGAAAGGGGACTTACAAGAAAGCTGGGGAGGGACTTTTTTACAAGGTCATGTAGTGATAGGACTGGGGGGAAAGGTTTAAAGCTGAAAGAAGGGAAATTTAGATTAGACATTAGGAAGAAATTCTTCACAATGAGGGTGGTGAGACACTGGCACAAGTTGCCCAGGGAAGCTGTTGATGCCCCCTCCCTGGAAAGGTTCAAGGCCAGGTTGAATGGGGCCTTGAGCAGCCTGGTCTATCAGGAAACATCCCTGCCCATGTCAGGAAGTGGTGGAATAAAATCATATTTAAGGTCCCTTCCAACCCAAACTAAACTATACTGTTCTAGTTTATTCTAGTCAAGTCTAAGAGGTACATGTCAAGATGATGGGGCCAGACTCTTTTCAATGGCACCCAGAGATAGAACAAGGCACAGTGGATACAAACTGGAAGCTTCCTAAGATCTTCTATGTCAACATAAGGAAAAAATCCTTTATTTTGAAGGTGACAGAGCACTGGACAGGCCACTCAGAAAGGTACGGAATCTCCTTCTCTGGAGATATTCAAAACCCATCTGGATGTGATCCTGTGCAACTTACTCTAAGTGAACCTGCTTTAGCAAGGAGGTTAGACTAGATGATCTTCAGAGGTGCCTTCCAACCCCAACTATTCTGTAATTCTGCAGTTTTGTGTTCTCAGTCTGTATGAGATTTCTCCAGGAAAAAGACTTGCTTTTGTGGCATCACCAAAAGAGTAAAATCTAACTCAGTGCATCCACTTCTTGTTTCTTTAAAGCCTTAAAAAAATTAACAAACACAAGTTTTACAAAAGAGGGCCTGTTAGATTCTCTTTAGATTACCACGCTCAAGCTTCGAATGCACTGAACTGTGCCTTAAGAGGAGCACTTTTATTTAGCTGTACTTAAAAACTTTTTGCTGTCAATAAAATAATGTCAATGATGAAAGTCTTCACAATGGCACTGAAAAAAACCCAAAACTTTAATTTATTTTCCCTTCCATTTACTTTTCTTTTAGATGACTGCTACCGAAGGCAATGCTTATTAGGTTTCCCTCTGACAAGAGAAAAATATAACATAAAATTGGAAATTTCAAGTTTTATTTTATTACACTCTTATGTTTTAGGGCTTCTGTTTTATAAGAAGCTGCAATTTTCTATTTATTTGATAAAATAAATGCATTTGCTGTAAGATGTGTTCTTGTGTTTTACATTTGCTGGCTCATAAGCCCCCTAAAATTCTTGAAGATGAAAACATAAATTAGAGTACTGAACAAGGTCATTCTTCTGTCAGTCTTGCCAAATCCAAATCCTATGTATAAATTATTATACTGAGAAGCAGGAAACATTTTTTTAACAAGGAAATATTTTGCCATTTTTTTAGTAATGTTTCATTTATTTTGTTTTACTGCCATAAGAGAAATACGCAAAATGGCTTTGGAGAGAAAAAAAAGACTTCAGAAAAACTGAGTCTGAAGTTAAGAAAAAAAATCAAAGATTAATGTTTTTCTATTTCAGCCTCTCTTCTTTGCTTTGCTGCTGTTCCATAAAATTACATTTTGAGATGGACCAGGCAAAATGATGTGTGTAGATTTTTTACTGTTCCAACCAACTATTCTGTATCTGTTTGTAAAAATGTTCAGATCAAACACTCTTCTCCATATAAATGCTAACAGACTAGCACTAGTCTGATGTTGGGAAAAATGTGCACGCTTACAGGTGGTTAAGGTATGATACATTTCTAGAGATGCTTTCAGTTGCAGCAGGAACCATTCCAGTCAAATCTGAGAGCTTCAAAAGTATGTAAGCCCTTTCATCTACAGATTTCTCTGCCAAAATATCTTGGAAGAAAGACTTCATTAAGATGATCAGGTGGCAACATCATTAACCTCAGGCATGGGGAGTGGAACCAGTCCCCTGCTTGGCCTATAGGATCATAATCAAATGAGAAAGAGCCTGATCCTCACAGGGTTGTGGGTGCATAACTTCGACTTAAATGATTCAATGGGGGTCAAATGAGCTTCACTGAGGAGATAATTCTTCCTTTTTCACATCTTAAAGCATGTCTACCTCATAGGCTAGAATGAAGACTGCTCCAATTAAATTCAGGAACAAAAGTGGGAAAGAAACATGGATCCTGCCTCCACACCACATAATGAATAACAGAATAAATTTCTGGTTCTGCAACTCAAAGTATCTGGACAGGGACCAATCAAATAGCTCTATGTGACGTTTCTGTGGAGGTACAATGAAATCAGTGCTAACTTAGGAGACTTGCAGCATGGTCCATGTGTATTGTGTGTGTGTGTTTGCTTTTTCCCATCCATAATATAGACCTAGATTATTTGTTTCACAAGGACATTGTGAGAATGAGATATACTGACAAGAGTGAAGGACTAGATGACTATGATTTTAAGACATAATCAGTAATCTTTATCAACTTAAAATTATTATAAAATGAAAGTATTGGACAAACCCTGCAAAAGGAGGCTGTGAAGCTGAACTGGGAGAACATTGATTCAGAAAAAAAGTTCCAGGATAAGCTTACTGAAAGAAAATATTCTTCCAAGAAAATACTGGTAGTCAATAATAATTTTGTTAGATTTCCTTTCTTCACAGACTGTTTTCTATTTTAAAGGTTCAACAAAGAACACTCTTCCGCATGGTAGAATGAAAAAGCCAGTGCAGTAATCAGCCATAAGTCTCCTCAGGGTTTTTTTCTTACATAAAGATCTTTAGTCATAAAATTTGAAAGCTAAAATTTGGTTAGGACTACTTCCAAAAGTATTTGTCACTTCTGTTACTAAGACCTTTTTCATGCCTACTTTTTTTCATGAATGTGCAGAGGCATTGGTTTTAAAGACAGATATTCTAAATTAATTCAGCAGTTTCAGACACTGTACAATTGACAGTGTCCAAGAAAGCATACTGCAGGGCCTAACTCGGGTCTTGACATACTGTGCGGAACAAAGATAATGTAATAACATGCAGAGCCTTTCCTCCGAGGATCACAAAGCATTGATAGAAATGAATAAGTAGGTAATAAGATTTCTGGTTTACAGCAGAGGAAATTATGTCTAGATATTTGAATTTTTATTCACAAGGAGTGTAAGTTTCTTGTAGTATCTGCCAGAGTCACCTACCTCCTAATCCAAAGTAGACCAGAGCATTGCCCGGAGCTAGAAAGTCCATCCTAATTAGAAACAACAGGCTTATGGCTTTGTTTAATAAAGGTACCAGAAAGTCTTTAGCCCCTAAGCCACAGCCAATACAAGGATACCCCAGGTTTAAACGGGGGGTTTATGTCAGCAGTATGGCAAGCAGTTTGGGAGCCACTGAGCATCAAAACTGCCACAAACCACTTCAATCCCTGACACCCTGACCTGACCCCACTGACAGTGTGGGAAGTCCCAGGGTGTCAGCTAAGTCCTACTCCACAGCTGTAGACATGTACTTTGGTGCCTCTGCAGAAGACAACGCATGGTTCCCTAGGAATCCTGCCTCTCATTTCTTGAAAGATCACTGAATCTAAATATCAAAACCATCTTGAGTTCAAGCAATTGATATTGTCAAACAAAATTTTTTTATCCCTGGGTAAATTTCCAAGTAGTTGTGTAGCTTATCTTTGTTCCCCCCTTGGCAAACGTTGAGCAAAATAACTTAACACATACATGCATGTTCCTAAAATCTGTGTAGGAAGGAGAAAGAAAAGTCTCAATAGAAACCTGAAAGACGGGTATAGCAGTTATGTCTGCTGACTTCTCCCAGAAATTTGCTAATCCTTTCAGTCTTCATCAAAGAATTAGCCAAGTGCTTTAAAAAGGGTTTGATTAGCAAGGGTCCTTAGTGTGGAGACAATTAAATACTGCTCTAGCTTTTAAAATAATGAGATTTTGTGAGAAAAGGTGGATTATTCTGCCCCAGCAAAGGGCTATAACAATCACCTTGAGAAAAGGCAAGATTATTTCAGGAAAAGATTGTCTGAAGTTTATGGAAGATACATGAAAGAGAGGTTTATGCAAAAAAATTTTGATCAGCACTAATGACATTTTCCAAGTGGGAAAACAATCATGGAAAGAAACACTTTGGTTTTCCAAGTCCAATTTGTGCCTTGCAAAGTCTGTGAGGCACTTAAACCAAGTTAAGTTTCAAAATTCCTGGGATTGAGCTGAATGTTTTAAAATCCTATTTATAATTATGTAGGACTCCTGACATAACTGTACGCTTGCTATTTCTTGCATGCTGCTGTCATCCCAGACTGGGATTTTCTAGGCAGACAAAAGCATAATGCGCAACATTGTTTTGAAAATCCTAGTATCACGTGACTGTACTAAGATTACCTATTTGTACTAGTGGTAAACAAACAATATCATGAAATACTTCAGATCTGTTGCAATGTGAATAATTTCTGCAGTCTTGTGGCCAACTAAAGAAAACTAGAAAAAAAAACCCAAAGTATTAGCGTCTGTGTAAGGCAATCTGTTTATGAGCCGTAGTCTCACTGTAATGAAGAGAACAGTGCCTAGGGTCTTTGAATGATGAAGCAGGTGTAAGTGACTTGTATTTCCACCTCTGCTATCCAGGATACAAAGAGATATTACGTCCCAGTTGAACCAGATAAGGAAGAAAAATAGAGTCTCTATAGAACCCCTGTGATAAGAGAGAGAAAGAAATGTTGAGGTTTGAATCCTCTTTCACTATTCCTTTATAATATAGGAAATCCTTGCTGATACCGGCATTCAACTTTGTTTTCTGGTTTCATTGCTTAACATATCCAGACAAGGAAATGGCAATTATATTTCTTCCCTGAAGAACTATATCTTAGACTTGATCCTGTCTATCATGACATGGTCTGTACTTGATTAAAAGGAACAAGTAGTGACAGGTCACATCTTCTCCTTTTTAACCAGAGATGTCTTGTCTGCTTTACTTTCCTCACACTTCTGAAAGAGAGGCAAACTAACTCACAATTTAACAATAATAATTTCTTCTGTGAAAGGAAGGTAATGAGTTACAATGTCTAGCTTTGCAGCTCGTGACAATTCAGGGAGATTATCTTGGACTTAATATACACCACAGCACAGACTAAAACTTTTCCATTATAGATATGGAAAGAGGCGGGGACAGAGGATGGGACTTTTTTTGCTCATATAACTTATGCTCAGTCTTCAAGAGTTTATTTAATGTTAAATGTGTGCATGCTGTAGTACAGCAATGTTGTCACAAAACTGATCTGTAAACACACAAGTAGAAGTCTCTTTTGTGGGCATCACCTCAATAACATGCACTCCTTTATTTAACCAGCCTGCAATAACTTATTTTCTCAGACAACTTCATTTCCATACTTTTCACAGAGTTTTGGACCAGTGACCACCTTTCAGTCCCCAAAACTCCCACTATAAGGAGTCTGGTTTCTTGCTGTTCCCTCAACACAGAGTTTCAAAAGACAGACAGAACATCAACAGCTGGCAGCAGTTTCTTGCTTGATCCTGACAGAGTGATGAACAAGGAAATAGATTGTCCGATAAATGAATTATGTACAGCACTAAGTGGTACTTGAAATGATACATTGAATGTATCTGTAATCTTTCTGTAATCTGTATGTCACAGAACTCATCAGTCTGTAAATTACCTTTATTTTGCATGAGAAAACAAACACATTTTAAATATAGAAAACCCTTTGAAGTACACCTTGAGTTGTTATAAATGTGCTTGTTTAGAAAAATAATCCCTTCAGAAAACTATAGCTTCAACCTATCAGAATTTTTTAGTGTGAAATATCTTCATAGTTTCAAAAATAACTACCCAACACATGCTGGTAGCAATCAAATTTCTGTCACACACATGGCCACCCAGACAGCATCTTTCTTATTCATATGCATTATTAATCATATCATCACAATATTTTAAAGAAGCATTTAGATTAGAAACAAGTAATACCACGCCAACAGTCGCTTTTCCTTACAGGAAGCAGCGTTTGGTAAAAAAACCTTTAGCGAATGGAAAAATTCTCTATGACATTTCTCAGAAACCAAAGTGCAGTGCACAGGGTAGCATATACAGGGCATGCAAGGAAGACCAAATGCTTATACAATGGCTACATGACTGATTTGCCAGGTTCTAGTGTTTGTAAAAGATATCTCCTACTCTAATATTTACAGCCTTTTGAAATGTTATAAATCCTACAGATTTAGTTGAAAAATGGTTTCTTGTAATGTAGTGGAGGGTTGCGTGAAGACAGTCCAGCATGCTCATAACCACAACGTGTAATAGAGGATTGATTTGTATGGGCCTCCATAGTCTAGCACAAGCATTAGAATTGCTACAGCCTGGTTTATCTTGATAGTGTAGACTCTTATGAGTCTGAGCAAGCAAAATAACTTTGACTGGAGTCAAAGTTGTCTCAAAAGTACAGTCTTCGTATGGTGGATTCAAGAGAGCTATGTGCAAACAACAGCCAGAAAGTAAATACACTGAGTGTCTCAATATCTCTTTTAGTGGCATAGACATTAAAACGGCTGTCAACAGCTGTAACCTCTCTGTGCATATCTGAGTGACGGCATAAAGCAATAGTGCAACAAACATCTGCATTTGTCTTCAGGAAAGTCCAATCTCACTAATTTTGATGAAGCACTGTTTTTTTCCCTTTCTCTTTGTCCCCTGTTCTCTGAAGATACATCAAGATTTTGATTCTTAAAAAATTATATGGAATTTACATTAAATGTTGATTAGACATCCTTACCTATTCCAAAACTTCTTTAAAGCAGAAAGTTGTGTAGCATTTTCCACTTTTTCCCATTACTTTCCTTGCTCAACTCAGCTTCTGAGTGTTTCACTTTCTAGCTTTACAGGGGCTGCCACAGGTCAGCAAAGAGCACATGCTTAAATTAATCTTGATCATTCTATGAACAACTTGATTCAACTGCTTTGTATGATGGACATAAAATCATGTTGCGTATCATGTAACCTACCTGTCTGTGCAGGAGAAAAAATAAGATTCTTAACAGGTGAACGTAAAATAGAAGCATACATAGACCATTCAGAATTATTTCAATGAAGCAAGCTAACCATGTTTAGCACTGAAATAGTTAATGATTTAAGGAATTGCATTTTACTTCATTTTCACAATTTTTTCTGCTTCCCTGGGAAGTGGTTGCATATATGGACATTATAATGTCTGATGATGATTTACCACTGCTCAAATAAGCTTCAGTTAGTGCACTCAGCTCTGCGGAAACATCAAGGGAAGGAGGTATATCAGAAGACACATCCATTGTGCATTCACCTCTCCTTAAAAAAAGAAGCAAATATAAAATTCAAATATGTAAAGCTCAAAAGTGTATTTCATCTAGTTTTGAAGTACCTTTACAGGTTTTTAGAAGCATTCCTCTGCCTCTGTGCAAAACTCTTCCCTAATTTGTTTTCTGCTTGCTTCTCCTTCATTCAATTCCTGTTGTTCAATCTTCCCTGCTGTCTACCAGTAATCACTAGAGGTTCAGCTTTTGCTAATCTCTTAGTTGTTCAGTCAGGCAGCACTGTTCAGCTTTGTTTCTCTTCAGCATAAGGATGATTTTAGGCCTTCAAATAAAATCTTTCTTACCTTTAAAGTAGCTACCATTTCTGGCACTCACTTTAATGCAGTTATAGCATCAGAGAGATAAAATGTATGGATAATAGTTATCTTCACAGTTTGAAAATAAAGTCATGTAACACGGAATTTGCTATCGATGTGACTTGTGTTGCTTTGTATTACTATTTCATGTTAAGAAAGGTGTTCCTGAATGAAGTAGGCTATAATCATGGGAAATATTGATTTTTATCAACCAGATGCAAAATGCAGAAGATTGCTTTCATGTGCACTACAGGACACCCTAGAACAAAGAACTGATGGCCCAGTTATGTATGCTACTCTCTCAACAGCCCTTTTGAGAAAGGAAGCAAAAAATCTTTGCACAAAACAAGAGAAGCAGAGCATAAACAAACACTGGCTTCTAATTGCTGTTTATTTACCAGCCTCATACAAGAACTGTGAGGGCTGCTGAGTCTTGCTTTCTTATAACCTTTTTTTTTACCATCAGATTCAGTCTGGATGTCTGTTGGGGACTACAAAAAGAAAGTTTAATCCTTTTCTTTCTCTCTTTAAGGAGCTACAGTAGTTACTAATAAAACTGGGAACATAATTTTAGGAAATGACAGAATACTGGAGCAAATGTTCTTCTCATTCAATTCTACCTTTGGAGGGATGTAAGCACTTTGTCTCTTTTTTCTCACTTTCTCATTAACTACAGTTTACCAAATATTTCATGGATATTTGCTGATACTTCTAGATATTGACTGAAGTTCGTTTACAGTACAACTAGTTCAGATAGTAAATTATTAAGGTATGCAGGAGTTTAATTCGATAGATTTTATAACTTTCCTGCAGGTGAGATAGCTGAGAAACAATTAGATATGTAAAACTAGTAATCTTAACAAATACCGAATTGGAGTGAGCAGCCAGTGAATTAGTCTAAATAGTATAATAATGATAACTACACAATCATGTGCTGTTATCAATTTTCAAATACAGACTTTATTGTCCTTGTGCCACAGATTTGTGCACTGTCCAGAGAAACCAGGGTGCATACACGTTGTACTCACCCTCACATTCAAAATCTTGTTCTGGGCAAAAGAGAGACACAACTTATATGCAAAGACAAGAATTCATTCTTAGTCTAACTAAAGTCTGAGCAGCTTAACCAAGCTCAATAAACAGTTATTTTTGCAACTGCAATTAAAATAAAATCATGGTTCATATTACCTAATTTCTGGAAAAATTCCTTAATCTTACTGCTACAGGTAATACACATATACATATCTTTCCTCTGGTGTTTTGTTTACCAGCGCTCTCTTGGCTTCCTTAAGAAGAGTAGGGGAAGGTGGTACAATAATTCCAGAGAACACCAACCTCTGACAGGCAGCAGATTGTGAAAACAATGTTGTAGGTACCTGTCTTATCAATTTTGCATCCACTTGGCATTAATATTTTTACATTATCTGACAGAATGTTCTTTCACTTTATTGCGTGGTTCTGAATTCCAAATTATACTTGGATTTGTGTTCTCCTTGCTAACTATAGAACTGATTTACCTGTCTCTCAGGGTTGCTTCCCTTTAGTAAGAAGAGACTGACCATGAAGATTTATGGTGTTATGCAGTCCGAAGCCTCTGTATCATCCTATGTCTATACTTTCTTACAGTACATTTTTATTTTAGGGTCATAAAGACTTCAGTCTATATAAAATTGCTAAATCTACCAATTAATTAACATTATTCACTATGTAACACTGGAAAAACATAACTAAGGCAAATTTAGGCAGTAGTACCTAAAACAAGCTAAAAATCAGATCGAGTCAAAGCAAGCCCAGACAAGTCCTGAAGTGCTGCACTGTTAGGTGAGTACAAAGCCTGTGTCCTTTTAGAGGTAATGTGAAAATCATAATTGTTTGGCTGCACCACAGAGCTAGCAAAAAGTTGTCTGAGGCTTTCCCTCAGACTCTCAAACCAGAGAATTCAAAAGCCTTCGTGGGGCTGAGAATATGGATGCAGCCTTTTGACTCAAGTCTTTGCAAAACCTGAACCTGTGGCTGGGGGCAAACCTATCAAACTATTCTGTTGGCTCTGGAGAAATTATTGCATTTCAGTCCGTACCTTTACACTGCCCAGCCATGATGTTTTAAACTAATTGCAAATAGGAAACAAACACAACATTTACTATTTCCTATTCTTGCTTTCACTTTAACTACTTAAACGTTGAAGTTAAGAAAGAGCTACATTTCATGCAACAGTAGTATTTGTGGTGAGGTTGGTAGTAACAGTAAATAGCCTGCCAAAGAAATGGCTTAACGACATGGAGCGAGGGGTGGGGTAGGGTGTATTTTCCGTGAACAAGACGTTTCCCAAGGTGAAGAATTTCTATTAAAACTCTGAAAGTTGTGTTTTCAAGACATGACTTTCTTGACTACTTTTGGCCTCTTGACGATGTAACGTTACCCTGGGATTCATTCCTGCCCTAACAGCCTTGGTGGAAATCATTTATCTGTATTCGTTATGTATCCATATGACCTACATTTATCAAGTACATAATTCCAAGAGATCATGCAGACAATCTGAAGGGAGAAAGATTTTTTTAATCTATTAATTTGTAGCTATAGATGAAGAATGAACAAGGTTTTTTTAATAGTCTTGGATCGAAGTTTTTAATCAGTTTCAAAGGCTCAAACACTGCAGGTTGTTTCCTGGGACAAAATTCTGTCTTTCAGGTTTCCCCATACGGAGAAGCCTGCAGGGCTGGTGCCACAAAACAATAATTCCTTTCTTCTATATGGCAAGATGCCCTTGTCTGCAGCCCCTTATTTTATTGTTAAGTGAAGAGTTTAATCAGGCTAGTCCTCTGAAGTTTCTTTGGTGGTGCCCTTGATCCCATTGCCTAGTCACATATTGCTAACAGAGGTCTTATTGTGGCCATCTGACACGCTGGCCTAATCAATAACCAAGATGTGCAAAAAAAGAGTTCTCTGGCGAGACCCTGCAGCCTCCTGTGTGAGGAAACATCTAATTATAACTGACAGTACCCACACTGCCCTCTTCGAAACAGTGGCCTGGGGAACATAAGAAAAAATTTTTCCATTTTCTAGCACAGCTATGTCTCACCTTTATGGGCATACACCAAAGAGGAATAGAAAATAAATAGCACATAATTTTGCATTTTTATAATAAGTTTGAAACTAAACACTAGGAAACCTTGTCAGCTCCTGCTAAGCTGATTCCAATTAAAGCTTCTGGCAGAGTTCCAGCTGTTTTACTACCTCAAATAGCACCGAACATAACAAGGTTTATGAAGCATTCAAAAGTCAAATACCCTATTAACATAAACATGTAGTGAAATCAACTCTTCTACAATTTCCAGCTTTCTTTCTTTCTTTCATTTACGTTGGACTAATCTAAGATGAAGCCTGTTTTCTTTGTTGCATCTCCCTTTTTTTACAGCTTTCTGGAATGCAAAACAAGATTTAGTATCTGAAAAGTGCATGATTTGCCCCGAGAATTTACTCCCTTTGGCAATTTTATTAGAACACTTTCTATCCCACTCTATTTTGATAGCAGCATTCTGGAGGTTCATTTTCTACAATGCTTTTAACTCCAAAACAGCAAGTGGTACATGCTAGCATATATCTGTTCTGGATTGTTTAGGAAGCTCTTTGCAAACCTGGGTACTAATGCCAGCAATTTAAGAAGAATTGTTTTATTCAATCCACTCATAATTAACAGGCAATAAATAAAAATATAAAAATAGTGCAATACGTTTCCTGATACTGTTTTGCATGTTTAATATTAAGTCATTTCTATTTAAACAGAATGAAAATAAAACATATACTTCCTTGCATCTTCGGTAGGTTGAATGTCTGTTATGTTCAAAACATTTAGTGCTTTTTGCCAGAAGGCTGATTAAAGCAGTGGATAGAGAATAACAAATATACTGGAAATGAACCGTGCTAAAATCCTCATAGATACATGTATTCTAAATAATTGCAGGCATCTGAAAATAAAAGCATGCATTAACAACATTGTATGCAACACACCAAGTAAAACAATCTATAATTATATTGGCATTGAAGAACTTTTGAATAAGCAGAAATAGAAATATGCAATTAAAGTAGAATTGTCATAAATCTGTTGTTGGCCACTGTCTTACAGTTTGTGAATATGGTTAGTTAAAATAAAGCTTTATGATGTTATTTATTAGGTTTCACTTTTATATTCATTGTATAGTTCAGCATCTGGTATGTTAGGTTCATATTCTAAAAATATAAATTAACTACTGTCAGTATATCATATTTCTGTTATGCCAGAATTGCAAGATTTCCGGTAACGTTTAATAGGTTTGGTTTTGTTGGGGTCAGAAGCATTTTCTTCCTCCGTACTTTCAAAGACCATGCAAGTTTCCTGAATTATGGTTTCTATAAGCTCTTGAACAGATCCCTAATGGATTGCATGGAAACAATTTTTCTTTGGTTTCATTTGAAATAAGAATTCTTAAACAAGGATGGTCTAAGACAAAACCACTCTAGAATCTGGGGGATTTATGCAGAAAGCAGTTCATTGCTCTGAAGCCAGAAAAAACACGTTCTCTTTTACTTTGCACTTACATATTTTAAGGAGTATGTATTTTAGGAATTTCTGATCCACTAGTCATGTAGTCTTAGTTCATCTTCTACCACAGTCATCAGAACCTGAATTCTAAATTAGTCCTGAAGAATCTCCAAAGATTTCAAATTGCTGTTAGTTTGAAAAGAATATTTCTATGAATTCTGTGTGATCCTTCAATTTTCAAAATAGTATATTTTTTCAGTATTCTTTTTCTACCCTGTTTTTTTTAGGGGCAGTCTGGCTGCAAACAACAACTGCAAAAAAATAAGTTTTTTTAATGGACTTCCTGGCTTCTAAACCAATTCAAAAGCCTGAAGGTAGAGGAAGGAAAGACTCGCAAATACTTAACAAGAATACCTAATGCTCAGTATTTTTTAATATTCTTTAGAACTCTGACACACAAATTAAGTTGTTTCGTACTGCATGACCTTGGAAAAAATAATTAATTAAAATTTTTATTTTTATGGAACAATATAATTCAAGTTTTAGGTTGATAAGACCTTTCCGAGTCTTACCACTCAGAATTCATTATGATCCTATTTGATACAAATAAATGGCTTTTAAAAATCCTAATATTTAAATTTTTCTTTATTTAATATTTTTTAAGGTTTAGTATTACCATAAAATGTGTCAGGGTGAAGCTTTGGCATCATTCTGAGAGAAAATTTGTAATTCAAAGTAAATATTATAGTAGACTATTGCAACATTCAAAAAGATCCTGATTTTTCTCTTATTATTGGAGAAATTTCTAGTGAGATGGTAGTACACTGTGCCAGTTTCCCTGCTGCCTCCTCTTTCCTCCTTTTTTCCTTGACAGCAGTCTTCAAGGTGATTTTTTGTGCTAAGGTGATAGTTAATGCAAAATACTCTATTTAGTTTGCATTCCGAGTCTAAGGAAGAAAAAGTAGTCAAATACTATTGGGAAGCTCTACAGAATAACTCCCATGCCATTCTATATAGGTTACTACAAATCTACCCACCTTCCCTTTTTGAAGTTACCATACAGTGTTTCACACAGAGAACTTAATCACTAAAACATATCTTGTTATTTAAGAGTCTTGGTTATAGAATATATATGTCAGTTAAGAATGGTAACGTTTTAGCTGGAGTACCAAGTAAACACCAAAACAAACCCAAATATATTGTTTAAAACTTGGACTGAAATACCTCTAAACTGTTCCCTAAAAGCTTTTGAAGGATGTATTGATCCTTTCCAAAATACCAAATTACTCTTCAGTTTTCACCCTCATTTTGACCAGATTGCAAATTCTTTCTTAATTGGGTCTAAATTCACTAGTGTACCATTTTAGATCTGTACCATGCCCCTTGCACACTGGATTTATCATGGATTTTTATTCACATCTGCTCAGTTATTCAGCCTACTAACCTAATGCTTGCCACATATCCAGACACCAGGATGGATTTGAGGAAAAAAAAGAAAAAGGAAAGTAAAAAAATTAAGTCACAAAAGAGCAGCAGGATGACTGATAATTTTGAGTTCTGTGTATGAAGGCTGATTAACCATGACTAGCTCCAAGTTAAATGTTTGTTGTTCATAGGGGAACACAGAGAGAACAATAATCTTAACATTTTTTTTTTTTTTTTAATGATCAAGATGCATTATTGTTTGAACACGTACTTTCTTGAAAGGGTCGGGTTTTTATTAGTTTTTCTTGGGGTTATTTTGTCGTGAGACTACTGATAATGTAAGGTGTGTCATTTTAAGATTAATAGACACAGGATGTAAGAGATGCAACTTTCAGAGCATGAAGAATCATTAACTAGCAACAACGTCTGAGGGATGTTCCTGCATTTCAAATGCTTCATTGCTTCATTGAGTAGTGAACACAGCAACTCATTCTAAGGCAGATGTTATGCCCGCACATATTTCAAATGCAAACAATTATCTCCAAAGCCTGCAGTGAAAAATCAGACAAAACATGTAATATCCTTGAAGAAAAAATATAAAAGCTGATTTAGAACTGAAAACTTTATGTCAAAAGTGTTACATGTATAACTGCCTGTAATTGTTATGGTCCATAATAATGTCTATTGTAAACAAGGTATTCAAAGTCAGATTCAGTATGCTGGTCAAGAAAAGGTCTGGTTTGAATGATTTGGGAAGAACAGAAGTTGTTCTGCTGAATCTATAAGTTAATTTTTAAATTACTGTTGATAGTGAGAACATTATTTCACATGACTCTATGGCTCCATAATTATCTTTTGATCACCACTGGAAATATCTTGGATTAGTTGAGACAGGTATAGTCAAATATGGAATACTGGAGTAAATGGATTAGTGATTTTGGCATAGCAGTTGGTAAGCTAGACAGATCACAGTGTTCACTCAAGGAGATCTCAGAACCACAACTTCTTAAATACTTAATGCAATAAATCCTCAAAGCTAATAATGCCATTAGGATAGAGGGGGATAACACAAGGATATTCAGGGTAGTGAAGAGTAGGGTGGGTGGGGATGCAGAAGTGAGGTGTGAATTTTGCTTTTTGCTCTCTGCCGAACACTTAAATCTGCATGGTCCTGTTCTGTTTGACCAGGATGTAAATTGTTGTAGTAATACAAACTCTGTAACTTCCTGTCACTGACAATAAAATAAAGAGATCAGCAGCTAAGTGGAAAGCTAGTATGTTTGCTGCAGTACCTCTTATCTGTATAACACTTTTCATCAAGGATAGCATGCATTTATACTTCAAATATTGTTCTTGTGGTGCTCAAAGACATCTTACACAGACTAAACAGGAAGAAAAAGAATTGGTTCTAATGTTAGTCTGTGCAATCAAGATAAAAGACACAGTGACAAAGCTATAGTAGTTTTAAGTGTAAGGTTTAAATTTCACAGTAATACGACATCTTAACTGTTTGCACCACCTTCAACAATGCATCGAATCTCAAAGGGAGTACACAGAAATCTTTTCAGGTGACATGAAATTGCACTGACTTCAGGGGGTAAGATGGTATCTTTTAATAACTGATATTATACTGAAAATCACTAAAGGAAAGAAATTAAGCAAATGGAAGTGCTCAGGGTCTGAAATTGTGTTAAAATTATTCTCTCATCCTATCCAGGAGAAGGCACGCTGTGTTTCTGAAGCAGACTGAAGTTACGTCAAAGTTTCACGATTCCCTGATCTGCCTCCATAGCCTGTCCCTGGTACCCTACAAAGGCCATCCGCTTTGCTGTTGCTACAGACATGGCGGTTATTTTCTGGGGAAGAAGATTGGAATGGAGAAGAAAAGTACTATCCACGAATTAGAAAAGACAGCTCTGAAAGAACTCAGACAAGCAGAAGCTTTGCTCTGTTATTAAGGGAAAAGCCAACCCTGAAAACAATATTGGGATGAAAAGCAAAGGGGAAGGTGTTCTGACCTCAGAGCTCTGCTTTCCTCTCTGGACAACGGATATGCCTCTAATCATTTTTCTAGTATTGAACATATGTCAGGCATATTAAAGGAAGGAATTTCACCGATTTGTAAAATTTTCAGTGCTGTCAGTGGGTACGATTGAGTAGTAGGTTAGAAATTCGTGCTTTCAGTACCTTCAATCCCATGGGAATATATTGCACCATTTAATGGAAATTCATACTTTGCATCTTTCCTGATTCTGACCATCAAAGACATTTCCTGTAGCAGGTCCAAGCTCTCTGTGAGTATCACTATGACTTGGAAAAAACCTAGGATAAATGAGCCTAACATTTGTTTTAAGCCACATTTCTTTAACTTGGAGAATGGTTGTGAGAGATGAGAAAGTCCTTGGTGATACCTCATGATAAAAACAACCTTCAGACTTACAGCAACTCCACAACTCTGTCACATCATAGATAACCTGTAATGTTAAGTAATTCTGGCGTATACCTCCTTTGTATTTTAGATATGCCTCCAGTACACTCCTTTTCCCAAGTTTACAAAATAGAAACAACCCATGATTACTCAGTCCTGCCCAAACCAGATGCCAAGTATTCACAGAACACACTAAAGTGAAAGGAAATATGCTTATTTAATAATAAAATCCTAGGTGGACAGCACAGTTGGAAAATTCATAAAGACACAAATAACAGAAAAGAAATAAAATTACATTTAATTTGAAATATAACCCTGTCTTCTCCTCGACCAGCTGGCAAGCTATAGATGCTTATCTGAGTCAAATAGTCAAAACCTTTTGAATACTGTATATTGTCAATCTGCCTTCCCTAAAAAAAAAAAAAAAAGGCATAACAGCTTTAATTCTAGATCCCTTCTGGTGATCTCTTAAACACTCTATTGCATTTCCCTCCCCCCATCTTATAAATATTATTTATCCGGACCTTATTAAGAAAGCACTTTTTATTTTCCTCCTCCTAGACCATTCACTGTTCTTTCAATTTAAAAATATTGATGTCCTTTTGGCAGAGGAAATATTACCTTCTGTACTTGACTTGACAAATCGTTGGCCTACTGAGTGACAAAATATCTTTTCAGATATGAGGGGGCAACATGCCAATTTCAGCATGGAATCTTTTGATTAATGTATTGTGTTTTTCACACACATATTGCTGAAATGTAGTTTTATATAGACATTTATAATGAGAATTTCCATTTTTTTCAATAGTATGTGAGTGGGTTTAATTAATTAATAAACAGAGATTCAGAGACTGGCAGTGTGGATCTGAACTGGTAATCCACTATGTGTGGATTACACACTACCTGTGGATTACCAGTTCAGAGAATAGATAAAACTCACAGTGGTCCCTGATCCAAATTCTGTAAGTGTGTGATAACGGTTATTAGTTATTCTTGGTGATCCTACCTGTGCTGTGTCTTTGGGGTTTGGGGTTTTTTCCCCTTGGAAACACTTGAAAAAAAAAACTCAGTCTCATTGCAATATAACAGATGTGCAATCCTCAAAATCTGCAAACACTTCCAACAAAAAAAATTCTGCTGTTTAGCATTAGCTAAATCATGACTACAAGACAGATCATCGAGGTCCTAGAACCTCAGGCTTACATCTATCATGCAGAATCACTCTTCTATGTAGGTTAAAGCATTGTGGTGCTTACTAGTAGGTAACAGTAAAGTTTGACATCTTACTACACGCCTTGAAAACCAAAGCTCAGAAATTTCATTATAGTAGTATCTTCTTGTGGGGTACCACAGCTATCACATGAATGCCTTTGCAGCAGCGGCATTCATACTCTGATAGGCTTAAGTCATGTTTTGCAATGTTTTGATGTCAAAATGACCTCTTGGCCTCAAGGGCATTGTCTCAGTTGTATTTACCTTTAAGAATCATAGAATCACCGGGTTGGAAAGGACCCATTGGATCATCGAGTCCAACCATTCCTAACACCCCCTTAAACCATGTCCCTAAACACTTCATCAACCCATTCCTTAAACACCTCCAGGGAAGGTGACTCGACCACCTCCCTGGGCAGCCTGTTCCAGTGCCCGATGACTCTTTCTGTGAAGAATTCTTTTCTGATATCCAGCCTGAGCCTCCCCTGGCGCAGCTTAAGGCCATTCCCCTTGTCCTGTCCTCAGTCACCTGGGAGAAGAGGCCAGCTCTCTCCTCTCCACAACCTCCTTTCAGGTAGTTGTAGAGAGTAATAAGGTCTCCCCTCAGCCTCCTCTTCTCCAGGCTAAACAACTGCAGCTCTCTCAGCCGCTCTTCGTAAGACTTGTTCTCCAGCCCCCTCACCAGCTTCGTTGCTCTTCTAAATATGTGTTACACAGACATTCCACATCAACCTGGCTGTTTATTCAAATACCTGCTCATGTATAATGAGCATATAATGTAGAATCATAGAATCAGAATCTTTTGCTTAGAAAAGACATTTGAGATCATCAAGTCCAATCATACCTGTCCACTACTAAATCTTACCCCTGAGCCACTCACCGCCATCTTTTAAATACCTTCAGGGATGATGACTCAACCACCTTCCTGGGCAGCCTGTGCCAGTGCTTGATAACTGTTTTGGTGAAGAAATTTTTCCTGATGTCTAATCTGAACCTCCTCTGGCGCAACTTGAGGACAATTCCTCTTGTCCTATCGCCTGTCACTTGGGAGAAGAGACCAACACCCACCTCGCTACAACTTCCTTTCAGGTAGCTGTAGACAGTGATGAAGTCTCCCCCTCAGCCTCCTTTTCTCCAGGTTAAACAACCCCTGGTTCCCTCAGGCGCCACTCATAAGCCTTGTTAAGAAAGTTTTGGCTGACTGCTAAAATCAAAATATGGAAAGCCTAGGTGACTCATAACTGGCTAAAGAGATGTATTTGAACTTCTATCTCGTTGTTTATAGAAGAAGCAGCAGCAGAACTGGGTGATCTTACTGCAGGGAACTCAGAGCAGATCAAAACTCTGATGGCAGCCCCCTTCACATAAAGCATGCATAACATCCTCTCCTCGTCTCTGCACACCTCTGCAGGAACAGCACGTATAGCTTACAAATGACACTTGTGTAAGTAAGTAATCATGAAGCAGAGAGTAACATAGACAGACAGAGGTGATGTTTCAGTCAAATCCACAGGAATAGCAGAACACTTCTGGAGTTCCTCCTCTAATCACCCTAGAGACAAAGCAGTCTGGTGTGAGCTTCTGCATAAGCAAGATATTCAGAAACCATTGCAAGAAAAAATCTCAAACAAACTGTTGGTTTTGATCTCTCCATTCAATTTAAATAGTATAGTAGTTCCATTAGTTCCAGCTTTACTTTGGTAAGAGCAACAGAAAGTCAGGTTACTGAGTTTAATTTGTTCACTTTTTCTCTGGAAAACTGATCTGAAGTGATCCAAAGGAAAAGAAAATGATCCCACAAAATCTGTTAGCTGTAAAAGCAGTTCAATAAGTATCTCATACTGATTTTCAATGTAGGTAATGTATAGCAAATGTTACGAAAACATCCTTGGGTTAGATTATGAATCCATCTGTGATTTTATAATTTGAATATCTTCCTCAGGTAAGTACTCACCTGAATATTTATCTGAATTTCTTTTTTAAAATTAAAACCAATAATAACTATCCCAGGGTGTCTGTAGCTGAGGATAGTATGGTAACAAAACCCTATTCTATTTACATGAATCTTCCAGGTAAGATTTCACAAATTATTTTAGTAGAATAAAAGTCTAATACTTATTGACATTTATTTTCTTTTGAAACTTTTCCTGGAATACTGAGTACATGAAGGACAATAGTCACAAATAAGGTGAAAGAAATGAATCCTTAGAGCTCCTATCACTTCATGAAGATGACAGCAAGTAACAGCCAAAATCTGCAGTGTTGATATACGAGATTGTCTTTGGTTGTCAAAGTTTGTCATGATGTCTAACATCATGGCATGTAGTAATATATCCCTTCTAGTTTATTCTATGTGCACAACAGTAATACCAACTACTCAGCATGTACTAGCAAGCAGGGATGTTGATGTCTCTTGGCATAAAGCAGAGCTTATGTGTCAGCATGGTCACTGCTGTGAATATCAGCTGGACTCACTATGTAGACTGGTATCTTCTGTTTGAGGGGTTCAAGTTTGTCTTCAACACTGGACAAAGAAGAGCTGCAAATGTCTCCCTTTAAGTGACAGCTTTCTTGTGCATTTGAATGGGAATGCTGGAAATATTGACTGAGAAATACTAGAAATCTTCCTGTATTTTGCATATTGTCTGCACTTCAAATACGTACTCCAGTGTTTGTACTAAGTTGTTTGTCTATTGTCTCCCAATCCATACACAAAGGGAAAAAAAATTAAATGCAAGTTGATTAGTAAATCAGAGACAATTGTAGTCTTGCATCTAACATGCGAATGTCAACTCTTCATGCATATTATATTATGAAAATTAATTCCTTGGATTATTTTGTTATGATACAATTTTCCCTGTGCATCAATTTTACCTTAAAACATTAAGAAGTCACTCAAATGCAAGAGAGAACTTTAATGTCTCAGTAGGAATAATTTATTAAAAGTTCATCTTCACAGAATTGTAAGAAGTGCTTTTTCAGACAGCTCTAAACCCGCAACTGTCATGCAAATACATGCTTCAGGAAAATTTGAAGGCCAGTAGTGCTATCAATCGAAGGACTTATAAATCTCAAGTAGCCCATGTAAAGGTCAATTAGTATTGGGAAAAAGATTTAACAAAGGAGATCTGAAGGATAAGAAACTTAGGAACTGGGCTGGGGAAAGGTGTGCTAATTGTGTTGTTCATAGCCCAGTTCAAGTATAACCTTGTTCATAATACAGAACTGGTTGACTGATGCAGGAATACCACCTGAGTAAAACACCTCAACCTTCTGAAAGAGAATGTAATTCTGTTTCCCTGGTGTATTTCTTCATTTATAGGCTGTCAGAATTGAAAAGGCAGATGTTTTATTCTGGGAATTGACTGCAAGGGTGATTGGTTTCAGGTGAAACACTTAATAAATTAAAATTTAGGGAGAAAGATAACCTTATTTAGGGAGAAGAGCTGAAATCAGTAAATGTGAAAAGAAAAAAAGTAAAAGCCTGGTGGTTTGTGTTACATTTCTATGCCTAATTAGATAATTAGAAGGTGGGGGCTAGAGGGTCTAATATTGATTAGTTTTCTGAAGACATCTTCACACAGAATGAGGATACAAATAGGAACTGAAAGTACTTTGGTGTGCAATCTATAATGGTCACCCTTAAGAGCTTAGCAGTTGCTTCAGACAACAAAAGAAAAGGTTGCCTCTGAATTTTCAGTGCTTTTAAGAGATTGGTGCAAATACAGAATTAACATTATTTAGATATCCACACAAACTGAAAAGGTTTTGAGGATGATCCTTGGTGGAACAGCAGTAGTCAGTACGTGTTGTATCTTATTTCGCATAAGCAGTACCTACAATACAGAATATTAAAAATAGACCCTCAGGACACTCATTGAGCTTCAGTTTTATACTGAAGTCAAATAAGAAACAGATAAATCCTTTCACAGTCTTGACTGATCAGACAAGATTTATGTTTGTATTTCTTGCTGTTCGATTGGGTGGGTGCTGTTGGAACAGGGGGGCAGGAGGATTCAGTGCTCAGATGTTTTAGAACATTCATTCACAAGTGTTTCTGTAGATGTTTTACCCTATAAACATTTAAAAGTTAAGTAAATCACCACATCAGAACACTAAATCATCACTTGCCATGATCAAGAACAAACTCACCAGCTGAGGAGAACAGATTCTTCAGTTTGCATAAAGTGGGAATGCTGTGATTCTTCTGAAGTTTCTCTTGAAGAAATTTCAGGACAGATGACCTGTAAATTTGAGCATTTAAAATGCCTGCATACGTTTGTTAGCCTTCAACTGTTATACCATGGTGCAGTCATATAATCTACACTGTGCTTCAAAGATTGGTATGCTGAGTATGATAACAAAGAATGTAACATCCAAGCATTAAGATGCAAGCAGACTGCTATCAACATGTTAACAAATGAAAACAGAGAAAAAAAGACAGTTTTTAGTAAAATCATAAGAACAAAATAAAAGCCTTCTTCATAAAATTTTCTCATTTTCCGTTATCCTGTTTCTCAGAATCACTTCTCTGGATACTATTACTTAATTTTCTGATTTTTTTTCCCCCCTGCACTTTAAAAAGAAGCATAAGCCACATAAAACAGTATTTTTACTGATGTTATGCATATATTTTTTATGTTTATTTAGTAAACTGATTAGTATGCCTAAGCATTCCTGTCGTAGTTAAATTCCATAATAATAGGATTTGTAAATATACACACATAATTGTGTAACTTTCCTTTTTGATGAGCTACCTTGGAACTACCAAATGAGACAAACTGGGAAATAAGATTTGAGTGTAGCAAAAATAAAGGTGACAAAATTACTCATGCTTTCTTTAGTTAGAAACAAGTCTAAGAAAAATGAATATAAGGGAAAAAACCTACTCTAGTACTAAGAAGTGCATTTCCTTTCCTCTTGTTATTCCTCTTGCACATAGTAGTTATTCATACATTTTGTAGTTCCCTGCAACTTGAAAAACAATATTATAGGATTGAAATTGGAATGACTGTCTTCAAGCATTTTTCCATCTTCAGCTCAGCTCCAATAAACCCATAGGGACTTTTTACTTGAAGGACTTTAAAACAAAACTCTCTGCTTCACCTTTCCATTCCATCCCCTCTAGAAAATGCCCTAATATACTGAATAAAAAATAAGGCTTTTAAATGATTGTCAAGAGAAACAATCTGACCAAGAACTCTTCCTCCTTTTGGATTAATCACTAGGATAGTTCCCATTGTTTTAACAGGAAAGCCACTCTAGAAATGAAATAGCCCAATAGCCGGAGGGAAGAATGGAAAAACCCATAGCTTATGTGCCATAGCCCCCATAAACGTAGTTTTATTAAGGTTACAAGAGGCATATGGAGGTTATCTTGTCCAATTCCCCCTCAAAGTAGGCACAAATTTGAAATGAGATATGAATTTTTAAAGTTTGATTGAACTTCAAAGTTATAAGAAAACCACCGCAAAATCAAATGTATTCCATTGTTTTGTCCAGAACTAATACAGCCTTGCTCTACTACCTTTCATGTCTTTCACTGACTACTCCTAGAAGTTTTTTTAATATTGGCTGGTGATAATATGTATTTACCAGTGTTAATACAATGAATTCAAAAAGATGGTTTCTTGAGTATTTTTGCTCCGTGCTTTGTGTTATTTGCCCTCAAAAATATGTCACCTGCTTTGATTTCAACTTCAGTACAGTTTTGATGTTTATCTTAAAAATGATTCAACACCTGTTGCCCATAACCACTCTCCATTAAAAAACCTATATAAAAATTCAATTAAAATGAGGACAATGCTGAAACTATTTCACTGCAGACTTAATCAGGTTTGTGTGTACATGTGAGATCACACAGAATAGCTAATAAAATTTATGACACTTGTACAAGATGTGGATCATGTTCCTTGTGTCAGGTTCAATAAAAAATTACTTAGAACATTTTAAATCTCAGATACAAATACTTTCTGGAAATCGTAGAAACGTAGAATCCCCGAGCTGGAAAAGACCTTTGAGATCACCGGCTCCTACCATACCTGTCCCCTAGTAAATCATATCCCTAAGCACTTCATCTACCCGCCTTTTAAATACTTCCAAGGATGGTGACTCAACCATCCCCTGGGCAGCCTGTGACAGTGCTTGAGAACCCTTTTAGTGAAGCAGTTTTACCAAATACCCAGTCTGAATCTCCCCTGGCGCAGCTTGAGGCCATTCCTTCTCATCCAATCACCTGTCACTTGGGAGAACACTCACCTCTCTATAAGCTCCTTTCAGGTATAGACAGTGATAAGGTCTCCCCTCAGCCTCTTTTTCTCTAGGCTAAACAACCCCAGTCCCCTCAGCTGTTCCTCATAACACTTGTTCTCCAGCCCCTTCACCAGTTTCGTTGCTCTTTTCTGGACACGCTCCAGGACCTCAGTGTCTTTCTTATAGTGAGGGGCCCGAAACTGAACATAGTATTGGAGGTGCAGCCTTACAATTACTTCTAGTTCCTCTTGTTTATTGCCCATGCTGCGTGCATTGGTGGAGATGCACTTCAGCTGGGCTGTTGATCCCACTACACTCCTAAAGGGAACAGTCTCAGTTCCCAATTGACTACTCACTGAATTTTCTAACCCACCAGTAATCTTTACAGTTGTGCTGCCATTTGAAGTGCTGTCCCTCACTTCCTCTGAGGTGGCAGACCAATGGTACTTCCATCACACCATTCCTCAGACATTTAAATGCCATTCCTGGGCTTTTTCCTGTCAAGCTCGGGTTTGTCCTTCTCCTCATTGACATCTATTTTAAAGGGCTAGCAATGTATTGTAGATGACTATACTTGACTACCATTCAAAGACTAACTAACATCTATTCATGAAAATTTTAAAAATATTAAGGAAAAATAAATTAATAAAATAATCATATGTAACATTTCTTTTATCCTCAGAGCAGGTCAAGAAGAACTTCCCATAATTTCAAGTAAATATTAGTCTTGGAATGAATAGCTTTGAGAAAATATATTAATGTTGACTTCCATAATATTATTTAAAAATTTCTAACTTTCTTCCATCTCAGGTCACAATTATGCAAAATTCAAATGCTCAGATGTGATAAATTTAATTAATTCTGAATGGCATAATTAATTTAAATCTAAAATAGATTAAAAAAAAAAGTAAAAGCATAGTTCTAGAACTTGTGAATGACATCAAGCCAGAAGTAGATGTACTTAGGATGACAGACTCAGAATTTGAAACGAGGCTTCATGAACAAAGGAATGCTCTGCTCATGTCCAGTGGAATTTGATGGAATTAGTGACATGTAAACATTATTGACTGAGGGACAGTCAAATCGATGTAAAAAGACAGCAAACCTACAAAACACAAGCACATCGCAAAAGTAAGATGAAGTGTTAATTTCCATGACTGAAAAAATTTCCAACCTTCAGGATAGCTAAGCATTGCAATAGATTACTTAAAGAGGTAAGAGTCTTCTTGCTAAAGATTTAAGAAAAAAAATAGTTAAATCACTGATCAAGTACACTTGCACCTTGATATAGGTAGAGGTGGACTAAATGTCCCCCTCTAATCTTTCAAAAACATAGTTGCAGACACCCTGTCTCATCTCACCCTATACAGTTTTGCAGCTGTCCTGAGGCAGAATCCTGTGATACAATCGGAAAGTAGAGGTCTCTTTATAGACAGCAGTCTTCCCGTATACGTGCTCAGTTTTCTCACTCTTCAATAATCACAGAGTTCTTCAACATGTGAAATCCTCTAGTGCTATCTTTGGTCTGTCAGGAATTTCATCACCTTTCTTGCGTGGTACTGTATGACTGAATTTGGCTTTCGCAATTTCCTAACTAATTTTCAATGGCCATCTTACGCTATCACAATTGATTTCCAGTATATAACTTTGCAAAGTCTCAGTAAAATTATTTGTCATTCTCCCAACTACTTCTTTAAAAGCTGTTTTGTTTAAGGTTCCTTTAGAGGGTGCTAATGCAAGACACTGGGATCATTTTAAGTTCACCGCCTCTCTATGAAGGAGAGTCTCAATTAAATCTGGTTCCCTATACGTTAAATTGGAACATCTTGAATCCCGTAATTAATTATTTAAATTATAACTTTGTAAAGACTGACTTCTTTATTTGTATTTGTTGTGTCTCAGACATTATCTAAGCGCAGGAGTGGGTGCACCTCAGGGGATTTTCTGTGGCTCCTGGTAAGCAATGAGAGGGGGATGCATAGAAGCAGGCACTGCACACACACTCACACCCCACTCCTCACCTGCAGATGGGCTAATTGTCCTGAGGAGGATGCAGGAGGAGGAGATGCGGCAGCAGGACATGCCCCACACCCACCTACATGCCTGTACACGCATGTCCCCGTTCAAGAACTTTCACAGCAAGACCAGCTCTTGCATGCTAATAGGTCATGGGCTTGCCCTATAAATAGTGCCTGCCAAGGGGGCACAGTGCAAGTGCTTATCACCCCACAGAACTGGCCTGAAAAGTGCTGCTGCTCAACTGGCCTGAAGAAGAACTACTGGACCATCTGTTTCAGAAGAATTGCTGCTGGATGGACCACATTTTCCTTAGGAACGACTGTACCCCACTGGAGTGGTGATAATTTTCCTTTTCACCCTACTACTTCTTTCTCTGTCCTTCTCTGACTTACCTTACTGTACCTTCTTTTTTCTTGGCACTATCGTGTATTGGATTGAATCCGAATACTGTTGTAAGTTGTTTAGCGACCTTGGCTGTGTTCAAGGTATCAGACTGTGATCTGAACAGATTGGGATCTGGTTTTGCAACTTTGGGAAGTTGTGACTTGGAGTGCATCCAAGTATCTGTTTTGTGATTTGGCTGTGACTAAAATAAATACTGCATTTGAATTTACCCTGTGAGATTTTTCTTCTCTTCTACTTCTTCTACTTACTTCTATTTAGTTGCTTTCCTTAACCTATTGTTTCATGCTGTTACCAAGTGCTGTGTGACATTTACCTCACATTTGTTCACAAAGTGCTTAAAGTTCATTATTGACTATGCATAATCAGTGCATGCTAATTCTTTTTATGGTTTTGTCATTATTGCATTTTAAATTATATAAACAAGAACTCAACATATACAAGCTAAGACTTTAGGAAAATACATCATCTTGTGAAAAATACCAGGCCTTCTAAATGTATGCTATTTCCTTTAAGAAAGGGAATCAGGCTGGAGCATTTGTTAAAGATAACATTTTTCTTTGAGGTCTACATGGCTGATATTAACTCTATTACCCTGCTCACCTTATGTGCACTGATCTCTGAGCATGAAAGATATACAGAACAGATTATCAAAGGTGAGATCTGTTTGGCAGGATCTGAAAGGAGATTATTGCTTCAAACTAACTGTCCAAAGCTTCAAGATCTGAATGTAAAATAAAGCTCTATTTAAAGTAAGATAGGGAAACATTTCCAATTTATGGCTTAGTAGATCAATCATTGACACATTCTTCAGTCTTCTGAACATGTTGCCAATTCTTTAACATTCCTAAAGGCCATATAGGTCTTTTCCTACACTCAAGTTCTGTCACCCAAAGCTAAATGGACCAGCAGCAAAGTTTTCACTTTCTAGCAGTGCTAATTTTTAATTTAGGCTAACCAAATGAGACAAAGAAAGGCCAATAATAAAAAAGTGCTGTTTCCAGTTATTTCCATGTCTGACCAAACACAAATTGTTGATTCATCACAGAGAATAATCACAGCAACTTGCAAGCTCAAGTGTAAGATTTGAAAGTCTTGTAGCTGCTGTAATACCATTGTTCAACCTTTTCTGAAATTTCAGCATATCTTTATCCCTTTTGCACTCACATGCATAAGAAAAATCTACACCATTCATGGTGCTGTGGCATGCCTCTCCAGAGCTGACTGAGGAGTTGAAGGGTCAGAACACAGCCTGCAAAGTAAAGATCCTCTGTTATTGTAAATTGATGTGTTTTGACTGATGAGATTTAAGTGCAGAAATAACTAGATGATGCATGTGGCACATTACACTTACAGTTATGAATGGAGAAATGCATTTGTTTGCTGAGGAATGGTTTGGGTTTACTTTTACAGTGGAGTAATAAAAATGTTTTACGGCTTGCACAGGATCAATAATATAAAGATCTTGAAAAGAACAGGTTTCTCCAGAAATGCCAGTATCTGTAATTCCTTTTTTTAATGTCTCTTTCTCCTTTTACTAAGAAATTAAATGCAAAAATTTCCAATTTGCATATAAACAGTAAGTTACCTAGAATATAAACATCCTGGTTTTCAAAAGTGCTGAGACCTTGGCAGTTGTCTTCATTAACTTTGATAGACCTTCTGGCTGTTTACTGCCCTAAAAGCAGGCAAAACAACACCAGGTTCTGTATTTAGATTTGTAACCTAGGAACTATTGCTTAAGTACATGATATGAGCTGTGTAGTTGGGTGGAGAAGTAGAGAAATGGGAATTCATAGTACCACCATAATTTCAAGATTCTCAGGCTTTGGTCTGTAAACAATAAGTCCCCTTTTTTCCCCCCCTCTCCTTTACATTACCAGCAGGAAAAAGGAAATGGCATTTGCCAGCACTGAGAGCCCTAAACTATTTGTTTACTTTCCCAGTACTACTTAACAGGTAGCACTGATATGTATTTCCAAACCAGAGTGTGACAGTAAATTGGGACATTGAAGAAGAAATAAGGAGAGTGAACGCTGACTCCAGGAGAAAGCTTAATGCTTTAGAAATATGTATTAGTTACATGGGGGAAAGAAAAGCTTTTTGGTTTTTATTTGGTTTTATAAAATGTTACTGATTAGGCTAATTGTAAAATCTGTCTTTCGGGGAGAGATTTCCACTGAAAAATGAAGATCCATCTTTCCAAGGACTGTAGAGATATCAAGCCTGAATAATTAACCTAATGCTTTCCATAAAAAGTGGAACAAGTGAGAAAGTCTCATCAGATCAGATGTTGTTCCCTTGTGAATCTATAAACATGGGTATGTAAATTGTAAATATAGAACTCAGTGTCACATACATACTGGCCATATTGTTATTGCCATCCCATCCTAGAAGAATGGATGTGGTGCAGGATAAGAAGCCAGAATATATTCCACACAAAATATGTAATGATGATATGCAGATCTCAAAATGAACTGCTTTTCCATGTCAATTTTAATTGTCAAATTCTTCCAACAGTATCTTTCAGACAATTGTTTTAAACCAACATAAAAAGCACAGCTTTATATTCTTAAAAGACTGTGTTAAAACACCTAATCCTGATACTGAAGTTGACTTGCATAAAACATTTCCACTTATACAAAGTGTGAAGTATAAACAAAGTAAATAGACAAAACTACCTTTCTGCTACAAATGGTATTGTGTTTGCGTATAATCCAATCTAGTTCATAAAGTCTTTTTTCATGGAAGCATATCAAGGCACTTTATAGCCTGAAAGGAATTATCAGCTTTCCATTGTCTACCAGTAGTCCTGGCTCACTGGCGAAGTTCCACTTGGCTGGAGGCTGGCTAGATCCAGTCCTGTTAAACATCTTTATCAATGACCTGGATGAGGGGATTGAGTGCACCCTTAGCGAGTTTGCGGATGACACTAAACTCGGAGAAAGTGTCGATCTTCTTGAGGGTAGGGAGTGTCTACAGAGGGATCTGAACAGGCTGGATAGATGTGCTGAAGCCAACGGGATGAGGTTTAACAAGGCCACGCAAAAAGTAATGCAGCACTACAGGGTTGGGGAAGAGTGGCTTGAAAGCTGCCTGGCAGAGAAGGACCTAACGATGTTGATTGGCTGACGACTGAACATGAGCCAGCAGTGTGCCCAGGTGGACAAGAAGGACAATGGCATCTTGGCTTCTATCAGAAACAGCATGACCACCAGGACCAGGGAAGTGATTTTGCCCCTGTACTCTACACTGGTGCAGATGCAACACAAATAGTGTTCAGTTTTGGGCCTCTCACTGTAAGAAAGACATTGAGGTCCTGGAACGTGTCCAGAGAAGAGCAATGAAGCTGTGAAGGGGCTGGAGAACAAGTCTTATGAGGAGTGGCTGAAGGAACTGGAGTTGTTTAGCCTGGAGAAAAAGAGGCTGAGAGGAGACCTTATTACTGTCTACATCTACCTGAAAGGAGTTTATAGAGAGGTGGGTGTTGGTCTCTTCTCCCAAGTGATAGGTGATTGGATGAGAAGGAATGGTCTCAAGCTGCACCAGGGGAAGCTTATATTGGACATTAGGAAAATCTTATTCACAGAAAGGGTTCTCAAGCTCTGTCACAGACTGCCCAGGGAGGTGGTTGAGTCACCATCCCTGGAGGTGTTTAAAAGGCGGATAGATGAAGTGCTTAGGGATATGATTTATTAATGGACAGGTAGAGTAGGAGTTGATGATCTTGCAGGTCTTTTCCTACATAATGATTCTATGATTCCGTAGAAAGCCATCTTAAAAAGAATCTTTAATCTTACTTTATAACATTTAGCAAGGGAATTAAAAAAATAGCTTGCAATACAGGTAGACGCAGAAGCCTTGCATATATTTATCTTTTGATACATAATTCCCAATAAGCTTGAATGCAGCAGGCAACTTCAGTGTCACAGTATTTGTTCAACGCCTCAGCTGAATATCATTAATTAGTCTCTCTTCCCTTTCTGTTGAACTTACATTCATTTCATGCTATCTAAGGTCACAAGACTGACAATCCAGCACAGACTAAAGTCCTTTTAGTTCTTCACAGAGCAAATTTCAAGTCTGTCAGAATCATTCTCTGCATCCTCCAAGCTCCATCAACCTTATTTCACAAGAGACAACCTAATATGCAAAATGGAGTGTGAGTAACCCTGTGTTCAAGATGCATTCAGTTATCAGTCTTTGCTGGGCTACCTAATATTATGCCAGTTGCACCACTAGTTTTTGTTAAGCCTGAACTGAGAATCAAACAGACCACACAGGTGAATTTAACTTGGCTCAAGTGAAATCCACATTTTTCCCCTGAGTGTTCCTGCTACCGTTACACTGAGTGAATCTCATTACTGATATTCTGCATTCTATAACATGTGTTTACTTGGCAGTGCAGCCTAAAAATTCCCAGACCAGTTTGTAGGTAAGCATAGTCCAGCCACAATGCTCCACCTGCATCAGTTCAGTCAACAATGTTCCACCGCACTTCCTTGCAAAGAAATGTAGTTGGCACTGTCCCACATGGCTAAAACCTGAGTGTGTGAATGAGCCCATCTAGGGCTATCTGAAGTAGCACTGCACCATAAAGCAGTCTGACAAATTGATAAGCCCACAGTCTTGACTGCCATCCACCCACATATCTTTCCCTTTCTCCTGTTGAAAAGTAAATAGTAAAATGGGCTGTTGTGAACTGTCCATCAAAATCACTAAAAAAAACTTGGTTCCTTATGTTCTATTCTTTTTTTATGGCTAGCTGAGACATTCTTGCAAAGAACTAAACGAAAGAGTAGTGAAAGAAATTCTATATTAAGACAAAAAGTGAAGTTATGCTAAAAAGGACTGAACTGGTACTTCTGAGAGCCTGAAGCAATTGGGCATTGGACCAGTATCTAGGTACTTGTGCAAGCTCCTGATGCTGTGGGAGGAGATTTATAGCCATTGAGAAGTGTCGGATCACTCATACAGCACAATGCAGCACCAGTTTTTTAACAACAGCTAGAAGAGTAGGGATGTTGCACAGCACATAGAACTGAAAAAGAGATGGTAGCCTGACCCTAGGCATCATCTGTAGAAAAAATATCTAATCAGTGTGGAACTGTACTCAGTTGTTGCATCCTATCACTGAAGCACCTGCACCCTCTGCATGGCATTGATTCATGTGGCTTACACACCGTAAAAAGCTGGTGCAATGCCTATTTCTGTGGCTCTGTGCCATTCTTACGTGTCATCTTTTGGTGGTAAATTTCAGAGGAACAGCAACAATAGCAAGGTCACATTTTGGGAGGGGTAGAAGAGGATGAGTCTCCTGAATCCAGAGGTGATGAATATTTTTCTCCTGTACCCGTACAACCAAAACTTTTATCAGATTGTTTTTTCTCTCTTGTGCAAACCTCATCATTTTAGGATCAAACCATTCTAATATTATAACATGTGAAAACAAGATATGAACTTCTTCCTGACAGCACAGGGAGGAAGAAAGGTAAATATCAGTTACCTGTCTTAGGCACTGTCACCCTTTAGCAGCTCTGTTCCTACTACAACAGAGCTGAGTGAGCCACATTTAAGGATTTCTTTTATTTTAAAATTTATTTCCTGAGTCATTGCCTTACATTTTCCTCCACTTACTTTGCATGTCTCTTTGTTCCTATTTCAATTTTTTAACCTGCCACATCTCTTTTATACTTAACACTTTTTTTCTTGTTTCATCTCGTTCTGCATTTCCTTGCATTTTGTAGGTCTTGTTGTTGTTGTCATTGTTTGTAGAGCTACTGATGCTTAACTTTTCCCTTAATTTGAGATGAACAAAGGAAAACGAATTATGTTCAATGTTGAACATATGCACACAATAAACACACGACTTTTAAAAGGTGTCATAGAAGCATCTGCTATGCTATATTTTTATGACTGGCATAAAACAGAAATAATTGGTATTTACTTCTTATTTTCGTCTTCAGATGTCATTTCTGCCCACCCCCTCCATACCCACTTAAAAATGTAGCACTGCTTTAAAGTTAAATCCACACGCACAGAAAAGTCAACTTAAAAGCATTTTTGAACTTCTGAAATTAAAACATTCCCAGAGTAAAAATAATCTTAACTACTGCAAAGTTTTATGCCCTCTCTTGCACTCTACACTCATTACCAACTACAGCTTACAATATATGCTCATTAAGGCTTTTACTACCTGTTGGTGTGCATGTGAAAGACGTTTGTGTCTGACTACTTAAACTGAACTGACATAGCTAATAAAACAGGCATTGAAAACTCAGTAAAAGGTTTTTTGGCACCCTGGGAAGAGAGTGGGATCATAACATAATTAAAATACATAGAAGACAACTCTGAGTCAGCAAGGCAGCTACAGTACTTGCTAACTGTCACTTGATTACTCTTGAAAGCTGATAAAAATCAGAAATAGTGATTGCCCACCACAGGCATAAGATATCCTTGCTGCTTTAGAAACATAATCACTGTGTTGCAGGAGGTCTAATCAACAGCTCCCTATAATCTCTGTGATAGCTGTAAAAAAGTGTTAATGAAATATTCATGCAGGTAACTGTCATAGGCATTATAACCTACTCTTTTTTTACTAATGAATACTTTATTGGGCCATCCTGTTCCAACTTATTTTCTTCCAAAAGCCATGTAGATTCAGCTGCTTATTCTTCATAGAGACTGTGAGCAACATCTCACTAAAAATGTTAGCCTTGAACTGAATTCCTGAAGAAGCAGGGGTCAGATGTTGGAGCCCATTCCTCAAGAAGATGGCATGACTTAAGAGCCCTGAATGTAATTCCACATTTTAGAAATAATCTTCTTGTTTAAACTATATTGGGAAAGTTTTCATTTGGGAAAGGCAAGAGATTGGATATATATGTAGGTCATTCTTGCTCCTGCTTTCATGGCTCAGGAAGACACCAAAGAGGGAGAATTTTGTTTAGCAAAGGCATTAGGCTGTCATGACAACTACCTCTCAGTTTTGGAAGCTCATTTAATCTCTCTGCACCTCACCTCAGGATAATCAAGGAGACAATACTTCCTTTCTGGTTTGCTTACAGACAGAGTAAACATTAAAATAAACCCTTCAGTATATGAATGCGAAATAACTGGGCAGTGTCACACTAATTATAAATGGTTTAAAAAAAATTGTACAAAAGTGTACAGTTTGGAATGTACATTGCAATATCTGTGAAACGTATGTATAAAATTAACCAACATGGTAGTGCTTAATTATAAGACTTCAGAACACGTGGCATTACAGCAGACAAAAAATATAAGCACATACCAGTATTTTTTAGGAATTGAGAATCCCACCCATCTCGATGCTATGGAAGTTTCCTAAAAGACTGTAAAAAACTGAGAAAACTAGGCATTTATTTGAGAAATACAGGCCATAATAAGTTTAACTAGGATAGAGATCATGTTGTGTAGAAAAATTAAAATTTCTGGTTATATAGCACTGCATACGAACTTTATCCCATTTTCCTGTGATTAGAACACTTAACATTTTATTTTTAAACCCTGAAGTGATCACTTTGTTTGATTGAAAGTTTTTCATTTTCAACTCATTTTGAACATCATTTGCCAGTTCAGTACTATTACAACTTTTGATGTATTAAACGAGGCAATATGGAAAATATTTTTGAAGACAATGAATCTTCTGAGTAAAATGTCCAATGATGATATCAAATATTGTTTCAAATATACCCCTTGACTCACAATTTAACCACCCACAGTTCTACTGTCATTTCAATAGCTTTACCAGAATAATAGTAAGAGATTCATCTGTTACCTGAGAGAAAATCTAAGCTCCCCTCAGAGCATCTTAATATATTAAACACCAAACTTAACTGAGAGGAACTAAAAGACAGATCCAAGAAATGAATTCTGTTGCCTCAGGCAGAATTTGTAACCTTGCTCAAAACCCCTGCTCAGCTACTGCCTGCTCTAGACACACCTATATGTCATAGATACTTACCATTAAAATTTACCAGGATACCTTGAGCTACCTTGAGTTGTGCCCAGGAATGTTTCAAATCACCACAACCATAAACCACAGGCTCCCGGTCCAAGAGGGCACCCACAGCCAGAGTGAGTTAGTTCTCTGCTAGCTACATCAGAGCTGCTACAAATGCACCACAGGAGCTCCAAAGACCCAGGCTGGTTAAACATATGTAGAGAAACTTAAGATGAATCTTATAGCACAATCAAGACCTAACTCTACATAATAGTCACAGTCAGAGCAGACTCATTGCAGCGACGAAATCAAGCTGCTCTAGATATGCACATAGGGTGCGAAGGCACCTCTGACACCCCTTTGACTCTGCCACACTTCAGTAGTTAGCTGTGCTGGGTAACTCAGAACAAGTCTCACACTCCATATTTCAGGATTCACAGATGAAATAGCAATGTACTCCTCTTCTGCTTGCGAATCTGCTTGATGTGATGAGACTGCTCTGAAAATATTTACCACAGTTTATCGGAATGAGCATCACATACAACACAGAAAACAGGCACAGGTGGCACTTCAGCTATTGTCCATAAGCTAGTGTTTAGTTCCATGGTACAGGATAGGTAGGTATAATTTTCCTTTTTTTCAAAACCAGCTGTCTTCCCTCCCTGGTTAATTCCTAAAACTAGTTATACAGAGGTTTATTGATGATGTTACCTCAATTTTTCACCTTTCTCTTCCAGAGGACTCTGAATTACTAGTGTGCCAAAGCATAACTGCACCAGGAGAGTCTGGTTTTACCCAAGTGCATAATAGCTGCCAGAATGGAAGCTGTACCCTTCCAAAGGATTTATGGGTTTGACTGTCCTCTGGCAGAAAGGATAACGAGTCTCAATTTTCTACATCCTGTATGAGTAATGTAAATAATTGGTACATTAGCTAGTAAAAGAGCCTTCACTGTACTAATTATCTCTTAAAAGAAAACTTTGAGTACCTATGTCATCTGATGGAAAAAAATTTACAAAGACATAAAGCGAGTTCCAGACTGTAAATCCCAAGAGGTGTAACTCAGAAGATCCCTGCTGTCCTGTCAACAGTTTTAGCTTCTATTCTGAAGGCCCCTATGAGACATGGATTAACAAGCAAATCTGCAGCATCCAAGCGCACGGAAAACACCAGGATTCTCTGTTGGTGTCATGCACCAAACACAGCTAAATTCAGATGCTTATGCTCTTATCTCCGTTCAAAAGCAGCCATATATCCTGATTTGTATGTATGTTGGGAGCTAGTTTAGGCATATTAAAAAAAGCCCTTCTACAAATTTACTCTTGTTTTATATCCCTGATCTTTGAAAAAAATTAATCTGGAGTCTGATTTCTCAGTGCTTTCCAGACAGAATCTCAATATGATGATATAAATAAAATAATCACCTCATTTATACTTCCAGCAGAGCACTATGCAAACATCAATTATTGTTAGTGAAAAAGTTATCTACAAACCTTTTTTCTAGATGCATAAGAATCAGTCATCTGATGTAAAGGTGAAATTATAAAAATGTTTTCAAATAATAAATGAAGTAACAGGGCATAAAATACTGAAAGAGATGTAAAACAATTAATTATGTTGTACAACATATTACATGATCATAAAGCAGTCAAGACCAAGGGATAACATCAATGGCAATACGGTATTTTATAATTTTCACAATCTTTCTGCTCACACTGCCAGCACAGTACCCTGAAAACACTCAGTTTGTAGAAAGTCAACCTTGTGCCATGATAACCATGGACTATGGAAATAGTCACTGTCCAGAGCACATGAGATGAGGGTGCAGAGCAATGCTGTTTAGGCAGCAAAGGTTTCGGTGCAAGCTCTAAAAAATTATGGTCTTTGTTCTAAAAAAATACATGAGCAATCACCACTTAAAAATTTTCTGGGCAGTCTAGGATCTTAGAACATCTGACATACAGCTCATACGTAACATATACTGTCACAAGTCATAAGATGAATAACACATTTTACGTATTTGCACTCAAGTATGTGGAAATGCTATTTTTTTGTTATGTCTTCTATACAATTAAACTTGCTGCCAGTCAAGTCTCAAATATCTCTTTTTCCTAAATGTGAAATGAAATATTTTAAATAAATATAAACATAAATATTGGAGCAGAAAACAGAAAATAAGGATATTTTGCGTTTGTTTCATCTGTTCTAAAACACATTCTGGATGTTTTCATAAATCACTGTTTTGGAAAAAATAAATAGGCATGCAAGATACATAAATAAATACTGAATTATCTTAGAGCAGTCAGTCCATGAGCTGTAGGTTCTTTGGAGGTATTAAATATTTTGGAGGGGAATCTATAGTACCCTCTGAGCTGTTTATATATCTTTAGAGTCTTTTCATTCAAACTGAAAGGGCCTTGTGAGCATTCATTTACCCTGGAGGTGTTCAAGGCCCAGTTGGATGGAGCCTTGAGCTGCCTGGTGTGGTGGGAGGTGTTCCTGCCCATGGCAGGGGGGTTGGAACTAGATGATCTTTAAGGTCCCTTCTAACCCAAACCATTCTATGATTCTATGATTCTATGATTCTATGATTAGGTAGAAAAGGTTAAATGAAGAGAAAGATCTAGATATATTTAGAGAGCCACAAACTTCTCTTTGATTGACTGCTCAGAAACAAAGCTTATAGTAAGAAAAGAATGAGGAATACCAAAGGAAATGCCAGTACATGTTTGTTTGCTGCCAACATGCTGCATACTCCTTGTGGTTTGTATTTATTTCTTCCTTACAAATAAAAGCAGCCTCTCTCAGTTCAAAATTACCAGGTTTCACTGGAAATCATTGTTGCAATCTCCTTTTCTACTATGTCCCTGGTCAGTAACAAATAAGGTTTTACTTTTTGCAAAAACAATAGTGAAATATGTTTATAATGTATTAATGCTAGAGCAGTATAACAACAAAACCTTGCTACTGTAAACTTCATCCTTTCCTTCCAAGTTAGTTCTAAAATTAGTTTATGCAGTCTTCAAACTTGCATATTTTTTCTGCTTGCTCCACCACAGTTTGCAGCATAACTAAAAATGACACAGTAGGATGCTGCAGCCCCGGTGGAGTCATCACTCTAACTCTTCAGGTGCCAAAAGAAATATGAGACAGCACCAGAATTTACCCTATGTGAACATGCATAATCTTGTGTGTTTGTCTCCCTACTACTTTGGGACACTAATGTCTCAAATTTCTCACTTCCCACTCTTGGCCTGCTGGGCTGGGTTGTATTCTGCAAGTCTAGGTGGTTTAGAGGTAGATTTGGATCTTGCTTTTGAAATAGAGATACTGAAAAATACATACGTGGGAAATATATATGGTAAGATAACCTCTTCTGCTCTTTCTGTCTCTTATACACATATCACCTGCCACTTGGCTAATGTAGATCAATGTGCCTGTGAGTAGGAAAGGAAAAAGTTTCATTGCTCTTAATTCACCTTTTTCTATCTGATTTAGTAGAACAGCTTTAACCTTTTCATGCCCTCAGTCAAAGGGTAAGCACAATAATTATGACCGATCCAACAAGGATACTGGCTGAAAAACATTGATCATTTTATCCTTTGGTTGAGCAGGGGAGCAGTAATCATGCCAGAATTCATTCCCCCAGGATGGTGCCTAAGGCATAGTAAATTGATCATTGATATGCTTACTCAGAGGATATCAGTTTAATGAAAACACTGAGAGTCATTACCCTGTACTCTCTGGTTGTCGAAAGGGCTTCCAAACCACTATTTCCTTCACTTTTTCTCCTCATTGGTAATTACTTGTTGTATTTTCTCTCCTAATGTCCTTGGCAAGTGTAAAGACCCACTTCTTTAGTCATGTTTGTGTCTTAAACATTGTCTGAATGCAGGACTGCCTGTACCGGAAGGGCTTTTCTGTGGCTCCTGGCTCAATGAGAGGGGGAGGTGTAGGGTGTAGAAGCAGGTATGGTGCACGCACACACACACACACACACACACCAGCCACTGACTGCCCTGGAGCCCCCAGCCTCAATTCAAAAACCTTCCTGAAGGAGATTTTGTGAATGCACACCAAAACCACCCCTCACATGCTAATAGGGCATGAGCTTGCCCTGTAACTAGAGCCTGCCTAGAATACAGGGCACATGCACCTACCACCCCAATGGAATTGGCCTGAGGAAAGACTGCCCTGAAGCACTAGCAGGCCACATGTTCCTGAAGCTGCCAGATGGACCATGTTTTCCAGAGGAACCACTATGCCCCACTGGAGTGTTGACTTTTTTTCCTTCTTCCCTGCCTCTTTTTTTCTCTCTTTTTCTTACTTATCTTACTGTACCTTGTTTATTTTTTTGTTTGTTTGTTTTTGGTTTTTTTGCGCTATGGTCTATTGAATCAAATCTGAGCTGTGTTGTAGTTTGTTTAGCAACCTCGGCTGTGTTCAGGGCATCAGACTGTGAACTGAACAGACTGGGATCTGGTTTTGCAACTTTGAGAAGTTGCCTCTCAGACTGCACATGAGTATCTGGTTTGTTATTTTGACTGTCCAAAATAAACACTGCATTTGAACCTACACTGGGAGATTTGTTGGTCTCCAATTTGCCATGCAGATATCAAAAAATCCTCCCTCTTCAACTGTGCAGGTTGCGAGGGACCAAACACTAGTGTTGTTGGGAGCAGGCCCTAACGTCAAGTTAGGTGAAATTAAACCAGAGTGACAGCACGAAAAAAGGCAGAAAGTTAATTGATGCATCCACATAAGAACAAGATCAGGTTTCAACTTATCCTGGGATATCTACTTGTCAAAAAAAAGGCGGGATTTTCCATTGCATCTGCTTGAATCGTCTTTGTTGTATGTTAATGGATGCCCTTCGTTGCTTGTTAATGTACATTCTCTTAACTGAGACAAGGGAAAGGCACATGCTAAAACAGTTTTCCATGCACAGATATTTGTCAGAATTTCTGACATCGCATCAGCTGGTAGTCTGGAGATAGCTGCTGCCAAATAACATATATATAACCCAGATGTCAGATACAGTAAATCTTGTTTCTCTGATTTATTTTCTCAGTCATTTTGATCAGCTCTTGGGTGTTAGCATCCATTGAATTCAGTTGTTAACTTTTCCTCTGTACAGTTTAATGAAGTTTGTTTCCTAAGTCGTACTTCAATTGTCTGCATGTGACACAGCAGTCTGGCATTGGACAAAGTACCTGCCTGCTGGAACCTAATGATTTCAACACTCTGCAACCATGGTTACATCCACTGTGCTTCCCTGAGTTTCACGTAGGTGAGCAACTAGTTTAGCACTGTTGCAGCAAGAAAGGCAATTCATTCAGTTGATCCTTCCACATGCTACTCGTTCTATTCGATGTTTGTTCCAAACAAATCATGAATGTTTCTGTGGCTGTTTTATTTATTTTCTGTAGCGAGTTTTATTTTTTCTTTAACTAATATTAGAGGGAAACAAAAGTCTATTTCTAAGTGTGCATATGTGTTTGGGGCTCATTTAATTTCTGAGATCTTTCTGCATTATATTTGTGATTGATACATTATATTCTTTTTGTTCTGTATTTCCTAGTTCATATAAGAAAAGAATTTACATTTTGGACAGGAAATGTCATAATAATTCAGCAAGGAAAGCAAAAAGAGAAACCAAGGGAATCAGTTAACTCCCAGGCAGAAACAGTGGTTGCAAAACTTCCATTTGTATTTAAGGCTCTTAAAGCAGCCACAGGCCAGAGGGAAAAACAGAAGATTATAGGCACAGATGGTCTTACGCTGGAAGGGGTAAAGGTAACTGAGGAAACTCTCTTAAGAAACTGAAATAAAATCATTTAAGTTTTGGCTTTGTTTGGCTCTGGGCAGTTAAAAGCAGCTGACTCTTAAAACTATGGCTTGTTTTAGAATTGTATGTGTTGAGAGGAGATTAACCTTTACAGTGTATTTCCCTTATTTAGAGCTGACCACGATCTGAGACACTCCCAGAATAAAAGACCTGCAGATTCAGTCTATAATTTTTTAAATGCAACTTATTTTTATTTTTATTTGTATTGACAAAACTGAAGCTCAAGCTTGAAGAGCTGAATTTCTTTTTCAGGCATCTCTACTTTTTATTAACAAAGGATAATTGTACATTGTCATATTAATTCTTGAACAATGTACAGAGAGTTTTCAGAAACTGTGGCACCTAGGTATGAAGTAAAAGAGAGAATGCTAAATGCATAAGCCAGTACATAGTATGTTCAAAAACTGGAAAAGATGTAATTGTTGTTAAATGATTACAGGACCCTTTAAACAACAGTTAGGGTTTTAGAAAAAATTATCTAGCATAGAGTGGTCCATGTAGGAATTTTCATATAAAAAAGAAATCTTTGTGTGTTTATTGAAGCTTCTAACTGGCTTCAATAAGGATTTATCAACTTGTGTGGTTTTGCCCTGCCCACATACATAGGTAGATCTCTCAAATTGCTGGAATTATGACATGCAAGGCAAAAATCAACCCCACTGTTGAAAAGACAAACGTGCACCAACGGTCATGACATGAACGTGCTTGCAACCAAGTCTTTTAGATGAGGAAAATTTTCTTGGATAAAAAGGACATCCTCAAGTACTTCTATACCCAAAATCTTTTTATGGGTAAAGAGGACATAATCCTACTGTATGGAGAAAAGAATTTATTATTACCCTGACTAAAATATGAACAATCTAATCAAGAGGCTATAAACAATTATTAGTCCAGTTACGATGTATATAATAGTCATAGTCCGAATTAATAAAAAAAAAACCTCATTAGTAATACAGTTAAAATTACTATTAAAAAACATTCACTATTCTCTCTTTCTCTTCTCTTCTGCCTGGCTCCTCCTTCCAAGGTTTGTCTGGATCACAAGGCTGTTGGTTTCAGTCTTTCCTTAAAAGAACTGAAAGAGGAATTTACTGCAAGCTGTCAGCACTCTAGAATTTCTACTGGGAGATGTACAATGCCTGTGGTGGGGTGTTCTTCCTCTCCAGTCTTGAGATCCTCTTGGGTTTGTTTTCAAACTTTTTTTTGCTTGTAGCCCTAGCCCCAGCTCAGGGGCTCCCAGCTAAAGCCAGGGAGTGGCAAAGTCATCTCCCCCAGCCTCAGCACCCCCAAGGGCTGCTGATTGTCACATGCTTGACTCCCTGTGTCAATCAGGACAGCACCGTATCAGACATCACAGAGTAAATCTAAAACAGGAGACTTTACAGTCACTGCCCCTCTCGGCAGCTGCTAAACCAGGCTGAACACAGCTGCGGACACAAGCCTGGATAAGCCCCGAGATCTTGAACTGTTGTAGCAGTACAAAGCCTGGGACCTGTTACAACTCACAACAAAATCACATTCCCTGGGCTGCAACGACAACGATGATGTGATTAGAAGCAGCTGCTGCTGGGGAACATGCTATTAGATACCACCACTTCTCTAAGATGCCAGACCAGTCGTAAATGCTTTGCCCATGCACTCAGCAGGTACAGCAGCAACAGGGGCTGAACCAAGCCATTTCCTATGAAATCAACAAGTCTTCACCTGCACGAGATGGTATCCCAGCAAGGAGGAGGCAACGGGAACCAAATAGGACATTGCTGATGTCTACTGGGGAGAAAGGTTCTAATAAAAGCAATCTTAAATGGGAGGTGCAGTTTTATATTTGGGAGACGGGGACAAGGTGTTAATGGGGCCATAGACCTTTCATTAAATACTTTAATGTTGATGCTTACCTCTCAGCATTGCACTTACGTTCATCACAGGTTAATACCACATAGCTGTTCCAAGTATTGACTGCCTAAACCCATGTAGCCCTGGTGAACGTGTAATGTGTACTGCAGTTCAAATAATAAATTATCACCGTGATGATGAATTCAGACTGCCTCTATGACCTTGTTAAAAAGGAAAATATGAAGAAAGAAATGGTCAGTGTTTATTAGAATGTAAAACATGAAATGATACAAGGAAACTCTAGTCTTGGAATGTCACGTAGAAGTGGAAACACTTTCTACTACCATTTGTCATGTGACTTTATTAAAAAAAAAAAAAGAGAGAAATGACACATCCATTTACTATACCAAAATTTTATAAAACTGTTCCTGCTAATAAGATTTTGAGTGTTGATGCTTTCAGATGCTTTGTCTGTCACAGAAAGAGAGATGTAATACTTAGTCATGTAAAACAACCTGGGGACCAACCAGAAATGTAGTCACTAAACTAATGAGAACATCTGTTCAACATCTGTTTAACTTCATTTACTAGACCTGAGTATAAGAAAAAACAGTGTTCTTGTTACTGGTCCATTGACAAATACAGTAATGAGAAATTGATAAGAACTATTAACAGCTGTATTTCAGCTTAATGTGCATAAGGTGTCATTTAAGCCTGACATGATTTTTTAATTTCAGAAATTGATTATACAAATGATTACTTTTCAGTTACTTCTGCTAGCACCATTTTGAACATAAGAAGCAAGCAAGAAAATGTTCAACCTGTTTGAAGTGAACAATATATAACAAAACTCTTGTTTAACTTTCTTATTACTGTAGCTGCTTGAGTTCAGGGTGGAATATTCTCTTCTTTTTCCTTACACTGTTCTGCAGAAATGAATGCAACATCACGTAAGCCAGATGCCATTTCATCTTACAGTTCTAAGGACATTTCTAAAAATCTTAAATAGTATTATTTTTTAATCCATTTAATCCACCTTAATTTGAACTTCTTGAAGTATGCAAGCACCGCATTATTTCTGTTAACTTATTAAAAGTAGACTGTATAGAATATGAGATTAAATTATTTTTGTGCTTCACTAGTATAAATATTTATAAGCTTTACATGAAACATAGTCAGCATTTATTGCTGATGTAGCTATTGATTAGTAAAATCTAGAGTGAAAAAGGTTACATTTATCTTGCATTAAAACACTCTGAAATGGACCTTGTATCACATTTAATCACCTTATTTTTTCTCTAATGGAAGTGTTTTGCAAGTCATTTAAATTCACAAGCTATCCCTTGAAGTTTTTTAATCACTTTCTTTTCTGTGATGGAAATAATTCATAACTGCATCATATTTAATGGAATAGAATCTACTTCTCCTACCAGAAAAATGCAGTTTTAACTTGAGGCCTTCTTTAGAGTCCACATCCAAGGAAACCTCTCACTCTGCTGAGATTTTTGTTCACTTAAGTTTAAGCTTCATTCACTGGAGGGAAGAGGAAGAGGTAGAGATTTAAACATCAAGAATACACTCAGTGAGTAATCCTGTAAATCCATGCCTCCCTTTCCCTAACAATTCCCACAGACTTACTTGAGAAAGAGTGCAAATATCTGAGGACAAATTAGACCTCACATAAACTATGGGAATGATTGATTTTACTTAAGCATGTGGTTTAAGGAGCCTGATGAAAAGTTCTAGAAATCAAACAGGTGTCAGCTCAAGAATGTATGGGAAAAGCAAGTAACTTTCAAACATCTCATCCATCTAAAGGGAAGAATTCACTGGGTCCAGGTTCAGTATACAACAGAGTACAAGATCAGTACAAAACACAGTTTAGCGTTGCATTTTATTGTACTGATGAACCCAAATGCATAATCATGTTATCATATGACAGCAGTTTTTCAGCTATTTTTGATGCACATGATATTTACCCTATTTCATCAAAAACTAATGTAAATCAAATTACCAGGAATTGACGTGCCAATGGATTGAGTGTATCCAAACCGATAAGTGCTGCAGCTCAGCTGATAAACTAGTAGTGCTGTGGTAATTTTTTTGTATTCCCATTGCTTCACATGTCAGTGTTCTTAACATATCAACACACAAAATAAGCCAGATTAGTTTAGACAGATATTTTGTAGGCACACAAAGCATTATCTCCCATCGGACTCCCTTTCACAGTCTTATTCCTCTCTGGCAACCTGACCTTACACACTGGGCTCAGAGGAGCAGGAGGAACTGCAGTTCCACACTAGGCATGCCAGTGGTGTCAGCACTAGGACATCAAGGAAGTCAAGAGGAGCCCCAGATTTTCTCCGTAGTTTGTGCCTGCCCTAAGGAGACATGTTATAATTTATGGGGGGGCACACACACCTCGGCTATAAAACCTGACAGAGTATGTAGAGAGGCATCAGGGCTTTCATTCACCCCAGGGCTACACGTGTCTTTGGATTTCCTCTGTAACTCGGAGACAAAAATTTCCTGAATTAATTTTTGAACAGAGAGAAGAGAGGAAACTAGCCTTCCAGTTTTGGAAGCTGTGGCAAAAGTGTTGATTGATTTGCCTGTAATTGAGGTGCCATCTAATAACAGAAACAAGATTGTGCAGTACGTGTTGCGTGTTATATCTGGCTCCAGGTTGTGCTATAACCCATGCATTTCATTGAAAACTTTTGAAAAATAGGAGACAAAGTGATGTAAGACAGAGGAAAATTTTCGGGCCATCATCTACAAAAGAGAAGCCTGATCTTCTTTTACAAAAGCATTAAGAGTCTCCTTTTGTCTAAGTCTCCTTTTAATACTAATTCTTGTCATGACCATGTTGAATTTCTACATTTTAGACTATTTTTGGTTTCTCTGAAGCAGATGGAGTTTTCTTTTCACATGATGTCCTGAGGGTGAAGGTTCAGTAAGGATGAACTATGCAATCTGCTTCACTATAACACAGGACACACTGTTGATCAAAGAAGAACGTGTTAGGGACCAGATGTTGCAAGTAGTGATAACGTGTCCTAAGCCTTACTGTCACCTAATGCATGACATAGTGGAGCTAAAAGTACTTGTAAGATGTGATCAATAGGGAAAACATAAGTGAATACCACAGAAGAAATATCTCAGTTAATTTTTTCCTCATTATTAATTCTCCCCTTTCCTATTTTAATATTCTACTATAATTTCCCTCTTGAGTTTAATTTTCTTTATCACATTTTTACCCCATTGGGATATTTCACTTAAAATTGGATTGATAGATGCCTTTAATTTATTCTTTTCACTTAAAATGTGGGGGTCCACTTTTTCCCCAAAACGTGCAACACCACTGAGGATTATTTCAAACCCTGAAGGAAAGAAGCATGTTCCAATTAGGTAAACTGTCTCCCTTTGTCTCAGTATGGTTATTTAATGCTATTTATTCTTTAGACTTTTAATGTAGAATAGCCATTTAAAGAGAAGTGCTACTACATTTTGAATCTGTTGGGGGAATCTTGGGTTTAAAAGATGGATCAAGAAAACTGATCATTTTTTCATGTCAAGCGACATGAGTTTCTTATGTAATGTGATATCATTTCCTCTTTGTGTCACACTTTCATATCTACCAAATGAGTTAGTATAGAAGATCAGCAGAACATGATTCAACAATGTCATGCTTTTTCCAAAAAAAACCCACAAACAAACCAAAAAAACACACCATAAGAGAAGGGCATTATGTTAGCAGGTTGTCTAAAATGATCCTTAAACTTCCTTTTGTTTCCTTGTGCCCTCAGTTGAAATGGAGTCCAGAAGATTAGAAGAAGCTTAAGAAAAAAATTAAAAAATCACAAGCTGTGAGGAAAGCTACTAGGATTGCTTAGACCAAAGTAGAAAAGGTTGATGGGAGAGTATGTTAATGGTTTGCAGACGCAACTGTTTGAGATGAGGTCACATTAATCCTTTCTCTATGTCAACGCTGAATAAAATAAGAGGTAATGGATTTAAATTGCAGCAACAAAGATGGTCCTTGGTCATTAGGAAAAAAAATCTCTAATAAAAAGGACAGTGGCACCTGTACTATTATGGATTTTTAAGTTCAGTTTAGACAAACACCTATCACGGACATTAACACTTTGAGGGATAAGTTTACCAAAAATCTCTTCAGTTCTCTGTTTGCCAAGAGCATTTTCTAAAACTCCATTTCTTTTCCTGAATTTTTTTCTCTCCTGTCTTACCTATAAGAGGAAAAAGTTACTATTTTCTGAGTGGGTGTTGTGCCTGCCAGAACAGCACAGGTGTATATCACTGTATAAGTCACTGAAATGCAACTAATGTATGCATTATTTCTTTTTATAGATAGTTTATTGCCATTTACTATTTCTAATACTGTTAACATTAAAAAAAATAAATAAAATGGTAATCTCTTAACAACTCTGTTCATCAAATCATTGTGGTTTTGTGGAATTTAATGTCGGATTTCTCTATTTTCTAATTAAAAACATAACGTCAACTAGAATTTTATGGCCATAGTCTTACAACACATTCTTCTAACTATCTCATTATGGACTCAGGATGGTTGAGAGTGCTTTTCTTTCATTCTTTCTGTGATTTTTGTTTCTTGTCTAAAACAGAAGGGCATCTTGGCTCCTAAGATAGAGTCTAGTTTGACTTTTCACACAGTCTGTTTGCAAACTTTACTTGCAAATAAGACAGTACCTACAGTCTCTCCCTCTAACATCAGACTGCAGCTATTTTCATAACTACTGTCGTATCTGACATCTAGGCTGCAGAATAGGCTTGTCCCTAGGCTGTAACATGTTGCTATTTTGAAATCATTTGAGTTCTTGAAACGATAGTTTTAAATGCTGTAGTAAGAGAACTTTCCACTTTTTCACTGAGAGATTTTAAGGACATATATAGATTCAGAGCTAAAGTTGGATTCTCTGCCACTTCCTTGCACGCGTTCTGGAAACTGGAATAAAGGAGAAACCCTAACAGGCAACAAATACACCATGCAAAGCATCTGAAATATTTCCTTTGCGCTAAGACTGACAACAGGAAAGAGAAAGGAATTCTCAGTGCAACAGGGTCTTCCACCCGTGTAGCTGTGGGGACTACTGGCTTTTCAGAGGGGAGTCATTTGTTACACGTGAGAGTGAGTCACTGAACTCACTCTCAGTAGAGGCCACTGCTTGCAAACTGCTTCGGGGAATCTAAGGAAATAAGATAACATGTTAATAAGTGTGGTATAAGTAGATTAATAGGTTGGTCCGCTGAACATCTTTGCAATTTGTGGAAACTAATGATGTTCTAAAGCACTCTCAGCTAATGAAAATAAATACTGTGTGCTTAACATATCATTAAAGAAGGTAGTTCATGTTAGTATCAACTTCTACTCAAAAACATATTTATCTAGGAAAAATATGAAAGATATACTAGAGGGACATTTTCTGAACCAGGTGGGGGAAGGCATTTCTGAAGTTTAACTCCTTTATCTTGACAAATTTATATAAGGCTAACTTGAACTTCCCAGTAGAGCTTTGATGAAAGTAGAACATCTATATCCCAGAGAAATAATACTGTAATCCACCATCTACTTGTTCCTCTTAATTCAGGTAGGCAGCTGTTTCTTCTTTCGTTTAGAGACACGGTAATATTGTATCTATTATTCTTACTTAACTGGTCTGAGTAATGGTATTTACTATTTGATTTTATTTTCCTTTCCAATGCCTCTGTTGTTGTCTGTAATAGTGTGTCCTTTGCCTTTGCACAGCCGATTCCCCTTAGTTTGGACATCTCAAACAGAAGCATGAAAAGGATTCTTCTTCATCTGTGAGTTACACAGTTTAAGGTCACTATTTTTAAGAGTTTAATAACACTAATCTACCTCCTTAATGATGTAAGGACAATCACTATGATCCACATTGCATAAAAAATTAGTCAGAAATAGTAAGATGGTAACTTGTTCCATGACTGCACAAATCAACTACATTTAGCAGTTTAGACCTCAGTATCTTGTTGTCCCACTGTTCCTTAGGCAGCTATTACAAATAGATGGTACAAAGAGCTTTTTTTGCTGTGCAGTTCCCACTACAGTCTATGCCACTTTGGCACCTCATTCCACTCGGGGCCAGAAAGATTTTCATTGTTCTCAACATGGAACTTCTCTGCAAGTTAAACTTGTTACTTGCTAACCTATTCATTAGGTTCTGTTCCAGTTCAGCATCACTGCAGACTAGAAAATTTCCATTAAAACCCAATTTTGCCCACAAGATGAGAAAAATTTATCATCAATATTTTTAAAATAAATTTTAGCTTTCAGCTCACTCTGAGACCATTTTCCCAAGTCTGTGAAAATGTTTAATAACTAACTGACATTAAACAGTATGCAAAAATATCTTAATAATTTAGCATTGCATTTAACTGAAGATTTTAATAAAAACTTAATTAAGATTCTCATTTTTGTACTTGGGGGCTATCTTGAACTCAATAGCATTCAAATCCCATTAGTGCTAATGGCCTAATGCCAGATGTTGAGAATGTAAAACACATAAAATTTACTTTTAATAAGTTATTCATCCTACCATAAATATATAACTATTATTAAAAACACATTCAAGAGGATTAACCACTATTATTACAATGAATGCTTTTAATAATCAATTGATATTTATTTAGTTTACACTACTGTCTAATTATTACACAATTATGGTTTTATAATACCCCTGTAAATCTTCAGCAAATGAAATGTTTATTAGGAGACACTAATTTAAGAAGTTAACAAAATACATATTTTAATGTCATTTGCTCAACTTTTTTCTTTTTTCTAAGAAAAAAGAGGAGGGAAGTTTTATTGAATGAAAACCTAGGAAGAAGAACTTTAATTTAAAGAAGCAAGACAGCAAGTACACGCAGAAGAAGGTTGTATCTCAAAGTAGGGTTAAAAATATTAAAAGCCCATCTTCCTCACACAACATTTTAACAAAGAAAAATATTCAATAAGGAATTACTAGGCCAAAGGGAAAGGAGATGGTAAATTGGGCAGAATGTAGGCAGGGAATACGTCAGGTAGGTAAGTTTTGAACTAGGAAAACCTTTAAAGTCTTTAAAAATAGAATTCAGATCTTGGATTTGGAATGTTTTGTTTATTTAAGGTGTTTAAAAGGATGGGAGATATAGTCAAGACAGAAGAAGAGAATTGTTGGAGGAGAGCGACTTACCATGGACCAACTGTAGACCATTTCTTCTTCGTCTGTCACTCTTCTGCTCTAAAATCCCTTTGAGATATCTCCTACTTGCCCCTTTTCCTTAATCTCCCCACATTGTGGCATACAAAACCACATATTGTCACATTTTTGCCCTTGATAGACGGGATTGAACATAATTCTTGGAAATTAAAAGGGCTTCTCCAGTGGAGGCCAAGAATATTCCTTAAGACAATAATTACTTCCTGAAGAAAAAAAAAAACATTATTTAAAATACCATAAATCATTGCCTCCTTAATTTATCCTTAACAGTGTTTTGATAAGTGCTTCATGAGCTAATACACACAGGGAACCTGTAGTAGATACAGCCCCAAACTAAATGTGGAAGGCTACACACTCCATTACGTGTTGTGCAAGTGCACACAGAACTAGCCAGAGCCAATGGAAATGTGTATATATATACCTTTATAATTATCCTTGTAAATCCACTTCCACTAAATGACAGAAGTCTCTGAGAATAGGCTTACTGTGTACAAGGAGCTATGTCTTCAAAAAGTTTATATGATATACCTACTCTGACCATAATTCTACGGGAGCTAGTGTGCATCTCTTCTTTGACACGAGAAGGCTATGAGTCACAAATAATGCCATGTGCCTGGTTTGTATTAATCACTTTAATGAGCTAAGGTCGTATTCAAAAGACAAAAGAAAAAAATTAAAAATGAAAGAAATGGTCTGCTTTGACTTTGAAATCCTTTGATTTCACTGGTTTCTGTCCTAACATTAAGGTTATTTAAACATGTTTTAATTGCTTACGTTAAAAACACACAAGGCTTTGAAATACAGAATGTTAATGAGAGTTTTTACTCTTTGGTAGCAGTGTCTTATGAGATATGCTTGATTTAGCTGTATTTGGTGAAAAATAATCTTTAAAGCTTTAAGATAATTGAAAATTGTTCTTTTTACTTATTTTACTTATGTGACATTCTAGGCAGTCTCCTCAAGGAGTTAAATAAACTCATTTACAATCCAAGGATTAAACTTGAATCTCAAATCATTGAAAGATATCTCAATTTCACTTTGAAATTTGGTTATTATTTCAACTACGTAGTACTAGTAGTAGCAGTAGTAGTAATATAATAATAATAATAATACTTAATAATGATCAGAAACTGTTGTATTATTTTCTTAGGTAATCCATATCATTAATTTCAGTAATGCTGCTTGTTTTCGTGATACCATCTTCCTCTCTCTGGTGGTGAGACCCTCATGAAGCTCTTCGTACAATTAACCATAAAAAAGTCAATTTTCATCAAACTTTATCTTGATTTCAGATTCTTGTTCTGCCAAAGTATTCAACACAGGTGAGTGCTAAATCAATTCATAGAACTTTATGTGTATTATGTGTTGTTATTGGTATTTTATGAGTGAATCAACATATTCTGAGCAATTTAAAAAGAATTCAAAAGTAAAAACTAAGCTTTGGTATCTCTCATTTTCAAGGGGTAGACAAAGGAAAAGCAACCAATCTCAGGGAACACAGCAGAAGTCATAATTTATAACCTTTTATGAAAAAGCAATTCAGATGCATCCCCTCACTCTGTAATGGCTGACAATGAGATCCTCTATTTGGTTTTGGAATACTTTTGTCCTTTTCTCCCCGGCTGGTGTTGATCCACTATGACTCAGAAGAGATGGAATTCTTTTGACAGACAATACAGGGATCAAGAAAGATGACAGAGACTGAAAACTTTATTGTCTTTTACTGAGAGTCTTCATTAAAAATTTTCAACTTGAAGATTGTTAACTACTGACAAAGGATAAAATATGAGACATGGACCTGTAGGTGGGCCTGACTCATCAGAGCCCATGGGTGGATAGCGCAGGGCTGGGCGGACCTAGAGATCAGCCCTGAGGCAGGAGCTGGAATCCGCAGGAGGCTGATATGGTGTCCTGGGCCACAGGCAGGGTGGGGGAAGCCCCAGGGTTAGACAAGGACAGGCAGAATTAGAAGAACCTCAGGAACACCACGCATTGTATAACATACGCTTATCTTCAAGTGGACTCTAAACATTATTTTGAAAGCCACTGTCTTAAGAGAGCCAGGCAAAATCAGCCAAGACTGAACTAGTGGAACATGTATGCCAAAATAGTTGGATAAAAATATTAAGGATGCAACTGACAATAGATCAGGGGTTGTTTCATAAGGATAGGTTGATTGTTTTCATAACAAATGTCTCCATAACACAGCAAACATACCTCCCTTGGACAAGGGAGACCCCACCAATATGCTAGAAGAATGGATTCAAATGTAACATAAATGATCATCATAAACAGATGAAACTGTCTGGAAGATACAAGTCATATCGAAAAAGGGTGACTGTAGCGTACAACACTGAAATAACAATGTGTTCATTCTTGCAAACATAGATATACATGATTATAGGTTTTATAAATAAAATTTTAGTCCAAGAGAAACCTGAAATGTTTATGCTGTATTCAGAATTCATAGTATGTCTGCTGGAGTTATATATCTAGTTTGGGTAGAGTCTTCAGGACCAGCCAAAGAAAGTCGAGAGTAGAGCAACAGGAATAATCAGACATTAATAAAAAAAAATGACTTATCAGAAAAAAGTGCAAGAATTTTTCTAACTTAGCCTAAACGACTAAAGCAAGAAGATGTTAAGCCTTCAAATGTATAAATGACCTTTGGAAAAGGAAGACAATAATATATTTTCCAGCATTAAATGAATAAAAAAAATGCAGTTAATACAGAAAAAAAATAATTTAAGTACTAGTGAAAAAAAATAAATCTAACAACAAATCTCATGAAGATCAGAAAAATATTTTCTGCAGTTCCATCATCTGAATTTTTCAAGAACATTTCAAGACAGACTTTTACTAGAGAAAATGAAAATATATTGGTCCAGCCTTGGGGCTGGGATAAATTGTGGAGCACTGTGATTATTTGCTATGTCAGAAAGACCTTGAAAATGCAATGAGGAAGTCAATAAAAGCATTCCAGTGTTGTCATGCAGTTTTGCCAGTTAGACACAACCTGTAAAATGAGAATGAATCACCATATGTACAATGGAACTTGGTGGCACAGGCAACTTCTCACACCTTTCCCACAGAGTTCCTTTCTGTGAGTAAAACCTTAGGCATCTATGTTGTGAAGTTTTGGGACCATATTTTGGTCACTGCTGGAATTCATGGGTCACTTTTTCTTTTTTTTATAAGCTTTTAGCTGACTTTGAAAAAGAACTGGCTGCAATCCTATTAAATCTGACAGAATCACAAGACTACTTATGTTGGAAGACATCTTTTCATCCTCTGGCTTTTGTACTAAGGAACGTAGTAAGGGGCACATCCTGTCAAGTTTTAAATATCTTCACAGATGGGGACACTACTACCTCTCTGGGAAACCAGTATTTGAACACTCATACAGCCAAGAAGGTTTTTTATTGCTCTGATTGAATTTCCTGGTGTTTAATTTGTGCCCACGGCCTCTTGGGCACAATCAATTTGCACTGCTGAGAAAACTCTGACACCTTCTTCTTCATCGCCTCCCATCAGATATTTGTACTTAGTGGTAAGGTCTCCTCGTATCTTGTGCAGACTGAACAGTCAGATGTCTCAACCTCTCCTTATAGGAAAAATGTGCCAGTCCCTTAATTATCTTTGTGGCCCTACGTTGGACTTGTTCCAGTAAGTCCATGTCTTGTACCAGGGAGTCCAGATCTGGACACAGTAGTCCAGATGTAGCCTCATAAGTGCTGAATAGGGAGTACTGACCCACTGGCAATGCTCTCCCTAATGCAGCTCAGGATATCATAGGCCTTCTTTGTTGCAAGGATGCATTGTTCGTGTTCAACTTGGTGACCACCAGGATCCCAAGATCCTTTTCTGAACAGCTAATTTCCATTTGGTTGGCCCCCCACGATGAGAAGTTGTTTCAGATTGTTCGTTTCTTGTTGAACTTCACGCAATTCCTGTGACCCCAATTCTCTAGCCTGGCCAGGTCCCTCTGGATGACAGCACAACCCTCTGGTGTATCAGCCACTCCTCCATTTTGTATCAGCACATGTGCTGAGAGTGCACATCGCCCATGTCATTAAGACAGTTGTTAAAAACAGTTGCTTTCAGAATTGACTCCTGTGGTACACCACAAGCAAATTGCACACCAATGGACTTTGTGCCACTAAACACAACATTCTGGGCCCTAGTTGTTCAGCCAGCTTTCAATCCACCCTATTGTCCACTTATCTAAGCCACGCTTTGTCAATTTGTCTATGATGATATTACGTGAGACACTGTCAAAACCTTAGTAAATTCAAGATAAACCACACATAAACCTTGTCTACCAACCCAGTCACCTCATTGTAGAAAGCTGTCAGATTGGTATCTCTTGTGTGAATCCATCCTGACCCTTCCTAAACACCCTCCTGTTCTTCATATGTTTGGAAATTATTTCTAAGGGTATCTCCATCACTTTTCCAGAGACTGCTGTGGGGCTGACTGGCCTGTAATTTGGCCTCTTAATACCAGTCAGCTCTCTCAGCTCTCATGCACGCAACTTTGAATTCATGTACATGCAGTTTGACTAGTTTGTTTAAACGTTACCTAACGTGGTCCACCTCCACTAAGGCAAGGTCTTCTTTGTCCAGACTTCCTCTCTGGTCTCAGGGGCCTGGGATTTGCCAAAGAAGCCCTGATTTTTACCCCCACTAACAGTTCTGCATTCTAGTCCTTTGTTGTCCTGCAGCAAATATACATGATTTCCTAGAGGATATATACATGTTTTCCTAGCAGGCATGAGTTTTGTAGGAGCATTTGAGCAACTGTTTGCAGAAGTTCTGGAAAAGTCTAATTAATACTAGGCATGGAGGGGAGAACGAAGGTGGAAAATAGTATTGTAAATATATTGTAAACCCATTAAGTTATCAGAAAAGGCAAATAAAATGAGTTTTCTCATGAATCCTGGCCTCTCTGATCTCCTTGAGACTGAAAGTCTGACATTCCAAGTAATGGAAACTTAGGTACACTTATGTACTCTGATCCATGAAAAACTGAAGAGGGAGAACACAATAAACACAAGATTAGGAGTTCCTTTGTTGCACGCATCACATCACTTTACCACTGTATTTGGGATTTTTTTTCTGGTAAAAGATAACTAGTCCCCTTTACTTAGACAATCTCATTCTTCCATGAATTGTTATGGGAGAAAGAGTGAGAAAAAAAGTAATGAAAATTGGGAGACAGAAGATAGTAAATATTTGCTTGTTGCAGACACACAAAGATGTCAAAAAGGATAGTTTGTGAATACAAGTATTTTGTTGGGTTTTGGCACAAGTTTTGACTGCTGACTATTGGAAGATAGTGTTCTGCTGCCACTCAGACAGGTCTGCCAACACTAAGGGCCACGCTAGTGAGCTGGAACGAGGCTATAGTGGTTTGTCTGCCACATGCTGGCTTCTTCTCTTCATGACTTTTTAAAAATTCTTTCTTATATTTGGCCCTGTTATTATATGTAAGTCTAATGAACTCCCCTCTCCATCTCCACAAAATGTGAGTTGGTCTGGCAGCTTCATACTGCCTATGCGGATAAAAAAAGAACAAAACATGAAGACAAATTGAAATAGTATGAGCATAAACACAGGTTTTGCCAGCTACTAAGTAAAAGAACTAGTCATTTTTGAGAGTTATAATTTAAAACCAAGCACAGGAAAAAAAATATTTCTGGAGAAAGTGTGCAGAAAAATGCTGCATAAAATTAAGGAAGTTTTACCTTCATACATGCCAAGAAACTAATTAAAAAAGAAATTGCAGGCCAACAGTGGTATCTCTAAGGAACAAAAATTAATATGGGAAAAAAAGAGCACTGTTGAATATTCTACGTGAGAGACCAAGACCTGGATCGAATATTGGTTCCCACTTCATAACACTGTTACTGGTGTTTAATAAAACTCCCATATAGAATGCAATTTATTGAAACCAGTAGATGTTTATAATTAATAAATTAGATCCTATGTCATTTCATGTTTTTTAACAAATTCATAAGCAAATATTAATTAGCACCTGTAGACAGATAAAAGATGTATTTATTTCTAATTTCTTGGTAATTTTTGTAGTACATTCCATATGCTTGTAGGAAATGGCAGAATTTTTCTGAACTGCTCAGAAAAAAAAATTATAGTTGTATGGATAGTATCTCCAGTGTAAAGTTAACTCATGAATTCCAACTTTACAGAAGTAGAAATGTTCTGGGCTCTGAGATACAGGTTTCCAGCATGGTATCATCTGATAGCAATGCATTTTGAAGTTTGTATTTGTGGTGATATCCACCTCGCTAGGAAAGACATTTTTGAGATATGAAATTTCAAGGTTTTTATTAAGCACCGAGGATAATTCCTACCTAGAACACTGTGTGAATATCAGCAGCCAAAGTGAATTTTTCCAGAGCTGTACCAGCGATGACCAACACAGATTTAATGAGAATATTCTCTTGAATCAACATATTTTTTGAGGTTCCTGGTGTTTTCTTAATATATCCATTTATCTACTCCTTGCAAAATGAGAAATGAGAAAATGTTATGGAAAAGACTGGAAAAGACTCAAAAGTTTTCAGTTTCTAGTCTCAAGAACTGAGTAAGTAACAATTGACCTTTTCTACTATCTGTATCTAATGAAATTTCCATATCTTGTTATACCAAAATTTCTTGTCACATAAAACCCACACTTTCTTTTAATAAGACAGCTTTTATATGAGTGAAATTTCATCTTCTCACAGTATGTCTCCCACGTGAATTATTGTGGGTGTACTACAGGGATACATTCCATAACAGGATCAGTAAATATAAAACAGCTGAAATTTCGAAAACAAGCTTCACACTATAGCAGAGGTGGGAGAGTCTGACCCTCGAACCCCTGGGAAAAGACACACTGCTGAGGTGTGAAAGACAGATTTCAAGTTCCTGCTCTGCCTGCTTCCAGAGAGAAGCTAGAGCCTGTGTTTCCCACACCCCATAGAAATAGCTGATCCACTAGACTTTTAGCTGCTCTGGATGGAATTTGCTCTCAAAATGCCATTAGGTGATACCTTTATAATGTGACCTTTTTCTAGTGAAAGACAAGTGTTACAGAAATGCTTTATATAGAGAACTTCATGTGAAGAAGGCTTGTCCCTCGCTCAGCTGCTGTCTTTCTGACTGCATTAACATTATGATTCTGCTGTGTAGAGGGTAGAATATTTTGTCTGATTGTCAGGAAGCATAAACCATCCTCCTTCCTTCTTTATTACTGATTATGTGGGGCAAGAGGGGCAGGACATCATCCCTTTAAACAGCAGATACTTAAACTGCAAGAAATCTGGACAACTGATCATCATTCGTCTCCCTACTGAACCTTTACCTTCCTTCACGCTGAACAACTGGAAATCCCAATTTCTAGTCTCCATGCAGCCCTTCGGAGTGCTGTGCAGAGACAAATGTTGTCCACTTGTTGGTTCTACATGTACATTGTCAGAGAATCTAAAAAGTGAACTACCTTCTCTGTCATCTGATACCATGGCAACCACTCCTCTGGTTTATACGACCAAGCATCTGTTAGTGTTTTCATTGTAAACCCATGTTTTCAAGAATTTATGGCTTGGCATAAGCCGTTGTTTCTCCTTCAATTTCTTGCAATGGATTGTATTAGAAAAATAAAAGATCTGGATCTTTCTCTCTTCTGCTTCTTAAAAAAAATAGCAAAGTTCTCCAAAGTCCAATGCAAAACAAAGTAAAACCAATTAAAATTATTAAGGTAATTGTCATGGAATTCTGTTTGACACTTCAGCTGATGTTCCTAATCTTCTGATATCTCAAGAAAGGAAAATTAAGTACACGGGTAATTTAGTGAAGATACACAGCAACTCAGCTGCTTCCTCTTTCCTGCTTTTAACTGATGATACAGTAGAAGATAAAAATTGCAGTTCTGAAATGTAGAAAGCTGTGCGTGGAGGTGAGAAAGAGAGGTAATCAAAGTAACAGACGATGGACTAAGAGGGAAATGGGAAATGAACGAATGAGAAGAAGATATCACTTGTTGGGTACAAAGGTAACAAGGTGGAGAGCTGAACTAGAAGGAGGAGTTGGAAGAAAGGATGTTGTCTGCAGTGACAGTTAATCGTGCTAAAAGAGGATCATAGAATATGTTACCAGGATTTCATTTCTGACAGTGACAGTCTGAAATTTTCTGTAGGAACACAAGCTAGAGGCAAAGAATGACATTCTGGATTCAGTGAAACTAAGTGGGATTATTAAAGTAGTTTTTGCTATCACTGAAATGAAGTTATTTCTTTCTTAAAAGAAAGAAATGTCTAGAAAGAAGGTGAGTTTGAGAATAATAAATTTTAGAAAGATCATCATGAAGGCTGAACTATGCTCCTAGGTAAATCAAAGAGATTTTCACTGTTGACTTGAACAGAATAGGAAAGAGTAGAAAAAAGATAAGCACCTTTGAAATCAGATTAATCTAATGAGTTCACGGATTTTATGCCTCAGATTAAGTGAAATGACTTCTCCTGTAGCTTCTAGCCACCAATATGTTTCCTCATTCCTATCACATGGAACAAATGAAGTCCAATGTTACTTATTTGTCTATTAATAAATTCTTGGTTCAGAAAATACAGCACATCCAACCAAACTGAGGTAATCTTTCTCTCTCTTTATTATACTTCTAGAACTTGGCCCATGAGCATACCTGTATAGATCTAACACTTATTAAGGATCAAGGTTTCCCATCTTCCAGGGACACCTGACGTCTTTAGTCATATACTATCTCAGTTCCAGCGCTGGCAGTTAGGATACTTCAGTTGCAGGATAGTAAGTACTAAAAGAACAGCCTATACTCATGATAAAACAGCTTTGTGGTGAAAAGGGCAAGGCTGTGAGAAATCTGTCACCATATCTTAGGGGCACACCAAGACAAAAACAGCAGAGGTGGTCACAGGGTTCAGCTTTAACTATGCACCAAAGATGGTTCAGCAAGACAAATACTTGACAAGATTGTTCAGTAAGACAAATAAAGATATAAAAATACCTGGCGAGAGATACAGAGAAGGCAGAGCCTGGGTCTTTTCAGTGGTGCCTTTTGAGAGGAAAGACACAATGCGCACAACCTGGAACACAGAAGGTTACCTCTGAACATTAGGAAACACTTCTTCACTTTGGGGGTGACGAAGCACAGGCACAGCTTTCGCAGAGAGGTTGTGGAGTCTCCCACATAGAAGATATTCGAAAGCCATCTGGACATAGTCCTGGGCAACCAGCTCTGAGTGGCCCTGCTTGAGCAGAGGTTTGAATGAGATGACCTCCAGAAGTCCCTCCCAGCCTGAAGTGTTCTATGATCCTGTGACAAAATAATGAGTTATTTTGGGCTACTTTTGAACAGTAGCCTAAATTTCTTATGACAAGATGCTCTCTAGTGCTAAACAGAAAAAAACTGGCAAAATCCCTAGTTTCACAATAAGTCTAAAGTAGCAGAAGCCAGCCTACACTGGCTGGTCAACAAAGGAAGCATCTCCATCTTCAGGAACTTGTTCCAGTCTCTGCACCTTCCTGCCCTTGGGTCACCACAAAGCATTGATGCAGCTGTGCAGTCAGGAACAATTAGAAATACTTTAAGAAAAATTAGAATTTTGGCAGCAGCAGTTTCCAACCCAAAATAGGGTTCTGAGAAAGTTTAGGACAAAATTATGAGTAGAAAAATGTCCTTCTACTTGCAGTGTGAAGTCATTTCTAAGTCACTCCTCAGCTACCTTCAAGAGTTCAGATAAGCTTACAAATCAGTACCTGCCGGCAGCTCTCCATTGTAGCTGTTAATTCATGCTTCCGCATCTGTTACATTAGCATGCCAAAAGAACTTACAGCCTCCTTGAAATTTCCTTCAGCATAGTTTGAGCATAATTGAATATTAAGAGATCAAAATTTAATTTTTTTATTTTCTTAACCAAATCTATTCAAATATGCCCTATGCAATAGCTCCCTCAGAGTATTAGATGCAGAACAAGGTCAGGACTTTTACAACGAACCATTTCTGAGTGACATATAAACAAAGAAAGGTTGGAACCTTTTCTTTCTTTTAAAACGTGAAAAGCCCCAAATGTTTCTAAGCAATTTAACATCCACTGGGCCATGCTGCCACCTGTCAGTCTGGTAACACCTTCTTAGATTTATAAGGACAGCTGAAGAATAGTTTAGTTGAAAATATCCTTCATCTACCTATTTTTCATTCTAATTATAAACAAGTAGTCTAAACTTTATCAAGGAGTGAAAAAGAAAGCCTTAAAATGAGTCCCTAAATAGGCAGTAAGGCTGCTTGTGTTATCTAGGTGCACATTTATAAAAGCCTTCATTATAAGGGGATCAAATCATTTCATTAAATATTCTCATTTAAAACCAATTTGCATAAATAAGGGCTCATTTCTCAAAGAGTACACTCATTCAAAGAAAATTAGATTTCACTTGGAAATGCACACAACTACAAATTTCTCATCATGTTCTTAGGCTATGTAAAACAGAATCATTTCCAAATCCTTCTCAACCATTTTTTCCCAGTCTTAGCAGAGCCAACAAAATTGCTACCCAACAGAGTCTCTGACCATGCCAGAGATAGGTGCATCCACATCCTGTATCAAAGCAAGACCTTGGCAGGCACCTACTACTGCCTTACTTTTGTTCCAAAGGAAGGATGCACATGTGCTGTATTGAGGGAAGCTATGAAGTGCTCCAGTCAGGTCCCTCATGATGAAGCAATTTGGTTTTCCAGTCACTCTGAAACACATGCCTCATTCTCGGTCTGTACGTAGTCAGAGTCAAGTAAAGCCCAAACTTGTGTGTGTGGGAAAGCTGTTCTGTTCACCTTCTTCAGCTTTTCTGATTGCTCTCCTAGCTGCTCAGGTATGCTCAGGGCCACAAATGAAATCTTTATCAAGTGTTGTTTGCATCAGAAGAAAGTATTAAGTAAATTATTTGCAAGGATTTCTTTATTTATTCCTGTTCTATTCAGAACTTTTAAAGTCTATAAAGCTTACTTTTCTTTCATTAGCTGGAGACTGGTTGTGTCATTGATTCATGAAAAACAGTCTCCTCCAGGCTTCGTGATGGCCACTATGGTTAGGATAATTCAGATGCATTCACTGAGTGTGACAAGGGGTTGAACTGACATTTTTCCATCTGACCAAAATGTTAATGTTGATTGAAACTCCAAGAAAAAGACCTGGGAAAAATGCAGATTTACCAAAAATGCAGCTCTAGTGAATTACTACCGAATTCAGGAAGGAACCCCATAACCAAATCAGTTTTATAACCACTGCTTTGAGTACCACCTACAGATGTACTTGGCTGATACTTCTGAAAGGCTTTAGTTGCTTTGGATGAATTTTTCAGGAGTCAGTGTCAGCTTCGGACTGATTTCTCGTTGTTTCTATTGTTTGTTTTGCTTTTGAGCTGAAACATTTCAGCTACTTCTGTGGAAAATATACAAGCGAAACATTGCGTTTTGATCAATTTTTAAAACAATCTTTTGCAACCATTTGTATTGAAGACCTCTAGGATGTCTGTGCCTTAAAGATTTCATGTTTGAAAAAAAATCCATTGCATAAAAACTCAACCAGATTTGGACAGGTTACAAGCCTCCAGATTACCATTTTTTTATCTACGGCACATAATGGCCAAATTTTGGCAGCTGAGTTCTCTGAAGGTTTCACATGCATGGCACATCCTCAGTCCCTTCCTGGTTCCTAGATGCTACCTTTATAATAACTACATTATCTGTATAATAACTGTACCATGTTTGTAATGTCTATAAATGCATATTTATGCTATTAGTGCTAAGACATTTTCTAGAGGGTTTTGAAAATGAAGTTTTATCAGACTCTGAAATAACGAACAAATAACTATTTCTAATGTTTACAAAACTCTTTCCTGATAACGTGGCTATTTTTTTCCAATAGGTAGGGAAAGTTGGAACAGAACTATATTCAAATGTTGAATGCATTTTTTGGTTTGACTTAGCTTAACATGCAGATATATATCATATCATCTGAGTTGGATAGCTGATTGATTGGGAGATGAAATTTGTTAGTTTGTTTGTTTAAACTTATGTATACAATGTCGCCCAGACTTGTGACAATAGATAACAAAAGTTCGTAAGTTCAGTCTTGTTCTTCATTGAGCATGAAATTAATATTAACAGAAATATGTGAACTATAACATCTATTTTATTTACCTTTTATACAGTGATTAAAATATATTAATAAGAAATGAGGAAATAAGAATAATTACGTGATTTATATTAGTTATGTAGTCAACTACAGTTACAATCCTTTTAAAAATTTGTTTTCTAGTGTATGAGGAGTTTTATATAATCTAAGTATCCAATTATGACATTAAAATTATTTTATCTATCTCACATGACATATTTATAATACATTTTATACACACATCTGATTTAAAATATTTATTTGCATTGACTTTCACTAAATGCACTTCTTGTCGTGTTTTTTCTTGACTAATTTTCTTGCTTCTGTTTACTAACTGAATAATTGTCAGAGTATAATTAACACAGATGTCGCATGTGCCTAGTTTTCAGGTTCAGGTTAAATTTGTACTACTGCATATGGAAATGTCTAATTAGATTGCCATCTGAAGTGGTGAAGGAGTTACTATATTTTGAGTAAAGTATTTTTTCTCAGACTTCTATCTTATTCAGTGGTACTATAATGTTTTCATTAGTTGGCAGTTTCTAAAATGAGATTTTCATATTAAGCACTTCAGCTTACACACATCAGTGTTTACTGAGGTGGAAATAGTTGTAAATTAGGCACTAATCCCCCAAATACTTGGAGAGATTCTGAATTCTGTAGACTGAAGTTTTATAGAAAACCAATGAATACCATGATACTAAACAATCCAACTCTGAGGTTCTGGAATCCAAATGTATTTCTTATTCCAGAGCTTTGTTTTCAGTGCCTTATTTTCCAGTGACTTCTTTCTTTTTTGGTGATACTTGCAGAAACTGAAGAGCTGGAACTTAGGATTCAAAAGATTTGGCAACATAAGGGAGTTGTTTGTTAGCAATAAAGTGTGAGAGCTTTACGTGGCTGTGTATTACTACAAATAAGATATGTACCATGTGACTTTCATTTCAAACAGGTTATGAAGACATAGGTATGTTTCTAACTATAGCATTTAATTTATTTTGACATTTTACATCAATGCCAGCAAAGTAGATATTGTGCACTATGCAATATAAAATGGCGGTAATAGTTAACCGTTGGTGTACGAAAGAAGACATTGTGCACATTTTTCACAACCAATGACATTAAACAATGAAAATGAAAGTCATGCTGAAAATTTTTGGCAAGGGAAATTAATAAAAGAGGATGTATTTATCCTGGTAGAAATTAAAAAGTTAGTGGGTCAATGAAATTTCGTTACTGCTTCTGCTTAATATAGGTTGATATTGCACTGCTTCCTTCTTCATGTCTTTTTCATTATTGAGTAATTCCAATAAATTATTAAAGTGCTGATTATGCTCTGTAATCCAAATTACCAAATGTGAGATAAGGAGGCATTTGCAGATCTGGCTGACCAAGCAATGTTTTAAATCTAGATTGCCACCTCAAATTTATAAGCAGTGATATTAAGTATGTTGTTCACATTAATTCTGATTTATAATCTGATGTAATAACTAAATCACATAAATGGATTAAGTTTCATAGACTTCTTTATCTAAAAAAAACCACCATATGTTGTTGAGAACAACTGACATCACAATTACACCGATGCTGTTATTGAGTCTTCAAGCTCCAATGTCTTTTTTTGCTACCATTTCCCTACACAATAACAAATATCAGGTACTTGTACTCAAGTAAAATGCACACTTTTAATTGAGATTTCAAACCAAATAACCTATTTCTCGATATGCACTTCTTCAGTAAGCGAGTAGCTGGTCTCACACATTTTAGAAATTCTCTATTATGACTGGGGAATTAGCAGAGCAGCTAATTACCTATACCCAAAGAAATGTTTGACAAGACAGAACTCTTCAGCAATGAGTACTCAAAATCTTCCTTTTAAAGCCCACATTAACTTTACGTTGTGAATTTTCATGTATGGGATGTTATCATTATTCTGGAACTGTGTAACAGGAACATTTCCTGCATTATTCATGATGAGTGGTTTTTAAATGTAAGTGTCTCTCAGAAATTTAGATTCTCTTTTAAAACAAACATATAAACCAAGGCAATTTATTGAACAAGTGGGCATCTGTGCTGCTAAAACAGCCTTTCCCAATATGTTTGGTTTTTCTCTTTCAATATGTTCCACAGTAGTTCTGGATGCTTCTTTTGCAATGCTTTGATTACTGTCACTTATTTGGTGTAATAATGTTTCTTTACTTCTCAAGAATGAGTCTCTTAAAAGCAGAAATAATTCAAAGTTTGTTTGTTTGTTTCTTTATTTAAAGGACAAAATACTGCAAGAAAGGCTTGCACGTGCCTTCGTGGCCCATAAAATCAGCTACACCACCTGGATTTCTCTTTTGAGATTTTCTGTCCAGAGTCCTTAGTGCATCTTAGGGCACCACAGTGATGTAAGTAAATGTTATTTAAAGCATAGTACAAGCAAACTCTGTGTACACAGTGATGTGCCAGAGAAGTTGGGTACTTTTGTACCACCTTTCTGTTGCTAAATCATCTCTTAGCAGGGTTTCTTAATAAGCCAAAACATCCTAATATTACAATCAAACCTTTTTCAGTACCTAAGTTACATCTCAATCTTACTACATATCATGTTACAACATTATGTGGTGGTGAGGTATTTTTCTTCAGAAGAAACGAATGTGGGAGGGCACGAGGGATATTATCATGTCTGAATTTGCGCAGGCCCATTGCTTTCCATAAACACAATTAATACTAAAGTGATTTGTGTTCAAACTGATTTTGAAAGAGTAGTCACAAGAGATAATATACATATGTTAAACTTTTCCCAAAGAAATGCAAGACTTCGGCTTGGTATTTCTCAAAATTAAGGCATTGAAATTTTTTTACTTGGTTTTGGAAATGTTGCCCAACACCTCCTGTGTATGTTAAGCACCTACATTTCTGCCTCCATGCCACTAGTTTCATCCAGCTTTATCGACTTTTTCCCATTCATTGAGGTGTCACGATTCTTCCATTTTGTAATGAGCTGTCATAATACAGCAACAGAGATGGGAAAGAAACATCTCTCAAGTCTGTGATTTTTTTTTAACTTGATACCAATTAATTAGATAGAACTGCAGACTGTAGAAGAAGTGTTTAGAACTGAAGATACCTAAATGATCTCATCAGAAGAAAGTTGGATCCTTTGGTTGATGGTTTCTAATTTATACTGTAGCAGATGGATGGTGCTGAAGGTCACAATTACTGGATAAGGCCAACAAGTCTGTACAGTTTGAACTCCATGTAGATAACAGTCTCATTTATACAGAATGCTTGTAGTGAAAACCTTTTGTTCTTCTTTTAGATCTCTGTTACATGTTGATAAATTACATCTCTGTGACGAAACAAAATCAGATTTCGGGTTATCCTCCATTTCATTCTTCTTATTGAATCTGGAATTCTCTGATCAGACTGAAGATTTTTGTTGCCATCAAAGACTGGAAAGGGTTTTGCTACTTGCTTATTTGTGAAAGAATTTAACTGAAAAATTTTAGACATCCAGCCTAATAGCAATAAAAACGGAACACGGCTCTATATTTAACTAATAGATGAGAAGCATTTTCCTTTAAGGAAAGGAAAAAAAACAGGTCAGTTATCTTTTAAAACAGAACAAGCTAAAATTTCCAGAAATTTACAACTCACTAAAGTGACAGGAGCAAAAGTTTGTTAAATATCAGCAAAATCACTGCCTGCTGCGGAGTGGCCCTTTAGCACAAACTGTGGGCGTGTGTTTTCACAAATCAACTGCTCAAAACAACTGCTGCTGCATGATCTTTCTGAAAAAACAAATTGCAAAGTACAATATCCCATATTCGGCAAGAGATATAGTGATTTGTGTATTATAAGATAAAATCCTGAAAAGGAATATATATCATATGGCACCTAACAAAATGGAAATCCACACATTACCTTCCTTTGCGCTAATTTGTTTGTATCACTGTATCCTACCATTCATGAGGCAGACTCCTGAATCAAAACACTTCAAAAACAAGAACAAAAAACACCCCCAAACTAAAGAAAAAAACCCTTCAATTTGAAAAGTCACGATGGAATTACTAGAGTACTGTTTTTTACAGTTAGTGATTTGAAAGCAACACCAAGTCGGTACTGGAAACATCAAGCAAATGAGCTATAGAATTTTGTGCTGTGGTCTTTCCAGTCTAGATTGGGCTATGAAGATGGCTGAAAATATTTCTGTCTGATGTGTAATCACTGGGGTTTTTTCCAAATAAAAAAAACCAAACGTAGTTAATATTCTAGCAAATATCTGTCTACATCATGGTCTGTATCCCCTTACAGAGCTTGAAGTTAAATTGCTTTCTCAATCCTTCTCTCCTTTATGACCCCCCCTCTGTAGGTCTAGTAATATCTTTACTCTCCTGAAGTCTAGATATCTCTATAGATATGTTACTCATAGTGCCAAATCAATTCATTCTGGGGCCCTTTCAATAATGCAAGTGTGATCAGTGAAAAGTAAACTCTGGGAGCAAGAGAAGAACACAGAGTGGTGCAGCTGAACCCCCACCAAGAAACATTTAAAAACAAAGGAGTAACTGCAGAGACTGCTGCATGTTTTTTTGATCTAACACATGCACACAAACACACGTAAAATACTAAGGCTTAATTGTCTGAAAAATCTTTTTATTTCCTAGGCACTGACATCAAGTAAAGTAGTATTAAACAAGGTCATTTTCTTCAACAAGCTATTACTCTGCATTGCTTTGCTAAATTTTTAATTAGTTTCATAGATTTGCAGGTGTCACTGAGGTGCATTGAGTCAGTACAAGAAAGATTCTCAGCCAGTTGTCTCACATCTTGAACGTACGGAAAAGAGAGATGAGCATGTAGGTTTAAGAAACAAGGCTGACTGTATAAAAATATACACACCGTTAAGAGACTACAGTGAAAGACGGAAAGACATGCTCCATCCCTAGTGACCCTTAAGAATGATGTATTTGATATGTCACCATCAGATTCAATCTGATCTATGTTAGTATGCAGTATCAAATCACCTGTGAGATGTTATTATGTCTTATCTGTTTTGAACTGCCTATGAATAATGATCCTTTCTCTTCGGTCTTTGTTTTCTGCATTCTCTGTGTCCTCTGAAAGTCTCATTTGAGCAGCTTGCATTTTTCTTTTTGGCTTCCTCCCAGATGTCTCCTAGCATCTCCGAAATGGCCTCCTTGCTTCCCTGCTTGAGTCCTGCATATGAACTCGGGATACTAAAAAAAAGGATTTTATCCTGAGTGGTCCTCCACGACTCGTCCAATCTCCTGCTTAAACTAACAGTGTGCTTGCATTAGAGAGTCCTTTCTTACTCCATAGTTACTTGCTGTTATATCATCATTAGCAGGGTCAGCAACATTATGCTACAAACTGATGCCATTTTTCTTCATTCTCCAGTATATTACCAAATGAACTCATTAATAATGGTACAGTGACTGTAAAAAGAAAATAAAAGACATTATTCATCTATGTGAGAAGAAGTTGAACTTTTCCTTTTTATTTTCTACATCAGTGATTTTTTCACTTCTATGTGACTAGCTATGGGACATTTTAAGCGTAAAGTCCCAAAGTTAGAATTTAACATCTATTTTAGGGCACACATGGTGACATTTTAAGAAAAGCAATCTAACTCATCTGTGCAATTTGTGTATCCATATGTGCATGCATTTTCTAAAGATTAGTGCAAATTGCCAACAAAGTGAAGTCATTTCATGAGCAAATATTAGGAGCAAATACTGATACAAATGTCTGTAACTGTGATAGTGGCCTAGAAAACACATAAATTTTATCAGAAATAACGTAGGCAAAAGTTTTCATCTGTTCTTCAAGTATCAGAACTTTGTTCAAATACTTTACTTGTCAGAAAAACACCAAAATAATTGTGTACTGTAACTGAACCCAGACTGGAACACTGGGGGTGGCAGAACTTTTATACATATCTATGCTAATGAAATATGTCACATAGCTTTGGTAAATGTGAAATTAGCAATAATTTTTGAAAAACTCCATTTTCTTATTGTGAATACTGGAGGCGAAAATAAGATTACAGTGTGGGATGTGGGGGATATATTCCACGGTTGGGTGGGACTACACTATGCACCACATTTTCATCCAAAGATCTGTATGAAGATACAGGTCTGTGGGCCAGAGGTCAGATGAGGTAGGTCACCTCCTCCAGGTAACCGGGGCAACACACGGACAAGAAAGCATACTGAAAAGCATTCCTGTCCTACTATATACAGAGAACCATATGAGGTCCCTGCATATTTCATGGCATCCCACCTCTAGGTACTGTAAAAGTAGAAAAGCCTCTTGTATTCTGTGCAATATACAGCTTTGTAAACTGTTTCTAAGCCTTTCCTTGTGGAAAATTCTGAGGTGGTTGATGCTGAGGGCCCTCAGGCAGTAAATTCCACAGCTACCTGGGTAATAATAGGAACACACTTTGTTAGGTGCTTTTGTTGAAATGAACCAGATAATGAGCCACATAAAAAATACACAACTTTAAGAGATAAGATAGAACTTTTTTGAAAAAGAAGCAAACCCTCATATTTTTACATTTGTTGCAGAAAGGCTTCTATATAATCAAAATCTGCTTCCTCAGAATTTTGTCTTCTGCATTATAATGCAAGAACAGAACTCCGCTAGTATGCCCTCTGCATTGCTTTAGTGTTATTCTAAGTGCAAGGGACCTTGTATTTGGGAGCCTTGGTTCTCTCTCATACAGGTCAGGTTCAGGAATCTTGAATCCTGGCAAGAAAGAGCAACTGAGGTGTATAAATGTCAGGTGACTGCTTTGAAGCTTACTGCTTCAAGCATCAGCCTGGGATAAAGAGAGCTATATGCTGCCACAAATTACCCAAACCAGGCAGAACAGTGAGTTGAATTCAGTACACCACAGCTCAGAAAGGTTAAAGTTTCCTGCTTCTGGCTGTACTATGACAAGCTGCCTCTCACATGAGTGAAATCCCTTTAAAATAACTACTACTGCGGTAGTCGTTTTTCTGTTTCCAGCCTAATCTTTATTTATTTCCCATTTTTTTTCTCTTTTTCAGGTTCTAAAATTATCACAATGAATATCAAGTATTATTGAATAAGCTAGTTTTTATTTTAGTATATTTTAAGCGAGCTGGAGCCCAAAGGGTATTACCAGAGTTAAAAAATAAGTAGCAGCACAGAGAAATAGAAAAATGATGTAGTAATACATGAGGAAGAAAGGATAGAGATTTGAACAGAGACAAGGGCAATGAAGCAATAAAATATGGGAAGGCTGTTCCAGATGGCAGAAGCAGCAGTTGGGAAGGCTCTGGCACCAACAGTGGCAAGATTACAGGCAGGGACAGTGAAGAACCAGGCGCTCTGCAGGAAGAGGAGGGAGAGAGAAATACAAGGTCAGGGAGGCAATCTGGCTCAACAGCGTGGAAAATTATAAAACCCAGGCTGGTGATACTCTGTCACTACACCTCATGCAGCTGATTTACACCTCTGCAGAACCATGCAAAACGGTGACTGAAAGGTAGCAATCTTTCATCTCCATGGCAAACACCTTGTACTGGTCAGTGGAAGATGAGCAGGGCGGCAGTTCAGGCCTGAGGATGAAGTTAGGGCAAGAAACCTCTAGACTTGAGTACAGATATTTAAGATTTTTGAATATAGTAATTGCTTTTTCAGAGAATGAGCTTTCAAATTTGTTTTGTGCAAACAGCTTCCATGAGAACATCGTTGTGTTATGCAGGTGATGCCACCGTACCCCTCTGCTATGGTCATTTCCTCTTGGATGCTGTAAAAATACCATGTGTTGATGATAAAATAGAGCTTTTTCTAGTTGTTTTTCTATAGGTCAGACAATCGCAAAGGCTTTTCAAAAGTGCACACAAGAAGTTCCCTTTTGTGAATTGAACAAGTGGTGTATTGTGCACAAAATATGGAAAAAATCTCTTTGAAATGTCTGTGGAGGATTTTACAGTGATGGTTCCATTGTCTGCAGTACTATTTTCAATAGATTAATCTACACACTCTGGCTACTTCACTCATTACTTTTGCCAGAATCCCACCAGAGACCTTTAAACGGAATGTGAGATCAGATTCTGCTGGGGTCTTCATTCCACCACCGATAACCCAAGCAGCTGTGAATCCAGATCTGGGTGTCCCGCACAAACAAACAGGCCCATTATGTACTATCCCCTCCAAGCTGAAAAACAGAAGCACTGAGTATGCTGTTTAAAAGCCAAGACCATGAATGTGGTGAGGTTCTGTCTTCTGCCGTAAGCTCTGTCAGGCAGATGTTGGGCAAGAATATGTGTCAAGCAGATGGATCATTCCTCTCCTGGCGACACAAACATGGGACCGAGAGCTAGCATCAAAATTCTAAAGCCTCAAAGTGTTTAAAATTAACATCATAATGTAGTCCATACCAATATGCTCATAGATTGTACTATCCTACTTCATCTGTCACTGTATAAGAGAAGATAGTTCAAAGAACCTACTTTACAGTAAGCAGCTAGGAAATAAGTCACCACAAGGAAAAATATCTTCCTAAAAACATTTTTTTTAATTTTTTTGCCTGAAACTCCTGAATGTTTGGGGGAACTGGATCCTACAGCACTCCAGATGCTGCAGGCTTTTTCCTTGATTTAAACAAGAGTTCGAGCAAGTGATTAATCTTTTTCCTCTCATTTTTAGATACTCTTGTTTGCACATCTGTCTAATTATATTGCATAAAATGCTTGAGAACACAGAAGAGAGAGGGAAGGAAAGGTTGAAAATGTTGATTTTGTACTTAATTATATTTAACTACTGAGAAACTATTTCTCATAAGATAGATTTTAGCATGTGGTATTTGTAGTGAACTCTTAAAGAGGAACTGAGTCACCCCAGACTCTGGGGATTGGCTATCACTTACACAAATATTGATCACACATTGTAGTATTCTAGTGGTTCATCGATAGCAGTGATAAGAGGCATTGAAAAGCCTCAGTCTAATTTGTGATGACAGGTCTGTTTTTTAAAATAAGGAAGATTTCTACATAGAGAAAACACCATTATGTGCCTACACATCCTATATGAATATACAAACATTATTCATTACGTACCTGGGAAGGGAGAAAACTATTACCTGGTGTTCGATAGTTTTCTTTTGGATTAAACTACAGTTTGATGTGTAAAAAATGAAAAGTTTAAAAAATATCAAGACTAAGTTGTTGCTTGAAGGTGACTGAATGTAGTTCAGTTGCCAAACCCTAATATGGGCTTGGTTATTCATGTCCATGAGAGATGGTATTTGCCATTGACTTGACTAGCGCAAATTGTCTTACTGTTCTTTACATGAAAACTGTAGGATCCATGGTGACAAATTTTCTCTAAACTCACAGGGAATCAATTATGCTGAATGGCACACCACCTAGCACAAGATAGGGCCAGTAATGACTACTGTGCACCATGCATTTTATACTTTCATTTAATTCCTTTTGCCACTGCAATTTCATTAATTTCACTTGGTTGTATTAATCTTCAACTAACATCTTGATATGGACAAGCATACAGCTTCATCACATGCAATAGATTTGTTCTAAGCACCTCTTTGTGAATATTTTTTTTCTCTTCCCTCAGTGGAAGTGTATGTGAACTGAGGACACTTCGATGTCTGAATTTGTAATTATTAATTTTATGTCTATAATACAATCTTGTGAGAAATGCATCCATACTTTGTTAAACTATGATGCAAAGTCTAATCTTCCTTTTTTGCTAGTTTTGAACTTGACACTGTTATTATCCAAGTCTTATACAGCTGGCTGCAGACAGTGTTTCCGTGCATTTTTGGCTTGACAGGGTTTTGAGAGCTGTTCCTGTCTAACAGCGCTCTCTACTGATGAAGAATAAAAAAAAAATCTGTTCTTTCCTACATGCTTTTAATTTATTTCAGAAACTGCAAAATTGAACTAAAATAGGTATTTTAAGCAACATAAACTAAAAATTTTGAGCTGATCTGTGTAACGATATTTACTTAATGTTATATGATTTTTTTTCTGTATCATATACTTGTGCAAAGGTGACAGTTACATGCAAAAATAGTTAAGATATTTCCAAGCAAAACCTGAGTGTTTGAGGAGAATAGAATTCTCACAGGCCCTTTTTCCTAAATCCCTGAGGTTTTCTGGGCAACATTTTCCCGTCATTTACAAGTCGACAGATGAGATTAATCAAATATTAGACAGTATTCCGTATTGTGCAAAGGAATGTATCATACCATGCACAAAAATTATGTCTGCTGAAAGCCACGCAAGTGAATAGCTGACTAAATTTTTCAAGTCCTTGCTGGATTTTAACTGTGTAAATTCTTTAAGGTTAGGCACATAATTTGGATTTAAGTAACGTTATGTGAATTCAAACAGGAAGAACTACAGCAATTTAATATTGTTGTGGTCTTTCAATACAAAAAGCAGGCTTATTGGAAAGTTGAAAATAGAATTTTTGCCAAGGCATGTAGATACAGAAAAAGGGGCAATGGTTTTAAACTGAAAGAGGGTAGATTTAAACTGGACATAAGAAAGAAATTTCTTGTGATGAGGATGGTGTGACAATGGAAAAGGTTGTACATAGAAGTGATGAATGCCCCATTATTGGAAGTGTTCAAAGTTAGGTTGGATGAGGCTCTGAGCAACCTGATTTACTGAAAGATCACTAGATCTAGTGAAAGACAGTTCATGATCTTTAGAGGTCTCTTCCAATCTTAATCACTGCATGATTCTATAAAGAGGAAAGTAAGAGACAGAAGAAAATAGGGGGATAGTCAATATAAATGCATAAAAATCACTATCTTAGAGCCTGCCAATAAGATAGATTTGAGAGACTCCAGGCCATGCTGTCTTGGACAGGACACTCTGCACTTGCAGGGTTAATGCAACACAAAGCCCAAACCACTAGCTCTTTCTTCAAGGAAGGGACGAAGGTGGGCCCAGCTGTTCCTAATGCTCCACAGTGCACCAGAGGCCCCCCTGCTTGTATACACCCACTCTTGTTGCTTTAATGGATCATGGGTCTCCTCTGTCCTGGGGATGTTATTGCTACTGCTTTCTGCTGCTTTAGTTTCAGACAGATATTGTTTGTCTGTCTGTTGCATACTAACCCAGCTCAGTCATCTACTTAGAGCTTTCAAGCCATCTTCTGTGAGGTTATATGAAAATAAATTGGCAATGTGAGGTTGTAGTAATAATAATAGTCTTCACCTGCATTTCTCCAGTTGCAGGATTTTTTTAATGTCTGGTAATTAAATGAAACAATAAGAACCTCATAGTATTCCTCTAACCAGACTGAAACTGAGTGTGGGAAAAAACAAATCCTTCCTTATTTGCAGTACCGGTGCTGTTTGAATGTGTATTATAATTATTCCTTGCATTGATTTTGGTTGTTTTAATTTATTTCTCTATTTAAGTCAATATGGGAAAAAGACCAGCTGGATTATAATCCCTTTCTTTGACTGAAGTATATACACAACAATACTGAATATTATCCCTTCTCTTTCCACTTCTGGCAAGGAATTTAGTCTCAAACTCACACAAATTGTTTGGTCCATTTGGAATTCATGTGACATTTTGCATGAAAAACAGTGTGAAATGCTCTTTTCTCTGCTCCTGTGATATAAATTATTCATCTTTGTGATTTATTAGGCAGCTTTTTCTTGTAGATAAGAAGTCACCTCTCATTTGTTCTACGATCACATAGCCTAAGCAATAGAAACTGAGTTGAATCCAGCAGAAAGAAATCTGAGTATCTATAGTTTGCGTTAGCATTATTAAAAGAAAATGCCACAGCTCCAAACCTGCTTAACTTTGAATGAAATTGTTTATGCATGAACTAGGTTATACAATGTGCAATAAAAATGCAGGTAGTGCAGATATGGATGTCCAGCTTCTAAGTGCAGCAGACGGAGTTATACAAATTATTACAAGAGTACCTATGGTTGAAACCTTGTGCAGGGGTCAAGAAGAGTACAGTGATATCATCTGATTATACAAAGTACATTGTGGTACATTAATGACATAAAAGACAGACAATTACTTATTACTACTTGGTTGCCTGGTTTGTTTTCTTTTGGAAGAAGTTCTAGAAGGTTTTATGATTTTACTTTTGTAGGATATTCTCTTTAAAACAAGGTGATGACCTTGCTAAGAGTCACAAACATGTCTGGGGATCTGTGCTGGAGGGATTGTCAAATTTGAACACCCAGTTCTGGCTCAGACACTCCCTCAATCACACATTGCTTTCCCTGTTCCTCCACTCCTTCCTACATTTCTACTGTCAATTACTGCCTGAGGCAAGGCACAGGTCTAGCTGCACCATAAATCTAAAGCAATACAGTCAGGTTTGGGTTTTTGCATTTCTTGAGATTTGAACCATATGCTGTATTATGGCATGCACGGAGAACTTCTGTTTCTGAATGTACCAGTTTCTGACAGACATTTTAGCATTTCTCTTAATAACTGAAGTAGAGCATCGTTTACTGGTGGCCTTACTATGAAAGTAAACCAAAGCAGTCTCTGTTCTCTGGCCTCAATGGCAAATTGTTCTTGCCATCTTCTATGTTTTCTTCATCTGAATATGAAAACACCTGGAGAAATATGCTTTGTATACAATGAAACCGAGGTTGTTGAGCAGAATATATGGAAATAATATCACCTGCACAAAATTATGGAGGTTGTATGCTTTCCCTGCAGCTTTCAGTGAATGGCATGATAAGGTATGTAAATAACATGAAGATAATATCCTCTTCCACAAGTCCATTATTTCTCTCGAACCCTCAAGCTGCTGCTGCAGCAGTAGTTTAGAGTAGTAGCTTTTGCTGTCTATGGCTTGACAAGAAGCTGTGTTTTCTGTCACTGGAAATGGCAATGGCTATTCAAGCTACTGCAAATTTCCACAAAGATTTCCACCTTGAGTTACTGAAAAGAGTAAATCTTATGCAAGCTGCCTGACAAGAACTCATATAAGTGGAAAACTAAGCAATTCAAGATGCTGTTGTTAGCAGCTAAATGAAGTTATCCTCCAAAAAAATATCCAGAAAGGTTCTACTCCTTTCCAACTGTTTTTCATATCTGTCAATTGCTGAGGCATTTAAATCTTGCCATAAATTTTGAAAAGACTAAAAACTCTTTGTTATGTCAGTCAGTAGAGAAGGGATATGTCCCCATGTACAATTCACATGGACAGGTTAGTGATGTCAGATAAGTCTGAAGGAAAACAGAGATACTACACTCTGACTGAGATTAATAACTGTCGTCTATCAAGCATCAGCTTGTGAAGAAGTGTATGTTGGCCAAGGATTTTCTGTATTAGTCTTAATTTGTACATACAACTGGGTGAAATCAAGAACCTGTGAGACAAAACCCTGGTACTTAAAGCTCTTATTGCATGAATTCTTTTCCTTGGGCTTTACATGCAAACTTCACTGAGGGCAGTGGGTTTAATGTGAATCCCTGGATGTAACTGAACTTGCACAACGCATGTGAGTGAGAGAGCGCCGAATTCACTACTGTAACAGAAAGTGCAATCAGGCCTTTTACACTGACACTAACTTTACTGACACAATACCAGAGACAGAAATGATTTTACAGTCACCCTCAGATACACTATTTTTAATATTCTTTCCCTTTGCTTAAAACTCTGCTAAATTTTAAATCCTTGAGGCAGATGTTTTGCATGCCATGTGTTTGCCTGAGAACACATTTTTAATTGATCTTGAAAGTAGATTAAAGCAGGCTCTTGGCTTAAAAAAAAACCTTGGCTACTTCTCAGAATGAACCTCAAGCAAAATATATTTTACTTACATTAAAAAAATTCAAGAGAGAGAGGTGCCAGCATCTCCAAGCTTTTTAAGCCACAGACTCAGACAGCTTAACAATGGAGTGCTTTCAGAAACGCATGTTGTTCTGCAAAGTGTTTTCTGAAAAGTTACTACAAACTCAGCAGTGTGGCAGTTACATTTTTCAAAGATTTTGTTTACCTCAAATTAGTTGCATCCTACGGCCCTCAGGAGTTAAACTGACTAATTTTTTCCTCAGAGTCCTTCATAGTTTCCTGCCTGGGGACAACGAGAAATGATCAGAGCTTCTCTGACAGAGGAAACTCTGCGGATTCCACTAGCAACACAAATGCAGGAAGGAATTGCCAGGTTGTTGTCTCCCTTTTCTCCACGCACAATTCTTCATGAAAAGAACTCAAACAAGATCATGGACCTTTTATAAAGGTAATGGAAGAAGAACTTTTAAAAGACAGTAGTGAAGAAAAAATCCACCAATACAAAATTGGACAGAGACAGAATGATAAATAGGAATGCTGAAAAAGGATGTCAAGCACTTGGAATTAAATGGAGAGACTATAATAATTAGGAGACAAGCACATTGAATTTGGTGTGGTACATAAGGGAAGATGCAGAACAACCCATTTTGTAGTCACTTTTCCTGAATGACATTTAGGATGTGCTGTACTTTTGGATCAAGCCCATGCAGACGAAAAGTAGAGAAGTCACTGCCTATCAGTATCAAAAGTCAAACAAAAGGCATATGCTGTGGAGGTGGTCTCAGAAAAGCATTAGGATGTGCTGAAGAGAGCAGCCCGTGCACTGAAGGCAATTAGGTAACCAGCTTGCAGTTTTACCTGCCTGTTACCTCCCACATATATTCCTTGGTGAAACAGGGTCTTGTACAAAAAGAAAGGTGTATAATCTTGTGGAAAGATTTCACATGCTTGTGCTTGCGGGCTAAAATAAACTCATCCATGCAGCCTTAATTCCACATTTGCCTAATTCCATAAAGCTTACTCTTTAATGCAGTTTTATATACAGAGATATTGTTGTGGGATTTAAAGACGGACCATTCAGACAGGAGAATGCAAGGGTGTTAATTGGTTTTAGACCACATGACTAATTAAGTCTTGTTGGGTTACCACTGAAATACAAGAAATGTTTGTAGAGCACACTGTGATAGTTTATAGCAGTTAGGCAACAAGGCAATTTCAACTAAATTCACAGATATTAGTAAGTATTTTAAATCACTGAACGTATCCCAGCTCTTAACCTTTGAATGACCATGGAAATAGGCTGTTCAGAGGCTGATGAGAGGCAGCAAATCTTGAATGCTATAATAGGTGAATGGATGAATGTATCGATATGGCTGTGGTTTTACATTCCGGGTTATCTAGACCAAAATGTTTAGAGTGTCACTTCGTTTATTTTCTCAGTGCACCATGTATGCAAAAGCACAGCTACACATAGCAGCTGGTTGTGTTAGTTCCAGCTGGAGGTACCTTGGGCAGGCAAAGGAGAAACAAAATTGCAGCACCAGATCAGTGAACACAACTGCTTGCCAGAGGCCGAGGGTGCCGAGACAGGAATATAAAATTGATTGTCAGTGCAATTCAGTATCTAGGCTTTTCTACTCCATGTGTTCCTCTTCTGAGTGATAGGGATAAATGTTTTTTGCAGTATTTGGGTTTCTTTTTGAGAAAGTAAACAGATGCTAGAGTGATTTTTTTAAAGGTCTGGGTAATTAAACAGGTTTGGGGTAATTATTAGCAATAGATAGTCTTCAAAATTATGTAGAAAAGAAAAGTAAGGAAGATTGTTGTTGTTTATCTTATTTTACATATCCAGCTTTCAGCATCTTGACAGTGTTAGTTCGGCAGAACAAAGAAATTACTCCCTGGGAATTCTGAGGCATTTATGTTTCTCTTATTAGTGAAAAGCATGTAAAAGCAGTCAAAATGCCCTGCTTGATGAAGCTTTTTGAAAGGAAGAAGATTAACATTATTTTTCTTCTTAGTTAGAAAACACTATACTTCAAAATATATTGATAATTTTATATTTGTATCATATTTATTGTCATGCCTAAGATGAAAATGGACAATTAGACCTTCCCTTCCACACATACCTGTACCTTACAGTTAAGGCTTTTAAATTACAACCATAGCTTTTAAGCTGAGCGATTCAATAGACATGTCCTGTAATCTCTTTAATCTATTTCCAGCATGACCTATTATTTGTATCACCTAATCCCACATTAATATTTTAATATACTCTTCGTTAGTGTAAAGTCAGCATATGTCAGTGTAAAGTCAGAAACAGAGTCCAATCCAGGGTTTTACGGGATTTTTTGCCTCTTTATTGTTCTATTTCTATTTGAAAACTAATCCCTATTTCAAAAATGATAGACACATTATTCCATAATACCATAGTATTAATAGTTACTACTGAAATTATTGACCAGGAACCCCAACCCGTTGTTCTGAAGTGACTGCTGGTGAGGATTTCCTCTCAGAAAGAGTTACAAAAACAGACTTTGCGAGGTGCAGGATATGTTAAATGACTGAGTCTATGTTTCCCAAGCCCATCAGGGAGACCGTGAGACCAAATCATAAAGCAAGGTGGCACTAGACCTGCATAATATAGACCAGAAGCCAACACAGGTCAGTGGACAGCACGCAGTGCAGAGAGCACAAGTGAGATTTTTAGCCTTCATTCCCCTTCTTTAAGTCCACTCTAACTATAAAACAGCAGTTGAACAGACACTCAATTTTATGCAGGCATATAACAGCCAGAAGAATAAATGTCCTTCTGTGGGGAAAATAATGGAAGATCGGAGAGGAGGACTGTAAACTCACTCAAGTGACTTGTAGGTGAAGCATCAAAAAATACATATATCACACTAATTGTTGTTTGGTCTTGTGTGTTGAACAAGTAGAACATCTGTGTTAATATAACACAGACCTGTGATAGACTTAGAGGCAACATATTGAATATGCTTGACATTCCTGTGCAAGTTCCTGAATTGCAAAATCAGCAGTTTCAGTGATATTCTAGCATGGACCAAACTCTGTAGTGCCTGTGTTCATGCTTGTGTGCCTCTGCCTGGGTGCTTCTTCAGGAATCCCCCAGCTGGTGAGGTAACAAAAATCAATTTACTCTTTGCATTCCATTTGTGGTTTTGTGGTTGCTGCTGCATCTTTCCTCTGCTGGCTTACACACCTTTTACTAACCACGAAGAATTCATTTCATTAAGCCTACCAGACATTATTTGGTGTAGAATAAAAGACTTGTTTAGGATTGATCAAAAAAATATTCATGAAGTATCTTTTGGGGCAGAAAAAGACTGTTTATAGTTAAACTATTTTAGCATGATATTCTAGCATTTTTAAGAAAAACTCCCAGATTACAAAATTAAATATATATGAAAAGGAGTACTTATAATTGTAAAAGAATTGTAAGAGAAATACAGATTTCATGCTATACATTGTTTTCTTCTTATTTGTTCTCAAAAAGTCATGCTTTTCAATGCAACACAAAAAGGTTGCTCTTTGATGATAAAAAGAAAAGCAAATATTTTTGGCTACTCAGCATGACACTTTTCACAAGATAAGGTATTATGGGCAGATATTCTAAGAGCAGATATCCGGTATTTCAGAAAAATCAATCCTTTTAAGACATTAAACAGCATCTCACAATTCTGATCGCTCTTCAAATTACAGAAATGTGGATGAAATCTATGTGTTTATTGACATCCAAATATGAACGGACACCTGGGGATAGACAAATGAGCCTGCAAATTATTTCAGACATTTTTGTAAATCTGAATGATGACTATATGCTTGACGAAAGAAGATCCCTATGCAATGGATTCTTGATTTCCAGGTAAATTAGAATCATAGAACCATAGATTATCCTGAGCTGGAAGGGAAACACAAGGACCATGAGTCCAAATCCTGACTTCAAGCAGCGCAACCTAGAAGTTGAATCACGTATCTAAGAGCATTTGCCAAACACTAAATGAACACCAACAGGCTTGGGGCTATGACCACTGCCCTGGGAAAATTGTTCCAGTGCTTGATGACTCCTTCAGTGAAGAACTTTTTCCCAATATCCAACCAGAACTTGCCCTGACACAGCTTTAAGCCATTCCCTCAAATCTTATCACTGGACACCAGAGAGAAGAGATCAGCACCTCTCTCACTGCTCTGTGTCATACGGAAGCTGTAGACAGCAGTAAGGCCACCTTTCAGTCTCCTCATTTCTAAGCTGAAAAAAATAGGCATCCTCAGACATTCCTAGTAAGTCTTGTTCTCTAGCCCTTTTACCATATATGTTTGGATATATTCTAATATTTCTATACCCACCTTATGTTGTTGAGGCATAAATGGCACACAGTACTTGAGTTAAGGTTACACCAACGCTGAGTAGAGCAAGAACAATCAGTTTTTTTGACCATCATTAACTAAAGGACGCTTAATACACAACAGGATACAGTTGGCCTTTATGGCTGCCGTGGCATCTTATTGACTCATATCAAACTTACTATCAACACAATCCCCTAAACCCCTTTCTGCAGGGCTGCACTGCAGCCTCTTGTCCCCTTTCTGCACATATATCTACTGGCTTTCACTATCGAAGGTGCAGAATCTGGAATCTGTCATTGTTAAATTTCATGTGGTTGGTGATTGCTCAGGGCTCTGATCTATCAAGATCTCTCTGTAAACTATCTCTACCCTGTAGGGAATCAAGGGGTCCTCGAAATTTAGCATCATCAGCAAACTTGCTTGTGACTTAACTCCTGTGTCCAGGTTACTGATAAAAACACTGAAGAGAACTAGCGCTGAAGTTAAGCCCTAGAGAGCAACACTAGTGACTGGCCACCAGCCAGATATTATCCCAGGTACTAACCTCCTTGAGCCTGACCCTTCAGCCAACTGATCACCCATCATATTGTGTACATGTCTGGCTGTATGCTAGGCATTTTGTTCAGAAGACTGTCAGAAACAGTATCAAAAGCTTTGCTGAAATGTGCTGTTCTTAATATGAGAGTGTGATTAGTGTTTTAGATGAAAAAAAATCATACCTCATATAATACAGTTTACTATTTCATGAGAAGCATCAATCACCAAATAAACTTCTTAATAGAAAATAGTAAAACCGCTTCTTTTTCAGTGGGGGAAAAAAAAAAAAAAAGTAAGGTTTGATTTCCAATAAACACTATCTGGCTTTCTCAACCTGTTTATGTCTTTTTCACCTGAATACTACAGAGACCCGTTGTTTACAATAGTTTATCCACTTGTTCTTTCAGATGAATTGTTAGAATTTGAAACACTGTCTAGGGGCTTGTGGGAGAGGTATTTAAGAGAGTGGAATTGTAATCCAGGCTACTTCTTTTCTGAGGCAAATATATATCATTCACTCAGTGGATAACAGAAACGGTAAATGTATTCAATCTTCATATTTTTGCAGCACTGAAATGTAAATATCAGGAGAAGTTGATGCAGAAACACAATTTAATTTATCCTCTTTAAGACATCCAGGTGTGAAATGACTAACAGTGCATTATGGTTAATGATTTCGCTGCAGTATGGGAATCCCCTCAGTAGGAGGAGGGTTGTTCTGTTTTACTTCTTCAGATAAAAGCTGTCCAAAGACAGATAAGGAAAAGTTTAATTGTAGCCAGGGAGAAATATAAGTACAGCACTTAGAGTAAACAGGAGAAAGCTGTGATCATTTAACAAAGAAATCAAATCTCTCTTTGTTGCAGATCCTCACTTAACAAAAGGGGGATTGTATTTTTAAGGGCTTGTAAACACTATTATTATTTCTGTTGTTGCTATATTTATTATTAATGTTATTATTTTTCTCTTTTCTGTCATACTTTTCTTATCTGTCAGTATCTGCCATTAGAATGCAAAACTCTTTTCTGGCACACAGATGTCATTTTTCCTCTACACCCATGTGTTCTTGCTTGATTTTTCAAGATCTTTTACATCTGTCTTATTTTTTCTTGACAATAATTAGCAAGACAGGGCAAGTCTTTTGTAGGCTTGATCTATAAACTCCTACTGCAGTGTCTCTGAACACATCAGCAGTCATATGAAAGCTTCACAGAGTAGGGAAGCAAGAGAGGGACAAACATGTTGTGCAGTTGAACCACTGCGAAAGCCTATGCCACGAGATGAAACCCCCTTGGCTCTAGACCGCAGGATGGGAAACCCTTCTTTCCTATGGCTTTGCATGAGCTGTGAAAAGAAAATTTCTGTTCACAATTGCTTTATTGATACCTATGATTTTAATCATGCAACGGCATTTCTTTCAGCATGTCTTATTTCCCATTAGTTTAGTTGAGCGTATTTCTTACTGTTAGTGAAGAGGTATATAATATGCATGATTGGCTAGCTTTAATGAGTCTCCTACTTTTCTAAATTTCTGTCCTTTTTCTAGCTTATCTTATTCAAAATTTTTTCTTCTAGGAGACTGCACAACTAATCAAAAATTGACAAACTAGTCCACATTTTAAAAACCTTTCTAGGATTGAATGAACTTGATATTTTAAGTAGGTTAGGATCTCAAAGCATGTAGCTTAAAATTTTGGGCAGATGTAAGCAGATTTAATTAGAGTTTGCTTTATCTGACCTTATTTCGGCAACCACAGTTTCCATCAGTTTTAGAGCACAGTTTTACACTTGCTAGCAAAACAGAAATACTAACTTCAAAGATGTCTACAGAGAGACAGTATAAAGCATTGACACTGTTAGACTAATTATATGAACACCTGCCATGCAAAAAAATTTTGGAAATACTCACACTTATTTGGAGTCACATACCCTTCAACAATAAGAAGCAGAGTAAGAAATGTCTAAGGACATGTCCTTTGGAAAATAGCAAAGTTCTTGTGTAAGGGTAATCTCATTCAAAGTCAAATTGTAAATATACTTGAAAGCATTTACCTGCAACAGTTTTGTGAATGAAAAGCTGCTCTGAATCTGATTTTTAGTGCATCTGCTGGCCTAGGAAATAATCATTCTGGGTTGCTCGGCAAGGTGGGCTCATTCTTACTTTAGAAAGATTAGCGAATGAGAGCTTCAGCCTAGCAAAAGTAGCTTTCATGGAGAAAGCATCTTGTGTGTGTTTCTGTACTTTAGTTCTTTCATTCCAGTTCACTTCACTAGTCTATAAAGCACTGGAGTATCATCTATTACTTTTTTATGAGTGGGAAAAAATCCAGGTTCTCGTGAAACTTTCAACATTCTTTAACAAAGCGAGAGATATGCCTTGGTATTAAGAAGTGATATGACTGTTACTTAGCCACAAGTATTTAGATTACAACATTTTAGATCAATAAAAAAATAACATACTAATAAATAAAATAAACCTATTTTCTCAACAGATAAAATAACCACAAGGAGACTGGAACAGGGTTGTGCAGGTCAACACTGACAGCACCTGAACTTTTGTGACAATTGCCATGTGAACCATTTATCACTGGGATGATCCTTGCATAGGTGATAAAATAGCAAAAAGGGAGTCCGGTGACAGTCAGAAACTGAGCTTGAAAATATACCCTTCAGCACTGCCCTTTCCTGGCTCTGATTTTGCTCTGCTACTAATAATGTTCATAATGGCAATTCAGTTCAGTCTGTTTTCACAGATTCCACATGATCCAACACATGGAAAATATCTTCTGGCATCATCCACGTGTATACTGTTCTCTTCTTAGAAGTTACATATTGTGCTTCTCGGTCTCCAAAAGCTCTGTAGCAAGCCAGCATTTGGGCAATAAGGAGCAGCAAGTATTGACACATTCTTCCTAGAGGCTGGAAAAATACTGTTTCATAGAGTGAATTGCTGACCCTTGACGTCAGAGCAATGCATAAAAGTGTTGATGAAATGAATTGATTCATGAAACAATCAGTTCCATCATGTTGCTGTAGAAGATTTGAACAGGAAAAAAACTTGCATCTTGCATGGAGGCAGCTGGAGCATTTTTACCACCACATGAGATTTTATTTGTCTGGCTCCACCAAGAAAGATGATAAGAAATACCTAAAATCTAAATACTTAGGGTAGTCTTACAGTGTTATGAAGCTGTGTATGAGAAAGAATTTGAAAATAAAATACATTTGAAAAACTAATAAGATGGTCCATTCCTTTTCAAGAGTCATGAGTCTGAGTTTTAAGAAAACAGTGTGAGGCAATTTGCTAAGATACTCGATAAACCTATGGTGCCAATGCATTTTGAGTGCAATGTACAGTTCCAGTCTTCACATCACTTAAAATGAGATAGCAGAACCAAAAGATGCAGAGCAACAATTAAAATCAGAGGCATGAAACAGCTTTCATATGAGGAATGACTAAGAAAAACAGGTCTCTCCTTCCTAGAAAAAGGACAGCTAAAGCCATATGTGGCAAAGATCTGCAAAACTGTGAGTAACCGGAAAGAAATGGTTATTCATTACCTCTTCTAGTACAAACTTATGAGCAACACGCAAAACCAACAAGCAGCCAGTTCAAGTCAACATCCTAAGAGACTTCTTTGCATGGGTGGAGGTCAACTGTGGAACTCTTTGCCACTGCATGCTGTGGATTCTGCTTCTACAGCAGAATTTGTCCAAAATGATGGGAAAAATCCACAAAAAACATCCAAAAATAACATCATCATCCTCTCCAGAAGTCTCTTATGCCTGACTTATTGGAGGTTGTTCTTCTAGCAGCGTCCAGGCATTTGTCACTCCCTACAGTTGCAGGCAGGACTCACGCAAGAATAACTAGTTATTTAGTCCAGCATGATTGTTCCTACTTTCTTCTTTTGACTTACAAAAGTAATTTTTAGTATCTGAATCTTTATTCGTATTTACACTTCAAGTACGCTTGCACAGATTTTGCATGTAAATTCTACATCATTACAGGGAAAGGATAATGCTCCAAAGATGGACCACAGTCTCTTCCATGTAACAAGGGTTGTTTAGTTCTTTTCAGGCATATTTCATAGTTTCATTAAGTCAGTGGGATCACTTCTGTATAAAATGAGTGGAATCAAAATGCAAAGACACTAAAAATTATTGAAAAATGCAATCCTTCTCAAAAAAAAAAGAAATCACAGTAATCAAATATAATGTTACTGACTTCATAGACTGGCAATAGGAGAGCTTCCTAATATATAAGGGTGTCATTGACATTGAATGCCTTGTGGTGCTGAAAAGGCAGAAAGAGTCTGTTGCCAATGAAGCAGGGAAATGCTGAATTTGATTTAAAGCAAACTGATCAAAAACCAGTTGTGTGAAAACAAATGATTGCAGGATAAGAAATATCACAGCTTACAGTCTACACCTGATTAGAAGAGCATTCATTATAATGAAGAATATCATACTTTTTCTGTATGAACATTTATCTCTGTGTCTAGCAACAGATGCAAATAAGGATGAAGATATAAAAATCTAATTTATTTAACTTATATCTTTAGAGGTTACATAATAGACTTTGTTTTCAGTTGCATTCACAATTAGTGATATGTACTCCTCTGCTCACTGTTTAAAAAACCCTAAGGTTGCCCAAAACCAGTATGTAATGTTCTTCACTTCAGTCAATGAGCTTTAACAGAAACCAATGCATTTTAACTGAATTTTTGTTTATCTCAAGCAGCACATTTTAATGAAATCAATACATTCTTGCTGAAAGCCTCATGAATCCATTGGAAAGAATACATTTTTACTGAAACCAATATATAGTTTTATAATGTCTGTATGTTTTAGTGAAAGCATGGCAATATATTTTAGCTGAAACCAATATGTTTCTCCAGGGCTGATACCAAAGAAACCTATATTTTACAGTGAAACCAATGTATTCTTACTGAAAGTAATGTTCCAGAGTCCTGAGCTAACATTGTCAGGCTAAATGAATGTTATGTTTTATTTTAGTGAAGAAATTACATGCTTTCAAGATTATCTTAAAGAGTTTTGTAAAGCTTCTATTTTAGTATGTACATAAAATAAGTAACAGATCATAAGAAGTCATTCCTAGATAGATCTGTCTCCTTGGTTTTACATTTTATGTAGTCTTGCAACATATATGCATTCTATCAAATGAATAATGATCTAGATAAGCATTTATTTCCATTCTCAACAGACTTTCACTAAATCTTTTTTTTTCCACTTTATATGCAAACTGACTTATTTCAAGTCAGCATTATGGGTGATTTAAACTTCTGAGCAAAGGAAGAGAACAGTGGTTAATGATTTTATTGTAGATTAGGTGTGATTTATTGTGCAAGAATTTTTTCTAAGAATTGTTTTCAGTACATCACTTTTGGTATTTTTCTTGACATTTTGACTAAAGCTGTGCTAATCTGCATTACTTGGAAATATTTTGAGTAGTCCGGTACGTGTAGCTAATGATTTGTGATCCTCCTAAGTGTTTTAATCGATGCAATTAATGTGAATTGGAAGGCTCCATCTGAATTTTAACAGATCTGAAGAAATGCATAATCTGCTTAAAATTTAGATACAGAGGGTTTTTTTCCTTTATCTTTTCAGCATAAAGAGATGAAGTAGGCAGAGCAATAAGACCAGCAATATAGTGACTTTCAATAAAACTCTTTCACCATTACATGATAGCCCACAGAACCATGGGGCGGTTATTAAACAAAAAGGACAAATTTTGTACAATTACTGTTCTCACCATGGGCACATTGAAATATTATTTTCGGTTAAACCAAATATAGCTTCATTTCCTAATGAGAATCCAATTGTGATGAAAGATTAAAGGAATTTACCACGGCTCAGTAAATTAATAAATGAGTTGTCTGACTGAAATGTGTTAAGAGCCTGAAGTCCAGATTCTAAATCTGATCATTCACAAACTGAAGAGGGTGAAGTGTTTCCCCAAGTCCCATAGAAAGTATATTGAAATTCTTCATTGTTAGTTAGCTCAGAGCTGTAATTGATTTCCTTGTGACATTGACTAAGGAAATACTGGATCTTTTTCCATTACAATATCCAGTTCTGAACCCACTCTTCATGAGTTCTTTGCTGAAACACCAAAGATGTTATTGAGCGACATGGAGCACTCCCAATTCATCAGCTCCAGTTCAACATTCCTGTCTGTGCAGATGGGATCATGAAATTTCATGTACTAAGGAAAACATAGCCTAGCCATAGCAAAGTCTGCTTTGCCAAGCTTGCTAGTTTACAGAGCTGACCTACTTAAAATACTCATGAAAATAAAATGGAATTTTTATCTCCAAAGTTATGCCTAATCACAGCTTCAAAAAATTTCTTTCCCTACTAATGATGTTTGAGAAATAATGAAAAAATGTAAATGCAATGGAAAGTCAGAGGGAAAACGCAATATTGAGGAAAATATATAGTCCAATTAAAATGATTAGCATAGAAAAGGGTAGTCTATATCCTACTGCAGCTGCTCACTGAATGGTTTTCTTCACATGCAATAGGTTGCCTTGGGGGTAATTGATCCACTTCCAGAAAGTATAATCGTTGGTTTCCAAAGAATCTAAAAGACAAAGTGTAACAAGACCATACACTATACTAGTATTGGATTTTACCTCTTCTCATTATTTATTCCCCTCTAGCAATTTTCCCTTAATAAGTTCCTACAGTGCTTTGCTGGATTCTTTTTTCTGTAGCATATTTTATTCTTCCAAATGAATGTGGTCGACTCATCTTGACATGACTTCTACACCACCTCTTTCTAATTACTGCTTTTGGTGTCATACTATTTCTTGCAAGTATAGTAGAATAAGTGTCATTCTTATATTTATTTTAGAAACCCATACAATGAGGAAGGATAGTATTAGTTGCTCAATTTCATCCTTTTCTATGCCATTATTTGAACACACTTCATTTTAAAAAGGGTTTAAAGTTTTGGACTTAAAGTATAATCTCAGCATAAGTAACTATGCACCAGATACTTAAATACACCTGAACCAAAACCAAAGCAGAAAAGAATTTCAGCACTCCATTTGAACCTCAGATATCAATTGCAAGTTTTCACGTTCACAGAAACAAGCAGATTTTAAATTCGTTATTTTTAAAGGCATTTAATTGCAAGGATAGTCCTCTAGCTAAAGAGGGAGTGTGGAAGTAATAGAAATAGTTCCATCTTCAGATCTCAGGTTTACACAGCTTAGCAGACATACGGGTTCCTCTTGTTGTTGATAAAAATCAACACAATTCTATAAAATGACATCCAGTGGAGGAAGCTGAGGACAATTAAGGGGGATTTCAGGGCTCTGGGGAAAATGATGAAGGGCTCTGGGGAACAAATATAATGTTTACCTCCATTCCAACAACAAGGAACAAAGATGGAGAGATCAAGAAATAACAGTCTATTAATACCTGGCTCCAAACCTGGTGTGAGGAGCAAAACTTTGGGTTTTTCAGTTGTGGACTGGCCTATGCACCTCCAGCTTCCCTTACCAGATACGGGGCACACCTGTCTTCTAGGGGTACAAAAACCCTCACCAAAATCTAGTAAGACTCATTAATAGAGTTTTAAACTAGATTTGAGGGGGGGAGGGTGGGAAGGCGGACACTAGTCAGGTTAGTCAGGAGTGAGACTGGAAGTGGCACTCCAGTGCCTAAGAGATGGTGTACAGGTAAGGACCTCCAGTATATCAACTCAGAGCGAGTGGGGGCAAGTACATCCAGTGAAGGAAAAGATGTAATTGGCACTGATGGATTAGATAATCGAAGTACTAGTCATTTGGGAATGAACACTATTCACTTTACGAGAGCTGAGGGAATAAAGGCCCAGCTGAAGTGCATTTACACCATTGCATGCAGCATAGGCAATAAACAGGAGGAATTGGAAGCTATTGTAGGGCAAGGAGTCTACTACGCAGTTGCCATCATGGAAACATGGTGGGACAGCTTATATAACTGGAGTGCTGCTATGGTGGCATATAAACTCTTCAGGCGGGACAGGAAAGGTAGGAGAGGTGATGAGGTAGCCATCTGTGTTAGAGAGTGCTTTGATATCCTCGAGCTCAGTTATGGTAATGACAGGATTGAGTGCCTGTGGATGAAAATCAGAGGAGCCCACAAGAAGGCAGATATTGTGATGGGAGTCTGTTATAGACCACCCAGCCAAGAAGAAGAAGCAGCTCTTCTATAAACCACTGGGAGAAGTCTGAAGATCACTAGCTCTTGTCCTTGTCAGAGACTTTAATCTTCCTGATGTCTGCTGGAGGTACAATACAGCAGAGACGAAGCAGTCTAGGAAGTTTCTGGAGTGTGGATGACAACTTCCTCACACAGCTGGTGAAAGAGTTAACAAGGGAAGGCGCCCTCCTGGACCTCCTGTTTGTGAACAGAGAAGGCCTTGTGGGGGATGTGACAGCTGGAGGATGCCTGGGGCAAAGTGATCATGACATGGTAGAAGTCCCAATTCAAGGTGAGGTGAGGAGGGGGGTTAGCAGTACGACCATATTAAACTTCCAGAGGGCAGATTTTGGACTGTTCAGAAGGCTAGTTGATAAAATCCCATGGGAGACAGTCCTTAAGGGCAAGGGAGCCCAAGAGATCTGGGTACTCTTCAAGAAGGAAATCCTGGCAGCACAGGAGCAAGCTGTCCCCATGTGCCGGAAAATGAGCCATAGGAGAAAAAATCCAGCCTGGTTGAGCAGGGAGATGTGGGTGGACATCAAAAAGAAGAGGAATGTCTATGAACTTTGGAAGAAGGGACAGGCATCTTGGATAGACTACAGGGAGGAAGTTAGATCATGCAGAGGAAAAAACAGGAGGGCTAAAGCCCAACTAGAGCTCAGATTGGCCAAGTCAATGAAAGATGTCACAGGTAGCCTCTAAAACACTATCCCCTCTTGTTTCTGCCCCTGAAAAGGCTTTCATGGCTGATTGTCAGGAACAACTCTTTCCCAGAACAGTAGCTCCGAAAATCCTAGTTAAGTAATTACTTCATCACTAAGTAATATCACTGCTGTTAGGTTGTTTTGCAGACATTAGATTCAAGGCAAAGATCATGTGATGCAAAATGCATGGATAACAGAAGTAAAGTTAATGGTGATTTATCAGATGCACTTGTGAAAGCTTGCTGCAAATACAGCTTATTGGCCTGGGCTCAAATAGATAAATAAATTGCATGGTTATGACAAACTGAAGTTACATAAAGATAGATAATGCTACACCTTAGGAAACCCTGTTTTCAGATTATCAAACACAGAAAAGAACTACTGCTGATAAGTTGCTCCTTTATGAAGTATCTAAGTTTGACAGTCATCTGACAGAGAAAAAAGGTTAACCTGGATAAATTTAGAACTACCTTAAACACTGCAAACACAGAGTTTGAGATCTAAATTAACTACAACTTCTAATAATGATGCACTGAGCTTTATTAAAAATGTTGAGAATTTCATATCCCACAGAGTCATTTCTACTAAAGTACAAGCACTGTGAAAGCTATCTCCACCTAACAGAAAAACTGCTTCAAATACTCAGCATGTTCACTTCGAAATGCTCAGGTAGAAGTGGCTCTACAGTTGCCCTGATAAGACAGAACAGTCTTTGTCAGTAATTAAAATTTCTGTTAAAGGTTAAATGTAACTTTCCTTAAAATTAGTGAAAATATTTGCATAACTTCAGGAAGTCCTTTATCCAGCCGCAAGTGATTTACTTTATCTTCTTCCTCTTAACTTCTGAAAGATGCTCCGGAAAAAAAAATGGCACGTGGTATCATGTGCAGTGTAGTTAACAGAGAATTCTCTGACATTTCCTGTTCACAGAAATTGTCCACAGTTGAAATGCATTTGTCAGTTGTTTGGTCCCTGTATAAAGTCATCTGTATGCCTCTAAGGCTCAGAAATTTTTGCTAGCTGGCAAAGCCTTGTGACAAACAAATCAATGATTTTTATTTTGCTGTTGGCATGCCTGACAGGGTGTGTGACTATTGGATGTCAGACTCTTTTTAGGCTGGATTTATTGATCAAGTCTATTCAGAATGTTTAAAGCTTTCCCTTATGTTTTGAAGTATATAGAAAACCTCTTGCTGCTCAAGGTTCCACAGAAACTGAGTTATTCATTTTCACTTATCATTGGTTTCCTTACTGGCAGTTGTATGGTTATCATGTCTCTTTTCTTACTTTCAGCTAGCTTCTGTCAGATATACTTTCTCATACCCATATTCTCACATAGGGTTGGTAAAATGTTCTGAATAAGGTAATTGTGTTTGCTGATAATATTCTTGTATGGACCTTTCTAATATGTCCTGAAGAACTAAGAATGTTGTTCTAAGAACAAAAGAATGGACTGACTATCTCAGATTTTTTTCATTCCATCTTCATTCACAGGTTTTTTCAGGATAAAATTTTATGCTTTTTCCCACTAGGGAGTAGTATCTGGAATGCTTTTGACATCCCAACCCTATGGCATTTCCATTTTATGCCAAATATGTTGCCTACCCAACTCTGTTTTTCTTTAAATACATGGTAAGCGGCAACGTGTCAGTCAGTCCTGCACCCAACATATCACTTGTTTGCCATGGGATTACATGAAAAGATCTGAGCCTATAGCAAGAATCTGTATCTTTTATGCTTTATCTGCTTGAATTGGTATGTCACAAAGTGATCTGAATTTCCAGTAACCGGCTCTGGTCCTGCGACACGTACTTAGTCAATAGAACCTGAAAAACAACCTATGTTGTATAACGCATATAATCCACTCGTGCTGATGCGTGGCCTGAGATTTGCCTGGGTCAGCACATCACTTCTTCACAGGAGTTAGAGATGGCATTTAGGTACACGGGCTCTGCCTTTAGCATACTGTGTGCATGTCCTTTCTGTTCTGTAACCTCCTGCTGTCTTGTTAGTCTCTGGCAAAAATAAATTCAAATGCTCCTGTGGCTTGATTTATTTCTAGAAGCACATAAAGGTCTGCTGCAATTGGAAAGTTCGTACAGACTCTGTGTGAATCAAAATAGCTGGATCTTCCTTGTTCTCCACTCGAATCAAAAGAGATTTCAAAATTTTGAAATCCTCCAGAAAGCAGAGGATTTTCCTTTCTTTATTCTCCTCTATGAACTAATGCTGACTTTTGTCAAATAGTTGTATGACCAAACTTTGTTTTTCTGACTCTTCACAGACAGCACATAAATAACAAACAGCAAACCATAACCAAGCCTGTTCACATGAACACTTACAGAGGGAGTAGTGCAGCCAAGTTGTCTTCACTTTTCATTTTAATGATCTTATTAGAAATTAGAATGTAGATGCTGGGGTTTTCTGGGTGACATTTGCAAAGCCAGGCACACCCACTCCTTGGGAAATGAGTCCTTTGGAAGCTGCTGAGATGACAGGATTGATTCCCCATCAAAAGCACTCGAACTGAGGATGCTTATCCCAGTCAATGACTCTCCAGTCCACAATGACTTGTTCACTGAAGTGGCTGACGATGGAAAATCTTAGTTCAAACCTCATGTCATTCTTCATGTTTCTGATTCACCACTGGAGAACTGTTTTCTTTAAGAGTCATAAATGTTCAGATTCCCCATAGTGTAGTTTTGTTGCACAGTCAAAAAGACAAATTTCTCTCTGGCTGAGTCTGCTGAAAGAATTATCAGCAAGTGAAAAATCTGTTAAAAAAAAATACCAAAAAACTAGAATTGCGACTTTGCCCCTGTGACTACTAAAGCTTTCTATATGTGGACATATCTGTGTCCATACACATAAAAACACACATACATGTACCCGTATATAAATCTACATGAATCTACGTATAGAAAGACATACACTGAATCCAAGCATCTAAGACTTTTTAACAATGTAATGGGACAATGTGAAAAAACTGTGGGTATATAACATCTCTGTGATAGTCGCTCCCAAACTCCAGATTTATGTGAATTACTGCACCTGTTCTATTATGCTATGACACAGTATCAAGCAAGGGCATGACAAAAATGCAGGAAAAAATATAAAAGACAAGCCAATGCACTGACATATTGGGACTAAAAAACCAACTTTTTTACCAAAGGGACAGTTTATATGTGTCCTGTGTACTACAGGAAGTGTGTGTGTGTATTGTACTATATTTTTATTCCATTTTTCTTCTAGCTATGTTTTCAAATTATCTCTGGATTTGTTTTTTCTCTCTAATTAATATTTCTATTTTTGCTTTCTCACTAAATTTACTCATACTGCTCCTTGTCCATTTTGATTTTTAAGCCTTTATTTATTGAAATGAGAGCCAAGTGATAAACTCTGAGCTGTAATTTTGAAACTATTATGCTGAAAGAAGCTTGAAATTTCGTAGAATTAGCTTATTCATTCAGCACTGCAAAAGGACAAACACTTGTGATTCCTGGGCGCTTCCAATTCCCATTTATTTCAGAGAAAAATTCACATATCCAGCATGTACCCATCACTAGAATTGCTTGGGAACTTCCCTGGAAAACAGTTTTCTAGTCTATGAGCCAAGTCATTGCTATCCAGACATGAAAAAGAAATACCGTATTGGTTTCAACTGTACAAATGAAGAAACAGGCTATATTAGCCTATAACCGATGAGCAATTAGAAACTAGAATGGAAGCCTAGAATTGCTAATTTTATTATGTAGCCTAAAATAATTTATTTCTTCTTGATATGCAGGTCTATATGAGCCACATGCACTATTGTAGAGGGAAGAATGTGCAGCCTGATAAGCTTCCAAATAGAGCAGTAAGGATGCATTATATTAACTGGACACATGGTTCGACTGGTGCTTGGAACTTGAGAGTACATCTAACTAATTGGTAAAAAAAACTAAGCAGTTTAAAAGTCCAGGGAAACTGCCAATAAGAGAATTCACGTCATGAGAATGTATGTAAAGAACTGATAAAACTCATGCTAAGAAAGAGTTGTAGCTTGTATTCTCGCATTTCAAGATGCTGGGAAGTTCAACCCCACTGAATGCTACTTGATCTCCTATACAAAATGTTCTCATTATATACAGTACTGTCCACATTAAGGATTCCACAATTCATATGTTCCACTCATTTTAGACACAATTCTAGTTTCACAGTGTGGCAACTACTAACAAAAGCCATGGCAACCAAGATTTTGTAAATGAGGAAATTCCTTTAAAATTATGCCTCATCTCGAGGTGCTAAATAAATGAACAGATGTTCAGAATCAACACACTGCAGGTCAGCCTCATCATGCTTGTTAGAATTCAAGGGAATCTGAAAACAGAATACTTTTCTTTATGCCTAACTTGGGAAACAGGGTCTCAGCTTTTTCAGCAGATTCCCATCATCTTTCTTGTACCTTTATTTACTCTTATAGCTCTTGATTTCTTGTTTCTGGAGATAGTCTCTTTTCTATTTGTGTATTTTCTTCCTTTACTATTCATTCTGCTGTTGGTTGTTAGTAAACTTTACAAATCACTCTGTATTGACTATATTTACTCTACTAAGGTAAATTTCCTTACTAAAGTAGAGAGATTTTATGCGTACACAGCACCTTTTCAAATGACTACTCAGAAGACCTTTATGGTACTTTGAGTTCAGTGAGACTGCACTTCCAGCATTTTGGACAGGACCAACAACTGGACAGTGATTATTTAACTCCATAACCTCATAAAGAATGCTTTCAAAATAGATCTCTAAATATTTTAATTTAACTTTTAATTTCTTTGTGATTTCTTGAAGAGCTGCACAGGTACAGACCAATGGTGACATCAAGTGGTGATTTATACTTTAACTGTATTTGAGAATAATCACAGTGGCAATGTAATGAAAGACTTCCTCAGAGTTTTTTCTGTAGTGATAAATTAATTTCTCAGAAAATTACTTTATCTATGTTTGGTTACTGAGTCAGGGTTAAAAAACAGCAGAATTTTCTTGATTTTTTTTTTTTCCATTTTCTGCTTTTATGTATATTTTCTGTTCTGAATCACCCATTGGAAAATTCTAAATACCAGCCAGCCTGAAGGATGACTGTGTCCCAAGAACATAGTGTATATTTTGATGAGGTCATCCCTGCTACAGCAAATGTGACAACTGGAGATTATCATGGATAAATTAAAATGTAGTATTCAGCTAAGTATTTCATTTCTGACATGTGAAAGTCTCTTCTTTCCCTCATTCAGGTTCTGAGTTAAATGAGAAATCTGGAGGGTATGTGATCTTTTTAATCCTAAATATTATGTAATTTTAACACAATAAGTGGTCAAAAGAGGCTAACTTAGGCAGGATTTGCTTGCACTTCCTACTGGCACTTCCTAATAAAGCGCTACAGGATGATTAAGTTCAGAAATGTCAGGACTTCTAAAGCTGTGCTTTATGCACACTCCAGCAGTATACTACTCCTCATTAGTATTAAAAGGATACCTTATTTCTTTCTAATTTGATTCAATATCAAATACTAGTCTTATCAGCTAATAACAAAACGTATTACCACAAAGACTTCACATTTAAACAAGTAAAATATTTTCCAGGCTTTTTAATGTTGTAAGTAGCAAATTGGATTCTGTCAGTGATCATAGGCCATGGAAAGAAATAGCAGCCACAGCCTGAAAACACAGGAGTGTAGTAATTGCATAGTTTAGGTTTTAGGAGCTTCTTCTCTGTACAGATGACCTGATGAGCTTTTTGTTACAGAGTAAATGTTGTTCTATGTTCCTCTCCATCCTTTCAATAGCTCCTTTTCCAAGGGCCTTACTCTTATGGCAGTACAGCATAAACAGCTATAATTATTTTCCTCTAAAACTTAAAAAGGAATCACATTGATCCGAATAAAATCCTTGTGAATTCATACTGCAGTGCATAATTAGGCTTGAAATTCGCAACAGCATGAAACATCTCAATCTGGAACCATTTTTTTGGGAAAAAAAAAAAAAGCATAAATAATTGCAGCAAAATGTATTCATTAAAAACAAATTTCAAAGGTTTGGCCTTGTTTTTTTTTTCATTTGGTTTGCTTTTTTTTTTTTAATTCAGAGCAGAGTGTTAGGAAGCTTCCAGTGCTAGAATGTCAGTCTGACTGTGAAAATGCACCTAGAAATGACCCTGTATGCAACTTGCGTGCCAGTCATGGCTACTGCTCTCATAGCAAATTAGTTACCTGCTTGAAAGAAAAGTTGGAGCCCAGTTTCTGAAGCACCAAACAAAATCTTTTGTGAGGATAAAATCACTCTTTGTGACAACACAAGAACTGTGTGTCTTAGCAGGAGGTGTGAAGAGGGATGAAACAAAGTCATTTATGCTTATGAATAGCACCAGAGTTGATCAAGCCACAAGAAGCGCTCCCAGCCTTCAGCGATGATTGCCTCACTAGGTATTTTATTACATTTGGCCTGGAGACATGGTCAAAGTCAGTGACTATTCTGGATTTAGTGATATCCAACTGAGTCAGTTTATCAGTACCTATACTCTCTGTTTTGCTTTATTTGTGTTTAAGTATTAGTAACATAGCAAATTGAGATAGAAATTAACTGAAGAGATATACAAAAATGATGAGAAAGCATAGAATTCTCTGTGGAAGATTTAGAAGATTTTTACTAACGCTTGACTAATGTAATGGAAACATCTGATCAAATTTATATCACGAGGATTAGCCCACAAAGCCCTGAGATAAAGTGCTAACTCCTGTTGCCTTAATTGCTAGAAATGTGTTCTTTATTCTAGACTGAATACCCCTTATCTCTGTTTTCAGCTTCCCTCTGTAGAATTTCATTACATCCTTTTCCGCTGTATTAAATAGCCATCTGCCAGCCAAAATCTATTCCAGTATACCTTCATGGGGAGGGTGGCCAAGTTGTTTTTATCTTTCTCTTGAGTAAATATTTGAGACTGAGGTTCATCAGCCTGTTTTCATAAGGCTTGGTTCATGCCTTGGTTCATTCTTCTCAAGCACTCCCAATTAACCTTTCTTTAAAAGTGTCTCTTCTCAAAGTATTTGCATCCATTTTTCCCTAGGAAAAAATATTTTCTAAACATTTCTAACAATAAAAAATATTGAGAGACAATGGGACAATTGTTACCAGAATCAGTTATTACTGAATGTGTTTCATTAAGAGAAGACATAGCATAAGGTTGCAGCCTGGAGGAACTGAATTTCAAAGCAGACTCATTTATTACGTTCCACAAAACTCGCCGACGTGCAACAGCTTCAACTTCAGCAAAAGGCAGTTTCCTTCCATTTAAAACGGTGGAATATTTGGTCAGTTTCAGCACATGATTAGTCCATGACTAGTGTCTATCTAAACCAGTAGTGTGGAGTTCATTGTTGCCTATGGATTTCTCCCCTAAGGTTAATCTATTGTAGTAACACACCTGCAGGTCTGACCATGAGAGCATTAGATCCCTGGGGCAACTAGCAAAGCCTTGTGCTGTACTCTGCAGATGGTGGAACATGAAGGGGAAGGTGTTTCTAACAGGAATACTGTCAGGTGGTTAAAAGGGATCTGGCATAATCTCCAAAATCCTCCATATAATCTTACATCCATGGAAGATTTGTCTGGAAGGTAGAGAAGACATCTGAAATCACAGTGCCAAACCTCTGATCCCCATTATCTCTTTTAGTGAGTAATGTAAAATGGAAATGAAGTGATAGAATAAATTTATCTGTGGGGAAAAAAGTATCCCAAAATTCATGTACCCTTTAAGTCCTATGTCCAAGGTTGAAAATGGGACTTAAATAATATGCAAACCCTCCTTCGTGCGGTTTCTTTGACCACTGACAACAATTCACCAAAAAGAAGATATGAAGTCCTAGAAAAGACTCATATGTGGATCACTAAATAGCCCTCACATTAAATATAGGCTTTATGCCATCTTTATGAGGAAATACTCTTTTCTCAGAACGGTGGATCCAGACATAAATAAGCCACTGTCTAAAAAAAGGAGCACAAGAAAACTTAAGTGCATGGTGGCACTTAAATATGCAATTGCCAAATTTGCATAGACAAAGAAGAGAGTAAGAGATATTCAACAATGAACATCAATTTTCATTAGATATCTGGAGAGAATTTCTATGGCATTCAATGTGATGTGAAAAGGCACCACAATGGACTGAGCCCTAGAAATACAACACTATCTGTCCTAATTATAAAGACCTTGACATGTTGCCAGGAGGGGTACATGAGCAAAAAAGCATGAAGAAGCACTAGCAAGATTAACATTTTCATGTCCTAATGCCTGAAACATTCTTGCATGATCTTAAAAAGTAAAAGTGATATTGCAAAGTAAATCCAGAAAATTCTGTGATATTTTTGTGACATTTTCAAAGTATGTCTTCTCAGGTATACTGAATGCATAGGTGACGTTTAGATATATTTCTACTTTTAACTCTGTGGTAGCTCAACAATTCCTTTTTTCTACCTGACTTTCCTAATAATCCTGCCTCTAATTTTCTTTACATCGGTTGCAGATCCTCGTTAGAGCTGCTGAACATGTCAGAGTCACAGCAGAACTTATTTTTCAAAGTCACCCTTATTAGAATAGACTTTCTGATATTGAGTTGAAGTCTTTCTTGATACTCTGGAGAATTAAATGGCACAGGGGTGAGTCCCATGGGTGATTGTATATAAAACACCAAACTCAAAAACTATTAATATAGGACCAAAGAGTAATCCCCTTGTTTGTACTACATACCATCTAGTGCCACAAACACTGCTTATTTACTCAGGCACAATATGAATGAACGTTTCTGAACTGGATTCTAAGTAACCAGATCTTAGTTTGGATTTCATACTTGTGTTACACATACTTGGTTTTCTTTCTTTCCACGAGAGGGCAATAGTGAACTATAAACATATCTTCCTTAGCTGAAGAGTGTTGAGAATACAGTAGTATTAGTTTTCCTTTGAAAGAATCAGATGTCACACTAAGTTTGCAACATGTTTCTGCCTGAGATGCTGAAAATTAGAGCTACATATATTACTAAACAGTTTTACTCTTTCTTTCTAACAATAGAGGAATTCTATCATCATTTGTGCTGTTCTGGATGTTAGGTTTCAGTTGGTTTTTCTCACCATTACTTAATCCTTATGTGTATATTTGTATTTATCCTACACAAAATTTATTTTATTGCATGTATGTTTTTCCACATCAATTCTAATAGCCTTCATCTTTTTTTCTTGACTTTTTTTTTTTAACATTAGTAGAAACATATTCCCACCTAAATCTGTTACAATGTGTTTCACTCTCTGAGTATAGAGAAAGTATTAAAATCAAAGGGCAATTCTTTATTTAGAGTCAGTTCCAGGGACCCACTGGATGGATTTTAAGCCCTGAATAATGCTACTTAATTCTGCAAAAATTTTCCTGTTTTCATGCTTATTGTTGTAGTAAATACCACTTAACTGGGGTTATCCGTACTTATGGTCTATATTCTTTGAAAATAGTCAGTCCTGAAATTTGAAATGAGAATGATATGGGCTTGCAATTAGCCACAGTCATGCAAACTATTTGATAATTCTGTACCTTGGAAAAAAAAGGACTAAGTGTTATGAAAGCTAACTCTCTGTGGGCATCTATAAATTTATGAGAAACTATATCAGAAGAATGAAAAGTGGAAAATGAATATATTAGTCTATAAAGAAAAGGAAAGACAATTTAAGAACTATGAGTAGGGAATTCTTGAATAATTAATTTGAAATTTCAATCCAAAAAAGGACAGTGACTTTGGTCACATGCACCAATATTTCTGTGTTTTCCACTATTTAGGGGCAGGACAGAAGATGATAAGAAAAAAAAAAAAAGGAAGTATTTTGGAAGCATGAAGGGACTTTTGCAATTGAAGAGGCTTTAGGACAAAAGTTTGAGGATATTGGAGCTGTGTGTTGTGAGGTGTTCGTGACCTCTGGAAGGACTGAAGCTTTTGAATAGTACAGCTGAGACCTCAACAGGGAGGAAAGGGAGGAATACTTTGAAGTATGGAGTAACAGGAAGAGGCATTCTGAGCCCCTTGTAGGTGCCTTCAGGTCCCATTCAGACATCTTGCTAAAGCTATAAGTTGTCCCTGCTCACTTGAAAGTTGTGAGAGTATATTCATGAGTCATTCACTTCAGAGCCTGTGAGAAAGGACAGAAGGAGAGAGATGAGCACAAGGTGGCTGACATTTGACATTAGAGGACAGAGACTTTTAAATTACTTATGAATGAACGGAGTGCAGAAAATCAATAACACCAAGAGAAGCATGTTGCACAAATGAAACATATTTCAATCTAGCTATGGAGAGGGAAGATTTGAAGTAGCATAGTGTCTTATAAGCAAGACAGCCTTAGGAGGAAGTATGAAAGAAACAAGCAAGAGTATGACTATGGCACTTGAAATAAATAATCGGTCTGTCTGGATTTATTTTGACATTTTGAACATTAACTATTGTGTGTACAGTAGTCAATTGGACTCTTTCATGATCCTCTGGATGAAAGTCAGAGGTGAAGTATTGTATCTGATAAGAAATACAAATGCAGCCCAAGAATGGCTGTTAAGAAAGAGTCCAAAAATTTCTTCACATAGGTACAGATGACTAAAGGAGGTAAAGAAAGGATCCATGGAAATTTAGAAAAGGGGGAAAACTAAACCAAAAGCCTCTATGAAAATCATTACATAAACCAACAAAGTAACATGGAAGTTATAAACATATCTGAACAAGTAAGAAACAAAAAGCAAGAGGAAGACGTACATACATTGGGAAACTGGAGGAATTCTGGTTAAAAGGAAGCTCTTTGGGAACAGGGATGACCTTAAATTTAACCAAAATTGACCTTGTTTGTTGGCACAGAAAATTACCAGCAAGAGTTGTCTGGACAGTAGACTCTCCCTCCAAGTAAATGTTTAATTATTCCATGGAAATTTACCTAAAAGCCAAAATACTGCTATTGAGAAACATTGCTCCATTTATCCGATAAGTATAGTTCAGGTACTTTTCATTCTGCTTCTCTTTTGGTCAATTCTACCTGTCCGAACATACCGCTGAGGAGACAAATGTCTTCTCCACTCATGAGGAAAAGCAAAATATTATGGAAATCTCTGGCAAAGGTACCTCACATTAGAATGTAGCTTAGTCCAAATGTCTGTGCTAGAGAGCGGACTTAGGAACAAGCTAACCTAAATATAGTCCCTAAAGGACACTACATCTTGAATCAATATCAGTCAACTTTAGTTAAAAAGTATTCAGTTTAAAGTTTTTCTAAGACAATAAAATCGTAAAAGCAATAGATGCGTTTCACAAGAGAACTTTCACTGATTAATGAAAATATATATTCAAAGTAATGAATGTAAATAGCCTTTAAACTTTAATCTTTGAACTTATGCAGTGCATGGACAGTTCTATTCACAGTTTCATGATTAAAGTGACGTTAAAGTCTTGAAGTTATGATCTGAACAGCTGTGATACACATAGAGAGCAAAGCATACATTCATAAGAATTACAGATTTTAATCTCTTTGGGGGACAAAATTAATATAATGAGAACCTAAATAAAAATCTTGATTTAAGTCAAAATTGCTTTAAAAGAAATTCAGTCATGTTGTGTCATGATATGGCACAGATTCAGCAGACTTCTTACATGGATAAAATTCACTGCTGTAGAGTATATTCCAAGAATACTTTTTTCTCTCTTTTTTAAGAATTCATTACAACTTTTTCTGTTACTTCTTTTTTCTCTATCTTGCTGGTATTTCCTTCTTTACTCTGATAAGCAATACATTAAATTAAGCAAAAATAATCTTTTTTTTCCCAAAAAACAAGTACCGTTTCCTGTTCTCCTAGAAAACCTGGACTAAAATTTGCCATTTGAAAGGCATCCTGGGTGTGTACAACTGAAATTGTACAGCTTCCATTTGACCTCAGTGACATTGAAGCTCGGCTAGCTTCAGGGAAACTAATAATTTTCTACATTGTCAGTATCTCTGTGTTTCCCTTAATTTACTCTTCATCTGTGTGTGTAATCAAATTTAGAAGAGAAACGTCACCTGAATTAGAAAAGGGCTGATTTCAGATTCTGGCACAAGTTAAGAATTTTAATAAAAAAGTAGCAACAAAAAATGACAACTAAAGTTTTTCAAGGACAATAGAGAACACTTGCAAGGTCATGTGTGTTATCTGCAATTTCAGACTACAGCCTGAAAAGTCGTGACATAACAGATATTTGTGAAATACAATGGAATGAAAAAATCTTTTTGACCTCTGTCATATCTGTGAGTTTCTACAGGATTACTAGATCATGCAGTTACAAAACTGGAGAAACAGTATGTCCCTTGGAGGACTTCATGAGAGGGAATGAAATATTTTGGGTGGGAAAAAGGCCTCTACAGCAGAATCAGCCACTAAGTTGCATAGGAAATGGACATATTATCTGTTAAACTACATCAACAATATTATAGCACAGTATCTTAATAAGGTAATGAATATAACATGTTTAGTGGAAACAGCAAAGAACTGCATATTTTCATATTTGAGGAACAGGCATTAGTCATAAGATAAGCAGCATTAAGAGGAAAACTAAATGGCCTGAGATTGGAAGAGGCTTTTTCCATACAGCAAAATGAACACACAAGAAATTATTGCTCCCTGTAAATATGTCAGAAAAGCAAGAGTCGTTTACACTCAAGATAATACTATTACAGGAGCAAGGTGGCATAATCTGGGCATTGTACACTTGCATTTATACAGGGCTTCCATTTGTGAGCTAAATAAGGCTCATGAACAGAAGGAATAATGAGGACAAAAATGTCTAATGATTTTTAAGACATTGCTGCAGATATCACCAAAAAAACCTCAAGATTGCCTTCATTACCATATAAATGGATCCACACACCCCAGGTGACCAACATCATCCTCACATCCCATCTTAAATTCTGTAACTGTTAGCTGCAAACTGTTCTCAAACAGCCTATCTTCTACTGCCAAGTAAAATCCTAAAGTGACTGAATAACTGGACTATAGATAGTGGTAATCATACTATAAAGGAATTATGAGACTAGTTAGGTAAAGAGCATGTCATGAGTGGATCTTTTACCAATATGAGTTCTAATTTGAAATGCCTGTTATTGACATACAAATATAATAAAATGTGGTGGGTTATACATTGTATATGTACATGTATCCATTTACAATGCTTTTTATCCTGTTCTTCTGGCTGTACATGGTACATATGCACTTAAATGAGCCAATGAAAATTAAAATATATAAATACCAGCACATATTAAATATGGGCTTTCAATATCATTCACCTTATTCATGTTTTAAACATCAGCAATCATGGCCACAGTAAAACTTCTGCAATGCTTAAAAAACAACCAGGTAGGTACAATCCTCTTTTTTGAAAAGTGTTTGACAAGATTTTGTCTATTATTGTGTCAAGGACTGTGTTACAAACCACTGACAAACTATTCCTTTTATTTTGTCTCAAACACTGTTTTTGAGCCATGTTGTTGAGACTAGGAGATTGAAACTAGCTCAACAGGACCAAAATGTGGTTTGCTTTTTGCACCTTTTAAAATATTCTTTGTACAACCACAGCAAGAGAGGTCACACATAGGTCACTGCAATTTTTGGGAGGGGTTCAGGGGCCTGCACTCCTGCACACAGATTGCGCACATCCATCTGGAAACAACATGACAGCTTACGCAACAAAAATCTCCTCCTAAAGAAACACCTGGCGGGTGTATGTAGCTCTGACTGGCCGGCACCAAATTGCACAAAGAGGGAAGTCTCCCTATTTGAAATGAAAGTTCCCATCTTTTCAAGGATTTCAGCATCATATTTTTTGTGGGATCCATCAGGGAGGTGAAACTATTTTTCCACTAATTCTCTATTTCCTTTTTTGATCTGTCTCCCTCGCTTTCTGTTTCAAAGAGGCACATTATACGGTTTATATATGTACATAACTTTGCCTTCACCATAAATTGATACTCATTTTATTCTAATGCATGACTGAATATTTGCAAGCTGTCTTAGAATTAATAAATAAGTTCTTGTTAACAATTCACATCAGTTCACTTCCCAGAACTCCACTTCAGCAAACCACATCCCTCATTCCTCCTAAGGGTTGGAACACAACATATTTTTGAATGGACCTGAAATCAAATGAACAGTCAGTAAGTACTCAGAGAAACACCTAATATGTTCACACATTCAATATTTTCCCACCAGGAAAAGTATCTAGCCAGAAATGAAATATGATCAACATCACTCTGAGACACTGAAGCCAACTGGCATAGGTTGACCACATGCACACCAATAAGATCCTTGGGGGAAAAAAGTGGGGTTTATAGCCTGCCTGTTACAGTTCAACAGTGTATATGATCACATTAGTATACCAAAAAAAAAAGGTTTCTTTTTCTGGGCATTTTAAATTACTAGTATAAATGCAGCTGTGAGAGACCAGACCATGTTCAGTACACTGCTTCAGAATGTAGATGAAGGCAAGAGGACTGTCATAGGAGAGGAAAAAGACTAGCCATTCCTATTTTCAAGCTCTGAAGTATTGTCATGAAGTTTTTCATATTAGTTGCCTGCAACAAATGAGGGAAACCATCCATGGTGAGTTAAATTCTATTACTTTACAACCTCCTCTAAGTGTGCACATTCAAGTTTATAGCCACTAGAATCAGTGAGAACTGATATGATGGCAAAATAAGCTGAGATGACATCAAATATGACATCAAATTAAAAGCTTTGTCCATCAAGTGCAGTTCTAGAAACAGCTTTTTAATGTCACATAATTATTGCTATGTCCATATTGCTATCTGTAGTAATCATCCAACATAGAGGGTGGAAAAACAGGCACAATTTTTAGGACAACTGTCTTCACCATGGAACTTATTCCATGTTTCATTGCTGAGGAAAGATACACTTGCCAGAAAACAAAAAGTCAGATAATGACTGAAGTTTTATGTGTATATCATATCCAATAAAGGATTTTGGAATTTAAAAGCAATAGAATTGTCTCTTATCAAGGAAATCAGAGGCCTTGCAAAAGCATCAGCAGTCAAGCGCTTCAGCAGTAAAAGGGAACACACTGATGCGCGGCACATGGGCCAGCATACACAACACAAAAAAGACACAATAGTAGCTGTAGAAATTTGTATTGATTGGTCAACTTCTCCATGAACACTTAGGTGATTAAAGTCAGTTTATTTTCAACTACGTAACAGCAGTGGAACTGTATTTTGGTTACTAATTTATGGAATATCTGTATTAATTCTTCACCAGTGATAGGTATGTTTTGTGCTCTTCCCACACTAACTGCACAGCACTATACCCTTCTGAGTCAGAACTGATTGCTAAATTGCTTCCAGAGCAGAAGAAAGAAATACATAAAGAGATAAATAGAATTCTTGTGCAAACAAGGGTGTTTGAGTTCTTTCCATCACTCAAAGCGTCATAAAAGACCCCAGCACTATACTGTGATTGGGTAAAAGAAAATGTACTAAGGAAACAGAAAAAGACCATATCCCAGAAATAAAAGCAAGCAAGAAAAGGTGTAGTGCGCAGGGAAAGAGTTATTTAAAGCTTGTTTGCCAAGAAAAGCACAAATGCTGTAACAGGCATGATACATCATTCAGAATAGGGATTATAAAGTCCTAGGAAGACCCAGAAAAGCTGTGGACAAATCAAATCAGGTAAGCCAAGGTCCTTGAGGAACCAGGCAGAAAGTAGATGATGAACAAATCAGAAAAGGCTCTGAGATGAAGAAAGTTGCTTGAATATGGACTTCCTGCTTCAGGACACTTGTAGTATGCAGCAGGTGTAGGTTTCTTCCTTGAGAGGAATGTAGTACAACTCACGTGGGAAAGGCCAAAGCTGTTGTCATTTAAAAATATAGATGATAAGATCAGGGAAGATATATAGTTTCAGAGGAAAATATTTACTCTGTGAAAGAATCTGACATAGAAGGGTTACATTTTGGCTGCGCAACGGATACAAGCTATAGCTTGGAAGAGCTGGATGTCTCAGCTTCACGAGAGGCCTACACTGTATAATATAAATGAGGCCTACGGATGGTGAATGACTGACATCTCAGAGATAATAAAATAAGATTTGAAATGTAGAGACATTGTACCACTAGTAAATATGCTAAAAAGAGCACCAAGACTGCTGCCACAGGCAGGTATGCTTTGCTGCCGTAGATGGATTCAATATAATAAAAATACAGCAATCTATTTTGACCGTGTGTCTGACAGCTATTCTTGAACAAAGCAATTTGAACTGGTTTATGAACCTTTGACTAGAAAACTGTGAAAGACAAAAGTAAATTTGGCTTACAGACAGGAGGCAAATGACGATGGGTCCCAGTCTCGAAAGATATCAAGTAGTTCCTGCTCACAGATAATGCCCTTCATTTTCAAAGAAGCAGTCACATCCACCTCCCTGTATACTCAGTATACAAAGTATGTTCTCTAACAGAAGAACGAAAATAGATGGTGGCACACTTAATAAGGGATCTGACTGAGTAAAAATGCAAGTTTTGATCAGTTGTTTTCATGAGACTCTGAATTGTGACTCATTCACAAAAGATACCTGGGAAGGCACCTCTTAGAAACTCAGGGAAACTAACATATTCTGTTAATAATTACAGATAGATAGACTGTGCTGGGCTTGGTTTACACCAAGATTACTCAAAGTTGGGAAGCATTGGTCTACTTCTCTTGCAATGGGACTACCATTTTCCTTCCTCCTGCCACAAAGGAGCCAGGTATGACACAAAGATTATTTTTCATAGACTCGTAGAATTGTTTGGTTGGAAAAGACTTTTGAGATCATTGAGTCCGGCCATAGATGTCTACCATTAAATCATATCTCTAAGTACTTCACTGAATCATAGAATAGTTTGGGTTGGAAGGGACTTATCTTTTAAATACCTCCAGGATGGTGACTCAACCACATCCCTGGGCAGCCTGTTCCAGTGCTTGATAACCCTTTCTGTGAAGAATTTTTTTCCTTAGTGATGTAAGGCAGGTTCTTGACTGCCAGGTGGCATCACAAATTGCATCAGACATGTGGAGGGCCAAACCCCAGCCACTGGCTCTTACCTACATCTCAGGACACAGGACTGAAACTAAGATGTTCAAATCAAGGCACAGATTAATAGCTCATGCAGTAGTGGCACATCCCTATTTAAAGGAGATCAGGAGAAAGCTTTTCAGAAGTGTGGTTTCAGAAGTGTTAAGCTTCTTGATGGATTATGTGTCACTCTCAAGGCATAATGAGGAGTATGAGATTATCGTTAGTGAGGAGGAAGATATTACCTTAATTTAGTCACTTGAGTGCAGCCTAAACGTTGACTGTGCAAAAAAGAAAAAGACAATAGGGGTACAGACAAGACAAAAATTGAAGAATGTAGCTGGCTGACAGTAGTGTTTGCTTCTCTCCATAGAAAACTAAAAGCTGTCATCTTAGGTGTCTAAGAATTGTCAGCTCCAAATTCATTGAATGTCAGTAACATGAAAATCTTACTCCCCACAGACCTCTTGTGAATGCTGACTTCTAGCAACACTGGTTGAGATATAAATAGTGCACATTTACGTGCATAAATTACTATGCTGCATCTGACTCGTATGAACCCACTGATGATATCCAGTGACTTTTGAGGAAACAACCTCTATTACTGTGAAATAACTTTCCTGTACGTGGAAGATTATTCTCACTTAGTATCTATGAAAAATTTCTGATTTCCACAGAAAATTCTGATTCATGGCACTGTTTAGTGTAAACTAGAGTTGTGCAAATATTGGGATGAAAACTGAAATGTATTAATCAGAAAATATTATTCTTATGACCAACAGAGCTACATTTCATTATTCAAACATCCTCTATGGGCTAGACTGCCTCCTACAAGCTGCACATTCCATTGCAGTAGATTTTGTTTAGGGAGAAGCCTGAGAAAATGAGACAATGTGCATGTGCCTTTATTTCCCTTAAATTCTCTGGTATTTCAATTTTCACCAAATATGGAACATTACCCTTCCTTTTTTTCTATACTCTTATCTTCATCTCTACCTTGTTGTAAGATAAATTTTCTTCTTGCGCTTTGTTTTGTAAGATTTGATTCTTTTGGAACTGTACTTCATGTCACTGTGATTAAAACAAGGACATGGAATTTGGTTAGTTTGTATATTGCATTTTCTTATTTTCAGAAAAATTCTATTGGATGTCTTTTCTACAGCAACTAAGATAATATAGAGTATTTTTCTTTCATTTCACCTATACCACAAACCTGAAATAAGCCCAGCTCTATTTCTCATCTCTAGACTCGCTGGCCCCAACATACTACGTATCTCACAGGGAGGTATTGTCAAAGCTCAAATAATTTGAACCCATTCTATTTTATCCGTATCTTTTTGTTCCTTTCCTGAAAAGTTAATGATGTTTACAAAGCATAAAATTTGTGAGGTAGCTAATACAAGAAAAACCCACAGCTTTGAACTGACCTGACAGAGAGAGACAGGGCTCTTGGGACATGTCATGGCCTGAGTTTTTTATTATTTGTCTACTACTGAGGTGACTGTTGCTCCACCCAATTTAGTGCAAGATTTGTGAATGTCATGTAGGTAAAAAAGCCAGCCAATCCAAGAGACAGCCCCTGGAGGGGAGCTGGGGCTGCTTGAAAAGAAAACATATAAAATGTATAAACTACTACAAATCTAACAATAGTCTTTTAGCTTATTCTAGTCCACTTTGAAGTTCTTCTCAGAATGTTCTTTCATGTGGTTTTTATCATATAGTAGTCTCTGCTACAGTGTGCATAAGCTGTAGCAGAAGTCTCAACAGTTATAGCGAGGAACTGGCATTGCCAGTGTTACTGTTAATGAAGAACCAGCAAGAGAGAATCGCCTGCATTACTCACACACAGTACCTTGGTTGAACCAGGTTTAATTTCTCCACAGTTCATAGGTTTGGGGAGCTCCAGAAAGAGTTGTTGACTAGCTTAAATAATTCTACTTTAATTTTTTGTGCTCAACAATTTTCCCTGATAAAGTAGATCACTCCATGACTACCAGATTTGTATTTGATACACACCGAATTCACTCTGCATGTCTGATTGAGACATTGTACATATACAGTGGCTATTTCTGACCTTTTGGGATGCCGAGAAATCACTAAATCACTGTCCAAAATGGAGAAGGAGAATATCGGTTTTGTAGTTAGTGATTAGCCTCAAAAAATTGTTGGACTGCCTATCCTTCTTTAGCTGAAAAAAAAAAGAGTCCTTGTAAAAGGCAAAAATAAAAGGAGTCCCTGTGAAAGTAATTTTGTGTTTTCAGTACAGAACAGGGATTTTGATATGGATACATACAAACAAAACAGAGTTACTTAGGAGGATATTGGTCGTCTAACTCACGGCATTAGCTGTTCCTGGGAATCTGTCCTGTGATTTCCAGTGACTTAAGGAAGTGAAGAACACCATAGTAAGGACATTTATCTCCCTTCTCTCTTTCAAATCAGTTTCATACAGCAAATCCTACCAGGCTCTTTTCAACCTTATGAACACCACCTACACCAAAGTTGGAGAGAAGGAACATAACAGTGCTTTTGAAATCATTCTGCAGTTTAAGAAAATGTGAAAAGCACCAGAAAGAAATTAGCTGAGTTAATGTTCCAGGAAATGTTCTTACTTCTGGAAGGATTTTCTTCACATTTTTGTTTTCCCCTTTTATTATGTATATTTTTGCTTTCTATTTTCTTCTGCCTAAGCCTGAATTTCTGAGTATTTTGTGTTCATCTAAAATGTCATCTATTCCTTCTGTAGGAAATTTTGAATTATTTCACCCATCTCTAGAACAGTGGGCAGTAATCACCATCACTTACTAATCTTCCTTTATGGAAACAGCTCACAAAAGCTGTCAAAATTACTGTTGCATGCTACATGCTGAAAATATTCTCTCCATAACTGAATCTTTTTTTTAAGCTGGATTACTTCAGATGCAGAGGGAATAGTGGTGAATGCCAAGAAGCAGGGAACAAGAATTTGTGTGTGTGTATATGTGTTCATCTACATGAAGGGCAATCCAAAGAAACAGACTCTCCAGAGGAGTAAACAATGCATTGAGACTAAATGTATGAGAAACTGAGATTGTAATTTGAGGGGTGTCAGCTTTTTTTCAGTCATAGTATATTAAACACAGCCTCAGAAAGACAAACACATTGTTTTTCTCCAACAGAAAGAGAAGTGCATTAAAACTGTATAAAACTAACTTTCTTTGTTAATGTACCTTCCTTTATGCCAATTTATGAGAACATGAAAACATATTTGGAGTTCTGAGAACATGAATTTACTAATTTAGTGATATAAGAGAAAATACAGCTCTTGGTTGGAGGCCCTGTCTTGAGAGCTGCTTACTGCCTTTCTGCTAATTTTGTATTAGTCATCAAGTTTAAGTGTAATACTTACAGCTGAGTACTTAAATATGTTCTAAAGACAGGATGGGAACCTGCAAGCCATTATTAGGCGAAAGGTATCTTCTTGGATATAATGAAAATTGTAGACATTAGTTCAGGTTTTCTTTGTGGGAAAAAGATGTAATGATAATAAAATTTCTGGTCTTAAGAGAAACCATTGTCTTCACAGTTCCTATTTACCTGCTCTGAATTTTGATAATTGGACAGAGGAATTTTTTTACATATATCCCAGTATGATTTCTTGCCATGACTAGTAATGAGCTGCAGACCTTGTATCACGTTGGCAGCACAGCAACTCTGGGCTCGTCCAGGCTTGCTGTGGCTGCTGCTTGGTTTGGCAGTTCCCAAAAGGAACACTGCCTGTTGGTTCTCCTGTTTTATCTCCATCCTATGATCTCTGGTTGTGGCACTGATCCAACTGACCACAGTGGGGAGTCAACAGCTGACAAAAAACAGCTCCTTGAGGGCATCTGAGGCTGTAGGAGGCAACTGTGCCTCTGGCTTTAGTAAGGAGCACCTGAGCTTGAACACCATACTCCTCCCAGCCGGACCCCAGGACATCAATAATCTTTTGTAATCCTCCCCCTGCCTTGAAGGGACTGAAGCTGTCATTGTCCCACACTAGAGGCACATGGGAAGGATGAGCATCACACAAGACAAAAGAGGGAGATAACAGTCAGTTAGCTTTCCTGCATAACAATTCTAAGGTTAATATTAGTGAGGATTTTTGTGCTTATGTATATTGTAATTGCATTAATATTATTGTAGTTGGACTGATAACAGTTATTAATTATCTTCTGATGAGACTGCTGATATTTCAACTAAGTTAAAAATAAATTCTTTGATCCATATATGTGCTGTGTTCCTTTCTTGCATTAAACATTAATAATGTTATTAATAACATATTCATTAAACATTCTTGCATTAAACATTAATAATGTTATTAATAACATATTCATTTCATTTTTTATTTTTTTGTAATTTTCCATATCTCTGATTTTTGTTTTTAAAAGTACCATTATTTTTACTATAAATGAGGTATTTACTATTTTACAAACAAGCACAAATTACAAAAGATTCAGGAGATGGGATGCTATTAAAATCTTATTTATCAGTTTACAATATCCAGTTTCATTATACAGCACTGAGTCTATATTACCTATAGAATTTAATAGAAGACTAGATTCTCTGAAGTGGTACTCATCACTTAAAATGCATTTTGTAAAATGTATATCCCAATACAACCCTTGGCTCCGTTCTGGCCCCCAGTGCCACCACAGCACAGTGATCCAAAACAGCTCAGGCAAAAATCAAGTACTCCATATATAAATGCTTATGTTGTACATGCACTCTACTTATCCAGTACCAAACTCTACTTAACAAGCACTAAGCTGTATTTTTTAAGAAAGAAAGAGAAGAGAAATTGAATTGGTAAGAAGAAGTTGTGTTTCAGGCAAAAGTGAAGCTACCAGAGTCCTCTTATAAAGAAAACACAGTGAAACTTTCCTGAGCTCTCTGATGGATAGTGGTTACTAAACAGAAATTCTACATTACAATGGCAAAAGTTTCCAGTCTTCAAAGGATTATATTCAGATTCATCTAGCTGACAGTTTATGTTCATTTCCTCCTCCTTGGTTATGAAAGGTATTCACACCAATTATAACTGTATTTGATTATGTTGAACTTAGCAGCCCGATGAATAGAAAGGATGTTTTCAAAACACAAAAGATGAATGAGCTAGAAAATGACTGATTAGCAAGGAAACTAACAGGGTTTTTTTTAAACAAAAAAAAAGAGTGAAATGTATGTTGTGGCTTATATCACGTAGAAGATGCACCACCACAGAGGAAAACATGTTGTAATCAGCACTTACAAGAGTTCGGTCCTACTAAGATTTTTCTTAAATACTCTTGTGTATGTTCTCAGACCAAATGAACCAGATTATGAAAGACAATCAAGCTTGGATTCAAATGTCTATTTTAATGACCTTGCTACTGTTTAAGTTTTGTTTAAGAATAGGGTGCTCTGAAGGGGGCAAAAGGTGAACAAGACTGAAAATTAACAAGAAGTCTCTTTTACGGAAAATGCAAAAAGGAAAAGGAAGCAACATTCTCCATGAAGCCTATATTGATCTTCTCTTTTTGTGATCTGCTAGAATGTGTTAAGGTCTCACAAAATAAGAAAATCATTGTCCAAGAGTCATCATTGGTAGTGTTTGTATAGTTATTAAAACATCTGATCTGCATGAGTAACGAAAATTGGCTTCATTCATGCCTTTCCTTTTCAGAAAACATTATCTTATTATTTCATGCTAATTTATATGTATATAAGAAGCCTTTTATCATCTTCTGCCTCCTGCACAGCTATGTAAGTTATTTGCATGAGAAAGTAACAGTCACAAATCTGATCTTTCTACATAAAACTGAAAAAAACTTCATACATTTCTTTTTACTTTTTTCTTCTTTGTCCTTGAAAAACATGTACTTTATCCTCTGTTTCCAAGCTAGGAAGTCACTCCTACACTGTTTCTTTTCTTTTGGTGTTGCCAACTAAATTTCCCAAACTCAAGTATCAAACCGAGCTTCACAGGAAGACAGACCATTTAGATCCCTATTCAAACTCAGTGTGTGTAATAAATCCATTTCTCTTTGTATATAGAATTAGCTACAGAATGTATTTATCACCTTGAATTTGTGTTTTTAAGGGGTCTGTTGTACATCCAGACTGTTACAATTATATCTCAGAAAGAATGTGAACTTCCACAAATGAAACCTGTTTTCTGTTAATAAATCACAGGACGTATTTTGACAGCCAATAGGTGCATTTTGAGAGTTATTCTTCCCTCAGAAACATGGACCTAATGCTACTCATTATTCTAATAACCAAAGCAAGAGCTTGAAATTAAGCACTTTAAATTAAATACATGACCAAAGCAGAAATGTAGAAACTTAATTGACTTCAAGCTAAATCAAACTTAAAACGGAGATAATTTATGATAATCTATCCACAAATAATTGGATTCTAGAGCATCATTCACATGGATAGAAGACATCTGCTGGTTAATACAGCAGACAGGAACTGCAGCATCCACAAACAGATGCCCTTGAGGGGACTGGAAATGGGTGAAGGCAGTTAGGCATCACTACCACATCCTTGATGCCCCACAGGGTACAGTGCCCGTCACACACAGGACCAACTACTCCAGCACAGCAGAAGCTTTGACCCAAAACAAGATCTGAAAGGGAATCCAGCTCTGCAGGTCAGCACCTGCTCACACAGGAGGTGTCAACATCAGGGAGTTCACTTCTAGAGTCATGGGATCCTTCTGAAGATTGAGGACTGCTAGGAAGAGACAGGATCCTCCTGACAAAGTGGAGCAAGAGTATCTTTGCTAACAGCCTGACCAACATGCTCAGGAGAGATTTAAACCAGGAATGATGGGGGAGGGAGATTGCAGAGCACAGTTAAAAAAGAAACAGTAGACAGGTAGAAAACAAAAATTAATGACATGAGAACAAGGGAGATCTCAGAATCACAGAATCACAGAATCACAGAATCACCAGGTTGGAAAGGACCCACTGGATCATCGAGTCCAACCATTCCTAACACTCCCTAAACCATGTCCCTCAGAACTTCATCCGCCCGTTCTTTAAACACCTCCAGGGAAGGTGACTCGACCACCTCCCTGGGCAGCCTGTTCCAGTGCCCAATGACTCTTTCCGTGAAGAGTTTTTTTCTGATATCCAACCTGAACCTCCCCTGACGGAGCTTCAGGCCATTCCCTCTCGTCCTGACCCCTGTCACTTGGGAGAAGAAGCCAGCTCCCTCCTCTCCACAACCTCCTTTCAGGTAGTTGTAGAGAGCAATAAGGTCTCCCCTCAGCCTCCTCTTCTCCAGGCTAAACAACCCCAGCTCTCTCAGCCGCTCCTCATAAGACTTGTTCTCCAACCCCTTCATCAGCTTCGTTGCTCTTCTCTGGACACGCTCCAGAGCCTCAACATCCTTCTTGTGGTGAGGGGTCCAGAACTGAACACAGTATTCGAGGTGCAATATCACCAGTGCCGAGTACAGAGGGAGAATAACCTCCCTGGACCTGCTGGTGACCCCATTTCTGATACAAGCCAAGATGCCGTTGGCCTTCTTGGCCACCTGGGCACACTGCTGGCTCTTGTTCAGTGCTGGCTCACGTTCAGAAGTAGTAAAAGTGAATGAAGGAACACCAGCCTCTAGTGTGTGTACAGAACCGCATGCATCCTGGGAAACAAGCAGGAGGAGCTAGAGATGTGTGTGCTGTCACAGAAGCATGAGGCAAAGGAAAGACGTAATCTCTTTAGGCAAGACCAGTAGGGAAAGGGCACAGGTAGGATGTCTACAAGGAGAAGCAGCTCAGATACATGGGGCTGTTGTACATGACGAACAGCAGTATCTGGGAGAGCTTGCAGGTCAGGGTCAGCAGGGAGTCCAGTAAAGGTGTTATTGTGGTGCGATTTTGTTACAAACCACCCAATCTGAGAGACAAAGTTTATTACATCTTTAGACAACTCCTGGAAGTCTCTGCACCACAGACCCTGGTCCTTGCAGGGGTCTGCCAGCTCCAGGAAGGGCAACAAGGAGAAACCCAAGCAGTCAAAGGATTTCTGGTGAGTGTTGGGCATAACATCTTGATGTATGAGTTTCACACGATTAGTGGAGTGAATCCTTCTTCAGCACATTTCTGTGCATGTGGAGAAGGAGGTGACTGGGAATAGTAAGCAGAGATTGGTAAGAGCAAATCATAGCTGACCAACTGGATTTACTTTGCATTTAGCATAGTTTTTAACATTGTGTCCCATAACCGTCTTGTATATATGCTGGGACATTATGATGTCTATTACCAATTTTCCCTCTCTATATTTCCTCACTGTAGTAAGAGTGACCTTGCCATCAAATTCTGTTAAATTGCACTTATTATCTAAATACAGATTCACGACAAATTGACATAGTCAGTAGAATCGTAAAAAACTCATTTATGACACCCTGTCTGTGTATTGCACCTTATTGCAATGATCACTATAATCCAGTCCACTTATTTCTTCAACTTCCTCTTCTTGTCATTCTAACGTGGACAACCCAGTAATGAATGAGATTTTTGCTTCATCTCTGGACAGTAGCCCTGGGCATGAGGCAATGTATCATTTTTTCTACCTTTCTTCCAAAGAATTTTTTGCTTCACTTTTTTAACAAGCATCAAAGTTATGCACTTGCTTACTTGGAAGGCCTTCTGTCTTGATGTCTTATTCTCTTTGAAGAGATTTTTGACCTCTCAGTGATTCAGCCTTTATCTGTTGTGTCAGACTAGCTGAAAAAATAAAATCCAGCTGTTCTTTTCTCCTCAGACTTTTCAACCTCAAATTCTTTGATTAGAAGGAATTCTAGATTGAAATAAAGGGTTCTGGAAATAGCAATAAGCCAGGGAGGATTTCCCAACAGAAAAAAAAGCTATAAAAAATAACAAAAATCCAGCAAGCCTCCAGCATATTTCTCTAAAAGAAAATTTATGTTGGGAAAAGATGTTTGGCTCTCAACAACAAAAACAAAAATACAGCTACCTTCTGTGATAGTCATTGTTTTAATTTGCTAGTTGTGTGCACACCTCAGCTATGTCTTCAAGATGCACTGATAAAACTAGGAAAGTATTAATCCATCTTGAACCAGGGGCAGGAGAACATAAAGACAGTCAATATTTGCGGAGTTCAGCTCTCAAAACACATTGCTGCAGTGAGGTAGTGCAAGAGTTCTGCAGAAACACTGCTGAGCTTTTTCACTGAAAATAAATAGTTTTATATAGGATGTTAGAAACAATAAGTTTGAAATGTTTATAGGAAGTAGAGCAACCCCTGGGGTGGAAGGAGACACAGCAGGAGCACAGCAGGCTGTCACTCCACTGCCTGGCCCATGCAGACTCCACATTAAATCACACAGCAAAGTGTATGGAGAAAATCAGGTTCCAAGCATGTTTTATAAGGGGGTGCTAAACTTTTCTACCTTTACTAGAATGAAGACAGTGAGTTCACACATTTATGAGCTATAAAAAAAAGGGGGGGGGGGGGGCTGGCTGAGTTCCCACCACCAAGAAAGAGGACGTGCATAAGCTAAAAGTCACTGCTCTCCCAAGAATATAAGCTTAAGAAAGCATCAACAATGGAAGTCACACCATTTCTAGCAGGTGAGACTTTGGAATAGCATCTAGCAGCAGTAAGAAAAAGAGGAGGCCTAGCAAGTTTTAAAGTATGAGATGAGATACTGAAAAGGACATTTTGCCTATGAGAGAACTCTGTGGTGTTTGCTTCCATTGTTCCCCTCAGAGGTTTTCTCATAACTGTTCACCTCACATAGGTTATTTTTTCTCAGAAATAACAATTTGTTTTGTAAGACAAACAACTGGAATACATCTGGTGAGTCTTGCTTGTGACATAGAAATTAGTGAGGAGAGGCTGAGCAGACAGCTACTTCCAATTTCACCTCCCTTGGCAATGGTGCAAGGCAAAAAAAAGATTTTGCAAATGTTTTTCTTGCATTTTGCTGAGAAGTCATAAGCTTAATGCTCGTTATGGTCAACCTGTACTGAAGTGATGCCTCAATACATTTTTTTGCATTGTCCTTGCATTTTCCTCACTGTTACTACCCAGAAGGCTGTGCTTCCTCAGAGAGGTGAAATGTGACCAGTGACTGAAAGAAAAATAAGGCTATGATGATGCTGTCTTATCAGATATTTTATTTTCCAGTTCTCTACCCCTGTCTGTCTTCTTGTTTCGTGACTATATTCGGTACTATTTTCATGTTTCTTGCAGTAGAGAATTTTTTCAGAAACTGATTAATATTTCCCCTTATTTACAATGCCTCTAATGGCAAATTCAACCTTCATGAGGTTTTCCAGAAACCATCCTGCATAACTGACACTGAATACAAATCCTATGCAGTCTGCAGAGGACTGGGCTGGAAAGATTGATAAAAATCACATATGATGTCCAGAGAATATTTTCTCAAATATAATTGAAGGCATTTCAGTTGCAGAGGTAATAAAATCTACAGGAAAAGGAAATGAGACATTTTAATGGTGATATAACAGCCCCACAAAGATAGTTGAAGTTTATCCAGTAGAGGCAAGAGTTGTATTGTGTGATAGCTAAACACTAGTCACCGCTTTACAATCAGACTACAGGAACTACAGAATAAATTTGTCCTTAAATATAAAGAAAGGAAGAAAAGGTGTAACAAAAATGAACACTTTGCATAAGGTTACTGCCAGTAAAGTGCATCTGTCTTAATATGCATTCCTATATATTTGTTACTACACATGTCCATTCATGTATCGTGCTTCATGACAGAAGCATAGATGCCTAGAGGAAAGAGTAAAAAGATCTTGGAAACATATCTCTTTTTTTTCCTTTTTTTTACAGTCGTCAGATATTGATACCAGCCTGCAGGACTCCATGCAGGCTCAGCAAATGTGCAGCATAATACAAATCCTATGATCAAAGTCTCATACTAAGACTTTCAGTAAGCACCACATGAATTTAGGCTGACATCTGTGCAAAGTATATCTTAAGCTTGGCACAAGTCCAAGCATTTGTAGAATCACAGCCTTATAATCCCTTTTTTCAATACATTGTTTAAATAGCAACATTCAGCTTTCTGTGGCCCAAAAATATAAGTAAGATATTAAGTACAAAGTCATTACCATGTGATGCAGAGTTCTTTTCCTTAATCTTTGTATTTTTTTTCCGCTGGTGTTCGTAAGCTGACAGCTGCTCAGCTGTAGAGGGAGGGTAGGGCAGTAGGCAAGCACGTTGTCATAGTTGTGCTGCACATCTCCAGAGGGGATCTTTCTCCAGTGATGGAAGGATTGGTGGTGGCAGAAGGCATCATCGTGATGTCTTTTTCCTTCTACATTCACATGTGAAGAGCTCGATTCTGTTGAACTCAAAAAGAAAAAAAAAAAAACAAAAAAAACCATTTTTTGTATCACTATTCTTTCTGTCCACTTCCTGTCCCAAAGAAGAAAAATTAAAAATAAAACAAAATCTCATACATATGCCTCTGTAAAAGTGAATCTTTCTTACAAGGCTCAGAACAGTAAAGACGTCAGTAACAGGAGTGTCCTTGGTGAGATTCAGAACTCCTGTTCCAGATGAACTACAAATTTACCCTTGTTCTAATGCAATTTAGTAGATTCAATTGCATTTTTTCCATGGTACAGAGATTCAATAATTTTGTTCTTAAAACAATGCAATGGTAACAAAGAGTCTCTATTTTTTCTTATGTTTTGGAAACAAACAGACATTTATTGCAACCCTGTATAATTTTTTTCAGGTTACTGACCACAAAGCTTGCTGTCAAGAAGGGCACTAAGACTGGAAATTTCCTGTTTGTGTTTGAAGGAAAGCCGAAGTTCTTTCTAGTTTCCACCCAAAGATCTGAAGAAATGGATGCACATGCTTGCAGGAATTTGATTTTCTCTTTGTGTCATTAAACACTGTATTTCCTGAATATATTTTTCTTCTTCTCCTGAACCCATGCCCCAGAGTACTGAAAATTTATTTTTGCCATTAATTATCTGCTAAAGGAGCTGAAAACAATGCCAGCTGAAGACAGGAGTCAGCATGATTAGGTGGTCTTGAAAGCTCCTCAGTCTAAGTATTGTTTTCCGTATTTCCACGCACACACAGAAAAAAGCCAAAGTTCTAGATATAAGGCCACAAAAAGATATGTTGAATCATTCATTATCCTTTATTCCTTTTCTTTTGAATTCTTTAATACTTTCCTCCTTCATCTTGAATATCCTTTTCTTCAAAAGCCCGGTAGTGGAAAAGGTTACTGCATCAATCAAGAAGCATGAGGACCAAGAAACTGAATGCCAGATTTCCTGCCCATAGTAGCATGTTATAACCTTGTGGAATAATGTGAATAACTTTGCTTCCATGGGGTAAGGGGTTTCAGACTGCCAAGTTACTACCATTTGCATAAAAAGAATCATAGAATCATAGAATTATATGAGTTAGAAGGGACCTTAAAGACGATCTAGTTCCAACGCCTCTGCCATGGGCAGGGACACCTCCCACGAGACCAGGCTGCCCAAGGCCCCATCCAACCCAGCTTTGAACACCTCCAGGGATGGGGCATCCGTAACTTCCCTGGGCAATCACCTCCCCATCCTCCATGTGCTTTAGAATAGCTTCTAGGAGGACCTGTTCCATGATATTCCCAGGCACAGAGGTGAGGCTGAAAGGTCAGTAGTTCCCAGGATCGTCTTTTCTACCCTTTTTAAAAAATGGGGACAATGTTACCCTTCTTCCAGTCACCAGGGACTTCTCCTGACTGCTATGACTTTTCAAATATCATGGAGAGTGGCTTGGCAACTACATCAGCCAATTCTCTCACAACACTGGGATGCATCTCATCAGGTCCCATGGACTTGTTTTATATAATAACCAAATTATACTTGTTTCTCAGTAAACGTTTTAGAGCCCCAGTTTGTGACAACTCTATAGAAATAACATCCTTGAAAATTAGCCTGCCACAATCTGGTTCACATATAAAATGTCATTTTTGGTTTCTGTTGGATCCAGAACTAGAAAATGCCTCTCTTGTTTGTTCCCAACATGATACCTGCCACGTTTTAGGAACAGCTGCTGTCACAATATTCCTACCACTGATTCCCTCAGGATATTTTTGAGGACAAAACACTCCTGATAACAGTTCCTTGGACTGTGACACTCACAGACTCAAAAATAAAAGCACTTGCATCTGAAGATAGCTTTATAAGGGATCTTAGACTATTTTGTTTCATCTTTTTTTAATTTTATTTTTTCCTCAGTGTGGAACTTTCCATTTTCCGTCTCTTCACATAGTGTGATAATAAGTGTTCAGAAATTCCTAAGTCTAACAGCAACTTCCTGTAAAAACTGTTTGCCAAGGTCATACTTCAACCCAAAAGACAGTACTTGAAAATAGAGATGACCTTCTCTGAGCAAAACTTCCACAGTTCTATTTTTCGCTGCCCAAACACCCACCTGGATCCATCCTTACTATGCATTAGTTTATCACTATATTTCTCAATATATGCAATTTGATGACAATTGAGGCCAGCCCTGCCCTTCGTTCCTGAGCACTGGCTACATACTGCTGTCACTTCCTGATTACTTCCAATGAAACTGTAGAGAGCTGATTTAGGAAAATGAAAGCTAAAACTAGAAAAAAAAACCGAAAAGAGAGGACTCATGTGAGTGCTACTGCTGACACAGTCAGGGGTGCAGGGAGCTCTGGCTTGGAGAGAACAAGTGAAAGCACAGAAGCCTAAAGTTAGTTAAATCATTAGGAAAAACTTGCAAAATTGTGCATATCAACCTAAAACTTTCAGGTAGCTATATATATATAAAAGACTGTGTAAAATGTAAAAAGCATTACTATTCTACAGTATTGCACAGGCTCAGTAATAAATTTCATCAACTGTATTTGACATTAGAACAGATTAAGTTGTAGCTCCTGCAAATTTGAGAACCAGTGTTTAGGCAAAACAGCTTAAAAGAGAGTTTCACACCTGGAAAACTCTGAAATCGCATTATGCGTTCTATAGAGATAGATACATTGGAGGCACATGTTTGTAAATATATATAACAGAAAAACTGTGATGGCACATTTTCTAGGAGAATACAAAATATAATGAATGTTTTGTCAGATGTCCATATGCTTGCAATTATAAAGGAGTCTTTTGATAGTTTAAAGGAATGTTTGAATTTAGGATGAGGGGACCTCATAGCTCAGCAAATCTAGTTCCTGATGATCAAAGACACAAGCTGAGTATTTTGTTCTTATTAGTTCTACAAGGAAACTGTTTCACATCTCTCAATACTTTACTAGAATGAATTTCATTATAGGCAGCTTATAGCCTTTTGAGTCTGCAAGTTTGCACTCATTTCTATAATTGCAATTAAATAACCCTTTTTTTACTTCTCTCATGTTACTTTAGAAGTGTGTATAAAGCAACTGCCTCTCAGCTTTTACTCACAGCTAGTCTCTTTTTCATTGTCCTGATCATTTTTAAAAATAGCAAGAACAAATAAAGTTCTAGCATTAGTCTGCAGTCATATGCTGCATGGAGATCTATGGGAAACTTTATTGTTGCACTACTTCACATCAAACAAAAAAAAATCATCTGAAGTAAAATGCTTAATCACATGTCCTGGAAGAAAGTTTTTTGTTTAGAGAGAAATATTCTAAACTCACTTATGATGAAAGAAATAATTATTGTGTTTCTGAAGGCTGTAGGTACTATTAAAACATCTGACAATAAGACTAAGTTGGGTTTTTTTTATTATTTTTGTAGGCCCAAAATTTGTTCTTTAATAGGAGGAATGTATATTGCTGTTATATGGACAGAATGGAAATTATTGATTATGTGTTTTCACCTGTCCAGAAATAAGCTTAAGAGACCATTGAGAAGGAAATGCGTGCCTAGTAAGAAGTGCCTGGAAAATACACAGAAAAGTAATAACAGACTGAAAATAAATGGTTAGTCAAGAAAATATTAATTTTGAAGGCTGAGAGAAAACATGATTTTTCCAATAACCTCAACTCAGATTAAACACCAATGAAAAGAGGAATTAGGATATGTATTGGTTCAAAGTCAGATAGCTATGAATTGAACATATAGATTGAAAATAAAGGTTTTCAGTCATTTAAGACAGGAAATCTTTAAAACAGCCTTCCAAAAACATCAATAGTCTACATTCCTTTAAAATCAATTTTGCCAATTTTATCAATGGGCACATTTGCAAAATAGAGTATGAGTGACCTACAAGATAGAAGTATGATAATTCCTTGCCTGAAAAATTGTTCCAAATTAAAATCTTTATTGAAATGAAAAACACATAACAGGTTAGTCTAAAGCATCCAACAATAACAGAACTTGAAAAACAGTTTGACAAAATAAAATTAACCAATCAGGAAAATAAAAATTATTAGCACAGAGCAGAAGATCCTCCTCCACCGCCTTCTAAAAGTCTTACATCTATCTCACATACATGACTTGGTCCCTGAATAGAAGAATTTTAATAGAGTTCGTGTCCATGAATATTTTACAGTGAAATTATGAATACTTCATCATGAAAAATGCAAGATTTCTTTTTGTTGTGGAAGGCAGAATGCAAACATGTTACATACGGAAAAAACTGTGAAAATCTTACATTCTCAAAGTCTCACCTAACTGTATAGGAAGGAACTTCAGTATAACGTAATAAGCTATATCTTGGTGGACATTTAAAGAATGGATTCTAATTACTGTTATACATGCAGTATGTAAGGAACCTCTTACTTGGACCTCTGTGTTTAGACTATGAAGATTATGCATGCCTTAGATTGTAGAAAATAGGAACTTTGGAAATTAATTCACTAAGCCAAACAATCTTTCCTCTCTGGCACTGAGAGTACAGGTAGTTAATATTCTCTGCCCTCACCCCCTACCCTGGGAATTCTTTTCATGGTGGTTTGGGTTTTTTGTTCATTTTTGGGTTTTATTTTGGTTTTTAATTTTTCTCAGAAGCCCAACACTCAGAAACTAACAAATATATCCTCTTGGGTAATCATTTATTTACTATTTTTCCAAATGTGTGGGTTTGATTTACCTCTCCTGGGCAGGCATCCAAAAGTTTTGAAAGTTCAGCCTTCACTTATGAATGCATTACAGCCTCAGTTCAGTGCATCCGGGTCATCTTATCATTTTGAGGGATTTTTTCACTTTATTTTTTAGGAGATAGGCATTTTTTTTGTTTTCTATGAGGGTTAGTTTTGGAGGAAAGTCAAGATTGCCACATATATCTTTACTCCAGGGACTCTTAGATATTGCGGTCTACAGGAATACTAAATGTTGAGAGAAGATCATCAGCCTGGTTTTGCAACTGGTATTCAAAACACAGGCAAAAGTAAAAAGGATAATGTGAATGAAGTTCATCGTGCACTTTCACAGACCTAAGGAGGGTAGTTTTCTGAGTAAAGCTTGAAACTGACCTCCTTTTGATGCTGACTTCCATTGGCTTACCAGTAGTTCAGATATGTGGGATTAAGTTCTGGCAGTAGATTTGGGATGGAACGGTTGTTGATTTGGGTTTTTTAAAGAATAAAACAAAATGGAAGAAGGCATCAAAATAATGAGCTTTCAAGTCCTGAACAAGGAGAAACTAGCACACGGCAGGACACTTTCCTTAGAAAACAAAGACATGGAAGTAACTCTTTAAACGAAGTACAGAAATAGGAATAGTGCCCTGGAAAGAAACCTCAGCAACTCTCTAACATTGGGAAGTGATGAGAACTCGTGATGAGAACTGAACTGTAGGAGAATTTTAAGCTCTATCAATTGTTAATCTTTCATAAACCACAAAAAAATTAAAAGGAAAGTCAACTGAGTGAGGGAAACTTAGAATGACCAGCTGGAAAGTGCTAAGTACACCTTACATGCAATTCTTTTCTACCCCCTGCTTGTAAAGCAGAGGCTTTCCAGGAAGAATTTTGTGAAGTTAAACTTCAACGTCTTTCATGTGTTCCATAAATTCTCACCTAACAAACAAGAACAGAATCTTATCGTTTGTTCTAAGACAGAATTTAACACAGAAATAAAATTATTTAGAAGTCTGAGGTACATTTATTATCACAGGAAAAGATAACGTTTAAAAGCACTGTTTGAGAGTCAGCTTTCACTAGAATGTCAGTGTGTCCATTTAGGTAATAGATATTACCTGAACTCTCAAAGGTAAGTAGTTTTTCTGCTTTGCACACACTCCTCAGTATTCAGTTAGTGAGCAGCCTGCTCTTCAAAGACAAGAAAACATTGACATGTTTGGACTCATAGATGACTATTACCCCTGGTTAACAGCAAAAATGAAGGCTGTAGTTTGTACCCAAAGAAAATTAAATACTGTAGTCAACACAGAGAATATCAGCTTCCCAAAGTTCTTGCCCTCTGCTGAAAGAAATTACATGGTTTCACAGTCAGTACCGTTAAAGAAGTTTGTTTCCTTGATTATAAGATTCCCAAGGCAGATTCTCACATTCTGAATACTTCAAGCAACTTTATTGATGATACAGCACCAGGTTACAGCTCAAGCACTGTACCTTCAAAGATGGACTGCAAACAAAAACATCCCTGGCAATAATTCCCCTACAATCTAATTTCCCAGCCACCATATGCTCTTCACATGCTATCCATGCAACAGTTAGTCCAATGGTGTTTTAGGGACTGGAGTTTTCTCATTCTTTATCAGGTTCCTTCCTAGTCCTTCCTTGGAAGATTGATTCTTTCCCTATCTTTAAGGTTTATACATGGCTTAAACAGGGTCAGGGCCTTCTCCTGTGTAACTAAATAAAAGTTCAGCATAAGTTCAATGTAGATGAAAAGTTTATGGTTTGCAGCCTAAGGCTTCACAAATTCAGATACTTATGCTAAGCAAGTTCTACTGTGTTGTGTTTCTCTGCAATTTCAAGAGGTTTCATCTATAGCTCATTTTCTACAGCCTCATGCTAAGCAACTAACTCTAAAATATTGAACTGGTTATATCTCAGACTAAAATGATTAATATTCCTCAACAATGCTTCTATTTGTAAGCAGCTAAGATATTTAAAAAGATACAACTAATATCATGTCATGAAATTTCTTTTTTCTCATATTACATATGTAATTACTGCCTGGAAAAGAGTTCCATTACAAGTGTTTAAATATCTCATTAATATACTAAGATATTTTGGTATTATATAGCTATGATAGTCTTTAATCTCTGTCCTGAAAAGTTTACAATTGAATTACTTTGAGGAAAAATAAACTCAGAAATAGTGGTAAGCCCCAAGAAAGGTTTTAATTTAATTTTGTTGGGGGGGGTATCTCTTTGTAATGTCTAGTTTCTTGTGTCTTGACTGGCAAAAAAAATTGTTGAATCTTAAAGAGGAACTATAATGTCTAGGAGAGCATCCCACCTAAATACTTATAACTAAGTGATGTAGGTTTTTGTTAATAAGTACTTCAGCACTGTGTACTAATATAGTTATATTTAGAACGTGGAAGTGGGGACTATTCATCAGTCCATTTTAAACTGTTCCTTTTCAAAAGTACTCCTCATTGAAAGAGCATTCCTATTCATTTTCTCTTCCTGGTGGCATTTGTACATGCCATGGCATCAAGTTCTATCTAGGGTTCAAGTTTTGTTTTTACTTCATGCTCAAGTTTTCTTCTCACGTTTAGAAATCTATTCCATATGCTCCCTTTATTGATATAACACTACAATAAATAACATTCAACACTAAAGTTTAAAGTTTAGAAAGCTGAGGAGTGGGGAGCTGAGGGGTGAGGTTTCCTCTGTGTTGTGAAGAAAACAAAGGCTTTCGTATTATTCTGTAAAAATACTTGTTTATGCAGCAGAGCATATCTTGCTTAGGAACTGTCCATTCATGAAGACCACACAGAGATTTTCTCTACATAAATGAGGTCAAGGCTGCGCTTCTATCAGATATCACGTTCTAAACAGAGCCTTTTTGATGAAAAAGGTGGGGACAGACTATATATATATAAAATAATATATATATTTATTTATTTATTTATTTTCATTGCTAGTTTGCCCAAGTCCCAAGATGCTGTTAGATAAGATGTTAATAGATGCTGATAGATCTTAAGGTACCTGTGTAGTTCTCAAAGAAGAGGAGGGAAAGTGGACCACAGAATTCATTAGTACTAAGGTTGCACTGTGTAGGATATATATCTATTAAAAAAAGATTAAAGTCATGACTGATTTTGTTTCAAGAGTTTTCATCTACAACTGCAAAATATTCCAAAATTATTTAAACTTTGATGTAGGAATATCTGAGAAGTATAGTTTTCATAAGCTTGAACATCAGATCTTATTCTGAAATGTCATCTAAATAATACCTTTTTATCCAAAGAATGTCGCTTTGGAGACAAGTGACCTACATGTTTACTTGCTGACACAGGATAACAGGCTAACTTAAACCTTCTGCCATGTGTGGAGGGATTTCTGGTTAAACACAATCTCTATGGATACCAAGAAGCCTACAATAACTCCTCCTTTTTGCAGTAAGAATTTATTTAGTACTTTTGATATAAGTCATGGGACAAGAGGAATGAATCTGTTTACTCAGAGAACTAAACAGTGTCACTTGAATAATGGCTTACATCGTTTGCAGCCATGATGTAGCTAAAATATATTTCATCGTCAAATTTGGTGGATCACAGAACGGTGCAAAATTTGGTAAACATGGTCTCAAATTCCCTGACATGTTTCTCTCAGATTGTAATCCCTTGTAAATTCTCTGACTATTTTACATATCATGACAAAAACTAATTTGGACTTGTTTGGATACAAGACTTAGAAAAACTATTTTAGCGCAAGGATAATAGAATTCCCCTCTACTTCTCACCAGTGCAGGCACGTGATACTTTGATTAGCCGCAGTTCTGGCTATAATTTAACAGTAACCTAAATTGATGGCATTTATTAAGGGCTTCATAAAAGGAAAAAGTGTGAATGTCTATATTTCTTGGGCTATATTATTATATTTTCTGTTATTTTATTGTTGCTAATTCCTAATGTTATTAAAACAAGCATCATAAAAGATATGAATAAGGGCATGAAATAAGTTTACACACCACTAAAGTTCGAGGTTTTTCTCGTGGCAGCTATTAGTGAGTCACACCTAACACTGAAATTTTCAAATGGATTTTTGTAAAAAATTAATGTGGGGAAAAAAAGCGAACATGAAGAGTTTTCTGCCAGAAAGTTTCCAGGCTAGGGAAATGATCAACATTTTATTCCTATTATGATTTTCAAAATTACAAATTCACAATTTTGTTAAATGAAAGACTTCACATGAATTCCTAACTGATGGTAAAAAAAAATTACTTCTTTTACAGTTAGAAGAGCCACATTTAATTTCAAATAAATAACTAGCATACAAGAGCTTGAGTCTTAGATAGGTGTTCTGAGAGCTACTAGAATGTAAATTAATGGATCATCTGTCTTGCTATGGCTTTATCTTATTGCAAGAGTTGAAGCTAAACATGGAAGTATGTAAGCACTTGAATTAAGACCCAACACAGATTCTTGAATGAGAGTTGTTAGTGCTTAAATAAATCAATGTCATTTTCTGGGCTATTAGAATCAAACTAGTATAATCAACATTAACTTCTGGCTTTATTAGGAGTGCAATAGCAATGCAGAGAGTTTGTAGAGGGAATTTAAAAGAAAATAGAAAAGTACTGCTGATAAAATAGATTATAATATCAACAGCAAGATTAAGACTATGGTCTCAATGACTAAAACACAAATTTTCAGTACGAAAAAAGAAAAAGAGAAGATGTAAATGTCCTTGAAGGGGAAAAAAAGCTTTAAAACTAAGAGGGAAGCTTAAAAAAAACTGTCTTCACATTAATATTATTGTTTTAAGATGTCTCTTTGAGACCACCTCTGAGAAACATGACACCCCAATGCAGAGAGAAGAAACTTTGGAAAAAAGTCCTGAGGGAGGACGTAGAAGGAATGGCTGTACCAATAGAGAAGTGAAGGTCAGTAGACAGAGTTGCTTCTTTTCTTGCATGGGAAACAGCAAATAATGTTGATATTTCTTCATGTTGTTAAGCATATAGACATCTTGCAGTGTAGACAGGGATTTGGCTACAATATAAGTTCATTTTAAGTCCTACTTTACGTAAGCGGAGAAAATAGACTTTGGTCTATTTAAAGAGAAACAGAAGAGCCCATAAAGAAATCACACAAAGGTCTCTGAAGGCCTAAGAGTACCTGTCCATAGTTAGGGTCAAAGGATGTGACAAGCTTTATGTCTCTTGCTTTTCAGATCGTGTTGTAACAGCCAGCAATGTTGACAAACAGTGCTACCATTTGACAAAGAATACGTTGCATGAGGATGAAGACAGACTTCGTTGGGATCTTCTCCTGCAGCCAGAAAGTCTTCATAACATAACAATTCTTGCAGAGAGATTAAGTCAAATTCATCCTTTTGGTGTAAGCCACCAATTTCAATAGGACTGCTTCTATAACATTCAGGATGAAGCCTGCATACCCAGAATATCTTCAGAATCTGGTCTTGAGAATTTTGTTGATACTTTTGGGGCAGCCATTTTCATTTCTGGGTACATGAATGAAAGCTGAGTTGTCTTGTTGAAATAATATTTTCAAGGATCAGACACCTCTACTTAGAATAAAAAAGTGAGAAACAACACCCCATGAACTAAATCTCTAATACTATCTATTTTGCAGACTCAACTGTACACTTTAGCTATTACAAATATATTTATTTACTAAACTTATCTCTTTAGTTTATCACTCATATTTGGGTTTTATTTTTTTCATTAGTGCATCTATGTATGCTTCAAAAGTCTGCGGTTTTTTTCCTTGCCAGATCAGTGAATATAACATACAACATATGAGGTAGGTATGGGTGAGTGGAATAATTTTGCCAACAAAAGCTGAATTTTTGAAAGAAAATAGGCATGCTCTTATTTTTCCTGCTACTCAGAACTTCCCTCCTTGGTGCTTTGAATGTCAGGATTTGTGGTAGTAAAAGGCTCTCCACTGCAAGTCCCATGATGATCTCTTTGGTCAGTGGACAGATCCAATAGACGCCTCACAAGCAGGAACTGGAAATAGTTTTGTGTACTTTCACTCCTGCCTTATAATGAATCTATAAAAGATAAATCAGGATTTTTGCCATATTAACTCTGAATATTAAATGCAAAACAAATCTGATATGTTTGTTATTAAGGACATAATTACCTAATTTTTGCTTTCACTTCTATTTGCCTTTCATGTATAAAAGAGCAAATTGTTATTCATGGAAAAGAACAAACAAAAGAGGAATATTTATATGCCTGAACACTTGTAGCAGAGATACATTATATTTTCTTTGTGTAATTACTCCAAATGAAAACCAGTAGATAGAGAAAGGAGATACGGATGTAGTAAAAAGGATTAAAGAAAATAAAAACTCTAGGCTGTTATTCACCTTTCAAAGAATTAAAACTCAAACTTAGCACAAATTTAATATCTAGATATATCCCAAACATGTAATTCGTTATGTTTTATATAGTCCTCTAAAATAGTTTTTCAGGAACCGCAGTGTAAGAGGTGAGATAAATTGAAAGATATTTATTTTCATAAATATTTAGAGACAATATACCTATACATTAATTTTTCAATATTTGAACCTACTGGAAGATATTTCATGAAATAAGTTGTCAATTAATCTAAAAATATTCTTACTTTAAGCATGCAAGTCACCCCTTTAAAACCCATGAATGTTAAATATTCATCAAAGTGTCTGTTGCTCAGGGGATAACACTGAGCTAGCCCTTAACAAGAGGTGGAAGGATGGGTGTCAGGGGTCAGATGTTATGGAGGATACTTCTCCAAAACACCTTATAGGTAATAGAAGGTCCACTTTGAAGGTGATGCAACCGGCAGCCCAGCTGAAGTGCCTTTACACTAATGTACATAGCTTGGGTAACAAGCAGGAGGAGCTGGAAGCTACCGTGCTACTAAAGCTATGACCTGATTGCCGTCATGGAAATGTGGTGGGACAAGTCCCATGACTGGAATGTGACTCTCGACAGCTACAGGCTGTTCAGGAGAGACAGACCACGAAGGAGGGTGTTGCCCTCTGTCTCAGGAAGGGGATAGAATGTGAAGAGCTGTCGTTGAAGAGTAGCCATGAACAGGATGAAAGCTTGTGAGTAAAAATTAAAGATGAAAGAACCAGCAGGAGCCTTGTGGTTGGTGTATACTACAGGCCACCTGATCAAGGAGAGACAACTGATGAAGGCTTCTTCCTCCAGCTACAGAAGTCTTTGCACTCGCAAGTTCTTATTCTACTTGGGGACATATGCTGGAGAAGTAGCGCAGCACATATGCTGGAGAAGTAACACAGAAGTAGCACAGCAAGCTGTAGGCAATCCAGGAGACTCCTGGAGTGCATTGAAGATAATTTCTTAGTCCAGCTGACAGAGACTCCCACTCGAGGAGAGGCAATACTGGACCTTACGGTCACCGTTACAAGCCAACTCATCAGTGATGTTAGGATCAGTGACAGCCTGGGCTACAGTGATCATGCACTGGTGGAGTTCAAGGTCCAGAGGGATATGGGACAGGTGAGGAGTATAGTCAGGACACTAAATTTCAGGAAAGCAGACTTCCAGCTCTTCAAGGAACTACTCGGTAAGACCCCCTGAGAGGTGGTCCTCCGAGACAAGGGAGCAGAAAAGAGCTGGAAAATATTTAAGGAAGCTTTCCACAAGGCACAAGAGTGCTCAGTCCCTGTATGTAGAAAATCAGGCAGGAAAGGGAAGAGACTGGCATGGCTGAGTTTAGACCTGCTGGTTAAACTAAAAAAATGAAAAAGGAGAAGGAACTGCACAGGCAGTGCAGGCAGGGACAGGGAACCTGGGACGTGTATAGAGATGCTGCCCGGTTGTATAGGGATGAAGTCAGGAAGGCCAAGACACAGCTGGAGCTGACCTTGGCAAGGAAAGTAAAGACTAACAAGAAGGGCTTTTACAGGTACATCAATCAAAAGAGGAAGATCAAAGAGAACATACCGCCACTGATGACTGGAAATGGGGATCGTGTAACAACAGATGAAGAAAACGCTGAGGTACTCAACAACCTTTTTGCCTCAATCTTCACCGATAACTGTTCTCATTGTCCCTGCTGTGTCATGCGACAGCAAGATGGTGACCAGGGGTTAGACCCCTCCCACAGTAGAGGCGGATCAGGTTCGTGAAGCTATGCTAAAGCACATGGAGGGCAGGGAGGTGGTTAATGGCAGCCAGGATGGCTTCAGCAGGGGCAAGTCTTGTCTGGCCAGCTTGGTGCCTTTCTATGATGGGGTAACTGCAGCAGTGGACCCGGGTAAACCAGTGGCTGTGATCTATCTAGACTTCTGTAAAGCCTTTGACACGGTCCTCCACAACATCTTTGTCTTTAAATTGGAGAGAAATTAATTTGATGGGTGGACAGTAAGGTGGATAAAAAACTGGTTGGATGATCGTATTCAGAGAGTAGTGGTCAATGGCTCAAAGCAAGTTTGCGGATGATGCCAAGCTGAGTGGTGTAGTTGCCACACCAGAAGGACAGGATGTCATCCAGAGGGATCTGGACAGGATGGAGAATTGGGCCTGTGGGAACATCATGAGGTTCAACAAGGCCAAGTGCAAGGTTCTACACCTGGGTTGGGGCAATCTCCGCTTTCAGTACACAGTGGGGGATGACATACTTGAGAGCAGCCCTGCAGAGAAGGACTTGGGGGTGCTGGTCAATGAGAAGCTCGACATGAGCTGGCAATGTGTGCTCACAGCCCAGAAGGCCAACCATATCCTGCGACGCATCAAAAGAAGCATGGCCAGCAGGTTGAGGGAGCTGCTTATGGCCCTCTATTCCTCTCTTGTGAGACCTCATCTGGAATATTGTGTCCAGTTCTGGAATCCTCAACATAAGAAGGATATGGAACTGTTGGAACGGGTCAGAGGAGGGCTATAAAGATGATCAGAAGGCTGGAGCACCTTCCCTACAAGGACGGGATGAGAGAGTTGGGCTTGTTCAGGCTGGAGAAAAGAAGATTTAGAGGAGATCTTATAGCAACCTTCCAGTACCTGAAGGGGCCTCCAGGAAAGTTGCAGAGGGGCTATTCATAACAGCTTGTGGGGACAGGACCAGAGGGAATGGATATAAACTGGAGAGGTGTAGATTTAGACTGGACATTAATAAGAATTTCTTCACCATGAGAGTGGTGAGACACTGGAACATGTTGCCCAGGGAGGTTGTGGCTGCCCCATCCTTGGAGGTGTTCAAGGCCAGGCTGGATGGGGCCTTGGGCAGCCTGATCTAGTGGGATGTCCCTGCCCATGGCAGGGGGGTTGGAACTAGATGATCTTTAAGATCCCTTCCAACCCTAACTATTCTATGATTCTATAGGGATAAGAATTTAAATCTCAGCTAAGCACTAGTGCAAGCTCATCAGAAAAGAGTATTAATTTCTGAACAAAAAGTCTAAAGGATGCTCTGTGCTATGTCATTTGGATACTCACTATATCATGGGCTTCTTTTTAAGTAGGAGCAGCTCTTACCTTGAGGATAGCGGTGTCCATCAACACCAGAACTTAATAATCCTCAGCAAAATCTTTCTGACCTTTGTCTGCCTTTTGGACTAAATGCAGAAAATGCACACCCTGGCATGAAGACTAGTACCACAACATGTTAGGAAATGCATAACAGAAAAGGCAGATTTCTGTGCCTGTGCATAGACATGAGTGCATATTCCTTTAACTTCAAAGTCACAAAGACAGGTATATGACCACCTGAGCTGAGTATGAAGATAAATGCATAGAACACCACAGCAGTGCTATGATTTCGTTTCTAAGGTGAGCAATCAGAACAGGCTGCTCTGGTGTCAGCCCATGAGGTGCTCTGGCAGAAAATATTAACCTGTTTGTGAAAAGCTGATGAGGAGGCTCTGACAGGCAGACCTGCAGGTGACAGTCCATGAAGAGAGTCTCACAGGTCATGCTAACTGACTAACTCATATATCTTCACTACTACCCTTCTAAATTGGCAGTAGGAAGAGTCAGATAATGCTTTAGGCATAAACTAAAGGGGACATAGCTAGGCTGGGACTAAGGTTAGGTCCATCAGCACCTATGCTCCTCTCTGAGCAGGAGCTTAGAAAGCAAGGGAACCTGTCCCAAACTGCATGACTCAATAGGAGGGCCTCCCTCAGCCACATACCAGAACTGTACCTATAAATGTAATGGTGCCCAGTTTCTGATTTGTATTTTTCCTTTTCTTCTTATTTAAAGAAATGTTCATTACATATGCAGTGTTCATTGCAATTAAAGAAAAAAATTGCATGTAAGACCTCAAAAGACTTGACAAAAAGAGTTCAAATTAAGAAAATCCTCCACTGAAAAATTCTCCAAAATGCAACCAATACTATTACATTAAACATGACAACATTAAGAAATTTTATTCTTTTCTGAAGAGAGTTTGGAGAGAAAGGGTGCATATTTCTAAATGCACTCAATTTCTCTTGCTTTGTATTTCAGTGACTGTGAAGATAAGGTAGCTTCCGAACTGTCTTCATCTCTGACAACATGCACGGAAACTGTGTACCCCATATTTGGAGTCTTGATGGAGACAGGTAGGTTTCTATAACAAGTCACTAAGGCATCAAACGTTCACGTGCAAAACTGGAGTTCAAAGTAGCACATGCTGTTTTAGCCAGGAATTAGTCATCAGGTAGCAGAGAAATAAGGACCTCACAGGTCAACTACCAGTATTATCTGGTAATTTCTCTATGTAGATATATCAGCTGATGGATTCAACAACACCTATTTATTAAGAACAGAAAGATGAAACTGCCCTTTTTATACAACATCAGCTAAAACAAAAGAAAAATCTGTAAGGTGTTATGTATTTCCTTTAATTTTTGAAGCTGCAACTATTTCTGCAGTCAACTACTCCAATAGTTGTAGAGATGCAGATAAGGGAGTAAACGTACTTGAATTGATACTATTGCTATAATTCTGGTGAACAGAATTATTTCTTAAATAACTACTCTGTGACTCTAATATTTATTCCTAATACTGTTTGCAAATCTGCGTGAAAACAGAAATGTGAAGTGATTCTCCCATCACTGGCAAGTCAGTTCATGATGTTTCAGCTTAAGACTTCTGCATCTTCGGAAACAGACATCCTTTCTGGTTTCCACTTACATCTTTGGATTTTCTGTCAAAGCTTCTAAATTCCTCTCTCGCTTTTTTGAGTTAACAAGTGACCTTTTTTAAAGGTTTTCCTGCAAGTGTAAAAGAAATTGAACAATTTATTTTTATTTCATTTAGAAATATTCCATGGAAATACCTCATAATCATTCAAGAAAGAGTCTTCAGCGAAAAAAAGGTTATGGTGGAAAAGTTTTTTATCACTTTTCATAATAGATATTATGATATAGGCTGTCATAGAAATGTTATCAGTCTGCAGAGGACAAGGTGAGAAAACTTGTTATATGTCTTTTGGTTTGGTTTTGGTTTTGGTTTTTGGGGTTTGTTTTTTTCTTGTTCTTTTTTTTTTTTTTTTTGCTATTCCCTATGGTACTATTCTCTTACAGAGAAATTTCCTAGGAAAGCTGCATACAACTAAATTAATATCAAAATAGAAAAATGGGGAAAAAAGTGATCTTTTCAAGCCTAGGTTTTTTTTGGAAGACACAGTGTGCCTGCTGACATCTTTAGAAGCACAACATCTTTGGGGCTGGACTCAGTCATGCATCACTTTCAGGAATTTTGATGTAATGAGGATAAGGCTGAGACATGAAGGCACCTCAGCAGGTTTGATTTTAGTCTGTTGTGGGGTCCACAGCGGGCTGAGGACCCCTGATTAATGCACCCGGAAGGAGATCATGGGACGGGAAGTGGGCAGACAATATAGGACCATGCATGAAAGTAGTACTATCCATTCACAGATTGTTTATGTATAAGCTAATCCAATCATGCGGAGACGCGTGTGTTAATCAAGGGTATAAGAGGCGCGCGTAAGATCAAGCACGGGCCGGTCAGCCCTGTAACTTCAATAAAGAAACTTGCTTCCACATCACTGTGTCGTGTCTCAACAGCAACAGTCTGTCAGTAGCAGACCTTCTGCAAGTGTGGATCTCATACTAACAAATAGGACTGTGTCCTCACTCATACTGAAGCAGCCTGTATGATTGCTATCAATAATCTGTACTTCAAAGCCCCCTGAGTTTCCTTGGATTTACTTTTCTTCACTTCAATATGCTTTATGGAATAAATTTCATGACACTGAGAAACTAGTTGAAGAAATTTTTACCGTGATATTATAGAAACACTATCATAACACTGTAATGCAAAATAAAACACGGTATTACCTGCAATCATTTTGATCATCCCGGAAAATTGTTCTTTTGAAGAAGTGATGATAATATTTACTTTCATAAGGATAAAAAAAAAAAAACCAGTCTGACTGCTCAAAGAAAACTTTTATTGAGTTTTGTTGATCTCCTAGTAGAATCTTTCAATAACAGTGATATCTCAACTTTCCTCCTCCTCTCCAAACAAACTAAAACATTTCCTTCCTTTTCTGCCAACCTTCTGCTAACCTGATGAAGCTAAAAGTTTTGAGCAAAATCCAATTTTGGACACGTTCCTGAGGGATGGCCTGAATTAAGTGTGTTTTGTTTTAAAGGCACCAAATTCAAAATAATGGTGTTACTTACCCTTTGGGATCCATTGTCAAATGTATCATCCAGCTGATCTCTGTTCTAGCAATGTCTTCTTGCTAGGCTGATAGTTTCAGTAGTCAAGTGGACTGTAGCTGTGATAAAGACTGATGACCCACAGGGGCAAGGTGATTCATCATAGGGGCTGGCTTTACAAGACGCTTTTTAAGATAGACGGGCTTACTCTGTACACAGACTTAAACTCTTCAGCATTAGTTATGATGTATTTCAGAAGCCCGAGAGTTGAATCAGATGGGAGAGGAGTTTCATACTAAAATGGGATGGAAAATAATGTCTTGAGGAATGTACTTTGATCCTAAAGGCTATTTTAGTCAGAAAGCTCTGACTTTTCTGACCATGAAATGGACTTTTTAACTCCATTGCCCCTCAGATTTCTTTCAATCAGAGAAGAAAGCAAGCGGCAAAACAGCTCATATTGACATTTTAGACTGTGCTTGAAGGAGGAATCCATTGTTTCTGTTGGCTTCTCAACAGCAACACTACCCATCATCCTCCCACTACAGCACTAAGCTCCTGAAATAGCTGACAGATTTCCTGCTTGTGGTCACATGTAATTGTTATACTCAGTTAGGCCCAGAGCTACTAGTGAAAAGGGCACACTCAGGCTCTTGAATCAAAAAAAAAAAAACCAGCTTTCTTTTTATAAGGTATGCTTTAAGTGGTATTATCAGACACAGTATATTTGAACCTGGTAGTCAAGCATAGAATAGAAAGACCTTCGCAAGTTCTGAAGTCAAAACAGTTCTATCTTTTCCTAATTAAATTTGTGTTTACTTTTCCAGTGATTCAGGTGGTATTCTTGGGAATGTTCATGCCTCCATCAAGGGGTCAGCTGCCTAGAACAATGAAGTCAAATTAGAGTTAGAACAGAATAATTTGTTCACTGCTACTGTTAATGAAAGGAATGTCTGTAAAGGTTAAAATTAGTTAAATTTATTTCAACCACACTATTAAGGCAAATATCTAACACACTGGCAAAGGAGTATCCCATTGAAAACTCTTACTCTTATTAAAGAGTTCTTATTAAAAATTTTCTTGACTGAAAGCCAGCGTAGAAGGAGCAGAAATAAAGCCCAAGCAAACATAATACATACTATCTAAATTCAAAATACTTTTACTTTTTCTTGACAGTACTCTAGTCCAGTCAATGGGCACAACATATGAATGTGCAGCCCCAGTTCTTGCCACCCAAACCCTTTCAGATCCCAGCTGTATGTGTCCCTAACTATGTGCGCACCCTAACTGTAGCTGTTTACACGTTTTACATGGGCTGGCTCATGCTATTGCTGCAGCCTAGCTTCAGCACAGCCTGCTGATCTCTTTAGCCATTTGAGATGACAGCGTTGGACCATGTAGTGGACACAGGCATCTGAGCTCAGACGTTATCCAAATTAGCTAGATCACACTGACCTTAAACATGCTTATTCATCCTTTGAGGCTTCTTTTGGTACATCCCCTCTGCTTATCAAACTGGAAGGGAGGAAGGGGTAGAGAATGAATGACGTCTTCAATTATTAAACTTGCTGCTTTCAAAACAGCCTTAGGGAAACTCTTTTATAAGGATGTCACATATTCTTCTGCTTTTGTTGGATACTGCTCATAAGGCATCTTGACTGAAACTGAGCGAAATCTGTGAGTTCACTCTCCATTCCGTATTTCAAGCATAGTGTGACAATTTTGAAAATTTGGGCCAGTCAGCCGTTCTTCCACACTTTCAGCACAACGTCTGGAAACTTCTGGAAATATCAGTGGTCCATATCATAAATGTGCTAGTTACTGATCAGGGTTCCATTAACACGTACTAAAGATGCAGGATTTAACCCATAATAAAATAGCCCTAAAATTGATGAACTTGACTGCATTTGAAACTTCATTGCAGTTCATTGTGCCCAAATTGCTTTATAAATATTAATTAAAACAAAAAACTCTGTTGATATTTCACATCAGAGACTCTGGGGCTAAGGCAGACCAGTCTGCTCCCCATATAACAACCAGTACAAGTGAAAAAAGATGATGGGTGATAGTACTGGGTGACTCTCCTCTGAGAGTCATTGAAGCACCCACCTGTTGACCTGATGCACTCCCTAGAGATGTGTGCTACTTACTGGGCGCTCATACCAAGGATATCACTGAAAGACTACCAAGCCTGGTAGAGCCCACTGGCTATTTTCTGCTGCTGTTGTTTCGCATAAACACCAGTGATACAGCCAGGAGCAGTCTGAGGTGTATCAAGAAGGATTACAGAGCCCTGGGAGCAGTGGTAAAGGACTCTGGAACATGGGCATTATTTTTTAATCAATTCTGCTAGTCAAAAGAAGGGAGTTTAAAAGGGACAGTTGAATCTAGTGAATCAACAAACAGTTACATGACTTGTGCCACAGCCAGGGATTCAGCTACTAAGACCATGGGACTCTAGGAGCTCGTGAGGTCTGTCTGTGAGAGAAGGGGAAGAACATCTTTGGTCAGATGCTTGCAAGCTGGTGAAGAGGGCTTTAAACTACAGTTGCTGGAAAGGGGAACCTCAATCCATCCCACTCCTACCTGTATGGTACCAGTGCCAAAACAAATGCCCAAAGCCTGGAGAAGGAACACAGGTGAACAGAAGAGCACCTGAAGAGCAGCACAAAAGAAATCTGGCTGTTCCAGCCAATAAGTCATCTTCACTGGGTGTCCAACTGAAATGTCTCTATGCAGATGCACATAGCATGGGAAATTAGCAGGAGGACTTAAAGATGCAAGCGTGCCTTCACAGCAATGATCCTATTGGCATCACAGAGACTTGGTGGAATGGCTGCTATGACTGGAGGGTTGATATGAAAGGATATAGAGTCTTTAGGAAGGACAGTGCTGCTTAATATTGATTATACAGACAGCAAAATTGAGTGTACCCTCAGCAAGTTTGCAGATGACACTAAGCTGAGTGGTGAAGTTGGCAAACCAGAAGGATGGGATGTCATCCAGAGGCACCTAGACATGCTGGAGAAGCTGTCCTGCGTGAACATCATGAGGTTCAATATGGCCAAGTGCAATATCCTACACCTGGGTCAGGGCATTCCGTGGTTTCAAAACAGAATGGGGGACAATGTGATTGAGAGCAGCCCTGTGGAGAAGAACTTGGAAGGGGTGATTGATGAGAAGCTCAACATGAGCTGGCAATGTATGGTCGCAGCCCAGAAGACTAGCTGTATCTCAGGCTGCATCAAAAGCGTGGCCGGCGGGTCGAGGGAGATGGTTCTCCCCCTCTACTCTGCTCTCATGAGATCCCACCTGGAGTACTGTGTCCAGTTCTGGAATTTTCAATGTAAGGATATGGAATTGTTGAAACAGGTCCAGAGGAGGGCGACAAAGATGATCAGAGGGCTGGAACACCTCCCATATGAAGATAGGCTGAGAGAGTTGGGGTTGTGCAGCCTGGAGAAGAGAAGGCTCTGAGGAGATCTTATAGAACCTTCCAGTACCTAAAGGGGACATAAAAGAAAGCTGGGCATGTAGTAATAGGATGAGGGGTGATGACTTTAGACTGGAAGGTGAAAGATTTAGATCAGATATTAGGAAGAAATTCTCACAATGAGAGTGGTGAGGCACTAGAACAGGTTGTCTAGGGAAGTTCTTGATGTCTTCTCCCTGGAAGTGTTCAAGGTCAGGTTGGATGGGGCCTTGAGCAGCCTGATCTAGTGGGATGTGTCCCTGCCCTTGGCAAGCAGGTTGGAACTGGATGATCTTTAATGTCCCTTTCAACCCAAACTATTCTATGACTCTATGCTTCTATAATAGGCAGGGGAGATCAGGAGGAGGTGTTGCCCTCTATGTCAACGGTGAACGGGAGAGCATGGAGCTCCACCTGGGGATAGATGAGGTGCTAGCTGAGATCTTATGGGTCAGGATTAAAGGGAGGGCAGGGTCAGGTGACATTATAGTGGGAATCTGCTACAGAACACCCAGCCAGGAAGACTAACCAGATGAGGCCCTCTATAGTAAGATAGGAGTAGCCTCATACTCACAAGCCTTGTTCCTTATGGGACACTTCAACCACCCTCATATGTTCACACAGTGAAGCAAACGCAATCCAGGAGGTTCCTGGAATGCTTTGATAAGAACTTCCACTTCCAAGCAATAGAGGAGAAAATGAGGAGAGATGCTGTGCTAAACCTTGTTCTCACCAAGGAGAGGCTGTTGGAAAATGTGAAACTCAAAGACAGCCCTGGCTGCAGTGACCATTAAATGATGGAGTTTAGGCTCCTTAGAGCAGCAAGGAAGGCATACCACAAGCTCACTGCCCTGGACTTCATGATAACAGATGTCAGCCTCTTCAGGGATCTGCTTGGTAGAACATCACGGGATAAAGTCCTGGAGGGAAGAGGAGCCCAAGAAAGCTAGTTAATATTCAAGGATCACCTCCTCCAAGCTGAGGAGTGATGCGTCCCAACAAAGGGGAAGTCAGGCAAAAAAATCAGGAGACCTGCTTGTATGAACAACAAACTCTTGGACAAAATTAAGCACAAAAAGGAAGCCCACAGAAGGCGGAGGCAAGGACAAGTAGCCTTGGAATGCAAAGAAAGGAAGGCAAAGAAATTGCCCAAGCCTCCAGGGATCAGGTTAGGAAAGCTAAAGCCCTGATAGAATTAAATCTGGCCAAGAACTTTAAGGGGTGCAAGAAAAGCTTCTATAGGCACATTGGTGATAAAAGAAAGACTAGGGAGAATGAGGGCCCTCTCCAGAAGGAGACAGGAGATCTTGTTACCTAAGATATGGAGAAGGCAGAGGTACTTGACAACTTTTTTAACTCGGTCTTCACCAGCAAGTGCTCTAGCCACACCGCCCAAGTCACAGAAGACAAAGGCGGGGACTGGGAGAAAGAAATACCACCCACTTGTAGAAGAGGATCATATTTGAGACCACCTAAGCAACCTGAAGGTGCAGAAGTCTGTGAGACCTGATGAGATGAATCCTCGGGTCCTGATGGAACTTGCAGAGAAAGTTGTTAAGCCACTGTCCATCAGGTTTGAGAAGGCATGGCGGTCTGGTGGAGTTCCCACTGACTGGAAAAGGGGAAACATTACTCCCATTTTTTAAAAAGGGAAAGAAGGAAGACGTAGGGAACTACAGGCCAGTCAGTCTCAACTCTGTGCCTGGCTAGATCATGGAGCAGATCCTTCTGGAAACTATGATAATTCACATGAAAAATAAGGATGTGATTGCCCTTCAATAATTGCAAATCATGCATGACAAACTTGGGGGCCTTCTACATCAGCATTGGTGGATAAGGGAAGAGCAGCTGATGTCACATACCTGAACTTGTGCAAAGCATTTGATGCTGCCACACACAACATTCTTGTCATGAGACACATGGATTTTGATGAATGGACCACTTGATGGTTAGGGAATTGGCTGGATGGTTGAACTAGAAGAGTTACAGTCAACTGATCTATGTCCAAGTAGGGATCCATGATGAGTGGCATTCTGCAAGGATTGGCGTTAGGACCAGTGCTGTTTAACAGCTCTGTCCCTCCTCAGCTCACACAGTAATGATAATATAAAAAAAAAGAATCCACAGCAAGATCCTGTTGATGTAGAACTTTTCACACATAAGCTTCAAGTTGTTAATCAACAAACTTGCACAGAAGTTGTATCTAAAAGGGGTACGTTAATATTTTAATTATCCATAGTTTAAATTATTTAAGGTATTAATTTTATTTCCTTTACAGCAACTGTAACAACATAAAGGGAATCTTGATTTCACAGCTGTCATATTAGTTTACTGAATGTTTTATTTATCACATTTTGCTTCATCCCCTCTATTTTTCTATAACCAAGTAATAGACAGAAAATGCCAGACAGCTTTTTTTTTAGACAGAAATTGCCAGACAGATTTTTTTTTTTCAAAAAGAAAGCCTCTAGCTGCAATGCACCATTTAGACATGCTCTGCTGGAGACAAAAATGCCTTTAACATTAAATGACAGTTGATAGAAATGTATTAAAGGAGATGGTATATTTGCCAAACATAAATTCTAGTTTTCTACAGCAACTGCCTGTGCTCCACCATCATGTGACATTTTCCATGAAGAAAGCATTAAAAATAGTCCCACCTTGTTTCAGCTTACATAGCTTTTTGGCTTGGGTAGAAAGACAGGCTCTACTGACTCTTTATTTCATTTTATTTTATCTTTTAAATGAACAAGTCTTGTGACTATTTTTTCTGTGATTTCTCCTTTATATCTACATTAAAGAAAACAGAATCTTTCTTCTTTGAGTCTGCTGTCCTTCACACCTCCTCTGCAGAGGCTCACCCTCTTATCAAGGATCCCTGAAGTCTTCAATTGTTTCTTCCCTTATCTTTCCATTGATTAGATAAGGGAGTCATCATTTTTAATCTCAGAAATTGTATCTCTTCCTCAGTATATGTCTTTCTCTTACATATTTATTTCACACACAGATTTGGCTGTCATCAGCTAACTCACCACTGTGATGGCCAAGTTTCACGCATTAGCTGGATTTCCATCAAGTTGTTCCGCGCTCTCATATTCATTTTACTGTGCTATCTTTAAGAAAATGAATACCAGCCCAGAATTATTCCTGAAAACTCATCTTTTCAGTCATTCCCAGTGTTTACTAAATATTTTCTCGTTTATGAAAGTCCTCTGTGTATCTATTATAGATACAAGAGATAACTTCAAACATAATAGCTTATAAACCAGAAGTATTTTTGCTACCCTAGGGCAGATGAGACACATCTGCCCTAACATGTAAGTTACCTATACAGGGTAACTTATAATGTCAAAAAACAGCATGGTACTCCATTCTGCCATAACAAAGTTGGTTCAGACTATAAAATCTCTGGTTTTCGTAATGTAGTTACATGAACAAAAAGGCTGATGCAGCATCACCTTGATAAAATCTGTTAGCCCTTTGTGCTATAATAGCCCTTAATACATGTTCTTATAATGTCCTTGTGTCCAGAAGAACATAGCACGCTCACAACTGCTATAAAATTAATTAATATCTTAAACCTATTGCAAATCTGATAAGTATTGCACTCTGAAGAATATCCATTCATATGCAATATACTATTTATACAGTTTAACTAGAGTTTTTTTATGTGCTTACTATTGTGCATTTTCCTGTACAGCAAACACTCTTCTAAAACTTTCCCTCTGCATATGCCCAAATGTTTGAAATATTACAACACCAAACTGCACAGAGGAGATTTGAAAATTGACATGGAGTGGTCAAGGGAATCATCTGAACTTTTCTGTGTGGAAAAAAATACTCCTCTTCTCCTGTGTTATTTCCTGTGGGGAAGGGAAGTTGACTTCTAACTCAACAAAGGTTCATTTGATAGGAGGCTTATGTTTCCATGACAGCACAGAGGGATCAAAATCAATTCTGTGAAAGACAACCAAGCTGATGCCAGCCACATCCTCACAAAAATCTAGCAGAGCCTCAAGCAATTATTCACCATCCAATGGATTTCTCTTCTTTGGCATTTCCTTACCCACTGCACGGGCAGACTGGCTATTCCAGGCTCCTGGGTCTATGTCTTGAGCAGCATCAAGAGAAAGAAATCTCTGGTGAAGAGTGGGAGGACTGCATGACAATTCATGCTTGTCATATGTGTACTTTGTATTCATTGATCTCCCTCTGAACACACTTTTTGTGTGAGTCACTTTCCATTTGTACTTCAAAATGGGTACTCTATACTCACCAACTCCTAATGACAAATGTTTTATAAGAATGTTCTAATTTGTAGCTTCTTCCTAAGGTTCCTGTATTCACATTTCAATAATTGTGTAAAATAAGTGTGGATACTAAATTGTGATTTGCAAAAATGTTTTACAAGAAAGATGTACCTGCCATCTCATTGTCTTAAAAACAAATATGGAAGATTGAAATGACAGCCTCAAAGTGAAAATTTATCCATTCAAATTTAAAAATCATTTTCTTAACCTCGGCTTGGAGCTGGAATAAGACCAATTAGGTGTGCTCCATAACATAACAGACTCTACAGCACCATTTCATTTAATTAACTAAAGAAAAATTAAGAACTTAGTAAAGAAATTATTAAGCGTATTTGCAGAGATAAAATTCCTAGGCTGATTTTTTTGAAATTAATTACCTTAGAGGTAAAAAAAAATTGCAGATCAGCAATGTGTCTATTTTCTTTCCTTCAAGACAAACTTCATTTTACTTTTATAGACAACATTGTAGAAGTTATATCAATCAATGTAACAATGTTTTGCTGCAGCTGTGAGGGTGTAGACGTGTCTAAAGATAATTTAAAATATTTGTTGGGAAGTTTTTCTCTGTAATCCTTTCCCCAGAAAGGGATTATAAATAAATTTTATGAACTATTCCTACCTTGTTTAGGCAACATCCAAGTTGTGTTCCTGTCTGATAAGCTTCCATTTGATAAGCTGAACCACTCTGTTAAGAAAAGTGTGATCATATAAAAGCACCTTTGCCAAAACAAACCAGTGGGTGGACAACAAGCTGACCACAAGCCAGCAATGCACCTTCATGGCAAGGAAGGCCAACAGCATCCTGGGTTGGAATAGGAAAAGCATTGCCAGAAGGTTGAGGGAGAAGGTGCTTCTCTGCTCAGCACTAGCGAGACACTTTTGGAGTTCTGGGCTCCCCAGAACAAGAAAGACATATAGGGAGAGTCCAGTTCACTGGAGAGAGTCCAGTGAAGGGCCACGAAGATGAATAAGGTAAGAGCTTGGAACATCCCTCACATGAGGAGAATTCAAGAGAGCAGAGGCCACTTAGCCCATAGAAGAGAAGTCTCAGGGGGATCTTATCAATATGTACAGTAGGGGAGTGAGAGAGGGGGAGTGGTATGGAGAACAGAAAATAGGGAAAAAGCTGTTCTTCATTCAATGCATGATGTGACTGGCAACTCTGGAATCAATAAAGCTTAACTGTTTTACTAACACTTAACAGTTTTCAAGGTAATTTGATAAACACAATTAAACTTCAGAGATTTAGGCATCAATCACAGGACAGGTCTAGAATATACCACCTTTGTGTGAATATACTACTATCTAATCTGAAGTAGAAATGTAAAGGATCTTAGAAAGATATTTTGCAAAGCTGATAGGGAGTCTATTCTGACTCCTTTATGAGTAGTTAATCTCCAGCTCAACTATTAGTGTAATTTAAACTTCCTAGATTTAAATGCAGTGGTGAATGAGTCATTCCCTTGTGTAAACAAGTCTTTGTACCCAGGACAAGAACATTAGAATCAGAGCTTATCTTACAGCTTTGAACACTACAGAACACATCTTTTCTGCATTTAAATGTTGCAAAGAATAAAAACCTGTTAGGGGGCCAGACAATTATAGAATATAAAGAGAGACAAAAAGCAGGAAATGAACAAAGAAAATACAGGAAAGAACAATAGGCAAAAATATAATTTAAAAGGAGAAAAGAAAGGGGGGGGCGAGGAAGACCGACATGGGAGATTTAAAATATTTAGGTCAGAAAAAAAATTTTAACTACAGAAAATGCCACCAGCACTCCAAATTCACGAAACGGACTGGAACAAAAAAAAAAGTGATGAAACAAGACTATGAAATAAGACACTTAATTAGAAAGAAAATTTGAAGAAAAATGAGGTGAGTAAAATTTCATCCCAAGCAGTAGAGTAGATAGTAGTCCAGAATTTTCTTTACATTAATATCTGTGGTAAGGGTCAGTTGTTTGAGGTACTGCTGTAGGATAGACGTAAGAAGGAGGACACAGGTCAGTGGAAGGTGTCTAGGAAAAAAAAAATATTGTATCGCTAAAAAATTGAGAGCCTTGGCATGTGATTTTAAAGTTGTTGAGATAGCAAGCTCCTATTAATGACATTTGTAGATGCTAAAATACCACTGAAATCCTACTAAACTTAGAAAACCTTAGTTCAGGCAGCTTAATCAGCCTCTGTCATATAGACCCCATTCTTACACACACCCCTTATCCTACTCCTCCATCACATTTCATTTGTGCTATACCAGATGATGTTACAGACACATAGTGGAACATCTAAGACAAAACTGAGCCAGAAAAGTAAGTTTAAAACAGGGATGCAGTTCTAGCACATCAGCTGTGCCAGGACAAGATAGATATGATGCTGCAACAGGCAAATGGATAATTTACCAGAATGTAATTGTAACATTTCTGAAGAGGAATGAAACAAATTTCCTTTCACTCTGGATGGAGGAAAACAGGCCATCCTCCAAAAGTTCAATTTCTGTCTCAGTTCCTACTGTCTGATCCCTTGCACCAGTCGATCACTCACTAGAAATGTAGGAGCAGGACTGAATAACGCATTTGAACTTTCTGAGTTGAGGAAACTCCTGGCACTCCTTGAGTGAGAGATCTAGTGCAGTGGAAGGGCTGGGAGCAGAATCACCTCTTCTAGTGCCTGGTAGGTGGCTTTGCCATTTTCTAGAAGTGTATTCCAACTTTGTCTCACCTTTTAGACAGTTATTCTTGTCATCCAAACAAACAACACTCATGATAAACAGTTGCAAAGAACACACTGCATCCATAATTAGATAATGTAATTCTCACTGCAAGCTAATACTTCTAAGCTAATGCCTTCACAGAATGCCAGAAGTTTTATGGAGTACCATTTTTAGAAAGGAGAAGTTACAAGCTCTCCAAAAAGAGACTGAAAATAGTGAGCTTGTATGGGACCTAAGTTCTCTTAAAGACAATATATTCAACTTTCAGGACCCACAGTGACCTATTAGGAATTTATTACAATGAGCAAGTTTCCAAAGGTGTCTTCTGCAGTGGTGGTCAGCTGTTAGATGGTCCCTCTGGTTCCAGGGGACCCATAGACCCCACAGTATATGCCCACAACTTTTCAGCCCCATTCATTCTATTATTCTACCATTTTTATGGGTAAAACAAGACAACTCAAATGTCTTAAAATCATCTAGCTCCCATGCCATAGGGCACAAACCTCCTCTTCAGTCCTGGAGAAGAATTTACTCCAAAATAATTTCTCTGAAAAATATTCTTGTTTTGGAACAGTCTGTTTCAATTATGTTCTCCTTCCCTGAAAATTTTCTAACAAGTTTTTGTGTGCTACTCTAATTGCAGCTAAAAGGCTCCACCACCTGTTATACTTTATGCATGTTTGTAATATTTATGCAAGGAATTAATCCAGCTGTTTCTCTTTTATTTGTTTGGAACCCTGCAGAAGTATTACATCATATCTGAAACACCACCACACAGGGCACTGCTGTTCATGTGTATGGCCTCCTGGGCTGCCATGCTTTGCAGCCCTGGTGCACCATCTGGCTCTTTTCATATAAATTCTTTAAAATAGATAAGAGGGACTCTCATAGTCTTGCTGGAGAGGAACTAACCTAAAACAGCGAGTCACAGTAAAATGCTGCCCCTTTTTTCCTAAATGTTCTAGTAACCAGGAAAACAAGAACAACAATGATGCTGAATATGTCATTGCTGGTGTCAAAGTTGGTACACAACAGTGTGTACGTCAGTTTACATAACTCAAACCAGTTATTTTCAGACCTTGAGCAGCATTACCAAGTGAATTATAACATCCAGTTACCCTCCATCATGTTTTCAAGGTTTTCTATATAACTGTGAAAACACAATACTTAGTCTCTTGTGGGGTTTTTGGTTTGAGGCAGGGGGGTAGGTTGCCCCCTTTTTCTTGATGAGAGGTGCCTGTTAGAAGTAAGAGCTAGGAGATAGCCAGTACGCAATACTGCTGTCTCTGCCAGACAGGGAAAAGAGAAAGTAGTTTGAAAGTAGGAAAGAAGACAGGAATAATGCTTCCCCAGTGATGTTTCCATGCACATTATCAAATCCTCCCCAGTGATGCACACATGCACTCAAATCTCATCCACATGTGTAGAGAAGTGAGTCTTATTTTTAGCATGCCAATTTACACAGGCTGAAAAAGCCACTGTCATGAAGAGTATGACTTAAACAAAACCTTCTTGCCTTCAGAGGATTTTCCCTGTTAGACTGGAGACAACTGATAAAGTAGAATTTATTCTTAAATATCCTTTTATATTGGAGTGAAGGGAGTGTGGAAATAAATAGAAAGACTTGCTTCTCTGAGCACATTAGAGATAAATAGCTGATAAAAGAATCTTTATTCAGATATGTCACTGCAGGAAATCCTGCATCCAGAAGGATGAGCATCTGTGCTGCTTCTGCAAACACCTGCATTTACAGCTGAGAAAACACTGCCTTATTTAGGTCTTATTTGTCATACCATCAAGTGCCTCAGGCCCTTTCCTGCCCATATATTTCTCATTGCCTTTACTAAATCAAGAATCTTAATTCCTTCTGTTAAGTCTGCAAGATCATTTGTTACTTCCATTCATTTTATAAATGCAATACTTCCTAGCTGAAAAAAATATACTAGTATCAATTGACTATTTTAAGCATAATCTGTTTTGTTTAATTCTTTTTTCCTATTTTTTTTTCTTTTGTGTAATAATTGTAGAAAACTCTGATTGCAACCATTCTCATTAGGCTATTCCAAGAAGGCAATTCAGAAATTACTGCATGCAGGGAAACCCACTACCTTATTTTTTTGTGGTAGAGGATTACACTATTCATATGGGTGCAATTTGAGCTTCTGACAAAACTGGAACAGGTGTTTCATAGAGCTTTCAAAAAACAACCCAAATCTTTATGGGTACAAAAAATCAGAAATCATTGCAAAACCAGCCATCTGGCTCTGTGTTGTTTCAATTATTTCCTTAACAGTTTGCTTGTAGCAAATATATTCAGTCTTAAAAAATATGTGATCCAAAACAAAACTTTGCAAGGAGTTGCCATAATAAAGGTGTCTTTGAAAGACTGTTTCAGCACTGGTGTACCCATAGATATGTTCATGTCTACATCAGAATAGAAAAGAAATTTAAATGATTTAAAATATATGGGGGGATGTTGATGTGAAAATCTCATCATCATAAAGCCTCAAGCATTCAATATCAAGTAAATCTCATTAGCAATAATGATATTCATACCATAATTTTAACTTATTGGACATTTTTTTTTCTTTTTAATTAAGCACTAGCAAGTGAAGATCTGCAACACATTTGCTTGCAAAACTGAGGATGAGTTCAAGGCACAGCAAACTATCCTAATTACCTTTAGCAGAATTTCTTGAAACTTGCAAGGTGTTATAAATTCGCATTACTGGAGATTGACATGACCCTTCCCAGCAACGCAAGAAGATTGAGAACAGCAGGAAGATAAGATAGACATTCAATGTTAGCACCATACTTTCAGTCACTGATTAGTCACACGTGATTTTCTGCTAGCTTTTATTAGGTCTTGCCTCCCACTAGAAACTCCAGTCTTTCACTTAACTTCACTCAAATATTTTTTCCTTTTTTATAAAATGTGCAGTAAGCATTCAGAGAAAATGTTCCAGATAGACTGAAAATGTAGACCTGTGTCTGCCTTAATAGACTGCAAACCATCCCTGACCTCAACTCAGCTCCTTCAGGCAGAAGCTGTGCAAGCTTGGTAAAAAATTAACATGGAACTGACTGGTTAGGACTGGATAGGAAACACTGGACCCAAAGAACGACCTCGTCAGGATTATACTAACTCAAAATATTCCTTTACAAGCTTTTATTAATAGAGTTTTTATATTGTACTGCTATCAAATTTCAAGTTTCTTTCACTTTCAGAAAAAGAAAAAATATATCTTCTCCCTGAAGCTGAGTTACATTTCAGAATTGGAATCAAGCCCTCCAAGTAGGACAGTCACTAGCATCTTACTCACTCAATCATACTTTAATAAAAACCACAACTACTTAATGATATTTAATAGTCTGTATTTAATATCAATCTTTGTTTGAAAAATCTCTCTCATGGTGATTGAAGGTCAGCATACCTAGCATCTATACAATGCTATACCATATAAGTTTGTGACTATGTACAATCACAAATTAACTTTATTTTTCTTTTTGCTGAAGGACATGAGATTTCTGTTGACAGCATTTACACTAGATACTGCAGTCAAAAGTGAAATATCAGGACCAGTTCTCAAAGAATACTCTTCTGCCACGAATGTGTGTGCAGATTTTTGAAATAAGATGGTGGATGACTATGATTTGTCACAGTTTCAATTTAGCTCAGTAAGTCTTCTGAATGAGACAGAAACACAGCACTGTATCTTCCAAAAGAAAAAAAAAATTGAGAATTTATAAAATGCAGTGCAAATCTAACATGCCAGGTTTTCCTCATCCTCCCCAACAGCATTTTGAATGACCCCGTTACTCTAAATTTTTTTATATGTGGCTTTCACAGTTTGTTTTATTTCACTGTGAGATCTCAGGAACAGGGACAATTCACATCTGTGCTCCACAGGATCCCAAGCACAGTCTTCACATGTAACAAATAGCACCATGCCAGCTGTCTGCCTGTCATAAAATGGGAGGTAATTTGTACATCCTATTGCACCATGATTATTCTGTCTGCAAACTTTGATTTTCACATTTTAAAGTCAAGCTTGAACTGAAAACTTAGATCTAGGTTAGTATATTTCTCAAGAACAAATCCAAAAATCCTAAGATTTTTAAAATTAAGTTTATATCTGGATATCAAAGTCCAATTTCAAATGTGTATTTCTTAGGATTATGTTCAATGAGTCTTCCTGTTGCCATCATATAAATGTTGGCAAAAGAAGGCTATAATACCATTTGAAAATTGTCTAGTCACTAATTCTTTCAGTGAAATCAGCTGATATAATTGCAGAGAAGGAGAGAATGGCAGTAACATATAAAGGAGACAGTATATCTGAAAATTAACGTTTAGGCTAATTTTTATTAAAGATGTAGACAAACTAGGCAGAAAGGGCAATCAAAAGGTAGCAATAACAACACAGAGAGTAACAGCTGGTGACTCAGATTCAGCATTGTTGGCTGTGAAGATATGAAGGGGGAGTAAAGACAAAATGTTTTGCTTTAACGCCAGCATGTCCTTAGCCAAGACGTCTCCTGTAGCAATTAAATTTCTCATTTATTACCAATGTAAAATGCAGCCTGACTTCTCTTTGGAAGGAAGGGCTTGTGCACATGAAATTGCAACCATCTGACAGCTCATAACAGAAAGCACTGATTGCAGTGGACAGGATGAATGCTGATGTCTCCGTAGAACAAAGGACAAAATTCCAACATTAAAGTCAGTTTGGTATGAAAACACCCTTCCTCTGCAGGATTAAAAAAATCTTGAGAAATAGATGACTTTCATTCAGGTTTTTACACTTTAAAATGTTCAAATTCTCATTTGCCATTTTTATATTCAAGTCATGTAGGAGAGAAATTTACAGATTGAGAACAATGACAGAGCACCACATCCAATCATTGAAAGTTGTCCTGTGTGTCCTGAATATATACAGTTCAAATCAATGCTGATATCTCCTGACAGGCCATAGCATGGCCAGTTCGGATATCCTTACACCAAACAACACAGTAGGGCAGGCGTTCCACGCATGAACTTGATGTCACAAGACGTGTGCTGGTTTTGCTATACTTAACTACTGCCTTTTGTCAACTCCAGCTTGAGGTTACCTTTCAGCCTTTTAAAGGAAGAAGGGCACTACCTTTCTTCGTATCAGAAGTGTAATTTAACCATTTTACTGTCAAAGTATAAATCATGTTCTTATACTTGGAATCAATAACTGAGTTCAAATTCTCATTATTCCACATGGGAAATTTAAATTTTGTTACAAAGAGCAAAACTAGCAGTTATTGCAAAGTGACCTATTGTAATGCATTGTAAACACCTGTGTAGACAAGGTTAAGCTTCAATGTTTTTTTTAGTCTTACCTGGATAACAGCATTGAGACTTCAGGGTTCCTTCACTCTGCCTCTCTCACTTCCTCTACTACACTGAACAGACACTGGAGCAAAACTGCTTTAGAATGCTTTCAGCTTATTCCTCTGGCATTCTGGCTAGTCTGAGACTGCAAAGTGGGGAAATTGCTGAAAACCTACATTGTAGTCAGAGATCATATATGTTTTCCAGCCACCTTGCTGACTGCTAGCCTGGCTCGTGCCCACAGTCATAACCTACAGATTTTGCTCAGAAAGAATCAAGCTAGGCCATCAGCTTGTTACCTAAGTTGTAAGAAACTTACATCTGTTTGTGTGAAACCCTTCCAAAAGAGTTCTAAATCTCCTCTGAACCACCTGAGGATAAATGATGTGGATCAGAGATGACTCAGTGTAAAAACAGGCTCAACACTCAGGCTTATTTCAGAGTGTAGATGTGAGCCTTTATATTTATTTCAATGCACCTTTGTGACCCTATTTGTACCTTTTTTTCCTTCCTACCAAGCATGCACACTGCTATCTTTCCAAGCAATTTATTTAGTCCTTCTGCTTTGTACAAAAACTTATTCATCTCTGCAGGAAGCCAGTCTTTTGACCTTCTTCTAGTCTCAGTTTCAAACCTCAGCTTATTAAATTGCATATGTTCTTCCCACTACAAGATTTAGCAGTAGGATGCATTTGTTTCTTTCGGTCCTTCATCAGCTCTGTCATTTTTTCTAAGTTGAAAAATGCTAGTAACACTTAAGCAGGCAGGCAATACTGAGCTTTCCCACCTAGATGCCATTCTCTAGCATAGCATCCACTGAATAACCCATAATTGTACTTAAAGTTTATAAGACTTTTCTTCCCCAGACTATTCTTTTCCTGTAAGTTATGTGACTGAAAATTATTCAGATAGAAACTTTAAAATCGTAAGCTCTATAAAACATGCAAGTGACAAGCGATAGACTAGTCCCCCAGACTCTCGTACCTTCTTTAATTTTGGCAATGTTCCCAGTGTGCTTAGCCATTTTTGCAACACAAGGCCAAATTTTTGGATCTTTACTGTGTTCCTTTCAGGTGAATCCTAACTGAACTCCATTGATAAAGAAGAGATCACAGGATTGTATCTGATCCTCTGTATAGTCTCCAGTTTCAAGTGTTTCATCTGTAGCACTGAGAGTTTTGCTCTTCGGACAAAGTCATTTGAGTTGATGTTGTCTTTGTGTTCTTGAAATACATAGCAGTAAGGTTGAACTAATGAGTCCATAAAGAAAAGGTGGACGTGTAGGTCTTTCTAGTGTATCCATTAGCCAGAGGCAGAAAAGATTCTGTTTTTGATAGGGAACAAGTTTTTTATCATTAACTTTTTTTCTGTTTCAGTATTTGAGACACTAAGATCAGAAAACAGAGCCAACAGTGCTCATCAAACTAAATAAAAATATGCAAGAGAATAGAGGGTCTGTTAAGAATTAAGTGAAGAAAATATCTAAAATAATTACAGATATACACAAAGATTTTTCTGTTACCTTCTACATAGCAGAGATTAGATCCACAATATCCTCTATGCTGCTGCTTCTCCATACCCTCACCTGATGATGGTCTTGTGATATGTGGAGATGGTCAATAAGAGCTGCATTTGTGGCACACATAAACAAGGTAAACAGATAATTTTTGGAAGCCAAGATGAAAAAACAGACTGACAGAGGTCTGTGCCAAGGTTTACAGAACTAAGGTTTAAAGAAGAGCCAGGACTGATAGACAATATTAATGGAAGCAATAGTGAAACTACAGGTTATCAAGTGAAAATAGCTAAACAAACCCACTTGGTCTTTTTTAAACACCTCATGGATGAAAACCCCCCTCCTGGGCTACTGAAGTGTTTATTTATATAATATATCTGAGAAGGCAATTCTCTCTTCTTTAAGATTCATTGAATACGAAAAGCTTATTTAGCCACAAAAAAGGTTGACTTCATTCAGTAAAGACAAAAACTTGTTTGATAGTTCACTTTTGTTTAATTCTTCCTGCAACAAAGTCTCTGTTGGCAAGAATTTTCTATTTAATAGTGTGCTTCACCACAGGATCTCTAATTAGAGCCTCTACATATGTTTTCTCTTACTTAAGTAAACTGCGGTATGGATAGCTACTCTTGCCATACAACTACATCTAACAAAGATGGCAAAACCCAATGTATTTTGCAAAACAAGAAGCACCGTCCGTACAGCAGCTAATTGAAATTTAGGAAAATGTTACGAACTTGTGAAGACTAATTCACAAAAAGGAACACAATAGAGACAAAGGCAAGCTATTTAGAGTGCAAAGATGAGTGACTGGGAGGAAAGGTATCCTTTGGGTGTGGCATTTCCTATTTTTAATCTTTAATTCTTTAATATGTAGAGATCTATGGACTTTTCAATAAGAGATATATGGGAAATATTACACGGGAAGAGTTGGTTCCAGGTTTCAGTAGTTTCCATTGTCAGCTTCATGAAGGAAAATGAGATTTGTGAACAACATGGATTTCTTTTTACTTAACCTTTACATCTTTCATACTTGGGAAATACCCAAGGCAAAATCAACCAGAAGCACAGATTAGCTGTTGCAGCAACTGTAGTTGTATGCAACTGTTTGTGGATATGAATATAGACAACTAGACAAGTTGCTAGTGGTTATTTCTTCATTGTCATTGGCAGGGAGTATGTCAGAATTAAGGATTTTATTGAAGACAAGGTGTGCCTATTCTTTACACAGTAATAGAACAGAATAGAAATAGTACTCTGATACGCATGCAATTATTGAAAGTAGGAGCAAAGAAATCGCTCTGATCCTGCTTTGAAGTACAGTTTAAAAGATATAAAAAGAGAAAACTAGGGGAAGGTGCTCAGTGAGAAGTAAGCTACTCCCCAAAAATAATTTAGCTCCAAGTTATATTTCTCCAATGGGATACTCAGTTGAGAAGGATAAGCCTAAAGTCTGAGAGTCTGGAAGGCTCTTGCTCCCTCTCTGAATGGGACAGCAATATTGACACAGCACCAGTTCATGCATTAACTGTAAAAGCCTATTCCTGGTTGCTGAAGATGTCATGAAGGTCTTTTCTAAATAAAAGGGATTCTTTTGGTAGTTTTGACAGCTAAGAAAAGCATATAATAAAAAAGCACTGAATCTCTTTAGGATGTTCTGGTTCACTAGGAATGCTTTTGAATACAAATGTGCAATAAACTACCAATTATGAAAAGAATACAATTAGCTTGTTCTTGAACACTGACTATTTGCTTTGCATAAATATTCCTTATTATGCACCTGAAGAATGAGGAAAAGGTAATTGTGGAGATCACAGGAGGGAGTATCTTTTCGTACTTGCAAAAGCAAAAGCAAAGGCAAAAACATTTGGGGTAGGGTTGGCTCACTGTAATGGGGAAAAAAAGGAAAAGTGGAAATACAACAGTAAAGCTATGCTGTAATTACCAATATTGGCAAGAACTGCAAACCAATCCGATGTTACAGCACGAACATACTTTTCAGTGACTGTATATTCTATTTTCATATCAGAAAAGGTCTTCTGAATTTAGGTTTAGGATTAAGTGGATAGTGGAAGCCAATTTTTAACCAAGTTATTTCTGCTTCTTGGTGGACCTTTAGAATTGGAAACAGAGCTGGTGTCCTTACTCATGTGTTGAATTCACTGTTCTTCATCCAGGTATGTTCCTTGTTAGATGAAAAACATGGCATTATGGAAAGCTATTTTGAATATTCTCTTTTAGTCATGAATGTTTTTGTACACGTGTATTATAACTCTCTTTTATACTTTACCTGCAATATGTCTGTTTTCTTCCACAATTTCTCGTCTCGTAAGACTCACTTCTTTTCTTTAACACAGTGCATTTGTATAGCTTTCTGTGAACATTGTCTACATTTTTCATCTTCTCTCTTTTATTTTTATTTGTTTGAGAGGTCTTTCAATGCAGCTTGCCTTAATCTGCATTTTGAAATCTATCATAGGTAGTCAGAGTAACTTGTGACTACTTCATGGAAATTAGGAAGAAAGGTCAAGCACTCACATAATTTAGTTGAATGCCTGGACAGCCAATGCTATTGTGACTGTTCACTCGCATATTTATTTTGTTGGGAAAATAGAGACTGTTTACCTACTGGTGCTATTGAGCCAACAACCACTCAAAACCCAATAGTGTTTGTGCAAAATAGGAGCAAAATCACTTAACAACTTGACAGAAAAAATCTTTTTATGACATCTTCAGCGGCAGAAAAGAGATACATTGTTTATCCCAGCTTTAGGTGCCCTTTTATTATTTTCCTCTAAGTGAAGCCTCAAATATTCTACAGCCTCTAATTTCAGGAAGATTTCTATGCTTTAACAATCTGGGTTTTGGCCTCCAGAGAGACTGGTTAAGCTCAGTAAATTCTTTTAAGACTTAATTAAGTTAAGATTAGGAACTGCATAAAATAGTGAGGTTACTTAATGTCTTTAAAATATTCATAACAAGGAGCTGATGCTTTTGAAGTTTGTGATTTAACAGTTATAAATGTGGTACATTGGCCAAAATTTTGAAATTAGCTCTAAAATTAGTGGCAGCATATCTTAATTTCTGCCTGTGTCTCTTTTCCATAGAGTAGCAGAACACACACATGGTGAGAGAAATGGGTGAAATTATTCCCTATACCTAAATAAATCCATTTAGCTCTAAATGATTCATTGTGGTTCATGTTAATGCAGCTTTTGACCTATGAAGTGGAGGAGTGACAGGGAAGCATACTCTTCCACTAAAAGCTTTATCTGTCAGGAACAGACTCCCTTTCCTTGCACCTTATCCTACTGGCATGCAAATTAGAAGAGTCATTTCTAATAGTCTACACAACCTGCAAAGCTGAAAAACATTTGTGATTCAAAACTGCAATGACATAATGTTTTGGCCTGAGGCACAGGCAGTAAGATCAGAATTTGCAAACAGAAGCTACACTGAATGAATTACACTTCTGAAGAATGAACTTTGCTGGTGGTACTTGACGCGTGAGAATGAAATCAAATATGCCCTGTATATCTGCCCAGTAACAGGACAGACATGCAAGGAAAGGGATCACGTTATGAACTCCATGCTGCCAGCTTCTCTATATCCTGCAGGATTGCATGAGAGAAGACCAGGTATGCAGATGAAAGCCTCTTTTATATTATTTTGTGGGTGAAATAATAATTGTAGAAGGATGGGCTTCCTGATTAGGGGTTGAATTAATGGCTAGCACAATGACAGTGCAAGTGGATGAACTGGTAATAACACCCATGAAGGTAACGAGAGAGTGATATAGGAAAAGAATATCAAAAAAATAAGAAATTATCAAAACCAACATGTATTCTCCCTTACATTGAAACAGTTATTCTGTAGGATGCAGAGTTTCTAGCTCTTCTCAAATAATTTCCTCAAATCTAGAGTACCTAAATTATGCTCTCTCTTAGCCAAAAGTGTACTAACATGATAGAATAATTAGGAAAAAGTTTCCAAACTCACTCCTTAAATACCTTGTAGAAATTAAATATAAGAGGGAGGGAGTACAGGAGCAGAGTGCAGTGCCAATAAGATGGTAAACATCATGAAGAAAGTAAAAGTTTAAATTCAAAAAAAATATTCTCCTGAAGAGAGTAAGGAATAATTTGAGCAGTCTGACAACTGAAGCAGCAAGGGTTTCAGTAGGCAGGGAACCATACTGTCATCTCTTTATCCTGCCTTCTACTTACTTGGTCACTGTGTTGACTTTTTTCAGTACATTTTATCACGTTGATTAAAATCTACGAAAGGAGATGGGTAAAGGTCAGTTCTCTACTGACTTTCCGTGCTCATATCAAGGCCAGCAATCAGTGAAGGGAGTACATAAGTAACAGCTAGAAGTGTCATGCCCAGCCACTAGGCAGTACAGTCAGGTACTGAAGTTCCCCTTATACTGTATAAGAGGCAGTTGGAGATACATGATACCAGTGCTCTACATCACAAAATGTGCCTATAGGAAATTACAAAAGCAAGTCAGTTTCTACTAAAGTTTCTTCTATGATCTGTCTACCTCATTGTTCAGGCAGGCACTTGCAAAACTAGGCTTTAAAGCTGGAGTCTAGTTTTTTATCTTGGAAAATATCAGTGAGAAAACAGAAATATTCCAGAGACTCTCTGGCCTCAGCCAAGTGACTTTATTTCTCAGGCTGAAAGATTCAGGCAAAGAAAGATGCCAAATCAATTAGCTCAGTCTAGAGAAGTCCTACTGAGGAGACTCTACAGGTTCAACAGGTCCAAAAACACGACTATAGATAAACTGGAAACTTTCTGCCCAAAGTTTTGAGCATTTATGACTTTGTAATCACAAATCAGGTATTTCCTGACATTATTTTTCTGAGCATGTGCTCTGAAATTCCACTTCCACCACCTCACCAGTTTATCTAATGTCTTCCTAAGCTCAGTTAAAGGCTCCGGCCCTCTATGTTTCCTTGGAAATTAAACTGTTAGAATTTTTACCTGTAAAGTGTTTCTCTCATCTTTGACATATTCTTCAGTAACAAGTTTCACAAGACTAAAAACAAGAGTCCCTTTGCCTTTTAAGTACTTCATGTTTCACCTGTATGAGCTTCCTGTGATTTTTCTCTACACAGCTTATTTTGCTCATCCCCCCATTTCCCTGCATATATTTATTTTTTTGTAAAACTGTGAGATTGCAGTTTTCTGGTATAGATTCAAGAAGTGTATCAATATACACATTATCTAAGGAGCTGATGCTAGCTAACCTCAATAATTTTACCTACTGGCATTTTGAAATGTCAGAAAAGTGTCTGACCTCAGAAGTTGTTCTGAAGTACAAAGTCAGATGTTCAGAAAGAAAAATAGTTTATCTAATATTCAATCCATGTCTACCAGAGAAAAACAGATTGGCAAGATTTCTGTGTAGTTTAAAATAAAACAGCTTATTATTGTTTTGATTACAGAAGAGACATACAAGGAAACAAGGGTAAAGTTACACAGAATAAGCGGTAGAACCAGGAAGGTAAGTCAGAGCTTTCTTCACTTAATAGAGGACCGCTTCCCACTGGAAGTGATTAAAAGCTCTGAGTTTAAGAATTATTCATGAAGTTTTGAAACCCTGCCTCCCTCCACCTGTTCTTAATTCTCCTATGTCAGAAAGCAAGCAAGAATTGCTACCTTTTCAAAGCCAGTAACAAATCCTGTTGGGAGAAAGATTACATACAACCGGACATTCGGAGAAGATTTTTATTTCTTATGCTGAGGTCTTTAGTGTTGCCCCCTGTTGTGGATGAAATAAAACAGATTGGTCTGACTTTAAAGATAATTCCTGGTTTTCTGAAAGTTCTCCTTTTATTGTAAGTAGCAAAGAAAAAACAAGTCAGACATAAGCCTAAGTGCATCTTTACCTAAATTTTTACTTCAGAACATTTCGACATGGAACATTCCAGTTGTCACCCACAAAAAAAATCCTATCAGAATATAAGTTGTCACTCACAAGACAGGACTAAGTTATGGACACTAAGTAGTACTCAGCGCTTGTCCTTACTTTGGAGAAAATTACAAGTAGTAATGTAAGTGAGTACCGCTTTAAAAGGCCAGCCAATAAAATACTTAGTTCCTATTCATTGGGTAGGCATCTTTTCATGATACAGATTGATGGGATCTCTGTCTTCAATGAGCTGACCATGCTTTAAATGATTGTGTTCGATTGAACGTAATTGCAGAATTCCTTTCGATGTCCATATAACAGGGCTGGGTTCAGTTTTCACTGAAAGGAAAATGACGAGAGAGGGAAAGAAAAAACTTCCATGTCAAAAGATATGTTGAAAACTTGTATCTTCACAATTCCTTTCCCACTTCTGTCATCAGAGTATTCAAGTGGATGCAGAGTAGCTAACCCAAGACCTCCAGTTTCTGTGTTAACATTAAATCAATTTTGAGACAGTTGTCATATCACACTCATTCCAGCTCTTTCAGCTGCCTTTCATCTGTTCTTAGGGGTGTAATCTTAAAAGATCTAGGTTTGTCCAAAATACAATTGATACAGTTAGTATCTACTGAATAAAAAAATTATCATAGAGAAGACGTCCCCTGCTAAAACGAAATATTTCATCAAAGATCAATGGTAGTCTTTCTTTCCCCAACCTGTCTGAAATGTGGAGGAAGGACGGTGGAAAGTAGCCTTAGTACTTAGTAGCAGTTTCAAAACAAAAACTCCTTACTTTCAGCTAAGATGCATATCGAGTACAATTGTTTTTATTAACACACACTTCTCCATTTTATACCTATAAATAACTTTTTTTAGGAAGAACTAATCTCCATGCCGCACTGCAACTTAAATACTCCCCACATAATGAGACATTTCCTACTAGTTTTCTTATTTAATTGCAATTAGCAGAGACAAGGGATTGTAAACAGGAGTGCTTTTAATGACAGAAGTAGGCTTTTCATAAAACACCCCCCAAGAAGTTAGGAATGTACAATTACACACAGAGAAAAACGTGATTCATTTAGAATAAATATGCGAGGTATAAGTTTAACCCTCTCAAAAAAAAAAGATTAAGACTCTCAAATAAATTCCACCTTTCTGTGTGCTACTGCCTTGGCACTGCTATTTTACACTCAAAAAAAACCCACTTATATTGCTGCTCAGATGATGAGAGAGGTATATAGGTGTGTCAGTGTAGTAACTGCCTTTAAATTAATTCTATAAAACAGAACTAATAAAATTATGAAGTAAAAAATTATTTCTATATGCATAAGTAAAGGGGGACAAGAAACCTTTTCAGATGCTGCACCTGAGTCACCTGTGCTTTAATTATTATCACAGTCTCTGGCATACTTTCGAACATGAAAATTTGCGCAATCCCAAATCATACCTCATGGTTTGTGAGGTGGCAAAGGTCATTCGATTGCAGGTCATTCAATGCCAATTTGTGTTTGAACCAGGCAGCAGTTGTACACCTATTTAAATTGCTAGTGTGGTCATAGACTAATGGACTTAAGGAAGGCTCCTAGAATCACCGTGGATTACACCTCATAGTAAGTCCAGAATGGAGATTTGAGTTGCAAGATATTTTAGGGTTCAAATCAATCAATGTCTAAAACCTATATCCTCATGTTTTTGCAGTTGTCTGTTGCAAGGAAAGGCTCTGCCAACACATACACTACCATTTTTGGGAAAATGGGTCAGGTTTTTTTATCCCAGGTGTTGTTACTTAGGGCAAAAGAAACTCTTTCCCACTGTCTTCTGCTCGGACATTCCAGTGGCAGCACCAAATACAAAAGGTCTAAAACAGCAGCAAACCCTATTCGTGCATGGTGTTTGATTTTAAAGGCTAATTTTCCTATCACTTTCTCATAGGATAGCAAACCCTTCCCAAGATATCCAATTATTATTAATTATGCCATTGGCCATAGGAATCTCCTGGGCTAGCTGTCACTGTTTGAGTAAACACTAAATAAATATCAGCATATTTTATTGTGGATGGGAAACTGTGAGTTATTAGTAGAAAATATAAAGTTTGAGTCAATCAGAATGGTTACCTTTAATACTTGCAAAAATGTCACTGTGCAATGCCATCCATTTGTAACATTCTTAATGAGAGAAAAGAGGATAACTTGGTGTGCCATGAACATTAAATGGAAAAGCAGAATGCAAATTTGCTTTAAATGCAATGAAAAAGCATTGCGTTTCAGACTTCTTTGTTAAAATATTCCAATACTGTACAGATATAAAAACTTAGGATGAAATAAAGACTAAGCTTTAATTCAATTTGGAAATTAAACTTAACCTGGTAGCAGAAATAAAGCTATGGGGAAAATATTAGTTAATACTTGACAAATGTTTTCAGAGAAATGAGAAAAGTATTGAGAATTATCTGTGCATACAAATGAATGTTAAATTTTAAGACACTTTAATATAAAGGAGAAAAAATAAATTAGAATGAAACTTCAGACTCTTCTATTACATTGTATTAAATTGATTGATGAAAGAAGAAAATGTGAACAGAAGAAAAGTGGGAATTTTATTTTGTTTGCCAAAATATCTTTTCTTTAAAAGGATGCCTTGAAACAGCAGGATATAGCACACAGCAATCATCAGACTTAACTTTATAGCCTGGTAAATACAACATCATCAGACTTAACTTTATAGCCTGGTAAATACAACTATGTCATTACTAATAAAGCCCGTTGGCTTTTGTAGGCTTCAGGATTTATTTGGACTGGTCTTAGTCTGAGAACTTTTAGTTTATTTAGCTGTGATAGCAATTTTCTGTCAATCAAGTAATTCTTGCCTAGATTTGTATTCGTTCAGGCTTAATCAACAGCAATAAAATGCAGTGACTGGAACCATGACTCCAGAACACATCATGGTGTGGTGGAGTGCAGAGACATGTGATGGCAGGAGGTCCCAGACTGCAAACTCAAATCACAGTGGTCACGCCACAGTCACTACAGGAGGGCAGCCCTGTGAATTTCAGAGGTTTCAGAAATAACAAGGAGAATGGAAAACAGATTATCTGGGAACCAATGAAAAGAGAGAGCATGTGAGGTGCCAGTCTTAACGAAAATATCAAACAAGCAGACTAGAGCATGACGAGACAGAAAATCAAGACATGAACATCACACTTATCCTGTGAATATGACGGGACACAGTCACTTCTTTGTAAAGTGTCCCTCCTGGTCTTCCTGGGAAAGTCTGAAACATCAGCTTTGGGACATCACTAGGGCAACATTGGAAAGTTAAGCACGCCTTAGCCAAGGGAAAGGTGAAGATGCTAGGAAGTTCTGTAATAGCATTTTACACAATATTATTAATGAGCCCTTTCTGGGTTAATTTGGACTATAATTGTTAGCATTGTTGCAACGGGATACCTCATAACTCTTTGTTCTAGATTCATTACTCTGTTAAAGTTAGATTAACAATAATGTCTCAAGTCCCTGAACAAGGTTTGTTCCCTTTTGTCCATACCAAGGTTTTGAGCATAGTGTTACCATGAGAGACTTTGATAGTGAGCATATAGAATCGTTGAAATTTGGGTTTGGAAAGTTACAGAGGCTGTGAAATTGACAGAGAAAAATGAGAAAAATATGTACTAACAGAGATTAAAAAGAGGTAATTTAGATATGGTAAATATAATTTCTGCACTTTTTCAGTAATTTTCAGTGCTATAACATCAAAATCATAAGAAATAATGTAAACAGTGAAAAATTCACCAAATACAACAGCTACTACGTTTTCCCCATTTTATCAGCAGTGCTGATGACTGAGCTTGGCCCCTAGTATCTCAAAACCAATAAGCTATGAAGCACACATTAAATCATTCTATCTATCTAGAAAAAAAAATATTTAAATGGCTCTTCTTTGAAGTTTGCCAAATGGACTGAATGACAGTTTGCAACTGCAAACACATACTGATTCTTCAGTGAATCAGAGAATCATTTAGCTGGAAATACCTTAGGGAACATGGATAAGTTTAGTTTTATTTAACAGTTTAACCTATGAACAAAAAGAGGAAAACAGTGCATTAATTAAAATTAAAAAAAAAAAATCAAGCCAGTGTTTACATTCTGCCTATTTCAATTTTAAAGGATAAGGTAGAAACAAAAGAGTACAAGCAGCTTTTCCACACTTTGTGATATTATGTAAAAGATCAGATGTGATCGTAGTCTATGTATTTCTGTCTGATCCAAAAATTTCTGAAGTGGACCCCCTGCAATGGACAGTCAGTGCCTCCAGTGGCAGAGTGATGTGGCTACAAAGGCAATAACCATCTAGTGCCAGGCTTTTGTGTTTTGATCTTCCTCTGATTTCTCCTTATTGTCCTGGTACATTGCTTTTAGACATGGCCTGAAAAGTAGGAACTGCCAACAGTGACGTGGATCCTCTTAGATAGTGTTATCAAATCCACAGGGCTGGGGACAAAATAAGAAAGGTCAAGGTCAAAGATCTGCCCCACATACCTGCACCAGCTAATGGACTTAGGCTGCCTTCTCCTTCCTTAAAGAGGAATTTTAAAATGTTTTTATTTCATTCATAAATTTCCACAGAGGTTGTCCATTTAATAGACAGTGAAAGAGCACCAGACTGATAGTTTCCTTCATTGGTTTAAACAATAATTTTAACCTAGTCTTGGAGGAAAGCAATTTTACACAATTCTTTCAGCTTTTTTCCAGTGGGGAAAAAAAAAAAAAAAAAAAAAGAAAAGAAAGAGAGAAAGCAGGAACAAGAAAGAAAGAAAAAATTAAAATCTTGAAAATGTTTTATTTTCCCAGTAAATATGTGTTTCCCTGAAAAGATATTTTTCAGCAGAAAGCATTTTATAGATGTCATAATTGTCTTCCTTCATAAGAGAATGTAGCACGCAACAGTCATTCTGAATATTATTCCATGCTCAAGTAGTATTCACCAGCAGTCATTTCTAAATGAATAGTAAATTCACTATAATGTTACTCAAAAATGTTGTTACATGCCTGTATCAAAATGCCGCATGTTTGTATTTTGTAAGTACTTTTCAGCCTTCATCTGAGTCTCTGCAGTTCGAAATGCGTTATGCTTCTTCAAATGCAGCACAAAAATATTGATATTGTTCTGCCTCTCTTTATATCTAGCCATGAACTGTAACACTCCACAGACAAAACCTAAAATGCTTTAAATAAATTCTTAGTAAATATAAATCTACTCTTATTTTTAAAGTCAAGAGCCTTGTGTCACTGAAGAAAATGGAGTACTTGTTATAGATGAATCATTCCAGGCAGCACATCAATTTTTGCAAAATTCTAAGGAATTTTAATATATGTTATATGGAATATGTACAGTAACTAAAGTCTTTAACCCAAGGAAGTCCAAAGACAGTTAGAGAAGTAATTAATTTACTTTCATATAGAGTTCATCTTTATTTTTGATGGCAAAATTTCTCTGTCATCAAGAAATAAATTGTTAATTCTGAGATGAATCTCAGAATCAGACCTCCTGCATACCTGCTGGTTATTTTCCAAATCATTCATGAAATGCCCCCTCCCTGGAGATATTCATGGCCGGTTGGATGGGGCCTTGAGCAGCCTGGTGTGGTGGAAGGTGTCCTTGCCCATGGAAGGGGATGTGGAGCTGGACGATATTTAAGGTCCCTTCCAACCCAAACCATTCTGTGATTCTACGATTACAGAACTCAAATACGATAGCACCAAACCTTTACTGCTCAGCCCTTTGCCCCTCTGTCAAGATGTCCTTCAAAATATTTATGTATTGCTTTAAGGAACACTATATACATGCCTAGAAATTATAACTCTGTAAAGAGGGTATGGATGAAAATGCTGTCATTTTTAGGCTGTGACTTTGTTATATATGTTATCTGTAGGGATCAGAGATTTTTTTAAAGTGATTCATTATCAACTCTATATGAGTTCCTGCTAACAGTGGAACTGGATTAAAACCCACCTTAGTAACCAGGAAGATGCTTTGACATGGGGAGGAATTGGGGGTGTTTTCCTCTGTGGCTCTGTGCAATTTCTCAGGGCAGAGGCTCTTCTCTTACAGGATCCAAAACCACAGGATATTGTGGGATTCTTATCCTCTCAGTGTTAATATGAGAAAGGCAAATCTCTTCCTGTTTCTCGTGGCTCTTGTAGATTATTCATGACTAAAAGTCACTCAATGCTGGTTCTGTTCAGAAGTTGAATGGATGTAGGGTAATTCCTTCTTTCTTGCTTCAGTAATGGAAAGCTATAAGGCTTGACCTTATGAGATTTCTATTTCAGTGTTTAACAAAGTATTAGACAAATAAGTGTAGGGTCTGTCACTTGTGATTATAGTAATGAAAATTTACCTTTTCTTATCAGGAACAGTGTAATAGCTATTGATCACATAATGTAGATCCACAAATTAGGTTCTAGTTGTTCAAATGTGTAATGCCCAGTCTAACGGAGTTCCAGATTTTGAACACTGTTCTTAGGTATCCTACATACAAATAACATCAGCAATGACTTCATAAAAGACAACACAAAAGTATTGTGGGAGAAGAGTTCTAATCTGACCTAACACCTAAATCTGGTGTTTACTTCAGATAATACAAATTTCTTCAGAAAATAAAAATTGCTATGTTAATTAGCCTAGATCAATAAAAACAAAATAGTGGTGAGATTCTTTATCTTATCTTCAGTCCTTTAATTTACAGCTACTCTCTCTTGTACCTCAAGCAAATAAAATGCAAGAAGCAGACTATAATCAGTAATATAACAGTGGATTAGTTGCAGCAGGGGAGCTGAGGAGTCTTAATCTTCACAGTAATCTGCACCACGAATTATATTCTCAGTATCACCAAGCTACTGTCATGTGACATTTGTTGCACTTCCACATGTCATTACTCTTGCACTGGGTCCAGTGGATGGGCATAAAATCATTCTTTTCTCATGAGCAGAGAGGAGGAGGCACCAGCATGGGGACCTTTGTGTGTATGAAGGGTAAAAAATAATCAGCAAAGTATTTTGAACTAAACACAGTGTTGGAGTGGTAAATTCATTGGGGAAGGGCTAAACTTGATCATCCCAAGCTGAATGCCAATTCATTCAATGTTGGCAACCAGCAGCAGAAGGTCTGGGAGAGGAGGAGGGCAAGGCAATGAAAAGATGAATAAACAACAGAAAAGAAACAATCTCTCAGATGTAGCCTTTGGATAACGGTAACAATTAGCTTGCTTCCATATCTGTTTCTGTTCTGTTATTTAGATTTAGATTTACTGACTGCTAGAACATATTTCTATAGGTTTTTTTTTAAATGGAATGTGATTTTCTTGGAAACTTCAGGTTCTGTCACATCTATACATGAAATCAAAATGTGCATCAAATAAAACATAGGAGATAATAAAATTGGCTATATACTTCTATAAAATATGTCATATAATTAAAATAGCAAGAAGCCGTTTGGAAAAAATCACCGAAGTAAATTCCTGAGAGGCTGGAAGAACTTGGCTGATACTCTAAACATACTTATAATGGTCTTGAAAAGAAACATCTGCATCTGAACAGTCTCATTACATGTCAGATAGATCATATGATCTCTAGTTGCATAAAATTTAAACTTATTAAATTCTTATTCTGTAGTTAATCACAGTAAAAATGGGAAGTATCACATAGAAATGCTGAAATATCATCCCAGGGAAATTGTCTTTCCTGAAGCCAAATCCTGTGAGATTCAATTGTTTTGTTTTACAGAAAAAGATATCTCATTACACTTTCAGTAGCGTTTATTTAATTCTGTGAACAGCCTCCAAACCACATCCTGTGAGGTAGCACACACAGATAATTTCAGTAGCCCATTTACATAAATTTTATTTAAATGAAGTGACGAAAACTCTTCACAGCTGATGTCTTCAGTGCTGTGACGTTATGGGAGTGTGTTTGGAAAAAAAGAAAATACAAAACCTCAGAATGTTTTCCATTTAGTTTCAATGCAGGGAACTTGGCTAGATTTAAGTGAAAACAGGATTTGAGACTACCCATAGGATCACATTTCACAGGGCATGCTGGGTTGCAAAGACTTGTTAAGACCACACTTGCACAGAGCAGAAGTGCCCAACACTGGGGAAGGGCTCTTTATCAGGAAGCGTAGAGACAGGATGAAGGGCAATGGTTTTAAGCTGAAAGGGGGGAGATTTAGATTAGATATTAGGAAGAAATTTTTTACTGTGAGGGTGGTGAGGCACTAGAACAGGCGGCCCAGAGAAGTCATGGGTGCTCCCTCCCTGGAGATATTCAAGACCAGGTTGGGTGAGGGTTTGAGCAACCTGATCTAGTGGGAGGAGACCCTACTCGTGGCAGGGGTCGTTAAAACTAGATGATCTTTAAGGTCCCTTCCAACACAAACCATTCTATGATTCTATGAACACCCTTACCAATGCTACAAGAACAAGCTGGAGATACCAGGATAGGCATCACACAATAATGGCTTCACTATTGTGGTGACATCAGCAGGTCCTGCTACTAGCATAGACACATTTTGTTCTTCCATATTTCTGTTTGAATGAGAGCAAGCAATTCATTGCAATTGCTTTATGTTCATGAGACTCAAAAAGAAAAAAAACAAAAAACCCTATTCTTAGTCCTTTTCTTTATCTCTATGCTATGCAACACAACTGTACTTCTTATTTCAAGCAGCTCTTCTTCTACAATCGCTGTTGATGCCAATGCTGGACATTTACAGCATAAATGATAAAGAAAGCAGTTTCTCAGAGAACCCAAGACATCTATGTAAAATACTACTTCATTACGCTTAACACCAGATAAATTTAAATTTGCTCAAGGGACAAAGAACAACATATTCTGGTTTTGTCTCCTATTAGTACAGGATTTCTAGCTACATCTTTGAAAAATATTCACAGAGAAGATAAACAATTTTCTGTTAATCCTAGCTAAAGAGAATATACTTGTAAAGCATCCTCTGGAAGACACAGACTTACATTTCTATCAGAACTAAAGCCCAGAACAGAACTAGCTTTCTAGGGAATTTTTTCTTGTTGTTTTGGGGTTTTGGGGTTTTTTTAATAATAGGTACAGAATTCCTCTTCTATGTGTGAGATCAATTCAGATGCAATTTCAGAAGAAATTATGCAGAGACTATTAATGTGATCTAGATTGCTCAGTTTAAGTCACAGAATCTTTGTTTGAAACGGACGTGTTCATTTTTTGTCACTGGGGAGAAAAGAAGTGTTTGATGAACAAGTTTTATTCAATATTAATAAAAGTAGTCTGTAGCTATGTCTTTTAACGAATACTGTACACTGTGAAAAGTTATACCAATATCCTACTCCGCAAAATTTTTAATTGTATAAGGCACTGTTCGTTTAAATAACACTAATCTAAACAACAAAGTTTTGCTGTTATAGCTATATGAATATACACCAGAGAGAACATTTGTAGACAATCTGACCCTGACAGATAGTGCCTTTCTGGTAGCTGATGCAGTCATCTTGTAGAAAGAACTCCTTTAATGGGTACAAGCATCTCCTCTATTAAAGTATAATAATTTCAGTGTAACAGCACAATCAAAGGTTTTATAATGTAGGTAAACTCTGAGCTGGGTTCTTAAGTGAGAATATTTAAAAGAAGAATATAAAGAATCAAAGAGGAGGCACAAAGACTAATGGAAAATAATTTTACTTGTTACAAAAAAAACTATATGTGCAACTTTTAACAAAGTTAAGGGATTTTTTTTGTTTCAAAATAAGTCTCCTGAATCTTTTTTTTTTAATTTGTTATCTTCACATTGAATATTTAATTAACTTAGTTAATATCATTCTGAAATTGGTTTCCTACAGAATAAAGGCTCCAGCACCATCTACTCATGCAGGGGGAGTAGAGTGAAGTTACAGGGAAGTGTTTTCCTTTTGTTTTGGTCACAACTTAAATAAAAAACTTTGGTCTAGTTATATTCTCACTCACATAGAAATAAATTAGACAAGTATACAATAATAAAAAAAAAATACCTCTTAATGTGTTCTTACATTATTCCCAGCTCATAATCCCCTTTTTCAGTCTAAAGATAACCTCCATCCTATCACTTCACCCTCTTTAATATGAAATAGCATTTACTACGACATTTAAATATCAGCATTTAATTTCTCCTGTACAACTCCACTTTATTGCTTACAGTAAGTGCACACAATTAGGAACTGATTTTCTAAGGAACTACTTGACAACGAAGGGAATCATAACAGGAATCTTAGTGCTGGGATAAAGAATGAGTAATTTTAACCTGAAAAAACAGCAGAATGCATGTTAGCTATTTTGATTAGTACTTGACTGAGATTAGCAAGAATAAAAAGTACCCAGTGGAGACCCTGGGGAGAGGTAGCACATAACAGTCTACTGATGTCTTGCTTCACCTCCTCCTTGCCCTTGCTCACCCCCAGTTATGGTTACCTACTCCCCTCGTCACACTGCACTCACTGGCTCAGGTACTAAGTGGGCATTTTTCTCAGCAGTCAGGTCCCTAACTTAGCATGAATATATTATTTTTTAACTGTTCATTTTCTGACAGTATAGTTAACTGAAACAATTCTACACAACAGCTGAGCATCAGAACTAGTAGAAGTAGAGATGTGATGAGGATGGACTGAGTATTACTTAGCTCAGGCCGTGAGGTATTACTTCACCCCTAAGTGCAGGGCATGTAGAACTTATTCATGTAGACCTACTGTCATTTCAGACAAGTTGACCCCTGAAAATGCATCAGCATTGATTATCTAATATGAATCTGGAAATAAAGTAAGCTCATTTTCTTGCTTATTCACTGAAGACATTTATTTTGTTATTACTAGTAGAATAGGTCACAAAGGCCACTTCAAGTTGACTTAGGAAGAACAGAATTCTTAGAATTTGAACCACCAGGAGTGGAAGTATCAGATTAGGTTTGGCGTCTGTTGAGGCTCAGCACGTTCATGTTGACATAGACAGCAGTGCAAGCAGGAGTAAGATATGTGCAAAAATGTCCACGGGATGGAGAGCAGGCAACCCAGCCAAAGTAATTGTAATAGGAAGTAGAGAGACACTCTGTATAAGCACTCACCATCAGTGGTCTTTAGCTCCATTTAGCTGCTGATTGACAAGAAGCTCAACAAGAGCCGGCAATGTGCGCTCACAGCCCAGAAAGCCAACCATATCCTGGGATGCATCAAAAGAAGTATGGCCAGCAGGTTGAGGGAGGTGATTATGCCCCTCTATTCCTCTCTTGTGAGACCTCAACTGGAGTGTTGTGTCCAGTTCTGGAATCCTGAGCATAAGAAGGATATGGAGCTGTTGGAACGGGCCCAGAGGAAGACTACAAAGATGATTGGAGGGCTGGAGCACCTTCCCTATGAGGACAGGCTGAGAGAGTTGGTCTTGTTCAGCCTGGAGAAGAGAAGGCTTAGAGGAGACCTTATAATGACCTTCCAGTACCTGAAGGGGCTAAAAGAAAGCTGGGAAGGAACTTTTTACAAAGGCATGTAGTGGTAGGACTAGGGGCAATGGCTATGAACTGGAGAGGGGCAGATTTAGACTACACATAAGGAGGAATTTCTTCACTACGAGAGTGGTGAGGCACTGGCACAAGATACCCAGGGAAGTTTTGGCTACCCCATTTCTGGAGGTGTTCTAGGCCATGTTGGATGGGGTCTTGGGCAGCCTGATCTAGTGAGATGTCCCTGCCCATAGCAGGGGGGTTGGAATTAGATGATCTTTAAGGTCCCTTCCAACCCAAACTATTCTATGATTCTATGATTCTATAAAGGAAGACTTTAGCTCCAGATTCAGATATTTCAATTTAGGTGTTTGTGAAACTGGTATCCACATATGGCAAGTGTGCCTGTAGTCAGTGACTGGTTTAGTGTATCCTAGAGTGATGTTCAGCTAACCAAAGTTAGGTATGTTTGATAGGATGAGCTAATAGCTCTTTAAATCCCTCTAAATAGATTTAAGCATTTTAGTGCAGGATTCAGCTACCTAAACACAGGTGCTTGTTGTTATCTGAGATCCAACATCTGATGGATGGGCTGGTAGGTATGATGCAAGACCTACAGCAATCCGCTTCCTTTTGGAGTTCCAGCTGGGGGCCTGAAGGGACAATTACACCACCACCTGAAACAACATTAGGCATCTCTGTTTAGGCAGCTGGTTCCCATTTTTTCCTTTCGTAGCCCGAGATTTAGAATTACTCTTGCCAGACTTGGACTATCTTATATTTCAGGGGCTATTCTGAAAAGAAATATCAGTAGAATTAATAGTTTATAGGGTCAGGATACATACTCCTTTTTCATTTCTAATGACTGGTTGGTAGGAACATCTTCAAAAAAATAAAGCACAACAGCCACTCTGTACCAAACATGATTTTTCCTTCTCACTGCTTTTGCCTCCCTGCCTTGTAGGAGAACACAGAAAAATTTAAAGTTGTCTTTCAGACTTGAAGCAGAGTAACAGGTCTCAAATAAAAATTCTTCCAGTTAGTTGACAGATTCTAACTCAAGCTGGGAACAGTTGGAGAGTGACAACCAACTAGACCTTATAATAACAGCACTGATACCAAACTCAGGTTTATTTCTAAGGAAAGGAAAATAGCATCTGGGGACTTGGACTGGCATATCATTCTGTCTTTTCACTTTTTCACCTAATGAGTTGAGTAGATAACACTATTATTTGAAACAAGAAACAAAACCAGTGCATTTTAGATGATATCACAAGATCTTTTGTTTAGTTTGTCATTTCTGGCCAGGCAGTTGACATCATTGTAGTATTTCCCAGAAATATTTAATCAGTAATTTGTGGAATTGGGGGAGAAAAATAATCAAATTTAGTGCCAAATAATTACAATAGAACAGGACAGTGAGAAATAAAAACAAAACTAAAAACACCCTCACCTCAAGTTGTCCTTCTTCTCAGGCTCAATTTATCCCTTTCATTGCCTACTCTTCTACCTCTTCCTCCAGTCAGCGTGGTGCAGGGAGATGGGGAATGGTGCCTGTGTTCGTATCACTCCATCTCTGCCCTCCAATGTTGGTCTTTCTTATGAGCTGTAATTCTTCAAGGGCTGTTCCAGCACGAGTCCTCTCCATGGGGCACAATCCTTCAGGAATGGACTGCTCCAGTGTAGGTCCTCCACAGGCCACATTTTCAGCCAGAAAACCAGCTCCTATGTGGGCTTCTCTCCACAGGCTGCAGGTCCTGCCAGGATCCTGATCCTGTGTAGGGTTTCCACAAGCTGAAGATTCTTTCAGGGCATGTCTATCTGTTGCAGCTGTTAAAGGATTTTCACCAGACTGTGGGTGACTCTAGGTTTGGTTTATTAACAACTCAAAGTTGGGCCATCACCTCAGTGAGTGGCAAAGGCCTACACAAAATCATCAGATATTTATATACATTATACAAAAGGTATTATTTCTTCGAAAAGTTCTTGGTGTTTTTCCACGGGCTCTCAGTTCTCTATTGGTCATTATTCTTCTTTAAAGTCTACCCTGATAATTCATCTCCATTGTCTTGCTTTGGTTCTACCTCAGAAGTGACGCTTCATGTTTCCCCACCAATCATAAAAATCTCTTATCTTCTTTTTTGAGACACTTCTATTTATTCTTTAAAACTTTAAAGAAAACCTCAAGCAGTTCCACTAACTCATACCTGTATTTAATCAATGCCTATATTCAAAGTAGTTTAACCTTTCAATCATTATTTATCATTAAATCTAATACCTATTCTAGGTCTGACATTTCTTGCACAACCTGTTGATTCAGCTGGACTGGACTTTAAATGAGCCGTAGAAAAGGCTATGCATAATTGAACAGCATTCAGGGCTATGCATAATTGAAAAGTATTCTTATAACTGCCATAAAGACTACTTTCCCAACACTGGTTCTGATTATACTCTTAACACAATACTCTAAATCACAATCCACCAGCAGTAATATCTAAGTTTTATATCATTATGTTCATCATAAGTCTCTATTTTCCTTACCAGCAGCACAGGGTCCTTCACAGGCAGCAGTGTGGATAGCTGTTCCTATGTGGTCCTCCACAGGCTGCAGAGGCACAACCTACTTCATCATAGTCTTCCCCAAGGGCTACAGGGGAGTGCCTTCTGTAGTGCCTGGACCACCTCCTCTCCTCCTCCTTCTTTGCCCTGTGTGTCTTTAGGGCTGTTTCTCTCACATTTTTCTCACTCCTCTCTCTCACAGTAGCTGCACAGTGTTGGTTGCCCTTTCTTAAATATGTTATCACTGAGGTGCCACCAGTGTTACTGATGGGTTCAGCTTTGGCCAGCAGTGGGTCCATTTTTGAATCATTTGGAATAGGTTCTGCCCTACATGGAGGCAGCTCTTGATCTCTTCTCACAGAGGCCACCCCTGAAACACACATACATGCCCTCACTACCAAAACTTTGCCACTTAAACCAAATAAGGCCCCACATAAGAGAAAATTGCAGAGTGCACCATCAGCCTAAGACTCTTGCCCTGGAAATTTCAACATGCTTATGTTATGCTTGTTCCCTTTTATCACCCTTATTCTCATCCAAGCCCTACATCCATACATACTGTCAAGGCATAAAATCACGGTGCCTCTCACTACAGAAGAGGTTAGGGATGATGAGCCTACTGGCACCCAAAGATACCATCACACACACAACATGGACAATTGTCTGGAGGGGTGATCTAGGGGAGTATACAGAGCAGAGTCCTATGAACTTATAGTCCTTTCCAAGAAGGAATCCTGTTGCTTGTAGTCTTTCTTTTAAAAGAGGGAAACCCAGGCACAAACATACATCAAGCATACCAGGCTGCAACCCTTCTTCCCTTCAGATATTTGATATTTTAGCTGCATGTTTCACCTCTTTAATTATTCCCTTCCAACACACATGAAGTCTCTGCCACAACTATCCATTTCCAGCTGTTCATGCACAGTGTGTCTCTAGACAGAGCAACACCAAACAGCATCCACCAGTTCCTTGGAGAATTTCAGGAATGCTTCACCTTCAGGAGTGCTCTGTTTCCCCTCTAGCTTCAAATTATCCTTTGAGGCTCAATTCCTTCATTTTTTCATGCTTTGCTTCCTGTCATAATCTATTTTTTTCCCTGATTTTTTTCTTAGACCTTCCACTTCTGTTTGGATGAAGAAAGAGGGTGTTTGGTTTAGGAAATAAAAAAGAGAGGACAGTGGCCCTGAGCAGGGAGGACCAAAAAAAGTAGTGTCTTAAGGTCAGTGCATAAAGGGAAGCATAAGGGCAGGGCAACTGTTCAGCACCCTCACCACCTTCAACCATCTGCAACTCAAGGACTTATTAATACTCATACAAAGGGTAATAAAGCTGTAATGAGTTAATCCAGACAGGATGTTAGAAAGAAGTGTTTTACTGCCAGATCTGGAAGGATTTTTCAAAGAAATTAGTTGGTATAACTCCAAATTTTTTGAAGGTGGAGATATCTTGGCTCACAGACTGGATTGTTTAAGCTGATCAGAGACTAACAATTAAAATGCCTGCTACAATGGATATGATTTACTGATAGGACAGACAAACTAATTACTACAAACCTGTTGTATTTTATCTGCATAACAAATTAAATGCCTTAGGATTTCAAGCACTTCAGAGGTTGGCTTTTGAGTGAGGAACAAAAATGTTTCCTTCCAAAGCTTCAGATTTTGGAGATATCCAAAGATTAGGACAAGCATAGTTTAGGGGAAGTGCCAAGTCCTGCATTTGGGTAGGAACAACTCCTCCATGCATCTGGGGGATGACCAACTGGAGAGCAGATTTGCAGAAAAGACCCTGAGGGCCCTGGTGGGCGCCAAGTTGAGCATGAGACAGTAACACTCCCCTGTGGAAAAAAAGGCAAATTAGACTTTGGACTGCAACGGAAGGAGGTCAAGTGACATGATCCTTCCCCTCTAATCGGCTCTGGTGAGGTTATTGAGTACTGCATCCAGTTCTAGGCTCCCCAGTACAAGAGAGACATGGATGTACTGGGCATAATCCAGTGAAAAGCCAGAAAGATAACAAAGAGACTGGAGCATCTCTCCTATGAGAAAAGGTGGAGAGAGCCGGGGTTGTTCAGCCTGGAGAAGAGAAGGCTCAGGGGAGATCACATTGGCCTATGTAAATACTTGAAAGAGGGTGCAAAGAGGATGGAACCAGGGTCTTTCCAGCAGTCCCCAGTGACAGGACCAGAGGCAACTAGCACACAATGAAACACAGGATGTTCTCTCTGGACATAAGGAAACACTTTTTTAACTGTGAATATGACTAAACACCAGCACAGGTTGCCCTGGTATGTTGTGGAGTTTCCATCCCTGGAGCTTTTCAAAAGCCTTTTGGAGACAACACCGGGCAAGTGATTGTAGGTGGCCCTTTATGCATGAGTGGGGCTGAAGCAAATGACCTACATAGGTCCCTTCCAGCCTCAATCATTCTTCTATTCCGTGACATGCTAGTGTTCCTAGTGGTATCAAGAAATTACTTGTGTATGTGCCCAGCTCGCTCACACACACAGAGGTAACATCAGATGTCAGATGAGACATCTGACTTCTCCAGGTTGGGTGGAGGATGACTGCTGGGTTGGATGGTTTGTTTCACCACTTGTTTTTTGTGACAGCTCTGAGCATAAGTCCGTTTCTGAGACCATCATTTTGCTAGTTGCATGCTAATGTCAGCATGCATTCCTTGAACTCTTTGCTTTCTTCCACAGTAGATTTTTCAGTGGTCATGGTTTCAGTTATAGAAGTGAAATTCCCTCTGTTAGAGGAATCTCACATATTTTGGGATCTGAGAAAAAAAAGAATGAGTTGATATTTGATCTCCTAATGCACTCTGCTGCTTGATTTCCTGCTACTGCAGGAGAGCAAACTTAACTTTGGTCCTGTGTTTCTAGACAGATTCCAATATCCCTGTATAATTAAATGAATGGGTTTGCAGGAGTAAACTGGCTAGGAACAGTGTGGGGTATTCTATTAGTTACCCAGAATTACAGAAATACTATACGCCAGAAGAGTCTGTCCCATACAAAAAAAAAAAACAGGACCATGGAAAGAATGACCTAAAACTCTGATAGGATGCTGCAAGTCTCTGCAAATCGAAATAGTTCATAGTTCATTGTTTGCCCTTACATTTTTTTTTAGCTTTCTATCGTGAAAGGGAAAACTAGGCAATTAATACAAAAAGAAATAGTTATTGTTAGATGCCTTATCTGTCAGAACACAATTTCCACAGAGAATTTTCAACTTATGCAATTTTCCTTATCATTCTGACCTTAGTTTCAACAGTGGGAATATAATTTATGTATGAGGAAGCACTTTCTCATAGTAGCAATAATGAAAAGCAACACTTAGGGATGTTGTGAGATACCTAGAAGTAAAGGTTTGTAATAAGAGGTTAGAAAAACCACCTGTGTAAATCAGAATAAGTGTAGGTGTTTCTACCTTGGGGCAAGGGAACAGACTAATTCGGCCCTGTTTTCCACCTATTTTCTGCAGTTTTACTGGAGCTAACCAACAACTCTCAATGCAACTCAATAGTAATTATTCTAGACTTAACTCTGCAGAGTCCACAAAAGATGTCTGTGAAAGGCCTAAGGCTATAAATGTTGTAAGAACAGACATATAATCTGTCACCCTCTTATAATACAATACGGAATGAATGCAGCTTCAGGGCAAATGATAGAGGATTTACGCAAACCAAAAAGTCAGTAATTATCTAATTATATTAATTTGCAAGATGTTTGGTATTTTTCCTACTTAGCTATTGTGACACTATCTCAAAGAGGTTTTTTCTTCTTTTTGAGCTATTTATATATGTTTACAATGGCACTTAGGAAATATCACACCTTGGCTACCAGATCTGAGAGAAGTTAAGAAAAAGAGGTGCTTTTCATTATTCTCCCTGTGCATCTTAGCTATTCTGAACTAACTTGTGATAATTAACCTTAAAAAAAAAAATTCTATATACAAAGTAATAGCCTATGATATAGATTAAAGGCAACGGATTCACCAGAACCTAATGAAAGGGTGACAGATTTCAGCAGGCAGGAGAAGCTAACAGTTTTCCGTTTGTACATTCTACTCTGATTTCACTTAGGCTCCAGAGCTCTACCTGCATTCTTTGACTTCGGGAAGATCCTACCCTGTGTGTAACTGTGTATGTAAAATTTTAAAACTAGAAAACAGCCAGCAATTCTTCATTATTTAGAGATTTAGGGGGGTTGGGTTTGGGGTTTTTTTTTTTCAATCAAATCTGGATATCTTTCTGTCTAGGCTTTAACTTGTCAAGGAGGAATTAGTCTTGATTCAAGAAGCACAGTGAATATATCTGTATAGACTCTTGCAGACAGATATCGGTCATCTCTGCCTGTTCTTCTATTCAATCAGCTGCACATCAACTCCAAACTGAGACTATTATCTTAGATTCTGCATCCAGGTAATGTACACCTATTGCTTTCCATCCAGAACCAAATCCTAATGCAGGAGGGTGAGCCTGTTTCTGCCTGTGATCCTATCTCACATACCGGCTACATCCCGGTACAGTACGTCAGACCCTTGCGGCTTTCAGGTTTTGAAAGGAAAAATGAATGGGTAAAGGTAAAAGGTGTGCAAAGCAGGAAACAAAATTTGCACTGAACACTGAAAGAACAACTAAAAAATAAAAAATTTGCATTCAAAAGCAAGCACGTGTCTCCTCTGTCCATATTGTCCACAACATTGTATATTTTTCATATGCTTCACCCTGCAGCAACAAAAGGTAATCAAAGGGGTTGTTTCTTTAATCAGCACACAAATTTATTTAGACACAAGAATTTGATTAAACAAATAATGCAATTCAAATACATAATCCAGCAGGGAAACTCTGACAACTGTAATAGAAACCTGATTGCCAAAGGAGCAAGAGTGTAGTGGAAGGGGATGAAAACTGATATTATTGGTACTCACTCCCCATGCAGTAATTTAATTGTTCTCATTTGCTACAGCACAGAAAAATTCCCCATCTCTCCAGATCTGCATAAGAACTGATGTGTGAAGTGTAGTTCTCTTTTCTTGCTGAATCTTCCGGAGTTAACTCATGTAGTATCCTATAAAAACTACTGTGACTTTGTCCCACAGGTAATTAATAATCAATCCTAAGAAGGGCCGGACGTAGTTTACTTGCAGGACAAATATATATGAGTACATGTATCTCAATTTGTAACAGAACAAATTCATTGCACTTGACTATGGTTTTACATCATGCTGTAGGCTCAACTTTTTGTAAGCTGAGGTAAAAAATATTTTGCACATTTCTTTAGAAATACCATTTTTTGATGAATACTTGACACAGTTTGGAAAGCGAAGCCTCTTTGTAGGACTGTGTGCAAAATTTGCAATCATATTTGCAAACTATGAGTTTTCAGGCTTCTTGAGCAAGCCCTGCGCTGCTGCTGGTGGGTGTATAATCCACAGTCAGTAAGTGTTCTGAACATGCATCTGCTTTCATGCAAGAACCAAACTGTTCCTAGCAGACAGCATGCAGGTGTGACAAGATGTATCTCCCTGTTTTTCATTTTAGTAGTGGTGATGCCTTAGAGTCAGCATGCAGCAGCTTTTACAAAAAGTCTATAAAGCACAGACAGTTTATGAAAACTTCAGTATTTATTCAATATTCTGCATGCACAGTCATGTCCTTTGCAATGCTGCTATTACAAAGTAAAGAGGTTTATAAATAGAAAAGAAAATGCACATAATCCACAGGAATCTTTTTAAGACACTCTTCATTTTGTTAGCATAATGACTGTCTACCATGCTTCCCTTTTCAAGCTCTTTCTTGCTAAGCATCCTGTATTTCCTCATCTAGCACAGACCTCTGTCAGTGGAAAAATAAAATAACTCCTTTGACTCCAGTTGTTAGCAAGGCTCCAGTATCACAGGTACACAAAACTGTATTTATAGCTGTGCATAATCATTTGCAGGAACATGAATCTCTCACTGATGGTAAAATGCAATCACTCTCTTTTTTGCCATATCATTATCCTAAAGGTGATAATTAAAATTATTTCAAAGTTCAGATTTAAATAACATTTTGATTAATTATGAACTGTTCATTATTACCATATTTTGAATTTTCTCTCATTACCCTGGTAGTCCATACACAAATTAGTATGACGACTTTATCATTAATAACCCTAAATAGAAATAATTTTCATAATCTGTTCACTGGATGTGTCAAATTGTACAAATCTTCTTTTTTAATTCACTTTCTGAACTATTCCATCTTTCAGGCTCAATGTAATTATGCACCTTCTCTCAGAATAAAAAGCAAGCTATTCTGAGCTCTGATGAGAGAAAATATTGCTCTTCAGCAGCCATGAACTCAGGGTAAGATGAAAAGTTAAAGCACACATAGCTTTCTGAAAAGAAACATTTTCTGATTAAAATGGTGAAGGAGGTAGAGTTCTTTAAGTATAATACAAAACATCAAAGATCAAGTAATACAGTTGCAGTGCAGAAAATCTGGGTTCTCTCTCTAGATCAATGTGATTGTTACAGATGGTTTCATTCTTCTGCTTCTTGGAAGTATTTCATCCTATTTCAACTTCAGATTTGCAAACAACAACCTTGGTGGGAAAAATCTTTTTCCAACTGAATTTTTTAGCAGATGTTCAATTCAACAACTTTAAGATCACAGCTGACCTGTGCCAATGTTTGCTAACTAGATCCTGTCTGTGCTGGACTCATCTCACCCACATATTCTGTGTTCACACTGCCTACAAATTTTATCAAAATGAATGAACTGCACAGAAAAAAACAAGTATTTATGTTCTCTTAGGGTGATTTGCTTACACTACCAGTTGGTGGAAAAGTGAGAGAGCCTGAGAGCAATCTGGTCTCCCTTCCATCCCACTTATTCAAAAGAACTGAGGCAATAATGATGTCCTACTGAGAAGTATGAAGTCCTCATCTCATCTTCTTTTACATACCAGTGGTAAGCCAGTCAAAATATAACAGAAGTTTAAAAATCAGGCTCTTTATGATCAGCAACTGTTCCGGCTATGGGTGCAGGAAGCCTTTGATCTTGACTCTTAGAGAATGGCTCTGAGAGATTGTCTTGCAAGGTGTCTTCAAAACCTGACTTCCTGATTCATGACAAGTTCAGGAATCTTAGTGTAAAAAAAAAGAAAGAAATTCCATTTCCAGCACCATTGTTTCTGGATATACTGTAAAATATCCCCACAGATGGAGTTTGACTGCAGTAGGTTTCAGGGCAGGTCCGTCAGGGTAGTTTATCTTTCTGACTGTCATGGTTCAGCCCAGGGAAAGAGATTGTTGATTGGAAACTAAAACCGAAGCAGTTTTAATGAAAATTAGTAATATCAAGGGAAATACTATTAATAAGATAATAATAAAATACATACAAATATATTAAATTGCCTCCCCCCCAATGACTACATTATCACAGATGCTGCAAAGTAGGCACTGGAAAAACATTGAAGACTGGACTCAGTGGCAGGAGGGTGCCCAACTCAGCAACTGCGTTCAAGAATGCAGAGATCCAGGATAAGTGTAAAAAGACAGATGAGGTCCTCACTGGACGTATACCACCAAAGAAGAGAGCTTGACCCTTGTGATCCCTTAATTTTATGCTAAGTATGACATAGATGGAATACTTGAAATATAATGGAATACTCTCTTGGTTGGTTTTGGGTCACCTGTCCTGTCTGCCCCTCCCTGCAGGTCAATCCTTTATCGTCTTTGACTTACAGCATTCGAACTCAAGGATAGCCTTGGTTTCTATAGTAATAAGTATAAACAATGGCTTTCTGCTTACCAGTGCCCCACGTTATCACTTCTAGAGAGAAACATTGTCTGCAAACATGCAGTTAACTTTCAGAAAATGAAGTTACTCAGACGAAGTTTAGCTGAAGTTAGAAAACTGATCCTATTTTAGCTTAAACCAGAACACTGACCCTACCTCACAGGCTGCTAGGTCAGCAACAAGTAATTTAACAGGAATTGTGCAGGCTGCCTTACACCTTCTCATCAGCTGCAGCGATCTTTCCTATTACAAGATCTTCACTTTATTGTAGTTTATAAATAGGTAAACATCTGTAATAATCTGGAAAACTTTTCCATTTTCCACCTATACATTGTTCAATATTGACAATTCATTCTATGTAACAACCAGAGTAAAAATCAAAAAACCCCACATTTCCTACGTTTTCTTTCTTTCTTTGTGACTTTTTAATTACATTTAGAATGCAGTTGAAGGGCTAGTGCGAGACCATAAACCATGACATTCATTAAACCTTGACAATCTTGCATTTAAATGGGAGCAACCCCTTGGGCAACAGAACAAATCACCACCACCAAATCACATCAAAGAAAAGTGCCTGCTAGCTACAAGTCTATAAAGTAGGAAAGCGGATCATTTGACAAAATACATAAAAAACTACAAAGCAAATTTGGCAAAAAGGAGTTAAAGCCAAAAGCTTTTTGCAGGAGAGAGGGAGACTTAAAGATGCAAAATCAAAACCATGCACAGAGATATGAATGTCCTATTTGGCATAACTGGATGTGACAGAATTTTTAAGACCTCTTCGTGGTAAGAAGAGCCCAGAGCACGTTGCTCACATATTTAAGTGTCTGGTGCAGATATGTGGGTTGTCTTTTGTATCATCAATCTACAGACAAGGATATTTGGACTAGAAAACATTTATAGGCCATATATTTGTTTAAGCTTAATTTTTATTTATTCCTAGAGGCTTAAATCTCAGGGAAAAGAAAAAAAAAAAAAAGAAAGAAAAAACAACACAAAAGAGGCTCATTGTTCAGTAGAGGAAGAACAGTGACCTGATCCAGAACATCATCCAACAGGAAAAGGATGGCTATATGTTTCAATATGCCATTATCCCTGTCTTCCTTCCCTACCAAAACGCTGCTTGTCTTTCATAGAATGAAAAGAGGAACTATATTCTAAAACATAAAAGCAGGATGCCTTGCAGAAAAAAAACACACAGGTTACAAATCTCAGGAACTTATCGCATCAGGATATTCTGATGCTTTGAAGGTTAGAAGTTAACATGAGCATGAAGGAGGCCAGAAAACCACATTTAAAAAAAATCAAAACCTAGCAAACAAATTAAACTTATTAGATTCTAGAAAGCAAAATTCATTGAACTGAAAGAGGTGAAGACTTATTCTTTAGGCATCCACCAACGGCCACTGCTATATACAAAATAGTTCTCTAGATTGACATTTGGTTTTACCAGAGCTCACTGCAGATATCTCCTTACGTACTCTCATGGAGCTCAGTGCCACCACTGAGGTGACTACTCTCTGCCTGACCAGCTGATGGCCTCCACCAGAACAACCTGTGATTAGTATTGAAAATTTCTATTTCATCATCATCCTTCTGTTTAAAGCTCCCTGTTGTAGTCCTAGATAGCAAAGCGGTCAAATAAACTCCATAAAGAACTGCTGTTTCTTTAGCTGTGCCATGGAACTTGGCAGAACAGAGGAGCCAGTACTGAAGTCAGTACAGTCTCATGCAAACGATCTGTAAGATGAGCAGCAGCAGGTGACAGAGAAGTGGTCTCACCGTTCAGCTGTCCATGCAAACCTAGTCGCCAGCAGTTCTATGCAGCTTTTGCTGTTCATAATGGCTGAACTAATACTGGTAGCTAGTCTAAACCAAGCTCTGAGGAGCTTCTCTCTTACTGTAAATATGTCCTTTTCAGCTTCTCCATGATTGACACACTCGAGGAGGCAACTAGAAACATATTAATTAAGATTGGGTTTTACCTCAAGGGTACTGTGCAGAGAAATGAACTGAAGATAATGGGATGTATGCTCAGACACTGGAGCAACAGAGAGCCAGCTAATATCTTCATTTGCTTTCCACTGTCTTCTTACACTGCCCTCTTATTTTGATGAAGCTTTATGCTTTAAATCTATTCTGCTATATACATTCATTACTGGATTTGTTTTGCGATGTGAATATATTACAGAAATTAAACCCTCGGTACCAAATAGTAAAAGTCAAGCTTCCAGAAGATCCACTGCCTCCACCTCCTACAAAGACAACTACCCCTTGTCCTTGGAATTATATTAAGATTTTAAAAAGAGGGAACGAAACTGAATGTCTCTCTTTTTCTTTCTTTGGTGGCCTACTGAGCCCAGATACCACTGGTGAAGACTAGTACGAGTACGAAAAATTCAATTTAACAGTGCAAACACACTCAAAATTTTGCTCCAAGTCTCAATACTAATGCATGGGTGAAAACAATAAATGAACAATATAAGAGGCTTTTCAACTATATAGAACAGAAAACCAAACATTGTTTATGGAAAATATATTTAGTTGGAATAATCAGCTGGTAGATACAAACTGAATTGAGAACAAAGTGCAAATCTTTGTTGATTTTCTGTCACATTAAACGAATGAAGCATTCAAGAGAAGCATGCTACAGACTAAATAATGGTCAAAAGAAAAAAAAACTACAAATGCCTGAAGAAATGTTCGTTTCTTCAGTTTGTATCATGAGCCTAAAGTAAAAGCTGAATATTAACATTTTGAAAGAGAAAAAACAATAGACAAAGCTGTTATATTGGTTATCTCCTTTCTTTGTGTGTCAAAAATGATAAGTACATAGACAGCAGCAGACAGCAGTGGTTTCACACTAAGAAGAATATGAAAACTATGCAAACAGCACTTTAAAAAATCACCTGATTCCTAAAGCTAGAAATCAAATGTGAGAACAAAAATATGTTAATTTAGAAAGCCCCCATAATCCAATGGGAAATGGTTAGTCACCTGCTACACCACTTACACATACAGGACTCTATGGGGCCAGATGGGATCCACCCAACAGTACTGACGGAGCTGGTGAAAGTATTCAGCAAGCCATTTTCCATCATTTCTCAGCAGTCCTGGCTAACGAGAGGTCCCAGATGACTGGAGGCTTGCCAACTTGATGCCTATCTACGAGAAGGGCCAGAATGAGTATCTAGGAAATCACAGGCCTCTCAGTCTGACCTCAGTGCCCAAGGAGCTATGGAGCATCTTGAGTGCCATGACATGGCCCATACAGGACAATCACATGATCAAGTCTAGTCATCACAGGTTGATGAAAGGCAGGTCCTGTTTTACTAACATGATCTCCTTCTACAACAAGGTGACCTGCTTAGTGGATGAGGGAAAGGCTGTGGATGTTGTTTACTTAGGCTTCAGTAAAGCTTTTGACACTATCATTCACAGTGTTGTCCTTGAGAAACAGGCTGCTCATGGCCTGGATGGGCATACTCTTCACTGGGTAAACAACCAGTACCCAAAGAGTTACAGTGAATAGAGTTAAATTCAGTTGGTGGCCAGTCACAAGTGGTGTTCCCCAGGACTCAGTACTGGGGCCAGTTCTGTTTAATACCTTTATCAATGATCTGGACAAGAGGATTGAGTGCACCCTCAGTAGGTTTGGAGACAACACCAAGTTAGGCATATGTGTCGATTTGCTTAAGGGCAGGAAGGCAATACAGAGGAATCTGCACAGGCTTGATCGGTGAACCAAGACCAGGTACACAAGGTTCAACAAGGCTAAGTGCCGGGTCCTGCTCTTGGGTCAAAAAAAACCCATGCAACACTACAGGATTGGGGAAGAATGACTGGAAAGCTATCTGGCAGAAAAGGACCTGGGAGTATTGATCAACAGTCAGGTCTCTATAAGCCAGCAACGTGCCCAGCTGACCAAAAAGGCCAACAGCATCCTGGCTTGTGTCAGAAATAGTGTAGTCAGCAGGAATAATGAAGTCATTTTTCCCCAGTATTTGGCACTGGTGAGGCTGGGACTTGAATACTATGTTCAGTTTCAGGCCCCTCACAACAAGAGAGACATTGAGGTGTTAGAGCATATTCAGAGAAGTGCAACAAAGCTGGAGAAGGGTCTAGAGAAAAGTCGTATGAGGAGCAGCTGAGGGAACCAGGATTTTTTAGCCTGGAGAAAAGGATACTGAGGGGAGACCTTATTGCGAAAGAAGGTTTGTAGCGAGGTGGATACCAGTCTCTTCTCCCAAGTAACAAGCAATAGGACAAGAGAAAATGGCTACAAGTTGTGCAGAGGAGGTTTCAATTGAATATCAGGAACACTTTCTTCACTGAAAGGGTTGCCATCGTTGGAACAGGCTGTCCAGGGAAGTGGTTGAGTGTCCAGGGAAGTGGTTGAACACCCCTGGAGGTGTTCAAAAGACATGTAGATGTGGCATTTAAGGACATGGTTTAGTAGCCATCGTGGTGTTGGGCTGATGGTTGGACTTGATGATCTTAGAGGTCTTTTCCAACCTCAATGATTCTATGATTCTATGGCTTAGTGGAGAACTGGGCAGTGTTAGATTTACTGTTGGATTCAGTGATCTTAAAGGTCTTTTCCAATATAAATGATTATGTGATTTAATGATTCTAAAAGTCCACACTCAACAGGTATCAATGCATTTAGAGAATACCCAGGTAATTGTTCTTAAAAAGCCATTTGGACACTGTTTTTGTTTTTATCAAGTAGTCATTTCTAATGGTCATCACAAAAAGTAAATGAACATATTTCAGCAGTAACAGAATCTTTGCCTGTCTTTCTTTTGGATCTTAAGTGATACAAAATTTGCATGGGCTGTCTTTGACATTCCAGTGAACCCTCCTCCACTTACCCAGTCACTGCATTAGAGGTGTTTCAACACTAAGAGATTCATACTTCAAATTGCAGTATCCCTTTCTCTAATGTTCTCCCTCTCGTTCAGCTTAACTCTGTTGTCAAACCTTCCAATATAAAGATAAATCTGTATTACATAGAATAAAAGGTAGTACAGGTGGTCAGGTTAACTGCAGTTACAAACCTGGGATTGTGGTGAGGCTGTCTCAGCCTGACATGAAGTTCTCACACACTACATAATCAACTCTCTGCACAAAAGGAAAGGGATGTAGAAATAATAAAAGGAAAACTTCAGCCTGTTTTATCAAAAGATTACATTCTCTCCCTCCTCCTGCTCAGTGCCAACAACGGACATAGTGCTGCTTTTGCCATCAAAGAGTCCCACTGAGGGCCCTGGGGCTCAAAATTTTTCTGAGAACAAGATAAGAAAGAAGTAGAACAGTTGAAGCAACTCCTCAATCTCCGAAATATCAGCTAGAGAATTCAATAAATTGACAAATTATTTCACTGTCTTGAAAGTGTAGAGCACTTTAGTGATACTTATCCCTGTCATTACAATTATCCCTTTGCATATTTTTATTTGTTAGCTTTAATTAGCATAACAGGCATTAGTATTTCTCCTCCTACATAGACAGACAGCAAGCATATATAAAACTTTATCTAGATGTTCAGGTCTCTTTAGGGATGCTTTTTAATGAGAAATAAAAATATAATATTAAATTTCAAATCAAGAAATTTCTTACGTTGCACTATGGCAATCCCATGCAAATTATTTTATGAGGTTTCTTTAAAAATTAACTGCACTGACTAAGCACAAAATTTCTGCTTGTCAATAGCAAACTTGAAGACCCAACCAACAGATTATCTCTTATGTGAAACATCATTTTGCTGTTCTTAGCGTGATGCATGTTTTACAATTAAGCAATAGAACACAGCTTCCCCATCACACAGTGAATGATATCACAAAGAAGATTGAGGTCAAAAGTGACCTGACCTGTGCCACAGTCTGGCTTTAGAAATGCTTATCATAAAAAAAAAGAGAGAAGGATAAGAGGAAAGTACTCTTACTCTGAACGAGTTACTTGATGAGGAGAATCCAAAGTCCCGGACACTTCCCTTATAAGGTATTGGCCCATCCTAAACTTTGATTTGTCAAAAAACCTAAATTGTATATATCTTGAAGGCTTTACTGCTTTAAAGTTCATATAATACTGAATATCTTTCAGTTCTTTACTATACCTACTGGTACTTTTTAAAAAGTATAATGTAGATAGGCACCTATACAGAAATGTTGTCATTTTTGTAAGTGTCATGTTAAGTTTACATTTATTTTTTAAAAGCAATTGTAGAAATGAAAATTTCTTTCACAGAATTTTCTTTCACAGAAAACTAGATGAAGCTCAATTATTTTGTTGCTAGTACTCCAAAAGCAGAATTAGTAAGAAAAAGCAAAAATAAATTAGTAAGAAAAAGCAAAAATAAAGTTCAGGAATTTAAAGAAATGGAAGCAAGTCATGGAAAACCCGTTCTTGATAGAAATAAACTGACAGATTGAGAAGCCTGCTGTTATGCATCACAGTACTTGCTTTTTGAAAGTGGAAATAATTATACAGTAAGCTTGATAATGAATAATCCTATGGAAAATATTTAGCATACTCCTTTTCTAGACTTTTTTTGTTAGAATGTCTCCTGTAAGCTCCACAAAGAAGGAATGCAGAAAAAACAAATAGTAATTATGAAAGAAAAAAAAAGGAGGACAATCCTAGACAGCCAATCGCATGTAATAAAACACATACTGCTTTTGTTCACTCTCATTCACACTTTTGAAGAAATTAATGTACTTTTTGCAATATGACTAAATGCCATACTATTGATTAAATGCACTGAATGTCTATAGCAAATGATTCAGTCACCCTGAATGCCAGCAAGCGAGCAATGGTGCCTGACCACTACTCTATGTGCATGAAAACAGTCTCTCAGGGCTAAAGCAATGCCAGCTTTTCCTTTTAAAACTTTCTTATTTTTCACTAATAGCAATATTATACCTAAAACTCTTCCAAAAACATAAAACAAAAATAGCAAATCCAAGTATTTAAAAAGTAGTAAAAGTAAACATTAAAGTACACCATGCAATTGTGGTTAACCCTTATGTGTACTGAGCCTAATCCACTCCTTGATTACACCATTGTAGACTAACAAAATTTCATATATAACTCCTTTTAGAAAAATTGAAGTGGAAAAAAGTTCTATTGCAAGGATTAGCAGTAATACCCACATGAGACATCTGAAATGAAAAGCCATTTAGATTGACAGAGCACTCTTGTGACATTTGGGCTGACAAAATTAGCTGCAATTCTCCACATAGGCTGACGACAGAGACTGACTGCTGTTAATCTCAGAGGAATACGAGAGGATCAGGAAACTAGATCTCCATTTTACAGAAGTCTGAAGGGACAATTGTCACATAGCCATCCTTACCTCCTCCCATCTTCTCTTACTACTCTTTCCATCCTGCCCTGGTGAGGGTGTCATGCCACCTACCCAGCCACCCCACTTCCTGCAGGCTACTGGTTCCTCACTTTGCCCTTTTCCATGTCTTATCGAGCAAGGGCACAGCAGCTGGGAAATCTCTCTCCTCCTTCTTTTCCCCTCACTCCAATACACTAATTATGACGACTTAGTGCAAGAAAATAACAGCGCTGTCTCTGATATTACTGTGACTACTTTTAATGCATGACAAATCAAGCTTCCCAGGGGGTTGACATGGCAGCCATATGTTTGTGCTCAGCAGAGTTCAATTATGGCATGCCTGGAACAAAGCAAGAGGTGATGGCTGGAGAGAGAAGTACATCAGTGCTGCACCTTAGGCTTCACTATTTACACCAAATTCATCCAAAAAAATTTCTACTAGCATTTTAATACCAGCTTTTAACATCACACTTGCTGTATCTCAGTGTGCAAGATACAACATACTAACATCTGAAAAAGTTGTCTGAATCTTTTCTTGTCAGGACTTGGTTTCACTGTGTGGCCCTGCCTCAAAGATTAATTCTTTTTGAGTGTGCCTCCAGAATTTCCCTAAAAGATAATTTTCTCTCATACTCCATATTTACCAAGTCATTGAAAAAGAACAAGTAATATTTTTGTGCAAATACTGAATCAGTAACTGGATTAGTAACAAAATTGCAAATATTCACATATTTTTTATTTACTAGACCATCACAACTCAGACGTATTCTGCTTAAGGAAAACCTTTTCTTCTGCTATTATCTTCTGCAGCTATCCATCCCCAAGAGATTATTTTCTGTTTTCTAATGATAGAATAGCCAAACAGTTGCCTTTTCTACAAAGCTCCAAGTTTGTATAGCATGCTGGGAACAGTGTGGAAATCTGACTCAACAGACCTACTTTTAAGCAAGAATCAAAAATGGCAGGCTAAATCTACCCATGAAGGCAATTGACTTTTGTCAATTAGTTTAGTTTTGCTAAAGGTAATGGCTACAGAATCTGAGTCTTTAGTAAGTATTTAATACAGCTATCAAACTGCAGTTGATGTGTTCCCTGTCTAATGGATGACAAAATTTTTTATAACATGAAAATAGCATCTGTTTTTCTTGGCCCATCTGAGGTCCCCGGTTTTATGCACTCCGTTTCTAGTCAACTGTACCGATCAAGGCTCCTCCTTGAAAGCCTGGGCTATTTACAGAGATCTTTACTGCCACAATTTCTAGATCTCTTTCTCTCTTCACATGTTGTGAAAATACTTTTTATTTCCTGGTGTGCTTTTCAGAATTGAAACACAGCGGGATGGAAACATACACAATATAAGTATTAAATTGACTATAGATTTGTAAGCACTGAACCGGTAAAATCAATGTAAGAAGTTTGACAGGTGACAATGTCCTTCACTACTTACTTTGCATTTTCGACATTCAAACTAGAATTGTCTAGTGATTTCATGGCTCAATAAATAGAAATCAGTTTTATGCAGTGTAATAACAGGTGTTCATCTTTTTATTTATGACATGCCATTCTATCTGATTTTTTATTGTAATTCATCATAGTACATCTTTTTTACACAGTAATATTTTATTCTAAAAAATATTGAATAACATTTGTCCCAACTCTGACAAGTCTTTTCATCTTTACATACAAAACAGGAAATTAATGCATTAACACTAGAAAAGTTGATCTGCCTAAAATTGTATTGGTTCGTGCTTAGGTGAGTGATTTGTTAAGAGTTATTTTAATGTATTTCTTGCCTCTGATCCCACCTTTAAATGCTCACATTACCTTCCAAAATAAATCTCTCAATACAAGCCTTCTTATTTCTTAGTATTGTGCTTCCTCAAACATTCACTGTGCATTTAACCGTAGCAACATATATCTCTACAGAGCTGCAGAGAGCCTCTATAGCCAGGTCAGAAGTACAGTAAATGCAGCTCACGTTCCTTTACTGCTGGAGATTTGTACTTAATGTGCCTCCTGGAGGCTGAAAGATTGTCAGCTGCAGTTAAAATGAAAGGCACAATGTTGTCCCTCACCTACCTACAGCCTCAGCTCTGTTGGGCTGGTAGGAGTAACATTCACATTACACCTGAACACAGATCTTTGAAATATTATCAGAAACTTATTAGACTCTTAGGTTGAAGTAGCCTGAAGAAGAGTTCTCTGAAGGCCTTCTGGTTTTCCACTCAAAAGTTTTTAAGATAATAAAATAATCATAGGGCAAATCACGTTCCCTATTCTTTTTAATAAACCGGTCAGTCACCAGAACTCAATGAAATCAGTATACCACTCTCCTGTTGAGAGCAACTACCTTCTGATTTTCTAGACTTAAATAAAACTGAAAATTGAATGTTCGAATTGGACATGACCCTAAATAGCGCTGTTATTAATTCTGACTCTTTACTTCATTTTCAGTTCAGACTTGACCCAAACTTATTTGTTGCCTAAGGCTGAGTGAAGAGGCCTCTGTGCCTCCAATGTGTTTATCACCCCTGCAACCAAAATAAAATGTAAGCACAAATCTGCAGACTGTTTTTCTTATCAGTTATTTATTTTAGCTTATGGTACTGACTTTTTTGTGCCCGCAATACACAGTTAGGCTGTGCATCGTATTCAGTGTAGAACAGAAATTCATAGCACAGTAAGAGGTGAAAGCTTTCCACAATTAACTTCCAAGGCAACTAATGAGTGTCTTCAGGTCCAAAGCAGCGCAAAGAACCAGAATTCATAAGGATATGAGTTCTGCTTGACATGATATAGAATGAGTGCCCCTGAAGCTGGTGTTCCAAAGCAAGGATCATGACCAGGCATATTTGAAGGAGGTTATTCAAATAACAAGGCAGATGAAACAAAAATAGTAAAGAAATGTTCTGCACTCCTGTGACATCAGTTGTCTTGACTGTGTCTTCTTCCTCCCCACAATGCACACAATTATCTTTGTGCATGATAATAGCACTCAGTGGGTCCAACTGGTTAAAGAAAAGAAAGTTAAAAAGTAAAGATGAAACCTATGTGCATTTGAGGATGGAAAATGAGGGTGAGGCACTTTCTTCCTGCTTGGAAATCTGAAACAGTCAAAAAATAGCTTCAATTTTCTAAATGTTTTTTCTTCTTGAAGTCTCCTCCCCTCGAACAAGTTGCTAAGCCTTTTCCCTTCCAATTAGTAAGTACGTGCCAGAGACCCAAATGACTTTCACTGGAGCTGTCAAACTGCTAATTGCAGAGGGTCTGTGTTTTCACCAGTCATTCTGCACACAGATGAATTAAATCCTCAGTTCCTCAGCCCAAATTCACCCTTTCTGTACCAGGCTTGTGCTTTTATTTGGGTCCCTGGGAGCAAGCAATTTTTCTCAGTTTATTCTGTTAAGACTGTGTTTCTGCTTTGGGGCATTGTTATTTAACTGCAATTTAATAGCTCCAAATGTGAAGTCTTTCCCTAAGGCAATTAACTTATGCTATCCCACCTTATTTGTTTCAGTAACAGGGACTACCACCTCTTCACAAAATATTGTTACAGCTCAGTACATTTTTTTACCTTCATGACCTGAATTACAGTTGTCCATAATGATCACTTAAATTCATCCAGACTGGTGTATTTGAACTTCGGTGCTGCTGAGTTCTCTCTACATCATTAACTTGCCAGTTCAGCTACAAATTGTGTCTTTAGTAAAGGTCTGAGATTGAAAACCAAACATAGTGACAATCATCTTGATGGGCACTGATCATTCTATGACATCTTAACCATCTAATTCCATGCTTAGACACTATTTATAATACAGACTACGGTGTTTTTCTGAATGGATTCCTTGATTTATAGTGTGCTGAATATTAGGACTGGTGTTTATAAAAGATCAAGAGTAGCTGAAAGTTTCCTGCTGAAACACAGTGTATTTTCCCTTTAACTCAGCATATTTTCTTTTTTTTTCCCTTATGAATGTTTTCAGAGACAGTGGGTGATTTATTTTAAAATGACCCTAATTCAAGGTTATGCCAATGAGACAACTGTCTTTCTCTTTGATTTACATGTTCCAATCTTTCCTTTACGCACAGACTATGTTGATATCATTTCCTTTATAAGTAATCTTGCTCCCAGAGTTACCAGCACACTGGCTCGCAAGTTGTTTCACTAGCAGGTAAGTGCTACTAAGTCTATCTAAAACTCAGAAAAGCCTTATTGGAGAAAGTAGTGAAAGACGTAATGTTATTTTTTGAATGAATTGCCAGATTTCTAGTGTTCCCTAAAATCCTTCATTTTACAATCATTCTTTCCTGAATCAAGATTTTGGCACAGGTTTTATGCCTCTTTTATGAAGTTTGAGTAAGATTTTCCTCTTTACCACCTGAAGAAGTTAAGCTATACAGTAGGAAAACTTCTGCAGAAATGTTTCTTACCTTTTGGATAGTGTTTCGCCTGCTTTATCTCATTTTTTTTACTGCATCAACCAGAAGTCACACATCTATCAGAGACTTTCTAACTGGTCACCAGTGAGTCATCTTCTGGACCTGAACTGTGAATTACGCAAGGAGGGCTACTCCTGCCAGGTATAGCTTTGTAGAATTCACTCTGCTGTAGGGAGACCATGTTTTGTTCTCACTTGCTCTAGAGTAAATATTGAGAAATTCCATCAATTTACCTGATATTATTATAAATTTTCAGGAGTTTAACTGACAGAAGACCATGTGGTTTGGTGAACTCTAACTGCCAGTACTCCTAGATACTTAATCAGTGCCAGTCTGCAGCACACAGCAAAGGAGGGCAGAGGTTTCTCTCTTTGAGGGAGATGACCACAAGGAAAATCAGGGAGAAATAAATATCTGTATTTAACACATTTATGTTGTTGTAGATATCTGAGCTATCATTTCTCTTCTGACTGTCCTTGTTACTTTTTTTAGACCAGAAGAAGAATCCAAATGACACCATACATACACGCACACATATATGCATGTAGTTCTGTGATAACCTGTGCAGAAACTGAAATAGCTGTTCTACCATATCACCATTGCCATGGGACTCGACATCCTAATGCATGTAAAACACAAGCTAGAATGACCTCATTTAGGGTACTTTCATAAACCTTCCACACGTCTCCAGAGTTGGCTTAGGATGACAGCACACCTTTCTCCATGAGACTTTATTTACTTCTACCTATAGCAGAAGCCATGCCAGCACTGAATGCTGACATGCAACCAGGCTAAAGCTTTATGTGGCCATTACTCCAAACGCAAGCAGATTTTTATAGGCTTGTAGAATTTAGGTTTGATTCTTCCCACATATGTTTTTTGGTTTCCTATGCACTATTTCTCCTTCCTACACGAAGATGAGCACAAAGATGGCTCTGAAAAGACGCATCTCAAGGAGGCGATTCTCAACCTTGGTCCCATTTTATACATTTTCCATAAGAAAGTAACTGTCTATTTAATTCAGCTTTTAACATTGTGTTTTCATCATTTTTACTTTTAGCATAAAGAAATGCAAATATATTAGGTCAGTGGGAAGATAAAACCAGCAAGATAAAAAGGCTAATGGTGTTTTTAAGTAGCTCTCAAGAAAGAAGATACTGTATCTTCCATACCCTTTTTTTCAATAAGATGTGCTTGGTTCTACAAGATAATATACTTAAATAGCAGTGAACGTACTATAAATCTACATCCTCTTTTTATGTCATTTAAAAATAAAAAATACTCTTCTAATGGTTTCATCTACTCTAAATATTGCTTTTGTTTGCAACTACATAGCCAAAGAAAAAGATGAGTGGCTCCTAAAAAACAGCTAGGAGAGCTGCTTTCTTTAGAGTAGAAACACAGAACTTCAGCAAGAAATGGTTAATGCTTTTTTGTCCAGATTTCCTTGATGCTCGTTGACAGCAATATTTCTGTGATGGCACGGTTACTGGCAAATTTAATGATTTACGGAAAGAATAAGAACAGAGCAGTGGCCTCAGAAATGTCACTTGAAGGCCTCTTGATTGATTTTTACAATGATCCTAGAAAACTATTCATCCTGTATCCAAATTCACTGTTATTTTTTATTCCTTGTAGAAAGTTACAGCTATATTTAGGCCTAAAATTAATTTATTTTGGAAGCAAATAGGAAAGAACTCTGCAATACAAGCAGACTATGAAGTCTAGAGCACAGTAATTGTTTAAAAAAACCCGTGAATCAGTCTACCACAATATTAATAAAGAAACATAAAGGTATTAGGCATTGATCATTGTAGCATTTCACCAGGCCACTGGAGTGGCTTGAGAGTGATATACTAGAGTGAAGGGTGTGACTGAAGGGTGTACATACATCACTTCCAAAGCAATTACCTGTATCAGGAGCAGTGGAGAGCGGGAGGAGACTGGATGTTCTTTTTGGTAGGTTATGTTGTTACAAATTACAGTAGACTAAAAATCATTTTTCTTACTACATCACAACAGCAGCTTTGTGTAGAGTGAGACTCAATGTGTTTCAAAGAAAACCCCAAACAATTCTCATGATTACACTTACTGTCCAGCTGCAAAGACAGAGGAAATCTTCAATGAATTTCATTCTATTTCATGATAGCTGTGTAGTAAATGATTTGCAAAATTTTCCCCTCCTCAGGGCACAATGTGTTGTCTGCACAGGTGGGAAGGCCCCTCCAAAGTGCAAGCACTAGATAAGGAAGCAAAACTCCAGTCACTAGTTCATTATCGCATTTACAGCCCTTGATTTTCTGCAAGTTCTAGCTTTTCTCACTATGGATAACTCATTTTCAGTCCTCAACAAACTTGATATGAAGAGGGTTATTTCTCTAGTGACTTCATGGGCATATCGTGTTTATGCCTCATGACATGACAAATGTACATAACTTCCAACACTTCATGCAATTTTTTTTAGTTCCAGATACTTGAGATAAAAGTGCAGCTTACAGCCTCAGCAATCATGTGAAAAATGACACTGCTGCAAGGAGTTAATCAATTAGGAAACATTTCCCGACTTTTCAAATTTAATTTATTTTTCTGTCATTTTAATGGTTCTTGTCGTTTCGTTCATAAACGTCCTAAATAATTCCTTTTCCTCTTTGTTATTACAAATATTTTTTTTGTAAGCATATTGAGAATTCTGTCCATCTTTTCTCAATAATATTTACTTTTCTTACTTTCAATAACTTTACTGAAATACTCAGGGCTTTGCATGTTTTGAATGAAGCAACACTAGCATTATATAGAAAGAAGCAGTCCTGGCCATGCTTTGTTGAGTTTTATGTTCTTGGAAAACAAAATCAAGACATATTGAATACACCTAACCTGAAATGTGAATGAGGAAACCTTTCCTGAATATAGCATTTTTTCTTATTCATAAAATAAGAACGTAATTGTGTTATTTTAATGTTGATCTTAAGGGAAAAGGAAAAGAAGTATCCATAAGAAATAAAACCATCTTTCAGACTTTCTTCATCCGTATTCTTTGAAAGACCTCCAGTATTTAAAATTTCTTTAAATGTAAGACCTCCAGGATTTAAAATTTTAAGCAAGAGTGATTTACAGCCTAATTTCACTCTGGGAATTTTGCTTATAGGGTAACTACTGTTATAATTGTGTGAGAAATATTTTGCTAGTTATTAGCTCAGGTATACGTATGGCTTTCAACAAAACAATATTTTTTCTGTGTTTAGCTTATACACATATGCACTTAGGGTTTTTTGTGTCTTTGTTGTTGTCTCCAAAAAGCACTGTATCTATCATTGTGAATTTATTTCTAAGAACGTAGAAGACATTGAAATCACAGGGGACATATATTCATTATTTTGATGCAGTAAATCTACAAAATATATGGCAGTGAACATAGTTACATAACAAATATTTATCTAGGTCTGATGCAATTCATGATCTTGAAATTGGGCTATATAATGTTATATAGTGTCCACACATGCGAGGAATCAGAATAGCAGTAATCAGTCATTAATATGTGGCTAATCCTATTTTATTGAACACTAGAGGGAGATCAAAGCAAAAGAATAAATTATCTAATAGCTATTAATTGGAGTAGTTCATAAAAATTCAACTGATGTTACAATGAAACACCAGGTAGCATAGTATCTTAATTTTTCATCATAGTTTTCACATAGTCTTATTTTATATTGTTTTATCTAGACTGTAATTTTAAACAATAGAAAAGAAGACTTAGAAGGAAAAGGACTGTGCTTTTATCAACACTACAATTAATGTATTCTGAATTAAATTAGTTTTTCATAGGATGCATGTTTACTTCTTCAGTAAGAAGATAGAGTTTTTAGCAACTGAACAATGAAACATAAGCACAGAGTCGAGCTATCCCACTGTTATCTGAACACATGGTACTTCTTTCTAGCATGTGCCTACAGCAATAAGCAGGGGAAAATTATGTTTCTGAAAGACCTTCCCTGCAAAAAAGATCTTTCTGTTAGACCTAAAGGCAAGCAACTGAGTCTGCTCACATTCAGAACACATTTCAGGACGGAAATTGGTGCTGTCACTCCTTTGCCACCACAACTGCTGTTTTGTCCAGTGTTTGCTGAACAAATTTTGCAACACAAGATATGTGTTTTAAAATACAGACTTTTTTAGTTTTTCATGAAAAGATGTCATCAAATGCACACTTTTTTGCCTTCTCAGTTCCTGCTAGGAAATATCAAGTCTTTCCACAGAATTCCCAAAGGAAGGGCTCTTAGGACCTTGAATAGTTTCCTAAGAGGAAGGATCTGGTTAATCAGGCCCTAGTGGAGAAGGAACCCTGGCATCAGTGTTTCAAAACCAAGGAACTAATGCTCCAGTTTGTCCAGGGACTGTTATGCAGTTAGGCATGCCTCAGCTGCATGGAAACAGCCTGATGTTGGCATCAGTAGAAATGCAATTATTGCAACAAAGAACTCACAAAGGGTTAGTTCACCCTGAGAAAACTGACACCACACTCTACTGCTCCTGTGGCTATGCATGGTAATACAGGTTTGGATAGGTTTAAGGCAGATGATAAGAGAGGGCAGGAGCAAAGTCAAATGCAAATGGGAAGTGAGAGCTGGAAATTTGCCATTCAGCATGGTGAGCTGCTAAGCTGGCTCAGGGCTTGCTATGAAACCATAACCTCTCATAGTGTCAGCAGTCAGCTCTTCTCCGCACAGGAAAAAAGAATGCTGCAAGTTTCATTTCGCTGCTTGGTTCAAAAGGAGACAATATTTATATATAATTGAACAACCGTGCTAACATTAAAGTTAAGTAGCAACTCCTCACGTACTTCCTGCACTATTTGAGTGTCCTTAACAAATGCTAAGGGATTTCAAAGCCAAGCCAGCTAAGAAAAACATTTCCTTCAAGAGTTTAACAATAATACAAATTGTAGCTGAGGATGTTTCACATATAACCTGCTACCATTCATCAAGTAGACAGATTTATCTTTGATTTTTTTTTTTTATACAGGCCATGTTGATTTACCTTAATCATGGTCAACCTAGAAGCCACTAAGATACTTTAAATACTCTGAGACAGCCAGTTGGTCTACACTTTAGCTATGGCCAGAAAAGCTATGGGAGGAAAAGCAGGCAACTTTCAAGCTAGCAGAGCCCTTAGGAGTCTGTAGATATCGTACAGTAATTCCTCTAACACAGTTACTTTTAACACCTACAAAGAGCCATACAATGTGCAGGGCAAGGCAGAATTGGGATCTGCATGCCCTTTTTCAGTTCTTGTTTGTTCAGGGCTAATCCCAGCTGGCAGACAAAAAGAAATGTCCCTTAGAAAGTGTAGGAAACAGCCTGCCCTCATGACTTGCCTTCCTATAACGGGTCCAGTCCCTTTTGTCCCCATGAAAGCCATTGCCTGCCTACTGGGAAAAAAAAAAAAAATGAAAAGACAAAAAAAAAGTTTGTCCTTTCACTTTTTGTAGAACTGTAAAATCTAAGCCTCCACATCAAGGTTTTCAGTGTCTTGTTTCCTTCCGTAATACCTCGTATGTATATAAAAGCTGGAAACAAGAAAAAATGGTAATTGTCAACCACAATTTTATACAAATTTGTAACAGCTTGAATGGACACTACTGAACATGTGTAATGCTCCCATCCACTGAACGTGGGACTCACGCTGTCATTTCCAGAAACATGTTGCCCTAAGCAGCACCAGGCAGCATAACCAGTCACACACAGCTTGTCTGAGCACCTCCACAAGTGTTAAACGTTCCCACATGACCAAGTTTTAGAAGGAGAATCAAGCTGAACCAGGTGCTCCGACACACAAGGTACATTTATTGAAGCCTATGAGGATTTTTATGCTGGATAGTTTGGGGGATGAAATACTAGAGCAAATTACATCAGAAGGCATTTGTTAAGACATTAATCACTTTCTTGAGTTGAGAAATGGTCATGGTCTTTTAAGTGATAAAGCACTACCTATGTGCTGAAGGGCTTATGAAGTATATTTTATATATTGTGTCTGAAACACACAACATTTATTCTTTTTCCATTCTAAATAAATTACTTTTCTAAAAAAATATATACATAAAAGGACAGGGAATTCATAATTTCATGGCTCTAGAAACAAATTAATGAATCGACATAACTGGCCAGTTATCGCAGTTGTTTTCTGCAGTCCAAAAGCAGAAGAAACTACTCAATACCTCAATGCAAAAAAACATGGGAAATTATACAGTATTTATAATATAGAATTTCTTTACTATGTCATATTATTACAGTTTACAGCTGAAGTTACTTTCATTGCTAACAGCTGACTAGGCCAGTTCGTTTAACATTTGGGGACAGAGGGAATTGTGTTGTTTATTTATTTAATTAATAACTTTTCATCCAACAAAAAAAATATAATCAAGTACAGACCTATTATTCCCAAACCTTTCAGGTGCTAAGTCATCTCATTTATTCTGTAATGAAAAAATGAATTTTTGTAATCAATAGGCCCTAGGTGCACAAGAGAGAACTATGTTTTTTGTCCAAGACTAATCTTGCACAGCGCTGAGAGCTCCCAGCCTCCTTGGAGGCATTCTCAGCCTTGTCACAAGCTGAAGTATGGGGGCTGGCTCTTAGCAATGTCACAGTGTGAATATTTTTTGCAAGTGTCAGAGTGTTGAAAAGACCCAAACCATAATCATGGTGAATGAATACAATTGGCAGGTACTCTGAATTGTATTCTATTTCCTAAGTTTGTACCGTATTGTCAGTATGGTTTCTAGTCCTGGTTTCCAATCTCCCAGTTTCCCGATTCATTTTGCTTTAGATAACTACAAACTGAATATAAATTGCTGATAATACTACAAATGTATGCATTTTTAGTAACTTCACTGTTGTCATCAGCTTAGTGCCCACTATATCATCTCAGCTGGCTGCCTCTTTCTAGATAAATAATGTTTCTGAATACTCGATGTTATTGAGCTGTTGATTTCTCCCCCCAGGGAGCTAATTTAAACATGAAAAACAAAGAGTTGCAGTTTTTTGTAGTTTTTGTGATACAGCAACTTGCAAATGTGTTTCAAACTTAAAGGGTATTTTTGCTATTTATTGCTCATTTTTTACTGTATTACATTTCTTGCTGCAGTCAGGTAAACTTATTCTTAGACTGTGAATGACCTCAGGAAAGGTGAAATCCAAATAGTTCAGCCATGCAAGGAAAAAAAATTACTGTAGTATAAAGCACTTTTTTATTATTTAATTGTTGTGTTGCATTTTAAACCATCCTGACACATAAACACTAACTGTGAAAGGCTGACTTTGCAGATACCAGTAAAAGATAAACCTGAGGTCCTTCAGAGGGTGGTGGTGGTGGGTGGCACAAACTCTTTATCTGCACAATACAATGATGAAGCAAACTGGCAAGGCATTGATGGTAGAGAGGAAATCTGTTGCATCCAAGCTGACTCTGGTAATGCAAACACAATTTTTTTTGTCACATGATGTTTATTTATAACTTTGTGTGAAATGGCCTTGGCTCTGATTTCTGTAGCCAGTGGAAATAAGCACCCTGCCCAAAGTGTCTTATTTTCCCATTAGCTTTTAGGACACACCTAGGTTATTCATCCTGTTCACAATATCTTTACATCCCGTGTGCAGCCTGTATGTCCTACACTGCCTAGAAGAGTTAAACTACCTCATGAATGCTACCTGGAAGATCTGTGGCACTGAAAAAAATCCTGCGAATATGGGACTTAATGCCGATGTATGATACAATGTGTACTGGGTAGATAAGGCATTGGATTCACTACCTGCATACAACACCGTATACACAGATACAGTCTGGAGGACTAAGACAGAAATATGACTGTGCACTACACAAAAAAGGACATAATTGGCAATATCCTTGATGGAACCCTAATAAAACAGTGTGCAATAGCCATATACACATGCTGAAATGAGAATCTCTGAAATATGAATGTCTTTTTCTGGCTTTCTATGAACTGTTTTAAAACAATATTAAGTGGTATAATGTAATCATTCAGTTTACTGTAACTGCTCTAAAGCCCTTATAAGTTCTCTGCTCTAACCAAATGCAGTACTTAATATGAAGTTATTATATAAAACTGTAAGCAGCAGACGTAATATATCATGCCATTCATAGTATTGTACGTTTTCAGTGAAAGAACCTTCATTGCTGTCAGGCAGATTAGTTTAGCAATATGACTATATCAGCAAAGAAGAATTATTGGAAAATAGTTCTGAGAGAATAATGACCTAAGAAATGCACTTTTACCTACTGATTCTCCTGTTTAATTCCCATTGAAATTAATCATAAAACTTAACTCTGACACTAGCTCTAGGTGAGAATAAGAAAAACATATTATTACAAAGACATTGTTGAGTCTCTTATTCTTGTTAGCAAGTCATTCCTTCACAGACTGACAGATATTGACCTAATTGACTTTAGGAACTTTCACACATGCTGCAGTGCAACGCAGTTCATTTAATCCACCCATACGGCCTTTGTTTTCAGATAGGTATGGATATTCTCCTGAATGCTTTCTCTTAAGTGAGTTTGTTTCAATTGAATTAATGATAGCTGGTGATCCAAGTCTCCGCATTCTTCATTACAAGCAGCACCTTACTTGCAATCTTAGCAGATAACATTAGCAAAAACAAAAGTGGCCAAACACATTCATCTGAGTTAAGGCTAATCACATTCAAGTGCAGTTCAACTCCCCTGATTACAGATACCCACTGACATTTGCAGAGGGCATTGTTTGTATACAAAGTAATTAAATCTTTGGACTTCTCCCTTTGTAACAGTAATAGAGCATATTACGACACTCAGCAACCCTAACCATAAGAAAATATCCAAAAGAATTTCAAGACTTACTGCCATGAAAGCGCCAAACAATTAAAACCTGGTTTGAACTCTAAAACAGAGGAAAAATATATCCATTCTTTTCAAAGGGGGATATTCCAATTAGCAACTGCATTTTTCACAAATGGGGTTGTAAAAATACAAGAAAAATAGGTCTTATTGTTCATCAAATCAACAGACAGTTTCAATTTAAATGAAAAGGAAGTCTCTCACTAGTACCTAACACACCTCAGAAAAATATCAATATTTATGAACGTTCATATCTAAATTGACAGCATTTTTTTTTAACAATCAGCAGTGTGGTGGTAAACACGCTACTGTCCTGAACAACAGTTTATCTTGGCATTGGTTTCATTTGTGTCTAATAATACTGCAAAACTGGTGAGAAATTCCAGACTTTCTCAAGGCAAACAGCTGGGTCAAAAAGATTGCCAGACTCTTGAAGTCTGTCAAATCAGTTTCAGTAAACGTGTAATGCTCTTTGGTAAAGAAATCTACACAATTCTTTTAAAACTGCTTTGAAGCTAGAAGAGAATTTACACTTTGTTTTCCCCTGAGGCTCAGCAAAGCCTATGGAGCTCTTACTTTGTCTCTCTCTAACCATAATGTATGTTTGTTGCATTGCAATAAATGATATTTCAAATGTTTATTTTTGCTATATCTATGTGGTGAATTTCTTTTTGATATTTATGGTTTTTTGTAGGTGAAATTCAGAATATTACAGTTAAGTCTAAAAATTGCCCCAGATGAAGGAGAAAGCCCTGCCTGACTGACAGGTCAGCTTCAGAAAAAGCCAAGCCTGAGAAACAATCCAGAAGTTTTCCACGATCAGAAGAAATGAGCACTGAGAGACCTTCCCACCTCATCAAACAACTAGGGCAGACAAGCATTCCTTCCCTCAAAAATATAAGTGATTTCTCCTTAAACGCCACAGACTGCACCCAGGTCGTGGTGCCAGAGGAAGTTTTTTTCACTGTTGCTGCTGCTGGAATACTGGAAAATCTGCTTGTCCTCATTGCTGTTGTCAGAAATAAGAATTTGCACTTGCCCATGTACTTCTTCATTTGCAGTTTAGCGATTTCAGACATGTTAGGTAGCTTGTACAAAACTCTGGAGAATATCTTTATCATCTTATGCAAAATGGGGTACCTTACACGTCGTGGGGACTTTGAGAAAAAGCTGGATGATGCCATGGATTCCATGTTCATTCTGTCCTTATTGGGGTCGATTTTCAGCCTGTTAGCTATTGCAGCAGACAGATACATTACTATCTTCTACGCTTTGCGATACCATAATATTATGACACTAAGAAGGGCCTTAGCTATCTTGGCGATCATTTGGACGTTCTGTGCTGGCAGTAGCATTGCCATTGCCCTCTTCTCTTATGAAGCAGCAACAGTCATTCCCTTCACCATCCTGTTCCCTTTAATGATGTTTTTTATACTGTGTCTTTACATCCATATGTTCCTCCTGGCTCGATCTCATGCTAAAAAGATTGCCTCACTGCCAACCAGCACAGTCCACCAGAGAACTAACATGAAAGGAGCCATTACACTGACTATCTTCCTTGGAGTTTTCCTTTGTTGCTGGGCCCCCTTTGTTCTTCACATACTCTTAGCAAGGTTTTGCCCACATAACCCTTACTGTGCCTGCTATATGTCCATTTTCCATGTGAATGGGACACTCATAATGTGCAATGCGATCATTGACCCTATGATTTTTGCATTCCGAAGCCCAGAATTGCGGAGTACATTTAAGAAGATGTTTTGCTGTACCAGGTCGAACCAAAACTGGTAAACACATCATGAAAAATGAATATTATAGAAGAAACCTATGTGATGCTGTGCAACATCAGTTTGCACAGTTAAAAATACTAATGATACTGACCAAAGTAGTACCATGCGTGTAGGATACTGCCAGTGATATTTAGAGGGCTACCAAAGAATGCATGAAAACAAAACACACACAAAACTTTGCCAACCAGACCTCCAGAAATATTAGTAATTAAATTAATTCTACTGATAATTTTCATGCAAGTAAAAATAACTGCATCTTAACTACCTTTAGTCACTTCGGGATAAAAAATATAAATCTTCTGCAGCAAGTATTGCATTACCCCAGAGATGTGTTTATCTCACCTCATTTTATTTCAGTTTAAGGTATATTCTACTCTAAAATTCTGTTGTTTAAATCACAATGAAATGAACATTTGTTGCTATACTGTGTATTTACATAATCTGTGGTAAGGTAGAAAATGTGGGCATGTAACGATTTTGCTGGAAAAGTAAATTCATTACTATACTTTAACATCTTTCCTTAAAATTATGCCATTAGTGTTCTCTAAGTTTCAAAAATAACCTTTGGAGTGTGAATCCAAGAGAAGATCACTGAATCACAGAATGGTAGGTGTTGGAAGTGACCTCTTGAGATCATCTAGACCAACTCCTCTGCTAAACTAGATTCACCTAGACCAGGTTGTACAGGAATGCATCCAAGGAGATTCTGAATATCCCCAGAGAAGGAGATTCTACAGCCTTCCTGGGCAGTCTGTCCAGTGCTCTGTCACAATCACAGTAAAGTTTTTCCTCATGTTGAGGTGGAACTTCTGTGTTCCAGTTTGTACCCGTTGTCCCTTGTCCTGTCACTGGCCAACCCTGTCCTCTTGACAGCTGCCCCTTGGATATTTATAATCATTGATAAGGTCCCCTCTCGATCTTCTCTTTTCCAGGCTAAACAGACTGAAGCCTCTCAGCCTCCTGATCATCTTTGTGGCACTCCACTGGACTCTCTCTTGTAGTTACTTATCTTTCTTGAACTGTAGAGCCCATAATCGGACACAATATTCCAGATGTGACCTCACTAGGGCAGAGTAGAGGTGGAGGATAACCTTCCTTGACCCTCTAGCCACACTGTTCTTAATACACCTCGGGACACCATCAGTCTCCTTGGCCACAAGGGCACATTGCTGGCTCATCATCAACGTGTTATCTACCAGTACTCCCAGGTCCTTCTCTGCAGAGCTGCTTCCCAACGGGCTAGTTCCTAACCTGTACTGCTGCAGCAGATTATTCCTTCCAAAGTGCAGGACTCTACACTTGGCTTTGCTGAACTTCATTATGTTTCTCTCTGCCCAGCATTCCAGCCTGTCCAGGTCTCACTTAATGGCAGTGCAGTCTTCTGGTGTATCAGTTGTTTCTCCCAGTTTTGTATCATTAGCGAGCTTGCTGAGGATACACTCTGTTCCCAAGATATTTTGGTTTAAAAGCTACCTTTAGTCACTGAAGATCTTTTTCCAGCATAAAGTTATTGTGGCAGAAAGGACAGGGTTTGAATTTTAAAGCCCTAAAGTCATGTCTAGACTAGCAAAGGGGTGTGCTGAGCTTGCCAGCTTCTCTTTGAAAGCCCCAGGGCTAGTTTGTTTAAATAAAATAATAAGCTTTACAGACAGCAAAAGAACTTTGATTAAGCCATTACTTTCTAAACATGCCACAACAAAGAATTCAAAGAATAAAATACCAGAGAGAAAATTCAAAGACCCCAAATAACTCAGTCACCTGGAGAAGGAAGCAGCTAGCCAGGCTGGAAGGATACTGCAAAACAGTTTGCAATTTACAAAATCCTACAGAGAAAATTTCATAATATCCCTGCCAAAATAATATAAAACTCACAAAATATTAAGATAGAACAGTTTTCAATAGCAAAATATCCTGAAGCACTCCACAGCATATGGTGAGGAATTAACCTCACAGTGATTCAATGGAGTTACTCAGCTATGCCAGATTGAGAATATTTAGTGAGACAGCCATGAAACTGAGAAAGCCAAGGCACAGCTAGAACAAGAGTGAGAGTGTAAGATAAAATATATTAGAATACATAGATAAACAGAACTTATTCTGATGGAACAGTAATAAAAACAAGAATTTCAAGATATACGGAATATGAACCAAATCATACCTATTCAGACGGATTTAGGCTTACAGCTAAAGATATAAGAAATGAACAATAAACCTGAAAGCTTCTTTAGAACCTAGCAAAGAAAATATCTAAAATGAGAAAAGAGATACTAAATTGAAAATTTTTCAAGCCTAATTATTTATTACAAAAGAAGTTTTATCTCTAAAATGTAAGTTCAGAAGGGAGTTCAGATACAATTGCACATGGTATTTTAACGAGACATTTTCCTTTCCATCAAAAGCAGAACAATGTAAAGCTGCACAGCAAGAGATTACTATTAGATCTGGGGATTATACAACATTAAAGACAAGGCAAAATAAAAGACCTACAGGACCATAATACTCCATTCACACATTTGATGAGCTTCAAAATGATAAAAAATATTGGTGAGAAAACTCTGATTTAGGTAACCCTTATGTTAACTCTGCAGCATATGAAATATCTACTGAATGGGTCTTCATTCAAAGCTTTATTTTCCAACCGCTTCCCTAAAACAGAGAGAGTTAAGAGAGCTAAGTAGCTTCCACAGTGTTAGAAGTCACTGAACCTTGTAAGGAAGTTTGCTCTCATTCTACAGACACAATGTCTCCATGTTTACACCATGATCTCAAAGTGTAAACTTTAATAAATTATGTACAATAAAAAATTAACCTCTAAGTTCTAAACATGGAGAAATACTCAACAAAGAACATAAATTTAGCACAGCAAAGAGGAACGTTTAAGATGGGTTTATGTCAGAATACCAAATCAGCAGTAAAATACACCATTGAAATTCTTTATAACGTCCTTTACAAAGGACTGCTCATGTTGTGGAGACACTAGCAGTTTTGTCTCAGCTTCACCCTCAACCTAAGACCCTAAGGGCAGCTAAGATCAGAACTTAAGATACAAAATCAGTCTTACAGCATACCTTCTATCCCCATCCTCTTGGCCCCACTTCAAGGACAGAGCAAACAGTCCTCCAGGGACCGATCACCTATTCACTCCTCACCAGGCTGTCCCATTGTCCTTCCCACCACCATCCTCAAGCCTCCACTCACTGTTTAGCTGCAAGCAGCTGTGATTATGTAGGTTATGGCCCAGAGAGAGATTTTTTTTTTCCATCCAGCTTGCTGAAACAAAGAGTCAACATTTAGGCAGCACATTTTCAGCAGGTTGTACCATGTTGTTCTCTTTGACTTGCAAGTACTTCTGCATTTACTGACACTGGATATCAGATTGCCATCAGATCCAAGCACTGTCAGGAAGTTATTCCTACCTAATGTTACCAGGAATTAACTGCCCTATTCTTTGAAGCTTACCTGGTCTCATCTGTGGAAACATTCAGAACATCCCAAAAGCATTTGTTAAAGTCATGATGCCTGAGTAACACTTAAATATATGGCTTGAGTTTATATCTTTAAACTGGTGATAGAAACTTGTTGGCCCTTTGTGTTAGTCTGTGTCTAATACACAGACAGACAGCAAAGAGTGGGAAAAGCTGGTACATAAAAGAATTTAAGACAAAGCACAGAGAGACCTGGCTTGTGAATTACAAAAATTGCCTGGTTTTCCCTATTTTTAATTTGTTTAGGAAAACAGAACTCGTCATGTTCTCTGTGTAAATTTGTAAGAAATGCTGATCCTATGCATTTGCAATATAGATGAAATCTGGAGCAGAATATTAGAACCCAAAATGCGCCTGAGGTATATAAAAGAAAATATAAAATTTAAAAAAAAATATATAAGAACATTTTTTTCTTCAGTGCACACTACTTATGATTAAATGGAACATTCTTTTGAAAATATTTCATTTCAGGGGAGGCAGAATCAGGAACAGCACAAAGTATTCTTGAATAAAAATCTTCTAGGAAGATTTTCATTTTTCAGTCTGCCAGCATTCGTTGCATGTCAGCAGATGGGTAAATCTCCATATGTTATCTCCTAATTGGCTGTAAATTTGGCTTGCATTTTAGCTGTTGTGCAGTCTCCAAGCAAATATTTTTTTCTGTTTTATATACTAATGTCTCCAAATATTTCCCTGTGTCTTTGGACAGTTTCTTTAAGCCATGATTTTTGAAGCCTTCATTGCTATGTACTGAGGTCACTCAAAACTCTACTCTGTCATACTAATGAGTAACAGTGAAATTTTTCTCTCAGATTTTGGGACTTTTCTTCACTGCCCAGCTTTCAATTACAAGTGTTTGAGGTGCAAAACTGTACATTTGCATTGGGAGATATAAGTTCATCTTGGATCCTACCAGAAGGTAATAAACCTGTAAGGAAAATCCAGTCCCCTGGAAATCACAGGCAATGCTACAATGAATGTTTTATTTCACAGAATCACAGAATCACTAGGTTGGAAAAGAGCTCCTAGATCATCAAGTCCAACCATTCCTATCAACCACTAAACCATGACCCTGAGTATCTCATCCACCAGTCTTTTAAATACCTCCAGGGTTGGTCACTCCACCACCTCCCTGGGCAGCCTCTGCCAGTGCCCAATGACCCTTTCTATGAAAAATTTTTTTCTCATGTCCAACCTGAACCTCCCCTGGCAGAGCTTGAGGCCATTCCCTCTTGTTCTATTGATTGTCACTTGGGAAAAGAGGCCAGCTCCCTCCCCTCTACAACCTCTTTTCAGGTAGTTGTAGAGAACAATTAGGTCTTCCCTCAGTCTCCTCTTCTCCAGGCTAAATAACCCCAGTTCCCTCAGCCGCTCCTGGTAAGATTTGTTCTCCAGCCCCTTCACCAGCTTCGTTGCTCTTCTCTGGACACACTCCAGAGCCTCAACACCCTTCTTGGAGCGAGGGGCCCAGAACTGAACACAGGATTCGAGGTGCAGTCTCACCAGAGTGAGTACAGGAGGAAAATAACCTCCCTGGACCTGCTGGTCACGCCTTTTCTGATACAGGTCAAGATGCCATTGGCCTTCTTGGCCACCTGGGCACACTGCTGGCTCATGTTCAGTTGGCTGTCATCCAACAGCCCCAGGTCCTTCTCCTCTGTTCAGCTTTCCAGCCACTCTTCCCCCAGTCTGTAGCACAGGGTTGTTGTGCCCCAAGTGCAGGACCGAGCATTTGGCCTTGTTGGCCAATTTGGAAGGGCCCACAGAACTGCCTGTGACAACAAAACTTTTCCTAGTCATTTCCTGCAAAACTAAAGAAGAAAAGTTTCTCTGTTTCTGTTGTTTTGAACTGAACTTGATGTTCAGGAACAAACTGAACAAATCTGATAAAGGCACACAGGGGAATTAATTGCTCTGAAGCAGCTGGGATGCCAGTGAGAGGCAGACTTGCACAGCAGTGTGATTTTGTTCAAAAAACAGCAAGACAAATATAGGTTATTTGTGAGAAAATATAGAGTTTATTTATGTGAGAAAAATCCCATTTATATGAATTATGGTTCTGGGTAAGACTTTCAGAAAAATAGATGTCTTGGACCCCTATTACAAAAAAAATCAACAAAATTTCAGGTTTTTCTAACAATATTTCAATAATGAAAACAGAAGTTTGACTTGAAGTGCAGAGCACTATCAAAGGCAAACAATATTTCTTTACAGTATGAGTTGAGGCAAATATTAGCCCTCTCTTTCAAAAATCTCAGGAAAGATACTTTATATAGAGTCAGCTAAAAGTAGATGCAAGGGAAAAAGTAAAAGGATCTTAAATTATTTATCATGAGACCTTATAATGCTTGTAATAGTACTGAATTGTGATTATGTTCACAACCTTATCAATGTGGTTGGTTTTTTTAATTTGGTTTAGCCTTGTAGGTTTGGAACTTTCAGTACTCTTTTTTGCAGTACTGTCTATGTTTCAAGCCAATTTTTTTTTTTTAAATCTTTTTCAGTCAGATTTAAACTAAACTCTTCAAGGAATACATTTATTCAAACAGATTTTTCTCCCCAAGTGGGCAGAGGGTTTGGTTTTTAATTCTCTAAAGGTAATTACAGCATAAAGATAGCCATCTATGAAGATATTATGGCTTCATTATTCAGTAGTGCTTTGATACAGCTTTGTTTGAAGTGTCACTTTTACAGAAGACACAACGCATTGTGTGTTTCTAATTCAAAGAGGATGACTTGCGGTACAGTTCTGGAGAAATGGATGTGACCATTTAAGAAAACTTTTTATGTCCACTTGAAAGCAGTTTTCGTATGTCTGCAAATCCCCTCAAATTACTGCTATAACACAAAGATCATACTTCTGAACTGTCATACGTAGTCTAATGAGTGACCATTAGCTATCAAGTAATTCTGGATAACACAGCTGGAATACAAACGCCTAATGAGTAATTAAAATTATTTATTGTCTTTTAATTTCCTCCACATTTCATTCCTTCAGCAGCATCTTTGTACTACCATTTATTACAACTTCAGTCCTTCAACACTTACACCTAAACTTCATATTAAATATCCGAATAAAGGCAGACCTAATCAAAAACTATTTGCTAATGAGAAGAGTTACTTCACTGGCAACTTTACACACTCTGACAACCTGAGTGAGAATGGAGGAGGTGGAGCCTAGGTGGATACCTGTATTGACAATTCAACTGAAGTTGCATGATTTACCCACTCTCTGCTCCACTCTCATGAGACCTCAACTGGAGTACTGGGTCCAGTTCTGGAATCCTCAACATATGAAGGATATGTAACTGTTGGAATGGGTCCAGAGGAGGGCCATAAATATGGTCAGAGGACTGAACCACCTCTGCCTTGAGGACAGGCTGAAAGTTGGTGTTGTTCAGCTAGGAGAAGAGAAGGCTCCAGGGAGACTTCATAGCATTTTTCCAGTACCTGAAGGGGGCGTACAAGAAAGTTGGAAAGGGACTTTTTACTAGGGCATATAGTGATACAAAAAAAGGAGAATGACTCTAAATTGGAGGGGGAGAGATTTACATTAGACATTAGGAAGAAATTCTTCCAGATGACAGTGATGAGGCACAGGAACAGGTTGCCTAGGGAAGTTGTGGATGTCCCCTCCCTGGAAGCATTCAAGGCCAGGCTGGATAGAGCTTTGAGCAGCCTGGTTTAGTGGTAGGTGCCCCTGCCCATGGCATGGGGGTTGGAACTGAATGATCTTTAAGGTTACTTCCAACCCAAAACATTCTATGATTCTATGATTCACATGGATATTCAAACAGCGCCTTTTTCAGTACTGCTGTATAGAATCATAGAATCATTAGGTTGGAAAAGACCCTAGAGATCATCAGCTCAAACCGTACTTGCCTACTACTAAATCATATCTGAAGCACCTCATCTACCTGCCTTTTAAACACCTCCAGGGATGGTGAATCAACCACCTCCCTGGGCAGCCTCTGCCAGTGCTTGATAACCCTTTCTGTGAAGTTTTTCCTAATGTGCAATCTAAACTTCCCCTGACACACCTTGAGACCATTTTCTGTTGTCCTACCACCTGTCCCTAGGAGGAGAGACCAATACCCACCTCTCTGTAACCTCCTTTTAAGTAGTTGAGAGCAATAAGGTCTCCCCTTAGCCTCCTCTTCTCCAGGATAAACAGCTCCAGTTCCCTCTGCTGTTCCTCATAGGACTTGTTCTCCAGCACCTTCAACAGTTCTCTGGACATGCTCCAGGACCTCAAATGTGTTTCTTGTAGTGAGGGGCCCGAAACTGAACACAGGATTCGAAGTGCAGCCTCACCAGTGACGAGGACAGGGACAGAATGACTTCTCTGGTCCTGCTGGCCAAGCCATTTCTGATACAGGCCAAGAAACTATTGGCATTCTTGGCCACCTGGGCACACTGCTGGCTCATGTTCAGTTGGCTGTCGAACAACGCTCCCAGGTCCTTCTCTGCCAGGTGGCTTTCCAGCCACTTTTCCACAAGCCCTGTAGCACTCCACGGATTTTTTGTGTCCCAAGTGCAGAACTCTGCACTTGGTCTTGTTAAACCTCATCCCATTGGTCTCAGCCCATCAGTCCAGCCCATTCAGATCCCTCTATAGATCCTCCCTAAACTCCTGCAGATCAACACTTCCTTCCAGTTCAGTGTTGTCTGCAAACTTTCTAAAGGTGCACTCGATCCCCTCATCCATATCATTGACAAAGATATTGAACAGGACCGAAGTCAGCACCAAGCCCTCAGGAACACCACTTGTGACCAGTGTTTCCAGGAAAAAAAAGCAGGCTGCACTGTGTGCAGCTTTATGGGTCCACATTCATTTAAGTGTCAGGGCACTGAGGCACGGATAGCCCTGCCTGTTCCTGCCCAATCCCTGGGGCTCCCCGACTCTGCCCATGGCCCAGGAATCCATGTCAGCCCCCCTGCAGGGTCTCAGCAATGCCATAGCCAGGTCAGCCTCCAGCTCCCCACACCCCTGCCCTGCCATGGTTCCCACTGAGCTATGGCCAACCACAGCCACATCTCCTGCCCCAGCCTCCCACCATCCCCAGGGAGGTGCCCGGTGCCTAGAGCTGGGGGTGCCCCAGGGCAGTGGGACAAGTTGTGGCTGCCAGACCCTGCCCTTACAGACCCCAGAGGAGCCCCATGACCACCACTCCCCTCAGCACCCTGACTTCAAGCTGATAGTTGCAAACAGGCTGTCAAAAGCCACTTTGACAACATCTGAAGATAAACAGGAGCCTCTGCAGCACAGCATGAGAGCATTCAGCTCTGCAGGGAGCCTCGGTGAAAGCATAAGACTGCGTAGTTTAATACAATCTTTAAAGCCAGCAAGAAATCTCTTCAGCTCCTTTAAAATCCTATCAAGTAAGTTATTCTGGTTAATTGTCCATTCCTGCCAGTTTAAATTTGGTCTCAGTATTTGGTGTCATTTAAAGTCCAGAGAAGATGTCTTCCAATTCAAAACTAGCTTCCCAGGCCCAGGAACCCCTGCAGCTACTCAGTTTCAAAAATAATTGATATTAACCAAGAGGCTAGATATGCATTTGAGCTTTCATTTGAATTTTAAAGAATGATCTACAGAGTCTGCTTTGCTGATTTATCATTTCAGTCTTACAATGTAGTGTCTAACATTTTCATTTGCTTGAGAAGTGAAACCACAGCCAAGCAATTTCAGTAATCACATCATCTGGTATGACAGCTAAATCTGTCTTAACTGCCATTCTGTGCAAAGAGGGAAAAAAGGAAGAGGGAAAAAAGCACTTCAGCCCAGCACGAAGTGGTCCATGTCAGGGGGCAAGCCGAGAGGAACTGACGGAGGCCTCAGGTTTCTCGTCTGCACTTAGCTTCCTCTCAAATCACAGCAGAGCCTACAAAAGAGGGGGGAATTTGGATAAAAGGCAAGTGCTGGCTCCTGGGTGAGCAGGCAGATGAAAGCACCTCAGATTTGCAAGTGAGTGCTGGCTGGTTAATAAGGGGTTGAGACTGGGCAGAGTTTCCCAATAGAGGAGCTGGCACTGAGGGTTGTTAGAAGTCTGGGAACAGTCCCAAGGAAAAGGATTGCTGAAGAATAATTATTTTCTAAAATAACAGCGCTAAATGAACTAAATCATTTGCTCAGCCTTTTTCTATACATAGGGGTTTTTACGTGAAGGCTTTGTCTGGGTGGCTGAGGAGTTTCAGGGGCACAAGAAAGTCCATTGGGCAAAGGAGTGCCTGGGCACCCAGTCTGGAAACATTACCAGCAAAGTCAGCATAGAGCTAGGAGAGACAAGGGCAGTGCTGAGACCTAGGTGGGAAGAAAGAAATAATTTCTAGCATTGCATAGGACAGCGTGGAAGTAACCAGAACAGAGAAGGAAAGGGGTGGAGAGGACATAGTCGTCTTGCGCTGCTGGACAGAACTGTTCAGAGAGAGAGGCAGAAATTAAGAGTAACATTCAGGGTCAAAACAAAGCAAGGGAATGTCAAGAGATGAGTGAATGGAGATGTCCAGAACAGGGCTTTTGCTCTTGATTTGCAATAACAAACAATAATTGCTTTTTGTTTCTCAACTGCATTTTCTGTTCAGTATTGATGTTTTGGGTGAGGTGCCCAGGTAGTGGGTTAGGGTTAGGGAAAACCTAACAGGGAAAAGCATTACTGCTCTCAGGCAGGAAGGACATCAGTGGCGGCAGCAGCTGGAAGGAGTACCTGGAACCTGGAAGGAACAGTGAAGCTGTGGCTATCTGATTTACCCAGATCTCTTTCTGTGGCTCTTCTCAATGTCATGCCATGAAGGAATTGAATTATTTGTATGTGTCGTCACTGACATTCAGATAGATATATTGCTTTCTTTATAAACTTTCTTTCAAATGACACAGGCTTTCAGTCTCCATCCTGCATCCATTTGATTTAGTGACCAAAGAAGCCTTAAAGTGCATTTTCTGTGTTACCTCTTTGGATATGGGTAAATAAAGTGACATTGTACCTCCTGGAAGGAATTCAAAACACGTCCTGAAGAATCTATAATGTGAACAGGGGTTACGTTTGTGTTTGATAGCTTAATGACTACTTTATTCTTTATTTCCTTCCTATAACTTCCAAAAAAATCATTTTCTTCTTTAAATCATCATCATAAAATGATGATTTGATCCTAGTCCCTGTTAATGTATCATGTCTGGGGGTCAGTCATATTAGAGTCAGATTAAGTGCGATGCCTCTGGTATTTCAAAAATACCATGATAATATAAAATTTTAAAAATATTGCACATTCATTTGAAATTCAGATGTTGAAGTTTCAAAGAATATCTCATGCATTATATCTGCAAAATACTTTATATCCATTCCGTGACTAAGTATCTCATAGTATACTTCCTTCAGCTGATTGTGCTCCTAGCAACTAAGTCATGATCATAAAATTTAGCATAACTGACTAAAATTACCTAGTGTAATATCTGTGCCAACATTCAGCAGTCTATTCAAATGTTTGCCTTCTTATATTTGTAACAGAGAATGTGAAGAAAAGGCAGCACTCTGAGAAAAATATTTTAAAAAATAATTTATTTTTGTGTTTTAAAAAATAAAAAATAAAATTAAGGAAAGCAAAATTCACATTCTCCTTACACAGAATTCAAAACCCCATTTACAGCCTTTCTAAAGCAACTGTTGATCCACAAGGGTTTATATAGGTAGAAAGTTGCTCTTTCTTGAAGGAGTTTCTACTGTTGAAACTGCGCAGTGAAGAAAGCACTGTTCACTGGAGCAGGGGAAGAGAGAGAGTTGTGGGTCCAAAGCACCCTATATTCAAGGAGATCTGCAACCCAGGTTCTCCTCTCTGTACTGCTGACATACTCCAGCAAAAAATATAACAAAGTGATTCCTGAGGAATTCTGAACTAGAAGTCCTCCAGGCAATAGAATGACCAGAATCCAGTGTCCCCTGCTGATGTAGGGGTGGTTTAAACAATAAACTGTTGCATGAAGCTCAGTCTTACAATCCAGACAATGGCAGGGTTTTACAAGAATGGTATCTAGTACACAGCTCCCTCAGAAAGGAAGGGCATGATCACCTGCTCTAAAAAGAGATATTCATAATGGGGTTCCATACCCCATAAGATTACTTGAGTCACCTCACTTTTCACTTTGTTCAATATTTCTGAGTTGTCTTTAGGTAACTACCTGCCTTCCCACCCTGCCTGGAGAAGCTTAGACCTAAGCAGGGCTCTGGATTCCTCTCCTGGCACCACTGAAACTGAGGAGATCCTCAGAACTAAATCGGTTTAACTCAGGTCTCCAGACTGCCTTCTTATGATGTGCACAAAGAGTGGGTGGTGACAATTTAGCTCCATACCCAACACACTCTGTGCAAACCCAGAGCAATGTACCAGCTGTTTGGTCTATGCAAACTAAGGAGCATAAACGACTCAGAAAAGAAGTATGAAATAAGATACTGCATAGCCCTAGTTCCCAACTGCAAGCCGACTTGCAAAGCAAATCTCTCAAAAGTGAGAGAAATCCTGCTTCCTCCTGATTAGAAGAAGGATCTGGTTTTGAACCACTTGGAAAACATCTTATTTTCATTGAGAGGTACTCTGTATTACACTATGCGTTTACCACAGAATTTCTCTCCTAGAGAGTGAGATGAACTTAATTTTAGCAAATGATCTCATATTGCCTGCAGCTAGCTTTGTGAAAGCCAAGACTTTCAGTTTAAGGGTTTGGAAAATGTCTCCTGGAAGAATGTGATAGAAAATGAGGGGAAAAACAAAAGGTCTGCTGAATTAAGTAAGCCTGCTCTCCCAGCACTTCTGGCTATATTGATGACAAAGCCTCCCCCACAAGGAATACGCCTTACCAACTGGCGATGTTGTGAAACAAATGCCTAGAATAAGAGTCAGAAATTGCATTTGGCAGTTCTGATATGCATCTGTTCTGTTAATGATGCTTTCGTATCATTGTTTTGGGTGGCAGATGAAACTATAACGAAATGAAAGCAGGTTTATGTCAGTTTAATCCTTCACGCACTAATTTCAAGCTGAGGCACACTTTTGTGTCCATGGGTGAATCTCTTCAACAAAGATCTGCTCAAGTCTGCTTCATAAGTCCTGGAAAGGCATACTTGGGCTGGTTTGTGCACCTGAGCATTTACCAATTTCTCTGCAACAGACTGCAAGGCAGATTGTCTTGCCTGTGAGCTCAGGTGCCCAGAGCACACTTCATTAGTACAAGACAGAAGGAAGGTGGTGGGGACAAGAGGCTTTTCCCACAGAAGAGAAATCTGATGTTTGCTAGCACCTGCAGCACACTGGCTGACAATTCCTCCAGATTCTGAAAGTGGGTACAGGTAGGAGAAGCCACACTACCCAAAGCACACAAACCTCTGTAGCACAACAAGGCAGCTGCTGGCAGGTATGCAACCAAAGTTACACGTAAGTGATGCAAAACAAAGGAGTTGCCAGCAAATGTAACCTTAAGAGAAACAAAAGGCAAAGAAACTGCTTCATTTTATCAGTGCTTTCTAGCAGCAGTAGAAATGGTGCCACAATTATCAAGAGAAATGTATAAAGCACAAGTCTGCCCATGACACTGGGGTAGTAAAAGAGTTCCTCAGAATAAGAAATGAGAAAGAACTAATGATAGAGTATTAGGAATTAAATTTAAAATAGCATGTAACTCAGTAGAGGTTAAAAAAAAAGGAATTTAATATTTCTGCTTAAATCCTAGCAATCTGTGAATTACCTGAACTGCACATTGATTTTTGAGATATATTTACTCTAGTAAGTATTGCACATTTTCTATAAATCCTTTTATCCATCAACACTACAGACATTTTGCTGACCTTTGAAAATAGCTTTTTCAAAAATCAGAGGGCACTTTTAAGTCCTATTCTTTGCTGCCTAATCTTTCTTCATGACACACTCACTACTTTTTTCCAACCAGTTGCAAGATGAAGTGTTAGTATTGCTCTCCTAGACTAGTTACATCATCTTTCAATAACAATACTCAAGTTTATTACAATATTATTAGCTAGAGGGAAGGTCCCCTGATTAAGCAATAAACACAACTGAAGATAGATTTTGACCACATGGAGGAAACATTCTCATGGGGTAGAAACTCCCTCATGTTTTCCTCCATGACAGCCTATGTGGGCCAGACCAGTAATGGTATCTGAGTCCCGTTACATGGAATAGCTACAAAACATTTCATCCTACCCTCACCATTACTGCTGAAGAATCTCCAGAAACTATGAGCTCTGTGCTACCAGCCCACGCCCACTAGTAGGTCTCTGCAAATGAAAAAATTGTTCTTTAAGTGAATTAGTACATGAAATGAAAAGACAAAATCATAATCAGCTGGACAAGAAAGACTATATCTGGAAACAGACCAGAACACAGCCAGTTTCTGAGAAGGTTAAAGAAACAGGAGGTGAGCCATAGGATTATACTTCAGAGAAAGAAAAAAAACTACTGTGAGTTGAAACCCAAACACAGTTGATCCCTGCAGGAAAGCAGGTAAAGGTAGAAACTACACACAGAGTGAAATGATTAGTTTTAGTACTTAGTAGTATAGACTGAATTCTGTGTCATTGTTTATGGTATTTTTGTTCAAATCACAGGGGCTTTCTAATAAGATTGTTCTGGTTTTAACTCTTAGATTTCGACTCTCTTGTTTTTACGAAATTGGTACAACAAGAGAAGTGGATTTACTGTGTGGAATTTAACAGCCAGTATAGTCTCTCCTTAAGGAATACTAGAAGCGCTGAAAGTAAAGAACAGATACTTGAAATAAGCTTTCAAATATATGTTTCCGTGGTAAAAAACTACCTGTAATATATGGAAGGACTGTAACCACACTTCAGCTAGCATTGCTTCTTCTCCACTCCCTGGCCACATCTTACTGTCTACATTTCAAGTGTCTGCGCACATGTTCAAGATTCAGAAGTCTGTCCTCAGCTGACTTAAAGAAAATTCATGTATTATCTTTGGCATGTTTTGTGTGCCATTTGACAAGTTGTGCATTACCAAAACAAAAATTTCATACACTTGAAACAAAATTGTACCCACTCCCAAGGCTGAGAGGGCAACAGCTGAGAAAAAGAGTCTGAAAAAAAGAACAGCTTCAACTATCCACCAATAACTTGTGTAAGGACAAATGTCAGGGAGAAGAAATGTAAGTAGGCCCTTTTTGTAAGATATGAGGAAATGATAAGTTGGCAGTCCCCCAGGACAAAAGGAAGAACCAACAAGGACTGCATGTCTCTCATGCCAATGTACAACTTGGTAAAGTCTATCCTTAGCTTTGCAGCCCATGACCTTTGGATCTGTATACAGATGCCTGTTTTTCAGTACTTTTTTTGTTCTAGGAAAAATGTCTTTCCCAACTATAGTTCCCAGCAAGCTTGCTACAAAAGGATTGAGCTATTATACCAGTATGGCTTTAGATCCCTTAGAGAGGTCAGAAGTTGCTGTGCTACTGCAGGAGAGGAGCGGGGAGAGCTAAAGGGACACACGTCCATACAGAATCTGCTCTAAATAGAGGCTTTCAAAGAATTCATTACATGGAGAAAACCTCTTGCCTTAGTTTAAAGGCAGTGATGTCTACCAAGCCTGAAAACAATACAAAAGAAATACTAGGTGTCTCTTCAACATTTCACTAGTCATCCCACAGGTTTGTCTGCATGAGACTAACTGAGTTATTAAACCACACATTTTCGGCTGTCAACAGTCAGTGCATATCTCTGACATAGGATAGGTTCCACAGAGTTGTTTGTACATGTGGGAAAAAAGGAATATTAACAATAGCCACCCAAAAATTTTGATCACAAGGTTCAGATGTGTTTGGCGAGCTGTTAGCATTTAGATCACCAATATGTATCACTTGTGAGATAAATAAAGAAAAAGGTATATAGGTAGGTAAATAGATAGATAGATAGATAGATAGATAGATAGATAGATAGATAGATAATGTTATATCATTATTATGCTATTTTGCCACTTTGGAAGCAAAATTAGCCACTCAATAAAGCAGTACAAAAGCCTCAGAGACAGAAGCTGAGCAGTAAGAAAAAAAGTACATTTTCGGGGACAGACAAACAGAAACAGCTCAAATAATATGGCAAATATGATTGAAGCACAAAGGACTACTACTATTTCCAACTAACAAAAGGGCATGTAGGGATGGTGGTTTCTAGGGGAGATAAGAATTTTACATCCTTGTCTTTAGAATACAATGGAGAAGAAACAAAAAAAAAAAGAATTAGTGTTGTCATCTACAGTACTGATGCGGTCCAAAATCTTAATGGTGAAGGGAAACCTCTAAAAAATCTAGAGAATTTCTGATTCAAAGGCTGGGGAAAAAAATAATGTGGAATTGCAGAGTCAGAATCTTCTTACCAGTTATTATACTGCGGCTTTTATTTACAGGTAGCCTGTTAATGTAATAATTATTATACTAATGGAGATGGCTTTCATGTTAGTGTCAAAGACAGAATTGCACTCCAAGGAATGGTCCAGAATTTCTCAAAATGGAAATATAAAGCTATGTCTTATATAGCATAGTTTTTTATTTGTCAGCATATACATTACTTGCTACTTGTACTCATCTCTTTTAAAGACAGGACAGTTGTACAATCAGTTACTGCAGACATTTGCTTTAAAAGCATTGATTCCTCTGAACTGAAAAAGCACATATTCTGCAGTTGAAGGTAAGCACAGTATAATTTTATGCATTCAGTTATGACACCACTTGTCGATTTAAAACCTATTAAATGATTAGTGAAAGAAATCCCTGAAATATTTTGCAGACAAGCCATTATTCTGCCTGAACTCTGAAAGCCCCACTGATCAAAAACTAGTATCTTTTAAAGAGGAAAAATTAAGCAATTATAGTAATTAACCAAGGAACAGTAATGGAATCGCTATTAGAGGGGGCAATGTACTCCCTTAAAAGACTCATCTTGATCTGGGTTATGAACAAAAGTTAATAAACAGCAGATCTCACTTAGGGAAGCAGATTTCCTTATCTTTCACGTAAAGTTTTATTAAATCTCTTTAATCAAAAGCGATCAGAAAACAAGAAGTCATTCACTTCTTTTCTGCCATGTTGTTTGAAGTAAAAAAATATTTCTCTATCTAGTCATGTCAAATAGAATCTAAGTATTTTCACCATCATTATCACCATGGCAGCTATATTCATAGGATTTTTCATTACTATCCCAGCCACTGTTTTGATAGATAATATTAATAAATATTAAAATTGCTCAAAAATCACTTAGCAGATGAATTGTCCTGTGTATAAATTTACCTTTTTTCCCAGCTAATTAAAATAGTATTCTGCAGGAAGGTTTCTTTTTTTTTTCAAAAAACATCTTTTAATTTTATTTTTAAAAGCTTACAGGAAAAGTAAAATGTTTCAAACAGAATCAGCCCAAAACCAGTACTTTCTTCCAGAGCTAGAAATGTTACTTGAAACAATAAATGGAACTGGGAAAGGACATTTTGATAATGTGAAGGCAGCAATCTCTGGGACAAAGGTTGGTAACCACAGTCCTTTCCGTCTCTAATAGTTGCATAACTAAAGATTTTGAAAGAGAGCAAAAAAAACAAACCTAATAGTGTTGCCAAAAAAAAAAAAAAAGCCTAAAACTGCAGAAAGACAGAGTGAATAGTTACTAATTAGTTCCTTACCCAGCTAGAGATAAATATCTGTATTTCAGGGTAACATATTTCGGCTTCCTTTATTATTATTATAATTACAGTGAGTAATTGAGGATTCACAGACAAAGTGTGTTTGTAGGCAATAGAATGAAAACATGCAGTGAGCTCTGGAGAGATGAGAGCAAAGGAAAAATAGTAAGTAGGCAGCTGGAAATGTCATGTATTTCATCCATTTCATTTGGCCTGGTACCTCACTGCTGGTTGATGAGCAGCTTTCTCATGAGAAGACCTGTTGTGTTCAGACACAACAGCATAAATAAAGATAATGTACTGTGCTTTCAGGTCTATGCTTACATTCACATTTCTTCCCACTCCTAATGATCATGTATGGACACATTCTTCTGGCGCAAGTGGTATTTCAATGCACAGGCCCATGCTCCCACTCAGCAATCACTCCAACTTTGATGCCTGAAGTCATTCTTGAGTCACTGAAAAACTACTTTAAAAGACCTGGCAAGGTTGCAACCCCATCCCAAACACACACTGTGTCCCAGCTGGTACCTATTCCTCTGACTCATACCTTCATGTTGCCAGTAGTGTCTTCTCCCAGCTAGAGCCACAAGGGTAAAATGAAGCTTCCTGACCTTCCCAAACACTTGTGCAACAGAAGACAGAGAAATATTTCCTACTGAGAGAGATGGCTCCTTACTCTGCGGACAGATCTGTCAGTGTAGTGGGTCTTCCTAATACAGAAAGTGGTTTTCCATGTAAGTACATACTTTCTTGCATACACACAAAGGCAAGCTTAAAGTCCAGGGTAACAGTAATGCACAGTGCCTCAACATTTTGTGGTATTTCTAACTACTGGTTTGAATCTTCTAGACAAGTGACTTACACAGGATAATCTTGTAGTGTCCTTTAAATCATAAAGAACTCACATCACCATTAGCTCTCTATGCAGTAGCTGTCCATGTGCACTCTCATGCAGAATAACTTAGGCCATAGACACACATGGAGACATTCAGCTTAATCATACTTTGATTAATAGCTGGTTTTAGGTGGTACCTCAGCACATAAAACAGGAATTCCTTGCTTACAGCACCAATTCCAGGAAAAGGTTATAGCACTCTCCCATCCACAGGATCAGGGAAGAAAATAGCTTGCTGAGATAGAATTATGCTGTCTAAGAAAGAGAAGCACTTCCCAGTACACTTTCTTCCCTAACTTGTCACTCACCATCATTCCAAGTGTCACATGCTTTAGGCATTCACCTTATTTCCCTCCAGAACTTAAAGCTTTTAAGTTTCTAATAGGAGGCCATCATTAATTCTGTGCTCTTTTAAACTGCTTGAAGCAGTTTTGCACTTTTTTAAAACTGAGGTGCCTGTCAAGGCTTACTGGGGAATCAGAAAAAGAATCCTGATACTGGTGGAAAAGGGAACACAACCAACCTTCTCTCACATACAGTTAGAGCACAGGCTCACTCCTCCGCTTATTTTAATTTCCTTCAGACATGTTAGTGCTTTCTGCAGCTGGATTCTGTCACAAATGCTGACCTCAGAAGTCTCTGTCCACATCAGCTGAGGTCTCAGTGATTTTGCTTTGCTGGCAGATTTGGGATTCCTGCTTCTTTTCTCTGCCTAATGTGATGACAGCCTTGTTTGTTAGGTAAGAACCAAGATGGTCCAGCAGGGAAGGAAGGGAGGAAGGAAGGAAGGGAGGGAAGAAGGAAGGGAGGGAGGGAAGGAGGAAGGAAGGGAGGATGGAAGGAAGGAAGGAAGGAAGGAAGGAAGGAAGGAAGGAAGGAAGGAAGGAAGGAAGGAAGGAAGGGAGAGAGGGAGGATGGAAGGAGGAAGGAAGGAAGGAAGGAAGGAAGGAAGGAAGGAAGGAAGGAAGGAAGGAAGGAAGGAAGGAAGGAAGGAAGGAAGGAAGGGAGAGAGGGAGGATGGAAGGAGGAAGGAAGGAAGGAAGGAAGGAAGGAAGGAAGGAAGGAAGGAAGGAAGGAAGGAAGGAAGGAAGGAGGGAGGGAGGGAAGGAAGGAAGGAAGGAAGGAAGGAAGGAAGGAAGGAAGGAAGGAAGGAAGGAAGGAAGGAAGGAGGGAGGGAGGGAAGGAAGGAAGGAAGGAAGGAAGGAAGGAAGGAAGGAAGGAAGGAGGGAGGGAGGGAGGGAGGGAAGGAAGGAAGGAAGGAAGGAAGGAAGGAAGGAAGGAAGGAAGGAAGGAAGGAAGGAAGGAAGGAAGGAAGGAAGGAACAGGAACATTAGTTGCATTTTCAAGAAAAGGCCTGAAACTGTGGCATTCACAAGTGGAGAATAAGCACAGTGATTCAACTTCAGATTCAAAGTCAGGACAGTGCTGGCAGCAGCCTGGCAGCAGCTTTGGATAAACTCATGAAACTACTAGACTCACTGAGTCAAACAAGGCCAGGAGGAGTTCGAAAAATCTTCAGTTTGCTTCTTGTAGAAGAAACCATGAGCCATGGAAAGAACCCAAAGTTAACAAAGGCAGTGTTGTAGCAACAGGATAGGAGCCATTACCCTGCATCAGCAGTGATAAAAACAATAATAATCCAGGGAACTGCATACACAAAGAGCACCAAGATCTAACATGCTGTAGTAGGAAAGCAGCCCTGAGAGAGTAAAACTGTTTTTCAGTAATGAGCTAATAACATTTAAATCCCTCTAGTTCCCCTGAATAGCTCTCACAAAAACACTTCAGCAACAATAACCACTGTAAAGAGATCTGATAAAGAACTTGGCAAGGACAGTATATGTTGCAAAAGAGAAGAAAGTGGAAAAATAAGTCAGGCTGTCAGCATGTGCTAGGATGCTACCAGCAGCTACGCTTGACAAGATTCTTAATAAAGAGATAACTTAGTTTTTAAAATGTGGAGAGTTCTGATGTAAATATGTAGTCTTCACTGAACTTGTCATAACAGGACAATGAAAAGGAGAAAAGAGAGAAACGAAGATAATTCACTTATGATGCCCTCTAACCTTCCATGAAAGTTATCATCCAAGTCAACTCATTTACATCTCTGCTTCTCCCTGAACTTCTTGAATCATCTTTGACACCTTTACCTTTCATCACAGAGCTCTCTGTCATTTGGATTGCTCAAGTGGATCAAAACTACTTCAGGGAAGTTTCCTCCTTTTCTTTCCCCCTGACAACACAACTAGCAGGAACGCAAAGTCTGAATGAACTCTGGTCCGGTGTCATAACATGGGTCACTTGAGAGCTGTGAAGTGTCTGTCGCTGTTTTAGTCTTGTTGCAGTGCAAGTTGTATTCAACTTTGTATCTACTTATTTCTGTGTCTGTATAATCCCCTTGCCTCCAATTTCACAACAAAGGCTATGAGAAGAACAGAAACTCTTCTGACACAGAATACTATAAAAAGCCAGAGAATCTGGCAGACTTTTGCAGAGATGTGCTCTCAGTGCCCTGCAATGTTTAGACCTGCGGCAGCATAATTTGCCTTAGGAAATTATTCTTTCACAGAGTTTTGTTTGGAATAGGGTCTTCAGAGGACCATAGTGACACCTGTAGCTCATGGACCACAGGTTTCTAAGCACAAGCGCAAGGCTGTTGCTTCTACAAAAAAACTCTTCCCAATCTGCCAGTTATGAGTAAGTCCTTCTCTGTTCTAAGTAGTCATTTGATGTGGATTAACCCCAATAGGCACCTCAGCCCCACACAGCCATTCACTCACTCACCCCCAGTGGGATGGGAGAGAGAATGGAAGGTTAAAAGTGAAAAAAACTTGTGGTTGGAGATGAAGACAGTTTAATAGGTAAAGCAAATCTGTGCATGCCAGCAAAGAAAAATAAGGAATTCATTCACTTACTCTCTACAACTACCTAAAAGGAGGTTGTGGAGAGGAGGGAGCTGGCCTCTTCTCCCAAGTGACAGGGGACAGGACAGGAGGGAATGGCCTCAAGCTCCGCCAGGGGAGGTTCAGGTTGGATATCAGAAAAAAATTCTTCACAGAAAGAGTCATCAGGCACTGGAACAGGCTGCCCAGGGAGGTGGTCGAGTCGCCTTCCCTGGAGGTGTTTAAGGAAAGGGTGGATGAAGTGCTTAGGGACATGGTTTAGGGAGTGTTAGGAATGGTTGGACTCGATGATCCAGTGGGTTCTTTCCAACCTTGTGATTCTGTGATTCTGTGATTCCCATCAGCAGGAAGGTGTTTAGCCGTCTCCTGGAAAGCAGAGCTCCATCACACGTACTGGTTACTTGGGAAGAAAAACATTCCCCCTTTCTCCTCCTTTCTTTGAGCTTATCACTGTGCGCAATGTCATATAATATGAAATACCCCTTTGGTCAGTTGGTGTCAGCTGGCCCAGCTGTATCTGCTCCCAATTTCTTACGCACTCTCAGCCTATTTGTTGTGGGGACTCACAAGAAGTACAAAAGGCCTTGTTGCTGTGTAAGCACCGCTTAGCAATAAATAAAACGTCAGTCTGTTGTTAACAGTATTTTGGTCACCAATCTAAAAACATAGCACTATATGAGCTACTACAAAGAAAATTAACTCTAAGTCAGTCAAAACCAGTATATCAGTGTAAAGAAATTGTATTTACTTCAGCTATAGGAAGTATGATCAATTTAAAAAAAAATACTTACTGAATACTATCAGTAAAGAAGAAATCAGAAAAAGAGTAGCACCAGATGGATCTTTAGTGTCATAAAATACCTAAACCACCTTGAAGGATGAGAAAATGTGAGAAAACATACCATTAACTTTCCAATGAGAATCTGGACCCCTCTTTGCTTTTAGAGATGGAACCTGAAATTCTAAGTCATCTATGGACTTTTCACATGTATTTTTAGTACATACTGTAGTACTACAGAGTACAAGTGTTCTAGTTATCAGATACAGCAGTAAAGTATCTTGAAATAGACCCAGAAAGGGGGAGAAATAAGATTGGCTTTGCACACAGAACTTTCGAAGCTTTATATTTTTGTGCTTACTGTTCTTTTATGCATAAGTATATTGTTACAAATGAATGCTTCCTCAAAAATACACTACATGGGACAGAGCAAAAATCCTTTTTCTTTAGCTGGCAAATGCTTGCTCACTTCTTTTGTTCTAACTTTTGCCTCTGCTGTGCAGAACAACATTTAGCTGAAGAGAACTTGAACTTGCAGGAAATTTCACTAAGTGAAAGTGGAGAAGCCAAATGTATATTCCTGTTTTGGTTCCCAGTACTATATCTCTCTTTCAACTGGGACATTGTGAACAAAGTCCTATACTTCTTCATTTGTCAAATGAAAGAAGCTGAAGTTTCTGAGGCAATATACTAAAACGCTCATCCAGAAGATAATTAAATACCATCATATTTTCCCATGACCCTTAAGAGACTTGACGTTAATACAGTTCAGGCAGTCTAGCAGGATCAACATGGGAACAAAGTGTATTTTTGCAGATTTGAGTTAAGATATATTGGCAGAAGTCCACAGCATGAAACTCACCCAGCAAATATTACTACAGCGATCTGAAGTCTTATCACATTCCACTGGAGCAGCGTTCTATTTAGACGTTGCCATTTGCAGAAAATTACACATATTACATTCCCTTGGGATTTATTTAATGGCTAATAGCTACTCACTGAAACAGAATTATTCAAAAGAAACTAATAGGTTTTATGTTTTGACAACATTTCCAGTCTTTAGAGAAAGGTTGATTGTTATTGCATAATCCATATCTCCTGAAAAATATTCTAGATCCATCCTCTGCAGTAACAGTAAAAAATCAAATAACCCCATCTCTCTACTAATGTAAAAGGAGTTAGCAAAATTATAAGTCTGAATACATACACATATTTGAAATCTGTTCATTCAGATCTAAGAAGCTCTGGAGTAATTTAAAAATTAAATCATAAGTGGCTTCATAGGTCTTGTTATTAATGAGTTTTCTAAGAAAGAGATAACACAAGACTGTACTTCAATTTTAACTTGCTTTTAAAAGCATTTGCAGATAAACAGCACCTCCCCACTTGTGTGCCTACAGAAAAGGTGTCTTAGATGCACACAGAGAACCCCCTGTATCTTCAAAAAGTTCACATTTATCTCTTTTGCGGTATAAGGCAGTTACTGGATGGAAATGTTTATTCCTGGTAATTACTTAAGAAAATAATTCAATGTGCCAACTGTGCGCCTCTCTCTCTGTAATTTTGCATCAATTCAATTTGGTATGGAGCATTAGCACTGAAGTCCAGAGTTCAAGTCTATAAGATTAAGAGAGCCAAAATGGCTTTTTTTTCCTTTTGGCAGCTGTTGTTCAGATGTGTCAGTACTGCTCTGAGGTAAATAAAGCTTCTCAATTTTCAAAGTGCTTATCACAACACAGGATGAGTTACAGCAATGTACTCTCAGCTCATGAAGGAGCAAGCTGCTACATGAGACCTGATCATTTGGCAAGCTACAGATGAAATAATTTTGGATCTTGTAGAGATGGTGGAAAAACAGGAATTGCATTCAGAGAAAATATTTGGAATTTTTAGCCCCCTCAAGATTTTAATATTTATTCCAAACAAGGAAAAAAAAAAAAACCACAAAAACTTTGAAACCAAATAAAATAATTCCTTTTTCATACTTTTTTTTTTAATTTTTCCTTTCCCAATAAAATTTGGTGGAAAAAACCCCACCAGCATTAGAAGGAAGAAATAGACTCGACATAAGGAGGCATTTAGACTAGACATAACAAGGAATTTCTTCACAATGAGGGGGTGAGGCACTGGAACAGCCTGGAACAGGTTGTCGAGGGAAGTTGTGGCTGCCCACATCCTTGGGAGTGTTCAAGGCCAGGCTGGATGGGGCCTTGGGCAGCCTGGTCTGGTGTGAGGTGTCCCTGTCCATGGCAGGGGGTTGGAATTAGATGATCTTTAAGGTCCCTTCCAACTCAAACCATTCTATGATTCTATGAAATAGGAAAAAAATACTCCTTCCATTTAAAAAAATAGTGAAGCTTCATAAACATACATTTGAAACTGAAAATGTAACAGAAAACTATTTCCTTCTAGCTTTTTCTGAGGAAGGATTTTGAAAGTGCCAGAGCTGTCCTGTACTGCCAAAGCCAAATAATTTTGTAAAGTGTGTTAGCTTCTATAGCCATTGTGAGGGAATGCTTCTGAAGCCAAGGGGTCTCGGGTCACTTCAGAAGCCCAAAGGAAATGACAGGCATAGCCTGAGACCTAAATCTAAAACCTTGACACAGTCACATTTCAGGAAAATGGATTACAAAGCACGACACATGTCAGAACCTGAAAAATCTCATGAACTGTGTTTGTCCTGTAGACATTCATTCAGCTGTGGTTTGAACGGAAGAATTGATCCTGTTCCAATGAGGAATACAGCACAAACCAGGCTGCAGACAAATGCTACAAGCTGTAGGGGAAACTCTTCTGAGTAAATGAGGCAATAGTGGCAGCTACATCTTTGGAACATTTTCTGTTTTATCAATCAGGTCTACTCTGCCTTTGCTACTTTTAGAGTAACTGCAATGGTCTCCATGAGTGCTTCAGGAGCATCCACAGGAATAAGAAGATCGACTTAAGTACATTATCAGAGATAAAAAAATATTCTAGCATGGCTCATGGCTGTCATAAAGCATGGACAGGCTCATCTCAGAGTAACCAGGGTATACAAGAGGGCTTCTGTGGTCAAGGTCCTAAAGATACTGACACCCCAAATAGCATAGCAGCAGATGAGACAAAAAAAATAACCAGTTTAACTATTAAATTAGTGGATGGGTAGAGTGTGCTGTTTCCTTTCTCAGGATGAGAGAAAAACAAGGTCAGTTTACTGACTACGAACAGGAGCAAGGGATGTCAGGGTCCAGTTCTATGATCATAAAAGTCTTGTCACTAGAGCTCCTGTTGCCACATTTTTTTTAGCAGGTCTTCTATCCTGAGATTTTCTCTGAAGCTGTCACTTTGACAGACAGCCATGACTGCAGTGGCCCTGCCGGCGTGCAACCCTGTATGATTCTTTTCTGTACCCTATGACTACCTTCACAAACTGTTGTGCCCAGGTTGCCTTAATCTCACACTTCAATTGTTATTTCTCAGAGAGATTATATAATTAACACTTGTCTTCTTTCCCCTCAAAACAAACCATTTACTTTCTAATACAATGTTGGTTTTACCTTTTTGGAAACTATTCCAATGTGCTAGACCCTCTGCCCTTTAAGTGCTCAGAGAATAATTATGATGCTGGTAAATCCTGAAAAGTTACTTTCCAAATCAAGAAGGCAACACCATAGACAAAAGCACAAACTTTAGAAGAGGAAAAAAAGGTGCTAAGTAAGTCTCTGTAAAACAACATCATTGTTTTAATAAAACTGCGAGCCAGTCCTATAAGTCACTACTAATTGAAATTTATTAAAACCTTAAGTCCTAATTATTCCTCTCCCTCCACTGGCAGGATATTCCTAATTGGAATGGTTTGTGTATGAATTATTCTGTGTTTATAGTATATAAAGCAGGAGGGTGAGGAGTGCAGATATAATATTTACTAAAATATTTTTATTACAGTCCTAATCCTTGTCACAGTTTCCAGGCCAATTAGCCTGGTGGCACTGGATGTATAAGAGGGAGCAGTGGGACGAAATCTTCAGCCCAGTGCTCTTGAGCCAGTTGCTTGGTCTTAAGCGTTTCCCACAGTGTCTCATACTAAGAAAGAGGGCAGTGTTTCTCATTTCCCTTGTCCCTCCTGAGGGGAATGCATTAATAGGAGATGACTGGAACAAGAGATAAAACTCAGTCACAGGTTTTTACTTTGTCTTCTTGCAGTCCTGTAGGTGCCTTTATTTCCCCTAAGGCCAGGTTGCAGCTTTTGGTCTGGGCCACAAAGGAGGAGAAAAGTCCTTCTTCATATATAATTGGGCCACAAGTTGTTGAACAGAAATAAGTAGGGTAATACACAATGTGAAGTATCCCCGAGCAGGATTTAAATGGTCTTCCTCTTCAGCTCTCCTTTCATTTTAAAAGCCCACTGCACTCCCAGGAAATCTGTTGCTGAATTAAAATGAGTTATTTTCAGGGATTTTATGTCTAATAGTCTTCTACAGCTGAGACTGCCTTTGGGAAATTCCAGCCCTGCATTTACTGCATTTCCGCTCACTTTTTGTTTCAGAAAAAAAATTCTGAGGCAAGATTACTTTCATTCATTCTTCTTTAAGTGCATTAGGAGGAAAAAATCTAAAGAAGAATATTTTAACAGAATTTGCAAGAAACAGTCATACAGAGGAAGAATATCTCCGGAGTCCACAGTAATGACTGGCTTTTATTTTGTCACCTAATCATGGGTTATATAATTGAGTACATAAAATGAAGATCAGCATAATACCATTAAACAGCAATTAATCAGGTCCTTTAAAGTTCTCCCTGTCTTTTATCTTGCATAGAAGAAAAAAAAAGTACCATCAGAGGACACTTGGAATATGTGTCTTCCTTCCAAACACCCCGCCTGCTGCATGAAAGTTCATGATGCTTACTTAGACATTTGCCAAACAACTTCTTAGCCAGTCTTTTTATCACATCACTGCTTACTGTTCCTCCCTGTGCCAAAGCCACAAAAAGTCAAAGTATCTGTAACTCCTAATGGCCCTGCAATCCCTGCTTTGCAGCCAGAGAAGCTGGCAAAACAGTCTGCCTCAGGGGAGCTCAAATGAGTTTTAAAAGGACCCACTAAAAAAAAAATCTAAGTAAATAGAAATGTGCATAGTAAAAGCTTTAGCAAATAAAGACATTTGTTGAAAATTATCCTTAACCAGCTAGATTATGGGGCTACTTAAACAATATCCAGGCATCATAGATGTTAGTATTAAAAGGGAATTTTTGCCAAAACCAAATTACATTATAAACGTACACTTGAAAATTTCAGAACCTCTTTAGAGCCCAGAATTAAACACTTATTTCTAAATTTATCTCAAAGACGTTCTTCCATCCCAATCAGGAATTGTTCTATCATTCTTCTTTTACAATTTTATTTACACAGCTTATCATCCTGATGGTTAAATGAATGTCTAAAATGACAGGTCATTCTTTTACTTGTGGGAATTTAAAAATTAACATTGAGAGGCATAGATTTGAGGTGATTTTCATCACTCCCTTGCATTTTACCTCCTCTAAATTTTGTGATTCATTACCATCTATACTAAACATTTTGGAGGCAGCAAAACTACACAAATAACCAAACCTCTGGAATATTAGAGATGTAGTAACCGTAACCAATGCAAAACTAAATAAGGTTAATCATGGTTGATTCAAAAAAATTAAACAATTCCAGGAAATTAGCTGATGTGTCATTAATTAAATGTGTCATGTCACTGCTACAACTGGATAAATTAACTTTAACATAAATTATTCCATGAGCTTAATTCTTCTTTCTGTTTTGTTTTGTGGGGGGTTTGTCAATTACTTATACTCTCAACACTTCTCAGCTGAAGCAAAATTTTGTACAAAGCTACTTCACAGTTTAGGTTGTTCACTTGTACTACAACTTCTGATACCATTTTCGTATCAACCTTTGTATAGTTCTGATGTCCTGGTCACAGTCTGGTCTCATGAAAGCTTCTACCATGAATGCTCATATTTATTAATGTAGGTACGTTTTTTTTGTACCATATGAATTTACCCCTTTGGAAGAACAGAGTCATCACTCTTCATTAGCTTTCTTGGGAAAGAGACTGAACATTTGTTAAGTTTCCATGAAACTTACTTCAAAATTTTAAGACCAGCACAGATTAACATGATCAACTAATCTGACTTTCATAACAAATAACATAAAAACCTCTGTCTGTGATTTCTGCATGGAAATCATTAAAGTATTAATTCCTCATGATTAACAACGCAGTTTCAGTTTCAGTAAGTTCTTGCTGCAGTCTCTAAATCTATTAAGTTAATACAATAGTGGCATTAGACATGAAAATTCACATTTCCATATAACTGATGAAGAATTTACTCCAGTGATGGTATCTTTGCTCATGTTTTCTTGCTTGATTCTAGCTCCAAAATGAGACAGAGCATAGAATCACAGAATCATAGAATAGTTCGGGTTGGAAGGGACCTTAAATATCATCTAGTTCCAACCCCCCTGCCGTGGGCACAGCCACCTTCCACTAGATCAGGCTGCCCAAGGCCACATCCAACCTGGCCTTGGACACCTCCAGGGATGGGGCATACTCCACTTCTCTGGGCAACCTTGTATGACCTTTCTTGGCATGCAGGGGCAGTCATGCTTCTTGCAAGACTGGGAAGTTAGCACAAGAAGAGGCATTGCGCTGCCTCCATGTGACTTGCTTCCCTGGTCAACCTGTTCCAGCAGCTCACCATTCTCATCATAAAGAAATTCCTCCTTATGTCTAGTCTAAATCTGCCCCTTTACAATTTATAGACTTTTCCTCTAGTCCTATCACTACAAGCCTTTGTAAAAAGTTCCTCCCCAGCTTTCTTGTAGCCCTTTCAGGTACTGGAAGGTCACTATAAGGTCTCCTCTAAGCCTTCTCTTCTCCAGGCCAAACAACCCAAACTCTCTCAGTCTGTCCTCATATGGGAGGTGCTCCAGCCCTCTGTTCATCCTTGTAGACCTCCTCTGGACCCGCTCCAACATCTTCATATCCTACTTATGTTGAGGATTCCAGAACTGGACACAATACTCCAGATGAGGTCTCACAAGAGAGAAATAGAGGGGCAGAATCCCTTCCCTCACCCTGCTGGCCACGCTTCTTTTGATGCAGCCCAGATACATGCATACTGTATGAAGGGGCAGAGATTAATGACACTTTGCAAATATAAATTATATGAAGAGCCATCTAACATCATTATGCATTTAAATATGTCAAGTACAGAATACGGAGACAATGATCTAGCAAAGTAACCTACTCAGAGTACATCTACTCCTTGCACTGGGCCACAGTGCAGAGATCTCTGAAGCAGCCCTAAATAAGCTGTTGCCAAGACCATGAGAAGCATAGCAGGCACTGAGACTGGCTGTTTACACAAATACAACACCATATTTAGGTGGTTAGATTATCTGGGAGCCTCAAGTCCGCCCTTGTGGCATATTTCCCTTTATTATGCAAGGATATTTGGTCTAGTCGTGAGATCTCTAGCACCACTATCTAACCTCAGAGTTGTCAAGTATGCAAACAGTCCTGCAGATTTCAGAAGGACAGTTTCCACTTGTAAAGAGCAGACTGTTCTCATCTGTTTGCTTGGACACTAAATCAAGAATGCTCCCATAAAGTTAATGAACAGCAAGTGCCAGTCAGCTACAGATCTTCTCAAAGGAAAACCTGCAAACTGAAAAAGATGCCCTCAAACCATCTGACTGCAGATAGACTAAGGGGATTTTAGACCAGATGGCTACATATAGGGTAAGTAATCAAAGAGAGCAGCCTCAGTAAAACTAAGGTATTTTTAAAATCTTTACTTGTTTTCATCCATCACTGATTTTCCTTTTTCTACAGGATGAATTCATTTTTAATTTAGTCTGTTTCTGCAGTGCAGAGAAAACTGTTGCTGTGGGAGGCACAAACACTGCTTACCACTAGCTGCTATGAAACTCCATGGTTACTTAAGAAAGAAGTTCGCAGTGGACGCATACTATTACTAGACTTGAGCAGTAGATTGATAAAAGCATAAAACTGGAAAGAAAGACATTATAACTGCAACAAAAAAAACCTGCCTTGTCTGCAGCACAAGTAATACAAAACAAAGGGCCACTGACAACTAATCAGCAGCAGATCTAATGCCCCAAACAAACTGGGAGTCAAATGTGCCTTAGTAGATTCTGTAGAATAAAAGTCACTTGCACTGGTTTTGTAGATACCTCAAGTTGTACCAAAATATTAGCTGAAAACTGTGGATGTCATTAACAAATCACTATCTAATTTCTATGTATTTGCACATTTCAAGAGCAAGAAATGGCACAATATTCTAACTTCCCTTCTTTATGGATGATTTTCTAACTTCCTCAGAAAATAACAGGGAGAAGCTAACACAAATTTTTGTCTTTGCCTTGTCTGTCGGTTTGCCAAGGTATTTTCATAATTGATAACATTTTTAGACTACCATCATCCTTTCTAAGCCCTTGAGCTACAGTTGAGCATGCTTCCTTCTGGAACTACTAAGCCTCACACTACAAGCCAAAATCAAAAGACAGTAGAAGTAAATGCTCTTATCAGAGTATATGATAGGAATTTTAGTGGTAAAATTATTAGGTTTAAGAATGGATAGTTTATCAAGTTGAATTAGACTGAACACTGCTATCTAGAGGTACTTTCCTGTATCTTTCTACTGGCAGTATCTTGCCTCTGCCTTACCAAGTCTCACTGTCTGAAAACTAGTTTCAATGAAGGCTGATATTGTATTGAAAGTACAGTTAAATTAAAGCTTTCATAGGAAAACACAGAAACTTGTCAAGCACAACTTTTAAAGTATGCTTCCCCTGAGGTCTGGCTTATTAGAAAAACAATGCCAGTCTAATAAAAACTTACCTTAACTATCAGCTAAGCCTGTTGCTAACATCCAAGTCAGTAGCAATTATGGCACCCTTAAGCCTTGAACTCCTATTGCCTGTGCCTGTTTCATTTAATTAATTAAGAAAATTATTTCTATTTGGTTTGTTATCAGAGGACAATCCCAAGCAGTATAAACATTTCAGAGAACTAAGGATATATTAGGAGGGCTTTCTAGTGTGCAAAGTGCTCTTAAACAGTTTGAAAAGGCCTCCAAATACTTTCATGTCCTGCAAGTCGCAGTGCCCCATCCCTATTCTTAACCTCTGTTTTAGCAATGTAGTTATTCATTTATTCAAGCTCCGTTCATTGCAGAGATCACAGCTGCTAATTCAGTATTTTTCAGTTTGTATATTGAGTCTGGACCTGCTACAAACATGCCACTCACAAGCAACTGGTCACAGCCCAGCAACCAGGAAAAAAAAAAAAAAAAAAAAAAGGAATATACCCAATCCTCTTCATCTGCCAAGGGAGCAACCCCCTCTGCAGATTCTGCACTGCTACCTGAACACTTCCTCCTATGCTCTCACTGTGCTGGGGCTCAAGGAGGGAGGAAGAAAAGTCAGTGCTAGAATTCCATTTTTTAAGAGAAGGAAATGCCATGCCTACCCTTGCAGCTCAGCGGGGACTTCAGAGTCATGGACAGTAATATAGCACAAGGCCGAAACATTTTTCTCAGGTCTAGTACAGGAGAAAACTAAGCTTGGGACTATCCTACCACCCCACATTACACTGTGGGTGTCTTTTCAGCATCTTGAAGCCAAGTTCTTCAGGTTGTGTGGTGGCTTCAGAGAAGCGCAAAGAGACAAAATCAGTATCTTAGAGCTCTGCTTTAAAAAACAACTCATCTTTAGCTCTCAATCTTGACCATCAGGGTGATGCTATGCTTCTGCAAGCAATCTTGCAGCAATGGTTTGAGCTTTCATTCATAAGTGTTTGCAAAATACTGAGACTCTCAGAAGAAAGGTGAGACTGAATCCTTAATATCTGCACAATTAGCTCTGTTCAGAAGTTATTTTACAAAGTCAAAGGTTACAAATATAGAAAGGTAAACTGCAGAACAAATCAAAACAAAAATCAATTTGAAGAGGGTTAAATAACCCCCTATTTCTCTGTGCAGAAGGCTTATTATCTCTCTTTCAAAGTGCACAAATGTCTGGGGCCCATGGATGGCCCCCCCCCCAGCACTGGAGTGTGGGTGAAGGGAGCAGGGGACCTAGGACGAGGTCTAGGAGTAGTCTCCATGGGGCCTGTCCTCTGACAACTCTGTTGGCTGACCACAGGTTTATTTAATTATTATTAGCCATATTCTTTTCGTTATTTTTTTTTTCACAGTACTAACAATACTGTCTTTTCAGTGGCCATTATTATTATTTCAGCGAAGTTTTAAAGTGTGTAATTCTAGGTGTCCAGCCTCCCTGGATCTTTGCTCTGGTTCTTCACTGAGCATTAAACCTTTCATTATTTTGTCCAGTTATTTATTACCCTCTTTATAAATTCAGCATAATCTTCTAACTGACATTTTCAACAAAAGGTCATCTGAAATACACACGGTGTTCCTTCTATTGCCTGCCTTCCTCTCTAAAGGTCCACCAGAGCTAATGCTGTACTTGTCATCTATTTACTCATTACATTGTGCAATAGGCCTTTGATCACCCACTTACTTGTCTGTATGCCAGGGCTGTCTTCTACGAGGTAGCTCTAGGGTGGCTTTCCTCTTTTCCATTCCCTTCTAATTAAGCTGGACATGTTTTCAATATCCTCACTCTAAATACAGTTCCAGTGTATTGCTTAAAATGCCATAGCTAATTTCAGTTATTAATTGCACATGACTGGTGCACCAGGCATGTGGCCAACAAAAGCATGGAGCTGAATACGGAACTGAGAGCCTAAATCCACCTGTCACTTGTTGTAGCTAAAGTTCTTGCACCTTCCAGTTGTTTTGAAGCTGAGCACCTCTGCCTTGGGCAGCAGAGGCATGGAGGGCTACCGACAGATCGCATCTTAAAAATAAGTCCAGTCAAAATTAACTGAGATGTTCCTCTCTGACAGAGGGACTGTCAGACTTTCCCACAGTGTAACTAAAACAGCAGGCTACACACCAAATACCATTTTTTCCTTTGTAAAGTTTTCCGTCAAAAATCTACCTCCAGATTCAAAGGTGGCCACACCAGTGGCCCTTTTCATAATGAAAACCTGAATATTTAGCAGCTTCACTGTGAGATGAAAGACTTGGACTTCATTCAAGGACTGACTTACCTCCTACCTCTTCATTTTTTATTCACTTTATGCAGGGACATGAACTGTCATTGGAACTGCACTTGAAATTCAAGTGATTCATCTCTTTCCTCTGCCATTTGAAAGGAGGGCTTTTTAAGCACCTGCTTTACAAGCTGTGATTGACAAGAAGGGCATTAAGCCCAGGAAAAGTGGAAGGTTTAACCTCCCTTTTCCAAGTGAATTAAGCAAGTTCCCTATGACCTAATGTTTCAGAGACCCCCAGTCAGAGTACTAGATCATGGAGACTTACCGTGGACAGTCTGAGGAACCTGGAATGAGATTCAGTCGCACCTGCTGAGAGTCTTGCACACAGACTTCCGCTCAAGTTTCTATCACTCACTGGTTCTCATTCTCTAAAACTGACTTTGGCACAGTTTGCTGACTGGGATATTTTTTAATATAGCCCAGTCCTCACAGGTAATTCGTGATCCTCTGTAAGAGTGAAATGTTAACATAGATTTAAAACGCTTACTCCCCAAGGCTCCACCACTTATCTACGGTTGTATGAGCAGAGAGCAAGAACGTCCTCTCCTTGTTATAACCAGAGATCTTATGTGCTCTGGGAAAAACTTTTGGGAAATAGCTGCTTTTGTTTTCAGCAATGTATCTCTGAGCTGAGGTCAGCATTGGCACTACTAATAATTATGTTGCTACAGTTTAAAAAAAAAAAAAAAAAATTTAAGCATAGGAATATTTCCTGCTACCCTTCGAAAGGAAGACTATCCTGAAGAGATTCTTCTGACTTGGAAATGCAGAAGGAACCTGCGAGACAGAAATAATAGTAAGATCTATGTGAGACTATCCTGGTACTATGAACTGCTGAGATATAGAAATTCGGGGATTTATGTCCTGGCTCAAAATCCATGCAAAACTTTCCAGAACGAGTTCAGAGAAAAGCTGTGACAAACAAAAGGCATAAGACAAAGATGATAGGTATTCCTAGGGTCATTTTTTCAGGGCAGGTGAAGTTAGCGCAAGGTTTCTGTGCAAGATACAAAAGCTAGTGAAAAAGCTAATTACAGGCAATACCACTTATTGCTTGCCAAAACTAACTGTGTCCTGTTAAACACTGGCAAACTACTGAGAAAAATTAATGCTACTTTCTTTGTGAGGTTTTGTTTTATTGCTATTAATTAGAGCATTTATATGACAGATCATCAAAAATGTTAATTTGGTGCCTTTGAAAATCATCTTGAGCCAGCATACAAAGCTTATAGTTCCAATTCTCATCTTGCTTTAATCAGGTGTAAAAACACCCTAATTGAAAGGAGAGGAGTGATGAATCACCATCTGGAGGTAGCTGCACAAATTACATTCTTACCATCTTTCTCAAAGAAATTATGTGCTTCCAGCATAAATTTGTGTCTCACCATGGAATCTCTGATCCTCAGCCACTCAGAGGATGGCTGGAACACACTGCAAGGCCCTTCTAGCCTCTGTGGCCAGGATTCCTCCACATCAAAGGTAGGGAAATGGAAGCTGAGCCCATCAAATGAGTTCTGCTACAGAGCTGGAACATGGCCAAGGCATGTACTTAGACCTGGAAACACAGAAGCACTCCTAAGCACCATATATTTGGCATATGTTCTACATGCTGATGTATGACCAAAGTCCTCATTATTGAAAATGTAACTCTGTTTAAAGAATAAGAGAATATGTCTTCCTATGAGCATTTGCAGAGAGGTAATTCTTTCAAAGGTCTTGAAATTTTCCAAATTATGGAGCATGCTGTACTAAATGAAAGTATATTATTACATACTGCTGAGAAATGAATAGAGAGCAAAACATGTGGCATCATCCAGCACTGTGGAAATTTATTTGTTAGCTCTATCTGGATTATCATATGCTTACCTGGTCCCCTCTGAATCAGAAAGAATATAGTAGATCTAGGAAAACAACTTAAGGATAACAAGATACAAAAATGCCAGGCTAAAATCCTTGGCTGGAAAAGAGAAACTTTTTAGTGGAATATATAGGGCAGTCAGATTATGAACGTCACAGGGAAAGCAAATGCGGACTGGTTGCTTCTCTTCTTTACAACATAAAGACTCAGGGGCATTGAAGAAGGCTTCCAAGCAGATATTTCATAAGAGAAAAAAAATCATTTTTCCACAAAACATATCTAAACTGTGGAACTTACTGTCACAAGATATTACAGATGAGCATAAAGAAATTCAAAAGTGATTAGACAAATTCTAAGAAATGTTCTTTGTGAGCTGTCAGTCACAAAGCTGTAAATGCAACCTCCTGCCCATGAAGTGCTGGAAGGGTATTTCAAAGGATTACCATGTACCTATACATTGTATAATTCTTTTAAACAGCTGCACTTTCTTTTGATGAAAACCCTTCACTCTCAGCGCTCAGAACAGCCAGCCACGTGTCCTTCAGGTTCTTTAGGCAAGCAGCTCAGGAAGAAACTGTTCATGGATAGTGCTTAAAGACCATAAGAATTTAAATTCTACTAAATTTTGAGTATGACAGGCACTAAGGGAACTTTTTGTTCTGTCACTCCACTCTGATTTTCAAAGGTGCAGGATGCAAAAAGCACTTGATGTTTTTCTCTTATACTTAAGATTTAGGCTGTTGCTAATTTGTTCACAGGTGGAAGAAATATGTGAGAAACAGGCTGCAAATTGGAAGGTAGTGGAACAAGTAAGTGGAGAGCAAAGAGCAGAAAGATGAGAGAAAAAGAAACTATATCCTGACATATATTTCATTGACATTGCTTGTGATTTTACTCTGTATTTGGGAGCAAAACCTCATACATATGTAGGTGTGTATGTTAAGTATAAGCACACACATGCATACCTCAGATTCTCCTTTTCTGTCCTGTATGAAGAACAAACTGGATCCAAGATGCACGCAGCTCAGGTTGCAGTGCATGATAAGATTAGAAAAGGACAGAGAGCATCTCACCTTTAGATAACTCAGCACAGAAACTTATGCAGGCAGCTCCACTACAGCCTGCATGACTGTCCCTGGTGTGGGGTTAGCCATTTCCAGACCCAGGGCACTGTGCATGCAAATCCACACAGCTAAAGACTGGGACCATCCATTGCAATCCATGAGCACAGCAATGGTCACCATAAGCTGGTCTTTGTGAGCTGCAAGAAGCAGACAAGAAAGAGAAGAAGGATTTACTATAAGAGAGGCAGAAGAATCCCCAGGAAGGCTTCAGAAACAAAAGAGAATTCTTTGAGATTTCAGAGAGCACACTGTGTGAGGGAGTTCTTTGCTTTTCCACAGATGTATAAACCTTCTCTGCCTTCATAAAGTTTGCGTGTGCCAGAAATTCCTGTGGTTTCTGCACTTAGTGTGCACAGAATTCCTAAAAAATGCAACTAAAGTCTCCAGAGAGACACTCAGACAAGGTTTCCTAAAAGGAAAAGCCTAAGCAGTGGGAATGTGCAACCTCCTCTCACAAGGAAGCTGAACAGTGGTTGCACGGAAGTTGCAGGTCTGTAGGCTGTATTGCTGAAAGCAGTCACTCCTCCCAGCCCAGACCCAGAGGTGGCAGAACTCAGTAGTTCTACCTGGGCCATTTGTGACAGACTTGTGCCCATTTAGGAAGCAGGATCATAAGCTCAGGAATATAAACAACCTCTTTGTTCCATTCAGTTATGATTGTTATGTGTTCCAAGAGATGCCAAGGATCTTGGAAAACTAATATTTCCAGGTACCTCATTGTGGCCTTGGCCTGGAGAAAAGATTCAGATTTTCCAAATGTAAGCATAAGAGCATGCTGGGTATGGGATTATCCAGGCAATATCATCACTTGCAAAAGATGACCTTCTACTTCAATCTACTAAAGCAAGCAAAATTTAGAGCAACGTATGAAATAATTGAGTGTAATCCGGAGACAGAGCAAAATGCCTACCATCAACCACTCTTTGCATTAATATAGACTGAAGAATGTAGTCTTCTGCTTTACTAGATGAAGTTCTAGCACAGCTAGAAACGTTGGTTTGGGTTTAGTTTTGATTTTGGTTTTGTTTTAATATGACCCCTGCTCCTATTAATCTACTTGAAATGCAAGTATAATTTCACCACCCTTTCTGAGCTCATAGAAATTAACTCCACCTGCAAAAGGAGTGATTTAGGAAAAAAATTTTATTAAGAACTTTGAAAGTAGCAACACACAAGTTACAGGCAGTGAAGTGTTCGGTCATTAAAGCAGCAGTGGGCAATAGAAGTTGTTTGTGGTGCTCTGGGACAGAAATAGTGTGACTTCAGATTCTTTCCAATAACTGATACCAAACTGTAAATGAATGGCAGTGTAAACAAGAGTAGTACCATTAGGTGTGGGCACACAGTCCAATGACAGCCTAGCAGCTATTTTTTGTATGGCTGTCCTTTGACAGCAAATATCATCCTTACACAATGCTTGCTTTTCCCAGTTTATCAGAATACTTTTCCAGGCCCTGGTAAAAGTGAAAGCATGCTTTTATTCTGCAGCTAAGCAGTAGAATGAAACAGATTAAAACACGTCTTGGCCTTAAAACATGTATTTTATATGCATTCCTGTAGTGTAGACAGTTTTTTGCAGGAACTGTTCTAGCCTATTCTCGAAAATACTTCCATTTCCCCCTTTAGCTGTTTTAGCTCTCCACCTGTGAAGTTTATAATGAGGATGTGATGCTGACACCCAGAGGAACACAGGTATGAATGTAAATACATTGTATCAGTCTGTAATTCTCACAATGTGATTTTTTTTAATAATGCATCTGTTTAAATTGAGAAAAGAAAGCCCATCATGCAGTATTTCCTCTGTGAACTCTCTAGAAGGTCAGTGGACACATTACAATGAATAACCAATAATAGTATGTTTTCCAGCAATCCAGTTTAATAGTTTCTTCATATGTCTGTATATACATCAAATAAATTTCCAAGAAAAGAAATAATGTACAACTCAAGAAAATGCCCAAAGCTATTACAATTTTGTCCTCCTCTTTGTTGATTTACAATTATGTACAAAACTGTCTTATTTGCAATACCCAGTGAAGACTTAATGACTTATTTACAACATCAGCTAGTCCCTTTCACTATGCAATTGAACTGTTTCTTTTTTGCTATTTACATTCATAGCAGCAGGAGCACATTCTTAAGTGCCATTTATGGATAGGGTCGAGAAGTGGACTGAAACAAGGCTAGATCCTCACTACCAACCACAAACATACCTCTGAAGTCCCATTTTCAGGCATAACTAAAGGAAGATTCCAGCACCTAATGTCTCATATAAACATTGGGTTTACATAATAAGGTGTCTCCACCGAGAATAACATTCTCACCTATATCAGAGGGAGATACGTGTGAGCTGGAGGCAGTATACATTTTAAGATGCAGCAAATTAATGTATAACTCTGGTGCTAAAGATGCACCTTACTCACCCTGCAAGAGATCTCCAAAACACATGAAGACACAAAGTATGCTACCTTTCTAGATGTGTGGAGGAGAATCTATTTTACAGTTCTTCTTACACAAGAGATTAAATTAAGAGGGGAAAAATTATAATTCCATCATAATACACAACCTGTTTCATAAAACCACAGAATAACTTGGGTTGGAAGAGATCTGTGGACGTCATCTATTCCAAATCATTCAAAGCAGGACCAAACTTCAAAGTTGGAGACAGCTTTCAACATACAGCAGATTGTTCAGGGCTGTCTCCAGTCAAGTTTTTAATATCTCCAAAAGTGGAGATTGTACAACCACTGGGCACCTGTTCCCATGTTTGACCACCACTGTGGTAAAAAAATTTCTCCTAATCAGGACTCATACCTTGAATGCATAATCTAAGACCCACTGAGTCAATCATAGTCCTTCTATTGACAACAGTTTTAGAGCATACCTAAACCAAATATAACAAGGGTTATCCTTTCAGCTCCTTGGAAGTAACAATTCATTTTTCCAACCTTTTTTCTGATAGCTGGTCAGTAGGGTACCACTGCTTGAAATATTTTCATAGCTTGTATCTCAGTGCACGATATATACCATCCACTGGCATCAAGACATCAAAGCTACAGTTGCCCTTCCTGCATCTGTGAGAAATCCAATATTTTGCTGTTGAAGAACCTATCTAGCTTGACTAGATGCAAATTACTCACACAAAATGCATGATGATTACACCTTAGAATTCACTCAATAAAGACAAAAACTGTTTGTTTGGGGATCAAAAGTCAGGACTCTCTATTATGACTACATGTGCTTGAGTTTTTAAACTCCTGTTTTGCAGTTGCCTCCTATGCTTCTGATGATCAAACTTGTTTTGTCTCTCCCAGCTTTAAAGATTCAATCTACAGTAGAGCTTCCTCCAGTAACAAAAGCTACTCCTGAAATGATTTTCTAATACCTATAAAGGCAGCCAGTCTTTCCTTCTCCACAAAACATTATGTGACTATCTAGAGGCCATGTACTCTTTAATTCCCTGGCCCCAGTGAACAAAGAAAACAGACAAATTAGAAACAGCTCAATCTTCATGCACAGTGAGAAAACCACATATAGTCAGATACAACAAAGTACTGCATCCAACCTGGAAAATCTTGCAGTAACACTGTCCTCTTACATAATACATATTTTACGACAGTAACAGTCATGACTGGAATACAAGACTGCTGGTATGTTGAGCAAGGTAATTGAACCCTGACAATTCTCTGATTTTATGTCTTTGAAAGGAAATGACAAAAAGCGTGTTAATTCTGGGTATCGAAAGAAGCCATACTGTATCTAGAGAGACAATAAATATCAAGATAAATACACACTGAGAGGCCGATAGGCTCATTTGTATGACTGGTCACACTTGTTTCAGTTAGCAGAAAGAATAAGGCTTTTCCTGTATAATCCTCTTATAAGATCCACTCTTCAGTAGGGTAAATGAAATTCAGAATTTTCTTTCTGCCCGTAACAGAGATGCACTTAGTAGCTCCTGCCACCGGTGTGAGAGAGGTGTGTGGAGAGAAAGAAAGGTAAATTGCATTAAAAACTGGTTTCTGATGGCTGCAGAAATCATGACAGCTGAATGGAGAAAGCTGTTCCATGGGTATTTCAGCAAAATTACAAATTGCAGCAAGATGTTGCATTTCAGTTCTCTTCCCTGGTTTGGTTTTGTTTTCTTAATACTTGTCTGATAAGCCACAAACCATTCTCAGGCTATAGCAGCAAATTATCTCTTTGAAGGTTTTCCTCATTTCCTGGCTACGAAAGGCATAGATCAAGGGATCAATCACTGAGTTGCACATAATAAGAATGAGGTACATGTTGAAGTGAGACATGAAGCAGACACAGTAGAGGTTTTGAGGGCAGGAGATCATCAGGATGAGATGGAGGAAGAATGGAGCCCAGCAAACAATGAAGATGCCAAGAAGCATAGTCAAAGTGATGGCTCCTTTCATGCTGGTTCTTTGACGGACAGAGTTGTACCCAGGCAAAGCAGCTATTTTCTTCACATGAGTACGAGCCAGGAGGAACATATGGATGTACAGCGAGACCATGAGGAACAACATGGTAAAAAACATAGTGATGAGACAAACGATCACATAAGTTGATTCATAATAAAGAATGAAGATAATGCCGCAGCCTGTGCAAAATGTCCAGATGCATGCAATAATAAGCCCTGATCTTTTCACTGTCATGATGTTGTGATAACGCAGGGCATAGAAGATGGTGATATACCTGTCTACTGCTATAGCCAGCAAACTGCACATGGAAGCCACCACAGATATGCAGATCATTGAGTCAAAGACATTATCTATATGACGGACAAAGGCATCTTCCATAATTATATGTCTATTGTTTATTAAGTATATTGTTATGGTCTCCCAAGCATTAGAGACACTAACCAGCATGTCAGCCACTGCTAAACTGCAAACAAAAAAATACATAGGTGAATGTAAGTTCTTGTTCTTAATTATTGCACTTATAACTAGGATGTTTTCAAGGAGGCTTACAATGCCTAGAGTTAGGAACACCTCAGCAGCAATGATCACTTGCTCACATGGTGATGACTTGCTGTTGACAGTAGGCACGGTAAAGTTGCTGCCAAAGGCACTCAGGTTTAGTTCAGAAACATACAGTTGAGAGGATGTGTTCATCTCTGGAAGTAAACACGTTCTGTTCTTCCTGAGGGACTTGCCAAGGAGTGCAGTAAATGCATTTTCCAAAAGGCAAAAGACCCTGCCAAAAAAAATATAGCATGACGACAACAGGCAGAAGTTCACAAAACAAATATCAACAATTTCTATTTAATTTGGCTTGTACACATCCTGCCTCATCCACACCATATTCTTCTACTGATTCTAAATTAACCTCCAACTGGCACAGAGTTTTTCTGCCCATGCTTATGGGGAAATTAAAAATACAAACTAAAGAAGCGATCTATGTGCTCTTCATTCATGGTTTTGTTTATTCTATTCAGTCCCCCCGAATTGATCACACTACCCTGGAAATTCTGCTGAACACAAAACAACAAACAGTTTTCAGAGTCTCAGTTCTCAGAGCCTGCTCACTTGAATACAATATACAGAAGTTTGAATTATTACAATTAAGAGTTGAACATTTTCAGCAAAATATTAAAAGGCTTTCCTGACCTTTGTACTTCTAAGTTTGCATGAACTCTGTTATAAACAGCTTTTCTGTGCAATACTAACATGCTCACTTAAGAGAGTAGTATTAAACCCTTAACCGAGGCAAATCCACAAATTTCAGGATAGACAAATGTTACAGGATCGGTATGGGTGGAATTCTATCATTGAAATTCATTTTCTATTCTATATCATGTGTAATTTATTCAGTGCTCATTTGGTAATGAGAATACTCAGGGCAAGTTGTAAGCCATCAGATCCTTAAATAATGGGAGCACTGAGCTGACTGTCAGTGACTTGTTGCAAATAAAATTCAAAGGTTATCAATCTAAATAATTTTCCAATTTTTAAAGTAGCCTTTTGCTTGAAATTAAGAATTAACTGTACCTGTTTACCACAGCTGCTCCTTCAGTTGCTCTTCCTCTTCATTGCCCGCAACCTTTCCTCCAAGGAGCAGAAGTTTCAGCTCCCCTTCTCACCCAACATCTGGGACAGGGGACTCCTTGGTGGGAATGGATGACAGAAAAAAGAGGAAAAGCAATGAGTAAATCCATAGAGTCAAGGGTGGCCACGTATAAATTACTGTGCAACTGCCTTTTTATAGACTCCAAGCAATAATGACTTCAGTATTCAAACGGTGGCTCCTCCTCCCCTTCTTTGCCCCTCTGAACCTCTCTTCTCTCTGATTTTGTTAGAAAAGACTTAGGTTTTTACCGCCATCTCGTGGTCTTCTCTTGTCTGTCTAAGTGAACAGTGATTCTGATCTAACGTTCATCATCAGCTTCTCAAAATAAATGGGGAAATTTAGTAGACATGCTCCTTTCCAAAAATATTTATTTTTTGTGTTTGTTTTCTCTGCTGTTGCTAATGCTCACTGACTTCATACTGCTATAATAGTCCAAAAGATGTGAATGCAGAAGAGACTAATTGAAGTAGGAGGCTTATTGCTTTTATAAGCATTTCTCTTATATACACAGTTATAATTTTGCAATATTAAGAACCACACTCTTACAACTCGGAGAAGGTACAGTCAAGCCCATTACACCACTAGCAGAAGATATAACACTAGTAATTTATGGGGGGGGAAAAATGAAACTAATAAATATTTCTGTGCTGGTGCCCTTGCTAGAATAGAGATTTTGATGCAGATGTGAAAGGAGATCTATGCTATGCCCATATGAAAAGAATAGAGGATGCCCATCTGCAGTTCTGTTCCTCTCCTTTAATGTACAGCAAAATTTAGTCCTCCTAGGTTGCCTTTAGGTAACTTTACTGATTTTCGTTATCTGGTTAGTTTTTGGTTATATTTGTCATAGTTTCTGATTTTCCCACTGTACACTCTGGAAATAATATACCTAAAAGTAAAATTTTACTTTCACTGTTCCTATATCTACCAAGAATTACGCAGTCACTGTGCTCTTTCAACTTCCAATTATTTCCCTTCCAGCATCCTATTTTTTTTGTTTATTACATTCTCTTTTTAAATTCTGTTCATCTTACCATTTACAAATTCCTCCATATATTCAGTTTAATAGAGTTCTCTGCAGCCTCGCTTATCTGCCATAACAAAAGTTCTCACTGTACCTGGTAGGACTCAGTAGACTCCCTGATTACAAGAAATAAATCACACATCAGACTGAATGGTTAGGCTATTATTCCTTAGAGCAATACCTGGTCTCTCACATATAAATTATGAATCAGTCTTTGGATTCTTCTTCCACAGGCCAAGTATAAACCCTGGTACAAGTGTCTGTGCTAGACAAAGAAACTCGTTTATTTACATAGCTTGAAGAAAAAATAGTGAAAATGATGTAGTTTGTTTATGTTAGAAGATAAAATGAATAAATACCTTTTTTTTCCCCCAAAAAAAAAGAGTTTTATCATTCTACTGCTGCAGTAAGCCACTGTAAGCATTATAGTTTGAGAAGCAAGTAGCTGAAGAGGCACCTAATTAGCAGTTGGTGGAGTTGTGCAGGTGAGGTATAAGCATTGCAAGTAAAGGAGCACAGGAGCAGACCTTTGTATTCTCTCTGGAAGAATCCAACAGTGGCTACCCCTCCGGGCTGGAGGTCTCCTGACTGAATAAGCCAGTCTTTCAGGTGTTTGTGCTGCCTTGTTCGTTCAGTTAAATAAATTCTCTGTCTCTATAAACAGGCTGGCGCTCAATGTTTTTCAAGGCCACAAAGATCGTGTTTGGATCACCGGTGTGGATGAACAGTACCATGCATGGCAAAGTCAATTTGGCTATTGGGCTGTATCGACATAGCATAGGATCCCTTGAGTGCATACAGAGTGACCACCCTGAGGAACACACTGCCTCTGTACTGTCCTCAAACCAGCATTTTCTTTCCACAAATAGAAAGAGGAAGGGATGCTGGACAGGTGTCTTGGGGTGTGGGTGCACAAGTCTTCCTACAGCCTAGAAACATGCACAGCTGGGTCACACACCAAGGACCCTGCATCTGAAGCCCATAGGAGTGCTCCTGTGGTCCATGGTCATCCCAAAAGGGATACTAAAATGTATCTTTAGGAAAAAGTGTTTTGTTTTATACTTCATGTAATATGTTAGAAGAAAAATGCTAACTATTCGAAGTTGCTGTTTCACTGAACTCACCAAGAGTTTACTTGGGGCTCCAGGCAAAAAGACAAGAAGTGCCCCAGAAGGACATCAGTGAACATAACAAAGAAGTAAAACACGATGTCAACAGCAAAAGAGACATCAAGGTCATTTCTTTCCATTTCAAAGCAGTGGGAGAGAGCATAAAGCCACTCCAACCACATATCTGCCTCGCAGGCTTCATCAGTGACCAGAGTGGTGGCCATGACAGCATCAAGGACCTAAACACCCAGCCCCTGTCTGCTGCCAGCACCACAAGCCATCACTCCAAAGCTCCCATTTGCCCAGCACGTCCATTGGGATAGAAGGTGCCGTGACTACCCTGACCCGTAGGCAGGCAAGCTACTGATTTTATCAATTAATTGCATAAATGAGACCAATGGTACAATGTGGCCCCAAAGAAGTTGGTTTGAGAACAGCTTATTACATTCAGATGCATTCTGGTATTAATCTGTGCTGATCTTAACAGGTTCAGAAAAGAGGTTTACTGAAGCTAATACAAATGTATCCAACTTCTCTAGCACTAATAGATTGAAGCAATTTAATTCCAGTGTCTTTCTGCTGCTATTTTTATCTGTTTGACAAAAATACTTTTGTCCTTCACAACGTAGCTTTGGATTGCTCTCTTCGCCTGTTTATGAAATCTCTCTTCTGTCCACTGTTGCCTGTGCTGTCATTAACAAAGTATTTCAGAGCCGCAGGGTATCCTCTCAGACTACATTTTGCTCTAAGAGATAACCCATGAATCCAGGGGAAAAGTGAAGATCACGGCCTTCTCTGCATTTAGATTTATATTCACATAAAAAATGTTCTCTAACTTCTCAGACAGCGAAAATTATTTCTCTTGACTTCTGCCCTGAGTAGCTTTGGCTGAGCCCCATCAAGGTTCCCACTGTTACCTCCCCAGCATTACCATTCAATTAGCCTCTATTAAAGACAGCAATTAATCCAGACTCAAAATAAAAGGCACCAATCTTTGTTGTCTTTAAATTAAAAAAAAAAAAACCAGACAAAATTGTGATAGTTCAGTCCCCTCCTCTGTCCAGGGGACAGCTGAAAACTTAGAAGTTAGAATTTTGAGGCAAGCAGTGGTGTGTTTAATACATTATTTTACATCATGGCCTTAATCTTCAAAACAAGACTGGAATGTTTTTTGCAGGAAGAATCACAGAAAAGCAAGACTGAAAAAGTAGACATTGAAATATCATGTCAACTGTGTCCTGTCAAAGGCTGGGATTCGCCATACTTAGCATGACTGTGCTAACACTTCTACCACTCCTTTCATCTGAGTGCTTCAAAAGGGCTTGAGATAATCTCCAGCTATTCTGAGACAGTACCTATCAGTGGTGCTTGTTGCATCAGAGTAGAAAGCTGTGAAAGATGCAATACAGTAAAAAAAGGCATTTCAGAAAGACACGTCTTAATAACCTAAACTGTAACTAGCCCCCTAGTGTAAAAGGGTAATATGAGTTTTAGTAATCGTCACTTGTACGTGCCTTCTAAGGAGCCAGTTCTAGTAATGAATCATCTCCTAACATTTTGTTAAAGCACAGGTCAGCAGAACAGATCTGGTGAATCACACAGAAGTGTCAGCTACAGACTTAAAAAACACAAATGACCAGTGAAAGACCATAGAAACTTTCTGACAGGCAGGAAGGGTAATTAAAAAATAGACAAGCAGACTGCAGGGAAAAAAAAATGAGAAAACAGAAGCCTTAGCAGGTTCTTACCGTATACTACTTCCTACAAGAAAAAGGAAAGTATTTCTTGCAAGACCACAGAGAAAATTTAAAATGTCTTTAACCATTAGTATAACAATTTAAAATATGTGGTTAAACATGCTACTTTAATTACACATTATAAGACATTCCATGTTTCGTTTCCATCAGTTTATCTTGCAGTATGGCAAAGACAAGTGTTAATTGTTCATTTGCTTCATTAAAATCTTGTGCATGAGAATAATGTATAAAAATGCAACTAATTTGGTGTATAATTCAGCTTCTCAGTGGGACTTAGATATCTAAGCATTTTAATGTTTTAGAGTGACCACAGGCAATTTATTGAGTGCTTACATATAATACCCAGTCTCCACAGTCAGCATTCCCGGTTTTCCCAGCCCAGCTCATAACACCAGTGGCTATGCACACATTAGCTGCCAGGTGGACCTTCCAGTCACCCATTCACCAATAAATATGTACAACCATTCTTTTCAGAGAATCAGATCAGCAGATCATTCTTTTCCCATCAAGAAGCAGGTGACTTTACTTGCACTCTTCCTGAGGGGATCTCAGAAGGAGTAGTCTGCCTAAGACTCATCTAGTTTCAGTTAGGACCAACATGGGGCTTGTTTCACAGAGATGCACTCTGATTTTGACTGCTCTGTGATGACAGCCTACCAACTATTTCCCTGGGCTCAAGAAACAGGTCGCCTTTTGATGACAAAGGCCTTTTAAAGGAGCAGTTTGAACAGGCCAGACACGCCTCCACAATCCTTCTCTTATCTGCATCACTACCACATAGCCCAGACACGGAATCTTAAACCTCCCCAGCCTGGTCAGAAACACAGACACTGTTCTTATACTCTGGAGTAAAGTTTCACTCATTCCCAACACACAGACCATTCTGAAATTCAGGCTTTACTTTTCTACTGCTTACCTCCATGGTCCAGCACTGGTTTCTCTTGCAGCTTAACGCCACCTTCCCCTAAGTTTCATCAAAGTCATGAGCTCCCTGCTTTAGAGTTTCTGTCTTCCTCATGAAACAGTTGTGAACAAGTTCATGTACAGACACCGCACAGAGTGTCTGAGCACATCACTGCATTAAATAATAAATTGATAAAATTATATTGCATTAAATAATAAATTGATAAAAATCAAGAGATTATAGATCACTAGCAAACAGCAAACCTTCTAAACCCAAAGCACCGTACTTAGGTCATCCTTCCCTGGGATTTTCCTGCATGTCCACCTGAGTATAAAAAGCCATCTATTCCTTAGAAAGGGTGAAATTTCTGTGTTTTATGAATTTTTGGTCTAAAGAGATCCCTCGAACAGCTGCTCACTTCCCCGCTGCCAGATGAACACAGGACCGCAGAATGAACCCTCCCCGGGAGCGTTGCACTCCCCAACCTGAGCTGGCTTCTTGGTTTGAGCAAAGAGTCCTGACAACTCGATGTCTATGCTGTCTCTGTAGTTAGATGTTAGCATTTTAACTCAACATAAGAATGACAAACAAGATAAAGAACAACCCTGAGAAGATGTACAGTGACAATAATCACGAATACATTGTACCCACAAGCAAGATTGCTACACACACAAAATTGCAGGTGCAGCGATGTGTGCATACAGTTCCTTCCTAGGCAAGTGCAAATGTCTCTGATTCAATACATATTATTGACTAAATGTAAATGTTCGTGCTATCCGGGCTATTTTCAATAATGCTATGACAGCAATATTTTTTTAGCAGTTTTCAGTGCTATTTCTAACATATCTCTACTGATATACAGGTTCCTTCTTCACTCTTTGTTCAGGTTGGTATAAAATGCAGTTACTTCCTATTTAATGAGGTGTCTAAATGTACCAGATATTATGATTAAGTAATAATCATTTACTTAAGAGCTGAACTTTTTGTCAAGCCCTTAATACACTACTTTTTCTGAGCTTTCTTACGACACAGGCTTGCAATGCACAATGTATTTTTTAAATGTCAGGATGATTTTTTAATCACTGTGTTTTGAAAGAAAAGAACAAACAATAATATTTCAGGAGTAATTTCTCTTCCAGCATTTATCTGCTAAGGAGTGAAAATATGGAGTTTTGCTGAAACATTTTTTTTCTGCTGAAACCAAAGATGTAAAAATTTAAAAGGCAAATTATGTTAGCCAGAAACAAACAGATCTGCACAAATGAAAGAAGTTCAATATTGCATCTAAGCCTATAATATTGTCTTCCATGCTGCAGTAACCGTTGCATTTAGTGTTACTAGTGAGAACCTAAATCAGCTTATACTAAAGCGTTGTCCTTAATGGCAAGGTGTTTGCTTACATACAAAAACTAAGCAACTCTCATAAACCCCTCAAACTAGTGGCGTTTAAAAGTTCAAGTACCTTTAGCCCCTCAGAAAAGCAGGCATTATGTGCCCAACCATATTTAGTGTTGAAACCAGTATCAAGAGTAAAGCACAACCTGAGAAAATGCTTGTCACACTGGCCTGGTGAAGCTGTCTAAAAGTTGCAGGTTTCTGACTTTCCTGGGCTCACAAAGTACCTCATTGTAAAAGAAAACCAGAAGATAATTTCTTTTTGACACATTTTGAAACACAAACCAAAAAAAAAAAAAAAACCTACTTCCTTTTTTGTCCCAAAAAAACCCCACAACTGAAGAAAGCCAGATTTCAGAGAGAAGGCAGCCTCTAGAGCAAGCTCTGGTTCCAGTGAAAATAACCCAGAAAGCCCAGTGCAAGGGTTAATCATTCAGGCTAAAAGGGGTAGCAGATTTTTATCTCCAAGAAATCAGTTGCTATTGGATCAACTGGGAAATCAATTTCTTCAAGAGCTAAGCTGGACTATGCTATGGTTTGTCAACTGAATTGCATTTCTTCATGACATCTCTAATTGTTGGTAAATAAAAAGAAGAAATTTCTTGGCATCTATGGTCTTTCTTCCTCTTGCCGAGTTCCTCAGTTATGGCAGCGTGGAGGTCAACACTGGCTAAATATCACAGCCTTCAAAGCGGTGAAAAATGACTTCTGTGCTTGTTAAAGATTCTGAATGCCTAAAATGCACCTCAAATTCTATGGCTAGTTGAAAGCTAGGACTAAAATATTTCCATTTGGGGGGTGGAAGATAGACACTTCAAAATCCTGGAAACAAAATTGAAGCTTTAATCTTAAGAAAAAATCAAACTGATTTTTTTCCTGCGAATCTGCATACAAGTTGCCAGCCTTCACAGCCTCCAGGGCAGACAAACAGAAAGCTGAAGTGCTCTTCAAGAATATCACTGGGGAGTCAGAGAGAAGATGTGGTTGTGTAGACCTTCCACAAAAAACACCACCATGATAGAAGTTCCTATTTCATGTGTCCATATAGACACGTTGATGAGGCAGCAGTTTAATACCACAAAACCACCATGGCCCTTAAGTGCTAAGCTTGCACTTATTGTACTCTCCTATGGACATGTAGAGCTACCACCAATGTTGTTATAGAAGTTTAAAAAGCAAGGATTGTGCTCGTTAGTGTAATTACATTAATGTCAGTAGTGTCCCACAGCTACAGAGCATGGTGCTGATTCACAAATTGATGTGTCCTGGCCTTTCAATGACTAGCTCATAAGAAAAATTTCCTGAAAGGTAACAGGGAACAACCAAGGTCTGAACACCAACTTAACACATACAAAGTAGTAGCAAGGAATTAATTTTGGCTTCAGGGAAACTAGTAGCAATGTAGTCAGTTTATATACACATGTAAATACTTTTAATTCAAGAGAAGAAGACAAGATAATCCAAAGTATCAGATCAATTAGAAGAATGAGGACAAAGATAAATTATGCATTTTTCAAAGAATAGGATGAAACAAAAGGAGTCTAATTTCCAGCAATGAGAAAGAAATGCACTTGGTTTACATACATCTCAATTTAGTGAACAGAATTAATATTGACCTGCATTACCAACATTATCAAGTTCAATGATGCCATCAGTTTTGAAAACCAGAAAACACAAAAAACACTTCTCAGTATAGCCTCAGCCATAGAACACTTGGAGATTTGTCTTAATACATAGTGAAAAATCAAACTAAAGAAAATTTATTATCTTGTCAAGAATGTACAGGTAATTTGAGTTTTGCCACCAAGTACTGGTTTTGGCACTGAGAGTTAAAATTAACAGCTACTAATGTGGTGACAATTATAACGAGAAAACAAAACTAAAGCTAACACACAGGTTTCTTTTTCAGGTTTATAGAAGTCTATTCTCAGTAAACTAAACAAGACTAGGAAAAAAAGTGTAGTGCTTCTCAGTTACGAACAATACAATTGAGTAAAATACAAAGGCAAATGAAAATTTAATACTATTATAGAATTGGTAATATAAGAGTGACAATTCAATCAACTAATGAAATTTCCACCTCTTCATCTTCATTACAGTCTTCCTAAAAAACAGTAAATTAAGAAGTGGTTCTTCTTAATGTCTTCTGACATTATTTTGAGATGAATTTAGCTAGCATGTAAAGTGCCAGAGAATAACAGGAAGGCCATGGGAATTTCTTAGGAAGACATGCTCCTATGAGTTCAGCGATGCAATGAGAAAAATTTTGGGATACCTGATTGAATGGAAGTGATATTTTTATCCTAAAATTTTTTGCTGAATTTATCACACAATATAGAGTTGATGTCCTGCAACGAGATGATCGGTGCCTGAGCAGACATAGAGGTAGAACACGGTGGACAGGCAACTCAAGCACTGCCAGTAGGCATGTCAGTATCAAGTTAACCCACCAAAAATGTCTAAAGACATTTGAACCAGCTGAATAAGTGTGTATTGCATCAGAGCTTTACATCACAGCCACATTTATAACAGAGGATCAGAATATTAACTTTACGGTCATGTCAAACCACAGCTCCTACATCCCTTACAGTCGAGATCCTTGCCAATTTTAACATTGCACGCTAACATGCTGACTACTTGCAATTGTAATAATAAGGTTTTTCCATGTGAACATATGTCCACTACACACAATGAAGAAAACCAAAATACAGTGGATGTCAATACTTTAGCCTGATCTAAAAATTTTTCTTCCTGTACTTTCAGCCCACTTTTTAATTTTATTCTTCACCCTTTGTGTTTCTTCAGATTGTCCTATGTAATCACTGGATTGTTTTTTTTTTTCCAAAATGCATTCCAGAATAGATTGTTATTAACAACAGAATGATCATTACTTTTGAAATTCAGGACATATCTTTAGGTCATTAAATATTGACTTAAAGGCTAACTCCAGGCACACATTCCAGAAAACCATGTCCTACATAGTTTCCAGTCTAGAGTTATGAAAATATACTGAGGGTTAGGGAGTTGGGAGTTCAGGGTTTTTTTAGTTTGGGGGGAGGGTTTGCATCTTTCCTATTTTTTTTGCATAACTGAAGTTTTCTGAAGTATCTGAAAAATACCATTTGCAAGTAAACACTGGAAAATAAAACCATGAAAAGAAGTGTTCACACAATATGGCATGAGTGGAAATCCATGTATTTCCACAGCTTCACTTCCCACCAGGGCCTCCATACCAGCCATGCCAGCAGGAACTCTTGGAAGCCATATGGTAAACAGGATCAGGGAACAGTTCTCAGTTGAAAAAAAATAGGATGTTTATTTTTCTGCTAAATTTATGCTGCAGTCTATAAGTACACATATAGATCTGCGCAATACAAGTGGGAGGGAAAAGTGGTCAACAGGATACAGAAACTGTTGCAGCCAGCAGAGCTGCCAAAGGAAATCTGTGCCCAGCCACAGCCTTAGAAAACAAAAAAGTTCTGAGAGCTTAAATATTTTTCACATGCAAATAACATAAATACAGCTGACCTTAGTTGCTGACATGTGTCGGCTAACAAACTCAATCTGTCAACAGGAATACAAATGCATATCAAATGGTTTTTGCATTTACTGAATCACAGTACGATTAACAAGGGGATGAGCTAGCTTGGGAAAAACTTACTTAGCTGAGGAAGCAAATTCTTAGATGAAGGGAATGAGGTAGCCTCCCTCAGCAGAAGCACGGCAATAACTGCCTGTTCCTCCTCTCCTAACCCAGACACAATCACAGCCTTTAGCTGCTCGAAAGACCACATACTCATTTTAGAGGAAGAAGAATTGAGTGCTTAGAGGTTTGTTGCTTTTTCTAATCCAATGACAATAAAACACTTTGTCCAGGGAACAAGGTCAAAAATCATAGAACCATAGAATAGTTTGGGTCAGAAGGGACCTTAAAGATCATCTAGTTCCAATCCCTTGGGAATACCAGCTGCTTTCTTAGAAGAGAGTCCTATTGATCAGCTACTATATAGAGATCATGGCTTCCTTGTTTGATCCTTTTTCAGCTTGAGAGAGTTCACTTTGGTGTAGCTTCAACCTGTAGTCAGATGAGCAGGTCTTTTTCCTTGGGAAGTGGGAAGCTGGGTTTGAAGTCCCTGCCTCTGAGGAGTCCTGCAATGGAACTACCATCACTCTGAGTAAGGGCTTGGGCCCCAAAGCTGTTCAATAAATGGCAGGAATCTGTGACAGACTAATTCCGTGATGGAAATGGTATGCCTTAAACCAATTGTTTTCTGGCTGTTGAACTGCAGAAAGAAGCAAGTCACATGGAGGCAGCGCAATGCCTCTTTCTGTGCCAACTTCCCAATCTTGCAAGCAGCATGACTGCTCCTGCATGCCAAGAAAGCTCATACAAGGTTGCCCAGAGAAATGAAGGATACCCCATCCCTGGAGGTGTCCAAGGCCAGGTTGGATGGGGCCTTTGGCAGCCTCATCTGGTGGGAGGTATCCCTGCCCATGGCAGGAAGGGTGGAACTGGATGATCTTTAAGGTCCCTTCCTACACAAATTATTCTATTATATATGATTCTATGATTCTATGATATGACAATCTCGCCGGTAGAGGGAGCAAGAAGATCACCTAAGAACCCTTAAGACCCAAGACTCCTTTCCAGAATCTCCTGAACCTTCCAGAAGTGGCACTGCGCAAGCGCAACAAAACTCCTCCACTGAAGGATTGTCGCTTATTAATAATACTCTGAAGGTAGCACACGCACCTTTGTGCTTGCCATTCAGGGATCTTAGAAGACAACACTGAAACCTGGCATGGTGATACCTTACTCTTTTCTCTCTCTTTCCATTTCTCCCCTCTATTCTTTCCATTTTCCTTGCTACAGATTCAACAAACCAATGTCTGTCTTATTCCTAAGACCTCACCTGTGTAAATAAATTTATTTTAAGTCTATTGTTTGGTGTCTTTTCATCTTAATTCAGCCTGAGGCAATCCATGAATTTTAGGGGGGCCCAAGGCTTCCCCCAGAGACCCCTGGACAGTCCGGTCTGGGTCACAACAGCATCTCTTTGAACACATTGCTCAAAGCTGTAGTTACAGGGCGCAAATTCAGCCTGATATAATATTTATTTCACCTACAGCAATGCCAAGTTCAACGTAACCACAAAAGAAAATAGGTCATTCAGGATGAAATGGTTAAAATTACAAGTCCTAACTTCCCTTCCCAAAAGAGGACACAGGGAATCGCTCCCCAAGTGAGTGATACTGAGAGAGCAGGAGTGAGACCAGGAACACAAGGCTGTAAATACAGTACCAATGCATCATTACCTTTTTATAGCTCTGCCTTGAAGGCTAGAAATGCACATATTCATGAGAGGAAGATCGAACTCCAATTAAACTTTCTTCATCTAGTTTAGAAAAGGTATGTCAGGAAGAGATGTGACATCTTTACTAGGATAGTTTCATCTGGCACACTCTGTTGTCCTTGAATGGGTAGAGATGTTTTTCTGTATAACATCTGCCTCTTTGCATCTGTGAATGAGCTGTAACTGTACAACTACACCTCCAGGAAGAAATTGTACCAATTTCACGTTACTGGTGGAACTAATGGAAAACAGCTGCTCCCTGTAGGGAAGCCCTGGGTGAAACTGAGCATTTGGATGCTCACATACAACTGCTTAGAGGAGAAATGACATATTTGTTTAGCCTATTTCTGTTTGCTGCCTGAAAAAAAAATCCAGAGCAACTATGTCAACAAGGTAGTCTCTTGCACTTGTTAAAGGGTACAGAAACCTTCTTTTAGGCCTGATGCAGAAATCTTGCGGAGCTGTGCTCTAGCATCTTCCTCTGAAATCAACTGCTATATCTAAGGACTTCTTTTGTGTGAACTTTTGCTTTTAGTACGATCTCCACTTGATTTGCTGTTTCCAAAAAAAAAGATAAAAAAGGCAGTATTACTATTACCAGCAAAGAATAATCCATGCCTTCATGACTGTGTTTTAATTACAGATTTTCTATCCTATATGCCTCCCCTGCACAGCTCTGAAAAGGCTTGCATAGTATAAACTTTATTTGTTTCATACTTGTTTTAACGTTTTTACTTTAGAAGAAACTAGCACGTTCTCTTTGGTTAAAGGATGGGTGTTGTTCTGAAGCACTTAGACTGGCCCTCAGACAGCAGTGGCACAGGTAATGGCACACTGTCCCAGGGCTCCAATGGTATACATCGTGTTTTCAGTTCAGCAGCAGTTTATTCTCTAGGTAAGATGTGTAAGATGATAAGAGGTTAAGTGTTGTGTTTGTGCCAGGAGTAGACACAAACACTGAGGACTGATCATCACGGTGTGCTGGAGAGAATCCCAGACAGTGGAGCTGGAGCAGTACAAGTCAGGAAAGCCCAGATGGTGCACTGTCCCTAAGAGGCTCACTTGCCTTTCTCTGTCAGGGGTGAGAAGTTAAAGGAAATCATGTAAACACATTCCACTATACCCAGTTTTCTCTTATTGGTTCAAATTAAAAAACATTACTTTATGTATAATTTCTTCTTCAAATAGCATTTGGGAAGCCAGTGTTCTGTTTGATCCATAACATAAGTGGGATATCAGATGAAACTCTACCCTTTGCTTTCAGTCAGGAGGTAAACAATCACATTTAATTATCCTATTTAACATTAAAGTAGTGTTGGGGTTTATTTGTTTTGAAGCCTCTTAATAAAAATCAGGCTGGGATTTTACCATTAAAATCAAGCCAAAAATATAAGAAAACCTTCAGGGAATCTTTGATGAGCAATGTAAGATAGACGTATTTCTGAATAAATTTACCTTATATTATGACTTAATAGCAAGCCTAGTTTAACTGTTACTGGCAGAGAAGGCACAGTGACCTATCCTCACACAGAGCAATACTGATTGATTTCAGAGAAAGCATTGGGAGCTCTCAGAAGATCAATAGAGCATGGCTTTAGTGAAAATTCCAGCCTCCAGCTTTTCACAGGAGTACTCTATCCAATCTTTAAATAACATAATGATAAATTTGGCCATAAGTAGTTTGAAGCAATTTATTTTCTAGTATGACTCTTTCTCTTCAAGGGCATTTTGACCACATATTAGGAAATTGTGAAAGTTTCAAGGAACAGATTCAAACTGATGGGAGCTGAACATTGCACTGAACAGGTTGGTGTCACTTTCAGGTGGGAGCAAAGCCTTGTCCAGATATTCTCCCCTTTGCCTCTCCTTGTTCCTTTGGTATTATTAAAGGTCACCACAGCAGTATTTTACCCATTGAAGTTACTGAAAGTCACCTTGACCATCAGTTGTGAAAATGTACTCAAAACCATATTGATGATTTAGGGTTTGACATGCTGCTCTTACTGCAGTAGGGAAGTATAAAATCAGATATTTTCTTCAATGATAGGTTGTTTCACTGATGTTGCAGCGGTAATACAGATATTCTTTCTCATCTCCTTTATAGACTATACAATTCAATCATTTTCTGCACAGTATTTTCTAATGAATATATAAATGTGAAAGAAAAAATAATGACTTCTTTTTTTCTTATAGTTGTAGGGTTTTTTCTTTCTGGACATGCAATAAATACAAAATTTATTTACTAAATAAATACTTTATAAAATGAATGTGATCCCAGAAGTTAGGAGGGAATAAAAGATACTAAGTATTGTACTCCTTTTGCTGGAGCTGAAAAAGCAATGAATAAAATGGTATTGAGGACAGATTTGCTATGTAACTGCGTACACTACTGAAACTAGCACTGCACTCGTATTGCCAAATAGTCAAAAGTCATCTGCGTTCATCTCTAAAGGCCTGCATTGATCCAGCAAAGGCAAGCAACTAGGTAGTGCATTGCTACCAGCTGTGGTAATTAGCAACTTCCTGATCCACTGCTAATTGCCTGGACAAAAATTACAGTCATAATCATGCTGCGATCCAGCTCTGTCCCTTGGTTACACTAATTGTGCAGCCACCAAATTTTGAAACTTAAAACAATGCAGTCATTAAAAGAATATTTAATATTCAACACAAGTGTTTAATTGAGTCTCAGGGATGCAGAAAATTATACTATGTATTTGTGATGAAGTAGACCACTGCAATGATTACAGGTACTTGAGAGAAGGACAAGACTGCGGAAGTACTGAAAGATTACATTGTATTGCTACTCAATAGTTGGAACACAAATACATAGCACAAAGGTAGTCACCATTAATAATCTTTCCTGTAAGACTGTAGCTTATTATTTTGCCATCAAGAAGAAGAAGATCATAGAACCCTAAGCTTGCTTGTCTTCCTAACATGTTACTTTAGCTGTATGGTATACACAGATATTGAAACATCAGCTAACCCAGATCATTTTAGCAGCTAATGAGAGTAGATTTATATACTTATTATTATATGCAGGATATTTTAAGAAAGATTGCTTGTGCCCACTACAAGGAATTGTGAAGACTTCTGAACAGGTCATCTTTAAAAAAATCAGATCTTGTCATATTGTTTTCTGTAAGGTGTCTTATAACATAATTTCTAAAAACAGTAGTGTCTTAAAATTCAGGTTTTTTGTAGCGTGGTGGGTTGTCCCTAACCAACAACCAGACATCCACCCTGTTGCTTGCCTGCCATGGGACTGGCAGAAAATAAAAGAAAGGTGAAAAGACTCATAGATTGAGATAACAACAGTGTAAGAAGGAAAGAAAAAGCTGTGTGCAAGGCAGAGGGAAAAAGAATATATTCACAGATTCCCATTGGCAGGCAGATGTTTAGCCTCCTTGCAGGAGAGCAGGGCCTCAGCATGCATACCAGTTACTGGGGAAGACAAATGTCATAACCATGAATGTCTCCCCTTTGTGTATTTGATTTCTCCCCTGTTCCCATAGACTTTTGACAGCACAGGTTTGTCTGGGTATTATTTGTGCTATTCCATTTATTATTTTTGGCATATATGCTGATTGCAAGCCTTCTGGGCAGTGAAGCTAACTCTTTTATAATGAATAATAAGCTAGCGCCCACAGAGTTCAGCCTGCATACAAAAGGGATTATAGTAAAATAATTTAGAATACTTATAGCATTACAGCATTGTCCGTAGAAAATACCTTAATGCAAGTCCAGAACATGTATGATAAGGCTTTAATACCACACTCTGATTGTACCGCCAGACACTGCATTTCCACCTTTAAGGAAAATCGAAATTATTCCATTTTATTACACTTCAGTTCAGAGAAGAAAATGTATTACTTAAAGATTCAAAGACAACAAAACTTACATTGTCTGTGACGGTCTTTCTCAAGTAAAATTCCTAGAACTGAGCAAGTAGTCATAGACTAACAGAACTCATTTGTAATATTTGAAAGAAATATCTTGATGGGTGGGTGATGCCTCTAAAGAAGTGCCCCTCATTTAGGCTAAACAACACACCAGGTAAATGTGCTATGTTGAAATGTAGCCTCTATTACAAGACGTGTTGCTTGTGATGATATGCAGAGAGAGATGTGAATTGCAGATGCATGTCTGCCTTGAGACAGAAACACACACATAAAGAGGGATTGTACGTTAGATATGAAAAAAAAAAATGCTGAAAAAGAGCCAAGCAAAAGCTTTCTATTGAAGTACTGGCTTGGAAGATGGTAAAGACTGAAAGAAATTATCCCTATTTGATTGCTGCTACCCATGTCAAGGAAACTGGTCATTCTGGGTCTTTTTGGTGAATGAGGAAGACTTGCTCTGTGTTAGGATCCTGGCAGTGTAGTACAAATCTTATAAAATCCTCCCTCAGAACTGGACGAATAGGAAGAACAACTTTCTTCACTGTGCTTTTCTGATTCCATCATCACTTTACTTACTCAGGAACTCAGACTGAAGTCTAGTTAATATACTGAATTGTTTTATACCAAAGAATGGGCTTCCTACATCATCACCGAAGATCCTGAATATGGTTTTGAATATGTCTTTGCAATGCGATTTATACATTTGTACGCTACAGCTGAGGACATACTCTGAAGACAATGCAAAAGCACAGGTCAACTACCTTGTCCTACATGATTTTTAGTATCGCTTGAGGGATGTAAAAAGTCTGTAAGAGAGTGTGGCTTTTGTTGCTGGCTTTGTAAGGCTGACAGCTGAGGTATCTGACTTATCACATGTCAATAAGGCAGCCTTAATGTGGAAGTAATGAATACACACAAGAATCTGAACTTGTCCACACTCTCCCTAATGATGCTTTTGAAGTGGAGAGGCAAGAGTAAATCTGTGCTGCTTCCATAGGTACCATCTTTACATTTCACCTCTCCACATTCTTGTGCACCTGCATGCCACTTTCTACCTTTTATTTGGATTTCCTGGTAAATAATCCCAACCTCTGTGAGGCATATAAGGATTTTCCTATGAAAAATGCTCAAAGCAGTGGGTAGCTTTAGTGCTACACCCCCACCTAACAGAGGTTTAGCCTGTTTATAGCCAAATTTTCAGGCACACTGAATGACACCTCTAATTTCATGTACATCCTCTCATTAACATAACAGCCTACATGCTCACCTGTTGTGATAAAAACTGTAAAATTTGTCTGTAATTATGTGGTACGTTTTGCCTTTCTTCGGCAAGGTAATAAGAACAAATTGCTTTCGGCTTGTGCAGGTAGTATTGCTTCTTTATTCTGATTATGTCTGACAGGATTTCAAGGGCTGCAATATATGTTGAGGGCCATTGCTTGCTGCATAAAAACTGTCACCACAGTTGATATAATTGCACCACACTAATTGAAGCAGAAGATATTTCCTGGGAAATAATGAGTAGCAGAGAGAGTTTAATGCACCAAAACGCTAAAGAAGCCAATCTTACTCATTCATTACGCCTTCAGTAGCTGTCCTATGCTAGGCACAACCTTGACAGAACTACACAAAATATGAGATGAAAACATCAGTGCACACTGCAGGATGATCTTTAAGGTTTCCACCAGCATGTAAAGCTTTAACGGTGGTATTGTTGGCACCACTAAAAGTCTCATAGTGCTCAGATCTGCAGAATATTTTCATTTCTAGACTGAGATTTGTTATTGGATAAAAGACCAGTGCCAAAATCACCTAACGTGATTCCTTGTTCCGCAAGTGAGATTGCCTATCTTACTTTTTTTTTTCTATTTTTACTTTTCTTAGGAAGAAAAAAGTGACTGAGATTTTTCACAATAAATGCTTATCAGTGTTTATGCTGCAAAGTCCTACCAGACAAGTGAAAAAGCAGAAGATTTTACATGTGCTTTGCTCCCTGCTGTGGTGCAGGAGAGGGAGAAAAAGGAGCTTCGTCAATTCAGAAAACCATCTTTCTGGACTAATGTCTCCTCCTTCTTCTCTGAGTGAAGTGTTGCCTTTTATTTTTTATCACTGAGGTTTTTCACACAGTGATTTATCAGCTACAACCAGCTCTGTCAAGGAAAGCTACCCACAAAGTAAGAGATAGCTTGTCTCAAAAAAAACCAAAAACAATTCATGTGGCAATAACCAGTCCTGGTTGTAGGCAGGGAAAAGCAAAGGCTAAGCATTATGACACTATCGCATTCGAAGAATACACATACCAACTTGTTCTATTACAGCCGATCTGCTGCAGATTCTTGTTAATACATAGGTAATGTTTACCCTGAAGTTAATCTGCTTCCTATTGCAGTCCTTTAAAATCAGATGCAGACAAAGAAATGCATGAGGAGAAGTTTGAGATTTGCAGTAAAGCAGAAGAAAATATATGACTGCATTGAGTAATATGGACACTGTCCCTTTTCCTACCTTTCTTCAGACATACTCAACCACAGCATTAGTTTTCACTGTGATGCTGGGCAGAATTACTTCCATCTCTGCCAAAATATAGGAGCCTGGCAGAAACACCCTGTGCTAGAAAGCCAGTTTCTAATTTTCTTGCCTGTATTTACTGTTTTCACACTTTGGTGTTACCTTTTGACCAGCATCTTCTGTACTATCGCAGAACAAAAGACTCAGCAATGCTTCTGCTCCATTTGTGGGTCATCTCAAAGGGAAAGTGGGTAGGCAAACCAAGTGTTGCTCCTTGTGTGCATATCCTTTCTCCAACACCCTGCCCCTTTCCTCTTTCCAGTGTTAAGGGACAACTATACTCTTGTGACTACTCCTCAGCATTAATTCAGGTTTGAAAGTGGAATGGCAGATAAATGTCTAAAACTCTGCATGTGTATATTTAGGCAGTCTCAGACAACACATCCTGTGTGGAAAAAAAGGCAAAGAAAAGCATCGAGTTGTGTTAATGACAGTAAAACACCTAGCTTTTGCTAGAATGAGCATTATCACCTTACAGGGCTATGCATGGGTTTGCAAGCACTTTACTCCCCCTTACTTAATGAGCAATCTTGACCCTTGTAAAGATATGCTGCTCCTGCTAGTGTTCTGGATTGTTTAGAGTTTTTTGTTAGAGTAACCCTAGAGACAAGAAAAAGTTACCCTGTCTTCGGAGGATGCAGCCACTGTCTTGGACTAGGGCAACATAAAACTTTGATGCAGAGCTGCTGTGAGGAAACCTGACCTCGGTCTTGGGATGACAAAGAGTGGGGCTGGGTAAAAAAAACACAGTGTATCACAGCACTCCCTGGTTAAGCATCACTAGTTTTTCCTCCATTAAGAAACTAACAAAATGTCTTTTGGACACATGATACCACTCAGCAATGGATCAAAGGCAAGTGCCAAAGGACAAATAGTGTGTTCGACATTCACATCTACGTAACCACCAGGCTGCTCAGATTTAATACAACCATATGATGAGCCTGCATTCTGATTACAGCCCATCTGTGCAAAATCAGCTTCAAGGAGCAAGCTGAACTGGGAACTAGCTTGGAGGAGTAATCATGCAGGCTGATGAAGAAGAGATGACAACTACAAACCACTTCCTTGGATTGCCAACCTCCCTCCAGAAGGTTCCACTAATAAGCCAAACACACTTAGGGTAGAAAAATAGGCCACCTCCAGTACAAAAAGCCTTGATTGCATCAGTATTTCACATGCATTTCTTTGACAGGGGCAGGAACTGGAGAAAGGACAATGACACTTCTAAATGTAGCATATGGATGACTCCCAATTGCCATCTACTCCTGCTACCTGGGAGTCTGTAACAAAACTTTACTCTTTTCACAGTATTTTGGCACCCTGGCCCTTTGAAAACAGACAGAAGTTAAAATTTTAAAAGGACCCTAGGGACAAAGATATCAGAATTTCTTTTGAACCAAAGCCAGATCACAGCTCCCTGTAGCCTCCTTGGAAATTCCCAGCCCTTGCTATTTTGGAAGCTTAAGGGAGATGTCAAAGAAGATAAAGGATTCTTGCCTTAAAGAGTCTTTATGTTTTTATGTTAAAAAATACTGTATCCACAATACAACAGGGTAGCATACACATGAGCCTAAACATAGAGTGCACACAGTGCTGCTGCTTCTGTGCAAGGGAAAGTAGATCCAAATGGAATTACCTGCAGCCCTTTGAATGAAATATCCTCCAGAACAGGCACTGTGTGATACCTGGATACCTCTAAGTATTTACACCTGAAAAATGCTAAAATCAAGTAATAGGGATGGCTTAAAATAATTGTATCATCCGACACAAATGATTAATGCAAAAACCAGAATTTAAACATCATTGGAAATTATTTTAAAGGCAGCAAGGGCCAAAAATGTAATCAACTATTAAAATCTACTACCATGTCATTATTGTATCCTTCGAGTTACATCAATGCTGTGATGTTATTAAGGAAATATGTCAGTTACCTCATGCTTTACTTCTTGTTTTCCTCTGTCAGGCTGTAATTTATGTGTGTCACTAATGGGTTTGTTTCTGAATTATAGCTCCTGGGAAGTTCTGCTTCTGAACGTGCCTGAAGTTCCTACATGATTTAGGGAAACAGTTTCTGAAAGTTGATGCACCATTTAGTTTCTACCAATTGAAAAGAAAGTTAGTGCTGAAATCAGCAAGTCAAGGGAACAACTAACTTTTAAAAGAAGATGGCTAACAATATAAAATGAAGCTTTCAAAGTATATGCTTTGAGTTTAGATTCAGGCACAGTGCATCTAGTGTGGATATAAGATATTTATCCACATTCCTGGAGGTGTTCAAGGCCAGGTTGGATGGGGCTTTGAGCAACCTGATCTAGTGGAAGCTGTCCTTGCCCATGGCAGGGGTGTTGGAGCTGGATGATCTCTAAGATCCCTTCCAACCCAAACGTTTCTTTGATTCTCCAAAGGAAGTAAGGAGACTTCTCCAAAACACCTTATAAGTAATAAAGGGTCCACTAAGAAGGCAATGCTACCGGCAGCCCAGCTGAAGTGCCTCTATACAAATGCACAAAGCTTGGGCAACAAACAGGAGGAGCTGGAAGCTACCGTGCTACTAGAAAGCTATGATCTAGTTGCCATCACAGAAACGTGGTGGAGTGAATCCCATGACTGCAGTGGGGCTATCGATGGCTACAGGCTGTTCAGAAGGGACAGAGCGGGAGGAAGGGGTGGAGGCATTGTCCTCTGTGTCAGGAAAGGGATAGAATGTGAAGACCTATCACTGAAGAGTGGCCATGAAGCTTGTGGATCAGAATAAAAGACCAAGGAACCAATGGGAACCTTGTGGTTGGTGATCAGCCTGATCAAGGAGAGACAACTGATGAAGCCTTCTTCCTCCAGCTACAGGAGGATTCACACTTGCAAGCTCTCATCCTACTCAGGGACTTCAACCACTCCGACATATGCTGGAAAAGTAGCATGGCAAGCTGTAGGCTATCCAAGAGACTCCTGGAGTGCATCGAAGATAATTTCTTAATCCAGCTAATAGAGACTCCCACCCGAGAGGATGCAATACTGGACCTGATGGTAACTAATACAAGTGAACTCTTCAGTGACATTAGGATTGGAGGCAGCCTGGGCTGCAGTGATCATGCACTGGTGGAGTTCAACGTCCTGAGGGATATGGGGCAAGTGAAGAGCATAGTCAGGACCCTAAATTTCAGTAAAGTAGACTTCCAGCTCTTCAAGGAGTTAGTCAGTAAGACCACCTGGAACATGGTCCTCTGGGACAAGAGAGCAGAACAGAGCTGGCAAATATTTAAGAATGCTTTCCATGAGGCAGAAGAGCACTTGGTCCCTGGATGTAGGAAATCAGGCAGGAAAGGGAAGAGACCAGCATGGCTGAGTCGAGACCTGCTGGTCAAACTGAAGACCAAGAGGGAACTGCACAGGCAGTGCAAGCAGGGACAGGTAACCTGGGAAGAGTGTAGGGATGCTGCCCGGTTGTGTAGGGATGGAGTCAGGAAGGCCAAGACGCAGCTGGAGCTGAACTTGGCAAAGGAAGTAAAGACTAACAAGATGGGCTTCTACAGGTAGGTCAATCAGAAGAGGAAGGTTAAAGAGAATGTAACCCCCATTGATGGTCGAAAATGGTGACCTCACATCAACAGACAACCGCTCTCCTCAACCCTCCTGGATCAATGGACAATAAGATGATGACCAGGGGGGTAAACCCCCCCCCACATTAGAGGAGGATCAGGTTTGTGACCACCTAAGAAACCTGAACATATATAAGTCTATGGGACATGAGATGCAGCCCTGATTCCTGAGGGAATTGGCAGATGTGGTTGCCAAGCCATTCTCTATGATATATGAAAAGTCATGGCAGTCAGAAGTCCCTGGTGACTGGAAGAAGGGTAACATTGTGCCCATTTTTAAAAAGGGTAGAAAAGACAACCCTGAGAACTACCGACCTGTCAGCCTCACCTCTGTGCCTGGGAAGACCATGGAACAGATTCTCCTAGAAGCTATGCTAAAGCACATGGAGGTGATTAATGACAAGCAGCATAGCTTCACCAGGAGCAAATCCTGTATGACCAACTCAGTGGCTTTCTGTGATGGGATAACCACAGCAGTGGACATGAGAAAACCAGTTGATGCGATCTATCTGGATTTCTGTAAAGCCTTTGACATGGTCCCCCATAACATCCTTCTCTCTAAATTGGAGAGAGATGGATTTGATGGGTGGACTGTTCAGTGGATAAGAAACTGGTTGGATGGTCGTATTCACACCGGAAGGACGGGATGTCATCCAGGGGGACCTGGACAGGCTGGAGGAGTGGGTCTGTGCAAACCTTATGAGGTTCAACAAGGCCAAGTGCAAGGTCCTACACCTGGGTCAGCGCAATCCCTGATTTCAATACAGGATGGGGGATGATGTGATTGAGAGCGGCCATGCGGAGAAGGACTTGGGGGTGCTGGTCAATGAGAAGTTCAACATGAGCCGGCAATGTGAGCTTGCAACTCAGAAGGCCAACCATACCCTGGGCTACATCAAAAGAAGCGTGGCCAGCAGATCGAGGGAGGTGATTCTGCCCCCCTGTTCATCTCTTGTGAGACCTCTCTGGAGTATTGTGTACATTTCTGGAATCCCAAATGTAAGAAGGATATGAAACAGTTGGAATGGGTCCAGAGGAGGACTACAGAGATGATCAGAGGGCTGGAGCACCTTCCCTACGAGGGCAGGCTGAGAGAGGTGGCTTTGTTCAGGCTGGAGAAGAGAAGGCTCCAAGAAGATCTTATAGTGACCTTCCAGTACCTGAAGGGCCTACAGGAAAGCTGGGGAGTGACTCTTGATATACGCTTGTAGTTATAGGACTAGGACAATGGCTATAAACTGGAGAGGGGCAGAGTTAGACTAGACGTAAGGAAGAATTTCTTCATGCTGAGGGTGGTGAGGCACTGGCACAGGTTGCCAGGGGAAGGATGTGGCTGCCCCATCCCTGGGGGTGTTCAAAGCCAGGTTGGATGGGGCCTTGGGCAGCCTGACCTAGTGGGAGGTGTCGTGTCCCTGGACATGGCAGGGGGGTTGGAACTAGATGATCTTTAAGGTCCCTTCCAACCCAAACTATTTTTCTAGATTCTATGATTTTTGTCTTTGCACAGAATATGGTTTGCCACCATTTTTAATGCAGATTTGAGCAAAAAAGACTTTGGTCAAAGGCTACAACGGCTGTGGTAAAGAGTGACTTTCTTGGTCTGACCCTCTGTATAGGCATTGTGCAAAGGACTAGGTTAGAAGCCTATACCCTTGGGAAAATAAGAACAACAGCATGCCATAATTATATTCCATGGGGAACTGGATCTGAGAGAAAATCTAGTAGAGGCTAACATGAAATTGTACAGACACAGCATCACATCACATCACATCAGTACTGTATATGAATGTATCTGAATGCACAGGAACAGGACAGAAAGATAAGATAGTCAACCTGGATCCACCAGCTACTGATATTTGGTACAGGGATTAAAAATGTTATGTATGTAGAAGCAGACAACCAGCAGTTGAAAGCGAATTAGTTGTCTCTTAAGTGATGCTCTGGCAGTGCTTAAACACTACAGAGCACCCCTGTTGCTCTCTACGAAACAGTTTCTGGTCAAACCAGTCATCTAGCCAAGCAACTGGAAATATTTTTGTGTGTGACATTGCCCAGAGCCTTTGCTGAGTCACTTTGCATTTTTCTGTACCTATCAGCATATCCATAGATGCAAGAATTCAATTACTTATTCATGTAGTTGTATTAGCTCAGCATTTCCCAGACTCCTGAGCTTTTGGTGGTAGTCTGTGGGTCTGCATCTATTCTGCTGCCTGCTTCATGTCATTACATGAATTGGGATAATTGCCCAGCAGAGTACTGCCTGGCGTGTCTCATTAACATTCTTTAATTACAGCAGTACTGAATGGCACGTCATTTACTTGTAAAAACTATTCACTGTATATCACAAAAGTGATTATAAACTAATCTCTAAGCCTTGGCTTCATGTTGGACCTGACATTTTTATAGACACCTATACTTCATTCTGGTAGTTCATGACAACACATCTCCTTGATTAGCCATTGCCTGTTAATAAGCAATCTACTGTAATTCATTGTCTCACACTTTATTAAGCATAGGTAAACAAGAGCCTGGGAAATTCTTTTATTGCTTATTTGATTTGTTAGTAAATGTTCACACTAGAGTTATTCTTCCTCTTAGCTCCTACTTGCCAATTCTGGTGACTAGAAGAAAAATTACATTTCAGCTGGAGTTACACAAGTTTTGTAGCACAAATACGAACTAACAGAGTCTGCCTCCATATTGGCCCCCCTACCCTAGTTCTCTGGATGTTCCCTCTCTTTGCAGAAAGCGATGGCAATAAAGTCAGTCTGAAAAATATAGGCTCTTCTCAGCAATACTTACTCTGCTCAATATTATCCGAGCAAAACAAGCAGACCACGGTTCTCAAGGACTCCACTACACAAAAGGTAAGATTGCACTTAAACTTGGGGAAAACGAGAAAAGGGGAGGGGAAAAAGATAAAGTGGTTTCTACAGGAATCTGGAATCTAGTAAGCAGGTGAGGAGGAGCCACAATTTCAAATTTAAATACTTGAAACTCCTTTTCAGTCCAGTTTTAGAGATAGGAGACCTTGTGTATTACTAGCCCTTCGTATAAACCAAGCCAAGTAAGCCAGATAACAGAATGAAGTTTTGCCTTATAGCACGAGGTTGAGTTGCAGAAAGCGCGTGGTCTTAGAGAATGATCTACAAGGAACTCCATCATTGCTGTCTGTATAAACATTGACCAAACTGGGTTGTTCTATAATAAATCTAACATACTTAATTCCAAAAAGAGTTTCAAGGTGATAGAGGTAAAACAAATACTTCACTATGTAAGTGCAAAGTCAAGATTACCCAGGTTGCTTTATTACTGAAAGAAAGAAAAAGTACTACGTTCTATAGGTATATAATGCCATTTTCCGTTTTGGCTGAGAAGAAATGTGGTTAGCCCCCCTAATCAAATACAGAAATCCTGACTATGAATTCGTTTTTTCTCCACAACATTGGACACAGTCATGTTTCTGCTGGGTGAGAGGGGCAATATTAACACCCTAAATCAATCAGGATTCAGTTTTGTGCCCACGTAAGAGGTTCAGCACACTGAATGACCCAGAGGTAACGCATCTGTGAAAGATGAGGGTTTTTTTCTATAAGATATGCTTCAGTGTATAACTGCTAGATTGCTGCTAGAAAAAGCAGCTGTGAGAGGAGAAAACGTGATAAGCAAAACTATGGATACTGTCTGGAGACAAGCATGTCTTCAAGAAAGGGTGAAAGAAAATATTTACCTGATTTAAGCCATTAATATTAAGTAGAAATTGCTAATCAAAGCACAATGAGGGCATGTTCTCTGTCCCATGAACCACCTCTGGCCTTGAATCCACAGGGAGAATAGTCTGTACCCCACTATGGACAATTTATGGAAAACAACTCACCTGCCACACCCAGAATGTTTACATTGCTTTGTAATGCATGTTTCCATCAAAATCATATTTGTACTGAAGGACCCATGGCCTTTTCACAAAGGAAATGGAAGTATTTCATACAGTAAATAGGAACAGATTATTTGAAGCAATGACCACCACTTCCTGAGATTAATTTCAGGTAAAGCAAAGAAATGGGCAGTCATTATTCTACACTATAGTTTGAAGGAAACCTTCAAAGCTGAATAATGTATTTTAATAACAAGTCATCTTCTCCCCAAAATAGCCTTACTATGAAGACCTCAGTTAAGATAATTAAACTGATCAACTCCCACAGGAAACATGAAAAACACCCTTTCAGCACAGTATTTGATAGAATAGAGAAGGGGGAAAGGAGTAATAGGAATTATTTTTTTTTAAATGCTCTTTTGTTTATGACGAAGGGTGCTACCCTGCTCTGTACAAACCACTTTTAAAGCAAAAACCAATGAAATTAGTTGCTGAGCCAAAAAATTCTACAGCAGGCTCCAGCTATGACTCATGTGTAGATACACAGACACTGCAGATGCTCTTGGTTGATGCACCTAAGTTATCTTTGGAATTAGCACAAACTCACAACAGGGCTGATGACTAAAATTAAAAATTGTACTAAAAAATAATGTCAGAACAGAAGAAAATAGTTTAATACACTGACTTATCTCGTCAGGATGGCTGTAGGTGAAAGTCTGCTAAGTAAAGAACATTTTACAGGGTCTTTTAAAAGCAATTTCTCTATAACACTCACTTGTTTCATCCTGAGATTCATAAATAAAGCCATAAAAATGACAAGTTACAATGCTGCAGAATTAATGGACTTCTACGAGCAGGACATCCTTCCCTTTGTCATCAGAAACAGGGGCAGAATTTTGCTTGGCATATTAAAACAGTAAAGGCAGCATCCAAACTGCACTTTTAATGTCCATTTACTTCAGGAATCAACAGAAACCTCCAAAAAGGAAAAACGTAATACTGACTATTTTGCCTCTTTTTTTCTAATATTTTGCTAGTGAGTAGTAGAACAGTAAGCCTACTTCCATCAGCAGATTAATTTCCTAAAACAGTGATTTTATAATTTGTATTCTGGCAGGGATGAAAGTATGGCAAGAAGAAGAAAATTATTTCAAAGATGTCAAAGCAGATATAAGTAACATGCACTTTACATTAAAAAAAACCCTCTATTCCTCTATTATTCATAGAAATAAATGGGTTGTTGCATCCATTAAGTGTCCTAGAAAGGCTTAAACCATTTGGTAGAGTCCCTTTGCCTTCTGTGCATCCTCTTGTCTCACACGTTGGGCTAACAGCTGCCGCATGGGTATTTAAAATCCTGGTCTCAAGGGCTAATGAACATATTTATTTATTTGGGGGCAATGATGCAATCATGTGGTGGCAAAAATGATGATAAAGTGGTTTTAAACTAAGGATGGGTAGATTTAAATTAGATACAAGGAAGAAATTCTTCACCATGAGGGTGGTGAGGCACTGAAACTGGTGGTCCAAGGAAGCTATGGATGCCCCCTCCCTGTAGGTGTTCAAGGACAGGTTGGATGAGGCTTTGAGCAACCTGATCCAGTGGGAGGTGTCCCTGTCCATGACAGGAAGGTTAGACTAGGTGACCCTAAAAGATATCTTCCAACACAAAGCATTCCATGATTCTACGAAGCTGCCAAAACATTCTTACAAAATCGCAAGAAAACATTGATTCATCTCTATTCAGACACAAAACCATAGTACTATTGAAGGCAAAGATCCACTCACATAAGGCAACTTACAAAACTATTATCTTCTGATTAAGAAACCATTCCTCAGAGAATAAACTATTCTTTCCCCTGTTTGGACAGCATCTAGCATGCAAGTGTTATCGCACCACAAGTGGTTGATACAATCCACAAGCAGAAGGACAAATCTAACCTAATCACTAATTGGTACGTCTTTAGGGCAGCCTACAGACTAGGTCTTTCTTTCAGATCGTGTCACATTTTATACAAATTTTACCTTAAGGAGGCCTTAGACAAATTCTGCATTATATAATCAGCCCCTCGGTATCAAGGACTGTGCTTTAAACCGCAGATAAACTGTTCCTTTTATTTTGTCTTAAAACACTGTTTTCGAGCTATTGTTTGAGGTTAGGTGGTTGAAACTAGTTTGGAAGGATCACAACAAGGACAAAATGCCCTTTGTGCAAGCACACGAGAAGGGGTCAACTGGCAGTCACTGCAAGTCGGGAGAGGTTCAAGAGACATGGGATTACACCCCATGGGCATAAATAGGCATGATCAGATGGCCCCAGCTGCATAAAAGGGAAGAACTTTTTCTTACCAATGAGCACTCCCACTGTTTTTAGGAATATCAGCATCATATTTCATTGCAGGATCCTTGGGAAGGGGAACTATATCCGTCCACCAATTCTCTGTTTCCTCTTTTTAATTTGCCTCTCTTCTTTTCTGTCCAATTCTTCTCTCCTTCTGTCTGCAGTTCCATTTCTGGAGAGGCACGGCATTCCTTAATATGGCTTATATATGTACACATCTTTGCCTTCACCATGAATCAATAACTGTTTTAAGCTAATAGACAATTTAATAGTTGTAAACTGCCTTGGAATTAATAAATTAGTTTAATTTAGCCATACAGTGTCATTACCACTCTAATTCGCATCCTAGTATTCTGCTTTAATGAACCACATATCCCTTCCATTGGCAGGATAGGAGGAGGCTCAGGACATAACACTTAGTTATCGCACTTAAGGTTCCATGGTTTTGCCCAAAAGCCTCCTGGCTCAGATTCACAGTGATCAGCAGAGATTCCTCAGTTTCTAAGAGGTCTGACACTATCATCAAGGTGCAGGGGGTCCCACAGGCTCTTAAGGCAGCCCAATTTTATCTTGAGGTTGTTGTTAAGCGGAAACAATGACTTGCTTCTAGCTGAAGAACCATTTAATGGAATATATTATGAATTATGCAAGGAAACCAACAATTCGTAATCCTGTAATTATTGTTATTTGTTCAACTCACTCACAGCTCTTTTATAAAGAAGCAGACTTCAGTTCCAGCTGTCCGTTGCACAGATGAATACCAGCAGGTGTCAAAAACAAGGGAACTAAAGAAAGAAAAGGACTACCTGGACCAAAGAATTCAGAATAATTCTGCTACCAGAAAATTACTAGTCCACTCAGCAGTTTACTTGGGTTATAAAAATTAGATATTTAAAAGCAGTATTTTATATATAAACCAAGGCTGTCTTTATGTTTATTATCTCACGTAAACTTTTATAATTTTTAAATCAACAAAGACTATTTTTTTACCTAAAGTCAGAACAATTCCATCACTGTCAAGTTAGAAGAAGTGAGAACAAACTGAGAAGGAAGCTGTCACTGGTTTGAAGCTCGTAAGTCATCAGCCAAGTAATCTTATTCCAAGACTATGAAAAAGCATGAAAAATTAAGACAAAGAGCCAAGCAGCTATGTGGGAGTGAGAAAGTATGACTCCAAAAAATGTGAACATTGTTACACTGAATCCCATGGCGATGTTCACTCCATCACTAAGTGCAGTAAATTTCCAGCTTAATTGCAGTTAGTGATTAAATAAAGGTGAGCAAAAGCAAACCCCCCTATCAAACTATTTCATAAACATTATATGATTCAGATGTTACTGTAAGACTCAGAGAGAGAGATCAACTCTGTTGAAACACTATGGCCTGTGAACCAAAAGAGTAGTCTTTCCTTGGGCTTCGACTATTAACAGCACAGATCAATCAGACCTTAAATGTTCAAACACCTTATGCTGAAAGTGAATTGCATTTGCTAGGAGAAACATTAAAGCAAATAAAAAGAAAACAATGTTGAGAACTAGCTTTAATAAAATGAAGAAGGAACAACATCTTCCATTAAAATGGCATTTATGGACCATTGGAATACCTTTAACTTATCAAAACCTAATTTATCAAGTTAGCTTTGTTCTACCTTATATCTTCCCTAAATAAAACAAACACTCAAGGCAGTGCATACATCTATGGTGGTGATGTATTAAAGGATTATGCTATAAGAGAGGTTAAGGGAAAGGCATTTCACCAGCACTAGCACATCCGTGTAAAATGCCACACACTGGAGCCACAAAAAACTGAACTATATTAACAGTTTTTAGTTCACTACACAGCATTCATAATGCCATCAGTACAAGGTTTCAGATTTCAGACTTACTCTAACATCAAATGAGGCTTCTTGTTCAAAAACATTTGTTTGAGTGTCTTTTGGCACTTAAATGACCTGATTTTTGTGATTCCCAGTTCTGAAAAATGAGGATGCGTATTTGCATTTGTAAGTAACAATAGAGACGTCCGTTCTCTCACTTCCATGCAGACAGAGGCTCCCATTTGTAACACTGGGGGAAGGAAGTAACACTGGGGACTGAGATTACAAAACCACTGTTAATCTGACTGATATTAGACAAACCCTTTCTACCCTCAGAAGCATTATTACTTTGGCAATAAGTGGACTGCAAAAGTGGATTTATTACCAGCCCCTTGATTACTCTGCAGATGGTTTAAATTTATTGCTATGCAGTTTAACGTTCCCTAAATTAACTGGTTTTGAAGTCTTTACAAACACAGTTTAGTAATTAGAATACAGCATATAATTACTTTTTAATAAAAATAGATATTAGAAAAGAGTTCTTTATTAAATAGACTATAACTCAGAAGGAAAACACTCTTCATCAAAGGAATGAGACGTTCATTATGTAAATTAAACTATTCAAATGTTGTAACAGGAGTATTCCTAAGATTTACAGTAAGCCTAGTTTTTTTAAGTTGATCAGATACATTCTACCAGGCAGTATGCCTCCTTAAACCATTTGCTTAAAACATAAGCACAATTCAAGGCCAGGCTGGATAGGGCCTTGGGCAGCCTGATCTAGTGGGAGTGTCCCTGCCCATTGCAGGGCGGGTTGGAACTAGATGATCTTTAAGGTCCCTTCCAACCCAGCCTATTCTATGATTCTATGTTTAAGTCCTTTGCAGCAATTTCTGCTATGCTGATGTGTAGTACGCAAAAGCAAATTCATACGATATAGCACTGATACAACAAGAAGGTACTGAAACAACACTTTTCCTGCCCAAATACAATATCTCATTTCGGTTTTTTTCTGCTGTAAGTTTGTGGAATATCCTGAACTCCACAAGAAACAATTCGGTATGCTAACAGTGCTTAGGCAACTTTGTTGCCTCATAACCTCAGGAGAAGGAAGCAAATACATAGCTCGCTATTTCAAAACCAAAGATTTACGAGAAAAAGAAGTTAGGACAAATTGCCACTGGTAGCCAAGTACTTTTTCTGTTAACAGGCCTTCCATCCTTACCTTGGCAAATGCGTCTTTCACAAGCACTCTATCTTAAACAGAAAGGGCTGGTGTTTAACTTGACTCTTCATCAACACGAAGTTATACATATAAAGCATTCTATTTGTGATATTAACTGATTAGTTAAAAAAGGACTTTCGTACATCCACTCTCATGTCAAGCTGAAGAGTTTACTGAGTCAAGGGATCTATTTAACACATGCACAAAAGTTTTTTCAGCTGTGCTGGCTCTCCACAGCAACTACACGCTGAGCAACCGGGTCCTACCACAGTTCTCAACTGTCTGCCTCCAAAGAAGGAACTACAGGAAAAGGCTGAACCTCTTCTAGCTCCTGTTCCCCACTCATACCTCTACACCTAGGTGAGAGAGGATCAGGTTAAGGAATACTTTTGCAAACTAGATATGCATAAATTAATGGACCTTTATGATGTGCACCCACGAGTGCTGAGGAAGTTGTTAAATCTCACTATGAAGCCACTCTCAATCTTTGCATACTCATGACAACTGGGAGAAGTGCCCAAAGACTGGAGGAAAGCAAATGCCACTTCCATCTCCAAGAAAGGCAAGGAGGAACTGGCAAGCTACAGTATGATCAGCCACATCTTGATGAGGTGATGGAAAAGAAAACCATGAGGATGTGTTCATTAAGGAGAAATCATGCTTGACCAACCAGATAAATTCCTATGATGAAATAAATGACTGGCTTAGTAGGTAAGGGGAAAGCAGTGGATATAGCTTGACTTCAAGAATGCTCTTAACACCTTGGATGAGCAGAGAGTGAGGTGCTCAGCTAACTATCCAAGCAGCCAGTCCTAGAGAGTGGGACACATGGGTCATTCCTGAGTCAATCATGTTCAGAATCCTGGAGCATCTCTCTTATAAGGGAAGACAGAAGCTGTTTAGCCTGGAGAAGATAAGACACAGGGTGGTACTCTTTTCAATGTGTACAAATACCTGAAGGGAGGGTGCAAAAATGGAGCCAGACTCTTTTCAGTAGTGTCCAGTAACAGGATCGGAGGCAACAGGTGTAACACAGAGGAGGTTCCCTCTGAACATCAGGAAATACTTTTGTACTGTGAGGATGACCGAGCACCAGCACAGGTTGTCCAGGGAGGCTGCTGAGTTTCCATCCTTGCAGGTATTCAAAAGCTTTCTGGATGTGGTCCTGGGCAAATGGTTCTACGCGAACGTGCCTGAGCAGGGGGGTGGGACAGGTTCATCTCCAGAGGTTCCTTCCAATCTCAACCACTCTGAGGTTCTGTGATATGTTAAATTTGCTTAAAAGATGAAAGACACTCTGCTCTATTTCCCCTCCTTTTATTGTTCTAATTTCTTCCAAAAATAGCATAACAATGTACTTTCAAATTAAATTTGATACAAGAAATCTAACAAAACTAGCTTTGACGCACACGAATTTCTAAGAAACATTTGAGCGCTTCTAATGTGTCAGCATTTTGCAGCTAGTTTCATGAGTACTAATTCTAGCAGACAAGAAAGAGTCTTGTTTTCTTAATTTCAGCAGCAGAACTGACTGATTCTACTGCTTTGGTGAAGGTTATAGGTGGTGTTCTATACAATAAACAAACTAAATCAGGAGTCATGGAGGAAAGAACATGACCTAGTTAGAAGGGCAAGGCAACACAATGGAAATCTCAAATAACTTGAACGCTTAACTCGGTAACGGAAGTCTTCTTTCCTAGGTTTATTATAACTTCAAAATGCTCGTATACCATCAACATTGCATAATTTCATCTCTATGTAAATTATAGTAGCCAACAGCAGCAAACAGCTACTGTTAGCCCAAGAAGAGAGAGAAACAACATGAAGTATCCATCCCCAATCAATAGTGGGTGGCTGTAAGTACATGGAAAGCAGAATGCATACCATGTCAGAAATCCCTACGCCAGCTCTAAGATATCGACAGGCAGTTGAGATGATAGTTAGGCACATTTCTGCCTATTGATATCACTAGATTACATTCCCAAACAAAGTATTTGGCTCCAATTTAGGTGTTGTTATCCACATATATCAAGGTGTGTACACACATACACACTCCTCACTCCCAGAGTGAGCTTCTAGTATAATCAATACTCATGTGAGTTCACAATTCAGTACGTGACCTAATGTTCCTAATGCCTTAAGGACTGCAATGAGGTCCTCATTATTATCCTTCCGCCGAGCCCATTTGGAATTTTACGAAACAATTTCAAAACATATACTAAGATCGGTCTAATAAGTTTTAGGAGACATTAAAACTACCAAAACCTCATGAGAGTTTTTAATACAATAGAAAATGTTCAGTATTCTTAAGTTTAGAAGTTATTGATCACCGCACAGACATATTTGGAAAAATGACATAAAGATTTAAAACTTTACAAATTCCATTCTTTCAGAGCACTTTTGTACAGAACCAATTCATTTAATCTTGAAAGAACTTCATGGGACTTTACTATGTAAACTACAGCCTGGGTACCACTAAGGTAGATTTACACTGCAGGCTTGAGCACAGCACAGAGGTATTAATACTCAAACTGACTCAGCTATTTTTTGCCACTGAGCTCTGCATGCAATGCAGACATACCCTTTGTGTCTGAATATACCTCATTAGGAATTTACTGAGCTCTGCAGTACAATATTTAGGCCCTCATTCTGCACTACCAAAGTCAACAGTCATTTTGCCATCAACTTCAGAAAGTGCAGCGTCAGGCTCATAATCACAAACATATTTCTACTAACAAAACATTTGTTTCTAACATAAATTTGTGTAAAGTTCAACCGTAAGTTTTGAGAGCATGCAGATTGCTTACAAATACTTAAAAAGACTGGTTCAGAATCTTTCTTATATATACACACACAAGTCCATCTGTCACAGACAGGCAATGTAACTCGGAAACATGAGCTTGCTCTAGTTTTTGGTAGTGTCCTGCACACATCTGATAATTAAAAAAAAAAAATTAAAAAAATAGTTGCCACAATGGATTTCTGACCATTCCATCTTGCACATGGATATGATCTCTTTCTTCTTGTTGCATCCAGTACATACAGTTTCACAGTTGCTTCTCAAATGCAAATACCAAGTAAATACCTAAAAACAAAAATTAGAGTATTTAAAGTTTATGCTTCCTCTGCAACTCAATTAAGTTTTCAAAATGTAAGAAGGCTGATAGTCTCCCCAAACAACCTGTTAGCAGATTATTGGAATTACAGAAAATGCTATTGTTTCCCAATGAGTAACTCTAGCATTCGATTCCAGCATGCTTTTAGACTTACTTTCACAATAGAGCTACAAACGCAACACTAACTTCAGTTAATGATATTACTGGAATGTGAATGGAATTCATAAATTGCCAAGCCACGCTACACATAATTAAAATTCACTGGTGCGTAAAAAGTCATATGCAACTAAGTTTAAAGACTCCTTCATTACATGCAGTAACGGGCAATTAGGGGTGAAATTATCAACTTCATTTTCAATTAAAAAGTGAATAAACTCATGGCACCAAATTATCAATTTGGCTCTTTTAAAGCATCAAGGACGAAGAAGAAATATTTACAAAAACTAGATAGCTTTTTCTCAACTCCAGAACAGTATGATTCAGAAATGGATAGTCGTACAGTCCAGTACTCTTAGGAAACTCTCACTTGGCATAAAATCAATGCCAGCTATGTCAGATGTTTTTATACTTCATACCAGACAGATAGGTTAAACCAGTTTCCTGAGACCACGAGACTAATTAAACATTTATGGATTTCCACTTGAACCCAACTTTTATTTTAATGGATGAGTGTACCACAGCTACATTACAAATATTTCAAGACAAGCCTATCGTACATTCCTTCAGCAACAAAACAAAGCAAAGTTCCGTGTAATGAGAAAGCTGTGCTTATACCCTGTCTATCTGAAGTTCTGCACTCCAAATTTCTCTGAAAAAGAGATGACTTAGAAAACAGAGTCATCGATGAATTTTTAAAGGTATAAAAAAAGCCCCTCTCAACCAGATTAATATTTCACATAATACTTCTACATTGCTGGAACTAATGCCTACCTTATAATTCATACCTTTAAACTTCAGTGATAATTTAAGAAAGCAAACAGCTCAACTAAAGATTTGTTTTCATTCGTGAATTAAACAGCATTTTTCACTGTTTTTATACCACTAACACAACCAGTATAATGGTCTGCAAGAATGCAATACTGGGTGGTTGCAGTTACACAGAATTAAGTAACAATCTCTCTAGGAATCAATTTTTATCCTTAGAATTCTCAGTCTCTTATATCTGAGTTTTATTAAACTCAATATCAGAAAAAAATGTCAAGTTTTCCATGGCACTGCGCACAAAATTTCAAAACATAATTTAACAACATTGTATCCTTTTCGATGTCTGAAGCACTGACTTTCTTCTCCTCCCTTTATAACGTCTCTCCACCAACCACTGCTTTGTTCTGAAACATATATCACTACAGGAAAAGAGTAGTGCTTCAGTCCTTGTCTTCCCAAAACAGATTTGTATTACTTCTGAGCAATGTATGCCCCAAATGAGTTTGTTTTCTAGTTGACTGGTAAGAGTATAATATCCAAGTATACCAAGAAGTAGTATTTAGTCCTCTAAGAACATCAAAATAACCCTTTAACACTGGCATCCTATTTCACACATCCTAAGTAAGGCTTCCCCAAATTATTTTAGCCCAAAAGTTTGCATGCTAGAAGCTACTTAAATAAAACAAAATTTCAACCTGTTTTATACATTTCCCTTCCACCTCCTTGTGATGTGTGCACTACATAATTTATACATAGGTATCTGAGTAACACAAATAAGACAATCTTGTTATATTTAAAATTTGGATTTTCTTCCATAACCAGCAGGCTGTTTTACACACTTTCCATAGCAGTCATTCAGGCAACACTGAGTTTTCAAAACAGTACTTACTTGTTGCTTCCCATTCAGATTTACTCAAGGTTCCCTACAAGGAGACAAAATCCAAAAAACAAGTTTCAACAAAAAATGAGAAAACAATAAAGCACCCATTTAGCTCAGGATTATCAATCTTTCACAGATCAACTTTTAACCACCCATACTGGCTGTCTATTTAGGGATGAGAAAAGCGTTACTGTAGACCACAGATACTTATAACTCCAGTAATAAGGACAGTAGAGAACTGGAACACCCCATATAAAGGAACACATCTAAATTATACAGGTAAGAGGCCAACAGTCTGTTGGGTCGGATACCTCTGCAATGCAGAGCCACGCTGGGTCCATTACCACACACCAGTGTGACCTGACGTAGCTCACGCTGCTCTCCAGCCCAAGATGCCCAACACACGTGCAGAAGTCAAGAAGACGACCTACATCATGGCGCTACCAACTTAGCAGAGTAAGTTTTGTACAAGGTAAGATTACAATCATCACAAAGTAAGTTTCTTTTCATTCCAGAATGTGAACACAATATATTTAATAAAATTCAGTGTGGAAATATAAATATATGGATTTAATTTTATGCATGTAGGACTAGTCTAAGTCTAGGATCTCTGTTAAAAAAAAATAAAAAAATAAAGGCAAAGCAGATTTTAAAAAACAGTATTTACAGAACTCTAATGCAATTGGCCGAGCGGGAAGCTGGATCTTCTTCACCCAAACCCACAATAGAAAAACAATGTTCAAGAGTTCAAATACACTGTATTATGAAGAACGTTTTCAACTATCCTGTCTGAGGATTACAAGAAAAAAATCTAAAGCTTTAAATCAGTAGCATGAAGATCCAGAAACATAAGAAAATTCTTCAAATTAAGACGAGTTAGAGCAGCTGCCAAGAAAGATGGCAAAACATCCTTTCCCTTTTGCATTGTTACAAATTTTTTAATACCTACCAAATTAAGTGAATTTAATTATTTTGAGTATGGGGTATAGATTAGATTAACACCTTGGCCTAGCAGCTCTATGATTTTTCACATGCACAGAGACATTCATATCAATATCATTGCAGTTGAAATTAAGAAGGTACCACATACCTGAAAGACCTGAACCTCAACTTTAGACACCATTTGCTCTAGTAAAGTAAGGAAGAACTTACTATTGGTAATTTGGCCTTGCTATCTTCCATAAACTCTTTCGCATGCTCATAATCATCAGGGTTATCAGAAACAAGCCTGGAATCACCAGATGTAGAATATGGCTGCAGAAAAAAAAAGAAAAAAGTAAGAAAAGAACATTAATTGCATTGTAAGATATATTAATCACATCAGTCAAGGGTCTGTCACAACACAGCCCAGAACAGAGGTCAGTAATTATTAAGAGGATCTTAAATTTAGATCTCTCCTATATAGCACCTACAAGATCGGGTCCGATACTCTCTAATTCCCAGAAAATCCAACACCCAAGATTTACAAGTTAACTTGCATCCTTGCATCTCCAAAATAGGGCAAACAGAATAATTAGAAAAAATTCTTCTCCCTGGACAGGTAATTATGACTATTACCTAGATATATACTCTTTTTACAACAGCAATTGAACAAACCAGCATCTCTTAAGTAGAAGTACTAAGAAATGAGCAACTGTAAGATTTTCAAGCAGAATGCTTAAAAATGCTTCAATAACACACAGGATCCCAGTCAGTACATAACGTTTTGTACTTCACAAGGTAATCCTCAACTGTAAGTGTTCACTAATTTAAGACAACTCTCACTTTTCAAAGAACAAAGCTGATATGTCAAAGGCTGTGTCACCGTGTTTACTGGCAGCGTGAGCCCGTACAAAGCACTGTCCCTTCCACAGTCAACAAGCACAGCCAAGTCCACTTGCAGCCCATGTGACTTAGTCTGATAAATCATCAGATATTTGAATTGACAGTTTTATGCTGAAAAATTCTATTGTTTGAGAGAGGAGAGAAACACAGAGAATTGTGAGTAAAACCAAAGCCTCAGAAATGGCACTGAAAAGCTCCTCTGAAGATGTTAAAGTCATCCAGGACTTGTATCTTTTTTTCTTTTCTACAAACACAGCCTGTCCTTTTATTCCCACAAGGATTACTTTTCTGTGTTTTCGACTGATATTCCTTGCACAAAGATGCAGCTTTCAGTCTCTCTCTACTGAGTAAGAAATGGGTTACGGTTACCATCATACGACACCACACAGGATTCTCGCGCTTCTGCATAAAACTTATTAAAACCAAAACCTTGCCTTTAAATTGAAATTTTATCTACAAAACTGAATCGCTCCATTGGGAGCTGGTGCCCAGGTGATGGCAGTAGGGGGCTGCAGAGACTGCCTCCTGACCCCTGCCAGACACAGCTGGTTCCAACAGTTCAAACAAAGACACTGCAGGGCACAGCTGAGCCCCCTCAAGGCAAAAGTGTGGCATCTCTGGGAAAGAGTTTTAAGAAAGCACAAAAAAAAGCTCTGTGCAGCAGCTGTGAGAGAAGAGTGGGGGAAAATGTGAAACTATTCTGCAGAAACCAATGCCAGAGAAGGAGGGCAAGGAGGTGCTCCAGGCACCCAAGAACACTCCCCTGCAACATGGTGAAGACCATGGAGAGGCAGGCTGTGCCTCTGCAGCCCATGGAGGGCCACGCTGGAGGAACTATCCACACTGCAGCCTGTGAAGGACCCCATGCTGCAGCAGCTGGACATGCCCTGAAGGAAGCTGCAGCCTGTAGGAAACCCACAGAGGAACAAGCTGCTGGCAGAAGCTGCAGCCCCTGGAGAGGAGCCCAACCAGGAGCAGGTTTTCTGACAGGAGTTGCAACTCTGTAAGGAACCAAAACACACTGCAGCAGTCTGTTTCTGAAGGACTTGTACCCCATGGAGAGAACACACGGTGGAAGAGTCTGTGAAGGACTGTATCCCATGGGAGGGATCCATGCTGGAGCAGGAGAAAAGCGTGAGGAGGAAGAAGCAGCAGAGACAACATGTTATGGACTGACCACAGACCCTAAGTCCCCATCCCCCTGCACTGCTGGACGATGAGCAGAGGTAGAAAGGTCAGGAGTGAAAGAGTAAAGTTGAGCATGGGAAAAGCAGTGGGTGGTGGAAAGGTGGTTTTAGGTTTGTCTTTGTTTCTTGCCATCATACTATTTTTTTTTTTCTAGTAAGTTTAATTAATCTTCTCAGAGTTTAGCCTGTTTCAACTGTGACGGTAATTGCTAAGTAATCTCCCCATCATTATCTTGACCCACAAGGGTTTTGTTTTGGTTTTTTCCTTATTTTCTACCCCCATCCTGTTGGGAAAAGGCTGGCAGGTGTCTGGCAGCCAGTCAAGGTCAATCTACCACAGTCACACTTTCAGCCAAGGCAGTTTAGTTCTTCTGCTGACAGCCCTTAATTCATTGCACAATGTTCACAACAAGAATTTCAATGATTGCACAAATAATTCACAAGATGTAAAAAAGTATTTAAATGAAACAAGTTAACTCCATATTTACCTCCAAGGCCTGCATTCTCCTTAACAGCATTTTATGTTCCTCGTTCTTGATTTTTTCTTCATAGAATTCCCGAAATGTCATTTTGTAGACTAATTTCATACCGTGCTTCTTCGCCATTCTGTCAAAATAATAAGCTCATTTAGGAAACCAGAAAATCACTGTAGTTTTATTTTCAAAGGAACAATTTTAAACCACAGTGACATCTTATGGTATTCACTAGGATTACTCTCTTTCTCAAATTTGGTCTTTTAATAAAGACATTTAGATGAAAAAAAGCTGCACTACCACCACAAAAATGTACTTTTTTATTCTAATTAGTTCACGAAAAACCTACACAGAAGTAATTTTCAAATATTTTAATAGAAAAATGTCTCTTCTCCCAACACACAGCAGTTCCATTTGAATTTACAAATAAGACTACACTATTTTCCCTGCAGTATCATCACCCTGTCACGTCAGATATTATGGATATATTTAGACAATCTTTCTACTAGTTTTAGTGCCTTACATCTCAATTATATATATAGACACTGTAGTCATACAACATTTAAGCTACAGGTGTCAGTGCCCGATGCTGGTATTTTTCATAGAGAACTATAAATGTGTGAAAATATACTGGTTTGTAGGGAAAGCTTAGTATTAACAAGCATGCTGAGCTTGAATGACAGGAAAAACCCCAGCCTGAAAACATTTGTCTGTACCCCAGGAGACAGGCTTGGAAAGGCAAATCTGAATTCACACAGAGGTAACAGAAAAGTGTATGCACACAGATGAATCATAGGAAAAATCCTACAAATATCCAAATGACGTTGAAGACAACAAGAAAGAGGCACCATGATGAAGAGGATATATAAGAAGGATTACATGTAAGGACTAAGGAAAGGCAGAACAAAATATAATTTTCTGCAAGTATTTCACAATGACACACAAGGTAAACCAAGGCTTGTTATGTTTCACAGCTTTCATTATATAATGAATTCAAAACTTAACTTACTCTTCCAGTAATGGAAAGTAAACCAAGAACTCAGGAACATCAACCACTTCTTCCAAGTGGAAATCATACTTGCAGCCAAACAAGGGATAGTCTCCCTTCTTCTCAAATTTCACATTGTATACCTCATTCCCAAACGAATTTGTTTCTGAAGCTTCAAGTCGCTTCCTATAAAATGTGATAAAAAAAAATTGACTGACCAGTTTTGAAATTAACAGCAAAGAAAACTTATCCGTAAGAGGCCTGAAAGTGTTCCTCCCAGTATTACAGCATTCAGTGATCTCTGTAGTGTCCCATCTCCCTCCACTAACAAGGCAAGGAAACAACGAAACGAAGAGGAGAAGCATCATACTAGGTTTTAATAGTTTATGCTATACAAGATACCAAGGACTAAATTGACCTAAAAAATTAACCTTTATCCCAGACACACCCTAAGTGGACATGCCAGGCTTCTTAGAAAAACTACAACCAAATCCTGACAGTTTTTCCCCAGGTTGTGGCTATTTTGCCACTATTTAATTCGCTACAAAGGGTTTATGAATGAAACTCTATACCAGAATAGGCATGCGTGCAAGAAACAAGAGTTTGTACAGATTTACCTGTTTGAGTCAAGTTCATGAGTGACATTTTCCTGACTGGAATCCAAAATCGTTGCAAAAAATCTTGCTTTTGTTTGCACAAATATATCAGAGTGCTGTGAGAACAACTATCACTTAACAATGCTTCACAGACTTTTGAAAGACTAATAGAATATAAATATACTTACACAAGTTCAAAGCTATTTGGAGTTGTACCAATGAAATACCCTCCAGGAGAAAGGTTCCCACAAGCATTTTTAAGCATCATGTCAGCCTGCTCATATGTCTCGAATGAGTAATGATAAACAAATTGACAGCTGCAAATGTCAAAGCGCATATCTGGATCACTGTATTTGGTAGACAAGTGATCCTGAAAAAGAAAAACGTTTGTAACAAAAGCTGCAGAAACAAGCGTGATTCACTTAAATCTTCCAACAAAATAAGCTACTTCCATAATTCTTTGAAGTTTTTCCTTTTAGCTCAATTCCTTCACAAGTTCAACAAGAACAACATGAAAAACTAAGAAAAAGTCCTCTGCTACACAGAAACCCATACTTAACATTTGAGAACAAGAACATACACACACATTTCAAAGTTATCATGTAGCCTTTCCCTTCCACTTGTCAAGTGATAGAAATTGAAAGCACCAGTTTTATTAACAGGAAAAGACATTTAAGCTCCAAGAAGATTACACTGTAAAACAGTAACGAAATACATTTAAGTACATCTCAGTAACCTGTACAGCTGATTCTCACAAAAGTACAACAATCTGATCTTGAAAATACACGTCCTAAAGATTACAGCACTATCATCATTTTCTGTACTTGCTTAACACAAGAACATTAAATCTCAAAAATGTCATAAAGCATACGAAACTCTACCTTGGTACTATCTGCTTGTATAAATTCTGCATCAAAAATATGTTCATTATAACGACATCGGGCCTTCATGTCTTCATATCGCTGCTTGCATTGTTGCACAGAAATGTCAGCAATATCTAGAGAGAGACAGAGAAATTTTAAAAAAAAAAAAAGTGTGTAAACCGCCCCCCAGACAAGAAAACTGGAATGATTATTGCAACACAGCAGACCTTTTACAGTAGGGATAAAAGTTGATCTTCAGTTACATTTTGATGGGAACAAACACTTCAATTTCCAATTTGTAAAGAACGAATTGCAGGTGTTGTGTGGGATTACAACACTCTGTCATTCTCAGGCCTTACTTCAGACAAATATTGTCACCTTAAGATATTAGAAAGCTCCCATCCTCAAGAATGCAAGCAAGTCTCCAGAATTTCAAATGATGGATACTGGGTGATTGATACTAACCACTTTTAATATCAAGTGTCTGGTATGCATTAGATAAAACACTTGAGCTTCCAGAGCTTCTCCAACACCACCAAAAGCTCTTCATCTCCTTACAAGTACACAAGATGCTGAAATGCAATTATTAGTGATATATGCTGATATATTGTATCATGGGAATTTTTTTGTTTTAAGAATGTTCCTCTCTCAGGCACAGAATTTTTCTGAATAACATTAAAACTAACAATATGCAATAAATTTACATAAGGACTTTGTAAGCCAATTCCTTAACTGTATTTGAAGACTGACAACTGCAAAAGAAAGGCAAGAACAAACTGTAAAATGTAGAATATCCAGAATAATTCCAACTAAAGCAATTTAATGAAATGTTAGTATCTGTTTAAGTAATGCTTCCTCTGATTATCCTTGGCACGCTTTTTGGGAAAACGGAAGGCAGTATCTCCTTCCCAACATCTAAGCAAACTATTTAAGCAAAAAATTATTTAATCAGCTTTCAGCTCTTCCACTTTGAGTCTGAAAATCCTTGGCTGAAAGTAACATCCAAGGCCACCTCTGTTAAACCACTGTGGGGTTGGCTTGATTTTTTAAATGCAACTCCTAGATGTTTACTTTCAGAACAGTTAAAAACACTAAGATATTGCACACGAGAGAAAATACGTAAAATAAAAAAATGTCAGTCTCTTCCCCAGTGTTAACCTTTGCCTAAGACAATCTGTGGTAACTGCATTTCTTTACTGATAAAAGTTTTTATTTACAAGTTGAATTGAAAGCTCATTACACATTTATGCTAGCAGTCAAGTTGATGTCTTCAGGTTAAAAGACAAAAGAAGACTTTTTTTACAAAAGGTATGTAATTATATTCTTGGGCTTACTAAAAAAAAGAAAATAATAAGAGACTGGAGTTGTGCTTGTTTTTTGCATAGAACACTGGTGTGCTTTCCCTGGAAAGTTATCCTGCCTTCTTACCAGTGCAGACAAGTTTTTTAATTCTTCCTTTCTTCCATTTCAGTAAGTCTCCACCTTTGCCACATCCTAGATCCAAAACTGTTATATCACTCTTTTTCCGTCGGACCCGGTCTATAAATTCCCCTAGGAAAAAAAAGAAAGAGAAAATGCATATAGACATCTCCCCAATCCACTTGTATTGCACAGCAATCACCTTAAAGGACTAAAAGGATTTGAGAACTTTGAAACATCTCAGAACTTACTTTTCCTATAAGTCTTCATAAAATTACACACTTAAAACACATTTTCTAGAAAACACTAATGATGAAAGGAACCACTAACTTGTAAGGCTATGGAGAACATAATGAATATTTTCTGTGCTTAATGTGTTATGCCTTGTAATGTGACTGGAGCTCTGAACTGTTTCCCTGGCAAAGGCAAAACTGCATATCGTTAAACAACCACTCTGTGCATAATAGGAAAACATGGTTCCCTTTCATTATAATGGAGAAGGCTTTTGCAAAAGAGTAAAAGCCAATTAAATGCATCAGCCACAACTACTCCTTGCGGTCACTTTACAAATGCATAGGATGTTCTCTCCACTCAGTCTCTCCTAGGCCTTGCAATAACACTGGCTACTTGTTTGCTGTCTTTTTATCCTACATATATCAATTTAATTTTGTCTTGTATCTCCACTTTGCCTAGATTCTCTGCTATAACTAACACTGGTGTACTATGCAAAACATATCATCACACTAGGAACTTTTCTTCACAGTAAGAGACCTGAAATATGTTTGGATACAACTTCTGTAATGTCACACTACTGAAATTCATGACTGAAAGATTTCAACAAAGGCTCCAGGAATGGCTTTATATAAATCAAAATATTGTTTCCAAATGTTCTGATACAACACAACGAAAGCCAGCATGCTAATACAAATGATGCCAACATCTCCTGGTATAGATCCCACTTCATGAATCCATGGTGCTATGCCAATAATTCTTTTCTTTGTTTGCAGCTATCTCATGGTTAATTTGTGAGATAGTGGACTTTGCCTTTTATACGAAGCTGCTGACTCTTAAAGAACTTCATGCTCTATTTTTTTCATCTTTTAAAACCATCGACTATGGGTAATAGAGGAAATATTTACATGTTCAAGTTTCCTACAGAACTGCTTTATCTACACCCAAGGACACACTGTTTTGAGAAAACGGCTACAAAATTATTTCAGATAAGACTTAAATAACCAGAACAGCTCGATCTACACATGAACAGATAGGTTCTTTATGATTTAAAGCTGTACCTTTCTCTTTAAAAATGTGATGCAGGTCAGTTTCCACTATGAACTTTATCTGCTTTTCAGGTCAGCTGATCTTTAAAACTAGCATATATTCAGCACTTCAACAATATAAAGCACTATCACAAAGATTCAAACTAAAAATAAATATAGATATTCTATTGCACTTGAAAATCTTACCATTTGTTAAGAGACAAAGTGTCACAACTAACATCAGAAAGTAGAAAAAATGTTATGTTTAGACAGAAAAAATTAGTTACATCTTATTAAGGTCTAAGCAGTGAATTAAGGAACCTTACCAATGAGGACACTCTTTGTCCAATTATTAAAGTTTCGGAGGTAGAATATGCGAGACTGGCTACGTTTTTCCAATCCAACTTCTTGAAGTTCATTATAATGTGCAGCTACAGCTTGCCCATGGCCTACCTCATGCTGTAGAAACGAGGGAAGGAATAGACTCATGCAGTGAATTCTTTTTATTACTTCTTCATTTATCAAAAGACACGTGTTCGCTTTAAGGATTTAAGAAAGTAAACAAGTAATCCTATGAAGAACACCACTATTATATATGTATAAACATTTCCCATAAGCGTCCTGGTACGCCATCAGCATTTCAGTTATCACAGTGACAACTCCCTTAAAAATGTAATCTCCTTTTCAGTTTTTCAAGTAATTTCTAATGGACGATGCCCAACACTGTTCCTTCATAGAAATACTTAATCTTCAGTTCTCTAACTCTCTGACCACCCTCAAAGAGTCAGTTTCATTCCCCTTAAGCCTGGGATTGAAGAAGAGAATATTCCTTCTCGATGAGTATTATTTCAGCTTTAAGCTTCTTGAAACAGCCTGTTTCAGAAATTCAGTGTTTACATCTAACAAAACTGCCAATTTAAAAAAAATGTAACAATTTAACAAAATTTAACAATTTAACAAAAACACCAACTAGTTGATGTCCCATAAAGTCCTAAGTGGGTGATCATACTGCCAAAGCTTTGAACAGACTGTGGTAAGGGAAAAAGAGTAATGACTTGACAACAGCATCCCATGTAACATTCAGCGTAAGCTGTAGAAATGTCTACGATTTAGCCTTAACTGTAAACAGTCAAAAAAATTCCTGTCCCATGTAACACAGAAGCAGTGTACATGCAGATATTATGTTCTTAACATTTCTTCACCTTGAAAATAATCTTCAACTACATACTTGAAATTAAAATAAACTATAAATAAAGTACAAAGCAACACAACATGGAAAACAAACAAATTCTGTGAGGCACAAAAGTGCTTGAAATAACAATACAAATTAGAATCAAGGCTTCTCAGTTAAAAAACACAAATGTGCTACGAAGCCCGAGCCAGTATGAGTTCACACAGAAACTAAAAGCATTCACAACAGTTGGCTAAAAAAAACCAACATCCCAATGTCTTATTACCAAACAACAGTTCCTCATGGGAAAGGGAGGTTTGACTGACTTTATCTACTACATCAGTTCTTCGGTATTTCATGGTATTTTGGTAACCTTCAGAATGAACACAGATGTACTTGTCTGCAACCACTATGACACCATCATCTGTTTAATACCACACTCAGTTGACTGGTACTAACAAATATTTTGATCATTTCCAGTCTTTTTTAGGGTAAGCACAGATGGCTCCCTGAATGGCCACTGAAAGTGACGTAAGGTGGAATGGCTAACTTTGACAAACACAGAGTACATATTCACACAATCCATTAACACATCTCACTACTGCAAGCACAGTTGCAAAGAGCCATCAGCAATAACATCTAGAGGCTGGCAGCTGTGTTCAATCCAATCACCTCTCTACACCCCTAAGCTACAGAAAAACAATGTACTTCTTGTCTACCTAAACTTTATCATAGAACTGCCTTATTAAAGAGATGAAAGGATTAATAATGTTTTTTCCACAACAAAAGACCTGCTTTATTCTACCAAATTGCTGAGCCATAGGTTAACATCCTGGAAAAATTCTGAACAGAGAAAACAAAGCATTAGGTCAAAGATCTGATTTTCAAATTATACTTAAATATCCCAAAAGCTCAAAATTAGACTGGATAACACACCATCAGTTTCTACATGTTCATACATAATAAAGGACAGCAACATATAAAATATCCTTTTCACCCTCCAAGTTAAAAGGACTTCAAAAAAAAAGGCATCTGTAAACCTTTTGGTATTTCACTTGGCTAAGAAACACTGAAATTATATCACAGAGGATGTAATTTGTAGAATTTTCTAAACTGCACAATACCTTCTAAATGAACCAATACCTTACTGAGGAAATTAAAGGGCTAAATTGTCTTAGGGAAGAATCTCCCATGCACAGATAAGTAACACACAGGATAACAACATACAAAACAGACAAAATCAAGATACGGGACTTGGCATAACGCCAGTAAAACATACACTACATCGGATTGCTACCACATCAACAATGGAACAATAGTTTTAGAATTTAACTAACGATGTGCTGAGATCAGCTTTCACAAAAATTTAATTACTAACCCTCTTTCTCTTCTGTCACGCCAAACATAACTGCTGCACCTATTATTTCACTAGGAAGATACCTACAAACTTTGACGTTTTCTGCTTCATGCTGTTTCATGTACATTTACTGTAAATATTTGCAATTTTTTCTTGAGCTAAGGCTTTGAAGTATGACTCAAAATAAATGATACTCACTCTTTTCTTAGGAGGTTCATCTTCAGTATCTAAAGGCTTCCGTTTTGCACTGCCATCCTGATTACCACTATCAACTTCTTTTTCATTTTCAGTGGAGTGCACTGTACCTGAAGTTGAACTATGGCTTCCACAAACAATACCTGAATCTGCCTCTAAAGTACCAGGCGTTTTCTCCACTTCTTCATCTACACTCTTCTCTACTTCCTGTTCTTCTGTCTTGGTTAAATCAGCCATTTCTAACCGGATAGTCCCCTTGTCCATTGATCAGAACAGAAACCTATAAAGGGAAAAAAACAAAACACCAACTATTTTTAGTTTTGAATTTCACCTACTCATGGTTACAGTCATGACTTTCAGTCACAGGCATTATAAAAAAATAATACGTTTTTGCCCTAGACAACATATAGACTTCAAATCTGACTAGTTATTTACGAAAGACTGAGTGGAATCTCAAAGTTCATTATAAGATCAAATTAAGATAAATCTTTACACTCTCCATGTTTTAGTCTTTCTTAGCTATCGTTATGGATTCAACTGCAACACATTACTGATTTTGAGCCTGTAATCTCTTTCCTCATCCCCATATAAAGTAACTTACAAATCGCTCTATGTTTAGAAAAACAAGCTGCCAGAGTTCCTCAAATCAGTAAAACCATTACTTAATCTGATATGTTTTCAAATGGTTGTTCTCAAACAAAAAAAACAAGGTTTTTAAAAGCAAATTTTCATATCACTTGTGGATTTTCAGGTTGACCAAGGCCAAGAATATCCGCTATGCCTCAAGCTTCACTCAGAATACTAGCGAAATGGAGTTACACCTGAAGACATCTACGTAGTCTGTAAGACTGCAAATCACTGCTACAAAGCTCATTCAGTTTCCAGCCTATCCCAGCCTTCTTTACACCATCCATCAGGAAGTACGGCACCTACTTCTCAATAAAGCATAGGAGAGGACAATTTGTCAACTCCTTTTCTAAAGTAGTGGCCTGTAGCACTGTATCCAGGCTTAAGTCTCCTGACAAGGGCCAAAACACATTCACTAAGAGGACCATTACGTAGAGACCCAGAACAGCTTTCCTCCAGAGGGTAGATTTAGATGAGGTATTAGGAAGAAATAGTTTTCTGTGAGAGTAGTGAGGCACTGGAACAAGTTATCCAGAGAAGTCGTGGATGCCCCATCCCTGGAGGTGTTCAAGGACACGCTGGATGAAGCCTTGAGCAACCTGGTTTGGTGGGAGGTGTCCTTGCCAAAGGTAGGGAGGTTGGAACTGAATGATCTTTAAAGGTCCTTCCAAACCAAGCTATGATTCTCTCTGTTTTAGATTGATTCTGAAAGACAGGGCAGTATCTCCTAGAAAGGATGCACTGCTCAAATGCTGCACTTGAGAATGGAGTGGGTTGATAAGTATCCATAGAAATTTTATTTTCATCTTCTAGTGCGCTTAATTTCTTTCAAGCTAAATACCCTGGTACCCTTTTTGTTGAAAACTGGTAAAAAGTCTGCTTCTGAAACAATGTAGTCACAATATTGAACTTCCCTTCTAACCCAAACCATTCTCTGATTCTACAATTCAGTGCTGATGGCCCCAAACTACGACTTACAGAAATTATTCTTCCAACAGGATTTCGCATCTATCTTACTTCTAAAGCAGCACACACTCTCCCACCTTTCCCCAGTTGCCCCAAGCAGTTTACCAGATGCTTTTAAGGCCTAAACTTCAAAACAAACACAATTTCCCAAACAGTGATTGCAACCAAGTTCCCAGGGGTGGCAGCTCCTTTGATACAAAAAATGCCAGCAAATAAAACTCTCCAAGACTCGCTTTGAACTTTTAGAAAGCAAGCATCCTTTATCAGGCCTGGGCAACATGAGAAAGTGATCTCCATCCATTGTGTGCAACCAGACAAGAGCTGGGAACAGGATGCATTTCCCATTTACACACATATATATATTTTCCCAGAAATTTTATGCATATTCTATTAGTTTCCAAAATCTGACTTGAATGTTACTGCAAAATTTTGCACAGTCAAGTCTGTTGCTGATTTGGAGCTTTAGCTCCAGCTCTGCCTGACCTCACACTGGAGATGGGGAAAGGCTGCAAACAGAGGGGATCACAGCAGACACATCTGCTCAGCGTGGATCAGATCGAACACACGACATTACCATCTCCAAAGAATGAACAGTGTCTGGAAAAAAACTGCTTGAAGGAAACAATGCTCGCAAAGGCACATTCTTGTTTAAGTTTCAAAGACCACAACTGCTTAGATGAAACACAACCCTACTTTAGCTTAAAGCAAAACCATTCGATTTTTGTAACGGCAACCGCTTCTTGTATCAACTTCGAAAAACAACCTGGGAGACTCAAAACTCCAGAGACGGGACTGGGTTCGACGGGAAAAGCAGTCCAAGCGCCGTTAGCGCCACCCACCCCATTCGTTCACTGGGGGAGCCGCGTAGGAGAAAAGAGAGCTCGCAAGCACCGAGGCCCCCGCCCGCCGCCGCCGCGACGCCACCCAAGAGCCCCGGGCGCGGCCCATTGGGCCACGAAGACCGCACCCCCCACCACACACGCACACATACACACATACATACATACATACATACATACATATACACATATATACACACGCTCTGTCTGCCCACAAGGCCGAGGGCTCGAGGCCTGGCCCACCGCCTCGCGCCCCTGCTCCCACCAGCCGTACAGCACCCACCCGGCCCTGCGCTCCGCCATCCTGTTTGCGGAAGTGACGAGTGCGGCGGTGATGTCACGTCCGGCGCGGGGGGGCGGGAAGGGAGGAGGGGGAGGAGAGTGGGTGCGGTGAAGGGATCCTGCTATGATAACTTCAGAGCTCGTGTTAAGATCAGAGCGCTGTGTGAGTAGCCCCTCTGAGGGAAAGCAGGCGTGGAGAGACACCGTAGGCTCCTTGTGAATTATAGACTCATAGAAGGGTTTGGATTGGAAGGGACCTTAAAGCCCATGCAGTTCCATCCCCCCTGCCATGGGCAGGGGTACCTTTCTCCAGACCAGGCAGCTCAAGGCCCCATCCAGCCTGGCCTTGAACATCTCCAGGGATGAACTCAGCCTTTACCTGGCCGTTCTGCCTGCTGACATGAGATCTCAAAATGATACAAGAAATAGTGAAGTTTCATCTAAGCAATTACATGGGTTGGTTTTTTTTTTTTGAAAGTTACACAGAATGTCCCTCTGAGAGCATGTTTCCTTTGGGAGCATGTTTTCTTTTAGACAGTTTCTTTCTCAGACACTGTTTGCTCTTTGAAGATGATAAAGGCCTTGTGTGAACTCTGATCTGTGCTGAGCAGATGTGTCTTCTTTTTATGATCACCTGTTGTTTGGAATCTCTTCTTAACTCAAAGGCAAGGTCAAGCAGAGAGCTGGAGCCAGCTCCAAATTAGCAAGAGATTTGACTGTTGTGAAGTTTCATGATAACAGTAGAGTTAACCCTTGGAAAGTAATAGAATATGCTTAGGATTTCGAGGGAAATTCGTACATAAGCATGTAGGTGGGAAATGCATCCTGTCCCCAGCTCTTGTCTCGCTGCACACGATTGATGGACATGACTCCCTCGTGTTGCCCTGATAAAGGATGCTTGTTTCCTAAAACTCCAAAACAAGTTTTAGAGAATTTGTTTGCCGGCATTTTCAGTATCATTAGCAGATGAAAACAAAAGGCAGATCCACCACTTGGGTATAAATACACACGCTGCGATTTTGGAGAGGTTTTTTTCTATTTCATACAGGTTTGCCTTTAAATGCCAAAAGAGTTGCCAGAGAGCTCGTAAGGGTGCTGCTCGACAGCCGGCTGAACAGGAACCAACAGTGTGCTCAGGTGGCCAAAAAGGCCAACAGCATCTGGGCTTGTATCAGAAATGGTGCAGCCAGCAGGACCAGGGAAGTGACCGTACCCCTGTACTCAGCACTGGTGAGGCTGCACCTTCAATATTGTGTTTGGTTTTGAGCCGCTGTGAGGGTCGATCAAAGGATCTTTTTCTGTCTCAACATTTCTCATCAGGTGTTAAACCACAGGCACAGGCCTTGCAGTAATGGCCGAAGCTGGTATGCCTTGTACCTATTAAGATTGGTACAGGACAAATGCTTTCTACCTGTCCCTAAACCACTACTATTGTAAAAGATCCATGAAGCAAGGCAAAACTACAGACCCAGAGGCTCCCTGTTAACTACTATTGTGAAAGATCCACGAAGCGAAGCAAGAAAATTATCGCTAGGACTTACCACAGATCCATACCCCAACACAGCATGCGCAAAGACGAGTTCATTTAAAGTGCAAGGTGAAGATGACTACTAGCCTTCATCAGGCTACTGCCACCAGGAGGAGCGCATGCGCAAGGGGAGAATACCTGCCTCCAACGCTGACCATGCCTCAGATACTCCTCTCCTGGCACGTGTGGCCTGCCAGGTGGAGTTTGGCATATCTCCACAGGACTGAGGTGGGACAAAGGCGGGTCACCAGGAGGAATCAGGTGCATGGACTAACATAAAAGTCAGCTTTGGAGCCGCTGAACTTCGAAGATCTTCCCCACCGTGTGTTCACATCGATCGAAGACAGAAGCAGAGGAACCCCTTCTGGACCGGGGCCCCCCGAGACGCCGGACGTCTGTGGACCCGTGGTGGTAGCTATAACCCCTTTTTCCTTCCCTTCTTTTTCCTCCCCATCCTTTCCCTTTCTCTCTCTATCACAAGCCGCTTTATGGGCACAATTAATAAAGTTCCTGTTTGGATTGGAATTTAACTCCCTTGACTTGTTGAATTATTGCTTTGATTTCTTTTTTGCACTCCGAGATCATAACTGAAAAGAACCATCACACGTCCACTTATGAGTGGATCATGACAGCCCCTCACTACAAGAAAAGCATTGGGTTGCTGGAGTGTGTCCAGAGAAGAGCAAGGAAACTGTTGAAGGGGCTGGAGCACAGGTGTTATGAGGAGCGGCTGAGGGGGCTCGGTTGTTTTGTTACTGAAAACGCTGGCAAATAAAACTCTCCAAGACTTGTTTTGGACTTCTAGAAAGCAAGCACACTTTATCAGGCCTGGGCAACATGAGGAAGTGATCTCCATCCATTGTGTGCAGCCAGACAAGAGCTGGGTTCAGAATGTATTTCCCACTTACACGCATGTGTACAAGTGTTCCCAGAAATCTTATGTATATTCTGTTACTTTCCAGGGACTGATTTTAATGTTTTTATGAACTTCACAACAGTCTAATCTGTTGCTGATTTGGAGCTTTGGCTCCAGCTCTGCCTGACCTTGGACTGGAGATGGGGAAAGGCTGCGGACAGAGGGGATCACAGCAGACACATCTGCTCAGCACAGATCAGACTGAATACAGGATGTTTTCATCTCCAATAAATGAACAGCGTCTGAAAGAAAACATACTCTCAGAGGGACATTCTAACTTTCAAAAAATACAGTTACTTAGATGAAACTTTAGCTTAAATAAAAAATATTCCACTTTTTGTCATGGTAACTATGTCATGTATCAGTGTAGCCCGGAGAAAAGGAGGCCGAGGGAAGACCTTATCGCTCTCTACAGCTGCCTGAAAGGAGATTGTAGCTGGTTGGGTGTTGGTCTCTTCTCCCAAGTGATAGGACAAGAGGAAATGGCATCAAGCTGCGTCAGGGGGAAGTTCAGATTGGAAAAATTTCTTCACAGAAAGGGTTCTCAAGCACTGGCAGAGGCTGCCCAGGTAGGTGGTTGAGTCACCATCCCTGGAGGTGTTTAAAAGACGGGTAGATGAGGTGCTTAGGTTTAGTGTCTAGGTACGGCTGGACTCGAGGATCTCGAAGGTCTTTTCCCACCTAGCTGATACAGCGTGCTAGAGCCCGGCGGCGGAAGGCGAGGACTACAACTCCCAGAAACCCTCGCGACCAGGGTAGCTCTCGCTCGTCTGCGCAATTCGGGCCCCTCCCGCCTGGCCTCAAGGTGATGGTGGGGACGGGCGGTTCTGCACGTTGCCCTGCCGCGCGCGCGTGGCGCTGGGGGGGGGCGGGGGTGGTGCGCTCGGCTTTGGTGAGAGCAGCCCCAATGGCGCGGGGCCCGTGAGGAGCAGCCCCGGCGGCTCTGGGCTCAAGGTACCCGCTTGGTGGGACGGGAGGAGAAGAGAGGGGGTGCCTGGGGTGTCGGCGGGAGCTGCGGGCACTGGGCAGGTTCCCCCTACGGACAGGGGTGCCGCCGCCCCGGGGGGACGCGGCTGAGCGGCCGCGCTCGGAGCTCCCTGTCGTCCTCCGGGCCGCTTTCTTTCTTCTGCACCCCCGGGGCGCTTTGTCTGCGTAGAATGGGTTGGGTTGGATTGGAATGGACCTTCTGCCCCTCTGTTCCTCCCTTGTGAGACCTCATCTGAAGTGTTGTGTCCAGTTCTGGAATCCTCAACATAAGAAGGATATGGAGCTGTTGGAAGGGGTCCAGAGGAGACCACAAATGATCAGAGGAATGGAGCACCTCCCGTAAGAGGACAGGCTGAGAGAGTTCTTCAGCCTGGAGAAGAGAAGGCTCTGAGGAGACCTTATAGCGACCTTCCAGTGTCTGAAGGGGCTACAAGAAAGCTAGAGAGGGACTGTTCACAAAGGCTTGTAGTGATAGGGCTAGAGGCAATGAGTATACGCTGGAGAGGTGCAGATTTAGGCTAAACATAAGGAAGAATTTCTTCACCATGAGGTTGATGAGGCACTGACACATTGCCCAGGGAAGGTGTGGCTGCCCCATCCCTGGAGGTGTTCAAGGCCAGGTTGGATGGGGCCTTGGGCAGCCCATTTAGTGGGATGTGCCTGCCTGTGGCAGGGGAGTGGGAATTAGATGATCTTTAAGGTCCCTTCCAACCCAAACTATTCTATGATTCTATGACCTTAAAGCCCATCTAGTTCCAACCCCCCTGCCATGGGCAGGGACACTCCCACTACATCAGGCTGCTCACCATTCTCATTGTGAAGAATTTCTTCCTAATGTCTAATACAAATTTTCCACCTTCCAACTTAAAGCAATTCTGCCTTATCCTATCACTGTATGCCCTTGTAAAAAGTGACTTCCCAGCTTTCCTATAGCCCCTTTCAGGTACTGAAAGGCTGCTATAAGGTCACCCCAGAGCCTTCTCTTCTCCAGGCTGAACAACCTCAACACTCAGCCTGTCCTCATAGCAGAGGTGCTCTAGCCGTACTGTAGTCAAGGACTGTAGTTAGATTGTGCTCCTTGGGGTATTTCTCTCCTGAGACAACTGGTTCTGCGTGTGTCTTGGCTTCTCAGGCTACTTAAAGTGACTGCACAACTGTTTTCTTGTCTAGTGTTTTGCATGTGTTTTGGTAACTTGTGATGCGCAACAAATACGAGCAAAGGGCTGGCTTCCCTCTGTGTCAGAATCATTGAATAGTTTGGGTTGGAAGGGGCTTTTACAGTTTATGTGATCCAACCTCCCTGCAGTTAGCAGGGACATCATCAGCCACATCAGGTGGCTCAGAGCCTCATCCAATGTGACCTCGAATGTTTCCAGGAACAGGGCATCTACCACCTCTTCAGGCAACCTGTGCCAGTGTTTCACCACCCTCAGCAAGGTGACTCTCAAATGACCACCGTCAACAGCAGGAGAATCTCAAAAGTGAGGAACCTGATTTTTGCTCCTCCTACCCGTTGACTTGTAAAAATAAGGGGGTTTTCTCATTGTGAGCTTTCAGTGCTTTTTTCTTCTTACGTTTTGTATGGACTAACTTTGGAGTTAGTCTCTGAATCCGTAGGAGGCAGTGACTGGCTGAATGAGACAATGCTTTTTGGCAAAGGTGCATAGGTATGATTCTTCTTAGTAATCTACTTCTTGTAATTAACTATGGGAGTTACCAAGGGGGCCAGACTATGAGAAGTCAGAATTTGTGATGAGACTATTATATCAGCTAAGTAATTTTATACTTTTAAAGTCATGTGTGGATTATGTCAGAAATTGTGTTCAGACTTATTTATGCCCATTTCTGAAATGGCTCTACAAGCTGGCCGAAAAGAAGAAAACTGAATTTGGGCAGTAATATATGAAGTGTCCTAGAATTCCTTACCTAAGCCAATTCTTAAGCAAGTTCAAGACGAAAGGGTTCCTCAATTCACCTGAACCCCACCATGTTATTGCTGTTACAAGCATAAACATAAGATGATTTTCCAAAGTTTTGTTATGTTAGGGAGAGGTAGGGAAGGAGTTCCTCTTTTGGAATGTGTCTTGCCACCCATGCTGTTAGCTTATATGACTTGCAGCTGCTTCTGTGTGGGAAGTGCATGCAGAGAGGATAGTGTGTCCCCACCATCCATCTCCGCCTATGAGGCTGACAGCAGGTGTTTCCTTTTCTGTTCAAGGACTGTTTGAGGTAAAAGGCATATGACTGGCCTCTGTGGAAGAGCTATTGAACTGCACTTTCTGCTTCAGAAGCACTTGCATCAGGGAGGAAAAAAAAAAATCATTTGGTGATTTGGGTAGGTGGATTGTGTGGCTTGTACGTGGCAAAATCGGAGCAGGCAAATTCAGAGTAGGTGAAGAATGTAAGAAGCTAAAGGTTTGTCTGGCATGACTGTCTACAGATCTAGGTCACAGACTGTAGCAGCAAATAAGAAAAGTTTTGATCTTATTTTGTTTTAAGAAGCATCTGTGTAATTCTCCTGCTGTAGATGATCTTTTCTTCAGATAAACTGACATAGCTCTCTGTGTATGCCTATAGGCATTACTAAGAAACTGAAGTCTGTTTTTGCAAGACAGGGAGTTCTTGATGTCTCCTTGTGTTGGATAACAGACCTCAATTTGCATCTTGACATATTTCTGGATCTGCAGTGATTTCTGACTGGTCTTTAAGGTAAGGCCACAACAAATTCAAAGACAACAGCAGAAAAAGCACTGATTTTTTTTAAAATGTAAAAATACTAGTTGAATCCATAACGTTCCTTGCAGTCAGTTAGCTTTGCAGACTAGGAAGAGGATCTAGCATAGTTTTTGTTCTTGTGGATACACTGTGAACTCAGATCGTTGAAGCTGCACTTATTTTGAAAATTAGATGCTGCAGCAAATTGAATATCAGTCAGCAGTGTTTGAGTATTAAAAATGGATTAAAGCCACTAAAAGAACGGAGGCCTGGGCCCAAAACATGGTTGAGGTTTTCCTGGACAGTAAGGTATCATCACAGTAGATCATAAGTATTTTATTTTGATATTGTGATATGTAACTACCTAGATCCAATTTTAACCTCAGAGTTAGGGATTCTTAATGACCAGAGTGTACCTTTTAGTAGATTATTTGACTTGAGACAAATGGATTGTGCAATATGGCAGTAACAACGAAAAAATCAAAATGGCTGAAGTTACAGGACTTCTTCCTAATTTTTTAAGTCTTGGATGATGATACTTCTAAAACCCACAGATTATTCTTCATGCCCCTGTCATTATAAGAAAATTACAGTGATAGTAGAAAGTTATTATTCACTTAAATCTTCATTAATCTATTGTGATGATACCTTCCTAAATTCAATTGGTCCTGAAAGTACCAGTATGGGTGAGTTAAGTTCAACATACATTTTTTTTTTTTTTATTAGGTCAAGAATGTATTTCTTCAAACTGTCAGGAAAATTATGATTTAACCAGATATTAGTAGGCCAGATTGATGTGCCTTGTTACGTCAGTCTTCCCACCTTCTGTCTGAGTAAATAAGCAGTTAAGTACTGAAGTAATTTCTCCTTTAAGGTGTGCTGGGATTATACAGTAGGGCTTTACTCTCATTGGTGTCTAGACGTCTACAGTGCAAGTAGTAATGATCTGTGTTCTCTTGAACTTTGTGTTTCCTCTGAACAGCTCTAATCCTTTCTGCCTCAGTGCCTTCCCATCACTCAGTTCTCCCCACATCACCTTCAATGGGTAGCTAGTTTGTGTGATTCAACAAAAAATTAAAATTTGTTATTATATGTCCAGGCATGACGCTGCTCCTTCTAAACAAGGTCTTGCTCTGTTTGTGCCACTTAGCTGGTTGTAAGTTTTAATTCCATGGATCTGCTGTTTGATCTTGTCCAAAACCTTACCTTGACATTTTGTAACAGTTCTTACATAAATAAAACAAGAAGTTGTGTGGCTGTGATTGTGGCTTTGTAGAGCGTTGTAGTAGATGATCCCTTGCAGCTTTCTAAAACTTGTGTAGTTTGTCCTTGCAGAGTGGAATGAGGGAAAGGGATGGAGGCTTAATACAGTCATGTACTCACGAACAAATTATAAAACACAGCAGTTGTTTTTTGAAGTGGATGGATTTTGTTGATTCCAAATAAAAATACCTGGGTGGCTTTACAGCAGTTCTGTAAGTCTCTTCTAAAAGTGGATGGTGGAAGAGTTGAGTAGAACATGAGGGCGCTTAACTTTTAACTGTAGTGGTGGTGCTTATCCCAAACATGTGCCAGTCAGTTAGCTATTTGCACTTCATATTTTTTTGGATTTAAAAGCTAATTTTGCTCATGTTAAAATTAGACAATATCTTTTGCTTCCTGCTGTCTCAGTCTGTAGGATATTACTTTCTAATAGGGGGATGTTTCTGTTCTAGAACACAAGCCTTGGACTTCATTGATCATGTCTCATAGAATGTAGCATGCTTTCAAAGGCTGTAGTATTGTGGTCACAGGATTCTTTTTTTCAATCTGATTACAGCAGTGTGGTAAATCTGCTACTTCAGACTGTGAGGAGGAACATTGTTAGGGTCCAGTTACTGAAGTCATGTCAGAGTCTCCTGATTTAAAGACACAGCTCTGAGTCTGATGCTCTTTTGGACACTCGTAGGTGATGTCATTTTGTTGTTTACATGGCTAGAAACATTAGCAATCATGTCTTCTGTACAAAAGATGCTGTTTAAGGCATTGCGTTGAATTGAGGGTAAGAAAGTCCATCCACTCAGATATCAAGACCTTAATAAGTAATACGTCTTTCTTAAGAACAGTTCACATTCATTTGTAGAGTTGTGGAGAACAGCTTTTACTAAAAATTAGATGAAGTGTGGTTTTGAGCATGTGTGTGTTCAGTAAATGTTATGATCAGCCTCTTCACACATAATTTTTCAAGATATTCTGATTGATACTACACATATTTCCCCATATGGACAAATTTGAATTCACAACAGAGAACTCAACGCTTACTTTGAATATTTAGAAAAGATTTATACTAGAAGTGAATGTCTGCCAACAGTAATTCTGCTGAAAGATGAATGTTCTGTATTTTTTTTGCTGAGAAAAATTACAGCTTTTGAGTGTTTGAAAATGTGAAATAAATGTGGTGAGAGAATAAAAGAAAAAAGTCTTGAACCCAATGCTTCCACTGTGAATACTGTTCTTATTGAAGCTGAGGAAATTTTTCAGTTTGGGGCTAGCTTGCACTAATTCCTACTTCATTTCTAATTGTAAGGTGTCAGAGTTTTCCCTTGAGTGCGTTTCTTGAAAGTACTTTGGATGAATTTGAAGGGTAAAAGTTTTGTTACTTGATTGGGGTTGTTCTAAGTTTTTTATATAGTTGTTACATAGTATAAATTGCATTTAAAATATTGCAGCCAATACTGTTGATTACCTACCAGATGCCAAACAATGAAACAAGACCTGTGAAGATTCAAGGTGGCAAAAATGGCATTTGTCAAGGCTAGAAAATAAAGTTAGTCACAACGCAAAATGAGGCAGAAAGCTGTATAAAGTTGATGCAAAGATCTAAGTTTTAAATGCATTCCTAAGAGATGCCTTTTATAATTAGTCAAGAGAAGGTGTTTGAATACCTAAGCTCTTATTCTGTGGTCTGGATAAAAAGGCTGGACTTTATTTGATTCAGTTTCATTTGTTTTAGTGAAAGTCACAGTATCTACAGTGTCTCCAGTTCTTTCATTAGACCTTTCAGAAATAAATATTGTTGCTTGGGGAAGTTATTACTTAAGAGTGGAATAAACAGGAGAGAGAATTAGGTCTTACTTTGATCATTACCTTAAAGTGAAAGGTAATGTGCAGAAGGGCAGAATAATAAAAGGGCGAGTACAATCTCTGCTTTGAAGTAACTAAGGGCTTTAATCTTATTATAGATACGTATGTCTATTTGTAAGCTTAGTTAACATCTAAAAGCATGACTTCTCTATCTTGGTTATTGCAGACGTGTTTATAGAGTGACGAAAGGACAAAAAAAGCAAATCAGATCGCACTTTAAAAGGCAGGGGGTTTTTCCCCTTCCTTTGACACATGCCTATTACTCTGGTGTGCTCTGGAACCAACATAGAAGATAATCAAACAAATGTGCATTTCTTGGAAGGATTTGTGAAGAGTAGGCACATTTTATAGTATAAGAGGTGTACTTATGTAAAAATTCAGTAGAGGGCAGAATGAAACTTCTGAACGAAGGAACCCAGTCAGCACTGCAAAGCAGGAAAACAGAGTCAAAAGATGGAATAGCACCAGTAATTAAAAATATAGTTCTGAAGAGCAGAAAGCACTACAAATGATTGTGATGCTTTCTTTTAGAAGAATTAGAGAGAGAACATTCACATTTAGCCATATGCAAGCTTAAGATCTAATGCCTTCCAACATCGAGGAAAATGGAGATATGACTGTCATACTGGCTGGATGCAGATCAGCTGTTTAAGCCTCCTGTTTAGCATTCCACATCTATAACTAAATGCATAGATATTAAATTAGGTTATCCTGCTTTATTTGCCCTCTCAGTCCGATGTTCAGACTTTATAAATGTCTACAAAAACTTTTTTTCATCCTGAAGCCCCTCTTTGATGTTCTTTCAAATATTTAAGTTGTAGTAGTAAAGGTTCCTTTGTGTGTAAGGATCCTATGAAGGTTCATTCTACTTTCTTGTCTTCATTATGTTTGTTTTAGCAACAACAGGAGTAGTTTGGATAAAATAAGGGTAAAAAACTTATTGACTTGTCTTCACTTATATCAGAATTGAACTGTAGTAACATGATCAATTTAAAAAATATAGTGTAGCATTTACTAAGTGAAGATCATAATTATAGATATTAGACATAATAGAGTTGGGATGAAGCTAATGTTTTAGGGTCATTTGTCTACAAGAGTTTATTCTTTCATTGTTTTAACGTGATTGTGATTTACCAAGTTTATAATAAATTTCATCATTATTTACTTGCATTACTCCCTTTAACCTAAAATGTGGTGTTATATCTTTTTAGCCAGCACTAGACGGCAGACAAGATTAGACCGCTAGTGATGCCCAAACTTCAAATTATAACCAAGTTTCTTAGTTTAGAATGAATAACAAATTGTATCAGGGACACTGTAAAAGTAGTGAAGGCCAAAATTCGTATTCTAAATGCTTATTCATATGTTCTTAAAAGTACTAATACAAGAATACTAAGTACTAATACAAGAATAAAAAATACCTATACTCTGCCATTTTCCATCCATGGATAGTGTCTGTGTGCTATACTGAGCCATTGCGGTAACTAAGAGGTTTATAGTTGTATTTTACATTGAATTTAGGAAAAACAATGATGCTTTGCATGGATTGCACTGTTACTACTATGATTTTTAAAAGTGTTCCCAGCTTTTTAGGCAACATGTATGTGTTTTCTGTTCGGTTGTGTTTTTCTTATTTTGGTTTATTGGCTTGGCAAGATGCTTCTCTTTTAAATATACTGTCAATACGTTCTTGAGAAGAACAATTTAAATCTGAAAACAAGTTTCAACTTTTTTAAAATTATATTTAGCAAAAATGTAAGCAATACAGTGCCGTGGGGTTTTATTATACTGAACTGAGTGCGATCTCTACATTTGCTTCTTGTGCATCTGAAAGGTGAACTTGGAAAGGATTTCTGAGAACTTGGCTTGTGTCCTTTCAAAATTCTTCTATATATGCAACACACAACTCTCAAAGTTTGCTTGACTTTACTCTAAAAAGGACAAGAATATAAATTAATTCTCTGGATTCACAGAAAGGGTCCTTGGGAGTGGAAAAAGCTCATGGATTTTCATTGAGAACTCTCCTGTGGTGTAATTAATTCGCTTTTTTTAAAAACAGTGACAGAACAAGTAGAAATACTTTAAATTCATCCATATTTACATATTGTGTCTGGAGTGTTTCTGGTAGAACTGAGAAAATAAAGCAGTGTAGTCTATGTATAGTATACCCACAATTCCCTCAGATGCTTTCTGACCTCTTTTACAAAAGAACTTAGAGTAAAGTTTTTGCCATCTTCTATCCACCCCCGTTTCTGTATTTTAACTTTTCTGGTAGCTGAGAACAAGCCAATTGTAGTGTGGCAATTGTTTTTATACAAACTATCCTGATGAAAGTTTCATCTGACAGCGTCTTTGGCTTGACTTCTCTTTCCTACAGTAGATATCCCACAGCAGCCTTTGCTGTACTTGTATTGGCCTGGTTACTTCTGTGTTTTACGATGATTCTGTTTCTTTTTTGCACAAAATGATAGCACGCGTCCAAACCCATGAATTTGTGGTAGTAGCATGGACCAACTCTGTGGCGTTAAAAGATCCTGAACTTTTGTTGTCTTCAGGAACAAAAGCAAGTCTGATCTCTACTTCCGGATAATCACTGAAAGGCAAAGATTTACCAGGGCAAATGCAAGAAATAGGATGCTTCTGCATAAATCTGCGTCAGATTTATGGTAAAGCTGATCTAAATTATAACAGAAATACAGAAGTTTGCTAAACAAAACCTCTGGTGCTCTAGTGAGAAGCTGATCTCTGCTTTTCCTCAAGAGGCCACCAGAGCACTCCCTTTGTGTCAGAGGGTTTGTTAATAGCTTGCCATGAGACAGACGTGCCTTCAGGAACTAAATGGATGTCCAAGAATCCCAACCAGGACTATGTCCTGAACAGCCAAGATCTCCTCAGCTCAGTTTACAGCCAGCTGGAGATACTACTAAATAGTTAGCCAGAATATGACAGCCCTGAAGAGGTGACCTTATCCCAGAAGCGTTTGTATATCATTTCATAGTTTGTCCTACTAACATCTATTCAGTCACTGACCACATGGGATTCTTACAACAGAGAAACAGCTATATTTGTTCTTAGATATTTCAACGTTTATACTTGTTCCCTTGTAGCATTTTGAAAAGAAAGTTAATGTAGAAATCTAAGATGCTTTAAAACACCCTCTTCCCCCCAAAAAAAAAATAATTCTCGTGCCACAGACCAGCTGCTTTCCCACCTTGGTATCTGAAGCTTCTAGCTTCTGTCCTTTCGTGGTCCTTTGCAGCACTATGCCACAGCAGGAAAGACGTCAAATACACTAAAATGAAGAAAAAACTTTCACAAAGTCCCTTGATGCAATTGTGGATAACACCTAGGTTAATCTAGGTTACTGCCTTGACTTCCTTAGAATCTGGGAGGTTTTAACAACCTGATAGCTTTTAGAGCTCCAGTAACTTCTTTAAAAAAGTAGTATACTTGGAGAATAGAATTGTCTTGAGTCCATAGGCTGACCCAGCTTGTTGAGTGCACAGGGTACTAGAAACTTCCTTTCACTAACTGCATCTTAAAGGACTGATTTCTCTATATTCATCTTGTGATTTGGAGGGATGAAACAACTACAGTTTTGTGTTTCTCTGGACCTCCAACCACATTCATTGTGCAGTTTTGAGTTGTCTGTCCTATTTAAGATTTGTTTGCAATGTTGAGCCAAGTAATAAAAATATTACAATTGAGCAGCTGCACTCATCCCCCCTTTAAAAATAGTCATTTCTTTAAAATCAGTGTATGAAGTGGAGGCTGTATAATCTGTTATTTATTCCTTTGCCTTTCCTACTCCCTGCTGTAGCCATTATACTACTTTCTTCATTTAATCTGGTAGTGCTATTGGAGAGTAGCATAATCCTCAACTTATTGACACTTCAAAAGCCTTACCCTTGTTTATCAAGATAAGTGCGTTCCTATGAAAAACAGTAGGATCTTTAGAAAAATTTCATCTTTGTTTTGAAAGACCTGTTTCCTTGTATTCTTTCAAATATAAGCACTGTCCTATCTAACCTTATTCTTATATATCAAGCATCTAGCAAAATGCTTTTTTAAAGTGGAGAAACAAAAAGTAAGCTGTTTCACAGAATATTAGCTAGACCCATAGCATTGTCTGTGCTTACAAGTTTCAGGACCTTTTCAGGTCTACCCTAGACTGTTAGAAGGCCTTTCCTTTGACCAGCCAGGTATTGCATCATGGAGAAAAACCCTTTAGTTAGTGAATTCCAAGTCCACCTGTGGATATAGGAACAAAAATGTGACATGACAAGTCTTGTCATTGGCCCCGTTAGTTCCTCTGCTCTAGAGCCATCAGTGACATTCTAAGCCTTACACAGCGCACCTCACTCTGTGAGCAGAGGCCTTGAAACTCGTTTACTGATCTCACCTGTGTTAACTACTGACTGATGACTGAACATGTAGTAGTGACCCATTCCTGCTTCACATTAAGGAGAATTCTCATCCCATGGAAGCCATTTCATACCCCAGCAGCCATTGCAATGAATCAGAGGTGTGGTATGGTGTTACTTTTGTGCTGTCAGTAGGTGCTGGACAGAAAAAACTAGAAACAAGGGTTCTGAGAAATGCCAATATATACATTGTATAGAAATATTCCTCCAATTTCTTCTTGCGTCTGTGCAGCAAAGTGATCTCCTTGCAGGGCTGTTGGAATGCAAGGTCCTGTTAATAATATTAGTGAACTAAATCATAGTGCTGAGCTTGGTTTTCCTCATGCTGCATGGTGGCAATTTTCAAAGCTTGTTTCGAACAGGTATGTTTCAGTAAGGTACAGTCCACTGAAAACATGAACAGAGGAAGTCTAACTCAAGAGCTCCCAAATTCGCTTAGATGCATATATGTCTTTTTGCTGAGTCTGCTGGCTGGGTATTGTGAAAATCTCAGGGCAAATGCTTTGTTTTGCATACTATTAGTGAGAGGGGAGGAAGCAGTCCTCTATGGAGAGTGCTGTCCCTCAGTAAAGGAGTGCAAGTAGCAATAAGCAAGCAATGTAGTTGTCTTCTTCCAGTTTGTTATAATTTCCATAAACCAGTAAGGTGGTTGATGTATGACAGAGTACCATCTTAACGCTTGAGTTTTGCTGAGTGTTTTCACTATGTTTTGTTTTGAGAAACAATTGCATTTGGATCTTAAAAGTCAGCAAGAATCTCCACTTAAAAAACCAGAGTTATGACACGTAATTGCTACTTTTAGTAAATTATTTCAGGAGACAGGCTCGATGCGGGGCAGTACCTGTAGCTGATTTACTGCTTTATAAGCAGCAGCAGTACTGCTTGGCTCCTACTGAATTCATAACTCAACAGGAGTTAGTAACTATTTGCTTACATAGGGATGAGTTCCCTTTTCCCCTGTTAATACAATAGCTCCTGTTAGTATACATTAAACGAAAGTGGATGTCTGTGCTTCACATGTAAGGTAGGGGTTTCTGGGGAGTTTGAAACCACTCCTCCAATCTTTTCCCCACATCAAGCATTGTAATTCTAGTAATTTTAATTAATTCAAGCACAACAATAACATCAAAATACCTGGAAAACATATAAGTGGGAATGTTCCAACCAATGTATACGGATTACGAAACTTTTCTCTCTTGGAAGGAAACAATAATTCACAGTTGAGGAGCTTCTTTTACGTTACACAGAAAATAATCTCCCATTACTGCATCAGTATCCAAAGGAGGAATTTATACTAATAACTTCTTCCTTAAGTAAAGTTTTATAATATTAGTTTGTTGTTGCCATTTCTCTAAATGTGCTTTCTTTTTGCTTTCATAGAGTCATCAATGTGATCAAGACATATATTTGAAAGTTGGGGAACTAGTGGAAGACTAGCAACTTTTTGAAGATACAACCCTTGTCATACTTTCCTTTTGCATATCTGGAAATTAATAAAGAGTATGTATGGTTTCTTTCTTTTAAAAAAAAAAAACTTCTGCCTGTGTTATAAAGTACTGATCATTTTCAGTAGCCTAGACAAATTCATTATCTATAGAAAGAGCCAATTGGAATGTATCTAAGGCTGTAGGTGAAGGAGAAGCAGACATGACGATGACTGTGGAGTTTTAATTAAGCTTAAATAATTTCTAGTTTGGATCGATAATTGTTTTGATAATTTAAAATGTAAAAGCATCAAAGATTTGGAAGTTGTAATGTAACTGACTGAACTGGCATTCATTACATAGAATCAATTAGTACTTTTTTTGGAGGGAAGGAAACTTAGTTTTGTGGTGTGCAGTCCTTGTATAAAGGAAAGGTGAAAGTATTTCATTCACTAGTTCAAAACATGCATTTTTTGGGGGGGAAACACTGACTTCTTGATGTTTATACACGCCAAACAAAATTCCTCCCTTCTTTTGTGGGGAATCTCTCAAAGGTTCTTCTGAACTTTCTGGAGGAACTGTTAAGTAATCAAATTAATAAAGTTAACTGTATTATCCACAGCTTTAAATTACTCTTTGCATTGTAGTATTTCTGAAATTGTAGTTCAGTTTTGTTCCTGCTCATACATGACATTCAACAATACCTTCCCCCTTTCTGTCAGATGTATTCTGGAAAGCTGTTATGGTTAGGTTTGTTACTAATCAGATTAATTATCATTGGTTGTTTATTGTTTATTATTTATTATTATTGATTTTTTTTTAATGTATGAACCTTTAGTTCAAAATAGTGTAGAACATTAAAAGTTATACCAAAACTAAAAATGTGTTGAATGTATTGACACCAAAAATTAACTTTAATCACACTTGAATGAGTTCATACTACATTTATATTGGTTTGAATGAATTATCACTCAAACTATTACTTGCAACTAGAAGTGAAGCTTCAAGGATACTGTTTCAATATCTGTTCCAAATTATGCAGATAAAAGCAGTAGATAGCACTAAACATCTAAGTATGTTTTTAGAGAGCAGAATGAGCGTTTTAGCTGTGAGGTGCAGTGTTAAGTGAAGAGGCCATTTTAGTTCAGAATCCTAAAGAAGTGAAATTTAAAATTATTTGCTTAATTCTAGAAGGAAGCAATTTCTGCAGAGCAAGATAAGGAAAACCTTTTAAAGTGGAAGAACAGAAAGTTTAAAATTTGAAAATTTCAAGTGGCATTGGAGCAAATAGAAATCAGGTTATTCAAGTACAATTTGTTTATCCTCTTGTTCTTGTTTCCTCTCTATAGAAAGCCACACCATCAAAATGCATCGGAGTCTATTACATGCTGCGTGTCATCTGGCACATGGGACATGTCTGGTTTTTCCTCGCACTAGTATCTTTAAAGGACAATCTGTGTTGTCTAATGTTGGATGCAAAGTAATTTTGGCACTGGACCCTTCTAAGCGGTGTCTTCATGCAGGTGCAGCATGTTTTTCTTCAAAGAAAAGTGCTTTTTCATCAAAGCCAGCAGATACTCTTCACAAAGTACCAGGAGAAAGTAATCCTTTGACTTCAGCCACTGATACACCCAAGCAGAGCCCTGTACAATCAGATTCTTCAGATCCTGATCCATTACAAGACAAATCAATTGGTCTCGTTCAGAGATTCAAGAAAACGTTTAAACAGTACGGAAAAGTCATGATTCCAGTGCATCTTGTGACTTCCACTGTGTGGTTTGGATCTTTCTACTATGCAGCCATGAAGTAAGTTTTTTGTTGCAGTGCCCAATGCCACTGTTGAATTGAGCCTGACTTTCACAGGTGGAAGGACATGTAAATTATTATGATATGCTACAAAGTGCCTCTATATGTAATTGGAAATGAAGCTACATTTTTAACTGAAGCATAATATTAATACTAAAAGTATACAGGATTCATGAGTGCGACGTAAGTACTATTATGCAGTTATTGCTGTATACTAGATACGTTGCTAACATTTAAAGGAATGCTCATTTCCCCAAAATATGCATGTATGTAAACAGCATTGAAGTTATTGGTAACCTGTCACAAGGTAAAGAAAGGGATTTTATATCCTAATTACAAATTGATGGGGGGGGGTTGCCATTGGACTTGAGGGGTATTTTACCACGTCCTCCTCTCTTCATCCCCAGTTTTCCCTCATCACTGGACTTTCCTGCCATTCACCTCGCTGAGCTCCTCACAAACTTATGTGTATCTTCTCCTTTTTTATTTCTGTTTCCTGTCTTTCCTGCCTTGCACTGAAAAAAATTACTACGGTAGGCCAGACATTTTATTTGGAAATGAAATATTTATACAGCTAAAAAAAGGCAAATTAAGTATTCTAGTTTTATTTGCTTTCAGCTCTAGGCTTTGTCATACATCATTCTGGAAAATGGCATTTATTTGAAAAAAAACTATATCAGCTATGACCTAGTTCAAATGAAAGAGATTTTATCTATCTGCAAATGGTTTGCTAAATATAAGTAAGTGTTTATATCTGGATTGCTGGTGTTGTATATTTAATAATAGAAAGCATGAAACAACGGCAGTTCATGGTGGCAAGGATAGGGCTTTGACATCAGAATGCCTTACCACACAAGTGTTTGCTTTAGTTACTCTAACCAGCTGGCATAATTGACCTTTCTAGGAGCTATAGATCCAAATGTCATTCTAAATTTAGCTGATGTTAGAGCAATAAAGGTCTTGAGCTATAAAAATATTTTGGTTTGGATGAATTCGGTTTGATGCTTACATCCAGACGTTTCAGATTGAGTGAAGATTACTTTTTTTGAAACATTAAGTTAACTGCTAAAATAGGTATTTGATGGACAAAACCAACTGAAATATTTAACTGGAAACTAATAATAACAAAGCTTCAGTTTGTCATGCCACAGGAGCAGCACCCTATTGAAGCGGAAAAATAACTTTCAGAGGGACTGCTTTTGATATGAGAGTAAACAGTGGTGGTGGATGAAATAACATGGTTAATGTCATCTTTCAGATCTGACTTGGTCTCCGGTTTCTACTCTGGGGATAGGCCTTCAGACTATAGGTTCTAGAAACTTAGTAAACTACTGCTTGTTATTGTTCATGATGCCAAAGTGATTGCATGCACAGAAGAATACTTAAAATATTAGGTAGAAATGGATAATGATACTAATAATAGAACATCTGTAAATACTAGAAGGCCAGGTCTTCTATAACTACATAGTCATAGGATGAGGGGGAATAGCTTTAAATGGGAAGGGGGAAGATTTAGATTGGACATTAGAAAGAAATTCTTCATGGTGAGAGTGGTAAGGCACTGGAACAGGTTGTCCAGAGAAGCTGTGGAACGCCCCTCCCTGGAAGGGTTCAAGGCCAGGTTGAATGAACCTTGAGCAGCCTGGTCTGGTGGGAGGTGTCCCTGCCCATGGCAGGGGGGTTGGAACTAGATGATCTTTAAGGTCCCTTCCAACCCAAACTATTCTATGATTCTATATAGCTTTCTACTGAAACCTGAAGATGGGCTGTCTTTCTTTGGTGCTGTTGTTAGCTTTCCCTGGTTTTCAAATAGAAAGAAATTGTGAAAGGACTTTCCTCCACCCATCTTGCCACCTTAAGTTATTGACGGGGAGGAACAACTGGGCACAAAATGCGTGAAGTCTTGTCCGTATAACATGTTGCTTCCTTTTGTTTTGCCACATTCCACTTGTTTGATATATTTTAAAGTAAATGTAGGACACTGAAGTCTAGATTCTGGGCTTGCTGCAGATTGGTCTGAAATTTTGAAAAGGAAAAAGTAATTTTAGGCAAAACAAAACATGAAGTTGAACCTGCACAACTGGGGCTTGAGTAGCTGTCTTACCACTATTATGACTCCTTACATCCAAACATCGTAAACTGTGACACAGGTAAGTTAGTAGCTGCTCAGCCCAACAGGGATAATATAAATTAGTTGTTTATTGATGGAATGCTGAAAATAACATTTTTTGCTTATAGGTACAGAAATATAAATCCTGACAGTCTGTTACTTAGATGAAAAAATACTTTGATGTCAAATTATGAATTTTGTATAATGGAGTTAAAGAATGGAAATGGTGCTGTAAATCACTGTTGAGGTTTCAAACTCCAATTCAGTTTTCTTTTTTTTTTCTCTCTTTTATAGGGGAGTGAACGTTATTCCATTCCTAGAGTTGATTGGTTTACCAGACAGCATAGTAAACATTCTGAAAAATTCTCAGAGCGGAAATGCACTAACTGCGTATGCATTGTATAAAGTAAGTATAATTATAGTTTGTAAATATGCTCTAAATCTTGCCTGGTGAACTAAGCGGAGTTTATTTGTTTATATCAGAAAGAATTAATGCTGTTTTTTCTCTGATAGTTACACATACTTGAGCATTCATTCTTTGTAGTAAAAATAGTCTCATGCAAGTTGATATTGTCTATGTGTTCCTTTATGGAGTCTATCTGTATTTCTAAAATAACTTGTTTGTTTGCTGCAGAATTATTGTCTGCCCTCAGAGATTTAATTACAATTAAGTTATTCCTCTGTATCCCTGACACAGTTAGCAGGGATAAAGAAGTAAGGTCTAAATACTTCATGATTTCCAGATAAAAATACAGTTATTTTTATCCTCGAGAATTTGCTACTTTTATTTTCCTACCTTAGTTCATCATTGTCAAGTCCTTTCATTGTCAATTTGAATTAATTACTCGCATTCAGGTTTGGGTGTCTCTTTTGCTTTGTGTGTGTACAATCCATGTTTGGAAAACTTGAAACATGTCAGACCATGCGAAACCAAAGTACTGTTTTCACATCAGATGCTACTTACCTGTTTTGTTTCCAAACATGACGTGCTGCTTCACTGTTGTTTAAAGGTGTTATTTGCCCAAAACAAACGTAAAAGCAGTACTCTTGCCAATTATTCCTGTGCCTAAAAGAGACCAATAAATAAGTGTGGTTAGATGTAAAGATCTTATTATAGCTGGGAGATCTGGCAGTGTTGAAGAAACATTCAAGATGTGGAAGCACTAGAATATATCTTTGAAGTTCTGAACGAACAGGTTCCTGTCTAGAATAGCGAACCTGGTTCATTGTGTTTTGGATTAACCTGCCTCTTAAGGTCTCTTTTAGCTCTGATCTTCTATGTGTCGGTCTGATTTTGGGACCCGAAATTAGATGTCTGTACTCTTGAGAACTTCAGAATTTAAAGCATATCCTCTTGTCAGTATTTCCTCTTTGCTTATGTGGCTCAGTATTCACACACTGGCTGTTGTAAACTGCATTGAGACGTCTGATGCTTGTCCCACAAGCTGCACAGGGAGGTTTAAATCTAATGCCCATTTTGTCAAAACAATACTTTTTGACAAAGTATTGTTTTGTAACAGGTATGCATTTCTGGGGCATGTACTGTAAATTGGCTTATTTCCTTATAAATAGAAGGTCTTTTTAGTATCTAACAAATTCTCAATATTAAAAATAACTTTTTTTTAGATAGTATTGTCTTGTGTTATTGATATGGTGTGCTCTTCGGTTTCTTTAAGATTGCAACACCTGCCAGATACACTGTGACTTTGGGAGGAACATCCATCACTGTTAAATATCTACGTAAGACTGGCTACATGTCCACACCACCACCAGTGAAGGAATATCTACAAGACAGGATGGAGGAAACAAAGGATAAAATTACAGAGAAGATGGAGGAAACAAAGGATAAAATTACAGAAAAGATGGAGGAAACAAAGGATAAAATTACAGAGAAGATACAGGAAACCAAAGATAAAGTTGCATTTAAAAAAATAAAGGACTAGTGGGGATGGTTAATTTTTTGATATATCAAAAGCACTTTAACTCTTTGTGAGGCAGGAGATACGAAGTGCACTTCTGAACTTTTTTCTTTCTTTTTTTCCCTCTTGTCTGGAGACTACAGTTGCTTTGTGGATTTAAGAATTCATTATCTTCATCAAGGTTAAAATTCCCTGGAGAAGAGTAGTTGTGACAAAATTTCTGTTTACAGAAGGAAAATCGAGTCTCAAATTAGAACTTCATGTGTCCAGTGGTATTAACACTTAAGTCTTCGCTCTCCCTCCACCCAAAATGAAGATTGTTTCTTCCAAAAGCCACTGCTTTATTCTTCTTCCAAGTTAGTGCACAACCATTATTCCATTAGACTGAATTCCATTTAAATGAGAACGAAGATTTTTTTCTGCTCAGAAAGGCAACGTATTTTGTTCTTCGGAATACGTGGACCCAGGCCACTACAGTTGTGATCCTCTCCCAATTTGGAGAAAGACCTTTGTCATTGATACTGCACATGAAGGAATCGATGGATTTGCTACTCAGTCTGATTGAATTGAAATGGCTGCGTTGACTTCAAATGAGCTGCAACAGTTTGCAGGTTGAGACTATGAATCTTTCTTGGACATTGTATCTTTCCAGAAATCTCAACTGAAAGCTCAAGAAAGATGAGTTGATCACTGTCAAGTATACTTCTTTCCTAAAGTTGATTTACAGTAGAAAGAAAGTTATTAAATAATATTAATCTATAATTGTATATTAAAAACTGGGGGTGGGGGTATTATGTTAAAGTTTATAAAATTGTTTATTTCATTTCCAGAACAAAAAAGTCTGAAAGAGATGTTTACTTGCAAAATTAGTATCTAAGGGGCTTTTTAAATACATATGAAGTCAGAGTTAAACGCAAAAATTCCTCTTATTCAGGAAACCCTCAGACATCAGTGGAACAATTTAACTAAAACAAGCATAATTTCTGAGACGGTGATCACAGTCTACCGAACCTTTTTTCCCTAAGTTTTCTTGGGTTAAGCAAATACTTATTCATAGCTGAAGGCTGAAATGTTGTCTCAGGTGTCAGAAAGGACTAATGCTGAAACCGTTTGATTTGACTGGTCAGGCAAACCTCTCGTGGGTTTATTCTAATGTAGGCTAAATTGAAGGGGTATTTTCCTATTTCTTTTGCAGCCTTCACTTTGTAGCAATACTCTGCATGTATATCTTGTTTAAGAAAGGGGAGGGATTTTGCAGGGTTGTAAGGGGAAGCAACAGAGTTGGACCCTGAGCATTGCAATTGACTAGATCAAAAGAATATAGTTGATTAAGTACCAGCTCTGCCCCACTCTTATGTTTTCAGTCAAGTCACTGAGGGCCTCTCCATGTTTGAGTGAGTTGAACTTCATTCACTTAATTGTGCAGGATTGATTGCATACTTCTATGCCTCTGTCCACGTCAGATAGTAACTGCAATCTAATGCCTACCTCACAGGGATGTTGTGAGGAATAATCATTGTATATTTGGTGCCCTGAAGATGTAAAGTGCCATGTTTCTGATAAATATTATTTAAAAAAATTTAAAAAATAATTCTGTGATCTGTTGTGCTGCTGACATGAGTGCTACTGTATGATTGGAGTTTATTAATAGAGTCTTTTTTTTCTTTCTTTCTATTTTAGTGTACTTGTCCCTGTTGTCCCCATGCATGAATTTTCTGATGTTGGCATTTGTTCCAGTTTCCCATTTTTGCAGGTAGTTTTCCATTTTGCAGTAGTGTTGTCTCTGTCCTGCAGCACCCTGCAGAGCCTCAGGCCTGTCCCTGTCGTGTCCAGACACACACCCAGAAGGGGCACATGGCTCATTAAAATGAAGTTCTAGGAAGTGGCTTAAAGTGAAAATGACAGTATATGGTTAATTTGAACTAATTTACTAATTCTAAGGCAGTTTGCAAATATTCAGTTGTTTATTAGAGTAAACTAACTATCCATTTGTGGCAAAGGCAAAGATGTATACATATATAAACCAGATAAAGCAATAACGTGCGTCTCCCGAAATGCGAAGGCAGAGAGAGAGAGAAGGATCAGGGAAAAGGGAAGAGAGGCAGATTAAAAAGAGGAAACAGAGAATTGGTGGAAAAAAAATATTCCTTTCCAAGGAATCTGGCAATGAAATACAACGGCAAAAATCCTGGAAAAGACTCAAACATTTGTTCAAAACGGGGAGGGTCCCCCTTTTTGCAGCTGATGTTGGCTGATCATGCCATTTACACCCACTGAGCATTCGTTTAGGAGGAGCTCTGTGTTGCATAAGCTGTCATGCACTCATTTCAGGTGGGCACGCACCATTGGTCTTGGAAGTACTGGATGTCCTTGAGCCCCTTCCCAGTTGCAGTGACCAATGCTTGACCTCTTTGCATGCATGAAGGAACATTTTAGAAGATGTGAAAACCAGGAACCTTGTTTTGGTCCTAGTTCCAACCACTTCATCTCCCAACATGGCTCAAAAACTGTGTTTAAGAGAAAATGAAAGAAACAGTTCGTAGTTCATCTGCAGTTTGAAAGTCCTTGACAGTCCCACTGACAGTGCATGGTCATCCTTTTGGTCTGCGGCCAAATGCAGGAACCTCTTGGTGTAGTGCACAGCATTCATCTCTTCTTTGCATGTGGCAAGGGTTGCACGGGGGCACCTTGGATGCACCTAGGATGGGTCTGTAGGCCCCGGCATGGGAGACAAACCCTTTTGGTACCCCTATTGTTTTGCCTTTAAGGCCACCATGTCCAGGTGCCCTGTGTCTGCTCCAGCGCTGACATGATCCATAATTACTAATGCTAAGTACCAAAAGAGTTCCTGTCTTTGTGCAGTAGATTGTCCTGTGTGACCATCTCTGTGCCTGCAGAAACATCTCATAGTGACTGTTGGCAAGTGCCTCACCTACGCAATATCTGGTCAATTTTGCAGCACAAACAACCTGGGGGAGTTTCTGGGACACCTGCATCCTCCACCCAGGATGTCAATTAACAGAGCACACAATTATGTGGATCGATCTACACAAAGCAGGAGGAGGAATCTTCAGGGCTTTGAAAAATCTGACCTGGAGAGGTTTTGTGACAATTAGTGAAATGCTTGGTTGTACTGGTGACCTTGTCTCAAGTAGGCCTCACTTGGAATCAATGCATTGTCTCATTAGTGTGCAGACCAGCTGGGGAGTTGCTGGGCCACCCGGGGAGTGGACGACACTAGTCCAGTGGGTGCCCAGCATGTACCCAGCTACACTGCAGTTTTAGCCATAGGATAAAGTTGATTTTTCATCCTGGTATCTCACTTGCAACTTCGTTTCCAAAGCTCTTGCCACAATACCAGGGTGCAGTTCTTGTTATTGACAGTAAGACATAGTCTGGGTCTGTGTGGCTGGAAGCCAGCACCCTTCCCCCTTTGGTGATGGAGTACACTAGGAATGTTCCTACCAGCTGGGCATTTCCAGCAGACAAGGGGACACCTTGCAGGGAAAACACGGTCTTCTCTTACTGGTGCCCAAGCCAGCACAGTTGGCACACTCCCACATGGCAGCAGTGTCCTTCAAGGAGTAGCAACATCAGTGGGTGCCTTTGGCAGCACAGAAGGAACAGAGGAGAAGGTGCCATGGCCTAGGAAAGCAAAAAGTTTGGCTGCAGCTGGCATTGAGACAGCCAACAAGAAAATGACCCAAGCACAGAAGTACCCAACAGAGTGCCAAGAGTCCTTGGTGTGAAAAGCCCAGGCAGAAGCCGAGGAGCACCTGCCGTTGCCTGCAGGACCACCCAGTCAGTGCTAGCAGGGGCTGCTTTATTCCCTGGCAGCTCAGCATCCTCAATAAGAAAAGTGTTGTCCCCTTACTTGTCCTTTAGGTCCTAGAGAGGGCAGCTATCCCCTTCAGGAAATATCTCCTTCCTTTTTCTTCATAAAACTTTCAGAAATCTGATGAGACCAGGAATAAGGGATCTGCAACCACACAGGCAGCAGAGAAATTGCTGCTTTGGTTGTTCTCATGAGAGACTGAAACAGAGGTTGGAGCTAAAGTCACGGCCCAATATCAGGCTGGGGACAAAGCTGTGACCCAGGATGGGGCTGGAACCAAAACTGTGTCTCAAGATGGGGCTGAAGCCATAGCAGTAGCCCAAGAGCGCTCCAGATCTTCACTCACTGACTGAACAGGGGTCAGAGCAGAAGTCATAGCCCCAGAGCAAAAATTGCAGCCTAGTCAGGGGCCAGTGTGTAAGATGTGACCCAATATCAGCCTGAAGCTGAAGTTGTGGCCAAAGCAGAGGCCAGAGCTGAAATCACAGCATGATACTCCACCAGAGCAGGACTGGAGTCAAAGCTGTGACCTAATAACAGGCTGGAGCCAAAAGAGTGCCCAGGATGGGGCTGGAGCCAACACTGAGACACGTTTTCTGATTGTGTCCCCTTCAGGGTGTCAGCTTAGAACATCGTGCTACATTTGTCCTTGTTCATCACTTACCATCAGCAACGATAATAATTAGAGAAGCATAATTATCCCCTGGCAATTATCTGTCTATTTTGACGAAGATGATCTTCTAAGTAGAAAGAATACATCTTGATTTCAGAAGCCCTCAGGGCAACATGTAGCATTAAATTTGGGTTTGAGTTTGATGAATTGATTGGGCAATCACAGAGGAGGGAATGCAGAGGAAGATAACACAGTCTTGCTTAACAATGAGAAAAATAATTTCAAAAAACCCACCCCACCAAACAGACCTAAAACAAGAGGGGAAGAGTTTCATAATGAGACATAATTAGAGAAGGATTTCTAACTGCTCCTGTGTCTGGCCAAGTGGACAGAAAGAGACTAAACCACAACCAGAGAAGATCCTACCCCAGATAAATTTGCCAGCACTGTCTTAAAATATTTTCTTTTCAAGTTTATTTGGTTTGGGGTTGGTCTTTTTGTGGTTTTCTTGTTTGTTTTTAATAAAGGTACAGTATAAATTAAAAAAAAAAAATAAGGTAGTCTGCAAATCTGTTACTTTTTCTGTGCAGAACTGGTACAACTGAAAGCTGCTCAGTGCTCTTGCAGCTACCAGATGTGAGACATCCTCACAATGAACAGCAGATCTGTGAGTGCTCAGAGAGCACTTGCTCTTCACAGACGCAACGACAAAAGCAGTTCTCCAGCCAGGAGCCATGGCAGGGTGGTAATAGTGATCATGAGAGTACCCACCTCTGAAGGTGAAGCCCCATTTCCCTAAATCTTGTTCATTATCATAAGAACAGTCCTATATGGGAAAACAGAGGTTCAGGCAACCCCCTGTGTCCCAGTGCGCTGAGAAAGCAGCCCATGGATGAGCTTGGGGGGGGTACCAATGGGTGCTGTTGGCACCCATTATTTGTAGTCTCTGTGATTCAGCATCCTCTAGGAGTAACTCATAAGTGCGCAGCAATAGTGTTGTGTTATCCTGCTTCCGGCTGGAGCAGCTGAAGGACTTGGCTGCTGCCAAGCGCTGTTTTGATAATGTAGGCTCATTGATGTGCTAAATCCAAGTTTAGCATACTTAGTACCAGATTACATGTGCCATGGCTTCTTGACACGTATGTCGCAGTATAAGTTCACTTCGCTCAAACATGGTAGTTTTCAAGTCAACTCCAGTGTGTCTGATGCATTACAGAATTAAATAATCTGTGTTTTCCTACTTTCAATTTCATCCTGAATCAAGGAGCTTATGTTCTCCTGAAGTTAGAATAAAGTCATAAAACTAACATAATTTCCATCTCAAATGCTGCGTTGAATCCATCTGAAACGCAGCTGTTACCTTACACCTAATCCGAACTAACATTGTATTGCTGGGCAATAGTGGCATGGATCCCGTACCGATAACTTTGGAGCGCTGTCTGGCCACTCCCTCTGCAGCGAAGCAGTCATGGAGAGACAGCAAAGGCTCCTTGTGAACTCTGCCTTTACCTGGCCACTGTGCCTACTGATATCTTCCCAGATGGGGTCTCAAAGAAGGTGGAAAGAAAAAGCAGAGCAGCTGCTGGGCTCTAAATACACAAGCTGAAATTTTGAGTTGTGTTTTTTTGCTGTTTCATGTAGGTTTGCCCTTAAATGCCAAAAGAGTTGCCAGAGAACTCATAAGGGTGCTGCTCAACAGCCGGCTGAACATGAGCCAGCAGTGAGCTCAGGTGGCCAAGAAGGCCAATGGCATCCGGGCTTGTATCAGAATTGGTGCAGCCAGCAGGACCAGGGAAGTAATTTTCCCTTTGTACTCGGCACTGGTGAGGCCGCACCTCAAATCCTGTATTCAGTTTTGAGCCCCTCACTTCAAGAAAGACATTGAGGTGCTGGAGCATGTCCAGAGAAAAGCAATGAAGCTGGTGAGGGGGCTGGAACACAAGTCTTATGAGGAGCAGCTGACAGAACTGGGGTTGTTTAGCCTGGAGAAGAGGAGCTCTCAACAACTACCTGAAAGAAATTTGTAGTGAGGTGAGTGTTGGTCTTTCCTCCCCGGTAACAAGTGATTATATGACAGAAAATGGCCTAATGTGGCATCAGGGGAGGTTTAGATTGGATATTATAAAAAAAACTTCTTTCACTAAAAGAGTGGTGGAGGCACTGGAACAGGCTCCCTAGGGAAGTAGTGGAGTTTCCATGCCTGGAGGTGTTCAACAAGCATGTAGATATAGCACTTCATGACATGGTAGAGTAGGCATTGTGGTATGGGGCTAACAGATGGACTAGATGATCTTATAGGTCTTTTCCAACCTTAATGATACTAATATTCTAAGTTAGAGATCAGAAGTGACGCTGGACTTGCCTTTCATGTTTTAATAGGCTCTGTGGTAAGCACTGCAATGTGCCCTCAGCTGGCACCGACTAAGCGTTTCCCACGAGCATGTTTGCACCACCAGTGCTGTGCTTTATGTAGTCACTCTATCAGAGCTGAGTCAGGGTACCTTTCCTCTAGAAGAATGTGTCTGCGCACAGGTGTGGCACTCAGCCACCTCCCAGATGTGGCAGCCGTGTTTTAGTGCAGAAGGAGACACTTCAGAAGAGTTTTAGTGGGGGAACGGAAATTTCTTGGGCTTGGCTGACTGACATCTAACATTTTGGTTTGCCAAGTACCTGTGTTTAATTCTTACCCTGGATTAGAAAAGCCATGAAAATCATAGAATCATAGAATAGTTTGGGTTGGAAAGGGACTGTAAAAATCATCTAGTTCTAACCCCCCTGCCATGGGCAGGGATATCCCACTAGAGATAAAGATAACGCACTACGATTTTATATAAGGAGTACTCTGAGTTCTGCCTAATGTCACTAACAGTATATTTTACATTTTCGGATTGTCATGCAGCAATCCTATATGTAAGCAGAACTGCATCTATCTGCATCGATCTGCACAGTATGCACCTGTATACAGCCAATCTGTTCAAAAAGAAACAAGCAAAACTGCCAATGCACAAGCAGCACTTAAACCACAGCTGCACGGTTTACCCCGAGTACAATTTTACCTCTGACAGGCACTTTATGTCTTCTACATTACTGTCAGCCGGCAATTTTAGTGTACCTGATACCATTTTCCTGACAGCATAATTCTACAGTAGATGAAAGCGCCTGTTTCCCCAGCATATGGCTGGAGCTAGAATGCATATTTTCTTAAATATGGGCATAATAGCAGCAGAATATACAGCATAATTTTAAAGGGATGAGAGGGCTTGCACGTTGAGTGGCTAATGAGGTTATCAATCAGCCATATGTCTTTTAACACACATCAGTGCACCTCGCACTGAGAAGCGATGACACCTAATATTGCACCCGTGACTCTCCAAAACAAATATAGTCAGACTTTCAAGTAACTCTCAGCACTTTAAGTCTGCAGAACTGAGGGGGCCAAAGGAACCAGACTGACTGTGGCTGGTTCAAGCCTTACCTGTTCGGCTTTTCCTGACAAATCATTAGTGAAAGTCACCAGCTCATCATTTTTTTTCCCCTGAGAGCTATAAAGTTTGTAGCTGTAAGCAAATTTGAAAGCACTTGCAATCCTAACCCCATTGTCAGGAAAGAACTAGCTCCTATACATTTTGCTGTCGCCATAAACCCTGCTGAATGGCTATGCAAGCACATTCGTGCTTTTATATTTGACTTATATGGCTTCTTCACCAAGTAAAGCCAAGTAGGGCAAACTTGGCAAGGCTTATGAAATATTCACAGCATTGTAACACAATTACAGGTGTACGCATAGAGACAGGGACATGTAATAAGCTGGAACATTCTCACTGGATTGAGATGAATACTTTTTTTCTTCTTCCCATAAGAGTTTCTTGCTGCCCTGGGTTAAATCTAGGTCAAGCTGTCTGAGCCCATGTCTGTGGCACACAGAGCAGGATTAAACCAGAATTTTCCACTCAACTTCAACTGTCAATCACAGTAATGTCTGCAAATGTTAATCTGCTGTGATCTGGTGTTGGCATTGAAGGGAGCTTCTGGGGCTCAAGGGTGGCATTTTGGCCTCCATGAAAAAGATGCCCTCTTTCTCTGGATGAAGGATGCCTACATTCTGGCTGATTACTTAAACCCCTGTGACTATCAGCCAAACACAGAAAAACAGCTCTGTATGAGAGGGCAACGCATGCATCTTAGAAGCGAATGGGGAGAATCTACGCCTCACAGATGGAGGGGCTGAGAACAGTAGCGATGGGAAGATCGTTCCCAGCACTGCCACAGACTGTGCTGAGCCTTGCCATAGCCTCCTTAATGTGTGTTTTCTCATCTTTAAAATAGTATTAGCACCTTTCTGGTAGTATTCTGTAATGTGCTTCATAGTGGAAACCATTAAAGGGCACAAAATATTTTACAGTAAGCATCTGGTTTACTCACGAGCCCCTTTATGAAGGACAGCAGCCTTTAACGTGCCCCCTCCAGCTGTAGTTCGCACATCCACTGGTGCGCCAGCAAAGCTGCCTTCAGCTTCGCAGGTGACAGACATCACTGGGACAGATCACGCAGTCCTGCCAACTTAAATAATGTATTAAAGGCAATTTGGAACACCTAAGGTAAGCAGAAACAGGCAGTTAAATGGTGGCAAGTACAGCAAATAGTTTCTCCCTTACCTTTTGGAACATTCTGGGAACAAGTAATGTTACTGACTATACAGGATACTGAGAAACTCAGCTCATCAGTTTTACCACATGTGAAAGAATTCAATATCTCCTCTCTAATCCTCACTTGCAGGAACAATCATTTGGCAGTTTGGAAACAGACAAACAAACAAACAAACAACAATGTAGAAAAGGAAGGAAAAAAGAAAATCGTGGAAGTTTTTATCCTCCGTGCTAGACTTCCGTGAAAGTGGCAGGATGCAAACCACACAAAAGCAGAGCATCGCCGCAGCAGAAGAGAGCCATTAGAACAGTAAGTAAGGTTTTTCAAAATGTGCATTTTAATTAGAACTCATTTAAAGCACAACTGATCAAAACAGTGATAATGAGAGAAGCCTAATTAATTTTTGTGTAAGTAACGAAGCCTCATTACAGAGGGGTCTTTGGAAGAAAAGGGTTTGGGATGTTAAAAACAGAGTGTTTGTAATGAGACGCAATACTGCTGGGAGCCTGCAAGCCAGACCTAAAGGTTTCACAGGACTGCAGCAGCCACTGTATTAATCTTTTAACAGGAAAAAGTAACCCTACTGAGATGAGACATCCCATTTATAGCTGAGTTCTGAGTTGCAACCATTGGCAGAGATATTAAAACACAATCAAACGGAATGGCATATTATAAAACAAATATAAATACAATTAAAACTAGATTAAGAAAAAGATCAAAGTAGACTCAAAGAAAATGCAGTTTCCAGGGAGTTCAGGGTTCAGACAGTAGAGGAGGAGCAGAAGCCTGGTGATTTTGAGCACTTCTGAGGACTAAGGAACCAGCAATTTTCCAAGTACTAAAGAAGAATTAAAGTGCTGCAGGTAGAGGAAGGCTAAGTCAGAGCGGTTGTAGGAAAAGAAAATGGTTACTTTTGAACCAAAAATAAGTATTGTAACATTCCAAGCGATTTGAAAAGAGCAGCAGCACGGGGAACACCCCTGGTTCCTACCTAAGGGCAACACAAAGGCTGCTCTGTAAGCAGGTTATCAGAAATGGGCTGGAACGGTGGCTCCCGCAGCAGACCTCTCTTTCTTGAAAAGACCTGCGAGAAAGCTCCAGCTTTGAAGTGCTACCTCCCTCTAAGCACCATAGCTCAACAACAGAGAGATCAAGGTCCAGCAAGCCAAGGTGTAAAATACAAGAGAATGATTGCATTAATAATCACGCTAAATAAAGCGTCACTCTATGCTTATACATGAACAGAAATTAACTGCTCTGTAAAAAAAAAAAAATTAAAATAAATCTTTTCTCATTTTGTTAAGCTTTGGTATAGCAAAGTGACAGGTACCAGCTATGGAAAGTTTGATCTGCTTTGCAAAGATCCCTGTTACCAAAGATGAGCACCTGTCACGGGATCCTTTTTTCTAGTTTCCTACTAAATGGATCATGTCTCTTTCCCCCACGGTGCACCACAATTACCCATTTTAAGCGTCATCATAAGTGTGCCTCAGGTTTCTTAAACAAAGTTACTCCTTTTCCCCACTCCTCCCCCATATCCTGTATGTTCATTTTTGAATGATTTTTTTTTGCAACTCAATGGTTTGAGACTGCTGCTTATCCCCGAGCCGGTTGGTCAGCACTAACGTGCCAGGGCAGTCACCAAGGGCTTCAAATGGGATTGAGGTAGGGTTGTTGGCTTAAAGGAATTGAAATCATGAGTGGCTTAGATTAAGAGTCTAGACTGCTAACGACAGGGGTGACAGGCAGTTGCTCGGACACAGCTGCCTCTGGCAGAGAGGTAGGACAGAAACATCTGAAACCATCCTGGTATTAATCACCAAAGCTGAAAGTCAGAACACTGATGTAAAATCCTCATCAGACATCCATTTCCCACGGCTCTCCCCCATGTCTCCAGGGCTTCCATTCCTTCATGATCAGCTACCTGGTTGCCAGCAGCAAAACAGCAAGGGAAGAAGACAAGTACTTGTTTTACAGAAGGACACTTCAGTGTTTCTCCCTCTTTGGTTTTGTTCTGTTGGGTTCTGTTTTTTTCCACTTAAAAGAGAAAATAAATTAAACAGGAGACAAATGCATTTCATGATTTTTAATAATTTTGTGCCATGGTTTAACCACAGCATATTAAGAACAAGCATAAAATCTGTATTTAAAACTAACAACAGCACTTAGAGCAACATCTTCCTTTAAAAGTATTGCAATAAACAGACCTTAGGTCTAAAAACTAGGACATCACCATTTGCTCAGTTAAGAGAGTCAGATACACAACAGTTGAAATCTTTTCCTGTATATAACTGGGAGTCACGGTGGAAAAAAAGCAACAAATTAATTGTGTTAAAAGGAAAACAAAACAAAGTAAAAATTAAAGCAAGCCAGGTTTTCCATAGCGTCACATGAACAGCTATTGAGAAATTCCAATACAGTTGTAAAAAGACTTACTGTTTTTAATAGCTTTGTTTTTACATCAATAAAATTCAAAATAAAGATTAAATATTGTTGATAGTGCTGTACATATTTCAGAGTAGCTTGAAACAAAATGGACAAAAATAAGAGACGTTTTGAAAACATGATCTTGAAAGCCACAATGTTGGAAATACAAAAAAAAAAAATCCATACAGCAATAAAGCATTTTTACACTGTAAAATAACTAGCAAGAAACAACAAAGAAAGGGTCAACACTCTAAAACCAGGCATTTGATGGTTAATTGTAACAGCCTGACCGATGAATATACCATCATGAAATGCTCTGAGCACAGCAGCATTGGGCAACTGAAAGCTATACAAAGATAAAACCCCTATCGATGCTTAGGTAGGCTTTGTACTATAAGTAGAAAAGATTTGTTAAAGAATATTAATGTGAATTTTTATTATTATTTTTGCTGTCCAGCTCTACGACGCCCGAGGCTCTCATAACTTCTGCTTATACTTCTTTTAAAATCTTGGCTGCCTGCTGTGCTTTTTGGCAAACGGAAAAGTGTGAACGCAGCTGTGAGTACACTTAATAGATAGTCTGCTCTTTCCACTGCAGCTTCAAAGCAAATTAGTGCCTCTAAAAGGAGACATGCTCATGTTTGGTCCACTCAATATGCAAGTTTTGTTATGATAAATCCTACCCTAAATTCCTCCAGAGGGAGGTTTGCTCTGCACAGAGTCTTCCTAGTCAAGGCCTGGGTTTATTTTCTTTTTTGTTTTCCTTCCTTCATGCACAGAAGTGATACTGCAGTGCAAACAGAAACGTGAAGGTGGCCAGGCAAGGCATACTTCCAAAACAATTACTCTACGTCTTGACAAACAATAAATGAGTTAACAAATGACAGTCATGAAATATGCGTGTTTCACTATGGTACGTGCTTACTGATAGAAGCGCTCAACACATAGAGGGATGGATACAAGCCACCTGTGAGGGCTTGACGATGAGAACTGGCCAGAAAAACTTACACACTTCTTTAAAACAACAAAAAAAAAAAACCCCAAACAACCATGATCGACATTCAGATACAAGACTCCTGTGAGGGCTTTTAAAATAATATTTACAGACAAACATGTAGCCGAAGTTTCAAATCAACAGAGAAGTCATGAAGGATTGTGCTCCAAGGCACTATCCTCAAGCGTGACGGACTGGACTGAAAGCCCACTCAGACCAGAGGAAGCCTCACCATTGACTTCACTGGGCCCTGGATAAGGCCCCCTGAGTTTTAGCATAGCGTTTCACTAGTCATCTGAAAAACAAAACAAGAACGCCATCTCAAACATACTCTAACACATCACTACCTCACATCTGTGGTTAAAGCCCGACAAGTATAAAAAAGCTACATATAGACACGAGTATCTATGAAAGGTTAGTCGGTATCCATCTGTGAGAGGACTAGTCTGCCTCGGACCGATAAACATCACCTACCATCCTGGGATAGTTAGAACAAACAGTTTAGAAAAATAAGTACAGCATCTGCAAGTCTCTACACTAGAACTTCATGTTGAGTTTTCCTGAGGTATTTGCTTTACCAAAGAGCCCGCGCCGAGGCCATGTGGGGGCACGGGGACAGACAGCCAAACAAAGACACCAGGGGAGAACCAAACTGCCGAGGGAGCCTGGCAGAAAGTTAAAAGTGTTGGATCACTTTCCACGCCTCTTCCCACGTTGGGTCTGAACAGGTTTAGGCATTTCTCTACAATCTTAAATACAAACCTAGGCTGAACCATTGTTGCCAGTGGCCAACGCAGCAGCAGCACCGGCGACTCAAATCTCACGCTCAAACCCTGCATTCTGCCTGCTACCAGCTGCAGGTTTTCTCATCTACCCTAAAGGCTTGCACCTTGCAGATACGTAGGTCTTTCGTGATTCCCAGCCTCAGACAGAGCCTTAAGACAATTTAGAGTGACAGCAATGGGCGCAGAGCAAGGGCCAGCTGTGGTCACAAAACTTGCGTTGGCCTAGTTTTGATTTTGCAGGGATGGTTTGGGTCAGTTCCCACTTGTCTGAGCTTCACTTCAAATCTAGGCTGTGGATAAAAAGATTCAAAAGGTTTTAGTGTTTTAGTCCTTTTCTAAATTAAAAATAAAAAAGGGGGTAATCAAGGATAATAATAAATAATGTATCTGCTGGAGAAGTAGTAACTAATACTGGTCCAACTCAGCAATAGCGAGGCAACAACCAATATGAGAAGCATCTAGTTGCAAGGCTAAAGCTGTGGAGGCTTTGTTTGCTTTGTTTTTTTTTTCCTTTTTCTTAAAGTGACACATTGTAAAAAAAAAAAGAACAAATCTTCACAGCAAAGATGCATCAAATGACCAATCACTATACACAGGCAAGTCAAAAAGGATTTGTTCAAACGTTTTCCCTTATGATAGTATATTGATATTTGATAGGAAAATAAAATACATAGACTTTCTGTCATTTGTATGCATTTGTTTGCAAATTTTCTTACAAAAAAGGACCGAGCACAGAAGCTGGCATTCACAAAGTCTATGCCTCTTTTTTTTTGTGTGTTAAAATCAGTATCATCTATACATTATCTTACAGTATTAACAACATCTATTTGTTTTAGTATGTTTGTTTGTTCTACCCATTGGGTAGGATATGTGCATAATATATTCAAGTTATATACAGCACCATACAAAGAAAAAAAAACAAAACAGAAAAAAAGACAGACAACTGGAAAAGCACCATTTTAAGTGAGGCACAACAAAGGTGGGAGCATAAGGCTTGATCCAAAGCCCCCTGAAGTTGGCAAGAGTCTTTCTACCAACGTCACTGGGCTTTGGATCACGCCCTCTTGAGTGCAAGGGGATTCCTATCTGCTCAGACCTGAACATGAGGCACCTTAGTTGCTTACAAACTACTGACATGCAAACCTCCTCAAAATTATATCTAATACAGACATATTTAATTTATTAATAATCCTACCGAGGTGGACAGACAAGCACAAACCAAGAAAAGAAAGGAATAAGAAAAGAGCTTCATCACCCATGAGATCCTACACACACCACGTTGTTCCAGAAAGCTCACACACCAAACCATTTAGAACGGCGGCAGCAGCAGCAATATAGCAAAGAAATGACAGAGTCATCTCTGGCAGTAAATCACACGGCTGTCGGAGGGAACGGGGAAGTATCTAGGTTATGATTTTGTTTCTTTTTTGTTAATCAAGATAAAAAAAAGGTAAGCTCTTTAACAGCAGGAAAGCAATGCTAGCGATACCCAGGTATCTAAAAATGGAAGTGATGACAGCAAGGCAGAAGTAAGAGCCAGGAGAGTTTGCAGCGCTTCTCAATACAAAATCATGCTTTGTTTTTCCATTCAGAAGCAGAATAAATGTCATGAGTGGTTACAAAAATGGCATTAGCAGCTCTGAAGTATAATCTCACCAGATAGTTGTGATTTCAAGGAAACACCAGTAGATTCCTCCATGGTGTTTCTGTGCTGCTTATTAGCGTGGTAAAGCACTTCACTGAAACTGAGCCATCACCTACACTTCAGTTTGCTGGGAAGAGGCAGTGCAGGTCTTACGCTGTTTCTGGTGGCTGAACTTAGTGGTGCAGATTCTGCTCTAATTCCCCAAGCAGAGCCGTACCAAGAAAATTACTCTTTTTTTTTGCTGGTGCAAGTATGCCCAGTGGGGCTTTTGCCAGCATAGAAATGGCAATTACAGGTGAGTCAAAACGTTAATTTACACCTCTGATTAATGAGTGCAGACTGGCAAACAATATATTAAGTATTAAAAAAAATAAAAAATCTTACCAATCAACAGTTTCAGCGGGGCCACTCTCAAAACTTTAAACTTTGATTTCCTAACGACACATTCAGAACAGAGTCTTCAGACAGGAAACCTCTGCAAGTTCAACACATTCTCATAAGGGGCCTTTCCATGCTCTGAAAGGCCTCAACAGGTCTCATACAACTCAGTAAGACTGCCTCCTTCCAGGGATTTCAACAATCTACACGTTCGGGGCTAGTTTAGAATAAAAGCTGTAATCACACTGGTTGGGAAGCGGTGAACCCAGTGCAGGAACAGACCAGAATCTGTAATTCAATTGTTTGCCTTTGTCTAAACAGCAAGGATGTAATCAAAGTCCAGCCTCCGTCTGAATCCACTGTACAAACGGATCAAAGTTCTCAGCATCAGCTAAGTTTCAAAAAACACGCTTCTGAGATTTGGAGTACACGAAGTACATTTCCTTCCTGTACATCAATATATGAGGTCTACATTGGGGTTGTTCCAAAAGCACAAGAGTTTTTCAAATCTCAGTCAAAAGAAGAGCTGTTGGATGGAAGATGCAGTAGTGCACCAGGTCATGGGCAGGAATTTGCATGGCAATTAAGTCCCCTACTGATAAAAACAAGGGCATGACATTTGCAGGACTGCAAACATTCCTCCTGCCTCCAGCTGTTTGACAAATGACTTGTCATTGTTCCTGAGAACAGAATATACAGCCATGAAATACTCCTGGAAGGTGATTATGGAATAGTAGCCAATATATAGATAACCAAAGGGTAGGACACAGGCACAAGTTTCCATGCAGGGTATGTATACGCACACATGTGCATGGACACAACTTAATGAAGAGACTAGAGAGAACTGGTGAATAATCCTCAGTGCCTTCAGTGGTACCAGCAAGCCTGCTGTTTATCCTTGCGGGAAGAAATAATAAAAAAAAAAAAGCAAGGACCAATTTTGGAGCGTATCTATTTCACCAGCATACTATTTTCTTTTTCGTTGCCTATGAAATCAGGTTACCTTAGTTACCATGAGCATTCAGGGCTCAGAGTCAGAGAAAGGTTAGTAATGAATCTCCAAGACATCCAAATATTCCTTACAGATCAGAGAGTCAGTTTAAAGGTCCAGTATCTCACTACCTGGCAGGGTTAGAAACGACCGCTTTCAGACAGCACTGTTCCAGACAGCCTATACACAGGACTCTCCATCAGCACAAGGCTTTCTTCCAACACAAAGAAAGTGCATTCTTTCAGAAATAATCTTATTTCACTCCTGGCCCTTCCCTGAGCCACGTTTAAAGGGAAAAAAAAATTAAGTGACACTTCTTGTAACATATATTTCTGCAACACAAAAATTCAGACTGGGATAACAGAAGCAGCTTCCAGCTTGGACAAACCAGTGGGAGTAGTGGGCGAGCAATAATAAAAAGCCAAAGGATGCACAGCTAGACTCATGGTTCCTGCAGATTCCACGACTGCAGGAACGTAAATACCTTCCTCACTAGCCATCAAGAACTTGTACACGGAGCACGCATCCCAATTGTCATACTTAGAAGGGAACGGCATGCTGTAATAAAGTAACATCAGCCTGAGACTGGGTTAAGTGCAGAGTTCATCAGTGACGAGACTAGGAGTAGCTTAACTAGGTCCTCCCTGACAAAACCAACCTATTATGCCAAGTGCAGTGAAATCTGCCTGTGCCCTGCACTACGGGAAAGGGATCTGAAGGCTGCTGCGCTGACTGGGTACCAGTCTTCATAATCATCACTCACATTTTTTAAGCAGCATCACATAGACAGAGCCTGCTTGTACAGCACCGAGACAAACCCAACCACCATCAGGCTAAACATACATCCAAAATTAGAGCTAGGTGCCGGCCAAGTGCTTCATCAGGAAACTGGGAAAGAAACCTCTTTTCTGTTGCAAACCCCCTGCCTTTTCTAGCCCTGCAAGATCATAGGAAAACACCAAAGACAGGACATATTTAGCACCAAGAAGGGAGCCATGCTGAGCCACATAATGGAAAAATTAACCTTTGCAGTAGGATAGAGGTCATAATGCTTTATTTCTTGAAGGTACATTTAAGAAAAAAAGATCTTTTAACTTGAAAATTTCTGAAGCGGGGACATCACTGGACTATATCTTAGGAAGATGAGTTACTGGGCAAAGATCAGGAGATGCAACCAGAATTCAGGCTAATATGATCCATCACACAGAAAATTCCACACACATATTACATGGGTTTTGTGCATGACACACATAAATCAAGACACAAGTATGGATGCACAACCTACATGATTCGCCCTACAGTGCTTGCAGAAGTCTCCTATAATTTACAAAGCCTCCTTTGTGTGGCTGTGGAATACAGTTTATTTTTTTCTGTATATTTTCAAAAGGAGTTTTCTGTAACTGCTTCACAGAATTATCTGCCTTCAGCGATCACTAATTTCTAAGCCCATAAAGATCAGTAGTGCTGTCTAACCCTGATATTCCTTCTTTTACCATTCTGTTCTGTTAGCAAGGACATATTATCTCTCACTGCAGCAGAAGAAAAAACAGAAAGAGAAAACACACACAGTTGCCGCATTATACTACTGATGCAACCACCATTGGAGATCATTAATATTCATCAGAAAATATCATATTTACTCCCGTAAGAGGCCCCAAAACAAAAGCAGCAGATTGCAAGCTCACCTATGGCAAGCAAAAGGTGACTACACTTTCAGACTTGACAGGTAGACCGGCCACAAATAAGCTCTGGACAGCAGAACGCAATGAGAAGGCAAAGATGCAAAAGGAAATGCAACCATTAGGTGAGCAAACACTCAGAACCGGAACAGGTTACATATTCCACGCAAAGTAGAACTTCCTCAGACAAGAAAAATTAAGAGACAACAGTGCATGCACCATAGTGGACAATGTTAATGGGAAGTGCATAAATCCACCAACATGAAGAGATGGCGAAAGATGGTAAAGGGCTGTCTTCAGAAAAAGCATGCTCCCAAGAGGTGACTTTGAAGGCAACTTCAAGACTCACTTTGCTGCTATCTGTGCATGGGGAAAAGTTAGTGCTCGACCAGTCCAAGCCCCGGGCCCAGTCCAGGTGTGCTCTGCCATGACAAATGAGTTCCAGCTGTTCTCACCTAAAGGCTTCTCGGCTAAATAATCCTCATTTAGGCAACAGCACAGTATCTGTGTAGCTATACACATTCTCTGACTTAAAAGCTCACTTCTGAAGGACAAAAAAAGTCGCTGAAGATCAAAACCAACATTTTCTAGTTTTGTCTTCTGTTCAAAGTTTTTTTGTTTTCTAAAAAGTTAAAGAATTATGTTCATACATTGTTTGCAAAAACCTAATTTCACAGCTTTCGTTCCCAGGAACTAGACATGAGAAGAGCCTTAGCTGACTGACAGCCACCTAGTCACCTCCAAAACATCTGTCCTGTGAGTCCGAGGAATAAGTGAATTCTATCATACAATCTCTATCTCTCCCTTCAAATAACACATAAATTAAAAGGCAGCTTTATTCTGCATTACCAACGTGACTCAGACCAAAAAACAATTACAGGGACAAATGAGGCTGCATATTCAGACTAACAGTTAAAACAAACATGTCTTAAATGAGAATATAACTAAATTACATTATGAAGAAAATAATCTATACTGAGGCCTGTAAAACACGCACACAGACACACATACTGTTTTGGCATTAAAACTCTGCATAGATCAAAGATGCACTTCAGTTATCAGAGCCCCTAGTGTACAGAAGTCCTGCAGAAATCCAGCCTCCAGCCATGGGACCAGGTGCTTGGGCTCCTCCACTACGTGCTCAGAGCACTCAGTGGCTGCTGCCCGTAACCAAGCACAAGGCTTCCGAAAACAGAAAAACAAAAAGTGAAATATCTTAAAGTGAGAAGGTCTATGACACCCACACATACACATATCTATTAGAAACTATTCAAGCTAAGACTCTAAACGCTCTTACTTTAAGTCCATTTCCGAAATGCATTTTAAGTGCAAGTTGTGCTTTTTCATGTGCTTGTGATGCCACTATCACCACTTGCCAACTGCCTTCCAGCGCTGCGTGTGCTTCCACACAGAAACAGCCAGGGAAGAAATACCCCACACGCCATTTTACAGGCAAGTAAATTTTTCCAACTACTCTTTTAAGACCAGCATGACAAAACCAGGCCTTACAAACAATTAATACGCGAGTCATCTTTACCCACGAGCGTAGTCCTGCTGGCGTCAACCGGATGACACGCACGGAGGAGGGTTTCTGCAACAGGGCCCAGAGCAAAACCGTGGCAGGGGAAATAACTGGTGCTCCCATGTCACTGCCAGGGATGCTGCAGAAGCCAGTGCCACTCTCGCGAGCACTCTCGGTGCCGCTGCGGAAACTGCATGGGGGGAGGGTTATAGTTACAAAGGCCTCTTCGCTTCAACAGGATGGATCTCCAGGACTGAACTCCAGTATCTAAAGGATGAAATGGAGAGCAAAAAGCACAAACAGAGTCTCACGTATTTTAACAGCACTGCAGGGGAAAAAAATCCACCTTGCATTTTTAAACAATTTATTGCATAATGTCGTGATATGTGACTAAATACATTTCAGGCTACAGTGAGGACAAAAATCTCTAAAACCATAAGTACTGGCGATACTGCATTATGAAAAGGAAAAGAATGGCAGCACTTAGTTAGAATCAATACAAAATAACACATCTGGGATTTTGTTTTGCCGTTTACAAAACAAATAGTCTATGCTGCAAAACAGTTAAACCCTAAGTGATGGGAAATGCTGGGATTTCGTATTTGCCTTCTTCCATCCAAAAGTCTCCAAGACACTTCATTGATGCACTGTTATTTGAATGCAAATTATTGCAAAGTCAAGTGTCCCTGTATTTCTTGATTTGTAAAAGTCAAGAGATGTTAGGCTAAGTCCTGTCCCCTTTTTCTATCAAACCCAGGGGGAGGGGAGCAAACTCCTCCAGATTACTTCTGGGGCTCTATCATTATTCCACAGGTGAAAAGACAACATATAGAAGAACTTCACATAAAACAGTTCCCTCATATATATTTTTTAAAACATTAAGATAGTGCAACTTTTAAAAACACATTTATCACAACACAAATTAATTCCTTGCATTCATCTAAGTTCTCAACTTTATACCTTGGCACACAGAACAGGAATTTTGTTTCATATTAAAAAAAATCCACACCCTGGGAGAAAAAAAAAAGCAAACTGGCCAATTCTTCCCCCATTTATCTAGCAAAAACACCTCCTTCCTTCTGCCATTCAGTGAGTATAAAACAGGCTGTACAAGCCTTATTTCTGTGCTAAGTTAACTTTTTAGAATTAAATAATTGAAATAGTTTATTAAAAAAAAATAATATATTCCCCCCCCTCTCCCCTGAAACACTGCTTGTAGACAAACTGAATGGAAGTTTGTATTTCTTTCAATCTGCTTTGCATGCAATTCCCCTGAAAGGAATCAGAAACAAGTAACTGGTTTGCACGTTTGGTTTTTACTAAGTTGTACCACATGAAACGTAACAACATTGTGCACCGGAGCATGGGGGTCTTCCTCCACTGCTCTGCTTGAATCTCTTGTCTTCAGTTCAAGTGCACCTGGGTGAGTAACGTTAGACCAGGTTTCCTGATTTCCGGTCTTGGCCTTTGCTGGGGACTATTGTGCTCTCTGAATTGTTCTGCTGAAACTGAAGTCTGCTCCCCCTCTGCGAGGAAGGAGCCGCGTTGCTGTGCTGGTGATGGAAAAAAGAGGAGCCTGGGTAACGCCCCATGACCTCGCTGTACGTCGGGGGTGGTCCTTCCATCCTTCCATTACTGCTGTAGTTGGTTGCACTTATGCCCGAATTGCTGCTTGGTGGGCAGGGGCCCCCATTGTACATTGAGATGTCTATCAAGTCGCTATCAAAAATTGTTCGGTTGGGTGGTGCCCTGACGGATTCCCGGTTGAGCTCCATCTGCTGTTCTGGGTCCCGGAGCTGAAGGGTGCACGGGCCTTGGTACGGAGGTGGCTCTTCCCCGTCAGAGAGGGAGATGGTCGGAGGAAGGTCGATTTCATGCTGCATGTAAGGGTAAGTGGGCTGGAAGCGACTGAAACGGTCCCGCTGCATAAAGGATGGGGCGGTAAACCTGTCCCTGGACCTTGGAGCATACATGATCTGAAATGGGAAGAAAATAGGCACGTGATTCACGTCTGAGCAAAGTACTGTGGGTGCTCCGTAAAAAAATAAAAAGAACTGATAGAACAGAAAATACTTCTTTTTGCCATCTATCTTAAAAGACTAAACCCAGCAGATATTTTGCATGCGTGCTCCCACACGCATGCATGTGAAAAGAAGAGGTAGGAGTTACAGGAAGGATTTAACACAAGCTACTTGAGAAAAGCTTCCCAGAGGAAGACCAAGACCTCACACAGCTCTTTCTGACACTAAAACATGCAGAGCTGAAAGAAAACAATTCCATTTCTTTACACAGCAAACACTTTTTCTCTAGGTGTGACAATTAACTAGTTCACAAAAATGTCCCAATACTGAATCTCAGCTACAGCTGAGCCTTTCCCTCCTACTCACAGTTAATGTAATATCCTGCATCACCAAAGAATTCAGATGGTTGTTTTAGTACATTTTGTAAAGGCCTGGCATATCTCACGCCTTCACTACCAGAGTATATCAGGTATCCTCCTCCCTCTCAGCTCTCAGCTCTCAGCCAGAACTCAGCCTCCGGGGAGGACCTGTAAGGCTTCTGCACTGCAAGTGGGAAAAAATGTCCCAGGCTTATTAAGCCCCGGAGGCCAGGCTTTACAAGAGGAAGAGTTCAAGACCCTCCTTCAGAAGCTGTTGCTCCTCACTTGGTCTATCCCTGATGTGGGCAAACACGCAAGCTTCCTAGATCTAGACTTATCAAATTCTTCCTCACATTTTTGGGTTCATGCTGTATCTTTGGCCCCCAACTCTCACAGACGCAAGGTCAGCCACCAGAAGATTCACTGTCTGACACAAGCGCACTTGGCCACTTGGAGCAACACGCCCACAAGTTATCACTCAGACCAGGGATCTGTGCTGGCCAGAAGAAGGGACACACTGGTGATAGGATATGTGTATAAACCAAGGAAAACACAGAGAGGAGAGCATCTGGTCTCGCTAATTCCACCGAATACATTACTAAGCCACTGCATGAGAGAGACACCTATTGTCAGGTAGGTAGAATTTAATTCTTTTCATGAAAAAGTTTTGGGCTGTTATGGAATGGGAGTTAAGGGAAGCTCAGATGTCCACATGAACCTGGCTCTTTGTCTACACTGAAAAAGCTTTATTTACTAAACAGATGCATGTTTTTGAAAGAAGCCATACCAAAATAACAGGAAAGAGGAAAGCACATTGGTGAAGATAAAAAGAAATCTATCTGTACCTCTGAAGCACCCTGGCGTGAAACCGAGCTTTCTGAAGGCCACAAGCACCCTTCCTGGAATGTAGAAAAACACAACAAAAGAGAAATATTAATAGATTACATCACCATCCCACCTAAAATACCATGACTTTCAGGAGCAGTCAGCTTCTAAGGATTGGCTGTCTAGCTAGAGAAAGGTGATAAGTAACATTCCACCTCTGGCTTTCCAAAACTAAAGCAGACACAGTTCTGCACCCAAGTCAGTCAAACTTGGTCCATTTTGCAAGTGCTGAGATGCCAGCCACAGCAGCCAGCCCCACAGGCCACAAGGCCACAGCAAGACAGTTGCAGCTACAAGCGTGTGGCAATGCGCAGAGGTGACAGAAGATACCTCAGCACTTGTGTGCTGAGTGGGTACCTGTCACCTCCCAACCCACGTCAGCACGGCTGGCAGGTCTGATGAAGCTGACCTGTCAGCCAGGATCCGGATTACACACGGAAGCCGAAACAATTCACAACAGAACCTGGCGTCTGTAATCTCTGTGCAGTGACATCTGCTCTAAACCGAGGTATATTGTCAAAACTGTCAGTTGCCCAATTCCCACAATAAACAGTAATTAAGCAGCTGAGGTTTCAGCCACCGGTTCCCCTCTTCAGCCACTTCCCCAAACATCTTCTGAAGGCAATACATTTTCTCTCTCATGCCTTGAAAGGCCGTTCTGACACCGTACTGGCACTCAGGGCAGAATAAAAGGGTGAAGAACATGCCAAGAAGTGAAAAAAGCTTAAGGTGCATGATTATTTTCCTTCTTGATTAACTGTTTAGAGTAGCAGTAATTACTGCAGTGGATTCACTTTACTGGAAAATTTCAAAGCTGAAAAGGACATATCAGAGCAATAAAGGACAGAATTTCAATCTTGGTGCAAAAAAAGAAAATCAAAACATTGTACAATCACGGGTATTGTCTTGGTGTCAAATAAAATTTTACAATTTTTAGACATAAGGAATTTCAGGAACAGGGAGGGAAATGCATACTGTCCCCAAAAGCATTACCCTGTATGGACTACTTTCAAATCTTACTGTACTGCTTCTTCTCACCATAGCATCTTTCAACATATTGCAGATGTAAAAATAGACCTAACTAGATGTTCATCATGACACTCAGAGACCAAAAGCCGTCTGTGATCTTGTCAGCAGAGTCCACCGGAGGGAAAAACTGCTCTAAGAGGAATCTCCCACAGGATTCAACTGTTAAGGGAAATGTTTTGAATAACAAAGCTGGTCAACCAGTCCTCTCCTGTAGCTTTAGAGAGCAGAGACAGAAGGAGGCTAACCATTACAACTGAGAGCTATGGATGTCATCTACTTGTACTTCCGCAGGCCTTTGACGTGGTCCCAAAAAACATCCTTCTCTCTAAATTGGAGAGGTATGGACTTCAGAGATACGGATTTGATGGGTGGACTGTTCAGTGGATGAGTAATTGGTTAGATGGTTGTATCGACAGGGTAGTGGTCAATGGCTTAATGTCCAGATGGAGCTCAGTGACAAGTGGAGTCCCTCAGGGGTCCATACTGGGACCAGTACTGTTTAATAGTCTCATAAATGACACAGCAAGATCGAGCGCAAGTTTGCAGATGACACCAAGCTGAGTGGTGTGCCTGACACATCTGAGGGACAGGATGCCATCCAGAGTGACCTGCACAAGTTCAAGATGTGGGCCCATGTAAACCTCATGAGGTTCAACAAGGCCAAATGCAAGGTCCTGCACCTGGGTCAGGGCAACCCGCTGTATCAATACAGGCTGTGGGATGAGGAGATTGATAGCCACCCTACCCAGGAGGATTTGGGGGTATGAAAGGTGGAGAAAGACTTCTTAGCAGGGCCTGTAGCAATAGGACAAGAGGTAATGGTTTTTAAACTAAAGGAGGGTAAAGTTAGACTAAATAAGAGGAAGAAATTTTTTACAGTGATGGTAGTGGAACACTGGAACAGGTTGCCCAGAGAGGTGGCAAATGCCCTATCTTGGGAGCATTCATGGTCAGGTTGGACAGGACTCTGAGCAATCTGATCTAGTTGAAGATGTCTCTGCTTACAGCAGGGGCAGTTGAACCAGATGATCTTTAAAGGTCCCTTCCAACCCATATGATTATATGATTATTTACAACTTCCTTTTGCAAGTATCCCCATGTGCAACAATCTGATATGAAAGACAAATTTCAGGTAGATTAATGTATTTCACTCTTTTACACAAGGTTTTGTCAGCAGCAGAAATTATATCTGTCTAAATGTGTATATATACTTGTACCTGCCTTCCTTTCCACTTCTCCATCACTCACAAGCCTCATTTTGAAATATCTGAGGGTGTTTTTGCACAACTGAAGACAATCAGGTTATCAGCAACTGACCAAGCAGGCTCTAAGCCTGTTGCAACTGTTAAGTAAAACATTAGTCAAAGCTGAAGTGCTCAATTAACTGCCCAGGCACTAGAGGACAAATGCAGCCCAACAGTAGATTCCTAAGTGATAATTTGAAAAATATCATTGTGTGTGTAGCTTCACATTTAGTGCAACCGTCTCAGTATCTCCTTTAATATGTTCATCCTCAGAACAGAGGGAAAAAGCCAAACCCAATGACCTAACCCAGAAAGGAATTCAATCTACCACCACTGCTCATGTTACTTAAATTCCCTTATGAAAGAGAGTTGCCCATGTCAAAGCAGAAACAATGACTCCCTTCCTAAGGCCAATCTCCCCTCAGGCAGGAAAGTAAGGTGGAGAGGGAGAAGGTGTACAGGAAGAACATCTTGCACTGAGATGGAACAGGACTTGCATGCTGAGCCGAGGCATGCAGACTTGGGATCAGCAATGATCTAACAGAAATAACCTGCTAGAAGAGTGGAGTTGCCCATTACTTCTACTGCTGATGTCTGAATCCCAGTACAGTAGAAGAACCTGCCTGGAGGCACTGCAGCTACCACAGGGACCCCACAGAGAACAACCAAGGTGCTGGGATAGCTGGACCAAGACAACGAGCCCAAAGGAGCCCCAGGCTCTCCCCATTCTGGGCTAACTACCTGAGAAGGCAGACAGCTTAGGATGCAGCTGAATTCCAAGGCTGTGAGAATCTTAGGATGCAAGGATATGTAACAACACAGTCTCTGTGACAGTGTATTCTATAGTGCCTCTGTAGCTATTCCCTTCTCTAAGGTTTTCCCTGGAGAGACTGGCAGGCTGAACAAATAATTTGGTAGCAGCCAACCCCCAGTGAGATCTCTATCCCAGGAGCCAGAGGAACTCTCCAAGCAGATGGCTGGGTAGCACGCACTCAGCATGCCCTCACTCAGAAAATATCAATCTCACCATGCATATGTGGTCAGTCCAGTACTCACAGTACAGGATTCCTTCAAGACCACTAGAATAAACCCAGACTAACAGGCCCAGTGTTGGAAAAGGCACTACACTCTTACTTAGTGCATCAACAAGTTTTAAAACGGACAGTGAGAGAGGCAAGGAAAAAGGGAAGGAGCTGGCAGACAACTGGAATTCAGCTACAGATGAATCTGAATCCTTCTAGGACACAAACTTATTGTAGAGTACCTGCAATGATAAATGCAAACATGTAGAGAGACTTCCTAAATTTTAAGAGAGCAGTATGACAACATCGGAAGAATAGTACAGAGAGCAGGAAAAGGAAGAGAGACTATGGACAACATGCCAGTGCTTAATTATGAATGGCTCTATACGGTTTATATTCGAGGGATACAAAAGAACAGGAAAATAATTTATGCTCAATATCACACACTAGATATCCCTTATACTTCTACATAACATGTATTTCATTAGGTACCTCTGAACCAGATGCAGGAACTCACTACTGCACTGTGTAGCCCTGCTTCAGGGCTGGCCCAGCAACTGCAAACTCAGAGCAAAGGCACACTTCACTCACGTCTGTCTGCAACTAATTACTCAGCTGTGCCGTTCTGCTAAGAGAAAGGCTAAACCCAAGGCCGAGATAAAAGTTAGGAAACTAACAAAAATTTAACACGCCAAATTGCTTTGCTGAATCTTGCCCTGAAATGCTATAGGGGTTTTCTGCACTTTGCCTTCTATAGATAAACCCCACGTCCTGTATAGAAGGCAGGATCTGTATGGAACAAAAGAACTGCATCCAAACAGATGCCTGTCCAGTCTTCTGAATTTTGGTCCTTTCAGCCAATCTGCCTTCCTGAAATCACTGTATCCACCATGGGAGACTTACTATGCACCTTCCTCAAGTCCTCATATGATGCAAATGCTGCTCTGGGTAGATACAACCTAACCCAAGGGTAAGTGCACACCTATCCTACTGTTCTTGGGGTAATGGAAAGGGGTTGAGAGGAGAAGAAAGGAAAAACTCTGGTGCTGCAGAGTGAAAACACCCCAATGACTTCCTTCCCTCTCCCTCCCAAGATGTAGATGTAAGAAATAACATGTTGGGACTGCCATGAACGATCTGGAGTGACTTATACTGATGGAAAGTTGGTGAAGGGTTTAGAGGGGAAGCTGTATGAGGAGCAACTAAAGTCACTTGGTCTGTTCAGCCTGGAGGAGATAAGACTAAGGGGAGACCTCATCGCAGTTTACTGCTTCCTCACAAGGAGAGGAGGAGTAACAGGCATTGATCTCTTCTCTCTGGTGACCAACAATAGGACCCGAGGGAATGGCAGGAAGATGAGCCAGGAGAAATTTAGGTTGGTTATTAGGAACAGGTTCTTCACTCAGAGCACTGGAACAGGCTCCCCAGGGAAGCAGTCTTGGCTCCAAGCCTGAGAGTATTCAAGAAGCATTTGGAAAACACCATCAGACATGCTGTAAATTTAGGGATTGTTCTATGCAGGGACAGGAGTTGGACTTGATGATCCTTGTTCAACTCAGGACATTCTATGGTTCTATGAAAGGTTAATGCTTGCTCATTTCTTGTTCTTCTACTTACAAACCTTAATTTGATGAAGTGCTTCCCTGTGCTCAGATCAAGTGAAAATCAATTAATAACTAACAGCATTTGTTTTTCTATTCTCTTCATATTGTTTCTCCCTTTGTAACTCAAAATAACAAGGTAGATTGGCCTAATGATAGAAAACTACTTTTTATTTCTTTTCACAGAATTGTAAGTTGTAAAGTACCTTAGATATCATCAAGCTCAACCATACCTGTCCACTCCTAAGTCACATCCCTAAGCACTTCATCTACCTGTCTTTTAAATACCTCCAGGGATGGTGACTCCACCACCTCCCTGGGCAGCATGTGCCAGCGACTGATAACCCTTTTGGTGAAAGATTTTTTCTTAACATCCAATCTGAACCTCCCCTGACACAGCTTGAAGCCATTCTCTCTCATATTATCACCTGTCAATCGGGCGAAGAGACCAACACTTAGCTCTCTACAACCTCCTTTCAGGTAATTGTAGACAGTGAGAGGGTTACTCCCTCACCCTCCTCCTCTCCAGGCTAAACAACCCCAGTTCCCTCAGCTGCTCCTCATAAGACTTGCTCTCCAGCCCCCTTCACCAGATTTGTTGCTCTTCTCTGGACACGCTCCAGCACCCCAATATCTTTCTTACAGCGAGGGGCCCAAAACTGAACACAGTATTCAAGGTTCAGCCTCATGAGTGCTGAGTACAGGGGCACAATCACTTCCTGGGTCCTGCTGGCCACACTGTTTCAGATACAAGCCAAGATGCCATTGGCCTTCTTGGCCACTTGGGCACACTGCTGGCTCATATTCAGCCAGCTGCCAACCGACACTCCCAGGTCCTTTTCTGTCGGGCAGCTTTCCAGCCACTCTTCCCCAAGCCTGTAGTGCTGCACAGGGTTAGTTTCAGTTGGTGACTTCCCATCCCACTTCTCGTACTGTGAGCAAGACAGTATCAGGCACAAGCAATACTACTCAGCATGACACCTAACCAAGCCACGAAGCCCGGCTCAAACTCCAGTCTCAGTACCACACCTGCCTGGCATTGTGCAGACAGGCACTTTCTAGCTAGCAAATCCAGTGCTGGCAGTCCTGCTGGACACTCCACTCACACCAAACACACTGGGATTTGTACAAGTACATGCAATCAAGGCTAAACTTGAGTAAATGCCATTTAGCCATTTTTTTTTCTATGGGCAATATATTAATTATCTGCTTCTTACAGGTTCTCAATAGCTACACACTTGAACTTGCTGCTTCTTAAAGAGACTGAAGGTCTTTAGGCGTAAGCTTCAATAATTATAAGTCACAGAGGGAGACAGCTTATGCATTCATTCCCTATAGCATTTTCATTTTTAACATTTTTACGTTTTGGAATGAAGAAGGATGAGCCTCCATGGTAAGTCCCAGCTCCCACAAATAACACCAAAGCAAGAAAAAAATCTTAGCAATACAACTATGTCTTTTGCTGACCTTTGCCATTCCTGGGTTCCATGACAATTTACAGAAATTAATCTTGCCATTAGGTTTTAAAGAACAGCATCATTTAATAAATCCAGCTGAGAGATTACTTAATTACCTTATGGTGATGATTATTTAACTGAATATTTAGAGCTTAGGAGAGTAGATAAGCTTCAGACTATTTGCCCGATTTGTATTTTATGAGGGTCACAATAGAGTTAATTCTCTTCACAGTAGCTAGTATGGGGCTATGTTTTGGATTTCTGATGGAAACAGTACTGATAATACAAGGATGTTTTTGTTATTGCTGAGCTGTGCTTACACAGAGGGAAGGCCTTTTCTGCTTATCACAGTGCAGCACCAGTGAGCAGGCTGGAGGTGCACAAGGAGTTGAGGGGGGACACAGCTGGGACAGCTCACCCCAACTGACCAAAGGGATATCCCATTCCATATGGCAACGTGCTCACATGTAAACCTGGGGAGGGGAAGACGAGGGGGTTGTTTGGAGCGATAACACTTGTCTTCTGTAGTAACCACTACACATGACACAGCCCCGCCTTCCTGGAGATGGCTGGACATCTATCTGCCAAGGGCAGGTACTGAATGAAATCCTTATTTTCTCTGCTGACGTGCACAGCTTTTACTTTACCTATTAAAGTGTCTTTATCTAAGCCTACAACTTTTCTCACTTTTTCTCTTCTATGTCTCTCCTTCATCCCCTTGGAGGAGAGTGAGTGGCAGTGAGCGCAGCTGTGTGGTGCTTAGTTGTCCACTGGGGTTAAGCCACCACAGTTCCACGTAATACAAAAACTTTTCTTTTTCACTGGCTATTAAGCAGATTTACAGTTTTACTCCACTTTTCAGTTTGAGGATTAGAACTCTGCTTGAAATTGTACTTCCCGAGAAACAAAAATTAGTTTTTCACTTTCTCAAATGCATTATGGAAAAAAAAAAAAGAGACCTTCTCAATTAAACTCAGATTTTATTTTTTTTAATAGCTATACAGACACACAAAAATATACACACCTCTCCTGCAGACGAAGTGTTTCAGACAGCACTGTAGTTTCCTATTTTGGCCCTAGGTGGCAGTGACACATCACACCACATTAAAGCAGTGGTTTGCTCAAAATGCTCCGGAAAGGCAGCGGAGCTCGTTCCTCCTTGCCTGGGTGATCCCAGACCATCTCAGCTCTTAAGACTCTCCATGCCGAACAGAAGCAAAGCAAAACCACTGCACTTCTCCCAAGACAATGGCAAGTATTGCAGCAGGATTGCTCTCTCCATCAAAAGCTGTATTTCCCAAGGGCCAGGAAAGGTTACAGTCTGGCAGACCTGTGCACTGTGCAAAGGATGAGAAGTACCAGAAAGAGATGACTGCTGATATCATCACACCTCCTCACACTTACAGTGATTACCTCTATTACTTAATGCTTTAAAACTTCACAGCAGTTTAACACTTTAATTAATCTTCATTTGATCCAAGTGAAGGAAATAAGTACTATTATCTTTAGAGATGAAGCAACTTGCTCAAGGTGACCACAATGAGTCAGAAGCCACCTGAAGCCAGCACTCCTTGCTTCTAGTCCTACCTGTGGATTTCCTAGGTGATCCTGCAGTCATTAAAGCTGTTCTGACTTTATTGTGGTAGACTTCAAAGAGCAACAGCCAGCACACACTGTCCTCTCCTGGCAGCACACCCGGAGGAGAGGCAAGCCTGTGTTCCTCACAAAAGGCATCAGGAGAACACAGCGCACCTCCAGCTCCTGTCAATTGATGCCTGGTGCAAAGGAAAAGGATTGGCAAAGTAGGGTCGCCTACAGCAATCACACTCTCTCCTAGCTGTAGACTGGGTTCTCGTTCCCACTGGGATTTTCTTCTTTACTGACACATGCAGAAGAGAATGAGTGGGCCAAGGATGCCAGCAGGGAACAGAAGGAACAATGCTGACACCAGTCGGGAAAAATTTAAAAAGGCCAAGAGACAAGCCTAACATTTGAAATCACCAACAAATCCCTGCAGTTGTCAACAATATTGTTGTCTGTCACCCTCTTGATGTTCCCTTTATTCCAAAATAGCCGTTCCAAGAAGGAGAGTAGTATCTTTACAGCCATGCTCAAGGACCTTGGCATTCACGATGGGCATTAGGAATGCAGGTCCTAGTGCAAGCCAACTATCCGCTGCAGTGGTGCTGCACTCTGTGCCAGGAGGCAAGGTTCTCATGTGATGGATACAGGGTCTTTGCTGCCAGGAGTGGGCCTAGGGCAGTCAAAATGTTCAGTACTCCTTAAACATCCACTTCTCTAAGAGAAAAAGATGCATAGACAGAAGCTACTAGGATGGGGAGAAGGAATCAACTAAGGAACACCAGAAGCTCATGAAGAACCTGCCTGCAAGTCACTTAACCTCTTTTCCCTCAACATCCCCTGGTAATCACTGGTGATGACACTAAGGGTAAATAATCATAAAGCAAGATTTATCTTCGTTTTATTCCTGCAAACAGCAGAGTTCCCAGGCATCTGCTCGTCCACAGATACCTACACTCCAACAGGATGATTTTGGTTACCCACAATGCCACCCTCCCAATACATCAGTCCTCCAGAGGCACAGCCAGCAGTGCTGCAACACACACCTCCCCTGGGATACCAGACACACATACTTAGTGCATGGATGCACCCTTCCAAAGTTGTCACACTGCTGTGCCTCAAAATCCCCCCCTGCACTGCCAGTAGCATCAGTCACTCCCACAGGAAAGGCTGTACACCCCTAGTGAAGCTGCCCTGGCCGACATCCTGGTATGCTCCACACCTTACAGCTTTTGCATGCACCTCAGATGTTCTGCAAACCTTGGCTCAACTCCTGGTTGTGAAGTCAAACATCACTGATTGATCGGCCAGTAGGAGGAAACATTCAATATTTACTCTCGCATTTATGACCCCAAAACTTACATTCCTGCTACATTTAAAACAGCTTTAAATGTTTTAATATCCACACTCTGAGAGGGCAGGCAGCAACCTCAGCAGCACTGCTGCAGAAGCATCCCGTATTCCTGAGCACTCTCAGGTTGTCCTGCCCCTGCTGTTATCGTCTAGGACTCAGTACGCTAACTAAGGTAATAAACATACACCAGGGGAAAGACTAGAAGAGTAGACTTACGAGTGGGATGAAAAGGGAAAAAAGAGAAAGAAAAGAAAAAAGACAAACTGGTGGTCACATGGCATATTTACAGAATAGCAACGTGACAACTACTTTTCAGCATGTAGTCAAACAGTAACTTTTTTTCTTAGATTGGTCCCTTTTCTGTTCGTGCGTCACTAACACATGTGATTCCAGTAGTATTTCATCCTCTTTTTAATGCTATAATTTCTGGACTTCAAAGAAGATTATAATTTTAGCTTTCAAGCCTTCTGGTGTTTTTTTTTTTTGGTTTGGGTTTTGTTTTTTTTCCTCCACAAAAGAATTTCAGCCAGACAAAAGGAGAGAGCGACAAATACCTTTTATTTCATTATTTTGGAAGCCTGAACCCATGAGTTTCAGAAGTGCGACAGGCAATGAAGGCAATAGATAGCTTATCTATTCATTTCTATTATGCTTTCTAGAAGAATCAGAATAAAAGATCATCTGTTCAATAGTTGGTCTTTACAGGGCCAGAAACCTGTGCAGATCAGCCACAGCTCAGCTGTTGGAAGATGTGATTATCTAGAAATAGGACAGGCTTAAAGAAAATCAGACTTAACAAAAGGACCAAAAAAATGGCCCACCTCAATAGGAAAGGCATGATTCTGCATCTTGATACACCTCTGCTACCTCAATTACATGAAAGAAGGTTCACTCTGTAGTTCACTACAGAAACTAGCCAACAGGCAATTAATTTGCCTTACTGTTTTTGGCTGAACCACCTCTATTTCCACTCAGTACTTCTCCACTGACAGAAGGCCCAAGTCAGAATGAAATTTTCTTCTGACATTAGTAGTTCATAAATATTAAAATCTGTTTTCAGAATGTATGTAACAAAAAGTTACTTGGAAGATAATCTGCTTATTGAGAGCATTTGTACACAAAACCAGGCCTGCCTGGATTAAAAAAATTTCAAAAATGTATAATCAACTGCTCGCTCTACCTGTTTACCTTGTGCAACTCACTCTGTGGACACTGCGAACAGACTGGTCATCTTCAGTTTCACATCACAGAGGAAATGCTTTAGTTTCCCAAGGCTCATGCACCACATGCTGCTTTTAAGGTTCACGCTGCAAGTAGCACACAACCAGTTTCTATCAGAATTTCCTTCTTAACACCCGAGACAAAGGAAAACTGAAACATACTTGACAGTTGGCCTCAGAGACCTCTGAAGCCCTGTTCCCCAGAAGTATGATCTTCTTCTAAGAACAGCTTCAGCTTATCAAAAATCCAGATGAGTAACAGTGATGACAAAACTATACCAGGGCATTTTCAGAAGAATTTAGTAACTGGGTCTTGCCAACCAATCATCAATTCCCATGAAGTGCTCACTTGGCTACATGATTATCATTACTCATAAGGGTGTCAACAAACTGAAATCAAGTCTGTGTTCTAAAACTTATTTAAGAGCAGTTCTGGACACTAAAACAGCTCCCAAGTCCCCATTGCCAAATTGCTTGTTCATCACAAGAAGGTGATGTTTCTTCCCTTGTGTCCAAGAGAAAAGGCACCGCTTGCTGTGATAACAGTCAATACTAACAAACCATACAAAGGAAATAATGGGTTACTTCACACATTTGACAGTTTACTGCAGTTTTAAAAGATTTGTGAAGACGAAAACGTGTTTCCTTTCTCTCAAATGATTTCATCTTACCTACCTGTAGCAATTACAGCTAACATTTTTCAGACAGAAGTGTGCTGCTTGAATTACTCTGTCCATTTCAAAGTAATACTCAAATTAATACAATCAATTTTGCCAGCTCTGAAGTCCACAAGGTTAAGGTCTGACAAGTTGCAGTTTCGTCTGTAATCAAACTAAAGTTAAATATTCCTGCACTACTGAAGCGCTAGAAAACAAGGCAGGGAACCTTCTCTTGAGGAGAAAGCTCTCTTATTCCCTATGCAGCCCTCAAGGTAAGTGCTATACACCCCAGAAAAAGGGTGCAAGTGATGTGCTAAGCAAAAGCTTTAGGAACCCTGCATTCATCACGTTTTACAGCTGGCTTTCAGGAAGGAGATGCCAATTGCAAAGACTGACAGGAGCACAGCTCCACAGCAGCCCCTCAGGTCCAGCCCTGGCTGTGACACCCCTGTCTGGGCACTTTGCTTGTTGATCTAGCTGTGGAAAAAAAAGGAATTGGTGTTCAGCAAGATCAGCCCCCTGAGGTGTCTCACCACAGCAGTTCCCTAAGGAGCACAAAGAAGGTGGAAACATAGGACTGGGATGGAAAGAAGTCAAGACTTCTGTAGAACTTCTTAAGAAGTTAAGACTGCTGTAAACCATAATGGGATCACACCTTCCGGCTACAATCAGAGAAATATTTTGATAGTAAAAATGAAATGAAGCTGTGAACCCAACACTGTTGCCAGGAATTCAATGCATCAAAAGCTACCCTCACAAATGGCTTCTTGGCCACCACAGTCAAAGAGGCCAAAGGCACCACTCCAAGGACATCTAAAAGCACATCAGAAAATAGGATCAGTCTGCAACATCACAAGATACTGTATGGCTTGGGGGGTTGTCCCAGAAGGGACACCCTGTGGTGGTTAACCTTCACAAGGAAGCGAGGCATCCCACACAGCAAACTCCTGGCTCACAAGGAAAGTTCAGTCCCCATTTACTGTCAGGCTGACCAAAGACAGCCTTAACAAGTCTTGACTGAAGTTCAGTCTTAAGCCTTTGACTCCGTAATAACTCATCTTAACTACTTCAGGTCCTTGGAGGGATCATTTTCCTAATATTTCTTGCTGATTGAGTGAAAGAAGTGCTACACATTCCTGGGCCCTTACTAGACCAGTGTTTTGGACCCAGCAAATGGTTACTGCAGCTTCACAAAACAGTAACAGTGATAAAACTCCAGGATATTAGTAAATGCAGGGAAAGTCAGGACAACATGTATTTCAAACATTGGTACCCCAGGTGATCTCCATTCATTCCCCCTCCAATCCCCCTCCAATAACAGCAGCAGCAAACAGGGATGTCACACCTGAGCCTCAAAACACAAAATGAAAGTGGGCTACATAAAACATAGCAGGGTCTAAAAATAATAAAAGATGGTATACCTTAAATTTATGTCCCCATTTTTTTCTACTGACAAATACAACATCAGCAAAAGATCTAACTACAGGGAGTATTAAAAGTGATATTAAAAGTTTTTCCAACAGTTGCCTGTACCAGAGCTACTCAGGAGGCTTTGCTGCAGACCTGTACAGCACAAGGAGAAGTAATTTGGTGCAAGGAGCTCATACTCACTGTCTGCAAAGTTTCTTCCTGTCTTCTGCTTTGGCTCTGTCGGTTGATAAAGGAGCGTGTCGAGAGTTTGTAATGGTTCAACAAGCAGATGATCACTACCACCATAACAGTTAAAACCACAATTATAATGATGATTTGAACAAACTCCAGTTCAGCTAAAAGAAAGAAAAAGAGGAAAACATCAATCACAAAGAATTATATCCATTAAACCAACAATCTGAAAAACTCTCTGTATTTCATCCAGATCAATCTGGTGTAAGACGTTATCGCTGCCCATTTTGCAAAGTCCTCTGAGAAAAACTGTGTCCTAAAACGTATGAAAACTGTTTATTTTTTGGCAGTGCCCATCGACTGGTCTTTGTGGCTGTAGGCCAAGGCTAAGAAACTTCTTGGTGATCCTTCTCTGCAGTCTTCACAGGTAATAAATTTTTCAGCATAAACACCACAGACAAGCCTTTTTAATAATACAGCAATTTCATGGAGAGGCGAGAAAAAACACACACAGAAGCCACTATCTTAATAGCCACCTGCAACGCCAATAGAGTCCAGAGGGCTCCATGAGCTTCAAAGTAGAGGCCCTGGAGTGAGGAATCAGGTCACTATCTAGTAAAGCATTCTTAATTTCTATCAGTTAAATTGCACAAACACTACCTAAATGAAGTTCTACTTTATGGTAAATAAACTTTTTTCCTATTGAATCTACACACAATGTCTTTTTTGACTACTTCTCTTCAACTTTACCCCAACAACTCTCCAATTTTACTAGAGTAAAATTAACTTTTCTAGGACATTCCCATTCAGGTAGAAATCTAAAAAAAGAGACCTGGTATTCTAAAACAAGATTTGTTCCACTACCGATAAAAATGAAGCCAGGGCCTTGGCTGCTGCAAGAGATACCATTACAAGAACTCCATTCGAGCCCATCATTTTATCTGAAGTCCTGCCTATACCACAAATATTAAGTATATTTAGATATGAGTCACTCTTGCACCCTTTCAGCTACACTGGAACAGCAAAGATGAGCAACGTAAGGGGAGAAATTGCCCTTTGGAGTTACAGCATTTGCTGATATTTCTATGGAAACAGCATTGCTCACAGGGGATTCTCTCATCTTGAAAGACAACTCCAGTTAATGGGAGGAGGTCTTGTTGGTTGTTAGGCTGGTAGAAAAAGAGAAGTAGTGCAAGTGACTCAGTTTCAGCACCTTCCAAAACTGGCAGTATTTTTGGGTACCAAAACATGAACTTGGGGATTTGATATTATATTTCTGTTTTTAAAAGGCAATGAGGAAAGAAACATAAAAAAAATATAAAAACACAAAGCAAACATTGGCACAAATAAGCTCACCCCTCCCAACTCATTTGTAGTCACCCTCAGCCTTCTGTGTAACAGCAGAATGCTTTCGCATAAGCAACACGACTACAAAGCTGAGCTATAAAAATGCTGTTCACACATAAAATCCAAAGCTACCTGCAGTGGAACTAGAGGAAACGCAAGGCTATTTCATTATTCTAATATCTCTTGCGAACAAAACCTCAGACCACGGGAGCTGCAAGTGCTCTGATGTCCAGTGGAGGCCAGTGCTGAGGTCCAGCTGTTTGTCACAAGTTACCAGTGGGCACAGGCACACCACCAGCTAAGTGCTGAGGTTCTGCGATTGTCTTAGTAGTGCTGACTAAACTACATTTAAGGTTAAGGAAAGAGTAAAGGGCAACAACACATCTATCAGTTTCTCTTTGCTGTTATGTATCATCCACTCCTCATTAAGACCACCAACATTTTCAGAAAAATTTGATTAGTCAGCGGTTTGCTCCGATTTTTCTATCTGTCCCACGCAGCAAACTTTTTCTTCCTCTCTTGAATCACTGGAAGCCAACAATGTTAGCACCAAAAGATCAAAAAAGCAGGAAGCATAGAATTAAATAAAAAAACCAAACCCATCAAACCCATGCTTAAGTAAGAAGTCATTTTTCCTTGCTCAGAAGTACAAAATACAGACTTGACACAGTTGACAACTGCTGCAATTCATGCTTTGTGGCTACTACAGTACCAAAGGCTTTCTTTTCCCAAAACTCTTGGGTGTCTCTCCATGCAATAATTCAGACTGGAAATTGAGAGACTGGTGATAAAGGGCAACACGCAAAACAAGCACTGTTGATTTAGGCTTTCCTAGAACGCAAAGATCACTGGAATGACATGCTACTTCTCTATCTGCCAAGGGCAGAGTCTTCCAAATTTATCAAGGCCTCAGCATTTCAGTGGCAGAGAATGGTACCTCTCCTTTAGAAATACAGGACTGGAACTGTGCGGAAGGGGGAATAATTTGGAATCATTCCACCAAAACATGGCCATACAAAAAAAAAAATAATTAAAATGACAGCAGACCGGCGTAAGCACACCTGGAGATATTTAAAAGACAGGTAGACAAGGTACTCGAGGACATGGTTTAGTGGCAGGTAAGAGTGGTTCAACTCGATGATCTAAGAGGTCTTTTCCAACCTAGTGATTCTATGATAGCAAACAGTAACATGCAACAGAACACCCTGATATTCCACAGACTTTCCTCACTAGGAAGTGGAGGGAAAGGAAAGGGGAATGTGATTTTTAACCTCTTCTTCCTCCTTCAGCCTGGCCCTCCCCCTCCTGCTACTCACCAGATTATTAACAGAAAAAGCAGAGAAATCAGAGCAGCAGCAGTCTCTGTTTACCAGCACTGCTCAAGGCAATCTGAGCAGTCTCTGGCAGCTGCTGGCAGGCTCTGGGTGACTCCGGATCCCGCCCCAATGCCTGCCCCAAACCTTAGGGGCACGAAGGGCCCTTGCTGCTGCAACACTGCCTCCCAGACTGGCATCGCCTCCTGCCCTCTTCTCCTGGAAGTTAACTGAGAAAGAGACTACGGAGAGCTTCGGGAAGAGAATGATACCGTTTTGCCAAGCCGAGTCTCTTTGCCACATTCACGTACGCCTGTTCCTTTATGCTGAGGAAACTGTATTTATAATACTTTCTATAATATTTATAACATATATTTCCCCCCGGGAGAATATTTTTCATGGTAAACACACACGGAATCATGAAACAGACAATACCAAAAAGAGAAAGATAACTAAAAGTCAATGAAAATACCTTCACAAAAAAAGTACAATGAAAAGGAAATAACTCATAACCCTATCCACAACCACACAGGCAAAAGGATATGGCTCATCACCCTAAGCCCTCCTCCACAAGCAGCCTCTCCCGACTGGCAAAGCCCCGGCCAGGCTCCCAAAGCCTCTCCCGGGCTGGCAGAGGCTCCCAAAGCCTCCCCCGGGTCAGCAGATCCTTGCTCTACAGGCGAGCGCTCTCCGGGCTTGTCCGGGCTGCGGGTTGGGTTTCGCCCCCCGGGAGCGATGGGGCAGGAGGCAGCCCTCCCCGTGCGGGCGGAGCAAAGGGAAGAACGGGTACCTCTTTCCAACAACAGGTCTCTCAACCGCGCATCCTTCCCCGCTGTCCTGTTGAGCCGCTCATTGTTCATCGCTCGCCTCCGGCGGGCGGGGAGGGGGGGAGGCTCACGCCGCTCCGCCAGCCCCCGCATCACCGGCAGCCCCGGGATCCATCCCACGAGGGAACGCCGCCCGGGAAGGACAGATGTCCGTCTGTCCGTCCCTCGCACCGCCGGTAGCGGGCGGGGCAGGCAGGGCAGGCACCGACCTCCTCCACCCCCCCTTTCTTCCTCCTCCTCCTCCTCCTCTCCCCCGAGCCGCGCGTGTGCGTGCGCGCACACACGGACACGACAGGCGCCTCAGAGCTTTGTCTGAGTGAAAATGAATAAAAAAAAAAAACAAACCCAAAATAATAATAAAAGAAATTAATAACCGATTAAATAAAAAAAGGGGGGGGAATAAAAAGCCCCCCTTCCTCCCCCAACCCCGCTGGCCGCCCTGGTGGAGGCCGGAGGGAGGAAAGTGCGTAGCTTACCCACAGCCGCCGCCCCGCCGCTCTCTTTAAGCCCAGCCCGGCCCGGCGGGCGCTCGGGTCGCCCCGGCTCCTTCCGCCCCGCCCTGCCCGCGCCTGCGCCTGCGCCGCCGGCCACGCCCCACGGCGGCCACGCCCCCGCCGCAGCGACCACACTACTCTGACCACGCCCCATCCAGATCAAGTTACACATTGGTCACGCCCCGTAGCGACCACATTACACTTTGGCCAAGCCACCACATACCGCTATGACCACGCCCCCTCACGGTGGTCACGCCCACGACAAACCCCACGCTCTTCTGATCACGCCTCCACATTGGCCACGCCCTAATCACCTCCCAATTAACCACGCCCCCTTGAGCGGACCACGCCCACACAGAGACCACACGCCCATCTGGCCACGCCCCCACACAGGGGCAGGGCAGTGGGGGAGGGCGAGCGGGGAAGGCAAACGCCTTCCTGGGTTAATGAAGGATCCCAATGGCGTGTGTCCGTCCTCTCTGCACAGGCCCGAAAAGGCACCGGGGGAGGGAAATGTCAGCCCCCAGGCTGGTGTCTCCATGCCGCCCCATGGGGACGCGTGATGCAGGAAGCAGTTACTATGACAAAAAGTGGAATATTTTTGATTTAAGCTAAAAGAGAGATAAGTTTCATCTAAGGAGGTGTGTTTTTTTGTTGAAGTTAGACAGCATGTCCCTCTGATGGCGTGGTTTCTTGCTATGATAGCATGTTTTCTTCTAGACAGTGTTTTCCCACTGTTCATTCTTTGGAGATGATAATGCCTTGTGATCAGCCTGATCTGCGCTGAGCAGATGCGTCTGCTGTGATCCCCTCTGTTTGGAGTTTTCCTCCTATCACAAATCCAAGGTCAAGCAGAAAGCTGGAGCCAGCTCAAAATTAGCAAGTTTTGGCTGTTGCAAAGTTTTATAACATTAAAATTAGACCTTGGAAAGGAATGGAATATGCATAAGATTTCTGGGAAAACTTATACATATGCATGTTAGTGGGAAATGCATCTTGTCCCCAGCTCTTGTCTCGTTGCACATGATTGATGAAGATCGTTCCCACACGTTGCCCAGGCCTGATGAAGGATGTTTGCTTTCTAAAACTCCAAAATGACTCTTGGAGAGTTTTATTTGCTGGCATTTTCGATATGTAAGCAGCAAAAGCGGCTGCAGAGACCCTGGCAAGCCATGAGGCTGCAACGTGGTTATCCAGCATTTTAAGGGAGAGTCAGAGAGGGAAGTAAAATATTAGGGAGACTAAGTTTTGCAATAGTGCAAAACAACAGCCACCAGAAGAAGTAAAGCCTGTAACCTCCAGCAATCCACACAAGCACAAGTTAAAAAAGAAGAATGGAGGGGAAGGGAAAACAGGGGAGATGTTGAGCCTTGGCTTCCAGACATGTGTGTTTCTTTGGCAAAACTCCCGGTTCCAGCAGCATCTGCCTTCCCCTTAACCCCTCGCCCTGCCCCAGCCACTGAGCCAGCCTTGGCCACTTTCCAGGCAGATCCCCATCCCCATCCCCATCCCAGTCCCAACTTGTACTCAGTCACACAGCACCATAGCAGAAGCTGGTAGCTACGACTTGGAGGCTGCCCCACCACTGCTGCTCACAGGAGCTGCACAGCAGTCCCTGCCATGCTGGGACAAACCCTGTTAGCACCACATCCCTCACCAATGCCATGTTCCTCAACTCCCAGGATGTTCCTCCTATACCTGCTTCACCAGCATGGCCAAGCCCTCCTCCCATTCCGAGTTACTTCTCTGGATTATGGTAGCATCCCCAAAGGACCAGGTAAGACTGGTGTGTGTCTGTGTGTGCAGGAAAAGAAAGTTCACCTTCTGGTCTGCACACTGCAGCTCTTGGGAGCTGCAGAAGGCAGAGGAGCTCAGTGTCCCGAGTCCAGCAGGCTGGCTGGCTCTGCACAGCCCCACACCAGCACCACTCCCGCTCACAGCATGGCCACAACAGTCCAAGCCCCCAGAACACGCTCTGCAACTGACCATGGAGATGGACCCACAGCTCCCCACATCCTTCAGATCTGTTTCAATAAAATAAGGATCCCTTGACTTGAAGTCAAAGAGCAAAAGGGGAAGAGGCTTCGAGGAGCGGGGCTGCTTGTGGTCACCCATCAAGCTAGCACTAGGAAGAGTCAAGGCTCTGGTTTATTAGGAGGCACATCCTCATACACACAGCAGGGCTCTCTTCCCACTGTCTCAATTTATTAAGCCATTGTTGAAGTCAGCTTGCTACAGCAAGGTCTAAGGCCGCAATCCAAACAGTACAGTCAAGCTGGGGGACAATGGACTGTAAATAAATATCCTTTGAGAGTTCCTAGAAGAGCAGAATGAGTTTAAATTATATGTCGATGGAATGTTTTTGTGCAAGTGGAGTATTAACTGATGACAGCACTGCTACCAGCAGAGCGAAATAATTCAGTACAGATAGGAGACATGGAGAACCTTCAAAACTACAATCTTATCGCCCCTGGACTTCTTTGAAACCAAATAATTCAACATACTGGCCTATTAAACATGGCCGTTGTATGGGCATGACCCACTTTGTGTGTACAGTTGCTGCTGAGGCTGATTGTCTTCCTGTTGCAAATTCCCACTGCCAACAACTGAAGTGCAAATGTTTCTGAGCGAAAAATTGACCCACATACATCATTCCCAAACCTCATGTTTAAAATGAGAAGCTGGTTTCAGATAAGTGTCATTTAAAGACTACAAGCAGAAAACAAAATGAATGTATTAGTATTAATGCTGCTCCTTTGCTTTGGTCTCCTACAACTGATGCCTGGATATTTATGGAGTATTTTTAACTCCTGAAGGGCATTAACCTATAGCATAAACCTGTATATATAACCTATAGCACATAGAGAGACTGATACATCACACACTTGGTTACAGACACAAAATAGTTACAGACTGCTATATCCATGAGCAATGCACCTGATAAGCATCCTCAAGAACATCCTCAGAACAATTATTTGTCCCATTACCTATTTATTAAGAATTTATCATCAAGTTTTTAATGTGAATCAAGCCCTTTAGGGACTGAACAACTATGGCAAGTACCAGATAGCCCATGAAAGCTGCTCTGTCAACAAGGGCGGGGGACAAACTTCTTTCTAAAATTCCACTCCCAGTAACAGATTTCACCATGACCTCTGAGCAGGACAGCTCCTCTAGCAAGAGGGTTGAAGCTCCCTAAGAAGGCTTTGGCACACCGTGTCATAGCGCTCTTCCACAAGCAGTTACAAATCTAGTATATTAATGATAAAGCTGAGGGCTACTTAAACTTCGTTAAGATTTAGGTGTAATTTTATAAAGGATATGTTTACTGATCTGTGTCCTCAGGTCTTAACTGGGAAAACAAAATACTCATTCTGGAACCCACAAGAACAAAACCTGACTTTTTGTTTTACTAATAGCAAAGATGTTAATCTCTTAAGTGTAAGACAGCACAGTCATGCTTTGGTGACCAAAACTGGACAGATGCTGCTTTCTCAGTATGAGTTTCGCATTCCCAATCTTTTATTTTTTTTTTCCCCCTCTGCTTCTCTCAAGACATGACTGACTGTGGGCAGGCTTCTGGCCAGCCTTTACTCTGAAGGGTAAGAGAAAAACCACAGTCTTGGAACTGGAAAATAAGTGGGTGTTTCCTACTGCCTGCAGTCAGCCCCTTGGAGTCACTCATCTGGGAAACCTGGATGGTGGAGTGGTGTGTGGAGGTGCTTTCCCCTCCCTGCACTATGATACAGCCCAGAACCACACACATAACTTCAGTCCAGAAAACCATTTGAGGTGGGTACAAATCTACAACTATTAACACTTCATGCAGGGCCACACGTCCTTACGTGCGTCTTCCAGGTGGCACCAGGACAATGCTTCATGGTCAAAGCTATGTTGGAGAGACACATGCCTGTCGTGAGGGAACTGTGGCCGGGGGGCTTGCAGAGCAGCCCCAAGGGTCTTCAGGACTACCTGCATAATTGCCACCTGCTGCAAACTCAGTCCTGTGTCAAGTTAGTGGCCATGGGAACACGACCTTGGCTCTTTCCTGCCACCCATCTTGTCCTGGCCCTGGCACACAATGACAGTGACAAGGCTGAGGCACAGATGAGCCAGACCAGATACTTGCTCACAGGAGAAAAAGTATAATTGGTTGTTGTGTGAACACTGATGCCAACATAAAAAAAAGGAGGAGGAAGTGGTGAGAGACCGAGTAGGAGAGTGGGACCATCCCCTTTTGGGTAAGGGTCTGCACCTGGATGGGCTTCAAGCAACTGCAGATGCACTGACCAAATGTCCCACCCCCCCATCTCTCTAGCTCCCACCTCCTGGGGAAAATTCTCACCTTTTTGGTTAAATCAGGAGTTTATAGGTTAAGTTGTCAGAAAAATATACTGAGGAATGGCACCACTCCAGGGAAAGGAAAAGTGCTTTCCTCATTGGCCATGACTTCAAGTAACTTATTTGCCAGCAGGTGCGCACCTAGGTGTATTATGTTGTTGTGTTAATGGGATTAGGTGCAAGGAACAAGCAGAAGGCAGAAGTGTGGAGAGATTGGCCACATAACCCAAAAGAAGCAAGTTTGGTGGAGGGATTTAACACAGAAGAGGACAATGTTTAAGGCCTCTAAATTAACTCCCTGTTAAAGCTGTTCCTTCCTCTGCATTAATAGGAAGGATTGTGAAATTGGTTGCTCTCTGTTTTTTTGGTTTGTTTGTTTGTTCTTTGGTTTTTTTTTTTGGTTTTTTTTTTTTAAATCATCCTTTGCCATCTTCGGTTAAAAGCTCCTTCCAAATCTTGTTTGAAGCAGTCCTTCATGTGCACAATTAGTTGCACAGCCTGCATGGTCCATGTGCTGGCCACGCGTGCAGTAGTTTGTTTTCTGTGGTGGAAGGAGGGATCAATCTAGGACACTGAATTATTATATGCTGTTTAATAAGTAATCACTGTTTCAGACCTGACTAGGCCTAGATCTGTTTACACTGGCAAGTGAGAAAATCTGCTCATGAATTATCCCCTCTGCCGTTCTATTAGTCCTCACACGCCAGCTCAACACAGGCAATTTACAGTCGTCTCCTCCAGCAGGGTTAAATGGTACAATGAGAATAATTTGCTGGCCCTGTTTACCCTGGAGATTACACTGCTAGTAACTTGGATGCTCCCCTGCCACTGCTGAAAAACAGGTACAGAATTTCCTACTGCTGCTGTGTAAGGAGTGAGAAACTCTGGGCAGGGAAAGGCAGCTGTAACCCTGAGGGTGACAACCAGCCCAGGCTACTCAGACCATGAAAATATCCCTAAAGGGACAAAGCAATTGGGTGGCCGAGAACCAAAATTTCATGCAGGTACCTGTTATGCTGAACACTGATATACGGTGGCTTCCACTTATTTTAATCACTGACTACTTCAGTCCTCCACTTAGTTCTATTAAATACTCATGAACAAAACCAGCTGCACTGAAAATATTGCAACCCCTTCCATACTTCCCTTTGATCATATTCCATAGCTTTTGCCTTATTTTGAGCTCAAATCTAATCAGTGGTTATAAAAACGAGCCATTTTAAGTAAGAGAAAAGGCAAGAAAGGATAAAAATGTATTTTTTTTTTAAAATTCTGTTGTTATTCAGAGTTCTCCCAGCAGTAATTGCAATTAGTAGCTGGTCCTGGACTCTGTGGAGTCTCAGTGGTTGCAGCACAACTACCCTGCCTAAGCTCCCCATGGTTTCCAGGCAGTTCCCACTGAGTACAGGGAAGAATCGTCCTTCATCATTAATTATTTTTTTTTCAGCCCATTCAAACAGGAGCTAGAAGAGATGCACCAAGGACCATATTAAAAAGCTGAAGGATCCCATCATGCATTATCCTGCCATAGGAACAGATGAAAGTTAAATAAGAGACAGAATTAGCCTGGGTGCTAGAATCTATGCATATTCAAGAATCCACCTCCAACACAAAACCGAAAGCCCTGTTGATGAGATACAGGTTTCTAAATAAGCTATTAGTGGTATTTTACACAGAAAAAGGAGAGTTTATTCTTCCACTGAAGAACATTCTTCAGAGTTACAGAGTCTCCTGCCAGGTGGATTCTTCACTCCATAAATCTCAATAACCAACAAACTCTCTGGCAGCCAGGAAAAGAAAACAATGGACATTTGGCTGCAGATTAACAGACTATCCAGATATTTTAGTACTATCTGACGTGTGCATGGAAAGGCTTCAGAAAGCTGGACAGTGCAAAAACCTTTCAAGATCACAAGAAAACCCAGTAACCCTGGTCTAAAAAAAGAAACATAAGGGCAAGACTCAGAAGTGAGATTAGAAGGGAAAGCAGAATCAGGATTACAATAAAGTACTAAAAATACAAGTAGAATGTGAAGAGCTGTATTTTATTTCTGACATCAATATAATCAGCTAGTTTAGAGATATGAAAATCTGCTTCACTGAGGGTGCTGTCTAGTAAAGGGTGAGCAGAGGAACCTGGAAAAAGTATCCAAAGAGATATGGGGGAGAAAGGGAATCCACATAATCCTAAATTTGAGGTCAGCGATGACAGAAAAATAATGCTTTTTAAATAACTACAATGCCAATATAACCTAGTTATTAACATTTAAAAGTGGTTAAGGGAAAGATATTGATACTGGAAAAACAGATCTAGACGCAAAACAAAGGAACTTTCTTAGTTTTCTTTTATCCTACAGTTTTCTTATCATTTGTCTTGCAGCATTTACATACATACTGTCTGGATGTGTAATCATAAAGGAAATTAACCCTGGATAACCCCATGCTGCAGCATGTTTACAGAAATTGCTCTAGAGAAAACAACTCTAGGAATAAAATGGGGGATGTTCAAACCATCGGAAATCAAGTGAGTCAGACATTATAGGTCTGAAGAATGGGAAAATCTCTTTATGAGAACATGCCATTAAACATTACAATCAAGCATAAAATTGCTCTGCCACAGTATTTTGTTTTATTTGCATTGTTAAATTTCTTCTCCTAACAATAATGGATAGTTTATAGCACTAATGATTTATACAAAAGGAGCTGCGTAAATGCATCCCAAATGGGCGGCGGCTTCTTTCTTAAGAATTGTAGACTCAGTTTCCTTCAGCTTGATCGCCGATCAGTGACTCACACAGATTTCACATCTGCCTCAGGATACAATGGTGGAGCTTCTAATGAGGTTTTGTGATGGACTAAGTTCCTATGGTGTAAGAGAGGTGTAAAAACTCACGCTAGTTTAAAACGACACATTGCATTTCCACAGACTGACACGATGCAAAAACTATAGATGCTTTGCCACTAACAACTGTTACCTCTGAATCCTCTATGGCTATTTTACTAAGTTCATTACATCGGACCTGTGCAGCCCTGCTGAAAATAAAATACATTGTATACAGTTTGTGTATGGCCATGCACACAAACACAAATCTTCTCTAATATATCAATGGGATGAATCTGGAAAAAGCGGGCCACAGTTCAAGAGTATTTAAATTGGACTGCAAAACACATTCACCTCATTTGCAGTGCACCCCCAAAAGAGATAGTGACTGAGATTTTTGACACGTAAGATGATTTGGATTTGCTACAGTTTATAGCCCACTTTATGATCTAACAGAGTATTTTATTCCCAGTCCCCAGCATTCCAAAACTGTTAAGTCAGGCTCCCTCAAATCAAAAATCAGAAGAGTGACATAAAACAGCACTTTGGGAAACACTTTGATCACATCTTTCCTGTATTTCTTTGACCTTTACGTCAAAGTGAAAGTATTCTTCAACTCTCTTGATTCCAGCAGCTGAAGCATTAAGAAAACCCACTTAATTTACAGTAAAATCTTGAGAACGGACAACACTAGAAAGAAGAATCAAGGCTTCTTAGGCCAGTAAGAATGAGAATGACTGCAAATATAATGCACTCAGCTCATGGGGAAGCACCAGAACTTTCTAATGCGCTTCTTTTCTGACTAATGGCCTAAGTGAGTGTGTAGACAATAATCCTCATGTAGGAGATGTGAGGAGGAGATAGGAGAGAAAGTCCACAGAGAATGTTGACCTTTGGATGCTTCCTGCAGTTCTTCTGTAACCACTTACCAGGAGCCAGTTTTAATGCATCATCACAGGCATTCCTTGGCAAGCGGCAGCGTTTCTGATGGCTTCCTTCAGACTGGCAAAGGAGTAAGACTTCCTAAATATACATCCTCCAGAAAAGAGGGAATTAGGCGAGCGAGCTCTGCGCTCAATGGGAATGAGATACCTCACTGATGCTTGTGAAAAGCAGGCCTCTGAGTAAACCACCAGTGAAATGACAACCACGTTGCAGAAGCTACCAGGCTATTTTTACCGAAGCAGCAGAATATGTTATCTTTTCATTTTGTATAAAGGCAATAAAAATTCATAAGATTCATGCTCTGCATTTAAAGAGAAAAGCCTGGTAATACAGCATTCAGACCACATGGTTTTTAACATTACCATGAATGGTCTACATTCTTCAGTCTTTTGACACGTTCACAGGGATGGTGTTTACACTGACTTGTTCATAGTACATCATATCACATTTTAATGATTCAGTTCGGCTCTGACAAAAGGAAACATCTGCCATAATTTTTTCTTTCGTGAACTTTATCACAATTAAAAATCTGACGTTTCACCAGCCTGTGTGCCAACCGAGAGGCACGCCAAGTTCGGCACTTCCTGATACATACAAATGCGTGCAGCATGAACAGCTAGTACCAACAGCACCGAGCCATCACTGACTTGTCAGTTCCCACCACAAAAAAAGAAAAAAGATCACAGTTTGTGGGCAATAATTTTGTAATCTTGATCTGGTTTCCATATGACAGAGTGCAAGGGAGAGAAAGCAAAAAAAAAAAAAAAAAAGAACGCTTCACAGCTCTGTGTAATGACAACATATGATTTCTATGTCTTGCCCTATTGCAGCCAGAAAAATATTAAAGCAGCATGTCAAAACTGGTGTAGCTTCTAAGAAACGATTTCCAAACATCACTTGATGGACAGCACTGTAACAACTCGATACAAAGCTTAAATCCACATCTACTTTAAATAAAATGAGGCCAGTCCCGCCCAATGCAGTGACAATATTCTTGTTTTCATATCATCTATAAACTCAAGCCGCTTCTGAGACACTGCACATATGATAGGAAGGCAGCTTGACCACTTACCACGAAGACCACCAACCTCTTGTACCCTGCATAAGGTTGGGGGAACTCCTGTATCTCTAGGCAGTTCCAATGACACCATCATTTCAGGGTGGAAGCCAAAAGCCAGGAACAAAACCAGCAGCCTAAAGATACAAGTAATGCAGTGCTGCTTCATACGTGGAGCAGCAAGGTCCCACTACTCGGTGGGCTGTGATGGTACTGAGCTCAGCCAGTCAGGAGGGATAGATGTTTCTGAACAGGCTCCAGGACAGAACTGGGGGCTCAGTGAGGGCCAAGGGAAGCTTTCTAACACTGCTCCTCCATTCTTTTGGTTTTTTTTTTTCCTGTACTCCTGGCATTATACTGGATTGGGCACAATTTCATTTGAAGTGTCTCATAGGAACACTTTAGGGACTGTGAAAGAAAAGGAGAAATGACCCTGCATGTGGAACATACAAGACTGCCCCAAATGTATGGCATAGGAAATGTTTAAGGAGATGCATGGTCTACTAGCTATGAGACCAGACTGAGATTCAGCTTCTCTCCCCAGCTCTACCATAGAACCATAGGTGATCTAAGGGAATTCCATTCAGCTCCCCCTGCCCATCCACACTGTCCACTCTCTCAGTACCACAGCAGCACCTATGCAGTGCTTCCACAGTGCATGCCCTCACTCACTTCAGTCTTCACACGCTGCCTGGCACCATTAACATAGGAATTTGGGGCTGCTAAGCCACTTCTGAAGATGACATGTGAGCACCTAAATCACAAAGGTGCATTTTCAAAATCTGCCCCATGGTGAACAGACAGATGCCTTTCCCTATGAGCAAAAGGCTGTCCCAAACAGCTGCAAGTGCATTTTTCCTGCATGCAACAGCAAAAAACAAAATTTGCTTGAAATCTCACCAGACACACTGGGAATTGACAGATAATGTCTCTTACAGTTGGTTGGCTGGTATTTTTGGATGGGAGGCTGCATGTCAAACTACTTCATCCCCAGTTCTCACTCCATACAACTGTACATCCAGTGCTGTACTGACTCATCAGTACCATGTTTGGGTAGCCCCCTGAAGTGATACCAATTCACCCCATGTCGGTAGGGCAAGACTTTTTGGATGAATCTCTTTGTTGGAGAGGAAGTTTTGTGAGTAAGATAATAATTTTCAGGTTTACAGAGAAACTGCTGTCTTCCATGTCTACTTGCACACACAGCGGGAAAAGCACGCTCATTCCCACCAGTCACTTCTCCACATTACCCCACTGGGATAGCTGAACTACTGATGCCTCAAATTTGGCGCAGTCCTATTTTTAATAGAAAACATAGTTTTCGCTAGGATTAAGGTAAAGGTTTAAAACCAAACCAAATCATTACGCAGCCCCCAGGGAGAGGGCTGTGCTTTCTGCCCTGCCTAGGAGGGGTGGACACTGCCAGCACAGCATACCTTCCAGACTGCCTCCAGGCAAGTGCAGGGTAGACACAGCCTTCTGGAGAAGCAAAGAGTAGAGGGATCTCTCCATCATCTCTTATCGGCCTGACATCAGGGGTCTCTGCCATGCTTCTAACCCACCAAGTTTTAAACCAAAGCTGCAGAGAATCGGCCTGAGCCAGGCGAGCAATTTGCAATGCAGCTTTGTGATCCCCCGCCACTGGAATCACTTTATGCAACAATTCAAGAAACAGCCTTGACTGTTCACCTATGAACTGTGGAATGTGAGTCAGGTTTGCAGTGCTGGGAGACAGGCTATTTTTACCACACTTAGGATGTGCTGTCACAACGGTAAATCCTAGCTGCAGATTTACCAAAAGCACTAAGGGGATTTGTCCGGGATTTCAGGATGCCCAGCATCCTGATCTGCATAGCAGCTCATACCAGGCGTTTTGCCATTCAGAAGTCCCAGACAAATGATTGGTGAGAGTGTCCAGGTTGCCAGCACAGTGCATATTCAGTGAGCGCACAGTCTGCGATGCATCTGACTCTGGAGGCATGTGCTGGCCACCTGCACACGCCATCTCAGCCTCCCACACACACTGCACGCCAGACTTCATGAAACACCTACATCCACACGTGCAACCCCTTTCCTGTCCACAATGCCCAGGCACACCAGACCACAAGGACCATGCACACTACGTGCCATGTGGCAGAGACTTGGCCACGCAGCCCCTGCACTCAAGCAGGGCAGTATGTACTCCCAGTCCCTCCTGCGCCACTCCTGTCTATTTCTGTTGTCTAAACCAAGTCCAGCACACACTTGCAGTTACTTCCCTCACAAAGTTTACACCCTCCAGCCCACCTCTGTTCTCAGGGATCTGATCCCTTGGCTGCAGTAGGAACACAAAAGGGTCTCACAGGAGACATCTCAGTGCATCCATCACTGATGGTTCATGGATGGAGTCTGAGAAATGTTGCTGTACCACACTAAGGACAGTGAGGCTGAGTGGCTCCTCATACCTTACTTGCTGTATTTCCTGCCTTGGAAGCTGTGTGTCATTGTATTAGCACAGTTTTTCTAAATTAATTAGAAAAGGCACACCCTTTCCAGTGCTCAGCCTGGTTGTTTTAGACACCCTGAATAACTTTACATTGCTGTCAATATATATGGTTTCTGTATTACACACAGAAGACGGCAACAAGGGAATTGCTCAAGCCAAGGTTGTGCATATAAGGAACATGAATGTGTCATACAACCCCAACTGGCTTTCAGCTTTAATCTATCCTTTTTTGGGCAGCCTGCTTAGACATTTTGAATTTAAAAGGACTCTGCCATTTTCCTTTATGTTCTCTCTTGCTCTGGAAGCTCACACAAGGACTTCTTGTTCATTGTAGGCATCTTCCTCAAAGCTGGCTTAAATCTGAACACCTCAAAAATTTTCAAGAATGTGGTGATTTTTCTTTTCAGGGGAGGGCTTTTGTCTTTTTGGTTTTTCTTTACTTCTAGAGGTAAGAGTTGTGGTTCCCAGTTTTACAGCTCAGAATTTTGAGGGTCTATTTCTCTGTCAAAAAAAGTTGCTTTTTTTTTTTAGCACAGTGTAACTTTTCATTGCATAGAAACTGAGTCCCAGTTTCCAAAATGTTCATATTTTATCTTTTCTGCCATATTTCTTATATTTCTTAATACTTCACAATTCTGCCTGAAACTGAAGTAGTTTTAGTTTCTCTATTGCCTACACATTTTGTCATTTCTAACATGACAGCACTGTAACCCATTTGTTTTCTCAGTGCATCTTTCAGCATCACTTGTACTTCACAGTGCAGATGTCTAATGCAGATCAAGGCAGGCGCTGCAGTATATTCTGTTCCAAAAGATATCCCCACCTCCTCATTTGTTTTGCAACATGGCTATCAAAGCATTAAGTAAATAACAGAATACTTAGCTTATATCCATTGTTTTACATATTCTGACTGCTTTATAGATGTTACTTATTTTCTTCACGTCTTGCTCCTGTGAAGTAGATTCAGAGGTGATTGGTTTATATGAATTGCAGCTACAAAGCAAGTCAATAGCTAAACTAAATAATCAGATTGACAGCCCTTTCTCAATTTCCAAGGCTGTAATAAATCCCATTTATAAGGAATAAACAACAACAAAAAAAAATGCATACCACCTCCTGCAAACAAATAAAATGTAGTCTAAACTTTGATCACTACTTTTTTTCTCTAAGTCCAAACCCAAAGCCTGAATTCTCTCCCCTGAATCACACACCCAGAGTCATGGCTCACTGGTCAATGCAACCTTCAACATTTCCCATCTTGAACAATTTATTTTCAGGAACAAAGGCTGGAAAAGGTCCAAAAACCCCGTGTGGGCTGGCAGCAGCTCAGGATGCTGTCTAGGTGTGTCTGGCTTGCCCAACTAACAACTCTTTCCACTTCCTCCATTCAGAGCACACTTGTGCTTCGCCGTACGGCAGCAACCCACCCATTAACTTATATTCCTTCATTTCTTAAAAGGCTGCCAGTTTCTCCCACTAGAACCCCAGCTTTTTGGGCTGTCACACGCTTTGGGGTTTAGATGGTGGCTGAGAATTTGACAGCGAATGTACAGTTTAGGACTTATGGCTGGGAAAACAATTTCCCAGAATATCTGTATGAATGCAATGCAGAAATATGCCACATTGTAACGGTGAGTATTCTTTCTCAAAATGGAAGTGTTAAAACTTGAAGCACAGCCCTCTGCCTGAGATGAGCCAAGAAACTTCTGAAATGAGTAACTGGCCTTGCTCAGCACCCTGTGGGCAAAGCAGCCCCCTCTTTTCTGGTCCCCTTCACTCTCCAGGTACCCCCAGCACAGTAAAGACTTGTTTCTCAGCTATGATTTTAAGCCAAATTCCCCTCAATACCAATCGTAGAATCATATCATAGAATGGTTTGGTAGGAAGCGACCTTAAAGATCATCCAATTCCAAGTCATCCACCATAGTCAGGGACACGTCCCACTAGATCAGGTGGCTCAAAGCCTCACCCGACCTGGCCTTGAACACCTTCAGGGATGGAGCATCCACAACTTCTTTGGGGAACCTGTTCCAGTGCCTCACCACCCTCACACGAAGCAATTTCTTCCTAATATCTAATGTAAACCTACCCTCTTTCAGCTTCCCAGTTGCTACCCTCAAATTGTTAAATCCTGAAATGGGTCCCTCTGAAGGTTATTAAACTAATTCTTCACAGGCAGAAACACAGAGGAAAATAAACACTAATATTAACCGGTTCAAACAGCAAGAAATCCCTCCCCTCCTCTCCCCCCTCGTGCCTAAAGCTACAAAAATTAAATCCATAAGGGCATTTATAGAGAACGTCTTATTTAGGGAACAAAACAAAAGTGACTGACACAGTTATTTGTCACTGCTGGTAAATAAATTTGTGCAGCTTACAGTGTTTACCCTGGAGTACGGCTGAAAGATCTGTTCGTGCTGCATTAGAAACCCGCCTCAATGACAAACTTCAGCTCCCCGCTCTAGCAAAGCTGATGTATTGACTAGACAGGTAGATATTAGGTGCTCTGACTGTCTGGATGCTATGGAAATCATGCTGCACGCATCTGACCGTTGTCAGCGGCAGAAGAGAAGTGCCGGGCTCATTCTTATTCTAGCCAGGAAAAAGGCCTCGTCCGCATTAGCCTTTTAACTGAAAGGCTGCCATATTTGTCAGTTCAGACGCATGTAAGATAAGCTCTTTCCCCGTTATCTAATATTTCACCAGGCAGTGGAAACGAAGGATAAGCAGAACCTAATAGACTATGTAGGCAGGAGATCTTGAATGCTGTCAAGCTCAGCGCAAGGCCTGGATGCCCTAGACAAGGGGAAGTTTACAGCAGAAGTTAATCACTTCATTTTGAAGAAAAACTCACAGGGATTTGGAGAAACGGTTACATCTTATCCTGACTACGCAGCAAGCAAGGAGACAAGTGTAAAACCCTTAGTGCAGCATTATACTCGGTGCCTCTCCCTCCCTATAATGTAGGTACCGCTCAGCTAAAATTGCAGTCCAGTCAAAGGGGATTTAAGAAGGCAGCTGGAAAACTGCTGCTTTCCATAAGCAGCCAGAGGAACCAGAAGGACAGGCAGGCAGAAGTAAAATGAAAAAAACCTGAATTCTGCGTTCTTGAAATGTCCTGGCCCAGTCAGTACCTCACATGGCAGCTGGCAGAGAAGCCAAAAGCACCATCACAGCTTGGTTTGCCTGTACTTCTCCCCTCTAAAGCTACTCAAGTCTCATATGGAGTTGGTAGCGACCTGGCAAACAGATCAGAAAGGCTCTTGCTCAGTCGTGGGGCTCCCAGGCGAGCATGTCTCTAACAGGCTTTTATGCTGCATAATGTGTATATAAGACTGCTAAGTGAATTCTGAATAAAATTAAGATAGCCTGTTTGAGAGCTCACAGAGTAAGTCTGATTTAACAGCATGTCTGCTTAGCAGATACACCATCTTAAACAGTAGTGACTATATGGTCACAGTACTCCATTTTAATGCCCTGACATGAGAAGCAAACCACATCACACAGCAGTGCATCCCCAGTATAAGCTTTCACTGTAGTTTTGGCCCACCCAGAATGGCCAAGCTGTGCCCAAACTTTCCCGCCCCCATCTGCCAAAAGCTGATTTTCTGGGCCTTGAGTGTTAATGGGTACTTGGCCAAAAAGTAAGTGACAGCCTCTGAAGTAAGGATTACAACACGTGCTTGAGATGTAGTATCCAACATCCCTCTGCTGCCTATTCCTGATCTGCAGCTCACATTTTAATCCACTGTGTAAGTGACCTGGTGAATTGTGTCATGTATATGGACTCCTAACGTCAACTCTGCACTTAATACTTCATCTGGTCACCAATAATAACTTTGATCCTCCCCACAGTCAACAACACTTTGGCTGTCAATAGCAACAGTCCCAGGATAGCTGCTATCAGCGGCACTGTACTGCGCGTGCCCACACATGACGACAGCTCTGCTGTGTCACCCGCCTGTTCCCATCGCGTGACAAGGAGTATAGAAAGTCACAAGAAACCTATTCCCAAGGAGTCAAGTGCTCCTCGGCATCAGCACTCGCTGTCCTCGCAGAGCAAGCCAACTGGGGGAAGACGTGTGCGGCATGTGAGCCTGCAAGGAAAACAAAGCCTAGCCTGCATCTAATTTTAGGCTTGGAAGCCTTAAGGATGTTCTGGGCTGTCTTTATCTTTGGCTTTTCCAACTCCTCTTCCTTTAAGGTCATACCCTTAAAAGCAGTTGTGCTGCCTCTCCCTCAGGTCTCTTTGCTTCCCCATGAGCCCGGGCAGAGGATGCATCAGTGTGAAAAACCTCCTTTCAGGGAGCTGGCAGGATGTCTCATCTGGCAAAGACCTCCCAGCCTGCTGGCAGAGGTGAGACAGAGGAGGAAAGACCCCTCACACTTTATCTCCTCACCAGCCAGCTGCACAACTTTCTGAATCACTCCTGGTCTTGAGCTGGGCAAGAGTTTCTCTGCCTTTTCTGCCTTTTCACACAACAACATTGCAGTGTATTTTTTGTCTTTTTTTTCTTTAATGGTGTACATGTATCACTTCATTTGAGATGATCAGTTTCACAATACTGGGAAAGACAAGGGAACAGGAAGGTGCCAGCCACTGATGCCACATGAAGCCTTCCAGCTGGCCAGCTGGCCATTTCTTCTTACAGACCCCCCAAAATCCAAAAGTCCAACGGGACTCAGGTACCTGTTCCTCACACAGGAGCAAGATGCTGCACATTAGCTCCTTTGCCAAAACTGCCTGAAAGTACAGGCAAGATAACACAAGTATCATCTGGCTCTCTGCAAGGCACAAGCTCTCCACTGTGGCACACAAAGGGAGAGGAGTAGACGCTGGACCACCATGTTCACACTGACATTCGGAGGCTGATCATGCCTTGAGTGCCTCAGTCCTCTGCTGGTCCCACCATCTAAGCATGGGCCCTCTTCAAATTGCACCTGCAAAGAGTAATAAGCACATGGCAGCAACACCACCAAGCCTGCATGCTCGGCCCCAACATCCGGCAAAGCAGTGCCTCACGTTTAGTAGTGCAGAAAAGCAAAATAGAGAGAAAGGCTATGGTGCCTTTCCAAAATGTTTTTGTTTTGCTATTAATTTCCTTAAATGCAGCAAGGTTTTACTTAAAAGCTGGGAAAAAAATATAATAACCTAACGATACCCAGTCACCTTTTATAGTACTCCATCTCTACCAGTGTTTTCCGACTCCCAGAGAATGAATAAGGTTACCCTTCGCAACAGCAGCACTGGGTCTCAGCTCCAGGGGTATCGCACAGCCTCCTGAACAGAAATCCCAGCTTCTGGAGGGAAGTGTCTTCGTGCAACCATACAACATGACCTCTTCCTTTTACTTCACATTCCAACTGCCACTCTGAACTTTGCACAGAAATTAATAACCTCATTTTCTCTGATTTTTAATAATTTTTTTTTTCCCAAGAAGAAAAGGCAAACTTTGATTAGACTGACAAGGCTACTTAAAAGCAGTCTCTAGCAAATCCATTCTCTGATGAAACAACTAGGGCAGAATGGCTCTCTGTTAATGTTACATTTAGTCATTAAAAATGTGCATTTGTGATTCTAAAAGCTGCTAGAGGCAAAACAGAACAGAGAGATACATACTCAGATTTAAATTCAGTTTCCAGCCTGGTAGACTCAGTGAAACTAAAATTAACATCTCTACCTTTCATATGCATTTATGGACAAATGTACATTGAGTAATAACCACCACCGCTGTACACATTTTAATCCTCTTTCAGCAGAGGACTAAATGCCTTTTGAAAAACCTAAATTTAGCATCATAATAGTGCAAAGTGTGTAAAGACACTTTTATATACTACTGCCTCTAGCTCTGGGGTACAGCACAGGGGATGTTGTCATCTTAAAGCAACAACACCATGGCTTTGGGCAGGAAATACACACAGCTAATAGATCAAAAGAAGAAAGCTACTTGAACTGGACTGGAAAGCATCACTCAATAGTAATAATAGATAATTGAAATAAAAATAATAACTATAGAGTGGGATCTTTAATTATAAGGATCTACAAAGACTTGCTTTCACATCTCACCCATGCTTGTTAAACAACATCTTGGTAAAATTAGTTCATTCTCACCATTTATTTCTTTACAGGAACATAAAGGTCTGTCAATCAAGAATCACAACTGCAGTGGCCTGAGCACTGCATAATTAAAAAGACAGTCCTTACGTCTATGATCTTGAGGTCTGGAACTACAACAAAAAAGATGAATTGCTTAGGAAACAGGAGGTAAGATTAAGGGGTAAAATGCTCACATCCACTGTACAAAATTCTAGGTATTCTTAGCTCAACAGCTGCCTAACCAAAAAAAAAAAATTATATAAAAAAATGCACCCTGAAGGAAGCCTTTTCAGGATTTTAACAGCAAATATTATTTCCCATATATCAGAAGCCATCTATTGAATCACCACAATATCTTTCTGTTGCACTAGGACAATCTCCTACCAAGCCACATGCAGTAAACACATAGCGAGAGTAAGAGAGTAAGCGAAGTAGCAGGAGAAATTAACACCCATTATATATTCTGTATTGCAAATGCTTTCTGCTCTCTTTTTTTCTGAGCAGTAAAAGCAACAGTGAAATACGGTACAGATACCAACAGAAATAAAGCTGTTTCCATCTTCTGATTACCTATCTTGTAGTATTTCTAGTGTCTGAAAAAACAACACACACTGGGAAATAAGTAAAGGTTGGTGATTTGTTTTTTTTTTTTTTAAAAAAAAGGCAATCTGAGAGATTCAACTTAAGTAAAAGTAAATTCATTAGATGGATACACAGTTCAAATGCTGTGGCCATACTACCCACCAGCAGCTAAAAAAAAACAACTCTCAAAGCTGTTAAATTTTCCTCACCCAAACTTTGCTTTCCTTCCAGACTAAGGAGATCAGGAACGTAAAACTATACAACATTTTCCCATAACAGTTTGCAAAACTCACAGCCCACTTCAAATAACTTCTGGCAGACTTCCCCACTACCACCCCCAGAGCTCCTTGGAGCAGGGAACCTTTTAATAATTTGCTCCTGCAGTGTCAAGCAGAATGCCAAAATGAAAAAAAAAAAAAAAAAGGAGAAAGAAAAATAAAAAGGAAAAACCATAGAAGTATGCAGAAATGAATCGATGGCAAACTAAATTTCAATGTAAAAAAAAAGTGGTAAAAAAGAAAATAAGGTGAGGGACTATATGAAAATATGTGGGGAAGATGAACCAGGCACCCACACAGGTGCTCAGAAGCAATGATCTAACGGTGTCTTCTGATTTCACTGTTGAGGAGCTCCTGGCACACTGCTGCCATATCTACAGCATCTCCACACTGGAAAGAAAAGTCTATAACTCATTTGTTAAAAAGTGGTTCTTTAGGCTATTGTATGACAATAATTTGCAATGTCTAGATTTACTCTGTGCTTTGTTGCTGAGGAGAGCAGAAATAAACTTACTGTTCCTCTTCTACGGTGGTTTAAAAGCACAGCGCAATTTCAAGGGCAGATCAAAGTTAGACTAATTATTTCCTTTCTGCATATCCTATAACTAAATGTAACAGGTCACTAGGGAAGGGTGAAACAAAAGATGAATGTATTTGCACACACTAACAACAAACACTAAGAAACAAGGACATTATTTATATAATAAAAAGATGCATAAGGGAAAACATCAAAGCCAGTATTAAATATACAAACCCACAAATATATCACCAATGGTGCCTAAATAACTAGGGAAATAAACTGGCTGCTCTCTGTCTCCACACTTCAAATTAAATGTATCTGCTGAGACAGTGAAATCCTTCAAGAGCCTTTAGGACTACTGATCATGAAGGTTTGATAATTCTAATATTGCCCACTTGAAATTAATTCCAAGACTAAAAAAGATGCATTTCCATTGTTTTATGTTGTTTGGAAACATTTGAGTTTAGTAAGGCCATACTTTAGAGACTTAGACTGGAGTCAGGAAGGCTAGAAACATGCTTTACTATATCTTTTTTAGTGAAACTTGACATTCTTATTTGTACAGTTCCAGGAATCAGAGCTTTGAAATACTCCAACTATCAGGAGAACTGAAAAGTGGTCAAGAATACAATTTGCCTGTAGAAACTTGCAGAAGCAAATACCTCCTGCTCTGCCTAACTTCCTCTCTAGGAAACCTCAACAGGGATATTTTGCTTATGTTACTGATCCTTTGTCCTTTTCCCAGTTTACTTCATCTGCTAGTTGAGAAATCACAAGCTTTTTGGGGAGAAAGAAAGTGTCGAACTCCTGTGTTCTGTCCATCTGTCAGCAAATGCAAAACTGTTCTCCATGGCATATCCCTAAGCATTCCTACTTGAACTGCTGCTTCAAAGTACCTACACAAGGTAAGATGACCTGAGCACAGAGGAACTCCTACCGATGGCACACAACACACAGCAGCATCTGTAAAGGCTCAGGCAAATGTCCAACTTCTGTTAAGACCCATTAAACTCTCCACGAATCAAGAGAGAGCTTGTGGTATAGTAGCAATACTGCTTCTTTTTTCGAGAGCTTCCCTTGAAAAACATGTTCTTGGACAGTACTCTTTTTTCCACTCAAAGGGCAAAAGAAGTTCACTGGAATAGGAGGAGAAAAGGGAATAGGCATTTTCAAAGCAGAGAACTGGAGGTCTTCAGAGAAAGCCCTCTTGACCAGAAGGGTGGCACACAGGGAAAGGTACCCGAGTGGGATGGAGGAATGGCCATGGATGCACAGAGCACATCACCACCACCGTCAATAGGGCCTCCAGAAGCAGCAAAGAGTGCAATCCAGTGGGAATAATACTTTACATATTTATTGCTCTTTTCTTTCATTCCTGAAGCCTTAGGGAAGGCTGTTACCTGGCTTGCATCCAGGAAAGGTTGCACAGATCAGACCGAATGCCGACAGAGGACTACAGCCTAGCACACAGAGGTCTGAACAGCACACCTAAGTTTCTACAGTAAAGCTAGGAGCAACCCCAAACTCCTTCTCCATTTCTATACACAAATAAAAGGCCTTTTATTTGCTTGACAGTGCTCTTTATTTTTTTAATGTGTGCCCTTTTACTGTTTCTTGACTAAGAGCACAGATACAGGCGTTTCTCACCCACACAGTACTCAAATGACTTTCGAACCTTTGTGTTAACTTGTCATTTTTTGGTAGCTTTCACACCCCTATTGAAACAAAGCTTAGACAAACCCTGAAAACTAAGGATGTCTCCAGACATGTCTAGACTCTCAGTTCAACAAGGCACAATATTTTTGAACTCTCTAACCTTTATGGGAGGTGACCAAAGCCAGCTCAGACAGACTAAACTGACACACTGCCAACTAATACCCTGAACACCTTAAAATGCAAATAGCTCTAATCTTATTAAAAATGATGCAATTCGCCCTACCGCAACAGTAAGAGGGGGAAGGGAAGCAAAAAATACCGTTGACAGCATAGGCTACCATTCTCATCAGACAAACAAAACCGTAACATTTATTAATTATTTCCATTTGTAGTTAAAGAAGCCAAAGAATGGGATGGTTTGGTTTTTTTTTTAAATTCATATTGACCCTGGTAAAAGACTACATCTAAGCTATGTGTGGGAGGTGAAGAACTGCCACCATCTCCCTAAGACATGACTAATACAAGATTTGGTAAGTCAGGAAGAACAATGCCAAGTCTTTCCTCATACCATACAACTTGGATGAAAGCAAGTATGTAGGAAGGTAACTAGAGAATGCCAGTGTAGGCTCATGCTGTATCCACCACTATAAAGCAGGTGCCTCACTAACTTAGATGGAGCAAACAATGTAGAAACATAGCAAAAAAGTAGCTCTTTGCAAGGCAGAGCTGTCATGCTATCCTGTCTCCTACCTCCGGTGTGAGACAGCAGGAAAGCTACACCTGGTATAATGGAGGAGCTGGGCAGTTGCAAGTCAGTTCTACTCGGAAGATGGATCATGCCACTGGTGTGTGAACCTCACACACCACCTGATTCAACTTGCCTAAAACCTGCACGTTTACTACCTGTTACAGTATGGTCTAATACTCTGAACGTAAGATAAATGAGGACTGGTGAAATGTTCCTTATTCTGATGGGCTACTTGCATTCAGTGTCCTAGAAAAATAATGCTGCCTTGGATTTCTGCAGGCTTATCCAGTGAAATATTTACAGATTCCTCGCAAAGACTTCTGAGTCCTGAGTCTGTCCCTCAGTGGCAATTCCTCAAGCGAGGCTGTGCAAGCTTGGCCTGGCCACGACTGTCAAAGTGTTGAAAAGGACACTAGTCATGAACTGGTTTGTACCATTCAGTATCAGTGGACGAGTTGTGCTGCAGTAGCACAAAAGCCTTTCAGCCATTCTCATAAGCAAAGGCATATGGGAGAAAGGACTGCTGGAGTTTTGGAAGCTATTTACTGTGGTAATCTGGAACTGGTGTAGAGCAGCATGTACAGAAGGAGCATGGCAAGCTGACAGAAAGCAAGTAGCAAGCTGCTTCTCTTTTATAGAGGCTTTGCTCAGCTGGGTTGCCTTATGCAACCACCACGGGAACAAATTCACCATGGGAGGCAAGAAGAAAGAGAGATTGATTTATCTTAAATCCTGTAGAGCTTTTTCATTCTCAGTTTTGCAAGGCGTGCAGCCCCAAAGCACAGATCCTATCACATGAAAGGCCTGTCAGAAATAAAAACCTAATCATTCTACAAACACTAGGGCATCATCAAACATACATTTGCCTCCAGATCATGGATTGTTGCTATATTATAACAAATCTCTTTTCAAGTGACAACTCAAAGTAGAACAAAACCAACCATACGGCACAAAACCATATTAACCAAAAGCCCTACAGCCTATTGTCCCAACCAGATGCACACAGACCCATGTTTCTGTCTAATTTAGATCATAAGAGTGTAACTACAAACCTATTCTCAGACATGCATTCCCATGCCATTAAAAAAAATGCTAACCAACCTTCAATATTGAAACCCCTGGTTTAAGTCAGGTCACAAAAGAAGGGATGGAACAGCCCCTGTAAGTAAGCTGGGTTTTGCTAGCCCTCTGATGGATTTGAGATGAGGTATCTGGTGACAGTCTGTCCATGTCTGGACAAAGGGCCAGCAAGAATGTCAGCAATTAAGGGAGACCTAGAAAGAAAAGGCAGGATCTGGAAAAAAACCCTCCAGAATGAGAGTGGGAAACAAGGCAGTCTGCCTGTGCCATGCTCGCTGGAAAACAACTCCCTGTAGCTGCTGGTGTTGTTGTGAAAAGAGTTTCAAAAAGAGCAGGCAGCACAACCCTCTCTCTCTCTGGTCATACTGGATCACAAAACAGATCAATTTTACTAACAAAAAAATGAAATTCTGGCACAGTGAGGCACTTTGAGCAACATCTACACCATGGTTTGTTTTTCCAGCTTACACATAGGTGCATTTGACCAGGATCACAACTCTGCAGAGAACCTTGTGTGGCTACTGCTAGTTCAGTGCTATCAATTCCAGACTTTCGTATACTCCAAATCACTGCCGTGTCTTTCAAGTTCAAAAATAAGCCATTGTTACTGTTACCCTTCAGACTGCTTTGCAGATTTTTTTTCCTGAAGGATCTGAGTATTCATGTGGAACGTGCTGGGTTTTAGTCTCAGAATGAGTTGGCAAACAAAATGAGAACTTTGAGTGCACGGTGGAGCACTGGGATGGCAAGCCAGGAGATCCAGGATCTTCATAGTCCTGCAGACTCCACAGAAGTTAAACCTGGCTCATAGTGTAAAAAAGACGGGACAGGAGGGCTTGCAATTACAAGCCCTACCTTCAAATTGCTAGAAAGACTTGAGTCCGCCACTCCGAGTCAATAATCTAAGACCCCAACTGAGAGCTTCACTCAATGAAAGAATTTTGCTCACATCTTTTGCTTTGCTTCTTTGCCTCTGGCCCAAGTACAGCACTGCTGACTGTCTAGTTCCTGTGATCTTGCACGTAGAGACAGGGAATCTGAGAGGCACCACACTACTGGGAACATAAGTGGTGTCAGCCAGCACGGTGACTAAAGAGGCAGGAGATACCTCCTCCAGAAGTCTCCAAGACCATGCTCAGTAATTCCATGTGGACAACCACCTCTGGTGCCACGGAGAAGGAAAACACCCTTAAAAACCAATCTTCTGAACACTGAAAGACAAAATGAGAAATTTTGTACCATCTTCCCTCACATTGCTATTTCATTTAGATTGCTGAGTGCAAGGGCGTGACGGTAGATAGACCACCACTGTTCTACATGGCATGCATGTCAAAGACACAAAGTCAGAAAAACAACAAGAACTGTAATGAAACTCAGAGTTTAACAGTGCTGTTACTGCTAGCCCTCCACCTTTGCAGCCTGCCAGGAATGGCAGTCATCAGCAGCTGAAGCAGAGGAGAGATCCAGGCACTTGGAAATTGTCTATGATACAAAACACCTTGTTTTGTCCATTTGGGCAATTTTCTTGGATCACCTTACCAGCACCTACGAAGGCTACAAAAGTCATTCATATGCACACAGCACACGCTGCACCATCACCCATGAACTTAGCACAGCCCTCTCCAGTGCCACTGAATCCTTCAGGCTGGAGGGAACCTGGGAAGTGCCTTGTCTGATGCTGAGCCTAAAGCCAGGTCAGTGCTGAGTCCGTATCAGGTTGCAGTTTATATTCTGCTGATCAGATTGACTGTAAGAAATGCCCTTTACCTCATCAGGATAAGGAGGGAACTGTGCTAATTGAAATGAATTAATTTCTAAGAAGACATTATATCAGGTCTGAGTAAGGCTGGCAAGGGTTTCTGAAAACAGGCCATCTGGGTGACAGGAAATATTTCTCTTTGCATGAGAGCACTTAACTGAGTTCATGAAGTTACACAGGTCTCTTACCCCCTACATAGCCCGTATGAGTGAAGAACCCCTCAGACAGTATAGTTTAAACCCGTCTCTCAGAAGGAACAAGGTACACCAATAAAATAATATTTCTCTTTTTTCTTTTTAAATAATTTCACCTACCCTCCAGTTTCTGCTGGCACAGCTGAACGTGTTAGGAGAGTGATTTATACACAACCCTCGCTGACATGCCATTTTCCAGTGCAGACTAAGCTGCAGTCATTAACTAAGAGAACTTCAGAGTACAATGAGTTTAAAGAAGCCCCCCAATCAGTTCAGAAATAGTTGTCAACAATTTTTGGAAGTACAGAAAACAAGTCACCGATAATCTTTCCTTTACAAATTTCAAAAGGTTCAATGCAATCATTGTGGTCAATTTTGGAAAAACACCTTGTGACATTTAAGTTTACCCAAAATGAGCAGTGCTGGAAGAGGGAGACAAAATTTTAGCAATGAAACATACAGCTTTATAGTATGAGGAATGCCAAGTACATAAATGTTACCCTCGTGTTTGCTTTAACACAGTGTAGGTATAATCATTATGAGTCGATTTCATACTTGAAGAACTCTCCAGGTAATATAAAAGCATGTTTTCAAATGTGCTGGCACTCTAAGTTCTGCTTGTGGCCCACAAGCTGATAGTGACAAAACAGAGAATAGGAAGACTTCATTTAATTTAAGCAGAAAAGTTCTCAAATCAGTCGATGAGCTATGCTTGCACTACTAAGGCAAGCAATTTTCGCAACATACTTGTTCAAATCTGCACTGGTCCTACACACAGCATTCCTGAAACCTCACTGGAGCACTACATTTTTTTTTTAGGAAATAATTACATGTGCTTTCATTATTTTCCTTAGTCTGCTCTCACTTCTGATTCCAGAAGGTTTGTTTTCCCTTGCCCAAAATGACCCATTGCCACTACCATAAGCTAAAATTACACATAGCTGGCACATACACTGAGAAATACTAACAATAATTTTTAATGTTATTTGCTTTTAAAGGCAAACCAGCAGTTACTAATCTGTTGACCTATTTCTACTCTAATTTACCATACTTAAACATGCAACCCAAAAAACCCTGTTCAGAAATGAAAAATCACCTCAAAAACTTAACCAGGATAGAGAAAGCGGCAAAGACACCATTACCTACTAAATTCCTTCAGGGAAAGAAAATTGGTATTTAGAAATAAGATTAACTATAATAAAATGAAGAAAAGAAAGGAAAAGCTTAGGGAAAAGATCCAGGTCATGAGGATGGTATTTCCAATTTTTTTAAAGCTGCAATGCAACATTCCCAAGCTGAGAAAAACATGTTCCTTGCCCTCACAGCAACCCCGCCACAAAGATGCCAGTGGCCGTCTATCTCCTCTTCAACTTCTTCGTGTCTCACACCTCCAAACCCAGAGACTGACTCCTCCAGCCAGGTGCCAAGCTTCCCGCACGCCTGAAGAACTGAAGACACTGCTTACAAAACATGTCCCTATGGGTATTAGCAAAAGTGTCTATATTAATAGTATCATTTATTTTCACTATTTGTGCTTTTTTTTTTTTTTTTAATATTTATTAAAAAAATGTGCTTTCTCCTTAGCAAGTCCATAGAAAGAGCCTCCTCGGTGTCCTTTTCTTTGCTGGCACAGATCCTGGTCCCAGTGCTAGGGCTGGCGAGATGCCTGTTGATTTCAGTGGGAAAAGGATCAGGCCCAGTCCTGCAGATGTTACTCACGCAAGTACTTAGCTCCACCCTTTGTTTCTCACATCGCTCCATGCTCTACTACTTAAAATACAGGGATAAACTGGAACGATGGAGCCTGGCGCGCAGCACTTAGCTTCTCATGCCTTCTCCTTGTTATTATGTGCTGCCCCTCAAAGCTCTTTGTCACCACTTGGCTGGGACTGATAACGTGCAGCACTTCACACCTACAAATGCCAACTTCAGGCCAAGTGGATCTTAGTGGGAGCCAGGCACCATTGTCTATGTTTGTCAAGCAACGTGGTCCTTCTGGCCTGTGGGAAAATCAAAAGTCAACAAAGCCATCTCAAACAGTGCGGCATTTGCTGTTTTCTTCCAGTCCCAGTTCCTGGAGTCATGTTTCTTCTTGAGAAACTTGGCTTTCATTTAAAAACTAATCTTTCCGGGTTCCCATAATTGCAGAGGATAGTCTGAAAATCTGGCTTCAGAGTTTCCCAAGGGGAAACAAAAAGCCAGCAAACAAATAAAAAGAACTGGAAGTTTTTCTTGGTTTTATGTCATTTGTTGATTTTTTCTTAACATCACTATTTTAAGCAATTATCTTTATTTTTTTTATTATGTTTTATTATTTTTGAATGCTCTAGCATGGCAATTTGTTTTGAGCTAAATCCTGATTCAAACAGCCATCACTGAACATTTAAAAAACGTTTCTTTACTTGTTTGTCAGCATTATCCAATATTCATTAATTATATTTTTATATCTATTATTTTAAAGTAATGCTTTAAATCTCTTTATTGGATTAGAGAAAAACTTGGGAAACAAAGTCCATTTCCAATCCAGAAAACCCTCAAGGCAACTAAGAGGCTTGCATCTCATTTTATGCTTATGAAGCTGATGTAGGAATTGTAAATATATACCTATGAGACACTCTAGACTGGGAAAGAAAAGCTGACTGCTGCCCCTTCGCAATTGGACAATTTACAAATAAGTATGTAATTGGGCTTTAGTTGCTGACCTGTGTAATGTGCACTATTTCAGTATTTCTGACTCAAAGAAAATGATGCTCATTAGAAAAATGTTCAGCTTGCATTATTTCCATACTCAAAACTGCTCTTCCCTAAGCAGAACTGAAATGGAAAACAGGCATATATTTTATTTTTATATATATATACACATACAAACACACTTCTTTTAAAGCACACTTTCTGCCTTTAGGAGAGCTAGACACGCAGCTCGGACAACTGCAGATGTTTAAGAAGGAACCCTTACAATGCTTAAAAAAAAAGCAAGAAAGAAGATAATTGTATTTGCTTCATGTCTACCTATTTTATGCACGTGGGTGCAAGGGCATATTAGCTGTAACCCTCACTTTGCACTGTTGATTCAAAAAACTGACAGAGAAAAGAGTGAGACTTTCAGTGCAGCTGGGTCAGCTCGTACCACGGGATGCTCATCTGGCACTGGTGCGGCCCAGCTGCGCAGAGGATCTTATGCCAATGTCACAGCCCAGCTACTACAAATGAGGGCTGTTGCACAGTGGTAACAGCCTCTAGCAACAGGCTGTTGGGGCTGTAAATGCACAGCCCTGTCTTGTCCCCGGCCACCTGGAACCGTGCCTGGCTGAGAAAAGTTCCTGCTCGCAGACTGGCACCAGTTAAGATGTCGATGCATCCCAGAATTTATGACACTCTACACTTTGGCTGCGTACAATAACCTTCTTCATAAAGCAGATTCAGATGGGATGGGCTGTCGGTGCCAGCCTCACCAGGGTGGAAACATCTCCCCCACCCCCAGAAAGAAACCCCATGCATTTCCCCTTGATTACCCTTCCCCGGCAGCCATCCTTCTCCATGATCTGGCATCATAAAACAAACTGCCTACAGAGAAATATTCACAAGGAGCTATTTCACATGATTTTTTTTAATAGGAATTTGAGCCTGGGCTCCCCAAAACACACCCTTGAAGGTCTCTGGATTGGCCTCTAATAAATTATATCACCATCCTAAAATGAAAATGCCATTTATTTAGATTTTTTGATGCCAGAAGTGAGGGGCAGAAGGTTGCAGGACAGATTTTCAGCAGCAAGGAATTAAATAAAGTAACACCACCACACCCAACAACAGTGCAGCAAGCTTTGAGACAACTTAGATGCGATACATTGGACTCCACGTCTAGTTCTGCCAGCCAAATAGGAAAACTACAAGTTAGGTTGGGGAAGTCAGGCTTAGAAGCCTAGGCTGGACTGTTCTGCCCACTCCTCCCAGCCTCCTGGGTTCTTACTGAAGCTTTATGAATTTTAGAGAAAAAATTAGCAAGCCAGTATCCTGCACCTTTATGAGAAAGGTAGCGATGACTGAAGAAAAGGTACTTCGTTTTTTTTTGCACAGACAAGTGAGACTCAAGAACATCCTTCTGAGAAAAGTAACAGCAATATCATGGTATCATAGTATCATAGTATCACAGTATAGTTAGGATTAGAAGGGACCTTAAAGATCATCTAGTTCCAACCCCCCTGCCATGGGCAGGGACATCCCACCAGATCAGGCTGCCCAAGGCCCCATCCAACCTGGCCTTGAACACCTCCAGGGATGGGGCATCCGCAACTTCCCTGGGCAACCTGCGCCAGTGCCTCACCATTCTCATGGTGAAGAAATTCTTCCTAATGTCCAGTCTAAATCTGCCCCTCTCCAGTTTTTACCCATTCCCCCTGGTTCTATCCCCACAAGCCTTTATAAATAGCCCCTCTCCAGCTTTCCTGTAGCCCCCTTCAGGTACTGGAAAGTTGCTATAAGATCTCCTCTGAGCCTTCTCCACTAATTCATCAGGTGATAGAAGAATGAGCAAGAAAGGGTTGAGGAACTGCCACTGCCATGGGAACAATAAGCAGGGTGCCTTAGCTTGGGGAAAAGTTGGGACAAGATAAAAGTAACAGGGGAACATAGTGCTATCAGGACTGACTCAAAGTTTCCATACTTGCAAAACCTTCTCATGTGTTAACAGCAGAGCACGCACTTCTACTTCAGGTTTTTAATACAGACCAAAGGAACCCAAGAATAAGTCATGTAAAAATTTTTAGATTACCTTTTCAACCCTTCTCCAAAGACTCTGGCCCTAATTTAAGCATAAAAGACATTACAGGCACTCGGATAATTTCTCAATGGTAAAACCATAATTTGGGGGCAAAACACAGACAGCTAATTCTTCTGGAAAATACCTGTTCCCTTTTAAACTGGTAGCCAGAAGTACCTGTTTGGGGTATGCACACATCCAGAAGACCGATGTGTTTACAAAGCAAAAAAAAAAATAATCTATCAGTCCATACTGAGAAGTCAGGAACTGTTAACTGACCTCACCGTGACTGCACAAGGAACATTTTTCCCAAAGGCAAACTTCAAAGACTTTTCAGATACTGAATGTGAGTCTTTTTTGGTTTTTGTTATGATGATTTATTATGATACAGGAAGATCCAAGTAATCTTTTCCTGGTTTGTTCTTGAATTTTAAACTGAATGAGATCAGAAAAAAAATCAAATCAGTCTTTCTTTCCATTCCCACAGAGGACTTTTTCATGGGGTCTCTGGAAAATACTTACATTTGACCAAGTGTAGGCTTTAATCCAGACATTCCCTAGTATTAAGCTAATGTTCACAACATTACAGAGAAAATTTTGCAGTGAGTACAAAACCCTCCTCCTCCGAACTGCTCAGCCTTCAGTAGGTTCAAGTAGTAACAGTCTTGAGAACTTAAGGAACTACAGGACTGTGCAGTTTGGCAAAAAAAGAGCAAAAAGCTCCAATCAAACACATGATAAAACCCTTCAAACCCTCGTCCCATTCTCTTTTACTCCTTTTACACGCGTAGGTTTCAGATCATCCTAATTTTTTTATGCAGAAAAATCTGAGAGTGTGTTCTTCCACATCTTCTTTTGGAAAATTTTTCTGGTCTAGGTGTTTTTCTGGGAATATGGACATGACAAAGAAGAGGGGAACTCTTATGTTCATTTTCTCACATGGAAAATTGGACTCCGATTCCAATTTCTCCCATAGTGGTTGGAGTCAACAAAAACCTCAGTGAAAACAACTATGTTATTCTAGTGGAAACTTCAGAGAAAAAAAAAATGAATTAGGCTATCGCCTCGCTACAGAAATAGATCAGTATGTTTAGGCAGTGGCGTTTTTCAACCATGCACTAACAAGAATGCTCAGCTCGAATATTCCACAGATTCCTTAAAAACCTGATGCCTCTACTTGGGACTAGCTCTTCATGAAATCTAATGACTCCTTAAAACTGAGACAGGAAAATGTCTATACCACCTGCTAGCATGAGTGAAAGCTGCCTAGGTAAACTTGGTCAAAAAAATTATACAGGAAACTTTTGACATTTAGTGGGATAGTGAATATATTCTTGTACACACAAAGACAAGAAGACAAATTCCTGTCTTCCCCTTACAGTCCTCCCCACCCCCCAACCCCAAAATGTGATTTACCAGAAGGAGCTCACAATGCTGCTCTGGCTGAGAAAGTACACTGAGAACTTCACAGCGAGCCCAAAATAGCCTGAAAGGAGGAAATGGGTGGGGGTGAGGTTCTTTCTTCTGCTCACAAAGGACTTCACCAGCCGATATAGATCAAGTAAAAACAGTCCTGACATGCGGAGCAGCACTTGGTGACAGCCCTCCCCTCTTTTCCCAGTCTGGTCTATTTTAAGATCACATCACAAGAAACTTGGCAGCTAAATGTTTCCGAAAGTTGCCCCTGCCACTTCCACAAGTTCAAATCGTTTGTAAGGGCGCAGCCCACAGCAGAGAAAATTCTCAGGGGGGAGAAAAGGTACTGCCAGGCTACTGAAGGCAAGTCATTCAAAGAATGAAGTCAATTATCTATAACTAAATTAAGCTGAAAATGTGTTCGCTTTTCAGTACTGTTATCGCTGTTTTTCAACGAACAACAACGTTTACATGAGCCATCCAAGCACTGGTAGTACTCGCGTTGGACACCGTTTGTCTGCTCAAAGACAGAAGTCCTCCTTATTATGAGATTCAGCTGTGTGGGCTGTAGCTTGATCATTTTGTCATGGTTTCTCTCTTCTTAGCATCTTTCCATACACATGCAGCCAGAGCCAGGAACAAAGAACAACTCAGTTGTTGCGCGTGAAACTCAACTCTGATTCCCATTAAGCATGGAATAGGATAAATGCTAATGGCATGGTCTGATTAGAGAAATTGATGATAATTAAAATACTAACACAAATGTAAAAGCACATAAACATTGCTAATGCCTTCACCCTGCATTATAAAATCATCCATCTGTAAAAAAGCAGCAACGGGAGACAAAACAGGAGGCTTCTGAAACTAGGAAAATTAACAGTAATTGGAAGTAAAATTATTTTCAAAACCTATGTTTTTATTATTACATAACCATATCTTTGACAAATGCCAAAGCTTCATGGGTTCCCCTTGTTCAGAGAATGAAGTTTCTGAGTAATCTGAGCTCAAAAAGATCACTCAAAAAAAACCTCTGCAGAGGACTTACTATTTAAGCTAAATGAATAAAACAGACAAATAGATATTTATCTCCCTTTCCAGAAATAATTTATTCTGGACATGGAAAGAGCATTCTCATCTCTAAAAGTCAATTTTGAGCCACCTGCAAATAACTGAAAATACCAGTCCTCAAATTCAGCCTTTAAACTAACATGATTATTGGAACACCACAAATCTTGATCAGCAATCTAAAGCTATTAAAAAAAAATTAATATTGTTTGTGAAGAAAGAGAAGAGGTGCAATCCCTTGCCTCTTTATGATGTGCAAAACTATGCAAAAGCTTTCAGGGAATTTCACACAGTTGGTGTTTTGTATTTAGTGATATCTGCTTCAAAAGGAAGACCACCAGAGGAAAGGCGTGTTAGAACTCTTCCTGCAGAGCTCTCACTGCTCCCATGCTGAATATCTGTGCCCTCTCACCCAAGGGCTCTCTGTTCGGCTTCCACACACAGTTAGACAGATTAGCTTAAATTGCTGTAAATAACTCCTACTTGCTATTCTTGAGCCCTTTATTCCAGGCTGCTCTATATTCTTAAACTGTACCTGAGTCACCTTCATGTGTAATCCTTGGTGCTCTGGGAAACTCAGAGTTTAGTAAACAGGTTAAGCAAATGAAAAGATTCATCAGTGTTGTGCCTCAGATGGACGCGAGATGATATTACACTGAAAGCAAATATATTAACAACATTAAGAAAGAAAGGTTTCCAGAATCTTTGCACTAATCTAAATAGCTTGTACTGCACAAAAAGAAACCACCCCCATGTTTTCTGCTTGAGTCTTTTTTACCCTGGTATTGAAGACCATTACTGATACTACTAGATTACTGGGAAAACTGGGGTTTTTTCTGCCATACAGGCCAGATGACATTGGACATTATGAGTTCTCTATAATTGTGAGTGAAGAAATTGGAAAGTATAGAGATTAAGGTGGCAAGTAGATAATATTAGCTATGGAAAACAGAATTGCACAATACACTTACATTTACTTCTCACCTTGTGTTAATGTGTAACTCTACAGCAAAGAGCATGAAATTCAATATAGTTAAACACACAAAAGAAGAATTAAGGTAAGTTAAAGCAAGCTCAATTAAGAATGAATACTGACATTCAAGAAAGGCTCAAGAAAAGATTTCTTCATTCATTTTGGTTGGTACCCTTCCCTCAAACAAACATGCTAGTGACGCTAAGGCATGACGAGGCATCACTAGTTCAAACTCAAAGCTTATCAGGGACAGAAACATTAGGTGGAAAGCAACATGATACAACCAGTATAGCAACGGATACAAAAATCTACAGAGGCTTGTAAGCAACCCAGTCTTTTCCATTCTTCTCTCTATCTCTGTCGCAGATCAGTCCAACCCTCACGCCTCCATTTTCCACTGGCCATGCGATAGGCCATGATAGCTATTTTCAGTAAAAGCAACTTATAGACAATTGTAGAAAAAATCTGTACAAGAACTTCTTATTCTAATGTCCTAAAAATAATTATTTACATGAATTGGCTTTACGGTCTTAGTTCCCCCACGTTATATGGTCCCTCAGCATGAATGCATTCAGGTTCTACTAAGCATGCCATCACCTCAGTATTAGAGGCATTGCCCATCATCTTGGATCATTAACAAATCGGCATCCTCAGAAATGAGAAGGGGAAAGGAAAGGATAGAATGATTTCTCCCCTGAAAATTAATTCTTCTGCATAACAGTGAAAATATCTTGGATGTAAAGCTGATCAAGCAGAACAGAAAGTGGCTACGTTTCTTTATTGAAGAACTGCAAACCAACAGAAAATGTCTGCAGACAGTATTCCCGATAACCCAGCCCTCTAAGTTTTCCGATGCAGTCCTTCAGCTGTGAGATAAGGTGATTATTACAATAGCTCTTTACATACACAGAACCCACACAGCCACATGCACAGCTGAATAAGTTTTTCCAATTTGGTGGCATCAGAGTAAGGAAATCCCCACACTGCTGCCATTGCATATAGCAGCACAGCACCTACGAGTCCCTGTGGTGCCACACGCAGCCCACACACATCGTGCAACGCTAATTAAAGGTTCACTGGATGTAAGAAGCAAAGGGCAAGCAGAGAAATAGGCACAGCAAGATGAACCCACTGTCCTGAGCACCAGCTAAAAGCAAATGGCAAAGCCAAGAAGAAAACCCAAGGCTGTGTGTACGCAGTCGTAAAAGTGTGACTTGTAGAGAAGCTGTAAGCACGTGCACTCCTTGCCTTCAATACTCAACACTCATTCCTTGTCTGTCTTTTCTCCAAAGCCATGCAGAACACTGTAAATATCTTCTCAGCTACCTGGAGTGTGATCTCATTATTTATTTCCTGTTTTTTAAAATTATGCACAATATTTTCATGCAGTGGGCCACACTTTCAGAAGTCCTCAGCACATCAATATGTTGAGTCTTTAAAGAGCACAGCACTTTGCATTTCCTGAATATGTAATGACTTATCTACAGATCTGTCTTGTTTAAAAACCTAACCTCGGTAACCCCTCTGAAGGTTACATCAATACACACAATCAGAAGAAGTTAAGAGTTGCTAAAACCCTCCCCCGCTTGTTAAAAAAGATAAACAGGTTTAAAATACTGTTCTAGTTTTCAGTAACAACTTAAAGTTAAAAACCAAAACCTAAATCTCTCCTGGAACTCAAACAAGTGCCCTTTCACAGCAAATGCCAGGGAAATTCTCACAGGGATGCCGCCAACTCTGTATAACTAACTTTTACAGTCTCAAACCTTTTGAGCCTCTTGGCTAGCTCGAGGCACACTCAGAGACATGTACCTTGTCAGTCTAGCATTCACACATGTATTTTTTTTTTGTAAAAGTAACAACTTTTCTGTGGTACAAGACTGCTTTTCAAAGATGCTCATAGCTCTGTTTCCTGTTGACTACTCAGGAAACTGGATCCTCATCATCTCTAAAAAACTAGGCCATAGATGACTTTAGAGCTGAGCTGACATCTTCTGCAGGGTTATAAAAGCCAAAGTCTTCCAAAACCAAACAGTGGATCAGGGAAAGAACAGTTTGCCATATTAAAATGCGAGGCACTGTGTCCACGCAAAAATATTAGAAGAAAAAAATCCTAAAAATCTGGCTAATTTTAGTATATTAGCAGTCACATTTTAAAACACAGTCTATTTTCCTAACGGAGACATGTCTCGATAAGGTGAAGGATCTGTTCTGGAGCTAGGAAACATCTATCAAGAAGAAAATGGCCACTGCAATAAAAGCCAAGGAGTGTAGCAGTTGCCCCACCAGCTTAGCCACAGCATATGTCAGCAGACACTGCAGAGGTGATTGTTACCCAGGGAGGAGCACCTGGAGCACCACCAAGAGAAGAGGAAAGGCAGGTCCTGGAGGACACCTGCGTGAGGAACCTCAGCTCTTGGGAGGGACAAGAAGCTGCCATGAGCAACCTGGTAAGCAGGAACATGCCTGAGTGAAAACTGCGATAGTAAAACACAATGCTGGCTAACGAAGAGTGGAGAAAATCTGGCAAGCTAGGGTAGATTCCATCAGCATTTTGCATAGGTGATGAGCATCCACACCTCTTCAGCCTCCCCTGTTTGGATTATAGGATGTCAGTCTCCTGCTCACAAAAAAACAGGCAGTGAAACTCGTTCCCCACCACAGGCTCAACCGCTGAGGACCTCCTCTACTTTTTTCCCTCAAGTTACGGGAGCCGGGGGTAAGCAGGTAGTTTTAGGCGGCTTTGAAGAGCTGGTTGGAAGGCTTCAGTATGGGTGGGAGAGGGGTGTGGTGGTGTGGTAGAGAAAGGGACATATAGTTCTGAAGCACCTAAGTTTTAATAAAATCATTAATTAATTTCTTTGGATCGCAAGTATCCCCCTGACTTGGGGGTGTTGGTGGATGAGAAGCTCTACATGAGCTGATAACGTGTGCATGCAGTGCAGAAAGCCAACCATATCCTGGGCTGCATCAAAAGAAGTGCTACCAGCAGGTCGAGGGAGGTATTCTGCCCCTCTACTCTGCTCTCATGAGACCCTACCTAGAGTATTGTGTTCACTTATGGAGTCTTCAGCACAGGAAGGACATGGATCTGCTCAAGCAAGTCCAGAGGAGGCCATGAAGGTGATCAGAGGTGAAGGAGCGGAGATTTAGATTAGATACCAGGAAGAAATTTTTTCCTGTGAGGGTGGTGAGGCACTGGAACAGGTTGCCCAGAGAAGCTGTGGATGCCCCATCCCTGGAGGTGTTGAAGTTCAGGTTGGATGAGGCTTTGTGCATCCTAGTCTAGTGAGAGGTGTCCCTATCCATGGCAGGGAGGATTGTAACTGGATGACCTTTAAGGTCCCTTCCAACTCAACCCATTCTATGATTCTTTATTAAACTGTTGAAGGAATTTCATTTATCCTTCTTTATTGCCGAGGTGATAGTTCTGCCCCCACCTCTTTCCCTGAACCCAGAAAGTAAATTTTATTTACTCCTGGATTAACCAGGCAGCCGTTGTGAGAAGAGAGGAAAGGAGGGACAGAGGGAGGAGGGGAGGAAGAAAGGAAACCAGGGAGGGACGGAGGAAAGGATGGAAGGATGTAGGGAGGGATGTAGGGAGGAGGGGAGGGAGGGAAGAAAGGAAGGAGAGAGGAGGGGAAAGAGGAAGGAAGGAAGGAAGGAAGGAAGGAAGGAAGGAAGGAAGGAAGGAAGGAAGGAAGGAAGGAAGGAAGGAAGGAAGGAAGGAAGGAAGGAAGGGAGGGAGGGAGGGAGGGAGGGAGCAGACACCCCTGCCGGGCAGCGGCCGCAGGGCGGGGAGCGCCCGTCCCCTCCTGTTTGCGGGCAGGCGACAGCCGGGCAGGAGCGGCGGGAGGGAGCAGCGGGGCGGAGGGGCGGCGGGGAGCCACGGTTGTTACGGCAGCGACAACAGCGCGATCAACAGAGCGGCTGTGGCGAGGGCGATGCCCGCCGCGCTCCGAGCAGCCAGAAACCCGCTGGCAGGTCTGCAGCGGCTATTTTTGAACGGCCCGAGCAAGATAAAACTTGAATCTCGGGGGAGGAGGGGGAGAGGCGCTGATTTACAGCCGCTGTAAGGTCAGTTCGCTTCGGTGCGAGTGGGTGGAAAGGCTTTTATTAGGGAGGCTGGTGCTGCCCCCGGGTTTGGGGGCGTCTTGTCAGTCTGCAGCCTTGGACAAGACAAGAGCGTTGGACTGTTTTGCAAAGTATCGATAGGTATGGTTGGACTCCATGACCTCAGAGATCTTTTCCAGCCTGGTGATTCTGTGATGGAGCGCTGAACAGGCTGCAGTGGAAGGCTGCAGTGGAACAGGAATCATAGAATCACGGAATCATAGAATTATAGAATGGTTTGGGTTGGAAGGGACTTTAAAGCCCATCCAGTTCCAAACCCTCCTGCCATGGGCAGGGACACCTCCCACCAGATCAGGCTGCCCAAGGCCCCCATCCAACCTGGCCTTGAACACCTCCAGGGATGGGGCATCCACAACTTCCCTGGGTAACCTGTGCCAGTGCCTCACCATTCTCATGGTGAAGAAATTCTTCCTTAAGTCTTATGGACAGATGAAGCAGAACTAGTGGAGGGCCACAAACATGATCAAAAGCATGGAACACCTGTGAAGAGGCTGAGAGAGTCAGTTATTCAGCCTGGAGAAGACTCTGGAGGAGACCTTCTAGTGGTCACAGAATCACAGAATCACAAGGTTGGAAAGGACCCACTGGATCATCGAGTCCAACCATTCCTAACACTCCCTAAACCATGTCCCTAAGCACTTCATCCACCCCTTCCTTAAACACCTCCAGGGAAGGCGACTCGACCACCTCCCTGGGCAGCCTGTTCCAGTGCCCAATGACTCTTTCTGTGAAGAATTTTTTTCTGATATCCAACCTGAACCTCCCCTGACGGAGCTTCAGGCCATTCCCTCTAGTCCTGTCCCCTGTCACTTGGGAGAAGAGGCCAGCTCCCTCCTCTCCACAACCTCCTTTCAGGTAGTTGTAGAGAGTAATAAGGTCTCCCCTCAGCCTCCTCTTCTCCAGGCTAAACAACCCCAGCTCTCTCAGCCGCTCCTCGTTAGACTTGTTCTCCAGCCCCCTCACCAGCTTTGTTGCTCTTCTCTGGACACGCTCCAGAGCCTCAACATCCTTCTTGTGGTGAGGGGTCCAGAACTGAACACAGTACTCAAGGCGCAGTCTCACCAGTGCTGAGTACAGAGGGAGAATAACCTCCCTGGACCTGATGGTGACCCCATTTCTGATACAAGCCAAGATGCCGTTGGCCTTCTTGGCCACCTGGGCACACTGCTGGCTCATGTTCAGTCGGCTGTCAACCAGCACCCCCAGGTCCTTCTCTTCCGTGCAGCTCTCCAGCCACTCTTCCCCCAGTCTGTAGCGCTGCATAGGGTCATTCAGTACTTCAAAGGAGGCTTGTAAGAAAGACAGACTTTTTAGCAGGGCCTGTAGCAACAGGACAAGGGGTAATGGACTTAAACTAAAAAAGCAGTTTAGACTACATAGTAGGAAGAAATTTTTACACTGAGGGTGGTGAAACACTGGCTCAGGTTGCCCAGAGAGGTAGTAGGTGCCCCATCCCCGGAAACATTCGTGGTCAGGTTGGATAGGTCTCTGAGCAACCTAATGTAGTTGAAGATGTCCTTCCTCCCTGGGGAGGGTGGACTAGATGACCTTCATGGTCCCTTCAATCCAAACCATTCTCTGATTCTGTGTTCAAAACCTGCCAGGACGCAATCCTGTGCAACCTGCTCTAGGTGAACCTGATTTTGCAGTGGTGTTGGACCAGATGATGTCCAGACGTCCCTTCTAACCCCAACCATTCAAAGTCAAATGAAGCCAGTATGAGCCTCTCCAGCATGACATGCTCTAGGCAGCAGGTGCAGGTTTTGAGTAGGAAAAAGAGGGCAGAGCGGGTTATCCGGCTTCCTGCCTGTGTCATCCCAGCCACAGAGCTGTCCCTGCTATCCCCACATCAGGGTGCTTTGCCCCACAGGCCGCACTCCCTCTCACCGCAGCTGTCCCTGTGCGGCAGGTACGGCTTACCAGGTGTCTTGCGAGAGGAGGCAGCTTGAGCCATAAAACCAGCTTTGGGCTTTCTAGCCTCCCTCCAGAATTCACTGCTGCATCCACTCTAAAAGCTGCTTCCCCCATTCAGATTGGGCCTTCTGGCCAAAGCCTCTGTACCTGGATGGTGAGGATGCATCAGAAAGCCCAGCTTGCTTCATCTCAGGCTGCCACATTGTGCCTTAGAAAACAATGAAGCTGTAGAGTCCCTCAATCACAAAAATTAATGTGCTGAACTACACCAAATGCCTTGATAATCAAACTTCTGTTCCAACAATGCAGTAACAGTAATCTCCCACACTGCTGTGGCAAGGCTCTCAGTCATGTTGTATTTACTCTTTTTTTCTTGAAAAAGAAAATAATTAGGAGCATTTACTAAGCTTTCAGAAGAGCAAAAGATTTGCTACCTTTAAAAAATAACAGTATTTTGATGCAAATATAAACTTATCATAAGCTTCCTAAAGCGCACACAGCATAAAGGCAATATCACTGCAGAGAAGGTATCTGCTTTCAAGGGGATTTGCATTCTCATCGAATGCTGGACCAGGTCCAGATCAGCCGGAGAATAACCACCCTCTAACCTCCCTGTGGAGACTTACAGAAACGAGACTGAAGCAGTATCATTTCTGACAGAAATCAAATCCTGGCTACTGCACTGCTGGGAACACTACAGACAAGAAAAAAAAAATAGGGAGGAATTGGAATTAAAACAATTCAGTGGAGTTCATTTAGACAATACCTTGTCAAAGGACCTGAGAGGCAAACATATTATATATTTACTAAATGCATGCAAAAGTTAAATATCTGCTAGCATGAAATATAACTTTAACGAATGAAATGTACAAATGATAAAGCTGACCAATTAGAAAACCAGCTCCACTACATATCCAGGTTAACCAAGCTAAATAATACATCTAGTGAAATTGTACATAAAACCACAGAGAGCGTTCAAAAAATATGATTTGTTCAATTTTCCATCAGTTCATATTACAGCACGAGCATCTCAGAGGACAGGATAATGCCTAGCAATATGCCTCCAAAGATCCAAAAGCCAAGTGACCTTAATGGAAGCTTATGAATATTAGGATATTGCATTATGGGTGCTGTGTATGTATTCAGTACTTCCTTCTTGATGTAAGGCACCTAGGGATATGCATAAAAAAATCCCAGAACACACTGATCAACAGCTTCTAGCTATTCCCTATCTTGCCATACTCATTTTTCTGTAGTGGTAGAAACCTTTGAGCAGCACACAGCAAACAATCAGAAAAATGATAAGTAATTCCTTAGTGCCAGCAAAGCACTGGAGGCAGCAAAGGAATAGGAACAAAGTGACTGCACAAAGCAGCAACCGCTCAAACACTGTTGCCAATATGGCAAATAAATGAGTAATCTTCATATATTATTTTCAAAACCAGTGAGCCCTAGGCTTCTCCCAAAAGTAGCAGCATCTGAATTGTGTTGGACCTACAGAAATCCTTAGCCACAGACAGATTGTTTGTGAAAATAAATCTAGACTACGTGAAAAGGTAATGTTTTAAAATGTCCTAATTGCCCTGGTTTAGTACCAATACAAGCAACCTTGTACTATCCATATGGATATGCCAAACCCAAATGCCAGTCGGATATAAGATCACAACATTACAAAAGCCTCAAATACAGTTTATTTTTAAATTGTTACCTTAATGTCTCCTTCTTTCAGTTACAGTTTAAAATACTCCCCGACAGAATCTTCGTTTTGCTGTTTTGCAGCATTTGTAGCAGAAATATTAGGATTAGTCAGAAGAGCGCATGAACAGAAATGTCTGTGGGCAACAGCACTGGGAGAGGCAAGAGAGCAAAGTTACAAAAAAACCCCCAAAACATTTTGATAGCCATGGACACAACTGACAGTAATGAAACTGGTACGTACTGAAGAATGTGATGTTTGCATCAGGAGCAGAAGGCCTGTGCCCTAGAAGCCCACAGTGTGGATTAGCAGAAGTCTCGCACTGTGACAGAAGGATGGCAGCAAGGTTGTACCATGCTATATATGCCGTTCCTGTTATCCCCACAGGGAAGCTGACTGTAGCTAAAAAGACACACACAGCAGGGAAACCCAGAAAACAGGAAGCAAACTAAGATCCACCTAGGCTGAGGTAAGCAAGATTCAGAGGTGAAAGGCCACACTGTAACAACGTGCTTGACTCCTAAAGGCCAGAGAAGATCTACACTTAGAGGTCTTTTCCAACTTTACTAATTCCACTCCAAAAATAGGGCATCATAGATGCAGAAGTCAAGTAACATGGTTAGAACGAGGTGGGTGATGTCCCTTGTTTTCCAGGTGCACACAACTAATCCTAGCCAGATCACTTCTTGGGCACACGTGCTGGAGCTTAAAAGCATGAGGGTTGTGGGAGTAGGCATGAAATTGGTAAGAGAACAAGTGTGGGAGGAATCAGTTTTGTTTAAAGGAGGTATCACCTTTCATTTCTGTAACGTCTCACTGAGGGTTTTTTTGCACTAATTTCCTTGTCGCTATGTGTTACGATTAAAGCTGAGATTCTCAGATAACTACTAGAACCTCAAAGTTGAAACTTGCAGAATAATGTGGAATATGCAATAATTGCAAGAACTAGCAGACAATGCTGCAAATAAAACATTTTAACATACTAGCACATAAAAAAGGGCAAGCCAGTTATGGAGAACCTCATTGCTGTTTGTTTTACCTAGTTAACAATTTTTTAAGTACAATTTGATCTGTAAGAGTGTTTTCTGAAAAGAACTCCACTTTCTTCCCTGTTTTTCAATGCTTTCCTGGCGCTTCAGGAGAAGGTCCATCAGCTGTGCAAGTTAAGACTACGTTTAGGGCCTGAACTTCTTTTAGTATTTGCATAGAGAAAACTTTGTTGAAGGGAGAGGGAAAGGAATATACAGTAATTGTGGCCTGCCCCCCAAATAGGACAGATATACCAGATGGGACAGGACTTAAAACATCATGAGACCTGTCACTGTCTGTGTTAGTACTTTGCCATCACATGTCTGTGTGGGTTCTTACTCCACCACCACATCCACGCAAATCTAGGGGCGTTTGTCTAGGCAATGCAACTCTTCATCTGACACAGAAGATAAAGCAGTGTATGGTTAGTATTCAAGCAAAACACTAGGAAAGGCAAGAAAAAGAAAAATACAAAGGAACAGGGCAGTCTTATACGAGAGACAACCTGAAGCTTTTCTAGATGTGCAATTTCCTTCCAGAATTAAAGGAAATAATTATCTGAAAATAATTTGACTATTATGCTGAAATGAAATACTCTCACAGAGTTGGGAGGGTAAGCATCTTACCGATACAGCTACAGCTGGGTAACCACTCTGCTAAGACTATGCTGGGAATCCTCCCAGTACAGACCAGCCCTGAGATTTGGTCTGTTGTTTCTATGTAAGTACGCTTGATTCAGTTATAGGTGTGATTCTTAATCTAAACAGTTTATACCAGCACAGCCTGCAACACAGACGCATCTATCGTGGTATAGATGTTTCTCTGTGATGCTCCTGTAGCTGTTCCCAAATGGGAATCCTCTGATACTGGACAGAGGACACCCATACTGAAATGAAGCTATTTCACATTGTTTTCAAAAGAATTTGTTGCTGCAGCGCTGTAGACTGCCTGCTTCTAAATGCTGGTTGCACGAGTTGTTGTTTTCTGGGATTTATGACCAAAAAGATTAAAACCAAAGAAAACGAAAATAGATCTCCAAAGGACATAAATAGCTCCTTCAAGCTCTGTCACATCCCAGATCCCATTATTACAGAAAAATATTCTTAAAGTAATAAATATAGCTTCCTCAATTTAAACTCTTTTAAAAAAAATAATTTAATTCATTATACAAATATCCAATATCCCAAACACAACCATCCATGCAACTGATAACTCAGCAATCATTTGCCCCATTTACCCGTATAAGGGCAGCTGAAAATTTGGGCCATTGTAAATAGATGTGCATGCCACTGTTTTGCAAACATAGGTCTAATGTCCTGGAAACACTAAAATGCCCAACGGCGTCAGTGGGAATTGAGGGCTCTCAGGATTTGGCAGAACCGAGCCCTTCTTACGTGTACATATAAACACATTCGCTCACACATAGCAGTTTTGAATAAGACACAGATGGTGGACAAGAATTTCCTATTCATCTGGACATTGTGTGAGATGATATTCCTGACTATAGTTTCAATGTTATAAATTAAGATTTGGTAGTTCATTTACACAGTTCCATTTATTTGCTAAAGATTCTGGTTGTCAGCAAATGACAAAAACACATTCCCACAAAGCCAGCAGACCAAGCATTATATTAATTCTCTCACACTTGCAGATAACCTTTAAGGAAGCTTTACCTATTTATATCACAGCCATAAAAACATCCAATCAGCATATTAATTAATAGTGATAATAAAAAAAAAAAAAGCCTTCAGTCATGTGTTCCATTCAACCACTTAAACCATATATTTTTAAAATGAACAAAATGCGTTTGCAGTTTGCCAGGGAATTATTTTAAGGTCCTGGTGTCCCTTAGAATCTCTTCTCACGTCTTTAGATGTCTGCCTTTCGCTCGCACGGACTGAAATGTCTAGACATCCAAATTAAGGAGTGACCAATCACCGACACACTGATCCCCCTGCGTACGAGGTCAGCACTACAGAGGCACACGCGCGCACACACACACACATACTTGCAGCAGGCACTGTGCAGGAGACCTTTATTTGTGCACAAAAATATTGATGTTGCTAAGTGATATGCAGGCGGTCACTAGCCCCAAGTCTTTGTGTTTGTTTATTACTGTTTTTTCTTCCCCGAATAAACAATGCAACAGTGATGCAGAGATAGAAGAACCTGTCTAAATTAAAACAGCTATGGGATCAATTTATTATGTCTGTATGATATCAACCTATTACTTTTTTTTCCTCACTCTGTTCCGTTAACTCACAGGGAAAAAATCTAGGAGGAACTTGAAAACACACATGTCCTGAACAGTCCCAATCATCCCTCTTTCCTTCGGTTAAACAATAAAACCAATTTATTTGCAGAGGTCCTTCTGCATCTTAAGCTTGCTCACAACTGATTTAAGGAATTTGCTTTGAAGTTAAAGTAATGGTCCTGTGTTCATATATCAGTTGGAATAAGAGGGAATCTGAAAATAGTATTTCATCACATCACATAATATGCGTAGATACACTTCCCTGATCTAAAAATTCAGTCCACTTCCATTCAGTTCTAGAATTCAAGCTTTTATTTAAAAAAAATCTTTTAAAAAATCTTCCCCCCCCCCCCATCCCCCCCAACACAAACGTATCCTCTCCTTTTTTAACTTATCCCAAATCTGAAACCTGTATCTTTGGTGGTGCTAGGGGTAGGTTTATGGAAACACAAGTGTTCATGACAAGGGTTCCATGTGGAGTTTTTGAAATATATTGGCTTTTTTAACTTCAGGGAAGGCAGACTGTGGAGAAGATGCGTTTCTATTATCACCTCCCTTGACTATGTTCAAGGCTTATGGGGTGCCCCAGAAGTGCTGCAGACCCCTAAGCTTGTAAGCCCTCCTACTCCAACAGAGGGCTCAAGGTGAGGTGCCCAGGAAGCTCTGCAAACACAGGTGCCCAGAGGTCACCACGCTGTCCACAAGCACGCTAGGGGGAAATCAGCCCAGTCTCTCAGTCTCTTCCTGGAAGCGTCCAGATTCCCAGAATTTTTTACAGTCATCATGGCAGACCATTAGATTGCAAATCCTTTTTTCAACAGAAAAATATTTCATAGAGCTTTGACATGTCATTAACAGAGATGCTGCTGGAGTGAGTCCACTCTCCTGCTCACCTACATGTACCACTACCAACACCTGGAACTAAGAACATTATTAGGAAAATAGTGACCATATTTTGACTTTATTTCATTATAGCAGCAAGATACAAAGATGAGTACTAGTGGCAACTAGCTGTGGCAAGCACAGCTTGAAGAATATTTCAGAACCTTTTACATTCTACTGGAACAGCAAAAGCCTGCACAGCAATATAAAGATGAAAATTCACTATGAACTAATGTAAAACAGTAATTCAGGTAACTTGTAGTAACCTAGAACAAAATGAAAAACAAGTCCTGTAGTAAATCATAGACAGGCATAAACTTCTGTTTATAATTGTGATGTACATATAAGCGCTTCCCAAACTCTGTTTCCCTCTCTCCCACTGAAACAACGGCAAGTTTACAAAACCAGTATACTGCCAAGTGACTGCATTTTGGAAGTCTTGATACATAACCATACCCAAAGCAGTGCTGCTCCAAACCATCTTCCTTTCAGTCAGCTGAATCAGATACAGCAGCAATCAAGCCAGCAGGAAACTGAAGGGACAGGACAGCTCGATCCTCATCAGTAATTTGCTGTCTCAGTTTGTCCATCTGTACAATGTTAATAGCAATGACACCTTCCAAGTAAAAACCACTGCTTTAAATTCCAGAGGTCAAAGACCAGAAATGTCCCCATTCTGGACAAAAGCAATACTTCGCCTTATTCTCAAATTGCTTGCACAGCCATCACTGGGAGCAGACCCGTTCCACAGTAATCCTGAAGTAAAGGTATTAACCCTTATGCACCAAATCAGTACTTTCCGTTAAAATATTATTTCTGCAGATCTACTCTGGACAAATACTTTAGTTGTAAGACAGGGAAAGAAGAGGGGAATGAGCACATAAATAGAACATGTTTTCCTCAGGAAAGCTCTGTGTTAATTAAAAATATTATTTTCCAACAGACTTTTGATTTGTAGGAAGAACGAGACTCTGCAGACAACAAGCTTCAACAGTAATGGCACTACTTCGAAGGACCTGACTTGCCTTCAACTTCAATGTGACCTCTTAGGCAATCAACATACCCTGTGAAGGGCATATAGCTTCATCACATGTGAACTTACTTATTTTACCGCTTTTTCATCCTTCCTTAGAAACTGTTCCACATCTCACTAAAATCCTGATTGTCCTACTAAAGTTCATGCTTCTGATTTTGCCTGTCTAGAGAAGAAAACTTAATCACAAATAAACCTCACAGGACAGAAATATTAAGAGGAAGAAGATATCAAGTCAGACAAGTATGACTGGAAAGTCAGATATAAAGAATTCAAATATTTCAAAAGATGTCTCGATAGGCATATTCCCACCTCATTTCAAGCAAATAGGATTAGCACGTATTACTGAGAATTTTATGCCTCAGAAGAAGGCCCTAATTATATTTCATGCTGCTCTGAAGATTCGGGTAATATATACACACCTTTAATGTGGAATCTTATATCCTATTTATAGCATACAGGCTCTTTTTGATACTATTACTTTTCTATGAAAGTTCCTTTGAAGTCAGGTAATTACCTTAAGCGAAATATTTAGCCTGTTGTGAGAACTGAACTATGAGATTTCTGTAGAACAAATAAGTCATCATGTAGCCCAGTATAAAGGTTTCTGAGCCGCAAGTGGGGATAGAAACGTTAATTATGGGGACAAAGCCGAGAATGCATTTAAAATTAATTTATAGTGAGACCTGATAAATCTGTATAGCTCTAAATCTTGCTTCACGCATGCCCCTGAAAACTCTTTAAGCTAAGCACTAAAGAGTGTAAAAGTATTCCATTACTAGTTGCTATGCTTAGTAAAGCCACAGCTTTAGGTTACCACAGATCTGGCCAGAGTCAGGCTATAACTGTGAAGAGGTCAGGAGGAGTTAACTAAAATGGCTGATAACAATCTGCAGTAACGTCTCTCCAACCAGAAATGTCACATCATTAAAGACTTGTAAATCTGGATTCTTCCCATGCTAGAAGAAAGGGTGTCTCTTTCTCTGCAAAGCTGTGAATCTCTTTAGTGGGATAACTGGTGTATGCCTATTATATATCAATATAGAAAGTTATGGTCTTTTTATATTGCATTCTGATCTAGGACTGAACCGTGACCATTTTATGTCTGATGGCAGCATTTTGAAGAAAAGTCACTTGTGGAGCAATCAGCAGATTCCCTCTCCACCTCTTCTGATACAGTTCCTTGAAAATACCTAAAAGTACAAGATGTTAAAACACTATGTCATATGGATCAGCTGTTTGTCAGGTAAATGTTATCCCTCATATGCAATGCATAATGTAACACATGAAACCAAAACTTCAAGGTGTAACAGAGCCATACATACGCACACGTGCACACCAAAAAGGTGGGTCCACAAGGACCGCAAGACCAAGTTATCAGCATTTTTCACAGATGGAACAAATTCACCTAGTTTACCACATCCAGTCAGGTTTACCCAACTGCATGCACTTCAATAATCCCAGAATTTAAACTGCTCTTTCTGTTATGTTTTTCTGCCTAAGCAAAAGTCTAGCTTCTTATTAAGAATGGTTAATAAAACTAACACACATTAAAAACAGTCAGCAGGGAGTGTTGCAATTAGATGCTTTCACAGTGCTTCCCTCTGTGCCTACATGGAAATATTTTTCTTCTTATAAGGACTTTCAGAAACTTCATCATGTTGCTGCAGTACGAGAGACCTCCGCACTTTTTCTTCATATGAGATGTTAGGCCATCAAGTGTATATCACCATTACTTTATAGAATAAAACAAAACTACTTGCAAATTGCCTGAAAATCTAATTTTCCCCTCTTCCTTCCCTTGTTACAGCCCAACTGAAGACATTGACACTGCAGTTTCATCCCCCAAAAATTAGGAGTGGAGGAGAGACTAGGCTTAAAAAAGCAGGTCAATAAGGAGGTAAGAAGCTGTAAAAAACACATCTAAGATGACTGAAGTATCTACATGAATTATACAAAACTTTTTCCTTAACAGAATATAGAAATGCTGTTGAAATATGTTCTTTTCTGGAGGGAAAAAATGTAGGCCTTCCTCCTATAAAATTGGCTGCACGTAACTTCATAACAATGTCTGCAATTCTTTGTCTTCATGTTCTTCCTTCCCAGAGTAACCTACTAAAGGAACTGCAGCGTATACATTAAAGAAACCAAACCAGCAGGAGGAAACTTCAGGAGGGGAAAGGAGGATTAGGAGGAAGGCTCTGAATCACAGGCTCATAGAAGGGTTGAGGTAGGATGGGACCTCTGAAGGTCAACTTGTCCAACCCCCCTGCTCAAGCAGGGCCACCCAGAGCCAGCTGCTTATGTCTGTGTCTGGCTCCCAGCCTCGCTCTTGAGAGTGAGAGGCTCTGTTCGAGAGGAGTAGCTGCAGCTGTCTTACCTCAGCCCAGGCATGCTGCAGGACATAGTCCTTTTCTAAACTAATTTCACAGCCTGTCTTTTCCGAAATGTTCAACCTTTCCATAAAGGCTTTCAGTCAGAGCCTGATGGCATCTGACTTTAGCTTTTCTGATGCCATAGTCTGACAAAGGTGGCTTCCATTTTGTCAGAGCTTTGTTCCCACTGCCATATCGTAGCCTGCAAGCACAGCAAAATGTCTCTACCAGAAGTGAGTGTGCAAACAAACAAAAGAACGTTGCAAAAATATTCAGCGTGAAGGAAAGCCACACCCGTCATCTAAGCCCTTCCAAGTCTGTTTTTTCTCTGTATTTATATACAAATGTTCCAGGTTTGTTGGTTTATTAATTGCAAATTTGCCTGTGTGAGCCTCTTGCACATTTGTTATGGTCTTTATAAAGATATTCCTTGCAGATGCCTTGAGGTCACACTTAAAACCATGGTGTGAACTATGCCAGACATTGAGTTTGTGAAAGAGCTTCTTCCAGGACCGTGTGTGATGTCTGCCTCTCTGCGCAGAGCAATTCAGAAACAAGGTGCAACTACTGCAGGCCTCTCCCCGCTGCTCAGCAGCCACCACGTCTCCTCTCGGTCACGGCTGATTCCCACAAGATGGCACGGCACGATTTAATCTGAGCTTAATCTGAGATTTTAAATGATGACTCCTTTACTGACGCAAAAGTCTGCCAGCACACCGCCTCACTACACATCTCTCACGATCCACTTCTCTCACAGAGCGTCTTTGCAATTTTCCCTGAATCAAAGTATTGCCCATCTCTCCCTGTTGACAGCAAGTTTCTTTGCAGCATTTCTGCAAAACAAAGTTGCAATAACCTGAAAATGAACGTAGTTTTAGGTTGTGTGATCTACCTGAAACACTACTCAGGCAGCAGGTGACTGAAATGAGAAGGAGCTGGGGAAAGAAAAATGAAGACATAAATTAAGAGCGTGTTTTGGTTTAAGATTTTTCAGCTCTAATGGTTGTCAGTGTTAACAGTGCTTTGGTTTAAATCAGTCTTAAAACAGACTTTGCCTAAATCTTTAGAAAGAAATTTAAACCAAAATGGAAAATTAACACTGGTTCAATCAGTGTAACCCCTCAATTTCATAAAATCTCCATTATCAAGTTGGAAAAAGAAGAAATAAAATTACATTTCTGATCAGAGACGAAACCAATCTTTTGCCAAAAAATGAATAAAGGTAAATCTTCTCTTACTTTTCACTGTTGTTATGGTTTCTAACACTTTGTCTGTCCAAGCTGATATTTCAGCTCCCTGCCCAGGAGCATTCTGCACAGGAGCTCCCGCAGGACACTGCTGGATGCATCCCTGCCTGTCTGTGGCTGGGAAGAAAACGGTTAAGTTGAGCAGCAAAGCGACAAAAGAGGCAGCAGCCTCTGGCAGCCATGGGAACAACAATTTCTACAGACTAAAGGCTGAAATTTCAGAGGGAAATAATCCCAACTGCCGTAGCCAGGTCAGAGAGGGGGGCCCCAATGGTACTGGCTTGAGTTTTAAGGCAAAATGTAACTGCAGACATGCATGGACCTGACTTTACCGTCCTCTAAAGGGCCATAATAATGACAGCCACATACCTGCACGAGGTAATAAAGCAAAGCAGGAATTTTGCCTGCACAAAATGTAAACATCAAAACAGATGGCGCAGTTATGTTAATCAGTTAATGTTTGCAGAGTGCTTTGAAGATGCAAAGCACTATACAGGTACTAAATACTTACAGTCTTGTCTAGACATCATCAAGCTCGTTTTTAGATTGCAACCTTTTCAGGCCAAACCATGCCTCTCTGTACGTATTTGTACTGCATCTTCTCTAATGGCCTCCAATCTCGGGGTGTATTCCTAAGGTAGGAATAACAGAGGAGCAGCTTCTGGAGGTGAAAAGCACAAGCTAACAGCTTCTGCTAAAGCAGCATGAAGTAGCACAGCAGAGAATCGGGCTAAATATCATCAGGGAATCAGATCGAAGTCAAAATGTACTATACCAGAATCAAAATAAACACATCACTTTTGTGCAGTGCAGTATGTAAAATACATGTTCAAATACAAAGACAAAGAAAGGTAAAGATTGAGGCTGTCAAGGCTGTCACAACAGATAATCCTTTACAATACAGTTTGCCATAATGGTGAAAACCATTTACGGCATTAACAAGCCAGGATGAGAAAAAGCATCTTTGACAGCATAAACTCTGCATGTAAACTTAACAGAGCTGTGAGAAATGCAGAGGCAATCATCTTCATGCATAGTCCAAGCACGGAATTTAACAAAGTGAGTTATGAACAATGAGATCACACATTCTATTGAGGTTTGGGAAAAATCCATCTAAACCATTTCAAAACTCACACTTTTTATTTGCTCTAAGGAATGCGGCATGCAAATAAAATTAAACTCCAGAGACCTATTCTGCAATAAGTGAGCCTTCTGTGTCAAGATTGCCGTGCAACCTAAAGCAAACCTTACTAGTCTGATGTTAAGAAACCTTTAACAGATTCAGATTTCAGAAACCTTTTCCACTCGTGTTTCCCAGTCAGCTCAGACTATAAATGGGGAAATCTAATGTTACACAAAAGGTACAGATAGCTGAAACACGTAATCCTTATTCATAGCCTAAAAATAGACCCAAACTGACCACCCAGTGCATAACCAGTGCTACTGAGCATGGAATCAGAGTTAGAGATTTCAGCTCAGCCACTAGCTCCTGGCTATGAGCAGTGCAGAGTCAGGAGGAGGCCTGAGGGCCAAGCAGCTTCCAGTCTGTCTGAAACAGTTCCTCTGACCTGCTCTGAAGCAGCATCAACCAGACACATGGGGGAATGGCATTCTTTTTCCTTTACCTGGAACAGAATCTCAGCTTTGGTCAGGGGACTTATAGTCAAGATAGCCAAGACTGAAGGAAGAACGGGGTGTTTGTGTCTAGAAAATCAATCGCTTTCATCCTAAAAATAAAACATCATTATTTTTCAGATCAGAAATATGTATTCTGAAATGTGGGTGGAAAGACAGTTTTATTCCCATTTGCACTTTTTGGAGCCTCCCCCAAAATCTGCCTTCCTACTCTGCTGTGGGGGGGAGGTTTGCTTGTAACTTACTATTCCCAAGAACAGCTGTGTGTCAAAGGTCTTATGCTGTAGATTCACTTGCATACTAACCAGACGTAAGGTTATTTTCTTGACTTTTTTAAGGTTTTGTTTTACTTCTTTTCCAGCCTCTTCACTTTAGCTGTTACACATTAATTTCTAAGTAGAAGAAAAGCCTTTACATCATTACAGCTCTTATTTCTCAATTTGTTCTCAAATAATTTCTGTCACTGTCCCAAAAAGAAAACTTTAATTGGAAAAGGATTAAAATAATTTTTGGAAAAGTAGTCCTTCGTACTGACAAAGAACATTAATGAGCAATGCTAACACCATACTGACTTCTTCCTTTCCAGGGAAAGTGTTGCCTCTCCCTCTGTTTCAAAAAGCATGTATATATAATAAGCCCAAATTTCAGTCTCATCTTAACTGCGTTACCCTTTCCTTGCCCGTAATTTTGCATATGCTCACATAATTATGGCCTGAAATTTGCAGATACAATTACTTGCTGACACACTTTGTTATTTGAATGATAAAGTATTTGATTGTATCCAATGAAAATAAGATTAAGATGTGGAAGCAAACATGTTTTAGCATACCTAATGTACTAACTTAAGCTTCTGTTGTTTTATGGGAACATGATCCTCTAACAGCATGTCTACACCCTGTAGTGAAGCATTGTCTAGAGATTTTGCATTAAAAGCAGAATAGCCGTATCGCTGCGTTACCACATTTGCACTTGCCGGGTGAGAAATAAGAGCTACATAGGAACAATAGCCTTTTTTTTTTTAAACAGGGAAGTTTGCTTGCATAAAAATCATCAGGTTAACAATGGCTTATTAATGGAGTCACAAAATAACAAATAAAAAGATACTGCTAAATTAAACTCATTTAGAATTCATATTGAATCTTCATGTTTGTAAGTTCATTACATGTAATAAAATTGATTTCTCTCCCAAAAAGAAAATCTCCAAAACATGTTAAATTAGAACTTGTTACTAGTGGCTGCTAAAATACTGAACTACAGTTGAGCAAAACTAATAAGGTTAAGTCTGTCAATGACTTATGAAGCTACATTTATTTCTAATTAGTTCAAAGGTAAAAAAATTATTAATAAAATTCCATAGGAAATCCTTAAAACCTTCCATTTGGTTTGCGTTGGGGCTGACTCTCTCTTGTCGCAGTCTTGTAGAGTTCTCACGGCAGCTGGATTTCCGAGCACTTACTAGAAATGCAAATGACTAACTGGAAAATCTAGATGATGTTCAACTGTATTTAAGAACAGTTGTGACGTAAGACTTTCTTGATACAGAGCACAGACCTGAAGTAGGGAGATTACACTAGCAAGTTATTTTGGTTAGCATTTTCAGGAGAGAATGCAAACTATGGGCAAGCAGCCTAGTAATTACATTTAAAGATATTATTCAGAAAATCTAAGGACAGGAAATAAAGTTACCAGTATACTTAGAGGTATTACCAATAAGATCAGGAAGAAAAAAAAGCTTTTTGTTATTAATATTTTTGTCTATGTTTGAATATACTGTTATCAATGGAACAAAATGTGCAGAGCCTGGAGTCATTCATTTTAGGTCTTGAAGCTGATACTGAATAGAAACACAGCTAAGCACACAGAGATATTTAACAAATTAATATTATATGGAATCAATCAACATAACTTGAGTTGCCACATCTAGCTATACAGAAATCATAGCAGAGCTTATATCAGAGAGCTTAAAGATTCCTACATCTTTTTTCTTTATCTAGTTTCAGAGTCTTCAGGGATCATGTGTTTAAGCTTTTCTTCACAACTGAGAGAGCTGGAAATTAACCTTTTTTACAGTGAGAGCAAAATTCTTAAGCTTTTCTATAATCAGTAGCCTTGGAAGGCAGTTTCTAAAGAAAATGCAAATCAATGCCTGACTGTAGTGGAAGACTGCAAGAGTTGGTAACTATAATCCAGCAATGACAACACACCATTAACTGGATATTAACTTCATTAAGACTCAAGCAGCAAAATTCCAGTGAAGCCTTAACAGCATCAGCTTCAAGTTATAATCCACAATGTCTGCGCTGGGCTGGTCACACCACAAAGAAAGCATCAGGTAAGTAGATAGAGGACAGGCAGGCAGTGCGAGCAGCTCAGTAGTTACTGCTGCATTTGACACGAGTGTTTATGGATGAGGGTCAACCTTACTTCTTTGTGTTTCAAAAACTCTAGGTGACCATATTCAATTATCCACTTATGAATACTCTGGTAGTCCAGAAGAAAACCTAGACTTCATATTTACAGGACTCATCCTACCAGCATGCATTCCTTGGCCACCAGAGAGAAGCGCAACCCTTTTCCACATGGGTTGCCAAGTGTTGCTCCTAAAACCAACCTGAACTCATGTTTGTATTGCAGACTTTTGTTCCCATTGGAGCTGTGCAGGATCAAAAGCTGTTTACTCCTTTGGCTGAGTAGGTTCTACACCAACAAGGTTTCAGGAAAATGTGCCAAAACCGCCAATCAGGGCGTTCATGCTGTTGTTAGAGCCTAAGGAGGGATGACACAGTGTGTTTACATATCATGAAGCTCTGAACTCTCCAGTTCTCTGGGCAGGAGAAAGAGAACATGATTACAGTCCCCTGACTATGGCTTGTATTTTTGAAATGTTCAAATCTTTTCAGCCTTTCCATCTTATTCAATGCATTTTGATCATAAACTGCTCAAGATGGCAGGCAAACCCAGTTGAAAAAATATTAATCCTCTCCTTATATGGTGAGAATAAAAATGAGAAAATACAAGCTGCATTAAATGTGATAAATTTCCAAGAAATTCCTCTTTGAGTGGACTCTCTGACTCTACCTTCTGCATTCACAGCAGACAAATTATTTTGGCATACAGAGATAAGAAATTGTGTCAGTTCAAGTTAATTTTGTACCACTAAGTGCTGATTTGACCTTTAAAAAAAAATACAGTATTTACAGACTTTTCCCCACTCTTAAAACTTAATATGAAGTGCTGTATAACAGTTCTTGCAAGTTAGACAAGTATTTTTATTTTGCAGACAAGGAGACAATGAAATTGTTAAGGGACTTCCCCAAGTCATTATTAGACCTGGAGAAAATTTCAGGACTTGATCCTGTATCCTGCATTGTCCATTAATCAACATTCCTGACAGAGTGCATAAGTATAAGCTATGGTACCAGACATGTTTACATTATATCTACTAAATGGCTACATGAGTTGAATAAATTACAATAAACTAAGGTCTCTTACTGGGTTACTTTCCTGTTGGGTCAGCATTGCAGTCTAGGTCACCACACAGCTGTAGAAGAACTGTCACAAGGAAGTGGGCAAAAACATGTGGCCGGAGGTAGAACAAGACCCAGTACAGACAGAGATAAAATTAGACAAGGAAAGCAGACAGTGATCTAACAAAGTCCTCTGTTTCAGCCACAGGGTGCTGTAGGTTTTTTTAATTCATGCATAAAAACATAGAAAAACGGGACTGAAAAATTCAGAGATTAACTCATCCAACCTCCTGCTATAAGGTAGGACCGAGCTCACATAGATTGCCTTTGACTGATGATTATCTGAGCTGTTCTCATCTCTAGTGAGGACACTGCATTGAGCAACCCTCAGGTAGCCACTGATGAGGTTTACCACCTCCACAATGGAAAGCTCTTGCAGACTCTTAGCCTAAATCACCTCTGTGGCACATGAGATTGATTTCTTTGCTTCCTCTGGGAATCATGGCAAGCTGCTAATCACTGTCACTTAAATACTGACATTTTGCATATCGAAGACTTATGCCCCTTCTGGTCTCCTCTGTTGAAGACTAAGCGAGCCAATTTTTTCCATCGTTTCTCTTTCTGAACTCTCTTATTATTCAGAATTTTCTCCACTTGAGTCTTGTTATCTCTTGAAGTGAAGGAACTCAAACCAAGTACCGTACCCCACTGAGGAGGATCAGTACCAAACGTAGCAGAAAAATTACTCCCATTGTCCAACTGTTAACTTATCCTTACATGCAATGAAAAACTAAAATATCACTGAAGATGCTGAGTGAATTCCAACAATATATTTTTATGTGGAGAGTAAAATTAACCATGATGCAAGGAAAGTCCCAGCCCTGCAGAGCTAGCTCATCATTTGAAACAACATAATTACACACACATTCTCACACATATTATAATCTGGCTAGCTGCCTATATGACCTAGAGATTCTACTTGTTATTATGTACTCTTATTTATTCAACAGTTTTTGTTTTTCAGAAATGCCGTGTGCCATTACCTTGGCATTACAGTCACCAGACTGAGCAGGAATGTCCTGGATGTGACAACAGTTGCACCTATCAATAACTGCAAGGACTGTCCTTTCAGACAAAGAAAGCCACAGGAAAACCTGGCAAACCACTCTTTCTAGTTCAGGCACCAAGTCTATGCCGGGCAAGTAACCAGTCACCTGAAGGTGCTCTTTGCCTCTGTCCACTTCAAAGGAGAGAAATTGAACAGCAGAGAGCAAGGGTCCCAACTGCAAGGCTCCCAGCAAATAGAAAAGATGTGGACAAAGTACCCAAGGATCACTGCTGCAGTGAGGGGACATAACATGGGCATTTGCGAACTGGTCTTTCCATTTTCATAAGGCTTCCCATATTGCACACTGCCTGCAGTCAGAGAAACTCGCGTACAAATGCCTTTTTGCCAACTTCATATCTGTCTTTCAAAGATGTACCTGCAAAAATTGACTGAGAACTGCAAGCTGCCAGAAGAACGGAAATCTGGGGAAGTGTCTGCTTGAACTACTGGGTACATGGATTAATCAGTACTGGCCTTAATGCTCTTTGCTTTTTTCTAATGTTTTTTATCTGCCAGGTAAGGTCCTGGAAATAGTGGAAAACACCTCTGTTTGCACAGCTTAGGGCAGGAAAGAATGACTGGAAGGCACCAGCTGAAGTCACCACCATTAACTCAAATGTGAAACCAGAGTCTTCAGTCCCTTTGGCCAGGCCTGAGAAATCACAAAGGAAACTGAGAAATCAGTTCAAATAAGACTACTTTTATATCTTAAGAAACTGTAGATCCATTCATATTCATTATCTGAATATTGCAAACTACCTGCTTTCTCCTGACATACTACAGCTACCAACATGGGCTGGGCTTCACTCAGATTACCTCCCATAACTTATCATAACACAAGCAATCTGTAATGTTTTTGCAAATCATAGCAATAGATTTTTTTTTAATTCCAACCAGCAGCTGTTGAAGCAGACCAATAAATAACCACAGCACAGTTCCCACTGAGCTCCCCCAAAAAGCTGTAAATACATTTAACAACCTGCAGCATAAACACATCTTTGCTTTCAACTGCTACTGAATATCTTTCAGTAAGTTTTTGTTATGAGTGTATTTGAAGAGAAGAAAGGCTTTAAAGGACACCACTGATACACCTCTTTCCCAGGGGATGTATCCGCATTCCCTGCTGCACTGCATCTCCCAGATGAATCAGCAATCCACAAATACCAGCATCTTTCTGAAAATGAATGCAGTAATCACTCTGATTAATTTAACATTTACTTATTTTAACATGAAAACTTTAACTTGGGGAATACATGACAACTGATAGAAGTCACAGAAGCCTGTAATTGTGTCTTGGTTGGCTTACAGTATTTCCATAATTCACTCCCACCGTAAGTGCTTAAACTAACGCAGATGTCTGACTAGCAGGCATGTGGTATCTGACAAATTGCTGGCTGTGGCACTGAGCTGAGGTTTAAAGGGTCCCACTTGCCTGGACTCACACCACAGCTAGCCACCGCAACTGCTTGTGCCACCACTCCACAAAACACATCAGTGAATTGATCCAGCGTAACAATATCCAGTACATTTTCTTCCTCTAGAGTTGTTTTCCTTCACAGATATTTTCAGTGATGGCTCAGCAGTTTGGCCCTGCCAGCAGTTGCACTGCCAAAACCTCAGCGGTGGCATGCAGATGCACAGAGCCAGAAGGCTCTCACACTGACTTCACCGGTGAAGCCACTGTCTTACTGAGTTACACTCTCCGGAGGCAGCAACCTCTAGAATCTCCCCTGAGCTTAGCTAAGAAATGCAACTAAGGCAGCATATATAACCGGCTGAGGTAGCTTCCAACTTCAAAACAAACAAATAAAAAAAAGACAGAAAAATCAACCTGAAATATTGAAAATATATGCTCTTGAATGAAACTTGAATTAAAAATATAATTATGTTTCTTTACAGCATCAGAGTACTTGATGCTACATCGAATTTGTGATTCATGAGAGTTGCACTAAATTTATATGAAATTAAACCAATTACAGTCTTCCTCATCTTTACTAAAAGCGATGGTCTTTGGTAAACATATAACCCAGTGCTCGGAAGAAGAGTCTTTAAGGGGACACCTCTAGGAGAGATTCAATGGAAGCTGAGAGAGTTGGTGGTGGAAGCCCCACTGCCTTCTTGCCCCTGAGACCAGTCTACCCTAGTCTCTGATTATATTAGATCAAAATCAGGCCTTCACTGTTGCTGGTGCTACAATGTCCCACATTCATCCCAAATGTCAACTGTGCCTTCAATTACATTTCTGAAAAAACCCAGAAAAAAACAGAAAGAGCTGGTGTACATCTGCCTGTCATTTTAACTACGCCTCCAGATGGGGTAAGCAGGACTCACTGCGTAGGTATTAACTCTGTATTTCAGCCAGGACCATCCCATCAAGGATACATACGAAATGACTAACAACGGAGACATCAGCCTATGCGCTGTGCTGTGCCACTGGGAAAATCATGGGTTTGCCTGTGTAAAAATACACCTTGCAGTTTACACAGACAGCTATTGGGAACAGCACAGGACTTCAATTCAGGTCAGGGTTAAAGTCATGGTGGTTGGATCAGGTAGGGAGGTTCTGACGTTAATGCTCCGGTAGTTTGTTAGAAATACACTTTACTTTCTACCTCTGTTTCCCTTTCTTGCACCATTACTCCCTTTCTGTTTTGTTTTGTTCTTCATTTCAGCACTTTGAGGCAAAGACTGAAGGCATCTGCACAGCAGTTTGGCATGCAGATCGTCTGGCCGTTTTATGATTTGTCTGTTCTATGTTGCCTTGTTTCACAGTTTCGACTATTGCACAGCACTCTAGTTTCTAGAGAGTTTCTGCTCCTATTTCTAATTGCAAAGGATGTAAAAGGCACTACTTTTCAATAACAACAGTAGAGCACTGCCAAACACAGAAATAAATAAGAGTTTGAAATGTTCTTCCTTTAAGCAGAAGTAAATGACAAGGGGTCCACAAAGGATGATCAGAGAAAGCTAACAAGAACTCCTTGTAAAATAGAGAGCACTTACATAGAGTATGGAAAGCTACCTCTGACAGCTTTGAAGAAAATACTTGACCTTAGGCTGCTCTGACCATATCTGTTAGGCTACAGAAGCAGCCTCTGCTCACCTCTGCTGACACTTAAAAGTACCTTCGCAAAATGGAAACTCCACCAAGCAAGCACAAGACATGCACTTTGGGCACGCGGCAGCTCCTTGTGCGAGGTTCCCTGTAGAGGATACAGGACATCCAGCGAACTGGGAATAACCTGATTAATTTCCAGTTCCACCTCTGTTCAGGAAAAAAAAAACTTCTGGTAGGCACTTCACTGCAAGTCTTAGATTTTCCTCGGTTCTCCTAAGAGTATTCTGTAGGGTCAACTACTCTTGACTCAAACCCAAGCCTCCTAAAGGACATCATAATGAACTACAGCAGAATACCTTGTACTACTGTAAATGTTCAACATGGTCCAAAAACGCCATGCAAAGAGAAAATCTTGTAGTCGTTATTGTCGCATTGTAAATGAGCAAAAGATACCTGGAAAGAAAGGATTTAGGTACAGTTTCATAAAGGGGATAAGAAAGTGCCGTAAAAGAGAAGAGCACCATTTTAAATGGCATTTGCCTAATAACTAACACTATTCTCAAGGCAAGTGAGTGGAAACACAACCGTGCTCAGTTGCAAAGGAAATAATGCTACTGTCAGAAAACCTTCAAGCAAATTCTTTCTACACTGGCAAGGAAGTCCTTTGGCTCTGCTTCAGTCAAAGGATCCTTTATGCTATGAACAATCCCAATAAATGCTCCTAGAGCAGTGACAGAAGGAAACCTGGAAAATGAAGAAAAAGAATTTGCAACATTTCTTGATTTTATTAGCTTAGACATTTGGCTTTTGGAAAAGACATACAAATAACCATCCACAGTGACATTACCTCAGCTACATATTTGTTAAAGAAGCTGAACAGCAGAGTCTGGGAAAAGTGCAAACTATTTCTCAAAGTAACCTCTTGTCCGTCTGGCACATTTCAGGGGACAGAACGTCTGGGTCACATAGGAAAGAAGCTGGAGTCTGTGAACCTTGACAGAGCCATGTTGCAAGCTGCGTGAACTGCTTCAAATGAGGCAGCTAAGGGGAGTGGGGGGGTACCACTGTAAATATCTCACAAAAGCACTTAAAATACTGTAAAGCTTCGAGAATAAGAGACTCAGCGTTGCCAATCCTTGCAATTTTATGGCAAGTCTCATGATGCTCTATTTAAAGTCAGAGCTTTTGAAAACAACTGATTACCTTGGAATCAGCTTCCATTAAAGAAAGCGTCCAGCAGAGGTTACACAGAAAAGCCTGAAAAGCCCAAGTAAGCTGCAAAGACTGAATAAACAACCTGTTTATTAAAGGCTTGTGATCTTTAAGCTAATCATGATTCTGACAGACTAGCTCATGACTTTGTTTAATAGTTGGTGTTAGCAATATCAAACTAACAAACCCTGCCTCAAGACTAAACCTAAATGAATTCCTCAACAGCATGAGAAAATTGGCAGCAAGAATGGAAATCTATCTCTGCATTGCCTTGCCTTTGAAAGCCTCTCAACAAAACAAAACAAAACTCATACTTCTGTAAATCAAAGGGTAATAATCAAACCCAGGAGAAGTCCAGAAATACGTTGGGCTTATGGAGCTGTTCCTGGAAGGAAAGTTTCTAAAAAGTGGAAGAGAATCTCCAGGTTGTTGATTCCAGCAGGAACGCTGGAGCCTGGCAGTCAGCTGCAAAATAGGTGCAGCAACTTCAGAAACAGGAGATGTGGGAGCTAGGGGAAAACAGATGGATGGTTTGCCTACTATGCCAGGGAAGGTTATTTTTTGCTGCTTCTACTTGCATCCACATGAATTATAATATACATCCTGTGGATGTTGACTGTGAGGGAAGTGGGGCGAGAGGATCAGGCCACAGCCACAGCAGTGGGAGAGAACTATCAACACTCATCAAAGGAGCTTGGATGGGAAAAAAGCAGTCTTCAAGTAGGCCAGATCAAGATAACAGAGATGTTAACACCATGAATAAACTATCACTTCCACCTTTGCTACATTTATCTCTTCCTTCATCATTATTTCTCCACTCCCCCCCACCACTCCTTCAGATTTCCATTTCCAAGTAAGACAGAAGATCAAGATGTGTGCTTTAATTTAAAAGGGAAGGAACAGAGGAAGACAGAAAGAGAGTAAAGCAATCAGACTTCTTTCTTACTTGAAAGTTTTGTTTTTACAGGGAGGAGGCTGGTCTGATTTGAGTAAACAGTGTTTTGTCAGGGTATCATTGCCACAAGCAGTGGAGCATCTCGAGCCAAGAGAGCAGCTGAGTCTGATGTTGAGAGCAATGCCAGAGATGAGAGCAAAGAACAGGGCAGGGAAGTTTTTCCTATCCCGCCCGTTTGGCAAATCACCATGGAAGAAGGAAACTGTTTTTCCTGCAGGAAGGGAAACCTCTGTCAGACACAGACAGGTACATTCTTTTCACAGTCTCCTTCTTTCTGAAGCAGTCTCGCTTTAAAGCTGCTACTGTGCTAAGTACCATTAACAAAAAAAAAAAAACATACTTTTTCTATCTAAGATGGAAATTAGAAATACTTATAATCATACAAAGAATTCCTGGAGACTCCTGACCAATGCTTGTTGAGTCTATCCTTGCTAAACTTGCCACATGGAAATAATTCAGAGGTGGAAAGCCAGCCAAGAAACTCACAGGAGACTTGTAGTCCATATTTTTCTAGATTTTGGTCAAAGTTTTGTTTCCCATTTGTTTTTAATATACCTAGGATTCCTCCCAGACCTGCTAACCTCTGCATGCCTTTTTATTTCCTTCAGTTTAAAATCTGTTCCATAGACAATAGAAACAAACTGAAAAAAGCTTTGGGGAATGGAACCCAGCTGCCATTAAAACAAGCTTCCCAAAAGACGGTTCCACTGGCCCAACAAACCTCTAGACAATGACCACAGCATACAGGTTAGCAAGCCCACTCTTCCTCATCAAAGCAACCATATATTTAAATGGTTAGAAGGAAACAGGGATGTTTTCCTTAAATTAAGGCCACAGACACATGTGGATGTCAGCCTAGCATCCAACAGCAGGGCCCAAAATATGACAGGGAGCGAAGGAAGGAATAGTGGAATTTAATTCAACCTTTCATCCGCCTGTCCTGTGGTGAGCAAAGCAGAGTGGCTCAGTTAAAACCTATGTGAGGCAGCTGCTGCCTTCTACTATTGTTGCTAACTATTTCTGAAGCTTTGGCAGATGGTTTTACTTTGGGCAATCCTTGTCACAGGTCATACCCCATGGCCCTCCCAGAGCTGAGCTGGTCAGGGCTGGATGGAAGCCTGCAGATGCAGTGGTTTGCACTTCTGCAGATTGGATGGTTGGTTCACTCGGGCTGGAGAGATGTGTCTGCTGCTCGAATGTAGCTTAGTAAGGCTTTTGAAAGATTTTTTTGCTTCACTAGCAAAAGATCGAGTCAGTCACTGATCAAGGACAGAGAACCTTCCACTGTGGAGACATCAGATAAATTCTGTAGCCATTTGGAGGAATTGGGATGGTGCCACACTTAAGCTCTGAAGTCAGGCTGACGTGTGACTTGTACTGTGTACACTTAGGCAATAACACTGTATAGACTGATAAATCACTGCATGGAATGTATTTATATGTGCCTGCTGAGATATACACTACCACGGTGAAGCCTTGCATATAAATGTAAATATTTAACAGCGAAATAGGGCTAAGTCTGTCTGTGTATCAAAATATTTTTCCACTCAAAGACCATGTTTAAAACTTACTTGTAACATGCCAAATAAATATTACTTGCCGTTTTACAGAATCTGTAGTTTATTGGTGATTAATATTTGTTAACTATAGGACTGTATGTAGTATTTGAAACTGACAGTTACCAAGATCTGTGTCTACACAACAGTCCTCAGAGGAATGTACTGTCCTCTTTAATATTTCCTGAAGAGTCAAAGCTCTGCTCTGTGCTACGGAAAAGTGAAGATGAGGCAGAAATAGGATAGAACATAGTGCAGTCACACGGACATGTCATGTCCTACAAGAACAGATAAGGTGGAAAACAGTTTTTAGGTAAGTAGCCCAATACTACAGATAAAAGTATACAAACACGTTGCATAAAACTTTTCAGAGACGGTGTGTAGCTAGGTATGAAATCAAATTAATGGCCAACACAATATTGTGTAAGCATAATTATCAAGATGATGGGATGTCTTCAGTTAATTTAAGGAATATTAACAGGTTCATAAATCTTATCAGATAGATTTATCAGATTGGAATATTTTGAAAACCTCACCAAGCAAGCTCTGACTGTAGAAAGAGGAAGATTAGATTCTGCTGTTGCACATCTCCTACAAAAACAAAACAGAAAGGTCAAAGCAGTGTGCCTGACATAAATTGCACTTAGAAATTTCACGACGGATTGGCACATGCTCTATTCGCAGCATCATCTAAAGTTACTTTCAGCTGGGCAGCAAAAGATAAAACATTCCTCAATAGTCAACGGAATATCAGAAAAAGGAAAACCATATCTCAAGTGCACAACCCTCCAAAATGCTCTGTAAAACATATTCCAAATGAGGCTCAAGTCAAAGGAATATTTAAGGACTATTCTGCTTCCTAGCCTTCCTCAGGACCCAGCCATGCTTCCCAGGCACGGATCGTGTCCTAACTCAGCACATAGCTTCAGCTCACCTAACACATCTGCAACTCCTTTTAGTCTGAACTACACAGACTAAATTAAGCATGCCATAACTTAAGAAGTAATGGTATCAAATTGATTTTTCAGGATAATCGTAACTGTAGTAGATAGAAGATTCAATTTTGTCAGTGAAGTATCAAAGGAATTTTAGCATATCCTAGACAACGATTCAATTGTCTAGAAAGAAGACACCTTCTGTCATAGACAGTTTAGGTTAACATCCACGCATACTATACTAGAACCTCTCTGATGCAACAGATTTTATTCCCTTCTGTGTTATGCTGTCAACAAAAAGGTTTCAAGCCTTACTGTTTACAACATTTTAAAGCAAAAATAACTGAGTGCATCATAGTTGCTACAAAATCATGGATAGGAAGAACATCTATACCAACGCTTTTCTTCTAAAACAAAGTCAAGAATGTCTTTGTCTGTACTGACTAATTTGAAACTTTTGCACTCAAGGACCTTGTCTTGATTTTACTATTTCAATCATTTTTCCTTCCAAATATGTACTTTTATTCATAAAAGATATTCAACAGGTCATTAATATTAATATCATAAAATCAATCCTCTGTGAAACATCCTGAGTTGGGTGTTTTGCGTAATTTAGAGTCCTCTGATTCGAAATCTGGCCATATCATTTAAGAGACCAAGAACCCTATCTGAAACATGGGACCCTCTTCATGCCCTGCTTATTGCCCCCACCCTTCCTTAGCTTCACTCTTACAAAACAGAGGAGTCTCCTGCCTTTCCATATGTTGTGAGCATTAATATTTGTTCACTGTTTCAGGCATAAAAAATACCAATAAGTACCACCACCAAAAGCATGTGTATGCTAGGTGCAGAGAGCCATGGCATTCTAGGACTCTATCTGCAGTCTTCACAAATCCCAACACTGAGTGATCTACAACTTGGTCGAATCTAAGCCTCGCCTTACTGAGCCTTGAGAAATAGTCTCGATGACTTTCACAAAAGGAAACACTTTCCCCTGCAATATGCATATGACGGTAGAATTGGCTGTTACAGGCTGCCGAGGGTAAGAATTCCACAAAGTGTATGATGACATCTGTACAGATCAGAAGGCTATCCAGAGTTACAACAGTTAAAGATTCAGCAAGAATATTAAGCATCTGACTTCTGGGTTTAAGCCAATCACGATGAGAAATCAAGCTGAAGTTTTATGTGGAGCACTTAGTTTTTTCTCCCTTTAACATTTCCCTACAACCAGAATGCTTCACTTATAGGTAATCGGGGGCATTTCCCCTCCCATCCAGTTGTTTGGTATCTGAATGACCACACAAATCATAGAATCACCAGGTTGGAAAGGACCCACTGGATCATCGAGTCCAACCATTCCTAACACTCCCTTAAACCATGTCTCTAAGCACTTCATCAACCCGTTCCTTAAACACCTCCAGGGAAGGTGACTCGACCACCTCCCTGGGCAGCCTGTTCCAGTGCCCAATGACTCTTTCTGTGAAGAATTTTTTTCTGATATCCAGCCTGAACCTCACCTGGTGGAGCTTCAAGCCATTCCCCCTTGTCCTGTCCCCTGTCACTTGGGAGAAGAGGCCAGCTCCCTCCTCTCCACAACCTCCTTTCAGGTAGTTGTAGAGAGCAATAAGGTCTCCCCTCAGCCTCCTCTTCTCCAGGCTAAACAACCCCAGCTCTCTCAGCTGCTCCTCATAAGACTTGTTCTCCAGCCCCCTCACCAGCTTTGTTGCTCTTCTCTGGACACGCTCCAGAGCATCAACATCCTTCTTGTGGTGAGGGGCCCAGAACTGAACACAGTACTCAAGGCGCAGTCTCACCAGTGCCGAGTACAGAGGGAGAATAACCTCCCTGGACCTGATGGTCACACTGTTCCTGATACAAGCGAAGATGCCATTGGCCGCCTTGGCCACCTGGGCACACTGCTCATGGTCAGTCGGCTGTCAACCATTACCCCCAGGTCCTTCTCCTCTGTACAGCTCTCCAGCCAGTCTTCCCCCAGTCTGTAGCACTGCATAGGGTTGTTGTGCCCCAAGTGCAGGACCCGGCATTTGGCCTTGTTGAACCTCATGCCATTGGCCTCAGCCCAGAAGTCCAGCCTGTTCAGATCCCTTTGCAGAGCCTCCCTACCCTCCAGCAGATCCATGCTTCCACCCAGCTTAGTGTCATCCACAAACTTGCTGAGGGTGCACTCAGTGCCTTCATCCAAGGCACTGAACAGGGCTGGACCCAGTACCAAGCCCTGAGGAACCCCACTTGTAACTGGCCTCCAGCTGGAGTTAACTCCATTGACCATCACTCTCTGGGCCCGGCCATCCAACCAGTTTTCAACCCAGGAGAGTGTGCGCCTGTCCAGGCCAGAGGCTGACAGTTTCTGAAGCAGAATGCTGTGAGAAACTGTGTCAAAGGCTTTACTGAAGTCCAAGAAGACTACATCCACAGCCTTTCCCTCATCCAGTAGTCGAGTCACTTTGTCATAGAAGGCGATCGGTTTAGTTTGGCAAGATCTGCCTTTTGTAAACCCATGTTGACTGGGCCTGATCACCCGGTTCTCTTGCATGTGCTTCATGATAGAACTCAAGACCACCTGTTCCATGACTTTCCCTGGCAGTGAGGCCAGACTGACAGGCCTGTAGTTCCCTGGATCCTCCCTGCAACCCTTCTTGTAGATGGGCACATTAGCCAGCCTCCAGTCTAGTGGAACTTCCCCAGTCAGCCAGGACCACTGGAAGATGATGGAAAGGGGTTTGGAAAGGACGTCTGTCAGCTCCTTCAATCCTCTTGGGTGGAAAGGCGAGCAGCAGTTGGGTGAAGGACCTTCCAGAAAGTTCTCATCTCTCCAATATGAACATAGCTCTACTCCAAGCTGCCCCAGAATCCTAAAACTTACATGACACATGGACAGAATGAACAAGTGCTCAGTCACCTCTGCAGCGACGGGATGAGCTCACAGCAGGAACACGACATCCTGTGGCTCCAACACTCTGCGAAGAGGGTCCCACTAAGGTCGCAGTGGGAAGGTGGTGCACACCCCAGGGACCATGCTGGGCCATCAGGACTTATCAGCTGCTCAGTGTAAGCCCTTCAGGACACTTCAGTGAAAACCAAGGGAGAGGGCTGCTCAATTCAGGCACGGAGGCCAGCCCTGAGGTAAGCTACCATGCCTTCAAGCTACCAGAAGTCAAGCAGTTCAGTGTATTAACACTCACGTCCTGCATGCAGCCACCCCGACAGACACCAGTGCATACGAGCTAGCTCAGTGCTGATGACAAGTGAGTGCACTGTTGAAACAATCTGGCAAAGAGTTCAGCTATTCCTACACAGCGATGCCTGTGAGCTAAAATAACCTCTTCAAGCCCAAAGTGGTTCTGCAGGGGGAGAAAGCTCCAGTGTTTCTGATTCCTACTAATATGTCACGCAGGTAGTTGAGATTGACCATGTTTCTCAGGATGTGGGACTCTCATATTCCTTATCCATAACCTATTCATACTGCCTCATTGCATGCCCCCTCCTCCTGCATCCATCGACTCTACTGTGTACTGCAATCTCCATCTTTTGTCTTCCTTTATAAGCTTATGAAAGAGCTGTACAAAAAGCAGCACACTAAGTGATTTACACAACCCACTAGAGATGGAGAGGGATTTACGAGGGAAAAAACTATCACTGAGCTAGACAGATGGCTGTACTGCAGGGGTTATGGCTAAGAAAAAAGGCTGCAGAGACTAATCAGAAAACGGAGGTCCAGACTTTACAACAGACGGCTAAGCAAAGGGTTGGTAGGGACTGCTGGACTGGGCAAGATTTATGTAAGAGGTCATCCAGTTAATTTTAAGGCTGGGTCCCTAGACAAACAGGCAGGAAAAGGACTGGATAGGTTGCTTGTTAGATAGAGGTTAACAGTTCCAGTATGCAAAGTCTGATGCGTAAGCCTCGCTGCAGAGAGGGCTGCTAGCAAAGGTTCCCTTCTTCACCTGCATGAGCCCTGCAGTCTGAGAAGGCACAAGCAGATGAATATTAAATGAGAACAAGAGTGCAAGGAAATCATTGGGCAGTGCAAGTCAGAATAACGCTTTAACCTCATCATTGCCAAGTTTCTGCAGACAGAACAGCAAGGGAGATTTCTGAGGATAGTGTGAGTGCCTGGAGGTTGTTTACAGGAGCTTTCAAGGAAGAGTGTTGGTGTTGAAAGCAAAAAGCTAAGGAAAGTTGGCCCGTGTTACTCTTTTCTTCTAATCCTTTCACCAACTCCCCTTCCTCTATAACAGAATCTCTAGCACATAAATTGCTTGCCTTTGCTTTCAAGACCTATTCACTTCCTACCTATCACATCTCGTTTCTTACTGAAATATCATCTCCTGTCTCTGATCAACCAGTGATGCCAACGTTCATCACCAACTTCAGTGAAAAGCTGGGACAAGAATCCTTGCAGAAACATTTGCCATGGATATGAGCAAGACTGCATTTGTCAGGGCAAGGGAAAAGAACACGGCTGTAGCTGAAACATGAAACTGAATTTTAGCTAGATGAGAAGGTGGATAGAAATAGAAGATGTTTTGAAAAAAAGCTGATTTGTCTGAGACTCTTCTTGCAGCTGTGTGTAATTCCACATATTCCATCCGAAAACCAAAACAAGGTTGTGTTCTGAAGCACTCGTGACTTTCTGAAGCATTTCCTTGCTATTGGCTGCATGTGAAAAAATTCCATTGTTTTCCAAAGGAAAGCTCAGCTATCCAATTAATTATAATGAAAGGCAGCACAACAATCATATAGACAAAACAGAGAATTCAAAAGCTTAATAGGAGCTGCTATTAAGAGGAGGCTACTTATTGTAAATAAAGGGTTGGTTTGATTTAATTCGCATTCATTCACCTTTACCCATAATACGTATCAACTTGACGATGTTGTTCTAAGTGCAGTAGCTGCATGAGCTAGAGGCATGCTGCATGGAAACAGAAGGCATTAATATTTGTAAGTTGGGTTTAAAATTTAAAAAAGTGAGTTTGTGAGTAACTGAGTAATTATGATGCTATTACAGTGCATCTCAGCATGTTATATTCCCTGGATTACAGACTCACAGAGGGGCTGGGGTTGGAAGGGACCTCTGGAAGGCAGCTGGTCCACCCTTCCCTGCTCAAGCAGGGTTACTCAGAGCCAGTTGCGCAGTGCTATGTCCAGCCAGCTTCTAAATATCCCCAAGGATGGAGATTCCATAGCCTTCCTGGGCAACCTGTGCTGGTGCTTGGTCATCCTCACAGTAGAAAATGTGCTTCCTGATACTCAGAGGGAACCTCCTGTGTTTCATGGTGGGCCCACTGGCTCTGGCGCTGTCCCTGGGAATCACCAAAAGGAGTCTGATCTCTTTGCTGTCCTCAGGCTTCAGGACCTGACTCAGATCTCAGTCTTTCTCATGACTATAGTTTTGTTGATTTGCACTCTTATACCCACATCGGGAATAAATAAATCCAAGAAAGACCTCAATTTCTCAATTTTTTTTTACTTTACCAGCTACCTCTCTCTACACACACAAACGATGGAGTGTAACAGGATATGATATTTCATAGCAATGCATAGCCAAGTGAAGTGCAGGGGCCATCTCCTGCTGTTTGCATGCCCTGTGTGCACCCTGTGGCATCTCCTCTGGCCACAGGATTTCCCAACAGGCAGCTGAAGAAGAGAGACAAGTGCTAGAAGGAAAGAGCAAGGCCGATGATGAGCCTGTATGTCAAAACGGCCTGGACTTGGCTTGGTTACTTTACTTCACATACACATGAGGATCTGCAAGTTTGCAGGGTTCGCTGTGGTATAGATTCCTGGTTTCAGTTTCAGTCTACGCCAGCCTTTAAGTTCTTCCTATCTCCAACCGTACAGCATTCAACACTTTGTATATTTATAAGTGAGAGACAAGACTCCTCTCAAACAGACAGCTCTAAGACTACTGAAGAGAGAGTATTTGGGAGTTTGAGATATCCATAGAGCGTTTCATGTTAAAAAAGAGAGATGCGAAGCACACTACCATACCACTCTACCAGGACTAAGTATTAACTCAACCTATCATTCCACCAAAAAGTTCTAACATATGCTAGGCAGAGTTAGTGTGAGGTGCAAACAAGAATATTATCAGCTCAGCTTAAACCACACTAGGTCAATAAAAGCACTTCACATGCAGACAAGAACTTATTTGCTGAAACTCTTCATACAGTCAGCAGTTTACAGGGTTTTTTTTTACCCGCCAAATCATACACATCTGCTTATGATAATTACTCTAATCTGCCAGTGTATCTGCCAGAACGGACCTGACATAGCACCTATTACCAGTGAAGCGCAAAGTCTTTTACAAGATGAAAACCAGTGAAGCTATCAAGTCCTTCAGGACTGGCAAGATGCCAGGTGATGATGAGTTGCCACCCAAGATCTGTAAAGCCCATCAAGACGAGGTAGGTCCAATCTAACAGGCAGCATTTCATGAAGTGGAGAAGACTGAGTTTTATCTGCAATCCCTCTCATAAAGCTATCAGTTCTTTGATGGACAGAGACTCCCAGAAAGGCAATGAGATGCTACAGATAATGGATATACTATAAGAATTTAGGCAGACCAATCACTGCAAGAATGGTCATCTAATTTTATAGCCCACTTTGCATTTAAGGGCCATGTTCAAGTATAGGAGAGCTTTAATACTGTACTAAATGCAAGAAATGTAAAATCGTGTCTTGTTTGATGGAGGAAGTGGGGGATCCATTGTACATCGTGGAACAGTTGCTGGTTACCAAAAGCAGTTTTGACTGGGTGGAGTGAAAGAACTTTTCAAACCTCTCAAGGAATGTGCATGGTTATTTAACTGCACATATGCTTTTCTTTTGGATACACAAGTGCCAAAAATAAACCCAACTAAATCTTTTTATGAAATGGCTCTATTTCTCTTCCATTGGAAACACTTGAAAACGTTGCTTACTCTACTATTTCAACTTGAAATTTCTCCTGGGAACCAATGAGGAGAAACATACCAAAAAGTCATTAATAGGAGCGATCAAGTCTATAAAAATTATACGATGATGAAAGAATGCTGCAGCCACTCCAACATTCTGTTATTGATATTTAAAGGTCGGTTTGCTGAATCTGAAGATCTTCAAATTAACCAAGTATTTAATGTCACTGTTCTGCGTTCCTGGGTTAACCAAATCTGAATGATAATTTAAACTGAGAAAAATAAAGCATGACCTGAATTAGGTAATGGATGATGAGATGCAATTAACATTACTGTTCAAAATAATGGGTCAGATTCTTTTCACTATAAAATTTCTGCTTGGTTCAGCGGGAAGGAGGGTCAGAAAAACAATTACAGTTCCCTACGTATTTTTCCAGCTTTGAAACACAGACAACGCTCAAGTCTGCTTTAACATGCAGCAGAAGGAAAAACTCCTCAAAAACATACACTGTCAGCTAAAGACAGCTGGACTACTTAAACCACAGCTTCTCCCGGTACCCACCACACTGCCTGAAGATGTTCACGTCCTGGGATATGCTGAGCATGCATAAAGAGGAGCTGTCTTAGAAGAAATCCCCAAGAATTGGAGCAGAGCCCCATGTAGGCAGTTGTGAGGACAGTAAAGATGAACAAATTAAAAAAAATCCAATGCATTACATAAGCAAAAATTATATTAACAGAAATAACTGGATTTTTTGGTGCTACAACTATGTTGTAGTGCAAGTTGAGTACTTCTAGTGTAGCACTGCAACAACCTGAAAACTGAAACATTGAGATTAATTAGGAAATAAAAATCCAAGTTGCTTACATTCAATATAAAGCAAGTAGCTGCCCAAGTAAACATTAAAAACTAGATTAAAAATATGAAACTGCAAGCTTTTATATATTTTGTCCTTTTTCTATGTCCAAATCCAGACAGCAATACCTTTACAGAAAAATAAGACAAATCAGGATATAAGCATGCATTACACCAGACAAAATTCAGTTCCCGCTCCTAAATCAAAGAAAGCTCAACAGCCTACTGTCAGGTAACACAGACCTGAGCTCCTTTCCTCCTTAAGAGGTCTTCATATACTACCATGAATAGTTTTACATGCTAAGCAACCCAAAATGAAGATGTAGCTGTAATAAAACTTGTTTTTTCTCAAATACAGAATAAGCAGTGCCTAGCTTTTCCTTGATCTAATAAAGTGTATTGGGTGCTTCTAACTTCTAAAGACAACTAGTTTAAATGGACAAAAAAATAATTCATACACACATACAAAGCTATTTTACGCTTACATTGGGAGTCTGTGTTTGTACAGTAGAAAATCTACAGGATAAGATCTTGGGAGAGTCAAAAGACAACTACACAACCTACATTTGAATAACATTTGAATAAGGTTTAGACTTTCAAAGCAAAGTATTTTGTAAATTATTGTAATGACATATACACACACACTTTGCCCTTCTTCCTCTCACCAACCATTCCGCTTTCATAACAGATGCATTAGATGCACTTCTAATATAGCACTCTTCTCCAAATGAAAGGGAGATATTTGACTTGGAGTCAATGTTGAGAGAACATAACCACAGTTTAAGAGAGGAAAGAAAAGGATGAGGGATGGGAAATGGGGAGATGCTAAAGTATTGTAAATAGCAGCTATAGAAAGCATAAAAAATTAGAGACCAAGTTTTAAATGAAATCTGTATGGTTTGAAGGTTGTAGAAACACACAGTTGACAGAATAGAAACACTTTAATTCTGTTCTGTAGGGATGCCATTTATCCTACCCCCTTCCCCTCCCTCAAAACCAACACAAAACCATAACCACCACAAGAAACGCTTACAGAGGATGGAGAAGCTACTTTATTCATACTAAATTCACAAAATTCTTTTACATTAAGAAGGAAATTGCCCGTGACAACACAACTACATCATGATAAGTATATACACATGGAAAAAGTAGTCTAAATCTGTGTGATGCTATTTCCCTCCCCCTCCCCTTTTTTAAAGCTGAGGCTAAATATCATATATAATTAAGAGGAGGTGAAGTGTTAAACAGATGAATACAACTATTCTTTTAGATGACAGAAAAGAAATAGTGCTAATTATATGCATTCGTTTTCAGTACAGAGCTTCTCCTGACAAAAGGCAACACCTTAAAATTAAAAGCGGAGGCATAAGATGCTGTAATTGCCACACCCTCACACTTTCTTAGAGTACCTCACACTTTCTTAGAGTACCCTTTTTTGACATGAATGGTCTGTATGACGCTGGAAAGCCATGACTTTTTTTTTTAAAAAAGAAGTTTATCATGCAGGATAACTGCATAAAATCACGCTTCAATTACCTACCTAGACAGGAAAGGAAACCAAAAATAGGAAATTAACATTCCAAGGGAATTTTTGCATGTCTCAACTTAATACCAAACAAGTTAACAAGTGTTTCATCTGCTTACTCACAGGCATCATCTGAACAAAGCTGCAGTGCAGTACGTTACACAAGAAGTTTGGTAAAGCTCAGGAGGCGGCTTGCTACTTCATTTCTGTTTAGCAGTAATCAAGAGCTGCCTGGCTGTTCCTGGGAAAAAATGCCCTGGAAGGGAACTCAGTGATGAACTGCTTCTCAGCTTCCACAGCTAATTTATACCTGAAAGTCCTAAATAATGGTTTAGTATGCATGGTGGTGTTGGGCTGATGGTTGGACTGGATGATCTTAGAGGTCTTTTCCAACCTCAGTTGTCCTATAATTCTCTGAAGTGTTCCTGATCTGATTTATTGCATGTCTCTTTTTTTCAGATCTACTTCTAATATTATAATAAAGAATTTAAGCCCTTCATTTGCTATCAGAAACAGGTTTCTGGTATTAAGAACAACTCCAAAGAAACTCAATAAACAGTTTTCTAAACAACTCTTCCACATTATACTGCTTATTTATGCAGATCTGCAAATGCCTGTAACTTAGCAGGAATCTCTAATGTGCAGGAACCAAGAGTGCTTCCACCAAGCTACCATCACCAGTCTGAGAGCTGGTACCCACACAGGTCATTTCTGAAGAAGATGATTTCCCTGAACTGGCATCAGGCACTTTTCTGGCAAAGAGATATGTCAGCTACATTAGATAACAACCACCAGCCACCCACAGCTGCTTCATCATCGTTGCTTATAGGAAATGTCCGGTCACAGAGATAACCAGCAAGGCACTGGCACTGCCCCTGCAGTGACTCGGGAGGGGTTATACACTGCTGGCTCCTTTGGAAGTTCTGCAACTTTGATCATTCCTGATTATTATTAGGAACCAGTCTTGACTGACTGACTCCTGCAAGAGGAACTAACAAGCTGATGAAGGGTCCAAAGGAAGAAGGAAATCCCGCTGCAGACAAATCTTGCAGTTATTGTGGACACTGCTCAAAGCTTGACATCGACACTAGTCTCTCCCTCAATGCCTAACACGCTCGTCATTCCAGACTGTACATTGTCGCACAACATAGTGACCTTGCTTTTGATGATGATCCTGCCTTGTGTCCCCCTCTCTGATATTTGTGTCTGCCGATGTCTGAACGCCAGCAGGAAACCTAACCACTACAGCTGACCCACCCAGACACGGGGCACTGTGTCTCCAGCAGAAGTGCCATGGGGTTATGCTCCTACTAGCTCTGATGAGTCTGCACTAAATAACATGTCAGCTTTGGGACTTCAGAACAGTCCTTGAAATCTGTTTGGAAATTATGAGTTACCAATATCAGGATTGCACACCTACATATCCAGTCAGAAGTGTCTTATAGATATTCGGATCCCAGCTCCACTCGCTAATGAATTTTCTCTTTCACTGTTAAAATAATGGATAATTTAAACCTGAGTGGATGGATATAATAACTGTCAAGGTCAACAAAGTCTGAGCCATTCATCTGTACCCACATACGTAACACTGATGTATACCAGTATCATCTGCCAATGATTTAAAAATTTCATTTTAATGGCTGGTTTTACTGCTGCCTTCCCAGCAAATAAATAAATAATTATCAATTTGTTTTAAAAATTGCTAACAGCCTGGCCCAAGCAAATAAACATTTCAACCAAGAAAATCTCAGAAGAAATGTTTAGACTTATCTGTTGTGGGATGTTTATAGATTCACATCTTATAATCTCTCTCGTGTTCTAGTAATCTACAGCGTACAAGCCACACCTCTGGGCATGTGGCAGCACGATCCTTATGATTATATGAAGGGAGGTGCGTTGTCCCTCAGCCTCTCTCAAGTCCCATATTTTACTACATCTCAAAACCTAGACATTGTTAGAGCTGCAAAATCGTTGCAACAAAACCCCTCTCTAGAGCATTCTGTTCCCTTTCCTTCTGAGAATGGAAATGCTTCCAGGTAGTCAAAAATGGAAGAACCTGAAATCATCTTCAAGCATTCATGATGAATGTAACCCTCCTGGATTGCTTTCAGTGCTAAGATGCTTTTTACTTGGCATGAAGTTATGACAGAAATTACATCATACTGAGAGAAATGATGCATCACCTGGATTCCATGGGTGACTGCAGACCAGTATGTATGACACCATGCTAAAGTGACATAATTTTTCTGCAGAAAAAAAGGAAAAGGCATGGGATATAAAGATCTGCCATCAAACACAACATCCATCCTTCCCTGAACTTCAGCAATAAGGATAATTCACCATTTTACTGCTTTAGCCATCAAATTTTATTACACTTTTGGTAGCATGAATGTTTTCTCTCTAGCGCTATGGCACTTAGTGATTTTTTTAGGTCTTTTTGTTCAGCTTTGAGCAACAAAAAAAGGTACAAATTTTAATATCTGTTACAATTGCTCCTCTCTGTGACCTCTCCCTGTGCATGAGACTTTCAGAGCCTAAACATGTTTAACAAACTGAAGAAAAGTATCTGCAAGACACAGGTGCTCTGAACAGCCGCATACTTATAATAGGATGTGCAAACACCGGGGCTACATCCCAACACTTTGGCCTTACAGTAATGGCAACAGTTTTCTGGTTCCAGGAGCAGAATGTTTGCCTTTGTTTTCCTCCCCGGTCTGATGCTTCTTTTAATCGTACTTGTAGAGTGAACCCTTTCAGATTTTTTTTGCCAGGAGACCTTTTTTTTTTCAGTTCCAAAGAGCATCAGAGGAATCATAAGATCTGGTATTCAAACCAGAAATTACTGAAATGCATGCAGGCCATGTGAGCTCAACTGCACATCCAGCCACACATTTTTAATTTCATATGCATGATTGTGCACCATTGTCCTTGTATAAAGAGGGGCAAAGACATTCTGTGAGTAAATTTAAGACATAGTCCTTCAATTAAGTAGATGTGCTGAGTCAAAAGTCAGGCTAGAAAGTAACATACCAATATGACAGGGCATTTCATCTTCCCTTCTACGCAGTCTTTCCCTAATAACGCACTAAAGCTTTATGTAACTGGATTTCAACATTACATAACATGTATGAACACATAACAGTGTTCACAGCTGAATTAAATAAGTGGATGCATTAATAATGGCCTAATAATAACTTTCTAATGGTTTTGGAATTAAAAGCCCTGAAGTCCAACTTTAATGATGATTACCGGCAGAATGCAGGACAATGTGCATAATCCCTTTATGGCTCACTCCATCTGCCGAAAAAAAAAGGGTGTGTGTGATATGATGTCACCCCACTTTGACAGTGTTATCATGGCTGTTAAATTGCTATCTGTGAATTATATTAAGAACTCCGAGATAAGAAGATGTTTCAATTATGCTTGTTAAGCAGTCACATTCAGTCACATCATCATTTGTCTGCATATCTGCTCTGTTACTTATGCAAAAAGCATTGATTTGCACAACGTCAAGGTGCATAAAAACCTTTGGCCTGAGAGCCAAAAAAATCTCAGAAGGCTGGAAATGACTCTTGTTCACACAGACACACAAAGTCACAGGTATGTATGACTGTTGAAACACACGTACATACCTGTATCTATTCTCATGTGCTTTTTACAACGATCTGACTCAATGATCCAGTGGGTCCTTTCTAACCTAGTGATTCTATGATTCTATGATCAGCTCGCAAGCACTCTTATCCATTTTCAAATGCTGCACAATACACAATCCAGAAAAAACTACTATACGAAGCAGTTTCATATTCCACTGATACTAAACTTTATGACCCTTGTCTTCGGGGAATTCATTAAATCTTCTTGTAAGCAAACACTGTTTTGTTTGAGCAAGGATAGTGATGGAGGGCATTCCACACACAGCTGTGTGTACATGGAGACAGACACACACTGTGAGTAGGTCAAGAAATATGAACACTTTTAAGTATCTGCAAATTATTACTTATTAATTTCCATAAATCAAGAGTTTATGAAAAGTATGTTCTTCTCCTTACTTAATCTCCCAGTCAACATCCATCTCTTATTATTAATTCAATTTCGACTGTTTTTAAGCATCTCTCAAGGTACATTCCACAATATCTTGCAAGACAATCAGAAAATACAGCCCAAATAATGTCATAAACCACCAGAGTTGAAATGACTCAGTGAGAAAAATCAAATTAACATTTTGGGCAGCCCTTTAACAGAGGAAAATTCTCTAAGGCTGACACCTCTTCTACGCTGCATTCTTACTACTACTTCCTAAATATATTGCCCATCTTTAGTTAGAGCCAAGACTAACTCATGTTGCAGTAACCAAACTGAGCTTTCAGAACTGTCTGATACAGTAACTAAAAAGAAAACCAGGTCCTAAAACAAACCACATAAATTCTTACATGTACTAACACCATCACCTAATGGTGGGTAAAAGCTAAAGAACTCAGTACATACTTTTTGTTTATTCTTTAACGTATCTAAGCACATAAGATATTGCAAAACTACTTCAATAAACCTCTGTATTCTGTACCATAACTTAGTCTATCTAGCCATCCTTTCTGCCAATTTTTAAAGCTTATGAAAAAAAACCCTACTAATATAACCTTAACCTATTGTCCTTCAGTATTTGAGTTAATTAGAAACCAAATCTTTGTTTTTAACTACAAGATACAGAAATATGAACAAAAAGAAAAATCTACAATGGACTGTGTGAACTGAAGATCAGTTCACTGGAATTAGACCTGAAATGCTTTAGTAAGAATAAAGGATCCTTGGACTCTCGCATCACTCACTCCTTCTCCTGCCCCCAAACCCAAAGTGGCCAGAATACAGTCTTTTGCTCCTAAATTCCTAATCCAAATCTATCTTTAATCTTTAATCAGTAACAACTAAAATCAATTGCCATCTTGAAAGCTCTTTGGCTTATGTTAAAGGAATCAGAGGTCTCAGTGTAGCTCCTGGAGCAAAGGTGACCACAACATGGCTCATGAGAACTGATTCAACTTGGCAAGTTCCTTTCCTGGGTGATTTGCGAAGACAAAGAAGTGAACAGATATGGAAGGGGAAACACCTTCAAGCTTTTACAGGCAGAAGCAAGTCTGCCTAGCTGAAGAGCTTTGATGAAACGTGCCGGCAAGCCTACGTGGCTATTACACTAACTACTCTGCTATTGGAAACCGTATGATTCCGAAGCTACCAACATGACAGCATTCATCTGCCCTACATGTTCTTCAAAAGAAATACTGAAATCACACATGGGCCTGTGAAGAGCAAAACTAAAGACATCTCATTTCCCAGAGCTTTCTGGTTGGATTGCTGCCGTTCAGTAAGCTGCAAGTGCTAACAAAAGTTCTTCTAGGACCTGAAGCAACCATACCATCCTTTTCTCCTACCGACTCTGGTGTTGACTAAGTACTGGGCTCTTCTTGAAGCTTTTCATTCAATGGGCTCACTAATAATCACAGAATCATGGCATCACAGAATCACAGAATCATGGAACGGTTTGGACTGGAAGGAACCTTAAAGATCGTCCAGTTCCAGCCTCTCTGCCATTGGTAGTGACTCCTCCCACTAGACGAAGTTGCTCACAGCCTCATCAAACCTGGCCTTGAACACCTCCAGGGATGCAGCATCCGTGACTTCTCTGGGCAACCTATTCCAGTGCCTCAGCACCCTCACAGGAAACAATTTCTTCCCAATATCTAATCTAAATCTCCCTTCTTTCAGCTTAAAATCATTATCCTCTGCACTCTCTGATAAAGAGCCACTCCTCAACTTTCCTCTAGGCCCCCTTTAAGTACTAGAAGGCTGCTAGGTCTAGTACTAGAAGGTCTCCCTGGAGCCTTCTCTTCACTAGACTGAGCAAGCCCAACTCTCTCAGCCTGCTCATATGAGCCTCATATGAGCCTCTCTCATAGGGGAGGTGCTCCAGCCCTTCGATCATCTTTGTGGCCTTCCTCTGGACTCGCTCCAACAGATCCATGTTCTTCCTGTGCTAAGGATTCCAGAACTGAACACAGGACTCCAGATGAGGTCTCATGAGAGCAGAGTAGAGGGGGTAGAATCACCTCCCTTACGTGCTGGTCACACTTTTTATGCAGCCCAGGACATGATTGGCTTTCTGGGCTGCAAGTGCACATTGTCAGGTTCTGTTGAGCTTCTCATCTACAAACACCCCTAAGTCCTTCTCTTCAGGGCTACTTTCAGTAGGTCTTTCTCTTTCACCTGCTTCTCACTTTTGAAAAAAAAATCACATATTTAAGACCTGTTCCCCTTTTGGGGGGGCTACTGGTTCCAAAGTTGTGGAGAGGTGCGAATTAAGCAGGCCAATAGGCAAATGAACATCTACATGAATGCGTCCATGTGCGGACTCACACACACAATGTTCACAGATAGTCACTGCAGCCTTATTTCTTTGGAAATTTTAAATAGGGAAGAAATATTTTGCAATGTTTTTAGTACTCAGTAATCCTTATTTGTCTGTCTGGAACGTTAACAGAGGAAAATATCCAGAGCTTAGCAGCATCTGGTAAACACTGCACTCTTCTAAAAAAGCGGTTTGAGCTTCATGGAGAAAAAAAGTTAGCCAGAGCTCCTGACTCAGTAGAGAAGCATGCTCAGTAGCCCCGTCCCCAGGGACAGCAGCCCAGCATCTCTCCCTGCAGCTGGTGGAGCCTTCTGACACTTGCTCCCCATCTGTGCTGGACCACAGATAACACAGCTTAGCACAGCGTGAACCATGGACAATGCTGCACCCTCCTACCCAAAACACCAGCACCTTCATCTGCAAGTCAGTTGAAAATGCAGCATGTTGAGAATCCCACCTCTTCCCTTGCAGCCCTCCTAGAGAACAGGATGCCACTGGCAGAGCATGGTAAGCAGAGACTCCAGAGTCTCTTCACCAACCTGAGCTCTGCCTATGCCACTTCTGTCTGCAAAACACATGGCAATATTTAAATTCATGCCATTCTACGATAATCAAAAACCTCTCTTCTCTTACAAAAGATACACAGGAAACATTTTAGTTTTGTGTTCTAATGTAATGGACCAAGAAACTTTGTTTATTTAGAGTTTCAATTTTACCACTAAAACAATAAGGAACTGGCAAAATCAGATTAGCAGCATCCAAAGTAGTATGTGGTCTGAACTACTGAATGGTGGATGACAACAGTAAGCTAAAGAATTATAAATTATTATTATTATAAATTATATTATAAAGAATTATAAAGAATAATAAAGTTATGTTGCCTATCCATTTGACATGAGGACATTACAAAGACAGGATGAGAGAGTTGGGCTTGTTCAGCCTGGAGAAGAGAAGGAAGGCTCAGAGGAAATCTTATAGCGACCTTCCAGTCCCTCAAGGGAGCCTACAGGAAAGATGGAGAGGGGCTATTCATAAAGGCTGGTGGTGATAGGACAAGGGGGAATGGGTATAAACTGGACAGGAACAGATTTAGACTGGACATTAGGAAGAATTTCTTCACCATGAAGGTGGTGAGACACTGGCACAGGTTGCCCAGGGAAGCTGCGGACGTCCCATCCCTGGAGGTGTTCAAGGCCAGGTTGGATGGGGCCTTGGGCAGCCTGGTCTGATGGGACGTGTCCCTGCCCATGGCAGGGGGGTTGGAACTGGATGATCTTTAATGTCCCTTCCAACCTTAACTATCCTATGATTCTATGATTCTATGATTCTATGATTCTATTATTCTATGACACTGTCAAAGTACAACCTTTTATTTAGTTGTTCCTTTTTTATTGACTGATCCATATTTTACCTGTTTGTGTTACTAAAACAGGATAGCTGATAAGTTTTAATGGCATCCTATCCTAGAGCAAATATTACAGAGTAAGATCATAGCATTAGTAAGGAAGTAGTAAAATGAAAGAAAAAAATCCAAGTCAAGGAAATTTAGAGAGATCACAGTTCAGGGCGAGGATGGAGCCTCGAGTTTATAATCATCATGCAAAACGATACATCTGCTCATTGCAGAGATCACACCGTTCATTCAATGGATCTAGGAATACAAGGCCATTAAGAATATATATTAAAGGGGAAGTAACTTCATTTGCAACCAGGTATGCAGGCCAGCACTGTTTTGTCATGTTGACGCAAGTAGAGATTGTTGATAAGATAAAGTACTCTGGAGTCTACCATACCTGCCCGTTAGCAACCTGCTACATTTTCAATTTAGATGAAGACATAAATTGTTGGGTCAAAAGATAAGCCACAGAACAACTTCTAGCTACTCCTCCTTTTGGAGTTGAAACAAAAATGCTTGCTAAAGAAGAGTGTTGTAATGAATGGCTTACATATTTTTCTGTCCAAGCCCTGGAATTTAAAAGGAAAATTTAACTGGGGACATACTGAAAAAATTTTGTTCACTTTTGCAGGGTCAGTGGCTGAAAATCAGCACAGGCTGTGCTGGCACCGTAGATGACTACTGAAAGAACATAATATTTCCTGTCGCATCTTAAGCAATGATGTTCTTGCTTTTGCCTTAAGTGAGGAAATATTCTAAAAAAAATGAAGATTATGTTCTGCTTCTGTTTTCCCTTGAGAAAAATTTAGAGAGCAGTGTCATAACCCAATGTCCATTCTTCTCATCTACAGCTGACAGAATGGAAAATGCCACTTTATTTCAGAAATGAGCTACTTTTTTCTTCTTCCGTTAGTCATTCCTGCCTCCAGGCACAAGTGTTGTGGAGACAACTCCTTCAAACTCATGTTTAGAGTACTAGCGCTTCTCCTATCTGACAAGCTAATGCTTGCGTACTTTGATAACTTGGGCAGCTCAATCTTCTGCCACACTAGTTGGCCTCGACGCTCTATAAGATTAAATTCTTAAATCAAGAAGCTCAACAACTTTTATAATTTAGCAACAAATTAACATCCAGAAATATCTCAGTGGTCTACTTGTCCTTTCATAAAGAGGACAATCTGACTTTGCAGATCTTTTACCACTTAAATAACCTGTCTGAAACATGTTCAAGGTCTTCTGCCCAAGTCAAACTGGGCCAAATCACAAGCAACAGGAGGGCGTCCTTTTCTGACTATGAAGTATTAGAAACACAGGAATGATGTAGAATTTTATTATCTTTTATATTGCTGAGGAAAAAACCCCCACAATTAGGTCAGAGACCTCCCTTGGATATTTTGACAAAATGCAGAAGTTTGACATATTTTACCAAGATCAAGCAAACATCCTTTTCTTCTCTGCTCCAGAGAGCCGTAAGCTCCTACTGTTCCCTTGACAAATGTCAGGATACTGCTTCCTTTTTACGGCATCTCTTTCATGCTGCTGCCTCTTTAGTTTCACTACAAGATGGTGCTACTGTTTCAATAAATTTAATAAAAACAGTGACAAAATTCTGGTAAGCAAGGCTAAGCATCTGGATACCTATTCTTTTGTGAGCATTCCTTAACATTTCTATCAGAAATATTACCTGCTACTTAACCAAAATTATAGCCTTACAAATTACACTTACAAATGCCCATGCCTGTGTTTTTATGGAGTTTTTATCACCGTGGTTCAAAGATACGCATTTTTTTATAAAGGATTCTCTCCTCCTTTATGACACTCAAGAGACAAGAACTTGCCACTGTTTACCAACAAGAAACCTCCCTTCCTGAAAGTAACTCAGCCATTAAGTACATCTGCTGGTGCAAGACACCACCTCTCCAGTCCCCACACCATTTCCAGGAGAGCAATGCATGTTTCAGCATTTCACTCTTTCTCAGAATTAGGATCAGTAACTATGAGAAGGTGAAAAGTTACTTCCAGAGCTTGGCCACCAGGAAAAGCAGGTCCAGCAGAAGCCACTTGTGTTCTGGCAGGACAGAGACACCAATCAATTCAGACCTTTTTTCCATGAGGCAGTTCCTCATGGTTTTCAACAGGTAAGCTGACTGCAGTTTAGAAATATATCCACTGATCAAAACTGATAATAAATCTACTGTATAAATGACAGCCTTGTGCAGAATGAGTTCAGATTTCTGAACATCAAAACAGAAGAACAGAAAGCTTAATTTCCACTGTGACTTTTCTCCATGTCTTCCTGAAAATATAAGCAATGAAGCCAAATGAAGAGAAAGCACAGAGGTGGCTGCCTCCATACAATAATGAAATGGAAGTAGATGTATAGATGGGAAAACACAAAGGTCACTGAACATGAGCCAGCAGTGTGCCCAGGTGGCCAAGAAGGCCAACGGCATCTTGGCTTGTATCAGAAATGGGGTCACCATCAGGTCCAGGGAGGTTATTCTCCCTCTGTACTCAGCACTGGTGAGACCGCACCTCGAGTACTGTGTTCAGTTCTGGGCCCCTCACCACAAGAAGGATGTTGAGGCTCTGGAGCGTGTCCAGAGAAGAGCAACAAAGCTGGTGAGGGGGCTGGAGAACAAGTCTTACGAGGAGCGGCTGAGAGAGCTGGGGTTGTTTAGCCTGGAGAAGAGGAGGCTGAGGGGAGACCTTATTACTCTCTACAACTACCTGAAAGGAGGTTGTGGAGAGGAGGGAGCTGGCCTCTTCTCCCAAGTGACAGGGGACAGGACTAGAGGGAATGGCCTGAAGCTCCGTCAGGGGAGGTTCAGGTTGGATATCAGAAAAAAATTCTTCACAGTAAGAGTCATTGGGTACTGGAACAGGCTGCCCAGGGAGGTGGTCGAGTCGCCTTCCCTGGAGGTGTTTAAGGAACGGGTGGATGAAGTGCTTAGGGACATGGTTTAGGGAGTGTTAGGAATGGTTGGACTCGATGATCCAATGGGTCCTTTCCAACCTTGTGATTCTGTGATTCTGTGATTCTGTCTAGGGGTGACCTGCAGACAACCATGGCTATTGAATGCACAAAAGCATAGCTGTGAGCACTTCAACAGATCAGTAACAGTGATACTGTATCCTGGACTCCTTGAATATTGCTATGGAAAAAAGAGTAGCGGTAGCCAAGCAGGTGGAGAGTACGATGCTCTTTTAAAGGTGCTGCAACAAAATTAACTGTTGTTGTTGGGCATTTTTTTCCTCCAGGTTGTGGGTGGGGGTTATTACTATTTTTATTACAACTTGTCAGACTACTTGTCTGAAACACATTATGAGGCTTAATTTTTTAAGGAATATACAGCACGCTGGGAGTCGGTGATAGAAGACAGTTTACAAAGGCCAACTATCATAATTATGCTATGATTTTACACCCAGCAGGAAACTTATGATTTGCCACCCAGGAACAAAGCTAAAGAAATGATCTAAGGTAGCCAATTAAAGTTTTCATACAGAAACCCTCATCTATTCTCAAAACCTAAAATCTCCTTTTATAGCACAATCCTCTTAGCACTTATCTCTCCCTTCCTCATTAATCCAGTTTCACCTAGCTGGTACTGACACACGTGGAGACAGAGAGGGAGATACACAGACATATATACACATTTTACTTTTTTCCTTCTGTTCTTCTTGACCTTTCTGATTTGGTTCAGCATTTATACTAGCCCACCTGTCTGGCCGATCTCCCCTGCAACGTGCCCTTAAAGATGAAAAACATAGTTTGATAATGCATGGTGACAAACCTTGCAGAGAGCAAGCGGGCGAGCAAAAGAGAGAGAAAGCGCTAAGGGAAATCGCTTCTAACCAGGATCTGCTGCTGCACAGCTAATCAGGCAGGTATTCAGTTGTTCACTCCTGCAGACTTGCTTAGCATAGAAATAGGCTGTCTGCCCAGGAAGATGAGGTAATGTCTAGGTTTAATGCCAATCTCTGTAACTGGCAGGACACATCGGGTAAATATTTCTGCTGCAGGAGACCACGTTAATTTGATTTTGCTACCAATTTTCATTATTGTTATTATTTCTATCACTATGAATATGCATGAGTTTACCTGCTAATGCTGAGGATAGATGGAGAGGGCACAGAGCTCCAGGTGAAGCTGCCTCTGCACTGCAGCACTGCTCTCCCCCCTCTCCTCCCTACACTCAGCGCTGCCTCTACTTTGTCCTCTCATCTTCTTTACCGAAGGACTGGGCATTTGCCAGTTCACTTCTCTACTCCATTTATGTAGTATTAGATACCCTCTTCCACTCAGAGGATATGCTTTGCCCCTCCTTACTGTACCACAAACCCCACTTTCCATTCAGTACTGCAATACTGTGGTCATCCACAAGTGCTTCTTAGACATCGCTCTACCTGCATATTAATACAGCCATCTCTTCTATCGAACTGTCAAAAAAGATAAAAAACCTCAAAACATCAAACAAAACTCACAAGACACTGACAAAGAAATATTCAGAGGGGTCTTTTTCCCAGACCAGAAACGATCTTGAAAAGTCAAAGCAAAAACATTATCAGAAGTCTGTCCATCTCAGAGCTTTATAAAGACAGTCAGAGCTCTAAAACTTAAAGAGATGTTTAAAGGAAGTGAGGAGCATGAAAGCCTGCAAACAGTAGCAAGATAGAAGTAGAACAATCCTGAGGAACAACACTATGATCGAATTCCCCATGACATGGTGGCTTCAAAATGGGCAAAGATTTGGCAGGCAAAGGTTTCATGAAAAAGGAGGACATGGAATTATGTTCTGAAAATAGGGTTATTCTGAAAATAAGGTTGCAAAAACAAGGTTTTCCCCAAAGTGACTTGTTCTCGGCCTTAATTACTCTCTTATTTCTCTATCAGTTAGAAGAAAACCAACTATTTGTGCCTTAAAAAAAATAAATTTCCCTGAACTCTGCCCAGTACACTACATTTTCACCTTCTGGATCATTTGTTTTTAAGCTCTACAGTGTACTTGAAAATAATATCCCGAGGATACAACAGTGCTCCTTGTAGGCTCACATTTGCTTAGAAACAGACAAGGGCAAATATTTGTTCTTGGCAAATATAAAAATATCCAAAGTCTTAATGTTGCCTTTATTAAATTTTAGAAGCTTGAAATGTAAATACAAACTACTATTTTCTCCTTTTTCATGAGGTGTCTCCAGAAGAGCAGATTCAAACCACCTGAACGCTATCCATATTCCTTTCTGTAAATCTTCAGGTTTTTCAGCATAATGGGTACAATCACACTTTTGAAGATACCAAGGTCTAAAACAGTTGCATGCAAACTCGCTCCAGTCTTGACAGCAGAGCGCTCAGACTGAACATCCCTCTCCTGTAAGGGAGGGGACACTGTGATCAGTTCCCTGGTCAGAATCAGTTTGCAAGTCCCTAGCTCAGGTATGACAGGCAGATGTCTGCAGCTTGCCTTTCAAAACATTAATTATATTCAGTTGTGCACAATTGTATGAATGTTGGGTAAAATCAAATACAGTAATTTTCTTCTGTTCATAAGTTTAAGATGCTTAAAGCAATCTTCTTAGTATTAAAACTGAACAAAATCTTTGTAAACTGCTTGCAAATCTCTTGCATTAAAACTACTTTTTTCATTGTCTCATTTTTCATCTCTCGAATGTCAGCACATATTTTAAATCATATAGCATCAAAGAGGGTGAGGATACATTTGAGTTCATTCTTCTCCCTTTGATACCAGTATACAGATGAGCATTTCAGTTTAAAATCTGTTACCACTTGTGATCGGCATCCACACACTGAAGACTGCACTCTAACTCTTCACTTCTGTCCTTCGTGCTTAAGAACACACTGTCTTTTCAAACTGTGCCATTCCATTTGGTTCATCAAAACCACTCCATGTACCAGATTTAATATTTAGCACAGCCTACCACATGCAAGTAGTATACTAGCTTCCTTGAGGTTTGGCCAGTCCTTGGCAGACACAGTACAGACTTACACACTTTTACTACATACATGTATTTAAATCAAGTTCTTTGTAGTTTCTGCTGAAGAAACTGCTCTGGCATCAATTACAAAACCAAATTTGTTTCTGGTTCATCACTTCCAGTGATTCAAAACCATGAAAGGAACATTTTACGTAAAGAAAGGCTAAAATATCTGCATTGAGAGGCATAAGAGGTCAAGGTTTCTTCCAGGCAGCTGTCTATGGCAAACAAAGAACTGAAATGGAGAAAACTTATGCAGATATCCGTCCAAAGTGAGGTCTGCCTTCTTTCCTCTCTGGTGCACTGGATACCAGTGGTATCTGACAAAGCTGAGACAGAAAATGATCCAGAGACCTTTGTCAGAACTAGAAAGGAACGTGACTCTGTTTGACAGGAACACATTGACTATTCCCAAGCTGACTCAAGCCAGAACATGAAGAAAGAAGCCCATTTTCATCATTAGGGATGGGCAGGCACAGAAACCCAACTGGGAAGGAAAAAAAAAAATCTCCCCTCACTATGAAGAAAAGCAGAGCTAAAATGAAATCCATAGTCTTGATGTTACTGGGACCAAGAAACAAGACTCTTTGCTCAACAAGCCTTAGCTGCTTGGGCTGACAAGACAAAGGTAATGAATGTGTTCTGCACACTGCTTTTCTTGATAGGAATATGTTCGCATATTGCGCATTCAACTGAGGCCATGCCCCGGTGAAAAAAGACCAGCCAGAATTTGACAGATGACACATTAAAATGATTTTTCAATATTTTGCAGCAGAAAAATGTGTCTGTTTAGAGGAAGGCTGGATATGCCTGCTGCAAAACAGCAATGGCATCCAAGTATTGGACATTACCAGATTGCACTCTACAAGTGCTAAAACACTTCTTTGTGTGCTTCCATGTGCTGCCAAAAAGCCCAACAAAACAGGTTCTCATCACTAGGTCTCTCAAGTTAGCATCCTTTACAAAGGATGATTTCACTTTAAAATACTGGAATCATTTTTAGCAATTCCAATTTTAAGCCATGATGTCACCAATACACAGTAATCAAGGACAGCTGCTTTTGAGTGCCCATACCCTGACAGGTTGATGATACCTCTGTTATGCCCTTGAGTCCCTCATTCTCTCCTTCTGTATAAAAGATCCTTCAAGAGGTTCTTTGCAGAGATTTAGCCATGTTCAGTTTCTTACCTTGGAGACAAAGCCCAATGACAAGATAAAAAGAAGCGACAAATGCGACGAGATTCCTGTTGCAGCACTCGGCCTTCCCAAGGATGCCCAGGCTCTTTCAATAAATTTTCAGAATTATGTCAACAAAAAAGAACATGTTTCTGTGCGTGTTTCTGACTTTATTTTCTACCAGAACAATGGCAGCTTTCTATTACTTAAAAAGCAGGGAGAAAGAGATGGAAAAGTTAGTGTCCCAGCCACAAACCAGCTCTGTGGAGAGTTAACACTCTGCACTGGAACTGGCCAAGTTTGAGTCAAAATGTTCTCCTTAGGGTCTCCTGCCAAGCAGAGAAAATAAGGCAAGGCAGACCGGTGGGTATGCTACATTCTCCATTACATGAATTATATGGCGTAATGTGGGTGCAAGCCACGGCAGCCAGAGAGACATGGTTAGCTCTCTATGATTGCTGGAGAAGCTGTGACAATTACATGAGACAGCAGGCATGTACCTTCAGGATGTAGGAAAAAAAGAGTTCTGTCTTCTCTGCCACTACACAGGAACTCATGGAAGCCCTCCGCAGCTGGAGAAAGGGGGTCAGGCCACTTTGTCACTACTGAGCTTTTGATAAGTGGAAAGGGAAGTCTGGTGGACACAATGAGGGTACAAGAAGAATGTTTATGGGTTTTTTTTCTTCTTAAAACCAAACTCAGGAGGATTTTGACAACAGGGTGCACTAAGGGCATCTACCACAAGTCCTTCAGCAAATCTCACACATACCTCTAGGCTGAAGTGAACTTTTCACTCTTCACTCCAATCTGCTGAAGAAATTCTCCCAAATCCCCTCAAGTGGTGACAAGTGCTGTTATTCCTGCTGGCTGCCAAACCTCCTTTTCCCCCCCAACCTGTTATAGGAGCAAGGCAGGAGGAAGATAAAAATGGGAAAAACAGAAGTCTCTAGTATGACTTTCCTGAATCCTGGTCACTGAAAATCAAGTTGATGGATTTTTTTTTCCTGAGAGCAAAAAAAGCTTCTCTGTAATTGAAATATTTCTTATTTGCCATGTACTAATTGTGCATCATAACCACAGAACTAAAAAGAACATTCAACTCAAACAGAAATTGGGCAGCTGAGGATATTGCTTCAGTGAATAACAAACAAAGTGAGCTTGGTGGTGGTTATTTTTCTTTGCATTTAGTACTTCAATTTTCTCCAACATAAGTTGTGTTTTAAAAAATGTGACATAACTTTTTTAAAAGTCTGAAGTTAAATGTTTTGTCAACTTTGAACTGAAATACTTCCCTTAAAAATGATGTAGCAAATTTGACAGAAATTTGTGACAAGATTGAGTTAGCTCTAAATTGTGTTTCTCAGCAAGCTTTGAGAACCACCTCATCTGCTTTGTGGTTCACACCCCTGTACAGCTTATCTTCTCACTCTATCTTCAACAGCAATTTTACACCAGCAATTGCAGGTCAGCCTGCATCAAAGTCCGGAGATACATGAGAAAACTTGTATCAAGATTGGCCTCTTGCTTTTGAGAACATTAAGACAAAATTGTTCAAGTCCCACTAATGTGAGCACAAGAAGTCCAAAATTCAAATTCTTTCTCAATTGGTTAGTTAACTTTGTGGCAATTTAAAATACCAAGCACAAGATATTCCCTAATTATTTCCATGCAAAGCCGCACATTTTGTTTAATGCTGAGGTTTAGTGAAAGCAAGCAAACATTTTCTACCTTTCTTAAAAATCCTACTACCCTATCTATTCCCACGTTTCCTTGATGACAAACTAGCGAGTTGGTTTCTCTGGGACACACCTGTCAGCAGCAAGATCCTGGTTTTGAAAAGGCCTCTTCTTGTAGCTCTACCACACAGATGTCCAGGACTCTTAGAATTGCCATACGTTATTACTTAAAGAAAATACCTTGATTGTTTCCTTGCCATGTACTCCAGCCCCTCTTTTGTGTTCCTCTGTTGTACCCTCTGGCTAGCAAACAAGCAAGAAAAAGCATTGCAGACATTTTCAGATAGCTAATCTTTATGAACCAACAGTGTTTCTGACAAGTCATTACCCACAAACTATGCTATTAGCAGAGGAAAGGCATTTTTCAACTACTTACGAGGATATAGCAACCGCTTAAAAAAACCCTGACAAGAACATTGTATGCATCACATCAAAACTTTCCGCTAGCCTACATCATCCCCCAGCAATCTTAACTCTCCAGGGAATAATTTTTCTTTTTTCTGATTAAAGTCTTGTCATTGGCACACATAGGCTGTAAAATCAGGCTCTCTCCAGAAGACGAATGAGTTAACTCATTGGAAGTAGCAAGCCTAAAATTGTTTTTTAGGCTGATGAATTCAAGACATTTGTTTACTGAAACCAGTAAAAACCCACGTAGTATTTTTTTTTGTCAACACGGAGCTCTAGTTTTCAAAGGTACTTTTGACAGTCATGCCTTGAATTTATTTTCCTTGTGCTAATCAGTTAATTTAAAAGGTGTGATAGAAATTAATAATAGGTTATTTTAGCCCTTTCTCTAATTCCACTTGTTCTTCCACAGACCTGTGTGCTCCTCCTTGCTCACTGCCTGCAGGTAACGCATGTAGCAAACGATGGCCACAATGAGAAGCTACCACCATGGAAAGAGTGCCTTCAGCAAAATCAGACTAACTGATTTGGCACCATTTCAGCTCAGTGAAGATCATATGAAGAAAAAATGCGAATTATGATTTCAGCCGCCCACCCATGCCCACTCGTGACACTGTTTGCTCACACTACCCACGCCACAATGCACAGATTGGTTCCAAGTTACCACCTCTAAGAGAAACAGCTGAGTGGAAAGTTCCTCAACTGTTCCAGAACAGTACGGATTAACATCAAAATACCTATGTATACAACACTACCTTCCTCCCTTCTAACCACATTTCTTTCCTATATGGTTATAGACTATTTATATTTTCAGTAACTGCTGCTGGTAAGCATCAGGTCTTCCACTACTATGATACCTGTTTATTAACCTCATTTTTTAACACAATGAGCTCATTAAAGTTTTCATTTGGAATACAATGGTTTCCATTTAAGACAGTTTACCCTGTAATATTGACACTCAAACTCTAGTAGCCCTCAGGGCCAAAACTGAAGTCTTTTCAGCCTCTTAGATTTTGAAGGCTGTATCTGCAACAACCTCAACTAACAGATCACTGCTGGTTGGGTTTTTTTTCCTCTTCACTTTTGGATATCTATGAGAACGTAGGCAAGGGCTTTTATTTCCCATTTTCACTGAATATACGTTTTCATGTCAACCGAAGTGAAAGCTAACACAGTTGGAATATAGTAAATGTCAATATTTAATCTGGCCTTTCCTTTCCAATTTTTTAAAGCACAATGCATCATCTCAGCATGATTAATAACAACTCTTCTGTTGCTTTCCCTGAACCGACCTGAAGTATTTTTGTTGCTAGGTAATGTTTTGTTGTTAGCTGTCCTCCCAACATAGGAAAGATTAAGAGATCTCAGATGGAACCAAAGACGACATGCCAGTAATCACAGCTGAAAGACGCTTGCACTTGACATCTTGAGATGGGAACAACATGTCTATTGTTTGAAGTCATCAGCCCTTTGCCTGAATACATGACAGACAAAACCACCTACCTTGACAAGAATTAGGAATGTTGTCAAGAAATCATTTGTACTGATTGGATAAACAAAAGGGGAATCTGGGGAAGCAGGTGTATAAAACAAAGAAACTGTCTTAGAAATGCCCACAGTCACCATTACAGGCCAGAGTAAAAAGGAGCTCTTGATTCACTTTAAGTGGTCGCAGGAGGATCCAATAGTCATAAAGAAATTGTGCATTGACCTCAAGCTTCCACAGCAGCTTTTATAAGAATACAACGCAGTGCTGCCAAGGGAGTGGGTTTAGCCAGAGAAAAGAGAGTTTTGGCCAAGACATTCCTCCATCTGACTAATCCTTGGCTTTCCAAGAGCATGTTGACGCCACTGGCAGCCAATTCAAAAAACCTAACACCTTTTTAGTCCTAACCTGTATGAGATAATATTTCAGCAACCCCAAATCAAGCAAATGTGTAGTCATGTTGCAGACTTCCTCCAGACTGTAACCACTCCTTTGGCTGACCAGGATTTTATTCTAAAACAGTTTTTCTATGCAAGGATCAACATTCTTATTAGCGTATTTACAAAAATACATAGCCATATCTCTGCGTTTCCCAGCAATACCCTTGGCAGAAATAAGGCAAGCCAGACTGACAGGAAAGTTATACTCCAAGATTACTGTGCTGTATTCTTTGCCAAAGGGTAATTTGTCAAAGCACTTGACAAATTGAAAAAGGGGAACATTTGTAGTGCCAGCCCCAGAAAACAACAGAAGTGAAAAACAATGCTCATTCCCTTAGTGAAAATATCGCCATATAGCCTGTAAGATAAGGAGCAGAAATACAGGGGAAGAAAAAGAAGTCACTATACTGAGGAATCTAACTCCTTAATCTTATATTCTTTAAGGCTATATAAGCAAAGAGAAACACCATCTAGTTTTCCCAGTTAACAAGCTATTTGCGCATTCTGGTGGCACCTAGGCTCCCATCAGGAGTCAGAGATCCTTTTGTGCTAGGCACTGTAAAAACACTTACTGAAAGGACAGACAGCCCCAAAGGCTTTATTATCTAGAATAAATAAATTACCATGAATTAAGACTCAATTTTCTAGCAGTGTGGGTAATTAAATACTGGAACAGGTTGCCAGGTGGTAGACTTACCATCACACGGAGTCTTGAAGCCTGTATTTCTCTCTAAAAAAATATGCTTCTAACTAATTCACAAGAAAACCTAAATGGCTAACTATATACAGGGAGGGTCAAGCTGAATAATTACAGTGATCTGTTCTGACCCTTAAACCCATGAATCTCCCCTGTTCAATCTCTTATGGAGCTAAACCAAAGGCACATAATTAACAGTACTGCACTCAGCTGCTACTAATACTTACTGTTCTGCATAAGGCAACAATGACAACCCCACCTCGGAGCTTCAGCCATTGGGCAGATTTCCCCCTGCTGTGCATCCCAGTTATACTTTCTTCTGCAAACTGGAGCAACTCTCCAAAGTGCTATGCCCAAAGCAGGAGTCACTGAGTAGGACGGAACAGTATTGTATGGTCACACGGAGAACTTTACTTATTCACTGCCTAATCTGGTGGGTGTTATTTGGCTGTAACTGGTTATGCTGGCAGCATCTCCCCAGATCTGGAGCCTCAAAGGAATTTTCCTGCAGAGGTCTAATAACACTTTTTCTTTCTCTTTTAGCATAGCATGTAAATCAGAGGGTTCAAACCCATATCTCAGCTTATCCAAATGAGACTCTTAAACATTTTAGATATGACCTTTATTCTGACTTCTTTTCTGAATGTGGCATGCAACAGTTTAATCCAAATAAACCCCAATATTATGAAGGGCATATAAATGAAATTCCAAGGCCTTTTAACTCTCTCAAATTAGACCATCTAATGAAGTTCTTCAGGCATTAAACTCTATGAAGTCGATATAATGGCTTCTCCATGGGCAAAAAAGCACTCGAACCATTCTTTTCTACCATATAGAACTGTTAGTTCCAGTTTAATTAATACTAAGCAGCTTAATCTTCATTATATATCTCACTGTGTCTATGCAACTGCCTTGGCTACTTGAAAGCATTAAACTACTTGTCCCCAGTGAGTTCTTAATGAACAGCATTCTTCTACTGCATGTCTGGGAGCTTCTCTCCCTTTATTAGCTGTATTACAGACCACTGTGACAGGTGGTCATAAATGGTGTGCTACATCTATACATTATTCATATGAGTTACAACATTAACCAAACTCAGAAATGCAGAACAACATTAAAATAAAATGGATTTCTTCAAAATAGCGTTCTTTTCCTGGATTAATACAAATCTCTGTGAGATGTTGCACTCCCTTAGACGCCCAAAAACTTCCTGGATGGCAGCAGAGGGAAGGCAGCAATAAGACCTTCAAGATTATGCTGGGATTTGTTATTGCAGCTTTAAGAAAGCTGGCAGACTGCTTGCCACATCCCACACCCTTCCCACATCCCTGCCAGTTGTCTTGAAGAGTGAAGACAAATCAACCTTAAAATCCTGAGGTAGTCGGCCAGCAGCTGTGGAAATACTAAAAACAAGGAATGGCTGAGCCAGCCAAATCACTTCATTTCCTTAGGCAACAGCAAAGAGAAAAGGGCAAAAACCCTTAGGAGCCAGAGGACTTTGGGTATATATATTTATATATATATATTTGTGCTTGAGGGTAAAGTACTCCCTTCCTTAATCAGAGAAGGGAAATAGATGACAGAAGTTGGTGTTTCAGGTTAAAAAACCCTCAAAACCCAAGAAAACACACCACACAAAATATTCAGCAGTTTTTCTTTCTTTGTTTGAAAATCTTTGCCTGAGTATGACTTTTATTATATTTCCATTCTGGTTTGAATTCCAGACACGATGCAAAGCACAGAGAAAACAAACCCACTTCTATCAACTAAAAACAAACCCAAACCCCAACAACCCACATAACCACCACTTTTCAAAAAAGCTTTGCTTATAAAACATTAAGAGAAGAATCACTTGTGTCCAAATGCCATTCGATCTGGCATCACTACCCAGAAACACTGCCCAGTATAATCAATAAGACAGATTCTAGCCTTCAGGGATATTTTAATCATCACAACCATCCACGGTTATCAGCTCAAATTATGTGTCCACCCCTAAAACATTCTTCGAGGAGAGTTCACTGCACTGGCACTACTTTCAGGGCATGTATTTTAGGATATAACAAGTAGCTATTAGTCTAAGAGGATTGTGACGTTTCCAAAATGGCATAGGCATGCGACTCTCCTATAAAACATAATAAAATTTTATGTCAGATCAGTGCAGGAACTGAAGTCTTATGCGGAGCAGATATCTGCCTGGTAATCACCATCAGCATAGAGTCTGGTTGAACACTGCAGCAGGAACATCTAAGGTTGTGTTGGTTTCGAGCCCAAGTAAGTTCCGTCACTGCAGATAGCAGCTTTGCCTGAAAAAACAAGAAATCCAACCCAAACCAATCCATCCTACATTACCACTCAGGATAGTTACACTTGAGTTACACAGTCTTTCTCTCCAGTCCAGAGAGTCAAGGAGCAAGACCAAAGAGCTCTGGAGAGGGAGAGAGGGAGCCTTCAGGACAAACCAAGCACTCTCCAGAGGAGCACAGTGACCCAGACCTGACTCACCTCCCATCTGCAGCTGAGCTGCTTGCACTGCACTTTGCTGTGACTGTCATCTTAAAAAAATACCCACCCCAACGAAGATCCCTTTCAGTCAAGTCAGGCATCATCTGCCTAATATAACCATACCACTCCTTTCCAAATTTGAGATATGAAAGGTGTCTCTTTCAAAAAGCTGTGAGACAGCAAATTAAACATTGTGATAAAAGAAGTTTCTGATCAGCAGGTGCCTCCGGTGCTGGCAGCAGGCAAAGATACTCCTGTCTGTCAGCAAATACAGCGGTCCCCAAACAATGAGGTCTTCCACTTCGGGGGCTCTGCCAGAAACACTATCACCACCAGTATCAAGTAGCTGGCAGCACATGGCGTTATGTGCAGAGATCGCCTGAAGGTCACCGAACATTTACCTTATGGTTAAAAGCCAAAACGAGATTACCCCATGGATGCCACCTAATAAACGCACACACCAGGCTGTAAGGGATGCCAACTTGTCTGGAGCGATAATCACTCACAGTGCTTGTGCTGGCTGGCAGGCAGGGAGAGTGAAAAAGAAGCCTGCCATGTCTGCACAGCCCCCCTTTGGGAGGAACTCCAGACATTGCCCACTTTATTGTCCACAGGTTGCATTTTGTGCTTTAAAGCCTTGCCCTATGTGCAGGTTCAGTGGTGCCATCTGAACTGCCTCGGTGTATCCGAAGCAGTGCTACTTTTTCTCATCTCTCAGCAGTGATTTCATTAGGAGCGTATCTCAGCCAAGTTCTGCAGATCAGCACAAGAGTTATTGTATGGAAAACTATGCAGCAGACACCTAAAACGTGGGCAGTTCTCAGAAAAAGGCCATTCTTGGCAGAGAGAGCACTGTAGAAAAGCTCCCTTTGCACAGATCCCAAGTATATTACTTAAATGAAAAATAAAGGCAAAAAGAATTCCCTCAATCTAAGAGGAAAGGCCTACAGAAACTATGGGGAGAGTGCTGAAATGAGATCTTTTAGTATATACTATTTATTTATTTTTTTAATTTTTCACTTGCAAACAGCATTTCTGCAATGATACACAAACATAAATACATAACAACTGGGTACCATGACAGGGAGGGATATTAGTTCATAGCAATTCAATCAGGTACAACAGAGTGAAAAATGACACACTGTGTAAAACTGTCATAGATCAAACCATCCAGCACTCTGGCAGGAACCAAATGCTCAAGACTTCCAGGCTACAAAACCAGCTGATTTCCAAATAAGGGACCATCTTGTCCTGAAACCTCCTCTGCCATCCCAGTGTGTTGACAAGCGATATTCACAGGTAGCTGTTGGGTGGTGACTCCGCTGCCAACAAGAGCAGGATCTGCAGCTTGCTGTTACCCCTGCGTGCTCCTCTCGCTGCCCCTTCCCATCCGTCCCCTCGGGAACAGCCATCACTGCTGCCCCCACCTGCTGCATCCTCACCAGCTGCTTTGGTAGGTGGGACACCATACCTGTGCACGGCCTTTACCACAGTCATGCACTTGGACCAGGCCAACACACTGGCTCACCAGCACTGTATTATCAATTAACTGTACTTTTAATAGGAATAAGAAGGAATATATGGTTCTGCGATGTTCAATATTGGGTCATTTTTACCTTTCTTCTCTCCTGTTTTTCCACCACTAGCTCCTCCCTTCTTCAGGAGATGCTGTAGGGCCGCTTCCTTCAGATAACTGGCTATAGAGCATATGTTTACATCAAATCCAGAAGAACTCTTTGATTGAAAACTATGTTATTTGTGGCAAATGTTATTTGTCGCTAACATAGGTACCACCGATAATGGTTCTTCTACTGTTTGTGATGCCCCGACAGCACCAGCAACACACACCTCACACACATCTAACAACTTCTACAGCTGATCTGTGGAAACATAAATAAAATAAATAAATAATCCTGTTCTGGCAGCTCAAGATCAGATCAGTTAAATGTAACTAACTGCTCCTGGGAAACCCTCTCTCTTAATGAATTATTGATAGGTAGGTTCTGAATTGTCTCCATAATTTTATATGTGGCCTCTTAAGATTCTCAGTGGCAATCAAAGGCAGACAGCGCTGGTCCAAAAAAAAAGTTAACACTTTTTAGTGTCATGCCTGTACTATTAGCAAATGCCTTTTTAAAACAACTGGTGCATTGAGTTTGTTGCCTTCACAACATCAGGAAAACAAGCGTCACACCTCACACCAACTAATAATGAGCTGACTTCACCTAGTCAGTGGGCAGACATTTGCGTGGCCCCAAGAATATCCCACTGTTCACCCTACACCAGCAAAAAGCACCATATGGCCTACTATATTGGTGTCATATCTAATTTCTGAAATTATGTAGGGCACTCTTTCAGAGAAGTAGGTCGCTGTGATATTTTGGATGCAAAGGTCTTCCACTCTTGGAGACCTGAATCAAACTTTCATGTAAGCATAGTGCTTGTTGCTATGACATAATTGCAAGCTTGTTTATGTTATGAATACTGTGTAATGAAGTCTGCAGGCAGTCTCCTCTATTCTGGGATTGAAAGCACTTTGACTTATGAGTTATGGCAAACATTTTCAGTCTGGGTATCTGCTGTCACAGGAATTATTTGGAAGGCAGTGGGGCAGAAAAGCGTGCACAAGGGGAAGGTGCTTAGGGACGTGATCAAAGGAACAACAGTACTACTCAAAAAGCAAATCCACTGAAATAAAAAAGTGCATGAGGTAGTATGTTCCTTAGATGCCGTTCCACTTAAGACAAGGCTATTCCTAGTAATCCCCCACCCCTCTCCAAACTGAACTGCTAACTGTGCATGACAGTCACCGATCTGACTCAGTACATACATCAGTCCCTGAATACACATCAATTTAATTTGAGACAATACACCAAGTCATCGCTATTCCTTCCCTTTCCCACAGCTGGCACAGCCACCTGGCCTTCCCAAAGGAGGGATGGTATTACCGGAGCAGGAAACAGTAGTATGACCTTTCACAGTTAATTTGCTCTTGGATACCAGTGCCAGAAAGAAATATTTGGGTTCCTGACCATCTACTATAACCATCATTTCCCCACCTAAGGTGGCAAAGGGAGCAGCTCTGCTCTGTAGATCTGCTCTTGGGTACTGATCTGAAGCTTCTTATTGATGCGAGATAGGTTAACATTTTCTTCTCTAACTTAGATACTTCCATTCCCAGAATATACATATGAAAAAGCAGCAATTGCCCTTTTCCAGTTTATTCAGTCACAAAGGCAGTAAATGTCTCAATGGGTTAGCTTCACCTAGAGTAGCCCTGGTAGAGTTTTGGCACTGTTATTTCCCTCCTCTGATCAACCCAATACCTTTACTCTTTACCGATACGTCTGCAACTTTATTTTAAATGAAGTTTCAAAAACTGTGAACTATTTCAGGTGGATAATGGAGAAAGACCAAAAAAAGAAAAGTAAAAAGAAAAAAGAGATAGACTGAGATAGACATTATTAAATTTCTAAGAGATAATTCTTCAGAAGCATGGGAAGAACATTACTTGAGAGTGGAGTATTCAGTGCCATAACATTAATTGCTCTACCCAAGAGCGTAACAATAATTTAGCTGGGCTTCTGCTCTCAGCAGAGCCAAAAAAATTAATTTCAAAAAACTAATTCATAGTACGAAACTTCATTTCTCCTCGCAAGGAAAAAGTACTGATAACTTTTTTCCCCCTCCAGAGCTTCAGAAAAGAATTTTTCTTCTATTTTCCTTGAGTTTGTAACAAAAGGCAGTGGAACTAAATATACACTCTGTCTAGGAAAAAAAGCTGGGTGTCAGAAAGGCCACAGCACTGTATAAAAGAGTTTGCAGAATGGAGGGTACAAAGCGATTAACTTTATGACATGCTCTGGTAGGGAAAAATAAGAGAGGGACTAAAGTTATATCCAAAAACGAATGAAAAAATGTCAGATTATCTAAGGGCAGACCATCACTCAGAATTACTTCGGGGTTTGGAAACCAGATCCAAACATTACTAAGTCTCTCCCAGGTGTAGACAACAGCACTGAAAAGCCAAACCCCAGTCATTACTTTATCTGTAATGTTACGCATGTGTCCTAGCACTCTCTGCAGCTTACAGAGCCGAGCTCTCCAGAGATGCTTCTGCAATGAGCTGCAGAAGAAAACTGCCTGCATTTCTGAGCATCAGAGGAAAGCAGCCAAAATTGTGAGAAGGCTTTGAAGGACCATTAACCCTCCAGTTATTTTTACCTTTGTCCTCACGGCAAGGTGGCTGCAATACAAGCCTCTGAGAACAGAAGGACTCTTGACTCCTGATCCTACCTCCAAGTAGATGAGACCATCAGAGGGCAAAGCACCAACAAACTGCATTGAGAAAGTTTTATGTATAGATAAGGGCAACGCCCAAGAAACCAAACTAAGACAGAACCTGGAGTGCTGAAGAGTCTGTATCCAAATCAAAAGGAAAAAACATTTTTTCTTGCTATTCACACTTTTATAGCAGAAATAAAACACATGGGCTGCCTTTGACAATAGCTCCCAAATCAAGAGAAAAATGTTATGAGAGGGTGAGTAAAACAGAAAGCACTCACGGGCAGAGATCTGCAATCAGCCTGAGCAGAATCAAAACAAAACTTAGATGCAGGGGAAGCTGAGCACTAGAGGGGTGCTGGAGGTCCCCCTAAGGTACATCAACTGAAGTACATTTAAGCGAATACCGATATCTTAAAGCTATACTACCACACTTTTTCAAAGTCAAACTAGGAAGCTACCTTACTACAGCATTTTTCTTTATGAACAGCACTCTGCCGTCTCTGGTGATTTGCATATTGCCTGCAGGTTTTTTGCCAAATGCCATCAACGACCTCTCAAGGCCATTTAAAACCAGTAACATGCTATATCTGTTTTACAATAGCCGAGCAGGTGTATATGGGTTTTTGGGAAAAGCGTTGTGTTTTAAGCAGGAAGAGTAAAGCCTTCAGAAAAATAATAATAACTGAGAGATAAACACGCATTTGAAAAACCACCACGGCAAGAGAACGACCTTGAGTTGCAAGTCAGAGCGAGCTGAGCTGAAAAGCACAAAAGTGCATTTTGCTCTCAGCCTCTATGGGCCAAATCAGGAGAGGTAGTGAGTGTTTATTTGCTAGGGACAGCAGTTACACAAGACACCCTTCCTCTCCTGCTGCCTTACGTAAGCTTCCTTGTCTAGACACAAGCTTGACTTTGACGGAACATGCTGGTCCTACATTTTTCTCGGGACTTTCCTCACCATCTGGAAGCTACAGGGGAACAACTATGCACTCAACAGTGACTCTGCCTCCCTTCAGCTGCTTATATAAATATAAGTCCGGCCTTTTAAAGTATTCAGTGGCAGATGAAGAGAGCAAAAATCCAACTGCTTGGATTTAATTTCTTACTTCAGTGATATTTCCAAGGGGTTGATCTGTCATGCCAACACAGACAAGAATCAATATTCCTCAGTTACTTCTGCAAATAGAAAACAGAATTTGGATCAGCCTAGAAAATAAACACACAGAAAGGGAAAAAAGGAAAGGAGAGGTAATAAAGGGCAAGGAAACTATGGGTAAGCAGGCTATATATAAACTGTTTTATATAAAACACCTTCTATACCCCACACACTTTTTCAGGGCTTCCTGGCAATAACAAATGGTATTTTGTTCTTTGGGAAATAACATAGTCTAAATCAATGACATGTTGAACTCTAATACAAGAATGTACTGAAAGTAACATATGGGTTTGGTTGAGGTCACTATAATACCTTTGCTAGACAAGCTAAAATTGTACCTTTTACTGGAGTTCCAAGAAAATGTGGCATTTTAACAATTCTTAAGGCAAAGTGGGGGCAGAAAAGACTCTCTTAGATGTCAGGAATTGGTAGGAATTCATGTCCCAAGATCTGTTTTCCTTTTACTAAAAATACAGGTACACACAAAAGGAAAACAACACAGGCAATATTTCATAGCCACTGGAAGTTTGTCTTCTGGTAGAAAATAAACACGAACAAAAGATGATTAAGTTGATCTCCTAGTACAGTGCTAGTGGAAAGCACTTAGGCATTCCTTCAACTTTTTTCTGGCCATTGTTTGACCAATACTTGCCCATCCTGATCCAATGGCTTGTGTGCCAACAGACACAGTACACGACTACAAACAGAAGACAGACTTTTGCATACCTTAACATATTTCCGAATGCTAAAAGAAAACTCAAAACCAAATAGGTTTCTGAAAATTATCCTATCCAAAGCAAAGCAAATATCATTTGAGATCAGATATAAAATCAAAAAAACAAAACAAAACAGAGGGGGAAAAAAAGCATGCTGTAGTTATAAATGGCTTGTTAGTAGAGTTCAGCAGCAGGGCAGTCTGTGATTGATCAAGTTGGCTGTCACCAGTGGGAAGCACTATAAAGGTTTTTGGCATAGGGACTGGGATGGGATGATGGAGGTATTTGCTCAACTAAGGAAAAAAGGCAACAATAAAGTTTAATAAAATACATATTAAAAGATATTCACAAACACAGCTCATAGTAACTCTATAAACTCAAGAATATTCTGCAGTGACATAGGACGACTGAAGGAGTTGTTGACAGGAAGAAGAAAAAGTACTTTATTCTTATGTATATATAATAAAAACCACCCTTGGCTTTTGTAAGACGTCAGTTAAAAACTGTTTGGCATTTCCCAAGATTCCTCCTCTTTGATCTCACTGCCAACATGATCCATACTAAATGAAGAAGCAGAACTTATACTATATATCTGTCAGTAGGAGCCAGGTAGGGCATTGGGAGAGGCATCAGGAAAGAACATCGTAACATTCTCTTCCTTGTCATTTTTGAAAATCAAGGCAGAGTTTGCTATAAGAGGAAAAGGAGGACAAAAAGCCATTGCCTCTGTGCAAAAGGGCTCTTAAGTAATGGGTGAATAAAGCAGAACAATACAATTAAATAAAATGCCATTGTTCACTACACATAGGGGTGTGTGAATATAAACACACATACACACACATAGGCAATTTCCCTAGTCACAAAGAAGAAAAGGGTGTGGGTGCCTCGACTCTCAATGTAGAACTTCCATCATCCACCCCAAATTGCCAGCGTTCATGACACCTGTGATTCTGGGTCCTTATAATCCCTCTATTACAGTTTAAGTGATATTCTTGGCATAGCAGCCTCTGAAGAATATGGAAACTAAGGAAAAAATGAGTACAAGTGATTCTGTAACAGGAGTCTAAACTAGCCAGCCATGGAGACACTGGCCTGTTCATTCTCTCTGGCAACTCTGCAGCAGCGCAGCAGCCAGGGCATTGCTGGTACCTGTCACCATAATGAAATCTGGAGAAACCTATTTAAAGAACAGTAAAATTGGAGTTAAATAAACAATGGATGAACCTTAATTATTCTGCATTTAGTCAAACAAAATGTCTGGCCATATAGCTGAAAAAAAAAGTGATGAACTGCCAAGATCTGAATGTTCACAAGAATTATAAGAGAGAGACAAAAAGCTGAATATATCCTGTATCAACATCGGTTTAAACAGTGTTAAAATTGTTGCGAGTGGATAGCTTTTGAACAGCCTGCATGAGATCTCACCTCTGTGTGTGTACTGTACAAGTGTCCACACCACAAAGCCATCGGCCCAGCTGGCACTCTTACTGTTTCAGCAAAGGAGTCAATACTGCAACCTGACCTGAAGATAAAATACAAAAAGGTATTTGCTGCCTAGACACCAATGCTGGGCAAGCTCCTGGTAGCAGTGTCCATATGTTCTACTCATTACAGTACTGCCAACATCAAATACTCAAAAATATGAGTCAGGTACCATAAAATCTCACTTTTGGCATAAAACCAGGCATTTCTTTTAATAAATAATGGACTTGAATATTTTATTTCCTTCTAACGTCTAAGTACTTACAGCTCCTAAGCATTTTTCAGGAATTTTAGGAAGGCACTCCTCACACTTAAGAGCTGAAATCCTCATCAAATCTTGTGATGCCAGGAGACAGGCTTTCCAGTAGGAAAGAAGCAAATACCATGAGACAGGAACAAAATTAGGAAGTTAGATGTTGCTTATGCAAAAGCAACTTCAAGATCATCATCCACAGAAAGGCAAGAGGGCAGCAATGCAATACCCTTCTTGCCCAAAGTACAGAGTTCAAAGCCCATTTTAAGTACGGCTATCTCAGCTCTCATACTAAGTGAATTACTTGCAGTTCTTGCACCATATGTGATTCTCACACTAGAATTTCACATTGCCATTGCAGGTTTAGGAGGAGGATTGCAGTTCTGTATGTAATCACACAACTGAGTTATATTTACCTGCTCTCGTTGGAAAAAAAAAAAAAGAAAGAAAAAAAAGTGTCTTTCTATTTTAAAAGGAATGGTGGTTCAAACAGACTTTTAGTTTTGGAAACAAATTTCATATTAAAGTGCCAACTGATCAGAAAGTGACATAGCACACCTAGGTCCCCACCATTCTGGGAATCACCAGATCTCTGCCTGTCACCCCGACAGCACAACACTGGCTTCCCTCAGTGGACTGAAAGCAGTTTATTTTCCACTCTTAACACTTCTTCAGTTTGACAAACTCAAAACCTGTAAACCTCAATTAAATAAGCAGCTATTGTAGAGAGCTGACATCTCTCGCTAAGTGGAGATGCCTTGGCTACCGTAGATCTCTGTGACTCATCATTGGGAAATCTGCAGTTTCACAGGGCAGTGTCTCTTTAAATAACTGTTTTTCTTAGTTTCATTAAGCTGTGTGTTTACTTTAAGGAACATTTCTTCACTGCAGAGTCAAGGGACTATTGTATTTTATTCCTTGGTGATTTCTCATCGCACAGACAGAAGTGCTTCCACAAAGAGGCGGCAACAAGTCCGTGACCCAGCTGACCATCACTGTCTCCATGGGAGCTGCTCTTGTGTAGGCGCCAATCGAAGCAGAGTGGACACGTAGGAACTCCCAAGCAGTGACCCAGGGACTCTCTGTGTCTCACATGTTGATGTTACCAACTTAATTTACATGGAGATTTGCTAAGATGGACTGATTTGGTTCTCCCCGTTCTTGTTCGAGCTCTGTTACCACTGTGCAGTAAACAAAAGCCAAACCATGAGTATAAGATGTCTGATCAGTTATTAGCAAGTCCACCTCTCTCTCTACTCTCCTCTCCCAGTAAAAACTAATCTCTTATTCATTACCCCTGTTCTCCATGGACAGGCTCAGAATGCACTGAAAGTTATATGGGAGATGTAGAAGGGACAGAAGTAGGAGTGGGGTAAACAGGGAAAACTGAGGAAAAAGAAATGATGAGAGTGACATTTGGATTACATAAAAGCCTGAGGGACAGCAGGGTCCAGCTCTCCTTTTCCTGCTGACTCCCACAGACCATCTTGAGGGTGCTTCTCACTGTCCGTCTTGCTGCATCTCCTCAGTGCTGGCTGTCTCTCTGGCCACCGGCCACAGGAGAACAGCCATCCGGAGGCTTCCCTGGTGGCCAGCAAGCCCCAGCAGCTCATTACCTGCAGGGATGGCTACAGGTGTGACCACAAGATCATAGAATGGTTTGGGTCAGAAGGGACCTTAAAGATCATCTAGTTCCAAGGGCAGGGACACTTTCCACCAGACTGGAACCCCCAGCACATCCCAGAGTGCTGTAAAGCCACAGATTTGAGCACTAATGCTACTGCAGCCACAGAAACAGGTTTCAATGTGAGCTGGATTCACATCGTCAAGCAACTGGGCTGAAGCCTGGCTTCTCCAGACTCCACTTCTGCCACTGACTCAGCCCACACAGGTATCTGCTCCTGTCACAATTAGATCTCCAAATTGCCACACAGGCATCGCTGTGACAAATCTCTCTCTGTGCCTTTACACTCCCCTTCAGCCTCTGCCAGATCCAGCAGGGCATGTGAGATGCAAACGCCTTCACACCTACGTGTTTTGTTTAATCAACCACAGACGCTCAGATTGATTGAGCAGTGATTTGCATAGATTAGCATGATGTCAGTATTTATAATACGTGAGAAGTATCATGCCAAAATCTACCCCTGAGCAGGTATTTACTCACAAATTAAACAATAATTGGATAGATTTTACAGCAGAAAAAGAGACCAAAACTAAAAGATAGTTGAAGTCAGATTTATCACATTTCCTCAATCTTTTCCCCTCTTGCAGGCTTCTCTGTTCTCATCTATACGGTGTTGGAAATCTTCCTCCTTAACTTTCCTAGAAAAAACACACCACCTGTCAAGGCTGTCACTGCGACTAGATCTACCTGAAGTGAAGACTATATACAGTGCAAAGTTTGTATTTCTACACATTTTAATTAGTATCTTACTGGAAGTAGATCCGGGGAACAATCATAATTTTTCCTAAAAAAATCTTTATATTTTAACATAGAAGTGAAAAATAAAGTGAAAACTATTTCACAAGTTCAGCTTAAAAGTAGTAAGAGTTGGCCAAAAGAGGTTTGAAAAATGTAGGAGTTATTTTGCCAAGAAAAGTTAAATTTTTAAAGAAGACTTAATTTCAGACAAATAGAAGTTGTCAACATTTCTAAGCCGCGCTAATCATTTTTCTCCTGGCCTAAATAACAGACAGCTACAAGATTCACTTTTGTATGTCAGTAATGTGTGTAGTGACTACCTTTATTTAAAATGATTTTTTTAAAAAGGCCCAGAATATGTAACTCAAAAGAATGAACAAGAGAATTAAATTAAGTGCTGCACGCTCTTCTGGAATTCGTTGAAATATAGTGAAATGCAGTGAATACAGATTACTTCAGATGGCAATAATCCCCATTTTATCTTACACAAAATTAACACCTGGTTTACAGCCAGCACTAGTAAGCATCTATCAAAACAGCAGAGTACAGAACTTCACTTGTGATGTGAAACTGTTACCATGACCAAAGGATGCAAGCACAGTCAGCTGTCATGAGATCCATGTACTACAAACAGCAACACAGGCCCCAGGTACTTCAAAGAGTAAATCAGATGGCTTTTTTGCAACTCCATAGAGACTGGCAATATGATCATTGCCATACTGACATACATACAAAACTAAGTTGTTTTTTTTCCCTGGAAGTTTTAAAATAACATTAGGTTGACACTTTGGAATTGACTTCTCTATTTCACTGCCTGCTTCCAAGGGACCAAACTTTTTTCTTTTTTTTTTTGTTTTTTTTTGTCTTTCAGACCAGGTCCATGCCCCAACATCACACCAGCTGTAGGCACCAAAACACAGGACCACCCAAAGCACCTTGGGCATTACTGGTATGGCACATAGGCTATGCGAGTTTTGTTCTCCTTTGTTTACCTTCTCAGAGGATGCCAAACCCATTCCCAGACCACTAAAAATTACCTTGGGGTTGATAAACCCATTGAACTTGTCTTGAAACCTAAAAGTAACCTGTACTCGGGTAAGACTGAATAGGAGTCCCAATTCTGCATCAGAAGATTCTTATTGAGACAAATACAAAGATGTTTTGTTTTCTAAACTGGTCTTTGTTTCATGTTTTTTAAATCTAACAATTATATGATTCTATGCAATAGTAATCACAGAGAATCAACAGTGAATTCAGAGAATATTTTAATCAATATATATTTAAATTTTACTCTACAGAGGTTCCCGATTCAGTGCCCTACACGCAACTAATCTTACTACTCCTGGCAATAAATTATTATCTTTTAAAAGATATCACTGATTGATTGTACTGTCCTTCTTGAAAATGTTTTGTTACCATGATGTTTGCTTGTTTCCTTGCTTTTACACAAAACTTGAAAGGTATCTCTAAGAGTAGCAAATTTCTAAAGGTAGCTTAGCTGGCAATTAAAATGTAGGTTTTGCTCCCATTAATCATGTAACATCTGCATGCACTGATGAATTTCCTGCCCCTCCCCATATTTCCACTAGAAAAAGCAAAGCTATTAATAAATGAAAAGTGAAGAACACATCAACAAAAAAAAAAATCAACAGACAAAAATCCCAACATACATGGTCCTGTCCTTGAACATCAGGACAACATTTAGAAGGTGCACAAAACCTTGAGGAAAATGCAGCCAGTGTGTGAGAAATTACTCTGAGTGTGGTGATGCCGGCAGAAAAAACGTGCATTCACTCACTGCTTATGAAATACATGAATATGCACTTTCCTCTCTATAAAATGACCAATTTACTGTTCAGAAACTGCAAAGCAGTAATTAATGTACAAGGTTAAAGAGAAAGGAAAAGGAAGAAAGTCTTTCAAGGATGCAGCAAGAGAATTTTCTGCCTGAGGCTACATTAGCCAAAATAAGAACGTCCACTGTACAATATCTAATTTCATGCATGAATGCTGCTCCGGGTCACAGCTCTACACTCTCTCCCTCTGAAGCTTCCCCGTTCACCCTCTATCCCAGACTAAAATACTGCTATTTATAAACTGTTTGGAAAACTGGCGTCCCAACAGCCTCAGAGGTTTTATAAACAAATGTGCCTGTCTAAGGTGATACTGAATTTATAACATTTTTTGAACTAAGAGGAGTAAACAAGATGATGCACAAGGCCATTACTTCCAGATTCAGGCAGAATGGAGAGGAGTGTTATTGACAGAAGAAAAATTGCTCCTATTTTTGCCAGCAATAATAAGAACTCTGCTGGAACAAAATGAAAACTTCTTCCAACTTCCATTAATTTTTTTTTTTCCTTAAATAATATAGCTCAGGTTCGTTCTAGGGAAACCATCCTCAGGGCCAATTAAAGAATGGTTTATCAGGACAAAGAATGTATTTTATTTCCTGCTTCAGTTTAGGAACAGCAAAAGTGTTCAAATATGTCTTGTATTACATCCTGGGGGACGGACCAAACTCTATACTGAAATAAAATGAGGACAGATAACCAGGCTCCAGAACAAAAGCTTTAGGACTGCCTTAGACAGGACAGTGTAGTAACATATGAGCAACGAATTATCTTGGACTTATTTAGCCAGGTTAGCATGGCATTTTCCTAGGCTTCTGACACCCAAAAAATTGCCTTGGGTATCTCAGCAATCACAACTACATCCACTCGGACACATCTTCTGATGTTATGTTGTATAAGCACGCTGATTCACCAGTTGCAGCCATCAGTGGACAGCCTGCAGAGGCAAATCAGATATAACCTAAAAGGGAGAGGAAAATAAATCCAGTACCAGCTTGCTCTATACACCTGTGGAACTGCGGTGATTGCAAGTCAGATAAGCTGTAAATAACAGTTTTATCTGTCTAGACTAAAGGTTTAGATTGGCTTGCAATCAACAGCTTCAAATAAGGCAAATCTCCAGGACAGGAATATGAAAAAGGAGAGAGGAAAATCAGTATATGAAAACTTCCCTAAAGATACGGCATCAGAGAATGGTTGAGGTTGGAAGGCACCTCTGGAGGTCTTCTGGTTCAACCCCCCCGCCTCAAGCAAGGTCTCCCACAGACTTTGTCCAGGTTGCTTCTGAATAATCCCAAGAATGGAGACTCCACAACCTCTCTGGACAACCCGTGCCAGTGGCTCCGTCACCCTCACAGTAAAATAGCATTTTCTGATGTTCAGCAGGAACCTCCTACGTTTCAGTTTGTGCCCATTGCCTCTGGTCCTGTCACTGGGCACCACTGAAAAGAGTCTGGCATCGTCCTCTTTTACCCTCCCTTCAGGTATTTATACACATCGCTGAGATCCCCCTGAGCCTTCTCTTCTCCAGCCTGAGCAGACCCATCTCTCTACGCTCTTCTTCACAGGAGAAATGCTCCAGTCCTTTCATGATCTTAGTGACCCTTTGCTGGACACTCCCCAGTGTGTCCATGTATTTCTCATATTGGGGAGCTCTGAAAGGCACTTCCCAAAAGACACTTTCTCAGTCAGAAAGAAGTGGACTTCTCCAAATTCAGTACAGTAAATAGTGAGGATTTACTTCAGAGCGTTCACGTAATCTGCTTTCTCACCCAAAGTTATTAAGGTTTTTATGTTTTAACGGGTCAGTACTACTTTCAGGCCCACAAAAAAAGCCACGAAAGTCTCTAAACAACAAACATGTTGATGCATACCAGAGACAAAATTATACACATCTTTTTCACACAATTTATAGCTGTCTCTAGAAAAGGCTTGAAAATGACTAAAAAGGAAAGTTTATTAAATTGTTTACTGCTCAAATACATTCTGAAGCAAAAATAAATGCCTTGCCAGCTGGTGTTCCTGTGCTCTCTGCAAAGAAGCGGTATTCGACACTTATCTCATAGGACCCAAAATTCTTCTTTCTGCCTTTTCCCCCCCTTGTGCTGTTAGTTTTTTTCCTAACGTTTCCTCTTTAAAAAAAAGTGAAATCAATAAATAAATTCTGGATATAGCTGCTTGCATAATGTCATGAACGTTGTGGCAGAGCACAAAGTGATCTTTAACCTATCCCTCACTGCCCGGGAGAGGTCAGACCAGGAGCAATGTCACAAGAGAGAAACGACCATCAAAGGGTGCTGACTGCTGCTCCCATCATGTCCCAGACCTGAAGCCCCAGGTGCCCAACCTCTTTAAATGGGAAGCTTACCTAACCCTTTAAAGCCTGCCATTTCTAAAGCATGGAAGAAGAAGGAGGGGGGAAACAGGAGGAGAAAAACATACGCTGGAGTCCTCTCCTCTATCTGTAGGGAAGGAACTTGACAAAGGATTGTTAAAATCAACATTTTAATGAAACCAAAGACAGGATATCAACTTTTAAGCTATTCCTCTGCATGAATTTTTCCAGCCTATATTGGGGAAAAATAACAACAAGAACATGTTAACCTTGTTCTGGCTTACTAGACAGTTATAAATAACACATCTGAAAATTTTGGAAGGTTATATTATGGAGTCTGAGTTGCATTGTCTGTTGTTTCAGAATCAGGTGCAGGAAGCTCAACTAGAGCCAACATGCTTATCAAAAAAAAAGAAAAAAACAACCCAGCCAAAATCTCTGGATTGCAGAACTTGCTTTTTGTGTTTTTCTCACATGTTTTAGCAAATGTATGTATCCCATACATTAATATATACTAAACATAAATTGAGTGCTCCCATCTTCTTTATGAGCAGCAACTATTTATAAATGCCAGCAACTATTGGAGGCTCACCTTTGAAGAGAAACTCTGAACTTACCTTAAAATTGTTCTATCTCGCTGGCTGATTTCATATTAAAAACATATAATTTAATATATGGTTTTGATAGGGAAAGGCAAGCTTTTTACAATAGTCTGGTCTCTGTACTCCAAAGCTGAGACAAGAAGACTTCTTGCTTTTCAGTAACAGAAAATTATGTGAGCAATTCTTTTTTCTTACTCAGAAATAAAGTCAGCTATTGAAGACATCTCCCTAGGGAGGGCATTCTCCAGGTCTTAAAGAGCTGGAGAAATCCAAGTAGAAACAGTACAAACACTATGAATGAGAAAGAAGCCCATATTTTAACCCAGGTGAAATAATACTGACTTCAACAGATGTCAAATGTGATACCTTTTTCCAGCAGCAGACTGTGTTGAACAACCACAATGTAATTATTACATAGCTGCCAGTTCTGAACAGGATGCTTTCGTGATCTTGCACAGTAACAGCCAAAAATTTGCTTAATTTTAGCTTAAGGTCAGGTAGTCCAACACAAAGTCTGTGTCTGGGGAAGTTATATTTATGTACCACTTATCTGTTCTTCCCTTCAGAAAATTCATTACCCAGTCTTCCTTCCTGCTTAACCTTAACCTCAGCTTCCAAAAAAGTACTGAATTCTGCTTACACAGTGTTCTTTATAATTACACATAAAATGTTCAAGAAGTTCAATTATAACATTTTCTGCTATAGCATCTAAAAATGCTAGATATTAATAAAAACTTTAACTATCCTGAAAAAAATACTATGCTATCACAATTCTATTCCATGTTTCAAATTCGTCTGAGCAGAAAGAAATATAAAGACTGATATATTACTTATTACTATGCACATAGCTATCATTACATGAAGCTGGGAAGTTGGGTTACAACAGTCTTACAATCTTGAGAATACACCTATCAATTAAGTTTTCATCTATAGTGTTGAATACAGTAAAGCTTATTTTATGATGTAATATATATTATTATATATTCATTTTAAAATGCAATCTACAACTATATTACATCATGTTTTGTTAATAGGACTTTAATTGTACATATCTTTCACAAAATACTAACGCAATACACTTCATATGTGAATAGATGTGTTCACATTTATATGTATATATATAAACCAGGCAAAAGAGATGTTCAGATCCCTGGAGCTCTATGATGGGTAATGTACATATTACAGCACACATCCTTAGACTATCCAATCTAAGTGCTTAAGTACTAGCCTAACAGAAATATGCTGCGACACAAACATATCTGTTACCACATAAAGTTAAAACAACCAACCAAACCACTGGCTGTTGCTATCAGAACTTGTAAGACACTCTAAGAGTGCAAAACCTATTTTTGTCCTCCTGAAGCTTATTTCCTATTAATATACATTTTTAACCTAATATAAGCATTGAGTTAGTTTGTTGTTTTTAAATTTTAAGTACACATAATCTTGCTTTCTTCTCTCAATTACCTCAAAACTTTCTCCCTTAATTCTGCTCTCTGCTGACAAATCAGCCTCCCATTCGAATTTTCCACATTTTACATATTTCCTTCTTCGGTCATTCACTGGCACTTGTCAACAAAATTTACCTGCTAACCTGCCTGCTGATGTTGACATTTTCCAGGAATATGTGCGTCAGTTTACAAGGAACTTAAATAAAATGAAAAAAATGCAGGTTTCCTGGAAGATGCTAAATTGGAAATCCCTTATGCAAAGCCTCTTCAGTTATACAAAGACTTGGAACTCAGTGTAATGTCCTGCCAGATGAAGTCAAGCACTGCCCTTTGCTCTTTCACACCAGGTGGCTTTTTCTATCATCAGCTTCTGCTTACACAGACCCAGGTTTGGGAGTTTTCTATGGCACTGCCGGTATCTGAGAGAATATTTCGTTTTGGTAAGGAGCTACAATGATAAACACAATAATGGATCACCATGGAGAGCCCTCTTGATTATAGTGAACTCTTCCTCCCTGGCTTTTTAAACTTGGTTCAGGAGCTAACAGGCTTTCCCCCTTTTTATTTCCATCCTGTATAGTTTTATTTATTGGTAGCTCTGATCACTAACAGAAATGGACAGCAGCAACCCTTCAAGAGCCATCTATGTTTTCTTGTTTTTCAACATGCCTTCCTGTAATTTTCCTCCAACTCTTATACCTTAGGTTAGGGGAAACTGTTTGTTCAATAGCTTCCCCAGAGACACTTCCAAACCTAAACCAGAATGTTTCTCATTTAGTATCTGCTCCTTGCTTCCCTTCCAAGAGATAAAGGTGTTAGATCTTGTACAGCAGGACAGTTGTCGGTGGAAGACAGGTGGGTGGTCACTAATTCAGAAGACTGAAGACCACTTTCACAGTCACCAAGAACACATCACCCTATCTCAAGACAATCAGTACTTTCCAAAACAGTTGGAACACATGCATGATCTCAATGAAAACAAGGGACACAATGATCAAACTGGACAGATTTCTATTTCCAGCAAAGAAAAAACTTTACATCCCAAACGGCACTGCTGCACTCACTCTATAGATCATAATCACACCTTCAATACAAAAAAAGTTGTCATTGTTGTGTGATGAACATCTCGCCATTTATCGCTTTGGATCATTCAGGTCATAGTATGCCAATACAGGCTTCAAAATCCTGATCAAAAAGTTTTTAGCCTTACTGTTTAGCTCAGAAAACACACAGCCTTAAAACCCAGCCTTGTTTACAAGGTTATATCATAGGTCACATTTTCCTTTAACAAATGCTTACCTGACCAGAATAATTTTTTTAAAACAATAAGGAGGTAGGATGTAGGTTCATATCTAAGGACTCAAAACAAGCAATGAAACTTAAGCAGAGACAAGCCAGATCCAAAAATAATTTTGGGGCACTTCACATGGAAGGCTCTTGGGGAGAAGATTAGTTTTGTTGTAACCATACAATGTAGTTTTTTAAGTAAATTTGCCCAGAAGTAAAGTTTCATTGTAAAATGAGTGTAAATTTCGCTTTGTTAAGAGTCAGTAAAGAAAAAAAAATAAAACATGGAAGAACACGTATCCTGTCACTAGTGAAGTGCAGCTACGCTAGGAAGAGGTGAAAGATGACACTTTTCTCAGGCAGAAAAACTAGTCTGTCCTAGGTGGACTTAGGAAAAAAATACCATTTTGTATTGCCTTATAACCAGCTGAGGGAGGCAGATCCAAAGAGAGAAATGAAATCCAAACAACATAAAGTTTTCCAAGTAAAGAACAACAGAATAAATTGATTGTGCACATTTTATTGAAAATCGTTAAGAATTCAAAGAACCTAATTTCCAGGAGCAGTTTTCTGAACTGAATGACTAAAACTAACTGAACTGGAACATTCTGATGGAGGCATGGTATAGGAAGTACAAATCCAGTTCTTCATAAGCAGTGCAGAGGACATAAATTCAATTACATATAAAACTTTCACATACAGAAACTAGTTTTGTGAGAAACTTGGGAGAGTAACATCTATTGTTTCAGCAGAATCAGGAAAACAAGTCCCCAAACTGATCTTGAAGATCCATGTGACTTCATTAAACAGTGGATTTTAATAATCATTTGATAGTTTGACATTAATAAATAATTAATACTAAATACTGTATCACATATAATACATGCCAGCATTGTGTTAATGTTAATAAACTAATGTTCATTAGTTTGTTTATAGTAATATTTAGACTACCTTGACTGTGGTGCACTTTCGTGTAAGTGCACTTCATCTGATGCGCTTTAGAATTATTTGGGATTTTTTGTCCCCTCTTTTCCTCTCATGCCCTTTTCAACTCGGCAGTTTAATTAATATCTGTTTCTAAGAATAAGTAGCATCACGGAGAATTTCACTAAACATGCAGAATGAACCCTGTTTCTGAGAAGACCTTTAACAACACACCAAGCTTCAGCTGAGCTTCATTTCCTGGAGCACAAATCCCTCCTTCAGCTCACTATAACATTTGACTTATCACTGGGAATGTTCAAAGTTTATGTTATGTTTTGTGGAAAAAATCTTGACTTGACTCAAGTTAATACAGACCCAAATGACCTTCTTCAAAAAAAAAAACTTCTTAAGCTTCCAGAAAATAGCTTTTTTTGGGATAAAGCGGGCATTTTATAGAGTTCTAGCTCAATAGAGTTCTTCAGAAAAACACAGCTCCTTCCAGCACACTATGGAGACCAACTCTTACTGAGGAGATAATATAAATAAGTTTAAATAAATATAAATACTTTTATAAAGAAGATATAAATCTTTTTAAAATGGAACTGCTCATTAGACAGTGGCGCATTCACGCAAAGCAACCTGTGACCTGACACAGGTCAACGAAATCCAGACTGACTCTAAACTGGTTCCTGAGAATCCCTCCTACAGCAGCCAGGGGGCCTAGACCAAAGAAGAGTAGAGGGAAAAGACGGAGAAGAGGGAAAAGAGGCAAAAGAGGAAGAAGGGAGACAAAATGACAGGTCATTTTTTTCATTAAATTTCTTCTGGCTCAAAACCTGGAATGCTACACAGGACAAGACAAGGATCTAGCAGATACAGTACTGAATAGTTCCTTTGTTCATGTTATTCTAATGTATTTTGCCAAAAAGAACTGAAGCAATACTGTTAGACTGGAATATGTCACCAAACTTGATTCTCTTATCTGAAACCAAAGTCTAAATGATTCCTTTTATCTGCCTAGCTTGTTCATTGTCCCTCTCCAAGTGCCTGAATGAAAGCGAGGAAGCTCAGACCTGTCAAATTTCCAGATGTCAGTGGATGTTGCAACACCCGTACTATGAACAGAAATGGATTGATTTGGCTATAAGGATTTTAGGAGGCAAAATATCAAAAGAGGGCAGGAAGTAAGAAGAAGGAGGGAAGACGGCTGGATAGTTCCAGCCTTGGCAATGATCAAAACAAAGGGAGATGAAGCCACATCTAATGAGCTCCTTTCACTGCTTTCCTCAGCAATGGGCAGCTGAAACAGTAGATCTGATTCAGTGAGAGAAAAGCAGCTTACTGAAGGTTTAGCACTTCTACTTAAAATCATAAATTCAGATCCTCCCAACTGGTACCATCCTACTATTTGTTTTGAATGTGTTTATTTTCAGCATCCGTTTGAGTTGTCACTGTATCTGTTCACGAGATACTGAAGCGTTATCCTATAACCAGCAATTCTTTACATCCTTTTCTCCCAACTTGGAATTTACCGAAGCTTATCTCATACAGAAGTTGCCGTGCTATGTATAAACTACATCAAGGAAGATTCTAAAAGAGTCCCTTTTTATGCTACCTTGTATCCATTTTGCTACTCTGATGAACGTCCACACTAAAAAGGCCTCTCCTGGATGCATTTTATGTGTCCAGGTCTCAATTACTTTTGAAATGAAAATAAAAAGTAGTAACCACTTGTACTATATTTGCTGAAGTGACTAACGACATGAAGTGGCTGACACTATGTACACAAATACTACTAAAACACATCTTCCTTCATATCCATGCTACTGAGCCCTCCCCACCACCAATGGTGTCAACTACCTCTACCTTCTCTTTTTCCTGTTCCTCAGCCCCGTCAACATGGCCAACAGAGTTGTAGCTAAACCAGAGCCGTGCACACACTCCCAGGTCCCTGTTATGTAATTTGCCAGTCAACCATAGGTCTGAAATATATTCAATGCTTGAAACTCCTTTTTATTTCTTTCTTTATTTATGAGTATTCTCTATATTCATTACTTATGAAAGTAACAGACAAGATGAATAATTAGACATCCAGCAGGGCTAAATCAATGAAGCTCCTTTTGACTCAGTTCATGATCCATATAATTTCAGTGTGAGGTTCTTCCAATCCAACACTATTGAAGGGCCTCAAACAACTCCAGTTACCAGGTCTTTTTAATCACTGCCTAGTTTAGGAGTGAAAAGAATGATGCTATGTAAGAAAGAATGAGGTCTATTTTCACCCCTAACCTGAGCTGAGATATCATATATGAACAATTGAGACCCTAACCCTCCACCACTTAATTTTGCAATTGCTTTTACTGTTTTTTAAAACAATCAATTATTGCTTCTTGTTTTCTTCATAAAAAAACACTGCAAGTTCAATCAGATGCTCTAAATACCCTGCATCTGAATAAATAAGAATCTGCGGTGCTCCACCTGGAGCAACATCCTCAACTACTAATGCGCACAAGTAGAGCAGCTGATTGAAATCCCAGCATCACGAATCCCAGGGCTGACAAGTTAGGTTTCACCTACACAATTGTTTCAGAAATAGTAGGGACCAAAAACCCAAAGGGGTTACAGTAAACTGACTTCAAGACAACCAGCAGGAAAGGCTGCTGGGAACATGTGCGCACACAGTGAGTTTCGGATGGCAATAGCTACGCAAGGCAGGACAATGTTTTTGGGAAATCCAGTAACCTTTTCTTCCCACAACCTGCCACACCTCCTGCTTTCTTCCCAGCAACTGACTCGCCACGCAGTCTTGCTCTGCCTACCACAAGTTATCCACCTTCCAGCCTCTCTACCAAATCTCACCCAATCTCTTTGCTCTCGTTGTCCCCATTTCCCCATCCTTCGTGGACACACCTAAAAGACTCAGCTGCTTTTTTTCTTTAATATATCAATGTAGTATTTTGTGGAAGTCTCGCGTATTTTACATCAGCTAAAGGGACCTCCTCCAGGCAAGAAGCACTACAAACATGTAATGTAACAAATTAAAAGCTCTGTCAGAATACAATTACTCCTATTGGCGGTGGAAATACTACGTAAAACTGCAGTGTAAGTTGAGGACTTCATGTCCATGAAATATAACACGTTTCACCCATGTCTGCCTTCAATATGCTATGGCCGCCAAGGGCCAGCAGGCCCAGCAAACAGCCTGCAAAAGAATCACACAAGTATTACAGTTGGAAAAGACTTCTAAGATCATCCAGCCCAACACCACCATGCCTACTAAACCATGGCCTGAAGAGCCTATGACTGCATTTCTTTTTAAGATTCATGTGAAGAACACAGATTTTTAAACCTCAAAAAGCTGTTCCATGTCTGCAGATTTCTAGCGGTCGGTGGCCCCACTCTGTAATCAGATTTTCCAGAGAAAATCACCTCTAGACTTGTTTTCCCCCCCACTGGTCGACAACTAGAATTAATTAGAAGAGAGGTGTGTCTGTCTGTCTGTCTGAATAATGGAATGAGACACAGCTGGCAAAACTAGCAAAGCATAAATGTAATGTCTTGACCACTTGTCGCTATTACAAAATCCTATGGCATTTTTCCCTCGTCTATTAGTCTTGCAGGGGATAATTACATTCTGTCTACTTAAATCCTTATTTTAAATAGCTACTATGGTCACATATAGAAAGATATTTGTATGTCTAGCTCCTACTTAAGTGACTTAACTGCTGTTGAAATCAGGGACAAACATACCTTTTGAAAATGGCTGACATATAATTAAAGAAAAGAATTTCTATAAAGAGCCTATGCAGTCTATAGTTTAGCAAATTGTCTATTTAGCTAAAAAAAAATATACATTTCCTACAATAACTAGTTATCCGCCGAGGTAGAATATTCTATAAAGTTTATTATTACTCTTTTTAAGACAGAGACCACCAACGTCAGGAAAAACACACTCTGCAAACACGTTCTTCACAATGAAATAATATTTCAGCTTCCTCACTAGAGAGGCCAAAAATCAGAAAAATATATATTAAAAAATCTAACTGATATGGTTCAAATAAGTAAAGTTCCATTAGCCATACAGAATGGAGAAAGGAATTCTAATCATTATTACTAGTCATCTAATCCAGCTCAGTATATCACTAAGTACCGAAAAATTTTGTACATATGTGTGCAATTTAACCATCTCCGAAATTTATTTTTATGGTGCATAAACATTTTTGTATACAGTTATTAGCTTGACAAATGATGTCTTTATAGAATCCATAATAGAAAGTGCGGCCAAATATGTAAGCGAAGTGTTCCAGGCAATATGGAGAAACAGTTGTGCTCATGTAGAAACTAGGCTTTCCAACAGAGATCTCTAAAGCCCCATTTGTATTTGAAAGACACGTCTCCTGTTTCACTTCATTTTTTGCTAGCCAAGAAATATTTCATCTGTATTCGGCAAAACACACCTTTCAACTGTGAGAGGAAAAACAATGTTTTAGCATTCAGTGGAGAGGGAAGATAAGGAAGGAGAGAAGGGGAGGGGTGAAAGAGGGATTATTTTCCCAGTTACCTGGAAGATTAGAAGCGCTCTTCTAAATCACAAGCTTTTTCATACGGATAAAGAAGGAAGTTGTTTCAGGGAAGTGTGAGAAACATTACAAGTGCAGAAACTGGATCAGAAAAATCATCTCTGCATTTGTGTCCTGGCAGCAAATCTGGAGTCACTCTTTCCGATCTACACATGTGCCTTATACTTAGTGTAGAGTAGTAGGTAACTTATAACTGCAGTGTAGCAACAGTAGTTGTGTGTCTGTTACTGTCTGTTCCTAAAATGATGGGCTGGGCTGAAATGTATCACACATCTGGACTTCACAAAAGAAAAAAGGCTGTCCTAGAATATATATACACATGTATGTGCATGCATGCACGCACTTTTAGGATGCCTAGCAACTGGAAATACTAGTATTTTGTACTGCAAATCATAAGAGATAATACAGTAAAACAGGAACTTTAGATAATTTGCCATGGTTTTCCTAAGGAGAGGTTCATCCTACAAGAAACATTACCAGGTACTTCCCCCAGCGATGGCAGCTGAGACACTGGCTCCTCTTTGCTGACTCCTCACTGAAAGAGGGAGAGTGAGAATCATCAAGGGAGTAGTTTCAAGTCCAGATGGAACACACTGGGTTCATTAGCATGACAGGAAGCAAAATGGATGAGTATGGTTTCCTCTCCAGTGTTAACCCAATGCTGTCCCTTCAAGGGTACAAAAAGCTGATGGCCCTACACTTACAGTAATCTACACCATGAAATTAATCTGTTCTAACAAGGAAGTTCTAGATAGCTCACTTGCAAAACAATTTTAATTGAAGCATGTTACTTATGGTTCTGTGTAGAGATTAAGACAAGTGTGAAAACCAGATGCAGGACTGCACTCAAGCCATGAAACAAACACCAATGTTATTCAACATTCCAGACGCTAATTAGCAGACGGATGGTATCTGAGTAATAGCTTACTGGTGCATATATGACCACATATCTGTTACCCACCTCTCTGCATCACTCTGCATGCTCACAGCCTACACATGTTTCTCTCCGAAAGTCCTAATTAATGGATGGCTTGTTGCAATAAGCACAGAAACTGCTGTTGTCCACCACTGTGGAACATTACATACGGAGTTCAGTACACTGTATCTAAAGAACAGATACTTCTTAAGGTCTGATTTATTAACTACATGAACCTAACAGACAGAAGGGCTGTAAGAAGCTTCAAAGAATCAAATACCAGTCCATATTGCAACACATAGAATTCTAAAGCTTGCTCGTTTAAACTGGCTTCCTCCGTGATTCCTAGTATTCGTTTCCCGTCAGGATGCTCTCCTGAGCTGGGACGTGCTCAGCACCCTCCCAAGGCAAGAGCCTGGTGTGCAAGGTAACACAAGCACCAGCTGGCAGGGATACCACAGTTTTCACTTGCTGAGCAACTCTTTGTGCCAGCCTTGCTAGAAAACCACTTCCTATGAAAAAGATATATACAAGACAGTCCAGATTTCTGCATCATAAGATATGACACAAGGCTGTTATGTGCAATATCAGTAATTACTTCAGTCTGGGAAACAGTGCATAAGGAGTTTGATCATAGCACGCAAGCACTGTTCCAAGCCACTTACTATGGACTTGAGTTTCAAACCACACCTTGGAACTCATGTGTTGTCCTCCTGGATGAGATGTTCAGTTCTCAAAAAAACTGAGGAAACGTCCTCTACAAGGCCTCAACCCAATCTTACAGTTAGAAATAGGTTTAATGCCTTAAACCTCATCCTCACACATTTCCTAACTACACCTCTCTGGATAGATTACATCTAGTGGACTTAGATGTTCAGAGGCTTCCTTTCTTTAAACATCACTAAATTCTTGCCTCAACAACACTGCACAGTAATGAGGTCTACAGTCTAAAGATAGGATGTATGAAAAAAAATCTTTTTTATCAGCTTTGGAGTGCACTGAGCAATCTTCTAATCTTATGACACAGCTTAAGTTCCTGATCCACCTTCTGTTCAACACCCATAGTTCTGTGTACCTTTTTATTTCTCCACTCTTTATCTACACTCAAGAGCAAACAATTCCAAACTTTGTCATCTCTATTGATATCACAGCCTGTTCACCACTTCTTTCGGCTGTTTTCCTGTGTTTTCTACATCTGCAATATGTTGCTGTGCTGCAGCAACACTTGAATGCAGTGTTCTAGATAGAGGTGAAATGTTGATTTATGTAATGGCATCATAACATTTCACATCCTACTTTTATTGATTCAAAATATTTTATCTGACCGCAACTATATTCTCCAAAGAGGTCTTCGTTCAGCCCTTCACAGTGATGCTTTGGTACTTTTCCTTAAATTACACAATTAATTAGGATCTAATAAACTGTATTAATAGCACATACTTTGCCCTCCAGTGTGAATTACTTTGCATTAATCAAGATTGAATTTCATCCATCATTCTGTTGACTGGTGACCTTATTTGATTAAATCTTTCTGATATTCCTCTTCAGACTTACACCAACACACAACAAGATAACATTACATCACAGAGCATTCACTGTTTTTTATGATATTCTGCTCCAATTGTGGAATTATAATTGACTGACGAAACTCATTCCTATTCTTCTGTCTCTAGTCATATTTTAATGCAAATTTACTTTTTATGTATCTACTTAGAAACTAATTTCATTGCTTTTAGATGTTAACATACAAGTGAAAAATTAAAGATAGATTTATTAATATTGGACATGTGTGCTAATGTTAATATAGAACATAAAGCACATACTTTCTAAACTTTATTTTTTTAATTCTGTCAGCTTATCATTGTATTTTTCTAGTATAAGACCCATTTTTCTGAAGTTATTACAGCTTAACATCTCTTTGCATGTTTCTTCAACCACATAAAAATTTAATATTCTTTTATTACTTCTGAAAAATAGATGAACATCATTATCTCCATTTTATAAATAAAGATATCAAACAAGAAAACCAATCAAGATTTCTTCAGGATTACACAGGAAGTCTATGGCAGAGATGCCAAGCAAACCTGGAATTGTTGATGAGACCTATTCACTGATCGCCAAGTCTTTCACTCTTCATATCGTTTCAGTCCTTACTCTAGTTTTTTAACAACAGTGGAATTTCCTTTCCCCATAGATTATATAATGGGCTTGTCAAAAGGGAACATGGTTTGTAACTGGTGTCATACAGCGCAGTAAATGCATTTGCTGGAGGAGCACCACCAGCCCCAAATACTCAGGGCCAGTTGACTGATCATCTACATTGTAATAGCCTATCAAAAGTGACAGGTATTCACAGTGAGAGCTGCAGCTTATTATAAAGAAAAGCAACATGCACCCTTCATCCTGGTAATTAAAACAAACAAGCCAGTACCTTTGCCAGGGAGGGAAACAAAGAGCAGGTTTGTGGCATAATGATTTCTGACAGTGTCTAGCAAATCTTTGACTAGTACAAATCATAATTTCTTCTGGAATATCTGAACCTGCTGGAAAGGAGATAAGATCATTTCCTATTGAAACAGCTGAAAGGTTCTGCTGTTGATGCCATATCATTCTTGGCATCAAGTTGCAGAGCACTGAACATGAAGGAAGAGACCGAGTATGTGAAGTACCATGACATGGGTGGCCAGGCTGAGGCCCTGGACTGGAATACTTGCCACTGTGACTGTATCCTCCAGGAGAATACTGACTCCTCTGGAAAACACAGAGAGATGACCCTTACACCAGACCATGATTCTACGGTTTCTCAAAACATACAGTTTGTTCTGTCCAGATGAGCTAGGTTTCAAAACCAACAACAGTAAATCTATCTGAAATTTAGTAGAAGATGTAAGGCATGAACTATCTAAGAACTGAGAAACTGATTCCCACCATCATGTGCATCAGTGCACCCATTCTCATAGAACCCTCTGTTTGCATAAAGACAACCCTAGCCCAGCCTGCCTTAGTCATACACATTTGTTTATACACACTTCGTTATCTTCGACCACAAAAAAAGAACATTCTAAATCTTGGTAAAATATAAAAGAAAGATTGTTTCAGAGGACTGTGCTGCCAAGAACACAATTATATCACCATCAGCCCCCACACATTTGTTACTGCATTCAGCACAAGTGCCGGATGAACATCTGTACTGTAAAAATTCAGCCCATTAGCTCCTTCAGCTTGTTAGCATATTTTAATACTGTGATCACAGCTTTCTATTTCTATCAAGGTGCTACTAGGTGCCAGACTCCGTATTCACATAATGCGTCATTATTATCTCTACAACCCCCAGGTCCTTAATCTATCTTACTTTTATGAAGCTATTACACAGCAATACTGAAACAGAAGGAAAGAAGGGGGAGAAATCTGAGGAGAAGGAAAGAAGATGCTACTAGTGTACCAGTACTGCTGGGAAGATAAGCAGAACTGTGATCTCACCATGTATGGTTGGACTAATGCTGTGTTACATCCATACCTCTCTAGACTCTTAGTCTGTATTGTAACTTAGAGAAAAGTTGTCTATCACATACAAAATGCAATTAATTTAATAGCTCGTCCTCTCCTGATCTACTTTTCCTTTAGCACCTTAAAGAGGCTAGGTATAAATAGTTGGTCAACTGTCTCATTTGTGCACTAAATAAAATTCTTAGTGCTAACATTACGTTAGCATAAGACATACATATCAGTAAAACAAAAATTAGTGCAAGTCTGCTCTAACTTACACACATCTGCTCCCCTCCCACAGTACCTGATGCCATTGCGCTCCACAGGCAAAAGTGACGACTGTTTTCAACATGCAGTAGGCTTTGCGTGTGCATTCTTTTTAAACATCCAAACCAAATTTAAGCCTACTTTCATCACAAGATTAACTTTGTTAATATTAAATTATATTAAACATAAAGCTGTCACACAGTCCACAAATCCTGACCGAAAAAAGCCCCAGCACCACAAACTGAAAAACCCCTACACCACTCAGAAAAAACAGTAGGCTTAGAGAAATTAAAAATATCTGTTCCTCACAAAAGAAATGAAAAGATCCCAGCAAGCAGACTTTCAGGTTCACATGAATTCAGCACTTTCAAGCTTGTGTCCTACATCTGAAAAGCCTTAACATAAAAACATGTGCTGAATATAGAATAAACCAATGTGCCCACACATTTAATGGTTAGCAAAGGGTTGATGGATCTTCTCTTGTTCTTACACTTATGAAATGAGACATTTTCTCTTCACCTCAGTTCCTGCCCTCTCTAAATGCTGAATTCTGTCAGAAGGACAGAAATCCATGTTCTTTACTCAGAGCAGTGCAGCATTCCTCCAAGGAACCAGGTTTACTGGGAAAAGCACAACTGTTTATCTAATTTGCTTATACTCTTTCACTCAGCATCTGCAACTGCCCAGTGCCAGATTCAATACTGGGCTAGTTGAGCCTTTGATCTGACCCAGGACAGCTGTTTCAATGAACTCATTTAACTAGCTAACATTACTCCAACAAAGCCCCATGTCTTAAGCCAAATTTGACTTTGTTATTGAAACAAAATGTTATATTACATTCTACTAGCATGGGTTCATTTGGAACAAACCTGTGAGAATGGTCAAGAGAGACCCCTTCTGATGCTTTGTTCTTCTTTTTTATTTCTCTGTAACAAAATGTGACAAATGATGAGATTTGCAGAAATGGGGAAGGCAGGGGGAAGCAACAATTCGCTCTTAATTCCCAAACTCTCCTGTACTGCAAGGTATCGAAGCACATGCTTTAAAGCAGGCAAGACTAAGGTATTTAGTAACATTACAGTTTCACGGAAACCTTAAACCAGTCAAGGATAAACCACCAGTGAATGTAGTCACTTGTACAGCCCTCGGCTTTGTGCTGGCAGAAGAGTTTGCGCTGTCAAGCTGAGAACACAATCAAAGACATGATGCTGGCCGAAACTAAGTGGAAGTGTTTCAGAGTTCATCAGAACCAGACCAGGTCTCCAACCCAATTCCTATGTGGCCGCACAAGCATTTGCACAGGGACAAGTGAGGGAGCAACCACATGGGGCAACACTGGCTTATGCTGGTTACCAGCACTTTCAGAACTGTGGAGAAAACAGGGTTTCTCAGGCTTTCCAGTCTCAGAAAAATAGCTGCACATTAATGGCCAAAGCAATATGATTTGTTAAACACTGCATAATATGGAAAAACATCATTTCACAAACAACATAGACCACAGAGATCACTGAAAAGCATGGATTTCTTGCTGCACAAGCATGATGCTGTGTGTTAAGCCACACAGAAACTTCAGACAGAAATTTTTCAACATGCATTTTTCATACCCGAACATAGAAGCAAACTTCTAATTCATCTTCGTTTCCGCTGTTACTTTAAAACGAAAGAAGATGAGCCTGCTTAAGAAAAATTAAAGTGGTTCTTTTCATCAGGGAGGTGAAGAGTTTCTGGAAGTAAATGGTCAGATACTGACCTGTACAATGAAACGTAACCAAACATCACAGTCTGCAGCATTTCTAGGAAAGGAAGGACATTTGACTCTCTGTCCCTTTCTTGTGAGGGTGTTTTTTTCTAAACTATTCTTTTCTTTTAAAAAACGCAGCCTCAAAAGCACATTCTCTGCAACACTTTAAACCACATGGAAACACAAGTAATTTTGGTAGTGACTAAGCATGTGAACAGCTTCCAATGCTGTACGGAAGAAATACTTTGTGACTGCTCCTCTAGGCTTCTATTAACCAAGTGCAAACACAGCACAAACGCAGTCCTAATGAGCATTTACCAGCAATAACCAATGTGAATGAATGACAGGGAGACTGGTGGCTTTAAAATTCACACTGGAAGATTTCAGAACTGCATCTAAAACTTACTGAGATCTGTCCAGGCAGCTCCTAGTTCAATCTACAGTATGACCCCTGCAAATGAAAATGTAGAGAAGGACAACAGTGAACAATACTTACTAATGTGGACTGAAAATATAATCAACAAAAGTTGCTCAGTTCCATTCTGCATGATTTCTGATGTGACATTTGAGCACCTACTAGTTGTAGGTGAAATAATGTCTGAAAATAAGTGTCTCACAGCTTATTCTCTTCCTCCCTCTCTCCAGAGCGAGAATTGTGTCTGTGGTATGATACTGTGGTGTGGGTTTTGTCCTTTAGTTTTAGGCCTGCATTGATGAAATATTTTTGCTACAATGCACTTCTGGTGGAGAAAATAGATTGAAAAAAGGCACGTGCATTGTCTGTGGGAGGTCATTTCCCTGCCTCACAGTGGTCCACAAGGAGCTCCTGCCTCTTGCAGAACCAAGCATACCTGTAAGATAGAAAGTCATATCATAGGTGATGCCTGGCATCACTGCTTTGAGATTTCTAGCCTGAAGTTTAGGCACTCTCAGATAAAGGAAAATCAGTCTTTGAATGAAGATCTTAATACACTGTACACTAAGCACTTAAAATTCTCTTTTGGATCTCTAAAGAATCAGTAGCAGAAAAAGGAGACAGAGGAAAGCAAAAATATTACCAGACATAATTGTACTAAACTGTAACATTTACTACCAGACCAAGTTTCCTAAAAGCTAACAGAAATTGAAGGAGGGATGAAAGGAAGGAATACGATGAACAAACACAAACAGTTCTAACGAATGTTGCTTGATTAAAGGCGATTCAACTGACTTAAATACTTTGTGAATGAATAATATACCATTTCAGAGCCACTGAAATTGCCACATTTTCATTTGCAGGGCACTGTGAGCTTCTATTTTTTTTTCTCATTAACGTTCAGCTGGAAACTCTGTGAAATGGAAATTCCTTACCAGAAGCCGAGTTTAGCTCTGTTTGTAAGCAGATGCAAATACCTGACGTTGTACCGGCATATTTCATGCTCGTTATTGGCCACGTACATGTGTGTCTGGCTTGTCCGAGTTACTAATACTGTAAGGCTCCGGATGAAGAAAGTGTGAACTCCAGCATTACTCAATTCTACTGCAGATTTATTGCAGAATTCACAGGAACACCATTCTACTACATTTATTAAACATCAGCAAATACAGTATTTTTTTAAATATATACAAAATATTGAAGGAAAACACAAAATTAACCTTAGTTTTACTTTTTTGCCCCAAAATTTCAAGCTCATATTAATTGCTAACGTTCCATGCTGTGCTTATAAATACACAAAGATGAAGTTACTTCAAAACAAAGCACAGAACCTGCTTATAGCACTTTAAGAAACAAGACTCCACTACAGGCTGAGAAGCAACTGGATTTTCTAAATAAAAATATCTATTTACTATTTAGTTATGTATACACAGAACTAAAATCCAGAACACTATGGCTTATACTGTAATACAAAACCCACTGAACCTCTTGCTTTTTAAAAAAGTTAGTGTATGTATCAAATTAAGGTTTTGTTAGAACTCCATCAGTCAAATAAATACTTGTTGTTCTGTCTGTATCAGAAATTTTTATTTCCCTATCATTATTTGTGCTTACTGACAGAGAAAGGACAACTAACAGCATGAGAGAGCACTAAATAGTGCAAGGTCTGCCCTGGGCCATGGGTCTCACCTGGTTAACACAGCTTCTCCTTTCCAAACTGTAGGCAGCCTGAGTTAACCTCATCCTAACAGCAAGGGACATATGGAGCCCCAGGTAGGGAGAAGAGATGAATCCTTTTGAACAAGTGGGCCAAATCAAGGAAAAGTAAGCAAGTAAATAAGCATTTTCAAGAGTATACTGTAACTAAACCAATCAATAAATACAGGTGACCGAGCAGTTTTATGTATGTGCTTTACAGTCAGATCATGGCTCTCCCAATCCGCTCCCTCCCAAGATCTATATTCCCAGCTAAATCACCCTACAGTTCCCAGGCAGATGCAGCAGAAATCAATAGCGTCGTAACACCATCCCTCTCCTTCCCCCCACCCCCCGGCAAAAGCCTCGTGATAGCCAAGTTTTGGCTGCGATCCGTATTGACTGGCTCCCAGCACCAGCAGGGCAGGATCAGCCCGGATCCCCATCCGATTAGAGGGGAGAGCCTTCTGACTTTCCCCAGTCACTTAAGCCGGCGTCTCATTGCTTGTCCTTAGAGACCACAGCTCCACTCAGGCAGAGAGCGTCTAGACAGTATTCATGATCCATCTGTCTGGCACAGCCAGGCTGATGACAAACTCTATTAGACCCGAAACATTTTTTTTTTCTGCTCTTCCCTCCTCCCATCTCCCTTTTCCTTCGAGAAGCCGTAATCTGACACTGAAAATTACTATCATTGTTGCAATGCTCAAAATAGCAGTGCCAGACTTTCATTAACATCAATGCTAGACTGCTAAATATTTAAAGAAATGGATAAATTTCACCTGAAGTGGGACAGCCCAGTACACATGAAAGCAGAAGCACAATCAAAATGTAAATCTAAGCGGTTGTTTTTATCTGCACAAATTCGGTGTCACAGTCAGAGGGGGATGCCAAAGGTCCCTTTAAACAAAATATTTTCCTTTGATTGAGCTTTTTGTTTTTAAAACAGACTCATTCTCCAACCCCCTGCAGATCCCTAGGAGGCTCAGAGCTGACAGAAGTAGGTGGGGGTGGTGAAAGGAAGAGCTATATATTTGATTTGTTTGGGTTTTTTACCTTGCAGAGGAAAATGAACTCCTACAGCAAACTCTTCAATGCCAAAACAACCATGACACATCACCTCCATCAATGCTGACAGCTTGAAATTTGATGTAGACATAATTTTCACATGACAAGAAGGATTTGTTCTCCCTTATTTTGTTCCTCTTCAAATTCTCATGCACGTCAATATTTGTGTTTCATATGCTTATGAACACGTACAGACTGTTTTCCGTCAAACAATTAAAGAACTAAAATCTCCACCGTCACAACCCTTCTCAATTAGACATGACTTCGATACTGCATTCCGTAAACAGACAACAGACTACACTTCCCATTTCAAAATCTAATTTACTTTTAGCAGGACAAGGCAGGCTGATCATTTGTTGCGAAACAAAGGGAAATGCTCAAACAAATGAACTGTGTCCTGCTAAAAGCAGGCACGTTGTTTCAATTTCTCTGAGTCCAAATTTTGCAGGTCATGTGAAAAGACAAGCTGCCGCCAAGACCAAGTCTGCAACGTTCAAAATCCTACTCTTCATCTCGTTTTTCCTACTATGGCTTTGTGCCGTCAAATACACGCTTGACCTCCACGTAGTGTTAAAAGAACAGTCATCTCCATTATCTCAATCAATAAGTCTTTATAGTTGCTGAAAATAAACACAGCAAGTGGACCTTCCAAAAGCTGACACGGGCTATTTTGAAAGAGGCTACCTGTTGGGAAACATGCAGTAACCCCAGGCTGTCTTCACTAAGGAGGCAGAGGTACATTTTAAAGTGCATCACCAAACTTGTGTTAAAAATATCTATTTTTAAATCAAGCAAGCTGTTACCTTCACATGTTTGGATTAAATGCTTTAGCATGTATTTTGACCAACTAAAATCTGCAGGATTGCAGCTGGTGGTGTCTAAAATGAGGCTCCAACACACTAGATAATGTACCTCATAGCTGATGTGGATTTTCCCTGGCTGCTCTCTCATTCCTCTGTACTATACAGACTAAATTGCTTATGTAGCAGCAGAGGGAAGCTCTACCTACAAGTCAGCAGAGGAAAACTCATAAAACTAAAGCGCTGCAGAAATACACGGTTTGTTTAACTCTGCACACACGTGAGACATCTTATTCAGTAGCAACACTTAAAAGATTGAATTAACAACCTTCACACTGGAGCCAGATAAGGATAAGAATACTAAGGACAGAGGAAGACTAAGCCTGGGAGATTTAAACTCCTCTAACACAATGAGATAGTGTCTCTTATAATCACGAGATCCTGTGAGCAGGTCAGCCACAAAAAATATCTTTCTATATCACTGCTCATGCAACTTAACTTAACTAAACAATAAGCTCCAACGAGACATTCTGGATTTGGCTGCTGGCAAGAACACAAATGAGAAATGCTTCAGTAGCCAGAAAATATGGGCTACCACTAACATGGCATATATTGCTTAAATAGACTGAAGCAGAACTTCCACATGAAGATTTATTTATTTATTTAGACATCATTTAGGGGCAGTCTATGTATTACTGTGAAATGAGATTAATATATTTCCCACCATGGGAGGATAGAAAGCTTGAATACGGTAACAGAAAGTGATTCTTTGACGAAACAGCAGAGGGGAAGGCATACCACAGCACTGTCACCGTGCTCTAAAGACAAGAGCAGGTCCAGGAAGAAACAGGCCACAGTGCTGGGACAGACTAGCTCACACTTGTATGTGGCTGCTTTCAACAGTTTCCCCCCTCATTCAAGAAATGCACAAGCATGAAGATTTAAGAACAGAGCTGACAAGTAACAGTGACCAGAAAGAAATTTCTGCTTTAAAATTCCTCAAATGACTTTTTTTTTTTAATCCTCATTTTCTTCTTATTGAGCTGTATTACTGTCTTGTCACTAATTAGATGCCAACTAATTTATGTACTTCTGTGTTAGAAGGTAACCTCGTCATCTGGGACATTTCAAGCCCATATATACTCTGCTGTACTCTAGTAGGGATCCCCATTAAAATCATTGAGCAAAAGCATGCACAAGTTTCTTAATTCAACATGTCATCTCTCTAAGGCCTGCGGACCTCACTTCAACAAGAATTCTAGAAACATTTTTTCAAGGCTGGAATAAGCCAACACAACCAACTGCCACGTCCATAATAATGCTCTTTCCTATTACCAATTGGCACTGATTTCTACTATGTAGCAGCCTGTTTCATAGCCAAAAAATGATGAATATCACTAATCCTCATTTGTTTTAAATACTATTTATGGTTGTATTATTTTTCCATCTGGCTTTGACCTTTTTTCTCTTTGTTTCACTATGAGGACCCTGTTTGACTGGATCTTGGGTTTTTTATTTAAAAATCGAAGTCCTTTTATTTGCCAGAACTTGCCACACAGTCCCTATTGCGATGATAAAGTAGAGTCATTATGAATATACCCAAACACAACAAATAATGAACCACTCTCTCTGCCACAAGGTAAGCAAAAGTTAAACACTTCCAAGTGCTCCTAGCAATAAATCAAATATTTTAGAAGGAGTCAAGAGAAAATGAAGAAATATAACAGATTTAAGGAAACATAAGTCATGTGAAAGAACTTGGATTTTGGTCGTTTTTTTTAGACTGACTCAGATGACAACTGACAGATGGGTAATAACAGTCCTGAGGTTTGTAAATGGCTGATTTGAGAAGGAAGCAAACAATTTTTCTCCATGACCACTGAAAAGTGAGACAAATGCCGCCACTTTGATGTACACAACTCTCCAAAGACAGGATCATGAAATACACCAACCAAAGTTCCTGTGCAGTAGGAAAGCTGCCACTGAAGATTTTTTGAAGACGCGTTTTGTTGTGTTTGCTCTGGATAACCTTAACAGTGCCAGAGGCAAGAAGAATGGCCTGCCAGCTCACCAGCACAGCTCCATTTCAGGCATGCCTGGCTTCACATTCTTGACCTACTGCAATGCCTGAAGGGAGGGTTGTGGCTTAGGGGGAGACCAAGAAGTCTGCAGATCCTGGATCAAGCAAGGCATTTCTACAAGTATTTCTACAGGCCAAAAGCCTTTTGAAGAGAAGGAGAGTGTGTGGTGCCATTGTGCTGCTGAGCTTACTGAACGACTGCTACTGGGATGGAAGGACACTGAAAAACCACTGGCACTCTGGCTATCACACCACACGCTGAAAAAGGCTTTTGGAATTCTACCTAGGATCTCCACCTAGGAACTCATGGGGTGCCACTGTCACACTGCAGCCTCACAGGGCCACCACCTGCAATGACCCAATTCCTGCTTTTCACCACCTTCCTTCCCTACATGTGCTACCACAGTGTTTTTCATGGCTCCTTTTGGCCAAACATTTTTGCTGGCTTGGTTTAAAGGAAGAGCTGTACAGTATCCCAGTCAAAAAAAAAAAAAAAAAAAATCCTCTATTTGAACTTTAAAGATACGCTTACAAGTTTTGAATGCCCAAATCACAGAATCATAGAATCACCAGGTTGGAAGGGACCCAGTGGGTCATCGAGTCCAACCATTCCTAACGCTCCCTTAAACCATACACCTCAGCACCTCGTCCACCCGTCCCTTAAACACTTCCAGGGAAGGTGACTCAACCACCCCCCTGGGCAGCCTGTTCCACTGATCAATGACTCTTTCTGTGAAGAATTTTTTTCTGATATCCAGCCTGAACCTCCCCTGGCGGAGCTTGAGGCCATTCCCCCTTGTCCTGTCCCCTGTCACTTGGGAGAAGAGGCCAGCTCCCTCCTCTCCACAACCTCCTTTCAGGTAGTTGTAGAGAGTAATAAGGTCCCCCCTCAGCCTCCTCTTCTCCAGGCTAAACAACCCCAGCTCTCTCAGCCGCTCCTGTAACACTTGTTTTCCAGCCCTCTCACCAGCTTTGTTGCTCTTCTCTGGACACGCTCCAGAGCCTTAACATCCTTCTTGTGGTGAGGGGCCCAGAACTGAACACAGTACTGAAAGTGTGGTCTCACCAGTGCCGAGTACAGAGGGAGAATAGGTCACAGAGGTCACACTGTTCCTGATACAAGCCAAGATGCCATTGGCCGCCTTGGCCACCTGTGCACATTGCTGGCTCATGTTCAGTCGGCTGTCAACCAACATCCCCAGGTCCTTCTCCTCTAGGCAGCTTTCTAGCCAGACTTCCCCCAGTCTGTAGCACTGCATAGGGTTGTTATGCCCCAAGTGCAGGATCCGGCATTTGACCTTGTTAAACCTCATGCCATTGGCCTCAGCCCAGTGGTCTGGTCTGTTCAGATCCCTTTGCAGAGCCTCTCTACCCTCCAGCAGATCCACGCTTCCACACAGCTTAGTGTCATCCGCAAACTTGCTAAGAGTGCACTCGATGCCTTCATCCAGGTCATTGATAAAGGCACTGAACAGGGCTGGACCCAGTACCAAGCCCTGTGGAACCCCACTTGTAACTGGCCTCCAGCTGGAGTTAACTCCATTGACCACCACTCTCTGGGCCCGGCCACCCAACCAGTTTTCAACCCAGGAGAGTGTGCACCCATCCAGGCCAGAGGCAGACAGTTTCTGAAGCAGAATGCTGTGAGAAACTGTGTCAAAGGCTTTACTGAAGTCCAAGAAGACTACATCCACAGCCTTTCCCTCATCCAGCAGTCGAGTCATTTTGTCATAGAAGGGGGTCAGGTTAGTTTGGCAAGACCTGCCTCTCATAAACCCGTGTTGACTGGGCCTGATCACCCGGTTCTCTTGCATGTGCTTCATGATAGCACTCAAGATCACCTGTTCCATGACTTTCCCTGGCACTGAGGCCAGACTGACAGGCCTGTAGTTCCCCGGATCCTCCCTGCAACCCTTCTTGTAGATGGGCACATTAGCCAGCCTCCAGTCTAGTGGAACTTCCCCAGTCAGTTCGGACCGCTGGAAGATGATGGAAAGGGGTTTGGAAAGGACATCCACCAGCTCTTTCAATACTCTTGGGTGGGTCCCATCTGGCCCCATAGACTTGTGAGTGTCTAGCTGGGCAAGCAAGCCTCTAACCACCTCCTCTTGGATCATGGGAGCCTCATTCTGTTCCTCTAACTCCTTGGGTACACCAAGGGAACAACTTCCTTTACTATTAAAGACTGAGGCAAAGCAGGCATTAAGTACCTCAGCCTTGTCTTGAATAATAAGGAATAACTACTTGACAACTCAAAAGTGAAGGTTAGCCTAAGTTCAAGGGTAAAATACATGTGACATTTTAATATAGACCTATAACGAAAGCCAATGGCTAGCCCTGAGGCTTTGGAAAGAGTTCCACTTCAAAAACCAAATCAAAATAATAATGAAATAACATAAAAGCATATGTAGATCACTATTATTTCAAAACTTCTCAAATCACTGCAGAGGTAGCAAAGTACTCTGATTTAAAAACACTTATAGCATAGCATTTAGAAACACGTTCATTTGGGGGTTAGAGGATGAAAGGCATATATGCAACACCTGACTTCATATTCTATTATACATCCACTTCAGTGATTCTATCCTGCTTAATGGCACAAGTGTTCGTTACAAAAATTACAGATATATGCTGCTTATAATTCCTACTATTAATAACAATATAACACCACAGATATTCCTAAGCCATAGTCACAACCAGAGGTGAAACAGTGTGCTGAGGGATGTCAGTATTGGCAGAACCAAACCATCTGGAAAGCCGTAAGTAACATAACAGCACATCTATTGTACTTGTAGACCAGGAGCATTACTGGAAAAAAATTCTCCCTTATCCAGAAAGCTGAATTGTGGTTTAAAAATAAACTATTGCAGAACAGCAAAAATCAAAAAGTTTGATTTCTGTGTACATCACTGAGAGCAAAGCACTAGGAGAGTAATTCTGGTCATAAGCTCTGTCACTCTGTACCAGATATTTAGGCACCAAAGAACAGCAACTATTTTAAATATATACCTAAAAAAGCTTAGCAACCTACCAAATAATGCTGATCTGAGTACTAATAAAACGCATTTGATTAATAGGAATGATGACTGGAAAGGTTACAACATTCCTAATAGACCTAATAGCATATAAACACTGTCACATAGGCAAAGCATAAAATATTTTTTAGAACCTCGGAAAACAAATCATTTAACATTTAAATACTGTCTTTTCTTTCTCAGAAGCTATGTGTGATCCATATGATTACAACCTCATTGCTTGCAGCACAAACTCCTTTTGCATAACCACAACGTTCTAGGTTTAGAAATCTGGGGAAACCGTGTTACAAATCACTGCTGGTTCAGAGAAAAACAGTATTTACTTACTCTGTCTCATCCGCCTCAGATATCATACTGCGGAGCAAGTTTATGAACAGACTGATTTCTGTTGTAAACAGACATCATCGACATACATACATACATACATACATACACAGATGCACATACAGAGCCAGTACTCACAGCTAAAGATCCCTGGAGGTGGATGCTCCGTTACAAGCAGACAGTTCTCTTCATCACTGTTATCCCCACAGTCATTCTGTTGGTTACAAATCAACGAACCAAGATACAAGCATTTGCCACTGGCGCAGGTGAATTTGCACTCTGAAAGGCAAAAAACAAACAGCAACAAAAAATTTGTGAGGAAACTGATGCTTACCTTCTTCACTGCTAGAATGACCGACATTAAAGGCAATACCATAGAATCATAGAATCACCAGGTTGGAAAGGACCAACTGGATCATCGAGTCAACCACTCCTAACACTCCCTTAAACCATGTCTCTAAGCACTTCATCCACCCGTTCCTTAAACACCTCCAGGGAAGATGACTCGACCACCTCCCTGGGCAGCCTGTTCCAGTGCCCAATGACTCTTTCTGTGAAGAATTTTTTTCTGATATCCAGCCTGAACCTCACCTGGCGGAGCTTCAGCCCATTCCCCCTTGTCCTGTCCTCAGTCACTTGGGAGAAGAGGCCAGCTCCCTCCTCTCCACAACCTCCTTTCAGGTAGTTGTAGAGAGTAATAAGGTCTCCCCTCAGCCTCCTCTTCTCAAGACTAAACAACCCCAGCTCCCTCAGCTGCTCCTCGTAAGACTTGTTCTCCAGCCCCCTCACCAGCTTTGTTGCTCTTCTCTGGACACGCTCCAGAGCCTCAACATCCTTCTTGTGGTGAGGGGTCCAGAACTGAACACAGTACTCAAGGTGCGGTCTCAGTGGGCAGCCTGATCTAATGGGACCTGTTCCTGTCCATCACAGGGGGGTTGGAACTGGATGATCTTTAAGGTCCTTTTCAACCCAAAATATTCTATGATTCTATGATAAAGTATTTGTAGCATTGCACGTACAAAAAATATATGTGACAAATTCCAGATCACCAGAATCAATCCACTAGTAAACCAGATTTATTATTCGGGAAATTTAGGTGCTGCTCCTTCAAAACCAGACAATATTTTTTTTGTAGTTAACGTTGATTACAGTCCACTTCAGACAAAGACTGGGTTCTCATACATGTTTGTGTGGCACCTTGCATATTGGGGGTAAGACAGTACTATGAATAAAAATAACTGTCCCACATTAAAAAAAAAAGTCTTGCACAATGTAAAACAGCATCAGCTGTGATGCGCCAGTATAGTTTGTAACCAGGAACAATTCTGTCCAGACATAGACAATTATTCCTTAACTATCTTTCCAAAGCCAATTTGCCAGTCTCACAACTAATTACAGTCAAGCACTCAGTACCCGCACATTGCACTCCCACATGCCAGTTTGCTTTACAAAGTCAGTAAACTTCTGAAACCTTTTAAAAGCGCCTGAATGCTATCCACAGGCATGCTGTATTTTTTTACATTTTGTTCATTACAAAAAAATTAACCGTTTCCTCTAAATATGGTTCCATCATGAGAGCAATTCCTATGAGACCACACATCTAAACAAAAACTTTGTTACCTCAAGTTCCTTCTTACTTCTGTCTCTTTCTCTGCAATAGGATGCAGGCTGGCTAACTAATCCTGTGTAAGATATCTCGCTAGACCGAACTCCAGCTCTTAAAAAGAAAACATCAAGAAAAACTCCTTACCTAGTCTCCCACTCAAAGTTTACACCACCAGGAGAGCTACACAGTTACCCTTTCAGATAGGTATGACCTTACCTCCATCCCTGGCCTTTTGTTTACTGGAAAGATTCAGTAAGAGCTAACCAGAGGCAGCTTTGCATGGAAAATATAGTCCAGTGCCTTCTCATCCTGGATGCTTTTTCTTTAATTTTCAGAACGTAATCAGACAGGGCTTCATTTTGACTGACTTGTCCTCTGTCTGAAGCTGTAACACCTCAGTATTTAAATAAGGCATTATATAGTAAGGATGTCTATTATGGTTGATAATTAAAATTCCATTGCCCTTCTGGTAAACTGATCATTTAAATGTCACTGCCAGAAACAAAGCTTTAAAGTAAGTATTTGAGATGTAATTAAGGAAGGTTCACAAAAATATAAATGCCGTTATAAAAAGCTTTCTCATTAAGCTTTTTTCAAAGTTAAATCCACTACATGTATAGAAAAGATGACATATTATATCTAGACAAATTATAATTTAATGATTATACTCCCAGCATGTTTACAAATTCTGGCAATTGTCATTCACAAGCAGAGGCAAAGTAGACAGAATTAGAAACATTCACAGGCAGCTTATTAAAGCTCCCTGAACCTTGCTCTTCCCTAAGGCTGCAGTTTGGGTTGGCTTATTTGGTTTCAGAGAGCTCTCTGGTCCTTCCCAGTGAAGACATAGCACTATAGCACAGGTCACATTCAAGGTATTAATAAGAGACTTTCTTTGAATCTTAACAGCGCTTGGACTCACTCTGAACTGAGACAACAACATCTGTAATTCTATAAAGCCCCTAAAACAGTTACTAAGATGTGATGTTTACCCACACGTATCTGATGTGTAACAATAGCAAAACAGAGGAAAAATAAATTGGGAAAAGGAATGAAATAATTTTTCTTGGCAAATTTGCTTTGTAGGTAAAAGTGATTTGTGGACTTCACTCTGAACACTTTTCAGTAAGAGTATTAAGGACCTTTTGGTACACATACCAGCAAGACTCTGCTGCTGCAAAAATATATGCATCAACATGTGTAACACAGAAAATGCTACTTAGGAATATAAGCAAAAGCAAGAAAACCAAGAATTTAGTATGGCGAAAAAAAATCCATTTTCCTCTTTCATTTGGTCAAATTGCACTTAAAAATCAGTGAGTATTTGCTTATAGTATCACAGAATCATAGAATAGTTAGGGTTGGAAGGGACCTTAAAAATCATCTAGTTCCAACCCCCCTGCCATGGGCAGGGACATCCCACTAATCCAACCTGGCCTTGAACACCCCCAGGGATGGGGCATCCACAACTTCCCTGGGCAACCTGTTCCAGTGCCTCACCGCTTACATGGTGAAGAAATTCTTAAATAAGGTCCTCAAGATTTAGGCTTTTTCAGTCCAACCCTGTAGTACTTGAGCTATTCAAATTGTACAATAAAATACTGTACAAACAAAATATTTTTCCCTGTTCTATTGTCTCCCCGTCCTTCTCTGCTACAACAAAGAACTGAAGAGGAATTCAAGAGATTAGGTTTTCTGTTTTGAGTATAGAGTATAAAAAAATAATAACCAAACAGAACAAGCCTTTGATACTCAAGGAACTAAGGTCATTTACTTTTGGAAAGGAGACTTAAAAGATCAGTCTTAATATTAACAATCTGATAATTACAACACTTTAGGACTCATTTCTGCAACTTCATGAAGTAAGAAACTAGAACAAGAAAAGAACAAAGTTGCCTTGGAAGATTAGAAAAGTTGGCTTGAAAGGGTTCAAACTTTCCAGGTATCCTAAATAAGGAAATAACACAAGGTGAAATTAATAGTGGTAAAGAATATATTGCTTCTGTTTTAAAGACAAATATCAAACACCGTATTGCTTGAATTAAGAATACTTGGCATGTTACTTTGGCAACAATATTTATTTCTTTCCTGTGTCATTGTGCTGAGTCCTAATGTAAAGCCTTCTACACTTCCTCCTTGGCTGATATAACATACGCAAGCAAGATGTCAACCAAAAGCAATTAAAGCTAAGAACTTTGGGTTTCTATTTGCTACCAGCTTATACAGTCTTCAGACAAAAGACCAAATGAAGCATTACATTTTTAGTAGCTCTATTAAAGTCTTAAGGTCCTGGTTTTTAACTAACATTACCATAAGAGGATGAACCAGAGGAAAGACTTTGTGCTTTAAGGGGCTTTTTTTGTCCTAGATAATACACCACATAAGAATTTGGACTAAAAATACAGACTCAATCAACTTTTTTTACAAAATTTTAAGGCTATTTCCTCCTTCACTCAGACACGTGAACACTGCCATTGTCAAGGGGTATAAAAAGAAGAATCATCAGGCCTCTCAGCGCCCACATTGACTGGAAGGTTGCTCACAATACCACACAAATTCTGTGTTGACTTTAAAATGGCAAGTGTTGTCAAAATCACCTTGCCTTGTGATCTCTCAGCAAATCTATTTGCAAAGAAACAGTCATCCTGTACTGTGTTTGGCTGGGATGGAGATAACTTTCTTCATAATAGCCTCTATGGTACTGTTTTGGATTTGTGACCAGATTAGTGTTGATAGCACACCAGTGTTTTGGCTATTGCTGAGCAGTAACTGCACAGCATTGAGGCTTCCTATTTTTCTCACTCAGCTACTCTCAACAAGTAAGCAGGAGGTGGGTAAGAGGCTGGGAGGGGACACAGCTAGGACAGCTGACCACAACCAAAAGGATCCTCCATGCCATAAAGCATCATCAATAAAAACCAAGTAGTTTTTCCTCCCATTGCTCAGAGTCTTCGCTGGGCATTGATCTACTTGTGGGAGGTGGAGAGTGACTGCTTTTGCATGACTTGTTTTTTCCCCCTCTGTCCTTCACTTATTAAAACTGTCTCTGCTGTTACTCTTCCTGTTCTCTCCCCTGTTCCGTGAGGCAGGAGGGGGTGGTGAGTGAGTGGCTGTGCTGGTGCTTAGCTGCTAGCCAGGATCAACCCACAACAAACACACACGCAAAATTAACTTGTAAACCTAACAAGATTTAAGATCTAATGGAGGACCTAGAAGTGCAAAACTTGCCCCACACAATCACACTCTGTTGAAGTCTGAAGGAGATACTCAAAGAAAAAATGTATTGTAAGAATGGGGCAAATTAATTAAAGAGATTATTCAATGAAAATACGAATAGATTATTCAATGATTATTCAAAATAATTTATTCAAAATAGATTATTCAATGAAAATACAAATACCTCTGAACATGGACCATACTTAGTATCAGGTATTTGTAACTTGTAAATGAAAATTGAGAACCCTAGAGTAGTTTGCATAGTAAATGCATTTAAACTGTGTGTGCTTTTATTAAAACCAGAAGAGAACCCTTCCTTGTAAAGCAAAGTGGATCAAAGCCAGGTTGATGGAGATACTAGAAAGCAAGTATTGAAAAGTATTATTAAATTGGAAGTTAGTAAATAAACTTGCAGACGTCTGTACCAAAATATTAGGAGTGACCTCTAAACACTCCAGAGGGAAATCCAGACCAGTCAAGATTAGACCAATGTGCCTAATGACATACCAGAGAGTCCTTTCCAGTACAAAGTCTTGTATGTGGCTTGTCTAAACAAGAAGAGGGGAGAAATCTCCCATTCTTAAAACAAGCCAGCATGATCGTTCTTTCATGTTTCAAAGCTAGGCAGTTTGCCTTTTCATTTTCAAGTGGCAATTAGTGAAACATCAGTAGGTTGGCCAGCAAGGCTCTGACTTAAACCTGAAGGGTTAAACCTGAAGCAAGATGACAGCTACTAAAGACTGAAAAAAACACACCTTCTTTTAATTCCATCTTACTTACGTCATAATAATGTCTGCAGCATAATTTTAAAATTTATCTTGCCAATATAATGATTCTTCAACACAAAGTTTTAATAAACATACTTCCAGGTAGAACTAGACTTCCTTGAAAAAAAAAAGAATACTAAGAATACCATTATGAATGTTTCCTATCTCTATAAACTGTATGCAAGTAGTATAAGTAAGTATATTACACACAGGTTCAAGGTAGATGCTTGTATGTATAAACTGTCTACATACAAATACCTGTTAATATATAACTGAATTTCAAATTGCTAATTGAACGTTATATTTCAGCTGCAACAGCAAAAGATGGATTTGCCTCATGATATAAAAACGTTTCTGATCAGGCTTTCTTTATTGTGAAATGCAAGATCTACTGTATTGGGTAGGCCTATTTTACACTTTCTGTGCCTATCCAACAAGATAATTTTATCCTTGCATTCAGCTTAATTCTTTTAGACTTCATTTACACTTGACTTCATCCATATGAAGAGCATTCCCATTGTTTTGTCATCCCACTTACTGCAGGGCATTTTTAATTATAGCTAAGTGCTGTTTGTTTTTGTAATGTAAGTCTAACCACAGGCCAAGGAAAAAAAAAAAAGTGACGAAGTGTCATATTGAAAAAATATGGGGGTTTAGGCCACTGTTATGATGCATGTCATAGCTATTTATTTAACGGGCCTGAGATGATTATCTGACTCAGGGGCAGAATTCTATTCCATCCATTTGAATAAAAACCAAAAAAACTGTATACGCAGCCAGTGATCTCAAACCGTTGTGACTAAACCGTAGTAACAGTTCAAATGCACAAAATGAAATCCTAAGTGATGTCTGTGACTTAACCAGAGTGTAAAGGCACTCTCCCATAATCCAGCGAACTGGTAGCAGCCCTGGCAGCACAGCCAGCAGAGGGTGATCGAATATCCTGCTGGCATCATGAAAATAGAAGGTGAAAATCTCTTTGCCTCCGGGCGGATCTAGATCTCTAGAATAAAGGCCTAATTTCTAATTTCTTACATAAAGGCTCCATTTTAAGTATGTCATCATACTTCTTCATACTCCTGTTCATACTGCAACATGTAACAGCCTGAAAAAATAATATTTAAAGGGCATCATCACCTCTTATAAAGGTAATAAAAGTCAGAAGTAGTAAATTGGGGAGGGCAGGAGGAAGCACACTTCGCTAGAGATTAACGCAATAGAAATCACAAATACCAGAATCAGTACAATAAAACCCTGTTCAACCTCTGATAAACATCTGTCTGTGTATTATTTTTTAATATTGTAGATTGTAGCTTTATAATGGGAAGTAAATCATAAATAGGAGGCAGCGTACACAAGGAGCATGTTTATTTGGGAAAAAGCTTGCTTAATAAGGAAGATGGCAGGCTGCCATGCAATCTAATAAACCTCCATTGGTGCAGGGAAAGGAGGGATAAATAGGTCTTTACAAAACAAAAAAACACTTCATAAAAAGAATGCCAAGCAGAACACCAGCAAAAATGAAAGTGGATCGGCTTATGCAGAGTAAGAACCAGAGCTGTAAGCCCCGGTCAAAGGCCAGTCCTCGCTGGCCCACAGCACCATGCAGGACAGGGGATTCTGTCCTCAGAGCCACACAACGTGGAGACCGAGAGACCTTCTCTGCCCAGGAGAGATTACAGCCTTAAAACCAGACTGATTGAAAGAAGATTGTTAAAGGTTCAAAACCAGTCTCATTTGCTGAGCTGCTACCCTCTTGCAGCCCCCCATGCTCGCTTGCTTATCCAGCAATTATCTTTTCATCTTCTTCTTAGGCAAAGCCTGAAGCTATGCCCTTTAACTAGTTACTCTTTATGCCAGTAACTAAAGGAAGCAAACACAATATTCTTACATATAGGTAGTGATATCCATCGTTTGGTTCTGAAGTTCAGGGTTAGGACACTTTACTAAACTTACCTTAATTAATAGCCTGGATGAAATTACATAAGACAATGTGAGGACAAATGGAAGACTTCCTTTATTTTGAGATATGTCAACGGCGTTGGCTGTTGTCTGTGATCTTTCTTCCCCATACATACCTGTCTCTGATGTGAAAAGAAACAGAAAAGTGTCTTCCCAAAGTCCAGTGGGGCATTACAAGGAGAATTTTCATTAACACAGGGAACTTCTTTGCATCTATACTACATTAAAGAGACCAGCTGTCACTCAGCTGCCCTCTTGCCCACGCAGAGAGCCTCCACAGCCTCTCAGTGAAGACCAGCAGCTCCTCTGAGCAGGTCGCTTTGAGAACAAGGAGCTGACAGTTCCCCTTACAACTCTAACCTCAAATGGACAAGCCTATCCAAGGTGACCTCAAAGACCATCAGGTTCACCCAAACAGCCAGTTATGCTACAATAGGGAAAGGCAAACAAAGGAAAGGTTCTTTTATTGCCAACTTCATGGATAACCTTTAATGTTTTAGTTATTATTTATCTTTCCATAAGACAGCAAGGATCAGAGTACAGGTTTGTATTTTCTGCCCTTATAGCCACTTGCTTTCCCAGACCTGGAAATGATTCTGCCTGAAACACCAGAACTTCTCAATAAAACTCAAGAATCGCGTCCCCTGGTCCACACTTGTGTAAAGCCTCCTTTATATCCCAACAAAGCAGCTTGACACATTCTACAGCCACAAAGTTTTTGCAGAAACACCCTCCCAGCACCCCATGTGCTGCATTCCCTGGCTTAGGGACTTGCTTCAGTGCTAACAACTCAATCGAGACATGGTCTTGTCTTTGACCTATGAGAAGCTAGGGTCAGAGCCCACAGAAAGAAGGATAGAGTGCCACGGCAGACATGTGCAGCTGCCAAGGCGGCAGACAAGGAACACTTTCACTCCTGCTCCCGAGAAGGAATAACGTACAAGGGATGAGTTTCCACAAGACACAAGAAGGCTTTGCATTTCTCCCAGTTCAACGCAGTGGCAAAGCAGGGACCACTGTGGGATGCTAGGCCCACCCACAACCCAGCCCATCATGTCACCTCAGGGAGGTGGCTGATGCCCAGGTCTGGGGCTGCCCCAATGCCCCCCACTGCCCTGCTCCTGGCTGGGACGGTGGGATAGACCGTGGCTGCCAGCCCTGCCCTGACAGATGCCATCAGAGTCCTCACCTCCCCCTGACATTTCTATACATACGAGCAGAGTTTTCCTAATCAAGTATGGGGAAGGCGCCTCGGTGACTCAGCTAATGACACTCTCATTTTCAGTTGTGAAATTACATGAGGAGACGATTAAAAATACATTAAATATGTACCTTATAAATTTTGTCAAGCACAACGTCATTATCATGGGCAAGTGCCGATGAGAAGTAAAGGGTATGTGCAAATGAGATTTTCTTAATGTCTGGTTCCCCTTAATCACAATTCAAAGATTTCCTGAATGATGGTAAATATTTTAAAATTATCTTAGTTGGTTTTCATCTTAAGAAATCTTCAATAATCACAAGCAGTGTCACTTACCAGTTTTGTAGAGTGCTGCATACTTAGAGGAATATAAAATAAAAAATCTTGTTACTGTAGCAGCTTCATGTTTTTTCTTTCAAATATTGTTTACAAAGCAAATAACTCAAGACTAGACCATTTTAGCAGGCAATATCACAACCTTTGAATCTAGACAAATACAGATTAAACCATATCACTTCGAAGAGGCATTGCTAAGTTTTGACTGCAGTCCTAACAATGAGCCCAGACGAGGACACAACAATTACTGCAGCACTCAAAGACTATCTGGGGGCTGGAGGGAAATGGGATGATTGGTGGGGAAAAGTGCTGTCTTTATGTTCTCTCTTATTAAATTAGGTAAGACTACTTAAGACTGTGACCCCTGTAAGACAGGAACTATTTTCAGTTAGCTCTCCTGGGAGGTACTGAAATACAGATTAAGTACCATTCTCATCTGCAGTCATGGAATGTTAAGGAGGGATCTGAGAATACACCTAAGAACTTGACTTCCCAAACAACTAATGTACAATGCAGGCAAGAGAATAACAGTTTCAGGTGGCTGTGCAGAAGACGTCAGCCTAATACTGATGTCAGTATTCTTTTACACATCTTCTTTCACATACTGTGCATAAAATGTAAGAGAATATAAAAGCATTTACTATGTGTCAAGAGGGAGGACACTTAAGGAGATTCCACTGTAACATGAATTCCAGATTTTAATCGTCAAGTTCTCCTTCCATTTCTCAATGGGATTTGAATTGTGCAATGCACACTAATGTGAGTAATGACAAGGTTTTATCAACCGTAACATGTCTCCAATCCACACCTGCAGAGATTTGAATGTTCCTGCAGTAAATACCTTGTCACTGTTGGGGTTGGTACTTTAAAAGTTATTTCCCCTTTAGTCCAATTATCTGAAAAATATCTAAGTTGGGTCACTATGCCTCAGTGTTCACATAACAAAAAAACATAAGCAAAATAATACAAGGAGTACAGCCAAACAGATTGTTCTCAGTGGCTTGCACTGTACAGCACAGACTATGTTTTTTACAAACTAGTACTGTCTTGTATCAATTGTTCTTTAATTCTTCAGTCTTTATTCAGCTCTACCTAAAAAATGAGTCACATGTTTTATTCACCTCAGTACTTTTCCCAGAAGTCTGGGGTTTTATGGCTAAAGCATTTAAAAAAGAAACAATTTTCCTATTAGAAAATTTCTCTTTTCTACCCCTTGCCTCCTCCTCCAGTTAATTTCCATGAACACTCCCTCCCAAATATGCACCGCAGCGCAAATTCATACAGACTCCCATCTATATGCATTTCCATATAGAAGAGCTAGTAGTCGTTTGGTTTGCCTAAAATTTTCCACTATAAATGTCTTGGAGAAACCCTCCCATGTTGGCTGCATGCAGCAAGCCTGTGATGGTGAGCAGAAAGAACACCCCCAGGCTACAGAAGCGCCTTTTCTTTGTCCCAGGAAATTCTCTTCTACTTTTATGGAAACAAAAACTGCAAAAAAAAAAATAATAATTGCAATTATCTTTCCATTGTCTGTGTCAGGAGAGTCTCTGGAAACACTCCAAAATAACTAAAAGGCACAGACACTGTGAGACTCCAGCAATGCCAGAGTAACAGCTCAAACCATACTGGGACAGTAGGGAAGAGGCAGATCAGCTGTGGTGGGGAAAGGCGATGAGGTCTGTTTCCCCTTCACTTTCACACAAGAATTTCCATTTCACTTCCAGGTATCTGTGCTGCCAAGGACAGACACTACTACAGCCACTCTTTTGTCCCTGAGTGCTCCCAACGTTCAGGGCACAGGACAGATAGACAAGAGGGAAGAAATGTGAATGCAAAGCAATTAGTAAAGTCAGTATTTTTATGCGTTGAGTGCCTCATTTAGCAACCTAAGCAGCATAGTTTCAATAAAGATTCTTTCACAGTAGAATCATGCCATTTTGTTCATGCATCAGCAACATATTTGATCATAGAACAGCTATTTAAAAAAGATTATTTCATAATTTCCTTGGCCAGAATGCTTACAATGGAGACTAAGCAGAAAAGACTGATACAGGCATCCCAAACAAATCACCACCTTATAAATCTTTCTGTCTTTGAAAATGTATTATATAAAAACTAACAGTGCACTTAGGACAGTGCATTTCTAGTTGTAAACATGAACGTACAATTAACACGCCAGACCGTTCTGAGTCTGTCCATGCACCATGATGTATCTTGGGTAACTTCATGAACAGAAAACCAAACCAAACAGCTTTCCTTCCTCAAACCGCATCCAACCTTGCAAATACAATGTGTGTTTAGGTGAAAAAGCACCTAATAAATAGGCACAAGCCAGACATGTTTTAAAACCTGTGTATCAACAGAGCCTCTCATTCTCAAGCTCAGGCCATGACCACACTGCATGTGAGAACCAACATAAACCACCTGGAATGCTGCATCCCAATAAGCAAATGCTTTGGGCTGGCACTGCTGCCCAACATGGGTGCACAGACTCCCTCTGCAATTGGCTGTGGTTCCCATCCACGTGTGGCCACTTCTCCGGAGGAAGACAGAGTAACTAAGGGGCTTTTCAGTGGGTCCATTTGAATCACGTTATCTCCCCAGGCCGAGCACCAACCCACTGACTAGGCAGCAGAGTGGTGAACAGGGAAGAGACTGGAAAAGGGTGGTGAGAATGTAAGGATGGTGCCAGAGCAGCCAGGTGTGATGGTAAGGGCTTGGCTTCACAGCTGACAACTGCACATCTGGCTTGGGTAGAGCTGCACAGCCTGGCACCCTGCCGGCATGGCTGGCTTTGGCTGCCGGCATGGCTGGCTTAATCAAGTTAAGCATCCTTAATTCTTCCAAAAAACAAGTTTGCAAAAGGAATCACCGCCTTGTTCACACAGGACACATGGTGCCCACTGTACCAGCACACCTGCAGAAATGCCAGCCTGTCATGCATGTTGTAGATGTGTGACCTGGGCTTGGGAGACCGCTGACAGATGAAGCCAGCTTTACTGACAAAATATAAATTCCATTTGAGAGCCAAGCAGCATCTGATTTCCAAACCACATCCCAAAACCCTGACACATTAGCTCAAGCCTAAGGCTCTTCCAGGCATTATTTCTGTGGTCCATCTTCATATACTGGAGTGGAAACTACCGTGGTTGACATGCAGACCAACCATGCCAGCCTTGAGACAGCACTGTCTGTCAGAGAGACAGGGTCAGCGGCTGAGAGCCATAACCATTTCAGCCATCTAATTTTAATCTGCCACTGTACATCTGTCAGAAGCCCTAGAGAATTTTTTGGGTGGGGACAAGACATGGGATGGGACAAATCTGCAGTTACAGCTTAAGCTATCAGTATACCAGTGACAACCATGTTTTAATAAAAATTATACATGTGATGCGCTGAACATAGAGAACAACCCAAAACAATACCAGCCATAAAACAGAAAAAATAGTCAAGAGCATCTGTAACTCAAGAGCAGCTAATTGTGTTTTAACTGTGGACAAGGTAGTTTTATCATATTGTACCAGCTCATTATCAGTAATCTGTTCAGAGACAGTGATAATTTTCTGTGTTTTTATAAAGTCAACATAATTAAACCAAAGTCAGTTTCATAGCATTGGCTTCTCTTCAGAAGACTTCAAATAGGAAGCTCATAGTAAAAAGAAAAAGCCAGCTAATACAGCACTAATACACTGCTATTTTTCAAGCCAAAACCAAAGGAAATACTTGTTACTGCTTCCCTGGAGGTATTCAAGGCCAGGCTGGATGAAGCCTTGGGCAGCCTGGTCTAGTGGGACGTGTCCCTGTCCACAGCAGAGAGGTTGGAACTAGATGATCTTTAAGGTCCCTTCCAACCCAAACTATTCTATGAGTCTATGATTCCTTGTGTTACATCACATGCTTATAACTGGTCTTCCTTCAGCTTAAAAATTTATACTGAGACACTAAGAAACACCATGTAAACAGATTCACTTCCCTTGTCATTAGGAAATACTCCTTTAAAACATAAAATGTATTACTGTTAAATGTTATACTAACATACAAAAACCATACTTCTCCAGAGAGGTGATGATTCTAAAATCCAGGCTGCAGATTAAAAACACTTTATGATTTGCAGGCACTGCATTCAGAAACAATGAAAATAAAAAGAATGATCATACATCCTCAAGAAAGAAAAAGGAAGTTCAACAGCTGCCAAGGTAAGGCAAAGAGCAATCGAGCACAGGAATATTTGGGGATCAAATTCAAAGGTGAGAGAAACTCTAGAATAGTGTAACACAGGGCCCCCTGATATTTTTTCTTAGCCCAATTAGGCTCTCAGCTATTTATTGATATATAATGAAGACTACAATTAAATGAACACACTGAACATGTTAGCACCTTTTTGTAAGCTTGTGCACCAAATCTGTTGTCTCGATGGTCTCAGCCGAGACGCAGCTTCAAGTGTGTGAACAGCGCCTGTTCTTCGCAATGTTAAAGAAAAGTCTTTCCCCTAAAGCACTTCAGCAACAGCTTGCACAAGGCCATTGTACTTTCTCTTATAGTGGATTAGGAACAAACAAGCTAGAGAAGTCATAATTAACAACAGTGGGGAAATAATACTGAAATATGTCTTTTGGCACTTCATGCAGTGACTCGTCTTACTCAAATTATTTGATGCGTGCATATTATCAAAGAGACAGAAGACAGAAGCAACGATGGCAGGACTATACACCCTGATAAAAGGTCGTTCAAAAGGGTAGGAAGCTCAGTCCGTAACAGATAAGGGTTATAGGAAATGTAAGAAAAATTTCCTTAAAAGAACTATGTAAAACTAAGGGGTTTTGAGAAGGCTACCGATTTTAAACAAAACCCACACCATCTGATACTTACTGGTACACAGTATGTGGTCGTAAGAGGCTTCCAAGTGGGCTTAACCAATTAATAGAGATGAGCATGTTCATTTAAATATAAACAGATATGCATGTGTGAATGTAAGAACTTGCAGCCTACAGAATATATTGCAGTTGCTTAAATAGTAGCACATTTGAGAGAGACTATAGTTTTGGTTTAAACATGATTTCTGGATTTCCAAACAGGACCTCACAGACTTATTTTTGCCAAAGTAAGATACGTAATGAAAAAAATTAATTCTACAAGCACACATTAAGAACACCATTAATAAAAGAAAAATTATATTGCCTTGTGACTAAAACATTAACATTCATGTGTCATGATGCAGCAAAGCATCTGCTTACTCTTCTTGGAAAGCAAAGTTGTGGCAGAGCTGCTATTGTCAGACTAGATGGATGCAGTTTGTTCTTGTCCTCAACATTATTTCTCAAGACACTAAATCATCACTTTTTTTTTTATTTCCATGGTGATTTCTAGGGAATACAGCTGTAGGATGCTGTTCTTTCGACACTTAAATAACTAAGTTGGGGCAAACATTTAAAAATTCTGGGTATTGAGAGAGGCACTCACTGGAGGAAAGAATTCTATTTTAAATTTAATTAACAATTAAACTCCTAAACATGTATTTTAAATATCTTGTTCACTTTTTTAACGATAAATGTAATCAATATAGACTAGATTGTGGAGAGATACTACATATATGTATAGATACTGGAAGATATAAAAGGAACATTAAAAAAAGAAAGGAATGTTTTGCCCCTTTTTACTTTTTAAAACATTGAGTATTTAAGACCCTCTCTCCTATCCCATGGAGAGAAGAAGTAGAGAATTATTACAAGTACCTAAATGGTGAAAACTGAGCAACTGAGATTAGAGAGGAATGCTCCTTAAATCACTTTAAAACTCTCTAGATCAGATCTTCAACTTTAATGGGGCTCCATGTATTTATTTCAATTAAAGCTTATTTATATCAAATGCTTAGCAATCAGCAGCCTACATCTTGCCTTTTGCATAAAGATTTCAGTAAGCGTCTTCCAAATTTTTTCTTTCTCAAGCCATATATCAATAGCAAAACAAGGAAAGCATAACCTGATTAATAAAAGAATTATACTGGTGTTCTGTTCTTTTACAAGCATTTTTTTCTTTACAATGTATAGGCGAATACCTTACAAAGAAATAAAAGCAAAGAACAAAAAAATCCAGTCTTTGCATATTCTTTCCTTACAAAGTTCACATTTGATTCAACACATTATACATATACATACAGTCACATAAATATATCTAGCAGCAAACTCAAAGCATAAGCATTGTAGGCCAAGTTTTGAAGCAAAGTCTGGCCTAAAATGTAGAGGTACTGACCCTAAGATTCCTCCACAAAGTATTCAGCGTGTGAATTATTTCATACTCCTCAAATATAGGAACAATACAGAGTTCAAAATCTCAGTACAGAATCATCTCAAAAGTATTGGCTTATTTTACACGGAAATTCCTGTGGGTCAATAGGAAACACATTTTTTATTTTAAACAGTATCACTTGATTTTGAATCCATGTATCAACAATATATTATATAATTTATGATGGGCATTAGGCATTGTGGGGCAAAAAAGCACATTCCAAGCACACATGGAACACTCCTGCCTGACTGTGGTACTGTTTTCCAGCTTCCATTTTAATACTTGATGTCTGCATACAAAATCAGCAGGCCAAACCAGAGAATTGGCCTCAATTATCTTCATGTAATGCTCAGGAGAAAAGAGATTTGCTGGTTATACTGGTTGCTGTAAAAGAGAACAGCCTGCAGTACTGCACTACTATACTTGCGAAGTATGAGAGACAGTCTTGTAAAATACAGATGCTCTCCCAACATGGAGCAGCATGAAGGGAACGCACAAGGTTGTGTGCCAAAAGATCCAAGGAGAAAAACTATTATGCTGTCTTAAGTAATAGCTCTAGACATTTTTCTTCCTGAAGAGCCACAGAAGGTTTCTTAAGATCTTGAAACAAGAAAATAACAATTACTTTCTTAGCTGCAGTTCTCCCCCAGTCTCTATGATGCTCAGCAAGCTATTTGGCTTTTCCCAGCATATCTAAAGTTGGGATGATACTGATGATAATGTGTCTGTGAAATGATACAGGTATGTAAAGCCTGTGACAACTGTAAGAAGGAAGGTACTAGCAAATTAAGCAAAATTATTAGGCGTCTCAGTGTGAAGGAGAACCTCTACTTACTAATAATTCTAAAAATTTTCTGGTTCCATTAGACCTTTTAAATCTCATCAACTCTTGCTTCATTTCTGTTATCTGTACAGATTCTCTCAATGGAAACTGGCCAGTGTTTCAACTGTGCCACCTGGACAGCTATCAGATGAGATATGACGCTCTCACTTACTTCCATTTAGTCCAGACATTTATCCCTATGAAAAAAAAAAGTAAAATCAAACACTACCGTGTCTCACCTTGCATGAAAAGTCACTTTTTGTTGTTCAGATATAGCTCCAAGTGTCTCTTTTCAACCATCTATGAAGAACAATGATGTCAGTATATAACTAGCACTGTTGAATTGGCTAGTAGAGTTTTATCTTTCATTTCCTAAGGCAAATACAGAATCTAAAGAAGAAACTGAGCAATATTCTCTTAGAAGAACAATCCATATTCTTCTTATATCCATGACTTCATTCAGAATCTAATCTCTATACTCTATGAAGTCAGTAGTAAAGCTAATGTGGACTACAGATTGAAAGGATACGGATTTCAATGAGGAAGTAAAAAATTATAAACTTCTCGCACCAGTACACGAGGATGTCTTTGTCTCCGATGACGTCTTCCCTAACTATTTCAAATTAAAGTAGTCAAATAAATAAAAATGCTCTATCTTCGCAAGGAGGAGAACATTAGCAGGGTATGTAAGGCATCATAATGATGGAAAGTTGCCATGAGCTCTGTCTAAAATATTGTGCGTCACAGTTTATGTCAATTGTCCATGACCCTGCCACCTCTCCACCCTGGAGGACATGACATTAGGCCTGTCTGAGACATTTCACAATGTCTTTGGGGTAGATCAGAATGAAAAAAAAGAATTGCACTGTTAAATTACTAATTTATGAGAAAGGTGTGATGGTTTGAAAGAACTCCTCTGAGACTTCTGCTACAGCCATCATGATGAATACGCTGAGCCCCCAGCACCCTGAGAAAGGCTTTGAAGAGGAATAAAAATAAAAGCACAAATAGCAGGCAACTGAATCTAGCTACAGATTGCCTTTGGTTTATTACTTTACTCCCCAGTCTGTTAGGGAAGGATAATTTGAAGAGGAACTACAAGTGAATAGAGACCAGTAACTCTTGGCTTAAATTGCTATTAGAACCTAAACAGTCATTATATTTTATTGCCAGTCCAGCCACTAGTACCAATGCGTCAAGGGCTCAAATACACTTTCATTTGACCTTGTGTCCTCAGTCGCTAACACAGTCATGATAACACGTCTCAACAGCCCAATTTCAACAGGACTGTAATAGGACCATAACAGGACTTACAATAGGACGTAGGACTACACCTCCAAACAGGGACCGTGTACCAACCCTATGCCAAGCAATGCTCCCCAACTCCAAGTGAGCAAGCAGTGCCCAGTGCCGATGGAGTCTCCTCTGCAGTAGCAATCATAAATTGTACCGATACATTTGCAGCACATGACAGATCCTAGCACCTCTGCCAGTTCCCCTATTCCAGAAAAATTAACAGGATAATTAAGCATGTCCAGGATTTACTGAGCTGGCAGATTTAGAACTGAAGAAGAACACCTTGTGCAGTAAACAAAGTCCTGATGCACGCAACATTACCTGCAGGGGCAAAGGGAGACAGTCTTATTTGCATGTCAGCTTCCCCTCTGTCTTCCATCCAGTGATTTTCCTACTTTCTCTCACAATGCAGAAAACACCCTTATGGCACACAAGTTTTCGGTCTAAACTAATATTGATAAGGTCATAATTTTGCTGGCAATACCAGTTAGCTTCAGAAAACGAGCACCATGTGTATGTTTTTCCTTCCTCTTTACCACTAACAGCCAATAGACACTGTTCTTCTAGGATTAAAATTAATTCAAGCTTAAAAATATTCACAACGACTTTTTAACGAATCACATACACACAAAAAAATTACTGCCAAACATAATGAAAAGGGAGAAGTCCGAAGATTTTGTTCCTAAGCTGCTGAACTGCCACAGCAGCTTTTTGGATGTCATGATAGAAATAATGCATATTATACACAAATTTCACATAGAAACTGGTTCCATTGTAATCAGCCTGAAAACCAAACATTATAATAACTGATGAAATGTCTGTCATTGATATTAGCAACATTATTTGGCAACATTATAAATCATCAGATGGAAAATAACACCGAAACACAAACTTTTTTCTTAGAAGTTTATAGAAGTTCTCAGTGTATCTATACTTTGCACCTTAGACACATCTTCCTATTAATTGATATTTCTAGGTCATTCATGTTTCCTTCCTCATGAAATGTGAAATTTACAATGTGTTTGTCTTAAAACTCTTGTTTCAAAAAAATTTTCAAGCTTCCAGGTTACTAGATTAATACTGAAAGAAAAAAGTTATTACAGGGGAAAAAAAAGCTATGTGAGTATTAAAACTTCCTTTCTTAGGAAAAGTTAATGTTCTATGGAGCAGTAGTGGGAGAATTTTAAATGCAAAATATGCTTAAGTAGTTGCAAAACCACCATCATCAAAAAAAACCTCTTACAGATGGCTCTTGCAAGTTCTCCCTGTATTCTTTATAAAAAAGAGAATAAACAAGAGTAACATGTGATGTTAAAGCCCTGGAAATCCAGGATTTCAAGGTCCCCAACCCATTTCTGCTCCTAACTCATAAAGACAGATTTTCTGTCACATTTCTGTTCACCATTTTACACAAATTTGAATCAAAAATACGTGTATACCTCGCTACCACACAAGGGAAAGCATTAAACAGCATAAGCAGAGCCCCTTTAAGACAGTCTGATGACAGAAAGGTTCTAACTAAAGGTAAAAAATAAGAATCCTGACTTTGTAATAAGACTCCTTATACATGATCCCTCTCCTGTAGATAGAGAAACAGTGGTCTTAAAAAAACAAACCCTCTTCTTTGCAACATGTTGAAACTAAAACCACCGGTCCATACACTGGCAGAGGGATCTTCCAATCACTTAGTCCTTAGCATAGCTCTTCCACAGAAACCACTACAGTCAGCTTGGTCAGGTCTCAGCAGGACTGTTGAGCTAGCAGAAGCTTTCAGAAGCAGACGTTTTCAGTAAAGCCTCCTGTTGACCGCTGCTCCCCTCTCCATGGAGAAGAGGCAGAAAGCCATACGGCCAGTTTCTCAAGCTGGACCACAACCCTCGAGAGGGGGTGGCGAGTCTTATCCAAAGGCTCTTCTCTTTTGGACAGGTCATCAGAAGGAGGTGAGAAAGGTGGTATACACCCCGGGGCAGCTATGAGGGGACCGGTACTTCTGCGTATTGTATTGAATGCATTGTATGCACTGCCATCAATTCCAAAAAAGGTTCCTGCAGCAAAGTTACCACTGGAGCAAAGCTCTGAGAGGAGCAGGGGATCAGCAGGAAGGAGGTACATTCAAACTGACAGAAAACTGCAAATGCTACAAAGAACAAAGTGACTTGCCCGCTCGAGGAAAATTCCGCTCACAAGGATGCAAAGCTGTACAATGTGCCTCTGAAGCCAAGGTGATTTAACTGAGGAGCATGAAACCAAGCCTTAAGTAGACTGTCTGAATCACACATGACAGGCCACAAAATAAACACTGTGGCTACCAATAAGGTCTGCAGTGAAATCTCAGGGGATGGGAACAAGATAAACTGAGAAGCAAATCACAGGCTTAACTGCTTCATCGGGTTTTTAGCACAGCTTGGTTTGAGCTTAGGTAGAAGAGTCAGCCCTCCTGGCTATACCCAGAGTGCGAACATGTGAAGAGAGAAGTCAGCACAAAGCAAAACGGCTGAAAGTAACTTTAACTCTGACAGTTCAAAGAAAATAAGAGTACGTGTCCTGAACGGCAAAGGCTAAAACTACAATGTTGTGGTTTATTGTAGACATGGTAGTTTAGTCATGGCAAGTTTTATAAAGAGACAAGCTATCTTTTAATTGATCAACAGGTACACGTGGAAAAAAGCGACAGTGTTTGCAGCATGCAGACCTGTCATTCAGGATGTTTTTCAGAGACCTGAAGAAGGAGATGCAACACACTTGGCTTGTCTGTTTTCTCCAACTAAATCAGATGGTCTAATGAAAGAAACTATCACCCCCTATAATTTCTGCCTTGTAGAAATTACTAATACAGGGATGTATAGCTCAACATGATGTATTTCACGGCAAACAGAACAGCTCTTCTCAGTTACAAGAGTACCCAGGAGATCATCAGAGCTGCAGTGTCTTCCAGTGCCAGCATAAATCATTATAGGGAAACTGAATCTCCAAATATCTCACAGTAAAGTCCAGCAGAATAAATCTAAGGATAAGCATTACATTTGACACACTATCCAGCATGCACCTGCTAATATCAATACCTGAATTCTAAATCATACATAATTTACCCTTCATGACACCTATAACTGTAGGTCAGGAGCAGATGCAGAGCCATTAAGAAAGCAATTATTCCAAATTTAAATTGCAATGCCATAGGAAGTAAAATCCAAGAGTAATCTTTTTCCCAGGAAGACCTCCCTAAGACAAAGCAAGTAAGTGTTATTACTGAGAAGAGAAAAACAAAGCTATGCCATCTTCAGACTAATATGCATCATAGCTTTTCTGATCAGCTTTACTTTAGCCTTTGTTCCCTTGATTTTAATTCTTTTTAAATATCTTTTTCTAATGTAAAACTATCTGCTATTTTAAGGATGCAGCTTCAGTTCTCCATACTTATTCTTAACGTACAAACTCTGGCAGCTAAGCTTAACCAATTACTACCTGTTAGAAATACAGATATCTAATGACTTCTTATCACCTCTGTAACTTCTTGTGGAGTCTACTTCCATTGTAAAACTTGACAGAAGGAAAAAAAAACCAAACAGTGGTACTTTCAACAAAGCTGCAGAACAAACTGGAAGTAACAGACAGGAAGGAAAGGAGAGAGTTATTGTCTCATTTCACACTAAATGATTCAGTCATTCCTAATCAACAAAGGTAACAGTGACAGGTGAGAATATCATCACAACATTGGAACATCTGCACCGTGGTGAGAATATACATTTATCTTCATAGTGGACCACAGCAGTAATGTATCTTTGCCTTGTACTAAAGGCCTACTTGATTCTTTTTAACATTATGAGACTTGAAATACTCCTTTCTAATTGAACTTGACAATATTATACAATTTTGTCTCCTCTGGAAGCTGCATATAGCAAAACTAAGCATTCTTAACAACTTCTAAATGCTATTAAAATGGGATCTCTTGTACCATTTATACACAGACTACCTTGTACTTTATTTAATTTCTAATTTCGAAAGAATAAGCTTGAAAGATTCAAGTACAATAAATGCATGCCTGCTGCAGCAGCATACACAAATATTCTACACATTATTCTCTCAGTTTAAGTTGTACTTTTTAAACCTCATAACCTTTAAGAAGTTGAACTCTTTAAATTAGTCATAAGAGATTGACAATATTACATAATGTCAATCAATAAAAGAATTTTTAAGGTTATCATTTTGGAATACCTTTGTTAAATGATTTCTACTTTTATATCTCAAGGATTACTGCTCCATTCAATTTAACAAGTCATTATTACCACAGAGGTAAAGAGAACATGCAAGGTTACTAGCTACGGCTATTAGCTGTAACCTAACCTGTGTTACAGTGTATAATCGATCTATTTTCTTTAAGAATAAAATTCAGAAAAATTACTACTAGAGTCTCTATAAAAAAGTACAGAAAGCCTGGGGGCAAACACATGGGATAACAGCAAAGACAACAGGAAGAAAAATGGGAGCGCACCAAGAGTTTATTTATAAATATCTTGGAACTCATTTCTTGGCATCATGCAATGTCTACATAGTCTCATATCCATCTAACTTTTAGACAGTGGTCCTATATTTAAGCACAGAAAAACTAAGAACCAGCACACTAGACTTACGACACTCTGCTCAAAAATGAACACGCTTTCCAGGTGGCAGGCTCAAGCATGTATTTCTTTCAGGGTGAAATTCTGCATGTCCATCTCAATTTTAGATGTTGTTCCTAGGTCTCACTTCTTTTTCCTTACTTCTCTCATTAACACATGTGGCATCTCATTACCACTTTGTCAGGTCACAGGTACCAAACAGCTGGAAAAAAAACGACTTCACCTTCTCTAGTCTTCAGTTAGCAAGTACTGGCTACTCTGGTGGCAACAAAGCTGTCTTGTGAGCTTATCCACAGTGCCACAAACGAGGACAACTGGGGAATGTCATTCACAATCACAATACTGACTGAAAGCCAAATGCTAATACTGTAACAGTCAATTTCACTTGCATGAGAATTTTCTTCCCAGTGGCTCTCCATGACTGGTTTTAACGCTGTTTTGCTTACATAGCAGAAAATGGCCTTTAGCAAACCAAAGAATCTCCAGTGCTTATTTAAAGATTTCCTGGAGGTGAAGGGCTCATATGCCTGAATACTTGTGGGTTTTGGTATCTCGTTTGTTTGCTTTCCAAACAGACCACTGGCTATAGTATGAAATATTATCTTTCCACAAAACTTGCCTTTCCTCATTCAGAGAAAGCAAGTTACATAAAGAACAGACCTTTCTGAGGTACTTCAAAACACATCTTAAGACACCACATAAGTCTGATCCATACAGGTATATAGCAACAAAGCGATGAGCCTGCCTGCATTACACTAATGAACATCATATTTTGCATTTAAAGATCCTTGATAAAGGAGCAAAACTAACATGGAGAGCTTTATTTGTATTCACCTCACTAAATTTTGTTCCCATAAATTTCAATAATCCTACTCTCTAGCTGGTAATTCAATGACTTCTTCTTTTTAAAGCCCTTAAGTAATATCCCATATCCTTCAAGCAGTCTTGTATCCCAGCAGCCCCTTCTTCCCAATGCACAATTAATACTTGCAGATGAGAAGGGTTGCTTGTGTCACATATTTTATGGGCAGCTGTAATTCTTTTTCAGAGAAATTCTTTCCAGCAATGCTGGCATAAAGCACGCCTCCACTTCCCACAAGAAATCCTACTGACTTATGTTCTTCTCCTCATGGCGGCAAGTGAAAAGAATAAAGATACAACAGAGGAAATATGAGAAAATAGAGCAGTAGGTATACCGCTGACTTGGAGATTAAATACATTAGTACTTGTGGCTATAATTTCACTCTTCATACGGGGTTCAGATTCAGAGGCTGTGGCTTTAATTCTCAGGTCTGCCAAGCTTTCTCGCTCACTCCATATAAATATTTCATCTGTTCCTTAGTCGCCTATCCGTAAATAGAGGACAGTAGTACTTTTTCTTTCTGCTTCTCTCTTGCCTTTTTTGATGTTGAGATTTTAAAAGGGACCGAGCTTCCCTGTTTTGGTCCAGCAAGGTCCTCATCTCAGCTGAAGGTTCTTTGGTGCAATACTGATCACTATGAGCAGGAGTCACATGCCTAAAAGAATATCAACTTGTTTATATCTAAAAGTAGAACAATACAGTTTTAAAATAGTAACATAATTGAGAGTACAAAACACACTAAGTCAATGCTATGTCACTTCTTCCATGCACACACTAGAGAAGGCACTGAATAAAAACATCTTCAAGAACCCTACTTGTTGCCTTAATTGTCAGAGCTAACTCCGATTCCTTTTTTTACACAGAAAAACTACAACAATTTCTATAAACAGCGCTGGTTTGGGCACAGAAGTTATGATCTCTACAGGGAAAAAAAAAAAAAAAGTCTTTAGTTCACAGATGCCACCTACGTCCTGAGTTAAGAACAGTAAAGTTTTCCTTAACTCACTCTTGCATTCTCATGGCAGGTCATGTGTCTCTTCAAATTCTCTCTCTGAGCAACAAGAAGCAGACATTATCTTGAAAGTATTTCTTTTGAGATAAACAAATCAAGTATAATAAAGCTCAGAAAGGGGAAAAAAATGGAGAATCATGCACAAACTCCAATTTTTTCGTTTACATCAGGGACCAACCGAGTACACAGCCAGGTTGCGAATCCATCTTCAGCCAGTATAAATTACTGGTTTATATAGTCTAAGCCTCCAGGATAAAGAAACAATTCTTGAACCACTCATATCTAAGCAAGTCTTCTAGGCTTTTCTGAAGCCAGTACCTTGCCTTAGGTCCTTCTTCCATCATCTCAGCGTATGTACACCTACAACACATAGGAACACAGCATTGTCTGCAATCAAATTAAACTGTTTTAACAGTTTAACAGTGGCTGTTTTACCAACTAACAACAGAGATGACATTATCCTGAGAGGCATGGATTGAAGATACTTAGATGCTGGCTGTAGAGCAGGATTCTTTTTGGGTGTTTTCATCATGAAAAATCCTCATTGTTAACTCCTCACTCCTCAAACAAAGCTTCTTCTATTCTTGCCCTTAAATCAGAAGGCAGTGACTTTCTAGTGAAGAAAGCAAGAAAGCTAATGACACAGAGCCCACAGCAGAACAGAAAATATTAAGAAATAAAATCAATCCCACAATATATGAAAGACTTACTGCTCAATCTGCTCTTCACTGTTAACAGATTGTTAATCCTAGAATGAGAAAGCGTGGAAACGGACCTGTGGTTGTCAAGAGCAAGGAGAGTGCCCTTACTTGCTACCCACCCACAGACACATCCGCTCAAACCTCTGGGAAACATGTCTTGATGGTTTTCAAAGAACGCTTAGGAATTCAGCTGCCCAAACTACTGGGCAAGTTTTATAGTTGAATTATAGTAGGCTTGCTATAGGAGAGGACTCAAATAGGCAATACAGGAGAATTTTGGTTTGTTATCAAAACTCAAGTTTCTGGGCTACAGATACCATCAAAACGCACCTGCCCAAAGCCTCCCTGGTTCAGAAAACAGCAGTTTCCCAGCCTTACATGAGCACAGCTTTGGAAAAGATAGATCTTGGAAAGCAGCAGTGTTATTACAGATACATCTGAGTACTGTGTCATACTCTCTTCCAGGGAGAAGAGTATCTTTAGGCATAAGAGGCTGGCAGGGCTTGAAGGCTACACCCTATTAGCAAGTACTGATCCTACTAGAAACCAAACATTTTGCTTATTCACTGTTGCTGAGGAGAAATTAAATAGGGTGGGAGCATCCTTCTAGAAAGGGTTTGGAGCAGGGGTTGCGCAGTCCCCAGGGATAAAACCTGGGAGAGGCAGAGTGTGGGGTGTGTGCTTGGGTGGATCCATGTTGCTCCATAAGGAACTGCTTCAGTAAAGAAAGCCAAGTCCCAGGATGGAAGACGGGGCAAATACAGCCACCAGAAGGGGCGTATTTGTAGAAAGGCTCAGAGGAAGGACTGTGTCCACACAAAATCCAAACCAATCAGCAACAAAATAAGGCCTGAAAAGTAAATTATTCCCCATGCATCCTGGCCTCTGTTCCTAAAAAGAATCACCAAATCATAGAATCATTTCATTGGAAAAGACCTTTGAGATCGAGTCCAACCATACTTGTCCACTACTAAACCATATCCCTGAGCATCTCATCTACCCGTCTTTTAAATACCTTCAGGGATAGTGACTCAAGCACCTCAAGCCTCTGCCACTGCCCAATGACCCTTTCAGTGAAGAATTTTTTCCATCTAATTTGAACCTACTCTGGCACAACTCGAGGCCATTCCCTCTCATCCTATCACTTGTTACTTGCAAGTAGAGACCAACACCAGTCTTGCTACAACTTCCTTTCAGGTAGTTGTAGACAGTGATAAGGTCTCCCCTCAGGGGTGTAAATATCAGAGAAGTAAATGTAACATTTAATTCTGTATACATGGTATTACCTTCTCCTCAATAACTTTTAGGCTTTTTCACCACATTTATCCTGCAACGTCAAATAATTTCACTTCTCTCTTTACCCAAACTGCAAGTTCTGATTTCTAAAGGCATTGCTATGGCGTACAACAAAGAAGCATCACAGAAATACATATTTTTTATGGTAAAGGAAAATTGATAGAACACCAGGTCAAATGGCCTGATGGCGTTACAGAAAAAACAAGCAGCAAAACATTAGACTAAAACTTCGCCTCACGCTATTCACTCAAAACACCGCTGCCTGGATCATTTTTATGTTAATAAATATAGGTTTTGGCTAATATTGCTCAGGTTTCCACTCAGCCACTGTACCTCCTCAGCTTCCAAAAGGGCGCGGTCAAGTGCTTCAATAGCTTTGCATTGGTTTGGGTTCCTCTCTTAGCGCCTTTAAGTGTGCAACAAAATGCATTTCCAGCCTGTTTCATGCTGCTGCTCTGACCACCAGCCTGGCCCGCAAAGACCACAGCCAAAGGCTCATGTCCTGTCTGCAGCAACACCAGCAGGAGCACTACCTTAAGCACACAAATGGCCCGTTCAGCAGAGAAAATACCCTCAGCCAGCCATGGGCACAGCCTGAATGTCGTATTTCATCTCTTCTCAAATCTACCTGATTCATCGGGAAGAATTCACAGAAAACATACACTGCCAATTTAACAATCAATTTTCACATCTTTGTTTTCCAGATTTTACTTGAGGTTCTACGCATTAATGTTCTCCATTCAAAAAGTCTGCCTTTTTATTATGACTAAACACTGGAACATAGCATATTTACAGCTAAGTTTATTGTCATATTCAGCCCGGAATTGGCAATTTGGCTAATTAAGTTGTCTCATGCAAAGACACCGTGACATGTACCATTAAGAAATGATAAATGGCAGATAGGCATTTCCAAAGAACCATCAGCTTTGCAAATGCTAATGCTGCAGATGAATATTATCTACTAAAAATGGTTACCTGAGAACCTAGGTTCAACATCTCCATCAACAGGCTAAAGTATTCCATCCCAAGACTTTGGGAAGGAAAAATGTGACATTCCAGCAATGCACTACTTCATAAAATAATATTAACAATACAATTGGCCATGATGTTTGTATAAACTTGAACCTTTTTTCACCTTGGCCTATGCAATCCACAGTCTTTCATTTGGGCTCTGGATTAACTGTCACAAGAATAAGTGGATCATGCACATATAGCCAAGACTACACCTAGACTGAAATTTAAAGAAATTTTAAATGGAATTTAATTTAACTCAAATATTAATAAAAATACAATTAAAAATTAAAAATCCTTTCAGATCAGAGTAATAATTTTAGGATGGAGCTTGATATGAATGGCATTATACAATGCAGTAGCCTGCAACTCCAGGTCTGTGCAGGATCCTTTTCTGAGTCCAGTGTCAAGACGTTTCACAGGACATCATGCTACTGCATTTCTTTTGGAGTCCTCGTGGCTTCTTTTCTGCCTTCCTCTGCCCTCCTGTTCATTGAGCTCCACGTGGCTTCACACAGCAAGGCCACATTCTAGAAGTGACTGCCACACAAATTCTCACATTTTTCCCCTTAACAAGTGCACAAGTATGTTCTATTTCACAGAATCAAGCAAACAGGGAAAACCATTTTCTATTACAGTCAAATAAAAATTTGAAAGGAGGAGCATTTAAAATATTAAATCCTTGGCTCGTGTGAAATGCCCTACTATTTAGGTAAGAGCTGCTACAGTTCAATTAGCAAAGTACCTGTCCAGTTATGGATTAAACAGTACTTCAAGCAGATGTTTGAAGAGAACTATCTGTTTTCTGGAGGTGAAAGGAAAGAAAGAAGAAAACATGATGTTTCACCTACACAGCATTTGGGATCAAAACTTAAAAGCCAACCTCCCAGATCTGAAGAGCGACCTAAAGCAGAAGGCATTGCTGTTCTAATCACTATTCTTAAGGACAACAGAAGAACCAGGTTGTTACCAAAAGCTATCACTCTCACATGGCACCTTTGCTCATGAATTGATTTTCACAGTTACTCACTCTCCTGTAATTCTATTAAACCATTTAACTCTGCAGAGGAGACTTCCAAGCTATGTATTACTACAAACAGTTTCGCTGAATGCTACCGAATGTAACATATTTAGATAGCAAACTCTTTAAGACTGAGGTTATATGTTTTTCCATGTATTTTTGCTGAGAACACTATCTGTTCTCAGCAAATTGCACACTCTTAAGTAAAATATCTCAGGGAATACAAAGGAATGTGATCTGTTACTATCTGTGTGCTGAGTAAGGAGCATTGCAGAAAGCAATCTGTTTCTCCCAAGAACTAAGACACAGTACGAGTTGTCCGTGGGTGACACAGTAACCTTGAAAATTCTTAAAAGAAGAATGCATTTGTTAAGAAAATTGCAGAGATTTCAGGGAGGCCAGACCAGCTTCAAGAGGCAGATGAAAACAAAACTGGAACAGAGGGAAGTGAGAAACCTCTGCTACATACTCAAGTTGCATTGTTTAAATGAAATGTTTATCTGTAACTGAAAATAATGCAAATAACAACAGCGGCAATGTGGGAGACCTGTATTAATGTATAGAGGAGTTTTCAACTGCTTTTAATATTAATTATTTTATATACTTATTAGAAGGCATTTAAAACCTGTTTTGCTGTTTTACATTGAGCTTCAATTATAATTCTGAGGAAGAAGGCTATCTTCAGCAGCAGATAGCATTAAATATATAACTGGTGTCAGTAAATTGCACAGTTTTGTTCATAATAAAGAAAAAATCAAAGGGTAGTTGCTTTGGCTTTGCCCTATTTTTGATTATTCTTAACAATTACCTTAAATATGCTTACTATCTAAGAATGGTAAAAGCTTTTCTTAAAATACTTGCATACTGTGAAACAGAAGAATGGATGCTGTATTTCTGTAACATTAAAATATTCCTATACAAGTTGCACAGACACAGAAACATATGTCACACCCTCTAAAAATAAGATGTTTAAAGAAGGCTAGAGGGAATGCAATGGAGCAATACTCCAGCAAAAAGAGAGTTAAGACTTTAAACACATAAGGCTCTTTATCTATCTGTTATCAATTATCCCAAGAGCTCGACAGAATCTACTTAAACATTGAGAAGATAGAATAGTGCAGGTAGGTTACTAACTTTAAAAATGTACATTTATTATCCAGGGAACCAGCAATAATAGAATCACAGAAAAGTAAGGCTGGAAGTGCTCTCATGAAGTCCATTCCCCAGCCCCAGGGCAAGATCAACTATACATAAACCACTCCTGACAGATATTTGTCTAACTTGTTCTCAAAAACCTTCAGTGACAGAGACTTTGAAACCCCCCCAGGCAGTTGGCTGCAGCTCTTAAATATCCTTACCATTAGGAAGATTTTCCTAACGTCTAACCTCAATCTCCCCACTACAGTAAGCTTGTCTGCTACTTTGTGCTCTGTTCCCAGCAGAACTGGAAAACAGTTTCTATTACTTCCTCTTTACATGAAATTTCCATATACTTTTAAACAGCTATCACAACTTCCCTCACTCTTCCATTCTCTGAACGAATAATGGCCAACTGGGTCATACACAATCTGCTGGAGCAATTTATTTTGTCTCCCATGTAATCCCCTCAAGGAGCCTCTCCCTCTTCTGGAACCACCACCTCCACACAAATCACCAGCAGTTAAACAAAACATGACACAGGGAGAGAAGCCAAACTGAGCTACAGGCTCTCAGCCTTTCTGCAAAGGAGGGTCCCACCCACACAAACCAGCAGAAGTCACTCTGGAAGAGATGTGAGGTAGGGAAAGGTACTCACACCAGAGAAGGGCAGATGAGAAGAGGAAGGGTTGAGTCTACAACTCACGGGAAGAGGCTTTTAGACAACTTGGAATTAAGTTGTAGTGAATTGATTTGGAAGTGGGAGAGGTCTGGAAGCAAGAGAAGGATGAAGGAGAGTGTTGAAAAAGAGGAAGATCATCAGAAGGGTAAGAAATCTGGAAAAGAAGTGAGATCAGATGGGGAGTGATGGACGAGCCTCAGTACAGAGAGAGGGGATTTGGGCATTGACGGGGAAAGAGGCAGCAAGAGATTAGGAAAGCACAAAACTCAGAAGAGGAAATGTAACAGAAGTCCTGAGAGCCAAGGGGATACAGACCAGGGATGGGGGGACTGGAGAAGCTCTACCACTCTGCATTCCTATAAGCAAGATGATCTCCTAACAGATATGTTCAGTTTCTCTGTTAAGGCAGGGCTTCGGGGAGTTACAGCCAAGCTGAGGAGTTGCTCCTCAGGAGTAACTTGGGGTCTCTAGATATGGCCCAAGGTCAAGCTTCAGCGACAATGACCTTGAGACGTAAAGCTGCAAGGGATTATGGAAAGATTTGTGGCTGCCATCACTTCCACATAGAAAGGTGTGAGGGAGAAGATTGAAGCTATGACAGAATGGGATCAGAAGGTGACAGGAAAAGTCAGTGCCAGACTGACGGGCAGGGGCCCACTGCACAGAGCAACCTCTTAATATTTATTCTGGTTTCCATAGTGCCAGAACTAATAATCCCTCTAGCAGTGCTAAGGGTCACAGGGCAGGAATGCCTCCAAGTCAGCCCATGTCTGACAGAGCTCCTGCTAAGACAGAGCTAATAAAATCCTGATGGACCTAAGGTGACCTTGCAAGGTCAGGAGGCTTCATACACTGATTCCTAATCCATCCCATAAGGTTCCTCTTGTCCTTTGATCACCCTGGATGTCCCTGTGCCACGTGCTCCTCAGTGATGGAGATCTGATTTCAGAATCACACTGTTCTCCTAAATCAGCACTCAAAACATACTCTGGCCAAGTAGCTAATTTAAAAAATGAGCCTTGGCTGTCCAAGATCCCCACCGCTGTCACCTCAGCACTGAGAGCAGCACCGGCAAGAGGTGTAGCAACTAAGAAGTGTGCAAGCAAGGTGGTCCTTCTGGCCATTACACCAAAGCACCATTGTATCATGGCCACATCTTGCCCTGTAGCTCAAGGCATCAGATACATGCTCCAGCATAAAACTCCAGTGCTTCATGGGAACCTAGGAAAAACACCTCCAGAAAGTTTGAGAACTACCACTCCATTCTGAAAAAGATTGCTTCTTCCAATTCTCAAGGATCACGTTGTCTAGACCTGTGGCCCTTTTTTTTGGCTCTTCTCTGGATGCTTCCAATGGGCCTGAAGAGCACTGCTCAGAGCAGAAAAAGTACGCCAGCCACATGAATACTAAATAGACTGAAAAAATTACTTTGCATGTCTTACATGCAGACTCCTGTCCATGTATTCTAGCATAACGTTTATGGCATAGTATTGTTGATTCATAGCTATTTTCTGATCTCTTGCAACCGCCCATCTGTTTTCTGCAGACCTACTGTCTCACCAGTTATTCTACATTTTGATTTGCACAGCTGAGTAATCCTGCCCAACCACAATTCAGAATTTGTCCTTTATGAACCGCATCGTATTTATTTTAGATCAGTTCTCCAAGATACCACATTAATTTTGAATTCTAATTCTGTGCTCAGAGGGTTTACATCCTCTCCCTGGTTGGTGTCATCTCGAAATTTTGCATGCTGATTCTGTCATACAACTCATTAATTAAAATAGTGAATATTTTCAGGCAATCCAGAGCAGAATCCCACTTTGACTATGAATCACTAGCAATTATTCTAAGAACAGCTTTAAAGCCAACTGTGTACCCACCTTGTAGCTCATATTGCCACCTTGTTAATGAAAGGGTGAAAAGCCTTCAAAAAAATCAAGATTTACTATTTGTCTAATTTCAGGGAAATTAGACACCACTGACAAGGTATCATTTGAAAAAAAAATGCAAATTTATTTATCATGTTATTTTCCACAGGCTATTATTTAAACAAAATCAGTTGATTATTTGACTCAGACTTTTTCCCTCGAGAATTTTAAGATAAGCTATCTACTCCGAAGGGGAAAAACAGAGGTCCAGGAAAGTTTACATGTGTAGGTGCAGTGTTTGCTCTTTCACAGCTTCTTTGAACCTAGAGTGTCCTCTAAATGTTCTCCAGTGTAACCACTAATTGCTCAGACATTGCTTCAGCTATTTCACCCTACATTGCAGAGATAAGTTAATAAGCTCTAGCTTGTTCTAATATACCTATCATCCGATCTTATTAGTTCATAATCAGTTCTATTCCTGCTCTAGTTGAAGTTCTTTCCTTTCTCAAGGCAGAAGTCCTTTTCTTGCCACCTGGTTACGGGTCATCCTTTCTGGCAAAGAATGGTGCAAAGTGTCATGAACTACTCGACCCTCTCTGCACCATCAGACCATGAGTTTTGGCATTCCTTCTCAACTAATACTCCAGAAAAATCAGTCTTCCTCTTATTACTACTGAGAACGTAGCACATTTCCTTGTTACCGTGTCTTTCATTAGCTATACTGTTTTGTGCATTGGCCTACCTGATTTGGCCCTTGCATTCTTGTAATGCTTTTTGACAACTATCTCTAATAACGTATCTAGTTTCCACTTTCTGTATGAGTTTTCATATCATGCAATTATGCCTCGTCTTACACATTTTATTGGGACATCTTTCATTTGTGCTTTTAATATTCTTTACTGTGACTGGAAAAGAAAAAGTTGGTTCCTTTAGAAATTGCCAGCCTTCCTGAATTTCTTAGGTTTGTTTCCCAGGCAATCTTACCTATCACAATTCTTTGAGCTGAATGCAATTTACTTTCTTGCATACTATTGTTTTGATTCTCAAGTTCTCTCTTCTTGACTTTCAAGATTGCTATCATTCAAATTACTTTTACCACGATAAGCTCAGTCATCCCTTTCCTAATCAAGCCTAGAAGCACTTCCCTCCCATTGCCTTTTCTACATTCTGTAATCCTGATCCTATTAGACTTGCATGATCTACTGAAATTAGTATTTAGCCAGTAAAGTGAAAAAGCTTTTACCATAGGCTATTGTTTGGTAATACTGGATAAAGTGATTGGATGACCCCATGTCTTGGAACTAGAGCCTTCTGCAAAAGAAGGGCAGCTTTGGCATCTGTGTCAGTAAAATGAGAGTACAGACAGGATCGAAGTATCTCCTAGAGTTAACTGCAAGCCTTTTCAGATCACAGTGATTATTATTAGTGAGGTGGAAAGGAGGTTTATGAAATACTCCAAAGGTGGCTACACAGAGGCATCGTCCTCACAGGCTTCTTTTGCCAGCAGTTGTAAATTGAAATGATTACTGCGACAGTTACAATAGCTGCAATCACTTAGCATGGCTAGATTCAGTGTTGACACTGCACAGGTTTCAGATATCAAAGCTTTTCCTGTACAAATTAGCTCCCTTCTGCATGTGGTCATGCCCCTCTGTCACCAGCAGCTACTGTTTTCTCCTAGAGCTAAACTGGCATTTCAATAAAACAAAAGGAGCACTACAGCAAGGATCAGAGAAGCAATCTTATGCACCTGCCATTACACTTTTATTGTGATTCTTAAATTAGCATAACACAGTGCAATAAATTTCTCTAAGAAATATATACCTACCCACCATCTACAGCTGAATGCATTATATAAATCTAACAATGAACAAGAAAGCTCTCCAAAAAGCAGATATCAATTTGATATAAGTTGTAAGAAACTGAAATCCTTGCCTTCTTCTCATATAAAGCAATGATATTTCAGCCTGTTTCCTACAGCCTCTTTCCTTTACCAGTTTCCCGAATATATGGTACAACTTAACTCAATGTTTACCAATCCTTTAGTACAGCTACCACAACTTTAAAATGTTAACATCTTAACCTGAGGGCAACTCCAAAAGAATGTAAGAATTCTTTACAAGAGACCAAACAACCTCACCTTTATTAAAAGTCTCCAGAATAGGTCTAAATCTGCTAAGTTGTCAGCACAATGTGGCTGTTGTCCTGGGCCTCCAGGAATCCTAGTTTCATCTCCCTGAATTTTACGCAGCACTAGTTGCCAAGTCACCTCCACCCAGCAGTAGTCACACGAGATTGCCAGCTTTCTGACACCCTGTTGCACAAGTACCCTGATCACAGTGCCAACAACCCCGACCTTCTGGGAGCGAAGGGACAGTAGATGCTGTGGCAGAAGAGCGTAAAGCTGAAAAAAAAAACCCAATATTTCAAGAGTGCTAAAGGTAATAAGGTTTATAGCAAAGGAGAGAGCCACAGAAGGCAGAGCAGGTAAGACAGAGAATAGATATCCACACAGTAGGAATATCTGTGGAGAGCAGAGCAGTGGCAAAAACTCCTAGGAATGAGCTGAGGGTGGGCAGAGAGCAGCAAGGACGAAGATGCACACACAGGACAAGAATGGCAACAGAGAGCTGAAGGAATGTGCTGTCAGCCAGTGACCCTGCAGTGGTCCCAGACTTCACATCTCCTATCAACACAGGAACTCATGTGGAGACAAGTTTCCCATTTCCTCTCCTTCAAGACATGTCTCACTGATACGTGTGGGAACTGTGCTGTAAATCAAAGCAACAGGAGGCAACAGAGACGGTTCAGAACTGCACTACCACTCCAAACCAATGTGCTGGGGGTGGACAACTGGACACTAAGCTGCTGCCCCACTGCAGCCTGAAGGGTAGGACAAGCCTCTGAGGGTGGATCTGCCTTGGGAAAGGAAAAAGTGGGAGCTGGCCCACAGGGAAATGAACACTTCTGCTGTTCCTTCCCTGGAAGAGCACCTAGAACTGCAAGCAGCCCCGGGTAAAGCAGCCTGAGACAGAAAATGATCCTCCCATAGATAAAACCCACATTCCAGTAAACTTCTAAAGGCAAAAAGTTTATATTGAAAAAATAAACATCTCACACATCACTAACTTTCACTGTGGTACTAGTCCATTATCTAGTCTTACTGAAGCGAGAGGAATATCCAGTCGATTTTCTACCCATTTCTTGCAGGGTCTCAGCTGCCCAGCAGATGTGGAAACAAAGCAGCAGGATCTTCTGCTCCCTGTTTCTTTCTTCCACCTCTCAAATCAGAAAGCAGTCTAGACAGTGAAAGTCCTAAATGAACCCTAGTGGACTTCACACGAGAGGGAGCTTTCCTCAGAGAGACACATCACCTTGACATCTTTCTCATTACATTTTCAGTGTATCTACAAGGAAATACATTGGACGGAGGTGGAACAGTTATAGTTTAAACTCTCTGGTTTTGCCGTTCAAGTGTTGCAGCGTGTGAATGGTGTGGAGGGGGAGGGATTACGAGTAGAAGGTACCCAGGAAGTTTTGTCTGGAGATGTGCTCTGGCCAAAAATATAAAGATCAACGTTGACATGTTTCTGAGAAGCTTCCCAACATGAACCGTGTCCATATTGCACGTCTGCCAAACTCCCATGCTGAACAAAAGAGCAACTCAACAGACCATGTTTTATACTGACCCAGGAGGCCACTCATTAAGCTGTTGATAAGTACTTTAATGAGGAAAGCTGAGATACACCTTCCGTAAGGCTTGTGGCCACCCATTTCAGAGGGCCTGAAATACAGATAACCACATTACTCAGTGTTAATACAAGTATTGAACTGTTCCTCAAATTAACTGTTTTAAAATATTACTTTAAAATATTAAGTACAGCCAGGACCTATCCAATTTATTTTCTAAACGCCAGTAAACTGTCCCAAAACTACGAACTGAACTAGAAGAAAAGTTCTTACCTGTGAAAGCATTTGTGGCCTGAAAACCAGCTTCCTGCATACTGCTCTCCCAGCGAAGCTTGAGATTCCCGTCTTAACCTGTCCTTACTGGAGACAATTGCTGATCTTGGAGCTCTTAAGTCACTTCCATCTTAGCTCATCAGAGTTCATTTCTCTTTCCATTCCTGTATTGGGCACCGTCCAGTTCCCACCTGATCCCAGGTCTTTCAAAATGTAGGCAGAGAGGATCTGCACCGAATTCAAGTAAGAAGTGTTGGACAGTCCCATCAACCAGCCAGCCAGAGGATACGGGTCATGATGAATGTGGAAATGAAGCAAATCACCTGCCAAGACTTTATATCCCTTTTACAATTAAGTTCTAATCCTCTGTTCATCCAGCACCATTTTTTCAGGTCTCGGCCAATGGTGATGTTCAATTGTCTCTCCTCTCTTGTGTTCCTCTGCCCTCAGGCACGCTCACTGAGAAATTAAAAAAGAAGAGATTATGTTTCCTGATGACCTGTAGCAACATTAAAATTAACAGACTCCAGGGAACAAAAACCCAAAACACATTATCAGGGATTGATTGTACACATTAAAGGAGATCTTCAGAAGGCAAATATTGCGATTTTGCTGAGATGCAAAGTGTGACCACACAGCTCTTTGAAGTGCAAAGAGGAACAGTGCTGAGGGTGTCATATGCATCTCTGAGAACACGATATGATTTACATTTCAAAAGCCATATTTAGCAGAGATGGGGGCAGCAATACAATAACAAAATTGCAGTTAAAAGGAAAATGGAAAAATACTCAAGGCTCTCCAGTCTAGTCTATTCAAAACCACAGTGAGATTATTAGCATATCATATAGCTGCTTCCCTTCTTTTCTGGAGCAGCAAAAGAGAATGCTGTCTCCCAATACTATATATGTCATTCTAAGAGTCCTCCGAGGTTAAAAATCTTTGTATGTCTGTGTTGTCGATTATCTGTTTAAAATCTCAATTGTAACACAGATGATGCAATTCGGATGTCTTCAGACATGCAGTAAGGTTAAAAACACCCACAGGCTATACAAGAGAAATACAGTTAAGTTTTTCTTGGTCCTACTGTTTCTGCATGGCATGGATACTTGCAGCTCACTGAAAACTGGAGCTGTTGCACAACCATCTTCCAAAAACCAAGGCACATTTACTTTTATGAAGCGAAGGCAAGGACTAAACAGGTACCTGTTTAGGGACATTATTTTAGAAATAAAGGAAGAAAGAAAAGAGGACTTGGAGAAGAACTCACTCACTCCCCATCCATCCTGTTTCTTCATGTAGTAATGCTTGGCTTGCTGTCTCCCAATTCAGAGGCACAGGCACTATGTCTGTGATGATCTTACAATCTGCTAACAGATTTTAGCTAATGAGTCTAGCCAGGACATCCAGCACCAAACAGGACTCAAGGTCCAGCTACTGGAGCAGCCCATATCAAAGGGTGCCAGTGTCGCTCTTGGTCCCAGTACCCTCTACTTTGGAGGACAGTGCAAGACCGGGCTCAGTGGGCAAGTGTGAATAACCCACCACCTGCTCCCCAGCCCCACTTCACCCTTCAGCCTGAACCTGCAAGATCTAGAGACTGCCTTATACCCTGAAGCGGAAGGCTGAATATCCCAGATCTAAAACTGCAGAGAAGATTCTCATGCTCCTTGCAGCATATTCTGCTCTGTGGGCACCACCGAGGTCACAGCCAGCCCGCCCTCAAGGGCTTCACTAGGGCCCTTTCTGGATGGACAAAATGGATCCAACCCCAGGTGTGTCACTGCAACCAAGTGAGCCTGTCACCTGATGAATGCCATTTTCCTTGAAACACACTGAATGAAAGCTAGCTGCTAACAAAGACGAACCTTCTAGCATAACGACATTGCTGCTTTTTCCCCACACACCAATTCTGTTAAGACAGTATTACTGAAAAACATGTTTTTGTCTCAAAGCACAGCACAGGAGTGATTGATTGGTTACTTGTATTCAAATCCAGTCATTTGCATTCAAATCAAATAAGGTTACAGAACAGATGTAAGACATTTTCCCCATTTCTTCTCCAAGTATCGCAACTTCACAGAGGAGAAAGTAGAAATTAATGAAAAAAACACTCAAAAACAAAGCTTTCACATGTAGTATCCTCTAGCTGAAAAAGCTGCATAAAAAAATTCAGAGTAGTGTTTAGAATGCTATTATTCCTGAATTTCAGCCCTTTGAAGTGTTTAAAATAACCATTTCATATGAAGTAATTTTATTCTCAAATATACACACATGAGCAAGTAATACACATACACCATAGTACATATTTCTCTTGGCTAACTTTTCTCTAATGACTACAGATAGATGCTGGACTCATTTCCCAAGCTTTTTCTCTAGAGGCCCAAGTTTCTTCTATATTTATAAGAACAGATTCATATTTGCATTCACATTTTCAGCCTTATGGCTTTGGATTTTGGTTTACAAATCCACAATTTGATGCCTTCTATTTTCAGCATTTTAAGTTCTCTCCCCATCTTAGAGATGCTCAAGAGATGTGCACCAATACCTTAGCATCCAGGGAAATTCTCTGTTACATCTTTGTATTAGATATCATGTATTTCTAATTCTTGCAAGAATAAACTACATTTACTTTCTTGAAAAATAACTTTTTATTAAAAGAATAATCACTTTCCACATTTTCAACGTATCTGCTAAACTAGTTAAGAACCCAACAGTGCTGAAGGAACTCTACAGTATAGGCAACCACTGCTTCTTCAGATAGAAAGATGTAATTTTAACAATATTACAGGACACTGGAACACTTACAGAGTTCATTCAGAGCTTAAAATTCAAGAGGTAGTCCACTGCATCAGTCCTCCCCAAAGGCATCAAGTGAAAGAAGACACTGATATCTCTTCACTGCCGCAAGCGACCATTTCCTATCACTGCAAAAGCACTCTTTTGCCTTGCTGGATAATGAACTTGGAGGCAGCTGGCAGGATGCGAGTAAGGAAGCAGAGTAGGTTGCTAGGACAAGCCTGTGCCGTGCTCAGCACTTGCTGGGCCTCTTCACAATTCATAACCAAATTCAGTACTTACAAAATGCTTCGCACTTATGGCTAAGCAGGCTATGAGTATTTTCAACAGGCAGACCTTCCAGCAGTTACATTCGCATAACAACTTCAGGTCTCTCGGATTTCGAATGCATCGAGGTGAAGACGACAAAGCAGCCCAGCCAATACAACAGCAAACCAGGAAAATAGCAAATTCCATTTTTTAACACCACATAAAGCCATGACCTTTCTATTCTACTTTACATTATCCATAAATTTTCCATTAAAGCTGAACCAATGTTTAAATACAGAAGATTTGTGTTTGTTCCTAACAGACTGGCATGTTTGCACGGACAGAACGGGTCGGGACCTTTGCTGACACATTTTGGTGTAGCTCAGCCAACTCCAGTGAAGCTATGCTTTTATACCAGTGGGGTGCAGAAATGTCAAACCAACTGACTTAAAGGAATGATAAGGGAAAATACTCATCTGAAAAAGAGAAAGGATAATAAACAACACAATAGAACTACAATATGGGGTGCTCTTTGATGTCACTTCTGTATTTTTCACAACCTGCAGAGATCCTGGTGGAAAGACACCCCACTATACTGATCAGATGGCAAAGAGAAAATGTAGGCTAGAAGGACTAGAGAATTTCTCTTTGTTCCATCTGTTACCTCCTTTCCAATTGCAACAGGAACTCTTCCTCCACTTCTACTTTCATTCACTGCAGTGTTAAGAGAGTCTCAGAAGCAAAATAAAGCAAAACATTGTGTTTTATAAATACGTAGCTGTTCCATAAAGATTTTCAGCTACTACGTGCCTACGTGTTCCAATACGTATCAAAAAATTAAGTCCATTTGTTTTTATCCTCTCCATTTTTCTCAAATTTGGTCCTGGGAAAGACACCTCCATCTGAACATCACACAAAACGCAGACAGAAAATATTCTAACACCTTACGTGAGTTTCATGTTCTCATGATAGAGGTAGTGAACCTGCTATTCCTCTTTTCTAAACATCTGAAGATGCAATATAAAAGAGCCACTGTAAAAAATAATCTCAGAGGAAAAAGTAGACAACGAACGTCATTAAGTCCTGCAATAATACATTTTATGAAGTATTGTGCAATCATAAGTCAGGACCAGCTGGAATCAGGAGGAACTTGAACTGAAAGAAGAAGTAAAATACTATTTTTTCCAAGACTGGCATCTCTGTAATAATCTTGAAAAACTCAAAAGCACTACCAACATGTAAATACTGCAGCTTGGGTTTTTTTGTTTGTTCTTTTTCCATTTCCTTTCACTGTATACAGTCTGTTTCTCCATCCTTGTGCTGTTGATTCCCACACAGGCATTAGGAACTCACTGGATGTGTTGCCAGAAGGTCTACAGCCGTGGGACACGTTTCCCATGATATCCCTTGGCACAAGACATGCTAATGGACAGCATTTCAGAAAGGTGTTTAACAGGAGTATCTGTAGAGTAAGCCCACATGCTTACATTTTTGAGAAAGTTACTGAACAGCTTATGAGTTGTGGTTTAATTTAATTTAATCAAGGGAGAACTTTCTGCTTGAATTTCTAGCTTTCAGGTGAAAGAAATTTAAGAGGGGTGGGAGCCTGAGCTGCCCTGCCCCGCTCTCGCTGTGCTCCCTGCAGAAAGCAGGTGCCAAACAGGGTCAGACCCTCAGTGGGAGCTTGGCCACTGCTGGCACCAACCTACTCTGTGGCTAAAGGCAGGACAGAAGCAACACTGGCCGAGTCAGCAGCATGACTCCAGTTCAACAGGAGATTTAAGCCTATCTCCAAATTCAAGGAAAAAAGTAATCCAACTAAATCCAGGACAAGCACTGAACTGTCCACATGCTTAAACACTTCACCGAAGTAGGACAGGTTAAGGCAGCATGGGCTTTGATATATATTTAAGAAGTTTCTCGCTCGAAAAACACTTTCAACATTCTGTTTTTATAAAAGGCTGTTTGTTAAAACATCTTTTAAAGTTTGCTAAAGCAAATTAAGCATATGTGCACACACACAGCTCACCTCTCCGCTCCCTTTTGGATTCACCAAGTTTATCGGGCTTTGGTTTTGCTTCTCATAATAACTTCTAAACTAGCTATATTAATATCTACCAATTGTACCTACTCTTTTTTAGATGGCAAGGCCTGTGTTTGGCTGTGTGATCCTCATTTATTTTACTCCTGTCTGTAATTTGTCTTCCTTCCAAGACACCATCACTCCAGTGCTAAATGAACCCTGCCTCTTGGAAAACACTATACTCCATAATTCAAAGACCTCTTTAAGAACTTAAGGCAACTTTCACAGGAGACTAAACTGAAAACCAGATGTTTAAAATGTTTATCTAAATGCATCTTTCTAACACACACACATACATCATTTATTTTCACTATCTTCAATATTTGTATAGGTCAGTTGCAACAGCTGCTGGATTTCACTTTCTGGGTGCATTTTGGTGACATACAAAATATGTTTGCATGTTAAGTTATGTGCTTATTTTTACATCGTTTCTGTTAGAGCGCTCACTGAAATGGGGCAAAGGGAGGACAACCAAAGCGAGGTGTGGTCTTTCTGCATTAGCTGAAGCGGGAAACAGGTCCTGAGAAGAGGGCATATGGCCAAACCCAAGCATCATTTTCTTCTAGCCTGTTAAGAAAACAATCTACAAAACAAAATATATCCCCAATGCCACTATGCACAGCAAAAACCATTACAGACAAGGCCCATCTTAAAAGAAAAACAAGGAATTTTTCAGTACAGACATTTCTCCTCTTCCTCCTGTTTATTTCTCTTTGGAGTGAAGTAACAAGCAATGGAATAAAAAATCGGTCTGTTTAGTAGCTTCGTGCCAAAGCGAATAGCCTCTGGTAATCAGACAGCAAGGTGTATTTCACTTGAGGAAACCCTATAAATGACTGATACCACAAAGGAGCATGCCACATTTCCTTTCATTAATCTTGTTAAGTGAAATAATTAATTTGGATCCTCTATTTTATCTCTCTACAAACAAACTAAAGAGACATACATTTTAGTGTAGCTGTGCTGAAGGAATGCAGTACAACCCCAGTAGAAAAGTTTACCAAGATCTCCATGACAAGCTATTGGATTTGGATGAGATAATTATTGGGAGAAATTGTATAAGCTGTGTTAAGCAGGGCAAGTGAGAAGATCGCACTGTTTATTTTTGGACCTTAATAAAACTATAATTACCAGAAGTTGTCAAGAGAAATCATTAATCATGCTGCTCTATGAACCTGACCAGTCAGAAAAAAATGTGACATCTGAATTTTTTTTGCCAAAGTCAAAAAAAAGGTAGTAAAAGCAGAACCCAGTCCAAATGAATCTTTTTCCAATGCCAACACAGGGTCAGTATTTGAAACTGCAGAAGGCTAGTAAAAATAAAATTACATTGAACAGACTGGAGAAAAGGTCACAAGTTTTTGACTGGTGTCCCTATAACTTGTGTGAGGAACAAGCAGCTGCCAGAAAACCGGGGGATTCTGCGTATCTCAAGACTTTGAGTATCTGACATCCATCTGCTTTCCAAAGGGTGTTTAGTATCCCTGTACATCACCTGAAAAACTGTGGTTATGAGATATCGCTGCAGAAACTGACCACCCAGATAAGGAGCAATAGAATAGGGAACTACTGGTTTAACTTTGCTGCGCCACATACGATGTGTAAAGGAAAGGAGGAAACACCTCAGGCAAACACAACATGGCCACTGTCCATCCGCTGTTATGACCCCTACAAAGGCAGAGTCCAGCATAAGATAAGAAACACGTTTCTCTCTTCCTCTTTTCCCACAGCAACTTGTTGCTGCTTTAACAAAATGTTTCTTCTGGCTTCCTTTCACCTCATTTTGAGAACCTACCACACAGACAGTAGCGATGTATGTTGCTTACAAGCTCTCCATTTTCCACCGGTGCATCAAGCGTTTCCTACTTCGCGTGAGCCGACACAAGCTTCCCAAGATCTTTATCTTTTAGGTGCGCATTGCAATCTTCATTGACAGACCTTGCAGAAGAGAAGCAAACAGCCAGTGTTCCTTTCCTCCAACAACTGATAGTTATGTCAGCCACCCCCATCATCCCTAAGAGATCCAGCAGCACACTTTACTCTCTCCACTGATGGCACCTTTTGGCTGAGGGCATCACACCCAGAAAGGAAAAGGTTGCACAGCTGAAACCAACCTCTCCCACTGAATTAGAGTAGCCAAAAATCCTAACATACACAATGAAGACAGAGACATATCTACCAACTTCGCTCATAATAAGGCAGAAACATCTGCACTCTTGACTGTTCTGGAAAGAAAATGCAGAAGACAGTATCTCCCATATGAAACTCTCAAGCAGCGCATGGACACAGAATTTGTGCAGTCCTCCCACTAAAGAGTACTGGGGACTGTGGAAGTAAACATGTATGGGAATCTGAAAATTCAGAGATTAATAGGAGGAGTTGTCCAACATTATTCCAACTTTTGTCATAACACTTGGTATGAACGAAAAAGCACAACACAATGCTCATTTTGGGAAATGCAAAATGGAGACGAGAACAAGGAATTTGTGCTAACTGTAATGAAAAATGAACTGATGCGCAAGAGACACTCAAGGGGCATGGGAGCTGTTTAAGAATAAAACTACTATCTTGGAGAATTAAACTATCTGTACAGCACTTAGGGTTGCTATGTACACCACTCTCAAGAAGGATACAGTACCCTATGCATGTGGGCCATGATCAAGTAAAATCCTCTTCTGTTACAGAATAAGAAATAAACTATGCAATCGAACTAGCATAAACTGCTACCATAGAAGAAACACTGATAAGAATTTCATAACTTTCTGGATGGTTGTATCAGTCAGCGCTATGAAAGTCCATTTGCTGTAAGCAGCAGCTGTTCAGGAGAGTAAGAAACATCTGAGAGAGGTCCACTAGTATTTTATAGACGCTACTACATCAAGTTAATTCTAGTACCTGCGAATCAAACCCACACCACAAGAATTCATCTGGTTTATTTACAGTGTCTCAGGAGCCAACATCACCTGTGTGCCACTCAAAGAAATGCAAATGGAACATTAACCAGACAAGCAAAGCCCAGTTTAAAGAAACCCTAGAAACCACCAGGCACGTCAGCTGCAGGGTGTCCCCAGCCCTACTGTGCAAAACACAGGAGAGAACAGCACCCTGCAATATAGCTGCAGCTGGTGCAAGAAGTCAGCCACATGTGTTTGCCTTTTCCAACCTAATGAAGGTTCACAGCTATTTCAGATGGCCTGTATAGATCATACAGTGTGCAAATCCACTTTATGTCCTGTACCATAGGAAACTGGAAAAGATGTGTGACTGTATCCAGAAAGGACTCCTGTAACAACAAACACCTAAAATTTCTACTATAAAATTGATTTTAGAAGACTGAAAAATCCTGAGGTTTGCAAATGAATACTCTACCAGGTTTGATTACTATGCCGAACTACCATAATCTGTACAAAGCTAAAGAGTTTTAAAGTTATAGTTGAGTTAAGACCAGGTCTCCGTTTTACCCAGCACTATCATGCCTCACTTTATGACATTACATTATACATTAGAGATGTAAACAACTCAGAGTATGTAAACAAATGCCTTCGTGATAGCATAATCCTGAAAGTGCTCTTCTATATGCTTTACCATCATTCAGTATGGCCCCCAAGTGACAGGACTTCTGCAAGTGCTCCTAAGAAGCAAAGGAAGGCATTAGACCTGGAAACCAAGGTCTAATAAAGCAACATAAAGAAGAAAAAAGCATTATTAAAATCGGCTGTGATCTAGGTTTGGTGCATTTGATGAGAAAAGAAATTGTGCAGATTAAATGTATAAAAATTATTTTGAAGCCACCTTCTATTGTGATGGCATTGAGTTGTCTTAAATCACCCCTCTGCCTCACTTCACAAGACAAGAAAAGATCAAAAACTTCAGCTCCGTGATGCAGTTGGTAAATACAGTACACTACAGTATTATTATTATTGCAGTATTAATATTGTTATTAAAGTATTAATTTTACTATTACCATATTTTAATAATTATCCATTTACATGATCTGTATTATGCTAATGTTAGATTGAGGTTAGCTTAGGGTAGGTTATGTCAGGTCAGGTGTATATGTCAACTTGCTTAACGATTAAATTGATTAACGATGCTCTGGTCAGAACCACAAAGCATCACTACGTGAAGCACGACAGGTATCTAATGAAACTAGCAAGTTTAAATTGTATCTCCATCATTGTACTATGACTGAGCTCTGAACTTCAGAGATCCAAACTATTGCCTTAACATAGTCTCCAGATGCTTTGCCTTCCAGAGCAAATTCAATCAACTTAAATTTTATCCTATGAATGACACTAGATAACAACCAGATGAATATGGAGCCTGGATCAGAAGCCATATCCAAGCAAGGGTTTTGCCCATGCCAGGCCAAGGGAAATGAACATGGCCTTATTACTAAATAACCTAGACAACACTGAAGAAAGAGCTCCTTCAGCATTTAAATGTGTGTACTTCTAAGCCCCACAATCCATGGGGCATAACTAATTGCCACAGTAATTATTAATTACAACAATACAAAATTACTCCAATTTTCAGCCTGGAAATGAGAAGAGGAACAAAATAACAGCTTAGCATTTCTCATCTTTTTCTTGGGACTTGGGAGATTGGAATTTGTTATATTTGGGCACGTTACATGATTCCTCTAGGCTTCCCATCCCTCCAGCCAAGCAGATATAACTTCTAGCTGTGGATTAAGGACCTACAAAATGTTTAGTTAACAGCGGTGTTACTTGTGAAACTGAGAGAAAAACCTATAGTAGAGTTTTGATTAATTTAATTTTGTTCTCAAGCGAGTATATCATTCTGCAAATCCAAATCAACTCTTAGCATTGTAAAACAATGCCAAAGAAACCCTTTCAACTAAGTAAGAGGCCAGTGATTCTTTATTTCCAAGCAATACTGGCAACACACACTCTCCTTCAAGCCTGGCCTCCTTAAAAAAATGTGTTAGAAAACAATTCACAAAATAACTCACAAAATTCAAAGGGAGGGCACAGCTGGGAAGCAGTATCCTGAGGTGATCAGCTAAACCTCATTTTCCAGAGAACTACACAGTTCATTCTCTCAAATCCCTCATTACTTAACGTACAAAAGCAAAGACGCTATTTTTTTCTTGGCCTTGAAGGACAGTTTTTTACATAAACAAACTGCATAAAGGCATGGGAAGTAATGCTGTTATCAGTTAAACCTGTGAAATTCCCCTAGCTGAGAAGTTCTTGTTTAGCATGGATATAAGAACAGAATTTCAACTCCCTCGCTTCAGCTGTAATTTGGGAAGCATTTCTAATCCGAATGGGCAAAACCAAACAACTCACCAAGATCATCATATGGGGGGCGGGAGGGGGCTGTGCCCTATTTTCTACCAACATTTTTTAATAACATTTTAATATACTCTTGTCATATTTTAAAACCATTCTTGCTATGCTTATGTACAGTGTCTAGGTGCAACTGAGGCAGGTAACTGCATAAAACTGAAGAAACATGTTTGCAATACAACACTGACAGCACCTTCTTTAATAACCAAGGGGTAAAAACACTCTGAGTCTTTTGACCAAACAACTCTAATATTGGTATTTTTATCAAGGAAAATTGGGCTGCATTGTTTCTCTCAAGCAAATATCCCATTCAACTGTTCTCTTCTCCTACTATCCAGGCATTTAGGGAAATCTCGCCTCTCTAGCCTTTTTTTATGTTTCACAATATCCTTAAGTGAAAAAAAAAAAAACAACCCATAACGTTTACTTCCAAATACCCATAAGATTATGTGTGGTCTTTCAAGCCTACTTGCCAGTCTTCTCCTCCCACAACCAATCTACCAATAAAGCCAGGGATTCCTATAGGAAGGGCCTACACAGACTTAATTTATAAATAATTATGAGTTGTAATTAAAGCTTCACAGCTACAAACAGAAACACTGCAGGAAGTTCTTATTAGAAAAAAATAATGATCTCTGCAGAGGAACAATCATTAGCTTCCTTGTTCTGCCATGGAGTGGTAGCTTTGTATTTCCCAGCTGTTAACCTAGCGTCAGTCTTACCATGAAAACAAAGAATATTCTGGCCCTTTTTTTTTTTCCCTTTTTAAACAAGTGGAAAATGTAATGAAAGTCTGACTTTGTGCCTTTGATAATTAAGCTTCCAATATCATGGAATGTTTTTTAATAGGAGCATCTGCTTTCTGCGTTGTAGCCCTACAGCTAAGAAAGCATGAACTTATTAATAAAATACAATAGAGAACCAAACATCTGGGCGGGAAAGATGCATGGAAAGGGAGAAACTGCCTTCCTCTCGAAATATTCAAGAAACAGCAAAGCTCATCCAAATAAAACGTTTTTCTGTTGAGGAAGCAGCTGGAACCAATGATGCTGATGATTCTTATTCCACTATATCCTGCTGCAAGACACAAACCTATTTATTTAGAGGAAACAGAGGGGAAAACAGAAAAAATCCCACCTGTATTAATCTATACCATATAGTTAAAAGCTCCTGACAGTGCAACCCATTCCCATGCCCAAGGAACAGGCAGATGGGTGTACATAAGTTCTTCCTGCTAACAGCGCTGGCAGAAAAGGGCTTCATATCAACACTTCAAATACTGAAAAGAGAAAATAAGACAAAAATAAAACAAGAAACACCAAGATCCCAGAAGAGTTAAATAGCTAGAATTTTGGATCAACAATTTCAGCATCTTATATAACACAGTTCATCATATGGTACCCAGTCACTCATGCATCAAGAGCAGAAACTGGGTTAAATACAAAATTTCTCAGAAACAAACTGAAACCTTGATTTTAAAACACTTCTAAATGTGCCAAATACTTTGGTACACTGTTCAAAGCTAATTACCATCAAACTAAATATCTGTGCTTTATATATTTTTTTAAATGCAAAATAGGTGGGGCTGCATGCTGCTCCCGCAAGTGGGGCTCACTTTCTGCAAGGGTATGCAGTATTTCTCCACACCGCTGACCTAAAGGAACATGTCAGAAAATCATTCTGAGGGAAGACGGTCATCCCAGAACCCACAGGTAAACTGAAGCGTTCCACTCTGGTAACGGTGCACAGACTTCACTGTGTCACCCGACCTCCATCCCAAAGGGGTCACACCGCATCCCCTGGGGGTCACCGCCCTGCCCTCCTACCTTCCAGAACAGCAGACAAAGGCTACTGTCACTGCAGCCCCACAGCCAGAGGAACTGGGTACACGTCTGTCTTCCCATGGCATATTAAATAATTACTACTTCAGAGTCCGATTTTTAGCAAGGAGTAAGTTACCACGCAGTGTATGCATAAGCTAGCAAGACTAATCCTGATTTACCTAGGCATTTTTCTGACTTTTCTCTCCTAACGCTTATTAGCTTAACACTAATTGTCCTGGGTTTGTTTGTGTTGTTTTTAAATAACATACAAGGAAACACAACTAAAAGAATTTATAAAATCTGTTCCCTAGTAGGATGACAGAACTAAAACCAAACCAAGCAATCCTGGCATGTTAATTCAATACACTTTATGGATTCGTAACTGGCCATTTTTAAGCATGTATATCTTTGCAACTTTAAAACCCAACTACCAACAAAATGCGAAAGGTTTTGCTCCTATTACATCAGGTCATACATCAACATACATCGAGGTAGAACCAATTTTCTATGCGATGAGACTTCATGGCAAGATTGAAGCTCTAAATTTATTTTTGAGTTCAAAAAACGCTCCTGGGCCTTTTTATTTAAAAAACACAGAAGAGATAAAAAAATCAAATATGCATTTGCAGATAGAACTATGTTGATTTTTAACAAACAAACAAACCAAATTTACCTTGTGGCCAGAAGCAAACATCAAAAATGCCAGCTCAGAAGGCTATTTTCTTTTAGTAACACTATCACTTTGGGAAACCATTTAAATAGCACAAACTTAAAAGCAGCAAAAAACTGAATGCAGTTCAACTCCAGTTTCCAACTAAATGCCTTTTTTGCACACATATGCTTTGCCTTCCCTTACTCAGTTGTGTAATATAAACCACCAAACTGCACTTACCACAAATATGAAGTGACAATGCCAAATTTTAATTGAAACACATGAGAGTAGTGGGCCTATGCATGAGCATTTCATAGGGAAGTTAGCAGTGCTCACAGCCAGAAAGAACCTCCACCTCTAGAAGAAAGGGATCCAGTTTCCCAAACAGCTTATTTTAATCCTCGTTTAAAAAGAAACACACAAATCTGCTAAATTAAAAAAGCATGTAATGCTGTAAATATTTTCTAGCCTGCAAAATCCTTCTGTCCAAAGCCCATGAGCAGTCTGATAAGTGATGACTTCAAGAAAAAAAGCTATTTTTTACCTCTTAATGCATGAAAGTATATTCGTTCTCCCAGTTCACAAAACTGCTGCTTTCTTGCAGCCTCTCTGTGACAGCAACATGCAAGGACCTCTCACCGTTTTCAGAGCCAAACAAAGTGTCTCTGAAAAATGTCTGTGTATTTGTGTATACACTTGTATGTAAATGTGTTTGTATAAAGGCCTGTGCGCAAACCCAGTCTGCGATACATGCTCTTTCAGAGCACTTCATGGCATTAATGAAGACATTTTTCTGTTTAAAGAGAAAAACAATTTATGCTAAAATATTCACCTCAGAACAGTATAATTCAGTCCTCCTCCAGATAGTTTTGCTGAGAGTTGATAAGTCAATTTTATCACTAAAAAATGGAAGGGAGGCAGGAGGAGACCTACAAAAATATTAGGACGTAAACATGTAGAGTTCAAACTAAAATCTGGTAGTGCTACATAGAATCTACCTTTGAAAATTCAGACTTTTCTCATTTATTTTAGTTCACTGGATGAAAAAAAAATCCCTATTTCACTACTACATCCCCTGCTTTAGGAAAATACTCACCTGAGAGTTAGGGCTAGGTGGCCGGGTGGAGACATTTGGCTGCAGCACCACCAAAGAACTTTTCCTTGTATTTGGCTTTGGAAAGGCAAAAAGGTCACCTGTTTCTATTCCTGACTGGTTCTTGACTCCTTACATGAGCACATCAGCAAACCATGAAATAGTCATTCAGTCCATGGAGAAGTACATTAAGATTATGGATGCCACCAAAAATGGCCCTCAACTATTATCCAAATGTATTATGCAAATGTAAACAGATTTATTTATTTCTGCAACCAGCAGAATCACAGCAGCAGTAAAATTCCAGTTTTGTTTCCTCAATGAAGTTTTTAATTTCAAAACTTACTTACAATCTATAAAGTATAGCATCACACAGCTGCAAAAAAGCACCTTTATTATGGCAGTGAAACTGTAAAATGTAACTATTGCACCTATTTCCCTTGGGAATGCAGAAAAGGTTGAGCAAATGCCCTCTGCTCACATCATTAAAGCAAACAAGGCCATTGCCATGAAATCATTCACTGTGCTGAAACTTTATAAGCTCTTCTATTATCTTTTATAGCTTAATTTGAGAACTGAGCATCTCTGGAGTGCTTTGCAGCACATTAATAAGAGACACTTTGCTTTATAAAGTTTATCACTTTTATTTTACTGCCTGCATTAGCTCATTGTAGTCAAGTTGGGGGTTTTCTTAAAAAAAAAAACAAACAAATATCCTAATACTAAGACTTGATTTTTTCCAGTGAATGACAAAGGTGGCGGTGGTTCTCAGGGTATCTTTCATAGGACCGCTTTTATTTCATTTTCATAGCACTTTAAGAGCCCATTATTAATAACACTGCTGAAAAATTTTTCTCTGAAGCCATCAGGCATCACAGGCTTGACTGTGATCCTATTTCCCCTCAATAAAATCTGGGGCCTCTGAAGTCTGTAGAGTGCTACCAGAAATTAAGAAAACAATATTGGAATGTCAGGCAGCAAACAAGGGAGCATTCCATTTCCTGAGTATGCTTTTAAACAAACTCCAGTGTTTCATGCCCTACTCTGAGTACTTAAATACTTTACAGCTTACATCAGCCTTTATCCGATACCTACTGCTTGAACATGATCTGGATTCAGTTACTTGAGGGGTTTAAAGACACATAGGCAGAGGAGACCACACTGATACCAGCAGCTTTCACCAGCACCATAATGTCCCTCAGGGTGTGATCCTTTCCATTTTCTCTAAAAAACCCTGTGTGCCAGCAAATGTGCCAAGGCAGCCACAGCAGTATAAAGGTCCATAACTGAGATGGCTTATTTTAGTCCCTGAGGCACCACTCTGCGTGGAGTCAAGTTATACTTCAATTTTCCCAAAGCTGGTGGAGCTACCTGTACTAGCAAACCTTTCCTGGGCACCAATGCGCAGATGGGAAACATGGTTAAGACCTGGTCCTTCACCAAACTCACACCAGAAAGGAGTCATGGGGGCATCATCAGTGGAGACGATGTTTCGAGATCCTGCTCCAAAGATGGACACTCAGATGTGGAACACGAGTCGTAACACATGCACCTGGTCAAACCCGTGTATGATGCCTACAGCATTTCAGAAGCAACACTGCAATGCCTTTATCTGCATATCCCTAAAGCACGATGTTGCAGATTCCTGGTGTATTCATGTGGGATGCCCAACTCTCAGATCTAGGCCTAAATTTGTCAACAAATTATTTCAAGCAAATCATGAACATGAAGCAGTTTTGAAATCATGCTGCACTTTGTGAACAAGTACTGACTGGCAGCACTCTTGTGCATGTTTTTCTTTCTTAAAGTATATAAATTGTGCTGCATCCCAACTCATTAACTATGTCAGGTACAAGAAGGGACTGGAAGCACAGATAGGTTTGCTAGATCAAAGGCAAACAACTTTTTGTTTGTTTGTTTAGAACAGTGAAAAGAATTATTTACAGTTACATTTATTCACAGAACTTATTTCAACAGGATTTATTTACTCCATTAGGTCTAAAAACCAACTAACTAAGCAAATAAATGATTGCTCAAATATAGCTATGTGTAATTAATATTTTACATTTAGTTTCCAGAATATTAACTCATTTTTAAGTGTAAAAAAATACCCTATATTATTAGAAAATCACACTGAGGTCATTTTAGAAATATTTAAATGCAAATCATTTTTTTTCCTCTGTTTCTACCCAGATCCTTGCATACCGAAAAGAACACAGTTAGCTGATTTCACAAAATTAAGAAATCACTCTTTAACTCTTCTAAAATACAACTAGAAATAATATACACACAATCAAGATATATGAACAAAATCTCAAATGGTGGTCTTTCTAGTTAGAGTCTAATAAGGCTTGCAAAATTTCTCAGTGGGCTCCAATACCCTCAGATACTGGAGTCAAATAAGCCTCATGTTGATAAAACCATGATGAACTATTTCCATCCATTATATTCTTGAAGATGTAGTACAGAGAACATTATAAAGATTTCAAATCAAGTTCATAAAAATGATTGTGTCATCTCCAGTCTATTTGGGAATATGCATTAAGCTAATCAAACCGACAAGTTTCACAACAGAATTGAAGACAATCCAAGTCCTGCTGTTCCTGGAGTCCAGCGGCCCAGAAGCTCAGACCTCTTAACATCTACCCTGTCTTCCCAGTACTTCAAGCACAGCATTTATTTTACAATTTATGTTTTTCTCACAGTGAGGATAAAAATGCCTTCAGAAATGAAATATGCAAGTCTGATGCTGCTTTCCCTCCTCATCCTCAGCATATGGCCTCAGTCCTGGTTAATAACTCTGTTTAGACCCAGTTTTGACAGCAAAACAATGTACATCCTCAGAGGCTTTTAACAGAGTTCTTCACTGCATCAGTTTGATGTGGGTACATTAGGTGAGACAAGCAACATTTTACTATAATTCACTGGTAGCACCGGAAAGTTAAGCCAAATCCAAATTTCTGCCAAATTTCTAAATAAGGAAGGACTGTAAGCTCCTCAAGAAAAGGTCGCCAGAGTATTTCATTCCCCAAATGCAAACCATGCTTTTTATTAATCCCATTATTGGAAACTATGGAGCCATTTTGACTAAAATGACACATATAAGAATGCAAGCAGCCACCATGGAAAACTTAAGCCCCAAAGTTAAAGACGTGAAGTGATAAGCACTTGAAAACAATCATATAATAGCAAATATTTAATAAAGTTGTTAGATTACAGAAATTTGTTTTACAGTTTGTGCATGTGTATAGTTCACACGCATTTGCTTCTTGCTTTTGGAAGCATGAAGGTTAGCCGAGGTTCCATGGAAAACTTCTATAAGAAATATTTATGCTAATAGTTAAAATTTTCATTAATGACACAGAAAAATGAATGGCAAGAATATGGCAGTAAAACCTTCAACAGTAAGCTAAGTATTACCAAGACATTATTCTTATATGAACACACACAACCCACCCAAAGACGCAGAGTCCAAAAGCTGTTTACAATTAAATCTGATGCATTTCCTTGTATGTGTAAAATATGTATGTGAGAGATTTGAAATCTCGGAGTTTAAAAGCCTGTTCCTGTCTAGTTGGACAACCAAGATGTCCAGATCTCAGAGGAGGAGGCTTCCTCAAAGATGTTTTCCAGGAGAAACAACATACAAGGAACAACACTAGCGTACTGTAACACTAACATAATGTAGTTTGAGACTATGCAAAAGAATTTTTGAAACTAATTTAATGTGGTGAGAGGGCAGTTCTTTGCTCCTGACAATTACAAACTCTGATGAGGCTTGTAAACAACCTCAGGGGTATTCTTAGAGTACTTCTAGTAGCCATCACCAAGGCCGCTATGGTTACAAACCCTTTACGCAGCTACTGCATCTTCCACTGTCACAGTACACGAGCAGGAAAAAAGTATGCTTGACACTTTCTGCCTGCTTGTGGGGTGAAGGCAGACATATATGCTGCCATGATTCCATGGAGTCAGCGTGACAACAATTCCACTAACAAATTGCAACAAATGTAAAAATTACAACAAGCAAATTTATTCTATTTAGAAAGTGTAAGGAAAACACCATCCTCTACAGTTCATCGAAAGAAACGGAGAGTACTTTTCCGTCTTCTCATGACAACAGCCACAGAGAGCTCTACTACTGCAGACCAGAGCTTCATCTTAGGAATAGTGTGCCCGCGTTACCAATTAAAACCAGTCACCACAGTGACACCCTGACTCGTATTGCACTGCCCACTCCAGTCAGACTGGGAGAGGGAGTGCTAGCAGGACATGGGCTAGGAGCAATAAAACCTCTATAACCTGGCAGAAAGAAGAGTTGGGAGAAATGCAAAAGTTGCCTTGCCAGCCTCCTTTGCTCCGAACACAAAGCCAAAAATAAATTTTAGCACGCAGAAAAAAAACCCCTTACTACCTTAATATGCATTTTTTTAACAAATTGATTGATTGGGCTTTTAGAGTTCACAGCTAAGCAGTTCTTAGTGAATTCAAGAGAGGAATAAAAACAAAGAATCTCAAATTTTATCAGCCAGGAAAGTCATAACCAAACATACAATAGCAGAGTCTATTAAACCCAGTTGCTAACTACCTAATGTTATTACCTAAATTTGACTTGTGAATTATGCCCCTGTTGTTTCAAACCAAATGTCCCATTAACAGCTTTCAGGTTAGTGTTTAAGCTCACAACATTAAGTCAAATGCAGTTAACGAGCAAGTTCCTTCACGTTATGGAGGATGAAAATATTTTTCTTACAGGAGGCGCAGCCTCTGGCTATTTCTAAATTGCAGCAAAAGTATAAATAACAACTTAAACCAAAACATACCAGCATGTACATTACTAAAGATTCGGTAGAGACCATTTGAAATCGCCTAAAGAAAAAATGCTTAACAAAAAATACTTGCTGAGGTGAAACAAGCAACCTTCTCTCCAAAGGTAAAGCCACCTCCTGACAGCTCTCTAGGAGCACCAGAGTTAAGAAATACAATTTGGCTTCCAAGGGTATGATCTCTCAGGGTTTGTGGAAAGCTGTTTAGGTAAATGATGAAAGAAATGAGTAGCAGAGACAAAGGTAAGGCAATAAAGGAGGGAAAGAACCAAGCCAAAATGGTTTGTAACAGACAACTGCTAAAATACTACCAAGGAAAATTACTTTTATCAAAAAACTACAGGACAATCCCCAGTAAGAAGTACTTCCCCAAGTCACAGTGAACAGCGGAAATAACTGTACTGAGGATTACTTTCTAACCTCGGTCACTGATCGAGCTGCCTCTTCCGCGCTCTCTGCTGAGACAGAGCCTCCTCTGTCCACATCCCAGGGAGAAATGAAGTTTGGCCATTCAAAAAAAAAACCCTAAAACTCTTATTAAAATATGAAAGAACTGACCCAGAAAGCATCAGTCTCTCTTGTTTTTCCTTCTGGGCTGAGAAATCGTTTTTAGCCTTTTATTGAGAAATTGGAAGGAAAATAAAGGAGGACTTTCTTCCCCTGCCCCAGCAGCAGCTTTCCACTCTGTGGAGAGGTCGGGGAGTCAGGACCTCCTCCCAGCTCTGGCTCCAATGCTCACAGAGTGCGAAACAGCTTGCTCCATTCACTCCTCATTGTGGGCTCACTCAGGTCTCTGGAAGCTTCATCCTGCAAAAATCTTGTGGGACCACTTTCCGTCTTCCTAAGCACACGTTACAACCCTACTAGCCATTCAATGCCGGCTGGGCACTGGATTGCCCATTACTCCTTCCTCCTTCACAGTGCTAGGGATCGATTATGTCCAGGCTGGAGGCACGTGTCACTTGGGTAGCAGTCACTGCAGAGGTCTGACAGGCAAACTACTCCTCCGTGCCTCTCTGGGGCAAGTTGGCTTATGGTTTGCCCCAAGAAGTGTTCAACTCAGAGAGCTTAGGAACAATCTGTAAAGGATTTCTTTCAGTGCTGCAGTTTTACTGACAGGTTGGGTTTCATTTCTTGATAATAGTATGAGAGCTGATAGTTTTCCTTTTGTCAGAACAAGAAAACAACAGAGACAGCATCTCCGCTTCGGTTTTTAAAAGTCTTTTTATGAGTCACCAGGCAGCACACATTAAAACCAAAAAGGTATGTTGCTGAGTCACTTTGAAACGAAAGACAAGGAAAGCTGTTGTTTTTGCAAAATTTGGTTACTTGAATGCAGATATAATGAACAGCTCATTAACGCTTTTAATACTTTGCATTAAAGACCAATTTATCCTGCCAAAGGACGCATAAGCCATAGAATTGTAGAATGGTTTGGGTTGGAAGCAATCTTAAAGATCATTCAGTTCAAACCATGGGCAGGGACAACTTCTACTGGATCAGGTGGCTCAAAGCCTCATCCAAGCTGAACTTGAACACCTTCAGGGATGGGGCATCCATGACTTCTCTGGACTACCGGTGCCAGTGCCACACTAGCCTCACAGGAAAAAAAAAAATCTTCCAAACTATCTAATCTTTCAGCTTAATCCCATTACCCTTTGTCCTATCACTGCACTCCCTGAGCCCCTCCTCAGCTTTCCTGTAGCCCCACTTTAAGTACTGGAATGCGGCTATAAGGTCTCCCTGAAGCCTTCTCTTCTCTTGGCTGAACAACCCCAACTGTCTCAGCTTGTCCTCTATGGGAGGTGCTCAGCCCTCTGATCAAATTTGTGGCCCTCCTCTGGGCTTGCTCCAACAGTAATGAATTTCTATAAACAAACTCACACTGATTTAATTAACTCAATAATACTGACTGAAGAGACACGTGACTCAGTTTGAAGAAAAATAAATAAATTTTATTTTAATATGGATATGAAGCTTATGAGAAAGATACATACTTTTTCAAATATGAATTAGTTTTTGGTTTATTTTTTAATCTTGAACTGGATTTCATTTGTCCCGCATCTCAGTGAAATTCTGGCCCCCCCTTCATTCAATGGAAATTTCACTAATACGCTTAGCCTGACCAGAATTCTACCTGGAGGAGTCATACTCATTTCACTATTTTGCAAGTAAACCCAAGAACATTTTGTCTTATATAATCAGGACAGCGCTTGAAGAAATCAGTCAATATTCCATTTCACACACATACCCAAGTTTCACTGGAAAAAAAGAATGTATGCATACTTACATACATGAATACTTAGGACACTCATTGTGTATAATAACTTCAGTTTTCAGCCAACGATCGGAACAAACTCCTTAGCTTAACTTGCTCCTAAACAAATGCAACTCTTTCTAAAATGTTTGGTCAGATTTCATCTGACCACAGCACAGGTTCACACAGCTACACTACCTCTGACTCCTATCAGAAGTTACTACTTCACATTCACTATGGAAACAGACATGCAGCTCACTTGAGAAATAACAAAGTCATAAGGATTTAACTCCCTGTGCTATTCATTAAAAATAATTATTCAATGCATAAAGGCTTGGTGCTGAGTGAGCGAACGGTCAGGGTGAAGTATTCCCTTTAGCTGCAGAACAGACACCTCTGATACACCAAAGATACTTTTCCTCACGCAGTCCCCTTTATTGCTCATTTTGAAAGACTATCTCTAGGATAAGATGAGACTTCAGACACCCATTTAGTTCCCCATTCCTATATTGGCTTTTCCGATAGGAGCACTGATTACTGGTAGACAATAATGATTTTGTAATGTGAACATCTGTGCAACAGAAAACAGACTCTGATCAAATTAATGGCATGTATCTTACCATTAAGCAGGTACTAAGTGGTAAAGATTTTTTTAACTGCCAATAAAACTGACTAAGTTCTTACCAAAGATTTAGCCATGGAAACACCAAAAGCATTTAAAAGTCCACGAGTAAGATGCTCTTAAATATCCTTTTGAAATAAAGAAAAAAAAAAAAAACTTTACATTAAATAATCAAACTACTCTTAAGCAAAGCTCTGTCTGAGGTCTGAACACAAAGAACTCCAAATTTTATAAGTTATTGGTCTCACTGCAACAATAATTCAGCCATATTGCCTATGAGTAGCAATTCATTAAATTTAATAAGGAACACTACGAATTGTTCACGTTTTTAACAGCCTAGCCAGGACCCTAAACAGTGCTGCTTTTTCTTACTCCAATTTTCAAATGTTTAAAAATGCAATTGAACAAAATCATCTTTAATGTTGGAGAAAATCCCAGTGCATAAAAATTCACTTAAGTGCTCTATTAACAAACCAACCAAATCTACCTGGCAGAGGAAAGGTCAGTTTTTAATAAAGTACTGAGTATCTCTTTCGAGCAACAAAAGAAATATAGGGAAATATAAACTATCTTTAATAACATGCATAGAAAAAGTTTTTCCCCATCACTAAACTCGGAATCAGGCATTCACTGAGGATTAAAAAGCAAACATCAGAAAAAATGAACTTGGTGTACTGAAAATTCTCTATTCACTTCTACGCATGCAGAAGATTTTACTTTCTCCTCCCGGTGAAGAGAAGGGTGATCTTAAAAAGCTTTCCTCTCTTGACTATTTGACTATGAGACTACATTGTACAACAGAAAGCCGAGGAAAAAAACTGAAGCATTGTACAACCAGACAGTACCCATCTACTTTCGTGGCAACTACAGCACAAGTGATAAATAGGAAACCAGCAAAATTTTTCCAACTGCCTTTTACAAAAATGTATTACCTGAAAAGACAGCGCAAAAAATAGTGGCAACTGCTCTTGGAAAAAAGAGATCACAGGCAACCTTTAAAGGAGTAACAGAACAAATGACTGGCTTCTCAATAAGAAAATTAACAAGTAATTGGTCCTGTAAGACCATTACAGACTACTACCAAGACAGGCACCAGGCAATCCCACCTACATTTGGAAGAAAGGTTAATTCAATCAGCAAGGAAAATCCATCAGACTAGAAAGCCATTTGATTGTTCCAGGGTATTACATGTTTACATTATGATTACTCCCATCTGATGTTTTAAAAATTCTCATTTGCTTCCTCATTTCTATTTATGATTATCAACGCCATCAACATGACGCTAACAGAGAAAATCTTAACTAGCTTTGCAGAATTAATATAGAAAGCACTATAGCTGCATAAATTCCATTGGCATACTCCAGACTGGGAAAAAATCCACTATAAATAGGAAAAAATAGCAAACTGTAACCAGCTTAAGAGCTGGATTCATTTGCACCGACAACTACTATCTTTCCTGAATGAAAGATAGTTTGGTTTTGCTACAAATTAGGTCCAAATTTCAAGCCAAATTCCACTGGGAATTTTTCAAATTCCAGGTGCAGCCTCAGCACTTTTTACTTGTGCTTTGTAGAAAAGAAGTCTACAATTCTGGCTAGGACCCATCTTTACAAAACCTGATTATCAAGGTAATCACTCCTAAATGAGACCCTTGGAGACTTCCAGATGCTTTGAGTGTAACATAGGAACTCCCTGAAATGAAAAATCGACAAGTTCCACCTTCCTACCAGAAACCAAGGACCAGAAGAGCTTTGCAGTGGTGAGCACTTCAGGAAGGATGCTCTTGCTGTCAAACACCCTTGCAGACAACCAGGATGATTCCTCTTCTCCCAGCCCTTTCAGAGGTTACAAGTTCCTTAAAGTTCTCCACTCCCTCGTCATATCAGCAAACGATGATACTTGTTAAACCGAATGCCTCATACACACAGATTATTTCAATAAGGAAGGCTGAGAAGCAAAGCAAGAGGAAAGAGGCAGTTAAGGCTTGTGTGCCTCTCTCAGCGCAGACCTTCCCTTTCCTATTCAGTTTGGCGATTAGCGTGCCAGCAGTACTCAGTAAGTAAAAAAAAATTACTCCAAATTGCACACATTATTTGCAGCTCAATAAAAAATAATGCTGGGTCTTTGACACACGTTTATGTAACACCTAATATAAAAGGATTGTTACCTTCTCGTGAATAAATACATCACGCAGCCCTAAGCCTGGAAGCATTTTCTAACTAAGAAAATAAAATATGTGAATTCCAAACTCCAATTCAAATTTTTTTAAGGATATTAGACCTAGAGTTCAAGTTTGGGATCATACCTAGTTAAAAGTTAGAGTTAAAGGGGGCCTACAGGAAAGCTAGGGAGGGACTCTTTATCAGTGCAGTGTAGCAATGGAGTGCAGTGATAGGATGGGAGGTAACGGTTTTGAGCTGACTGAAGGGAGATTTACATTAGGTATTAGGAAGAAATTTTTTACTGTGAGGGTGGTGAGGTCCAGAGAAGTGGATGCCCCATCCCTGGAAGTGTTCAAGGCCAGGTTGGATGAGTCTTTGAGCAACCTGATCTAGTAGAAGTTGTCACTACCCATGGCAGGGTAGTTGGAACCAGATGATCTTTAAGATTGCCTCCAACCCAAACCATTCTATGATTCTAGGAAAACTAAGTCAACTTGTTAAAATAAACAAAGTTAGTATATTTTGAGATACATCAATCTTAGAATCATAGGATGGTTTGGATTGGAAGGGACCATGAAGGTCATCTAGTCCATCTTGTCTGATTTGGTTTGTTCATTTCTGTTTTCACAGAAACTGGTAATCTGCGACAAGTGTCTCTGCTACTGCAAGACAGATTCAGCCACCTGGAAACAACCAATATTTTGATACACATTAATAATGCTCTAACAATAAACAGCAGCCTTTCCTACTGGTTCCGGTAGTTACTGTACAGCTTTATAAGGCCTGACCTTATCATGCAGCTCCTTCTTATCACACAGTACAGTGTTTACACTTGGAAAATTAATGTTATAGCATTTTAATCTTTATTATTCTCTACAGTTTAGAGTGTCCTGTCTCTTTGACTTTATAAATAACCCAAACACTCTGCACGCTTAATTTGCTATCACCATAGCAATTTTTTTTTCCAAAGGATGAGTCAAATTCTTACTCCAAGATTAAATGCATTTTTTTCAACTAAGTCTCTTCTTGTGGCACTGAGCACTGGGCAAAGTTTTTATTCAGAACTCCCTTTCTTCTTCATGCAAATTTCATTAAAGCAATCCTAATAAACCTTTCTTTAGCATGAAACACTAAGTCTTATATAAGATGCGTTTACAACATTTACTACCCTGTTAAATCTTTCGTTCTGTGGAGCAGGCATTTGCTACGAGACTGAGTCTGTCATTCTCATCAACTCAGTGATTCATCTGCCTTTCCTATACTTATCTTCCAACTTGTCTTTTCTAATTTCTTTGTTTAACTTATCACTGCTTAGGTACTGCTCTCCATCTTTAGATTCTGAACGAGGTCTAAGCTGCTGAGCACCACAGTTCATAGTATCGTGACTCATTTCTGTAATGACTACTAAAGAAAACTATTCTTACTTGTTATATAATTACAAAGAGTTAATTCTCCAGGTGTCAGAATATATGATTCAGGAAAACAGAGCAGCATTATTACTTTCTGAAATCAGAGCAGTCTTTGGCGCCCCTGTCATGCTCCACTGCCTTGTTTACAATCAGAAGAAATAACCCATGAAGAACTGGAACAAAGGCTTTCTCAGATGGAGAAAGGGACATCCCTGAAGATCCAGGACAGCCCAGGAATCCCACCCTCCAGACCCCAGGGTATCTGTATTATTGCAAGTTTTGGTAGGAGTGGCAGACATGTAAAATCCTGTTCAGCCTGGCTCCTGTCTTTTCAATTAGATAATATCTTGTCTTGGGAGAAGTTGGTTGGGTGACTGAAGTCACTGGAAGTCACAGCTACTAAAGTAAAGATATCCATAACCGCAGGCCAAGTCTGACACAGAGGGTCTTCCCATGCAAGGGAAAGGAACTCTAGAAAATAATTAAGTTAGTTCTGAGCTCATCTTGACTGTTTCAGTTAAGCATGAATACCTTGGTTTAATGAATCTTCCTTACACGGGCTACCAGATGTTTGTTTTGTTCAGCTACTAGAGGCTCTTTATAATAAACATTCCTTCTTTTCCAGAAATTTGGATTCTTTCAGATGCATTAAGTCTCTGTCTAACACCCATTAAATGCCCAGGGCTAAGGTCAGTCAGAGAGAACTAGAGGAACTGAAGTCTCAAGAGACTTTATTTAGACAACATGATGGTGGTTTGCATCACTTTTTACTAGCCACCACAAAGTCAGAAAAGACTTTCTGCTTTCCATACAGATAAGCGCTGCTAGATTTTCAACTCGATTACGGATTACAAAGCAATCCTGACAAGATCACTTCTGAAGTTAAATTTCAAAGATACACTTAGGAACCAAAGATAGTTGTTTGAATCTTTGATACTTTCAATAAACATTTTGCAAAGAAAATAATAATTACTGAATCCCAAGAACATGTTATTGACTTTTTTTCTTTCTAATATTAAATCTACTGTAAAGTACGGGGCAAGGAAGAAGGCTAGAAATTTGTTTCACATACTGCAACTAAAACAGACCTCAGGAGGACACAGTATTGCCCATCTGCCTTTCTGATAGTCCAGCAGAATAGAAAAATGGTTGAAGAGCTCAGGAGTCAGAATCATCCAAATGCCCGAGGCTGTAAAATGCTCTGTAGAAGAAGTAATGCCATCAAAAGCCACAACTAAAACTACCTTGCTAGTCACAGGAGATTTCTCACTACCCTTTTGTCTCCTGAAATGACAACTGAGAACCACAAACTTTTTGGGAAGGAACACAAAAATGGATAACTGTAGCAACATGAGAAGAGCTTCAAAAGGCAAATGAACAGAAGGAACAGATGTGGGGCGGGTGTCTGCTCTCTGCTTATAAAATGATGGATTTTCAGGGCCATCACTGAAATAACAGAAACTTGAAGCAGAACACAAATCCTGAGACAGTCCTCATGTCAGGCTTTCAAACATCAAATGTAAGACTTCAGGCGTTCACTGTTGCTAGGTAAAGCCCAAGGGTCAATGATTTCCGTACTAATTTAGGGAGTGATCAAAATAGAAGACAGCTTGTGGCATCCTTGTCAGAGTCGACATATGGAGATCATAAACCCCGGGAAGTCTTCTTGCTTCTTCCCTCACAGAGGAGGGGCTGAGATTACAGTTCCCTACAACTACATCCAACCAGGTGCTATAGTCCTATGTCCTCCCTTTCAGCTAGACCCATGAAAGACCAGCACCAACATCTGAGACACAGACTCTCTAGCCTCAGATGTGCTCAGTAAAAACTGCACTAATTAGAAACTAATGAGAATTGAGACACCTGACAAATCTTAATCACAAAACATTGGTTCAACATTTTCATGTTCCCATTAAAGACCTAGCTCATATTTGAGTTTCTCTAAACCACACAAGTTGCTTTAAACAGAGTGAGAGGACAAGCGAAGAAGCAGAATGGCCCCTGTTCCCATGTGACATCAACTCTGTAAAGACCTTCACTGCAGATGAGAAGTAGCCTTATTGCTCACTACAACTACCTAATAGGAAGTTGCAGTGAGATGGGTGCTGGTCTCTTCTCCCAAGTAACAGTGATAGGATGAGAGGAAGTGGCCTCAAGTTGTGTCAGGGGAGACTTAAGAGTGGATATTAGGAAAAAAATTCTTTACCAAAAGAGTGGTCACACATTGGAACGAGCTGCCCAGGGAAGTGGTAGAGTCTCCTTCCCTGAAGGTGTTCAAAAAACATGTAGATGTGGCACTTGATGACACGGTTTAGTAGGCATGGTGGTGTTGGGCTGACAAATGGACTGGATGATCTTAGAGGCCTTTTCCAACTCTAATGATTCTGTGATTCTATGAATCCATTCCAAGTCCATGTCATGAAAGAAATTGTTTTGAGTATCTATACAAAAGACTAATTTAGACATTATGGTAAGAAAAGTATCTCTGGACTGCTCAAAGTAGCCAGTCTATTTCCACCTACTGAAGAAACACAAGCTGTCTACTGGTAGGCTGTTGATGTATTTCTTAACCAGCAACAGGAAGCAGGACAATAAACACCACAGACAGCTACGGCTGTAATACTGACCCCATACTCCAGGACCACATAATGTTCTAACATATTATTAGGTGCTGCCTCGTGCTGAATTGAAACTCCAGGGCTTACTGCCATTGTACAGTGACCCACAGAAAGATCACTTGGCCCTCCCAGCAATTTTTTCATTTTTTACCTTAGGTTTCTCATAGGTCATCTCTAAATGCACAAATCAACTTATTCTTCAGCTTCCTTCAGCTGAATGCAGGGAAAAAACCTTCAGTGCTCCTGCCAGAGCAAGTTACCAAGCACAAAATCCCCATAAGCTTTTGGTAGCCTCTTTCAGCTGCTGAAAAGATCATCTCCTCCTTGAACTGACACCAAGCTACCAGAGGACAAAAATCTTCAGCGTCTTTAACAGCTGCTTTTCACTGCAAGTCAACAGGGGAGACTTATAAGCAAGGGAAAAGAGTTTTCAAAAGAAATGTATACTACTTTATGGCACTTTGCTAAGAATGGTGCTAAGAATGACTAACAACTTCCCAGCACTTAAACAAAACTTATGTTTCAGCTAGCTTTTACCCAGCAATAAGTTGTGTTCTTACACACATGGCAAAGGTGCGTGGTGAGATCCTGGACTCTGATGACTAAGAACAACAATACCCCAATCAAAGAGCAGAAAAGTATGTTTTACAGCTGAAAGCTTATGCAGGAAAGCTTCAGCAGCTCAGCAGCATTCTGCTGGCTGAGCATGACAAGATGAATCACAATGTTCTACAGAAGAGTTCTTTTTCCCTTCCCAGAGAAAATTAAGTCTTTTCTCCTATCAAAGTCTGTTTTAGAGGAATGTGCTCTATGCCAATATACATCTGGCTGCCTATGACTTTGCAACACCACCACTGGTAAAAAGGGAAAATCACTAATACTAATGTAAAAGTGGCAAAGTAATGAGTGCCCATACTTGTATGTGCACATGCTCAACATCCACTAGCAAGTGTGCATATTTGCTGGCAGTGAAAGGTCTTCTAAAGGGAATCTTAAATCATTAATCTAAATATTTCTCCACAAAAACTTGTGGATACCTGGGGAAATATGATTAAAGAGTTTCACGGGAAGTTGTTTGCTAGCAGAACCACATCACAGTCAGTATCTAACCAACCAACTGCTTGAAGGATACTGACCTCAAACACTCATGATAACACATACAGCAGTATCTAAGATATTTTTCCACCCAACATGTCCTCCAGTTATTTTTTTCCCTGCTAAGACATCAGCTTTCTATTCCTGCAGCAAACAACAAGAGCAAACAACTGGCTCCTTTGTCAAAACACAACACTGACAGGAAAAAAAGCACCCACATTTCACATTTTCAGACTACAATAACACAACTGTACTTGGCTGTTACCTGCTGTCAGAATTCACATTTAGAATACAATATAGAGTCACATACCCATTAGTTAAACACGTATAAAACATGCTTTTTTCTCTTAATCTCGCTATTTATTTGTTAGTCGTGTCCCCACTTCTCAGGTCAGATCCGCTTATCATTACTATGACACAAAAAAAGCTGCAAGCAAACAAGTACAAAGATTTTAAAACTAAGACACACTACAGGAAAGTGTAAGTTTCCTGCAGCTGCTTAAATAAGGTTTTGTTTCACACTGTGGCCTTAACAGAACACTGTCATCCCAACTCGGCTAAATACAGTAATTTGAAGTTAATTCTTCACTCTTTTTTTTTTTCCCCCAATAGCCCACCCCCAGTCCAACTAATTTTCAGTTGTAACTTATCAGGAGCAAAGATTTTAGTCCCATGTGAATGGAAAAGCAGCTGGTAATTGAAAACAAATTAACTTATATCCAACTGTGCCGAAGTTATATTTTCAAAGAAAATCTTTACAACAAGCATACAAATCCTGATAACATTTAGAGCAGGGATGGGAGAACAAAACTGGATAAAGGGAGAGGGTTTTGTGTCGCTTGGCTGTTGTGCTTAGGTAGACCGATATTATTCATTTCCAGGGCAGAGCGAGAGCTAGTTAATTCCTAACCACCAGCAGAATAAGTGCTGAATGCAGAGAGAACTAGTTTCATACATCTGAAGGAATGACGTTTGAAATATCAATAAGTTACCTTTCCCTTGAGTATAACATAGGTATTTTTTGCTAGTATCAGAGATTTGTTGAGCAATTATCTGATCAGGGATCAACACAGAAACAATACCAAAATTCAGCATACTCATCAGTCATTGCTCTCCTTTATCTTATAAAGGAAATATTCACATTTGGATTCATGTAAGTATCATATGCTTCATGGATGTATTGTGGAAACATGTTAGCTATCCTGTGAACTCAGTAATCCTGATCAAGTTACTCTTAACTCACAACAAAAACTCTTGATTGATTACACTAGAGATACATCTGCATAAATGTAACACTGTGGTCACAAAATTATGTATGTTTTGTAAACAGACCATATTTTTAAAATACCCCATAATTTACTCTATTTTTCAAATACTTACTTGGATTGAATAAACATGGCAAAAGAAGGAAGACAGCAAATCCAGGAAACTCAAATATGAAAAACACTATTTAAGGTTACTATTAGTCTGGAAAGCATTAAAAAGGTGGACATAAATGTTTTGTTCCGGTCTGGTTTAAAGATTTCCTGGCTTAAAGAAAAGATTTTCTGAGAGGCCCAAGAAGACAGACTGGAAAGCAAAGCACAAAACTGGGCATGCAGACAGCTCTTTTTCTTTCCTCATTCTAGGTGGGTTCATTTGACCTCTGGCAACCCATGTAAGTCAGTTCATCAAAGAGAGTCACTAAATTGGGGTACTTGGTCTAACACACTGAAAGCCCAACAGGTGCTGAATCCCGTACTTCAAACTTGAGTGAGCATAGGGTAAGAGCACAGGGTTTCTGTTTAAGTCAAAGCCTACCTCTGAAGCCTGGCACCCAGAGCTGATGCCCAAAACAGACTCTGTGAAAAACGTTAGCCTGAATTTCCCTTCCCCTCAGCTTGAGCTCTTCGAACTGTCATCTGATGCAAGGTAAAAAAAAGAGAAATTATAAAGTGTATTATTAAATATTTTAGACGTTGCCTGGAGAGAGGAAAGTTTTATTTTGTGAAAAGCTATAGCTCCTATGCCAGTGTGGCTGCGGAGACCAGATAGTTAAATGAAGCAAAAAATAAGTTGATGGCAGAAACAAAAGTAGCGTATCGTCCTGATTATTTGCAGGAGGCTCCAGATAGTCTGTGACAGACAGACAGCTTTTTACCACCATACAATACGTCTGACAACTTGAATTTTTCCAACCTGCTGTATTTATTATTGGGGGGTCAGGTAAGGATGTAAACAGATGAGTCTATAACAAGCCACTGTCCTTTTATTTACTTCCCTTTACATTTCCGATCAAAACAAATTGAGGCCAAAATAATTTAAATAATAAAGTCTTAATTTTAATATGGAGTTTTTATATTTTCCCTTTACAGCATGAATTGTCAATTCATACAACAACTTGACCAGACCAGTGGTCATTTAAAATGGTACAAATAAGGTCTGAGCTCTAAAATACACCTTACAGCTTACAAAAATATTCAGCATGGTGATAGGGAAAGGCAGAAAAAACTTACCCCAAATGATTCAAAGAACAGGAAAAAAAAAGTAAAAACAAGCAGAATAACATTGGTTTTATAATTCCTGATTCGATTAAAAAAACTGGCTGGTTTTGTTTTTTTATGCTTGGCATTAGCAACACTGGAGCCAGAGCAGCAGGATTCAAGCTTTTACAGAATGACATTTGTGATTAAAAAAAAAAAAAAAAAAAGCCATTAAATTATCTTCAACTGCAACAGAGTAAAACAAGGACTAAGTGCATTTTTTGGCTCCATGTTATTTTGTAGAAGAACAAACAATGACTAAATCTCCATACTAGATTTTGCTAGTCCTAAGAGTCACTGGAGTCAAACTGAAAGTACTCAGAGCACGTGGCAGACCTGTAACGGCAGCACAGCTCTCAGCATCTCTGCTGCTCTCAGCCCAGGCTGCTCAGGGCAGGGCATTTCCAAAACACACACCACTGAATGCCAGGGAAGGGTTAAAATACATGCACTGTATCTGACTATTTCCAACGCTATTTATTTATTATTAAGATTAGGAACAGCTTCACAGGAATAAGAAGAGAGAACTGCACTGCCATATTCATACGTACTTAAGATAATTCAACTTTACAGTTTTGACATGTGTAGCTTATTAGACTCTTAAGAATGTAAAAACACCACTGGCATTTTTCATATTGCAAGTGTCTGGTAGATAATGGCCGTGCTGATTTTATACAGAACGGCGCAAGTAAACTTGCCAAACTTTCATCATCACTCCTTCGGAAACTCTGAGGGGGCCTATTAAATTGGCATTTTGTTTGACATGTACACAGAATGTGCTTAGCATGCAGAACAAGTATGGCAACAAACCTTTCCTTAACAGCTGTGTTATTTTAGCTAACGATAAACATGTATCTCAAGCCACATTATCACCATAACTTAAATTGGTGAGAAAAGCTCAGTCACCCCATGGAAAGAGAGGCCATCACAACAGAGAGGAAGTCATTTATTTATTCTTAACTATGCAATTAATTGTCTCCCAATAAACACAGCCCAATACCCAAACTGTTGTTCTAAATTAACTAAAAGTTCACGATCACCATAGACTATATTTTGTCTCATCTATTTTTTTAGCGACACATTCCTATCCACGGGCACATGTATGCAGTTATCACTGATCTGAGTGGAAGATGTGATTGCATAACTGAGAGAAGTGTTTATTTTCCATAAAGTTTCCTCACGGCTTAAGAGCTTTGGACGCCAAAAAGGCTCTTTTTGTCATTGTGGCTCATTCCATTCTGCCTACATTCAAAACTAAAAAAATCTGGACATGTGAAATGCAGATGTTAACGAGCAAGACAGCATATTGATTTGGTTAAGCCATTTAATTTTGACCAACTGCCAAAACAATAATAAGAGAATCGCAAACCTGAAATATTGGAGATTTCATCAGCAGCCTACAATGAACAGAGAGATAATGAGTCCCCAGCAACCTCTAGGAAGGGATCGATGCTCTCCATGGAACTGCAGTGACTGGGAATTCCAGACAGTACCCTTCGATTTTCTCTGAAATCTTACCTTTACAAAGTAAACAAACAGAAGATAATAACCTTTAAACTTTCCACTGCCACTCATAAGCGGATTCATTACTACAGAACAGGAGCTGACATTCAGTATTAGAATCTGTTCAATACATGGTACTCTGTGTACCACAAAACTTGGATCTTTTAAAAGGCACAGGTTGCAATCCTCAGAATCGTGACACTTAAAAAAAAAAATCATAAAATGAATCAGGGTACCTCAGAAGCATTTGCCAGTTTTTCTCCAAATCAGCTGAGCTGCATGCATCCCACCTTTCCAGTGAAAACTAAATTTATCATATAATCAACAGAGTTTGCAAATTGAAGTCCTGAAAAACATTAAATAATGCAGAAAACACTGCAAAACCTAATATGTACACTTCAAAATAGGAAAATTACTTTGTTTTCAGCATTTTTAAAAAATTACTAAAGTTGGATCAAATCTAAAACTATTTTCTTTTTTATTTACTCACAATCAATCTAATTTTGGTTCCTGTGTTCAGAAATATTTGAGAAACTGAAACATGACAGAGCTTTTAAGGAGTATGTGCCTGAAACCGGTCTACATATTTTTAAACATCCTCAATATTCAGTTTATAGCTATATAAAAGCAGAATTTTTCAACCCAAACTTCGATATATCCATCTTCACAGAAATAAAACACAGTTTTTTCTCTAAATATTTGATAAATGGCTTCTATTTCTTTGAAAACAACAACATTTAGACTACATCAGCCCAGTATCTTTTTCAATTATAATTGTATCATTTTACTAAACTGGAGAGAGAAAAAGAAGAGGTAAGTACTGCTACATTCCTTCTCATATTGTTTTTTTACAGCAATTTGCAGAACACCATCAGTAAACACAGTGCTTTACAAACCACATAAGAAAGGTCATTACCCTAGAGAGCTTACAACTACAGCAAACAAATCAAGTACAACAACCCTTCCATTCAAAGGAGATACAGGACATTCCTTATTAATATATCAGTGTATCATCATTAAACAGATCTTTAAACTACTTAGGATCCTCAAGCTGAGCAGCAACAAGCCACTACCAAAAGTCACCAAAAAGAGACACGTTTCTCCTTGTCCTTCCTTGCTCACAATGTGCATCTTGAAAGAGTGGGCAGATGCACATCAACTCAGTTCTCCTGCCACAGCCACAGAAGGGTGCATGGGAGACACAAGGGAACAGTACCTGTCAAAAAAAAAACACTAAAATCCAGGAACATAAACGGCCTCAGACTCTTTGAATTTTCCTGTTCTCTGTGATATCCCAAGACGGCTTTTCTTTTAGCTCTTGCTCCAACATCTTACAGACTCATGCCCACCAAATGAGTATTTCATGCATGAGAAACGGGATGGGAGCTTGTAACAATGATGATTGAGAAGTTTATGTTGTGGGCTAATTATTAAGGCTTCCTTGCAAGTTTACTTCTTCTCAAAATGAATTTCTTACAAGACATCGGACCTGGAAAATACACAACCATGACAGTCATTTACTTTCTTCCAATTCAAAATGTCTCCTGTTCTTTAATTTTCAGATGAGCAATAAACATCTCCTCTGGGCCCTTCAAAAGCTACCATCATGCTCCTCTTATAAGAGCATTAATTGCTAGGCAGCCAACTACAAACCACTATCAAAGCAGAGAAGACTATTTCATTGCAGGTTCTGCCACAACAGCACCTGCAAGATACAGGCACTTAATAAGCTCCTTCACAAATGCAAGAGTAGGTTTTCTTCATTGATTAAAAAACCCTAGTCCTTAGCACTGTCTGTTGAAGCACACACTCCTACCAGTTCAAAGAATCAGTGCCTCCATAACCCAGGAAAATTCCTTCGTGGCCTTATGGAGCATCATCATGCTTTTCCTGCTACGACTTAGACAATAAATCCATCACCTGCAACTGTCTACAAGTTACTAGAATGTTTCCTACACCTTAGAAAGTAAAGAAGCTGGAAAAAAAACTGTGACATGACAAACACAACCTTCCACAGGCAGGACATGTTTAAACAGGGCACGAGCGGCAGCTCAGTGTTTAGTGGCGAAGGGTGGTCAGGGAGGGTCACCTTGGCCTTGAGTGGAGCTGTCAGGAGAGCAGAGGGTGGGGAAAGCAGCTACCACAGCTTCATGTATGAGACAAAATAACATTTCGTCTAAAAATTATGTATTTTCTCAACATTAAATTTTGATCCTATTTTTCCCAACACCCACAATCTCATTCCTCTTTTCCACCCAAAAACCTATCAGAGAAGTTGACCCTTTAGATAAGAGAGGAAAAAAAATTAAGCAGTGCAAACCCCAGTAAGGATAAGGTAAAAATGCTGTATATATCTAACATCAGTCAATTCCCAATAGTAAAATTTAAGGGAAACATGTTACTCAAAAAGGATGTTCTTTTTTTGAAATTATTTCTGGTAATCATTGTCAGACTTAGTGAATATGAAGGTTTCATTTATAATTGATTAACACAGATGATCACCATCTATACCCACTGCAGACTAGATTAATTTTATATTATTAATGATTATAAACAGAAAGGTGGCTATCAATTACCATGAAGTTCTCTTTAAAAGATGTATAGCTGATAATTAACAAGCTATCAGCACGCTGTACACTGGCAATTGCTTACCCATTCATTAAAAAATCATTCGTGCGTTACTTGTGCCTGACTATAAACCTGAATATAAAACAGAACATTATTTTCTCAGCCCTGCCTATCCATATCCCCAGTCTGCACTACTAGGAAAAAATTACTGAAGATGTTTTCTACGGGTAACTGAAGGAAATGTGTGTAAGAATTAATACTGAGGTTGGCTTTTGTTTAACAAAAGCAAAGAGAGAAGTATTATATTTCCCTAATAAAATATACTGCTTAAAGAAGAGGGAAGGCCATTTACCAGGTGTGCACATCATCTTTTCTGAATCACAAAACACTAGAATGAAAAGAGCAAGCTGCTGAAATGCAGGGCGAAAACCCCACATGTATGTAAAGAATCAAATAGCTTAGCATCATAATATGGGAAAATAATTAAGGACTTGGATCAGTCAACTAATGTGAGAGTGAAGTTTTCCTGGAGTAGGTTTAGGATGCTCAAATGACCTACTTTAGGAAGAAGTGTCCTACTTTCAGCACACCAAAATATTCCTTTTTGGACGTGCTACCTTTCTAGTAAAGTGTACAATCATAATGATAATTTTACCATCTATATACCCATACGACCTCATATTTTGTTTGTCCTGACTGTTATCAAGTCTGTACTACTTTTGTGAGGTGCTTTGGGTTTTTTTTAACTCATTTTCTTTTCTCCTGCTAGACAACACTCTTCAGAAACCCCAGCAAGTTAAAATAAGCACAGATTTTCTAGCTTCAGACACCTAGTTAAGTTTAATGTGTTTTCCGAAGAAGGATTTAACAAGGAATTTCACAAAAAATATATTATTACACCTAGTTAAACGGGGCACTGCTGGTAAGATCCCTAATCTACTTTTACTACAAACTAACGTCAGGTTTCATTTTGTTGCTGTTCTAAATTTGCATACATTTCTAAATTTCATGTTTACCAAATTTTGAGGTGATTAATAGCTGTGGTCAAACACAGTCACCTATGAGACACCATTCTTGGTGTACCAAACAATAGTGAGTAACGGGAATTATCCATCCTTATGCCTCGGTGCACTCACTGAGGACTGGACTACAATATGAAGTCCTAGGAGAAAAAGAGGGGTTGGTTCTATTTAATTTTTAAGTTCTATCCTTATATGTGCAAATAAGCTGACAGAAGTCAAGCCTTTCCCTTGCTCTTAAGACTCTCATCCCCTCAGAACAGCTGACACTGGATAATGCCCAAGCCCTCATTCAGCACAGATCCCCGCCAATGCCATGGAACATGCATACCAGAGCAGCAGGACACGCGGGATTGGAGACGCAGCCTGCTCTTCCACTGGGTGTTCTGACAACAGAAGGCTTCAAGGACAGAGCACAAAGCACTAAGCAAGCACCCAAGTGCCCCAAACCCAGCATCTGGCAGCCGAAAGTAAGCAAGCATCATAAGGATGACCTTGCACAGCACAGACCTAACGTAACCGTGCTACAAGGACAGGAACCGAGATACCTACACCTGACTCACATATACAAAGGACTCGCATGTAGCAAGTATGGCGCCTTGCAGTTTGCCACTATAGCTAATTCAGCTGGTACCTTTTTTGTGAGTGAGAATAAACTTACTTTCAACAGGGAAGTAGTAGCAGTGACCACAAATGGCGCCTCAAAGAGAAGCAGACAAGAAAATATGAACTTAAGATACCAAACTTGGGATGATGCGACCTACGATCCTTCAATAGATTTCAGGAATGGACAAAACAAAACCAAATGAAACCCAGTGATCCTGGACAATGACTTTCCTAATTTAAATAAGGAACAACCACAGTGCAAAGAAACAACCAGTGAAGTCTAAATTTGCAAGATGAACCTCTTAACCTATCTTTTAAGTGTCTAGCAATGAAAACACTGGTTGAACAAAAGAACGAACATTACTTAAATATACTCATAAAAGCAGACTGAAAATGCTTTTCCTTTTTAAGCAAAAATTTAGAGAACAGACCATCCTGATGAACCAGAACTTCTAAACTAACCAAGTGGGGTCAAGGAACAGTTCTTCAGGAAGATCCAAAAAAGGAAACAAAAGGAGGAAGAGCATTTCTTCACAGAGCTTTGCTTCAGCCTGCAGTCTCATAACTGTACTGAGGAGATAAACCTTTTCCTCACTAAATAGGAAATGTCTCTTCCTCACAGCAGAAAAAGAAGGCACAGCCGAGAACTCAGAGATGTAAACTTGAAATTAAAAGAGTTTGCACATGTAAGACAGACATAGAGTTTATAAATAAGTTAAGTCCAGGACAAGGTTATTTATGAATACAAATGTCCAGCTAGACACAAAAAATGGTTAGCAAGTCTGATACATTGTGTTACTGTTAAAAGTCATTTGAAGATATTTTTTTTTCTAAGCTATATTAACACATGTAAGTTTAACATATACATGTTTTATGAGAAGTGTTTAAGCATAACCAGGTCCCAAATAGAATTGCAAGAGCATAACAATAGGTAAGGTACTTCAGATTATGCTTTGGTTGCACATATTTTATTATTTAATGTTACATAAATGATACACTACACTCACAATATTTCATGAATGACATTAAATATTAAAAGCGTAAGAGAAGAAAAGGCACACGGTTTTAAATGGGAGGAGAGAAACGAACAATACTGCAAAACGTATGATGGGAAAAATAAATATAAGATTATCACTCTATGTTTTTATTATTTAAAAATGTCCATCCACTAGCAAGAATATTAACATTGCTTGGCAAATGGTTGTTTGTAACTACCAGTGACTGTTCCAAGAAGTGGAAGCTTTTCTCTCACTAGAAGGTAAAGAAACAAAGGAAGACTGGATATGACTATAAGGCAACTCCCAGAACAGGTAACTGCAGCAGGCAAAACTCAAAATCAGAGAGCCATACTAACTCGAAGAGCCTGTTATAAGGCTTTAAACCTTTTAATGTTTGCTTTTCTTTCCCACCAAGACACTTTATCAGCCCTACTGATTTTACCCATGAAACGGTGAATTTTGAGATTACAAAGAACAACAGAACTTTTTTAAGTGGACTCCAGCCCCACACAAGAAAGGCACACCAGCTAACTTCAACAGACGTGACCTTTAGAAAGCAGTATTATTCACCCTCTGCTTGTGGGTGCTTTGACACATTAGCACTTTGAGACATCTCCAGGCAGTATTTCATCAGCAGGACCCATCCAGGCATGATGTGCACTTTCAGAGTGTATTAGCATATCCAGATGAGGAACACAGCGGACTGCAATGGCCTTTCCTTGCAGGACAGATCTGAAGTCATTCTCACTGACATCCAGGAACTACTCCACATATCCAAAATTCATCAGCACTTAAAACCTAGCACCATATACTGGAGAAACTGATTGCCAGACCAGACTAAGAAAGCCAACCATACCCTGGACTGCATTAAGAGAAGTGTGACCAGCAGGTCGAGGGAGGTGATTCTTGCCCTCTACTTCGGTCTTGTGAGACCTCACCTGGAGTACCGTGTTCAGTTCTGGCGTCCTCAGCATAGGAAGGACATGGATCTGTCAGAGTGAGTCCAGATGAGGGCCACAAAGGTGATCAGAGGGCTGGAGCACCTGTCATATGAGGACAGGATGAGAGAGTTGGGATTGTTCAGCCTGGAGATGAGAAGGCTCCAGGAAGACCTTATAGGAGTCTTCCAGTACTTACAAGGGACTACGTGAAAACTGGGGAGGGGCTCTTTATCAGGGACTGCAGTGACAGGACAAGGGGTAATGGGTTTAAGGTGAAAGAGGGGAGATTTAGATCAGATATTAGAAAGATATTTTTTCCTGTGAGGGTGGTGAGGCTCTGAAGAAGGCTGTCCAGAGAAGTCACGGATGCCCCATCCCTAGGGGTGTTCAAGGCCAGCTTGTGTGAGGCTTTGAGCAACCTGACCTAGCAGGACGTGTCCCTGCCCATGGCAGGATGGTTTGAACTGCATGCTCTTTATGGTCCCTTCCAACCTAAACCATTCTATGATTCTATGGTTAGCTATTACTACTTTAATCTTTGACCTGCTCCCAGCCTTGTATTCTGAAGAGTTAATCATCGTAACTTTTTCCTTCTTACACTACACATTAAGAAAATATCAGTCTATACATACAAGCTGAACAATGAAGTTTAAAAAGGAAATGAAACATATTTGATGATGTAAATAGAAACCCTGCTTCTCATGTGACATCTGTACTGACCAGGAACAACCCCAGCGAAGTCAGCCAGCACAGGTATAAAAAGGGAGGGAATCTGTTCCAAGAGTAACAGAACCCTTTGTACACAGATACCACCCAGGAAAAGCCGATGAACTAATCTGAGATCACAGAGAAAGATGGCAGAGCAGTCTGTAACAGACTTTTCCTCCTTAACAACTGAAGAGTTTTGCACTCGATGTCTCAAGTGGTCACTGAATCCTGGTCGTTTGAGCAGAGGATTCCTCCAATGCACTTTCAAGGTCACCTTGCCAACAAGATAAGAGGGCTCAAGTCGCAAACCGCCATCTACAGTTACTTCAAACCATGCTGTAGCACAGTAGCTTGGGATGTAAAGCTAGACACAGATCTACCTCAGTATTATTAAAAACACTTGAAGCTGCTTAAACATATAACTTTCAAATTTTAGTAATCAGAAATTGCTTCTTCTCTTTCCTATTTTATTAAAGGTAACATAACAAATGAGCAGAAATTGGCCTCAAGCCCTCGTTCCTGAGCACTTTTGCAAATATCCAATTGGCTTCACCAGCTTTTGAAACACACTGAAGTGCTCCTGAGGAAAAAATGGTTTAATCTTCATTGGCACATTTTTGTCAGCTCCAAGACATGACATACCTCACTGCTTTAAAAAGGAAAGACACGGGATTTTTTAACTTTTAAGTATTAGGCTAAGAATTTTAGTTTGGCAACTACAATTCTGAGACCATTTCTTCCAGATGTGGATGTGACTTTGTCTTTTGTCAAGAATTTGTCTTAGTAAGAAACTATGAGGAGTTTGGGTTTTTTTCAAACAGTAGATGCTAAGGCAAGCCAGAAGAATTTCATTCTACAAACAGAGGTAAACTGCACTGATTGCATTCCAGGTGTAACAGCACTTCACAAAGGACTCACAATAAGAATTTACCTATTTAGTTTAACATTTTTATAACCAAGACTCCTACTATAAGAACCAATTCTTCTTAAAAGCTATTTCTATCACCATACCATAGTGTGGTACCTTTTAATCAATCCTGCAGTCATGAAAAATAATGTTACCTTATAAAATTTTGGCTAGTGTTACTCAGGGAAACAAACTTTAACCCACATACATCAATTTCAAAATAAATATTGCAAGCTAATGTTCCATCTTCTTTGTTCTGCATCTTTGTCTTCAAGGTTTAGCACTAAGTGATGAAGAAGTTTATCTCATATATAAGACACACCACTAACACTGATCTATTCCCTCCTCAAAACATCAACTAAAGGAGCTATGGGTCATTGATCCAAAAAATTAAATGCTGAAATATATATCCAACAATTACCCTTCACTAGCAGATATCCTGTGGAGAAAAAAAGAAACAACAGAAATACGACTCAAATGTCTAGCCAAAAGAAAACATTCAGAAAAGAACAAGGTGAAATTCAGTCCTCCTCTTCAGGATGAAAAGTATCTTGTTTCAGCTTCAAATCTTTCATAGAGTTTGCCTGAGCATAGCTAGAACATGTGGAGAAAATTTATGGCATTTTATCATGGATGGCTTGGGGGAAGGAAGAGGTTTCTCTGTGAGGTCAGGTGCAGGAAATTATTTGCTTTTTTATTCAATTCTTCAACAAGTATTCTCCTTTACTGCTGACGTTGCAGCCGTTTCGCCTACAGAAAGCTGAATAGCCAATGCAGTACAAAATTAAGGTTAGCTTGCACTATAAATGGACGCTTCAGTGGAAGATACACTACTTTTTTCCAGGTTTGCATAGCACAAAGTCAAATTCCGGTCCATATTTGAGCAGGACGTTTGTACCTCATAAGCTCCAAGCTCCATATATGAGACAAACTGATGCAGTCTAAAGGAAAACAGGGAATGTTTGTAACTGTACAGTGCTTCTTCCCTACTACTACTTTACTTTCCAGGCCCCTTTAGGAAAAAAAAAAATCTAATCAAAAAAAGATTAATCAACTAATATACCTCTTATTATACACCCAATGAAATTCATTATGATTTTATCAAAGGGCAAGAGATTTCATTGTAATAATTAATGGTATTTTCTTGAAGCTGTGTCTGCAGTGTTCTGTTTAGCAGTTATTCATCCAGCAGCTCAAGTCAGAGTTCCTTAAGCATACTAAGAACAGGACAACACCAACCTCACAGGAAAAAAGGACTGGAAAACATTTTGAGGAAATGCTGGGGAAAAATATAACACTTAGATTTCCCACAGCAGAAGTGAAAATAGAATGATCAAACATATGCCACGATCCAGTTCACCCTTTTCTAAGCCCAGAAGGAATTAAGCAAAATTCCTGCACATTGAATTGGACAAAGCTGCAAGCAACTTCGTCCTCGTTTGAAGTGGATTTAGAATAATTGCTGTCAAAAAAGTCGATAGCTTGAATGGCTGCAAGCACAAAACCACTTGTCTTGTCATCACTGAAATAGGAAAAAACTGAAAGACATCATATGACATGTCAGGTAGCTACAGAGATCACCAGGAAAAACAGGTACAAATATTTGTAACTAAAAATCATTCACTAAAATAACATGTAAGCCTGGAGTCTTCTAGCTGTAACAGGATGCAATAATGAGAATATTTATAATATATTAAAACAAGACTTTGTTGTAATCCACCGAAGAACACCAGAGAACAACAGTCAAGGAACGATAAAAGAAAACACACATATACTCAGTATCATCTGAACGGTGCTGATAAATAATGAATTAAAGATTTTGCTAGGCAATACTGCAAGATATGCTATCAAACCTATAGTTATTTCACCCATCCTGGACTGTTTTTTCATCACTTGAAGGCAAACCCAGGGCACAACACGGTAGAAGAGAAAGCAGAAGATTCAAAATTTGTAAACTTTTGATCACCAACTCTATTTTCATAATGAGCATTTCAGCTATTTAATGCACTTAAATCCAGGAAGAGACATGAAATCCTCACTGCCTGCCAACCAAAATTATCAGCTCGATAAATTACTTTTTACTAGAACTTCCTTTTAAAAAGAAATTCCTTGTGATGTATTTCCCATTGTGTGTAGTAATATAGCAATGTGCTTCTATACTGTCTGCCTTTGATCTACAAGTCTGACATGAATTCTTTAAATTACACTAGTAATTTAGACAAAAATAGCTTTGAAAGATACATCATTTTTCCAGAGAATTCCAACAGATTCAAACTTTGGACGTTCTAATTGACAAGACTAAACTCCAGCTGTATTAAAATAAAATCCAAACCTAGCATTTTATATTCCACTGAGAGGGTGAAAATGAAGAAGTATGACTAAAACCAAGCTTCTGCATGTATGAAAGCCATCCTACTACCACCACCAATCTCCTTCAGTCACATCACTGCCAAACAGCTACACCACCCTACAAAATCCCAGCCAGACTGATCTCATTTTACTAAATTTTTTCAGATGAGATCCTTGGCAGCAGTCTATCATAGCTCATACTTTAATTTTTCGAAAGAACGGAAAAAGAAAAATCTCTTTTGCAATTAGTAAATAGTTCAATATAAAATATTCATGTACCATCAAAGGCCTGATTTATTCAGAGTTGTCAGTGCTTTGTAATTTGAAGTTCAGTTTGCACTAAATGTACACTTAAGAAAGCATACCATCAAAAAGTCAGCAACTGAAAACTTGGATGAAATTAAACTAAAAAAATAATATTAAAATCTTTTTATAAAGTCCTGTATTTTCAGTGTATTTCTCTTTAATTTCATCCTCAACATTAGAATTAGCAATTTCAGAACAAATACTTCACGCTAAAACACAAACTCTTCATCTTCCAAGGTTATTCCTCAGTGTCACTTTTTTATAAATACTGTTAATGAAAAACACTGTCAATGCATGGCAAAGGCTGCTGTTATAACCTGGAACACTTCACCACTGAATGCGAGCTCGTGAGCCCTTCAGAACTTCCCAGCAGTTACAGTTTAATAAAATAAGAGTCATGCCCTGATGACCATGGCTCAGCTTAAGAAAACAGCAAAAACACTCAAATGCTTCACTGAGTTTTGGGTTAAGAAAAAAAAAAAAAAGGTAAGTTGATTTAAATGCAAACAACTTGAAAGTAACACAAAAACTAGAAAGCTGATAGCAGTTTTTCTAGGAGAAGTGTAGAAGAAAGCAAGAGCCTTCAAAAATTTACCTGCCTGTACATGTAAAAAAAGCCTCCTCAGAACCATGAAATCTCTATCAATTGAGAATTTGTTGAGTGTGCACTAGCACCATGATTTTTATTTAATTACAGTTCCACAGTTATTCCTTATTTAAGCTACAATGCTCTCCAAGCAGAACTTCTCAGGAGTTTACTGCATGTCAACAGTATAAAACCATGATTCTTCAGTCACCAGAAGAAGAGCAAAATATCCCATACAGTCACTCCTACAATACTGAAATAGTATTTTTTAACATTACTTTCATATACTTTGACTGAAATTCATATTTCACATTAAATCAATGAAGAGTTAATCAAAAGTTTAATTTGCATCTAGGCTCTAAGCCTCTGGTAATAATTTAATATCATTGAAAATGGAATCAATTTCATAGGTGATAAACAAAGGGGCAAAGGTTAATAGTATCATACAAGCACAGCAGCTACCACATTTAGTCCCTTGGGATTCTCAGATCCTGCTGTAATACACTACACTTAAGGTTTACCTAATCAAATAAGTTTAGACAATAGCCATAACTGGATGCTTCAGGAACAAATTAAAACCCATCAGTGTCCACATGTATAAAACCACTCCCCACTTCACTGACCTGTGTCTTATTAGACATTTGCTAAGCCCTGAAGCACAACGTTTTGTGGCCCTTCCAATGAAAATTCTTGGCATTTTTTATAGTAATTGACATTGTTAATATTTCCTACCCCGATTAAATGTATTGTTTTTTAGGGAGGACAACACAATCCACAAATCAGCACATAAAAGCTACAGAAATATAGATAGTTCATAGGAATGTATTCAATCGATGAGCTGCCCAAAATTAAAGCAGCTGTTAACAACGATGAAAACTTCCAAGTTCAAAAGAAAACTCTGCTGGCACTTTACAATTCAGCATTTCTTTTTCCAAATATTGAAGAAAGCTAATAAATATGAACTGAACTGAATGTAACACAAAAACACCTCTCTGTAGCCCAGCTTCTGAAGTGAAACGTCTTCAGTAGTAGAGACAGAAACAGAAAGCTAAAACCAAGAACAAATAAGGAAAGGATAAGGTCTCCTAACAAAGCACGAAAAATAGTCCTGGCCTTAATCGCCTTTCCCTCGCAAGGTAACATCAATCCTTCCTGCCCTAAAACAAATCTCATTTCAAAGCAAACTGTTCTGTAGTCAGTCAAGCTGTACTTTGAGTTTTAAAAAAATTGCTATCAAAATATCAGGTCTTGTGAATTTTCCTTGGAAAGAAGATCAATTTCATGACATCTTGACAAAGCCACAAAAACAAATATGATAAAACCTAAACCAGCAAAAAGAAATAACTAGTTCATGAGACAATAAATTACTAATATCACACTAAGAATAGATCTACCTCTAGAAATAGCTGACGGCCACAGGATTTCTATTTTGTACCTGATCCGTACGCCAAGTTCTGCGAGGAAACCAGAAAGTTTTCATTGTCTCTAATATACATCTGCCATAATTAAAAATGTATGCTGTCAAAATACCACAAATGCCACAACAAAGTTGTTTTTCATGTGTACGTACAGAGGATCTAGTTGTGCAGCTATGCAGATACCGGGACAACCCCCGCATCTGGAAGACCTTTGAGCATCCCTGGAGAAGATGGCATCACACCTAGCACTCAGGTGTCACAGCTAGCCTCAGATAGGTCTACTCCCTGTATCATCTGTATGGTTGAGGAGCTGTGGGAGGAGGTCTCCATGAAAGAAAAAAAGGAAAGATTCCCTCCTCAAAAAAAAAAGAAATTTTTGTAAGGTTTTTCTTCTAAAAAAACTCACTGCTTTACAAAACTACTGACCTGCTGTGGAATAGGTTTAAAAATCTCCAGCCACCTACGTAAAGACATCTTTTTTTTTGTAATTTCTGGATGTTGGATATCTTCGTGTGTGTATAAACGTTTATTCTCGTCAATTAGCTTAGACAAAGCCCAGACCAGCTAGCTGGAGTGACAGAGCCCAAGTGGCGCAGACTTTTTCACATTTGAAATGCAAATTATTTATTCAACTACACAATCCAAAGTCATTTAAAAAAAACCTACAACATACATTCCTACAGCTAACCCTTTTCTAAATACAGAATGGTGCAATTAAATTAAAATGCACCCTAAAAATGCCATTTTCTTAATACAGTAAGAAAGTAAAATGAAAGTATATACAAGGCTGTGTGCATAATAAATACAAAAATAGCATTAAAAAGCAATAGTTTCATCTAAAATGGCCTCAAAGTTCCTTTTTTTCCTTAATTCCGTAAACGCATCATATAAATACATGCATGTAATTCTAAATCAGTGAGAAAAATCCTCGGAACTTTTTCCATTGGAATATCTCCATAATTTTTATAAACTATTAAGATAACATTTAAGAAGCAATGATAATGTACATAGAAATTGTGCTTATCTATGTATTTATTAAGCTTTTATATTAGGTTTGACTTCAGGGTTTTATCAATTGATACAGCAACAGTAAATTTATATATATTTAAATTATTATGCATTTAAATGCTTATTATAATAAAGGAAAACAACAAAAACTCAAAAACTGAATCGCGTCCAGAATTTTGGAAAGAAAATGGAAACTTTCATTATGCAGGAACAAAAATTTGGCTGTGGTACTCTAACACACCTGCTATAAAGAATAGAGAGGAAGGGGCAGTAACACCCCAAGCTATCACAGCCTATCTGCAGTGACTATAGAGCCATTGCTTTGTAAGCAAATAAAGTGTATTTCCGAAGACAGAACAAAGAGGGGACAAACTTTACCGGAAGTTATGAACTGAACATACAGCAAGGTTAAGCTACACAGTATCATTATTTTCAGTATTTTTGCCCTGGCTGCTTTTCCTCTCCACAAAAGAAAACTAAGAAATGTGTGTTATCGATCAATAATTCAGTTTCATATGTATATTTTGAGAATCAAATATTCAAAAGAGCCTGAAATATGATGGACTGACTGCAGGAAATGTTTTTTCTTCTATACATATTCAAATTGCTTCTTCCTTTATAAATGTTAATGCAGGTGTCGATGCTTTTATGGCATTTATACGAAAAAAAATGGCTAACTTAGTAGCATCAAAAATACCAGAGGCATGGCTGGCATTAGAAACTTAGATGTGAATTAGACTTTTTCCAGATTATCCTTTGTTCAGAGCAAATTTCAGTTTTGTAATCCAGCAGCAACCACCAGACCTCATACCAAATTTAGGGGACAAGGTCTGTAATATAGTTGAATATTTGTCTTCTGTAATCACGATGCCCCAAGCTTTTAAGATTTACACTAATTAAACTAGAAAAGGTCACACAATTGAAAATGTTCACAATTTGGGCAAGACTCAATGACAAAATCTTTCCCGTCTATCACTGATTTTTTACGCACAACTGTCACTTTGACAGAGTGCATCCGTCAGCTCACGGTTATACACAAGAAGCTTCATCCCTTATCCCCTAGAAGAGTTCACGAGCTTTGGCTTGCAAAACTCAGTGAGACAGAGCCACAGAAAGCAGAAGAGGAAGCAAAACCCAGAACTCCTCAGGACTCCTCTGTCATCAGGAAAGAATTTCACTGCAGTTTAAGAACTCCTTCAGATTTAACTTAAGGAGCTCAGTACTGAAATTCTGGAAGAAAAAAAATGTATTTTTATAGCTAGGAAGGAGAGAAGGCAGATAAAACCACTTTGGCTCTAATCCCAACCCTTGAAAAATCATCTCCAAGTGTGACCTGGGGCAAGACACCTTTTATGTCTCTGCTTCACACAGGTTATCTGATAACATGGTTATTCCTTCAGTTTTTGAAGCCTTAAGAACCTCTATAGATGCCTACTCCTTCCTTTTCCCATATTTTGCCCTGAAAGAAAAAAAGAAGACTGGAAAGCATCTCCTATGTCTATGGATTCTGACACCAGCCAGCTAAAAGGCCCTTAAAAAATCTCTGTATTTACAGATAATTGATGGGAGTTTGATCTGTCTTTAGTTCAGTCAGGAATTTGAAAGTATGGTGAGGCTTAGCCCCATGTTCTGAAGTCCTTCTTGAATCTGAATACTCCTCCAGGCATAACCTAGAAAACCATTCCCTCTCTGAATCTCCTTTTCTCCAACTTTTCTTATTATGTGGAAAACTTTTTTCCCAAAAGTCTGTTCCCTCTCAGGTATTTAATGGGTGATTTAAAAGAAATAAAAGGATGAGGAGAAAAAGACTCCTACCCTTCACATCACAGTGGACTGCACAGGATCAGGACGAAAGCCTGCATGGAAGCACAATGCTGTCAAACCTTTGGGCCCTTCAAAGGCTGCAGTATTGCCTTCCTATCGCTGGAGGAGGTGAGAGCTTGAAAAAAAAAATCCACATAAAAATCACACAACCTAACCAGTCTAAGCACAGTGGGCTTAAGAGTAAGCGTTCAATCAGCAAAGACGCTGACAGAGCAGATGAACATAAAATGCTTTCAGAACTGTTCAAAATCTATTTCTGGATAAAGTTCTCAGCTTCATATGGTTTTCTGCCGCTTTGAACTACACCTTAATGTAGCTACATCTTTAAATGGTATTCAATACAGCAGATTTAAAGAAAAACTACAGAAGGTATCAGAAAAATACCACAACTACATATGAACCAAAGAGTATGTGTTGTTGCTATTCAGTCCAGTCCCAGGAAGTGCTCCCCAGGGAAACAAACTTCTTGGAAGGACTCCTATCGGTTCCATGATATAAAAGAGATCACCACAATCTAGCATCCTGAGTAAGGAAACCATACCCACAAGTGGAGGATCTAACAAACAAACATCGGTATATACCAGAAACCTTCAATAAACTCACTTCCAAGACAGTCACGTGAAAGTTCAAAATCCCACAATCAGACTACAACTACATTAACTTCCCTTCTGATATGTAGGCTTTCAGGATATGCTCCTCTTTCATTCCGATTCCTCAGTATTTCCTTGGAGTTCCACTAGGGCACCAGAGATTACAAAGCCTGAAAGGAAGTACGTTATTAACCAAAGATATTTTCAGTCTAAAGACAACTAGCATGAAATGAACTTCCGAACTGCAAGTTAAGAAGAAAATAGGCAAATTCAGTCTTTGACTACCTTCAGAAAATAGAGCGTAAGCCTTCCTGTGGGAAAGCTTCTCCATAGTAACTAAAACAGCAATCTGAGCATTGCCTCCCTATCAAAGATACCCTCAACATAATAACAGAATACAAAAGCTTCTCAAAACAGAGATTTCAATGACCCAAAAAGAAGAGAGGAGGAAGCTCCCCTAAGTACATACAACTTCATTGCCACTGATCTATCTTACTAGTAAGGAAACGACAGAGAGAAATATAAACAGCTATTTAACATGTACTGAATAACATTATTATGGCAACTAGTAAATGGGTGACAGTGCTTCTCCAACAAGAGAAAGGATCAATACAGCCGACCCCGGCAATATAATTAGGGATGAGGGCACTGTCTACCCTTGAAGTTATTTAAAACTCCACTCAGCTTTAAAAGTTCATCTGATTTTTTTTTTTTATTCTGAGTCTATGTCTTAAGTCTTGATTTTTAAAGTATTTTAATTTTAGTCAGAACAACTGAGCTGTTTTGTGAAGGCGGAGAAAGAAAAATAATCTTGCTTGGCCCTTGTTGGAAAGGCTGACTTTTAAAGAAAATTTTCAAAGACTGATGCTTCCAAGAGAGGGTCTGGGGTCGTTATGGATAAGGAAAATACTTTCTGTGACTGTCAGGATAATTTCTTAAAATGGCTAACACATCTTTGAAAATATACAGATGGCTCAGGTTCTCTAAAATGTAGCTAGAGTTTTGCAGCTGGGGTCTCCAAAGGGTCTGGTCTGACAGAGCCTCCCTGCTCCCCTGCACCACGAGACAGTACCACTGAAGAAAAGACACCACCACAGAGAGCAAAGCAGTCAAAGGAAGAAAGCAAAAACCTCAGCTGTGGTTTCCTCCAGTAATCATCAGGACTAAATCTCATTAGAACATATAATTTTGTAATCATAAAAGAATCACTGCATCATAAAATGGTTTGGATTGGAAGGGACCTTAAAGATTATCCAATTCCAACTGCGCTGCCATGGGCAGGGACACCTCCCACCAGACCAGGCTGCTCAAGGCCCCATCCAAGCTGGCCTTGAACACTTCCAGGGATGGGGTATCCACAGCTACCCTGGGCAAGAAGAAACAGGGGAAAATAGGAATGGTGGAGTGCTTCTAATGCAGAAGTCTTAATAGCTCAAAGATCTGAAGTGTGGGAAGAGTGTAATACACCTTTATCAGGATGCTACACTCCCATGCATCTCTATCAAGAGTAATCACATTGTGCTTTACAGTTTTTCTTGGGATTCACAGCATATGAGAAACACTATATACATGCCTACGTACATACATTTTCCTGCTGTAAGGACAGGCTGAGAGAGATGGGGTTGTTCAGCCTGGAGAAGGCTCCGAGTAGACCTTATCACTGCCTTCCAGTACCTGGCGGGGGCGTAGTGATAGGACAAGGGGGAATGGCCTTAAATTGGAAGGGGGAAGATTCAGGTTAGACATTAGGAAGAAATTCTTCACAACGAGAGTGGTGAGGCACTAGAAGAGGTTGCCCAGGGAAGTTGTAGATGCCTCATCCCTGGAGGTGTTCAAGGCCAGGTTGGATGGGGCCTTGAGCAGCCTGGTCTGGTGGGATGTGTCCCTGGCCATGTCCAGGGGGGTTGGAACTAGACCATCTTTAATGTCCCTTCCAACTCAAAACATTCTATGATTCTATGCCAGTCATGAAATGCACTGAAAGATAAATTAGAAGTTCACAGACCAGATACCTCCTGAACAACCCAAAACATTGAAGGATAATATGAAGAAAAATTCTTTCCATTTATTGTGAAATTTTAAAAACAAAACTCTTTTTCTCAAGCTTATTAAATGCTATTTTTTAACAACTGTCCAACCTTCAAAGAATACTATTACACAAAACTTTCCTACAATTTTTTTTTCTTACTTTCAAGTAATTTTTCAACTTATTTCATTTAGAAATATACTAATTGAAAACATCAGAGGAGCCAAAACAGCAAAGTGATGCAGCATAAAATCATGCAAAAACAATTAAACTGCATACAACTGTCAACACATCCATATTTTTAAAAACAGGCTTCCTCGTACCAACTATCTACAAAATAAAACCTTGATTAACTTCCTTAAAAATCCCTGATGTTTTCTGCCTCTACAGAATTCAAAATAACTATACTTGACTTCAAAACAGCTCATTTTTGTGAGACTGGTTTCAGTTTCAGGATGGCAACCGGGTGGCAACCACTTCTCTTTTTGTTGTTTTCCATTTCTAAACATATGCTTTGATCCCCTTGGTCTTGCTGGTAGAGCAGTCGCCTCACACATACAGTCTCTCTTTGAAGCCTTCCAGCAGTGCCAAGAAAGAAGCAGGCTGTGGCAGCAGGCTCAGTATTCTCCGGTTATGCAACAGATTAGATCACTATCAACAAAACTGGATGCCTCCAGCAGAGAACAGAAACAGGGAATTTCAGAGCATTTCTTTACTTTTTGAATTAAGGACGAATTAAGGCCGGCTGCTTGGTCGGTTTGAAAGGAGGAAAAAAAACACCTGTAAGTAAAAGCTGGTCATATCAGAGAAGATGACTCTTTGGCGAAAAGCTCTATAATAAATATTACTGTCACATTTATCTGTTCCTTCCTTGGCAGGAAAGTTTTTCTATTCATTGTGTAATTGGAAAGAAATATTTGGCTCAAGCCAATGGCAATAATTTAAGCAGCCTTGTTTAAGGCATGTAAGAACCAAGTGGATTTCATTCCCCATAGATGAATGGCCACATACCAATGGGATGCAGAACTGTCTGGGTTCTCACATACCTGCAGAGTGAATCTGTGCATCTTACCTATGATACATTCACTTGCCTGTGCATGTGGATATCCTACACATCTGTCACATTTCTCTCTTCTCTAGTTGCTCTAACAACTTTCACATCATAAATTCTGTAAACTGCCTTTTTAAAGATGCATCAGTTTAGGATTTCATTTCAGTTAAAGTATCTACTAATCAGTCATGGAGTAAAGACACAGATTTTAGGTCTTCATACATAGAGGAAAAAATACAGACTTCAATTTCTTAATGAAATGCCTTGTATAGCTGCATCGCCGCATAACTGTCACATCCATTTGTGTTTTCCCTACAGATAATTGGGAAAGAAGTGTTACACTGCATGAAACAAATCCCTTGAGTCAAGTTCTGACAATGAACGTATAGTTAGGAGGAGATTATTATATAATATCAAACAGATTAAAGTATTTATTGTTTGTGTGCAAGATTTCGGTCACCAAGGCTAATGAATGCATACAAACAAGAACAAACTGAGGTTCTGAGAAGCCTAACTAAAAGCATTTCAGTGTCTAAAGAAGATGAAGAGTATTTAGATCTTGGACATATGACTAAACACTTTAATATAGGAAAAGCCTATAGGTTGCAGAAATTTATATATATATAGTGTTTTAATGTGTTAATATTGGATCATAAATGCTTTATTATTAAATTTATTATTACATGTTAAAACTAGATTATAAATGCTTTATAAGCATACGTTATATGCTTATAATTTTCTAAACTTAGAAAGCACTACTAAAGTGGGTCTTTGCTTTTCAGTTTTCCACAAAATTAACACTGAAAAATGTCATTCATTTGGTTATCCTGCAAGATAACGCAGCATTAAAAACAACATTACTCAACAAAATACAGATTATTAAAATACAGTACAGTAGAAGTTATATGACTAGTGTTGTTTGCCAACGCTTATTATCATTAGATAGTGAGTCATTTAAAGAAGATCTAGAAATCAAAAGCTCTGTGGCTTAGACTTTACTTGCAGGAAGTATTTTCCAGACATAAGATTTTTCTTGTATCTTATACATCTGGAAACTATTAAGGCAAAGGAATTATAAGCATAATAATGAGCTCTTAGGACTCACTTGTTACCATCCTTGTTTGACACTAACACTGAAGAATCAGAAACCACATTTTATGGTCTCTCTTATGCAATTATTTTAATGTATGATGGGACTCTTTAGAAGCACAGACCTTAAAAAAAAAAAAAATCAGGTGTTTACCTGGACTGTATCTCTATCTTTATTCAACAGTCAATAATAATTAAAAACCACACATGAAAAAATAACTGGCATCTCCCCAAAATCATGCCAGAAGAAAAAACACTGATGAGTTGAGTTCGTCTGTAAGTGGGACACACAGTATGATTCATAAGTCATTGCTTCAGGTTTAATTCTTGAGAGAGAAAAAGCTCCACCAATAACATAAGATACAAACTCAAAACTCCACTTTCATTACAAAAATGTAACATTAAATTAACTGTGTCTTTTCAGTTCTGAGTATTTATGTTGTATATGTTCATAACAAGGGTTTAAAGCCACAACCAGTAACCTTCAGCAACTCCTGGAGGCAGTGAAATCTTGCAGAGGACAGTGAGCACGTCCGACCACATTCCTAAGCTGTCTTCTACATAGCTGCAGGGTGCAAGCCTTGGTGTCCAACGGGACCTTTCTGACTGAAACCATAACAAAAGACTCATTAAGGCGCAACTCAGTCACTGACTCACATCTAAGATAACACAAATTTATAAAAGCAGCTGTGATTTAGTAAAGATGCTGAATTTGCTGCTTCCCCACCCCCCAAAAAAAATGTAATATTTAGGTAAATTAAGACTATAGCACTAAAATGAAAAGGAATCTTGGTCCAATGAGACAACGGCAGAGGAACCAACAGATTACCTCTGTACCTCAGCTTTCATAGCTAGGTGGGTTTTCAAGTGCATTCCCCCTCCCTTCTGGCCTTCACATATATCTCATTTTTTTCTTTCCAACCCAACTCCAAAAAAACAGAAACTCTGTGAAGCTATTTCAGTTTAAGCCCAAAGGATGTTTATAATGAGATTATTTTCAATATAAGTATGTAGTAGAAAAAATACTGAAGTCTAATTCTGTACAGAAACAAAGAAGTAACAATCCAGGGGCCTTTATTTCACTACAGATCTAGTAAAATAGCAAAATCATCTAAAAGAAAACCTCCCGGGAAAACCTGTATGACCTTGCTGATCAGTCATATCTTTCCTTCAATCTGACCAGTGAAAGAAATCCAAAGTAATGCTCATTTCCCCACACCTCCTATCACAGGCAAAATGACAGCTCTGACTCTGGAAACAGTTAGGAAAATATTATGTATCTCTTTAACCCCAGTTATGAAAAATGTGAGACATTTTTAAAAAATTAAATAGCCAGGCTGCTGTTGTACACTTCACAATTTAATCGTACACCCTACTTGTACTGCAGAAAACATGCAACAAGCTAAAACATATCTGGATTTAAAATGTATGCTTCTTCACCTATATTCTCAGTTAACCAGCTATTAAGGAAGGCTTACCAATGATACTCCAGCAGATGCAATCTGAAGACTGAACGAGTGAGCACGGCCTTGGGTTCTCCCTTTGTATTTGGTGGCACTTCTTTTTTAATATATTAAAATCATCAAAACAGCAAGCACTGATATGGACACTATGAATACACGTGCTTTAGTGAAAGGTGATGACTACTACTTTGCTGTGTGTCTTTTGGTTTATGTGCTCATTTACATTCCCCTCAGGAGTAATATATTATCAATGACACTGCTATGAACAAGTAAATGACATATCAATAACGATCATTTATTAATAAACACTTCACTCGTTCCATGAAGTTAATCTTCCTATGCACCCGTGAGGCAGGAAATTATTAGCCCATATTTCCCATGGGGAAGCTGAAGTCACGTTATAGACTGTTCTAGTCCATGCAGTGATTCAGGTGTCAAAGCCGTAAGTAGCAAACTGTAAGGAACCCTGCCTCCTAATCCTAATTCCTCATCACTTGGTTTTGCCCACCTCGCAGGGAGGAAACTACCAGGATGGATATCGGTGTCTTGTCACAATTGAGCATTTATTAAAAACTGTTAGAAGCTCCAAGATAATATTGCCATTAAAAGGGGAAACACAAAAGAACATGACATATCAACTGGTCTCCCTTTCATCTTCCAGCGATGTATGGGTGACGACTACTACATATTTACCGCTCCCTACTGTTAACAGAGAGTTTTATTTGGAATAAGAATCTTTTATATGAAACTCGAGAATGTTTTCCCTGTCTTAATTTATTGACTTCACTTTGCCTGGCTCCTAGTTCTCAGATACTCTCCTACGTCTGAAGGTGAACTGAATGATTAGAAGGAGACTTTGCTATTGTTGCCAAGCAAAGCAAGATAAATATTGAGTTAAAAAAAAAAAAAACCACACAAAGAAAGAAGGTGAGAGACACGTACAACTCAAAATTACTGCTCATTTCCCCAGTCTGCTTCTAATAAAATTAATACAGTACTGAGTACATAAAACACTAGGCCCCCCTCTACTTCTGCCATGAGAGTGCAGAGGGTGTCTTCAGAAAAGGAAACCTCTTGTGGTACTCACAAATTACAGGTGCATTACAAAGGTAGGATCACTAACCATAGGTTAAAATGTTTATTTCCAGCACATTTGAATTAGCAGAGTCAATGACTCAAAGCTGACTAGGACATTGATTTAGACAGCTGCCTTTAAAACTGCTAGGAATTGAATGAATAAATCCCTTAACAAGCTTTCACATCTCAACCCATGAGTTTAAAAAATTAGGCTGCAAATCTTGCAACACTTCAAAGGCTCTGGACTCTCACTGGTCCACGTATCTACCTTAATTGTGCAGCAAAGTATTCCTGCTACCATCCACAATCCAAAAGGAAAGAACTTGAGAAATAGTGAAGTACTAAGAAATTCTTTAAAAATTGGTTAGGAGCACTGCACAGACATTTGAATGTTCAGTTCAGAGTTTTGTGTAGACTTCTTTGATTTCACCTGTTAACCGCTTGCTTGTGCTGAGTGCACCAAAGAAGAAATCCTCAGAGCATGCATCAGCAGCAGTCCACAGCAGGAATGTCATTAGGAATGTTCCAAAACCAGCTTATATGTCTGAATACTTCTTTCATTTCCTTGAGTTCCTTAACATTAAAGGAAATTAATGGGACACATTCTGGTGAAGACAGACAATGCTAGTCTTCTAGATTACTGCACCCAAGAACTTGAATTTGTTCATTTCTCAGCTGACTGAAGACCACTCAGTTGAGCTTCTACTAGTTCAGTTGTTTCTTCCTAAGGGTAACACTCATTTCTGCTCTCTCTCTAAAACAATTAAATACAACTTGCATCACTGTAAGTGCTACAAGCCTATATACCACAGAAAAGACACACAAAACATGGTCATTTCCACTACAAATTTCCAACTTAAAGCTGAGTACAGATCAATCTGTCTTCATACAGTCTGAAGACACCCATAGCATATTCTTCTTTAAATGCTGGGCCAATGCAAATTGTTACTAATAGCAAAGGAATAGAGGCTAGAATAGCAATAGGAACAGATAGGCTACGCAACCCTACAAACAAATGTCAGTCCGAAATATACTTGCAACAGAAGATTAATTTCATTGTCTTCCATAAATGCAAAAAAACAACAGGTAACATATTCCTCAATAAAGATACTCCTTGTAAGCCTGGACACAAGAACAAACAGAATATACAGGAAGTATCTTTCATGAAGTGTTTCAAATGACTATTTCTCAGTCCTCATCTTGTTTTGTGGGGAGTTCCACTGAGCACAAGAGGAACATTCTCATGTGCTTTGTGCAAGGTTGTTTACAAGATCAAGACTCGGCTGCTGACCCATTATTTTACCAGTGTTCAGGGATCATTCCAAAGCCAAACACAAGAGTGCTTAATACAGCAACACACTGGTTAAAATTGAATCAAATGCATAATCAATTTTAAGCAATGAAACAGCACTTAACTGAATTTCAAAGGTCACCAAAGTTCAGCTGTGGTCCTTCAGCTGATCACCTAGATTTCTTATGGCCTCTCTAGCAGTCAGCAGTGACAGACAGGTAACCTCTAGATCACTACCACAGAGTTCAAGAACTAAATGTTTTTTACCTATGTAAATATTCCCAGAATGAAAATAAAGTCATGTATATAGTCGATGCTTGTAGAAATAAGTAAAATAACACAGAAGTCCAGGCTTTTCTGTTCCAAATAGAATATTATTTCATGAAGGGATATATTCACTAATATGTGAGAAAGAGGAATGAAAGTGGAGGTCTCTCCCACTGCCACTGGGTACCACACTTGGTGGTACCCAATCCAGTGTGCATCACAAAACACAATCCAACAAATCTTATCTTCTAAACCAAATGTTCCTGAATCTCACATTCATTCCTCAGTCACAGCAGCCAAGATCGTTATTAGCTTCTAAACAAAAAATTATTTGATGCTTATGAGTGTATACCTCATTCTTAAAGGTGGTACAAAGATAGCATGTCACTATTTTAAGTTCTTGCCTTAAAAATCTACTTTTTAAGCTTCTCCATAATAATTTTTACTATATAGAGATACGATTTCTCTTCTGTCAATGCCAACAGAAGAGTATTTGATATGACTTTCTTCAAAAGCAAGCCAATCACAAAAAAAATATATATTTAGAAGATGCAGTGTGCCAGTGATGCTTTATTTTATCTTCTCTTAATTCATTAATAATTCCTGAAGTTCAAGCAATTCACTGTAAGAAAAAAAAATAACCTCTAACAACAAGAATTTCATCTATGCAGAATCCTTCTGGAGGGTCTCCAGAGAACAGGACAACCTAGCGCTCCACAAAAAGACTCCAAATCACTGAAGCAAGCACAAACTAGATGGGAAGAGTTAAATAAACCTGCTAAAATTCAGCAGTATTGCAAGCTATTCCAGACTACAGTTAGTATAACCTACACTGGGTGTCCTCTGCATAAGCACCAGTGTGACTTTGTGGACTGCTGAGACTCAGTCTGTTGCAACTGGCATAAGTTGCCACAGGCGAGTAATCACAAGAAACTGACCTTGGCAAAAGCACATTTTACACTTCACTGCTGTTCAACTGTGTTATACTAAAGAGAGAGCAAGTGAGCACAAGCGGAAAGGGGAGGGAGAGAGAACAAAGGGGGGATAGACAGAAAGCATAAAAGTGATCGCAGCCATTTCCAGCTTTACCTATGTTTAAGATTTTAAGACAGGCACATCACCTTCAGCACACACTGCAGTCTACACGGGGTTATATCAACTCTGTGTGGTATCATTTTTAAACCAGTGGGGCCCAGGGTTTTTTGGGGGAAGGAGGAGAAGAAAGAAGAATAAGTACTAAATTTGGAAATAATATTTTTTTTAAATCTGCCAACAAAGTGAAGAGGTAGAGAAGGGTGGAAGTATAGAAAACAATTACAACTTCACATTTTTCCTACCACTGATTCCTGAATAAATGAGGATTTTAAATTGTCCTTTCCTCCTGTTTGGCTACACCTCTTGAGACTGCAATTCGGAATCAGCTGCAACAAATAAACATGAAATGTATTCCATGAGGTATATGGCAAGATATCTTAGTCCCGATTTTTAAAGTTTCAGATCAACCTGAGCTTGAGAGGCCCTCTCAACAGCCCGGCAGCAATTCGCATGAACCAGTACGCACACACAGTTGTGTCTGTCCTTTCCTAACCATCTTCGGTGGTCTCTTTTGATTTGGACCAGTCAGCTCCTGTCAAATCTTTTTCTTATTTTCTGCATTAGATTTTTTTTGCTATTGATTACCATATCTCCAAAGAAACAGAAGTTGGCAGAGCAAGATGGCACAGGATCCCATCGCTAGCGCTAACCAACATCCTGCCCAGATTTCATGGCAAGTTTAACACAAGGATCTCACCTTGCAGGTGTGCTGCGTTTCCAGGACATTCAGTGTTTGAAGCAAAACATGCATAAGCTCTGTACAAGTTCCAAAATGCCCAATCACTCTCCACTTGGGAAATGCGCAAGGTACACAAGTACAGACAAAACGAACTAAGACTACATGGATTTTATAGCTGTTTCCTCACCATTCTTATGTCAGTGAAACTGAGGGTCATGGCCTTCTAAAAAAATCCTTACTGCATGCAGCTTCTCTTCCAGTTCCTGAAGGCTGCTTCTCTCCTCTGCAGACAGTTTCTCCATTCCTCATCTGGTCCCATAATTAACTCGAAAACCCTGCTACAAAAGCCAGCCTTTGTTCCTCTCAGACATCCAAGCCTTTCACATCTCCACCTTCACAGTCTCCATTCCTGTATTACAACTCCTCTTTCTCCATTTCAGTCCTTCAAATGCCACTACTACCAGTACACTGAAGAAAAGTGGCTTTTTTTTGGAAGCAGCCATATTATTACCTCAAACCATTCCCATCTGACAGAAAGCCATTGTGGTTTAATGACCTCTGCTGTCACTGGCCAGGGAGATACAAGACTCAGCCCTGACAGCAGATGGCTGATTCACACACACTGACATTCACTGATTCAACAACGATATGATCACGTTTAGCCTATAAATTATAAAAACAGCAGTTCTATGAAGCATAACTTAAAATTCCAAGGGACTGAAGTATTTCCAAGTCTGAACTTCAGATCTGGGTCAAAAAGGCGTCAGCTATGGATCTGCAGAATTTTAGTCTGCTCACCCGTTTGTATTCTCACAAATAAATGATGTTTGGAAGGCCTGCAGGTATGCTCCGTGGCAGCAAGCCAGGGCTCTGTCACAGGGGGCTGCATGGGCCACCAAAACACTCATTCCTTCTGGGCAGTGGGTGAGAAACTCTTGTAGGGTCTTTGCAGAGAGTAAACCGATGTCTGTCAGATCTTGCTGACTGTGCACTTGGGCACAAAATCCAATTATTAAAATTTTTATTGACTAAGCCCTATAATAGTTACTTATAGTAGATTAAAAAAAAAAAAAAGAAATTGGAAAGAGTGCAGTAGTTCTGCAGTAATTACTATAGGTCTTCGGGTTCAGTTATGATATGATCACCATTTCTCCCAGTGGAGCATAACAAAAGGAAGAAAAAGGTGACAAGAAAGTAAGTACCTGAAAGCTACTCTCATCCTCAGGAAGAGTGAATGTTTATTTTTGCTGGCCCAAAAGTAAGCATAAACTTATATTATACAAGAGCAGTCTCAGCTAAAAGCAGGAATTTTACATTTCTTACTTCTTCAATGCATATCCTAAACAACATATTATTGAATTAGTGTCTCTTTCTGCAGCGCTTTCTGTGTCTCACACTACACCACATTTTAAAAGTATGTGTCACTCAATGCTGAATGAGCCATTTGACTTCATAGTTCAGAGGCAGGGATCTCATTTTCACATAATTTTTCTCATTAGGCAAAGCAGAAACATTAACTGGGTCTTCCACAGCCAGGCAAATAATTACCAATACGCTGACTACTCACCCTCTTCCTTCTCCACCTCTTTCACCCTAGAGAATTCCTCAAACCAATACATTTTCACAACAAATACCAACAACAACAAATCAAAATCTTCCAACATCTAAAAATTACTAGTAAGATTTACCTATAGCTATTTATATGGATACATGTATCTATACATAGGTCACTGCATACGTACATACAATTGTTATAAAACATGTATCAAAAAGATCATGATGTTGTGGTACAGTACAGATTAAGTGTTATCAGCATCAGATTAATTTGACCAAAGTATTCCTCTTCTGGCTAAAGATTAGTTTGCTTGAATCACGTCTACCTTTCTAGAAGTGTTTCAGAAAGAAGTCTTATCTAGTTTAAACTCATCCAATACAACATGATATCCTTGAAGCCCAGAGAGTTAGGAGATTCCTCCTTTTCCTTATAGTTGTGAATATTGAGTGTGACCTACAAGAAAGGAAGGGGGGAAGTTTGGCAGGCAATCCTCCGTATTCTCAGTGGGTTGGTATTTTCAAAACCCTTACAGAAAGCAGCAGTGATCCCAGAAGACCAATCAAGCAATTGATACTAGATTTCCAGGAAGAATTCAAAGCAGATTTTGTTGTTCCCTAGCTATCGCAACGGGATACCAAGAATTCATCTTTCCATGTCAGATAATCTGCCTTTTTTCACTGTCTTAACCACAAAGACACTGAAGTGAAAGGCCCAACACTCTTCAGCTTCTTTTTAAGAAGACTATAATTACTGTTTGCATTTTCTGGTATAAATTTACATTTAGCACCAGGGAATTTGTAACTTCTCGTTTGAACTTACTAAGCTAACAGTTTCTGTGCTGCAAAGTGCTAATACAGTTCATAAAACCAATAATAATAAAAATCCTTGAAACACAAGTAAAATCATGAAAAACATAAAATATCCTTTCTCTTATTAGACACTTCAATTAATCAACAGCTATTGGTGGACAAGTTAAGGTAAGTATTCAACAGCTTTGCTGAATAAACATGTTTTAGTATGGAAACAGCTGTGAAGAGTTCAGCAAACTCTATTCTCTGCAGTGTTCTGCTAACTCCGAGTTTTCCGCTCTTCTAGAGAACATCACTTCTTCTGTAGAGCATGTTCAAAACATTATTTTGCAGATACTCATCCTGTGTAATACCAGCTCAGTCTTTCTAGTTCTTTCAGTAATAGCAAGCAAACTCACAAAAGCTTTGCCTCAGATTTCACAGGCATGTGTGTGCTTCTCTCTCAGTACCCAGGCCGCTGTGCCAATATGAAGGATTAAACTTTTTCCAAGGTTGAATAAGCCACCATCTGTCTATCTTGTGTGGTGCTGTGCGCCATCCGGGAGACTTGTCCCTTAGAGCATGTTTCCACCATATGTCACTCCTGAGTGATCAGTTATGCCAAGACATTTGGGAAAAAATGACTAAGTCGAGCTGGAAAACCCTTTCCGAATTCCAGAGGAGGTTTGCCAAGTCTGTATTTGCAAATAACATCGCATCCACTGGTTTTTGCATGTATTGTATGCAGCGATAAATAACCTTTACCCAAATGGACAAAACAATTACTCGGATGACATACCTGCCCTACATTGTGCAAAACTCATGTACCTTTTAATAAGGTACAAGAGACTCAGGTATGATGCATCTTCAGAAAAACTACCAGGAACTTTCATGGAAGAATTGCGACTCCTATGATTAACTAAGTTAAGAAGAAAGGAAAATACAGACGCAAACAATATATTTCAAGAAAGATTCTACCTGGTATTTGAAAGCCACAACATATTAGCAACTTCTTTATAAATACTCAACTAAAAATAGCTAAGGCAACTGAATGCAAGGCTTTTTCCTAATAATAACTGCATCTAGAGTACTCACCTGCATGCAAAGTGATTGCCTAAACTAAGTGTTAAATGGCTGACATCTCACAGTTCATGCAATTTGAATTTGTCTAATAAAGAATATGGCTCTATCCTATTTTAAAGAGCCATTTTATGTTCCAATTCCTCAATTATTAAATTAAAACCCAAGCCAGCATTGTTCTTATGGCCAGCTCAAGGCTGCTCATTTACATAACTGACTTTCAAGGGCACTTGGCTACGCAGCAATTAATACCAGCAAAGAAACTACCAGATCTGCTCCTTAATGTTAAGGATGACATTCTTGAGAACATTAAAAGAAGAGAAAAATTAGTAACTCGTGATTACAGCCTCCCTGAGTGTGTTTAACATGGGAAGGAAATCTATTCCTAAGGGCAACAGTAGAAGTATTAAATATCAAAAGACAAATTACTTTTAGTGACAAAAGTTAGATGAGGAGCAGTACTAAAGTCCAAGAGAGAACATTCACAGAATTCTTTGGGTCCCTTCTGTTTTGTCTTCAGAGTTTGGACAATCATTGAAAAAAAGGGGAAGATATGAAACGAGAACAATTTGTAGAACAAAGGGCAACAAAAAAAGCAGAAAAAGTTCATGTTAGACAAAGGAAATCAGCACTGAAAAGAGGTGACTATTAAAGGAAAATTAAATAAATTATTGTCTTCAAATGGATAACTTTTTTTTCTTTTAAAATGTATCTAATTTAAACAGTCTCCTTAAGCAGAAAGAGCGAAGCTCACGAAGGTGAAGGTATTTTAATCAAGTGACAGGTAACAACTTAATCTATAAAGTAATGAAAGCCACATACCACCACACTGATTTGCGGAAAGGAAATAAGAAAGGAAAATAAATATAGAACAGCCAGGCAAAACTGGACCACTTGCCTACATAGCACATGTAAGGAATTTGAAGCCAGCATATTTCTTTGAAAGGCTCAGCTCTTTCTTGGCCCACAACAACAGCCTGAAGTATTCCCACTACTCAGCCAAGAGAGACTGGAGATGCTGCTTCTACAACCCCAACTCTCTCCTGACCCTCCTTATCCCAATGGGAAACCTTGAGACTAAGATGTGTCTGCTCTGAGTGACATTCCCCTTCCATCGATTTACAGGTCAAAATGATCCTCCCTTTAGAATAAAACACGATATGTCACGACTGATGCAAAGGACTGCAAGCAGGGACAAGAGGAGGGGAGGGAAATTTATCAAATTTGTCAATTGAGAAAATTCCTATTTTGGATGAGCATTTGCAATATGAAGCTGGTAAACAGTTTCCTCACAGAAAGAGCAGCTACATAGCTTCTGCACTATCACCTCTTGCCACAACCACAGCAGAAACGAGCTTCTCCTACAACAGTCATCATTAAGATCCTCATACATCCTCATCCATAAGCAAAAACTATGAAGTAAACATATGAAGTTATGGGTATAAACTGGAGAGGAGCAGATTTAGGCTTGATATAAGGAAGAATTTTTTCACTATGAGAGTGGTGAGGCACTGTCACGGGTTGTCCAGCGAACCTGCAGATGCTCATCCCTGGAGGTGTTCAAAGTCAGGTTGGATAGGGCTTTGGGCAGCCTGGTCTGGTGGGATGTCCCTGCCCATGGCAGAGGGGTTGGAACTAGATGACCTTTAAGGTCCCTTCTGACCCAAACTATTCGATGATTCTAAAGTGATAAAACATTAAAACGTGGAGAAAGATTAATTTTTTTCTTTCCCTTTATGTTCAGCTGAGGAGGCTCAGGATCCGTCACCTGTTTGTCCTACAGTTTGTAGACATACAAGCAAGAACTCTATCAATCTTTAGAGAAATTATGTTTTTTAGTTTGGTTTTATCACTATTGGTCCCTTGGAAATGCTTGGCACGTGCATCGGTAGCATTAATTTGTGTTCTGCTTCAAACACATACTAAGCCTCAACACTCACTGTTGTCCTCACAAACTTTTTAGGAAACTCTCTGATGCTCCTGGAATTCATACACTCAGGATTCTAACAATCAGAAGCAAAACCATTCCTCTAGGAATAAATTTGCTCCGTGGAACAACTAAATACTTCTGCTACATATATGCAAAACTTAACTGAAACATCTGTTGATAAATGAAGGACTAGGACACGTAAAAAGGAAGCTATACTGAAGCTTATTTCCACAGGAAGCCTCATTTAGAGGGGATGGCTGCAGAGACAGTGTTTACAGACAACAAAGACTCTCCGAGCACAAGGCCAAACTCAAGGAGTTTGTGTTCTCCGAGCCACCCATCTGCAGGGTATTTCATATTTTCCCACATTCCTTCATCAAAGTTCATTCCCCAGCAGCAACACTGGGCTCTAATTGGCAGAGTTTCTTCCTCTGACTGAGACATAAGGGAAAAAAATACAGGTTGGTGGGAAGCTATCAAATGTCACTAAAAACTGCAAGGGATCCAGTCCTCTAATAAAATAATTCATTCTACAAGAGCTGTGGTATTACAACATAAAAGGAGTTCATTGCTCAAAATATTAATGCAATATTAAAATAAAGTACGGTTCCTTTTCTCATAAATAATTGATATTCATAAACAAACTCAAATAAAGAACATCTACATGTGATGTAAAAGTAGCTTGGGGTTTATTGAGTTACTTTGCTAGGGCTGCAAAAAAATGGATTGGTGGGGGAGGAAGGCTTGCTTTTTTCAAGCACAGAAATAAAGCAGTTTTCCCTGCATATCTTTCCTCTTCTTCATTTCCCCCCTCCTCCTCACAAAACCCAAGAAAATCTGCCATTGCTTTAGGTCAAAGGAAAAACAGGCCCAGCTGCCGTAAGCCAAACAACGTACAGGTTTGCTATCTCCCCTGCTGTTTTGGCTCGAGCTCTTCAGACTGGAAAATTCAGAAGCACAATCTCCCAAGCTCTATAAATGCCAGAACCATCTAAGAGGAAAATAGGACAAGGCCACCCCCAGGCAAGTTTGTACTAAAATCTGCTGGCTGCAAGGCAAAAATACAGTAAACATCGCATAGGGACAGACTGCTCCTTGGAAAATATTCCACAAGAACACTATAGCTTCCAAAGAAAGGCTGCGCTAAAGGGACTTCTGGAGAAAAAAATAAAACACAATGTTTTAAGATCCTTGTGAGGAGTTAGCAAGCTAATGGCACGCTCAACAACAAAGTGTGTGACAGGCAATATGTTTTTGACATTAATCCCAAGAAGAAATGTAAAAGCAACATTGAATGTTCTCTGTGAAGTGGTAACAAATACAATATCCTAGAATAATTCTGCGGTTCACTAAGGAAATTTCGCTTTTGTCTTGACAATTGACTTCATGGAATAAAACAAGCAATAATAAGCAATTAAACCTTCAATCTCATCATCTTGTCTTCTCAGGAAAGACAAGTTAAATTTTTGCAGTCCTTGAGAGACAAACTTTGCAACCGATTACTGTGTGTTTTAACATGCTCTATACTGACTCAACCTAGAAAAACAAGCCAAAACCAGAAGTTGAAACATCCTTTTTCCTGTGTAGCTCCAATTTGCAGTAGTAAGAAGCTAAACAACATGCTCTCCACCAGATGGCTGAAATAAAAAGAACACTCCTTCTGATTAATTAGGAAACAAATGAATCTGCTGTTAGCACAACAAGTTACCATCAGGAAACCTGAGTTCCCATTAAACTTCGGTGTTCATGCTTTCTCTGCAACTGTGTTCAGGACCACCTCAAGATTTGTGTCTCACTTCAGAAACAAAACATTACACCCAAGTCCACCAGATAACTGCATCACTGAAAAGGATACTGACCCTTTGCACAGACAAATAATGCTGGAAGAGCGACCTCCGTGGAAAAGAAAAGTGCCCATCAAAACAGATATGAATGAAGGGCTCCTAGCACTGTGAGGAATCACCCCAGGCAGCGTCGCTAGGTAAAACAACACATCCCTCATCAGGGCTCAGCGAGCAATGGAGGCTCACGTGTGCACACTTGAGCTCTCCAGCTGGTCCGGGAAACGGAAATCCCCAGACCAGATATAGCACAAGGAGCAAGGATGTGACAGCCCAAGCAACAGAGGCCAGCCTCTGGTTCCCTGACGAGGCTGCCAAGGATGACTGTTAACAACGTGAGTGAAGGTTCAGAATAGAGTGCAGGCACTGGGGACAGCGAGGGAGGAGGCACAGAACACACAGAATATGCACAAAACACACACAAGTGCATGCACTTATGACATGAATATAACATACGGTGCTACTGAGGTAGCGACCTTGGGAAGAAGGGAACTGAGCTCACACAACCCAAGGAGGTGCAGGGAGCTGCGGCTAAAAGCTTTCAGTGTTGTCATTATTCCTCTGGTTTTGATGGAAAACCTGCTGTTTTGGCACCACACAGCGTGAGCTCCTAAACTGGGAAAGGCATATTCAAGAAACCTGTTGCTAAAATGAGGATAGTGAGGCAGAGAGCTCCTAGCATTCTTTGCATGAAGAACTGCTTTTTTGCACCAAACTTGGGACTTGACATTTCAGTTAACCGCAGTTAACGAAGGATCACTTCAGAAGAAGCTGGCAATGCACTGAGAAGGAACTTGCCACGTTTGAAGACTAAAGTACAATTTCACCTTCTTTAACGACAACATGCACGCTTAAAGAGGCATAACGCCTTAGTGAGAACCCTGAGCTGCCTCAAAGCCATACAACTATGACTTGAGTGTTTCTCCCACGTGCAAACTTGAAGTTCTCAAACACACCAAAAGAGTTACTTTCTAGGGACAAAGGGAATGGTGGAGACATTTACTAGAAATTAAATCCAAGACGGCTGTTTACAATCCAGAAAAAAGTACTATATCCTCTTAAGTAACTGAGGAAGCTAAGAGACTAAATAAGAAAAAAACCACAAAAGGTTCCTTACACATTAAAAAAGGATTCCAATAATTTTGTATATACAGAGAGACTACTTAATTCAGCTAAATGAGCATGAGCTTATCTTGCTTTTCCTTATAGGCGTGTGGTAGTTACCTACTGCAGGAAATACAGAGCTACACAAAAGTACAAAAGACAATACAAAACACTAATGATTCAAAGCGCACCCAACCATTACATCATACGTACAGTCAGAGAAAAATCTGATTTTTTTTTTGAGCATGTGGTGTCAGAAAGCAGACTCATGTAAACTTTCAGCAAATATTCTTTGGCATAGTGTTTTAAGAAGATCCACCTGCCTTTCTGTTTGCTTATACTACTACTTTACATGATGCCTCCTAGGATTCATGTTGGAAGAGTGAACATTTGAACCTGTGCACTCTCCCATCACTTAAATTACTGCAGCCCTTAAGAATATCCTTCAATGTCCCTTCTTTGCAGGATAGAGAGTCCCAGTTTTCTTTGTACACAAGCCTTTCTGTACCTCTTACAACTGCTGCTTTCTCCAATTTTCTCCCATCCTACTGTATTGTTTGTGAAGTGCACATGCTGTACAAGATGCTGATGACCTTACACAGCGGCAACAAGGATGCCATCTGTTTAATTCTCGATTCCTTTATTAATATTTCCTAGCATTTGATTTGCTTTTTACATCGGTGTAGAGCAGCAAGTTCCTGTTTTACACTGCTGTTTATCATAACCTGGTAAGTGACTCACTCATGGCAACAGTCAGCTCAAAGCTCATAATTTTTTAGTGCAATGACAGATATTTTTCACCATGTAGATCACTTTGCATTCATCCACACTGAATTTTACCTGCCCTTCTACTCAGTCACGCAGCCATGTCAGGCCCTCCTCCAATTCTTCATGGTTCATTTCAACCTTACTACCATGAACAAGTTAGTAGTATCGTCAGCAAACTGCTTCACTTCATCAATGAGCCCCTTTTCCAGTGTACCTTTTATATGCTAAATACACCAACCAATCCAGCCAGGCTGGTGACTGTTACAAGGGAATAAGTAGTCCATACCCTTCCAATCTTTTACCCAAATTTAGTCCATGACATGACCTTTCTCCTTCATGCACAGCTGCTTGACTTCCTACTGGTAAAGAACATTGTCAAAGACTTCTGAATGCCACCCTGGTCTCTCATATTCACTTGCACATTCAACCCCGCAAAGGGCCTTGGTAAGTTTGACTGGTAGCACTGCTCTTTGGAAAAGAAAAGTTGGCTCTTCACACAGAGCTTGTTCAGGTATGTTAACGCATTTGTAAATACTGCCTTATGAAGTACATATTATCCTTGCAAGAAATGAATTCTGCATTCCTTTATGGAACAAAGGAATGTAATTTTCTGGCTTTTTATACATAAATAAATAAACAGACTCATAAGCATTTGCTTATTTTGGAGCCAAACAACCAGGGAATTTAAGGAGCCACCAACCTCTTCCCTTTATATATGACTCCATATATGTCTAAGAAGTGGCACAGGCACAAGAACAACAATTTGTCCTCTTGTAATTCTTCAGCGAAGACAAGACTATTCATTTTTCTAACAATTTTCAATCTAGGAATAAAAAGTAATCAAATATTTAAAAAAATAAAATATTTTCCTGCTGTTTGCCAGATGTGTGGCACTGCTGGCAACTGCAGAGCACCAGAACATTTTCTGAGTCAGCAAAAGTTGCAGCTTCTTCCAAGTTTTCTTCTTGAACTTAGGCAAATTTCTACTATTCTTTACCAGATTAATAGACTCATTTCCATTCCTGTACTGGCTCATTTTTTCCCAATCATTAAGTTAATTGTGCAGGGAATTATGTCTTTCCAGCCTCCCACCCTCGCTGTTTCCTGCTAGCACACCATGGAGCGCATGAGTGCACCCACCTGAATTCTGAAAAGACAAGACAATGATTTGAAGGAGTAAGAGATGGGAAACTGATTCCACTTAATCCCTTGTGTTCCTGTATTAACAGTAGCTACAGCCCAACCCTTAAATTTATGTCTGAAACCTGCAATGACTCCTCTCATAAAAGTTCTCTCCTAACATTTATCCTAGCAGTATCTCTAACACCCTCAGATTCTTTGGTATCACCGCTTCCAGACTCTTTTTATCTGGCTCATTCATGTGAACAATGGCCAGAAGCTCCAAAGAGCACAGGACACAAGATAAGTATTGGCACCCTCAATTTCCATTACATTTCACAATAAACAATGTTGATCAACAAGCTAAAAAGATCAAGAAAGAAGCACAAAAAAAAATTTCAACAAAGTGTGGCTTCATCATTAAAAACCTCTATTTGAGATTTCTTGTTGGTTTCATTACACAGAAAGGCAGAGAGCTCTGTAAACAGATTTGCTTAGTTTCCATATCTGTTGCCAAATTTCCATCCTGCGGAACCAATTTTAAGTAGAAAAAAGTGTCTCTTCCCATCCTCTGTTCCTCACTGTCATTCTTATTAAGGACACAGTGCAAAAAATGAATGGAAATGAACTAGTTTCAACTGGGTTCAAATCCAACTATTAACTTATTTTTAATTGCCAAAAAAATCCAGATCGCTTTGATCCGTATTTCTTCCCTTCTTGCAGCTATGGAAAATTTTTAAACTGAAGGCTGCCAACAATGACCTTGTTATAAACTAGAGTTCACAGTTATTTTATGAAATTTTGTCTCAGTAACTTTTAGCTCAAGCAGTTCTCATGGAAGTATTTCCAAACCACCAACTTGGCTAAATACTTCCAGTTAAGTAAAATAATCCCCAGCTCCTAAATAAAACTCTACTTGTTTTTTTTAACTTCAATTTATCCTTCAGAAAGCTAGTACAGCTTTAAAAATGGGAAAGATAGAAAAGGGAGAAAGGAGACAAAAAAAATCTGAGAACTTCAAGCAGACTCTAGTATCTCTGGGTTATATCAGACACAGAAGTGGAAACGGAGAGAAGATATAGGAAATAATCTCCCACATATACACAAGTATTAATAGCAATGGCAAATAAAAGCAAAACTAATACTTTAATTTGAAATAGCATAGTACTTGCCTAGCAGAAAGTTCTCAAATAGATCTGGCCATTGCTAGCCCATGCTCACAGCCAGAGTTTTCATACTACCACGAAGGACCTCATAAACAGGAAAGAAAATCCAATGGACTGTATCGTCATTTTGTTTAGCTTTTTCGATGAGGGAGTGCAAAGGAATAATTTATTATAATCCTTTCCGTATCTGTCAGATGTTGCATGTTTTATGTAACTATCACACATTTGGCAAACTCTTCCTACCTACCCATATGCTACGGAAAAGCTCAAACTGTGGAAGAGAAACCTTGCTCCACAAAGTAAGTTTCCTCTTTAAGAGGAACTGAGTTGCACCCAAAGCTCCAAGATCTCTGCACTCCTCTTATAGCTAGGACTGATACATATCCATGGTTTAGTGTTAGACTTGGCAGTGTTAGGTTTACAGTTCTACCTGATGGTCTTAAAGGTCATTTCTAACCTAAACGATCCTATGATTCTATTATATATCCCAGAACTTGCACATCTGCCTCTCTGGGAAGCAGAACTATCTGTCCTGTGCTTGACACACACCTAAACAGCAGTTGCGCATTGGTTCATTTCACATACTGGACCACAACGTCAACACAGTACAACCAAAACAAGCCCTCATCCATCCATCTAAAATGGCTTTTGCAGAACGCAAGTGCCAGAAATGTTTGCACAACTGGCCAGTATATTACCATCCCTAGTGACCAGGTCCATTACCTGAAAAAGAATGAAAGGACACCCACATCCAGGACCCCACCACTGATCCAGGGGCAGTCAGCCAGGGATCAGAGCTGCTCCCAGGGTCCAGCCCACACAGGATGCACTGTTCTGCTTGTGACAACTCTTGATCTTTCACCTCAAGCAGAAGATGCCCCCACCTCTGAACTTGAATTCAAACTTGATTTCAAACAGATTCATCGTATGTAAGAAACCAAAGCACGCAAGCTGCATAGGTAGTCCTGAAACTGGTCATTCATAGCTTTTTACTGCAGTGTGTAGCTGTGACAAATGGAAGCTGCCACCAGAATACTCCAACAGAAGAATGAGAGGAGCGTACAGAGAGCATGTAGGAAGTTATGGAGAAATAGAAGAGGGCACACCACAGAGAACTTACAGCACAACTTGAGAAAAAAGAAACCCGCCTTAAACAATGTGGCTAAAAAAGAAACAGTGGTGAGGAAACAGATGCTAAGAGTAGTTCAGGTGTAGAAGAACGGGAGAAGCTGTTCCAGGCAATCAAAACGAACTTATTTTCTTGGCTCATCATTAAGCTACCTCCTAGAATTTAGGATTTTAGAAATAGATTTGCAGAGCCAGGTGGCAGTGTGTTCCTTTCACCAGAGTTTTCACCTGCAATGTAACTATACCATCTTTAAATGTTTTTAACTAAAAGCATTTAGTAATTAAATACTTCACATAACTATTATAAACAGTTGCATACCTTGGCAAATATGTACCACAAGCAGTCCTCACAACACAACCTCACTATCAGATCTCACGCTTTTTAACAGGTTCAACTGTGAGACCAAGCATGAAACACCCTTTATCCTCAATGTCAGGAGTCAGTGCATGCTGGTAGAGCTTGCGTATGACACTTCAAACTGCAGATAGACCAATTACTTTATCTACTAGGATTGGCAAGTCTATGTTTGTTGCTGCCTTTGTTTGAAAAGCTGCTTCACTGGCCTTTGGAGTCCCTTGAGTTGCAGAAATTTTTTTGTAAATCAAATATATACGCACAGTTCAGAACTGTGATACACTTCAGTTAACAAGAACTCAGAGAGTCTGTGATTACAGCAATCATGGCACGGTTTCTGCAAAGCAAGATCAAGAGTTTTGAAAGGAAAAAGTGAGCCGTCAAGTGACTGACAGGGGGAGGTTGCAACAGGGTGTTTCGTTGCATCTGTAGAAAATAGTGCTAAACCCATCCATGAAACGAGCAAAGAAAAAGGATTGAAGGGATTAAAAGATACAGCATTTGTTGCTCCTTAATCCAGAAAATAAATCGTACAAGGAAGTATGATGGGAAAAAGGTGAGATGGACAGATGCACAAGAGCGAGCTGCATTAGAGACCAGTAGGATACAGGGAACTTGTCCTGACTGAATCTGTTCCAACTAAAGTCTTTATCAATGCCATACAATGTTATTATGAAGAAAATATGGAGTTACTTCTCCCAAGCAACTAGCAATAGGACCAAAGGAAATGATCTCAAGTTCTACCAGGGGAGGTTTAGACTGGGTATTAGAAAAATTCCTTTACTGAAAGAGTGGTGAAGCACTGGCACAGGCTGCCCAGTGAAGTGGTGGAGTCTCCTTCCCTGGAGGTGTTCAAAAAATGTGTAGACGTGGCACTATCGCACGGTGGTGTTGGGCTGACTGTTGGATTGGATGATCTTAAAGGTTTTTTCCAGCCTTGAAGATTCTATGACTCTAAATCCTTGTACTATCCTTTACCAACCCACCTGAACACTGCTGTAGCACTTGATCTGAACCTGATGGGCAAAAGAAATCTTCAGTGAGCAGAGGAGGGAAAGAAAAATGTATTCATTTGTCAAGTAAATGGGACTGTAATTGCCTATTACCATGAAGCCCTGCCTGTTATTTCTAACAAGGTATCAAGGCACTGGGTATTAATTTCTAGATATGGAACAAGGTAGACAAGCTCAGAGGAAGGGCAGTCCTAACCCATGCCCTACTAGGTAAGAAGGATGTGCTTTATTAAAATAATGCAAATTTCTGGAACGCATTGTTTCAAACAGCTGATAAATGCCTGCAGAAGTGCAGTGTGGGTTATAAACCTGAAAATAATGGAAATGAATAGCCACTTCTGGATGGTGTGTTAAAGATACCAAGTTTTTTTAGATTCCCTTTTTTGGCTCAATGCCACACATGCAGCACGCACACCTGTGGAAATACAGAGATTGCGTTAGATACTCCCTCTTCACAAACACACCAATACACGAGCTGGATTACATAAAACTTTCAACCTTCCCAAGTCTCTCAAGTACACTGTGTATATTATGTGCACTTAGAACAGTGATAGAGGAACAAGTAACTTCAGTGTCTGTCCTACGACTGATCCAAGCACAGAAAACAAAGATACCAACTCACCACTAATTTTCAAACAGCCAATTATTTAATCCTTATTAAAGTAAGTATGAAGAACATAAATTAAGGTATCCTGACTTAGACATATACTTAATCTGTGCTCCATGCAGCTCATGATTCTGTTCTCAGTTTAGGTTTTAAGTTACTCAGTAATGACACAGCCTGAGATTTTCAAAAAGCCTGTACTGGGTTTGTGTGGCAACGTCAGGGGCGGAGGGAGACTTGCTACATGGGTGGCTTCTGTGAGCTGCTAGAAGATTCCCCATGTCCACTAGAGCCAATGTCAGCTGGCTCCAAGATGGAGTCACTGCTGGCCAAGGCCAGCCCATCAGCAATGCTGGTAGCACCTCTGGGATAACATAGTCAAGAAGTGTAGGGGGGGGAAACAACAACTGGGCAACAGCAGCTGGAGAGAGGAGTGAGAATGTGAGAGAGACACAACTCTGTAGACACCAAGGTCAGTGAAGAAGGAGGGCGAGAAGGTGTTCCAGGTGCTGCAGCAGAGATTCACCTGGAGCCCATGGTGAGGACCCTGGTGAGGCAGGCATGAAGGTCAACAGTAGAGCAGATATTCACCTGCAGTCCATGGAGGACCCCATGCTAGAGCAGGTGGAGGCAACTGATGGAGGCTGTGACCCATTGGGAAGTCTCTACTGGAGAAGGCTCCTGCCAGGATCTGTGACCTTATGGAAAGAGGAGCTCATGCTGGAGCAGGTTTGCTGGCAGGACTTGTGACGCCCTGGGGGACCCATGCTGCAGTGGTCTGTTCCTGAAGGACTGCATCCTATAAAAGTAACTAACGCTACAGTAGTTCATGAAGAACTGTAGCCCCATGGGAATGACTCACACTGGAGAGGTGGAGAAGTTCATGGAGGACTGTCTCCCATGGGAGGGACCTCACGGTGGAGCAAGAGAAGAGTGTGAGAAGGAGGGAGTGGCAGAGACAACGTGTGATGAAGTCATCACAAGCCCCATTTCCTGCCCCTCTGCACCACTTAGGGGGAGGAAGTAAAGAAAATTGGTTGTGAAGTTGCGCCTGGGAAGAACTAAGGGGTGGGAGCAAGGTGTTTTAAGATTTTTTTCTTTCCTCATTACCCTACTCTGACTAGACTGGGAATGAATTAAACTAATCTATCCTCAAATTGAGTCTGTTTTGCCCATGACTGTAACTGGTGAATGATCTCTCCTCACTCTTATCTCAACCTATAAGCCTTCTGTTACATTTTCTCTCATCTGCAGCTTTTGGTGGGCAGCTGGTATCTAGACAGCATCAACCCACCACAAAGTGCTTAATTATTTCAGAAATAAAGTCCTCAACCCTACATATTGTGACCAGTCCTAATGAGGCTTACACTCTCCTGTGCATCAAGAAGTGTACTTTCTAAGATTCCTCTTTGTAGATGTATAGGAATCTGTGCTTTGAACATGGTCTAAAAGCAACCAACTTTACCTAAAAGAAATAAGACCATCTTCAAGAGCTATGTAATGCACTCTGTGATAGAAACCCCGATCATTAACCATTTCACACGTGTATGGTACAGTTCCATCTTAAAATTGCTAAACAAAAGGCCAAAATAAAAAAAGAATAGACCTCAAAACAAATATTTCTAAAGAAAATTGTGGAAAATGCTTATATACTTGCTGCAATAACTTTAGATTTTTCCCACATGCACCCATTGTGTGAATTTTTAACAGAACTGTATCTTGGTACATCAAAAAATACTCCCTTTACACTGTTACACTAGACATACTATATTAATTATTCATTTGGCACCAGTATATTACACATATTCTGCATACTATATCACATATATTCTATACTTCCTGCCACTCTGCTCATAATAAAGACCTTTTCCAGTAAGGCCACACCACCATCTCATGACATGTACATTTATTAATTTGTAGTGAAACCAGCTGAATGCAAATATATTCATTTTATCTGTTCACACTGTTTTGTAATTTAGTCAGCTCCACACAGTAGTTCAGACTGAGTATTTTACTTTTAACTTTACTGGTTCCAACACTGTTCCCAGTGATGAAAACAATGGAGGGTCAAGTGAGGGATAAGGGACAAGAACAGAGGAAATGTGAAAGACCTGAGGAAAAGGGACGACAGCAGATTCAAGAAGCATTAGAAACTGCAAAGGCATACAGTGAACTGAAAACGTATTTTATAAAAACACAGACTGTTTTCCCAGACAGCTAAATATTTTTTACTAATGAATAACACTTCCTTAATATTTAATTTCTATATGGAAACATTAAAAGAAGGAAACAGGGGGAAAAAAAAGCAAGTGAGGTACATAAAAACTGCCTACTCCTTTCTGTCCATGGCCATCTCTTTCTTTTGCAGTTTGTTTTGGAGGGTCTACAGCATTAACACAGAGAGAAGGCTGTAACTAGAAGCTTAAATATGACACAACACAGGCACTTGCCTTGCATGCACACTGTCACTGTGAATTAGGCATGAGTTGACAAACTAAAGACCTGGCTCGCAGTCTCATCATTCAATCATCCGTCCAGTCTCATCAATTGAGCAAGACAGTAACACATGTCCCCTCTAGCTTAGATGACAACAAAACTGTGGGTTGTAATCACAGGTCATCTTCAAAGGACACTTACTATTAAGGATGTTTTTGTTCTGAATCAATTGTTTACTGATAATTACTCTGGTACTTCTCTCTGTTCCTTTTAATTCTTGCATTTAACACTGTTTAGAAGAATGTATCAAAATGAGAATTCTATCATTTCCTAGGAATAAGCTAACAATAAACAATGTTGGGTAAAATGCAAAATTAGCCATTTGCAGTCCAAAAACCATGACAAATTAAGGGTCATCTAGATGAACTTCCACAACTGAATCTTAAGCAAAGTGCTAATCTCTGGTGCCTTATTTACAGTCTAAATTATTTATTTTAACAACGCAAAAGCCATCTGAAATTATCCTGGACATAAAAATTTGAAAAACAAAAATATGACAACCTAAGTACCCCTGAAACAGTGTCTCGCTTATACGTAGCATTTAATGCTTTTGTAACATTTGTTCTTAACTGCCCTTCTCAAAAAAAAAAAAAAAATTGAGCAGTAGTTGTCCTTTCTTTGTATGGAACTTGAGGGCAAATTCTGGACTAAGTCAAAGCATGACCTCAAAGGGTGCCGATAAAGGCAATGGAAGAATAACGGGAAGAAAAGTTACATCTCTGCAGGAAGAGTAAAAGCAAAGTGATAACCACTGCTGCAGTGAGAGGACAGGCTCACCTGGAGCTCATTCACCATTTTTTAAACATCAAGGATACCTTAATAAAAAAGGCTCAAATCGAACAGACACCACAGCAGCATCTCTAGGAAATGACAGGCAGAAGGACAGATTCTCCACTGGTTAGGGAAACATAATCAAATCTCTATTATCATCTGCTTTGTTATAGTTTACATCAGCTGAGGATCTGCCTTGAGGATATCTGGAAATTTGTTTGTTTGCTCATATCGATAGACATGAAGCACAAGCTTCCCAAATTCCACCAAGTTTAAACAGAATTCTAAGCACCCGCCACAGACCCTTCATCACAAGTTTATTTTTCTCTCTTGCACCCTCATCACCCTCCCAAGTATAAAAACCTCAAACATTAGATAGCAGCTACAGAAAATACAGGAATAGAGTTCTGTGACAGCATATAAACACTAACAAAAATATATTTCATTATCAGAAAATGTATTTTAAAATTTGTACTTAGTGGACTGTCAAACACACCATTTCTCCACCACTATGACAGGAGCATTTTTATCCAAGTCAAAGTAAGTTCTCTAGTTTAGTTTTTAGATAAGGATATACACTGTTTTCCAAATAACTGCACTCTCAATCTCATTCCTATTATATTTTTAACCAGATTCCTATTTTTATCTCTCTGAAATTATAAATGATTCCACACTTACCAGAAACTGGAGTACCTGAACTATGCTTTAAACTGACTCTCCTCCTGCAATCTGCCCCCTCTGCTAGCTCTCCCACCCAGTCTAGATGTACCCTTTAAAGCTGCCCTTTTTGCCTCACTTTCATAACATTTTCAGCAAAATATTTTTGTTCTTCCAGAAACTTGGGGATGGGATACGTAACATACAGGTAATTATTAATGCTCTATAGGCCTATTTCAGCTTATGCAAAAAGATCACTTCAGCGTGGCAAACATTTCATCAGCATTCAGCCCAGGATATGTCCTTAAATCAAAAAAAACCACTGATTTTGGGTATTTTTAAATAAATGTTAGAAGCCAAAGATCATTTTAAAACTCAACTTCATTTCATTAAAAAGGTTATTTTTTTTAAAATATAATAATACCACAAATACAGATTTTTATTTTCATACAGCAATTATGATTATTTTTAAGACAAAAATTAAGACAGTGAACTGCAAAATTTTTCTTTAAATGAAATATTTAGCATCATCTTAACTCTAGAAATATTTCTTAACCATGCAATCAGAGATTTACAATCTCAGTTTCACTAAAATATGTATTTTAACTTAGAAAATATACCAAATAGCTATAGGTTAAAGCAAAGAGGAAGCCACACAAGGCAATGTTGGAGACTATACTTGATTACGTAAGTCTCCCTATTTTAAAACATGAATAGCAGCCAGTAAGAATGGATGAATTTGAAAAGCCACGGCATAGTAAATTAACCTAACTGTGAATTTCAAGAGAAATTAACTTAAAACCACCAGACATTTAATAAATGGTGTTGCTACTACCTTAAGGAGAAACACTAGTAAGGCTGAAATCTGATTATTTCAAAGATTAAGAACAAAACAGAGACTAAACGCACACAGAACAGAGTAAGTACTTTAGGATCCACACAACAGACTCAGTCAATCATATTTTCTTCAAGCTCTGACTCATACTACATCCTCAAAATTATCTTTTTATAATAAGTAAATTTTCTTTCCTCACACAGATGACAAATTATTTTCATTATAGTTCTCAAGTAGGGGAGAAGGAGTACTAAAAATTACCTTGATACAATTAAAAACAAAACAAAACAAAACAGAAACCCCACAACTCCTAAACCAAGATTTAAGGAAGAAATTAGAAACAGCCTCCAGGCTTATATCAAAAATGGTGTGGCCAACAGGACCCGGGAAGTGACCACGTCCCTGTACTCGGCACTGGTGAGGCCACATCTCAAATACTGTTTCCAGTTTTCGTCCCCTCGCTACAAGAAAGACACTGAGCTGAAGCGTATCCAGAGAAAGACAGTAAGTCTGGAGCACAAGTCTTATGAGGAGCAGCTGAGGGAACTGGGGCTGTTACGTTTGGAGGAGGCGAAGGGAAGACCTCATTAGTCTCTACAACTACCTGAAAGGAGGTCGTAGAGAGGTGGGAGTTGGTCTCTTCACTCAAGTAACAGTGATAGGACAAGAGGACATTACCTCAAGTTGCACCAGGGGAGGTTTAGATTGGACATCAGAAAAAATTTCTTTACCAAAACAGTGCTCAAGCACTGGAACAGGTTGCCGAGGGAACTGGTGGAGTCTCCTTCCCTGGATATACTCATAAAATACGTAGACATGGCACTTCGGGACACGGCTTAGTAGGCATGGTGGTGTTTGGGCTGACAGTTGGACTGGGTGATCAATCTTAGAGGTCTTTGCCAACTTTAATGATTCTATGATTCTATTCTTTCATTCTATGAAAATTAATTGAGATCTCTTTAATTCAGACGGTCTGTAGATTTAACTTCCAATGTGAATGACAGGCTGCCACTTTCAGAGCTGTGCTGCTCCTGTAAAGTCTATCTACACAACTGAGACACTAGAAACAGCTGCTATTTCCCACAGTTAACATAACCACCACCCCACTACGCTGGTATGGAAGTCCTCAAACTGGTAGCTCTTGTGGTGTAACTTTTTATGTAAGCAGCAAAAGACCTGCTGAAAATCTGATTAAAAGAAGAATCGCACCTAGAACAGCTCCAGTCAAGTGTGAAACACTGTCTCCCCATATGGTAAAGCAAATCCAAAAGTCAGACGGAAGACAAGGTGTGTCAGCAAGCAGGGCTTTGTTGTGACCTCCCCGCAAGTGAGCAGCCCACAGTGATCAACTGCAGGTTTATGTGGTGGCACTGGGGGGATTACCACAGGATGTCTTGGAAAGTTAAAAAAACAAAACCCAAAAAACTTACAAATCAGTTTTTTATATCCTCCGAAGGTTACAAGAGTTCTTAAGTAACGAGTAAAGAAAAAGTAAACTTGAACCTATACACCATACCTAGGAACTTTTTTTCGGAAGCAGTGCTTGCTTAGGAGGATTTCATGTTCGAGGTGACAGACTGGCAGTAATGAAATGTGAACTCTTCCCTTTCTCTTCAAAATGATACGCAACAACATAGGGAGCTTCTCACATTGTCCAGTTCAATTTCCTTCTCACTTAATTATAGATCAGGAGTAATTCCACTGCAATTAATTAAGTTACATCAGAGGCTGACAAGAGAAGCAGCAGTCTGTCTATTACATTTGCACTAATGACCAGAGGCATTCAAAGGGCAATTACAGTTCTGCAAAATTCAAGTCCAAAAGCTCAATTCTATTTTTTAGGAAAGCACCTTAACAAACCATATAAAGACAACCCTCAGAGAAGGGCTTTCCAGGCTTCCTGTTTAAACTGGCACAAAAGCCACACGTAGAAGAAAGGAGAGGCAGTCTGTAAGGACACCCACCACTGGAGAAGACAATCCGAGTGTCGTTCTTCTCACCAGGACTCCTGCACTTCTGGCACTTGGCAAATGTCCAACATTCGTTGGCCAAAATGAAAACACCTCCCTTCAGGGCTGGGGGTCTTTTTATACACTGTTTCACAGCTGTAGGGCTGAATGCTGTGAATCTCATTTTCATGTTTCATTCTCTCTTTTCATTGCAGAGTGAACAAAATGCTCATGCAAACTTCGACGGCTGTACAACATCCACCCTAGAACCAAGCAGCTAAAAGTTCAGACCAGTGTACCTCCATGCACTTGTGAGTCTACCCCTAAGCCCACAAAATATGAAGGGTAACCTAAGTTACATGCCTGGGTTGGATGCGAATGAGTAAACCACAGGTGAAATTCAGCTATAACCACATTTCTTGACTTGTACTATGAGAATTAAAAACATCTCAAATACAACAGAACTCCTCACCACCATTTCTGGATATTTTTTAATTGTATCTATACCACTTCTTTTGTCATAATTCACTCCTCCTGCATTCCACTTTTGTTTTATCCACTGGCTTCTCCCACCTCAGACTTTCATTATTCTCTCAGTTCATTTCTTCCCTGTTCATCTTCCTTCCACTTACTCTTTCTGCCTTCACCTCTTTGACTTACGGCACTCCATCAGCTCAAGGATGGCCTTGGTTTCTATAGGAATAAGTATAAGCAGTGGCCTTTCTGCATACCAATGCCCCATGTTATCACTTCTAGAGAGAAACACTGTCTGAAAAACATGCAGATAACTTTCAGAAAATGAAGTTACTAAGACAAGGGTTAGCTGAAGTCAGAAAACTGATTCTACTTTGGCTCAAACCAGAACAACAGTTCAGCATACGAAGCAGCGTGTGAACAAGCATCCTGGCACTTCAGACACTTTCAATGAAAAGACTACCCAGCTACTAGAATGCAGTAAAATAAAAGTAGAATGCACAGGACACAAAACTTCTAATGGAAATACAGATTAGATGTCAGAGGGCTAAGAAATTACCAAAGGCTGTATTACAGCAGACACAGTGTTACTACTTATAATTAAGTGTACTTTATTAGCATTGGGGAAAATAAACTTGAAGTGACCAGCACATGACTGAGTACAATGAAAGACAAAAAGTTGAGCTGCACAAATCTGAAAGTCACCTTTACACGACAGTGGCTGCTGCAAACATGAGCTGCAGGGTGACTGTTACATCTACATAAAAAAAGCTACAACCTTAACATGAAACTGTATTTTAAATCAGCACCCAAAAGGCATTTTAGAACTTCGTTTGTACTTGAGTGTTCCCTTTCTCTCTGTTACAATCACAGAAGATGGAGACATGCCACTGGCTCTAATCCATCCAAAACCACATGGGTCCTCTATATCCCTAACAATATTTACTGAAATGTTGATGGGGCTTCCCTCATTGAACACGAGAACAAAGACAAGCTACTTATTAGCCTGTGTGACAGATGGACAGAAGTCTGCTTTAACTACCCACTCCAGATCCACTTCCACTCTTTATACGGCAGCATATGTTGTTGTTATTTACTGAGAGTGATCACACAGGTTACTGGCTAAGTTTACAGAAACCTTTTTGGGTTTTTTTTCTTCCTTGGCCTAACTCTCAATGTGTATTTCTGTATTTAGTCATATGGCTTAAAGTGAAATAATTCTACTAGCCTATCAATGTCTTCTGTTAAACAACAGAAATCCAGGAATTTCTGGATTCTGTAGGCATTCCAGCCCCTCTGGCAATCTACAATTCTACAAGAACCTGCAGCACAATGCTGACAAACTGCTTACAAGAAAGAGTTAGAAGCTATGTACGTACTCTATCAGCTGCAGCACCTGAGTACCTCATGGAAGCCTGGCCTCAATGAAGTCAATGACCAGCACCATGTAGAGCAACTCCAGACAACGGTCATCTTTTTTCATCTGTTTTTAAGTCAGTTATAAAAAAATGCCATCCATTGCTGTCATGCAATATAGTAGGGAAAGTTATTTTTCCATAGTTATTCTTCACATCACCCGTTCATTCACATCACCTTTCCCTCCACTCACTCCCAAATCCAGCTACTTCCAGTTGCTGAGACAATTAAACAACCATTTTTATAATACTGGTCCCATACTGGGTCATTTATAGAGGCTCCTTGTTTCTAAATAGTTTTTTCTTGTTATTTTTCTTATAAATTCCTCCTGGTGCCTCCTGCAGTTTTTTACATGCAGACAGGACTTTGGAACCCTGGCGAGACATTTTCCCCAAATAAATGAGTGCTCTGTATTCACATACATCTGGGGCAGACTGAGACCACAGAACACATACATATGTGCTCCCAGAGTGCTGATGGTGAGACTCAATCTATCAAGAATTCATGCTTTAAGCACAGTTTATTCTCTTAAACAAGATGCTTCTGAGTAACACGGGATGTGTCCCTGCCCACGGCAGGGGCGCTGGAACTAGATGATCTTTAAGGTCCCTTCCAACCCAAACTATGGTTGGAAGTCCATAGTTTCTATGATTCTATGAAAACACAATGTGGTACCCCTGCTAGGTGGAAGAACAGCTTCAGCAGCAGAGCTTGCTTGAGAGATTTCCACCCTGTCTGGCGACCCCATTCCCAGCCTGCAGACCCTCCCTACTCTTCCACTACTCCAGTTGTGCCTCCACAAGCACTAGCGGGGCTGCAATCAAACTGGATGACTGAAACGATCGCACTAACAGTAACTCCCTTCCTATCCCCATTTGGAGGGTTAAGTGTAAATCCAGACTCTTTCTACAACCCGCCCTAAAGCACACTGCCACAAACAACTCTACTAGCACAGCTCCAGCCATGGGCAACCACCAATTGTCCAGTCTTCCCCCTAAGAGAGGCTAAGACCTTCCCAACTGAGACAACAATGACTGTTTCCTTTCCCAAATTCGGGCTTAGAAACAGTTCAACTGGTTTCTTGCACTTTGAATGCTTTCCAGCCTAAAATAATCAGTCCAAACAGACAATCAGCAGGGAGAATTTCAGCTCCAATGACTCACATCTGAGAAAGTTACAAACAACTGAAATAGCCTTACCTAAAAGGAACTGGCAACCTCAGCTACAGATGCTCAGTCTACTATAATTTGAGCATATATTTTTCCTTTTATATTAATTTTTATATATAATATAGTGTTATATTATATATATATATAATACAGTGTTATATTTTTGCATTTTTTGCTCCTGAAGATCACTAGAAAGTATTTTGGGCAGTTTATTATTACTGTCACCTTTTTATCTCAAAAGTATTCTCTCAAACTGGCTGATACTAGTCATGAAGGCATATAAACTGAAATATTAAGCATAACACAGAAGACTTAAGTTCTTTGTCCATGCAACTTAGTTATCTTTATTAAATCACTAAGGCCTTATGTATCCTGACATTCAAAAAAAAAATCTACAAAAATGAAAAATGAGAAGTTTTATTCAAGACAGAGACAGCTCCTCTAACTTCTGTTGAATTCCTAATTTTACAGCTGTTTAAAGAAAAGGGAAAGCACGCACACAACTCTTCTTTCCTGGTTAAATCCAAACTCCAGAGGGTTCTCTACCCTAAGAATTTTTCAAGACAGATGATTCTAAGCACAGCAGTCAGTGTTTGAAGCAGGCAGCCGCAGGACAGAGCTGCAGGACCGCCATCTAAAAGTTGCAAAAACACAAGCGTCCATACTGAACACAGTGAAAAACAACAGCAACTGACATAAGACTAATACCGCAAGGTGTAAAATGAGATAGGGGAAGTATGTAACATTAAGGGTATCCTCAAGAAATAAACGAATGAAAACTCAAAACCTGTACCTCCTATAATCAGCTTAAGAGTCCTGATGATTGGCTCTCCTTTCGTAACATCGCCAGATTTAAGCTATATATTTCAAGAAAATATGAGGACAATTATTACTTTTCTACCATGAATTTAAATGACAGAGGACATCACAGTCTGAGCAGCACACCCCCAAAGTACGTTGTCTCTGTAATTTTACATAAAATAATCTGCAGTTATTATTCATATTGCTGTGGATTAGAAAACTGACACCAATAAGCTTTTGGGGCAGTTCTCTAGACAACAGCAGTTTTACACAAGAGTCTTCCCTTCGAGGTTCAGCGGAGGACACAGCAGGCAAAGGGTTTATCAGATTCCATCCAAGGCATATATTAGTTATTCAAGATGCCTTCTCCAAACAAACTTTCCAAACAAACTGCAATGCACCCTTGAAATGTTAACTCATTGAAATGTCTTTGCAGAAAGCTAGTATGAAAACACATTTTATCAGAGAAAAAACAGTATCTGAAACACATAGATAAACTCTACTATAAAATTATTGTGCCACAGCAAAGTCTGAGCTCTTTATGCTACAGATCTACACCACAAACACATTTGTCTTGAGATCAGCTCTCAAACTCAAGAAAAAAGTTTGAATTTTATAAGAATTATGATACATTTGGACTTGTGGTTTCTTTAGTTATCTATTATTAGCTGAAGTTTAGTTGTCAAGACAACAGTTTCCGTGCTTTAACTGTAATCAAAATGTCACAGTCAATATCAAAAGTTCGCCAGATTGGCCTTGTCCACAGCCAGGAAGTAAGTGTATGTCCTTAGGACAGGGTCAGGCTGCCACCAGAGCAATGGCAACCAAACACAAGGAGACTGGAAATTTGTAAGAGACCACTATCCACCTGGTAGAACCTGAAGGATTCAAGGATCACTGGAGCTTACACAAGATCAGCTGCCCCATGTGACTTCTGAGTAGTGCATTACTACGACGATCACTCTGAAACAGAGTATAGCGTCTGTAACATAAAACAATGAATGTGTATGTTTCAATAGACACGGACACTTCAACACCTTTTTTGATTATGTGATGTATGAATGACAGAGATATACACAAAGCAACAATTCACACCCAAAAATCTTCTACTCACAAGCTTCCTATGCGTCCACAAGTCACCATGGGGAAAGCCTGCCAACATGCAGTTTAGTTTTGGTAAAATCAAGTACATTGTGACCACATCTATTTTCCTTACGTTCTAATATTCTTTCAAAATAAGTATTTTGTATTTAAAAAAAAAAACCAAACAAAACAGTGGGCCAAAATAATAAAAGAGATATCCTCTTTACAGTCCCAGACTCTGACTCTGCACTGCATAGCTGTTCTCACGTGCACAAATAAAACAACACACAGCTAGTTGGAAGGTATGTATGTAATCCACTCCCTCTTTCCAATCATCTCCAAGTTCACATCAGCTACAGGTTGAAACAACAGCACGGCAGTCTACCTAAGGCCTTTTTACCACCCACTCAACAAGACAACAGAAAAGGACAAAATGAAGGATACTTGGGGTAACTGTGCACAGAATTAAGGGTTTAGGTTAAATAAAGGGTCAGTTATCATTGGGCACTTCATTTGAACGATCCACGCCACTAATTTTTTTTCTTTATATATAACGTACATGTGCATGCACATACACCCCCCTACACAGTCATTGTCTGCCTTTTATCTCCTTGCCTCTCTAAACACACGCTTACCATAACAAGAGAAAGCAACTGTACTCTAAACCCTAATCTCAGATGCAATCCTGCGCCTCTGATGGAATGTGTCATAATTACTTACAGTGTTTAATCAGAACATTTATTTTGCTGTGAGAACAGATGGGAATAAGCTACCTGAAAGTATCAATATTAGCTCTTGTTAACTCAGTTTGCAGAAAACCAGAATAGACTACTGGCAGCAAGACAAAGAAGGGGAGAACGAAATGCAAGTAGAGAAGAGAACATTAATGTACGAACAACCTCCTCAGTATGCCATACTGAGGGATATGTGAGGAAGGTTTCTGGTGAACTGGAAGCAGTCCTCTTCAGCAACAGGCATTTTTGTCAAACTTGCATTTTCAGGCATACAAGAATATTGTTGACTGCATCCCTATGTTGAAACAGTTCCCCAACTCAGCCAAGGCATCAGGCACTCACTTGTCAGATTTAAATCTTCTGGATTAAATCTTCCAGCCTTTCCTTTTTTAAGTATTTTTATCTCACAGATTACTTTCAACTTGTGGCAAAGCAACCTCTATAATGCCTGAATAAATCATTTAGTTTGTGTTAAACAGTGCCACTGATAATCTATTCAAATATGTTCCTTTTGCTTTAAGTCTCCTTATTTACTTCCAACCACAGTTCGAACTGTACACTTCAAGTACGAAGGTTATAGTTGCCTAGGTTGTTGCTTTTAATTATTATTTCATATTAAGGCTTACAGTTTTGGGGTTTTTTTATTATTTTTTTTTTAGCTAAAAGTCATTGCTTATAATCTTAGAATGGTTTGGGTTGGAAAGGGCCTTAAAGATCGTCTGGCTCCAACCCCCCTCCCTGCCATGGTCAGGGACACCTCCCACTAGATCAGATTGCTCAACGCCTCATCCACCTTGGCTTTGATCACCTCCAGGGATGGGGCATCCACAGCTTCCCTGGACAACCCATTCCAGTGTCTCACCACCCTCGCAGGAAACAATTTCTTCCTAAAATGCAATCTAAATCTCCCTTCTTTCAGCTTAAAACCATTACCCTTCATCCTATCCGTGCACTCCCTGAAAAAGAGCCGCTCCTCACCTTTCCTGCTCGCCTCCTTTAAGTACTTGAAGGCTGCTATAAGTTCTCCCCGGAAACTTGACTTCTCTAGGCTAAAATCTCTTCAGTATCTTTGATAATGCTTTGTAAGTATCATATCAAAATTCAGAACTTCAGCATTTAACATTGCACAGGGGTTTTTTTATTCCTAACAGTAAGAGAAAGTTCTTAGCTGCCCAAAATATACTGATAGTTCTTAAGCATGAGTAAGAAGCAGTATCGTCACATTGTATTAATGTCGTTCTGGTCTCGGTTTTAGAAAAAAATAATCTTTCTTTGAAATTGTAAGTTAACCAACTTTTTCTTGATCTAGTGTAAAATATAAGAAAGTCATCACAGGTCTGCGCGCACTGCTAAAATTACACCACTAACATTTCTCTTTCAAACATCCATAACCAAAAGACTATCTAGCTGCTGGGATCCTTCTACACACTACTAACTTTAAGTTAAACCAGGTTCTGGTTTCTTTCTTACATACACCCAAAAAGATAAAAAAACAAAGCAAACATTCCTAAAGCTTCATATAAAGGAATCTTGGCGTGTTCAATAACTCTCCTTACATCAAGAGGGCCTACGTTTGCACATACACAATACGCAGTAACTTCAAAAGTAAAGATATTTTTCCACTCATGGACATGAACAGAAGTTCAAGTTCAAATCATAGAATGGTCTGAGTTGGAAGGGACCATGAAGGTCACCTGGTCCAACTCCCCTGCAGTGAGCAGGGATATCTTCATCAGGTTGTTCAGAGCCCCATCCAAGCTGACCTTGAAAGTTTCCAGGAATGGGATGGCCACCTCTCTGGCCAACCTGGGGCAGTGTTTCACCGCCCTCAGTGTATCATGTTTTTTCCTAATATCTAGTCTAAACTTGTCCTCTTTTAGTTTAAAACCATTACTCCTTGTCCTGTCACAACAGGCCCTGCTAAAAAGTGTTTCACCATCTTTCCTATAAGCCCCCTTCAAGTATTGAAAGGCTGTAATAAGGTCTCCTAAGAGTCTTCTCCTCTCCAAGCTGAACAACTCCAACTCTCTCAGACTCTCTTCATAGGGACAGGGGAGGTGTTCCAAGCCATTGATCATTTTTGTGGCCCCCCTCTGGACCTGCTCCAACAGGTTCATGTCCCTTCTATGGTAAGAGCTCCAAAGCTGGACGCAGTACTCCAGGTGGGGTCTCATCAGAGCAGAGAGGCAGAATCACCACCCTTAACCTGCTGGCCACACTTCTTTTGATGTAGCCCAGGATACGGTTGGCCTTCTGCGCTGCAAGTACACATTGCTGGCTTATGTCCAGCTTCTCATCCAATAGGACCCCCAGGTCCTTCTCTGCAGGGCTGCTCTCAGTCTCTTCATCCCCCAGCCTGTATGGATACTGAGGGCTGCCCTGACCCAGGTGCAGGACCCTGCACTTTGCTGTGTCGAACTTCATGAGGTTTTCACAAGCCCACTTCTCCAGCTTGTCAAGGTCCCATCTCTCAGGGGTGTCAACGTCACCACCTAGCTTGGTGTCATCTGCAAACCTGCTGAGTGTGTTTCAGTTACGAATACAGACTTAGATATAAAAGGAGAATCTGTCTTGAGAGCAGTCAACACGTTTTCCTGGTTATAATCTCACTTTGTGAACAGTACTCTTGCCAGTAAGCACAGCCAGCCATCGACATTGTCACAGGACTCCTGCAGAGCTGGGACCAGCAAATTTGCTTTCCTGAAAATCATACACAGGAAATACTTAATTTAAGCTCAATCATCCGATAAGTTGAGCAGAACTGTGTAGGGAGGAAAATAACGTTCTATAAAAGTAAAAAAAACCAAAACAAACTAAACGTACTGATTGGGGAAAACACACCACGGTGTATCAGTCTATAAACACATTTCCATCTCTTCTTCTTTCCCCATTCTCATGACAGCTGCTAACTTGGAGTTTGGGGCAGGAAGAGACTGTTTGCGAGTGTGGGGGTTTTTTTTAAATACAGAATGCAAATCATGGGACCAAACTGATCTCTTGTGGCAAAACACAGCAGCATTGTCCATCTACAATTCATGCCTGTCCCCTTTGCAGATTTTAAGGATAGTGAGAGCAACAACAAAAGTTTGCCGCTTATCTGCTACCTCAGCGAGGTTTCTTGCACCAGGGGGATTATATAACCTCTACATCCCAAACAGAGCTCAAAAGTGACACACTCAAGAAAGCTACTTGAATACTCACTAAGTCAAATTCAGACCTGCCATTCAGGTCTTACTAAATTAAGATTCCCAGAGTTTGTGGAAATACATGGAGAAATAGTCTGAACAGCCACAAGAGGGAATTAACTGTTACAAGAAGATCTAGAAGTTATCTTGGTGGTTCTAGATGGCAGATGGTCCTCTGCACCAGTCAGTTTAATTAAATAATGTATGGAGGAAAAGCATGCAAAATAAGACAGGAAATAAGAGTCTTGTTCTTTCCTTAAACACCTGAGAGGGCACCAATCTAACAGCTGCTCATGCAGAGAGAACAAAAAGAATAACTGAATGTTTCTGTAGAATTACTATACGCCTCTACAATACATACTTCCTGTTTTTATTTTTATTTTTAAGTCCTTACTCTAGTTCATACTGGATTTCAAACATCCATTAACTTTTTTTTCCAAGTTTTCTACATGCTAGCTTAATTTTAAAGGTCCTAGACTAAAGAAAGCACATTTGTAAAGATAATAAACCTTTTTTTATTTATTATAAGCATGTTTGGGTTTTGCATTATCCATACTATTCTACACCATTAACTTTCAATTATACAGAGTAGTGTATTTGTACTGTTTACCTTTTACAGGCTACCTAAAAGTAAGATAAAAACATTAATAACATCCGTAAGTCTTTTCTTATTGAACATTAACAGATAGAACAGTGTTTTCAGACAAGTATCATTAATAATTTCCCAACAATTGTTCTCTATTAAAAAAAACAATGTGAAAAAATATTTCATGGTGAGCTCTTTGCAGGACGTTTGACGCTACAAAGGGAGTAGTGCATTCATAGCATAGGCACAAAAACAGTGCAGAGAAGATTGCACAATGACACTCATGCCACTTTAATCAAACTCTAATTAATCTGATGGATTTACATCCTGACATAGCTTTGCTGAAAACAGACATGCCTAATTACAACATGACTTGTTTATCCAGCAGGTATAAGCTTTTGACTGTAAAAGTGACATTCACAAAACAAATGCACACTGTAGCATGTAATTTACTTTGATATGAAAAACCTTGAACAAAAAGAATTATGCTGTGTCAGCAATCAGACAGCTAAACAGAAACTGAAATGGCAGCTATATACTTCAGCAGATCTAAATAGCAAGTATTTTAAAATAAAGTGAGTGGTTTCGTATCATCTACCATTTCTAGCGGGTCAGACTTCGATGTGATAACTCACTACAGGTTGTTCCGCTACTAAAGCTAGACACGGTGTCCATCCTTATTTAAGTACTCAAGATATAGCTCCTGTTGAGCAATGCCGAAATAAGCCTGCTCGCTCTTACAACTTTCAAGCCTATCACACATTCAGGCTCACAAGAGAAACTTCCAAGGCACTTGTCAAAAGAGCCCTTCTTTTTCACTTCTTTTATAAGTCTTTTTCTTTTAACTTAAATAGCAAAGTGATTATAACACAAAATAGTCCCAAACAGAGACAACTCAGTATCAAGCATGAGGACCTCTCCTAAGTCAAACATTTGCATATGTGCAGGGTTGGTTGGGTTTTTTTTCCCCTATTTGAATACCCAAATATAAAGATAACTCTATCGCTGAGACCCATGCAGCCAGCATTCCAGAAATTACTCCGGGAAGATTTACCACCATCCTGCATCCCCTTTTTTCCACTCAGTACGTGTTACAGAGCTGTCTTAGTATACATAAACTAAATTGGAGAAGACAGTCCATTTTTATGTTAATTACTTCAGCAGAAGTCAAGCACATAATCTTCATTTATAACACAGCACTTCTGTATAACTGGACAAGAACATTTAATGACAAGAAAATCATATACACATCAACACATATGAAGTGCTGGAAGAAGGAAAACACTTGGCTAAGGGGAAGAAGACCTGACATAGCCAGTACTACGCTCTTCAGAAGCAAAATCTTATTTGGTTTACTATTAGCCTCCATTCAAAGTGACCAGAAACACAGAGTGGGTTCAAAATAATTAGGTTTCTGTATAAGTCTTCTTCCATTTGTAGGAACCATTAAACTACACAGGATGAGCAGCAAGTAAACAAAACTGGGAGATCAGCAGTAGGAGATATGAGCAAAGGAAGATCAATATTGCGAACAATCGAGACAGACAAATCATATTCAATAGCCAAGACAGATCAGGAGGATATGCTGTCTTCTACAGAGTAATGTATACTCCTACATAGTAAAACAAACAAGAGGAGGAATGGAGCAACAGAACAGAATTAAACATCAGAACAATAGAATTTGAGAGATCTCCCTTATCAAGTTCCAAATTTCATGCAGAAATGCAAAGTCTTAAAAAAAACCAAACCAAATAAACGTAACTAAATAACATAAAGCAAAGCAAAGCTCGCAAACAAGAAGTTTTCGCTCTTATCAGAAATACTCCTGTGGATCTGCTTTCCATCAGAAAAATTAGATGCATGAAAACAGAAATAATATTTGTAACAGATAATGAAATATAAAGTGCCTATTTCATTTTTAAAGGCAGAAATTTTGCAATATTTCATAACGTTATGCCTTTTCACTGTAAATTATTTTTTTCTCTTATTTTGCATATACTGGGTTTGTGTGGCAAGGTCCTGGTAGCGTGAGGGGCTATTTGTGTGAGAAGTCTTCTGGAAGCTTCCTCTGTGTCCATAAGAGCCAGTATTAGCTGTCTTCAAGACAGACCCACTGCTGGCCAAGCTGACGCATCAGGGACAACGGCAGCCCCTCTGGGATAACATAGCTAAGAAGGCGGAAAAAACGTGCCCAAAAGCAACAGCAGCAGGAGAGAGTGAGAACATGTGCAAGGCACAATTCTGCAGATACCAAGGTCAGTGATGAAGGAGGTGAAGAGGTGCTCCAGGGGCCAGAGCAGATTCCCTTGCAGCCTGCAGTAAAGACCATGGTGAGGCAGGCTGTCCCCTTGGAGCCCATGGAGGTTAATGATGGAACAGTTATCTACCTGCAGCCCATGGGGGACTCCACGTCAGGGCAGGTGGATGCGCCTGAAGGAGACCGTGACCCCATCGGAAGCCCATGAGGGAGAAGGCTCCTGCCAGGACCTGTGACCCTGTAGACAGAGGAGCCCACGATGGAGGAGAAGGTTTGCTGGCAGGACTTAAGACCCCACAGGGGACCCACGCGGGAGCAGTTTGTTCCTGAAGGACTACATCCATGCTGGTGCAGGTTGTGAAGAACAGCAGCCCATGGGAAGAAATCACGCTGGAGAAGTTCATGGAGGACTTCCTCTCTTGGGTGGAACCCATGCTGTGTGAGGAGGAAGGAGCACCAGAGATAAATGGTGATGAACTGACCACAAGTCACATTCTCTGTCCCCCTGGGCCACTTGGGGAGGGAAGATAGAGAAAACTGGGAGCAAAGTTGGGCCCGGAAAGAAGGGAAGCGTAGGAGGAAGGTGTTTTAAGATTTGGTTTTATTCTCTCATTACCCTACCCTGATTTAACAGCAATAAGTTAAACTTATTTTTCCCGAAGTCGAGTCTGTTTTGCCCATGACCATAAGTGCTGAGTGATTTCCCTGCCCTTACCTCAATTCATGAGCCTGAGCATTTTCTTTTGTTTTTCTCTCCCCTGTCCAGCTGAGGAGGGGAGTGGCAAAGTGTTTTTGGTGGGCACCTGGCATCCAGCCAGGTCACTGTAGTATCATACACGACTACAGAAGAACACTTACATCTAACAGAAATGTAATTTTTGTGAAAAAATGCAAAAAAGCTTTTTTTATTCCATTTTAAAACAATCAAGTTTTGATACAGTAAGCTTTTCAGCAGGATGTAAAATACATTTCTCACCAAAAGCTTACTCAGTGTTACTCTGACCCAGAGAAGTTTCCTCTGCAAGGGATTTTATGTTTTTATTTTATTTTTTATATTTTATTTTTTTTGTTTTATTTTTTTTATAATGATGTGGAAAAGATTCTTTGATTGTGTTTTAATTAACAATGGACAGTAGTTATGTGGCCAAAGGAATAAAAATGAAAATGTATACATTTGTATTGATGAAGAATTGTCACTTGTTTCCCTGAAAGTAAACTGCAAGATTTTTTGTTAATTACTTAGACAATACTTAGAAGAGAACATCTCAAGGAAATATGTGTTGATTACTTTAAGCACATGCAACAGCTTCCACTTACTCATGAGATGGTAACTTCTACTTGGAACAAGACTTTGTGTCAACTCCGCTCTTCTTTGGCACTGACTCAGAATCTTTAGAATTAAGGTTGTCTTTTTTCATCCTTCATTTTCTTCTACTTCACCTTTACCGCAGTTTGCCCCAAACACAATTCAAACCATACTGATCAAGTTTTGAAAATTAATATCTAAATAATAAAATTCTGGAGAAGAGTGTTTCTTCAGAAAAGCCTTAGTGCTATTACTGTAGGTTAAACTACACAAATTCAGCACAGGAAGGACATGAATCTGTTGAGTGAGTCCAAAGGAGAGCCTCAAAGATGATCAGAGGGCCAGAGCACCTCCTATATGAGAACAGGCTGAGAGAATTGGGCTCGCTTAGCCTGAAGAAGAGAAGGCTCTGTGAAGACCTTATAGCAAGATGGTGACGGACTCTTTACCAAGGAGTGCAGTGATAGGACGAGTGGTAACAGTTTGAAGCTGAAAGAGAGGAAATACAGATGAGGTATTAGGAAGAAATTTTTTCCTGTGAGGGTGGTGAGGCATTCAAACAGGTTGTGCAGAGAAGCTGTGGATGTCCCATCCCTGGACGTGTTCAAGGCCAGATTGGATGGGGCCCTGGACAGCCTGATCTAGTGTGACGTGTCCCTGCCCATTGCAGGGGGGCTGAAACTGGATGATCTTTAAAATCCCTTCCAACCCAAACTATTCAATGATTCTAACTCCAGATGGTCCCTTGAGGCCCAAATTACAATCCTCTTTGTATCAGTAGAAGATGAAGCAGGAGAGAGTACAGTTCACCTCTTCAATCTCTGTTTTGCATGGATAATGCTACACTCCACAGCAGAATTGTCCTGATTTCATTTTCACCTGCTTTTTCAGCTTTGAACTGCTACTATGCCCACAAAAAAGTTTTACACCTGTAAGGAGAGAGGCCTCTAGTGTACAGCCAAGAAACAAATTTTTTTCTGTGTCTTAATTAGGGTCTATTTCTCAGCTTTATTTAGGACCTGTACAGACTACTAATTTTTTTCTTCAAGTTCACTAAGTATTTTTATCCAGGTCCACTAATTTTTAAACAATGACTGTCAAGTAAAGTCTACCAAATTCAAACGACAGCACTGTGTCAGCTCCAATCCTACAAATAGCTCTATTCAGAAAAAGCTACAATGGTCTCAATTCCCACTGAAATCAATGTGATGCTGCATGTAAACTCCCTTGCAAGATATGAATGAAGATCCACTGATGGACCTGTGCACATAGTAGTTTGTCTATACACATACATGCAGTTCTCCACATAAAATCCACCAGATTGCTTCAACACAAATTAATATAATTGCCATTAACGTCAAACATGCTTTTCATTTCAATTTGCATTTCTCCTGTTGTTTTGCCCCCTTCTCAACTGAACTCTGACTCACAGACAGATTACAAATCAGATCAGCCTAGAATTTGCAACACTGACTTAGCCTCTTTGGACTAAAAATAAACAGTAGATAGAGTGGCTGGGGAAAAAAAATATTGATGACAGTCCGTCCCTATGTGCTCTATTTTACCACAGCAAGAATGAGCAATATCTGAAGTTTACAGGGTTTCTCTTCCCACAGCACATTTCCACCACAATTCCTGGAACTCTGATTTGAGGTTCATCTGATAATACAAATACCTAGAATGTGTATGTTGAAGACTGTGAACCCCTAACTTTGAATAAACATCTCTGTTAAAGCCACTGAGTGAAATACCTAGTTTATTCCACAGAGATGGGTAAAGTGTTTACTACGTCAATTCCAGCTCTGACTGCTGCAGGGAGAAATCCTCACACAGCTCCCTGTGCTAAAATAATACCCTAAAGCAGTAGCAGCGTGATTGGATTTCTACATGCTTCTAAGGTCACCCAGGTCTTGCGTCTAGCCTGTTGATCCCTCTGCCACCCAGACACCTGCACTGCATGGGCTGCCTGCACAGGAAGGCTGGAGCCATCTCCTAACAATGTGCTCACTCACAATTTGGGAGTGCAACATCCTGAAGAAGATAAATAGATCAAACCCATCAAGACACAAACTTCCTGACATTCTCCAGAAGGGGCAGGGTTGTTTTTTTTTCTCCAGAGCATGGAGGTTTTTGGTATTAATTTGAACAGGGAGGAAAGCTGGAGTCTGCTACGCAGAAACATCTAGTCAAATAAATACGTCATTAAGCTAACTAGCTACAGGATTGTCTAGCAGATGGATGACATCTTGGTTGCTAGTGGAACATTTTTCTATAGCCTTGTTTGAGGCAGACACATATGGCTCTCCCAAGCATTGATGCAAGCTCCCAGATGGACTAGATCATTCCTGACACCTTATTATAAACCCCAGAAATGAAAGAAGGAAGCACAATTTTTGAATCACAACACAGGACTCTGAAATATTCAGACTTCTTAAAAATCAAGTTTACAACAGAATATCTTAACTTCTTTCTGTCAAAAGAAGCAGCTTCTAACCAGGAGAAGAAAATGGGAAAAATGCTATACCGAGGACAATTAGAAGAGTCTTGAGGAAACATAATGACCGTTAATGGATATCATAGAATCATAGAATCACTAGGTTGGAAAGGACCCACTGGATCATCTAGTCCAACCATAACTACATATCATAACTACATACACAGAGTTACAAATATTAGACCTCCGAGGATGTAAAAAAATATCTGCTGTGCAGCTGTTACTGACACCAAAGGGCTTCCACTTGGAATTTCTTGACTGCAAGGGGAAAGGAAAGAGGAGGAAGCCACTTAGACATTAGAGATGCATGACAGCTCCGAAAGCTCTGTATCCTGAAAGACTGGGGAAAAAAAAAAAAGGCAGGGGGCAGGGAGAAGCCTAGCTGCAGGAGCAACAAGAAAACTAACAGAAATACATGGGAGATAACAGGACCAGTTGCATACAGCCATGTGGATTTTGACAGATCTGGATTTTGGCACCTGAAAACATCTCAAGTACACAAGGGGACCACAATGTATTTTACACATCAATGTCAGAAACAGGACAAAAAATATTTATTTGACATTTGCAGACTGTGAAGAGACCATCCTTAACAGCCAGTAAGAACTTTACTCTTTTCCTTCACCCAAACAGAAGACTCAAGACATCAGGAAGATGACATTACATATTTTTTTCTTGCCTGTAGTATCTGCCACACCATGTAAACCAAGAAAGTTAGAACCTTGAGACTATTCTAACTGTGTGAGAAAACTTTTCAATTTCAAAAGCAAATCAACTCAATGACCCCAAAAATATTTTGAAATGCTATACACTCATCAGTCAGGGAGATGCTCGAGCTGCTAAAACCTATCTGCCTCTATTGTGGTGGCCATAAACCTAACAAGTATGCAAAGATCTTGGAAGCATCAGCTAAATATACAACAGCTAATATATCATAACTCATTTGTGTCTTCATTTTCAAAAAGGACAACTGTGCCTTCAGTTTCTTCAACCACACAATCATTTCAATGTACTGAAATCAAAGCTGCTCCCAAATTTTCATTCACAGCTTTTAGCATGGCTTTCATCTTCTCGGCCAACTGGAAGTTCACAAGGTTTTTCTTAACAGGAGTATACAACAATCCTTAAATCATTTTTATAAGATGGAATGTTCATAAATAAAGAGACAAGAGTATCCTTTTCCTCTTTAGTGAAATAATATAATCTTTACCTCCATCACATCACAGACCTCAACAGGATTGTCCAGGAAAAGCCTCTATTTTTTGTAAGGTTCGCTTACAAAAGGCCACAGATAAAACTGAATTTCCAGCTACATACACTGCATCTGCAATTACTGCAACCAGATGATTCCTCTTCTCTGCAATACAACTGTCTCTCTGGGAGACAAGTTCAGCAGGACAAAAAAAAAAAAAAAAACCAACAAAAAAAAAGACAATCATCTCCCTTCTTTCTCAGAACCCTGAAGAATATATGCTTCATCATTCATTTTAACCTCTTATAATATAAAAACCTCAGGATGTTCTTTCCTTTCATCAAATCACAGAAAGGTTTGGGTTGGAAGGGCCTCTCACTACAAGAAAGACATAGCGGTCCTGGAGCATGTCCAGAGAACAGCAACAAAGCTGGTGAAGGGGCTGGAGAACAAGTCTTATGAGGAGCAGCTGAGGGAATTGGGGTCATTTAGCCTGGAGGAGGCTGAGGAAAGACTGTCTACAACTACCTGAAAGGAGGTTGCAAAGAGGTGAGTGTTGTTCTCTTTGCCCAAGTGATAGGTGACAGGACCAGAGGGAATTGCCGCAAGCTGCACCGAGAGAGGTTCAGACTGGACATTAGTTAAAACTTCTTCATGGAAAGGGTTACGAAGCACTGGAACAGTCTGTCCAGGGAGGTGATTGAGTCACCATCCCTGAAGGTATTTAAAAGATGGGTAGATGAAGTGTTTAGGAATATGACTTAGTAGTGAACAGGTAAGATTGGATGTCATTATCTCCAAGGTCTTTTACAACCTAGTGATTCTATTCTATGATTCTATTCTATGATTCTAAAGATCATCTGGATCCAACCTCCCAGCCATGGGCAAGGACACCTAACACAACAGCCTCATTCAACCTGACCTTGAATACCTCCAGGGATAGGGCGTCCATGACTTTTCTGGACAACCTGCCCCAGTGCCTCACCACCCTCAGAGTTAAAAATTCCTTCGTAATAGCTCATCTAAATCTCCCCCACTCCAGCTTAGGACCGTTACCCCTATTGCTACCACTGCACTCCCTGACAAAAAGCCCCTCCCCATCTTTCCTGTAGGCCCCCTTTAAGTACTGGGAGGCTGCTATAAGGTCTCCCAGTAGCCAGAAGGAAGTGCAACTTGCAAATCTCTGCAACCTGGGCTAACACAACAAAGGGTATATTAAAGCCTTTAGGCAACAGAGGCTCTGGTTCTCCAGTGGTAAACTTTCAGATGAACTCTGGATTGAGAAGAAAGGCATAGACACATTAATAAGCATCCATGAAATTATAACAAAACACAGCTCATACTAGATCTAGTCAGTTTCTGGGCTGCAAGATATTTTACAATACTATTCATTTCACAGAAACATAAAGGTTGAAGAAGACTTCTAAAATAATCAAGTCCAACCATCAGCCCAAAGTGCCATGGCTACATGCTGCCTGAACACCTCCAGGGAAGGAGACTCCACCACTTCCCTGGGCAGCCTGTTCCAATGCTTCACCACTCTTTCAGTAAAGAAATTTTTCCTAATATCCAATCTGAACCTCCCCTAGCACAACCTGAGGCCATTTCCTCTTACCCTATCACTTGTTGTTTGGGAAAAGAGGCCAACGCCCACCCCACTAAAACCTCCTTTCAATCTCTGTTGTCTCAAAGCAGATGAAGCCCCAAAATAAATTTTCCTAATTTCCCGGTTTTACAACTGTCAAATAGAAAGGATTTCTTCCTTAGTTTTCTCTTTAGAGAACTGACAGTTTCAATATGTAGATACAGAAAATCACTGCAGGTCCCCAGATCTAAAGTGGGTCGACAGGAATTTTTTCAGTTCTTGACTCTGTAGCAGACTTCTCATGCAGGCTGTCCAGGGAATTCACATGTTCCTTGAGACGGTGTCCCTGGTCACAAAGAAGGTTCCTTGGCAGTTTAGGTCCATGCAGAGGACCCTCATAACACCAGGCCTTTGGTCAAAACACAGTTCACCAGAGTTCACTATGAACCAAACAGCGTCTGTCTGTGTCTTATTTTTATTTCAGTGAAAGTCTGTCCAATCTAGAGTACCTGCAATGAAACATCTCAATTTCAACAAACTCCCATTTTCTGGCTAAATTATGTTCACTTCAAAGTTTGCAATTAGCTCCATCGAAGATGCCTCTTAATAGCAACATTATGAAAACTGATCAATAACAAGCGACACGGAGGAAAGTTGAGATGAATCAAGTACATTATAAAATGCTGAAGTTAAAACATGGTAAACATCAATGTCAAGAGGCTCTCATTCATACACAGATGGTTTTATATCACTGTAATTTAACTTACATTCTAAATGATGTCCTCCTTCAGATGTAAAATGACCTTTGATTGATTCAAGCTAAATACATAAGGCTGTTCTATATTCAACGCAGCATTCACACACAAGTTTAACATACTTTAACATATACATCTTGACTCGACACTTCAAGTGATTTGCTTTGGTGTCTCTATGTAGACATGATTAAAGGCTTTTATCTCCAACCCTTAACAATACCCAGGGGAAAACAGGGAATGGGAAAAGGCAGTGTCTGTTGCTGGTTGCATATTCAAATGAAGACAGAACTCATCATTTCAAAAGACACTTTCAGAATATCTTATACTTCTACCTCCCACTCTACAACCCATAGAGGTCCTCTTTTTCCTCACTATATTTAATTCCTCTTGATTTGCTCTGTTTTCAGGTAATTTCAAACAAAATCAAAAAGAAACATGAACCAAATGTTTCTTAACTCATTAATGCACATTATCAGCACTAACACACATCAGCACTGCAATACTTCTTTCTTGATATTTACGTACTTGCCCAGCCACCATCTGTGAAAAAAGGAGACCAACCAACCTAGATTATTGAAGATTTCTGCTACAGAAAACTTTACATTATCCCAGTCATTTTCATCAAAAAGCTGTAAAGGTGATCAGAACAGAAACAGTTATTTTCACCTACAGCTGCGAGTCTGAACTGTCATCTCTGTACCCAGTGCAGGCAACCTCCTCTTGCACTAAAGAGATGTTTATCTCCCTAATCCTTGGTACATCAATCCCTACATTAAAAAGTGGTGCCACTATTGTTAAGAATCTAATAAGGCACTGTAAGAATAAAGTTATTTGTAAAATGCTTTGATGCGAAAGCTTTGCCATAAGGTGCTAAGTAGAACAGGTCAGATAAAACACACATTTGACAAAAGTTGGCAGCATTTCTGTTCATCAACAGATGGTAGCTTTTAAAAACATTTTTAATTATTATAAGCTATGTGAAAGTGGGCACCAAAAAGTACCTGTACTCAACATCATGCAAGTTGCTCAGGCTGGATAAATGGATCACATTAGGCTTCCCAATTAAATAATGAGAGATCATAATTTAAGACATTTTAAGTGAAAAGTGAGTACTTCCAAAAGTTAAACTCGAGGTTATTAAAACAGTAAGATGAACATGAAAGGGTCACAAACACAGAAAACATCCACGTTGGAAATATTCATTGAACTTCTTTCCTCTCCACTATTCCACTACGGATACAACCTTAGTGATGAATTACGATCAACACACATCTTTTGTAAAACAAAGCACCTCCCCACGAACTGCACTGGCCAACAGAGGCTACCAGTCAGCCCAAGCCTAGCTTTTATACAGTCAGGCCAAATCCTTAGTTTAGGAGTATTGTACCTTACCTGCATGTATCTTTACAAACATTCAATTTAATTTTGCTTAATACTAGTTAGGCAAAAGGTACAAAACCAGTCATCAGATTAGGTGAAATAAAAAGAGAAGAACGTCAATTTGGTATTTCACAGGAGGCACCAGTTTAACGGCTATGGAGATTAAGTTAGGTTATTCAGAAGTGTTCCTCACATCTCTCCTATACCTTCTGCTACGCTACTCAACTCTGACCCATAGGGCAAAAGCCAGCCAACTCACTTTCATCTTACAAAAATCCCAAGCAAACCATGGCAAATGTCCACTTGAAATTCTATGCAATACAGACCAAAATAAACACCATGAATTAGCATTACTTGACTCAACAACTAATGGTTAAGCAAAAGCAGAAAATGAAGCAATGCCATTTACACCCAACACTTCAAGAAACACTGCTACATTTAGGCAATTACACAATATTACAGCCCTACTAGACACAGGACTAACAAATTCATATTAATTCTTGCTTCATGTGTCATTAACACCTAATGGAATGTTTAAAGGTGTTTACAAGTCCAAACTAATAATGGATCACTCTTAATTAACACACAGTAAAATTTTCATGAAAGTCTCAGTGGAAGAAGAAGGTTGTTAAAGAGATTGCTTCATATCTCAGTCACAGACTGCTCCCTCCTTTCTCTCTATGAAATGGAGAACAAGTAGGTTACAGGTGTGAGAAACCAAAATTAGGCTCAGTTACACAACATAAAGAGGTAATTAAAGAAGAATCACACATTTTCCTTTTAGTAATCTTTGAAATCAAGAAGAGTGGAAGTTGTGTTTAAAAAATGGAGCACTGTTTGAAGATGCCTGTAAGTACCGGGTGATGAAAATTAAAGACCAAACACGGTGGCCCTATACCAGCATATGGTAGGTAATACTAAGCAGATGAGTCAACTCCTATTTTGGAGTAAAAATCAGGGTTTATCTAGAAGAAAATGCTGTTTACCAGTCTCCTGTCAGTGTAGAAGAGATTCTAGATTTTACTTTATTAATCACTATTGTTATAACAGAAACTCTAGCAGAATTTTGTACTGTCCGCTAAAATCACAACCTGAATGCAGTCAGCAAAAATTATTATAGAACCATTCAAATCTCAAGATATGTATCATACAAACATTTGAAAAAGCACATCTTCCCTAAAAGCCGGTACATCTTCTACAGACAATTTCAGAACATAATTAAACACTGAACACAAAAAGAATGGAAATCTCCCAACTCGTCTTTTACAGGCAATAGCATGTTCAATATTGTGACTACATTTTTTCAGAAGCAGACATTATAAAAAGGATACCAGGGTATTTAGCATAGAAGAAATTAAGAGCACTAGGAGATGGAAATACAATGAAACTTCTACAGACACTTCATCAACCCACTCCACTCTCACGTGTAGCATTTGAGCAGTGCATGTATTCTAGAAGATACTGTCCTGCCTTTCAGAATCAATATTAAACACATAGAAGTTTTCGGCTGTAAGGGACCTCAAAGATCACCCAGTTCCAATCTCCCTGCCATGGGCAGGGACACCTCCACTGGATCAAGCTGCTCAATGCCTCATCCAACCTGGCCCCGAACACCTCCAGGGATGGGGCATCCATGACTTCTCTGGGCAACCTGCTCAGTGCCTCACCATCCTCACAGGAAAACAAAAATTCTTCCTAATATCTCATCTAAATCTCCCCTCTTTCAGCTTAAAACCATTACCCCTCATCCTATCACTGCACTCCCTGATAAAGAGCTCCGCCCCAGCTTTCCTGTAGGCCCCGTCATCGCTTGTTTTCCCTGTCCTACAGACATTTATGAGCCAGTGTCAACATAGACAAACTTTGCAAAGATCTCCACACAATTGTCAAACCACACTTGCCCTTTTTTCCACTGCACCCATCACTGAGAACAAATAATATTTTCATTTATCATCTCATCTAAGTGAAACAAAGCCAAATCAACCAGGAGCATCTGGATCACAATTTAGTCCTACCTAAAAGTACGCATCTAGTAGGTGCCACTACTCTAGTGAGTAAAATTCCTTTGAGGAGGAATAGTTCTACAGAACTGTAAAACCACAGAATTGTTTGGGCAGAAGTGACCTTGAGGATCATCTAGTTCCAATCCTCCTGACATAGGCAGACACACTTTCCACTACATCAGGTTGCTCAAAGCCTGAAAAGCAAGTTACAAGCACGCACACTTCCAATTAAGCCATGTGCAACAACCTCCTATTAGAATTATTTTGGATTTTAAAAGTATATATTTTCAGTCATGCCTATCAACCAAATGTCTATTTATAAAGGCGTCTGTATAGGACTGATGCTTTTTTGGCTGGGTAAGGGAGAGACTAAAGCCTGGGAAAAACGCTGAAAATGTTTGTGCTTTAAATGTCTGAAATAACATTCAGTTCAGAATATAACTAAGTTTGCTTAATCTTTAAGAGGTTTAAGAGGTTTTGATTCAACACAAAACAAATATATTCTGTATCTAATGGCACTCTAATGGAAAAAATGCCATGTCTGGGTGCATGATTGATCTTTTTAACAGTTATCTAGTCATCAGAGAGACTTACTACACCTGCAATTCTACTTAATAGGTAGAAAAATCTAAGCAGAGCAGTGCCAGGCAGAGGCACACCCCACAGGTTTGCACTGAGCCTAAGTATTCTAGCAGCAGCAGCTTATTTATCCTTTCCACAGAACTTTTAACAGCCTTTCTATGTGGATGCTGGCAATCACTGACTTCCATTGTCCCCTAAATTGTCTAACAGCATTTTCAAATGCTTTTCAGTTTTAGCAGATAATAAAACATAAAATCACTATGATTTCCCATCCTTTTTTGGTGCTCTCCTCAAAAAACTACCCCCCCAACTCATAAATTACTTTCATAATAAAACTATATTCCTACGAGAACACAGCCACCTCAGTTTCGAGTATCCAGACTCCTGCGCGCAGCGAGTTTTCAAAATTCAGTGGGTAAGGATTTCTAAGTAGTTACTCTGCAAAATGCAGACATGAAAAATAAATTATGGGTGTGGATGTGTCGCTTTCCCAGCCCTCTCCCCACTGCATGCACTTCCACCCCCAGCTTCTTTGCTGGTTTTCATGCAGATTTGTGCCAGACATTCGGCATCCTCATTAAGTGGTGTCTGGCAACCTGCCTAAGTTTTAGTGGGTTCTGGGAATGCCAATATATTAACCAGAGGACTTTCTGCATACTCTAGAGAGATTTTCATTCTAGAAAAGTCAGCCATTTGGCACAAAGAAAAACTTAATTCAAATCTAGGAAAGCTCTCCATTGGCAATAAGAGGAGAAACTGCATTTAGATTCTTCTTAATTTCTGTCTCCTATCAGAAAGAAAAGCTTGATGTAGAGCATGATCATTCAAACACAGTTTAAAAGGTCAGACTACTGTCTGTAGTAGGATTTTAGAAAAAAAAGAAAGGCAGATACGAACAACACAGACACAGCACATCATCAAGAAAATGATTCATTTTCATTTCCATGGTTCTTGTGACCAAAATAATCTTAATCAAGAAGATCAAATTTATCCGTTACTATGCTGAGTGATAATGAATGGTGATATGGGTATTTGCAAATTTTCCTTGCTCAACTAAACAACAAGAAAAAGCGTTCAGCAAAATGCATCTACATTTCGCATACTCCAAATATGCTAGATCAAGGCATACGCTATTGAAATGCATATATTAAATAAATATAGATGATGAATACAGAGACATTTTGCCAGCATGAAGTACAGAACACACTGTAATGTTGTGATCACTCTTACTCACCTGCAAGCATCCTTTTTGCTGCAGTCCCCTTACAATCACTGTTACTCAACTGGCAGTCTCAGAAGTAGGCAAATAAAACTCCTCTCTAAAATAAAGCACTTAAATTTATCTTACAAGGTTCAGAAGAACACAATGAAAAAAAAAAAAACCAAGATCAATAGCTCTCCTTCACTGGTATATTTTGCCTCTGTACCGCAAAGAAAAAGTTAAAGTACACTGGACGAATGTGCCATTATTTTGTTCTGAGACCATTCCTGCAGACTTATACATGTAGAGAATCCCATTCACTTCAAGGAGTTATTCAAGTAATCTGTCGTCATTTACCTATCGCTATCCAATATTATTAGAAATAGCTTCAAATTGATATTTACTTTAAACTCATTTTGGTTTGTAAAAAAAAGTCCCTGATCTCCTGGCAGCACCAAAAGGTCACAACCCCTTTATAATGACCAATTAGCACCAGAAATACAACAAGAATCTATTAAAATAAACTCAACTTAAGTGGTTTAGCATACATATTAAAGTCTGGCAAATATAAGATTATGTTTGGTGGGAAATAGATTTTTTTAGCTATCTAGGCTGCCTTTGCTTAGATATCAACCTTCTAGGCAAGACGGCTATTCTTAAAAATAGCTGTCAACTGAGAAAAGAAAATGTATATGTATGAATCATTTCACTACAGGGTTGGATTCAGCAACTGATGCACCACTGTTCTGGCATCAGTGCCTTGAATGAGCAGCTGATACTAGCTCGGTGCCATTGAAGAATTTCACGGTTACCACAGAACCAATCCGCAGAAAAATTCATCTCTAAACTCCTAGAAGTATTTGTATTCCATAATTGGCAATTCACTTGCAATGAGCTCTTTTAAGCTATTAGAAGCTCCAGGCAGAAAAAAGCTTTTCCAAGACCTCTCAAAAGTTAAATGCAAGAAGCATTCCTGCCAATGCAAGAGCTGCTGGGCTGGCGTGCACTTTTTAACACTTCATTTCTCTTGGAGATTATACCGAGTTAAATTACTTTTATACTTTTCTATTATTTCAATAATCAGTTGCTTCTTCTGGCTCATCACATCCTGAAAGTATTTCAAACTCTTTTAGAAAGCATGACTTAAACGCAACTAGTTCTTGGTAGAAGGGCACCAGCCACTAGACAGAGTACTGCAGGGCAGCTATGAAAAAGAGAACTAAATTTTAGTTAAGAAAACCAGAGAGGAAATTCCTTTTCACCCAAAACAAAACAGACATGGTACTTCCACTGCACAGAAAACATGTAACATCTTTTCAAGTCTCACTTCAAATGTCCTATGCAGAGAAAACAGCATTTACCTACTTAAAAATAACAAAAGAACAAGATAGTTCTAAATTCTTAGTTACACTACCATTCAACAGTTTTACTCTCACCAAACTTAATACAACTGTGCCTCAATCTCAAATCTCAATTTCTTTCTACTTCTACCAGTTTTCTTATAGCAAGTTTAAGACGCTGAAGGCTGAATTCAAACTTCATCACTCAAACACTGCCTAGTGTCTGTAATGTTTCAATTAACATAAACCAATGGTCTGAAATACACTGTCTCACATTGTTAACTCATTCTGCATTACACATTTATCATCATTTAGGCCCGCACAGGCATCAGTTTACTGGAGAACACTGATATGCCTTATGTGCATTCAGCAATGATCTTCACGTACCTAAGAGTCAGAACTAAATATAGTGCTATAAACACAGAACATAAAAAAACATACATTTTTACTTCTATACATAACTGTATATACTCAACGCATTCCAACTAAAGTTCTCTTCACACTGGTTGCTTTACGTACCACAGTAACTTAATACCTGGTGCCAAACCACCAGTACAGATATAGATGTTCAGAGTATCATCGCTATTTCAGCTAACATGGACAAGGGGGTGTTGAATAGCCTGCTTCCCACCAATGCACCAGTTTTCCAGCAAAATTTCCCCTTTTATTTACAGCCACGAAGCCATAATATTTATATTCTCATTAGTGGAACCATACACGTGTGCACCACACGCATAGTTATTCAACTCTACTCAAGAGTGCATCATATGTTATTTAAACAACTCTGGATCACTGTAAAGAGTAAATTTCCCAAAACATTATCCTAGAAATTAAATTGGAAGGCAGAATAAAACTTTTCTCTAACTAACATACTTGCAGGTTGAAGGATGAAAACCAAAAGAATAGGATGAAAACCAAAAGAACCTTTCTAGAAAGGCACATTACCTACTTATGCAGCATCTGGGTTCTTACCTCATCTATGACTACCAGTAACTGCCACTCAGGCTTTCTTACCGGCAAAAACTCTTTCCCTTTTGGGGAAGCCTCAGACGTTTGATGCTGCGTATGTTTTGCTCTTCATTTTATCTGATGCACCTTTCCCGTCCACAGATATTTTAACACAAGAGGGTTTTGTTTCTAAGAACAGACAAACCTCTTTAGAGTTTCCCCCTTCCCGACAAGAAGATGCCCACGTCTTAGATCAATAAACTTTTGTAACAAACACCACTTCTAGTGCCACAGAGAATTATTCACGGGCTTTCTGTTCTCTCGCACAAATACCATTTGCTACTCCAAAAAGATTCGGAAAACAAAGGTAAGAAGTCCCACTACAACCTTTACCGTTCGGTTAAGACCTCCTAACAAAATAGAAGTTACTTTTGCATTCTGTCTGTTTTCTGTTCAGTCTTCAGTGATGAACTTAGCCTAGAGCAGGTACCAAACCATACCCCGTGCCCAACTCCCAGGTGGAAGCCCGGCACCCCCTCCAGGAATCCGGGATGCACCTACTCCATGCAAACGATGCAGGCAGGCATCAGACGGGCAAAGCGCGGCTGCTGATGATGAACTCTTCGAGCAGGAGGCACTAAATAGAGTTCCCCGTGCGTGAGCCCGCTGGCCTCGCCGCCGCCTCTCCCTGCTGGAAAAGTTGCCCGGTGGCGGCGGGGCAGGACGCGGTGCCGGGAGGGACGCGCCGGCACCTCCCCCCGGGATGCTCCCGCCGCTCACCCCGCGGGAGGGGATGGCGAGAGGCGCCGCCAGCCCTCCCCCGGCGCCTCAGCTCACCACCCCCCCCCCCCCCCGCGGCCGGTCCCTCCGACACTCACCTCGGCGCGGGGCTCGCCCGGCTCCGGCCGCGCCGCGGCTGCGCCTGCCCGCAGCTCCCGGCGCTGCTCCCGCCCCCGCCGGCTGCCGCCCGGCCGCGGGGGGGCGGGGAGGCGGCGCCGCCCGCAGCGCGCGGGGACACCTGCCGGGCGCGCCGGGGACAGCTCCGAGCGGCCCCAGGGACACGTCTGCCATTGGACACCTGCGGGGGGGGGACACCGCTTCCCCCGGCGGCCTCCGTCGCTGCCGCGCTCTTTCAAGCCAAGGCGTTTTTCCTAATGTCATAGAATCATAGAATAGTTTGGGTTGGAAGGGACCGTGTCCAGCCAGAACCTCCCCTGGCGCAGCTGGAGGCCATTCTCCCTTGTCCTGTCACCCATCACTTGGGAGAAGAGGCCAGCCTCCTTGTCTCTACCTCCTTTCAAATAGCGGTAGAGAGCAATAAGGTCTCCCCTCAGCCTCCTCCTCTCCAGGCTAAACAGCCCAGCTCCCTCAGTTACTCCTCATAACGTTTGTTCTCCAGCCCCTTCACCACAGCTTCATTGCCCTCCTCTGGACGTGCTCCAGAGCCTCAACATCCTTCTTGTACTGAGGGGCCCAGAACTGAACGCAGTACTCAAGGCACAGCCTCACAGTACAGGGGGACAATCCCTTCCCTGGTCCTGCTGGCCACACCGTTTCCGATACAAAACAAGATGCCATTGGCCTTCTTGGTGACCTGGGCACACCTGTTCAGCCAGTTGTGAACCAGCACCCTGCAGTCCTTTTCCACCAGGCATCTTTCCAGCCACCTTTCCCCAAGCCTGTAGCATTGCGTGGGGTTGTTGTAACCCAACCTGTGGCAAGAAGGCATCCCCTGACCCACTGGTGGGGCATAGCCATAGGGGTCCCCACGCCCGTCCTGCTGACCCCACAGGACACCCACCAGCCTGAAGCTGTGCACTGTTGGGGACAGGACTGGCACAGGGCAGGGTGGAGTAAAAAAAGTACACTTTATCCCATGCAGAATGAGAATTTTTCTGACATTTCAAAAAATGTTGCAAAACAGGAAAACCCAGTTCCAGTCATGGCCCAGCGGGCATGAACCCGAGGCAGGCTTCTGCCCTGCTTGTGTGCACTTGCAGACACTGTCCATTGCAGAGGCAGGAACACAGAGCCACGTAAAAGCTCTAGGGAGACCTACGAAGACTCAACGGGAAAGCTGAGGAGGGGGGTCTTTATCAGAGTGCAGTGATAGGACAAGGTGTAATGGTTTTAAGCTGAACGAGGGGAGATTTAGGTTAGATATTTAGGTTAGAAATTTTTCCTGTGAGGGTGGTAAGGCACTGAAAGAGGTTGACCAGAGAAGTTGTGGATGCCCCGTCCTTGGAGGCGTTCAAGGCCAGGTTGTATTGGACTGATCTCCTGGAAGGTGTGTGTCCTTGCCAATAGCAGGGGGTTGGAACTGGATGATCCTAAAGGTCCCTTCCAATGCATGATTTAATGATAAGGCTGTCAGGCTTTTCCTTGCCATCAGTCTCCCCCTCTCTTTGTTAATACAGATCATCAAGTAAATGGACCACCTTAATTTCAGCTATGCCCAAGCCAGGTAACAACAAGTATAACAACTAGAAATTGTGATTATGTTTAAATGTTGAAATATTTCTATGAACACCATTCGCACAGGAAAAACAAAAAAAAAAAAGCACAGATCATCAGCCTCAGCCCCCATTCCCATCCGTGATGCCGCCTGAAGACTCTTCCCTTCCCGGTTGTACCCGTGACCCAAGAATGAATAGAAGAAATAGCAGGGAGTAACATGATGAACTGTAAAGGCTGGTAACTTTAAGCACGTGCACTTTCGACTGAAGTGTGCTTTTTAAGTGTAGTTGGTTCCCCTTCTCACCTCACCTCTCCCTAGCTGCAAGTCTGCGTGAAGGAGTCGGGAATCTGCCAACCCAGAATTCAGAGTGCCAAGCTATGAAGCTCATGGAGGTGACAGCCTGCAGTTTGTGCTGCAGGTCACCGGATGGGAAATGGGGAACCAGTGGAGTAGTTCCAAACCAGAGAAACTGTCAGATCAGCAATGAAAGATGATTTTAGCAAACATGCTTTGGATTAAGCTACAAGGAACCAAAGGAACATCAAAAAAATACAGGAAAGAGCAGCTTCCAGTAATCTGGGCAATATATTTGGGCTACTTGTCCTGAAAGTTGCAAAAATCATCAAAAGGCCACAGTGTTAATAATCACTATAATAAGCTATTTATAACCAATAAATTGGTATTTATAGTTTAATGATAACCTAACAAACTGGGAGAACCTTGACCTCAGGTTTGCTGTAGAGTTAGCCATCAAGAGTCGAGTGATCTATTTCCAAGAGTGCCCCAGTAACCTGTATGCACTTCATAACAAATGAGTTTGACATGCTTCAGCTGTCTTCCCTTCAATGACTTCTCAGGGAAAACAAGAAGTCATTCACTTCTGTCAGATTCTTGCCTTGTACAGGGAATATCTCTAACCCACAGAAAAGTCTATAAAAGAAAAGTCTATAAAGCATAACAAAATCGCCTATCAAGTAACAATTATTTCTATACAATACCTCTCGAATGGAAAAATTTACCTGGAAGCAACTTGGAATATTTTGGGCAGGTAGAAGGAGGGCATAGACTTATGTACATGCTCAGAAAGCATTTATGTATGTATTGGATCACAGATGGGAAGTGAAACATAGACAACACTCAGTACTGCTGATACTCTTGTTCCTATCCAAGATATCTCTGGAAAAGACTGTCTGCAACCTAATATTCTGGCATGTACAGAGGACTAGAATTCCTCAGATATATAGATTATTTCACCTTCTAATCAGCAAAATTACAAGTTTTGTTCACTGTCTGGCTCCACTTAAACATGTCTAAGAACATCAGTATTTCTAAAGCACCTGTCTAAAAGGAGTGTTAACATTGATCCCTTGATAAAGGTACAAATCATAGACAATCTTGGAGCTGTGTAGAGGTTTCACTCTCAGGAGAATCCCAGAGAGATTTTGGTTATATCAACAAGCTTATCTTAAAAACCCAAAACATCCCTTCTCTTTGGTGAAAGCAATACTCACAGTACCGTGATATCAGGTTTTCATATCCATGAGGTTGCATGGGCATCCTGACAGTTTGTTTCCTGGATAAACAAGAGAAAGTGCTTATAATTGGTTTAAGGTATAGGCAGATCTGTGTATGATTTTCTCTCTTTTTTTTTTTTTCATCTTCCACTCTAAACCTAGTAATGATATAGTTAATATTTGGACTGTTGGGGTGGGGGATGTAGCCTTTTTTTACTACTTTATCATTCATCTGATAATAAAAATGACTTCAATGTTACTGGTAGACAGCACGGTGCTGCATTCCTAAAGGCGTACCTTAACAACAGGAGCAGCCACTCGCCCCTGCCGTGTCCAGAACCCCAATGCAAGAACCAAGCAAACCTGAGAGACAGGTTCTCTGCTGACTCTATAATACTTGGCCCAATTGTGCTATTAGATATAGTAGGAGAGACATTACCTGGTGAAGCACGTGGTCTGAATGTCTATATCCCAAATCACTGGTGGGGCCACTTCTCCGGGTTTGTTCCATACGCTGTCACTGATATCACCTCTTCCTTCCCAGTCTTGCTGTCCACAAGCTGTGCCACTGTGCAGGGAGGAAGCCAGTGGAGAATGTAAGTATCTGAACAATTAGACTGAGAGCAACAAATTTGAATCCAGGGATATAATAGCTGTAGGTTTTAGGTACTGGTGACCCATCTTGTTTCCCCACCAGGAAGCCACAGATCAGTGTATTTCAAATATTACTGATATCTAATCTCTGTTACACTGAGAGAACAAGGAGGAAGAAATTAAAAACATTCAAACCACAGTAAGAGCATAGCCAAATAACATATGAGCACATGCAATAAACCAGTCTTACTAAACTACACATAAAAGCAGCCTACAAATAACACCTAAAACTCGTCAGAAGAGTATCCAGTAAGCTTTTATACCAAACAAGTCATTCAGATTCATCTCTCACTTGTCCACCATGAGCAGATAAGCATTGTTCATAATTGTAACCTACTGCTGTTTCACAAAACCAGACTGTAGGCTTACTGGCACCCTGCAGTACACAGCAGCAGGAACATCTTCAATATGCTAACTTCCCAAAGACTCTATCAAGCCCCTGGGGGCAGTGCTGGGGTTTGGTGGTTCAGAGGCGGAGGCGTTGTTGTTGCTTTGGGTTTTTATCATGGCAGAATCTAGTGAGGGAAGACATTGCAATAAAGAAAGAGATGACAATCTCTCTCACTAAAGCCAGGAAGTTACATTCTCTCTCTTGGATGATTCCCAAGAAGGTCATTTCTTTCAAGGGCTTCCACACTCTTTCCTGATTAGAGTAAAAAAGTACATCACGGAAAAAAAATTCCATATTAGCTGGTTTATGGAAGTAATGGCAAGCAGTCAAATATCCTCAAAATTTTGAATATTAGTAATATCAAAAAACATACCACAAACTTGCCGTAATATTTTTTACATTTCAAAGGAAAATGGTCTGTGAAATAACTAAATAAGAGATTCCGAAATTTTCCAGAGTGGTTCAAGATGTTAGTGCAAATTCTTTTTCAGTCACAGAGGGATGGAGGCCTCAGCCACCCTGAGCTTCAGTGCACGTGCAAGGCCTTGACACACACCTCAACGCCCAAGCAGATGTGCGCAGATGGACTTGTAGGGCCCCTTGACCACACGCACAGGGTTCCAGGACCCAGACTGTATTTCCAGTAGCACGTTACAGTGGTGTGCAGTTGGGTCACTCCAGTGTCGTCACAGAAAAGGACCACTTTGTACACCTTGTTAAATAACTAGTAGGTATTAAAGCAATGACAAGGGGGAAGAAAGTATTTAAGGACATAAGGAAGGCAGCACAAGAATGATTAATACAAGAAAGACAAAAAATAACATTTTGCTGTTGTATAAAATTATCTGTTCTAGTCATTCACTGAAATTAGACTCCAGCTAGTTTATTGTTCATGTGTGTGTGCGCACACACGCACACTCATTCTGCAATGTGTTGTTCACCTGCCAATTCCACCTACACACCTGCAGACTCCTCCACTCAATCTCAGTTTTAGATAATCCCACAAATTTTCAGAGATGGTTTGGTTTTTTGTCATGATGGACATAACTAAAAAGGATTTCACACTAAATAAAACGTCAAGCTGTAAACTTAGTAAGTGCTATCAACATCAGGATTGCATCCTCAGGTTTTAACAATAAGCTAACATTACAGACTAAACATTTCTTTGTTCTCAACAATAACAAGGCTTGGGAAGAACATCATTAGATAAAGTACTATTAAGATGGTAATCAAATGAGTCCAGACTGGAACTCTCCCACTACCACAGACAGTAAATAATCTAAGGGCTTGGGAGAGGCATGGCAAAAATCTCAGTTGGATGCACATTCTGTATCTCTTGTTGAAACTTCTATAACTGTACTGTTGGTCACAATGACATTTCCGAAAGACAACATCAATACACCAGAGAATATGAAGCTTGTAGAAAACAGTAGATAAAAAGCTCCGGGCAGTCTTACTGTTTCAGAATTTATACAACCAACATACAGCTAGGAGAACGGGCACCCTCAAGACTCTCCAAACTATAATGGCACTAACACCCTCCAAAACTCCACTGGGAATGAGCATAGATCAGGTTACCAAATTTACGTTTAGCCTCTGATAAATCAGCCAAGAAAGCTATGATGGGGAAACCCTCTGCAAGGAACCAAGAGAAATGGACTGGAATCAGATCATATCACATAAGCTACCACATACCACATACGCTACCATAATAAAGAGACAAATTACATTCCCTGTTAAGAAGGGCTGGATGACTGAACAGCAATCAAAATTGAGTGCTGTATTAGCATCTTATTACATAGTCTATAAGGTAAGTAGCAATTAGAAAATATTTGATCATCAAATAAGAAACAAATTCTTGTCTTAATCTCGCTATTGTTTTATAAAGAACCACCTCAAACCATTTTTCTTGGAGTTAGCAGATCCTTACAGATGTACCAAGTGTCTTATGAGGCAGCATAGATTGTTTCAGGTTAGAATTCTGTTCTTTCAGAATTTTGCTCTTTGACAGCATTGCTTTAAAATAAAAATGGCAACTATAGTTCTGAATTGATTCCTTGCAAGTATTTTAAATACCAAACTGTCTAGTTTGCTGAAATGTCGATAGCACTACCACGTTAAAATAGAAAGATATTTAGTAACTTCCATATGCTTTCACATCCATTTATCTGCTTTACAAATTAGTGAATTTTTCAGATCAGGGAAAAAACAGCCTCCAGAATGCAGATTAATAATGGTAATAAAATGCTATTTCCAAATTCTCTTGCAGCACTAACACACTTTGGATTGCTGCAGTAGTTTAGCGCATGAATTAATACACAGGATATACTTTGTTATTATCAATTTACAGACAATTTACAAATAGGTGTATTTTCTGCTTTGCAAAATAAGGTCTTTGCTATGTGCGAGATACAAGGTTCTCATTTATACTAAAATTTCCTAAATACATTTTCACTCCCAAGTCGCTGATTGATTTGTGTTGCAGGACAAGCCTTAGTATTTCCATGACACAGATAGAGAATCTAAGTCATAAAAGAAATATTATTTGCTTTAAGAATGTACTACGAGAACAGACAGAATCGGGAACTGATCCAAATTCTACTGGTTTATTCCACAGCCTTCTGTCTTCTGGACCACAAAGCAGCTATTCACTGCTTGTTATTCTACAAATTTTGATTTTTGAAGTACTACCAAACCCTGCTTTTTCTCCAAAAAACGTAGCCATTATAACTTGCTTAGCTTCTAGGCTTACGGTACTGGTTTATGTTAGTTGTGAGGGAAGTAATTAGTTTGCAAAGCACTTTTAAATAAAAGAATCACCAAATATTGTTAGAAAAGATCCTAACTATTTTCAGGTCGACATCAAAAATCCCACTGACTTCAGTAGGAGCAGGATCAGACTCATTTTACAGACATACACACATACACAACCTATAGAAAAAGTACATAATAAAGAATGCTGTGCCCATCTAGTACTCAAATGAAGCCATGACCCAAAACACCCAAAAACCTTTGAGCGTGCTTATACAAAAAGAGGGAAATCACATGAGAATTCTGCGTAATAGAACTGATTATCGATAAGAGCAGCAGTATCTTACACTTAACTGTAATGGGAGAATCAGTATTATAATCTATAAGCTTCTGCCTTTTCTGTTCATTAATACAATCATTCCTATTCAGCTGCCCATCTCCTAGCTTTCAAATCCTTCCTAATAACTTGTTTAAAAGCTACTCTATTCTTCTTTAGGGCACCACAGAATAATTCTATCTTTCTGTTTAGACACTTTAAAAAGAAAAGCCCTCACTTTTTTGTGATAAGGATCATGTTCAGTACAGAGCACTGGTCAGTGCTTAAACCTTAAAATATAATTGCTTTCATTTTAAGAACCCTACATTGCAATAAATTTATTTTAGTTCTGCCCTTCAGCTCTGAGAGCTCTGCAGAGCTCTGAGAAGTTCCTAGCGTCCAGCCGTCCACCCATTACAACTACTTATGCTCTCTTTCTCCTCCCCTGGCTTCTGCTTTTGGACTCCTTCTAATTTAAAGCCTTTGAATTAAAGCAGCATTGAGAAATCTGAAGGCTTTACTATGATGCAAAACAATTAAGATTAAGGCAAATAGCTTGGACAGATTATACAACTCAAATTGCCTATATTGTCATATGAGTAGTAGCTGAGTGCTTTTGATGCCTAAGAGGTAACTCTACATCACCTTCAGGCATCCCAGGCTAATGGTGTCCACTAAACTGGATACCTGTATTGTCCCAAATGAGAACAAGTGGAACCTGCTGCTGACCATATGCCTGCTTTGCTTCATCTGCTGCTATGAGCAAATACATCTTCTCACGTCTCGAAAAATGTTTCTACAATTGCTTGCAGAAATACTGCAAATAAGACTCTTATATCATTCCATTCTAGCTTATTCCTCCCTAAAGAACCTTAGGAACCGTCTTTTTGGTCTTTCATGTTAAACATAACCCAGTGACTTTTTTTTATCCTCCCCACTGCTTTTGCAGGTCGTCTGTAATATATTTTTAATACTGGAAATTTGCATAGCATACAGTCAGTTGATGCCTTCCATTAAAGGCTCTCAAAGCATTGTGTTGTCACTAATCAGTTCAATCTCGCCAACCCAGACATACACAAGCATTATTCCTATTCTATGGACAAGAAAACAACTACAGAGAAGGCTGAGTGGCGGAATTCATTCCTGTATTCAAACTCCAGCCACTAGATTATGAACAGCTTGGAAAAAAAGAAGACACTAATGCTCAGATCTGTATGACTATATTAACAGGAGCTCCTCCACTAACTTGCTGTCTCTTCTCTCAGATACTTCCTTACCTACTCATTTATTTACAAGCGGGCTACCTACAGATCTTAACATACCTTGCAGACACCAAGAACAGAGGCCAGTATAAAAAATGCCTTTAAAAAGGATCTTTCTCAGTTATTTCAGCATAACAAGTTGCAAGAAGACAAATTACATAAAAATGATAGATTTTTACATCTTTTTCTTTTAATGCACTCACTATTCCTTTGGCTGGCATCTTCAACACTCTCCACTGACAGCTGAACCACTTTCAACAAGACATTACTAGAAAAATATACTCAAAATTTGTGAAAAAAAGAAGTTTCTGCATCTCAAAATTTGAAGTCCAAAGGTCTACATCATCAATATAGATACCAACCTAACAGGTCATTCACATCTCTCTCGAGTGAGTGTTAAAGTACCAAGATGTGTCCTGTCATGTTGTGAAAATGATACCTGATTCACAAGTTCAGTGTAATGAGATGTAAGAAAAAAGCCTGTATTTCTGTCTCAAATCTAAGGAGTGAAAAAGTACTATGTTCAAGGGTAGTCTTCTGCAAGATTTCTGATTAGAAATGCCACGCATTATACACTATGTAATACACACTTTCAGAAGTAAAAATAAGATGGTTTTTCTACGTTCAGGAACTACTGACGCAATAGGCAGTGATGGCATATACTGAAGTTTGCGGGTTTTTTTAAAAATGTTAAATGAGAGGATGGATTGTAATCCTAACACAGGAAAACTCCTGTTACAGATTAATGCAGATTCAGAAATTCCTCTGATACTACGTAATCATTTGCAGAAACATTAGCCAATTTACACTGTAGCATTGACCTCTATTTTTGCTCATTTTCTATTATTATATGCTATTGTTTCTACAGTAGTTTTCACTGCACAGAACAGAGACTGCCCAAAGGATCAATCAGGAATACATACACAAAGAAGTTCCTCTTGGTAGAAGCTCTGCCTCACTTGTGCAGTTTAACATCTTGCTTTTGTTCAGGACCATAATCACTACGCCACACTCTAACTGTAGGAATTCATGAACAAAATTGTCACAAGTAAAGCCAGGATGTCAAATTCAGTACAAACCGGTTAATCTATATACTCTGCCCCAGCATGCAAAAGAAGTTGGTCTTAAACCAGGAAAATAAATGGCATTGAATGAGCTCATATTGACCTGACAATAACAATTTGCATGCAGGCAGTTAATGCAAAACAGCTGACTTGGAGTAATTTACTTTCAATAAGGAGTTAGAGACCTCACAGGTTATTCATGTATGTGTACTCTTAATATACATGCACTTAAATTTTTTTTAAAACACAGCTACACACCTATATCTTCTGCCAGTCTAAGTTACATTGTTCCAAAAAAAACTACACTTCTTCAAGCTGTGTCTTTCGGGCAAAATGACAACCGTGTGAAATAATCTCTTTGTTCTTCAAACTTTGTTCCTCAAAAACTAGCATGCATCGATGGGCAAATACCTCCCTGCTTATAGTTTATTTGTAGCTAAGCCGTTCATGGCTTTTTAGCACATAACTATCCCAAATTGTGTTGCTTCAAAACTAGGCAATTTTAAGACAACAAAGCTTGTTGCTGCTTCCAGATATTAGAACTATCTTCTTACTGTTTATTTTTGTTTAATGTTTGTTTTTACAGTGCTATTTATTTATTTCTCTGCTGTAGTCCAGAGCATTTGTTATCCTGAAAGCATGAGAGATGGAGCAACATCAAAACTCTAATTACACCACATGCAGTGAGGCCACGCAGAGCCTTCAGAGCCTCCCCAGGGAAACATGACACAATGTTATCTCCAAGTCCTTTCTCCCCCCCCAAATATCTGCCCTTCTCCTGGGGGCAAGGCACCAGAGTAAAGAAGATATTGTTCTGTTCAACCTCATTCCTGGCACTGCAGCCCAACAGCAGCATAGAAATCTTGGCAGGGAACACCAGCGCTTGGGGCGTTTGAACAGTTGCATGGGGCATTCAGCCAGAGGCTGCACAGCTGCTGCTGAAGGGGTTCCAAGCGACCCTCTCGCCTTCTGGGCCTCTTTGGTTTCACAGATCACTCACTGATACCCTCAAGGTTGTAGCAATATCAAGGAGACTCTTCCCCATCCACAAGTCCTCCTAATAAGCTTGTATAGATTCGACTTGCTAGCTAACTGCAACGATCCAGACACAGGCTAAAGGCTGAGGCCGTTTAAACAAGCCTCTGAGAATGTCAGAATCACATCAGCCACCAAAAATAAAACCAAAAGAGCTTTGAAGTCAGCTTAACTGTGATTTGTCTGTTCCTGAAGAGAATTACATGAGCATAGGAATTTATTTGACAGTGGGCAGTCTCAGCTTTGCAGCAGACATATGATTTTATAAGAAATACAGATGTCATTTAGAATAGTGTCAAAAGTCAGACTAAATTTAGCATTCATCAAATTACTTTTTTTAAAGAAAAAATATGCTCTGCAGCTTAAAGAGAAATTTGTAAAAATATCTCAGACTCATTTCTCTTAGCAATGTCATTGCGTTTCCTCTCGTGCAAACATAAGCCTGAAGAATCAAGAGAGGAAATATTTTCCATGTTTCTCTTTGAATATGGCTCGTAACTCAGGATCAGTTTATGAGTCTCAATAGTTCCCCCAGAGTACAGAGCTGCCCACCACTACAGTTTGGTTTACATGCATGGTATCCACCTATATGAAAAGTCATGATGCACTGCGAAAGACCAAGGTGGGTTTTCTACATTTATTTTGGAAAGAAATGAAATTACTTTCAATGGTCTTAGGTTTTCTTAGGGGATATTAGAACTGCCTGCACACTACTCTACTAGTTGGTGCAAGCAGGAAAAAAAACATGGTTTATTTTGTTCTGAGACAGCCATCCCAAAGCATTATCTCCCATTCTACAGAGTGAGTTCACCTTCATGCCATGCTGTGCCTACCCAAATTGTAGCAGTCACCCACTTTCATTGAATAAAATGGTGCTTTATTTACAAAGATTTAAATAAAGCACTCTTTGTTCATGAAAGATCTTCATTCTTTTCAGCAAAACATATGATCTCATCATTCTGATATAATTGTCCCATTAATTGCATGAAAGCAACTTTGCATTGCTACAGCTGAGACAGATCACGCCAGAAGGTGAATCTAGGAGCCCAGAGTGATGTTTACAATTTACCTCTTAAACAGGAAGAAGAAAGTGTGTCATTTAGCTATTCCCTAAGAATGAAAAATCAAGCAAAATCAGCATGGGGCTAGGCTGACATCAAGATACCATTCAAAGTGTAGCCAGTCCCAACAATGTCTCAGCCTCATAATAAGCCTTTTACGATCAGTTGGCCCCCAGTTGCCTTGAAAAAATCCATCTCAGAAAGGGATTAAATTTAGCTAGGAACATCCAGTTCCACCTTCAGGAACACCTGTTTATTTTAATGGTTGGTGTTGATACGTTCTGCTGTGTAGTGGTCTTTAAGTTCTGCAAAGACATAGTGGATATAGCTTTCTGTTCAATTGCATGGTTTTGATTAAAAATTGCTTAGATTTCTAAGTCTCAACAAGGCAAACTGCAGAAAGAAAATGGTAATATCATGATAGGGGGGCTGTTGGCTGTTTCTTCTTAAGAAGAAAACATTGTGGTCATACAATAAAGAAACTTTTCTATTGAAATAGGTGTTACCACACTTCACTTGGTTTCTGAGCTAGTGACTTTCTTCCAAGTCACTCTTCCTTCCAGAGTTGTAAACAAAGAAGCGAATAAAAGACGATCAGACACAATAAGGGTTGTTTAGCCTGGAGAAGAGGAGGCTGAGGGGAGACCTCATTCCTCTCTACAATTACCTGAAAAGAGGTTGTGATGAGGAGGGAGCTGGCCTCTTCTCCAAAGTGACAGGGGACAGGACAAGGGGGAATGGCCTCAAGCTCCTCCAGGGGAGGTTCAGTCTGGACATCAGGAAAAAAAATATCACGGAAAGAGTCGTTGGGCATTGGAACAGGCTGCCCAGGGAGGCTGAGTCACCTTCCCTGGAGATGTTTAAAGGACAGGTGGATGGTGTGCTGAGGGGCGTGGTTTAGGGATTGTTAGGAATGGTTGGACTCGAATCAATGGGTCCTTTCTAACCTAGTGATTCTATGATTCTTTGAATAGCTGTATGACAGAAAAATCCTTTCCTTCAGATGAACCCCAGTAAGTGGGTTGTTTCAGCAACTTAACGCTTACTCTTGAATTGACACAAGTACTTGAGTTATTTCTAAAACTAACATTACAAGAAGTAGCTACAACAGAAGCGTGTTACCTTTCAGTGCTTTGAGAGTTCCAATTTGTCAAGACTGACAATCTACAATAGCTTGATGCTGAAATAGCAGTACTGATCTCGATGCAAGAATGCTGCATTAAACAGCCAACGTGTTTTCTAAGTACCACTATAGAAGCCTGAAGTCCTTGTGATTATACACTGTTCTTGGTGATTAAAGCCAGAGATTCAGGAACATGAAGTCACAAGATTAGTCTCCTACCCTAATCACTACAGAGGGCAAGACCAAGTAAAACGCTATATCTACCACAGGCCCTTCTGCTTTTCTCAGTCAGATGTAGTGCACATCAACGCTTCCTATGTCAGAAAAAGTGAACAGATTTTTCACCTTTCCTACAGCTCATACTCTTGTGGCCCTAAGATTGCAGTCCTACCTTCATATTCCCACCGCTTCCACTTGTATTTCATCTAAAAGATGGACTTTGCCTTTTCTGTTTTGGAGTTTACATCTAACACACCTGACTCTACAGACACAGCTGTTTATCTCCTTTTCCTGATACGACTTCCTGGACTTTGGGACTGAATACAAATATATACCCATCTTCAAACAGGAAGATCCATTTTAGGGACCATGTATTAGTCTGACCTCCTAGATCTTATGCCTATCATATTAACACAGCACATGGACCTCATCCTATCCCTGGATAATCAAGTCGGTCAAATTCTTGGCAAGGGAAACCAAAATTTGCCTCCTCAGACACCAATATTTATAATGTTTCATATCCTCAGATCCACACATTAACTGGGCTAACCACTGTGGAGTTCTTCCTCTGCGGAGAGGAAATACTGACTCCCAGGCCCTCAACTTGTGCATCTAGAAGAACAAATACTTTATCACACTGACCTGCATTGGCTTGGGTGTTTTAGGTGGGGCACATGATTTACTTCTGTATTGCCTTCAGATGTGCTGAAAACTGCTTCCCGCCCCATTTAAGAAGCATGGTTGCCATCTTTTTCGCAGAGAGGTGATATTCTTGGTTATTTGTCCTGATGTGTCAAAGTGACTAAAAGAGTATATTGTCCAGGTCAAAAAGGGACCGACCTCTGGTCAGCAAGTACTGGTGGTGCAGAGATGCACCTCTTCATGTCTAGATTCTCTCACACAAGTATCTTTCACATGACAAGAATTTGCCTAAGTAAGCAGTGTGGACTTTACCCATCAAAAGTGCAAGTTATGAAGCCCACTCTTCCCCAAGGCAATTGTCATGCAACTCTCACATTACCAAATTAACAAAAAAGCATCTTAGGACAACCCTCCTGTAATCACTTCAGCATATATATATTGGATTACTGAGGAAGCAAGTTTTCGGGAACTACTGTGCTCTCCAGGGCATCAACAGCCCATACAGTCTCTGCTGTCACTGCTACAGCAGCTGCTCCTCCTTTTGTTGCAGTGAGGGGACGAGGGCACCTGGTTTTCAACCTGATCTCACGATGTTCTGAAAATTCAGCACCTGTAGGTGGGCTGGTCTTCAGTCAAGCTAACAAAGGCATCCTCATACTTAGTGTCACTGTTCCAAGCTGGCCTGCTTTTCACTTCAGCATGTCTTTCTTACCCAAACAGGCTCTAAATACTGACACCTTGCTCTTAAGTCATATGCCCACAGAAAGGAGCAGATCAGCAGCATGGGTGGCTCCTGGCTGTGGAAATGCCAGACTTTCCATGGTGAGGGGTATCTCCAAGACCCCAGCACCTGCAGCACATATGCTTGCTTCCGCTCAAGTTTTGGAATTAATAATGGGTCTTAAAAAAACAGCTCAGAAGAGGTTACAGCCTCCAGCTGCCTGTCATCACCCTGCTGCTAGAGATTTTCTGCTGGAGGGGCTCTTATTACAAGTGTTCCACAAATCTGTTGCCTTCCAGTGAATTAACTTAAAAATACAATTATAATCACCAGCTGAAAAGATGGTGACAAGCAGCTGAGGGGCAGCTACCTCGTCTCCAAGAGCAGCAAGATCCAGACAGTAACTTCTGCCCATGACTTCATTAAACTACAATTTTCTCTGCTAAAGGGCACCTTGTTTTCTGCACATTGCTAGAATCAAGAAAAAATATACTAGTATATTACTCATCTGTGTTGCTAAAGCGAACATCTTGTACTTAATCCACAAACAACACTCTTTCTGCACAGCCAAGTGTTAAAGACCCAAAGTCTCTTCCCAAAACCTTTGGTTAAAAGGCCTTGCAACTTCCTTACCTTCAATAAATTAGCATTTTTCACCTGTGTGTCTCATTCTCTACTGCACCAAAATAGAAAGCTGTTGGAAATTATTTTTAATGTTACAAATGCAAGCTTCATTTCAGTATAAGAATTTCTACTTCGTTCTACACTCATAAATGGGCTTTTAGAATTGCACAAAATAAAACTCATCTTTCTACAAAAGACTGGATGAGAATCTCCATGCCATAAAATAAGATCCATGGTTAACCTCCCCACTGAAGCAGTGCGGAATTACCTTACCTAGATCCTTCTTAAGGGACTAACTGCTATACTGCAGCAGTCTAGGTTATTTCATTTCTGGTGACGCTAGTGATCGCCCTTCTTTTAAATAATTCTGAATTATTATAGCAGTTCAGGAAAATAGCCTCAGTTCTTCTGGGTTTTTTGTTTGTTTTGGGTTTGGTGTTTTTTTTAAAGTCACAGACACGTTTTCTTGTTTACAGCACTACTGAAAATCCTAATAGACTGGTTCCTATAGGCCACACAGAGATGCCTGGAGCTATGACAGCAGTTCCTCTGAGGACTCCAGAGGTAACCACAAGGGAGAGAGGTACATAGAAACTAGAGACTATGCAAGAAATACATAGTGAATGGAAGAGGCTCTGAAATGATTTCCTAACATACATCAGCTCCCTAACACATATTTCTTGAACCCAGGAAAAGCTACGCAGGTGTGAAGGAGCAGCAAAAGAATTTCGGAGAGGTATATAATTTGCCTATGTAAAATGATTTATACAATTAAATGGCATGATTAAGCACCAACTGTTGTTGTAGGTATGCAAATGCTTTGAAAATTCCATCCCATGGTTCAATTTACTTGATTCCTGAAAATACCAAAACTCTTAAATTACTATTCAACTGCAGAATAGGTTGCTAGGCAGCATTCTTTTCAGAGACATTTTCGAAGTTCATGGTTGAGTTTTCACAATTAAAACCAGGTACGAATGTTTATCTCGTCATCTTAGGTTATGTTAACATCCTGTTCACATATATCTTGCTTTCTGTTTTGTTACAAGGGCAATACAGTTTAGATACTTTGTACTACCACTTCTGTCTTCTCATTTAATATTTTTAGTTCCTTAATTCTTGTAATATTTATTCAACTTTCAGCTATTGTCAACAACTAAGTGCATCAAAATTTTCCTTTCATCTTTTTGACTCTCTAGAGAGAAAGCTAAAGGGCTGGTGAATGTGTGAAGTTTAAAAATTTAAAACTAAAAACATTAAAAGTTAATGCTGTTAGTCCATTTCCTCCATGTTTTTTCATATCAAATATACTACATTTAGAAGAAAGATTTTTTTTTAAATTGCCAGTACAATCATCTATAAAAACAAAAACATCTATATAAACAAAAAAAAGTTTTCTTCTATATCATAGAATATACTCAGATAATGACAACATATATATATTCATATAATCTACATCTGTAAAATTTCTACTTGCGATAAAACTGAGATTGCACCATACTATGGGAAATGCCCCTTTGATCCTAAAATTCCTGTTTATTATGTGGAAGAAACCATGAAGTACACAATGTAACCCTTCAAAAGAGATGGTTTTGTGAGAGTTTCTTATAGGTACCATCTGTTTAAATCACTAGAAAATAAACTTGATAATTTCACTCAAATTTCATTTATCAGTTCATCTCCAGAATCCATTAAATGAATCTTTCGTCCCTAACACTTGGCAAAACAATTTGGAAAGGAAAGTATGCTTGCTCAAAAAGGGCTTTGAATACAATGCCAAGTCGAAATATTCTTGAATTTTACAAAGTCTACTCCACACTCTTGTCTTTATTTACACTGGAAGAGAGAAGAGAGAAAACTGTGAGGAGCTGTATCAACATCAAAGAGAGGAGGACATTTTGATGCTCTGCCTCTGCATCCAGCGTTTCCCATAGAGAAAATAAATCAACAAACCACTCCAATACCAAACAGTGCAATGAAAAAGAAGAAGAAAAAAAAACAAAACAAAACACCACAACCCAATATTAAAAGCTCCTAAACATTACAGGACATACTTTCAGATAATCAATGAGGTGACACACCCTGGTTTACCTGAAAGGAAGAAAATTTATCCTGCTCTTCGGATCTTACCCATGCCAGTGGGTTAAATTACAAGCCTTTGTTGCTTTAGCATTCCCCTCCCTCTCTGAGGAGGCCCTGGTCTCCAAATGCTCATAGCATCCACAGGAACAAACAAACAGAAGTTCTGAGCTGATTTTCACACAATGGCTGAAAACCTGTAAGATAAAGGTGAAGAACATCTGAACATGTTATTGAAAAAAAGAATCTGCAATATGAGGACAGATGATATTTCTTTCTGAATACAGAAACCCCACTTGCCTAGCTATCATCCTTTACTATGAACAAACTTTCAAAGACTGTTTCTCTCTAGTACTCATGAGTCATTTTCTAACATCGTGTCTTTGGCGGCTTGAAACATTTTGAAAGTGGAAAGCAAACAAAATTGCTTTTAATGCACTCATAAGAGGGTACTTCAGGTTTTTTAAAAGCCATTTTTTTCTCTATCTTTTAGCTGCTAGGAGGCTTTAAATGGGACCCCTGTAGGTTTTTGTCTGTAAACCATACGAAAGCATAAAAGCTTGGAAAACTTGCAGAGATTCTGAAGCAGGTTCACACAGCTTCATTGAAACTGTGTGTGGTTTTGAAGCTCACCAGGGTTCTACTCACCAGGAACCATTTAAAATTGCCAACTTAAAAAAAAAAAAAAAAAGATTTAAAACTCATAAAGTACTATGATGAAAACCTAAGACTTATTTTGTAGGTTTCCAGCTTGAAAGAAAAAATACTATTCTGTAAATAGAGAGGAATGGGCTTTCACTCTCTAAAGGTTTTTGGGTACTCTCTCTTTGAAAACACGTATAGTAGCCTGGAAAACAGGTTTACAGAGTAATCTCTGTAAAGACAGCCTGAATTAACCTGCAAAGTGATTTACCTGTATCAAAACAATCAAATTGATCAATCCATTACATCATCACATGGCATCTCAACTATCCTAAAAGCACTTGCAGGACTGTTACAATGGAAATGTGTCAAATCGTTCCCTTTCTTTAGAGGTGACTCTTCTCAACCCATTTCAGTATCTATCAGAATAGCCAGCAAGAAAAGAAGACCTGGAAAACCAACACTGTGATCATAAATACCATGAGAAATGTGAAATTACTTTCATTTATATGAATAATCAGTCCAGTAAGATTTCCTGACTATCACTGTTATCTCACTGCCCCCAATTTCTCATTTTACAGTGTAAGGTTTGCCAGGACTTCATGTTGCAAAAGAAAATGGGAAAGTACTGTTTTGAAGCTTAAAGGAGATGTGAAAAAATTGTCATTAATTGGTCTAATATGGCTTTTCTTGTACATGTACAGTCGTCATTGAAGCCCGTGAGAGTTCTGTCAGACTGGATTTTACTCCAGTCAACAGTGAAATTCTACTAAGAAACCAAGAAGTTAAGGGACAGATACGAAACTAGGGGGTTTTGTGTTCTCTGAAGTGGTACAATGGGTGGATGATGCCCAATATTATTTAAAGTTGTTGTGAGACTGATTTTGCCACTAGTAATTGCTTATAGCTTTTATACTAATTACTTGTAAGTTTTATACTTATTGATAGTGAAGCATATCATTGATAGTGAAATGCTGCCGATTTCAGATTAAGCATTCAATACGAGAGCAGCTGCGCAACACCAGGGAATCAGCATAGCTGATCACTGGGATCATGAAGACCACGGGGTTGGTCACGGAAGTTTATTTTTTCACCATCACAACCAGCCATGGAATTAATTGCAAACTCAAGAAGGTCCAGGTAACACCTCTTCTGTTAAATATATACTACTCCAAAAGCTGGTGACATTTTTCCTTGTGCTTTTTTTGGCTAGGAATCCATTGGTCCATACTAAATTGCCAAAATCTATAATATGTGAGCCCTAGCATAAGAGCAGGAGAGAGCAGAAATCAGTAGTTTCCTAACTCTCAGCAATAGCTACCATTTTAAAGAGCTCAAAGATGCACAAAGGAAAAGATTCAAACCATAAACGGGAAACCAAAATGTTTATCCCTGCTTGTTTGGACAGGAGAGGACAGAGGATCTGACTACAAATCTAGTGATAGGAAGCAAGATACACCGAGCAGGTGCTTAAAAGTCTTAATTGCCAAAGAAAGCACCAATATACTCTGCCAGCCTTGTGTGTATGCTTGTAGCAACCTTCAGAGCTTCATAAGGCAGGAAGGGAATTGAGAACAGAGAGAAAAACCCAAACACCCAAACATAAAAAAAAAACCCAACCCTGTCACCACCCACAAAACCCTTTCAGAAACCAGGGAAGGGAAAAGGAATTCCTTCCTGGATCCTACAGGTAAGTAGCAATTCTGAAGCATGGCATTAATACAGCACAAATGTAATGTAAACATATACTCAACTAGTTTCACTGTTTAAAAAAAAAAAAAAAGAAGAAAAAGAGGAGGGGGAGAGGTACTATACAAAGTACTAGTCAAAGAGAGTAAAGTCTGGAAGAGCACAGCTCATGGCTGGCATCTCAGTATTTCTTTTCCATCACTGAGACCAATTTGAAGAAAATCCCTGCAAAGAAGCTTTCATGAGATGGCATTTTCGTGATTCAGTATAGCACCAATATTCCTTTTGAGTTTTATAACTGTTCCTAGGACATTCTTGGCAATGAATTTAAACTTTTTGAAAGAGGTTGCATTTCACTGTAAATGGTTATCTGGTATTCACAACACAAAATAAGCATTTGAATATTTATTGTGAGCACATTGCATTTTAGGGAGAACACACAAAGATTCTTACCACAATTATCTTGTTCCAGCTTTAATATATTAGCTGTCACCTCTTTAATGGATCTTGTGAGAAAGGAAAGTTTCTTTCTTTAACTCTCTTTTCCCCCTGAACGCAATTACCACCTCATTCAGAGCTCTTTGTGTCCACCTAATCTCTCTGATTATGTCTCTGACACCACCACAATACTACATGACTGACATACCTGACAGCTGTGACTGGTGACAGAATACTCACAATGAAAACCGGCTCTATGCAGGATGAGTATTACCTACCGCCAGCCTCACAGAACAAACATGGAAGGAAGATAAAAAAGGGGTGGGGGCATTGCGCGTCTAGCCTAACCCCTACCGATTTTTCCTCCTTTTAGAGCCAAACAGCATTGACAAGCAGAGCCTCTTTGTGCATACCTACCTAATGAACCAATTGTTGGATGAATACAAAAGAACACCCATTAGTATTTTAATTTTGAATTTATAGAGTAGAAAATGCACGTTTGGAGACTTGACTTACAAGTAGGACTTGATGGATCATTTTGTCTCTCTCCAGCCCTTTTATGCTTCTCCGGGTCGTAACTCCCAGCTGGTGCTCAACTGTCACATTTAGGCAGGTGGCCATAGATGAGAGCCTGTGAGGAAAGCTATACCTGCAAATGTCATTCCCAGACAACAAGCTGCCACTGGAATCAAGCACAAACTATTTCAGAATTCAGCATTTTGAGCCATAAAGACATGAAGTAGCATCACAAATAATTGGTTAATAAATAGCAGCAATGAATATGCTAATCGGGAAAAATACTAAGGTAGAGTGTGCTTTAAAAAGCGTCTCATACTTCAAAAAAAATCCAGGTTTTTAAGTTGTATTTCTATGTTAAAAGCTTAATTTTATCAGTATTGTCTTCCTTCCCCACACCCATCAAAAAAAGGATGAGAATTTTGGAAACAGGGATGAAGCAAATATTTCTAAATATACTGAATATTCAGAACACACAATTTAGTCACATCTTTCTGAGCTCTTGAGCAGCTTCAGAAATTACACTTCCCAGAATCAGAAAGAAGGGGCAGAAATCAAGCTAACATTCTCAAATTGTAATGTCTACAGCCAAAACGCACCACTCAGATGTTAGGTTTTCCGAGATGATCAGGTAATATTTACAGCAAATTAATCCAAGTGCTTTGTATCCATCTGGTTTTACATCTCAAAACTACTCATATAAGAGTTTCCTCAGACAATCATACAGCAAAAGTGAAATGAAGGATATGCTCAGGAAAGCATCATGGTCACACTATGTTACTGAAAGCTGAATCGTTCATTTTCTATTTTAACTCTCATGCTGCAAGTAAGGCGTTCAGGTACAGATTCAGCACATAACATTTAAGTTTGAAAAGGTTTAAGGAGCAGTTTAAGTAAACGAATAACATGTTTAAAGAAAATCCTCTTTTTAATCCATCATGTTCCAGCTTGCAGTATTTGTTTCTTAAGTACTTCAAGTTAACACTACCTAGGAACCTGTTATGCAGATTCCACGTTACGTGATGTATCAAGTTAACTTAGGCAGTGCTGTAAAGGAAAAAAAAACTCATTAATGTTAATAGGAACTTGGAGAAAAGTCTCTTCTACTGCTAATGCCCACTGAAATTTTCAAATGGGAAGCTAGAATTCTGGTACAATGCTACTTAAAAAGTATTAGCGGTCATGTTCCTTGCTGAATATGAGACATCACTGATTATTCATACAAGAGACTTACTTAGCAATCATAAGACATGCATACTCTTCATCTACACTATACAGTGCAAGCAGTAAGGCATAAACATCTGTTATCTACTTCTGGGGGCGGGGAGGAAGTTAGCACAAGATAGTTGTGAATAAAAGTCAGGACAGTCAATTCAGTTCCAGGAGCAACCGATTTTAGGTCAAATGCCCACTCTTTCATTAGCTTCCAAGGACTTTTGTTCCCATAATGCCCCTTCTGATTTTCAAAGATGCTACAATATAGAAAGTGAACATACTTCACATATGTAAGATACATTACTTAATAACCTCATAGAGAACTCTGATAGCCCTGTAGCCCCCACAAGTCCTCCACAAAAAGTAGAAGCGAGACTATTATGTCAGCGTTTCACCTAACAGGCATTCCTACCACAGAAATGCCCTGAAGTCTTTAATACTCTACTTCAAAAAGCCACCACCGCCCTCATTAACTTACTTTATACACCAAAAACACCCTCACAAAAATCTCTTTACCATTTTAACCTTTTATATGATCGCAATAATCTTCTAGACAGCCAGGCCTTGATATGTACCTTTACTAGATTTTCTGAACACTAATTAGTTTCAGATGCCGGGGCAACAAACTGCAAAACACACTGAAGCACGTGTACGGAATGTATTATAACTCCATTTGTAGTCAATGATGTGAAAACTTTACAAAGCGCTTGAATTATTATGATTACTAATATCCCAATTAGGTTGAGCAGGTACAAAGACATCCTCGCTGTTAGACATTTAACAAATTTTAAAAAGTAATTTATATCTGAATTTTCTCTGACTACTCTTAGAACCAACACGTGAGATTGCTGTCATTAAAGAGACATCATTTGGAGGCGTTTGGTTTGAAGTTTGCCTGCTTGGGACGTTTGAGACAGTCTTCCCAGTCTGAGACAAAGGACTGCATCCAACAACAGGAGAAAACTGGAAAAAGTTTCAAAACTGACAATTACCCAAAATAAGAGAAGAATTATACCCATAGCTAATTCTGATTCTTTTATCAAAACTAATGTGGTTTAAACTCTTAATCCAATCTGCAGTCTTTGAGAACTGGTCAGAATGGTTCTATTTTTCTGTATCCCTAAAAGATATAGAAACAGAGATCTGGGCATCTTCATAGTAAGCAGTAGACAACTCAAAGCAGTATCATCTTGACTACACAAGTTTACTACACAGATAAGACAGTCACGGAAAAGGAAACAGCTTAATTTTATGGACTAGGAATGGAAGCAGTTTGAAGTGATCTACTTAAGACTTTGGAAGTCCAACTGATCTTCTCACTTTGCAAGTAAAAAAACATTGGCCGTGTTCCAGCTCTTGCACCTCCATTACCGGGAAAAACCTTCATCCAGAACTGATAATCAGTTGCCTATCAAAGACTTGGGCTTCCAATGAAGTACTCCTTTCTTCTTCCTCACTTCTCTGACTGAATAACAAAAACAACAACAACAACAACAACAACAACAACAACTAATCTGTCTTCAACTTTGCATTCTATATTTTTTCCTAGACATATTTGTTTCACCTCTATATGATTGGCTCCATGTCTAGAGACGATAATTATTGCCAATACATCCAATGACTATTGTAACCACACCAAAATAGCGTGGTGGTATTTAAATTGAAAAGGAATTAAAAAAAAAAAAAAAGGCACACGCAATTTATTCTTCAAACATTTGTGAAACAAAAGCCTAAGGAGCAGAACAGTGTGGTGCTGTGGTCTCAGCCAGTAAACAAAGAACCACACAGCTTCTCACTCCATCCCCCACCACTGGACAGAGTGAGGAAGAAAAGATGAAACTCATGGTTTGGGATAAAACAGTTTAACAGAACAAAAAAAAGGAAAATAGAATAGCAATAAAATAAATATGCAAAATAGGCAATAAGGATACAAAACACTCACCACCTGCGAGCTGATGACCTCATGTGCTCCCAATCCGGAAACCCACACCATGCTCCATAGCCACGAAACCAAAAAATGCACACAAAATCCAGCCACAAAACAGGACCACAATTACCACATCACCAACCACACCACAAATCCAGCGCTGCCACACTACGCCCTATATCCCAAGCATAACATCATGGTGTCAAATACTCCTGTTGGCTGGTTTGGGGTGCCCTCTCCCAGCTTCTTCTGAAAATTAATTCTTCTCCATTCGGAACCAGGATATTATCCATGCTTTATTCTGTACCATCCTCATCATACCTACATCCCACACTTTCCAATTGATTACCACTTTTCCTGCTGTTTGCTGTATGTATGTACACACACAAACCTACAAATGTCATTCCCTTAGTCCACACGCCATCCCTCCAAAGTATACATTGAGTTCATTTAGTCCGTGACTTTCGGCTTCATCGGTCATAAATCTGTCAAGGCAGGATATATGGTGTGTGGTATCAGATTGTGCTGCATTCAAAGCTTGCAGTTAGTGTGCCCAGCCTGGCACATGTGCACAGTGTGCAGGCTGAGGATGTTGATCTCAAGGAAGTTGTTGGACACCAGCTGCTGAAGCCAGTTCTGGTTCCATTACCACTGCACTTCTCTCAGTTTCATTAAAATCCTCTCTTTATTAATCTGAGTGAACCTTACTGTAACATCTCTGATATGACAAACACCAGTCAATGAAGCAATAACATACAGTGGCAGGGTCACTTAGCAATTCACATTGTATAATTTAATTCACTGGCTCCTCTCATTCTCACCCAAAATTAAATCCTCTTCAGACACACATCAGACTTCCTCATCCTTCTGCATCACACAAGTGCACCCAGTACCTTCAGCAAAAGCAACCCTATGGATGGATTTGCCTTTGCTGCACGTAGGACAAACCTATTCTCAAACCAAACATATTCATCATATGCACTAAAGGGACTTTAACCTCTTCTACAGTACATGGAAGTTTTGACTGGGCAGGGCCAGTTTTACTGGTAGATTCCCTAGTGTTAACTAACCAGGTGGCCTTCATTAAATGTGTATGCCAATGTTTGAAGGTCCTACCACACATCAGTGTAGGTTTTTTTTTTCAGTCCATTGTACCATCTGATTTTCCCAGAGGCTGGTGCGTGATAGGGAGCATGAGGTACCCACTCAACATGATGGTCTTTGACCCAGGTGTCTATGAGACTGTTTTGGAAATGAGTCTCACTGTCCAACTCAGTTCTTTCTGGGGTGCCGTGTTGCCACAGGACTTGCTTTTCAAGGCCCACGATACTATTCCAGACAGCGGCATGGGACACAAGATGTACGTTTCCAGCCATTTGGTTGTTGCTTCCACCACTGAAAGCACTCGGTGCTTGCCTTGGTGGGTTTGTGGAAACATGATACAATCAAATCTGCCAGCATCTCTGGAGGACAGCTATTTGTCCTCCAGACCACAGAGGCTTTACCCACTTGAATTGCTTGATTGCAGCATGTTCATTATTCACAGATAACTGTAAAACAGTATACAAGGTCAAGTCCACCCCTTGATCACAACCCCATCTGTACGTTACATCTCTTCCTTGATGGCCTGAGGTGTCAGTGGCCCACTAAGCTATCAATAATTCACTCTTACGTTGCCAGTCCAAATACATCTGAGCTACTTCAATCTTAGTGGCCCAATCCACCTGCTGGTTGTTTTGATGTTTGTTAGGAGCCCATCTCTTAGGTATGTGGGCATCTCTGTGATGCACTTTTATAACCAGCTTCTCTAGCTAGGCAGCAATATTTTGCCCAGATGGGTTTGACTCTGTGCTGCTAGTTGCTCTGCTCCTAGTGCTGTAACCACCCCCACAGGGCATTTGCCACCATCTCTGAGCCAGCACAGAGACAGAGCACTGGCCATTTGTCTTGTTCAGCAGTATCTAAACCCAGATGGATAGATTTCAGCATTGCAAACTGACTTGATTCACCTCGTCCTTCAGCAGCTTCTACAATCCATTGTGTAGGACTCCACACAATGCTTTCTCACACTCTGACAGGACTCATCAGTAAACAGGGCACATTGCTCCACATTTTCAGGTTGTTTATTGCACAGAGGAGCCTCTTCGGCACCAGCCACCACCTCCTCTGCCAATACTCTGAAATCTTTGCCCTCTGGACAATCCATGATCACTTCCAAAATTCCTGAACAACTGGGGTTTCCTATTTGGGCTCACTGAGCAATCAGTACAACCCACTCGCTCCACGTAGCATCAGTTGCATGATGCACCGAAGGTGCTGCATAACATCAAACAGCATTTGAGAGATATTGGCCAGGGCCCAGCACAGTGTGGTAAATTGTGCCTCTCTAGAATAGCCACAGCATTTTCCTTTCACAGTCTGTCACTCCATGAGGGTCCTGTAGTCACTAGGGAGTGAAGTTCCAAACCACTAGGGGTGAGGCATTCGCTAGATAACTGCCCACACTCTCCCACACACCATGCCACTCATGCTTATTGTAGAATCATGGAATGATTTAAGTTGGGAGGGACCATGAAGGTGACCCAGTCCAACCCCCTCACAGTGAGCAGGGATATCTTCAACGACATCAGGTTGCTCAGAGTCCCACCCAACCTGACCTTGAAAGTTTCCAGGGATGGGGCTTCTACCGCCTCCCTGGCTAACCTGGGGCAGTGTTTCACCACCCTCAGCATAAAAAAATTCTTCCTAATATCTAGTCTGAACTTCTCTTTTAGTTTGAAACCCTTACCCCTTGTCCTGTTGCTACAGTCCCTGCTAAAAAAATTTTCCCTATAAGCCCCCCTTAAGTATTGAAAGGCCACAATAAGATCTCCCTGGATCCTTCTGTTCTCCAAGCTGAACAACCCCAACTCTCTCAGGCTCTCTTCATAGGAGAGGTGTTCCAGGCTTCTGATCATTTTGCTGACACTCCTCCTCTAGACCCACCCAAACACGTCCATGTTTTTCCTGCGCTGAGGGCTCCAGACCTGGAAGCAGTATTCGAGATATGTTCTCATCAGAGAAGTGCAGAGGGGCAGCATTATCTCCCTCACGTGCTGTCCACACTTCTTTTGATGTGGCCCAGGATTCAGTTGGCCTTCTGTGCTGCAAGTGCACATTGCTGGCTCAAGTCTAGCTTCTCCAGGACCCCCAGGTCCTTCTCTGCAGGGCTGCTCTCAATCTCTTCATCCCCCAGACTGTATGGATACTGAGGGCTGCCCCGATCCAGGTGCAGGACCCTGCACTTTGCCTTGTTGAACCTCATGAGGTTTTCACAAGCCCACTTCTCCAGCTTGTCCAGGTCCCTCTGGATGGCATCCTGCCCCTGAGGGGTGTCAACCTCACCACTCATCTTGGTATCATCAAGCTATCCAGCCTCAGGACAGATCTGTGGGTGATATTTTTAAAGAGATGTCTGACCCTAAGTGACACCTGAAACACACTCAGGAGGCACAGCAGAAAGAGCTCACTGCCTTGAACATCCCACAGGAACTGAAAATTCTCAAAAGCCATTGTATTAGATTGGTAAAAAAATAATTGTCATTTTATCATCATAAGCTGTGATGCTTGTTTTGGATTCAACTTTTATTCAACTTTGTTCATGTAGTATGCCATTATAAAGTGCGAAATTCACTCAACTTATTTATACTAATGGCTTTACTTTCACTGTTTATTCTTTTTTAAATTACTCGCTCAAAGTAAAGATGGGAAAAAACCAAATTTGAGGGATTTTGTTGTATGAGTCCAAAAGAAGATGTAAACTACTAGAAACTATTGCAATAATAGCCAAGCATTTGGCCAGGGGACCGTCAACAAATGTTTCCAAAAATTTTGTAAAAGAAACAAGAGCCCTGAAGATGAGGAGAATCACAGACGTCCCTCTGCGATAGATGACAATCAATTGAGGGCCATTATTGAAGTAGACACATGCAAAACAACTTGGGAGGTTGCAGAAGAACTAAACTGCAACTGTTCAACAGTTGTTCGACATTTGCACCAAACTGGAAAATCAAAAAAGCTCAGCCAATGGGTGCCCTCTAGCTGAATGAGAAATCAAAAATATCTTCTTTTGTGCAACAAAACCAATCCATTTCATTGACTGCATTTTGAGATGGCACAAATAACGAACTCTATACCACAATCAATGGCATTCTGCACAGTGGCTGCACCAAGGTGAAGCACCAAAACACCTCCCCAAACCAAACCTGCATCAAAAGAAGGTTATGGTCACCGTTCGGTGGATGGCAAGTGGAATCACCCACTACAACTCCTTGAGCCCTGGCAAAACCATCACAGTACAGAAGTATTGCTAGGAAATCAACAAAATACACCAAGAACTGCAATGTTTATGTTCAACATTGGTCAACTGAAAAGGATGAATTCTCCCTAATAATGCTCAACCACACATCTCGCAAATGACTCTGTAGAAGCTGTATGAACCAGTCCATGAAACTCTATCTCACGCAGAGATTACTCGCCAGACCTCTCTCTCATAGATTAACACATTTTCGAGCATCTCAAAAACTTCCTGCAAGAGGTTTCCCATAGCCAAGCAGCAGCTGAAAATGCCTTTGAAAAATTCATCAGTTCCATGATTCCAGAATTCTATGCTACCAGAATAACTAACTTGTATGTTGTTGGCAAAAATGCGTAGATTGTAATTGTTATTTTGATTAATAAATTTTATTCTACGCTGAGACACATGGCTTTAAAGTTGATGGGTAAAACCAGCAATTCTTTATGCACGAAAATAATAACTGGCCTGAGGAAGAAAAGGGAGGTGAAAGAGCAAGGGAAAGGACTCCTCCCAGCCCCTTCCCTATAGGTCAGGTGTGATTACTGACAAATTCCAATAGATGGCACCCGAAGTACAGAAATGACAGCAACATTGCATGCAAGTACCCCAGCAACCTTATTGCCAGTGACAATATCATACCGTAAGCTGTTATTACACAGTACAGAAAAATGATAATCTTTGTCTTTCTCCGAGAAATCATGAACAGCACCACAGGGAATACATAGAACATTTAAGAATTTACATAACACAATCATGTGAGCAAACACAACAACATTGTAACCAACAACTATTAAACTAATATAATGAATGCCTTAAATGAATTTGTTTAAACGTGCTCTGGTCAGTTCTGTCATTATCCCAACCCTTATGCCCCATAGTGGATGCCAAAGAAGACTGTTGTGATTTAGTTTTGTCCAGCAAAACTAAGAATCACACAGCGCTTAACTGGCAATGAAGAACCACACAGCTTCTCACTCACCCCTCCCCAGTCCTGGACAGAGTTGCAAAGAGAATTGGGAAGAAAAAGCAAAACTCATGGGTTGGGATAAAAACAGTTTAACAGCAAGAAAGTCAGAGAGAACACGACAACAGTAACAAAACAGGTGAAACAATGCAAAATGTTCACTACCTGGGAACAGACAACCCCACGTGCCCCCAATCTGGAAACCCACACCGAGCTCCACAGCCATAAAACCTAAAACCACACCACAAAAAACAGCCACTAAACAGGACCACAATTACACATCATCAACCACACCATGAACCCAGCCCTGCATGTCAAGCCCTGTGGAGCCATGGAACCCTGCCAACCATCCGGCCTTATATCCTAAGCATGACATCATGCTACCGGATATTCCTTTGGCCCATTCGGGGCAGCTGCCCCAGCTGTGTCCCTTCTCAGCTTCTCATAAAAGTTAACTCCTCCCCACCAAAAGCAGGAAATTAAGCCTTTCCCAACTGGAACCAGGACAAACAGCTAAAATATTAGAGGATTATATATCTCTCTTGCATCAACTGGAATAATTTTGATTCATCATATCAATACAAATATAGCAACATAATTCAAACAGCCAAAACAACTGCTGGGACAAGTGCTCTACGGATTTCTCCAGCACTGAGTCTGGTTATGGAGTTACCAGCCTGTAACTTCCTCTTCATACTGCAAAGAGTCATTGTTACTAGAAGCACATCAAGCAAAACAGGCTGTGCAAAGAGATGCCAAAATATTTAGTATCACCCGCAAACCAGGCACCCCACTTGGATAACCAGGGCAAGTCATTTGCTCACACTTGTTCTTCAAAACGTATTTCAACCATGTATATTTTTATGCATTTATAAACACACACAGAGTTCAAAGAGTACCCACAGCGTCACATTTTTCGCCCTTTTGTTCTCTTAGGCCCAATCTAGGTGGCAACATATGAACCATTCCTCCCCGTTCTTTTCAAATCAAGGAATAAAGAAAAGCCAATAACAGAAGCATTGAACAGAGTCCCAGAGGCCGACCACAGGAGCAGCACACAAAATAATTCTGAATTTAGACTAAATAAACAATTATACAAATTGGGGTTTCTCATTGCAATTAAAATGTGATCTTTTACGAAGACCACTACTTAGGCAGAAATTCCCAATGACAATACTTGATGACCTTCTGAACAACTTAAGCACTGACAGAAACAAGGCAACTTTTTAAAGAGGCTTGTTAGAACTAGCATAGAACAGACAGAGGCTGGCCCATCATCAGTCATGAGGGTTTAACTCTACAAGATTGAAATCTAGAGATAAAATAATCTGGAATAAATTGAAAATGACAATCAATCCCTGACAAAAATTTTGTATGTGTTCTAAGACTTCTTTTATCATTATGGAAACTTGCGTTATGAAGAATCTTACCACAAGAGGGATCATCACCTAATTGTGGAAACTACTACTAAAAACACCCCAATGGATAGTAAAAAGGTATAAAGTCACACAGCTCTTATTAACAGATAGTGATCCAGTTTCCTTATTAATAGACAGTCATCTAAAGACAATTCCTACTGAGAAATGAAGGTCCTTGAGAAAAAGGTAAATGTTAACCAGTTCCTCCAGAAACTGGTCCAGAAAAGACTACTATGAAGTTGAGCATGTAAGACTAAACAGCACAGCTTATTAAAAGTTCAGGTTTAAGTGGATGGTCAAGAACAGCTGCTACCGTAGTAAATGTAGAGTGAACATGACTTCCTTGAACAACAAATCACAAGCCTTCACTTCAATGAGAGACTTTAGTTTTGTGTTGTGTTAATGTAGCAACAGAAGAGAATCCATAGAACTGTTGGAGCTAGCGACCTTACATCCATGCTATCTGCATCACCCAAGGATTACACTAGCAAGAGGCAAGGAGAACTTCAGAACAGAGGGCAGCTGGAAGATCTCAAAGTAGGAAAAGCAAAGGCTTTGAAGATAGTGACACTGAGCTGATTTTTTCTTCTGGCTCTGGAAGAGACTTCTGATTGTGCTTCTAGAACTGAACCAACATAAGCTTTTGGACACTAAGGTTTTCCTCAAATGAAGCAGCCAAGCCTGTTGAGGTAAGGCAGAAGACAAAAGATTCCCTTTCTTCAGGAGACACGCAGAGACATCAGCTGGGGAAACATGTAACATCTGGCAAAGGGAAGGCAAGAGAAACATGGTTGCGCTGCATAGCAGACAGAAGCTTACATGCTGATGGAAGAATATGGAGTTAGCAAGTCTTCTAACATCTAGTTTAATTTCTTTTGCTAAATATTCCCTTACTTGTTTATAGTTTGCTGAGAAATGAGGTCTTATGAAGAAATGGCAGTTTTAGTGTACTGCACATAATAGCAGTGGTGTGTATCAAAGGCAACACACTGTGTACTTTAAGTCTCCTCCCGTTTTTTTTGTGTTTCAGTTGTTTGAAAACGCAGTTAAACAATCTCATACTGAAAGGAATTTCACTCACACTCCTACCAACCTGAAGAAAAGAATAATGTACATAAGCTATGACAGAACTATACAGTCAAAAGCTGCATTTCTAGCTTAAGGCAACTTCACACACGCAGCTCCATACTACAGAAATAAAAGACCAGACAGAGCCAAAGGGCACAAAGGCAACAATAGGTAACCTGGCTTTGGAACCGTTCATCAGACAAAGTAAGAACTGGAGAGCACTCAACAAAATTAGAAAGAAGCCAGTTTAGCACACAAAGAATAACTTTTGTTAAAAGAGCACAGAGCAAACTTTAGAGCTTACTGCCACATGAAGTTGTGGAAACAAGGTGATAAAAGGGTACAAAAAAAGTAAATAGATAAATTCACAAACAGGTCCATAACGGGGAAAGAAGTGCTAGGTGATAATCTGCCTCCTATCCTAATCCGATCACTGCAGATGCTGAGAAAATGCAAGCAAAGTGAACCAAAGGCAGCACAGTCAGACTTATGTCATCTCTCAAAGCAACATCTTTTCACCATTGTTAGAGGCAGAATACTGGGTTAGATGAATCATTCTGGAAGGCTGAAGGCAGTTTGCTCATGATTAATTTACACTGTTTTCACATTGCAGTTAAAAATAAAGCTTATACCTGCCACTGAACTCTGTAAAAAGTTAGGGGCTGATCATCAGGTCACCTATCTCGTCTCAGCTTTTCCAGATAAAGACAACAGGTCAGATTCCATGCTGCAATCCCTCTCCCTGCTCCCAAAAATCCCCCCCCTGAAAACTAGCATTGCCCAAGAACAGCCAGCTTGATCCCTTAACTACAGCAAAGTATCCTCTAACCAAAGACAGAAACCAGATAGAATCAACTGTTAACAAATAGATTTTATTTCTGTATTTACAATGCTAAAATAAAATATACCAGTATCTAGCTGTTCCTAATAAATGCAAAAATAGAAACTTCCTTTCCCAACAAAAGTGCAGAAACATTAAATAAGAACATAACTTTAAAACATACAACATTATTTCTCTGTGTTTTTACTACGAAAACAGATTTGTAAAACAAGCACCATAATTTATCTTACAGAAAACTTTCTATCAAAGCAGCATCAAAGGGCAAAACAAGTAGGTCATTAGTACGGAAACATAGTAACAAATCTTTGAATATTTTTAAAGGCATAAAATGTTATAAATGATTACAAACAGTTATAAAACCATTCTGACTATTTTTATGCTATAGCTTTACCACATAGTCGAATATTAACCAAGCCATATCTGGCCGTGAGCACAATGAAGAGATCTTCAAATGTTCCTTCTGCCTTTGGCTTGAACTGCACTGGCACATTGATGTAGTGATGGGATCTGTAAGAAGGCAATTACATGCATATTCATCGTTAATAAACAAGTAAATCCTACCAGATAAAGAAGTTCATGTCTGGTTTTGATTTTCACCAAAATAGTATATTGGATGTACACTAGATAATCAGTTTTATACATATGATTATCTATTCTTGTTGTGAGGGACTTTGTATAATCAGTAGGAAAGAATGACCTTTACAATCAAAGTTACACAATATTTTATTGCTGCTAGTTTACCCAGGTAAGTTTGCGCTCTTTGCAATAGTATTGGCAGTGCATCAACTACACATAGAGCAAAGTTACTACATTTCTTCCCTTCAGAAGTCACGTGACAAGTATACTAAAATTTCCAATTCTTTTGGAAATTCCACCAATTTAAAGCTAGTAAAATAATTTCAGTTACTTGTAATTACCTCCATATGAAGAAATATTTTGCTGACTCATTGTTAGTCAATAGACTCATCCTCAAACAGTGTTTTAAAGGTTTCATATTACACCTTTTCACATTATATAATTCCTCTTCTATTCAGATTACATAAAACCATATAAAATGTAATGGGTGGCAGTCTTAACAGTCAAAAGCCTAGAGTGAACATCTGCGACAGGCTGGAAAGACAGAGGGGCACCCTACTGGGTTATATGGCATCCAATGGAAACATACAGAACAGACAGACAGGTAATGGTAAGAGGTACATATTGGAATAAGAAAAAAATGAATTGGTTTTGCAGGATTGCTTTCAAATTTGGCCCTAAAAGTGAAAAGCGTGCAACAGACCATGTTTACTACATCGCACTGTTTTTGTCAAAAAAAAAAAAAAAAATAGGTAGGTGGTACTTTCTATTTTTATACACTTACAGACTAATACTCCAACTTCCCCAAAACAGTTTTCTTACCCAATTACTTTTGAGCATTATACTTTTAATTTATTAGTTTAAATGGAAACAGTTAACACTGGCTTTCTTGAAACTCTCCTTGATGCTGTTCTCAAATAAACATAAGTAAGTTCCTTTAGCACTTTTTCAAAAGCATCTATTCAAGTCAAGTAATTCTTTTTTGCTTTATGCTCATTAACAGGAGAGATTCTTCGTAAATTAATTTCAGCTAAAAATTTTTTAAAAAGCTAGGAAAGGCAAATATTTAAAATTAGAGAAAAAACAGCCAAAGTTACTACAAAAATTAGTAACTAAGTACACTTCTTGAAGAGACAGATGATTAACGAGACTGTCGAGTACCTGTTGTAATGAACTCTAAAGATCACTGGGTTTTATTTCAAGGGACTGTTATCACTAACTTGAGAATTCCTGTAATGCAGGTAATATGCTGAAACAGTTGGTATGACCAGGCAATTTCCACTGGCTGCTCAAACCTGGTATTTGCAGAGAGTCTTTGATGCAGCTCTGCAGGTTTGTCAAATTAGAAGCATGATGAAGACAATTTGCTTGGTCTGTTGTGCAGAAAGTATAAATGGAAGGAATGACTTGATTGTGCACAGCTTGCCAAATGGTTAAATGAAGCATTAGGCTTAGCATTAAAAACAGAAGCACTGTTAGAAACAATTTGCAGGGAAGAAATTGCCAGACGCAGAAATAACTGTGTGGGCTCATTCTGCTTCTAACCAAGATTACAGAGTACAGCTTAGTGATAAAAAAAAACCCAAAAAACAAAAAACCCACCCGCACGCCCCTACCTCTGACTAAAGAGCCAGAAGGTTGGATATTTATATCTACATTTTAGCACTGCAGATATGGAGAAGGTATTTATCTTACTGAATTGTTTAATTTTTTGTTAGGAGAGAATGTTAGCATGTGCATCACTCACCTTAGAAAGTATTTTGAGTGTTTGATGTAGAAAGGCTCTCGGGGACTTAGAAATTTTAGCTGAAATTTAATACAAAATGCTTAAAAGTGCACTATATCTAAGCCTCTCATATTCAATTTATGACGTGCTTAAGATAAATCAGCTCACTTACAAATACAGCTTTACACAGACCCAGGGTTTAAAAATAAAGCATACCCACATTTGTGGATACTATGAAAAACTCACATCTCTAATATTTCAATGAAGTTAAAAAATGAAATAATAGGATAATAACAAATCTATGCAAATTATAATCTATTATTTTTTCAGCTGCCAATATATTACAAGTACACTCAGGGATTCAGTCAGACAAAAGAAAGGAAAAATTACAAGAAAGCAAAATTATTCAAGTACAATATTGACTTGTGAAACTAACAAACTAAGACACTACTGCAATCCTCTGTCAAGAGTGAAAAAACAGTCAAACTGTTGGAAAGGTTTATAAAATGTATTTAAAATAAAGTCTGTCAAACTTACCAAATGTGTTGCAAATGAATTATTTCGCAAGTTGACTTTTAATGTGCATGATTCCCCAACTCTAGTTGGAGGAAAAGTGTACAGGTTTTCTGGTGCATATATCCCTCGAGTTATCTCATTTCCTCTGATTTGAAAAAGAGATTTAAGATATTAAAATTTCCCACTTACATGCTCTGAATATACTCAAAGCATGCGTTAAGATACGGTGTATTTTCAGGGACTAAATCAGGAAAAATGGAAAAATGCTGAAGAGAACATCTCTTCTGTACAAAAATACATGTACATTTGCTTATGTACCCTTTCTCAATCTGAACCCCCTCCATATTCTTTACTAAAGAACTAGACTGTTCTCAGAGATGCCAAGTTTAATCAAAACATTTTACTCCCCTGCCATATTCACATCGTCCTATAGTAAAAGAACTGGAAACCAGCTTGAGACTAAAGAAAGCAATGTTAAGACAGGCAGTACAGCGGCCTTCTCAGAAGTGTTTTTACACCTCTGTGGGCTCTCCAAAAGGGGAGCATACAAAAAAGTACACACAAGATACTACTGTTGATATCAGATAATTTACAAGAGCCAATCATGGTCAGGCTACTTAGAAGCCCAACTGAAGAGACAAAGCATAGGAAATCGTACAATACAAAGCCAACAGGAGGTTTGGTAAGTCTGGGGTTTTTTTGCAGCTGTTCACGCTTTATAGAATCATAGGCTAACTCAGGACAGAAGAGGCTCAGGAGGTATCTAGTTCAACCTCTTGCTCCAAACAGGGTCAGCTGTGAGGTCAGACTAGGCTGCTCAGGGCTTTGTCCACTCAGATACCAAAAACGTTAAAGGACAGAGACAGCACAGCCTCTCTGCACAGCCTGTCCCGCCACACAGCTGTCCTAATAGTAAAAAAAGGTTGTGGCTGTGGTGTGTGATGTCCCCTGTTCCCCACTTCTTCCCAGCTGCAGACTGTCATTTCAAGTTTTGTCCATACATACCCAGCTCTAACTGTAGGTGCTTCAGTGTCAACCTTCATTTCTTGCTTAAATGGAGGCTCAGTTTTAGTGAGGTCACTTGCAGAAGCTTTCACAATTGAAGTTTCATTTTCTGGTTTAGTACCCTATTGGCAAAAATAGAGAGGTCTTTAAACTTTGTCTTCAAAAGTGTGTAAGCATTCAAGTACGTACGTTGTTTTCCTTACCCAATCCAAGATTTTTTATTTAAATATAATCTTTCAGGAACAGTAGAGTCTGGATCACTGAGACAGAAGCAACGACTTAGGAGGAACACTTTAAGAGGCTTCTATGTCTTATGAATACTTGGTTTTTCACAAGCCAGTTAACAAGCTAGCAGTACAGGTGGGATCTCAAGAAGCCTGCTAGCAATGAGGATTTTACTAAAAGCCAAAGCAAAAAGTAATTCTTCCATAGATATTCTGCCCATACACCTCAGGGACAGCAGTCAACTAAACAACTGGTCAGGAAGAAGGAAGATATAAGTCATCATTATAGTCTCAATTGTCACAACAGCCAAACACTTTGTAGTAACTCTGTATTATGAACAATACACCTTCCTTAAAGTAAGGCCTCTCCAAAGAAACAGAATTTGATAACGCATTATATTGTAAATGTTATATTAAGAAATTAGGCCAAAGTATTTACCCCCATCAAGATCCCCATTCAGTGTACTCCGACACAAGGAGACCACATCACCCTAAGGGAATACTTTGCCCAACAGCCAGTTTCAACTTCTGCGTTACCAAACTTTGCCAGGTACTGTTTGGAGCCTCTTGGGTCACATCACCTGAAGCAAAGTTAAAGAACCAAAAGAACCTCCCACACTTAGGGTCGTACAACATGATCTCAGTTTCTGAAATGGTGCTGACGTTTTAGACAAGCTGTTGATTCCCTTACGCAGGGAAGATTAAAATAATAGATTGATCTTCAACAGAGCTGCTGTGACAAACTTGTCTTTTAGAAGTGCATTTTCTCTACTGAAAGAGCTGCTCATCAGTCTGTCAGAAATAGAAGCAGCCAAAAAAGAAATCTTAAAGAATATTTTTCAGTCGCAAATAACCCATGAACCACAATAGAAACCGATACATAAAGACAAGAAAGAATTTGTATGCATCTTGTTTCGAGAGCTTTGGGTTTTCCATGTAGTGAAAAATTATAGGTGTTGTGTCTCAGTGCTATCATTCAAACTCTAATTTACAAATAAGGCAAGTTTACCACAACAGAATAAGGAAAACTATTGGAAATTCCTGCAGTCTTTACAAGGGCATCTTGAAGCACCACATGCTTTTCCCACTCTGAATGAAAGCAGTATGTTCACACTGTTGAAATGCTTACAATTGAGTGCTGTTGTACCAAAGCAACTTCAGGAACAGATATTTGTTTTGCTTTAAAACTGGAATTTTAACTCTCAGAGAGTCTCTTTAAAAAGACTTTTTCTCCTCTCACTTCTGGGATGCCAAAAGAAGATAAAGATTTGTACTGCTGAAAATAATAATGAAATCGGGACTCACTCCTCTACACCGGACACTCTGAAGGCTCAGCTTGACAGGATGCCGGGCCATCTCATTTAAACTACTTATCATCTACAAAGGTTGGACCAGATGATCCCTAAGGCCTCTTCCAAGCTGGCATCCTATGATAGTCGGGATTATGTTTCGTGCTAAGTATTAAGAAAGTCAGCTCAGCTTGCTGCAAAATGATACATTAAAAAGTTACGTGTTTCCATAGCTAAAGTACATAAATCAGGTGTATTAAAAAATGGTAGGCACTTAACATTTGTACTATCCTCAAACAGGGACTCTTTACGCAGTCCTAAACTTTCTATGTGCTAAAGGAACAGTCACAACTTAGATGCTGCCTCAGCCTCCTGGCAGGTTCCTACTAGTTCCCTGTTTTACCCAGAAGGGATCAATAGTAACACCAAAACACTAATACAAGACTTCCCATGCACAGTGCTGATACTCATTCTTAGCAAAATGGTAGCAGCCTAACAAACGTTTCACAAGAAAAGAAAAAAATAAGTTTGAATGACCAGTACTGAGAGGGTGGGGCTGCAAAGTACATGTAGAATCTCTCCTTTCTTTGTCTCTGGGATCAGTTTGGGAGACTTCTTCTGAACTCCTGACTATGGTTTCCAGTGGTCAGCAAGCAGAGCATAATCAAAGTCACAGTTAATTGGTTTTTCAGGAAAAAAAAAAAAAAGGTGGTAAGTGCCACTGGTTTTCAATTTGTTCTTCTGTTGTCTTTTTTTTTTCCTGAGCTCTTCCAAATTTTTAATTTCTTTTGTAGTGCTGCTATAAATAAATAGCACTCAGTCAATCTGAGTGACAGTCAGTCTGTCTTCCCACTTCATTCTATCAAAAGTCACATTACCCAGAGCTGTAGCCCCCTCTGCCTCAGCAAACCCAGCAGGATCCAACTCCTCTTCAGGATTGCATTACGTTATGTACTACAGCGAAGGTCAGTTACTTTGCTATTTATTTACAAAAATAAAACCAACCCACTTAGCACATGATACCAACAAAACTGCATTTACAGAAACGATTCCCACAGAAAGCAAGTTTGTCTCTAACTTCTTCTGAGTAAAATAAAGGTTTACATCTGAAATGGCAAAAGATAATGCATGTAAGCAAGACAAAAAGGTATTTTTGTAACACAAGAAAAACAGTAGAGTTCAGTCCAACAAAAATATCAGCAAGGTTTTTTTTCAGAATACACCAGTGCACATGACGAAGTACTGTATTAGCATGTTAAAAAAAAAAGTGCTGAGGACTCTGTTTAGAGCATTTATATACTTACTGTTCCAGAAAGCTGAAATCTTAATTTGTGTTTCCGACTAGGTTTTTCAACTGGGTGACATTCAAGGTCCCAAAACTGGGAGTAATCCCCTTTATCTCTAGGTAAAAATATTACAGCAACCTACCAAAAAAACCAGAAAAATTTTGCAGAAGCATGTTAAAATAATCTATAAATCTTCACAGTTTTACCTACGCAAAATTACAGTTAAGACATCACACTACAGAACATACATTCCACACACAAGTGATCGTGCAGAAAAGAACACAATTCATCCTCCTTTGCTCACAAAAGAGAAAGTTCTGATGAAATAGGTAGTGTAAGCAATATTGAACAAAATTTTAGTTCAGCTAATCTGCTTTAAGCAAGGCCAGCAAGTGCTTGCACAATTATTTCTATCAATAAAATGCAAGAAAAGGGGCCAGGGAGGGGAAATAGACACAGCTGAAAGACAGCAATACCTTCCTTCATCTGTCAGCTAAGCTGTGAACAACTGTGCTCCTCCAGCCCCAATTCTGCAACTATCCTGTGCTACAGACACTAAGAGGCCTGAAATTTAAGCAGACTTGCAGATTATGCATTTGATCATCTTTAAGGACCACCTACATAACAAGGGGTTGTCTCTGTATAGCACTGTATCAGTTAATTCAAGAATAAATTCGCATTCTTTTCAGTGTTGAGGTTGGAGGAAGGAAAAGAAGAGTGACAGCAGATTAAAATACATCACTGCAACTATGTCTAATCATCCAAAAATTATCATACCCATTGCAAAAAAACAGCAAATCATGATAGCACTGTACCTTATCAGGGTCAGCCAACAACCTGACAGGCCAATAATGTAAATGGTATTCAAACAGGCCTGAACTAGGATTGCTAAAGCAAAGACACTTGTTTAAATTTAAAAACCGGTTATCAATAATATGAAATTTCAGTACCATAAAATAACTATGAAGCTGGACACGAGTAAGTTTTTCTATGTTTTGTAAATAGACTACAAATTGCCTCAACACTGAAATCATTTAGTTAAAGGAAAGTCATAATAATCCATAATGATTAAAAGACAGGCGTTCATGAAGATGAACAGATAGAACTGAAGTTGCATTGAGGGAGAAGGTGAAGGACAAAAGCCCCATAAAAACCCATTCAGTATGTCCTTGGATGTGCTTTATAATTGTGGTTATGAAACCCCCTACTGGCCAGGAGATAAAATTGTAAGCCAAATGAAATCGACTTCAGGAACAGACAATTGTTCTTGAACAAGTATGACATGACTGCTTCTAAGAAGGGAAAACCAGTTCTCACATCAGTTTCGTAAGAACCCAGTATTACCTGCAATCTTCTTGTGGATTTTTACAAAACATTTAAAACAACTAAATTTATCTTTTTAAAATAATTTATCTTTTAAAATAATTTTTAAAATAATTTATCTCTAAATAAACCCAAACCACCACAAGACCACCATCACGTTAAAGTCAAACTACAGACTGCATCAATTCTTGCATGAATCCACTCCACTGATATAAAAGCTGTGGTAAGTAGGTACTGACCACCTGATAACACCCCAAAACCCACTTTTGGAAGGCAGCACTTTATCATTATCGGATCAAGTATGACCAGCCCGAAAAGTCAATGGTTATTTCAGAGAAGTCCTCATGTAAGATCCTATTTCACAACTGAGATAAACAGACATTCATAAATATTTCAAGCCTATTAGTGTACCTTATCTTCTCCATGAGCTTCAAGAGTACCAGAAACACGGGAACATCTGAAAGCGGTGTAAGTAACCCTATAAACACCACCAGTTCCATCCACATCCTGCAAATAAAGTTATGAGTCAGATTCAGAAGGGAAGGGGAAAAATCCCAACAAACATCCCCACAATACTGTCATCCTCATAACCATCCTCACAAAGAACAGAAGAAAATACACCCAGTCAAGCTGCTTTCAAGTGAAAAAAACAATACTGACTCTCTAAAAGCAAATTAATGAAGACTAAAACTACTCAACTGCTACAAGATCTATTTAGTCACCGTGAGTATTGATTTCCAGTTTAGAGGTGGTGCACTGGCTGGAACATGGCATTTTCAGTCTTCTGGACTGCAGCTAAGAGCCCTACATAAACATTTGTTGCTATTTCACGACAAGAGACCCTAATAATTCTAGTATAAAATCAGAGTGACCATCACAACATTTCAGACTATCAGCAAAACAAGGAAACATTTATAAATACCAGTGGTGCAGCTACAGTAACTGCACAGGCAACAGCAATGTAACTCAAATGTCCTTGACCTAACTAAATTACCTAGAGAGACACCATGTACAGCACAATTCCAGCAGCACAAGTGTCAAAACAAGGCAAGTCTAGCACTCTGGAGCCAAAAGGGACACACATCTTTCATGTATGCTTGACTGCTTCATGCAATCTCGCTGATGTCACTGGGTGAGCACAAGCAAACTCTGTAAGGTGGTAAGTTAACCAGAAATTGTCCTACAGAGCACTGATTCATAGTTGGGGAGAACTTCAGAAAGAAAAAGAGTAAAACATTTTCCTGATAGGGACAGAGGCAAAAAAGAAACTTTATAACTGAGTTCATGCTCAAATATATATTCTTTCTTGAAAAGATGAAGGAAGAGAAGAGAGCAACAGGAGAGAGAAGAAAAAAAAATTTGCATAAAATTACCAATTTAAGTATTCACTCACTTTAACATAGGGTGGTGCAAAAGATGACAAATGCCACTTCACATTTTCATCCCCTTTATTCTCCATTTCCACGTAACTCTCTAGAAGAGAAATATCAGACCAGTACATTAAATGCCTTAATGTTCAAATGTTCAAGAGTTCAAGTATCTTTAGTGGAAAGAATTCAAACACAAACGATGTTTCAAGACCCACAGAAGTTTAATGGAAACAGTACTGGTGATGCCAACTCCAAGAGCAGACCCAAACAAAGCACACTGTCATAAAATTCATTAGGTTTATTTCTCTGCTACATGCAGATAGATTTCTCTCCTCTCACATCTTAGGGACACAAACAGATGACAAGAACAGGTCTGCTGCCAAAGTGCACTGATTCAAAGGCGTTTCACCAAAACAGAGTAACCTCATAGCACGCTCCTTGCCCAGGCACAGTATGGTTGCATTCATCACATCTGCCTAAAAAACTGGCAACTTATTTGTCTGTATGCAAATCTAAACCTATGTCATGGAAAAAGTGTGGTTATACTGCATAAGATGAAAAAAAGAAAAAGACTTCTCAAAGGAGTTCTATCACAAAAAGTAACACTGCAAACTGAAGTCAGAGGAGGAGAACTGGTCAGTCGCATTAAACAAACAAAAACAAAGTCAAGGCATTCAAGTTCCCAAACATACAATACAGTAAACAAGAATTCTGAACACAAGACAGTACATATGTTGCATTTCCTAAGTAACAAATATTACCTGAGCTTTGGCCAGGTCTTGTTTTAGGAAAAACAATTATTCTGTTCTTTATTTCCATTCCTGTTAGAGGGAGCACTGAGACAGGTTTTGCCACATGAACAGTAGGATTTTCAGACTGTGGAGCAAATATACCATGTCTTCTAGACGGAAAGTGTGCTCCAGACACACTCTGTGCGACTGTCTCTCGAACCTGCACTTTAATAAACTTTTGCACAATTTGGAAAAAAAGAAAGATTTTAATAGTAAGCATTGATATATTAACAAACCAAATTATTCAGCTTTATTTCCTGTAAGAGCTCACAATGTTCAGCTTTACATTCCAACAGAGAAAGTCTCATACATTAAATCACCTGGTTTTATCTAACTGCAGTTCACAAAGTTGAAAGATTTTAAGACCAGTTTAATTCAGGAGAACAGGAAAATTTACTGAAAATTTGCTATCTAGACATTGTAATTCAACAGGAAAAATAATTTAAACTAGTTAAATTTAATTGACAACTACAATATCCTCTGCTCAGGGCTGCCTCACACCGAACGAGCTTTGTGTTTACTTCTGCTACGTAATTAGCACTTGTAAAAACTTAAGTTCATGCTAGTAAAATCTTGGCATGCTTTTTGCTTAATTGGATAGGTAGCAGAGAAACGGCAAAGGCATTAACTATCAGATCTCTTTCAATTTGATTGATTTTGCTACATTTTCTGCTTTTGTCCTAGTAGGTTTCTTCTCTTAAATCCTGTTCTATTCTATCATAAAAGATAAGTTAAATATGTGTGATCTCCATTTTCTTCTCAGCTCACTCTTTCCATCAATTTCCCTGTTTTGTTTGCTGTGTTTTTAAGGCAGCCTAAACCCCTCTCCTAACTTATTTTAAAATATTATACAGACTACTTTTATATATGCGTGCTAGAGCGTGTGTATAAATATATATATTTAGTTTCTCTAGAGAAGTATAATTTCTAGAGAATGATGCATAAGGTAGTGGCAGATTGTAAACATGCAATTTTGTTGGCTACTCAGTCTGTGTTCGCATCACAGTATTTCATAGTATTAGAGATAAACTAAGAATCTCAGCTTGCAAAACAGCATCTTAACTATATTTATTCTTTTCTTTTTTTCCTTAAAAAAAACTTTACAAATTAGAGAGAAAAATGAAAGTTAACGGAACTGCTGTCTCACACCTAAAAGGATTTAGTAGCTTTACTAGACCTAATCCAGAAAAGTAAACTAAATAGCTGCAATCTCAGCTCTCAAGTAAACCACGTACCTTTTGCCCATTATCACAAGTGATATAGATCAGACCACTCCAAGGAATCAGTGAAGGCTTTGTGGCAAGTGACGGACTAGGGCTGACCAGAACTAGTGTACTGCTCCTAGTATAAGAAAAAAAATAAAACTATGATCCTCATATTAGAACGAATATCTACAACAGATAGCACTAGCCACCCTCCATCCTGAAAAAGGAGGCACTTTTAATACAGCAAGTGAAGATGATCTAGAGTTATATTTAATATATCCAGATATCAAATTTATTATCAAGCTTTAGTAGTCAGAAACTTAACACCAGTACACTTTGTAAACTTGTTGTTAATGGCTCTAAAAGGTGACACAGAGAAAGAGTAAATCTTACCTGTTGTTAACACCTACAACCACTCAGTAAAGCAGTCCTCTCTTTTGTTTCAGAAAAATAATCTTCAATACTAGTCAACAAGGGAATTGTACTGTTCAAAAAAGTATACTGCACAAATTGCATCTCAAGAATCTTTTAAACTAAGTCTAGTTGTAGACAAGCAGCTTGGTTTCCTTTCTCTTTATTTTATTCTCACTGGTCACGAAAGTTCCCACACAATAATTTACATCTACATGAGTATGGAATTAAGCATTTAAACATACTGCATCTTGCACGCTGATGCAGGACTGAAAATAAAGTATCTGCTTTGGGAAAATATCTACGAAGCTAAAGCAACTACTTATAACTCAAAGCAAAACCTAATTCTTTGTAGAACGTGAGACTTCCCTTTCCTGAAGATAAGAATAGTTCAGTAACAGGGTCTTAAAAGGCTTTCTGAACTGACCTTAGAAAAACAAATTCAGCAGTCAGAAGTGATGAGATCTTTCAAGCATTTTATTGTGAAAGATTTTGCTGACATCTGAGAAGTCCAATTATATTATGTCTCCTGTTCCAAAATACTGCTAGTTAAGACACAGATGACCTGATGCTGGTTTGCCACTTTTGATACCAACAGGTACTGGGAAACCAAAGTTTAGTGGCAAAGAAGTGTCAGAATATATTAAAAATAAAAAAAAAAAAATCAACCTTCACAACCAAGTTCTGATGAAGATCAGCACATTTGCAAAAGAAAACGCTGAGTCATAGAATTACAGACTCACAGAATAGCTTGGATTGCAAGGGACCTTAAAGATCATCCAGTTCCAAACACCGGGCCATAGGCAGGGACACATCCCACTAGACCAGGCTGCCCAAGGCCCAAACCTGGCCTGGAACACATCCATGGATGGGGCATCTACAGTGTCCCTGGGTAACCTGTGCCAATGCCTCACCACCCTCATTGTGAAGAAATTCCTCTTTATGTCTAGTCTAAATCTGCTCCTCTCCAGTTTATAGTCATTGCCCCTCGTCCTATCACTATAAACCTTTCTAAACAGTCCCTCCCCAACTTTCTTGTAGCCCCTTCAGGTACTGGAAGGTCGCTATAAGATCTCCTCGGAGCCTTCTCTTCTCCAGGCTGAACAACACTAACTCTCTCAGCCTATCCTCATATGGGAGGTGTTCCAGCTCTCTGATCATCTTTGTAGCCCTCCTCTGGACCCACTCCAACAGCTCCATATCCTTCTTATGTTGAGGATTCCAAAGCTGGACACAATACTCCAGACGAGGTCTCACAAGAGAGGAACAGAGGGGCAGAATCCCCTTCCTCGCCCTGCTGGCCATGCTTCTTTTGATGCAGCCCAGGATAAGGTTGGCCTTTCAGGCTGCAAGTGCACATTGCTGGCTCATCTCGAGTCCCCAGCAGAGAAGCACTCTACAAGAACTGATAATTCAGGGGTTGTTATTTTGCTGGGGGAGAGAGGGAAGTACTTCTTAAACACACAGGTCATTTTTAAACAAAAAATGACTGTGAAAGGAGATTTTTAAAATTTCAGCTTTGTTGATCATCCAGCTTCTGGAAAATTACGCAATACTAATAGTATTTCCAGGCACAGAAATCCCCTGGCTTCCATGTTTGTAGGCAGTAGAAGAACATTTCTCCTATATAGAAACTATAAGAGGATAAGGTCCTAAAACACGAAAGCTAGATTTGCATGGTAGCTGACAGAAAGACCACATGCTAGAAGTAAGTAAAAGTCAGTTCCAGAGTATAGTCTAAACAAACTAAAATAAGTTCCAAAAAGCCAATTAAGACTGTAATTCCTAAATTAACTAAATTCCTAAACTAGCTGAAAATAAATTTCTCCAAAACCTCACCACACTTCTACACGTAAACTTACTTTGGTTCAATAACACCATGTTGTGGGGTTATAGTAAGGCAGTGAGCTGGCCATGAAAGCTCAAACGCCAACATCCTACTAGAATTGTTGACAATTTGTACGTGTCCAGTATCTGCTGTTCCACCTGTAATACAAAAAAAGGATAAGATGCTAACATGTACAAAAATTCATAGAAGAACCCAAGACCAGAGATTTACCAACTAATATAAAGCATTTCCTGCCCTATTTTCACTTTCATGATGTTTTAAAATTTTTATGGCATAAAGCACATATTTTGTATACACACACAAAGCACACTACCCTCTGACCATTGAACCAAAACCGTGTTCAAACAAAGTTTATTGTCTGGATATAACACTACTGCAGTAATACTACTGGCCAAGCCACATTTACAAACACAAAATAATTACAAGTATAGTATGCAGTACAATTACTTTAATACTAGAATGGTTATTTTATTCACTTCAAAAAATACTTACTAACAGAAGGAGATGTCAAAGTCAAGAATTCAGGTGTAACAGCCCAAGTCTCTTGAGTGACTGAATCATTCTGAACCAGATCATCAGTTTTTACAGGTAACGGAGGACCCTGAGGTCCTTTAACAGGAAGAACATCCAAACTTGCATTGATATGTCTGACAGAGTTCTCAAATCTGAAAGTAAGATTGCATGAAGCTAAGGTAGTAAAAAACCAACTTATAAGGAACTATTTTTCCAATATTAATACTGAAATACAATGTTCTTTACATGTGCCTTTAATTTAATTCAATTCTCCACTATTAAAAAAAATTGAATTCACTGGCTCTATCATGACACAGATTTTTCACAACAATATCTAGAAGTGGAAGGTACTATTTAAAATGGAGGGTACTAAAATAATCTTCAGGTGATAGTAAAAATGCTTTCTCTATATGTATTTTATTCAGATTAAGAAGGTATAAAAGAGAAATAAGTCTATGCAAACTGTGCTTTACAGAATCACAGAATATTGGAGGTCAGGAGGGACCTCTGGAGATCACCTAGTCCAACACCTCAGCTCAAAACAGCATCAGCTACACTACGTTGCTCAGAACACTGTCTAGTTGAGTTTCAGATTTTTCTACAGAAGAGAAGCAGACTTTACAACCTCTCTGGGCAACCTGTGCCACATGGGCAACTGTCTGACCATCCTCGCCAGGAAAAAAAAAAGGAGTTTTTTTTCTTCTCACATTTAAATCAAGTTCCTTGCATTTCAGTTCGTGTTCATTGCCTCTTGTCCTGTCACTGGATATCACTGGGGAGACTCTGGCTTCCTGTTCTTTACTCCCCTAGCAGGTATTTATGTGCACTGATAAACTCCCCTTTCCTGCTCCCACCTGCTCAAGTCTTCTCTTCTCTGCTTAAAAAAAAAAATCAAACCTGTCTCTCAGTCTCTCCTTGTAAGACGGATGCTCCCAGCCCTTCATCATCTTCATGCCCCAGCATTTCACACCTTCACTTGCAAAATACATGGCAGATAAGCTTATATACAAAAGCCAGCATGCTATTATTTTAGGATTCAACATATTTTCTTAAGTTAAAAAGCTTAAGTTTGATCTTAAATATTACAATACGAGCAGAAATAAACTATTAAAGGAAAACCAGATAGCTTTTGCTCCATGTAACACTGTGCAAACATACAACTCTTCTTCCTATTATTTCTAGTTCTAACACCTCTGAGAATCCTGACTCAGTTCAGGACAGCTGAACTAATACCTGTGAGAATTCATCCCTTAAGTACCAGGAAGGCAACTGATCGCATAAGTCCTTGACATGGAATTTCCTAACAGTCAGATTAGCAGTTAAACACACACAGATATCTTCTAAGAATTACAGTCTACTCGGAAAATGAAGATATTCATGATGCTTAGCAAGGTTAACAAGTGCAATGAGATGCACTTCAGTTCAGCGTTATTTGACAGTTACATAAGGCTGAGGTTTCAGGCATTAAACTTATTTCTAACTGTAAGATCAGGTTGAGAGCTTGAGAGGACATTTCCTCAGACTTCTGGAGAACAGACATCCTCATCTAGGAAGACAGCATGTGCCAAGGCGTGGTATGAAACTCAAGTCCATAGTAAGTGGCTTGGAACAGTGCTTGCGTGCAGCTTTCCTGACTTAAGTAGTTACTGGTACACATAACAGCCTTGTGTCATATCTTATGAAGCAGAAATCTGGACTGTCTTGTGTGTATCTTTTTCATAGGAGGTGGTGGTTTTCTAGCAAGGCTGGCACAAAGAGTTGCTCAGCAAGTGAAAACTGTGGTATTCTTGCCAGCATGTGCTGGGTTACCTATTCCACACCAGGCTCCCACCTGAGGAGGGGTGCTGAGCACATCCCAGTGCAGGAGAGCATCCTGACGGGAAATGTGTACCAGCAATTGCAGAGGAAGCCAGTTTAAGCAAGGTTTAGAATTCTATGTGATGTATTACCTGTTAGATTCCAAATGATCCTCAGGCGACTGTTGAGACCCATCCCGATCAGAAGTGGAACATCCAGTCACAGAAAGGATAACCTTATGCATATTTGCATAGAAGAGGTGGATATCATTTGTCCCCCGTGGGATATCACATACTAAAAATGAGAGTAATAGATTGATTCTAATAAGAACAAAATTATAATACTCAGAAATTATACAAAAGATTCAAGTTACAGCTCTAGTTAATAATCTGTTAGATACGATACCATGGATCATTCACAAATTGACTTACTGCAAGTTCAGTTATCAGGCACATTAAAACAAGAGGTGGCAAATCTAAATACACACTGATTTCAAATTTAATTATAAGATAGGTATTTTCCACCTTTATACAAAATGGTATATACTAGTCTGATTCTGTGCCAAATTAAAGGTGTCTTACAAAGACTAACACATTCATAAGGCTTCACAGACAGGGATTCAACTTAAGAAGATGTTTCTCCATTATTCCGTCTATTCAATCCAATATTTCATTATTTAATTCATTATACCTGTAAATATCCAAAAGGCCAGGAACGCCAGAGTTTGTTTGTTTGTTGAAAAATAATAGAATGTTTCATTAAAACATTTAATAATCAAGTCTAAGTTTTCTTCCTTGCTTTGAGTCATTTCATGGTGGAAGAGAGAATGAAGAAGAGAACCACTCTCACGCAGGATACATTATTTCCTTGTTTTCACTGCTGTGTAGTAGATATTGGGGGAATTAACATTTGGATATAGGGTCTACCACTCAGCTACACATTAGACAAAGCAACATCTGCTGTACAAGTGTTTTTAGTTAGAATTTACATGCATCTAGAAACTTAAAGCTAAGTGTCATAAAAAAAAGTCTAGCAGAATGTGTTTTTCTGGAAGAAGCAATTTATTTACATTGTCATATATATAACAAATTTCATACGGAAAGATGTTTTTCCCTTAGGATGACCATTATTTCTACTCTAACTTGCCTTTACTCCCCCCTCAAATTCCATTTAGTTCAGGAAATCATTATTTTCAAACATCCCATTAAAATATTTAACTCTTGCAGCCTATCTCATTTTCACCAACTTAAAATATTGTAACAGTTAGTTCATGGATCACTAGTATCATCAAGATAACTTTGAATGCCAAGGCCACAGTGCACACAGCTCCAGACCCACCAGTGCCACAGACACAGCATGCAAACAGCATGATGGTACAATCTCCCCAATCATGACAGAAACAACTTTATACACAGGCTTAGACCCTATAAAATACAGTGAAGTACTTTGTATCACACCTAGAAATGCACAGGAGGCTCTTACAAAGATTATTTGAGCAGAATTGTTTCCCTCCTCATTAACACTACACCCACATGTGGACAGTATGCTAATACACATTGCTAACTAAACTCTTCAGACTGCTTTAGAATAAAAAGCTGCTAGACGTTAAATACCAACAACTACTGTCTCTGTTCTATTAGTACTTTAGCATACTTTAAGCAACTAGAAATATATTAGATCATTAGGTGAACATGTTCAGTTACTGCAGCACACCACCTTAGTGCTAGGGAGCAGCTGAATCTGGTAGTGTGATAGAGCTGAGGCTGACACAGGTCCGACCAGCCATGGCTGAGCACATGCTCACACATACAGACGAAAACAGACAGAAACACTCAGCACTCACACAAACAGCATAAATGACCTCATCCTGTTTCCCTCCCTGGCTTATCAGGATGAAAGCCCATTACTGGAAACATACAGATGTATAATGTTGATCCCTCCAGCTGCTGGCTCTGCATCATACCATGCCAATGCATCAAGTGAGCGGATTGGTGAAAAACTGGTGCCACATTACTTCAAACACTAACATTAGTACACAACTTCTTAATAGATTTTTCAGATACCTCTGTGCATTAATGCAATGAGGTACAGAAACCAAAGAAGTCTAGGGATTCAACTTTACATTAAAGGCAGTTCTTATAGCTAAGACATTCTATTCCTTGAGTTTTTTGTCAGCATCACTTCTTTAGTAGCCTTTCATTTAAAAGGTCAAAAAGCAAGAAAGCATATAGATGTTGAAAAAATAACTTACTCTTCACCTAAAAGATAGTATCTCACAGAAAAGAAAAAAAAACCCCAGATTTCTTAATTCTAGGTGCTGTTGTTAATTTCTGCAAAGAATTTGACTTACGAAAACACGTAACAAGAAAAGTTAGTGGATATTCCCACTGAAAAGGCAGTGAACACTAAGCTGTGTAAAATGGGATTGTACTCGTCACAGTGGACATCACTGGGTAACAAGAAGGTAAGGAAGGGTTTGAAGTTTGTATTGTTGTTAAAATAAGTAAGAATAGCCTAGTTTACTTATCTGAGTGCTACTCTTACAGCACCCTTCCTTGAAGGCACAACTGCAGTGTTTACAAGTCTGTCTCCTAGGTTTTTGGTAACAGTCTTAACCTCAAATTTGAGTACAGAAAGTAGTACATAAGAGGGCAATGATCTTTTCTGTCCAAGATAAGTAAGTATGAATAAATGAAACAATTGTGACCAGACAGGGAACAATAAGCGACATTTCACAAATTCAAGGAAGTAGGCTCTCAAAAGAGACAGAAAAACATTAAGATGCAAGAGGCAGGCCTCATTTTCTGAAAGCAAAAAAAAATCAGAAAGAAAAAAAAAAATTAAGCTACTATTAGCAAAACTCTAGTAATAATGCAATACTCGATAATCAAGAATGTCTAGGCTCTAACACTGGCTTAACAACTTCAGAGCATACTCCAGAACCCAATCTTTACTTTTCCAATTAAAGATACAATATAATCTGCAGGAAGAGGATCAGACTACAACATTTATTCCAGTGTAGTAGCGTTTGAACAGTAAAATTTTTCCACATGTGAACAGAACTAGTTCAGGAAATATGGTTGGACAAGTAAACTCATGACACAAAGGGTTTGTACTGTTGTGTGGGATTTTTCGTGGTTTGGGACTGTGGGGGGAGTTTAAGGAAACGTTTACAACATACTGCATTCTTCTATAATAAATTGTTTGCTAACACAAATAGAAGTACAAAAAAACACCACAAAGTTATTTAATTTGGGAAGGGAATTAAATATTTTAATGTCAGCAAAGCTGTCTGCACCTCAGTTTTCAAATAAAAGATATACCCATGAACCAGAAACTGAATCTTTCTCAATTACTGATGATAAGACAAACAGTCCCCAAACTACACTGAGCATTTTTAATCTTATGATATTCATAGACTGGAGGTTCATTTTGCTAAGAGCCAAGTGTGGTAAATTGTTTAAGTAGATTAACATTGAATGAAAGAAAGCAAGTTTCGTACCAATTGAGAATCTTGCTACCACATTCATCAAAAAAGAAAGAGCTGGACAAAATTCCAGGATTCAAGCCTAACAGCACATGTTTTCCACCCCAAAACAAGTATTACATTTGTCTTTTAACTAGTCGTAGGCTTACCTTCTGTCACAAGCTGTTCCCCTTGAAATTCTTCATCAAATACAACGTTTCTCAATAAGCTGTCTTCAGAGATTATGTGTTTTTCTACCTCAGGTTTATGCATCATAGCTCTGTTAAACAGAAAGAAACAAGAGTCATTAAATTACACAAAGTATTGGAAACAACAGCTTGAAAAAGTTGTTAAGATCGGCAAATATCCAGCATAATTTTAACTTCATCATTTCTCAAATATACCAAGCTCAAATCTCTGAGCATTTGTTTAAAATTGAAATCTTTTCAGAATCTTAAAATGGTTAAAGGAACACCTGCTTTATTGCTGCACAGTAAAAGGAAACACTGAAATAATGGCTATGATACACCTGTCTTTCCAAGATCCTTGTTCTCCGCTGTCAGTCACACCTACTTAGGTTTCTGGTAAGTATATCAGGCATCTGAGTGATTTTTCAGGCACCACAGGAAGGAGGAGAATGCTATTTTGGTCATGAGTGAAAGCCTTTTGAAAGGAAAAATTGACTAGTCAATGGCAGAGTGGCAGCAGGTGCTGGCCAACAGCAGGAACACGAATCCAAGCAGCATGACTGCCAACAGAACAAAAAAGACTGGGAGGCATTAGGATATAAATAGTTCTGTCAAAAATGGGAAGGTACAGGCCAGTAAGAGGAAACCTGGCACTCCAGAAGGGTAAGAGCCATGGAGGTGGAAAGAACACCTCAGCACTACCAACTCTGAAGTCTAAGCTACTTAGCAGGCTACATATAATTTTGGAGTAAAGAACTTGAACCACAAGTTGGCAGACAAGGCAGATTACTCATTTCACACTCCTGCTCCTAAGTCCCAACTCCTGTTCTCACTCTGGTACACAATTACAAAACAGAGTTTGATCCGCTTAGATTACTCAGTAATTTCAAGAAATTAGCATCTCTCAAACTATCAAGCGAGACTTCAGGGAAGCTCCCACCAAGAAGCAACCAGTTAGACTACCACAAGAACCAAATGTCATACTCACTGATTAATAAAATGAGCAGCAAGTAATTTCACTCAGGTATGAACAGCTAGAATGTGAATTAAAAGAGTTTCCAACACTACCTATATAGATGCATCAAGCTTCTCGATGGGTTTTCTGTTGATCAGTAGATCAAAAGCTTTTACCTACGTGTTTCTGCCCCTTGAGAAGGACTCAAAGGTAGTGAGTGTTGCCTCAGACAAGAGATCATACAAAAATCAGTAACAAGCATTGTAGGTACAGTACATAAACAAAACCACAAATAAACAAACCAAGCTCCCACCAAACAACCTACCAGATGTAAGACTTAGCAGATCTCTCCATACCAATGTCTTTTGGTTTGTCCTCACTGTTTTTGGAAGCACATTAAAACCATAGTCACAGTACACACACCCCTAGTGTTAACTTTTCTGTCTCTGTTACAGTAGCAAAGTACATCTTACCTACGATAGTGCTGCCTAGAAATCTCATCTCCACAAAAAAAATATACCGTTGATAATAAAGTGTTTACTTTATGCAAGTTCTTTTCCTTTTCTATTGGAGACCATGTCACAGTAATCACCTGATAACATAAACAGACAAAACAAAGAAAAAAATCTTGTTAGTTCTGTGAGAGTACAAGTCAAAAAATTACTGCAATACAAATGGAACAGTATATAACACAAGTTAAGTGAAATTTTGAATAAAGAACTAGACAGACACATTCTCACTGATCACACGGATTTTAATTTGATTTAATAAAACTTGCTCAGAATCAAGTATTATACTTACTTCGTGTGTTCCCTCTCTCAGTACAAACTTTTCTGGAGATACCATCATTACCCGAGGATCCATAATTGTTTTCGTCTGTGTGTCTGCAAAGCATAGTGCTCTAACATAGGCAGCCCGAGAACCTGTATTTCTTATGCGGAAGGAAGCTTTCCTTGATCCTGCAGGCAACAATCCATCCAGTGTTACCGTGTAACCACCTGACAGTTGTTCAATATTTTCTAAAGTTATATTGCTTTTTCCTCCATATCCAGAGAGCGGTATCTGGAGGGGGGAGAAAAAAATTAAAAATCACAAAAAAACCCAGTATTTCAAATGAAAGAAACATCTTATTAAAACTTCTGTGCAATTATATGAAGAGTTGCAGTAAGACAAATGAAAATGCTTACAATGTGAACTGAAAAAATTTTGCATAAAATAAAAAAACTAAGTTTACTCAACTTTTTTCATATTTTTACTGAAAATTAATTCAAGCTCTACCTATAAAACAAGAGAGGTTAGAATTTTTTTGACAGTTCTTGAGTTAGAATCTTGGGCTACTTTCAACACAGTACATAAAAATATTTCTTCTTTCACAAGCGGCAAAAGTGCACACAAAATTGAGGCTAATGCTCAAACTGTTAAACTTAGTGCCCATAAAGTCTCAAACAAACAGTCATGGTTTAGCCCCAGATGGCATCAAAGCACCATGCGGCCACTCGCTTGTGGAATGGGGAGAAGAATCAGAAACAAAGATGAAACTCCTGGGTTGAGATAAAAACAGTTTAATAGAGCAGCAAAAGAAGGAGAAAAACAATAGCAGTAAAAGAACATGCAAAGTGACAGATACATCGCACCAACTGCTCAGAAAACCAAGGTCCCACATGCTCCAGAGCAATGGTCCTGAGCTGCTGCGCTAAGCCGTGAACTCTCCTCCCTTATATACTGAGCATGACACCAGTCTGGTACCAAATATCCCCTTGGTCAGTTCGGGGCAGCTGCCCCAGCTGTGTCCCCTTCCACCTTCTTGTGAAGGCTGTGTTCTCTTTCCCAGCCAGAACAAGAACACAAGTACACAGATATGCACAGTGTATATCTTGAAAAATTTCAACTTTTCAATAGCAACAGCTGTTCAGTGCTAGATTTATAACAACTATGAAATGCACATGTTTAAAATTATTAGAAGTTAGTTTGGTACTCTTACAGTAAACTTAATTCCTGGCTGTGATCGAATCCCCAGCTGTTTGATTTCCAGCTTTGCAAAGAAGCAAGTTATTCGAGTTGGTGCAAATATCAAGTATATATTAGTATCTTCTTTGGGACGGATTTTGAGTTCCCAATTACTAGTTAAGCGTTCTTCTGATCCAAATATACTCTGCAGCTATAAAAACAAAGACACCAGAAGTGAGTGACTAGAATAAGAAAAACATAGCAGCAAGACTTAGTTCACAAGTAACCCAAAATTAACTTCTTCAAAATGTGGATTAACTCAGTTGACAATGTCAGATATTTAAGTTTGCAATGCTTGATATGCAACACTAAAGACCACATTCAAGATACTTTATATTCCCACAATAAGACTCTCAGTTTAAACCACAATGGTTTTTGCTTTCAGTCTACAACAGGGTAAGGCTTGACCTAATCAGCATTGTATTAATTCCCTCTCAACTGAAAAGTTTAGATATTCGATCTGAACATCTGAGGGAAAAACGGGATACAAACGTATGCACTTTATGTAACAAAAAAAACCTTAGGTTAAGGTAATTCCCAAAAACTAACTCCAGTTTTGGTTTCCTTCCACCCTCAAGTACACTGAATCCCCTTAAGCAAGGTCTGGAATCCCTCTCGCACTAAGTGGCACTGACAGTTTCCTCCATAAGGTATTGATTCTGTTGTGCTACAGCAGCTTCAAGAGCTCTAAACTGAGCTCTGATTCATTGCAGCACTGTAATGGTTTCAGCTCTTCCTAGGGTTTCCACCGTAGCTTAAGCTCTGCTACCATGTCCATCTTGGCAGTCTCAGAGCAAATTCTCACACAGCCTGCTAGGCATTGACATTTACAATCGAATAACCCCTTTTTTATTTAGACATTCCTATTACAAGCTTATTCTGATAGCTGTCATAAACACTAAACAGAAATTTTAGTGAAAGTTAACCTGAAAGCAGTCTCGATCCTGGCCTCTTATCAACAGTCTTAAATGCTGGGTCACAGATGGAGAGTCATTTCTTAGAGTTAATTTCTGCTGGCTGAAAAACAGGAAGTTTAGTTATATTGTACAGGAAACCAAGGTGAATCAAAACTAACTTGCAGGAGGCACAGAAATTAAATAGGTAGCAGCATACAGGGAAGAGAAAGTGATTTCCAAACACTAAACAGACAAAAGTACTGTTAGAAATAAACTGTCTTAACAAAAAAGAAAAACAGGAATATAGCTGTCAGAAATGGGTCTTGGCTACAAACGTGGATCATTTCTAAACAAAGAAAATCATCAGATTGCTGAATAAGTTCAGCGTCAAAACAGCAGTGGATTAGTCCCTAAAGTAATACTTAACAGAAGTCCTGAGATGTGCAAAACTTGCAGCCTTTACAAAAGCAGCAAAGTACATCTAGATGATTATGAAGAGTTTCACTAAATTCTGAAATATTGAAGCGGTAAACTTGAAACTAAAAAGTTCACACAAGAACTAGTGAGAAGGATAAAGTAATCATAATTGGGGATGGAATGGATTCTCCATTACTACAAGTCTGGCACTGGAATGCATTCAAATTCAAATAAATTAGTTCAGGGAAGTTAGCAGCCTGTGCTATTCCAATGGTCAAATTACATCACCAGACTGGAGTCTTTCAGCCTTAATGGATGAATTCAAGAAAAATGAGCACTGAGATTTATTTCTAGCAAGAGCTGGATATCTAAAGGACCAACCAGAATCTTTCCATCAACTTGCTTTGAAATCTTTTTCCACTACATTTTGACTTACATAACACGCTAACCAGCTGTTATTCTAATGACGAGTGAAGAGTCTTGAAGAATACAAAAAGCTCAAATGAGATCACAGTTTGTTTCCAAAAAATTCTTGCACCAAAGAAAAATAATTATAACATACTGCTTCTCTCACTTGAGTCACAAAACAGGTTAGTTCATCACTTGTGGATTATTAATGTAATAGGGACAGTAAGGAAATTTTACCAACCTAGTCATTCTATGATTTTATGATTCTGTTTCAGGTAAATGCAATATAAAATACTTAAAACAATATTCTATACGAACAGTTGCCAAGCTTATACTTACACTGACGCTCCAAGTGTTACTCCTCCCCAGGCAATGAACTGCTTGTTGGAGAGAATGGGTGGGATGTCTGAGCAGGCAGGAGCTGTAGACACAGGTCTGTTCTCCTCAGATTCCACCTCACCTTTTATTACCACTTCATACTGAGGCCCAGACGGAAGGACAAGGATTTTCAAAGTACTTTAAAAATAAATAAATAAACGAAGTTAGAACCCATTACAAAACAAGATTAGTTGAAGAAAACAAAAGACAAATGAAAAAAATTATAGACAGGCCTTTATAAACTACCTTCTTAAAAGGAAAAATACAAATACTTTCTTACTTTACGACAATGGCCAGTTTTAGGCATAGCAAAATCTAAATCCTCTGGTTTGTAAATAGGTGGGCCACATGTACCTCAAACACCTTCTGAAGTATTTAATCTAGAAATGGTTCAGATAAATAGTTTGGAGACTACAGCTAGGCAAATTATTTTTCACCCATGCCAACTTCTGATTATTTTGATGACAGTGGTTTGGAGGGAAACAAAGCCTGGATGTCTCTACATACATTAAAAAGATGCCTTGTGAAATACCTGTGAAACGTCAATGAAGTTTTACAGGTATGAGATACCCAGAAGTGTCAAAATTAAATTCGGTCATTTATAATGGTAGCATTCCAAGCCACAAACCCAAGATTTTTTCCTCGCTTTGTTTCCTGGGACTACTGTGAGAAAGAACTCTGGGCCCACAGGCAGGGAATCAGGCCACCTACAGCTGACTTTTCCTGATACCCTAGAGGACACACAAACAGTGCAGATGACTGATGAGGGCATTAGGAGTACACATTCAAAAAATGAAATGTAAAGAAATGTGCTAATACTGAATAGGAAAGCAAAGAAAAACAGTTAAAAAATTAGTCACACACAAATAAAACAAACTGAAGAAGAACTAAGGAAGTAAAAGAAAGTGCTGCCTAATTATGGGGAACAGAAACCAACAGAGAAATAAAACAAAAGGCTGAAGCATATAGGGACAGGAATGGAGATTGGAAGCATCTAACCAATGACACAGGGAATGAGAGAAAAATAATCAGAAAAACAAGACACTAAAAAAAAAAAACTAGAAAAAAGGCATAGGGCAGGAAGGAAACCAAGCTTTTAAAGAACCAGGTCAAGTATTTGCTATAACACAGACCCATTTAGAGCCAGAAATGAAACTCAAGAACCTCTGCTGCAGCTGCCATTGAATTATTGTGATGCCTACAGACAGAGCCCAGCACCCCACCAGTAAGGAACATGAACTTGTTACTCTGGTTAGTCTTGAGTCTTTTGGCAGCACTTGCAAGTGGACTGCAAAGTTTCTAATCCTACTGAGTACCTCGAGCCTGTAAAGCCAAGCAGCTATGCATAAAGGCACAGGAAAGCAAAGACTTCACCTGCCTATCCATTATGACCATACAGTCATTAGCACAGAACTTCTCACTGTTTAGTTTAATGCACTGTGTAGGCTCAGTTAAGCCAGGTAGCAAAGCTGAACATAGTTTAGACAGATTGCTTCGTCTATTTTTGCTCTATTATAGCAGAAACTAGAAAACACATAACAAAGGAAGAGCTGCTCTGGAGAAATGAGTCTGAACCAACAAATTTTTATATGGCATGAGAATGGTCACATGAACCAATCATCTCTATTTCACAGAATGAAGTTCAATAGGTGCCAATGTGCAAAAATATGGACATTTATGTTTGTAAATGGAACATGTATATTAGCATTGTAGAGGATTTACAGCTGAATTTTTATTTGATTATGGCAGCCAAAAAAAAAAAAAAATCAACTAATATTTCTGATCCTATTCCATGCCTGAGTTTTTTCATATGTGAAATAGAAAATACATTTCCCTTGTCTCAGCAGAGTGAAGAAGAGTGAAGCAACTGAAGGGGCTGCTGAAGGTAAGTATTTTAAAGCTTTGATGTACTTTAGAGACAAAGGGCTTCAGACACTTAATCCATTTTTTTACACCAAAAAATCTCAGGACATTTCTTGATCTGTGATGGGAAATATTAGCTACTTACTAAGCTATGCACAACAAAAGAAGCAGGAAATTTATGGAACAGGTGAACCCTAGCAAAAATCTACTTTGTAACCAATGTGGACTCTCAGGAAAGCTACTGAAGTGAAAGTTTCCCTTGTGGGTAAAACTTCCTTCACAACCTTAAGGTCAAAAGTAGCTGTGCTTCAAATAGGCAGCATAGAATCAGTTGTGTTACCTTGCTGTTGCCGTTATGTTTTTTGGAAAAAACAGTACAGTCACTTCTCGTTCTTCTCCAGGAAGAAGGAAAAGATCCTCAGGTTGAACAGAAAAGCAGCTGTCCTGATTTGATGTCTGAAAGTGGGCAGGGGGAAAAGGGAGGGTCAGTTCCTTAATTTAAGGCAGTAAACATTTCTACAACATATAAAACATTCTGATTGTGCCTCTGTTGCACATACAATTCAGACAATTCAAATGCACCTGCCACCTTCAGCACTTTCCCATAGCCCTGCACCAGTTAAATTCTTCTAAAAAGTAGAATGCTATAGTACAAATACCCCTAGAAAAGCAGCTTAAGACACCAACTGTGTATAATACTGAAGGGGCCACAAAGAGGCTTGAAGAACTCAACAATAAGTGCAACAGGCACTGGTACACCACTAGCGACGTAACATCACTGGCCTCAATGGTGGTACGATTAATAGCATCAACTAGGATCATGTATCATTACGTTAATGCAGCATTTGTGACACTAATCACGCATTCTATTTGCATGGCCTGTACCCAACTGCTCCTTCCACTGTCTTTGAAATGCTAGTTCCAAATGTGCGTAGTTACCTTTCAATCTGGGACCATACTTTCCATAGATTCTCAAGAAAACTAAAGAGATCACATCTCTGAAAAGAACTTGCTTCATACTTGAGTTGGCAAGATGCCCACTGAAAACTAATGCAGCTTTACTAGAAAATAAGGATGTTTCCCAATGCTGATATTCCTTGTTGCTCTAAGTGGGCTTTACTCCACTAGCTAATACCTGTTATGCAGCACATGATTCACTACTCTTACCTATTTGTTATACATCTATTAAAATCTACTCGTTAAAAATGAAAAAAGTATGTTTGTTAAAACAAATATAACCAAAGCTGAGCAACAAAACTCCCATTGGCTTTCTCCAATAACATGAGCTCATCTCTTAGCTATATTTAATCGCCTTTACAGAATCATACAATAGTTTGGGTTGGAAGGGACACTTACAGTCTGGTCCAACCCCTCTGCAACAAGCGTGGACATCTTCAACTACATCAGGTTGCTCAGAGCCCCACCCAACCCAATCCTGAAAGTTTCCAGGGATGAGGGATCTACCACCTCTCTAGGCAACCTGGGCCTTCCCAGAATATCTGTTCCTGCTTCCAATACCTGTGCACTTTCTTCTTGTGCTTTAGTTTGACCAGCAGGTCTTGACTCGGCCATGCCAGCCTCTTGCTTTCCTTTCCTCAAGAGGCTGAGAGACCCCACTAGCACCCCCTCCCTCCAACCCTGGTGTGTCATCTCAGTTTGTTACCAGCAAGCCTGATATTTTTCTCAACCTCCTTCAAGTCTAGTTCAAAGTCCTGTCCATAAGCCCTGCTACATTGTGAGCAAAGACCCTCTTCCCCCTTTGACAAAGGCAAATCTCATCTGATGCCAGCAGGCCTGGTGTCATGTAGGCCACCCCATTATCGAAAAACTCAAAACTGTGGTGGTGATACCAGCCATGGACCTGTGTATTAACAGACTGGTTCCATTTGTTTCTTCCACTGTTGCTGCCTGCAGCTGGAAGGAGAGAGTTAAAAATAACCTGTGGTCCAGATTCCCTATGTAATGTTGTAAACCTTCTGTCAAATCACGTAGTTAAGCCCCGAGCCCAAGGCTTGGCTCTAGACTCAAAACAACATCAACAGCACAAAACTCAGGATTTCAAGAGTGAGACGCCAACCTACCTTAATTTTCAAATGTACATCGATGTTGCCAGCATTTTTCAATGGCAGCTCCTGTTTGGCTGTTGAACCCACTCTGGTAGACATACATATTGTCTGGAAAACAAAGAAATGCATACGTTTTTATGTATATACACATACATAATAAAATCAAACATTCCAAAAGAAGCAAGCTAGGAGAGGCAAACTATTATTCAACAATACTTTGTAAACACATGCAAACCTGCAAGTCCTTTGGAGCATGTATCCTTGCTGTTCCAGCTCTTGCTCGGAGAGGAATACTTTTAATTACACTGCTAGGTCCTGCACTATCCACTTCCACATCAACTCTTGCCAAGTATTCATCTGCTGGACCCAAGGAATCTAGGAACAGTATCATGAGTAAAAGAAGTAAGTAAGTCTGCTAGCAGCAAAGGCCATTCCTTCGGATGTGTCTCACTTAAGCTACTGTCCAATCTTAACATGTTGTAGCAATAATAACAGAAACTCTCCCTGTGAGCCAGACAACACCTTTTTTCTTTTAAAAAAAGTTTTATTCAATATTTTTACCTTTCTGTCAAATGTAGCTGAAACTGTCCCTAAAGCAAAAGAAAAAAACATACCAGCTAGGCCAGTTGACATATGCACTATTTCTACTTAAGGGGCCGGAAAAACTTGGAAGCTTCTTTGTATTTCTTATCTATTTTGCAACCAGCACAATGTTTTCTTAAGTGTTGACTTAATTTCCACAGCAAAACGAGTAAAGCAAACTTCACAATCTTGCAGTAGACAGCCGCTTTGTACAGCCTGATACTTAAGTACAAACATCTCTGCTAACATCTAAAAGATTAAGACATGGAAGGTTTTCACCTCTTTCAGGTACTAAAACTGGATGCAATACCTGAAATATTAGGGCACAAACCAAAGATGGAACATTTCATTTCAAATTTGCAGCTTGTTCCTGTAGTTTAATGCATGCATACATTAAAAGTCAAATTTGAAAATCAAATTGCTGTACCTGAAGAAGAAATTTGTTTCTTAGGTGCATGGAACAGAACCCAAACTGTTAAAGCTTCAGGATCCTGAAAAAGAAACTGGTTAACTCATTTGGGGCACGGGGGCAATTACTGAAGGGAAAAACAAAACTAGCAACAAAACTGTATTGATCGTATAAGATGACTCCCCAAAAATCACTGCTGTCAACCCACATATTCAGAACTGTCATTTCAGACAGCAAAGAACAGAAAGAGTCAAGTACAAACTACTCACTTGCCCATCATAGCTCGCGTGTATCACATGATTTACAACCGATGGAGCTGCTATCTGAGAAACAGCATCCATTTGAAGTGATTGTTCACTAGGAAGATTAACTGGTTCCTTGGAGAACGTGAAGCAACGCCAAGCTACTGCGTTCTGTAAAGAAATGAAGTATTAAAAGCCCTAGATCTCTTCTTGTCACTAAGAATAATTCTGACAAACACAAGGCAACAATCTGAACAATGCAAATAGCTTGGAAAAAACAATCAAAGATTAGCCAGTAGTTTCAGTTTGTATGCAATAGTCAAGCAAATCCTCTAAATATAGCCAGAAACCCTTCTGCAGTAAAAGGGAACAAGTTGAAACTGCTTAGTTTATACCTTTCAAGAAGTCTGGCTGTTCAAGATCAAACCTCACTAGCCACCAAGATGACCTGATCCAGGTCAGGTTTCCTCTCCCCTCACGTACAGAAACAAGATCAGCTCTTCCTGCATCACAGAACAGTGGCCAGCCTAGCCAAAAATCTGAAATCTGCACTGACAGCCTCTAATAAAGGCCGTTACTGTCCAGTGGGAGAAAAAGTGGTTAGAGTAAAAAGTCCTGCTCTTGCTCCTACAGATAAAGAGAAAGCATATGTTAAACTTGCTACAAAGCAAGTTTAGCTGCTTGTTTGAATAGTCAGCTGTTCCACTCAAACGGTGGAACGCGCCTCCATCTTCTCAGAGAGAAGGATTAGGCAACACAACCCTTTTGGTATCTGCTCTCAATCAGGCAACACAGAATGAGCAGCCCATGGCTGGGCTGTAAAAAGAAGAAAAAAAGAAAAAAGAAGAAAAAAAAACCCGGAACAAACAAAACCACAAGTCACTAAACAAAACTCTATACCTATCCCAGAATCAAATATTTCCTGGGAGTCTTCCAGCTAATGTCCAGGGCAAGTTTGTTCATGACATACCAAAAAAACAAAGTATCTGTACTTACAGCATTAATAATAAGTCTAATTGGCACAAAAGCATGGGTTTTGTTGATAAGTTTTAGTGGAAGAGCCTTCCAACTGCCAGAAGTCAAGTCACCAAAATCCAGATAATCTCTTTTTCCTGTTTCCACCTGGGTTTAAAGTAAGCAGAACTTAAAAGGAAGGAAAACCTCCAAAACACACTTAACATACAAAAGGGAAAGTAAGGCTCTTATTCACCTATTTTACCCTCTTAATGTAAATATATATATTTATACCTGCATACAACGCACACGTCCAAGAAACATGTTTCCTTTGACAGCCAAAGAGCTAACTCCCATATATTGGAAATAAATGCTTTTTGTTACATTTTAATGCCTAATGGCATTAACAGCAGATAAACATCTAATGCTTTGTAAGTAAGATCTTGTCCATTCTTTTAATAATGAAAAAGCAAAACCTTTTAATTCATTCTTTTCAGACAGTGCCATAACAACTCCTCATTTCCAGCTAGGTGGTTTTCCAAAACTAAAACATCCTAGATAGTTATGCAAGCTTCCCAAATATTCTCCTATATTCCCTCCCCATTCTGAACATCAGAAATACAAGGAACAACCTTGTATTCCTATATTTGCCCATTCATCAAACTAGTCATAAAATTCGAACAATAAAAAAAAGGTCACATCACCACAAAAAGCAGCTACTTACTTCTAAATTAGGATTTTCAGCAACTGCTGTCAGAACTACTCTACTTGCCAAAGCTTCCGCCTGAACAATTGTCTCATCATCTGCAGAAACCGGCCAAGATGAAACATTGAGAATACATTGAAAGATCCCCGAATGGCAGGGTAGGAAAAGTATTTTCAGATCATTGGTAGAATAGGGTCCTACGATGGTTTTGTTCTTGAAAACCAGACATTGATATTTCACAGGATCCATCTGAAAAACAGAATCTCTTGTCATTTTCAGCAGGTCTCTTGCCAGAGGACAGCTTCTTTCAGAACACCACATTTATCTGACACCACTGGTCAACAAAGACGCTTTGCATATGTTTTTGCTCAATATTAATTACTGCATCTACATATTCCCGTTCCACTTCTATCTCACTCAACTGTAGGCACCTTCTTTTAATTTAAGAAGTTAGATAAATCAGTCTGAAAATTGTTGGAGTTTCCTTCGAGCATGTAGTGGAAGATAAACATATTTACTGTATTTGAAATTGAATTCTTAAGTAAAACTCTGATTTTTGAGAAAAGGACAGCAGCAAAGCAAATAAAACAAAGCCAATTCTACTTTGTGATTTCTGCCATCAAAGATGGGGGGGAAGAGGCATGGTGGAAGAGTAATGGAAAGGTCAGCGATGGAGGTCACCAGTAAATTCTAGTGCAGTATGTTGTGAACATACTCATAAATAATCTTCAAGAAGGAGCAACAAACTGCAAGATGTAGCTAGCGTGATGCTACATCTGCTGGAAAAATATGCCTAAGGAAAGATATGATGAGGAAGCAGTAATATCAAATGAATCACTGCCCATTATTTCTCAGAATTAAGGACCATCAAACAATAAAAGCAAGAATCAGATTAAAGGAAAAAAGCAGTAGTGCATAGAATCCACACCTGAACTGTGGACAACGCCACACAATTTTAAAAGACTATCTAGTTAAAGAGCAGTCCACTATTTCTGTTCTACAAGAACAGAAATAACATCTAGCTCAAAAGTTCCCAAGCATCAGACTGCCCAAAGCTGAGAGTATACTATGCTTGTTCTGTTGTTATTCTTCTCTGTCAAGAGCATTCATCAGTAAGGAAATTAAATTACACTGATGGACCTTTAATCTAACTCATTCTCATGCTCTTGAGAATTTTTACCTCTGGAACTACTACTATGACAACAGAATTAGACTCAACAAAATTGAAGTCCAAGATCCCCCATATCTATGGCCTACAAGCTACATACAACCCAAAGAACTGATCTAGCTTGAAGAATGTTCCAAATATCTCTCATTCTCTGTCACACAAGATCTCCTAATTTCAAGGAAAATGGGGGCAAACTGCACAAAGTGTCCTAGCAGTTACAGTCTTTAGCATGGATGCTTTCTTTTCTAGGGTTGACTTTTCTTGCATACAAAGGTGGGAATGAATAAGCATTAAGTTCAAACCTACCACACTTTACACATATGCACAACAATTCTACAAGTCGATTCCCTCACATGGCATTTACCTCTCTACGCTTATTTGCTGAGTAAGTCCAGTGGTCTGGCTGAAATCAGTAGCACTGCTTTTGTGCATATTAACTATAAAATGGGAAAAAAGTTACAAATCCATACAGAGGGCTTCAATTACATATATGACATCTGGTAAGATTATCCCTATAGCTTTATTAAGGGGCCAGAGGGACCTAGACAGACTGGAGAAGTGGACCTGTGCAAACCTCACAAGGTTCAACAAGGCCAAGTGCAAGGTCCTGCACCTGGGCCACGGCAATCCCCAATTAATTTCAGTACAGTATGGGAGATAATGTGATTGAGATTGGCCCTGTGGAGAAGGACTTGAAGGTGCTGGCTCGACATGAGCCTGCAACACGTGCTCAGAGCCCAAAAGGCCAATCGTATCCTGGCTGCATCAAAGAAGCGTGGCCAGCAGGGAAGGAATTCTGCCTCTCTATTCCTCTCTTGTGAGACCCCACCTGGAGTACTGTGTCCAGTTACGGAATCCTCAACATAAGGACAAGAAACCGTTTGAACAGGTCCAGAGGGCTATGAGGATGATGAGAGGGCTGGAGCACCTCCTGTAACTACAGGCTGAGAGAGTTGGGGTTGTTCAGCCTGGAGAAGAGAAGGCTGCAAGGTGATCTTATAGTGACCTTCCAGTACCTGAAGGGGCTACAAGAAAGCTGGGGAGGGACTGTTCACAAAGGCTTGTAGAGATAGGACTATATAGGTATAAACTGGAGAGGGGAAGATTTAGAACAGACATAAGGAAAAATTTCTTTACTATGAGAGTGGTGAGGCACTGGCACAGGTTGTCCAGGGAAGCTGCGGATGCCCTATCCCTGGAGGTGTTCAAGGCCAGGTTGGATGGGGCCTTGGGCAGCCTGATTTACTGGGAGGTTGAAACTGGATGATCTTTAAGGTCCCTTCCAACACAAACCATACTATGATTAAACAAAACTCTTACCTTTTCCCCATTAACTGAAACACTGAGTATTCCAATGCTGACCTGCAACCATCGTTCAGTTGGATTAAAAACACTAAGAATTGCCGGTGATGCAATTCCCACGCAACAGGCATTAGGGAACTTCAATTCTTCTGGTACTTTTACATGTCCTTGGGAAGAAAATATACTCCTCTTAGTTCCAAATACCCAGAAGCAGATCTGCACTCAGGCTGCCACCATCTCAAGTTTATAAACTCATTTGACAAATCCTTCATTATAGCAAGGAAATGTTTGACTCCTATACTTTCTGTAAGAATGTTTTCCACAAGCTTGATACTCAGAATTTCAATCAATTGTTTCTAATTCGCATCTTACTGGGAGTTCTACTGTCACAAACAAAAATATGTAAGGAAATAGCACATTTTATGGATTATTTTCTGCATGGGATATCTATATATACATCTTACATAAAATACTCAGTGTTTACAATTTAACCAGTAGCAGGCCAACACAGAAAATGTTAATATTAGTATTACAACATCTGTAGAACATTTACAACAACCAAAAGGAAAATATTTTTTTACCGGAGTATAATTGTTGAGGCATTTTTAAGTACAGAAAAATACTGAACACTCCTAGAGCACATTTCCTGTAGGAGTGTGGTCATCAAAACTTATCACCAAATCAAAAAAAGAAATCCTGCTTCTAATATGTTACTTCCAGGAAGTACTTATTTCTAAAATATTCAAAATAACTCTTTCAGAGGAAGTACAACATTATAACGACAACTCAAAACTTAAAAGAAGGGAAGTGTTCTCTGGTACACCAAGGAACCTTCATTACATGCAGAAACCCACTAGAGGGTACTCAGGTCAGATTAAAAATTTGACTTCTCAGAGACATACGTAAGCACCTGAAGCAGTTTTAGTTACCCAAGCAATAAACTTTATTTTAAAGCCACACACGTTTATTACCCTCTGAAAAAGAAAATTTAGCCCAAGTACAAAGGTGAAAATGTTGACTAAACTTAGCATCACTGGAAATTAAGTTAAAAAACTCAAGTTAGCTACAAATCAAGTTTAGATTATATAAATATTCAGAGATCAAAAACATGTACAAAACCCTAGAAATTACGCATATTAAAAAGAAATAAAGAATGTTCACATTTTACTATGTTAAAATGTGCTAACAAGGTCAATGATTTAGAACAATTCATAAACAGATAATAACCTATAAACTGTCAGAAATTCAAAGTTTCAACCCCACTAGCTTGTCATTTCATCTGAAAGAATTAGCCAGAAAAAAGTAGCATAACAAAACAACTAAACAGATAATAGGGTAGAAAATGTCTTTTAGATTAGGTTTAGAGGTAAACCAAGATACGGAGAAAGAGCAGAAAGTACAGAAGGCACTTGGCAGCTTCTCTCCTCTTCACAACAACAGAACTGCTTAAGTCATCCACTCTCCTCCTCCAATTTTTTGGCTTAACTGACCAGCAATACCAAGTGAAGATGGAGACAGAAATGTCACCTTCTTTCCAGATAAAATTCAACAGAATTTCCAGAGCGTAACTTGTTTTGTCTAGCATGAACTGCAACTAAAATTTCTCTTCCTTCTATGAAAAATAGTCCTTTAAACAAACACAAAACTACTGAAAGCTGAAGAATGCTGAAATTCTTCTAGAGTATCAAAACTGCAGACCATTGCAGGACTATAAGAACAGACACTGAATGCAGACAATATCATTAAACAAGGAAGATTAGTAATATATTTTTTTAAAAATAAGAAAGTCCACAGACAGAATAATTGTGGTTACACTTAATAACCACCTTTTTTATTTACTACAGTATTAGCATCACTATTGTCATTTTTGTCCACAGTTGTATTTTAAACGCACTCTAAAAACACTCTTAAGCACTCTAAAACACTTACCAATACCAGGTGACTTTGCCAACTCCCACTCGCTTCTACCAGCTCCAAGAGGTTGTCCAGTGCATGATTTTATATTTAAGATATCCTTGTTCCAAGCAGCAGAGTGTGGATTACAAAACGGAGCTGCACTCCAAGAGCCATGACCAATATCTGAACCTAAAGGAATTCCTGCCATAAGTGGATTCTCAACATGTCCTGCAGGGATACCAGAACAAGGAAGCCCTGCTGGAAGACCAAAACCTGCAGAGCTGCAGCCATGAAATGGAGGCAAAACTGTATTTCCAGTAGACTGTTTATGTCCCAGGTGCTGTTGTGCAAATGGAGTTGTTGCTCGAGAACATCCTGTAAGCAACGTGGGAACAGAAGAAGAAATTGCTTGACTCTCAGAGGTAGTGACATGGGATTTAAAGCTTGAAATCGGAATGTATTGTTCGCCAGATGAGTTTTGATTGAATGGCATATAACTGCTTAATCCAGGATAAATGGGTAGTCTATTCAAGGATGGCAGCCCTCGTCTCTGTGCTTTGCTTGTTTGATCCTGCCACATTTCTTGTGCATCAACATTAACAGGAAGTGGCTGCAAGGTGCAGAATTTGCTTGGTAAAGCTGATGGAATGTGGTCCAGCTCTCCACAATTTGCTGCTGTGTTTGAAGGGATAGATGCAAGCTGCTTTTCATTCTTCAGAAAATCTTTGGACACTTCTTGACGCAGCACGTCATCAAGCTTTCTTTTAACACCTTCGTGTTCATTTTCTTCTGATTTCTTGTCTATACTAAGTAGTGCTTCTTTTCTATTTCTCTGACATGAGTGGTCCTCTACATTTTCATTTGTATGTTCCTGGGCAGGAGTTGGGCTGGCGCGAATTATTGTTGTGCTCAGTTCACTAGCATCTTCACTCTAATAATTAAACAAATATAATATGCAGTATTACAAATTTTAGAAGAGCAAATAAGGTATACAAAACAAGACATACCTTAATAGTGGTATTATCATCCAAAATAAATAACCAAGCTTGCCAAGTCTTGTCTGAAGTTTTGCTTTTTCAACATCTGTGGCTCCTCACCTCAGAAAAGGACACTTGTAACTTCAACCTGCTTGCTGTTTGAAGTCACGTTCTAGCCAGGTGTACAGCATCAGGCATTAATTCCGTCAGCTGGGATGGAGCCAATTTTCTTTATAGTAGCTCCTACGGTGCTGTATTTTCAGATTTGCAACCAAAACACTGTTGATAACACACTGGTGTTTTAGCTGCTGCTAAGCAGTGCTTGCACAGCGCCAAAGCCTTCTCCACTTCTCATATCACTCCACCAGCGAGTAGGCTGCGGTTAGGCAAGAGGTAGGGAGAGGACACCATCAGGAGAGCTGACCCCAACTGACTAAAGAGAATCCATACCACGTAATATCATCTCCAGCAATAGAACTGTGGAGCAATTTTTCCAAAGTAGCTGTTGCTTGGAGACTGGCCAGGCACTGGTCTGCTAGAAGCAAGTGATGGTTTTTGCATCCCTTTGTCCTGTCCATTTATTAAACTATTTTTTTTTCAAACCACCAGTCCCCAACTTTACTCTTGTGGTTTTCCAATTCACTTCTCCATCCCACTGCAGGGGCGTGAACAAGCAATTTTTTGGGGGGATCAGTCACCAGTGGGGGTCAATCCACCATACTAGGCAAAAACAACAGAAAAATGCTCTGCTCTCTGAAGTCGCCACCAACTACGAGAGCTTCCAAAAGGCAAAAAATGTTTGACTTCCTATGATTTTTACAAAGTCATTCTGTCATTCTGTGGGAAAGCAACTGTGCTAAGGAAAAAACTTAAAAGAGCAGATTCCTAAACTCAATGACAGGTTCACAGACATAATTCTGCCAAACTGAGACCTGCAATTAATTTTCTTATTTACCATGTTTGGATCCAATACCACAAAAAAAAATCATTTTTAAAAATGTATGAATCATAGAATCACTTGAGTTAGAAAAGATCTTTAAGACCATGAAGCCCAACCCTTAACCTAACACTGCCAACTCCACCACTAAACCATGTCCCTAAAAGCACCACATCTACACATGTCTTAAATAACAGCCACCTCCCTGAGCAGCCTGTTCCAATGCCTGACAATCCTTTTGGTCAAGAAACGTTTTCTTAATGTCCAAACTAAACCCGCCCTGGTACAACTTGAGACCATTTCCACTCATCCTATTACTTGTTACCTGGGAGAAGAGACCAATACCCACCTTGCTACAATTTCTTAATACAACTGTAAAACTCTGGCAAAGTACTTGAGGATCTCCTTGCTAAACTACCCTACGGGACAAAGACTACTCAAACAGTAATAATTTCTTCAAGAGAAGAGGGGCAAACTAGCACACAGCCAGCTACAACAAAGCATCAAGAGCCACTCTGTTTGCACAAGATGACAGAAGTCCAGAACCATATGCATTTAAAACATGAAATGGGCCTGAGAGCGGATGCTACGCCAGCACTGACTGAAAGCAAGCACCCATTTAAATTTGCCCTTGGGTTTCTTCCTACAGGAGAGCAACTCCCATTGAAAACATGAAGATAGAAAAGAACACATATACCCTGTGTAACCCAAGCAACCAGACCTTGAACAACATGGGCCAGAAAACACCCTTTCCTCTTCCTGATCCTTTCAACAAAGGAGCGTTGCTGCTGGTGTTCCTATAGGAGGAGGAGAAGGCTCCACTAAGTCTTTCACCAGCCAGCGCTCCTGAAAAGTCTCACCCTCTGCAAATGAAAAAAAAAAAACCCAAAGCATTTCTATTTCCTGTGTCAGAGGAATCCATAATTGGAAGACATTACAAAATAAATGTAGCCACTCAGATTTAAACAGATACGGACGCAGTCAAGAGATTTTCATCTTCTGTTTGTTTAAAGTTTCATTCACATTTCCACACACTTTGGAAGCGGGGGAAGCATAAAAGATTCCAGATACAAAGCAACCATGGATTTAGATAAAAGAATGCCAATTATCTTAATCAGCACAAGACTGCAAATCTGAACAAAAGTTTCACTCTTAGAGTATACTCTTTGCTAAAGCAGTAAGAACAGTCAGAAAGACGGTCAGAGGTAAGAAGTGATAGTTTCAGTCCCAAAAAAAGAAGTTAAAGCTAAAATATGTATTTATAAACATTTATACAGAAAAAAAAAGAAAAATATTCTCCTAATAGCTGAAGCTGAGCAGAAAGGGCACCTTGGGGGTGATGAACGCAGATGCAGATCCTGCAAACTGCTGCTGGAACACTGCACTGCATTCGAACAGAACAACTTCAAAAGCAAATGATGGGGGGATGGAATCAAAGGGAAAAAGTACACCAACTCTAACTTTTTTCACAAGTTAATAAAACACCAAAAAAACTTCTATGTTTATGTTCCTTACCATTTGTGCATTTAACACAATCTATTACAGAACAGAAACTCCGGAGTTTCTGAAACTCAGGAATGGAGGAGAAGCAGAACACTTGTTCCCTGTGCAGAGCATGTCCTAAACTGTTCCAAAACCCTTTAGGATTTTCTAATTTAAAATTCTTTTGACCATCTAAGCATTTAAAGGGGGGAGGGAGAGGTGTTGTTTTGTCTTCTTGTTTGTTTTAAAGAAAGGGAATTGATACAAATTTACAGGTCAAGATTTTCTTACCCAGTATGTCTCGGAGCTATGTTTTGCAGACTTGTTCTTAAGGGTAACGTCAGATGCAGAGACATATGTTAATCTGCTCATGCTAGGACTTGAGTAAACTGACTGAGGTAGCACGCTCTCTTTGCAAGAAGACTCCTGATAACGTGATGTGCAAGTAAAGTCAGTTTCAGACCTGAAACAAAGTATGTCAGTATTAGAATACATTTCTAATGCTGCTCCCAAGAAAATCAATGCTACGCATGAGCTCTACTAGTCTAAAAATCAACTAACTTGGCCATTGTGTTTAGTATAGTCAACAGAAACGAGACATCAGCTCACAGTCAAGCTTTACAAGTTTTGACCTTGACGTACACAGAACTCATTTCCATTAGACACAAATCTGTAAGGCAAAGCATCAGTTCTACAACTGAACTCAGATGCTAAGGTCACAGAAATAGCACAACAACTTACTAAAGGAAAAAGGCGAATAGATATACTTTATCTAACTAGATGGAAGAACGTCAAATGAAATCATTCAGTATCACAGGCATCACACATTAGTCTTTCCTACTCACTGCTGAGATTCTCTTCACTTCACACACCTGAAAACATAGGATCTCTCACCACTTTGCCAAACAAGAAGAGATAACATGCAAACAATTAAAGTCACTGACAATTTTAACTGGAAGTCCTAACATCTCTATAACACGTTTGCCAAAATGCATACTTCTGCACATTTTAACCACAGAGAACCGACAGACAGCCTATAATTCTAACATCGTGTACAACACGGTAAACGTTCAGACACTGAACTTAAAAGTTAAGACAAAGAAATCAGTTGCCTCCTCTTTTTATAAGAGCATATACAGCTATTTGCTATTGGCCATGTTTATGTTTCAAACTAAGGTTACAGCTTATACTGGTTGTGTATAGTTTCTAGAACACTCATGGAAGCTCATTTAAAAAATACTGCCCTTTCAGCTGTTAAGAAAGCCTTAAACCTTAGACATAATAGTAGTTTTAAAATATGAAGCAGTCAAAAGCAATACTAAGTATTTCTACCTATCCCCTCTCAAAATGAGCACTGCTATGAATCAGAGAAATAAACTGAGTGAAACATACGTTTGAGAAACACATCTTCCTTGGTCTATACAACATCGAGCTTCGTTACCATATAATTAACATCATAACTCCCAACAAGCAGCTTTATTTTTAATAGATTCATTACTACAGAACAGTAATTAATAAATTTTGTATTTTATAGCTCCATCAACACAGAGGTATACGACTACCTAAGAGTCCAAGTATTTTGTATTCTTGCATTACACGATAATGCTGAGCAGACACAGCAGTGTTCCTAGCCAGGATCTCTGCCTCATCGGGACAATGAGGAAAATAAAAAATTAACGATTGCTTAAGACTGCTTCTCCATAGACATAATAAAAGCAAACAGAAAGCTCAGCCTAAGAATGAAGGCCAAGCCTAATAAAGGTCTTCTGTAAACTGAGATCAACAACAACATTAAAACTAAAACTTGATCCCTCAAAAAAGCCTTAGGAAGCATTCTTACACATTCTTATAACCTGCACCAAAAAATTTACCCTGAAAATGCTGTTCCAGAAGTCTCGCTGGGAGAAGAGTGGATCAGTGGTGAAGTTGAAGGTCTGAAGCTATACTGCTCATCCTCTAGAGGCTGCAAGTCACATTCAGGTTGAATGGGTTTGTGCTCTGGTGAATAAAGAGAATTTAATAGCAGTATTTGTTTAAGCACAGGGAACAAGTCTACTGTCAAAACAACTTTTCAACAACTGGCAGCTCTTATAGAGGTTTACTTACCAGTACTGTTCTGGGAAGCAGAGGAGAGCTTCTCAGAAGTTCCACATTTCGCATTCCCACTGCAAGCAGTACCAGCATCTTTGTTTTTCTTCTCTGTTTTCAAATTTTGCTTCTTTTCATCGTTGTTCAATTGCTGGGTAGGCTTTGCTTTTGTAGGACATACCGAGACATATTTACCAGATTGTTTGGCAGGTTTTAAGTTGCTGAGTGACAAAGTATTTCCTGCACTTCTTTCCACCAACTCATTACATGGTTCAGGAATAGCTTTTGTTGGTTGATCTACTGTTTCTGCGTCTTCCCTGACAGAACATGTACTAGGGACGTCACTGGTCTGGTAAACAAGCGGACTTGTCTGCACCACTTCCATTTGTGCTGCTAAAGCACATGTCTGTGCTTCATTTCCAGAAGGTGAGGACTGGGTATCAAGCATACCTGATCCAAGATCCGCATCCACTGACCACACCCGTTTACTATTTACTAAGTCTGACAACTTTTCTGAATATTTAACTCTATCTGCAGTTATTTCTCCATGGTTAGGTACACCAGATAGACTAGAGAAATTCTGAATACTTTTTTCATTAAAATAATCCAGAAATGGTTTCTCTGTTTCCTGCTGCTTTCTATGACTATTCGTCAAGCCTTCTGCAAGACTATCTTTACCCAGTAAAAAGGTATCAGGCATAAGGTTCTGGGTAGATGCTTCAGGTTTCACAGTACTCTCGTATTCACTTTCATGTCCAATCTCATCTGTTTTTTTGAGATATTTTTCCATATCAAATGCACTATGTTCCACACTGCTGGAAAATACCCGATTAGCAGAGAGTTCAGTCTCTTTAACAATTCCAGGAACCACACATGTTCTTTTACTTTTATTAGATAGTGCCATCATCATAGCAGCTAGCTGGGAAGCATCAGCACTGGAGGAAGCATTAGAAATAGCAGAAGCAATTGTGCTAATACTCAGAACAGTGTCAAAATGATCAGCTAGGCCGTCTTCAAACTTGTCTTTATGAACTTCATCCTAAAACAAACCAACATAAATAAAGCACCAAGTTAAGGAATTTTTTTTTAGTCATGGTTTTGGGGTTTTTTTTGCGCTTTTGCTCTCTTCTTTAAATTATTTTGCGTTTTGGTTATGGTAATATATTAACATTTATAGCTGGTACTCAGCACTGGTGAGACCGCACCTCGAATACTGTATTCAGTTCTGGGCCCCTCACCACAAGAAGGATGTTGAGGCTCTGGAGCGTGTCCAGAGAAGAGCAACAAAGCTGGTGAGGGGGCTGGAGAACAAGTCTTACGAGGAGCGGCTGAGAAAGCTGGGGTTGTTAAGCCTGGAGAAGAGGAGGCTGAGGGGAGACCTTATTACTCTCTACAACTACCTGAAAGGAGGTTGTGGAGAGGAGGGAGCTGGCCTCTTCTCCCAAGTGACAGGGGACAGGACTAGAGGGAATGGCCTGAAGCTCCGTCAGGGGAGGTTCAGGTTGGATATCAGAAAAAAATTCTTCACAGTAAGAGTCATTGGGTACTGGAACAGGCTGCCCAGGGAGGTAGTAGAGTCGCCTTCCCTGGAGGTGTTTAAGGAACGGGTGGATGAAGTGCTGAGGGACATGGTTTAGGGAGTGCTAGGAATGGTTGGACTCTATGATCCAATGGGTCCTTTCCAACCTTGTGATTCTGTGATTCTGTGATTCTGTGACTGTCAAGATGGAATACTGCAATAGGTTTAACTCTCATTGCATTGATTTTTTACTCTACACATTTTTAGAGATTAAATAAAGGTAGTCTGCTAGGAAGCTTCAATTCCTGTAAAACTTTTAAAAACCTAAAATGTTTCAACTCAGTTGGAAGAACTGGGAGTAAAATACCATCAGGAACAAACACAACAGAGAAAGAACTACCATGACAAAACAGACAGTGTCTTCTCAATCAGCTTTAAACCATCTGCCTCTCTACAAGGGGAAGACAAACCTATTTCCACAGTTTTCTCTATCACTCAAGTCTGAGATCTTTAATGTACATGTGGGCTATTCTTAGCAAAGAGCATGGAATAAGTAAATAGTCATGTCCAGACCACATTCTCTACCCACCTCTTTTAGAGACACAAAACTTCAGGAAGAATACATCCGCCCTCCTGTAGATAAGCATGCATATCTCCAGAACACCCTCATTAAAAGACTAATGGAATATAGAGCAGGTAAGAGGATCGTAACTGTACTGAAAACCAGCTGCTCAAAGGGCTGTGATGAGCAGCACAAAGTCCAGCACAAGGCCAGCTGCTCGCTAGTGGAATTCTCCAGGGACCAAGACTGGGACTGGTACTGTTGCTGTTCTTCATTAATGACATGGATGATTGGCCAGAGTGCACCCTCAGTAAGTTTGCCCATGATACAAAACTGGCAGATGCAATTTTTACGCTAAGAGAGCAGGCTGTCGTTTGGAAGGACCTCAACAGGCTGGAAAAAACGGACTGAGAAGAATCATGTAAAGTCCAAAGGGAAACACCAAGACCAGCACCTACATAATCCCATGCACCTGTATCGGTCAAGGACCAATTAGCTGGAAAGTAGCTTGATAGGAAAGGACTTGTGGGTCCCAGTACTCATGAAGCTGACCATGAAGCATCACTGTGCCCTTGTGGGAAAAGAGGCCAACAGCATTCTGGGCTGCAGTAAGAAGAGAGTTGCCACCTGGCTTACGGAGGTGATCCTTCGCCTCTAAGCACTGTTGTGAGCACATCTGGAGTGCTGTGTACCATTATGGACTTCCCAGTACATGAGAAGAGTCCACAAAAGAGTCCACAAAAATGAATAAGAACTTAGGAGCACCAGTCATATGGAGAGAGAGATGGAATCTTTAGCCTCAAGAAGACAAGGCCTGGGAGGAAATCTTATAGATGGGCACAAATACCTGATAGGGATAGAAGGGGAGTGGGGAGGAGTAAAGAAGACAGACACAGACTCTTCTCCAAGGTATCCAATGAGAAGAAAGAAGGCAACATGCACAATTTTAAATACAAGAAATACTATTTAAACATAAGGAAAAGACAACATCAACACGATAAAACACTGAGACAGGTTGCCTAGAGAGACTATAGTCTCCACCCTTGGAAATATTCAAAATGCAACCAGACTTTGCTCATCCTGCTCTATTTGACCTGGCTTTGAGCAAGAAGGAATGGACTAGATGATCTTCAAGAGTGTCTTCTGACCTCAACCACTCTGTGATATGTCTGTTTGAGAACATTTTACCATCTGCATCAGACTAACAGTGACCTAGACTTGTATAAATTGAGGGTAGGGTAGAACCTCAAGTTACTCATTTTGTATCTAAAACAACAGGAGTAAGGACAAATTAGAAAGAAAAGCAACTATGGCAGTACAGAGTCAGATGAGCAACCCAATCTGTATTTAAGTCTGCAGCTTTCACCATTTGATCAGCTAAACCAAGTCAAACTTGCCAGCTACTGATTTTTTTCAGCAACCATGTAGGAGAAGGGCCGTTTCTGTAACTGAAAGGGTCTGTATGTGTTCTGCCTGACCAAGAAAGAACATGACAAGGCAGAAAAGGTAGGTGTCTAGGATTACCAAATCGAAAAAAAACCTTTTTCAGACTTATACGACATCAGTACTTCTTAATTTTTTCAAGTAAAAGGCTTTATTCACATACCAAAGACAAATTATTTCACAAACAAAAACAGAAGGGGAAGACAGCTGAAATTCAGAAACTTGATCACAGGACATGAATAGCCTAGGAGTTTCTCAAAAACTGTGGGCTGACAGACCAAGCAACTCCAAAAGTGAAGTAGCGATAAAAAGGAAAATGAGATGTTGACAATAACACCTGACTGACTATTGTATCATGGCATTCTAGTGAAACCATCCTAACAAACAGGAGCACCTGCTAGGATTAAAATGATCAACATAAAAAGAAGTGAGCTAATGTGAAAGTCCAACTTCAACGGTAACCAAAGAAACAATAATAATTAGAAGTATCTGAATGCTGTTCCAAGTTGGTAGCTTCATTTAATAAAAAAATATAGGATAAATACCTTTGCTTGACTTTTGGTAGCATCTTCTATATTAATACCATTTTCTATATTAACGCTTTTATGTATTCCAGCTGTAGCATCCACCCTATGCCATGCACCTCCACAGACAGTAGAATTTGCATCATCTTGTATTTGTGCTTCTAAGTCATCTAAGAACAAAGAAAAAGACAGGAATTTACAGTAAGTAAATAGTCTAAAAACCTGCATTCTTGGCATATACACGCTCTATAGAAAAAGGAGCTGTTATAATGGCACAAACCCAAATATTGCAGGCATCAACTTTTTCCTGTACAGTACTCAAAGGTTCACATTCAAGTCACAAAATAAGCTGGCATTAAGAAACCACGCTCACACTCTTCAAATTTTATTTTCAGGTAGCTTATGGTATTAGCATAAGCTAAAAAAAAACTTTTCATAAAATACTGTTTGCAAAACACTATGAGCATAGACCAAATTCCAGCAGAAAACTAGAAAGGTTGAATCTGAGTAACAACAATTATCTTACACTGGAGACATTGTTAAGACTGAGGTAGATAGCAGTGAACAGGTGATTTTGAAGGATTTTGTTCAGGACTAAGCTTATGAAACCATGAAACCCACAAATAATCTTCTTGATTACGAGATCAAACCCAAGCTAGAAGGCACTGCTCCATACAAGATCTGGAGGTTACCATTCCAACAAATTACTTCCTGTTGTAAGGAAAACATCTGGACTTCTTAGAACACTAAACCAACTTTTAAAGATGGTGGTGAGAAAACAAGTATGAAATGTTTTTTGCTTGAGAGGGTTTTTTTTGATGGAGAGGTGGTTGGGGGGGGGGGCGTGTTCTTGCTTGGTTTTCTGTTTCATGTTTTCTGTTCTTACAGCAGATACTTGGGTTTGGATACACTTTTTATTTCCCTCCTCAGGTCGCTGACCTCTCAGCTTCCTCTCCATCTGCTGCTCCGTAAGCAAGAACAGCATATTAGTATTGCTGATAAAGATTAATATTGCCAAAACTACTGAAATCTGATGGCACTAACTATTACTATCTTAGCCACAAAGTGACCTAGATACCTACTTTCTCTAGCATTTATAGCCACCCTCATATCAGAAGAGCTGCAAAGCACATTAGGGTATTTTCCTAGTACTCAAAGCAACGATTACATCTATAATTTAATTTAACAGAGGTCATGACTCAATGAACTTCTCGTGGCTTTTGACAAAAATTCAGCTATTGTATAACATATTTAGGCACACTAACACTAGTTTTTAAAAAATAATCATTAGAAACCCTTGAAAAATATTTGCAAGGTCCCAGTATGAGGAGAATTATAGCCGTAAAGCTATTTCAAGGAAGCAGGCTCCATAAAAGCCTGATGGATATTTTTCACCAATGAAAAAAAATATTTAAGTCATTGCACTGACTGTACAAGCAGGTCCACAGAGACTGATGTTGCCACAATTCTATTAAGACCAGTAGAGGTGCTTTAAAATGCACTCATCCTTTTCTAAGCACAGTTCATGGGGACAGGCACACACATCAAATTGTGTGCTGTGATCTTTACATATAAGATTTTGGAGCAACCTCCTAAATTACTATTTCAAGTTAAGCAGATAATATAAGCACGTCACTTTTTTTAAAGATGGCAACAACAATTTAGACTGTTTTATGCATTCACTGTCAGCTCAGCTATAACCCAAACTGCTTTCTTTCCTTCTTTCCATATAGACTATATCTATACAAGCAAACAGACCAATTCTCTAGGTGTTCCATTTGTTTGACTTGGTTTTTGGCAACACATCTCTACAGTTTTTTCAACAGGAAAACTCCAAACAGACTTCAATTATTAAGACGTTCTGGTAGTCATCCAATATCTGGAAATGCTGCAACATAGAAACATGAACTAATCTGACAGTTAAAACTGATTTAGGGACTCTTATCAGTTCATTACATGCGTTCATTTTTGCTGTTCAGGTTTTACAGTGTGGAAAAGAAACGAGCTTTCAAAATAACATCATACATCTCCATTGTTCGCTGGGGGGCATGTTTTTATTTCATTTTCAGCTATCACTCAGGCTTCTGCCATTCTGTTTCTTAGAAAATCACAGAATGGTTTGGGTTGGAAGGGACCTCAAAGATCAGTTCCAACACCCCTGCCATAGGTAGGGACACCTCCCACCAGACCAGGCTGCTCAAGGCCCCATCCAACCTGGCCTTGGACACTTCCAGGAAGGGAACAAACAGTACGTGTAGCTACATGCACGGATCAAATTTTCACCTGTTACTCTTAATACTGTACCGGTAATATCAGTAAAAATATAAACTCTTTTATAGATATATGTGAGAGCATAATTTGAATGCAACCCAGCAGTATGACCTCATTTCTTGCAAAGAGGTTTGCATCAGATTCTAAGTTGATGATAATATCTAAACCATTCACAAAGCCCTCTTAACTACTGTTACAATCACTGCGTAGGGCTGACCCTTCTGTTCTATAATTACCTGGAAATACTCCAGACAATTGTGAAATCTCTTGGCTGGCATCACCTCCTGATGAAACAGATGTCCTTAGCAGAGCAACAGGTTGCTTTTTCTTCGGAGAGGTAATAAAATAACCAAAAGATGGCTATAAAAAAAAATATCCCAGAATACAGAATGAGTAAATTTGACCATCAATAAATAGGATCAGTGGGCTTGCAGAGCAGTTTTAGCCACAGCACTTCCACTGTTGGTGTTCAGATCTAGTACCACTGAGAATTAACATACCCCTCCTACCACTGCAAATGTCTAATCCAAATACACACACTTCCTATATATACATAAACTAAAAACCTATTTATGTCAGTTAGGCAAAAGAAAGTACAGATGCTCTCATCATCTCTGCCTGCATCTCATCAGCACAGCCTCTGAATGCACCAGGACACAACTGCATTACAGAAGCATATTTGACTTTTTCTCCTCATTATATACACTTTTTTTTTTTTCCGGTCTGCAACACAGATGGGATATCGCCTATCAACAGCAGATAGAGACAGGTATCAGATAGATGTGAGAAACAGCCACAAGTAGGTTGGCAAGCTAAAGTCTACACGATGATGCTTTCACTGAAGTTGCGCATTTGCCTAGATAGCACATCAACTATCAACAGGTAGTCAAAGATACCCTCGTTGTGCAAATAGCCTTTACTGAGCAGCATTTCATTCAACTACAATGTGGATCACCTACTAGTACCTCCAATGTGCACCATGCATATCGTGTACTTTTCTCTCTAATCCTGTAATTAGTTCCTGATCAAAAGGTGAAGATTGAGATTCATCAGTAACACCAGACAATCCCTTCACATCAGAAGCTTCAAATGGGAAACAAAAGTCAATCCAGTATAGAGAGTTTCTTTTTCAAGTGAACTTAGAAAAGTAGTTCTCGGAAATAATTAAGTTACAATATAGAAAAAAAAAAGCCAAAAAGATCAAAGTAAGTTGTTCTTATCCCTTCCATGTGTCTTAAGACTAAGACACATACCCGTTTCACATCACTGCCTCCACCAAGACAACCAAGAGCTTCAGATCGCTGGCCAAAGAACTCCCCCAAAGACAAACGTAAATAACTGGCATCTTTATCAAGACCAGATGTTCTCAGCAGAATGCAGCTATTGGGAGATTTCCATGAAGCATCTGCTAATTCAGAAGCATTTAGAACGTCTACTTTTCCCACCTGCAGACAAAGACATTTCAAAAATTATCACTTGCAAATAAATTAGAGAACTGTTCCGTTTGCACCGAGATAATTAGTTACCTGCACAAGTTTGTGCACTTTCTCAAATTCTTCCTGGTCTTGTGCAATCATAGCTGCTGCTTCAGCTTAAAAACAAAGAGAATACTTAAAGTAAGACATAAGTTATTTTGTGCTGCCATTACTATTTTGCATCACAAAACTAAATTTTGAGGGACAGATATTCCAATATTTAATTCTACATCTGAGATAGTTTGGGACACACTAGGAGTTATTCCATTCTTTTATGGTGAGAAAAGTTCATGTGAAATTTGTTTTAACAGAGTACTGGATCTTTAGGAGCCAAAGTAAATCAGCATTTAACTAACTAACTTAGTATTGAAGTCTCTAATGGCCTTAATCCACAAACAAACTACCTCATTTAATAGGTTATGCTAATCATACTAGCTAGAATTGAGCATCATATGGCTATTTCCAAACAACCTTTTACTACATTTGGTTTTGAAAATTTCATCAAAGCAGTACCTGTGAACTGGAGCAAGACAAAACAGACTGGTTTGTATCAGTTCATGAAATGTCTGTGCAAATTAACAGGCAAAATAAACAATGCATTTTAAAAAAATCATAGGCTTGTATTATTTTCACAATTACCACTAACAAAACAATGAACATTTATAGTCTCTGCAACAAAATTATGTAAAAAACTGCTGAATAGGAGATATCGCTTTACCACCTCACTTCAATATTAATGTTATCATTAAGCCCATCAAAACTTATATAATATGTGGCCTTGCATGGCCTTGTACACACAGCGTCCCCAGTCACAGATGACGCAGGATAAATGGAGGAGTAGTCAAGAATGGACGCAAACTTGTAAAGTGAATACAGCTGCAATTTATAAAATTACTTGTGGGAAGTCACAATACATATTCTGAGGAAAGAAACAAAGTTAGAAGACACCTTTATTGAGCAATCCAACTGCTTCCTAAAGGCAATCTAGCACCATCAATGACACACTGCTATATTCAGTTGAACTCAAGTCAATATCAATTCTTTCTTAATGCTCTATATAAGCCACGTAGCTCTCTGAAGACTTCCTGAAGAAACTGTCAAATGAGCAATACTGCGCTATTCTATAATTAACACGCTGTGCGCACAGTCTCCTGACAGAAATAGACAAGTCATAAATAAGACTCAGAAGCATCAGATGTCACATTTCCTTTCTGTCCAAAAAAAAAAATTTCTCTGTTGTCAAGCATCACATGTGAGCATTTCAAACAAAGGCAAACTAGCAGCCCGAAAAATGCTAATCACATTAAATTTATTACTCCTGTTGTGTGAACAGGTAAGCCAATCACCTCCAAAGAAAAATTCCTTTAAAATCCCACCACATGGGAAAAAGCTAAACAGCCTTGGAAAAATTTACAACAGCCAAATATTCGAATCATTTGATAACCCAAGTCTGAGATGCAGGAAAGTGTCTGAAATATCCCAGTATCTGAAAAATAATGGAGGAGCTCTGCTTTACTGACATAGTAGATAGGGACGTTTCTACAAAGTTGGATCATATTTGCTTGCTTCAGCACTACAATGTTGAAAACCATTATTTCAACCAATCAACCCTTTTTGATTCAAAATAAACAATTCTAGACAGTGACATATACTGTATTCTCTTTGAAAGAAAGAACCACCTTGAGCGGACTGTGAAAATCTTTAGAGTACATCAGCCCATCCATATGTCAACTTTAGAAGCAAGAAGAGTCTAGGAGAAATCCTGCTGCACACATTGCTTGAATCCATCAAGTAAAACACATGACACTTCAGTGCTAAGGAATTGTCTGCAGTACCACACACATATTATCCAAGTCTGTATGACAAACAAAGACTCTAATGAAGATCAGTCAGAGACAGCTTTAAGAAAATAAATAACTTCAAGTAAATAAAGGTTCAAAAAGCCTGGAATCTGTTAGAAGAGTCCAGTAAAACCCAATGAAGTCCAACATTTTTCAGTACCAGCACTATTTTTTCAGCATTAAGACATTCCTGAGGAGTTCACCAAAAAATTACCAGTTAGTGAATTCAGCAGCTCTTTTCACATTCTAGTTGATTTTGTAGTAATTTCTTGTTTACAGCTATTCCTATCCTAGAATCATAATGCAATACAGAATGACTACTGTCTCCTCTTCTTGAAAGAAAGAATAACAGAAATTAAAGTCCAAAGGAAAAACAGTGGAAATTACAGCTACAGGAGTTACTTTTACTCAGACAATAGGTAGCAGTGACAGGTTAGAACAGTTTTCAAAAAAACAATAAAGACTTTCCAAGGGAAGAGTAGGAACGTGGAAAGAAGCTATCAACTGTAACTAATGATAATATCACTACAAACTACTATCAACATCAGCTTTCAAGTAATTTGTAGTATCTAAAGCCTGGAGGCTTCACAACAACAAATACTGATCTGCTGAAGTGAAAAAAAGTTTACATAACATTATTACAGATAATAAAAGGTAACTAAAAGGAGAAAGATTACATACATCCAGTAATGAACTCCTCATTTATTTTATCACCTTCAGACATATTTTTATCTTGTTCTTCATCAAATGAAGTATAATAGGCAAGATCAGTCACCCATTTGCCCTCTTCATCTTGGTAGACAACACTGTGTGGAAGATCACCTGAAAGATATGTCAAATGTTATACTGTTGATTAAAATAAAAAGGATTGCAGCAAAGTCTTTTAAGTTTTGATTATGGAGTTCAAAGAAACATAGCTCAAGTTGCTGCAACCGCAAGCTTGAACTAGTTTCACCATAAAATAAACAGTTTAAGGGCAATATACAAAAGTCGGTATTATTTAAAACAAAAACAAGTCAAAATTTATTCATGCTACACTCGTTTTTATTTCAACTTGCACAACTAAAGAAAAACGCATAGCTTAACAATTTTATTCTGTTTTCCATGCAACAGAGTCTGGTCACAATCATCTATCTAAAGCAACCTACCTCTGTTTGCTGTAGCTAAACTCATGGTGTCACAGCTGTCTGCAGATGGAGACAGGTAAGTATCAGCCAACCCAACTTCACGTTCAGTTGCATCTGTCTGAGGTGCTTTTGCACTAAGAACTTCAGGAGTGGTGTAGTGCCCCACAAATCCTCTTGCTGTGGGTAGTACTTCTGCATCAGAAGCAGCCACCTGAAACTCAGAGGACTGTATTTCTTGCTTTGGAAGGACATCCAAGTTATCACCTTTATGGCTGTCCACACACTGAAGATGCGGTGAATCCAATTGCAAGTCAGCAGCAGCACAGGAATTTAGTGCATCTCCAGCAGCCATGGAATTCTTAGAAAACAATTATAGAAATGTCAGAAGTGCAGTAGTTAACTGTTTGTACTAAGTTCCAGGTACAAAATAGTCCAAGTTAACTATGTTTGCAAAATATATTGGGAAACAAAGCAGTGTAACTATTTGTGAAGAACGTCTCCAACAAGTTTTCAAATGCACTGCCATCTTCTACTACAGTCTTAGTCTACATCATAAACAGAAATTTAAATGACAATTTCATACCTGTTGCAGTACTGCTCTGGGCAGCACAGGACGTCCAGTTATCCCTTGATTTTTTGAATCTTCATCACTAGCATTTCCAGAGTCTACTCCTGTCACAGCCTTACAAGTGTCAGGAACCTGAAAGTTCTCCTTTAAAGAAACATTTAAGATTTAAGTTACCCTAGAACAGATACACTGAAGAAAAAACACTATAGTCACTTTTACAATGTTAAAAAATTCTCTAGGAAGGAGATCATCATCATTTGTTCACTCATGTGCCACGGTTGGAGGCATCTCTAGCTGCCAGCACCATCACAAAGGAACAAGTCCCTGGCTATGTCAATCCATGCATCTGCCTCCAAGGGCACACACGGCAAGAAGACAGAGGATCTCTTCTTATTCCTATTACATCCTTCCCCTTCTGGCTGACTCACTGATGGATGAGGACTCTCAATACAAATCAGAACTTGCTGTACCTACCCCATCCACACATCTACAATGACAGTGAAGCAGAAACATCTTACACAAGTAGAGAAGACCCGAGGTCAGAGAGCAGAACTGTTACTCTTCAAATAACCACCTATTCCTTTCTTCACATACAGCCGTGGATCAGCAACTGGCAGCCTATGTAGACTGCTTTTACAGGGTTAACAAACCACTTCCCACAGCTTGGAAACACTGATGTCAGATAGGAAATTTCAGAAGCTACAGTTCGTTTAACTGTTTAAACCAATCACACTTTCCTGCATTCAACTGGCAGGATCACATCCACCATTACAAAGTCAGGAAAATGGAAAGGCACTTAATCCCTGACACTGTGTCTGTAATGGAGCTAACTGCTGCTCAAAGATAAACCACAAGCCAGTCAGTTGCTATTCTACGCTTACCTTTCATGCACTGACCACTTATTTAAGCAGACTTATTTGCTCTCCTGGAAAAACAAGTCTCTGATTCTATAAACTTAATAAAACCTTGGAGATTGCTATCCAAAATAATAAACCAGTGATCAAAAATATTTTAGGAACTAGCTGTATGACACAAAATAAGTGCCAGCATGTAACCTTAATAGTAACAGGAACAAAAAATGAAACAGAATCTTTTGTCAGTAGTGAATTACATTTCTTTTCAACAAGTTTAATCACCATCTTACAAAAAAAATTCCATTCTCTTCTTTGAATTATGTTGCAGTTAAAACTGCAACTCTAACTACAAGCAGCAACTAGTTAAACTACCAAAAACAGTTTTGTCACAGAACCATCAGATTAAAATTAAGCATTTCCCACACAGACAATAGGCCCATCTCTTAGATATTACAAGCAAGTTACAAGCGAGATCAAAATATGCCCTGTTTCAATTCAGCTTCCTACGGCTGAGATGACAGGGTAAATTAAGTATTTTATGGGTATTACCTTTCTTATGGAAATCTAAAATTCTTTGCATTCAGAGTCTGGTAATCAAAATCAAAATCATGTCATCACAAGATGATGGTATCAGTAGAGGCTTCTGATTAGTTACAATGATGTGGTAATACAGATTAGACATCAGAAAGAATTTCTTCACAATAAGAGTGGTGAGGCACTGGCCCAGGTGCCCAGGGAAGCTGTGGATGCCCCATCCCTGGAAGTGTTCAAGGCCAGGCTAGATGGGCCTTGGGCAGCCTGATCTGGTGCAAGGTGTCACCCCATATGGCAGGGGGGTTGGAACTGGATGATCTTTAAGGTCCCTTCCAACCCAAACCGTCCTATAATTCCATTATATAATTCCCCTTTGTGAATTTGATGATCCCAAACATTTATGTACAAACATGTTACCACCTCTGACACTAAAAATCACTACTAGTAAGCTGGGATAGGAAGCAAGGTGTATAACAAATATTCATACCTTAAAGCACTCAGAGTACCTCTGAGGCATTCTCTTAAATTCAGACCAGCAGAAATAATTCAAAACTCTAAAAGCATTTTTATCTTTTGTAATAAAGATTAAGAAATGCAGTACTAAGTAGTCCAGCAGAAAAAGTCTCTCTTCAGGAAATACTGATGCTGTATTATTTATTAAAGGATTTCTCCGAGGACATGTTTCCATCATCCCAGAGAAGGGACAGAAATCCAGTCTTAGAAGTTTGGGGGGTTCGGTGTGTATCCTCCCTTTGCAAGACCAAGTAACAGTAGAACCTTGTGCAATCAATTCTATCAGAGCTGCTTGTCAGGAGAAAGGAGAAGGCTATAAACAGGTCAAAGCAGAGTGTGAGAAGCAGGGTTAGAGAGGAATGGGAAACCTGAAAGGAGACTTGAATAAAGGAAACATCATATTAGGAAACTTCAGCTCTACTGAAGCCTTCCTGACTAATGCCTCTTGGGACAATCAGTTACTTCCCTAATTCCACCTTATCTCATGAACAGCAAGACCTTCTGTAACAAACACATGAATCCACTGCTAGCTCTTGCACTGCAAGGAAAAGGAAAACAAATACAAAAATGGCTACCTAGCTTGTTTCTCTCTCCTTCCCCCAAGGAAAACTTTACTGAGGGAACATCAACAGCTCACTCAAACAGCTCCGTTCCTAGTTTAGAGCAGTATTTGCTATCTTTAATTTTAAGAAGACTCCTTTGCTGTACAGAGTACCTGTTGGACAGTACTTAGGTTTGTCAGGAAAGAATGAAAACCTAGTTCACCCTGGCAGGCAATCTTCAATGATGCTACCATATTTAAGAGCCATTGGGTATGCTGAGCTTCAAATTTTACTTTAAACCTACCTGAAACAAGCCTTTTTCAGAAAGCTTCAGTGCTGTACAGCGTTCTGACAGTTTCAGTATGTCGGCATCTCCTCTTACCATTTCTGGTTGTATAAGCTGCTCAAAATAGCCTTCTAGTTGGTTACCAAAGAACTCTTCATCATCAATATCATCATCAATATCATCATCTATTGAAACAGAAGAAAATACCCTATTCGCCTTTCACAGACATTTTATATCGACTTAAGTACCATCAAAGCAAATCTAGAACTTTTAATACATTGAGTCTCACAATACACTCACACTGCCAGAGCAGAATTTTCCTGGTTTTGCCTTAGAATAATTAGGTCACAGAAAGTGTCTTACTCCATGACTAGTGATATAAAGCAAAGTAAGATGGCTATAAGCTAGCACATTAACTCCCAGGCTATCAAGTGACTCATCCCTTTATATGATCTACACACCACTACATTCCAACCAGCAAATCATATATGCACTCACAAATTAAAATATATGTAATACTTTACAAACTTCACAGAAAGTGACCGAAGCATAGTTCTACATTTCAACAACAAAAAAAAAGGTTAAGTATTATTATTAAGAACAGTACGATTGCTGTTTGCTAAGTAAGAAGCTTTTTAAGACAATTCTTCTTGGTCTGGGGGCTTTTTTTTTAATTTGTGGGGTCTGAGAGGAGAGAAGAGTTTCCAGGGCATTTATTTGCTTGGTTTTGAAGACTCAAAGATCAGTCAGCTTTTTAGGGCATGGTTAAATGCACCCTTAAAACCACTGTAGAACATTCCAAGAAGTTTGACATCTTTACTTATTATTCTTTCATTTCCAGTCAACAATATCCTGTTTGCGTTTTCCCTTTTTTAAAACAACAGTATACTCAAGGAAGCCTTGCATTTAAAAACTCAACCATGTTTTGCTTTCCACATAATTAAACAAGCGTTCATTTTTAGATTGCTAGTGATAGTTTAAGAATTCTCCAGCAATTTTGCCTTCATTGTGTATCTCAATTCTTCTCCACGAAAAGGTATTTCAGAATAACCTTCTTAGTATTTCCTTCTGCTAAAGAGGTCTACACAATGCCAAGAATGTACAGGAAAAAAAGTACATATATACAGACAGAGGCAAGTCATCATTATTTGTGCATTCCCAGTCTTGCAAGTGCCCTCTACAAAGAGCCTGATTTAAAGAAGCATATAAAAACCTGATTTAGTTAAACTGGAAGCTATGGATGCTTGGCAATTTTGGTATTACATCAAAGCAATCAGGATCTGTTACATTTGCAGGTCAATAAATGAAAAATCAGCATTCTAATATTGGAGAAGGTGGAAGGATTACAGCAGGCCACGTCTCCTCAGTTTTTCAAAGAGGACTAACATATATCCTCAGAACAAATATCCATAGAGCACTTTAAAAATTATATAAGGATTAGTTAATTATGTGAAAGGTAGAGAAATACCTACAATTCAAACTCAAATTAACACCACCACAATAACTGTTTTATTCTTGCTAACCTGCCTTGACTTCCTTGTGAAACCGAAATAATAATCTGCTATCTTCCAATTAATGAGAAAGCAGATTCATGTATTTTACCTTAGACACCAGAGACTTCATCCTTAGTTTTAGAAACACCCAGCTTCCAAATTTACAATGAATACAGAATTATATGACAGAAATTAGTACCTCACACACTGACCAGGAAAAATAAAAAGATCAGTTAGCTTTGTCAGTACTGACAGCTTTGTCAGAACAGACAAGTATTTCCAACTAAAGACTACTAACTCCATAGAAGGGCAGTTAAAAGTAATTCCACCCCCCTCGATGGAAAAAAACAAATAGCATTTTTTACTTAGCAAGCTATTAACTTAATTTTTATATGCTTAACACACAAGTGCAACAAGAAATAGCAAGGAAACTTCACAAGACAGTCCTGACACCTATAGATTAAATGCAGAGAAATCCAGTAGCCCTACTTGAGAGCAGGGCTGCTTGATCTCAAGATGACAGCAAATCTGTTCATCGCTCTGCCTTTCCCATTCTTGGTGCATCTGAGGATATACTCAGTCATCCTTCACATTATGTGCAAAATCAATGGCATTAATAAAGAGCTTTTTTTGTCCTTCTGCAGCCACCGCTTGAAGGGCACAAAGTTCAAAATTCTTGTTATACAGAACTCAGGCTCTCTCTTTACCTCTGCAAGTCAACGAGACTTCCAAGTTAGGTGTCACGATGCATATCTGGCAACTAAAGAGAACTAAAGCTCAAGTAAAATCTAATTCTAACTGCATGTACATGTTCATCATAAAAGTTTCTCTCTATTAATCTAAACTAAAACTGTAGTGAGGGTTACCGCTTTACTAAATGAATGTCCGCATTTCCACCTGTATTTTTGATTCACAGTAACTGCGCAGTAACTTATTTTACATTAAGCTTCCAAGTGTGATTTTCTCTGACAAATTCAATAGCTACCTACTCCTATCACAATTTTAAAAAGTTTCCCAATGAACAATTTTCTTTAATATTCCTAATACCAGTTTTCAAGCAAGCATAATCCTATATTAAACACTTGAGTAAAACACCTTTCTTCAAGTACACAATAACATTGTGTCAGAATTCTAGATTCAACTACCCAGAATAATAGAGCTTACCAGTGAAATCTTCCTTTGAGCTTGCAAGAGATGAGAGTTTTTCATTTTCCAAAAAACTCACAAGGCTACTGCTAAAATGATCGCTCGGGATTTCAGTTTCTATCAGCTTTTCAGAATGTTCAGATGGACCAACCTGTGAAAAGTAAACATACAGAAATGTTTCAAGGAGTTACTTGCTATTGTATAAATTCAGTTAATAATAAATTCAGTTAATGAGGTTAATAATATACAAAACTTGGCCCCCCCTCTATTTTTTTCTACTTACGCCAAACATTCTAGTTTCAATGGACTTTGCCTGCTGGCTTCCAGAATAGACACATTCAAGAGATACAGGCATCATAAAGGGAAAAGAGGGGAAAAAGCATCACAATGACATAAAACTTTAAAAAAATTAAAAATAAAATACTGAAGCATTGCATTAAAGAGTTTACACTTCAAAAAAAAAATGCTCTTCCTTTCATTAAGCTGCAAACTTAGAAGTACAAAGACTACCCTCAAGAGTTTCCTATGCTGCTAAAACAGTGCTTCTGCAGAAATCATACACCCAGATCAACGCTTTGTTGATAATTTCTTCAAATGAGCACACTGAATTTCAGTATTTCAGCTGAATCTAACTAGATATTTTATCTTTCATATACCTGAATGATTTTTCAAACAGCATGATGTAATGTCTGGGTTGGATTTACACTCACATTCCTTGTGATAAACAGATCATCTTAGACACCAAAAAAGTCGAAGTTCGGAAAGCAAAAATTTGAAAGGGGCATGAATAATGGTTTTCAGATGACACCATGTGAACATTCAGCTGCAACTCACTGACCACTCGGGCTCCCAGAAAAATCAAGTGAAAAACAACTATATCAATTTACTAAATACCAGCTGGCACACTAAGGAGAACATACTGGACAGCATCTGGCTGCAGCCTGAGGCCCATTTTCTTTAAGAGAAACAACATTTCCCATTCCTGTCTGCCTTATATCTCTGTGGCCACAACTGTCAGCTTCTCTGACACAATAGATCAAAACATCTGCAGCATGGCCCAACCTGTCAATACCTGAAGCTATTTGCTAGCTGTGGTAAGGAGGCATGCACAAAAACCCCACAGAGGCAGCAGGAAGATTGTGTTTTTACAAATGGAGCCATTTTTAACGTTGAGGATACTTAAGAAGTCATCTGAGCTAACAGTGCTCAAAATAATTAACAAGTACAGGGTCAAGACAAGTCATGTAGATATTTTCTACTCCAAAAGCACTCAAAAAAGTTTCTCAGACTGCTTTTCACTAATCTAAACTACAGTTGGGATAAAATGCAAGGTCCTTACATGGATAAAGAACTACAAGAGTGCCGAGGCTAGGAGTTAACAACAGTCTTCACAACTGACAAAGATTAAGTGGAGTCATGCTCCCATGGTACCAATTATATAAAATGATCTGCAAAAAGGAGGCCAAGTGAGGCACAACACATTCAGTACACTAGCACCATTACAAACTATAGGGATACACTAGGTAAGACAACAATTCAATTCCATTCCCTCCTCCTCTCACAGAATTAAGTCTAGCACAAGATTAATATTAGAAAGCATTTAATTTCACTGTATTTACAAAAGGTTTCACCTTGTTATTCTTGCTGTCTGGAAGAAAACATATTCCAGTTGACAAACCTGGAAAAAAAATGCCGCGTAATCAGTATTTTATTAAATCCTTATGTTACGCTACTAGGCTATTCTGTAAGACAGCAGACCGAGCCTCTTGAAGATCTTTGCATACACCATAAAATTAACCCTGAGATATGTATGTTATCACAATACCAAGGTCTACATGTTCTTATAACAATGATTAAAACTATATGGGAGTAATTAAAAAGGCAGAGCTTCATCAGGTCTAGAACTGTAAAAGCTATTCAAGACAATTACTGCCTTAAGGATTTCTACAAAAAAAAATAAGGAGTTCCAGATTGCACTAGCAGAAGCAGGAACAAGTGTTCTAATCCACTATTGCATTTCACCTATTGGGTCAACTCTTTTTTTTTTTTTTAACCACTCATAAGCAACTTCCCCTTGGTTTTGTGTTATATCCACCCATAATCCAACAGCGAGTCCCACAAGACAGAGCATAATTTAGACACGCACATACAAATGTTATTAAAAAATGTTCCTAAATCTTAAATAATAGATAAAAATAAAAGGTAATTTCCAGACTAGAATCCTAGAACTTGAATGAACAAGTTAAAGCCAACTAACTATGTTCAAGCACTACCAAGTTCAAACACTTGGCAGTCCCACTTTCCCAAAGAATCACAATTTTTATTGCTGTAGTTACTGCCACTTTCTCAAGACTACAACAGCAAGTGACTGAGGACAATACTTCACTGTTAGAAGTGTGTTTTATAAGAGCCCATTTATATTACAAACCATAGTACTTTCTAATTGAACGTAGTCTCTATTAAACTACCTCATTAAACTCTACGCAAATATTGAGATAAATCTTAGAAAAAGGGTAATGACTAAAAGTATATTTTTGCTAATTATACATACTGAATTTTAAGGAATGCACAGAATTTAATCATAGAACTAGCATTAGCAAAAATCCCAAGCAAGTTTACTATCAACAGCCAAACTTTTAAAATACGTTATAGATTATTAATTCACTTCTACTACTTCATTCACGCTTCAAAAAAGCAGTTTTCACAGCATGAATTCCAAACTACCTTTTCATGCATCATCTCACTAGAAAAGTGGGTTATGAGCCACCATGACTGCACTTAAAGATCAACTACTACAGGTTGGAATAAGGCAAGAGAAGAGAATGTAGTTACAATATAATCCCATAGACTTACAACTATTGAAAGAAAAAGAGTAGGAAAAAAAAAAACTTGCATAGAATTTTTCCACAAGTAAAGTTCCTGAAATTATTTAAGATTCCTACTAGCATTCTAATGATGGTATTTCATAGCAAACACAACTTTCACCAGCTTCCTGTCTAGCTTTGTACTTTGGGAAGAAATCTAAAACCACGATGTCAAACACAAGCTCTCTCTGTTTTCAGTTTGCTCAAATCAAAGACTATTTTTCAAAATCCATTTACACACACTACGCCACAAAAGAGTGAAAGGGTCAAGAGCAGACATTTATACCATCAAAAGCTAATTACATGGAGAAAAAGTATACAATTTTTCTCAAATGTTAATACCTTCCAATCGTTCAAGTGGCAATACCTCAAGTAAGGTATCTTGACTGTGATTTGAATGTTCAACGACATTCTGATCCTGTTCTCCACATATTGAGTGGGATTCTTTCAAATCAACAGAAGCTGGCTGAGGTTCTTCAACTCGTGAAGCAACTTCCCTAGAAAGAGAATTATTTCAATGAAAAATCACTCAGTGAGCTACATAGACTGATATCAGTACACAACATGTCTATATATAAATATTTGATAAATTCTATTTTAATGCCTTCGCCTCTCAGAAGTCAGCTGTTCCCATTAACACAGACTCTACAAATGTATTACCTGTCATTTTACAATAAAGGAATAAATAAAGATTACAAGGGCTCCAATTTCACAAAATATAGCATGAAACAAACTGAAATTTAATTTAATACATGCACTCTACTTTTTTTCTGTTTGTTCTTTGCTCTTTCATTTCTGCAAAAGGAGGGAAAGTGTGAGGGGGAAAGTGTCTATTCCAGATGAGTTCCATGATTCATTCGAGAGCCAGTCAAACCCTAGGCAAGATTGTCTTAAGTTCACCCTACCAGTATACCTTTTGTAACATTAAATTAGGGACTGAATCATAAACAATATGCCTCACTGATATTCGATACAGTTCCGTTAAATAACAGCTTACATACTTCTGCTGGAAAATTATTTTTCACTTCTGATTTCATAGGACTTGCAGATTGACAGACAAGCTAATCATCCAAGATGTTAAAATTTCTGCATTGAGCGAATTGAACCATACCTGTGCATTAGTATTTTAGATATACAAATAAAACTTACATTTGAAATTCTAGAATACAATTACTACATGCTTTGTATTTTTTTTTTACTCAAGTACAATCAAGACACTGATTCATTCTCAATCTTAAACCTTACATTCTTTGTTTTTATAGAGACATACTGCCTATAGTGCAATTTTAGGAGCAAGATGCACATTGTGGATTCTATTGCTACAACAGGAACAAATTCGACCTTGGTTAGACTAACCTATGCAACACTTCCATCACACAGCAATGCTCTTCAATAGCACTAGTTATTTCTGAAGAACTAGCCATCACTGAGGCTACAAGGAAGCTAATTTAATAGAAACTGACATTTATTTCTGTACACCAACTGCAGGAAACTTAGTCGGAACAGATATAAGTCAGTGCAAACATGACACGAACCAGAAACATCAGCTTAATTCTAGATCACGTAATGTGAACTAGGTAAATACAAGCCTGATTCAAGTAAGTCAATTAATAAATCACACTAAGGAAATTTTTAAGTAATGTGACAACAAAACAAAACATCATAGCTAAAAGAAAAAAGCACTTCTCAAGATTCATTTCCGTCATGTACATGAAGCCAAATTAGTCACTTAAACAGCAGAACACTGTTCACGTTGGTCTCCACAGGCTAACTGGCAGCATTGCACAGGATGCTTCCACTTCCTGCCACTATCCCTCTTTCAGAAAACATGGAGAAGCTGTTTCAGTAGGAAAAACTGCCCAGGCTACCAAACAAGGTAAGCTAACAGGCTAATGCAGAGCTGAGCTCTCCAGTTACTGCCATCAAAAGGCCAATAGTAGAAGCTGCTCCTGAGGTGGGCAAGGCAATTCTGAAGCATTCCACAATTAGCTGACAGTACAAAAAAATCTAGATAGAAAGCACTGATAGGGCATTTTAGGACAGGATTGGATTTTAACAGTCTCACTCACAGGTCATCATGAAAGCTGAGGGCAAATGTCTCCATCGGCTCAGGATTTGACTGACTCCTGTGAGCAGATCCTAATGGAGGTGAAAGTTTCTCTTCCAAATAGGATGCACAGGCATCAGAAAGCCTGTAAAGGTAGGAAGGAAAAACGTGCAACAGAATCATTTTAATATGCACTTCTCTCATTTTACAAAGAACAGAAAAACAAAGAAAAATGACACTGATGGCCACTCATCTCTGATAAGTTCAACTATTTGAATATTTTAGCATTTTCTAGCCAATCTGTACCTACAGGTACACATATGTACCCAGAACGACCCCTTCCAGTCTTCCACAGTTGTTTAGAGAAATGCCACATTATCATTTTTAGTGGCTAGTGCTGTCCCATTTGGAATGCGTACTCCTAGAAAGGCAGGGTAGAAAAGTCTAATCTTACTTCTTGTGAAGTCACAGTACAGCAGTTAAGTGAGCAAAGGATTCTAATTGTTATTCTTTGCTCTACTTCTTGCTGAACAAACAATTCTAAATTGTGTTAATTGTCATTTGTATCTGTAACACTAATTCTTACAATATCTTTTCTAAAATGAGACAGATTCAGTTAAGTTAAAGTGAATAGAGTTAAGAAAACACACACGTGAAAAGCATTTTCTTGATATGACTGCAACCACAACAATACTAAGCTGAATAATTAAGTTAAAAACACCTTGTTATCAGTCTAAATACTAAACTATTCTTTTAAAAGGTAATTTTAATACAAGTTAAGTATTTTATGAACTAATTTAATGCAGAGTTTTCACTGCTAATACAATCAATCCTATGTTTGCTGATCAGTAAGCAACAGATTAGTAAATATTTTTATCATCTACCAAATAATCTGTCAAAAGCATTTTTCCTCTCTACAGCTATGTTTCAAACTGGTCAACTTTTTTATGTTATTTATGGTATTAAATGATAGTGCTACCTGTTGTCACAGACCATTCTGCTCCTGGCAACAGTTGAAGCTGCAACAGGTAAACCAGGGTTTGAGGAAATTGTAACATTTTCAAAAGCGACGCTTGCATTGGTACTAAAGGAATGGCCCAAGAAGCTCGGAAAGGTCTCATCCGCAATATATCTGAAGTCTTCTGTCATCTTGCACAAGCTGCTTAAAATAGCACTCTGCTTGGCAACACGATCAGCCATGGTCCAGCAGCATCTGAAAGCAAGAACACAAGTATAAAGTTACACAAGTCACAGCAACGCTTTCAAACACACCTTATTTGTACATCACAGCCAACATTCTTTGGCAATCGCCCCTCTTTACCCACAAACGTGCTTAAAAATTATTCCCAGCCCTCCCTCTGACGCAAGTATTCTGGGGAACCACAAAGCTCTACAGCCTCCTTGGACTCCTACTGATCCAAAAAGCAGTTACTATTACAAAAAGTGGAATATTTTGATTTAAGCTCAAGTGGAGTTAAGTTCTTATCCAAGTAACTGTATTTTCTGAAAGTCAGACACAATGTCCCTCTGAAAGCATGTGTGTTGTTCTTTTTTAAACAGCGTTTTTCCAGACTGTTCATTCTTTGGAAATGGCAGCGTCCTGTGCTCTGAGCAGATGTGCCACCTATCATCACCTCTGTCTGCAGGCTTTCCTGATCTTCACTGCAAGGTCATGGTACGTGAAGTAGTTAGTTTTACAAAAACTGAATATTTTGATTTAAGCTAAAGTAGAGATAAGTTTCATCCAAGTAATTGTATTTTTTGGAAGTTAGATAATATGTCCCTCTAAGAGGATGATTTCCTTCAGGCAGCGTTTTCCCACTGTTCATTCTTTGGAGATGAAAACGCGGTCTTCAGTGTGATCTGTGCTGAGCAGATGTGTCTGCTCTGATCCCCACTGTGTGCAGCCTTTCCCCATCTCCAGGGCAAGGGCAGGCAGAGCTGGAGCCAAAGCCCCAAATCGGCAACAGGTTAGACTGTTGTGAAGTTCATGATACCGTTAAAACGAGTCCTTGGAAAGTAACAGAATATGCACAAGATCACTGGGAACATTCGTGCGCGTGTCTAAGTGGGAAACACATCCTGTCCCAGCTCCTACCTGGCCGCACACGATGGATGGAGATCGCTCCCTGACGCTGCCCAGCCCGATAAAGGATGTCTGCTTTATAAAACTCCAAAGTGAGTCTTAGAGAGTTGATTTCCCGGCGTTTCGGTGCCACCACCAACGCAGAGCAGCGGCGCTGCAGACACCCAGCCTATCTTTAGCCCGCAAAGCCGCTCGGCCCGAGACACCCTCCCGCCGTACCCTCACTCTGGAGCGCCACCAGCCCCGCCACGCGGCCCACGGCGAGGGAGACACGGACTCCTCCCGCCCTGCGGATCGGCCGGACACCAACCACGTCCTTCCCCCCTGCCCTTTCCCGCTCGCCCTGAGGCGGCGGCGCGCACGAGCCGGAGAGCGGGAAAAAGTGCTCACCTGGCGCGCGCCGCGAGCAACGGCCCCACGGAGCCTCCCCGCCCTCCCCGAGCCCGCGCGCGCGCTGCGCCCCGCCCCGGCGGCAGCCAATGGCAGAGACCCCGCCCAACACGGCGATTGGCCGGCGGGGATGGGAGGGAAATGATGATTGGGCAAGAGGCGAGAGGCACCGCCCAGTCCTTCCCGCTGAGACCAATAGGAGAGCCCCAACCAGAGCCGGCGATTGGCTGCCGAGGGGAGACGAGCGAGAGCGAGATACTGATTGGGCGAGGAGGGGGCACCGCCCACCCCTCTCCACCGCAGCCAATGAGAGAGCCCTAACTAGAGCCCCCGGACGGGCTGCGAGGCAGAGGGCGATGCTGACTGGACGAGGGGCTCGCGGCACCGCCCACCCCCTGCAGCCAATAAGAGAGCCCCAACCAGAGCCGGCGATTGGCTGCGGAGGGGGGAGACGAGAGAGAGAGCGATACTGATTGGGTGAGGTGCGCGGGGCACCGCCCACCCTTCCCATCGCCAGCCAATGGTGGAGCTCCAACCAACCTGGCGACTGCTTGGGGACGCGAGAGAGAGAGAGATGCTGATTGGGCGAGGGGCGCGGAGCACCGCTCACCCCTCCGCGCCGCAGCCAATGGAAGAGCCCGAACTACAGCAGCGATTGGGAGCTTCGCTTGTGGGGGATTCACTGGATGGAACGAGGAACGGGTCGAGTGTTGTGGGCACTGCGTGAACTTTGCGACAATCACTGTCTTAAAGAAAATTGTCTCTGACCGATGCTTCAGGGGCACCGAGGCGGGGGCCGCGAAAAGGGGGGAAAAATACAGTTCTGCAGCAGAAACGAGCAGAGCTGAATTCACTGAGAGGATGGATGCAGTGATGAAGAGAAGTAGTAAAGACCACTAGAGGTCTTTGAAGATCAGTGAGAAACTGTGATGGGCGTGCGAGCGTGGGTGATAAACTGTGGTAATGAGTTCTCAGAGACATCATAGAATCACAGAATGGTTTGGGTTGGAGGGCACCTTAAGGATCATCCAACCCCCCTGCCATGGGCAGGGACACCTCCCACCAGACCAGGCTGCCCAAGGTTCCATCCAACCTGGCCTTGAACACCTCCAGGGATGGGGCAGCCACAGCTTCCCTGGGCAACCTGTGCCAGTGCCTCACCACCCTCAGTGTGAAGAAATTCTTCCTTACGTCTATTCTAAATCTGCTCCTCTGCAATTTATAGCCATAATAATCAATATGTACCGTGTTTCCTGGAATCTATGTGAATATGCATGTTTAACGAGTATAAAAGTCATGTAACCAGCCTCAATAGTGGCACACGTTACGTGGAGTAATGCACTGTGTGCTCGATGTCTTTAAATAAAGAATACCTGCTTAATAATCAAATTGGCATTGATTGAGTTTGGCTTTTCACTACGCCAATTTAAAGCTGCTGGAGAGTGTCCAGAGGAGGCCACAAAATCAGTGAAGGGTTTAGAGGGGGAGTTGTATGAGAAGTGGCTAAAGTCATTTGGTCTGTTCAGCCTGGAGGAGACTGAGGGGAGACCTTATTGCAGTTTACTACTTCCTCTCAAGGGAAGGAGGAGAAACAGGTGCTGATCTCTTCTCTCTGGCAACCAATGATGGGACCCAAGGGAACAACAGGAGGACTTGCGAGGGGAGGTTTAGGTTGGATATTGGGAAAAGTTTCTTTATCCAGAGGGTGGTGGAACACTGGAACAGTGATGGAAGCAGTAATAGTTCCAAACCTCACAACATTCCAGAAATATTTGGACTGTCACTCACATACGTGGTGTAAATGTTGGGGTTGCCCTATGCAGGGACAGGAGTTGGACTCAAATGTTCCTTATGGGTCCCTTCAGCTCAGGTCATTCTGTGATTCTGTGCCTGACTAGGTGGCCCTGCCCCGCTGCCTCACGTACAAAGAAAAAAGCTTTCACAGGATTTAGTTATGTTTAGTTATTTTTAGTTACTTATGCAACAGGCGTTGTTTAGATTATTGACTTTTCTGTTGCATTGTTGCTACAGGAGTCACTTGAGATGAGGCTGAGCAATGTGGAGTTTATACACACCACACGGAAAAATTGTTTTTAATTTCAAAGCATAAATGTCACATTTTTTTTAAGTAGAGGATGAGATGGCAGCAGATGCCTTCCAAATATACACATATGTGTTTATGAGAACTTCAAAAGAGCTAAATCGAATTCAGTGTTATTCCAGGACATTTCTGCAATGCACTTCTGCAGTTGTTTTCGGGGTACAAAGACTGCTGAAAAGGTAGCATAAGAGTGAAAAGTCACACACTCAGCATCATATGAAGTTCATCTGTTCAAATATATTCAAAACAACAACAAATAAAACCAAAGCCACCTCATGGGTACTGCAAGATAAAAAAAATTCTAGTCTTGGTAATTCAAGCCAAGATGTGCTCCAAGCGCATAAACAGTATACAGGAGAATAATAGAATCACAGAATGCCACGTTGGAAGGGACCTCAGAGATCATCTGGTCCAACATTTGAGGTGATGTATAGTTTAAATTACATGGCCTACCCAGAACCTTGGGCTGAGCCTTAAAAGTATCCAATGTAGAGAAAGCTACCACTGGCCTGGGGAGATTCAGTGTTTTAACTGTTAATGCCTATGTTGTTCTTCAGAAGAAGAAAAGGGGCGGCAGTCTTGCAAAGTGCTAGATAAATCTAACATAGAGTGAGCACCTGCTGCAATCATGGCTTCGTAGCCCTTCTGTAATCTCCCTCCCTCCCAGAGTTTCTGTTGCTTATCTTCAAGAGCTCAGATTCTGAACAGAAGTAGGGTGCACAATCTTGAATTATGAGAGTAGGAGAGATGATTAAAGAGGGGAAACGTGAGTTTGAGTACGTGGAGGTGGACAGTCAAGGATATGGAGTGAAAGGTCCTGGTTTGGAGAGACGTCAATGCAAAATGGCAGGCAGGGGGAAAGGCACAAAACTAGGATTAAGTTCATTTGTTGAAGTCTAAGTGTTCAGCCAGTTCGTTGGAAGTGTGGCTTGTTTGCACCAAGACTATAACAGCATGTTTCCATAAGAAATGTAATCGGGATTAGTCAAGATATCTAATAACGTTCAGCACAGAGGAAAACAATGTGACGGTGCTGAACTCACTACAAACAACTGCATTAAAAACTGCAAAAAGTTGTCATTTACTTTATTATTACCATAAATGGTAATTCTCAGCTCCAAAAGACTAACAGAAGCAAATTTAAAGGGAAAAAAAAACACAAGCAGGACTCTTTCCCTTACATGTGGCTTGTCAAAGATAGCTATATGTAAAGAATTATCTCTGAATGTATTTTACACTGCTTTTTGTTACACTGCGGTAGCTGAGGCATACCTGACAAACACTGTAGGGTCTCACAGCACAAACTTTTAGCATTGGAGAGTATAGGGGCACTGCCACCTTGCTTGTCTTGGGGAAGGAGCCCAATTTTTTTTTTCTCTGGTACAAGTAGAAGTGCAGTAAGAAAATGATTAGTTGTTGCAGTGAAGGGAGTGACCTTTTAAAGCATTAAGATGGACATTCTGCAAGTGGCTTAAATATTCAGTAAGTACATTTGGCTGCTGGCAATATCCAGAAACAGTTTGTTCTGTTTTAGGAATGAATCCTGATATAATAGTTTCGATCTTTTGATTTTTTTTTTCTTTAAATGACCCATTCTCCCACAGAAAAATATTGTTACTTTGTACCCCCATTTAAACCTCATCTTTTAATCACGTAACATGTCTGTTGTTTGTCATACAAAATATGGCATGGTTTTATCAAGTTTTCTTTTTGTTAAAGAATTTGCTTTTACTAAGACTCCCTCCCCCAAAGTTCTGTTCCTGCTTGCTGAAAAACGCCAGCTTACCTCCACGCAGGATTAGCGAGCACTTCCCGACACCATTGTTACCTCTCATGTTTTTTTAGTAAATTAAAACTAAGTTCCTCAGACATAAACTGAGAAACAAATACGGTGTATCTGAGCAAAAAATATAGCACCTGAGCAAACAGTTTTCAGTATACCAGTAAAACTCAGGGGAAATGGCTAGCATTTGGGATGAATGCAGATTGCCCTCTCATTACCTCACACTAGTCGTCTAGTCCAGAAGTAGCACAAGCCCATTTTGAAGCACTCTGAAATACACTACAGCACTTTGGGTTTCTGCTGCACAGAGCCCACCCTTATCCTTCCTCCCCTTAAGATCTGCTAACAAGCTCAGCAATTACATCCTGTGCAGTAATGCTACTCCCTAGCAATACCATGTAGTCATTGTCCAGTTTTATCCCCCCAGGCCTCACATCAGCCTTAGCTTGAGTTAATGACATTGTGCTGACACATCAAAAAAGGGGGCCTTTCAGTCGCTACTAGTTCTTAAAAACATCCTGAGTTAATTATCCAATCACTGGAAAAGAATAATAGAATCGCTAGGCTGGAAAAGACCTTTTGAGGTCAAGTCCATCTGTACCATTCCACTATTAAACCATATCCCCAAGCACCTCATCTACCTGTATTTTGAACACCTCCAGGGATGGTGACTCCACCTTCTCCCTGGGCAGTGTCTGCCAGTGCCCAATATCCAAAACAGTGTGGTCGTGTGGCCCAGGGAAGTGATTCTACCCCCGTACTCAGCATTGGTGAGACCACACCTTGAATCCTGTGTTCAGTTTTGGGCCCCTCACCACATGAAAGACATTGCAGTCCTGAAGCGTGTCCAGAGAAGAGCAACAAAGCTGGTGAAGGGGCTGCAGAACAAGTCTCATGAGGAGCAGCTGAGGGAACTGGGGTTCTTCAGCCTGGATGAGGCTGAGGGGAGACCTTATTGCTCTCTACAACTACCTGAAAGAAGGTTGCAGAGAGGTGGGTGTTGGTCTCTTCTCCCAAGTGATGGGCGATAGAACAAGAGGGAATGGCCTTAAGCTGCACCAGGGGAAGTTCAGATTGGATATCAGGAAAAATTTTTTCACCAAAAGGGTTCTCAAGCACTGGCAGAGGCTGCCCAGGGAAGTGGCCAAGTCACCATCCCTGGAGATCTTTAAAAGGCAGGTAGGTGAGGCGCTTGGGGCCATGATTGAGTAGTAGACAGGTACGTCTGGAATTGCCAATCTCTAATGATTCTATGAACTCTAGGAGTCTCTGCAGACCTTCGCAACTTCACATTAACAAAAGCTACGAGAATGGACCCATGAGTCTAAAATGCTCCTTGATCGGGAACCTGTTAAGCAAAGTGCTCATTATGAGAGAAAGCATACTAACACAGACAGTTTAGAATAAGTTTATTAGTCAACCACAATTAGAAAATTTAAATATTTATACAGCAAGATGGAAAATTCTTTAGTAACCAAACACCCCAAACTGTTTTGCTGCAGTATTCACAGGAATGGTTTTCTTTTACGAGTTCATCTAAAATCATCCTTTAGTGACTCAACAGCTTCTGAAAGGCATGTTTGAGAATACATTTCACAGTTGTTAGTGCAATATACAAAACCAAAAAAAATTCAAAACCACACTAAACTGATTCCAAAAATAAAAGGAAAAAAAGAAAAGAAAAAAGGACAGGCATATCGCAGTCACCCATAAGCTATTTACGGAGTAGCTAATACTGTTTGTGTTGCCATAGTTCGAAGGGCACAGATTAAAATGTTCCTTTGATACAAAAACATAAATGACACATTACAAATGTAGTTGGTTTTGCAAATCATGCATCCAGTTCCCAAACTTTTTCTGTGAAAGGGAATACAAAGGCAGCTGGAAATGGAAGCATTCACAAACACCAGAATAAGGCCCTTCCAGTTTATCTAAGTAACATGTTAAACCCCTTCATTCTCAGGTAAAAGATTAAGAGGCCGAGATACACATCGTCTGCGAGGGTGAGGATACTGGAGGTTGGCAGTGTCAGCATCGCAAGAGTGCTCTATCAGAGGAGGAGGAGGAAGGAGCTGGGCATGACTGGACCATCTTGATCCAGCCCGTGGGGAATCCAGAGGGGGAAAGAAATACCTGAAACAATTAAGAAAGGAACAAAACACCAAAACAAAAAACCAAAACCAAAACAAAACAAAACAAAAAAACAAAACAAGAACAAGAGAAAGGTAGTAAATACAAGGAGAACCAAAGGGGAGAAAAGACATGCTGGAAAAAAAAAAAAGCTTTAGTATATCCATGCCAAAACCAATAGAACATAATAGCAAAAATTAAGGCTTGTAATTCAAAACAAGACAAATCTGGAAACTGTTCTTTAAAGGAAGATCATACAGTCTTTTCCACTGAAATTCATAGAAAAGAACACCATCATAATAACCCTAGTATACATTTTTTACAAAAGAACAGATTGCTTTGGAAATCAAAAGGATGTTGGAGCACAGCTATTAACAGGCTTTCATTCTCCAAGAATTCTTGCAATTTGTTAACAGAGCTTTTAGGAACGCTTCATTTGTGATACAAAATATACATTAAATATTTCCAAGCACATTTTCTGCATAAGCATCTAATTCAGATTAACTTCACAGCACTTCTAGATGTAAAAAAATTGTTTTTACAGTACTTAAATTTAATAATATACATTTACAGAGAATAACTCCTTTAAATGAAATACAATCTTTGTAGGTATTTACAAATTTCTGCAAAATCCTTGTAAATTTAAGATTCCTGGTGAATGCAAGACTCGGAATTCTGCCATTCCATGTTATTTTTCTACTGTTCTTACTAGAACTTACCCGTAATACTTGTGCATTTTAGTATATTAGATACCTACAGGTGTTTTCGGTCATGTTTACAGTTCAGTGGACTTACATAAAGGAACAGCGATTAATGAAATCATGAGACAGCTCACAACAAGCTTCATTTTGCTTTCAATCTTCATATGGCTCAAGTGCCTGTGTTTTTTAGGCTACTATGCTTCAAGAATTTTAGTTACTCCATAGGAATGTACAAGCACATATCAGAAAAAGTACTTCTTTTAGGATGAAGAAAGTATGACGGTACTTACAAAACATTTATTTGAAGTCATACTAAGGTATAAATGAAGCAATAAGAAACTTCTAAAAGCTACCCATCTGTACAATTATCAAAACACACTTTTCTTATTCCTTTAAAACTAACAGTTTCATATATTACAAAGCAATTACAAACACGTGATGTTTAGGAATTTTAATCAAATGCTGAACACTATGAAATGCAAAACAAATTAGTTATCAAAACACTTCAAATGAAAATTTTAACGGTCACTTCCCTCCTCCCATCCCAATCAAGGACCAAAATTCTCATTTTTACTCATGTATTTTAATTTGACAAGCTTTAAAAAATAGATGTTTGGATGGAGGTTTTGGGGTTAGGGTTGTTGTTTGTGGTTTTGCCTTTTTTTCCAAACAAGAAGCCTCTCCAAGTATTTTTCTATCAGGAGTTCCAACAGTATCAAACTGTGCGGGGTAGTACAAAAAACGTACACAACGTGTTTTAAAAAGGCTTTTTGAATAGCATTTAGTAGTTAGCAGGCTGCTGGTGTCTTGGGAGAGATCAAACGGCGTTGGGGAGGGGAAAAAGGAGTTCGTTTTCCATTCCTGTGTGCATGCAACAAGCAGCAAAACACCAAAGTTACTCCAGTTAGCTTGGTATCAGCTCTGCTTTCTGTTAAAAAGGACATAATACAAATGGAGAATGGAAATTGTATCATAAATCTAGACATACAATTATATTAACATAACAACATAGCCCTGCTAATTTATTTCCCTATCTACATCATCTGTCCTGAAACTCTTTTGATTACAAATCCAGTTTGCTGATCATGCTTTAACAAAGGTTTCCAGATCTGCCTAAGCTTTAGCTGTTTTAAAGTGTTTAAAATGTATAGACACCAAAACGTACCATCTACAGTTACAGACAAAACAAATTCTGTGTAGCATATCAATTTAGTCAAATGTCAGTGCATAAACCTGTACTATGTGTTAATACACTAAACCAAAAGTTAGCAACTGTGCTTATGCAATTCAAGCCAATGCAATTATGAAAGAAAACATGTAGTTAAGTGCATCTTTTTTATAGTCAGGCTCAATCATAAGAAAAGACGCTGTGTATTTTGAAATTCCACAGCCATGGACTTAATTCTGTAACAAAAGTTAATTCCAAATTGGAGCCAAGAACGATTTATTAAAAAACAAAACAAAACCCTCACTTTCAAAATACAGGGCAATGGAGGGGGTCTACGATAACACCAGGAGTTTCAGTTTCACCACGGCTTACTACCAGCTTCACGGAGAGGAGAACAACCAATGGGGCAGGGAGACTAATCTTGCTGGCAGCAGCCGAGTGTTAGATAAGGAGATTGTGAAACCACTCCCTATGCTGAAGAGTTATAAAAGCGTCTGTACCTCCCTAAAGGAGCCAAAGCAGATAGAGCTTTGGATATCACATTTCCAAGACAGGACTATATTTCAGCATTGTTTTTGCTACACTCCAAGTAGCAACTGCAACCAGGTGACCAATATCATTTTGGCCTCCTTTCTTGCTGAAGAGTTGGCCCATCACTCTCCCATTTTATCTTGTGAGGAAATTGAAAGCCCTTCTGTGTTCCATAGGGATCTGAAAGCCAGAACTGCCCTTTGGGACTGACTGCTGAGGAGGAGTGAAGGCTATTACCCAAAAGCAAACTGGCAGAGTACTGTACAGATGAGCATTTTAAACTGAAAAAGCACCAGATTAGTAGCTGCGTGTAGATGGAAGTAGAGGCTATCCCAAGGCATTTGAAAAGAAATACAGGCAGCCAAACTTGGAAGCTGCTGCTATGGAATCTGGCCACATCTAGTCCTTACATATGAGACACCCTGAAAAGCTAATTGCACGCAGTCCGCCATACAAATGCAGGGCTCAGTGCATTTCTGGATTTTGGTGTGCACAAATTAAAATGGCTTTCAGAAGAGGCAGTTAATTTCAAGTACTAAACAGCAATTATTACAGAATAAAAGCATAACAGATAAAGCATGTTAATCTGCAGTAAGAATGCCATATGAGGAAGACTAAAAAACCCCAAACTTTCATTCAATTAACGTTAGTCCTGAAAAACGGAAGTAAACTAACACCAGCACAGGACTGCTGAAACCATACATTACAAAGTATGTTTTCCTCCTTCCTTTCTGCTACATTATCCCAGAGAAAACCAATTCGTTGCTGTATTTTTACTTCACTTTTAAACATGCATCTAAACCAAAAGGGCAGTCACACAGCAGTATGACAGAGTTTCTCCTCGTTTGTTCTATTTCAGAGAAGTTACTTTTAATAATGTGAAAGGACTAAAAGTGAAAATCATTGTTTACATTGCATAGAATGATTGAGTCTCGCTTATGGTTTTGTTCACTTTCCTTTTAAGACTGGCATGAACAGACACCACCACAGAGCAAAACCAGAAGAGGTTGTACAAGTGTTGATGCAAGAAATGAAATAGCACTTAAAAAAAAAGTAAAACCAATATGAAGGCTGAGTACAATTAAGAAGATTCAGAGAAGAGAATATTTACTGAAATTCAGTCTCTCTATTAATTAACCTACCTGCTGGCAGATGATCCATTTAGTGAATTCTGTAGACTTGTATTGGCAGAACCTAGAGAGGCATTAAAAATCCCCTGCTGAGAACTACCATTCACTGGACTCCCGTTACCTTTCAGTATACCCGTACACTTCCAGTTGTCCATGTAATTAGCTGCAAATATAGAGAGATAAACACATTAGTTTCTCTTCTGAAGCTCAGCTTTTGATACAGCTATGATATTTCAGCTGCTAGGCAGCTGGTGTGAGTTAGAATTGAACTTCAATACCAATATATACATTCCAAACAGATGAGGATCTGGCCCTTCAGCCGTCTGGCATTCTTTGCCTACCCACAACTTAAAACTCAGTTTTGTTCAGCAGCAAGAATGAGTTTCTTTTATTTAAATACTGAGAAACAAATATGAATGGATGAGGAACCTGCCACTGTAGGGGTTTTGTTGCCTTTGGAAACTTTAACAGAAATAAGCCAGTTTGCCTGAGGGTTGTGACAGAACGTAGATTTTCTGGTTTTGGCAGCAAGAACAGACAGGAATGCAGCACCTGTGCTAACTTAAAAAACGGCAACTTTACACAGTTCTGGTCTGGTGAAATGATTTGAGGGTATGTAACAACTATTCACAGCAGCCTAAATCATGCAAATGTTCCCGCACAGTAAGTAATTTCCTTTTTCTGAAATGTAAATAGAAATATAAAAATCTATCATTCAAAAACCTAAAATCAACTTTTACTCGAAAACTACTTTTTGAGTAAAACTTCTCAAGAATATTCAGGATACTACAAAAGCTTGTGTTTCAGGTGGGTGACCTTACCCTTCCAGAGCCTAACGCAGCCGTCGTCCCCAGAGGAAGCAAGCACTGTGCCTGTAATATTCCAGCTCACTCGCCACACCTGGGAGTTGTGATTATCAAACTGTGCCACAATATGAATTTCAAATTTTGTTAATCCTCCAGATGAAGTCAATTCTTTCCTGTTTAAGAGAAAAGCAACAGTTCTGCACACAACTCTTCAAAGGTCTGGACTTGAACGTGATGACAAAAAGAGAGGACTACATCTTTCAAGGAGTTTATGTAATATTGTTAATAAGTAGTATTAAGAGGTGTTCAGACAAACAGAAACTTGCTCACAATCTCATCATTTTAAAAATCAGGCTGCTAAAAAAACCAATCCCACATACACTAAGTTACTACATGTGCTTTGCAGACACCCCTACAATAAGACTATACAGTATGCACCGTATCACACCAAAGTTTCTTCCTTTTAAGCTCACCTTAGAGGTTTTAGCGTGAAAATTCGTACATCTTTGGTTGCTACAGCTAAAATGTGGAAGGATCTTCCCAGATTTGGAGCAAATGCAATGTCATGTACGGGATCTGTGACTGTCATCAGAGCTTCTGCTTTTGCGTATTTCCTGTACAGCGTAAGAAATTAACCTTTAGTGCCATCAAAATTGTCAGTGAGGCAAATTACGTAAACCAGGCATAGTGGAACAGTCAAAAAGGGGTAGGATGCATGGCAAGACTTGCAAAAATAAAAATATTTCTTAATGTAAGTTTAATTATAAGTCATGATTACAAGCTGGTTCCTTCAGAAAGGGACAGATACAGTAACCACTAACAATAGTATGCTAAATCATACAACAAAGCAAGGATTCCAGTACAAACAAGATTTCTGCCTATAGATGGAAGAGGAAAATAAAAAAATTCTTCCATTCACAAATCTAAAGTGAATTTGTTTCTCAGTAACTTACTAAATTTTCTGTGCTTCTAAGCAGGCCACTATATGCCTCCTCCGCTGTGTGACAAAACGTATTCCGTTTTCTTATTTACCACCAGGTAAAGCTACAACAACTTTTCTTTATTGTTAATGCACAGAGAACACCATCTGAGGCCAGGCATAAACCCACCAAACACCTTGGATCCTTTCCTACACCAATTGGCCTGAATGAAACACAAGTCCACTGTCATTATTTAATTGGAAGTGGTTGGGCATACACTTCCTGACTTTTTCTGGTTCTGAATTCTTAACTGTACAAACTGAACATTCACAGATCATTGGTAATTCACAGGGCTTTGTCATTATAAACGTGCCTTTAAAAGTACTTCAAGGTCGCCTCGAGCAGTACCCAGTGCAACACAATTCAAACTTCTACTCTGTCCCATTAATGCCTTGTGGAAAACTAAGCATGTGAATCAGTAGAAGCAGAAACAATTCTCCCTTTAAAATTTGGGTTCGAACACTGGCATTTCTGCACCAAGATGGAAGAAAATTATCACTATCACATCTGTTAACACCAGTCACCGTTCTGAGGTCGCCCTCCTTTCCCATCCAACACCCCAGAGGCAGAATTAAGGTGTTATTTACTACTTCACTCCACATCTAATGACAGGAATAATATAGAAGCTCATACATTACAAACTACTTTAAGACCTCACAAATGTTATAAATTGTCATTTAGCATACCTGGTATTTTCGTTATATTCATAAATTTGAACCTTTGCCAATATATTTGGACTGTTGTCATCGCTTCCTACCGCTATCATTGGAGCATGTGCTCGAGAGCTAAAAGGTGAAAACAAATACCGTTATGCTTACATATGATTTCATGGAAAGTACACCAACCCATTTTCTACATTTCAGACATATTATCTGTAACAAAACCAAAACAATTACCAAAAAAAATCACAATGGGACGAAATAATCACAAGGAAGCATGACTAAGTGCTTTCGCAGTTTCCAGTATAATCTCCATTATTTTGTTTTGAATGCCTGCGTTATACATCTGCCAAGGAGAAATCACTAAGGAATATTATTTGGCAATTCAAGGTGGTGCTCTCAGAGAGTCAAGTTGATTTTATGTATGCATCTGCAGTCAAGTATTTGCCATACACTTCATGGCAGAATCTGCATTCATTGCAATACTTTTAATGACTGATTTAGTAGGATTTTATTCAGGTTTTGGAAGTCAGATTACAAAAACCAAATGTAGCCAAAGTTCCAGTTTTTAAGTCAACTTTTAACCTCAACCCATGCGTTAAAGGGAAAGCCTGTAGTCTGGAGCTTCAGCATAGATTACTACTACTGACTAGAAGAATAACTGGATCACCAGGACACAGAGCACTACTTTTGTAGGGAAAGCTGTGAAGTGCTTCTGAACAAACAGAATCCCAAGCAGTTCAGCCCTGAACGGTTTTTCCCTTCCAATTATTGCTGGGGCAGGATGTGACATGAGATGCAAAGAACCTCCGCTTGTATGTATTCTTCTGGGTGAGGAATACAACTAAAAGAACAAGTCTTAGGCTTTGTATTTGTGCTAGCAAGATTTCTGTGGTTTGTAGTATTCTGTTACACTGGCAAGGGCATGTGTTCTTGTTAGAGCCATCAAAATTATTACTATCGCAACATTTCTCATAAGGAAGGAAGAAAGAGACAGGAACTGTCCCTTCATAAACACTTTCTCTTATGAAAATCCCAGTTATGTTCTGTGGGATAAATAACACCCCACAGCTTTTTAGCTTGTTGCTTGTTAAAAATAATTAAACTGGGAATGTTTCCTCACAAAGTACAGAAGGACTTTTTGTAACACTCCTCTGGCTCTGCCAAATTTGATTTAAAAAAAAAAAAACCAAACAAAATGTTATAAGCTTTCTTTCAGATCTGAGTAATGTGCACTCAAGTCTTCTCCACGCACGTTTTAGGTAGGACTAACTTCTTGGATCTTCTGCTTAAACAGTTATAAAGCAACACCTACAGTTTTAATAACATACCTTGAAGGATTCCAAGAAATACAACTGCAGCTTAGCTTACATGAAATTTCATGCTGCAGGGACCATTGACTGAGATTCATCACATCTGGAGCTTCATAAATCCTTACAACTCCATCTGCCGAACATGTTGCTAACATAAGACCCATATGCTTGGGAGCAAACTTCACATCTGTAACTGATGTCCTACTGTCCACTAGAGTGGTCCTCTTCACCTGCAAAGAAAAGCAGAAATTCTTGAAAGAAATGGTATAAATTTCCATCAAAAATTTATTCCCTAAGGAAGGTTACTGAAAAATCTAACAGCATGATTCCATAGAATCACTCACCTCTCTCACCAAGAACTAAAAAACCCAAACAACTTCATACACCAATGAACTGGAGAAACAACAGATCATTGCAGGGATGCAATTTCAAGCACCAAGAGATATACTCACAGTGGTATCAACCTTCTGATAACAAAAAGAATATTAGCCATAGGCAGTTTGAAACTGTTCTCTTAATTCAAATTGGTGACAATATTAACTGTGATGCCTAGCAACGCCACTTCCTAATGTCATGCTGTCCAAGTTTACCATGAAGCATTTTCCAACCTAAGTATTTCTCATAAGGGAATGGGTGATATTTGACAGGACGATTACCTATGGTGAAAGTCACAAACCTTTGTTTTTCAAGTTGTCTCCTTTCTACCAAAAGTATGAGTTTGAGCTAGAAACTACACATCGCAACTGCCTCCTGCACACAGAAGTCACTTTTCATACCCCACTGGGTGCCAAAGGTCTTGACGCTTCACAATTACTTCAGATTATTTTAATATCAGAAAACTTCAGTATAAAGTAGAAAACTGCAGATATTTTAGCAATCTAAAGCAAAATAAAACACTAAAGGCAGGAATAACATACTGAGGTATACAAGATTACACATGAAGAATAGCTGCAAAATAATCTGTTTAGGCATAAAATTCCCTTGATGAAATACTGCCCAGAATATCCCCTTTCAAGCAAACTATTCTTGCTCCCAAATCTTGATCTATTGTTTAAAAGATGAAAAAGAACAGCATGAAACAGAAGAAAAACACCACAACTTTAATTCTACTGTAGATGGGTATTCAGGTCTGCAAATTGTTTGCAAGGGAACACCTTATTAAGAAAACCAATAAGAGTGACACTAATGGCCTGAATGTTGCCATTTAGCTATTTTTCCCAAATGCTCTATATTGGAATGTTTCCACACATTAGAAAACACAAGTGGAATCAGGAAAACTACATGTTAACATAATAAGACAGGGAGCTTTCTCTGTTTCGGGAATAGAATTGTCCAGTAACTCTGTATTTAGAACAATTTTCATGCTTAGTCTTCTGTTTACTTCTGGAATTTAAACAGTTTAAAGGTCCAGCCCATTATGATAAGCAAACAAATCAATAAGGCACAGAAAAATCTGTTTATATTGGAACATATAGGAACGGTGATTGATATGTTAAAAGTCTCACCCAGTGACTCTGGCCTCGGAGTTTATCATTTGACTCTCCCACTATTTCTTCCCATACAGCTGCTGTTCTATCAAAAGAGCAGGATGCCAGGACCTGTCCGAATTCAGGATGGGCCCATGTCACACGCCACACAGATCCACTATGTGTCTGCAAGACAACACCAAAACAGACTATGGAGAAACAGACTTACTGCATTAGTTCCAACCAATCATACATTTTCGTGACCTGCGGAAGCAGAAGTAAATTCTAGGAAGCAGTAATACTAGTCCTTTGAAGCCTATTCTGTCTTGGGTGGACTACAGGGAGGAAGAGAGATCGTGCAGGGAAAAAATCTGGAGGGCTAAGGCCCAACTAGAAATCAAATTGGCTAAATCTGTGAAAGATAATAAAAAAATCTTTCTACGAATACATTAACAAGAAAAGGAGGACTAGGGAGAATATTCAGTCCCTATTGGATGCAGAAGGAACAACAGTGACAAGAAATGAGGACAAGGCTAAAGTACTTAATGCCTTCTTTGCCCCAGTCTTTAATAGTAAGGGAAGTTGTTCCCCCTCTGTACAAACCCAGGAGTTAGAGGAACAGAACGAGGCTCCCATGATCGAAGAGGAGGTGGTTAGAGGCTTGCCCAGCTAGACACCCCAAGTCTATGGGGCCAGATGGGACCCACCCAAGAGTATTGAAGGAGCTGGCGGATGTCCTTTCCAAACCCCTTTCCATCATCTTCCAGCAGTCCTAGCTGACTGGGGCAGTTCCACTGGATTGGAGGGTGGCTAATGTGCCCATCTACAAGAAGGGTTGCAGGGAGGATCCAGGGAACTACAGGCCTGTCAGTCTGGCCTCAGTGCCAGGGAAAGTCATGGAACAGGTGATCTTGAGTGCTATCATGAAGCACATGCAAGAGAACCGGGTGATCAGGCCCAGTCAACACGGGTTCACGAAAGGCAGATCTTGCCAAACTAACCTGATCGCCTTCTATGACAAAGTGACTCGACTACTGGATGAGGGAAAGGCTGTGGATGTAGTCTTCTTGGACTTCAGTAAAGTCTTTGACACAGTTTCTCACAGCATTCTGCTTCAGAAACTGTCTGCCTCTGGCCTGGACAGGCGCACACTCTCCTGGGTTGAAAACTGGTTGGATGGCCAGGCCCAGAGAGTGGTGGTCAATGGAGTTAACTCCAGTTGGAGGCCAGTTACAAGTAGGGTTCCTCAGGGCTCGGTACTGGGTCCAGCCCTGTTCAATGTCTTTATCAATGACCTGGATGAAGGCATTGAGTGCACCCTTAGCAAGTTTGCAGATGACACTAAGCTGGGTGGAAGTGTGGATCTGCTGGAGGGTAGAGAGGCTCTGCAAAGGGATCTGAACATGATTCTATGATTCTATGTTCTTTTGCATTTGTTTATTCCCATAAGTGCTATAAAGTTTTGTTGCTATTAGTTAATGCTAAAGAGGTAGTGATTACAAGTGTATTTCAAGGCATTATTTATTACTCCTTTAAACTGTAAGTTCCGAGCTAAGATTTTGCTTTGGCACAAAAAGCACAGATTTCAAATTTTCAGGCATTACCATGCTCACATCTAACTTGCCTGTACTTCTCCAAAAATTATGCAGAGTATCACTTGTCTTCTCCCTTTTTCCGTGAAATTCCTCTTTCATACCTAGTCAACCTTAAGCTTCCTTTTTTAGAGAAGGGGAATTCCAAAGCTTCATTTGTGTTTCCATTTACAGGGATTATTGTATTGTGGTCCTATTAAATACAAGTTCAAGGATAAGGTGAATGCACCAATTATCCCGACAAAGCAGAGTCTCTGTATGACACAGTTTGCAGAAAGGTTTTGGAAAAAAAAAAACAGAGGTCAGATATTGTAACATTTAATAGCCAGACCTCTTCCTTTTTCTTTTTTTCTCCCCTTTGTTTTTAAAGTCTTACAATATGCCAAATGGAAATATTCAAAGAAAAACAAAGGTACTGTTTTCCAACTCCCTTAGCACCAGTTACCGCTAGGTTTAATGATAAGAAAGTCTGCCAACATAACTATAAATACTGATAATATAAGACTGCACGCTAGGCTCTGCTTTATGTGAGAGACAGTAGGGATGTTTAACAAAAGCAGAGAAAAAGTGTTTTATCATAAGAAATACAGAATCTATAACAAACCAGAAGTATTTCTGCTCTACAAGCCAGCAAAAACTAAGTATGTTTCCTCAAAAGCAAAGGAGAAATTATGGTTATAATTGTATAATTTTTATAAATACAAACCTTCCAGCTGGCAGTGCAATGCCAATCCCCATTTTCACTTTTGTCCCAGACCTATAAAGAAATCAAAACACCATCATATCATTTGTATATAAAGCTCACTGAACAGTATTACAAAACACAGCCATTAAAGAATACATATATACATCACTAAACATTTTCATCTGGAAAACTCTACCCGGCTCAGTACACACCTACACTTCACTCAACCTTGAAAATATCCCTACTACAGGTAGGAAGAAGAGGGATGCACCTGGGAAACTTACTATTGTATGATGACTATCCTTTTTAAATAAGAAATTATTCATAGAAGACAATTCATGACAATTCTCAACACTTCATTCACTCAGTTCCTTGAGTACACCGCTTACTTTCACGCTCAAGCCCCCGGGGTCCTCACCACAGCACGTGCTCAGATCTGGTCACAAAATCCTGATGTAGCTCCTGGCAATCATCTCAAAGAGAGAGCAGGACAGCAAAAAGTGGGGAAAACAGATCTTGTTTCTGTTGCTAATGTTTCTGCCTTGATATACAACTACAAACAAGTCACCTCATCGTCCTTTCTCTCAATGCTCCATACAACTTTATGACTTCTTTTCTGAAAAATTGTGAAGGAAGACACAAATGTAAACAAATGAAAGGCACTTCTAGAAGCCTGGCACCCACTTCTGTCTGTCACTCATTCACTGTGTCACTTTTGCTGCTCTGCATCTTCAGAACAACCTTGGTTGTTACCATCACAGCCCAACTTCATAACTTCTCCCCAATTCTGCAGGGCCCACCTAGCAAGAATGAGACCTATGCCAGATACAGGACTTGTGAAACAGCAGTGGTGTAAAACTGGTTAGAGCAAAACTTAACACAGTGCCATAAAGGATACTGCTACAATGAGGAAAAAAAAAACCATTACGCTGCTGAAGAACACAGTTTTTGAGTTCTACCTCCTGGCTTCTTTTTCAAGAACACTCTGTTTAGGCTGCAAGTTTTACACAGTTACTCCAGACCAAAGGCAGACATTGTGTACGTTTTTGTGGGTAGGTTTTTTTGGTGGCATTTTTTTCTTTGCTTTTTAATGTGTGGTCAGGGAAAGGGGCTGCTCAGTTGTTTTTAATTTTAAGCCTGATCTACATTTGACATAGCTTTGTATGGAAAAGTGATTCAACTATTTACCATTTACTAGAAGGGAGAAGATTTAGATTAGACATTAGGAAGAAATTGTTTACGATGAAGGTGGTAAGGCACTGGCACAGGTTGCTGAGGGAAGCCGCAGATGCCCCATCCCTGGAGGTGTTGGAAGGCCAAGATAGATGAGGCTTTTGATATCGAAAATGCTGGCAAATAAACTCTCTAAGACTCATTTTGGAGTTTTTTTTGCAGGCCTGGGCAACGTGAGGGAGCCATCTCCATCAATCCAGTGCAGCCAGACAAGAGCTGCGGACAGGATGCATTTCCCACTTACATGCATGTATATACGTCTTCACAGAGATCTTATGCACATTCCATTACTTTCCTAGGACTGAGTCTAACGTTATCATGAACTTCACAACAGTCAACCTGTCGCCAATCGGGAGCTTTGGAGCCAACTCTGCCTGACCTTGCACTGGAGATGGGGAAAGGCTGCAGTCAGAGGGGATCACAGCAGACACATCTGCTCAGCACGGATCAGACTGGACACGGGACGTTATGATCTCCAAAGAATGAACAGCGTCTGTGAAAACACTGCTTGACAGAAAACATGCTCTAAGAGGAACATTCTAACTTTCCTTAGCTTATATAAAAATATTCTACTTTTTTAAGAATAGTAACTAATTCTCTTCATTCACTCTGACCAACCTGGTCTGCCGGGAGGTGTCCCTGCCCATGGCAGGGGGGTTGGAACTGGATGATCTTTAAGACCCCTTCCAGCCCAAGCCATTCTGTCACTCTACCTGGTCTAAGAGATGTGACTGCTCTCTGCAAATCACATTTCTTCAACCTAACCACGCAATTCCTGAATTTTTGTCCCATCTTCTCACTAGACAAAAAATAAAGAATCATAGAACGGTTTGGGTTAGAAGAGACCTTAAAGAACATCCAGTTCCAACCTCCCTGCCATGGGCAAGGACACCTCCACCAGATCAGGTTGCTCAATGCCCCATCCAACCAGGCCTTGAACACCTTCAGGGATGGGGCAGTCACGCCTTCCCTAAGCAACCTGTTTCAGTGCCTCATCACTCTCATAATGAAGTTCTTCCTTATGTCTAGTCTAAATCTGCCCCTCTCCATTATACCCATTGCTTCTAGTCCTACCACTACAAGCCTTTGTGAATAGTCCCTCCCCAGATTTCTTGTAGCCCCTTCAAGTACTGGAAGGTCACTATATGGTCTCCTCGGAGCCTTCTCTTCTCCAGGCTGAACAACATCAACTCTCTCAGCCTGTGCTGATATAGGAGGTGCTCCAGCCCTCTGATCATCCTTGTGGCCCTCCTCTGGACCCGTTCCAACAGTTCCATATCCTTCTTACGCTGAGGATTCCAGAACTGGACACCACACTCCAGGTGGGAGCTCAGTGGTTAACTCTGCATTGCGGGAACGGGACCTCAGGCCGGGAGGGGCACGAACCCCTCCGTCCCCCATTCGGGGCCCGCCGTGACGGAGCCCCCATTCCCGCCGCCCCGTAGGCCTGTTTTTCCCGCCCCGCTTCCCCTCCCGCTCACTTTGACGCTCTGGTCGCTGGAGCAGGTGGCCATGCGCCGCCCATGGAAGTCGAAAGAGACATCGTGGATGAGGTCACGGTGATCGGCCGCGATGCTCCGCGCCACGAACATGGCGCAGCGGAGCGATCGCCCCACACTCCCGCCTGGGGCCCGTCCGCGCGCGCCTCTGCTCACGCGGCCCGGGGGGGCGGGGCGGAGCCACGGCGCGTGCGCGGGGACCGCCCCGACGGGGGGCGGGAGGGGAGCGGCGGCGCGTGCTCGGGGGCGCCCCGCCCCCCCGCCGGGAGCGCGAGGGAAGGGGGAGGCTAAGGGGGGAGGAAAACACAGGTGCAGGTACAGACACAGGAAGAGAGACGAGCACGGAGGTTCACAGACACACGTATATATAAGCACACATATAACAGACACAGAGACAGATACAGACTCACAGACACGCACAGACAGTCACACATATATAGGCGCACATATAAACACAAAAGCAGAGACACAGGCAGGCACACAGGCAGGCACATACATAGACACACACATAGACACACATAAACACACAGACACATACAGAGGTAGACACGTATAAACGCAGGCAGAGAGACAGACTCACAGACACAGACGCACAGAGATAAAGACAGACACACGTATGTAGGCACACGTATAAACACACAGGCACAGACACATAGAGACAGACTCACAGAGACACACAGAGAGACAGACTCACAAAGACACGCAAACACACAGGGACAGAGACACACTCAGAGACTCACAGGGACACACACAGAGACGGACAGACGGACAGAGACACATAGATACATAGACTTACAGAGACAGACACACACACACCCAGTGTCACTGTGCCTTTGCCCAGGCCCAGGCAGGCTGCTCCACACACAGGTGCGCTGAGGGCTGGAGGTGCGGGCTCGCTGGTTGAGACCAGGCATGGCTGGGTGATACCGAAAATGCTGACAAATAAACTTTCTAAGACTGGTTTTGGAGTTTTATAAAGCAAACATGCTTTATCAGGGCTGGGCAACACGAGGGAGCGATCCCAGGAGCTGGGACAGGATGCGTTTCCCACTTAGACACGCGCATAAATGTTCCCAGCGATCTTGTGCATATTCTGTTACTTTCCAAGGACTCGTTTTAACGGTATCGTGAATTTCACAACAGTCTAATCTGTCGCCAATTTGGAGCTTTGGCTCCAGCTCTGCCTGCCCTTGCCCTGGAGATGGAGAAAGGCTGCAGACAGTGGGGATGAGAGCAGACACATCTGCTGAGGGCGGATCACACTGTACAGGGGACACTCATCTCCGGGCGAGCTGGAGCCGCGAGGTCGGGTTCCCACTCCTCGCAGGCGGCTGCCCTGTTCCAGAGGGTGGCGGCAGCGTCCCGGGCGGCGAGCATTCCCCGAGGCTGCATTCCCTGCCCTCCGGTGCCGAGCGCCAGCCCTTTGCAGGCACTGAGCTCCCCCGGGTGAGCCCCGTTCGCTTTCTGCCACCACCGTGCCCCGTCCCAGTTCTGCCCAGGGAAGCTGTGGCTGCCCCCTTCCTGGAGGTGTTGAAGGCCAGGTTGGATGGGGCCTGACAGAGACGGAGGTGTCCCTACCCATGGCAGGGGGTTCCAACTAGAAGGTCCTTGAGGTCCCTGCCAACCCAAACCATTCTGTGATTCTGTAATTGCTGCCTCCTCAGCTGTGCTGCTGGAGGAAGGGCTGGAGCACAAAACGAGGTTGAGGGAAATGGGAGTGTTTAGCCTGGAGAAAAGGAGTCTGAGGGAGACCTTACCGCTCTCTGCAACTGCCTGAAAGAAAGTTGTAGAGAGGTGGCTGTTGGACTCTTCTCTCGTGTGATAGGACAAGAGGGAATGCCCTCAAGCCATAGAGGTGACTCTGCCCCTCTATTCCTCTCCTGTGAAACCTCATCTGGAGTATTATGTCCAGTTATGGAATCCTCAACATAAGGAAAATGGACCTGTTGGAATGGGTCCAGAGGAGGGCTACAAAGATGATCAGATGGCTGGAACACCTTTGCTATGAGGAGACACTGAGAGAGTTGAGATTGTTCAGCCTGGAGAAGAGAAGGCTCCAAGGAGACCTTATAGCGACCTTCCAATACCTGAAGGGGCTATAACAAAGCTGGGGAGGGACTGCTTACAAAGGCTTGTAGTGATAGGACGAGGGAGAGTGGATAAAAACTGGAGAGGGGAACATTTAGACTAGACATAAGAGTGGTGAGATACTGGCACAGGTTGCCCAGGGAAGTTGTGGATGCCCCATCCCTAGAAGTGTTCCAGTCCAGGTTGGATGGGGCCTTGGGCAGCATGGTCTGGTGGGACGTGTCCCTGCCCATGGCAGAGGGGTCGGAACTGTATGATCTTTAAGGTCCCTTCCAACCCAAACTATTCTACAAGTCTATGTTTCTATGAAGCTGCACCAGGGTAGGTTCACATTAGACATCGGGGAAAATTTTTTCACCAAAAGGATTATCAGGCACTGGCAGAGGCTGCCCAGGGAGGTGGTTGAGTCACCATCCCTGGTGTTGTTTAAAAGACGGGTAGATGAGGTGGTTAGAGATATTGTTTAGTAGTGGACAGGTGCAGTTGGACTCTATGATAATCGCAAAGGTCTTTTCCAACCTAGCAATTCTATGATTCATTCTTCTACCTTCTTCCTGCCATGGCCATCACCATTCCCCACTCTTAGCAGGCACTGTCAAGAGTCAACGTATACTTTACCTAACGATGTTTTAGCTCTCTGTAATAACGCAGATCTGGATGCAAGCAGAGGAAACATTCAACAACACCAGTGTACAATTTACTTCATTTACTTCTTTGTGATTTATTATACTAATGAATACTGTCAAGTGAGTGCTGGGAATGATGTGGTGCCAAAGAACGTGAGAATTCGACCTCGAGGGGGTAAGTAAGTTTGGAAAGCTTTATAGGGAGCATGAAGCATGTGGTACACAATAGAAACAGTGAAGGGATCCTGGGACAGGTCGGAAGCCCTAAGCGAGACATGGTGGGTATTGGATAGCATCACAGGCTATGAAGCAGAGGATGTAGAACAGAGACTTGCATGTGGTAGAAAACACCTCACAAGGGACTGAGGTTTGGGATGGAGCTATAGACCTGTAATGACCAGTGCGTAGGCAGAGGACTGTACAAAATAATTGAACCAAAACATCCGGAGACTCTTGAGGGCTGAATACTCTCACCATCGACCTACCACCTTCCAGGGAGCCCCTCAGTAGTGGAAGCAGTTTCTTGCAGTTTGTATCCCGCAGTATCAGCTCACAGACTGAATCACACAGCTCTCTGTGCTAATATTTTTTATATACCTTTCATTTGTCATATCACTGAGCACAAGACTGGGCCAGTGTCTTCTCTTTAAGGAATGTTTCATCTATAAGCCACGTTATTTACTGGCTATTTTGAAGCTAATTACAATAGCTGAGAAGTAGAGAAACAGAGATATAGAGAAAATAAACATAGAGAAAAATAATTTGTTCACTGCAATTCAAATAATAATTCAGTTAGTAGATTTAGAGACAAAAAATAAATAGTAATGGAATGACAATGTAGTAATAAATATTTAACTACACCTTATAATGGTTCCAAACCAGTAATCAAGCCACTAGGAAACCTTTACTTCGCTTATAGTGAAGTTTTCAAATCACACATGAAAGTGGATAACAAAGAGAAACAAATGTAAATCTTCCTGAAATCTGATATATTCAAATTTTCTTGATTCAAGTCAGATTCAGGCCTTTTCCAGAACATTTTTTGTGCTTGTACCTTTAAGAGGATATTAATTTTACCATTTTCAAAAGGACTTTTGATTCTCTTCAGCTCATTTGAAATTTACACCTTGTCTGGTCATGGCAATAAGGAGTAAAATTCTGTCCACTTGTTGAAGAGAAATTGTTCGTGGATGTCCAAACACTTAACAGAATTGTGAAGAAACCATTACCTGCTTGCAGAATAAACCTGGCACTTTGGGTTTTATACTTGGTGTGTTTATTTTTACAAACTGCGAGTTACTTTCCACAGCAACTGATGGAGCTGCTGCTGTCATGTGTGACAGAGACCACTGTTTTCTGCATAATATGCAAGCATACTTCATATGCAAGCATTTAACACACTAATGCAGGTGTTTCATTAGTAGGACCTCCTATTAGGACTAGATACACTTACCCAAATGGGATAAGGAACGGTAGTAGATTAATGATAGTAGATTGAGATAAATGACAACAAACTTGGACTTGAAAGGACACTACATCTTTATGATGCTAGGATTTCATTATTTTAATGATACTGAGTAAGAAAAAGTCAATATGCTGAAAAATATTTTGTTACCCAAGTACAGGGAGTATGATAAGGATGTTCTCAATTACAGAGAATGGAAAATGCAGAAAGATTTAGAAGAAAAATTACCAGCTGGCTTTGTATCCTTACCTAAGTTCACCAATGATATTTGAAACATTATATTCTTTTAAATACTAGAAAGCTAAATCTTAATGGAGAATGAGGGATGGAGTTGAAGAGAGGAATTTACAAGTTGTTGCCAAGAAGATTAAGGCATCTAATTTTTTGCTATTTATATTAGTGGAGAATTCGGTTTGGAGTTTGTAAATAACACAGAAAATTTATAAAGCATTGGAAAAAAAAAGCTAGGACCTAATTAAAGGAAGGGGGTCAAAATCTTTTATTTCTGAAGATGTACTGGTATTGCACAGTTCCTGCCCTAGAGGGAACCTCACTGTGGGCTCTAGGGCCATGGTCAATGTATCCCATTTTTTTCCTCCTGGAATCGCATGCAATCATTTTGGAGGTTGAAATTTCAATATTTTCTAAATAACAGGTAAAATTTAAGTAATCCAATAGGAGAAGAAAGCAAAGTGGACTGTTCCTGATAGTTCCAGTGCTGTGATTGGAGAGATATTACATTTTTCATGCTAGAGGGAGAACACTCATATGTGAGAATAAATCAAACAAATAAAAAAAACCCCAACAAATAATAATCATGCACTTATTTGGATTGCTAAGGAGAAAGATTTTTTTTGTAACTTCTTTCAGCGTGATTAGACATTGAATACTTGAAACTTCAGTTATTTATTCATTCAAATAGCTGGAGAGACAGTGCCTGATAAAAAGATTAAAGTTGTTTCATAAGTCCTTTGGTTCACGGCAGTGTCTCTGAATGGTTGATTTGTTAGCTATTTTTGGGAAATGCTTTTTACTGTAAACCGTTGATTATATTTATAAAAAAATGTGGTGGTTTTTTTTTTTTTTTCCAGAAGAACTGTTTCCAGTCAATGATTCAGCTGTCAAAAACACATGCTTTTGCAATTTTTACTAATGCAATGATTTTGTCAAGATTCAGAGTATGTTCCAACTAGAGGATTCATATTTTTCACCTGCTCAAATTGAGTTCATTTCTTCATCCGGTAGTGCCAGTATAGTTGAAGCAGGGCAAAACTGTCAGATTTACAAATAATTGGCATCGATCTGTTCCATTTGAATAATCTATAAATATTTAAATGTGACACAAATACACATTTTTGTTTGATCTAAAATGTTAATTTTCTTTGACAAGATGACAAAAAACATATACTTCCAAACAAAATTAGACCTTTTTTTCTTATGTTTTCTTTTTGGGTAAGCCAAAAAATCTTCTGTATCTTTTTCTGATACATATACGCATACACAGTTGTTTATCCATTTAAATACAATCCATTCCTGTCCTCGGTCTCTAGATTCAATGCAGATAGGTCAGTTTAGATTTATTTTGAAGCTGGGTACAAGATCTTCACTTATTTAAAAAAAAAATCCATGAAATATGTGGAGGAGTGGCATCCCAGAATGCTAATTTAACATTGTGTCTGGTTTCAGTCAATACCCAGGAATGAGGGAAATATGTTTACCTCAGGTAGATGTTTCATAGAATCATATAATCACCAGATGGGAAAAGACCTCTTGGATCATTGAGTCCAACCATTCCTATCTGCCACTAAACCATGTCCCTGAGCACCTTGTCTACCCGTCTTTTAAATACCTCCAGGGATGGGGACTCAACCTCCAGCAATGGTTTGTATCAGCTGTTTTATTGTTAGTGGAAAGACTGACACGGAACTAAAGTTCAATAGACTTCTTAGTGAAACACTTCTTAGTGAAACATCAAAATAGCAAAGGGATGAGGGGACAAGATACATCCTTTATTAAGGCATGCAGTCATTAGACAGACAATCGAGTAGAGCGGATGGCTTTAACGAAGTCTAACAAAGAGACGTTTGCATCTTCTGGGAAATGGAACAGTGCTTACTTAAATTCTTTTTAAAAGCCAGACTATCTCCTGGATTGAAAGTAAAACAAAATGTGTTGAATACAATCAAATCTCTCTGGACTTCTTCAGGAAGACTTCAAAGGCTATAAAATAAATCGGCTATAAAAGCCTCAAAAGAGAGATTTTCCAATTACATAACATTAGTATAAGGTGTAACATGAGTATAACCTATAACATGAGTATAAGGTATAAGGACCACAGAACCTAAGATAGTATGGTAAATCAGATAGAAATTATGTGAATAGCATGTGTAGTTTTAATGTTTTTTCTTTTACTTCCCCACTTAAGTCTAATGTAAGCCTTTGTTATTCTGTCACCTATTTTAAATCTTGTGAAAAAATACTTCAAGTAATAAAGAAATAAAATTTAATTTTAGCTTAATCTAGATGAAATTCATGAATTCAAGATTACTGTTCACCCAGACATTCCCCTCTGAATGGTGTAACAAATCTAGGAAGCATGGCACTGAGTGCTGAGAAGTGCTGAAGCTCCCTGCTGCGTTTCTGGAATATCCAAAGGGCAGTAAAGTTGGTGCACAATAGGATGATCCAAGCTGCACAGCAATGGTGGGCAGCCAGCATGGCCACGGGCAGGAGGGCACAAGCATCCTTTATTACTGATGGTAACCAGAACAGTGTGTGCTGTGTAGTAAGATAACGGGAAGCATGCTTGAACTCACGTAAACCCCAGGAAATTTGCAGCTTCCAGTTACTAAGCCATGAATTAGGGTTCAACTATTAGCTAACCTTGGTGACTTCCTCTTACAGCTGGAGCCGAACAGTAAAGAAAAACAGTCAATTTTGCCTTAAACTGCGTCAGGGGAAGTTTAGATTGGACGTTAGGAAAAATTTCTTCACAGAAAGGGTTATCAAGCTCTGGCAGAGGCTGCCCAGGGAGGTGGTTGAGTCACCATCTCTGGAGGTATTTAAAAAGCGAGTAGACAAGGTGCTTGGGGACATGGTTTAGTAGTAGACCAGTACGGCTGGACTCGATGATCTAAATGATCTTTTCCAAACTAATGATTCCATGATTCTATGATTCTAATTCATGGTAATGATGCAGAAAAGACAGTTGTATTTCAGCCCTACTATTTGCTTGATCGCGTGTAGATAAAGACCATACTATGACAATCTTGAGACATATTTTTGAACATTTGGGTTCAGTGATATCTGTAGATTAAATTAAATTGAAACAGAGCATAGGAAAAGAAAGAAAAGCATCTATAATAAAGTTAGTTTTTCACTTTTGACAGAGTCAGCCAATTTTGTTCTCAGATTGACTTTATAAACCTGCATAACATAATTAACTTCTGCTGGAAGCTGTCTGTAACTGTATTAGTATTGGTAGAGACACTCTCATTTAAAATTACTATAACTGACAAACCCTGGATTTAAAGAAAATACACTTAGTGCTTTCCTTTTTTCCCTTCTGACTGCCTTATTCAAGTAAAAGATAACCTTGCCTGTAGAGAGAGATTTTAGAAAATACAAAGGCTTGCACAAAAAGAAAGTGAATCATGAACTGTATGGGTTAACGACATTTATATCAGCAAAAGATAGAGGGTGCGGAAGCCTATCTTATATGGCTACCTCTGTCATGTGCTTTGATCCTATCTACACCAGCAGCTGATCTGTTATGGACAGTCATGGATTATCGTGCTAATATTTTACAGCACATTTAAAGGTTCCATTCCTGATGACCATTTAAAAATATTATTGTTGACAGTGAAGACCTGCCTCATCCTCTGAAATGTATACACTTTTCTGTACCGTGTTTTCCTTAACCACTGGATTCTCAGTAAGCCATATTCCACAGGGCATAAAATAATGCATATCTATTATTTTAAGATTCCTGGATCAAAGCACTTTAGAAATACGAAGTTGTATTATTGAGCAATTAGATTCAGGAAAAAAATCTAGTAAACCCAGCCATTAAGTAGGTTCCTTAGCTTTGAGAAAATGAAGCGTAATGATTATAAGGAGTTGGAAAATGTTAGGCATGCTGCCAGCAAGCAGTCTTGTATGTGTAACATACTGTGTCATACAAACTAGAAATCTAAAGGTGGACGTTTCAGAGGAAAGCGGTCATAACCACAGCAATGTGTGACAGATACGGGGTGAATTCCTGTTAAGAAAGAAAGAACACCAGCACTAATTGCTACGAAGAGTATGTTAAATGAAGAAGCTCACAGACTCGGCGTGACTGGCTGATCACAGACAGAAATTAGTTATGAAATTAGAATTCATGGGCAAAAATGAGGGCAAATATAATCTTCAAGTCTCTAAGTGGGTGAAGCGAGAGTAAAACTACAAGCATTTAAGGAAAGCAGAAGAATGAACCTTTATTTATATGTCACCCTGCTTTGTTGCTGCTGCAATCAGAGTTCCACTTAGGAGCTGTTATGATTCATATTTGTTTTGCTAGAAAATCAATAGGATGTCCCAAACTGAAATGAAAACCTGTTGTTTACCTAAAAAAGGACTACTAGAAAGATGGAAGAAAAAGACACCTCCAACTTCTTAAAATTTCGTTTTACCACATAATGTGAAAAAAGAGTACAGGAAGACAAAGTGAGAAAAATAACAATTGATGAGCCCAAGAAATGCCAATCGAGCAAAACAGTTACCAAGGCATGCTCAAGTATAGCTTTGGTAGCACGTAGAAGAAATAGAAGTGATGCTACATAAGCAAGTGGCTTCAGAACAGACAAAAAGGAAGGTTGATCTCAGATCATGTAACTACATCTGAGCTATCTTTAAACCAATGATCTCAGGCTGGGAAACAGAAACAGAGCTTGTAGGAGTAAAAAAGGAAAATAGCTGGCCCTGAGATTTTTCACAGTGAGAACCGACAGAAAAGTCTAAACTTAGCAGCAGTGGCTTTCCACTGGTATGTATGGAAAGAAACAGCAGAAGTAGGAAAAGACACATAAATGGCTGACAAAGTTGACCGTAAAACCATTTTTGCAGGCTACAGTCATGATCGAGTATCAAATGCAATATTAAAGCTGTTGCTTACAGAGTGGGTATTGATGCTCATTCATAAGCAAAGGAAGCCTTTAGTGCCTTTACTGGTGGGTGGTAACAAGAATCTTTCGCTACCATAAAACAAATATTTCGCTGCATCACCAGATACCACAGCAATATTTAGTCATTCAGACAGTGGGCTCAGACAGGGTTTGGTGAAATGTGTTTAAAGAAGGATCTTACCCCACTAATTCTTCTTCGGCCTCAATGACCTGCCCTTCCTAAGGATGGAGCCTGCTCCTACGCACATCAAAAGCTGCAGCATAGCGTTGGACTATCCCTCTGCCTTCTGGAATCCCTAGTCTCTCTGTGAGCTCCCACACGAGCCAGCTCTCACTTCCCTCAGCAGGCTGTTCACAAGGGGGAAGAGCAACACCAATGAGGGAAGGAGCAAATCTTACAGCCTTTCCTCTCTGGCCTCTCACCCGTGGGAGGGATGGGGACACTCTGCAGCTGGCAATCTTCCTGCAGAGCCACAGCAGCAGTGGGGCACACAGGGAAGGGCTGGGCTGCATTACACAGGGTGGTTTCTCACAGGGTGCTATTTGATGCCAGATGCACATTATGATGCCATTCATCCCGAATGTGACTTCATTTCATTCACCATAGGTATACCTTCAGATTATTTTTTCCATTTTTGGAGTTCTTCTTTCTCACGTTTTTGAAATGAAAATAAACTTGATGTGATCTGCTTAATAGATTGAGAAATTTTAAGTGATTGGTTACCAGAGCAGACTCAAGGCTTCTCCACTTATGGGAAAAGTTGAATTTTGCAGCAGTAGTAGTTGGAGTCTGTATAAAAAAAACAACATAGGAGTTCTGGAAGGTGGAGATGCATGAAGAAGGGTGTGGAGGAAAGAGAAGCGGGAGGTGCAGGGAGATCCAAAGCAGAGACAGCCTGAGAAGACTCAGTGGCGTTCTGGCTGACTAGGAGTACAATTAAGAGGCCATCTTCATCCATCACTGGATCCCACCCCTCCAGTCTCTAAGATTCAGGAGATTGTGCTTCTCCTTGCTCATGCTCCCCACCACTCAAGCAGCTAACAAGTCATCACGTACATCTCTTCTGCTGCTGTCAGGGCTCAGCTGCTCCCATAAAGGGAAGGGGCTGAGATAGGACTCACTCAGAAGGATTAGGTTTGCTATTACTGCTGGCATGTACTCACCCCAAGAGTGAGTATAAACCACATATATATATACAGCATAACACATACATATACAGAGTATAAAAGTATAAATTACTCAGGCTGAGAGAGTTTGCCAAGAGAAAGTAGAAATCAGTTGTTTACATAGCACAAACAGCTCAGACTTGTGGTCTTCCGCTCCACAGGAGAAAGGCCTTGGCGGAGGAAAAAGCAGAGCTTGGCTGCTCTTTATTGGGACCACATTGCCACCCTGATCCACAGGCAACCTGCCTATATTGTCTATACCTGCAGCTGGCCCTTCTGTTCTCTATTCAAATAAAAGAAAGACTCTAAAGCTAAAATAGAAATTTCAGCATTGCCTATAAGTAGAAATCATAGAATCATATAAATAAATGTCTTTAAGAATTTTTTTTTTCATTTGCAAATAGAAGAACAAATACTAGGACATAATATCTGATCATTTGTCTGGTAACAATCTATGCAGCCGAGGTGGTACAGCATGGTTTGGAAGATGACAATACCACCATGTTATCACTGTAGCATTAGCTATAGAAGTACCTTGCTTATTACCCTTGTTACGTGGTCAATACATTTGTAGTCATTAAAACATGCTTCATTAAAGTGCTATTTAGCTGTAATAGGCTAAAGAGCTTTTGAAATTAATGTTTTAGGAAAACCACATATTCCTCAAAGCCAAGAGGATTACCCATTTAAAAAATTATTTCAGGAGGATGTTAATATATTTCTGCATCTTCAAGGGCAGCAGTTTAATAAACACAGAGTCAATCCTAAAAACAGCCTTATACTTCTCAATTTCAGCAACAGAATAATCCCTGGGGCCAGTCTCATGTATCTAAAATATGGGCTTCAAGAATCACGATCTATTACCTGCTCTGGAGCTAACAGGAATCCCAGCTAGAACTAGTGGCTGTACTTATAGACTTAAAGGAATATTGTTGAAAGGGTAATGTGAAAGGGCATATCCAAGGTTTTCAAACTGTTAGAAGATGCTTGCATCTCTTCTTATGTAAAATAGACCCTGTCTCTCTCTTGGATTTCAAATTCCCATATGGCATGTGGGTAGAATATGTAATAGATTTGGAATCACCTATTTATGAATGCCATATGTTATGTAGAACTTTTAGATCATTACAAGACGTAAGAAGATGGTGTTAACTTAACCAAAGAACAGCTTAGGGACTTAGTCCAAATAATATATATCAGAAAATGTTAAATGGACAATGTTGGAGTAATTTTCTAGTTTGACAAATATTAGGAGAAAGAAGGTAAACGTATCTCTCCAGGAAGGCTTTAGACTCCAGGAGAGAGAACACTGAAAGGCTCCCTAGAGGTCTGCAAAACACTCCTCCTCCCTCTGACACTTCTAAAAGCAAAGATGATGAATTTATTCTGACAATAATAGTTCATTGTTTCCAAAGCATTTGAAACATCTGCGTCAAGAACATGTAACAAAATCCCAGACAAGATCCCAGCAGAAGCATGCTTGAATTTCTAGAAGACATGTGACTACAAAAGCTATTCCCATTTTTTATTTGTTACAAAAGCTATTTCCCATTCACTGGAAGCTTTGAAAATGTTTTGTGTGTTCACATAAGGTTTCTCCCCCACACTGAAATGCTCACTAATGAAAATGCTGCCTTACAGTCAGACATGTGCTCCCTTCAATGAGAAACTGCAGGGTGATTTTATACTGATCACCAACCACTTCATTAATTACGTCTCAACCCAGAGGTACTGTTAGATCAGCATCATAACAAGGAAGAATATCCATTAGGAACTGCTGTGAGGAACAGATTACCCAAAGAACCAATCATTAGATTCAGCAAAGAATTTACATAATTTTAAATTGTTATTGCATAAACTCTGTGGTCATAGTTGATTGATGTTGGGGCAATTCCCAATTTCAGTACAGAATGGGGGTGATGTGACTGAGAGCTGCCCTGCAGAGAAGGACTTGGGGGTGCTGGTCAACGAGAAGCTTGACATGAGCCGGCAGTGTGTGCTTGCAGCCCAGAAAATCAACTGTATCCTGGGCTGCATCCAAAGAAGCGTGGCCAGGAGGGAGAGGGAGGTGATTCTGCCCCTCTATTGCTCTCTTGTGAGACCTCATCTGGAGTATTATGTCCAGTTATGGAATCCTCAACATAAAGAGGACATGGAGCTGTTGAAATGGGTCCAGAGGAGGACTATAAAGATGATCAGAGGGCTGGAGCACCTTTGCTATGAGGACAGGCTGAGAGGGTTTGGGTTGTTCAGCCTGGAGAAGAGAAGGCTCCAAAGAGACCTTACAGCAACCTTCCAATACCTGAAGGGGCTATAAGAAAGCTGGGGAGGGACTGTTTACAAAGGCTTGTAGTGATAGGACGAGGGACAATGGGTATAAACTGGAGAGGGGCAGACTTAGACCAGACATAAGGAAGAATTTCTTCACAATGAGAGTGGTGAGGCACTGGCACAGGTTGCCCAGGGAAGCTGTGGATGCCCCAGCCGTGGAAGTGTTCAAGGCCAGGTTGAATGGGCCTTGGGCAGCCTGATCTGGTGAGAGGTGTCCCTGCCCATGGCAGGGAGGTTGGAACTATATGGTCTTTAAGGTCCTTTCCAATCCAAACTATTCTATGATTCTATGTTAACGTATTTTCAGTTCAAATATTTCTAAACATCACTGTTGCAAAATAAGAATCAGGTCTGCATATTGTTAAGTCTCTTTTCTGCAGACTAACTAGCATGGTTAGTTTGCCTTACTGGAATCAGGGATGTTTGGATATTTGTGCTGCAACAGATACTTACGCCGAAAACTCTAGACACACGTCAAAGCAAACACAATCCATATCTAAGAGAGCATCCACCATAGGAATGCACTGAAAAGAGCACTCAGGTATTTCAGGGCATGTTCACATCCTGCCTTAGGATTCGTGGCACTTTGAACATTGCCACCCAGCTCTGTTGTGGAGCCTTATTAGCAGCTGCAGAGCTGTGAATTCTCCTTTCAGCAAAGCTCAGGTAAGTGACACTAATTACCAGCAGTTGCTTCCTGCCGAAGGTAACTCATGGCGTAATCCTGCCCAAAGTGCCGCGTTGTGGAGAAAACAATGTATGCCTGACAGACATTGTTTCGATGGACACTACTTATTGCACATTTCATGGAAATTAGCTGCTTTTGAATAGGCTGAGATATAATTGTTTCAGATTTCTGCATCTTTGGTGAGTAGTGGATGTACCGTCCCTAAGTAACTTTTGAGCCTAACAAATGTCCTTGAGATATCTGGAATACAAAGAGAATTCACAGCACATTGCAGTGCTCTGGAGGAGTGCAGCAGGAACAGAGGATATTGATACACACAAGTATTGCGCACGGAAGATATACACACACACAGAATGCTGAACACAAATGTTCTATGCATGGAGTTTGCTTATCTACTGACTCTTCAATTACAGAGTTTATTCAAGGAAAAATTGTATTTCCATTTCCCCCAATAATGCCATATTCTAATGTTGAAAGAGGTAAACTTCAAAGAGTTAATCATGCAGTTATCTGCATGATTATTAAAAGGATCTGCCCTGTTTTATAGAAATATTTTGTTATTATTGTGAAAAGCAGTACAGCATTTGGTAATTCTAGCTAATTTAATTTTCATCATATCTGGTGACTCTTGGTTGATTTGAATGTATACATACTTGCAACACACATTATAAAATGATTTTATAAAATGCTGTGCACCTAAGTTTCCAGTTAGAGTAACCAGGGAGTTATCACTTACAGCATAGATTTCATTAATCTAGTTTGTTATTGAACCCATTCATGAGCACTCCTCTGCGTGACAAAGCAATACCAAACACTTCCTCTCTCAGGCAAGTATATGGGTATAAACTGGAGAGAGGCGGATTTAGACTAGACATAAGGAAGAACTTCTTCACTTCCCAGTTTGGAACCGGATGATCTTTAAGATCCTTTCCAACCCAAACTATCCTATGATTCTATGATTCTAAGTGAGAGGTAAAAGAAAGAGAAGGAAAAGTTTTCATTTCACCCTGAAAAGCATATATACTTATATTTTAAAAACATAATCATTGCACTAATTCTGTATTGCTATTGCACACTGTTGGTGCATATTTGACAGCAGATCTGGCTGCAATGGCTAATGCAGTTACCTTCTTTAGCTGTATCTGCCTCATCCTACTTTCCAAGGTTGCTGGAAACTCTGGAAATGAAGTGAGAATTATCCTTACCACATTTTACGGCATCACACAATTTGTGACATTCCCCAGAGAAAGCCAGAGTGTGTGCATGGCAGAGTTTCACAAATAATGCTTCTGACTTCTCTTTTCACTGTTGCTGATGTCATATTTATTACTTATATGGTATTCTCCAGCCAAAACATCTTCTTGTAGGGTCATAGAATTACAGAATCACAGAATCATAGAACGGTTTGGGTTGGAAGGGGCCTTAGACCATACAGTTCCAACCCCCCTGCCATGGGCAGGGACACCCCCCACTAGACCAGGCTGCCCAAGGCCCCATCCAACATGGCCTTGAACACCTCCATGGATGGGGCATCCACAGCTTCCCTAAGCAACCTGTGCCAGTGCCTCACCACTCTCATTGTGAAGACATTCTTCCTTATGTCTAGTCTAAATCCGCCCCTCTCCAGTTTATACCCATTGCCCCTAGTCCTATCACCACAAGCCTTTGTAATCAGTCCCTCCCCAGTTTTCCTGTAGACCCTTTCAGGTACTGGAAGGTCGCTATAAGGTCTCCTTGGAGTCTTCTCTTCTCCAGGCTGAACAACTCCAACTCTCTCAGCTTGAATCTAGAAATTACATTGTGCATTTATAACATTTGATCATGTTATGTATAAAGTGTTGCCAATTTGTTGAGGAGCAATGGAAAATCAGGAGCATTGATTACAACTGATATGTTATTGTAGCAACTTGTTGGGGGGCACAGATACGGGCTTATGGCTGTCATACTTTCTAATCCCCTCCTCACACTCACTTTCAAGAACTTAATAACCAGACTGAACTAAATATTCTTTCTTAATCAAGAAAAATAAAGGGCAAAACTAAGGTGGTCTTGCTTGAACGCAGAGAAAAAAAACTTTGGTTTTGCTCTGCATCTTACTTTTCCTCCTCAGTGCTTAAGAGAGGGCTGGTGAGAAGGAAACGGCCGTTGTGGAGAAAAAAAATCAATTTCAAGTGAACAGAGCTTCCAAATTAGTGTAAGAGAATGGGCGATAGAAGCTAGCTGAGATGCTAAAGGGACCCTGGAAGATACTTCATGACAAATAAAATCTTAAAATCTTACATTGATTTTTTAATCTCTTTGTAGCATTGTTCCATTACTGCAAATCTGTGTTAGTAAAGAAATTGTTTTGTGCTTATATTTTGAGAAGAATCTGACTCTGGGTGATACAACACACAATCATGACATAAAAGGCTGGCAAATTAAGGAAAATGTTGTACTAGGACACCTTAAGCATTTTCTTTGTGACAAATTACTTCCAGACTATTTAGGGGGGTACAACTGTCTGCCACTAGAGAAGCTATGGCCTGAGAAATGGAACCACAAGGTTTTTAAAAAAAGAACAATATCTTTTGATGAGTAGTGATATCTCTTTGCATGCAGTAAGACAGTTGGAAAAAAAGAACTAAAATTCAAAAGATCCAGAGAATTTCACACACTCATTTCGATACTGGACACGTACTGTACAAGGATGCTTTTCTTTCTCCCCAGGTTGTTAATTACCGCAAGTGGTAGTGTCATGACTTGAACTGCTGGAACTGTTCCACTGGCTAAAATAAGACGGTAAAGACCTTGACAGCATTCCAATTGGGAAACTTGTGTTATGTATCCTTCTTTCAGTAAAGTGTACTCAGTTTTTCTTTTCTTTGAGAAAACAAACAAATTGGTTTGGCAGTTACAGCAATTCATGTGCCATAAGGGTATGAATTAGAGGTTTCTAGTGTCTGGACCAAAGAAAATATAGCATATGTTCAGAGACAGTAATATACTTGTTATGCAAACCAGGATTTTTAAAGAGTCCTTTCTTTGGTAGATTAGCTTCAAAGCCCTTTTTATAGGAGGCATTGTCAAAGGAAAAAAAAAAAAAAAAGGAAAGATAAATAAGACAAATTTTCTATGCACTACTAATTCGTTTTTGTTCGGAAATCATACTGCCAGAAAAATTAACAGTTTCTTCATGGCTCTTTGCCACCTACAGGCAAAATCTATTTTCCTCCTTGCTTTCTGATTTACTTTGAGGGTAAAAAGACAGGTGAATTTATTATTGCCATCCTGCCTTGCCAAGTCAATGTGGCTATGCAAATTCTTGTTTAGTGTTCCATGGTCCTTACAAGATTCAATGTAACAGTAACACAAGCATGAGCACTTTGCTCTATGTAAGTATCAAAGGGCATCTCAACAAATAAAAGCAGCCACACATTCGTGGAACCCTGCCATCGGAACAGTGACTCAGAGAATGTGGCTCCTGCAGGGCTGCTGATTATCTCAATAGGACAAGCTTATACGGGAAATTTTATGAAATCAGATACATTAACGGCAACTTAAAAACAGATGAAGATATCGCAAATCTTGCATAAATCTACCTCTGCTAGCACAGGAAATACAGAAGTAATAATTCTAATATATGCTGAAGGCTCACCACCACATGGTAGAATTAAGTTTCTATAAAGTTATTAACAGTAAGATTTTTTAAAATCAATATTACAGCTGGTAGTAAAAGAAAATCCTTTCCTGTTATTGGCACTTTAGGTAGTCTAAGGAAGAAACAGAAATTACAAACTGGATTACAATCCTAGATCACATTGCCAAAAAGACTTTATTAGCTTATTTAAAACTACTGTGGGAGGAGAAGGTTGGTAAAAGGCAAACACAATTTGAAGACTTTTATACCTATGAAAATACACATAATTGCTTTGTCCAGATGCTGGGAAATAAAAAAAAAAAAAGCAACAACCTGGAATGTAAAACTTAGAGCACAAATTTATAACAGAAACATTTACCGGTAGTCCTCAGAACAAGGTCTTGATTCTATAATTCTATGATTCTTCTGCCAAAACAATATTTTCTTACAAGAACTTCTCCTAGCAAGTAACAGTGGTATGAGTTGTGCATTGCAATATTTTCAACTGTAATTTAGGGAATGTCCTTCGCTTTGTAATTTGGAAGATAAGCTTGAATGTAGATGAAAGTATGTATAATCAAGCGTGGAAGCCACTAAAATACAGACTCTGTGCCAAGGACAAGTTAGAAACTAGTAAACTGGTCATCTCCAAACAAATGCAAGTCTCAGTAAACTTTCTATGTGAAAATTTCATGTCAGCTGTAGGCAGTTTCTATAGATGCAGTTACTTCCAGTAAAAAAAATACCTCCTAACCAGGAATATGGAATGACATCAGCCACTCTGGACATGCAGTGAATAGGATTTTCTCACTTGCAAACTATGATTTTAACAAATGCCACTGTAGCTAGGGGTGAAAAGGAGAGAGGTACAGGAAGTCAAGTAAGGTATACAAATCACTCCCAGCAAGCAAGATCCTTTCTACAAGCAATAAAAATAATAACTTGGAGTCATCTTTCTCTTGGCACTTGGCTCTTCTCTTCCTGTAGCCGTACCCCACACCCCCTGCATTGACTGATAGGCATTAGGTTTTGCGGCTGACTGTGTGCCCCAGCTTAGGTTGCTGGAAGGGTTATTTCACAAAGCCACAGCCAAGCCTAAAGTCGTTCTACCCACCAAAGATCCTGCCTGCCTGCCTTTTCAGCTTGCTAGTGTCCATTCACTCGTGACAGCACTTCTGGTAGTTGCTGTTTCCTTTTCACACTCCACAATACTTTCATCTTCATTGTAGGAGTCCAGTGCTACAGACAAATCTCTGGATTGTAAAACAGACTTCCTAAATAGACCTTAATCTTTCCTTTCTTCTTTGGCCATGAATTTCTTCTACCCAGAACTCCAAACTTCAGTTTGGGCAATCATTTAGTCTGGGCACAGCTGTGTTGTCCTTCTCTTCAAGATTCCATAATTCCATCACTTTTCATAGAATCATTTTGTTGGAAAAGACTTTGAGACCATTGAGTCCAATCGTACCTGTCCACTACTAAACCATATCCCTGAGCACCTACACAGCCATTTTTAACAGACACTGGACACTAGAATGCCAGTGTTGTGGGCTTATGACTGACATGACAGACTTCCTTATCTGAATGCAAACCTGCTAGGGGCTTTTGGATCTGCTATAAGGATCCGCATTTTGCTACATACATTTCAAAGTTGTGGTTTTTCCCTTTTGTTGTACACCAAAATGCAGTTTGGGCAGGCAGAGGAAATCAATAATGTAGCTGAGGACAGGTATTTGCACTGGCACCCCCACTTTCAGTAACAGGAATTTTAATGTTCTCTTGAACAAGGAATACAGTCCCCAAAAGTCTGAAATACGAAGACTCCATTGTAAACATACAGAATAAATGAAATGTGTTTCATTCTGACCACTGGACCTTTTAATTCAGCTTCAGATGCCAGAAGACTCATAGAACCATAGAACCTTAGAATCATAGAATAGTTTGGGTTGGAACAGACCTTGAAGATAATCTAGTTCCAACGCCCCTGCCATGGGCAGGGACATCCCACTAGATTAGAGTGCCCTGCCCTTCTGAGTTTCCAGTCATATCCAGTTTGTGGGGGAAGGGAGGATCCTCTCCTCCTGTAGGCCTTGGGCTGTAAGACATAAATCAGGAAAGACAGTTTCTCATCCTCTCACACCACAGCAAGCTTAAGCGCATTATAGCTTTCTTCCTTAACGGCTAAGATTGATATGGAGCATACTTGTGAATAAAACCACTTCAGGGAAGAATTTGTTCTTCATCTCCCAGTATCTAAAACAGTTCTCAGAAAAAGCAGCACAAACCAGATCATTTCCAATAAATGATACTTGCGTAATTCCTGTGAATGCCCCCCCAAAAAGGTACATGTGGAGGAACAAGCACTTGGTCCATTCCAGACTGGTACTAAAGTTAATTGTTTGTCCAAGGTCACTGGACAAATACCATGTAAAATTAGCTTGATTGGTCTTTTTCATTCAGGGCAGCAAGGGCATCAAAACCAACTTTGAGATCAGAACTGCATGGGTGCCAACTACCCCGAGATGACTGTTCTGTCAGCACAGCAGGGGGCTTCTCAAATGATCAGGTTTTTCTTCTTAAAAGAAAACATTGCAAGAACTGCTTGTTTGTGTTTATACTAAGGCAGAAAACACTAAAAATATACCACACATTCCAGCAACTGAATTATCCTGCTTTGCTTATGTCTCACGCTATCTCAGCAGTTGAAGAGTTTCTGTAGTTGTCTGGATTTGGCTGCACAGCTAATACAGAACTGGAATATGCTATTGGCAATGGAAGAAATAAAGCTTTCTAATGAGTGTACTCAGTTTACATTGTGTATCCAGTTCTCATCTGTAGACCATTGTAACTGTAGTCCTGAGGCTGCCCTGGGTTCTTTTCCCAGAAATCAGAGAACTGATATAAGATTTTCAGCATATTTCCAGCAGAAAATAATAACCAAAAGGTAAACAATGGCCATTTCTCCAGAAACCCCTTGTTTACCATTTACTGCTCTTCTAAGCCAGCTGTAAATCACAGTTAATAAACACTTATTTTAATTTTCCATGAGCTGTCTGTAGGGTCTGGTTTGCATTACAGATCCTAAATATAGCTGCTACCATAAAACTTCTCATAACAGCACAACTGCTTTCGCAATACGAACTACATCCCCAAATATCACAAGCGATCACAAGCTTCTCATATGCATGACAGCTGCTAATTAGAAGAGCAGAATACATGTTCCTGTCTTTATATATAAAAATTACCACTCCTCTTGTGTCCTTTTCAAATCACCAGTGTCTCAATGGCCTGCTCAGCTGATAAACTTGAGGTGCTCCTTAGCTGGTAGAGCTGTCCTTAAACTCAAGCACAACATCTTCTCCCACTCCACGGACAGCAACCTTCAAGTCTTTCCCAGCCTTTGCACTAGAATAAAGAGAAAGTAATGTGTCATTGGGCAGCATCACTCTCTGGGTGGACAGGATGGTTGACAGGGCCTCATTTAGCTGCAGTCCATGTTGGGTGGCTTCATGGATATCACAGTATCTGTGACCTACAGATAGCTCCAGCAAGGGGCAAAAAAGGCTGTAGTAAATGCTACAAATATAGGACAATCAGCACATTCATATCTGGAGAAAAAACTACTGAGGACTACTGAAGAAATTGTATGGTTGTCACAGTTTATCCCCAATCCCCGGCTTGATTGGCAGCGAAATGCAAGCAGTTGTGTCCCAATCCACACACACACACAGGGAAAGGGAAAACGGAAATGAGAGAGAGACTTGTGAGTTGGAAACTAGAACTGAAAGAGCTTTAATGTAACAACAACAATAATAATAAGGAAAATACTATTCACAAGAAAATAATAAAATATGTACAAATATATGAAATTGCCCCCTTCCCATGGTGACTATGGTGCAGAGCAGGCACAGGGAAACATCCCAGACTGGACTCAGTGGCACTCTGGAACTGGATTCATGAAAGCACAGATCCAGGATCAGGGGAATAAGGACAGATGAGGTCCATATTAGATGCCAGCCATTGAAGAAGAAAGCTTGGACCTCTGATCCCTTAATTTATACTGAGTATGAAGTACAAAGGATGGAATACCCTGTTGGTCAATTTTGGGTCACCTGTCCTGTCCTCTCCTCCCTGCAGATGCAACCCTTTGATTTACAGCATTCCACCAAGTTGAGGATGGCCTTGGCTTCCACAGAAACAGATATAAACAGTGGCCTTTCTGCGTGCCAATGCCCCATAATTTTGTTGATGATCATAAATTTAAAGTGTTATCACTTCTAGAGACAGACACTGTGTGAAGAAGATGTAGCTTACTATCAGAAAATGAAGTTACTTAGACGAGGCTTAGCTGAAAAGTTAGAGACTTAATTCTGCTTTAGCTCAAACCAGAACAATAGTTTAATTTCTTTATTAAAATTTGTTATTTGGCAGACCATTTCTATGTATCTATTCACGTTCTTACACCCAACTTGTACAGGATCAGTTTTCTCAGTTTAAAGAACACATTTTGTTCACTGAAACATCAATTCAAAGAAACCTATTTGAAATTAAAAGGAATCATTACTTTCACGATGGATGCTTAGATTCTTCTCTGCACTCCTAAATCAGAATCGTAATTCACAGATGTTGTCTTAAGTTAGTTATTTCACAACTGAAACTGTTAAGCCTCTTCTCCCAAGTAACAGTGATAAGACAAGAGGAAATGGCCTCAAGTCTTGCCGGGGGAAGTTTAGACTGGATATGGAGAAAACTTTCTCCACCATAAGGGTTGTCAAGCTTTGGAACAGGCTGCCCAGGGAGGTGGCCGAGTCACCATCCTCAGAGGTGTTTAAAACACGTGTAGATGTGGTGCTTAGGGACATGTTTTAGTGGTGGAACTGATAGTGCTAGGTTAAGGGTGATGATCTTAATGATCTTAAAGGTCTTGTCCAACCTAAACGATTCTGTGATTCCGTGAAATGGAGCAGATGATGGCATGAATTCGGACATCAAAACCTGAAACTGTTCCAAAAAACTTGCTTTATCTATGCAATCACACACAAATCCCTTGCATTGTGCGGAGTGCCCCTTATCCCTGTGTTTCCTAGCTACAAAACACGTCAGTGGAGGGGAGCGTGAACCCAGCTCACGCAGTGCTGAGGCTGCTTTTGGCCTTTAGGTATAACACAGGAAATGCTCGTGTCGGGCATCGTCCCTGGCTGCCCAAGTTCCTGTGCCCTCCTCGATGGGCCACTTTCACAGCAGCCAGCACCATAGTGGCCACTATGAAGAAAATTAACTCCATCCTAGCCAGACCCAATACAAATCATAGAGTCACAGAATTACAGAATGGTTTGGGTTGGAAAGGACCTTAAGGATCATCCAGTTCCAATCCCCCTCCCCTAGTGGGAGGGACACCTCCCACTAGACCAGGCTGCTCAAAGCCTCATCCAACCTGGCCTTGGACACCTCCAGAGATGGAACATCCATGACTCCTCCGGGCATCCCGTGCCAGCACCTCACCACCCTCACAGGAAAAACTTTCTCCCTAATATCTCATTTAAATCTACTCTATTTCACTTTAAAACCAATACCTCTCGCCCTGCCACTGCACTCCCTGATAAAGAGCCCCTGCCCGGCTTTCCTGTAGCCTCTTCAGGTTTTGGAAGGTCGCTATAAGTTTTCCCCGTAGCCTTCTCTTCTCCAGGCTGAATAACCCCAGCTCTCTAACAGGAACGAGAGACGGAGGGGGCGTGGCCACCCTGAACAGGAGGCAGTGGGGGCGTGGCTAACAGTAATGGGAGGTGCAGAGGGCGTGGCCACCCCTAACGGGAGCTAGAGGGGGCGCGGCTAAGATCAGTGACATACAGAGGGGCGTGACCAACCATGATGGCCCGAGGAGGGGGCGTGCCTAAGAGTAATGTGATGTGGGGCGTGACCAACCTCAGGGGGCGTGGCCAACCGTAATTGGAGATAGATGGGACGTGACTACCCGTAAGGGCAGAGAGCGGGTCAGGGCTGGCAGGGGGCGGGGCTAACGGTAATGGGTGGCAAACGGAGCGGGGCTAACGGTAAGGGAGGCGGTGGGCGGGGCTAAGGACGGGCAAGCGGCATGGGGGCGGGGGTAAGCGTCAGCGGGGAGGTGGGGGGCGAGGGCGGGTGACGGGGACTCCTCGTGCGACTTCTCTGGGACAGAGCCCCCTGCAGCGATGCAAGAAGCGGTTGCTGTTACGGAAAGCGGGATATTTTGATTTAGGCTAAACTAAAGTTTCGTCAGCGTAGCGGTATCTTTTGGAAGTTGGAGAGCGTCCCTCTGAGAGCATGGGTTTTTATAGCATAGTTATTTTCAAACAGTGTTTTTCCAGACACTGTTGCACACTTCGTTCTTGTGGAGAGGACAATGTGTAGTGTTCCGCGCTGAGCAGATGTGTCTGCTGTGATCCCCTCTGTCTGCAGCCTTTCCCCATCTCCAGCGCAAGGGCAGTCAGAGCTGGAGCCAAATCAGCAACAGATTTGACTGTTGTGAAGCTCATGATAACATTAGACTCGGTCCTTGGAAAGGAATGGAATGTGCATAAGATTGCTGGGAATATTTATGCACACGTGTAAGTGGGAAACATCCTGTCTCAGCTCCGGCCTGGCCGCACACGATGGATGGAGATCGCTCCCTCGTGTCGCCCAGTCCTGATAAAGGCTGTTTGCATTCTAGACCCCCAAATCGAGCCTCAGAGCTCTGATTTCCCGGCGTCCCGCCCCACTGCCCCGCGCTTGCCGCAGCTAAGGCAGCTCTGGGCGCCCTCCCTCCCCCTCCCGTGACGTCACCGCAGGTGCTCCCCGCCCCCGATGGGCGTGGCCATTCCCGCGCATGCGCGCAGCCGTCCCGGCGGTCCCGGTGTTACCCGCTCGCCAGCGTATGTTAGCGCGCGGCACTCGCCGAGGCTCCCCCAGAGGCGGGCAGCGCGCGAGGGGCCGCGAGCTCGCCGGCCGCCATGGCCGCCATCATCGAGCAGGAGTTCCAGGAGATCGACGCCACGAACGACTGGCAGGCGCGATACGTGGTGAGCGAAAGGAAGGGGTGTTAGTGGGAAGAGGGGGAGGAGGAGGAGAAGTGTCGACCCGGTTCTCGGAGAGCGCGTTGCCGGTAAGCGCCGCCGTCAGCCGGGTTGAGGAGGGGGGCGGGGGGGGAGCGGAAGTAGCTGCTGGGGCCGCGGACTCGGTTCTCGGGAGGCGCGCGGCGAGGCTGAGGGAGGGCGCGCGCTGCGCACGCGCGCGGCTGGGCGGAGGCGGGTGGGGACGCAAAGCGCTTGCGGGATGGGAAGGCAACGCGCATGCGCCGCGGGCGGGAGGGGCGTGGCCCGATCCACAGGGGGCGTGGCTCGCGTGGCCGAGCCGGGGGTTCCCCGTGGTTTCCAGGCGGGGTGGAAGGTTCCCCCCCGTCAATGGTACCAATCCCTTCCAAGATTTGCCGTCGCTCAGAGGCACCGCTGCGCCCCGATTCCGCGGCAGCCGCTTCCCCCTTGACGCCCGCCGGTTGCCGGTGCCTTGGCTTCCTCGGCGGCTGCGGGGAACGGGCTGAAAAAACGTTCCCATTGCAGCCTTTTCCTATAGAAACAGCACCGATCTGTAACTTTCAACAGTGGTCCATGGTCAGTTACCCAAAATAAGACTAGATGGGTAACTATCATGCTAAAGCAAGGATGTGTTTTCCAGTGCTCTTTCGCAAATGAGGGAAAACAACCCAAACCGAAACTTATTTTTACTGACTTTGTGTTTTATCTCTGTTAATTTAACAATGTATTTGATATATGCATTTGTACATTTCAATATGTTCTCTGTAGACATGTATAAGGTCCGACACGAAAAAAACAACCCTGAGGCTGTGCCTGTAACTCTTAATTCAAGAAATTAGGAAAATCAACTACAATCACCTTCTAAGTAGTTCCCTTCTGATGTGACACAGAACTGGTTACAATGCTGCCAATATTCAGAGCAATTCCGCAGATCATTTTCTGAATGGCAGTTGAGGATCTCCATCGTTTTTTGCTTTCACATCTTCAACTGACAAAAAAATGGGTTTCTTTGAGCACCAGTTTCATCTTTGGGAAGAAGCAGAAATCGCAGGGAACCAGATCTGTAGAACAGGGTGGTTGCTCAAGCACAGTGACATTATTAGCTAAAACTGCTTCACAGACAGCATTTTCAGCTTAATGTTCGCTCTTGCACACCCAACATTTTTTGACCAAGGGTAGAAAAATGCCTATATTTGAGCATGTGTCTGCTCGTACTGAGTGAAGTAATCAAGTTGCACCTTGTCTCACTATGGCAGGTTAGAACATGTTCTATAGCCATCTCTTTGTCTCTCCCCTCCCACTCTTGGTTCTCAAGCTGTAGGGTTACGCTTGGGGTTTTTGTGTCAGACTTCATATTATGGAACTGATCTATGAATTTAACTGAATTTAACAAGGGATAGCAGAAATAAACAGTCCTGAATTAACGAGATGAAAGTGTATGGGAAGAATTCTGCAACCAGTGTTTTTGATGAGGTAAAAAAGCGCGCACAGACATTACATATGTCTGGTATATCCAGACTGAAGAAGTAAATTAGCTTTCACAAATCATTTTAGTATTATTTAGTTACACTTGGAGAAGTAAACTGAAAATTGTCTCCTAAACTTTATGAGTTTCCTAATTTTAGTACAGCTACGTTGTAGATTTTTTTCAAATAAGTTTTTTTGTATTAGAATTTTGTTTTCTTGATTTTGTTAATTTTACCAACTCACTAATTTTTCAGGATACTGAACATGTTTGTTTTACACTAAACCCAGAGAATACAGATCTAGATAAATAATGAAGGCAAATGAGCAAATGATGTTTTTAAGTAGCACAAACTTGTGAAAATAATTGTTGGCTACTTGTTTTTACACTGGGTTTTTGTTTAGGAAGGTATTTTCCTATGATAGTAGTGTATAAGAAACATACATACTTGCCCTGAGAAGTGTAAGTTACTGTAAAGGGGAAAAAATATTGTGTATTAGGGGGTTTTATTCTTCTTGCTGATACCAGTTTTGTATGTTTGCCCTTCAATTCCACAAATTTGCCAGAACTTCTGGTAAAATCCTCTGAAGCTTGAAAGATTTATGCTGACTTCTGGAGCTTCTGTCTAATCTGAATTAATGACTGAATAAATAATACAGATTTACATTTTTTTGTAAAGCAATTTCTTGTGTAATGTGCCTTACATTACAATTGGCATCTAGTTTGTTTCTCCAGTTTGTGACAGCTGGAATGTATATGGGAAAACTGGTGTTAGAATTGTTAGAACTAGTTGTTAAACTACCTTAGGTTTAATTCTTTTTAGCAAGCCCCCTCCCCCATCAATGTAGTAGTGTTTCTAGCTGTCTTAATGTTTCTGGACCAAACTACGGCTCTGCTGCTGTGCCAGTGCACAGGATGCCAGTGCTTTTAAAAACAAAATGTTGCATCCTGCCATGGAGTAATAAGAAATTTGCTTTTCCTGGGAACTTGGTTTTTAATGTCTGCCAGACGCATTTATTCAGCGTGCATGTGATTGCTTGTAAGTCATACAAGCTAGAGGAGAAGACAAGTTCTAATGCATCATAGTAAAAGAATTGATTAAGAGATTTTATACAAATGTGCAGAGCATTGGTACTTGACAGTTGCTGTTCCACATTGTAGTTTGGATTCTTTAAAGATTGGTGTTGCGCTTAAACAACTTCACACACCGAATGCTAAAAGATGGAGCTTCCTTACCAATGTTCAGTTTCCACGGAAGTCCTTTTTGGCTGTGTTCGTTGTCTGGGAATTTATGGACTGTTTAGAAAGCCTCATAAGACAAAGATGATAATGGAAACAGAAGACCAAAGAATGCTTAGTTGTAAAGAAAAGTTTAAATGCTCTTTGGAACATAATGATGGTATGTTGCAACATAATCTAAAACCAAAAGTAAAATTCAAAAGAAAATATTCTTAATTCTGTATCATGCATTGTGTTTTGCTGAGATGGCATCAATACAGAGATACAAAAGGGTAGGTCTGTTCATCAGAGGCTGCTTGTCAGGAGCACTTTAGCTGTGTTTTCAGTTGTTTAGATAAGGTAGATCGGTATATCATTGTGGAAGAGAAACAGTCGGAGGCAAAAAATTAATAAATCAGAATATTTAGTATATGTGAACAGTGTATGCTCCTTAAAATAGTTTGTGACTGAGTATGTTTCAATATCTTCCAAATACAGATTATTGAAAGGTTTGTGTTAATGCCCAGGGAGAAGCGGGCTGTGATTTCACAGGGATACTTATGAGTCTAGAATTGTTTCTTCATATTGGGTCATGCTTAACTACTACAGCTATATGGGTTGAATCTTCGAATCACTAAGAATAATCTTGTATCTTATATTGACAGCAGTCATAAAATTGCTAACTAGTTCAGTTACCTGTGCGGGGATTTACGCTGCCAGTTGGTGTAAAGAAACTATTAAGTATATTGCTGCTCATTCTGTCTGTCTGAACCTCTTATTACTGTGGGAGATGACATGCAGCTCTGAGGTAAAATAAGCAGCGTAAATATTGGGGATTTTTTTTCCTGTTCCTAGTACTTCAGTTGCTTAACAAATTGTGTTTCTGTTGGTTTGGTGGTGCTAGCCAAGTATGGGACGGTCTAAGTAGCAACAGCCTGGCCAAGAGAGAAAATAACACTGGGTGTAGTAAAGGTTGTTTTAAACAAGTTAATTATTAATAACCTTGATTAAGAACTAGGCTTAAAAGTCTTGCAGTATAGGTTGTGTAGAACACTAACCTTATTAAGCTTACTGGCTTTAAGTAAATTGCATTTTTTGTCTTTTAAAGGAAATTCGACATAAATCCAGCGACTACCCTCATAGAGTTGCAAAATACCCAGAAAATAGAAACCGAAACAGATACAGAGATGTTAGTCCCTGTAAGTACCTTTTCCGTAATTATTGCAGTAAGCTTTCTAGACTTTTTACCTACCTGCATTACTCTTACATACTGTAGCAAATAAATCATGGTCATTGTTGGGTTTGTATTTTGTTTATATCTGTAGGGATGTGTCCTATGATAAATGTCTTTTTTCATAACACATACAGAAATGTGTTTACCAGAAGAGAGAAAAGTTTGCAAGTTAGACTCATTGTGCTGAATGATGAATGTGAATGATAGATGATTGCAAATTATAGATATTGGTATATAGATAAACGTTTGTGAGCTGAAGAGTGATGTATTAAAGACGTCTTTCTCATGGGAAGATTTATTGTTTAATATTGTTTTGTCCATCGTAAAAAACAAATACCAACATCTGCTGAGCACAGTAAGTAAGTTAAGCCTTGACTGACACAAACAGTTTGCTTGTGGGCTAAGTGATTCTGCACATTTGTAAGACTGTGTGGACGAATACCACTTGATTTCTACTGTTGCTTTAAAAAAATACTTGAGATTTTATTATTTTTATCTGTTTGGAAGAACGTTTGCCTGAAGTTGTTCTTTAATTTTCTCAGTGCAAGTAGATATGGTATGGAGTGCTTTGTATTTTACTAACTGTTATAAAATGGTCTCTGACTTAAGGACCTTACATCTCGGGTGAAGACAGCTTCTTTTACCAGCTTCTTTGCTACTCAAGTGTTGTGGGTCTTCTTTCCAACAAAAAACTGTAATCCAAATTGCTTTAAAAAGCCATATGAGCAAAAGATTTACCAGTATGTTAGAGCTGGAGAAAGCTCTCATAAAACACTTGGAAAAGATAATCACAGAATCACAGAATCACAAGGTTGGAAAGGACCCACTGGATCATCGAGTCCAACCATTCCTAACACTCCCTAAACCATGTCCCTCAGCACTTCATCCACCTGTTCCTTAAACACCTCCAGGGAAGGCGACTTGACCACCTCCCTGGGCAGCCTGTTCCAGTGCTGGATGACTCTTTCTGTGAAGAATTTTTTTCTGATATCCAGCCTGAACCTCCCCTGGCGGAGCTTGAGGCCATTCCCTCTTGTCCTGTCCCCTGTCACTTGGGAGAAGAGGCCAGCTCCCTCCTCTCCACAACCTCCTTTTAGGTAGTTGTAGAGAGTAATAAGGTCTCCCCTCATAGATGATGGTGATGGTATAGATATGATGGTCCCCCATCATATCATATAATGTAGTATAGCCTTACTATCATATACTACATCATATAATGTAGTATAGCCTTAATTTTTCTGCAGAATATTCGAGTTGGAATAGGTTAAATGTTTGTGTTTCTTAGTACAAAGTTACCCAGAGCACCAAAGTCTCGTAAAAAGCCTTCTTGCTACTGGACCTAGAATTTTTGAAGGGTTGCTGGTATACTGGGCCTTTTTGTTTGTAAGCCTAATCTGAATACCTGTTGTAAGATTTGAAGAAGTGCTGAACTCCTTGTTTCCAGTTGAATGTTGTGGTAACATGTGCAAAGCACTTCTCAAAATGACACGGAAAGGATCTCGATTTGGGTCATGCTGGTTAGATGCAGCACTGCAAGCTGCTTGTCAGGCTGCTGCCAGAATGCTTAACTTGCACAGTGTATTTGCACCAAATGGATCTGGTCTGGCTTAATGCTAAATCTCAGTACTGCACTCTGATGAAACTGAACTGACAAGTTGAGTGCATGTCCCCTTTGCTGTGTCTTCATGGCATTCCCCAGTATCGTCTGTTTGAGAAATGTGCAGCTCTGAATAAGATGCCGCAAGTTAGTCAAGGCTTATGGACTTCTGCCGAGTACTCAGCAAAGGAAGATGGGCTTTTGCTGGACCTTTGATCTATGGAGAGGTACTTAACGCATCTCAGGTCTGCTATCTTGTTACAGCACAGCATTAGCATCCTACCCGTGGTAAAATAGATCATGTTTCGTTTCACTTTCATGCCTAAATTTGGGTGCATGGTTCTAAAAAGAAAAGACAGGAAATAGGATTTGAACCTGTGAGACCCAAGTTCTATTCCTGGTCCAATATCCTATGTAGTTTACATCGCAGAGTTGTATTCGTGCATGTACCATTTCACTCATCCATGTTTTTCATTTCTTTGGCACTACTGCAAAGGGAATGGCAGTGTGGCAGCATATATCTTCAACATATTAGTTTTTTTTCTTTCTGTTAAAAAAGAATGGTTCTAAAATAAATAAATAAAAATACATTGTATTACTTAAGTAGCATTAATAATGCCTGCAATACTGTCTTTGTGGTGTGATTTGTATGCATCTCCTGTAGTTTTTTGGAGCTCAAAATTTTCCTTAATCATGATGTTGCTTTTACAATAGTGAAGACTACCAAACACCTCTGCCCTGGTCATGGCGAAGCTTGTATCTGAAGTGCTTGTTTGAGCCAGGAGAAAACTAATTATGTGATTGTATTAATCCCTGGACCCTATGCAAAAGCAGAGAGAAGCAGTTAGATAAAAACTATTCCTGAAGCAGTAGTTGAGCTCAGGAAGGGATTAGAGTCATTACACGCTAGTTAGCACAAATTCTAACATAGTGTCTGAACTAAGGTGATAAACTTTGAAGCATGTCTCCATTTTTAGCATTTCTGAAAGGAGGTTTGAATTGGGCTACCAAGGTAGCCTGCAGAACCAGGTACTAGGAGTAAGGCTGTATGCGGAGAACTGAGGCAAGTTCTGTTTGAACTGATTCCTGTTGAATTTTACATCTGTTAGTTTTAAATATGATTCATAATTTTTTCGGTAACTATGATGGGAGCTGGGAGGAGAAAGAGACCTGAAGGGAATATATGATAAATAACGTTCTGAGATAGCAGTACCTAAATTGTAGAGCTGGCATAATAGCTCTGTGGTTTGGTCACTGTGGTGAACAGATATAATCATGGCACATGTATGCAGGGAACTGGCATTACAGAAATGCAAGATGACTCAGTCTTACACAATTTTAACGTCTTGGTCCATGACTTTGTAAATTTAACAATCTTTAAGTGAGAAACGGGTGATAATGCTAATATTCTGTGACAAAGAGCTTTGGAACTATCAGTTACATTCTTAAGATCTAGCTACTGAAACATATTGTAAGACATAAGGCATAATTTGATCAAAATGTTCTGTTACTCCCTAGCAGTGAGAAAATGGTTTGTTAATCTAGACAGTGGCCAAGCCAGTCTAACGTCTGAGGTGGTTTGTCTGCAAGAGGAAATGCAAAGATTATTCTGTCTTATGGAAAAGATGTCAGTTACAAGCGCAGGAAAAAATGCTTTTGGTTGGTTTGCCACATTTCAACAATAATATGCAGGATGGGCATACTGAAACCAATTTGTATCCATTACATACATTTCTTGGTAAAGGCTAATCATCTTTGCCCATTACCGATGAGTTTCACATTGTCTCCAGTTTCATAAATATTTTTGTTAGTGTCCCGTTCTGTTGGCCTAAGAGCAATGGTGTGTATAAATCGGTTGAGTAAAAGCCCTCAAGAGTTACTGCCTAGCCAAAAAAAATAGCAGTCCAGCAGTTTGGTATTAGTCTAGGATGGGGAGAGGAATATTTTAGCTATGTAGTAGTATTGAAACAGGAACTTAATCTGAAATAGGTTTGGTTTGACAGCCAGTCATTTCCTGACAGATGAAACCGTTTCTCAGAAAATGGTATTAAGAGGAAAATAACTAGTGAGGTTTTTATTCTTTATTGATAATTTTAAAGAAACTTCAAGATTTGTCTTATTACTTCTCTTCGAAATCTTATCCCTAGTTGATATCAGAGGAGTCTAGTGTCTTAGACTGAATGTAAACACCTTTACGGATCTGCTTTCTGTGTTCCCAGATTTAGAGGCAAGGAAATCCCTTAGCAAAATTGGCAGGATTTTTTTTCCCCATTTTCTTTTGGAGGGTAGAGGGGGGGTTTATACAGTTTTAGCCTTTCTTTGTAATGTGGCGTGTAGCCAGATCTTGTGATCTGAACATTTTCATCCTGATAGATCATGTTGCTCTTGGAGGGTCTTGAGAGGTAATGATTTCTCTTCTTTTCTTTCTGTGAAGAAGTGAACCTGCTGCATTTCTTGTTGTCTGTGTTAGAAGCTGACGTTGATGATTTTTATCATGATATTTAATGATTCTCTGAAACACCTTTTTACCAGAAACAAGGTATAAATAAACTCAACATGCTGCTTTTGGAGATACTTCTTACTTTGGGGTTGGGAAAGAGGGGAACTTTTTGGCACTGATCTAAACTTTGTTGTACCTTAAGTTTTTTTCACAATACTGCTTAAAAGCAGTATTGTGAAAAGCAGTATTAAGATCCTGTGCAGCAATTATGCATAAATTTCAGTGTGAATACATTTCAGTTATGAGCTGGGTCTTGATTGAGAGGATGGCGTTCATTGCATACAACCAGTGACAGAGTGGGGAAAAGTCACTTTGCCTTGCATTACACTACCTCTGAAACTCAGGACTGTAGGTCCAGTAGGTAGAGCGTTGTGATTTGAATTATTTAGCAGCTCAGATATATTAGATTTAGATTAGTGAAGTGGAGGGGATTTGCTGGTAGGTGGGAAAAGGTCAGATTGGGTCACTGGGATGGCTTTATGGCTGCATGTTTTATTTATGACTTTCCTTAATCCACTAAGTAGCGTTTCACCCTCCTTTATTGTTAATAAGCTCTATTTTTGGGGAGCCAGAGACATCTCTTGAACAAAAGATGATTTTAAAGTTACGTAGTGGTTTCACTGCTAGAAACTTAGTTGTTTCTGAATGAAAACGTTTCATTTACCAGCTGCAAGAACTGGATGCTGTAAAATGCCAAATGTTTCATATCTCTGTTTTAATTGGATATATAGTTTTCTTTTTAGCAGGGAGTGGACAAATTTATATGTATTGTAAAGTCTTAAGTCTTATTTGAGACACAGGAAACTTTGGCAGTGGTATCAGTGGGACAGGTTTTCATTTGAAGTGGGTAATGAAGTTTTTTTTTAATCTCAGACGGGGTCTTTCTGGGAGTAATTATCTTAGTTCAGGAGCCAGAATGAGAAGCATTTTTAAGGTTTCCACTTCCTTTTTGGGCTCAATAGTTTGTTGAAATAGGGGAATTAGTGCTTCAGAAAAAGAGTACTATATTTTAGCTGTGGTGGGCATGGCAACATTTAAGATAAATCTTGAGGATAAGATTTAAGATAGGTTTATCATTCATATAAATCTAAACTACTTTGTAACTGGAAATGGTTTACTTACGGGAAATATGTTACAGCTAACTCGCTGTCAAAATTTGGCTTGCTTCATTCAGTTTAGAAGAGCGAGGACTTTAATGAGGTTTCTAGGTCATTGTGTCCTTTAGGAACCTTTTCCCTTGAAAGAAGGGAGATCAATATATTCTAGTGGCTTTCTTTGTCCTGTGGAGTATATGCCAGTGTATTTGCCTCTGTTTTAATTGAGGAGGAGGAGGGAGGCTGTGTATAGAATTTGTTATTTTTAATAAACAAAAAAAACTTCCAGAATTTTATTTGTAATGTTTACAAAGCAAAGTTTATAAGAGAGGAAAGAATAAGCCTGAAAATGTGTGTAAGGATTACAGTAGGAAACCTCCTGAGGGCCTTGGCAGTTATCTCCTCCTGGCAGCAATACAGCAGCTGCTGCTGGGTGATTAAACTGTTAACAGTGCTTGCTCACGTCATCTTTCCGAGAACACTAGTACCAGTACGTGTGATTTACTATAACAAGATCTTAAGTTTTTCCTGTCGGCAAGTGACATGTAATATTTACAAAGGTCTTGGTTTCTCTCCAGTAGAAACATTTCAAATAAAATGTTACATGGAAGAAGGGAAAAGTAACACTTTCCTATTCAGACAAAATAATACAAAGAGATATATTTTACTTTAAAACACACATGTGGTTTAATTTTACTGTGTCTTGGCATTTGTAGTATTTTCTACTTCATATGGATGTATCATAAATTATTTTAAGACTCCTGAACGTCAGGGCAGTGTTGCCTTACAGCTGGAGTTCTAATGAACACAGATTAAGCCAGTAGCTTTCTCGTACTTATATATTAAAAATAGGTTTTCAGCATATTTCTGTTCCCAGCACATTTGTATGTGAATGCATATAAAAGTTAGGAACTAAAGGTGGTAGGATAACAACTCCAAATCTCAGTCATTCAAAAAAACCTCAGTAATTTACTGTTGACTTCTTTCCTTGAGTCCAGCAAGACCTTTTTTATCAGCTGCCAGTAGCAGATAGATGAGGAAGCGTATAAAAGCAGAACAAGGCCTAACAAATGAACTTTTCCCCCGTTTCCAAACATATGGAAAGCATTTATAAAATCATATGAGCAGTCTGTAGAATAAGAACGTAACTCAGTAACTATTTCTTGTATTCCCATCAGCTTTTTCCCTGTCTGAGGTCATGTTCACAGATTTCTTAGATAAGCCTTGTGCTGTATAGACTGGCTCTGATATCGGGACTTAATCTGAGTTCAGCTGTCATAGCTGCATTCAATGTTGTAGTTGGTAGTCACTTATGTCAAAACTCATGGATTTTGTTCATTTCCCAAAATGTTTGTCAAGAGGAAGTTAGCCTTTGGTGGGGGGATGGGAGAGGGAAACATGGACTGCCATTTCAACAGCAGTTGTGCCATCAGTCTGCACCCTTGAATGAGTTTTGTGGGTTAGTCCAGGTAAACTTAGGTTAAAAACCGGCATAGCACTGGAATTCACTCTTCAGCGCTGTCAGCTTCTCTATGGAACCTCTTTGATCTCTTCCTGAAATGAGTTGAAGTCTCTTAAATTCATTTTAGCTTGCTATTTCTTACTTCTCATAAACAATCTGTCGACGCAGTTGAACCTTTAGGGATTTGCAGTCAATTGGATCTCATTTCCTGGCATGCAGTTGTATACAAATTTTAAGCTAAAAATGCTGTTTATTTAATACAGTTCTAATAAATGGCTGTAGGATTGCTTACAGTGAACAAGTCTGATTACCTAAATGTCTCTCAGAGGGTGATACATCAGATATTAAAAGGTTCTAGGAACAGCCACAGTGACTTTTTATTCTGTCGTGCTTTAGAATGACAGCCCGATAATTCTCATTAATGTTAGAATTTTAAATGGAGCTCTTTGCTTACCTCTGCCATAAATAGGGGAATCTTCTGGCTTGCCTGTGCAATTGTGAGAGACTGAAACTGTATCATTAGATTAGGCTTCGTTTATTTGTGAGATTTGTTAAATAGGTACATTTTTGCATGTGCCCCTTTTTTAGTATTTTTTATTTGTATAGTCGTAAACTATAAATTACAGGGAAAATAAAAGTGATGAAAGCTTGGCTTGAATATCACGAGTAGATAGTTTTCTTTTTTCCTATGTGAGTTTAACTCTTATGATTCTGTCTCGACCTATGAAACTTCAGTTCACCAACAATCTTGGAATCCTGAAGTTAAAGGAAGCCGTGCAATGGAGTGATCTGATGCGATAGGACAGAGTGCTGCCTTATGTTGATTGTGGTGCTGTTGAATTAAGGAAATGCAGCTGCCGAGGGATGGCTTGTGAGCATCTTTCGGCCTGTGTGAGTGGGTTGTTGTGATTTTTTTAAATTTTTTTTTAAAAGAACACTGGATATTCCAGTTTTCTGAACAGCTTCTATTAATACCTGCCTAAAATTACTCTGATGAAATGTGGAGGGGACAACGAGACAAGCAGTTATCAAAGTTGCATGAGAAAGGAGTTTCATATATATTTGTAGTTTGCCACTTGGTTAGTACTGCTGAATTGATTTCTAATTGCCGGTCGGGCCTAAACCTGCCTGTTAGAGAGTGTTCATCAAGATGAATGCATCATTAATTCTTCATTTTCTTTGAATTTTAGATGACCATAGTCGTGTAAAATTACAGAACACTGAGAATGACTATATCAATGCCAGCCTAGTGGTCATAGAAGAAGCCCAGAGATGCTACATTTTAACACAGGTAAGTAGTACCAATTACTAGGTTATTATAGAGGCTGAAAATCTAGGCGAGGGGGATTTGTACAGTCATAATTTGTATTTCAATGGCTCCTTGTCTCTGTGAAGCATATCATGTTAACTGCCTGTTTCATCTTGTTGTGTAGATGTTATTTCTATGTTAAGAAAAAGCAAAAGGGAACATCTTGTATGAATCATTTACTGTGTATAAAGTTTTTCAAGTATTTCTTGCTCTTCCTTTCAGTTCTTTTGGAAATAGATTGCAGCAATATTTTTACTTCCAATTTAATCTTGTACCTTCTGAAAATGCCCGCAGTAGCTTTTCTTCTAACAGCGCAATGTTATTAATGCTGAAATTGAAACATCCCTTCCTGAGTTCTTACTGTTGCGTTGGGGGTTTTGTTTGGTTGGTTTTTAAACAACAGAATTCGAAGTACTGGAACCATCTGTGCAGTGTGGTTACTTTTTTTGCCTGTCATTTCTGTCATTCTATTAATAATTTGCTTAAACTTTTCAGAGGAACACTTTTTCCTGTTTCACACAGTAAACTATTAACTCTGTTCAAGCACTGCTTTGCCTGTACATTCTCAGAACCATTTTGGTTTTTTTTTTTCTTTACTACACAGGGTCCACTACCTAATACGTGTTGTCATTTTTGGCTAATGGTATGGCAACAACGAACCAAAGCAGTTGTGATGCTGAACAGGATTGTTGAAAAAGAATCAGTAAGTAAGCTTAGGCTTAAGGTTGTAACGTAAGCCACATAATTTTAATGCAGCTGGACAATGTTTGATTGTTGTGTTGAAAGAACTAACGGACTATCTCACTGCTGTACAACATAACATGTATTTAATGTAACATTGAAGTGGTGGAGCTAAGACACAGAATTCAGTTTGGTGAAGACAGCATCTAAGAAATGTACATCCAGAAAGGTGAAAGTAACATCCTAAAAAAGGAGGACATACAGATAGAAATAAAATTAGCATAAGCAGTTCAAGATTCTAGAACAAAATGGGAGGTGGGAGAACAGTTTTAGATTATTTCTTCTAAACCTAGTGGAGAAATATATTTGTTATATAGTGATCTTAACTGTTTGTAACAGTGAAGACAAGCTGCTGCCCAGCAGCTGTCAAACTGATGTAGTAATCTTTAAATCTTTACAGCTGGTGGTATATGTGCAGAATACACAAATCTTCTGATATGATGTAGTTTTTCTGCTAATGTGCCTAAAACCACTGTGAATTTTAGTTACAAGTGCATGTCATTGAGGTTTATGGTTCTTCAGAGCAAGTCTGTTAGTGAAAAAGATTTGACTAGTCCATTAAAAAGTAACTTATTTTCTTATTAAAAAAATTTCCTACAGAAAATCTGAGTGCGGGGCAAGAGGGATAAAGGACAAGGGATAAAGCTTTGTTAGTTCTGTTTCACTAGAATCTTCCAGTATTCATCAAGCCTTGGGAAAAATGGAATATGTTACATCAGCTATGTAAATGTGCAGGTGTGCATGTCAGAAATGACAGGGTAGATGGTGCTGAAACATCTGAGTAAAGATCTCTGTTCACTGTGGAGAACTATAGAGGGGGGAGGGAGGAGGGTTAGTGTATATCTCAAAACATGCTAGCTCTGCCATGAAAGAAAACAAACAGAGGCAGAATGAGCAACAGCCATTGAAACAGTTGTAGTAACTTGGCTGTAAATGTCATAGACTTGGAAGAGTTTATCAAACTGGGAGCAGGTACCTGAGTCTAGTGTGTTGAATAATGGGGTCTCAGAATCTGTTCATGCAAAGCCCAAGATAACAAGGATACTTAAACAGGTTTTTCTTTTCCTTCTTTCTTTTTTAAATACATTAGGTGAAGTGTGCACAATACTGGCCGACAAAAGAAGAAGAAGTTATGACATTCAGTGAAACAGGTTTCCGCGTGAGGCTAGTATCTGAAGACGTCAAATCCTATTATACAGTACATCTACTGCAATTAGAAAATATCAACGTAAGCTTTTCTCAGTCTGTGTAGCTCATATTCCTGGGCTAAGTGTGTAATGAAAACCATTAATGTATTGTTACTGCATTTTTGGTTTGGTTGGTTGAATTTTTGGTTTGGTTTGGTTGAATTTTTACACTGAAAATTTTAACACCATTTGTTCTGGTAGTGTCAAAGATGTATATGTGACCTGAATTAATCTCCGCATTAAAAGAAAATCTTGGAATCATTAAGGTTGGAAAAGACCTCTTAAGATCATCAAGTCCAACCATTAGAAGAGATAACAGCTGCAGCATTTTTATACTTACTTTTTCTATTTGGCAGAACCTTAACATGCTGAAGTGTAATTAATGGTAGTGGTGATTCTAGGAGGAGCTGTAAGAAAAAGTCTGAAAGGAGGAACCTAGGAGTGGAAAATTCTGCTTTCTTTTGAATATCAGAAATCGGACTCTGTAATTGCTGTGTTTTTTTAATGGAACTTTAATGTTCCGTATAATTCAGTCCAGCTATCTAAGTTTTTGGGGGAGGGGTGATTACCACCTGTAGATAGGTAACCATATCTCCTCTTGCTTACCTCCCCTTTTGCTCCACAGGACCAACCATCCTTTTCTCTTAAAAATTAAGCACTTTGACAATTTAACCGAGTTAAGCTCAAAAAAATTGTTCCTGGCCTGAGCTTGGGTTGGAATTTGCTGCTTCTGTTTCAGAGCTGAAGACAGGATTGAAGAGCTTATCTGTTTGTTCCAGCTATGTCTTGTAAGATATTCTCTCTCCCTATAAACCTTGCCTTAAATTAATTGAAAGTGCTAGTATGGCAAGTCTTATTCAAGGTTGTCTTGTCAGATTTGGGAAAGGAAAGCTTGAAGATGTTCCTTTGCATGTCGTTTTATAGAACTAAACATTGATATATATGGTTAAAATTATTTCAATTTATAGCAACTATTAATGGTACTTTGGAATAACATTTGTTAATTCAAAACCTCCCTCATGAGACCAACATGATAACATGACTTGTCATGTTCCTTGGTTTATTCAATGTAAGAAGAGCTTTGAGAAAATCAGTCCTACCGACCTGAAGAATTTCTGTTCAGTTGTTTGTTTATGGACAGCAGAGGCATAGGAAAGAGGAGTAGTGTTTGCATGCTTGTACCTCAGAAAGAATAGCACCCCTTTTTGGAAAGCCGAGGCAAACTACTGAAAAGATTTCTTTGTGGAATTGTCTGGGTGACATTGGCCCCTGATCTTAAACTTCCTGTTTTCAAAGGATGCATTTTTCATGATATGTTTATGTTTGGATATAACATTAGCTGAAAATGCAGAATTCTCGTGAGAAACAGCACAGTGTATACTCTAGTAGACTTCAGAATTGGAGCTATCGAGCACTTGGATTTCTGGGTTCGCTTTGCATTGGAAATGCAGGCCCATATACCTTGTATGTCATGTAAATTGGTTTCACAAATACTTAGTAAACGTACTGTATTGAATTTTTATTTTAATGCACTACTGCTCTTGATAGGCTCCACAACTATGAACTCCAGAGAATATTTTTTTATATAAAACAGCTACAAGAGGTATAATATTACTTGGTTACTCGAACAGAAAAAAATACGTCGTTTCTGGAATAACACAGTTAATGTTATGTGGAGCCTTCTGTAAGAATGTGATTATACCATAAAATTTGTGGGAAATTAGTATTCACAGTAACTTGAAATATGAGCTTAACTTATGTTTATACAAGTTATTCTGGAGGGGACTTTGGTGGAGGCAAAGTGAGAAGATATTTAGCCACTTGACATCTCAAATACAAGATGACTCATGAACAAAATACACTCTGAATTCGAAGAATATTTAAGAAATTTTAGCATTTCCTTGAAAACAGAGAGAACTAGAACTGTCTTTATAATATTACCGTTCTGAACTCAAGTGAATTTGTGTTGCTGCAACAAATATCTGTAATAGATAAGCAAAATACATATGTATGAAGAGTAAAGTGCTTGTTTAATGTTGTTACCAGTGAAAGAACCTCTGAATAGGTGGTTGTTTTTGTAGTTAGTGGTTTTGTTTTGTTTTGTTTTGTTTTGTTTTGTTTTGTTTTGTTAAAAAGCAGGTAGCAGTACTGGTGTGTCAATGTTTGAGTTTTGGGTTAGATCAAGGCATTTGGCAGTTTGATTTCTTTTGTAGGCAAACATATATCTTTCCTGTTGTGGCTAGTGAAGTCTGATAAAGATTTAGAGAGGGGGTGGTGTTCATTGGCATCTTTCTGAAAGTTTTGAAACTATTTCTGATGTGCTTTGTCCAGCTGGTATTTATTGTAGAATTTCTTTATTTTTTGGCTGACCCAGTCCGCATTCTAGAATATAGAAATTAGAATATAGGAATTGTTGGCAGAGAAAGGACTAGAAGAAGTTAGCTAGGTTTGGTGTGATGCTGGTACAGTGATCATTTAGAGTAAAGATCGTCAATAAACCTCAGGGAGAATCTTGAGTCTTCTGCAAATAGAAACTATTTTGGAAAACCCATTAGCAAAAAGGATTCTCAGCTTGGTACCACACCTCTGTGTGGCCATTGCTCTCAGATTTGGATTAGGGTGACACAGGACTGCTTAAAAGCCCTCGCTGTCTGATGCTATGGATGAACCAAGAAGAGCCACTGTAGTTCAAGAAGATAAGATTCACTTTGCTGCTAATTTACAATGTCCAAAACTTTAAACATACTGAGAAGATATTTCGTTTGTGAGCACTCTTAATGGCAGCTGATGTGCTGGGGTCTAATGATCTTTGTGTACAGATGTATGTAATTCGTGTAGTGTTTTGAAGGCATTTCTGAAGCATGGCATACACCTGCTTTTAAACTTGTGAGTTACCCTTCTGCCATTTTGTCAAATTGCAAAAGGGATTAACTTTGGTCTTAATCACCACAGAAATACAACAGGTGTTAGGAAGGGTGTTGGTGTCTAACAGAAGAGCCCAGACTCACGTGAATGTCAAGTTTTTTGCAGATTCATAGCTCTTACCATGTTAACTTAGAGGATATGCACTTTTTAATTAAAAAAGCAAAACTAAAAGAATATTTATGAGGATTATTTGACCCCATTATCCTCATTGCCATTTTTATGTAAGTTTTGAAAACCATTTTGACAAGCATTAGAATGAACAAATAGAAGAGGTTGTGGTAAAAGTTGATTTAAAATTTTGAATTTCAGTGCTTGGATTATTGCCTTTACAGCATGCCTTCTCACTTTTAAGTGCATTGATAACTAATTTGATTACATGAAATCGTGAGCGTTAAATGCAGGATCACTACGAGGTTGTAGGTGTGTCTTAACGCTTTCATATGTTAGATCATTTTGGTAGCCTGTAAACTATGAAATGAAGGTTTTTACAAGGAGTGTATAAAATTTGACAGACCAGCATTTTTCTGTCTTCATCTGTTTTACCTGATGCTGAGGGCATCAACTTCCTTTGAGCGTTTTGGTAGTAGTTTGGTCATGTTCATACTCTCATCTCAGGTGACTGAAAACCTGAAGTTGTTCTAAGATTCTTGTGCCTTTTTGTTTTGAGTGATTGGACACTTACTGTAAAAAGGTTATTTCAAGGCTTTTTTGGATGAAAGTTAAATGGTATTATGTTATATTTCTGCTCAAGTCCTTGTATGGATGTCTGCTTGTAGCCTGGAGCATGGCTTGTGGTTTGATCATCCTTTGATTATGCTGTTATTGTTGCCAGCAGCCAGTGGAGAACTGCACAGTGTGGTGGTAACTTTCTGAGTCTATCAGTTTTAACTGTGTTGGTTATTTACTGAAAGCTCATCTCAGTAGTTTGTGAAACTTTAACTAGAATAGTTTGACTAATTTTCTTGAAAAGTTGTTCGTTTAAATCTTGTCCCATGGATTATTCAAGGAAACTTTTCTTGGTAGGTAGTCCTAGGGAGGAAATCTTCAAAGAATATGTTGTGGTTACCATAGAATAAGCTGGTTTTCAGTTAAGCAGAAATGTGTTTCCTGTGTGTAAAATACATATATCATTTTATATTTCTGCCAGAGTCTTGAAGTCCAGCTTTTTGGATTTATAAGAATATCTAATTTCCTGATAATACTTTAAATAAAGTTAGTTGTTCTTAAAAATTGTATTTCTGTCCATGAACAGTTGTAAACCTTTAGAAAGCCAAACCCTTCCTCATTACAATCCTGCATCACTTCACGTAAGTGATAGCTGTAGTGCATGGCTCAGTGGCAGGGAAAGCTCTTTAAGATCAAGTGGTACTGTTATTCACACAAAGACAGTATTTCAGCTGTACAGCTTGACTGCCAAGCACCACTTGAAAGAGCCGTTCTGTTTAAGAGGGAAAATGTGGGAGGTTTGAAATATTCATTCGGGATTTGGCCGTACAATTAGAAATTGCAAGTTCAAAGAAGACCACCCAGTCCCAGTGCACTGAAATGGGACTCGTGAAGAAAGATGAAGAGACCAGGTGTTTTTAAAACTGGCTTCTGTGGTTCAAAATTGTAGTATGGATAAAGCCTTTGTACAGTATAGGGAGGAAGAATAAAGAAATGTAGTGGGTGAGAGCTGGGCGAGATGTACAACAGCACTGTTTGATCTTTCCTTTACCTGTTTTCAGATTAGTGTATGGGGAAGGTGACACTTGGTCACATACTTGACACACTGAATTTTTTATGAGGAGGATGCTAGTGCTTATTACACTGTGGGATTTGGAAAAAAAAAACCCCAAACTTACAGATCACTTTTGTTTTCTATTGATAAGGGCATTTTTGTCTTCTTGAGGTGTAAGGGAGGCTTTCATCTGGAATGCTGTTTGACAGGGAGCTGTACTTCAAAGGATCATCTAGATGCACGAGAATCAACTTCAACTTTTGCTTTACTTGCTGTGTGCCTTTAGCTCATCTCTCTGTTTTTTCTCTTTATTTTGTTTGTAAGTTGATGAGTTATTTTTCTTAGAAATAGAGGAAATTGCTTAAGTGTATTACTTTCTTCAAAACTGTTTTATTTCCAGATGTCTTAATAAAAAAGTATCTCTTCCATGATTTTTAAGTGAATGGGTCATTTCAGTTGTTTAAGTGAGGTAACTCACTAGTTGAAAAAATTAGGTTCGTAAGACAAGGAAGATGATGTCAGCTGAAAATGTAAATGTGCTTTTTTTAATGCTTTACTTCAGGCAAATAAGAAAGGAGAAAGAGGAATCCCAGTGTATTTATACAATCTAGGCCTTGGTAGATTTGGGTTTTTTTTTTTTCCTCCCCCTTTAAAATCTTACTGTGCACTTATTTGCTCAATACCATGGATCAGACTGTTGTCATTGTTGAGCTCTTGGCCAAAACTCAAAATATTCCTGGAAGATAAGTGTACCTTTGAGAGTGACTTGAGTCATGTTAATATCTATTGTGTTTTGAGAAAGTACTGGCAGTGTTGCAGTTTTAGGCAAAATGGGGGAGTATTTTTTGTTGCTGTGGTAACAGTGAACTGGATTATTTTAGTTTCACAAAGGAGTTTCGTAAGTTGCCCCTCATAAGAAGTTGAAGCAGACCGAGCAAATGAAGAAGAGTAGAATTTATTTAAATTCCACAGCTGAGTTTTACTGTTGCTGAAAAAAGAAAAATAGCTTTTCTGGAATACATTGGTATTTAAAATCTTTCTGTGTCCCGGTGTTGTGGAGGTTTATGTAGGTTTCAGTCTATGTGGAAAATAAGATGAAATGGAGAGACGGTAGAAATAACTGAACCTTTGTAAAGTTCCTGAGCTAAATCAGTTAGCAAGTTGTCTCAGCATCACTGTGGCAATGAGTAGCATTAAACAGCAGGTCTGAAGTGAATGCCATAAAAATATGATCCAAATTTGTCAGCACTGCTTTTTAGATGTCATTCCACTTAGGTGGTCATGTTAGGAGAGGAGCCTCGTGGTTCTAAAACGACAGCATGGTTGTATGGTTCTTTCTTAGAATCATAAGGTTGGAGAAAATGTTAGAGATCATCAAGTGCAACCATGCCTGTCTACTACTAAATCATGGCCCAAAGCACCTCACCCACCCGCCTTTTAAACACCTCCAGGGATGGTGACTTGGCCACTTCCCGGGGCAGCCTCCGCTAGTGCTTGAGAACCCTTTTGGTGAAGAAATTTTTCCTAATGTCCAATCTAAACTTGCCCTGATGCAGCTTAAGGCCATTCCCTCTTGTCTTATTACCCATCACTTGGGAGACGAGACCAACACTCACCTCTCTGCCACCTCCTTTCAGGTAGTTGTAGTCAGCAATAAGGTCTCCCCTCAGCCTCCTCTTCTCCAGGCTGAACAACACCAGCTCCCTCAGCCGTTGGTCATAAGACTTGTTCTGCAGGCCTGTCCGAGTTTCCTTGCTTTTCTCTGGACACACTCCAGCACCTCAGTGTCTTTCTTGTAGAGAGGGGCCCCAAATTGAACACAGTACTTGGGTTTGGCCCCACCAGTGCTGAGTACGGGGGCAGAATCACTTCCCTGGTCTTGCTGGCCACACTGTTTCTGATACAAAATTCTTACTTAAAAAGAATTAGTATGTCCAGCAGAAGTCTTGCGTCTTGCTAGGCATCCTGCTGTATGGTTCTTACAGGCTTTTTCCATAAAGCTTCCTGCTCCTCTCAGTAGTGTGGTTAGTATAAAGGCGATGCCAATACCTCTTGTGTTTACTATGCTGGTGGGTATTTTTTTTCAGTCATAGTACTGCTGGCAGTCTAGTAGCTACTGTCAGCCATTAAGCTGCTGGTAGAAAAAGAAGAGTATTTGGGAGCAGGTAGTAAAGCAAACCAAATATTGGAAGTTTGAGAAGGAGGAAAAATGTGTATGGTGATATTTGCAAAACTACCCACTTGGATGCAAAACTACTTCAGGTTCCACTGTTGGTTGTCATCCAACTTGAAGCAAGTTTTTGGATTATTTGTCTAAGTGGGAAGTTTAAAATAGAAAGTAGCTGCCAATTTAGATCAGGGAAATGTGTGCTAACTAAACAAAAGTAGAATACTTTCTAGTTGTATTGTTTTGTTTGTTTTCACTTCTAGAGTGGTGAGTCCAGAATGATCTTTCACTTTCATTATACTACATGGCCAGACTTTGGAGTTCCTGAATCCCCAGCTTCATTCCTGAACTTCCTGTTTAAAGTCAGAGAGTCTGGTTCACTAAGTCCTGAGCATGGACCTGCAGTAGTTCACTGCAGTGCGGGGATAGGACGTTCTGGCACGTTTTCATTAGTAGACACTTGTCTTGTTCTGGTAAGTGTTTGGTCATTTTCTCCTGACACTTGGCCTCCCTTCCCAACATGGGCTGTTCAGTCAGAAGGCTTCAAAAGCATTGAAGTTAATGACATGCCAGTGAAAACGTTAAGATGACATACTTTTTTCTTTCCTTCGCATATTTTGACGGTTTAAAAACACAGCTCTTCAAATACATTTACAAATCCATCTTGATTTATATTGCATGTTTTCAAAGCTTCCTGGAAAGTAAATAGTAAGCATTCTTTTCCTTTTATATAAAATGTGCTTATAAAAGGTTGAGGGTGGGTTTTTTTTTTCAATATGAGCTTAAAATTAGGCATGTGACTATCTATTGAGACAACCGTAATTCCTTTTTTCTTTAAACGTGGACTGTCTCATAGGTCTGACAGGTCCCTTAATGTTGCAGAAAATAGGTATCTGAGCTAGGATGAGACCTTGGGCATGTCCTGGGTCTCCTGCAGTGTGTGATGGAGGATGGTGCAGCAGTTCCCTAACTGGGCTGCTCTTGGGGAGGGGGAGGCACAGTGACAATTATGGCACAGATTTAGGTGAAATAGGATTTCGTTTAAATTATGACACTTGTCTTCAGCTTTGGTTTAGTCTTCTCAACTTATTTTTTCTTCAGTTTTTCCTTATTTTCTGCATTTTAAAAAACATAAGTGTGTGTTTTGACACAAATATGCTTTAATATTAAGCAAATGAAGCATTGCAGAAGTGCAGATATATAGTTAAACACCCCATGAATGTAGTATGGGACAAATGTATACATTGCTTAGATTAAGGATTCTGCTTTAAATAAGGCAGCTTCTGCCACAGTCTTTCATTCCAAATTGCTGATCCATTCAGGAGCAGCAGGAAATGCTGCTTTACAGTTACGATTCTCATAATCATATTTCAGAGTACAAATACATGCCTGAATAAAATCAAGCATATCTAAATTTCTTAATTTGAAGGCTTAGTATTAGGGTACTGATTTATTTGGTTAATACAGGATAATTTGTTCATAATAAGCTTTCGTTAGACGGTTTGCTCTATACCTGTAAGAACAATTCATTAATCATTTGAGAAGTTTATTTCATATATAATAAATGGAAACATACTAAGAAGAAATTAATTTTTATGACTAATTTTTGTTTGTAATTATTTTTTATATGTTGTCTGTCTTTATCAATAGCAATGACTTTTGATATAACTTTCTCCACAGATGGAAAAAAAAGACCCATTTTCTGTAGATATTAAGAAGGTATTACTGGATATGAGAAAATATCGAATGGGACTTATTCAGACTCCTGATCAACTAAGATTTTCATATATGGCTGTAATAGAAGGAACAAAATTTATAATGGGAGATTCAACTATACAGGTAAATCTGTAGCTCTATCTATTTAAATAAACAGTAGCCTGCTAACAGTAGTTTAAAATGAGCTTTGAACTGTTCTAAAATGTGTGACTTTGTGGGTTCTAAATAATTTGCCTTTTTTGGTAGATGCCTGGAAGGTATATTGGAGGATATCTGATCAGCACCTTCTCTAAGCTCAACTTCTAGTCCTGTGTATTTGTCCTCTTTTAGATCAAGTGCAGAAGTAACTTATCAGGACAGATGTGGAGGTTAATTTGATATCTTCAATACTGAAAAGCAAAAGTAGTGCCCAGTATCACTTTGAAAGGATAGAAAGTATCTTTTTAGGATTTCTGGATCTTTGCTATATTTTTTTCTAACAATAAAATTGCCTGATGCTACTGATTATGTTTACTAGTAAAATTACACTTTTTTCTTTCATAGCCTGTAAAACTTGTGTTACAGTTAGTAGAATCTAGCAAATATAATTAGTTTTGGGGCAAATGGATTGCCAAATCTCACTATTTAATCAGTGTGCCTTGCAGATAAGCTACAGCTATTCTAAATGACTGACGAGGAGGCTGCAAAACAGGTTTAGTGCTGCTTTCAGATGCTGGGGCTTTTTTACTCATTTCTAAAAATCATGAATGAAGCAGATAAGCTAAAACACATTTCCTTTTTTTTTTCTGTGGTTCTGGTAGTCTTCATGTTCTTCTCTTTGACAAACGTTTCTTGAGTTGCTAGGTAAATAAAGAAATAATTTCGCAGAACTACTGATGTACACCTCGGTAGCATGCTGCTAGTCAGACACCTGTGCCCTGTGCCTAGAAGACTGTACAATTCGTTGTAACACTAACAGAAATTTAGTCTCTTTGTTTTCTGGAAGCTGTTTCTGGTGTAGAAGTGTTTTTCTGTGTTGTTTTTGTTTAAAAAAAGCTGTGCTCCAAACGATGAGCAGTGATGATTCCCCCACTTACCCATCTAGATCCACAGGATTTCTTGTTTCTGGAAACAAGGGAGCATTGTCAAGTTGGAATACTCCTCACCAGATTCAAGTGTTTTATTTCTTTGCACTGAGAGAATGCCTAACAAAGCACGCTTCTGATTTGTTTTTCTTGTTGTGGTTGTTCAGATGATCTTTCTTAAAACAGTATTTTCTGCAGTGCAGGCAGTTGTTCTGGTGCTTTTCTCTTTAGGCCTAAGGGTCATGTGCAGGAAGTCAGTTTGCCATCCTTAGCAGGAGTATTTCTTCTTTCAAGGTGAGATAGATCATCCCCCATATGGAACAGTTGCACTGTCCAGAGTGTGAGAGGTGTTTACTTCTCCACGATAGCGACAGGGGTTTCCTATGGGGTTTCCACCTGTGACTGGAAGGAAGGATCATGCACTTGCCCAGGCTGCCCTGAAGCCCTGCGGCGGAGGCGCGTGATTCGTGTGCTGCACGGTGCTGAAGCTGAAACAGTTTCTTTCTTCCCAGTTATACTATGGCACTGCACTGTATAAAATGTGTGAGGTGGACCAAGGTTGAAGTTTTCATTTCTGTAAAATTACCTCATAATCAAGTTAAGTTAATATTGCTTCAGCCACATAGTAGTATAACTTACCTTCTTTCTCTCTTTCAGAAAAATCTGTTGAAATTAAAGGTCTTTGGAAAACACGTTTGTGGTTTTAAAAGGACATAAAGTTGAATTTCTTAGATCTGTAGAGGTGTTTTGCAGACAGAGAACAAGAACGTTATAATTCTGCACTGAAACTTTTGAATCCAAAACGTGTATCTCACATTCACTTGATTCTGTCAGCTGAACGTCTTAATATGCCTTTTCTTTGTGTCCATTCACTCCAAAAAGCAATATGGGCTTTAAGTCTTAGCTCCTCTACACAGGCATTTTGGTTATAATTTTATTTCCTTAAATTGAAGTTAATCACTTCTTTGTTTCTTTCCAGACACAATGTCACAAGTTCAGTGTACTGTTGTAAAATGGCAAAGGTACTTTAGCAACACAATCCTCCTTGGCTGTCAGCTCCGGGTTGTACTTTATTTTACCAGTCTTGCCATTCACGTAGTCTTGTCATAGATATTTAAACTTAAAACTACCAGCTGTTTGAGCTACTGTTATTAGATGTTTAAAATAGAATCCTTGGTAGGAAATACCTTCTGTTTGACAAGAGTGATAAGATTGTCTCTGATTTCAGTTCTTCCTGTATCACATCCAGATTGTGTCAGTATTTATCTTAGGCAGCACATCTCTTAGGGATATACCCACGTCATCCAGGCGGCCTTTTTCTCTGACAGTAAGATGGAGCTGCCGAGTGGATTTCCATTTGTTAGTGGCTGTTTCTTTTTGTTGTTTTTGTTTGTTTAAAAAACTCTCTGAGAGTAAAGTCTCCTGTGCATGAGGACTCTCTTTCTACATTTCAGATGTATACTGGAAGCTCCTCTGCAGAGGAGGTGTGGGATTACTGTTAAAGCTCATTCTGCCAGCAGCTCATTTATAAGTAGCTGGGTTTTCTTGACATCACTCTCTAGAGTTTGATATTTAGTTTAGACCAGCAGTCTTGAATTCATTCCATGGATGAGAATCTAACACTCATTTGGTGAAGAGTCTATTTTTAGTTCATCTTTCTGATCATAGACATTTAAAAGTAAGTGATTTTCCCCATCCCAAGGTATTATATATCTTCATAGGCTGGCTAATCTGTGTGAGAAAAAACACTGGTTTTTAAGGGTTATTATTTTTCTTCCTGTTGCCTTTCTATTTTTTTTTTCCTGCATGAAGTTTTGGTGCAAGAAATCCTTCAGACTGTTCGTCATTAGGACAGTCACCCATTTGGACACAGATCTGGCAAATCTTTTTAAGCAGTTTTTGCACGCAAGGTCTTACTCTGTTTTGGGGCCATGAAAGGTAACAGCACAGTGTGAGCGCGGAGAGACCAGAGGGAGATGGAAAGGGCTGGACAGTGAGGGACTGTACAAGACAACTTGTTTTCTCATTGCGGAGCTACTGTGAATAGCACAAACCCTGAAGTTAGTGGCCTTGTACCTTCACAGTGGCATCGTCCTGGAAAGACATTAAAAGGCATCATTGTTGGAGAAGGTGCATCTTCATTTAACATTTTTTCATCATCTAGTTACTGTTATCTTTTTTCCCCTTGATCTAGCAGTCCTTTAATCTACTTCTGTGACTTTTCTGTGGGAAGATGTCTTGGGCAAAGAGGGCTTTCAGTGTCAGGGGAATGTTTGAAATATGTTGTCCCTGTTTGCAGAAACGGTGGAAGGAGCTCTCTAAGGAGGACCAAGCGCCAAGTTCTGAGCAGTCTCCTCCACACCCAACCAAAATAACAGCAGAGAAATACAATGGGAACAGCATAGGCCTGGAGAGCAAAGATCAAATGGAGAAAATAAACACCGACCTGTCTACTAAAGTTCAAGATATCGTAGATGGAAACATTGAAAGGTAAACAAAAGAAGGAAACCTAAGCAAAATGAGGAATCCATTTAGAAAGCAGATACACTCTATTGAGAGGCTGAATTATTGTATGCTTTTCTTATGATAAGAAGCCTTCAAGATCTTCTATTCAATAGAGGGAAAGGACAGATAGTGTTTGAAACTTTGATTTAATTTTTTAAAATTGGGTCCTAAAAGTGCACCAAATAATTCAATACTTCTTTTTAAATACAGTCATAGAATTATTAGGCTGCAAAAGACCTTTCAGATCGAGTCCAACTGTACCAGTCTACTAGTAAACCATATCCCCAGGCACCTCACCTACCTGCCTTTTAAACACCTCCAGGGATGGTGACTCAACCACCTCCCTGGGCAGCCTCTGCCAGTGCTTAAGAACCCTTTCTGTGAAGAAATTTTTGCTAACGTCCAATCTAAACTTACCCTGACGCAGCTTAATGCCATTAAGTGGTAACTTTTGTTTAGTTAAATGCTAACTTCTGTTTGGAAAAATACATACGTCAAAAGCACAAATTTTGATATATGCTTCAAAAGCACCTAGAATCATTAAGGTTGGAAAAGATCTCCAAAATCATCAAGACCGACCATCAGCATAAAGCCAAACCTACTGCTTTCTGTAACATGATTAAATAATGCAGTTGAAGCTGTATGTTACCCCCTACCCATATTAAATCTGCCACTCTGAATAGATTCTGTGGCTCAGCTTTGGCACGTGAATCTGTTTCCTTCAAGTTTCTTTGCCTAAGGAGTAGTAATGCCTCAGCTGTGGGCTGCTGTGCTAGAATCATAGAATAGTTTGGGTTGGAAGGGACCTTAGAGATCATCCAGTTCCAGCCACCCTGCCATGTGTTTTGAGAGAGAATGCCAGCATTTCCATAGGTGTGAGAAGGAGCCTCTCACAAGCAGGATGTGGCATGGGTGTGAGTGTGCTGTTTGTATGCTAGAACTTGAACAATCAAAGTGGTTTCTTGTCTCAAAGTTACACTTTCTTAGAGATTGTCAGAATACCTTTGGAGACAAGAATTACAAGGTGGCGCTGATAATATAACAACACAGAAATTACTGTTTTAGCCCTTGTCTTTGATCAAGATTTGGTTTACAGCCTAAGATGGGCACTGTTAAATCTGCATGGAGACATGAGTAGGTTAGGATCCATGTATCAGTGAGGCCTGTGCGAACGCTGCAGTGAAGGCACATGCTTAAATGCTGTAAATGCTTGCCTGTAGTACCTGACACTGTGTATAAAAGCAGCCTCCATGCAAAAAAATTCAGCCACAGAATGGGTCACTGACTGTGCTGAAAGACAAAGCTCAGGTAATTAAGCTAATTCTGTTCCCAACACGTAGGTCAAGCACCACTTGCATCTCTGTCATTTACATACTTCATGGGGCTTCACTGACCTCAGACTGTTACTATCAAGGATGTTAAAACAGAGTAAAAATTGTCTTGTTTAGATTTTAAGATTGTCTTGTTTAGATTTTATATACTGCTGCCATGCACTACTGGTGGGTTGGTTTATGATTAATATTTACTATTAATATTTTAATAACCCTTTTTCCTGGTGTACAGTTTAAGATTTATGTGTTTTTTTCTTAAGTGCTGTCCGAAAACGACTGCGAGAGGATAGAAAAGCTAACACAGCACAGAAGCTGCACCAGATGAAGCAGAAACTAAATGAGACTGAAAGAAGAAGAAAAAGGTGGTTATATTGGAAACCTATTCTCACTAAGATTGGGTTTGGTACACTGATTTTAGTTGGTGCTTATTCTTGCTGGAAAATGTACTAATATTTCCAAGAACATTCCTTGTAAGTAAACAGTAAAGCTTGTCTACTCCAGCAGCTGATTTTGCTGCAAGTTAATGACTTAGGGGTGTGACTTTATGCAGTAAAATCCTTACACCTGGAATGGGTACAGACCGTTACCCACTATAGAGAAGTGATGTAAACTTGATCCCGTGTCAACATCTCAGGACTTTTCACTGTAGGTACTTACAGAAATGAACTGCTGCCCCCCAACAGAGTTGATTGTTTGAGGTTTTTTTTTTTTTTGTTTATTTCAGCAGGTACAAACTTGCTGCAACTGTTTATATACTTTTTAAGATGGTGTTCTACCAGATCTTAAGCAAACCCTGAACCCCAGAGGTTTAAGCTGCTGAAGGCTGTCTGGGTTTAAATTTACATGCCTGACATAAGCAATAAACAGTGTTGTTGTATCATTTACGTTATTAATGCAAAGAAGTTATCCTTAAATGTGTGTAATGTGTAATGTAATAGTGACATGAACATAAACATTTTATATTCTTATGACCTAGGATAAATATATTTTATAATTGCATATTTAATCTTTTTGTAGTTCACTGTACTTTTAAAAGCTCAGTTTGTACAAATTTCTGACCAAAAATAATTTGATTTTGAAACTATATGTAATTATAATTTGTGCATGAAAATAATAGTGCAACCATTCCCCATATTTTGACTCTAGAATTTACAATATGAGCAGCTAGGGGTCTGATGAAGCACTTACCAATTTCTACTATGTTAATTTGCCCTCTTTATTTATTTTTTTTTGTAGTTTTCATTATTTAAGTAAGTCTTGGAAATTTTTTTAAGGCCTTTGAGAACTTGGCTCCCACTGAAAAGCAGACTGTTGAGTTGATTAATGTATTCAGACTTCAGCTACTGTTTGAAGGCAAACATTGTTAAAGTTCTGACATTCCATTAAATGTGAAACATAATGTTTTCTGTGTCTATAGATTTTAATTGCTAGAAAGAATAAAATTCATTCATCAGTAATAGGTGTAGAAAGCACATCGAAGGAAACTGTAGTTGAATTTCCAAAGGTGGTTTTAATACAAAACAGATGTTGCTATTTTCCCTTACCCAGTGTGTGCAGCTATATGAGAGCCACTTCCATAACTTCACAAAATCTAGGACTGCTTTTTAGGTTCCCTGGTGCTGTGTTTAGAGGCTTAAAACACTCAGTGACTAACATTTTGGGAATACCTAAGGTACAGCCAATTTCAAATCAGTGAGCACTGCCTTTCTGTTAGTTGGATGATAACACTTTCAAAATAGGAATTCAACACAAATCCCTTTGTCCTTTACATTCTCACTGAGTACAGAGATGGTGCGTGGCTGTGCGTAGCTTGCTGTCATCCAAGCTGAGGCCTAATAATTTGTAGTACTGGACTGCACTTGGAAACTTGGATTTTATTTATTCAAGCATTGCCTTGTTGGGTGACTTCAGAGAAGTCGTGTTGTCTCTCTCCATTTTTCTAGCTTGATTGTCTTTTGTTGGATGTGGAGGTTTTGGGGGTTTCTTTTCTCCCCTGGTCCTTTTGTTAAGCACTGTTTGGATTTACTGCTGAAAGAGCTAAGTAATTGCTTTGCTCCTTATCCAGAGGACGGCTTAACTTGAAAGGTTTCCAGTACGCTCAGTCTTAGTAGTAGCACACCAGGGCTGGCGCCCAAACAGTCGCAGAGCTTGGCTGCGCAGAGCTAAGAAGTGGAGTTTACTCTTTGAAATTCTCATTTCACAATAGCCAATACTGTTTTGGACCGTGCTGTTTATATAGCAAACAAATGCTTAAGGGTCCAGATAAGGAAAAGGAGCGTAGTTTCTTAGAACACAGAGTTCTGAATTTGGGAGATCGTATGTGAGTAGATCGAGACAGTTTGTCCTCTGGCATTGCTGACCAACTATGCAGCTCCAACAGCAGAATGACTTAGTGAGGGCTGTGACAGCTTACGTATTTTAAGGCATTTCATAATTTTTATGGCTACAGCAACGCTTTTAGCCAACAAGAGGCTTGGCAAAAGATTCCTTTTTTTTTTTTCTGTAGCACGGGTTTTTTCGGTATCAGCTCTAACTGGTAGTAGGTGTCAGAGTATGTGCCTTATAAAAGATATTTTGGTTATGGAAAAGCATGGAATGTAATTGTTTTTATAACAGAAATATTCCAGATTTTATTCTAAATATTAAAAACAGTGAAGGAAGAAGTGCAGGTGAAACCTTCACTGAAGTCATAGTCATGTATCTCCTTTCCATTTGCACGGGAAAGATTTCTTGGGCCACCAGTATCATATAGACACCAAGCTCTGACTGGGGCTTGTCAAGTTGTCACTTATTTTTTTCCAGATTCTGTCTTCTCTTCTGGCTTTTTTGTTCCCTCTACTCAGAGCAGGCATCCCCCTTTCTGGGTGGGAACAGCAGGAGGGGGCTGTCTTGCATCACCTCGCACTCTTGATGCAATAAAGCAGGACTTGCAGCTTCAACAGTTGATCCGTAAACATTTTGTTTGGTTCCATGATCATATCTGTCCTGAGAGTCCAAGAGTTAACAGTGTAAGGACCATGAACCAATTCAAGGCTTGGACAAAGTTATTTTGTACAGTGAATTGTCCTTGAGAGGTTGGGTGTAGGAAGGAAAATCCCTTTAGTTAGATCCCTTAGTACGTTCCAGGAAATAATTTGGATAAAACTCTTCTTTCTGATCCGTCAGTAATCCTTAAAACCCAAAATCTGGGGGAGGCTTGTTCTCTTTACTGCAAACCGATGCCTTATGGTACTTTGTTATTCTGTAGGGTTTAGACTTGCTGGAGTTTTGCACAACTTGGATGTTAAATGGGAACAAATAGGGGCCAAAACAAAGAACTGTGGGTCCCAGTGACCTCTCTGTTTAGGGGACACTTAAAGAAAGAGTAAAACTGGAGGACATGCCTTCTGAGCCTTCTCCTGCCTCCCTCCACCCCAGTTTCTGGCAGGCTGCTGGCTGGTCCTGTGCTGCTTCTGAAATGTTGTTGTCTTGATTTGAAGTGTTGCTGGGTTGAGTTTTCCTCTCTGTTCTAGAAATACATCAGTCAAAATATCTGATGTGTAATGGGCTTCCTTGAATCCAATGAAGCAGTGTTTGGCTCTCGGACAGACACTTGTATACAAATTGTGAATGTTTTCATTAAAAAGAAAAACCACTAGCAAATATTTAGGCCTCCATTACAAGGCATTTGCACGTTTGGATCCGGTCCCTTAGGTTTTCTGTTTATGCTCTTGGTGTGGGGACAGCCGGCTCAGAGCAACGCTATATCTGTGTTTTTACTGAAATGTATGAAGTTAAAATAAGTGAATTCAGCAAGAAATATCGATTTGAAAGAGAAATACCGATCTGTTCTATGGAAGTAAGATGTTACAAGTGAAACTTGGCGTATTTCGTTAAGCCTTGAGTGAAATGTTTTACTGACATCAGTTTCTGCCCTACTCAAAAGGGAAGGGGCGCAAACGTGTGCGTGTACGCGTGAGTGAGTTGTGCAGGCAATTAAAAAGCCTGGCTGGCTTTAAGTTTAATGAATGTTACCCAAATTGTTTAGTTTGTTGCTTGGCATTGTAGTTAAACCTGAGTTACTTGAGGACTGCACGAGGAACTAATTTAACAATGACGAAAGAGGAGGCCTCCTGTCTGGCCGAGTGGCCAAGGTCAGAGGGCAAAGCTTGCACAGTTGATGTGACACACAGTCTTCCTGGGCGTTTTGTTTGCCCCCAGAGCTTTAGGCCAGTCTTTCATTTTTATGTACGAAAATAAATGTGTTCAAAAGTGCATCTCTGTCTGAGTCGTTATTTAAATTGCAAGGATAAATGCTTGGAAGGAGTTTTTTAATGTGTCTTAACTGATCAAAGGAAGCCAGTGCAGGGCTCACAGAACTCAAAAGCGTTTTACTTTAGTAGCTTGGATATTTGGTGCTGCAAGTACCAAGGTCTTTTTCTGTGTTCCCCAGAGCAGAGCCTTTCCTGCCCTAGGAACAGAATGTCCAGGGTTAGGATGTCTTCCTCACCACAAGAAACCTTTCCCTAGAAACACTCCTCTCTATGCTGCTGAGCCAGGGTTGGCGCCCAAAGCCCTGCGAGGCAGTGTCGGTGCTGGGCAGTGCAGCTGTCCCGCCAGGGCCCAGGGAGCTCTGCTTGAACACAAGTCAGGGCTTTGCTGAGCTGAGCCCCATGCTCGAAGCTCTCCAGCGAGTGTGTGCCTTGCACTGTAACGTGGAAATGCCTCCTGGGAAAGCTTCCCAAGGTCGCTTGCTGCAGGCAAACGGTAGGCGGTAGTTGCTGCAGGGAATGCATGGGAGGCTGTTTATAACGAGTTGCAAACCTGCTGTCTGTTCTGATTTCTTGTTTCTCTGCTGTGTACTGAATCGGTGACTCTCTTCTGCATTGTGTGTCGCAGGCCGAGACTGACCGACACCTAAGCCTTCGAGACTTGTGAATATTCCACAGCTATAAACTGCTAATTATTGACATGCAAAGTGAGATATGAACCCCTCTTCGGGAACAAAGAGTGAGGTCTGTTAAGTCCCAAGAAGACCTCAGTTATCTGTTTACAGCGTAAACTGCACCGAGGGGATGAAGACCACCAGCAGCGTTGCTACTTTGCAAAACAAAACCATTTGCCATCTTGTGTTTTTATAATGCTTGTATTAATGTAGAAAAGATGTAAAAGAAATAAATTAGGAAATATTTTGTTTTGTACTGCCATTCTTATTGTATTTTTATACTTTTTGGCAGCATTAAATATTTTTTTAAATGGACAACGTGCTGTTGTGTGCGCATTGTGTTAGGGAGAAACCATTGTAAGAGTTTATTTTGTGGAAAAAGAAATGTTTTGCTTTGAGGTTACCTGATAGCCTGTTGTTTTTGGAAAATGGGCAAAATGATTGCAATGTGCTTTATGCAAATATTTTCATTAACGCTAAGTATTTTAAGTTGAGCTAAGAGGAACTCCTGCCCGTTTCTTTTGTAATGCACTGCTATGAATGTTATTTCATTGATCTGACCGGTTGGTTTGGTCATCCTTATGTTCCCTACACGGAATGTTCAGAGTCACTATATAAGGGGTGGGGATTTTGTGGTTGATGCTTGAAAGTGAGGGAGGTGGGAAATGTGCTGTCTCGCTGCCCGTGGTTGTAAATAATTAATGGGTGCTGCGGGCCAGGTGCAACGCACACAAAGTAAATGGTGCCTGTAATTAAATGGGTTTCAGATTGTGCCATCCCAGTGTGATACTTTACTTCCCACCTCCGGTCAGTGTTCTCCCTGACATGGTGTGGAACAGCTGGATTGGAAAGGGAGAAACTGGAAGGCTGCTTACAAGAGTCCTAGTCGATGCGGGAGGATCTCCAGCCCTGTACTTCCAGAACAGAGCAGATCTCAATTCTGCACTTGAGGATGTTCACATAAACCTTAATCCACCACAGACCTTCCTTTGACAGGGCTGGCTGCACTGGTCAGGGTGGGTGTCGCACGTGATTTGTTCTTCACATATTTTTTTGTAGCAGGTTTTTGTACAAATTGTAGTTGCTGAAAGTAAAAGCATCAAAGAAGGGGCAAACCTGGGGCAAGAAGGGTGAATTTTGCTAAAATAAGCAGCAACTTGAAATCTAAGCAGGACTTGGTGTTGAGGTTCATTGTTGAGGAAACAAGTGTGTTGAGTTGTGTTTAACTTGAAGGAGGCTGAATCAGGAGTCCCTAATGCCATGGCTTAAGCTAAACCTGTGCTTTACACCATGTTGAAATAGTCTAAATAATGTAATTTGTTTAGATGATGAGTACTGTTCCCTCCTGTGTTGGAGGAGAAAGCAACATCACAATGTGATTCAGCTTGCATTTTCAAGTGAGTGCAGCTGTGAGACCAGGAGTGTTTGTAATGAGGTCAAGCCAAACCCACTGCAATAAACCCTGTTGTTAAAAGCAGGAAGGGAGCCTGTTGCAGCTTTGGATGCAGCCTTTGGCCATTTGTACCTTTTACCTTCACCTATTAATTCATGCTTTCAATATTTGTGTCTTCTGAATCGCACATAAGCACAAGGTACACGACTAGCAGAGACAAACCGTGCTTCTGACTTGCTGCTGTCACAGGTCTGCGTGTTGCCCTGTGGGCTGCAGAAGGCAGCACTTTGGACCAGCTCTTGGAACAAAAATGCCATTTCCTTGATCTTGTTCTTTTTAAATGGCTGCTGAACCAAATGTGGTGACAGGCAGAGGGCATAACGAAAGGACTTCCCAGCGCAGAGCTCCATCAGGGTAGCAGGTTTTACCTAGGGCTGTCTTGTGACAGCAGAAGTCATGGAAACATACAATGACCCATAAGGATCATGGAGTCCAGCTCCTATCCCTGCATAGGACCACCTCAATGTTCGTACCACCTGTCTAAGGGCACTGTCCAAATGCTTGTTTAGTATTACTGGGCTTGGCACCATGACTGCTTCCCTGGGGAGCCTGTTCCAGTGCTCCACCACCCTCTGGGTGAAGAACCTTCTCAAGGTATCTTGGTGCTTGAAACCACCAGTCCAGCCGACAAAGGTAACACTGCCATATGTGCCTATTCCTAGCTTGAGGACACCATAGTTTAACTCGCCCTTCTGAGGATCTGTGCACTCCTGAGGGAGACAGAGATGCTACAGCATAACAGCGTAAGGCAGGAATGCGACAGCTTCAGCAGATGAGAAAGCTGATGCAAGTCTGAGCACAGGGTTCATCATAGCTTTAGAGAGCACAATGAATTTTGGAAGAGCTCCAAGTGATAAAATCGTAAGAACTTTAAACCTTTTAACTGATTCCAAATATTAGATTTCATAACTCGTACTTGTTAATAGCTGAAAGGAGATGCTGCTAGTGGAACACTGCTCATGACTCACAAGGATGTGAAGGTCAGTTGGTCCGAGGAATAAAAGCAGACAAGAAGGCCAACAAATCTTAATGTAATTCTGTATTTTCCATTGCCTTTCTCACAAATTTATTGTACGATTTGGATGAAAAGGTTAAGAAGAATATCTTAAGGGAAAGGGGGTGGGGAAGCCACCCTGGCTACTGCTCAGTAACTACATGATGGCACTTTTAGTTTAAAGTACATTCCAGAGATGCTCTGTTCTCTTGGGGGCCTTACCCAATGCCTCCACATATGCTGTATCCCTGAGTCAGTGCACACACAAAGATCCCCTTCAGCTCTGGAACTACCCAGGGAAGAGCAGGTGGTCAGGCAGCGTCTCCTCCAAAACCATGAGGTCATGAGGTCAAAACTTCATTCTCAGTCTGTGTGCCCTCCACAGCAGGTTCTTGGTGCAGGGTCTGGCCACCTGCCTGCCCTCGAGTGCACAAATCATAAGGGACTACCAGCACATCTGGAGTTAGAAACACTCAGAGGGTTAAATAATCTCAGTTGGTTGCGCTCTTCATTGTATTCTTTTGTGGGCAAACGGTTAAAAGAATTGAATTTTTAAAAGTTTTTAAAAGACTGCTGTTTAATAAGAAAGCCTGAGATGCTTATAAAGTAAATGTGGGTTAGGCAAAATGACAGCAAAAAAAATTACTGTGTCTGAGGTATCTGTGATAATGTTTTCATGAGAAATTGTCTCTTCATCTGTAATAAGGAAAAGAAGGAAAGAATTCAAATGGTTCTGTGCTGAGGTCTGGTAGTCAAACACTCCCTTGCCATTGCTCTAGCATCCTTGTTTTTCCTCCTCTAGGTTTGACCACTGCCTCTCCTTGTCCCAAGCCATTCTGATTGAAATTTTATCTATCATCACAGCTGCTTTGATTTTGAAGAATATGGTTTTGCATTAAAATTCCTTCTGAACAGTAGCTTCTCAAATGCCACTGCCTGTACCTCAGACCGTGGGCTGATTAGTACAACCCATTAATACAAGCTTTTTCCTACCTGATTGACTTTCTGTGGATGCCCAAGCACCACCGCTTGTTGCCCAAAGAAGGTTTTACCCTTCAGATTTTACAGAATTCGATTTCAGTATTTCAAGGGTTTTTTAGTCCCTTGTATATTTGAGATCTGCACAATGTATTCTGGATCCTGAACAAAGCTGCACGCCTGAGTCAAACAGCCACAGTGGCCGCTGTTTGGCCTTGCTGCTTATATATCCAAAGTTACTTAAACCCCAAGGCCTTGTACAAATTAACTCTTTCCAATGCAACACACTGACTCCACAAAGTGTCTGCGGTGCTGAGCGTCATCTAGCACAGCAGGTTGCAGATGGCAGAGGTATATACTGAGTTTACTGCAGCGTGGCTCACAGATCTTAGAATAACAATGCTTATGAAGAGGCCTAAATGAGGCAGTTCATATGATCCCAAAGGAACTAAGTGCTTACACAGAACCAGATAAATAAAGCTTAAAAAACCCACCAACACCCCCCATTAAGAAACTTAAAAAACCTGGCCTACTGAGAATTCCTTTTTACCCCCACACCAACATCCTATATGACAGCTGGAAAAGCTTAAGGAAGCACCTCCGGAGCCTATGTTACTGTTTCAGAATAGCTGCACTCTTCATATAAGCCACAGGCAGGCAGTGGCTCTGGGACAGGCACCTTGCAAGATACTGTAATAAAAGACACCTGCAGGGCTGTTCCCTTGCAGTCATTAGAGCTGTAATTACCTGAGCCCTGCACAAATGCAGGAACATGCCCGTGCTCACCTAGTAGAAGGTCCAACATGGATATAAATGCAGGGGTAGGCATTCATCCCCTTCTTTCCGAAGAACAGTTTATCTCAGGGAAGCTTCAGGGAGGTACAGCTGATTTAAACAGCCACCTATCTCCATTATGCTGGGCTGCTCAGTGATTTCAACAGAACTCCACAGATTAAATATTCGCCCCCTTTAAACACCACCATTCTACACAGGAGGCATCATGAGTTCCAAATCTGCTTAATCACATCCATCCACTCTCCTAAAATAACAGTGAATGTTCTACAATGAGTACATTTAAACTGCTAGGCTGTTTTTTCTTGACCTATTCTCTAGTATGTCAGCAAAGCCCCGCCTCAAACCAAATGTAATCAATTGCACCACCCAGAGGCATCAATGCGTGGAAAGGAGAACTCGCATCTACAGCTTCACCCTAGGGTCAGCTGCTGATTTTACTGGTAACTGATACCTGAAATCCAGCAGGGTGGCTGAAGCCCAAACCACAACCACCGTCAGCTTCAACTTTCATGGACTTCTCATGGAAGACTAGGGTTTTATCTTCATAAGAAAATCTATGCCTGCACATCAGTTTCAAGTTTCCCACTACATTAAGAAGGTGTACCACAACCTTTTCCAGAGCAATAATATTTAACTGAATAATTTTAAAAAACATTTTATTAGAAAAAAATTCAACCAACATTATTCAATAAACAACTGTACAAAACATATTTCTTTGGTCAATTTGTGAAAGTTACCTTAATTCCTTTAGCTACCCACATCTGGGAAGGGTTTCTTCTTAAATAAAGAACTTCTGCAGACAACAAAGGAAGCCGCTGGTGCTTGGCAATTACTGTGTAATCACCTTCTTGTGGGAGGTTTGAGAATACACACATGACTTACAGAAGAATCCAAAACTGATCAGAAAAGCGCAGGTGGAAGACCGTTGCCAAAAAGTAAGCGCCAAGAACTTGGTATCTTCCACTGGGAAGAAGTATCTGTGGAATTATTGCTCTGCAACAAAACCAAAATAATTCACTAAGCTTTAAGGAGTAACGATGCGATTCTATCTCTGGCACATGGATTAAAAGAAGGGGCAGAATTTCAAGCACCAATATCATTGCGGGTTGCTTTAGAGAACAGTACTGGAAGATTGAACTCGATCAAACCTCTGTGCAATTTTCCCCCATACTTGTCAAAAGAACTGGTGCTGAGGTTTGGTTTTTCAGGTGGGGAAATTCCCAGTAAGATTTTAAATCAAACTCCATCTTTAATTTGGCGTATCCTTGATCACCAAGAGCCAAAATGAACCAAACCTATACCTTTTTAACTTGTCTAAAATTCAGCAGAGTAACACTCTTGATGTTCTGGATTGAAGAAAAATTGAAATAACAGATATGAAATACAAAAGCAAGAAATGCAGATTGAACAGTACTTACTTCGCTTTTAATTAGCTGGAGCCATTCATTAAGATAGTTAACAAGAATAAATGCATCAGGGATGTTGTCCCCTTCTGAACAGAACTTAAGAAGAACTGCCATTTGGATTCCTTTTGAGCAGCTGCAACAAAATGAGCAGGCAGTTCTATTTCTTTTCTAAATCCAGAACAACTGTATTTATGTATTAAGAGCAAAACCAACCTGCATATGGCTTGTTAAAACAAAGAAAACAAAACCAAAAAAAAAACGTAAGCACATATAGTGAGACTTTCTTTTTTCCCCTCTCCTGACTTCCTCCTGAAGTTCAACATGGCCAAGCACAAGGTCCTACAGCTGGGTCGGGGCAATCTGCATTTTCAATACAGGTTGGGGGACAATGTGATTGAAAGCAACCCTGCAGAGGACTTGGGAGTGCTGATTGTGAGAAGCTCGACATGAGCAGGCAACATGCTCTCACAGTCCTGAAGGCTAACCGTATCCTGGACTGCATCCAAAGAAGTATGGCCAGCAAGGTGAAGGAGGCAATTCTTCCCTTCTACTCCACTGTCATGAGACCTCACCTGGAGTATTGTGTCCATTTCTGGAATCCCAAACATAAGAAGGATATTTAGCTGTTAGAGCGGGTCCAGAGGAGGGCCACGAAGATGATCAGAGGGCTGGAGCAACTCTGCTATGAGGACAGGCTGAGAGAGTTTGGGTTCTTCAGCCTGGAGAAGAGAAGGCTCCAGGGAGACCTTATAGCAATCTTGCAGTACCTGAAGAGGGCTACAGGAAAGGTGGGGAGGGACTTTTTACAAGGGCATGCAGTGAGAGGACAAGGGGGAATGGCTATAAATTGGAAGGGGGAAGATTTAGATTAGCTATTAGGAAGAAATTCTTTGCAATCAGGGTGGTGAGGCATTGGAACAGGTTGTCCAGAGAAGTTGTGGATGCCCCACCCCTGGAAGTGTTCAAGGCCAGGCTGGATAAGCCTCAGACAGCCTGGTCTAGTAGGATGTGTCCCTTCCATGGCAGGGGGTTAGAATTGGATGATCTTTGAAGTTCCTTCCAACCCAAACCATTTTATGATTCCTTGACTGCACTTTATGTCCTTTTTCTTAGTCTTGAATTTGTCCTTTGCTTTGTGAGGCAGGAACAGGAGTTACTCAGGGCCTCTTCTACCCACTTAGTTTGCATTTTTGTGGTGGTGGGACATTATACAGATCCTTTGATTCAACTGCTCCTTATCCTTCTGTGTACTTCAAACATCAGTTTTGCAAGCTTCATACTGCCACTTTACTCACAATATTCCCATTTTTTTTGTTAGATATTAAGATTGTTACTATACTTTTAGGTTTTTTTCTCCTAAAGTCCTAGGAATTCTTTTCATTTGTATGTTGTTTCCATACTGTCTGTACAAAGGTAAGTGTGACATTAGTAACTTTCCTGTTGTTGGATGTACCAGCTTGGACAGGGGTCAAAATCAAGTGCTAAAAAATTAAAGTGGATTTTCCACCTGACACACAAAACAACTTTTGCAAAGCTATGGTATGTTTGTACCATAATAAGTAAGAGTTACTATCCACAATTTGAAACTCAGACATGCTTTCAGCACAACTTGTGATGCACACACCTTTAATAAGCCCCCACTATCTAACTGTTCACTGGCCCTGAAATCTTAACTCATTCTTAGTGCTCAGATTTTTTTTTAACAACTGATGATGGAACTGTGCATCACAGCTATCTTTAGTTAAAGTATCACAGGTACAGGAGTCCTACTACTTACAAATTGTGGTTGCATAAAAACAGACACCAGATTACTCACGAGCATAGCTGTAAACACTTTGTGATTTTCCTTTAGCCCATTCACTTAAGCTTTTATCATATTTTAACTTTAATATACAGAATTCCCTATTGTTTTCCTCTTGATTATGGGCTTGATCTGGAAGAAGTTATATTCACAGAAAAGAATTTTATAGGAAAAGAGTGATTTTTAAATCAGTTTAAAAGATAATTTTACCTGTGTACTAGAACCAAGACTTCTGGTATCTTTCCGTACTTATCTTTAGGCAACTCACCTCTCAGTAAACAATTGTTTTGTGATGCCACCTCCAGGAATATGCAGAACTTTTTCTTTATCATTTATGCCAGGGTAAGCTGCTACTTTTTCCATTTCTTTCCAGTTTAGCTCCTGCATAAGGCCTCCAACTGCCTTCTCAAGATCAGGTGTAAGTAAATAGCGTAGTGGTGTCCTACAGACAAATCAGGAATACATTCAGTCTGATAATAAAAGACAGCACCATCGTTATTACTTGTGACAGAAAGAGGCTACAAGCATTAAGGACCTCACACCTGCAATGAGGAATTGCACTGATACTGCCGTCCTCCTCAAATCAATGTTAGAAGTCTGTGGCCTCAAACCAGTACAAACTTCTCAACTTTCTCCTTCAAATAGAACTAAGGTGCCTTCTTTTTAGAGGCTCAAATAACCGGCAAGTACCAGATACATAAGCACATAAATAGGAGAACTGCTTATGGTTGTTAAAAGGATTTACAAATAAAATGTACTTTTTCTTCCTTCAGATAGGAAGCAATTCATTTAAAGTATGTTGGGGTAAACTTGGACTTCACAGTGATACACTACTTTTAATAAGCTCACACCACAAGCATATGCAACCTTCAGTCAAGTATTTTCTGAATGCACTACTCTCGCTCTTTAGTGAATCTGCTATGAGAGAGTTATTCTATGGTGGTGAGGGAAGATGAGGGCGTTAAATCTCCACAATCTATGACTCAGACCACACTGAATAACCATCAGTCCTTCTGATTTCATTCCATGTCAGTTGGCCACTCTGCAACTGTATGTAATTACCACTTGTAATTATACCTGGGACGTGCATAAACCTCATTTAAGGCTCTGCACATTTATATAGTGTGAGGATAATAATTGGTCTTTGGCAAAAATACTGATTTTTGTTTCTTTTTTTTTTGTGTTGGTTTTTTTTTTTTGTTAAATCACCAATTACAATGTTCTCAAACAGCCAGTATTGCTTTTTAAAGAGGTATTATCTAATCAAAACACAGAAGAGTCTGAACCTCACAGCTGCCTCCCAACAAGTAAGAATTGATAACTCCTCATAAATAATGACAGCTTCCTATATTAAAGAAAACATTCAAAACACAGAATAAACAAGAGGTAATAAAGTAACCAATATTCTAAATAACTGTTAAAAATCTAATCTGTAACCTGTACGTTAGCAGCTAATCCCTGACATTGCTTGCAGTCACAAGGAATGAAGAAACCTGAGACTCTGTTGTCTGATGCTGGAGGCCCAGTGCAATTTACTTACAGCTTATTATTTGTTCAGTACTTTTGACAGAAGTAACTAACAAAGTCCAAAGACTAATCCTGTATAACATAAGGTTTTAATAGTATACAAAGTATTTTATGATCCATGTACACAGCAAAGCAAAAGAAGCCTACAAAAAGCACTTAGTAGAGGGAAATACGACAGCCTGAGAGTTGGGGTTTTCAGCCTGGAAAAGAGAAAGCTCCTGGGAGACCTTATAGCAACCTTGCAGTACCTGACAGGGGCCTAAAAGAAAGATGGGGAGGAACTTTTTACAAGGGCATGCAGTGATAGGACTAGGGGCAATGGTTTTAAATGGGAAGGGGGAAGATTTAGATTGGATATTAGCAAGAAATTCTTTACGATGAGAGTGTGTGAGGCACTGGCACAGGTTGCCCAGGGAAGCTGTGGATGCTCCACCCCTGGAAGTGTTCAAGGCCAGGTTGGATGGGGCCTTGAGAAGCCTGGTCTGGTGGGAGTTGTCCCTGCCCATGGCAGGAGGGTTGGAACTGGATGACCTTCGAGGTTCCTTCCAACCCAAATCGTTCTGTGATTCTGTGTCAATTTATCAAAAACAACAGAAACATTAATTAGGTCTCTTAGTAACACAAACATACCCAAGCAGTTGCTCATCATCGCGCTGGTATGCATGGCTGCTAGATAGAAGAATGACTCTGGCACATTTGCTGCTTTCCACCCAAGAAAGCAGCGCTTGACAGAAGGGCCTGTACTTATTCTTTATGCAAAGACAGAGAGGAAAAAGAAAAAAAAAATTGAAAAATACTGTATCATTAAAAATAAGACAAAGGGCAACAATACCAGGTGTTACATACAACACATTGCAGTGGTGTAAATTTCTCTTCATATTAGTCTTCAGCTTCAGATATATTTTTAAAGAGTAGAGGAATGCGCTGGTTGTTTACTTAATCAAAACTACTCGTATAATGATAAAAATTGTCATTAAGACCATCTTAGCAACAGCAGTATCACCTCTTTTGTGTGCCATTAATAACAATGGAAAAAGCTTTAGAGTAAGACAGGATGGTAGGATCACACAGTATTTTCCCTACTTTGAACTGCTACAGCTGCAGCACAACCCTTTTTCTGGTGTGGTATTCTGCTTATTTTAAATTACAGACACTGCCCAGTTACCAAGTAATTCTAAAGTCTTCATTTTTTACATAATTAATGCAGTTCAAATTAAAATAAACACTATGAAATAATTAAATTGGACTGCTATAAAAAAATGAAGCTATTACAATAAAAAAGATACACAAAGACAGTAAGCATAAAGAAAGAAATTAAGAAAACCCTGACCATTTTGTGTTTTCAAGACTGTTAATAACTATGGACATATTTACACTAAAATCTACCAACACAGGTGGGTTGTTCTGAGGCTTTAAAAAACAAAACTAAACCTCATCCCTCAGTGAATGCAGAAGTCAGGTTTTGTAGTTAAAATTGTATCAACTGCAGAAAGTGTTACAGCAGGAGGTGGAAAAAACTTCTGCTCTCTTTCCGGTTTGTGTTTTGTTCTTTTTAAGGAAATGTTTTATAATGTGGCATAGTTCTAGCTTTGCTTATTTAGTCTGTTTAAATGTCTTAATATTTACCTAGGCCACTTAAAACATCTGCCAAGAGACGTATTCAAACTGAATAGGGAAGTTAAAGCAACCAGTAAACATACATACCTTTATAAAAGGTGATCTGATCTGCAGAACTACAAGTTTCTTTGAAGGTAATGAATACACTACAAGAAGAAATAATGGAGTTTTGTAAGAAGAAAGCAAGAAGGAGATTTGAGCTTACAAGTATGCACATTAATCCAATTTACAAAGTTAACAATGTTAAACCTTTAAGCTATCGATTCATATAAGAAAGCCTGACAATACCCACCATGTTAAAAATAGGTAGTTTTGTGCATGGTCTTCACTAGACTTAATTTCACTTGGTATCAATTCCAAAGGACTGAATGAAGTGAAATATATAAACATCTGCCTCCCATAGTCAGACAATCTCTCTATGCAGTTTTGCAAATATTATAACAGATGATTCTGAGGTTTCCATGATTTAAGAGGGGAAAACAAAGAGATGAAATGCAATGGTCAATATAGGGAAAGAACCTAAGAATTTGAAGGGGGAGAAACGCGACATAAGGAAAAGGCAAACATAAGTGGGAAGGAGGGAAGGAAAGAGGATAAGTATCTTTCTATGCCAGAAATTCAGATTGCATTCCAGCAGTTTACTGCCATTACGTGCAGACTTCATGTTGCTTTGGATTAAAATTGCAGAGTTTTGGCTGCATTGTAATATGGAAGAGAGTCAACATTTCTTTGAGCTTCTGTGTGTCCAACTCGTTATCCAAAATAACATTTTGGATATCCTCACATTCTTATCTGTAAACTACTGGAGTTGCTGTTACTGACCTTAGTGTAAACACTGTTCACATAAGCAAAACGTAACAACAACAAAAAAGTAAAGGTGACATCCTTGCACCTCATGCAGCTTGCAAATATCTTCAGCATTTAAAACCCACCTTCAGCATTTATACTCAGCTCCACTGAGTTTTCTTCTGCTGTTGCATATGGATTATTTCCAACCATTGGCACCAGGCAATCAGTGTAGAAGTAACCAACTTTAGTCATGTTGAGTGTGGAAATCACCAGATCTATTGCCAGTTGACCAACATTTCCCACGGACACTGCTGGCTGAAGTAACAAGTGTTACTGAATTACAGTGTGGCTTACGACAATACAAAATGCTCTTCAAACAGTGAAAGTTTAAAATACTGTAGTTCTGATCAAACATGATTTCTAAAGGTGGCTGCTCGTTCTCTGGCAAAAGTGACTGTCTGTTAACAGATCACCGATACCGACTTTGGCCCTGCCCCACAAAAACATGCTGTCCACTTCTGCAAGTAACCCTGTCTTATTGTAAACATAATCAAAGGCTTGGAAACTTGTCACCTCCCTCTCTTTTTTTTGCAGAGTAGACAAAAGTCACTCAAATGACTGAGACTGGCAGCCCTCAAGTGACACCTAATGGTAATGTCGGTATTACATATTAAACCTATAAAACTCAAACTGAGCCATACACAAGACCAGGTCAGGGTTTATTTTTTAAAGATGAAAATACTAAGGGTCATCTTGGATCCATCTCACAGGAACTGCCATGAATTGTCACCAATCAGAACAGAGACTCACCTCATCTGGTGGCACAGAAAGAGAAATTCAAGAATTTGTGTCCTTCGACAGCTACTAATACCGGAAGAAGATGGTAAAATTTTCAGTTGCTTCCCTCCAATTTACAAGCAAGTCCGAGTCTACAAATTTCTGCTGACACCAATTGTGGAAACACAATTTGATGCAGATAAGCCCACGGTGGAAGAGGGCAGACCAGCGCTTACAGACAGTGACTGCCAGCTGACTAGTATTCAACAACCTCCTACTCCCAGACAAAGAAAAGAGCAGAGATCTATTCCTGTGGCCAGTCAGCTGATCGGCACTGACTTCCCGTGTGGCCTGCAGAGTCATCCCAGGCTCCATGAAAGCAGATAAGGGGATAAGATCATTAAGTAATACAGTAAAGGGACTCACTAATATGAAAAATAATAGCATGCTACTTCGCAGCCTGCACTAGAACTTGTACCCCGCAATAATAAATGTAACCTCAGGTTATCTTAAACTGATTTCATCCCATTTATGAAGACGATCAGATGTGACTCCTCCTTGCCCACCACAGCAGGGCTGGAACCAGATGATCCTTAAGGTCCCTTCCAACCCAAACGATTCTATGATTAGAAAACTTCCTAATCAGAGTTTAAATATAGCACAGATGAGGAATTCTTCCTTAAAAATACGTATATATTACATCTAAATGACGAAACAACTATTTATTCCAGTGCTGATCTACAGATACTGCAAATTTTGCAAGATGACACAGGGCATTTTAATCATGGAGCACAGGCACATAGAGATAGCTCAGCACAGAACACACAGCTTGACAGGGGCAGAAACTGGGGGGCTGAGGAGACAGAAATGGATGGAAATGGAAGAGACTGCTTTAAGCTCTGCTGTAAACAGCTCTGGGAAGAAACTCTGAAAATCTTCCTGATATAAAATCATAGAATGGTTTGGGTCAGAAGGGACCTTAAAGGTAATCCAGTTCCAACTCCCCAATGTCCCACTAGATCAGGTTGCTCAAAGCCTCATCCAACCTGGCCTTGAGCACCTCCAGCGACCGGGCATCCACGACTCTCTGGGCAACCAGTGCCAGTGTCTCACACTCAAAGGAAAATTTCTTGCTAATGTCTAATCTAAATCTCCCCCTTTTCAGGTTAAAACCATTACCCCTCGCCCTACCACTGCACTCCCTGATAAGCAGCCCCTTCCCAGCTTTCTTGTAGGCCCTTCAGGTACTGGAAGGTCACTATAAGATCTCCTCGGAGCCTTCTCTTCTCCGGGCTGAAGAATTCCAACTCTCTCAGCCTGTTCTCGTATGGGAGGTGCTCCAGCCCTCCGATCATCTTCATGGCCTCCCCCGGACTCGCTCCAACACCTCCATGCCCTTCCTGTGCTGAGTTCATCCGGTCCAACCTGCAGTAATAGCACTCAGGCTTTTCTAAAGGAATAACCCTGACTCTAGAAATGTATTATTTTAGATCTTAGTTTTCAAAGCCTGATCTCCCCCGCGACCCCGGCGCGTAGGGAGGCGAGACCAAAGCGCCGCTGAGGGAAGCGGGCAGAGCCCCCGCCCGCGCGCGCAGCAGGGGCGGCAAAGAGCTGGGACTCACCATGAGCAGCGTGAAGCCTTTAAACGCGGAGCCGGCGGAGCCCCCTCCATGAGCACAGGGAACAAACATGGCGGCCACCCTGTGGTAACGGCCCCGCCCCCTCGCTCGCTGCTTTGTGGGTGGGGAGGGTAACGGCCGCAGCCCGGGGAAGGGGCGGGGCTGCTTCGCGGCGCGCCGCGCGCTGCCGAAAGGGAGGGAGATGGGCGCTCCGAGGCGCGCGTTGGGGTTCCAGGAAGCGAGCGTCCCGTGTGCAGCCAGACACACGGGACAGGATGCATTTCCCGCTTAAACACGTGCATAAATGTTCTCAGCAATCTTATGCGCATTCCGTTACTTTCCAAGGATGATTTTAGTGTTATCATGAACTTCACAACAGTCAAATCTGTTGCTGATTTGTGTCCAGCTCTGCCTGCCCTTGCCCTGGAGATGGGGAAAGGCTGCAGGCAGCGGGGATCACAGTAGACACATCTGCTCAGCGCAGATCAGACTGGATGCAGGACATAGTCATCTATAAAAGAACGAATTGTGCAACAGTATCTGGAAAAACACTATTTGAAAAAAAAAAATATGCTATAAACCCCCATGCTCTCAGAGGGACGTTCTGTATAACTTCCATAAAATACAGTTACTCGGATGAACACTTGAGCTGGCAGTGTGCGCTCACAGCCCAGAAGGCCCACCGCACCCTGGGCAGCGTGCAAAGAAGCGCGGCCAGGAGGGCGAGGGAGAGGGTTCTGCCCCTCTATTCGTCTCTTGTGAGATCCCACCTGGAGTGTTGTGTCCAGTTCTGGAATCCCCAACATCAAAAGGATACGAAATGCTTGGAACGGGTCCAGAGGAGGGCTACAAGGATGATCAGAGGGCTGGAGCACCTCCCATGCGAGGACAGGCTGAGAGTTGGGGTTGTTCAGCCTGGAGAAGAGAAGGCTCAGAGATCTTATAGTGACCTCCCAGTACCTGAAGGGGCTACAAGAAAGATGGGGAGGGACCGTTCACAAAACCTTGTGGTGATAGGACGAGGGGCAGTGGGTATAAACTGGAGAGGGGCAGATTTACACCAGACATAAGGAAGAAATTCTTCACGATGAGGGTGGTGAGGCACTGGCACAGGTTGCCCAGGGAAGCTGTGGCTGCCCCATCCCTGGAGGTGTTCAAGGCCAGGTTGGATGGGGTCTTGAGCAGCCTGATCTGATGGGAGGTCCCTTCCCATGGCAGGGGGGTTGGAACTGGATGATCTTTAATGTCCCTCCTAACCCAAACCATTCTGTGATTCTATGCTATTTCAGCTTAAATAAAAACATTCCACTTTGCATAGAGGTAACTGCTTCTCGTACCGCCCTCAGCGGGCGGGGAGCAGGGCGCTCCCGGTCCCTCGCGGTGCTGACGGGGGCGGTGCCCGGCGCGTCCCGCCCTGCCAGCCCGCGGCGGGAGCGTCGCCACTGCCGTGCGGCCATGGCGGTGGCGCCGGAGAAAGCCTCGGAGCTGAAGCAGATCATCCAGCAGCAGCTGCTGCAGGTGCGAGTGTGGGGGTGCGAGGGGGGCAGGGTTGCGTGTGAGAAGGGGTGGGAATGGAGAATATGTGTGACGGGGTGTATGGGGGAGGGTGTCTTGGGGGGGTGTATGGGATAGACGTGGGGTGTTGAAGTGTCGGTGGGGAGGGGGTGAGGGGGCGTATGAGGGTTTGGGAGTGGAGAATGTGTGTGACAGGGAGTGTATTGGGGTGTGGGAGCGGGGGTGTGAGGGGGGTGTCGGGGGTTGGGGGAGCGAAAGGGGATGTGGGGATGTGTGTGAGGGGGTGATGGGTGTGTGGTGGGGATGGGAGTGGAGAGTGTTTGTGTGGTCTGTCTGGGGCTGTGGGAGTGTGGGGAGGGAGTGGGAGGGACGGGGGAGTTGGGGAGGGGTAGATGTGTGTGTGGGGAGGGTGAGGATGGGGAGAAGGGTGGTCTCTGTGTGTGTTGGTATGACTCCCTGGCCCGCGGTGACAGCCCTGCTTGCTGAGGTGCTTGATCCCTGCCAGCTCCATTGCCCTGCTTTGGTTTTCCTACTTCAGACGCTTCCCAGGCACTGTGTTGCCATCTTCAGGAGGGCCAGCAGCTGTGGATGCCCTTCCCAAACAGCTCCCTCAGCTTGCGGCCTTTCCCTCTACCCCTAGTCACCTCCTCCTACTTCCCCTCTCCATCCTCATCTCTATTCCGGGCTAGAAAGAGATTGAGCAGAGATCCTTGCCCTTCCGGCCCCGTGTCAGTTGTTGCTCACTCAGACTGTCTGTGCCTCGTTGAGGGCAGAGAGAGGAGTCCTAGGGTGAGGCCTAAGGTGCTGGGTGGCTGAGAAGCAGGGGAAGCACCCAAAGGGTGAGACTGTTTTTGCTTGCTGCTTTTTGAGTGAGTTTCTTGGGCTGGAACTTGGACTGACAGGAAAATAATTGTCAATGTTTTAACTGTCTCATTGTGAGGTGTTGGGGTTGTATCAGTGACTGTATCCTTACGTCGTGCTGGTGTGGGAAACAGGCGTACAGATATGTGCAGTTTCATAGCTGGGATGAAGGACAGAAATTCTCTGACTTCTCCTTTAACACAAGGAAAACTTGCCATGGAGATTTCCTATTTTTATGCCTTACTTGCAAGTATATATGGGCTTGTTTAGCCTCAAGAAGAGAAGTCTAGTGCCTACAGGGGACTACAGGAAAGCTGGGGAGGGGCTCTTTACCAGGGAGTGCAGTGTTACAAAAAAGACGAATAGTTTTAAGCTGAAAGAGGGGAGATTTAGATTAGATTTTTTGCCTGTGAGGATGGAGAGGCTCTGAACAGGTTGCCCAGAGAGGCTGTGGTTGCCCTATCCCTAGGGGGATTCAAGGCCAAGTTGGGTGAGGCTTTGAGCAGCTTGATCCTGTGGGAGGTGTCCCTGCGCAAAGCAGGAGGGTTGGAACTGGATAATCTTTGAGGTCCCTTCCAAACCAAATCATTCTATGATTCTATATAGTGGTGTACTTTTTTTCTCTTAAAAAACCCCCAATAATCTATTACACTGTGTTTAAATTTTGAAGGAGACAAAACATTAAAACAGTGACTATTTTATTATTGATGGATTTGCATTCAAGGCCTGTTTATAAGGAGGGACGTTCAAGGCAGGAAATGCTGTTAAGAGCAGGGAAAATGCTGAGGTTTGGTATGCTCATGATGTTTTTGGCTGGCAGAGCTGCTTTAGTGAGGCACTGTAACTTGCTTGATTAGTTCTGAAAGAATTCAGGGTAGTTACTTCTGTGTTCCTAGTAGGATACCTGGAGTGGCTGTTTAGTCATAACTGCAGCCGTTCAAAGAGCTTGTATTTGTACCATATAATGAATTTTCTTTCAGATGGATGTCCATGGAAGGATCAGAGAAGTTCTTGCTGAGACTGTTCGTGAAGAGTTAGCACCTGAGCATCAGGAGTTATCCACAGAAGATTTGGTAAAGGCCCTACAACAACAAGGGATCATCAATGATATTATGAAGGAACTTAAATTTGTAACTGTAAGTAGCTTTTGAAGAGTTGAAATATTTTTGCTTGTTTCTCTTATTGACTTGGTGTTTTGGCAAAGTGAAAACTCGCTACTTCTAAAGGTTCGTGATTTAATGATTTGTGATGTGTTAGAAGCAGAACAGCTTAATGCATGTGCTACAGTTGGTTTAATGATAACACTATGTTGGAAGTATTTGTTCAGCTTTTGTGACATATCAAGTACTGGAAGGGAGCATACCTGAGAAGCAGCACTCAGTTGAAGTGGCAGATTCTTTCAGTTTTAGAAAACTAGTAAGACCACTGTTGCCTCCTTTGATGCCTTAATAAGTGTTATTGTAATTTCAGGATGTGAGTGAAAAGGAGAGGACTTCAGCTCCAAAACCATCAACGCATTTTGTTGACAGAGAACCGCCAGTTTTGAAAAAAAGTATGTTGCTTGTTTAATATTTGGATCATAGTTTTGAGGGAAATTTCAAGTCCATGATTATTGAACTCCAAATTAGTAATGCAGTATTATCCAAAATAATTTATAGACTCCTAAAGGTAGAGAAAGGGATGTTTTTCCTGCTTATCTAGAGGAAGCAAATTCATATAAGCAGCAGAAACAACTGTCACATGTTTTACTGTTTTTTAGAATTTAATTTATTTTACATTAAGATCTCTTTTATATATTTTACAATCACTTTTTTCAAGAAAGTTTCTCTTTTTTTCTAGTCTCCTTGTTAGTTAACTGATATTTAATATGCTTCCTAAGGTCTGTTTGCAGTCTCTTCATTTTTATTGCTACGCTTTACAGCTAACATTGACCCAACACGGAGGTATCTTTACCTTCAGGTTTTGGGTGGAAAAGCTTTTCTGGAACATCTTCAGGAACCGGAGCCTCTGCCTGGTCAAATCTGTTCTACCTTCACTCTGTGTTTACATTTTCGAAATCAGCGCTTCCGTTCTAAACCTGTCCCCTGTGCCTGTGAGCCAGATTTTCATGATGGCTTTTTACTTGAAGTACACAAGGATAGCCTAGGTAAGGATTATGGTGGGTTTAAACTTGATGATATTGGGTTTTTTCCTGATTTCAGAGTTACGATGGAATATGTTTGATATTATTTATTGGCTTTCTTTCCTATTTTCTGTCATGTTTTCCTAAGGAAAGTGATTACCATACTAGTTTATGCAACTTGAAGATCTTTCTCGTTTCTTCTTTTCCTTCTTTTCCACTCTAAAATAACTCGAATTTTTGACCGACTGTATCCATAATTGACAGCAATATGATCATCTTGGAGATGGTAGGAGGTACTAAGGTGGCTGTGATTTTCATGAACTTTGTGCTGACAAGTGAAAAAGGGAAATGCAGTTTTGTTATCATAGGGAAGGAGAAACTTCAGTGTGAGTTCAGTTTGCCTACCAGCTGGCAAACACCTGTCACCCACAGCTTGAATTACCGTCCTGCTGGTAGCCATGGAGCATGGTAGGAGCTAAGTATGTTATCAAAAGGCTCTGGATATTGCCTGAGTCCCATAGAAGTCCAGGACAGCTTGTGGAATACCAGGAAACAGGGTTACTGCGGTTGGACTTAGGGAAAGGAGTGAATATGTTGTGAATTCAAAGAAAACCAGGCTTTGTTAGTTCTGCTCATGGAGCAGTTTATATCATAGGGTCAAGTTTAACTACAGGGAGACTTTCCTAAATGCTGAGGTACAGTAAGTTGGCCTGACACATTCCAGTATTTTAAAAGAATAATTTTAAATTACTTTTACTCAATGGTGCTTTAATATTCTTTATTTTCTTAAACGCTAATTCCATTTTTGGTTTTGTGCAGTTGAACCAGTTACATTGGAGTACTCAACTGTAGGAATCTTCCTATCTCCTCTCTAAATTAACTGTAATCTTTCTATACCTCTGTCCTAAACTGAGGTTTACTTTAAGATGGGACCATTGCTTGCACTCACGGATGTGAGATTTTTCTTAAAATGTAATGTGTGCAATGAATGTAAGTATGTGCTTTTTAATGTTGAGGAAGACTTGGGATGATGATACTCTTGCTATCTTATCTTGGTTTAATAATGGCAGGTGATGGAAGTAAAATGGTGGATGCAACCACTATGTTATCTATATGTGATCCAGTGCATATGGTTCTGATCAAAACAGACACGTTTGGTGAGACAACACTAGTAGCATCCTATTTCTTGGAGTGGCGATCGGTCTTGGCTGCAGAGAACAGCATAACGAATATTGCTGTTGAGCTCCTGGGTGTAGGTAAGAATAAATAATAAGGCTGTAATGATGACTTAAAATATTGGTTACTGAGCTTGATTGTAAGTATTTATGATGTAGTTCAGTTTTAGTTCAACTCATAAATTACTATAAAGTATCGTTAGGAAAAGTGTAGGAGATTAATGGTTAGATTCTTCTCTTACCAAAAACCTAAAAGTGTGTATTCCAGATCCTGTGTAATAATGGCCTCATGTCTCGGAACTACCACAATTCATTTTCAGCAAAATCTGAGTAACTTATGAAAAAAAAACCCAAACAAACAAAAATCAATCAGTTCATACCCAGGAATGCCTCAAATCAGTGCACTGAAAAGTCAAGTCTAGCTTCTGTCCATGTCGTAGCAAATGAGCAACTGCTGGAAAAAGTGATCTCTGTTGTGCTGCCATTTATTCCAGCAGCTGGAAGCATGTTTTCTCACAAGAATTATTTTCTGCTGCCTGGCCGAAATGCCTGGCTGAAATGCCCAAGGTAAAATGAATTTTAGAGAACTGATTGAGATTTATTTTGGTTCAAAGGTTCAGAATCAAAGGTTTCTGTTGGTGTTTTAAACATCAGACTGGAAATGTATCCGCATCTTAATAAGACACTGTCTCCAGAAGTAACTAATACTCAAGTAAGTAATTTCTGGGAGGGCTGACTTATTATTTTATTAGTGGAGGGAGGCTCAGTATGGAATTAGTTACATAGATGTTGAGGGCTGTGGTTTTTTGAATGTTCAATACTTCTTCTTCTCCCATGACATATTTAAATGTAATTACCTTTTTTTTAACTACTTTGTTTGTACTGAACATTACTTTATTTGAAATATTTTCTTATTGTATCAAAACTTTGAGAAGGAAAAAAAATAAGAATTTCAAGTCAGCTATTCTGCTTGGAAAGCCGGTAAATATTGGCCTGAAAGTGCATCCAGATCTGCTCATCAAAAGCTGAGCAATCCTTCTGTACAGAAATGCATCACTTAAGGTGAACACTAGTTCAGTCAAGCTTGATATATAAGCCTACAAGCAAGAAACATAACTTGAGGTTTTTGTTCCTTGGATTTTCATGTAAAAATACTGTTCTTCAGCTTTTGCATGGCACACTTTAACTATTAAGTTGTACTTTACGTAGGCCAAATTTGGTCTGAATATACTTATTGATTATGTTGGGTTTTTTCCTGTTTGGAATTAATATGTGTGATTGGTTATGCTTTTCTTACCTGCAGTTTGCTTTGGAACGTCAGAAAACAGCAGAAAAAGAACGATTATTTCTTGTATACGCTAAACAGTGGTGGAGAGAGTACCTACAGATAAGGCCTACGCACAATGTAAGGCTAGTAAAGATTTTTGCACAGGTTTGTAAGTTTTATAAATAGATCAGTCCTTTCTTTAAGTTATCGTTTGTTTTCAGATATATTTTGAAGTTTATGTGAATATAGAATATGATATGGGTACATTCAGGTCAGGGGAACGTGTTATATCATGTAAAAAAATTAAATTTGTGAGGATTGAACTTATATATGTGTGCTGAAGCTCAACAGCATAATGCAGAAAAAAGGGTTGCTCCAACCACTTCTGATGCATGGGGTGGTAAAAAACGCGTGTTCAATCTTTTCCTTGAATACTCATGAATGGAAAAGACCTAAGTGATCTGTGTAAACCATTTCAAATAAGTTTTAGAGCAGATAAAACAGTTATACAGAATGGGTTTAATTGGATCTTTTGGAAGAGCTCCACGTTTGAGCTCTGTGCGGTCTGTAAAGCAGTCTGTCAGGTTAGTGTTGCACGCTAGCTTCAGACATAATTATTGTAGGCTAATAAATTACTCTGGCACTCCACCTCAGCAGAATGGAGGATAAAATGGGAGAGGCATAAGTAAGGAAAAACTCATGGGTCAAGATGAAGATGGTTTAAGTGAAGGAAAGAAAGGAAGAGGTGAGAAAAAAATGATGCAAAGAGAGTTGCTCACCACCTCCCACCAGCAGGCTGATGCCCAGGGAGTCTCCATGCAAGGGCTAGTTTAGAAAGAGTCTTGACACCCACCAGTTTTATTGCTGAACGTGATGCTATAAGGCATGGAATATCCATGCTCTAAGGCATGGTAAGTTCAGGACAGCCGACCTGGCTGTGTCCGCACCCAGCCTCTTGTCCACCCCAGTCTTACTCCCTGTTGGAACAGAATGAGGAACAGAGAAGGCCTTGACACTGTGCAGGCACTGGTCAGCAATAGCTAAAACACTGCTGTGTTATCAACACTGCTTTGATCACAATCTGAAACAAAGCACCATAGTGGCTGCTATGAAGAAAATTAACTCCATCCTAGCCAGACCCAATACAAATCATAGAGTCACAGAATTACAGAATGGCTTGGGTTGGAAAGGACCTTAAGGATCATGCAGTTCCAGCCCCCTGCCCTGGGCAGGGACACCTCCCACTAGACCAGGTTGCTGAAAGCCCCATCCAAGCTGGGCCTTGAACACCTCCAGAAATGGAACATCCATAACTTCTCTGGGCACCCTTCAGTGCCTCACCACCCTCACAGGAAAAAAATTATTCCTAATATCTAATCTAAATCTCCTCTCCATCAGTTTTAAACCATTACCCCTATCACTGCACTGCCTGAAAAAGAGCCCCTCTCCATGTCTCTCTTTAAGTACTGGAAGGCTCCTATAAAGTCTCCTCGGAGCCTTCTCTTTAGGCTGAATAAGCACAACTCTCTCAGCCTGTCCTTCAGTGGGAGGTGCTCCAGCCCTCCAATCATGTTTGTGGCCTCCTCTCAACTTGCTTGAACACATCCATGTCCTGCCTGTGCTGAGAATTCCAGGCTTAAGATTTTCAGGGCAGGGTTTATAGAGAAACAAAATATATAATTAAGTAAAGAATTCTAGAGCTGGAAGTTTGGTTGGGGGCATGAGGTAAAAATGGGACTTGTACTATTTTGAGAATGAAGCAATGTGTGAATTAATGGTATTCCACTTTCTGCACTCACAAAGCTAAAGTAGGGTTGGGAAGAAGGTTGAAGGGAAGGGTTTGCAGATAGGTTTAGAGGACCAAGTTCTTTGTTACAGAACAGTATAGAAACTGGCAGCTTTCAGAACACTACAGGAACCAGGCCCCCTGCTAGTTCAGTATCTATAGAAAACTTATCTTGGTTCTCCTGGTGGCCATAGCAAATGTTGGTAAAACTGCCCTTAGTGGCTTTTCTCATTTCTGGCAACAAAAGTGAGATTATCACAATTGTTTGATAATATAGTTATTAGGCAGTTTTGCAGGCATAATACAGAAGCATGTGTTATATGTGTAAAACTATATTACATAAATAATGAAACTTCCTGGTGAATTTTTTTTCTTGCTTTCTAGCTGTGAAATGATTTCCAACAGGATTCCCGTCAGCTTTAAATAAATGGTGCTTTCCTTATGCCACCTTGCTGGAGAAAGCATGACAAAACCTTAATGGGGGTAATATGGGACTACAGTAAAAAATAGGAGACTGGGGTTTCCTGAAGCTGCAGATGTTTAGAAGGCTTCAATCCCCTTATAAATATAGAAACACAGAAGTACCAGTATAGCCCAGTGAAGAAAAGAGGAGGGTTATGCTGCTTGACATAGTTTTAATAATATTTAATTAATCAAATTTCTCTACAGCGCATAATAGAACAGGCCTTTTCCAGTCATATTATTTTTTAATTTTTCCAAGAAATTAGAAAGTCTTAGTATTAATACTCTTGTAATTTTTATGTATCTAGTGGGATCATTGTGAGTAAATTTTATTGACTTTTCGTGTTGTGAGAAGCGTTGAAATGTATTCAAATTCAGAAGCAAATGGACACCTTTTAAACTCTAAAATCAGCTGTTGAGTGCTTAATCCTTTGGCGGGGGTTGGGGGTTTGTTATGAATTTTGATGAGTGTGTGGGTTTGAGGTTTTTTTGGTTGGATGTGATGGTGACTGGGTTTTTTTGTTTGCTTGGAATTTTTTTGTTTGATGATAATGTGGAAATTGACAGTGGATAGAGCATGAACAGTTCCTCACCTGTTTAAGGAAATTAGGTTCAACCTGTACTGCTCCAGGTGCTTGAACTTCTAGTTTGGAATACCTTACTGGTAACAGAGTCAGTGGAAAAATCAAACAGTGAAGTCCCTCTAAACGAATTGCTTTAATGGTCTTGTATCTTAATTGTAGAAGGATTTTTCTGCCTTACTGTTTTTCAGTTATATTTATTTCAGGAAGAATAAATCCTGTAGCAAAAAAAGAGTTTAGGTTAAGATGAATCTTTTGTAATGTTTCTGTGTCTGGTGAATAAAGGTATTTTATATATTCAGGATGAAAATGGAGTAAACCATCCAGTATGTTCATATATCAGACCGCTTCGAGCAGGCCGGTTACTAGACGCTCCTAGACAGGCAGCACGGTTTGTCAGTGTCCTGGGCTATGAAAAAGCTCCCGTAATCGGAGGAGGTGGTGGCAAACAAGAACAGTGGTGCACCCTTCTTGCTTTTCTGTCTAGAAACAAGGTATGTGGAAATGGTCATTATCACAGCTTCCATAAGATAGAAAGACTATGGCACATCACTGTAACTGATTTTTGTGATTTACCAGTGGTAGCAATAAATTTATGAAGGAAACTTTTTTCCTGGTTGAAGGGAAATGCAGCTACACATGACACTCAGTTGTTACACTGTTTTTACCTGTTTTACCTTTTTTAATTTCCAAACTTTGACAACACATTCCAAACAGTAAAATTACAATAGAATTACCTTTTATCAACTGATTAAATTTCCTAAATGTGTAAAAGTACTGTGTAATTTCTAATATTTCCTCCGGTATTTGCCTTATGTACATTTTGGCTTTTAATTAGAATGTTAATTTTGTCTTTACAGCTCAATAGATTCTGGTTTTAGTTAACCTGAAGGTATCTTTATAATAAGAAGAAATGTTTTTCAGTATTTATCTTATAGTATATTTGAAAAAGAAGATAAATAGTCTATCATTACAACATACTTCTGGTTTTAAACAGTTTTTCCTATTACAGAAAACTGAAACTTGTTGAGTTTAAACCTGACATCTGGTATGTGCTTTAGGTAAACAGAAGGAAAACATGACTTGTTAAATCATGATTAGAGAAATACCACTCTTTTCTTTCTTTAAGATTTTATCCATGCCTGATAGTTAAACCAGTTTACTAATATTTACTGCCTAGGGTGACTGTGAGGATCATGCTAACCTTCTGTGCAGTCTTCTTCTTGGCTTTGGATTGGACGCCTTTGTGTGTGTTGGAACAAAAGCAAAAGGAGTCCCTCACACTTGGGTAATGACTTGTGGAACTGATGGAACAATTACTTTTTGGGAGAGCTTAACAGGACATAGGTGAGTAAAAGCGATACAGGAAGACTGAGCAATGTATATTAAGGCTTGCATGAGCTACTTTTTTTTACACCCTGTCATGAAACTTGTGTAATCAAAGACCAAAACCTTTGAATCTTTTCTTCTGTCTACTGCTGTTGTTTGGAGAATAACTGGTTCAGTGTAAGGTGAAATATTTTTATTTATCACAGTATAGCAAGTGTCTTACAGCAGCTGATTGCCATTGATGCTATCACTGCCATAATTTATAAAGGAGGAGATGAAATCTGACATGATTGTTTAGGAACTGTTGTGGTTTTAACCCCAGTGGCAACTAAACCCCAAACAGCTGCTCGAGTACCCTTCCCCTGGCCCCCGCAGTAGGATGGGGGGAGAGAATCGGAAGGGTAGAAGTGAGAAAACTTGTGGATTGGGATAAAAACAGTTTAATAGGTAAAGTAAAAGCCATGCATGCAAGCAAAGTGAAATAAGGAATTTGTTTGTTGCTTCCCATGAGCAGGCTTCTGTTCAGCCGTCTCCACAAAAGCAGGGCTCCATCACATGTAATGGTTACTTGGGAAGTCAAATGCTGTCAATTTGAATGTGTCCGCCCTTCCTTCTTGTTCCCCGAGCTTTATATGTCGAGCACGATGCCATATGGAGTGGGATATCCCTTTGGTCGGTTGGGGTGAGCTGTCCCGGCTGTGTCCCCTCCCAACATCTTGTGCACCCTTGGCCTACTCGCTGGTGCTGGGGTGTGATAAGCAGAAAAGACCTTGATTCTGTGTAAGCACTGCTCAGCAGTAACCAAAACATCCTTGTGTTATCCACACTGTTTTGGTCACAGATCCAAAACACAGCCCCATACTAGCCACTATGAAGAGAATTAAGTCTGTCTCAGCCGAAACCAGCACAGGAATGCATGTATTTTTCCTTCTTTCATGTGTGAAATCGGAGTTACATTACTTTTCCCCCCTGCAGAAATCTGCAAGTTCTCTGCGGTTCTCTCACGTAAGTCATTTTAGAAGAGCATATGCTTCCGGAGCCTGTTCGTTAAAAAAAAATCTTTCCCTTCTTACTCTACATGTCCATTGCTTAAGTGCAGAGAATGATACTCATAGAATCATAGAATCACCAGGTTGGAAAGGACCCACTGGATCATCGAGTCCAACCATTCCTAACACTCCCTTAAACCATGTCCCTAAGCACTTCATCCAACCGTTCCTTAAACACCTCCAGGGAAGGTGACCCGACCACCCCCCTGGGCAGCCGGTTCCAGTACTGGATGACTCTTTCTGTGAAGAATTTTTTTCTGATATCCAGCCTGAACCTCCCCTGGCGGAGCTTCAAGCCATTCCCCCTTGTCCTGTCCTCAGTCACTTGGGAGAAGAGGCCAGCCCCCTCCTCTCCACAACCTCCTTTCAGGTAGTTGTAGAGAGTAATAAGGTCTCCCCTCAGCCTCTTCTCCAGGCTAAACAACCCCAGCTCTCTCAGCCGCTCCTCATAAGACTTGTTCTCCAGCCCCCTCACCAGCTTCGTTGCTCTTCTCTGGACACGCTCCAGAGCCTCAACATCCTTCTTGTGGTGAGAGGCCCAGAACTGAACACAGTACTCAAGGTGCGGTCTCACCAGTGCCGAGTACAGAGGGAGAATCACCTCCCTGGACCTGCTGGTCACACCATTTCTGATACAAGCCAAGATGCCATTGGCCTTCTTGGCCACCTGGGCACACTGCTGGCTCATGTTCAGTCAGCTGTCAACCATTACCCCCAGGTCCTCCTCTTCTGTACAGCTCACCAGCCAGTCTTCCCCCAGTCTGTAGCACTGCATAGGGTTGTTGTGCCCCAAGTGCAGGACCCGGCATTTGGCTTTGTTGAACCTCATGCCATTGGCCTCAGCCCAGAGGTCCAGCCTGTTAAGATCCCTTTGCAGAGCCTCCCTTACCCTCCAGCAGATCCACACTTCCACCCAGCTTAGTGTCATCCACAAACTTGCTGAGGGTGCACTCAATGCCTTCATCCAGGTCATTGATAAAGGCATTGAACAGGGCTGGGCTCAGTACTGAGCCCTGAGGAACCCCACTTGTAACTGGCCTCCAGCTGGAGTTAACTCCATTGACCACCACTCTCTGGGCCCGGTCATCCAACCAGTTTTCAATCCAGGCCAGAGGCAGCCAGTTTCTGAAGCAGAATGCTGTGAGAAACTGTGTCAAAGGCTTTATCGAAGTCCAAGAAGACTACATCCACAGCCTTTCCCCCATCCAGTAGTCGAGTCATTTTGTCATAGAAGGTGATCAGGTTAGTTTGGCAAGATCTGCCCTTTGTAAACCCGTGTTGACTGGGCCTGATCACCCGGTTCTCTTGCATGTGCTTCATGATAGCACTCAAGATCACCTGTTCCATGACTTTCCCCAGCACTGAGGTCAGACTGACAGGCCTGTGTAGATGGGCACAACGTTAGCCAGCCTCCAGTCTAGTGGAACTTCTCCAGTCAGCCAGGACTGCTGGAAGATGATGGAAAGGGGTTTGGCAAGCATGTCTACCAGCTCCTTCAATACTCTTGGGTTGATCCCATCCAGCCCCATAGACTTGTGGGTGTCTAGTTGAGCAAGCAAGTCTCTAACCGCCTCCTCTTTGATCATGGGAGCCTCATTCTGCTCCTCTAACTCCTGGGTTTGTACACCGAGGGAACAACTTTTCTCGCTATTAAAGACTGAGGCAAAGAAGGCATTAAGTACCTCAGCCTTGTCCTTATCCCCTGTCACTGTTGTTCCTTCTGCATCCAATAGGGACTGAATATTCTCCCTAGTCCTCCTTTTCTTGCTGATGTATTTATAGAAAGATTTTTTATTATCTTTCACAGATTTAACCAACTTTTATTAAAAAAAGAAAAAGAAATGCTTCAGACTTCAAAGAAAAGAGCTTTCTCTTTACTGATGATATCCAGCACTGTGATCCATCCTGTTGTAATTCCTAGTGGTCTTTGAAGCATTACTTTTGGAAACACAATTTTTGTAATATATAGTTTCAAAGTTGCATTGGTAGAAGCACAGTGGGACTCTATATTTTAATATAAGACTTTTGGCTTTGTGAAAAGTGCTGATTAGTATCCAGTGTTGAAAATAAGCCGTTCTGTTTTGCCACTGTTTCTATATCTGTGATCAGCATTTGAAGATCTGTGTCCCAAAATGTGACGAATAGTGGGGAAACTGCATGTGTAGTTATGTTGTTATAGTTGCAAAATTTAATTGCTGTTGAATATCTGCTTGATTAATGAGCTTATTTTTCTAGATGTAAAGAAAAGAGTAGTGTATTATTTCACTGTTACGCCTCCAAGATGTGTATAATTACTTTTCTGTAAATAAATGAATGCCGTTTTGGGGAAAAAAAAATCTGTTAACAAACTTGACTTATATTTTTAAAAGGAGAAATGTGTTATATCTGTCTCATCTACTTATTTTCACCCTGCCTTGAAATAAGGTGTATTACTAAGAAATGGTATGTGTTTTATTAGGTACATCCACAGACCTATCAACCCTGATGACCCTCCACTAGTTGAACAACCCAAGCCACTGTATCCTTATCGCACGATTGGTTGTGTCTTCAACCATCAAAAGTTCTTTGGAAACTGTCAGCCCTCTGACGCTGTAGAGGTCTGTGTGTTTGACCTGCATGATGAATCTAAATGGAAACCCATGAGTGGAGAAGCAATAAAATCCGTATGTTCCCCTGGATCAACATCTTCAGTTCCTTCTTTTCCTCCTCTGTGTGCATCCACAATAGATGCTGCGGTAACAAGCAATGAGATAGAATTGCAGCTGAGAATACTGGTCTCTGAATACAGAAAGGTAATACTGTTGGAGTATTGTTATTGATCTGTTGCAGTAATAAAGGTACATGCTTTTACTGTGTACCTGTATTAGACAGCCATTTGCTCGTTGTAGGCTACTAGACTGCTCCTATCTTTGCAATGTGTTTTCCATCAGCTTTTGCAGAATGCAGTATGTGAAAAGTGAAATAACAGAAAAATTATTTGGAAAGGCTATACTAAGCTAGGTTAGGCATTGTGCTTATTTGCAGCGGTGATTCTGTAACCTCTTGTGTGGGCTTTTCCCCCCACTTTGGCTTTGCCCCTCATTCTAGGTCTGTATCTTGAGCTTCCTTGCACCTGCAGGCTACCTATGAGGGAGGGGTCTGTAAAAGCTAGGAGGGTCAAATCTGGTTGTCAGTGGGCTCTGCCTATCCATCGCAAATGTTTTTGGTCCCCGGATAAAAGCAGGCTTTCAGCTTGTTATGGTCTTACTCTGACTGCTTTACAAAATCAGAAGATATTTTTAGAAGTTAGTTTCATGCTTTATCAGGATTTTTACAAGATATAATATGCCAGAAGCTACCTTTCCTATGCTAGATATTAAGGAAATGATATATTAAATCCCTGTTAGTGTATGTCTGGTTTTAATGGGGTTTTTTGGTTGTATTTGTTTTTATCTCCCCACACAATGCTCGGCCCTTCGGGTGGCAAGTAATTCTGAGAGTATGAATCTCATGCTGTGTTGAATACATACGTGGTAGATTTTTGTACTTTGCACTTGTGGAGTGGTAGGAGGAAGGTGTGCATACATGTGTGTGAGTTTTGGGGAGCTGTTGTGCATTGTTCTCTCAGAAGTGGGTTTCCATGAGAGACATGGGAAGAATGTGAGGTGAATCTTGGTTGATCTTGCCCATATTTTTGCTCTGTATTTATGCGCTATCTTCTTACATTTCATGCAGAGATACTGTAGCTAAAACATCTGTTTCGACTCTGTTGGTCTTGTTTTCTTCTAGTACTGGTAACTTCATTTCCTGGTAAATGTTTGATATTTTGTTGATTCTTCTGGTTGGTTCTGAATTCTTGATTCAAATGCAAATCTTACTGCTTTGTGAATTCACATCCATGAACTACAAATTAAAGATTTATCATGGATTTATTTGTCTATACAGTATACAAGATTATTAATATCCTAATGTTTGTTCTGTGTGGTTGTCATCATTCTGTGACTTGTCTCTCAGGATCTTGGCCTTTCTACTGTTTGGGATGACCATCTGTCCTATCTGTTGTCACCAGCATTAGCAGCCTATGAGCTGGAACGCACAACAAGCGTTTCTGCAGGAAATGAGGAGTTTCAAGATGCTATAAGAAGAGCAGTTCCCGATGGTCACACATTTAAAGGGTTTCCTATCCATTTTGTATACAGAAATGCCAGGAGAGCATTTGCCACATGTCTTCGGTACGTTTAAATGTAGAGATATTTACGTTAAAAACAAATAATTATGAATTGCAGCTCGGGGAGGGGTGATAATGACATTTAAAGAAGGTGAATTTCCTTAAATTAGAACTGGAATAAGAGTTGTGTAGTGTGTGTAATAAGTCATAGGACACAGAGCTTTTACCTTACAGTGGTGAGTTCAGTGATGATAGACTTCGCAAGGGTTAAATTAAATAACTAAGAGTTAATTTATCTGCACTTGTTAAAAATGATGAGTGGTGGTCTTAATTTCCTCCAAGATAACAGCCCTTGCACTACAGAACAATATTATTATTTGTGATGACAGACTCGTGACATTCGTTGTTATTTGAGTGTTAGTCACCTTTGAAATAACCACGGATATGTAATTGAAAATTTTAATAAAAGCTTAGTAATATCTGTTACTCTTGTTTTTCTTTTTGTCAAATAGGTCTCCTTTTTGTGAAGAAATAATCTGCTGTAGGGGAGACCAAGTGCGACTTGCAGTTCGTGTACGAGTGTTTCCATACCCTGAATCTGCATGTGCTGTTTGGATCATGTTTGCTTGTAAATACCGTTCTGTCCTTTGAAAGAAGCCAGCATCATTCGGATGATTTTAGGTCTGCAAAATAACATATTTGGGTATAAAATCACGCAATTGGAAACTAACATTGTATTCTATATGAATGCCACTGATTTTGGATACCTTGGAGTGTTTATTGAAGAGGATTGTGTAATGATTGTGTTTATAAAGAGAATTTATTTCTGTTTTTAATAAAAATTACTTTTAACACTTAAAAGAATGTGGGTCAAGTTACTAAAATGTGTGCATAAAATACTAGCTTCTCTTCTGAAGTTCTGCATTGGTGTGAGAATTCATTTACAAAAATACCTGGTTTACCTCTCCAGGGTCAGAGACTCTTTTGCCTGTCCTCGCTAGCCCAGCATGTGCTTCTTGAGTGACAGAGATCCAGAAATACTGAAGTTTACGCATGTGTCCATTCCACAACAAAATTGATTTCTGCCTGTTTTGGACTTAAGGGTAGCTTCTCCCTTCAGTTTCAAAGAGCAGTTCAGTCAGGTACAGCTAATCTTGTAAATCTATGAATTTAATAATTCACTTTTTTTTAATGTTTAAAATTAAGACTTGAATACCTGGACACATGAATAGTTGTGCTGAGTTACATGAAGTGGTTTAACCTGATGCCTTTTTCCTGACCTTAGCTTAGGAAGTTTCTGAGGTAGAAGTTGTGGCCAGGCCATATTGATTGACAACCCTTCATGATTTTGTCTCATTCCGACACTCAGATCTGTACTTAATTATCCATCTATGGCCTTGTTTGTCTTAAACCTGTAGATGATGATTTTGCTCAGTGTCTTCTAGTCTTCATGCTTTGAAAACTGACAAGAAGTTGGACTTACTGAACTTCTCTATACCATGCCACTCATGTTTTTCACCACGTGAGAGTCCATCTCTTTTTCAGGCTGAAGAAAGTCAAACAGTTTGATTCTTTGATTCATCTGTAGAAGCCATTCCATATCTTTGATTATCCAGGTCCACCTCCTTTTGTTCTATTTGTAAGAAAGATCCAACTCTTTCTGCTGGTGCTGGAGCAAAAAAAACCAACCCTAAACCAACTAATACTAGGGAGGCTTCCAGCACCACCAGCTGGCCTTTTGCATGTACGTATACTCAGAAGCATGGCTGTGTGATGCTATTTTCATCTTTTCTCCTCAAGTGTTAAATACTGCCTGCTGCAGCACCTTGGTTTTAACTTGAGACTTTAGTCTCAAGTGTACTTACTGGCCCCGCTGCTACCAGATGTAAGATACTTGATGGATCTGTTTTTGTGTTATCTTCCTTTTGATGCCTGAAAGAACAAAATGTATTTGTTTGCCTCTTCCACAGTGTGCAAGACCTTGATCAAAGCTTCAGACAGTACAGTTGTATCTAGAATCACGGACTCAGTAAGATTGGAAAAGACCTCTAAGATCATCCAGTCCAGCTGTGAGCCCACCACCACTATACGTACTAAACCATCTCTTCAAGTGCCACATCTACACGCTATTTTAATACCTCCAGGGATGGTGGGTCCACCACTTCCCTGGGTAGCCTATTCCAGTGCTTGACAATCCATTCAGTGAAGAAATTTTTCCTAATATCCACTCTAAACCTTCTCTGGTGCAACAAGGCCATTTCCTTTCATCCTATCACTTGGGAGAAGAGACTAACACCCACCTCTCTACAACTCCTTTCAGGTGGTTGTACAACTACTACAACTCCTTTCAGGTGGTTGTAGAGACTGATGAGGTCTCCCCTCAGCATCCTCCAGGTTAAACCAGCCCAGTTCCCTCAGCTGCTCCTCATAAGACTTGCTCTGCAGCCCCTTTACCAGCTTCATTGCCCTCCTCTGGACATACTACAGCACCTTTGTCTTTCTTGTAGTGAAGGGCCCAAAACTGAATGCAGTATTGAAGACACAGCCTCCCCAGCACTGAGTACAGGGGCACGGGCACTGCCCTGCTCCTGCTGGAGGTTATTCTGCCCCTGTACTCGGCACTGGTGAGCCACACCTCAAATACTGTGTTCAGTTCTGGGCCCCTTGCTACAAGAAGGATGTTGGAGCATGTCCAGAAAAGAGTGACAAAACTGGTGAAGGGGTTGGAGAACAAGTCTTACAAGGAGTGGCTGAGAGGACTGCGGTTGTTTAGCCTGGAGAAGAGGAGGCTGAGGGGAGACCTTATTGCTCTCTACCACTACCCGAAAGGAGGTTGTAGAGAGGAGGGAGCTGGCCTCTTCTCCCAAGTGACAGGGGACAGGACAAGGGGGAAGGGCCTCCAGCTGCGCCAGGGGAGGTTCAGACTGGGTATAAGGAAAAACATTTTTCACCGAAAGGGTCATCGAGCACTGTCAGAGACTGCCCAGGGAGCTAGATGGTTGAGTCCCTACCCCTGGAGATATTTAAAAGATGGGTAGACGAAGTGCTCAGGGTCATGGTTTAGTGGCAGATAGGAACAGTCGGACTTGATCTAAGAGGTCTTTTCCAACCTGGTGATTATAATCCTATGATTCTATGATTTCTGATACAAGCCCAGATGCTGTTAGCCACCTGTGCACGCTTCTGGCTCATAGTCAGCAGGCTGTCAACCAGCACCCCCAGATCTAATCTAATGTGAAAGGCTGGATCACATTGAGTAGTGGATATTGCTAAATTAAATAGCTGTATTTAAATGTGAGTTGTGTCTCATGTGATTGATGTATGTTATACGTGTGTGACACTACAAGAGGAAAAATGTACCCATGTTCAATAAAACTAAAAGTGACAGAACATTGGAACAGGCTGCCCAAAGAAGTCGTGGAGTCTTGCCTGCTTTAGCAGGGAAGTTGGACTGGATGATACCTAGAGGTCCCTTCCAACCTCAACCATTCTGTGGTTCTGTGTGCAATCAGAAACAGGATCTGACTTGTGAGAGCTGGGCGTTGCTTGGCCTTTGCAGTGTGTGGTTCTCTGCGTTTGTGGGAGCAGACACTGCCTGGTGCTGTCTTGTCCTTTCCATGCTTCAGTCTGTCCTATAAAGTTGGTGCTAAGGGGAAATTCTGAATTTCCTTTTACAGGTGCGAGGTAAAATTATAGAACACCACAGAATAAAAACAAGTGTTTTTTTATGTGAGTTTGAAGCTCTTCAGTCTCCACTCCAGGAAGGGGTTTTCTGTGCTCACGCTGGCTTGGGCTGAAGCTGGCACCAAGGGTGAGATGAGCTGTGCCGAGCTAAGTCGTGCCAAGCTTTCACGAGCTGAGCACCAAGCCATACCAAGCAGAGCTGTGCCGAGCCGAGTTGTGCTGAGCCGTGCTGACTCAGGCCGTGTTGTGCTGAATTCTAGCTGAGCGGAGCTGTGCTGTGCCGAGCTGAGCTGAGCAATGTCAAGCAGAGCAGAGCCAAACCGAGTCAAGCAGAGCCGTGCCGTGCTATGCCAAGCTTTGCCGTGCCGAACCATGCAGTGCCGAGTCGACCGGAGCCTCGCCAATCCGTGCCACCCCCCGAGCCTCGCCGCACCCGCGCTGTGTGGCCGCGGCCGGCAGGGGGCGCGGCGTGCCCGCGCGCGGCCGGCGGGGGCGGGCGAGGACGCCATTGCGTTGCTATGAGCTGTCTCTCCCGGCGGCGGCAGCGGGCGGCCCGGGCGCCGCTCCTCCTGCCGGCCGGGCGCTGCCGGCCCGGTGGCACCAGCGGGGCGGGGAGGATGAGCGCGGCAGGACCGGGCGGCAGCGCCACGAGCACCACCGGCAGCAGCGGCAGCAGCAGGAGCAGCAGCAGCAGCAGCAGTAGCAATAGCAGCAGCATCATCCTCGGGAGCGGGCCCGGGCGCTGAGCGGGGCAGCAGCGCGGAGGCCGGGGATGGCGCTACCCGGGGAGCGCGACGCGGAGCCGCGTCCCGGCGCCTCCCGCCCCGCCGAGGAAGAGGAGGGAGGCGGCGGCTCGCGGCCGGAGGCGCTGTCGCTGGAGGAGATCCTGCGGCTCTACAACCAGCCCATCAACGAGGAGCAGGCGTGGGCCGTGTGCTACCAGTGCTGCCGCTCGCTGCGGCACCGCGCCCGCCACGGCCCCGCCGCGCGGCTCGGGGACATCGCGCAGCTCCGCGTCTGCCGGGACGGGACCGTCGCCCTGGAGCCGGGCGGCGGCGGCGCAGGTGAGCGCGGGGCTCCCCGACCCCTTTGTCCGGGGACACGCGGGGACCGTCCCGCCGGGGGGGAGTGGGGATGGAGGGGGTGGGAATGGGGGTGGTGGGAATGGGGACGCAGGGGGTGGGAATGGGGATGCTGAGGTGGGAATGGGGATGCAGGGAATCGGGATGCGGGGGGTGGGAATGGAGATGCTGGGGGTTGGAATAGGGATGCGGGAGGTGGGAATGGAGACGCCGAGGGTGGGAATAGGGATGCAGGGAATTCAGATGCAGGGAATTCAGATGCGGGGAATTCAGATGCGGGGAGTGGGAATCGGGATGCAGGGGCCGAGCCCACACCCGCCGCGGTTGGGAGCGTGGAAAGGTGAAATCCGGTCGCTCGGAATCGCATCCCCTGCGTGTGGGTTCGGTGCCTTAGAATTGCGTCGCGTTTTGGTGCGTAATAGCGTGTCACCCGCACCCGCAGCGCCGCGCCTGCTTTCGGAGCTCCCGGGGCTTTAGAGCTCGTCCTGCCGTGGCTCCCAGAGGGGGTTTGGCATCAAAAGGCACCCGTGGGATCGATTTAGGGAACGCTAAAGAAAAAAGCCCTGGATGTGTACCAAGGGCTCAACACCGACCATCTGCCTCTGTGCCAATACCCAGGGAAACACTGTTTCCCATTGGAAAGGAAAAGGAGAGCTCATAGAATCATGGAATAGTTTGGGTTGGAAGGGACCTTAAAGATCATCCAGGCTCATAAGATCATAGAATGGTTTGAGTTGGAAGGGGCCTTAAAGATCATCCAGTTCCAATCCCCTGCCATGGGCAGGGACACCTCCCACCAGACCAGGCTGCCCAACATCTCGCATTTCTTGGCATCTCAAAGCTCCTGGTTATGAATGTGAGAAGGAGCGGTTTTGATTGCAATAAAGCTTCGTTTCTGAAAAGAAATTAAGGCTGAGGCAGCAGAGGGTTGCAATCAGTGATCGTTCAGGCTTGGTGTTCAAGGCCAGGTTGGATGGGGCTTTGAGCAACCTGATCTCATGGGAGGTGTCCCTGCCCATGGCAGAGGGGTTGGAACTGGGTGATCTGTAAGGTCCCTTCCAACCCAAACTGTTCTATGGTATTCAGTAGTGAACTTGGCAGTGTTAGGTTTACAGTTGGACTCCATGATCTTGAAGGTCTTTCCCAACCTAAATGATTCTGTATTTCTCCAGTACCGACCTAATCCATGTTAAGTGTCACTGAATTTCCAGGAAGACAGAGGTTTCAGCAATTTAAAACATACGTGAAGAAGGGGGCGATGGTAAATTCACAAAAGGGGATTAATTTAGCCCTTAGCCTTTGGATATTTTAACACCAGGATACTGTGCCTGGTTTTAAAGTTTAATGAAGCCTTTTAGTACAGTGCCTATCTGAAAAGTCCTTTGGCAGAGATTTGCATTAATCCAGTTTGGAGCTAGTGGTACATGCAAATATATTCAGTAGAAAAAGGGGCTGCAATTGTAATGAGTCTCATAATAACTTCTATTTAAATGTGATCTGATGTGCTTTTTAAATTATTTTAAAAAATGGGTTATTGTAAAGTTAATAAAATGTCAGACCAACAGTCAGAATTTCTAGGAAAATATTTTCCTGACCAAGGCATCTGCCTGTCACAAGGGCATTGAAGAGTTCTGTATTGCATACTGTGCACTGCTTTTACCTCCAATGTTTTGAGATGATATTAGATTTCTTCCTTTCTCTTTCCTGCTGTAGGAAATACATTGATTTACTATGTATTTATTTCTCTTGTTGCTTTTATTGCTTGCTGTTTGAGGGCTTATTCTGTTTCCTCTTATGATACATATTAATGGCCCACAGGAAGTTGTTGGATATATCTGGATGTGAAGTTCAGGTCCTTCACTGACACACAGCATGTTTAGTTTATGCAAAAGCTGCATGCCAGGTCAGTGGCTAAAACTGGGCACTGCATTAGTGTTTTAGAATGTTTCAGTTAACATGTGCAAACCTGTGTACATTGATACCACATTTAAATCTTGGGATCTATGAGACCTTTTTTTTTTTTTTATCTTCCAGCTCTGACTATTTTCCTCTTCACCTTTTATTTTATTACCTTATTATTGTATGTATTATGTTTTGTATCGGTTAACACCACATACATGTGCTTATTTCTTGAAGATGTGAGAGAGAGAGGGGAAGGGGGAGAGTGTTTATGTATGCATGTATGTGTGTATATATATATCTACCCAAAGGATAACCTGTGTGCGAGGACCTCCCAGGAAGGAGCAGCTAATCCAGGGAGAGCCCCCCTTCCTATGCATATAATAGAAAAGGGGAGGAGGGGAGATTTCTGCCAGATGTCCGTTCCTAGACCATACTCAGTGATTCCGCTTTCACATCAGCCCCAGGCTGGTAAGCTCCTGGATTTGAAAGGAGGTGATATTCCTCCTGGGGTCCTCTCCCTGCCCCTGGTCTTCCTCATTTCCCTAATGTTGAATAGACTTTGGCACCATAGGCCATTGCTCAGCCTTCAGGCTTTCACAAAAGATTTAGTATGTTCATGGGAGTAGCTGTCAGCAACATGAAACAAATGTGATCCTGGCTTTTATTCTTCTTTGGTTTGCGGAACCTGCAGGGGGGTTTCACGGGAAGTTGTCCTATGTGTGATCCAGTGAAAGTTGGTAATTCACTAGAACTGACAGTAGGCTTGCTTCTCCTTGGTCTCTTTTGAACTGTGCCAGTTCTTTTCCTTATTGCTCACTGCGGTGTCCTTAGGTGATGACTAACGAGCTTTCTGAGCCAATTTCAGCTTGAGCCTCTTGAACGGGTATTTATTCTTAGGCTCATCTATTCTGCTTAGTAGCAATGAGAGCTTAAGAAGAACCATGGCCCTGGTGCTGTGACTTGGGAGCAGTACATCCTAGCACAGGCCCTGAAGCTGTCTGGCCACACTAATTTTACTCTTGAGATACAAATGAAAGCTTTCTTAAAAAGAAGTACTGATTATGTAGAAACTAATGGTACTTTGCCAAAGCTGTTTCTTGTGAAGCAGTTTTCTGGTTAATGGGCAATGCTTAAAATTCCAAGTCAGATACAATACATAGAAATTGAAGACAATGTCCTTGAGGTAGGAAACAAAGATGAGTTTCACTGATACTGGGGCAGAAAAACAACCCTGGAGTTCAATCCTTGTCCTTAATCAAAGCCCGAGATGGATTCTCAGATCTTTCCATTTTTGTCTTAAGGTTTTGATTAAGTAGAAGTAAAAAGATTAAGAATGAAAATGTCACTCAGTTGTGCATTTTCACGTAAGCATTGATATTACTTGAATCCCTGGCAAGAGGAGAATCAGGAAGGATTCCTGCTAATTTTTTTTACTCCCTTTGTATTTCAGACAACTTGGGTTTAAATACCTGTGTCAGGTGCTTTATTAGAGCCATAGGTTGTGAGCTGTAAAGCTATTCTGTTCTAGTGATACATGAAAAATCTATAGCTATAGGTTGGTGTGTAGGTTTGGATAATTCAAAAGAACAAATATTGGCTGTTAGTTTCTGTTTTTGTAAACAACAGAATCCTGTGTGGGCAAATAAAGGAGTCCTCGAAGAATGGTGTCTTTGGGTAGCAAACATTCGGGCATTGTTCAGGATTGCGAAGGACGATGCGATCAGTCATGCCTGTCAGTGGAGCTCAGTCGAAGCTGGGAGCAAACACAGCCGTGTCATGGAGTTTGCTTTAGAGGTACTCACGAAGCAATGTTTTTGCGGTGTGTTGCAAACCTTATTGTTTTGCCAGAACTGGAGTGAGTAAGAAATAAACATGAATATGCAAAAAATGAAGAGCTCACTGTGGTCATCTTAGGATGAATCACTGTAACTGTCTGACATCTAAATACCACCTAAATGTGGGTTGCTTAGAAATACCCACGATGGAATTGGAGATAAAGTGGAGAGTGTATTTTACCTAATGGGTGTTTTAGCTGTCTCTTTGTTACTTGCAATTTATATGAAATGAGCTAACACTGGCATCCAGTGAAGTGCAAGATGCAATGAAAAAATAACTTCTGAATGAGCGATAACATTTGTTTATAACCATGTGGTTTGACTCCCCCAAGCTCTCTTCTTGCAGAACCCTGCTTATAAGCGTTTTCATAAGCTTGAAGCAATAATGAAGTGGTAGATACAGAGGTAGAAACCCTGCCCTAGAGCTGGCAATCAGTGGACTACCTGCCCAGCATTTAGTGGCAGCAGAACGCCATAGGGTACGGGAGACTGTTGTGTCAGGGTCGTGTTGTCGCTGCGAGCTGGATAAGGGGCTCTCGCTTCTTGGAGTGCCGGCTGCGCTACTTCCTTCCCGCAGGGCAGTTTTGGGGATGAACAGGCTTGGACAAAACTGACAAACACATGAGTTTTCCCCACGTGTTTTGTTAGCACCAGATTCCAGGCAGCTGCTGATTGTGGGCATCACATTGAGCTTCTGAAGAGAAACAGACTTGAGGATCTCAGAAAGGGGCAAGGGCAGGTATTTGAAAAACCCAACCATGCTGATTTCCAGCCATCAGCTGGCGGGCTTGTCAGCCTTCCCTCTTCCTCCTGAGAGCGTGCCTTTGTAGGCAGCGTTGGTGGCCCTTTTTCTGCCTTGTCCTCCAACCCTAGAGGAGAAAGCATGGAGGGAAATTACTGCTGGTTTTATCAGAAGCAAGTACTATGCAGATTTTTCTCTTGGAAATCCGCCAGGCATTCAGTGGGAGGACATAATGCGTGGAGTATTCTGGCTTTGGATCAAAAAGATCACAGGAAAATTGACAGCGCGGTGGCTTCCACAGGACTTGGAGGGCTCAGGGTGAGACATGCTGGAGAGGAATAGCTTACGCTGTCTTTATGGCAGTTTTAATGGCTTTCATGTTCTCCTTATACCCTTGTGTGGCCAGGTGTTGGAAGGCAGGGTGGAGAAATGCAGGATGAATAAATGCAAATTTAGCTTGTGTGCATCAAGACATTCTCATCTGTCACTCTTTTGTAGAGTGCTGACGAAAGATATGCAAGATTTTTAGAGGAAAATGAATGTACTGACATTTTACTTCTGATTTTGTTGACTCTTTTGAAGGATAATGGAGAGGAATAGCCTTGCTTGCTGTTTAAATTTCAAAGCGAGTGTTGCGATGAATACTGCTAAAATAAGTAGTACCTCTAGAATTAAGACTTTATGCTCTGAATTCAGATTTTGTTCACGGGTGTCTGTATTTAAAAATAGTAAGGTTTGGTCTATTGAGCCTCACCCTTTCCTGCAAGAATTTTAAAGTAGATAAATATCTGTATTTATCTGTGTAGATACATTAATGTTGGAATTTAAAGTAGGGAGAAAATGGCACTAGAGCGCAGAGAGGAGCCTTGGTGAGTTGATACTTTATCTCTGCTTGCTTGCTCTGATCATCTGTGGAAGAGAGAAAGTTTAGGCCTTATGTATGCCAGGCTTTCTGCCATCGGTGTGGTTCCCAGTACGTAAGGGTGAACTGGAGGGCTTCTAGCCATGGCTTATGCTGATGCATCCTGTACTGGAGGTTCTGTGGCCTCTCTGTGGATGTAGGTGGTTGGCTAGGAACCTTATTGTAGACAGCTGTGGTGGAGGAGGGTGAAATAAGCAAAGAAAAGATCTCAACATAAGAAAACAAGGTATTTGGCATAAAATAACCCCAACATATTCCGAATGCTTGCACAAAAGAAATGGAAGTTGCCGACAGTGATAGGTGGCCTTGGTTACATGTATTTGTATGCAGAAATGTTGAATATGGTAAGCAGGCGGTGAAGGTGTAAGGACAGACTTGGTGCTGTTTGAAATCTGCCTTAGTTCCCGAGAAAAACTTAAGAGCAAAGAACTTTGAGAAATTGTGGGCTTTTGATATTCATAATGGCTTAAAGTACAAGATAACACATTTGTAATTTAATTGAGGTTTTCTTGACTAGTGCAGTAAAATTATTGCTATAGAAAAGCAAATAGAGTTGTAGTTATCATTGTTAACAGTGATTGAAGAACAGAGTGAAAACTCAGACACCTGCCATGATGTTGTAGAAAGTTAATATGATGTCTGTAAGAGGTGTTTCTGAAGAAAGAACAAAGACGCTTTTTTACAAAGAAAAGGAATGGGTAATGGAGTCCAGCTTCAGGGGCTGGCTGGAGGTGACCGTGTACCCCACGATACGCACGAGAGGTCATGGTTAGAACTGGGGTAGCACGAGAAGTGCTTTGAAAATAAAGGCGGTAGCTGTGTACAATGTGACAGACAGTGAGCAAGCCTTTAACGGGGCAATACAGAGAGCAAGATGTGATCAGAGTGACAGGCAGTGAAAATTACCCACGTGGCAGCAGTGCTGTGAATGGGTCTGACCCGAGCGTGACTGAATCTGCCAGGGGCGCAGTGGGTGTGTTGTGATAGTGAAGGTAACAAGAGGATTAAAGGTGCGTAACACCCTGGATCCATGTTGGCCAAGAATGTATCTTCATAAAAAGTGAGGAAGCTTTTTCATAATGTCTGTTAAAAGGAAACTGGAGAGTGTTCACCCCCTGTTTCTGAATTAACTTATCATGTTACACAATTGGATCCGGTAAGGAGACAAAATGAATATTGTTCTGTTCTTGACAAAACATTAAGCTAGCCTGCATGACATGTGCAACTATGAGCGTGTTATTGAATTTTATTACTGTGCACTGGAAGAGGAACAAAAAGAAATGATTCAGTTTGTACAGAGTAAATGCAAGACTGCAAAGACATAGCTGAGGTAGAGAGGAATTCAGAACCATTTTTTCATCTACTCGAAAGAGTTTATTAGCGGCTGATAAAAGTTCTTAACAGATCCAGAGTGTAATGTTATCAATTTAGAAAAGCTATAACCTGCTTGAAACTCCAGATCGATGAAACATGCTGGCAGACACTACTGGTGGCTTCAGCGGAGCCAGAATTCTGCCACAAGCACACATACTTGTTGAAAGAGCCAGTAAGTGGATAGCTTCAGGAAAAATTACAATATGATTTGAGTAACAGAACTTTAAAAAAGTAATATTAATATAAAAACTGAGACACATGAACTCTGCGTATTCACACTTTTGGGGATGGGCTGATATCTGGACAGGCCAGAGGAAAGTAAGCAGAGTATCCTTAAAGCATCAGGAAAAGAGACTGGCATCTACAAACAGAGCTCAGCAGCATTTGGAGATGTGCATATATACCACAGTGTTTATTTTACAATAATAAAAATTGATGTGATCCCTGGGTAAATATAGAGCTTTGCTAAAGAGAGTGAGGAGTGGAAAATAGAATGAATGTATGGTAACCACAGCTAGTTTCCTTATGCAAAATAGAAATGGGACAAGACAATGAGTGACCGTTTAATTATATCTTAGACAGTAGCACTAAGGTAGAATGGATTTGTTAATTTGGAATTAAAGAATATTATTTAAAAATCACTTCTATTACAAAATTTGACTCTGTATTGACACCACAGGCTTCTTAGTCATTATATTTGCTTTGTGCAATGTACAGAGGATTGCTTGTGACTGTACAAAGTGAGGAGGAACTTCAGTGGATCTGGGTTGAGTTGAGAAAGCTGAAGACATGAAAAAAAATTGGCACAAGGAAGAAGTCCTGGGCACCTTTGGTGTAGTAAACCCTCTAAGGATTTTCCTTGTATTTTCTTATAAGTTTTCTTTCCCTTTTCCTCTCCCAAGTTGAAAAACGAGGCATACCATTTCTAAATCATTACCTGTAGGCTGATACAGATATCATGAGTTAGATCCAAAAAGACATGAGTTGTAAAAACTCACCCTATTTCTTGTTGCCTTCTGATTACAGAGTTTAAAGGAGGGACATGTTGATCCTTGAAGCCCAAGTGTTCTATTTAAAAACATAACTGTCTGTGCTTGCTGCTCTGAAGGGTCTGCGATTACCTTTCCTAATCCAGTCTTCTTCCTTGCACTTTCTTATGTTCTTGCTATTCTTGAACTCTTCCCCGCAGCCTGATGTCTCTTACTCCTCGGTTATACTTTGCCTATATGTGGTTTTGTGTTTTCGTGTTTTTTTCTGTTTTGTTTTTTTTTTTCTCATACAAGATTTCTCTGTCTTCCTCTGTTTATCTTATAATATCCATCCTCTGGCTCGCTACTGCTATGTCAGTGTTTTCCTCTCCCTTCATTTGATCATGAATCCTGTTCTTATATGCATCTCTTTTCCTTATGTTCATAGAATCATGGAATCATGATTGGTTTGGGTTGGAAGGGACCTTAAAGCCCACCTAGTTCCAGCCCCCCTGTCATGGGCAGGGACACCTCCCACCAGACCAGGCTGCTCAAGGCCCCATCCAACCTGGCCTTGAACACCTCCAGAGATATGGGGCACCCACAGCTTCCCTGGGCAATCTGTGCCAGAGCCTCACCGCCCTCATTATGAAGCATTTCTTCCTAATGTCTAATCTAAATCTTGCACCTTCCAAATTAAAGCCATTCTTCCTTGTCCTATCACTACAAGCCTTTGTGAACGGTCCCTCCCCAGCTTTCCTATAGCCCCTTCAGGTACTGGAAGGTCACTATAAGGTCTCCTTGGAGCCTTCTCTTCTCCAGGCTGAAGAACTCCCAACTCTCTCAGCCTGTCCTTGTATGGGAGGTGCTCCAGCCCTCTGATCATTTTTGTAGCCCTCCTCTGGATCCGTTCCAACAGCTCCATATCCTTATGTTGAGGATTCCAGACCTGGACACAATACCCCAGGTGAGGTCTCACAAGAGAGGAATAAAGGGGCAGAATCCCCTCCCTCATGCTCCTGGCCGCGCTTGTTTTGATGCAGCCCAGGATACATCTGGCCTTCTGGGCTGCGAGCACATGTTGCTGGCTCATGTGGAGCTTCTCATCCACCAGCACCCCCAAATCCTTCTCTGCAGGGCAGCTCTCAATCACATCATCCCCCCAGCCTGTTTTGAAACCACAAATTGCCCTGACCCAGGTGTAGGACGTTGCGCTTGGCTTTGTTGAACCTCATGAGGTTCACACAGGCCCATTTCTCCAGCTTGTCCAGGTCCCTCTGGTGTGACAACTGTACTACTCAGCTTGGTGTCGTCTTCAGACTTGCTGAGGGTGCACTTGATCTTGCTGTCTATATCATCAATGAAAATGTTAAACAGCACTGGTCCCATTTGCTTGGTTGCCTTTGCCTTCTTAATTCTTCCTCTTTTCTTTTGTTAGTGCTAATTTTGACTCTTGCATTGACAGTTTAGTGAAATTTGGTAACTAAAGCTCCGGTTATTGTGATCAGATGATTAAATGACAGTCTGATATATTTCTTTTAAAGCAGTTCTTCATTTCCTTAAGGACAGGGAAAAGCCTGCTATTGTAGCTACAGTGCATCTTGAAGATGTAAAAGCTAAAAAGCAAATGCAGATTCAACTTGTCATTAATTTCGGGGCATAGCTAAAGTCTGTTCAATTTTGGGATCTTTCTTTAGTTTAGTGAGTGCCGCGTTCTCCCTTGCTCCCTTTCCCTTCCATTAGCCTCTGTACTCCTTCGTCCACTTCTTCCACTGTCCTGCAGTAAATATGGACAGTGGCTGTCTTTCCTGAAGGCACCCTGAGTTTTGCTATCGTGGCGATAGCAGCTTGATACTACCCAAACCCTGCAGAAGCGGGCTGTGGCATTTAATTAGAATCTTTAACACAAAGGGAGTTTCAGTTTTGTTGCCAATGTGTGCATCGGCTACGCTATTCCCTGAAAATCAGCGCTAATCATTTCAATTCTGCAAAGAGCTGTCTTGAAGCAAATGCTTTTTGGATCCATGCAGAGGAATTTGAAATGCTAGGAAGGTGCTCTGAGGCTCTAAGCAATGGGGCTCTTAGAGCAGGTAGTCAGAGCTGAAACAGCGGTCATTTGATTGCGCTGTCACATCACTAACATCACCTCTGTAGCTTATATCTTTTGCATAGCAGAGTACAAATGGTTTTGCATATCCTGCATGCGTTCATAAAAATATCTCGCATCAGTCCATTTTAACATGCTGAATTATGTATTTTGCTTATAAATTCAGTCTTAAATGTGTGCTTCTTACTTTTGGCAGCAGTACGTGATGTGCTTGGTATTTGTTTTTAAGTCTATGAAGACTCTTTCTAACCGTGACCCATTAATCCTTGGAAGGCAGGGAAATTGTGCTTCAGTGAAGCACGGGCTACAGATAAATGGAGTAGAGTCTCTTTTAACAGCATTCTGAGAGATTTTGTGAAAAGAATTATTTTTTCCGGTCTAAATAGCAGCCTGAAGCTCCTGCCTTGAGGCATGAGACAGTATGTCCTAATGCTTGATGAGTTTGGCATGACTGCTGTTGTTGAAGGTTCAAAATAAGAATAATTTTCAAATAGAGTTTTGAGAAAGGAAAAATGAATGTGAAGGTTTGGGGTTTCTCTTGGTTTTTTTTTTGGTGGCAAATATGTCTCTTTGAAGATGGTTTTCAGAGATAAAGGAAACCTCCAATTTAAGTCTCTTTCATTCTTGCAAAACCTGATCGTTTTTTTTGCATTTCAACCATCTATGAGTAAGAAATCATATAATAATACAAACTGTAGCTCGTTTATAAATTGACGTTAACTCAACAGTTGAAGTTATGCTATTTACTGGTAATGAACGGATTAGTCACTATTTGAAATCTGTCATGGAAAAATACTGTTGAATCTTCTTTTGGCAGAAAGAATGGTGAAAATGCTACACAGATTAGTAGCTAGTTGAATGGTTGTGAAATCTGGAGGAGTCTGCATCTATGTTAAGAAGCAGCAACTGAAATGATTTTGTAAGTCTGTGCCTATTTACCAGATAAGCACTTAATGCTGCTTGCAGACAGAGATTGTTCTTTGCCTTCTTACAGGGAATTTTTGTTTTCCTTCCAGTGCAAATTAAGAAAGTGTGACCCTTAGGCTGCATTTAAGAGGTTCTGCTCCTTCAATCATGTCAGCTGAAAAGAAGAAATTTCTAGTCCCAACCAGTATAAGTAAACTGGTTTGCATGGGCCATACAAAAGCAAATTCATTTCAGTCTTGACAGACGCAAGTATGTATTGCTTGGGTCAGTGCTGTTAATGCTGGTCTCTTCAGAAATGTAGGAAATTCCTGATGGAGGAGGTCTTTAAGTCCCTGCAAACAGCTCAGGGGAAACTGCTAAGTGTGTAGCTGGACTCACAGCGGCACATAGAATGGTATGGTTAGTAATTACCATAATGCAGTATGTATTAAAATGTTTTAAGTCAATTAGTAGTTTACACCTGTCTAGAATACTGTCTGCTGTGCATGTGAGCTGGTGTGAGACTTAAACTACTTGTTATTCCCCTTCCATTTCAGCATATGGAATCATGACAGTGCTGTTGTTTTTCAAAATGTGGATATAAATGGGAATAAATAATCCAGTTTAAGATGTTTACTATATTTTTATAGTAAAACAAAAAAAAATAATTATGATTTGCTCTAAAAGAAGCAGTAAATTGTTATAGTTCCATATATGAAATAAGGAAAGTTTCCAGAGTTTGAGTGCTTTTCCTTGAAGAACAGCTTTCATGGAAGTTTATCAAAGAAGATCTGTCGAAGGGGTTGTGACATAAGTTTCTTGCTATCCCTTTCAGAAGTCCAGATTTTCATAGAATCATAGAATGGTTTGGGTTGACATGGACCTTCAAGGTCATACAATTCCAACCCTCCTGCCATGGACAGGGACACCTCCCACCAGACCAGGCTGCTCAAAGCCTCATCCATCCTGGCCTTGAACACCTCCAGGAATGGAGCATCCACAACTTCTCTAAATAACCTGTTACAGTGCCTCAGCACTCTTGCAGGAAAACATTTCTTCCTGATCTCTAATCCAAATCTCTCGTCTTTCAGCTTAAAAGCGTTCCCCCTTGTCCTGTCGCTGCACTCCCTGATAAAGATCCCCTCCCCACCTTTCCTGCAGGCCTCCTTTAAGTCCTGGGAGGCTGCTCTAAGGTCTCCCAGGAGCCTTTTATTTTCTAGGCTGAACAACCCCAGCTCTCTCAGCCTTTTCCTTTACTCGTTTTTGTCTGGGCTGATCTGGTTTTGCGTTTCAGGATGTGGTTAGGACTTCTGTTAAAAGGACTTTGCAGGATCTCTGATTGGTATAAGGTGTAGCAGTGAGTGCTTTGTGCTACTGAGAGGATCTAGTAGATAGTTTTGACTCCTGTTCTGTTAGACCATAGGAGATACAAGTCAAGATATTTTAAATTATCAGTGGTTGCGAACATTGGTGGCCTTCTATATGCCATTGCATTGCTATAGGCTTAAAATCGCTGCTTTTTTCCCTGAAGTAATTTAAAAAAGAATAGTGTTTTTTTTTCCAAAAGAAGGCAGCACACATTTTTTTCCCATCTTGACTACATTTCTGTAAATTAGTTTTGTGTCAAGGAGATAACATTGGTCATCTGTCATCTGAATTTCACAGAAATAGCCCCTAATATTCATAAGTGTGATAATAATCTTATGACAATTAAAAAAAACTCAGTAGATTTCTTCCATTTATAACAGTCACGTGAATGTTACCATTTTAAACACAAAAAAACCCGTCTTATGTGGCTCCTGAAGAGAACTGGCTAGAATCACCAGTCCTTTTCAAACAACGATACGTGGTGCAGAAGCTGCTGGTTTAGGTCACTCTTCTGTTCTTCATTTTGAAGCCTGGCACCAGTGCTAAGCATCCAGCTTGCATTGGCAGCAGTTCAAGAGGAAGGTAAACAACTTTCACTCTGTTAGGTGGATGTGCCTTGCTCATTCGAGTTGTGTTTAACCTTTAGTTTCAAGGTGAACAACTCAATATGTGGAATGAATATTCTTTTCTGTGCAGGTGACTCTTGCTTCGTGTCGACAGTTTTGCCAGCTGTTCGAATGTAAAATACAAAGTCAGCATGATGATTCCTCTGGGCAAACGTTGTGCTAGGTAGTTGTTTGACCTTCCTTGGCTTTTCCAGGCGATCCGATACAACAGTCTTCCCAGTTACGGCAACAAATGTCAGGCTTTTTGTCTGTATTGCAGTAAATCCTTTGACCACTCTGGGTGGTGTTCAGCAACCATCACCTGGAACATGTGCTCTCAGTGTACACGCAGTGGGGTGAACGCGTGCCGGTCTGTTTTTTTGGGTACATTAGGGACTCGGAATCCTGTCAGGCATTTCCCAGGTTGAGAGCTGTCAGGCTCCAAGTTGCAAATTGTAAACTGGCAGTGAGAGTGGAATGCAGCCAAAATCCAAGGACAAAAAGAGTAAAATTCGGTATCGTTGTGTTTTGAAATTAAAGTTTTAGGTAGCTTCCCTGCAAAACAGATATATTTCTGTGGAATACTTGGCCTTCTTGCATATATTTTTTTCCAGCAGAAAACCATCCTGTCAGATTTACTTTGATATGAATTATTAATACGAAAATATAAACTTGCTGCTTTTACTGAAATGGTACCTTCCTAAAATGCTGTGAAAGTTCAGCCTTGTTTTTGGTAAGCTGTCAAGCCACTTACACTTTTATACCGAGGTGTTTTGTCTCTGAGAAAATAGAGATTTCAGTTTGATGAAAGAATTCAGAAACTTAATTTTTACGTATTATATTCCAAAGTAATGTTTCTGAACTTGAAGGAAATGCAAAAATTGACAGGAGGAACTTAAAAAATATTACAGTAATGCTTCAACTTTAATTTGCTTGAACGTCTTGGTTTTGTTGATTTCTTTGATATCCTAGAAGTATTAGATGAAACAGTGGCTTTTCCCTGGTTTATGAATTAATGTTGGTTTTTTTCTATTGAAATAATTATTTTCTGCTGCTTAATTTAAGCTGACATGTTTTCATGTTCCCTCCATGGCCAAACATCAGTCACACAATTTAAATAATGAAGCCAGGCATTAAAGACACATCTTTTTAAAAGGGAATATTGTGAAGGATCCCAATAAAGAGGACAGGGCCACCGCCTCCTTGTTAATTCTGTGATGCATATATAATAGAAATATTATTGAAATGTATGATTAAAGCAAAGCAAAGAATATTTGGCAATTACTCAAAAAAAAGTTGTTATTTAAGTTTTTATTTTTTATTTGTCCATTGTGTTTTACTTAATCTGAAAACCTTTTTTTTTTTTTTTTTCAATTACAGATAAATCGGGCCGTTTACACTGCACAGAAATGGAGGTAAGAGAAGTATTTTATGTTCCCTGCTTGTACTGTTATAGTTCGGTTCTTTTTCATTAACTTATAATGTAAGTATGGTATGTTTATAGCGTGGAGTTACCATTGCAAAGTTGTAGCACAACTGTGTATTGTATTTATGACTTTAATTAGTAGCTGCATAAATGTGTCTTAACATGGGTTATTTAGGCTCACATTCAGCAACAGAGGAAAGAAAGGAGATGTGGATTTTCAAACACAAGGTTAGAGATACGTTATGCAGCCAACATAATCTCGTTTGATATTAACTTCTTTTAAAATACTTAATTTTAGCAGAATATTTTATTGTAGATAATTTCTGTTGAATAAATTATCCAAATTCTTTAGAACCGACCAGTAGGTTGTGGGATAAACACATAGTTTTTATAGAATGTGATTTTTGACAACCCAAGAATTTGGATGGAAGCAGAGAAGACAGGTGATCTCAAGGTTGCTCATCCATCTAAAGACATTCCAATTTCAGATACTGTTAATATTTCCTTTAATTTATCGCTTGGCGATATTTTGAGGCCCAAGAAATATTCTGTTGCTGGAGTAGCAACAGAAACATGAATCTGGTTAAATCTGCTTGATTTATATCTTGATCTTTATTTGCCTCTGTGTCTTTGATGCTAAGCTGTGACTAGTGTTCCAAGAATGTTCAAACTATCATTTTGCCAGATGCATAATTTTAATCCAAGACTGAAAGGAAAACTAAGTAGAAGGTCTTGTTGAACAAGATGTGGACTCAGTATAATTTTCAGTATCATATGGAGTAAATAATACAGCCTACTGCATAAATGGACTTTTCCAGCAATAAATATAATTCCCGTGTCCTTTGCAGGGCAGTCTTTTCTCACAGCCTTTGAACTTTCTTTGAAATGTAAAACTGAGTTTTTACTTCAACTGTTCCATCAGTTCCTCGGGCTGAGCCTGGAGATGGGGCAAGTGTGTGCATCTTAATTGGCGGATTGTCTGTTTTCTCATCAATAATATATATGAAGGTGACAAACAGCTGTTACTGAATGGTTTATATGTATAAATTGTGAATGAAAATGGCTGATTTCAAGACAAAATTAAAGGCCAGCTAATTCAACTACAAGTGGTAAAATGCTAACGCCATACAGATTTTTGCGAGTATTAGTAACAATAAAAAAAGGAAATGTTCTTTCTGCAATGTAAGGAGTCTTTCCTAACTAATAGAAGTACAGAAATTGTGAGTAGGCACATTTTGTTTCTTATTGTGTTCAGTTTAAGCAAATGCATCCTGGTTTTGTTTTAGCGTTCGTAAAATCTCAGTGATAAATCTAGGACATTATGTATAAATGATAATCTAGTGTGTCGTTTGCTTTGCATACTAAATATTGTCAACAATTGTGCTTTGTGTTTTTTATCAGAAGGTAATAAAAGCCCCTAAAACTAAAAATACACATAATAATTAACCTCTGTTAAAATATTTTTAACAAAACATAAACTATTTCATTTTGGGAAAGTAATAGTGCTTTTGTTTCAAATGAAAATGTCTAGTGAGAGTCAGCTGGATATGTTATACTTCATCTTCCAAAGGAGCAGAGTCTTTTAATTTTGATCTTTTTAAAATAATTATTTTTTGATAGTTGGAAAGAAAACCATATTAGAATTTCCCATGAGGCAGAGGCTTCATTTTAAATTGTCTCTAATAAACAGCACTGTGAAGATTAGCATAATGACTGTTACCTTTGTCGTTTTGAAGAAGGTTTTGAAGGAGTCAGTGGCTTTTTTTCTCCTCCAAAATTCCTTTAGGGCTGCAGCTTTAGAGTTGGAGTTGATGATATTTGTATTTTTCAGAACTAGGAATTCAGCAGAGACAGCCCATTTCACTTTTTTGATCCGTGTGGATGAGTGTGGCCTGACTGAATGTATTAGAATGTATGGGAAACTTCTTAAAATAATAACTAATAACAATCGTAAAGTTTTGCAGAACATGTGAAGTGTCTTGAATCAATGCACCATTTATTTCGGGCTGCCAATATGAGTGGTGTGTGAAGTTCAGAGTCCAAGTGCCAATGCCATAATGGGAAGATGGGAGCAAGGAGTAGGGTGACCTTGCTTAATCTGCATCTGCCTGTGACTCTGTTATGTACATAATGATAATGCTCCTTAATCATCTCAACTGAGATGGTAAAGATTATATAAAATACGCCAGCCTCATTTGTAAACATTTAGTACTCACATAGAAAGTATTCTGTGAATGCTAAGTGATTCATATGTAGGAGGGTTTAATTGCTGTGTGTTTGCAAAGACCCACCTAGCTGAGCACAAGCTTGTTGTGTATCATTAGTGTAGCTAACCAGTATGTATACTAATATAAAGATATATGCAACCTCTCACCTTTTTTTTAAAGGTCGGAAATGAATTAAATAGCCTATCCCAAACAATGGTGAATAAATTGTTCAACACCATTCAGCTCATGTGAAATCACAAAATCAATCAGTTGTAGAAATGTTTTAGGGACACTTTGTGTGCTCTGTATGAAAATTGTATTCATGAGCTATCAGTTATAGTTATCTAATTATTAAAAATCTGAGCATACAGTGGAAATCACAGTACTCATTTAAGGACCTAAAATTGCATTGTTTTAACCTTTTTACTGGGAACTTGAAATATTAACTATATTTCAGATAATACTGTAGGGAAATAAACACATAGGTTATAAGCATACTGTGTTGGCTGGGTTTGGTACAAATACAAGTATACTTGTTAGTTCATTGTATTGACACAAAGAAAATGAACTACCTTTTTCGTGCTCATGAAAACAGGAGCATGTATTTAATAGCACAGAATGTTAAGATTTCAAAAGCTGTCATAATTTTGCACTGAAAGTAATGCCACACCTATATTAAAATGCTACCCACTCAAAATTCAGGCAATGTAAAATGGGTGTATTTAGCATATACTAATATCGACTTTTTTATCCATGTTGAATATAAACAAAAGGAGAATTCTGATTGAGGGGTAATTGCTGCAGCAAACAGTCCTTGTGCCCAATGTTAATCACTTAATTCTACTTTCTGAGCATTAACTTTACAGTGACAAGGCAGAAAAAATGTCACTGCAAGGAGGACAGGCAAAAATGATTTTGAGCGTCCTTTCTCTTAGTAAATATGTCTGAGTTTGTCTTCCATCAAAATAAGTTTTGATTACACATTGAAAAACTAAAATTCTATATGAGTACTTGGTTAAAGATCTGGTAATTCTATGGAAGTTTTTGATTCCATGTGCCGTTAAGAGGAGATTTAACAGGGACTCAGGATTGCCTTGTAGAAATCTAAGTAGAATCATGCATCTTTTCCTGTGAGCATTAAGTCGTGCTTGAGCATTATGTGCCACTTCTGATAAGTGAAACGCTCATCCCTTGCTGATGGAATTATGTTAAAGAGAAGCTGCACGTCCAGCCCTTGAGGGAACTGTTATTGTAGATACCTGAAAGCCCATTATGCTTCTTCATTGATGTGGTGGTTCTGTGGCAGTAAGTCTGACCTCCTGGTTTTCCTAAATTACTTCATAGTCACAAAGAAACAACTTAACAGACACTTGATTAAATAGTAAACACACAAAAAAGGTTGAATTTAGGTTTTGATCTTCTGTGGTTTGCAGTGAGCTGCCTTTTCAAGAGAAGTTTTTTTTTTTTTGTAATTTTTATAAGCATTTACAGCAGCACATCGGGAGGAGGTTGATCTTGGAGGAAAATGGATTTCTGTTGTTTACTTGCTATAAGCTTGGCACATTGCCCTTTTCATTCTGGAGTTTCATTAGGAATACGCAGGGAATATTGGACTGGAGGACTAATAAAGCATTTGACTAAGCTGATTTAGTGATAGTCAAATCTTGCCATCTGTCCAGAGTCTCTAAGAGAAATCAACTGTTTCTTGTAAAGGCTTTGTGATTTTGCACTGTAGTATGATGTGACTTTAATAATCCACATGCCTTAAAGTCATGCAGGATGTATGATGAAACCATCATTCCAGTGATGCCACTGGTAAACCTTTCAATCAGCTGGGGAAGAGCCCAGAGGCAGACTTCAGCCTTGGTCTTCTGACAGGATTTTTTTTTGGTTTGGTTTGGCTTTTTGCTTGTTATTGAAAATAAATTTTAAGCTACAAAAGTTATAACTACACTTCTGGTCTGCTAAATCCCTTAAAGGCTTCTGAGCTCGCATGACGTTGTTTTTCTATGAAGTCTTCTAGTTGTGAATTTTTTGTTACAGATGCTGTGTTTTCCTGCCTTTTGTACCAAAGAGTTAATTGTGAAAACATGATCCAAACAAGGGGTATGCTTTCTGGGCATGAATAGAAACCAGATAACTGTTCCTAGAATGATTGCTTGGAGGGAACTCTTTGTTACTTCTTGGTGGATTTTGCCTGAAGTAATTCAGAAATTGCGGCAAAATACTTTAGTAAGTTCAATTTCAGTGGCAATTTTGACCCGGTAGTGTTGGCTTTTTGATATATGTAGGAGATAAACCAACTCAAACCTTCCATTCCTGAATATCTCTTCACGCAGAAGTCTAACATCCACAGCGTAAAAAGCATGCAGCAGATTTACAGGTGAGGAGGGTTAAGTGCATAAAATGTAAGTTAAATAACAGGCAAAAAGCATACAAAGAAGCTGAATCTCTGAAGATTTCCTGTTGTTTACAGCCATTCTTTCCCTTCACCACTTCAATCCACGCAGCATTTACACTTGCAGTGCTGAAGTTGGAATACTGAATAGACTCAGTGGGTGGTTTGATTTTCGGGAAGCCAAGGGAACTCAAACTTCAGCACAGACTTTTTTTTAGGAGAGCAAGGAGCACTTTGAGCTGGTTAAGTATCTGAATATAATATTGCATTCATTTTGTACTGCATTTTTCCTTCCAGATGTTCTACTTTTGATATTGTAGTTCTACCACTGCAGTAACTTCATCTGACTTAAGTGGGTATTACTGGTGTTCTGTGCAGAAAAACATCCATTTTTTTCCCTGGTAAAATGTTGTGGTCCAATTAGATCATTAAATCACCTTAAGAGAGAAAGCTGCTGAAATAGACCTTTTGTGTGTGTGTGTGTTCCTTATGTCTAACCTTTTTTTACTTCTTGGTGGCTGGGTTAGGTTGTTCTCTCTGACTGTAACACAAAGGCCCTTGACTGTCTAAGCAGCACTGTTTCAGCTGTTACTCGCACTACTGGATTAGGCTAATTTTAACCTAAGTAACCTGACTGCTTGTTCATCAGGTTTTGAATTTGGTCAGTGGTCAAGGAAAACAGGAACTCAAGGGACCTAAACACTTAATTTCTTTTCAGCAGTTTAGTTACTAAGTACCGGTTTCCCAACTTATAATTTAAAAGCAAATTTTGTTTTAAATTGAACCATTAAGAAAATGAGGCAAAGATTTAAAGATGAAACTAATAATATCGGTAAGTTTATTTTTAAAATATGTAGGATTTAAAGCAAGAAAAATAAGTTACTTTTGAGTGAGGTGAATCCAGAGTGCTTCCACCTACTTAGTTTAACAACATCTATGCTCTTCTTTTCAGTGATAGCTTACATTGCTATTGGAGTCATTCCAACATCCCTGCTTTGAACGTGCTTAGAAATATTGATCCAGTTCATCTAAACCATTCATGTGTGAAATAGATCATGTTTTCACATATAAATTCGTGTTAGCCACTTTACATGTGTAGAACACCCAGCAATTTATACTTGGGAAAATAATATTACAAAAGGCTTTTTTAAAATGCAGCTTTAGCTGACCTATTGCAGATCAACGTGTGGAATTTTTATGAACAAGCAGCCAGTGTGGTTTAGTATTTCTTGCCGCCTTCTGCTGTCTTGACTCTGCTGTGAGCCAGAAGAGCTGCTGTCCTCTGGTTGTGAACGTGCAGAAGCTTCAGTTGTTGCAAGAGAAGGGAGGAGGAATGTGGTGTCACCTCATGGGATTTCTAAAGGTTACTCAGGGAAAATATGAAGAGTAAAGCTTAATGGGAATTTTAGTCAGATATGTTTGCAGTGAATAACAGGGCAGCATCACGGTGGCCAGCTCAGAAATTCCCAGTAACATTGTCTTTGAGCCTTCAAAAATCACAAGACTGCTTCTAGCACACAGGGAGTTCAGCAAAAAACAAACTATTGGAAAGAATAGGTTAGTTTCTAGGTTTGGGTTAATACATATTCAGATACATTTTTTTTCTCTGCAATTCTGTGACTGAATATTTTTCTCCACATGAACAGCAACTTGTAGCTTTTTATCTAAATCACTTGACCTGAGAAGCTGAGACATTAAACAGAGCAAGATTTGCAGTTGAGTCGTGAGAGTGTGCAGTGCTGCATGCTTTCTTTGGCAAAGAGGGGACTGCATTGGTCTTGGGGCTCACTGAGGCAAAAAGGAGTTTTTGTTAGTTTTGCACTTTCTTTTGTCTGACTTGACACAGTGCAACTCATTTCAGCTTTTGTTCCAAAGCGAACTTTTTAGCAACTGGTAAGTTTCTGTGCTCCCTGTGACCTACCAGTGTGAACATTTTCATAGTAAACTGTTTAATTTTGTCTGCCACTTACATGTTTGTAATGTCAATCATGGGAAAACAAAGCAAGCTCCAAGATCTCACCATAATGGCACGAGGGAAAGTCTCTAAAAGATGCTCAGTGCAGAACTCTTTGATTATCATTCAGTGTTGCTGTGTGCTGTAGCATGTGAAGTAAAATACTTTTATTTCCCAAAGGGGAATACAGAGGGTAAAGTAAACATACAGATAAAGCAGAGGGGTGAATGAACTCTATATGTGTTTCATCATGTCCTTTTCTTCTATTAACCAGTAGTAATTATGAAGCACCTGTAATGCTTTTAGTACTTCACCCTCAGCAAGAAGTGGACGTTAAATAATTAACTAGGACAAGGCAAGCTGTTCACACTTAGTGGATTAACACCTGCTTCATTTAAGAAGGTAGGGGTATTCTGTTAAACCGAGTTTTTCTCTTCCACGTATTCATCCCTAAGCCTGAAGCGTCCTTGTCCAAGCCTCCTGCCACTGTTTTTCAGTAAAGTATCGTACCTTTACTTCCAAGCCTCCCTTTCCTGTTTTCTTTCCAAATTCTTTATAGTTCATTCATTAACTTCCTTTATTTCTGTTTCACCCTAACCAGAAAGTTAATCATCCGCTTTTGTGGGTGTGTGTTACTGCCTCTGCCCAATATTTGATGACTCTTAGCGTTGCAGAGCTGACTCTCTGCTCCAGATGTGTTCTTTCACAGCTCCCTGCAGTTCTGCTTGTTTTTCCTCTTGGTCCCAGTGGATGCTGTATTGCTACCTGAATTCTCTGCTGTTTCTCTGTTATGTATTTCTCATGCTGTCTTTATCTTTCTCTGTTATCCAGACTTGTGATATTAATGTTATCTTTGACTCACACTCTCTTCTTTCCTCCAGATGCTTGCCAAATCTTTAATTGCCGTCTGCTAAAAGCACCCTTCTCCTCTCTGTTGCCAAGATGATAATTCAGGCATTGTGGTTTTGCGTTTTTTTTTTTGTTGGGTTGTCTTGGCTAATGCATACTGCATGCCACCTACTCTTTTCTTGTGAATCATGTTTTTTGAAAGGCTCTTCTTTGGCTGCATTGTGTGTTTGGGACTGTAATATGTTGCTTTTCACTTCTGGCCTGCACCTTCAGACTATCTTCTTCTTGGTATTGTAGGTAAAGTAAACAGGTTGCTCCATCTGGTCTGTTCATTTAGGAAGATGTGTCATTCCTTGTGCAGCTTGTTCTGTTTGCTTTGGAGCAAAGCTCTTACAAATGTTTCAAGAACATATAGATCAGAAAAATGCATGTGTATTCTTCCAAACTAGGTATTTCTAACTCCTTCACCATTTGGTGATCCTGAATCAGTACTTTCCTTTAAAAGTGCATCAGTACTTTGTAGCATGTCAGATTACATTTGTTTTTCTGAGCATGTTGCTTGTGCTTGGATATTTGAATATTTCACTTTTATTTTCGGAGTGAAAGCTCCATGCAATTGCTAGGTCTTCCACAAATGCTTCATTTAACTGAGCACAGAGGAAAATAAATACAGTTGAAACTGCACGAAAACAGTGAAGTAATTCGTGGTCTCTGGTCCTTTGCCACCTTTTTACCTTGTAACTTTCCGAAGGGCTGCTCCTGTTTAGAACTCTGTGTTGTTTGCTATTGGAGTTTGGTTTAAACCTACAACTAGTAAGGCATGCAGAAAACAGTTCTTTTCGCTTTTCTTCTTTTTTAAATCTGCTTATACACTAACAGAAATAACGTTCTTAATGAACTTTGTTGGCCAATATGTGTTCATAACATCCAGGGTTACTTTTTCTTGATACTTTTACCTTTTGTTGTCCAACTTAGTATACTTGAGAACTTCAGATATGGCTTTATTTAATAACCAAACTCTTCATTGTAATGTGCTTTTATTCAAAATTTTGCCTCTATCTTTGTCAGCTCTTAATTAACTTTTTATTCAGATCTGGTAGACGGAGCTAGTGCTGAACCTGGTTTTCTTTATGCAGAGTCTGATGGTTTTCTCAAATAGTTTAAAGGACATTTGAACAGTAACGCTGCATGCTCCTGGAGAGTCAGCTGCGTGTTTATGCCTGTTTTTAAGGCATTGGCACTAGGAAGATGTATTGGAATACAATTTGTTTTTCATGTTTCAGAGTCATTACTAGATGCTAAATAAAAAGTTATTATGAAAAACTTAGTTGAGAGCAGTTAAATGAGAGAAAGGGAGAAAAACATGCCATTTTAATGGAGTTTTACCACCTATTTAGAAGAATTATAGCAAAATTACTTTTTAATTTTAAGTGCTTCATTCTCTCACACAAAGAAAATATTTGTTTAAAAGTTAAGGTCTTTAACTTTTGGAGTCCCTGGAGTCCCAGTTTCCTGGAGTGTTGTCTTCTTGCAACTCTCAGTTGACTTCTGTGTCTTGTTATGCGAGTTATATATGCAAATATAGTAGCAGACTTCACAGTTTAAAAACCAGACCAGCAGTAAATGAGGTGTGTGAAGAACTTGAGGTTCTGTGAGTTGCGCCAGTGACTTAATTATATGGACAGTAAAGTACACAAGATGAATGTTTGGTGGGAGAAAATAAATGCTGTTCTCATTTTACAGAAGGAAAAAATAAGTTTCAAGACATGAGGCAAATCGCCCAGTGTGACATTTGGGCCGCATGGCAGAGCCAGCAGAGAATCTAGATGATTTAAACCTTAATCACAGAAACAAATATCTCACTTCAAATTTTAAATACTATCCAAAATAACAAACCCGTTACTTTACTGCCAAAAAAATACTAATTTCCTTGAAAGACATTTCATCAAGATACTAAGAATTTACTTTCAGGCTAATCTGTCCCTTTTCTTCTGTGTAGATTTCTGAAATACTTTAAAATTCTGTAGAAGTAGAAACTCATTCCCTTTCAAAATTAATCTCCTGTCTTTCAGGGTTATACACGTAGGTGTTGCCATGCTAGTGGAAAAGCAGACTACTGTCTATTGTTCAGTTGCTGACGGTTGTTAAACTGAGCTTTGTTCTTACACATAAGACGAACTTACCCCTAAATTTCTGGTGTACATTTCAGACAGAGAAAACACTTCAAAACTGATGTAGAATGTTTGAGGAAAAATCAAAATTGAACAGTTTTAAAGAAGAAAAAAGTGAACTTGGGGGAATTTCAAGTTGGAGTCGTATTTGGGTATGAGAAAAGGGGAAACTATTCCAGAAATAAGGGAAAGAGGCATCAAAAACTAATACAGAATAAGGAAACCTCTCTTTACTGTAGCATTTGGAAAGGCAGTGAAACAAATTAGGTGCATTGTCATTAAAAAGTGGATGAAATAAGGTTTGGCTTCACAGCGTGGTAATACTCTAATAATAAGTGGTAGCACAGAGAATTTAAATCTGTTAGAAGTGAGCAAGTTAGTGGTCCTAAAAATAGAATTTCCTTTCACAGAATCTGCTTCAGAGGACTGTTATCATTTTTCAGCACACCCATGTCATGAAGGAAGACATAATCATTAAAACCGGCTTGAACCTCACTGTGGATTTACTGTGCAACACAGCGTTTTGGTATTATTCTAGCATTTCAGATGTCATATTGAAACACCAAATGTCAAATTAATGAGATTCCAAGGACTTTCCTGTCAGTGGCTCATCCTTTTGTTTTTGAAAAAGGTGGCTTGTGTATATGTCTGAAGATCTTGGTTCTTTGACCTTATGTCTGTGTGAATATCTAGATAGATGGATTTTACCAGACAGTCGGCGCAGCAGCAGATAAACATAGATGCTGTCTTGCATTTCCTGACATGACATAGAAACCTGAATGTTATAAACAGACAATTGTATTTGTATTTTTGTTGTGTATAACTAAAAGATGCTGTTCACCAAAGGTGACTGAATTTGTGTGACACTGGGGTTTTTTGTTTGACCTGACCTATTACAGATTTTACAAAGTGACTGTGAAAGCGAGTTTTCAAAAAGCTTTATGAATAGTAGATGCAAGATTGTTGATTGCTATGCTTTTTCCCTCATTAATGGCTGTAGGAACAAAGAAAATCAGCTGCTTCAGGTTTTAAGGTAGTTACAACCTCTGTGGCTTTGATGCAGTGAAACTGAGAATTGTTAGACTTCGAAATAAAAAGCTCTTCTAACACCAGTTGTAGAGAAACTACAAAACAGAGGATTGTTTTCCTCAAAAAGGGTGTTTTCACAGTCCCAATCTCATCTCCAAAGCAATGACACATGTAATTACATTTGCATTGGTATATAAATTTGAATGAGAAATTATTCTTTCTGTCTCAATGGTAGTTCCCGTGTACATTCAGGACCTGTGTTATTGTGCAGCACCGACACATGAGACCAGGAGATTCGTAGAGTGCTCATCCAAGCTGCTCTGTCGTGGCTGCCTGTGATGTAGAGGAGATCTAGTTAAGATCATAGTTAAGATCTTAACTAGTTAAGATCTAGTTAAGATCATGTCCCTCCCTCTGAATCACTGAGCACAACAGGAACTGTGTATTATGGATGTGTTCTTTTCTGAGTGTATGTTTTCATGATTCATTGTGTGGAATGATCTTGACTCATTTCTACTCTTTTATATCCTTTTCTCCCTTAAAATAATTATCTTATAATTACCGTGCCTATCACCTCGTGGTGCCAGAGCTCTTTATCTCCTCAGTCAATGAGGATCCTGCTCTGCCTTTTTTTCTGTTTCCCTTTAAATTTCTGGTCGACAGCAGTCTACTTCCGGAGAAGGACCTCCTCAAAACACACTTTTTGTCATCCCCCCACAGTCTGAGTATCTGTGCTGGTCAGAAGAGGTCCAGTAACTAAGCATAGAGTTGTCAGGGGTTTCAAGACTCACAAACAGGGAGCAAAGCCTGCATCTGCAGAAATCCCCCTTGTAAGGGTGATGGGTGGCTCTTTAGACCATGTTGGCCTCATTGGTGTTCCATGCTAATTCTGCTGTTGTCCCTGGCTTGACCCACTTCTGCCATGGCCCTATGGGCTGCAAATCACGGGGGTCCTCAGGATTTCACCTGCAGAAGAAACAGATATGAATGGACACAGCAAATGATTGTCTTGAACCACAAGTTCTGCTAAATTCTAACTCCCGTAAGCCTAGCATCTGCTTCCATTGCACTCTCTGATAACACCAACAGCTACAGTAAGTCAGGATCCTGAATGGACAATTGACTCTTGCGGATGCTTTGTCCCTCTTAGTACCTTCTGTCTGTTGCATGTTTTGGCATCTGACCTCCATGAGTCCTGCTGCATAGCACTGTGTCCTCTTGACGCTGAGATGGAGAAATAACTCATGCTGCTGCAGTCCATTTTAGAAGTGTGATTACTACACAAAGTCTCCAGTTTCCTCAGCTTCTTCCATTACAGTTACTGACTTAAGGATATCTTTCAGGATTTTTAGGGTCAAAAAATCCCAAGCATTGTCCTTTGCCAGCCTGCAGAGAACACTGTTGGGTCATAAGATGCTAAACAACCTGATTCCTGTATCCCCAGATGCTAAACAACACTATAACCTTTTGAATTTGTACGTTTGGAAACATATTTACTGGTGTGTCTTTCTATGAAGTTGGTCTTCCTATTTAGCTACAGCGTTATTTAGGAGGAAACACTGAAGATCCTTTGCCAAGTGTTTCTGTACAGACAATTTACTTTGTCTTTCTTCTGGATGCACAAGGTTTATGAACTCTACTGCTTACTCTGAATGTGAAATATTATCTTTTAACATTCACGAGTCTAAGCCCTTCATGGTATCTCCCAGATTTGTCTCCACTGTGAAGTAACTGTTGGAGTTGGCCATCCCTGCTCAAATCCTTTTTGACATAGGTAATGTGTCGTGCCAAGATTGATTTATACGAGCTATGGTCATGCTGGCTTTGTTGATTTCCATTTATTCCATCAGAGCCTTAGCTTAGTATTAGTGTTAAGTTTGGGAAGGTTTCCAGCACTGACTTGTTTGGAGTGGCCACCAGGAGCTCTGTAACTTCACTAAGCTGCATGACATTGCTGAAAACTCTGGTAAAAATGCTGTTTGCTAAGGACTGTACCAAACTCTGGATTCTTGTGTGTTATTGAGACTACTGCAATCTGCTCTTTAATTACATGAAATCTGCAGGACAGGGCTTGAAATTGGATAAAGTTACAATGTAATTGAATTGAATAATATAGTTAGAAGAGACCTTTGAAGGGACCTCTGATCATCTGGGGTGGACCAGATAACCAGCATGCTGGACAATGCTAACCTCAAGTCAAATGGGTTTTATAGGGACATTGTCTAGTCAAGTTTTGATTGCATCCAAGGTGGGAGACCCCATAACCTCTGGGAAATCTACACCCTTGTTTCACGACCCTCATTGTGAAGAACACATATGCAGATGGCCACCCAAACATAGAAAAAGTAATTCATACCGTGGCTGTAGTTAGTTGAAAACTTAATCCACGGGTGTGGGTACATTTGTGGTATTCTCTTTAACCCACTAGCACTTGCTTTGAATTGCAAACTGAGAAATAACTGAGGGCGTGGAGGTCTGTGCTCAGAGCAGAGCATCGATGTGGCAGCACAACAGGAAAGATAAAGGCACGAGCTCTTTATCAGAATACTGTTAACACTAGAAACAGACTTTCCAAACTTTTGTGCCCCATGTACTGAAACTTTGGGTTATAGAGCTTGAGAAACTCTGGTCAATGGTAATGAACCATTCGTTTTTAGTTTCTGCACATAACCTCACACTAGAATTTTTGGAATGACTGACATGGTTTTCATTCCAGCGATTTTACATCATTTTTCGATAAACAATCTAACTTTAAAATTTCTAAATCATTCTGAGTTGGTTTTTATTATTTACAAAGCTCGTGTTTTATCACTCATTAGAAACAAAACCACATACGTGTGTTTGTATGGATGTGTTTATATTTATTTTTGTCCTGGTGAAATAGCAGACAGAATGAAGGCACAGGGGATATGCTGGCATTTCCTGTTGGCAGTGGAATTGTATGATTTCATTTACAGACATGTAAAATCACACCAAATTAGCACGTGTTACACAAGTTAAAAATAAAGTGAGGCTTGGTAGTGTTTTGTTAAGTAAAGTGTAGTAGATGTGTGCTCATTCTGAATATGTAAATATCTGGGGGGAAAAAAAACAGTTTCCCTTTAAGTGAAATGATAATCTCAAGAGTCATAGAGCCTTGTGACTGATCACAAGTTTTAGAAGAGACTTCCGATCACTGAAACTAACATTACGTAAAGTTTGACATTACTTGATGAATCTTATGGATTGTAATGTTTAAAATAAACTACACATATTACCATAATGTAGACAGTTTCAAATTTAAACATATGATCTTAAAAAGACTGTTTGTCACTCATTGTCATTAGACAGATATATTTGATTTTCTGTTTTAGATTGTATCACTGTTTACTTGCAGTAAAGCTGCTGATGAAATTTTCTAGACACATGAGACTGGACAGTTTCTGCATAAACTAAGAGCTCTTTGTGTGTCTGAGTTCATTCTCACTTTGTTGTATGCATCCTTTTTTTCTCCATGTGGATGTCTCAAATCTAGAGACATGTTTGCCAGTGGTTATTTGTATAGACTTTACATACCTGAGATTATTTTATATTTCTTATAGGACAGCTACTCAACGAGAAGCAGCGTGTGTTATAAAACATTTGCCCTTGAAGGGGCTACAAGAAAGCAGGGGAGAGACTTTTTAAAAAGGCTTGTAGTGATAGGACTAGAGGCAATGGGTATAATCTGGAGAGGGGCAGATTTAGACTAGACATAAGGAGAAATTTATACACTATGAGAGTGGTGAGGCACTGGCACAGGTTGCCCAGGGAAGCTGTGGATGCCCCATCCCTGGAGGTGTCCAAGGCCAGGTTGGATAGAGCATTGGGCAGCCTGGTCTGGTGGGAGGTGTCCCTGCCCATGGCAGGGGGGTTGGACCTGGATGATCTTTAAGGTCCCTTCCAACCCAAACTATCCTATGATTCTGTGATTCTTATGCCTCTACAGATAATCCAGTCCTAAAATGAGAAGGCTTTTATGTATTTCCTAGATATTAATAATGTTTTCTCAGCTGCTCATTTTGTTAAACTAGCCTAAACATATGCTGTTTGGAGTACTTTGGTGATTTGTTTGTTCATGTTGCTGTAATGAAATAATTTATATAAAAAAGACCAAATCTATGTATGTAAATCCATCTTTTTTATTGCTCCTCAAATGCTCTCAGTCAGGATTATTTTATCTGCATATTTATTCTTCTGCATTAACCTCTCTCAAGTATTTAATGGAAAGAAAGTTTGGTTGTTTTCCAGGTTCAGAGAGGAGAGGGAGAGTCCTGAAATATTTTAATAGCTTGGAACGCCCACAGTGACCTCGCATCCAGAGATGAGGTGTCAGAGACAGTGCAGGGAGGTTTCAGGGAGGAGGCAGAAGCGTTGCCCTGGCCACGCAGACAACCAGCTGACTCAGTGTGACACTGGGAGCGTAGGAAGGCAGATAGCTGGAAGGAATGACCCATGTTGTTGGCTAATTTAGTTTCTTTAAAGAGAGGCAGAAGCCCATACGATGGACAAAGTACAAATGGGACAAGGATACTGCTACTACAACTTCTGTGTGTGTGCTGGGGAAGCTTGTGCTACCCACAGTGGGTCTGCCAGTGCAGGATTTGGAGTAATGTGGTAGCCAAGACTGATTTGTGGATGTGAAAACTGCGCACATGTTCATTTTCAGTAATTCTTGCAAGAGTTGTTGGTATCCTTTCTTTTAGAAGAAACTCTTGTTTATGTGATACTGTTGATGGATCTAATTGGTATTAGTTTCATAAACAATATTGGCTTAAAAAGGCTATTGTTCTCTAACACAAAACCACCAGTGACTTTATTACAAGTTTTTTTCCAGGAGATTCCCAAACATAATAGACTTCATTTAATTAAAAGGCTAACAACATGGGTTTGTTAGTTGGTCTCATGATTGGTTATGAAACAAGTGTAGCAAGCAGACTGCCAAATCTGAGGATGATTTTTCTCTTCCTGAAGAACATGACTAGTATTTTGTCTTGTGGGTCAGGAAAACTCAAGATAAATATAAAGTTCAAGGTAGCTCTCTTGCAAACTAACTTTCCAAGTCCATATACATTTCAGTATCTTACATTGTATCTGAACACTGGATTGTTCTTGATCTTAACTTCAGACATCTGATTTTTCAGTAACACTTTATTTTCTGGTAGTTGCCACATACATTTAATAGAAAAATATACACTTTTGCCCCTTGTGCTTTGGTATTTCCTGGTACCAAATCCCAGTGCCCTGTGCCAGATCCCTATGCCCACAGCCCTGGTAGAGGTGGGCTGCACATGCCCAGGGCCAGTTTTGCTGTGGTGTGGGTGTAGCCTTGGATCAGGCAGCTGTGAAAAAAGCCATGAGAAGCATCGTTGCAGGCATACCTCCTTTTCCCTCAAGAGCAGCATTTAAGCTCAGCATTTTGTCTTTTGAGCTGCAGTGCAACTTTTCTGTGCCTAGACGCATCCTTCGCTGGTCCTAACCAGCCTGGCCAAGCCTCAGACTCTGCCTCATCACTGGGAGTCATTCTTGGTGATTGTGGGCCACTGTGGTCATGGTGTGGTTGACCCTGCTTTCTGTCATCAGACCTGCTCTGCTTTTCCTGTTTGGGTACCTGGGCTGCATCCCTGGTCAGTGAGGGCACTGCCCCCGCCTCTGTTGTGGTCACCCTCTGCTCCTGACTTGCCTTCCTTGTGGAGATGGTTGCTTCCTCATGTGTTTTTTATTCATTCAAAAATAAGGATGCACGTTTCCTTTCCCTGATCACAGCATTAAAAAAAAAAAAAGTACAGGAAATATAGTCACACATGGATGCTGAACCTTGGAACTGGGGCTACAGGTGTTTCTTTTCTATTCGTGCAGCAGTGGCAGCTAACATGTAAATGTGTATACAGGTTTACAGGGTATAAAGGATGTTAAAGTAAAGTTATGAATGATCTGGAAAAGTCATAGCTGTAGTGACTCATCGCCTCAAGAGAGTTATAGTGGGATATGAAAGTAAATCCTGAGGAGTCATGCTATGTTTGTCCCAATGCAGTACCATGCCCTGACTGCCAACAGGAGTTGGCATGCCCCAGTCTCCGAGAAATTAATTCCAGGTTTGCTGCAGTATTTTACATCTGCATCCACTCCCCAGCCAGTGGAGATGACACGGTGACTGGGGCAGCATCTGTAGAAGAGCCACCAGCCAGCCAGTGGAGTGACTATGACCTCCCTGTTTTGCCATCTTCTCACCCTTAATATCTGCTTTATGTGGCCATTGTGAATAAGTCACAATATAATTTGAAATTATTACTGGGATCATTGTGCCTGTTTGCTTGGTCAGGGACTTGTTTGGGATCAAGAGAAATTCCTGTGCGTGAAAACAAACATTTCAGTTGTTTCATAACAAATTCTGTTAGGAAAGAAATGTTCTAAGTGAACTTCTGAGAGGAGAAATCATCATGTCTACGTTGTTAGTGAGTCAGAAAAGGCTTAAATTCTTTGGCCAACAAAAAATACAGTAAATACCAAATCTCACCTAATACTGTAGGCGTCCCCCACTTTCATTGGCAGTGTTAACGTCATCACATAATACTGCAAAAACAGTTTTAAAGCAAACTAATAGGTTTTGCATCCCCCGTCTCTCTGAAGAGAGGAAAGTACATGCAGAGAGAGAACTTAGCTTACTTGTAAACAGGAACAGTAAAAGCCTGTCCTTTCTAAGGATACATAACAAAGTGAATACTATGTCTTTTCTCCTCTTGCGACATCTAAACTGGGAGCTGTTTTCGAGGACCATCAGTTTTGTAACTTCCATAGTGTTGGCCGAAACCAGCCCTATTTTCATGCCAAAGGTAATTTTGAACTCTACAGAACAGAGAAAATTGTTCTTTGTCCATTTTCATTGCTCACCAAAGAGGAATGATGACATACTTCACATATCTGTGGAGCTCTTAAGTTAGAAACATTTATTAGACAGTTTTGCTTACACTGTTATTGCAAACTGACAAAGGAAAAGTAAACTTCAAAAATCTTCCCTTTCTGAATTGTTGGGACAATATTTCAGAAAGGCCCATCAGAGATGGTGAGTGGTGTTATTTGAGACGTTATTTGCTCTATGAATAAAAGAATCGTATACGTTAAATGAAAAATCTGTTGTTTAGTCAACTGGTTAAATAAAACAAATCCTACAATCTGAGCATCCCATCATCATCTGATGCCACCTTTTTCAGATCTTTCTGCCATTCTGGTTCCTCTAATTAAGCACTGCTATCTTACAAATATAGAAGTTTCATTAAAAATAAGAACAGGAAATATCCATATATTACATGAAACTTATTTTTTACCTGGACTGAAGTATCTACGTGTTAACTGCAGTGACTGAGGCTGTGAATCAAGGAGAGCGGTTGGAGTAAGAACTGGCATGTGGTTATTTTTTTTGTAGCTGCTTTGCAAGAGGACCACTTTATTCAGTGTAACTGTGTCATTTCCTACTTGACGTGCAGTGGGCAGAAATTCCCCAACTGATGAGTCATAGTTGAGATTCTTACATCTTGAACTGATTGATGTATTCAGGCTGCCTTTGAGGCTTAATAAAGCAGAGGTTACAGTGCTTTGGATTTCAGCATACAGTTTTTTTCCAGAAAGGAGATAGCTAGAAAAGTTGAATATATGGATATATTTACCTGAAAATCAATGTATCTGTGACGTCATTGTCTATGTAGTGATATCTAATACAGAAGGACTGTCTTGGTTGTGTAAGTGCCTGTTACCTCAATGAGAAACATACTCCTTGCCGTGCAGTGTAGGAGTTTCAGTGTTTGTGCAGGAGTTTGGGCCCTGAGTCTGTTTTGCTGAGAGGTTATGACAGACACTATTTCCAAAGAGAGAATACAAAATTTAATACTCGTAGCCGCAGGGCATACCTGGTTCTTTGTCTCAGCCTGCTGGAGCTACTTCTGAATGCAGGTAACCATGGTGGCCAACAACTCCACGTGGGCGATGCTGCTGCAAACCAGATTGCTTGCAGCTCTAGGCTAACGCAACAGAGAGTTTTCTGGCATGAGCTGCAGCCTGTTGGAAATTCTGGTGGTGCGCACCAGAATTGGGGTATAGCCTTTGTACACTCAGAAGTTAACACACAAAGTAGATTATCTACCTGCTGCTGAAAAGCTCTCTTTAGTAACAAAACGATATGGAGAGTCTTATGTACTACCCTTCTCTTATAGAGGATATGGTCGATGAGTCAAACTTACTGAGTTACAGGAGACATTATTCAAGTTACTTAGACTCAAAAGTATCAGGGAGGCAGGGAACTATTGATTGCCATTTTTCTTGCAAAATGTGGGGTTTTTTCCTCCTCTCTTTTGATGACTTTCTATTACTTTGCCTGTTGCAACAGTTCTCCAATATAAGCAAAACGAAAAAAAGTGAAGTTTTGACATGCAATTTCATTATTAAATAGTATTATTTCACTGTTACATAATATTGGTGGGCTGCCCAGTGGACATTAGTTGGGAAGCAGTATCTTTACACAAACTTTATACAATTCTGTAAATGTATTTTTCAAAGGTGGATTAGACAGAGGTCATTTTGCTATAAAAGTACTTACATGTGCCAACCTAACAGGCATGCCCAAAACTAATGCCATATCTTACGATAAGTAAAAAATTAAGTCATGTCATTGATGACCGGTTGAAGACGTTATAGTGGCCCTCCAGTACTTGAAGGGGGCCTGTAGGAAAGCTGGGGAGGGGCTCTTTGTCAGGAAGTGCAGCGATAGGATGAGGGGTAATGGTTTGAACCTGAAAGAGGAGAGATTTAGATTACGTATTAAGACATTTTTTTTCCTGTGAGGGTAGTGAGGGACTGAAACAGGTTGCCCTGAGAATTTATGGGTGTCCCATCCCTGGAGGTGTTGAAGACCAGGTTGGATGAGGCTATGAGCAACCTGACTCCATGAAAGGTGTCCCTGCCCTGTCCATGGCAAGGGGGTTGAAACTGGATGATCCTTAAGGTCCCTTCCAACCCAAGACATTCTGTGATTCCAAGTTCTTTTCTTTTTTCTGTTAGCAGATTGTGAAAGTGAGAAATCTTACAGGATGCACTTCTTATATAAAATTTTCAAAACAGATAAACTTCTAAAAGGATAATGTGATGCTAATAAAACATATTTTGCATCTGCCTTTTAGGAAGTATGTTTAAAGGATTTTTTAGGATATTGCTATCTCATCAGAACAATAGCAATATTCTATTTCTTAGGTCTCATGACATCTTGTATACTCAGTATGAGTGTCTTGGTCATTACAGCTGCCTCAAGCTGTATTAAACACAGAACATGTATATAGAAAGAACTCAGAAAAATCTTATATAATTCTACTTTCCATGTGGAGTCAGAAAAAAAGTCTGTCTTTATGCCAACATCTTTCACTCATTGGATGGTTTCTTCTTAGAAATGTAGTTGATTTGCTTGGTTACTCCTGTAGATTTTCTTGTTTATTCCCGTGATGCTCCTCTTTGTTCTCGCCCTCCCTTCCAAGAAAGAAGATTCACACTTATATTGGGGGAGGGGAAAGGCATGTAAATCCTTGTCTTTTGCTTTCTTGGTGGTTCTCTTTCATGCCTTTGGTTTAATGTAATTCAGTAGATCCACCACCTGTGCTGTAAATATTTTATCTTCTTGATAACATTTCCTGATTCTTTAAATCCTTTGGCCACAATAAAGGGCTGCCTAGTCTATGTTTGAAGAAACGACAGAGTGAAAAACTAGTTAATATTAAGATCAAGGGAGATTTAATGGAAAAACTCTTTCTTGAATGTTTAATTGTTTTTTGAAGAATGGTGCTTTTTCTCTTTGTGTTCTGCTTTTATTTTATGTTAAGTAAATAGCTTAAAAGTCTGTGAATTTACTTCATGTATTTGGTGGACAGGATGCAGTAAGCTTGGGTTTTGTACTGTAGTGTGTTTTGGCCTTGGTGAGTTAGATTACTGGGTAAGTATTATAATGATAATCGCTAGTAATACTGCCCTTTTTGGGTAGGATTTGACTGATGTTTAAAAATAGCTTACCATTTGTAGAAGCAAGAATGTTGATGGTGGGGTAGTGTGAGTTTGGACTTTTTTATTCTTTATCATTTTCCTTCCTAGCACTTATAATATTGATATAAAATGTAGGTAGATGCTGTATATCCTAAGCATCCTAAAAAATCCACAGCTGTTAAAAAATAGAAGTTATATTATTATGGGAATGACAAATCTGAAATTAAGCAAAGTAGTAGTATTAAATCCAAGCATTTGGAATTGGGTCACGCATTAGAAAAGCATTTTTTTTCTCAGAAATTCATGAGTTTGAATTCTTTCATTTCCTTCTTAAAGCTCCAAGCCATTTAGAATTCCTCGGGTTTGATTTCTAGTATTTATTTACTTGAACTTTAAAGGCCCAAACCCCCCCACTTTAAAATGAACAAGCAAAATCCTTAAACTCTGTTGCACAACTTGGGAATTGGGACTGTAAGGAACAGGCTAAATTGCACAAGTCTTTTGGTGAAATAAAGAGAACTGGTAGCTAACATTTGAAGTGCAATTGGAAAGATGTCTCAAGACAGAACATGTGTTAATACAAATATGACTAGATAGTTTTTCTTAACTGCTGCACTGCAGACATCATTAGTTGTCTTAAACCAAGACTTGTGCATTTTAATGGTTTGTCTTTAAGTGTTCATTAAAATATTTTCAAAACAAGTTGTATTAGATGTCCAAGGGATGCATAGCTTGCATTACTATTTTCATCTGATACAATTAAAATATGCTATATTGTATTACTGGAAGTAAACATAATATTTATTTATATTTTAGAAAAAAACTGGGAGAAGATGTAGCTTTTTTATTCTAGAAAAACTGCCATCAATAACAGAAAAATTTCATAATGAAGCCTCCTATTCTTGGGTGGTAGGTGTGTAAATCAAGGTATTTTTTTGTGAACAACTTCTGCATACAACCCATAAATTGTACCTTAATCTGGCAGAGTCAGAATACATTGGCATAATTTCTGCTTTTGACAATATTTTGTGATGCTGGTAGAGATTGGCTGTTCTGGTGGAAACATCTCATGCATTCCGCGATTAGTGAAAGCGTGACCTGGATTTTATAGTGCGACTGCACATAATATTTTAGAGTCAACTCTGTCAAACAGCAGCACTTCTGTGAGTCAACTCAAATATTTAATGTTCAGATGAGGAAAACCTTATCAAGCTAGTCAGTACTGATCTTTTTGCTAAAGTATCTACGTAATTTATTTCTCCTAAATATGCCAGAATCTTCCTAGATCTGTTCCTTGTTATATCCAATCTATTCCTACTTGCTGTACTTCAGATATGATATGGTACATCCCATGGATGTAAACTGTAGTTTTAAGACTGCATAAATTAGCAAATTCTAAATTATTTGCATAAATTATGAATCATCATATGGTAATTTTTAATTGGTTTTCCAGGAAAATTCTTTATTGTCTGCAAGCTAGACAAAACACCAATCCTGTAAACAATTTTATTCCAAAATATCCATATGTAAATATGTAATGACCTCTGTGTTTCTATTGAAATAACTCAAAACAATAGCACTTATTCCATAAAGAGATAATAATACTGTATGCATGTGCATGAACTCGTGCCATGGGAGGATTCCATCTTAAGAAAAGAAAATCTAATCAATACTGACAGCCTCTAAGGTTTTAAGGGTTTTAAGGGACAGATTGTTTTTTTAAAAATCATATAAAAATGATGATTAATGACTGTATTTCTTTAAAAATAAAGTTCTTCGTTTCTGTATTTCCTGATGCTCACAGGTTAGCTTACGGCCATCATTATGGTTACTTTAGGCTGACTGTGTATTCCATTGCAACTGTGACATTAAAATTTAAAGAGAAATGTTTGCCTAAAACTTTCAAGTAAGAACCATTATGCTGGAAGGGCCCTCTGGTCAACTCTCAGTTCAGACTAGGTTGCTCGAGGTTTTCTGTCCAGTTCCATTTTGAAAATGTCCAAAGACAGTGATTCCATAACACCTATAGCCAACCTGTTCCAGGACTTAGTTGTCTTCCATGTGATTTTTTTTCTGCCTATATCCAATCTGAACCACTTCTGTTTCACTTTGAGATCACTGTCTCTTGTTCTCATACTCTGCAATTCAGTGAAGTCTGTCTCTGTCTTCTCAATGACCGCCTTAGAGGTATTGGCAGGCTGTGCTTAGCTCTCTCAAAATTTTCTCTTCTCTAGCGTTTTTGGGGTTGGTTTTGTTTAGAATGGTTTGGGTTGGAAAGGGCCTTAAAAATCATCTAGTTCCAACTCCCCTGCCATGGGCAGGAACACTTTCCAATAAATCGGGTTACTCGAAGAAGCCCAGACCCATCTGCCTCTTTTCTGATGGCAAACGCTCTAGCAACCATCTGTACTAAAGGAAATAAAGACAGTCTCACCCAGGAATTATTTTCCTTGTCTTTTAATTTTTGGTTCTTATGATTTTAAACAAATATTTTTCAACAAATTATATTTTAGGAGTCTATAAAGTAACACTAGAGGGCTAAATAGAGAAGACGGGGGAGGGCTGGTGGGATGGAACACCTCCAGAACTTGGTGAAATTGAGCAGAAAAGAAACTCGGGCTATTCAAAATGATAGCCTGGTCTGTGGAACTCACTGCTTTGAAATGTGGCATTAGGAAGATATAAGAACCTTATTATGATAAGGATACAAGGTATTTTAATGATTAAAAATGAAATCATAATGCAGAGAGTTTTTAAGATTTGGAATTGTGCAGTATTCCAGGCTCTCACATATTACCTCATTATGTTTGCTTGACTCTTGAGTCTGTTGAAAGCACTCATGTAGGGTTTTTTTTCCTGGAGACTTTCTTGGATTGCTTCATCAAGGCTTTGTTTGAATTAGATCTAAGAATAAGTGGAGGCGTATGAGATGCATCAATAATTTTGAATTAGTGCTCATGGAAACAGTATGTCATGTTGGGAAAGCAGTGTGTCAGTGAAAGATACATTCTGCAGGAAGGTCTGTGTGCTTTTGAAAACAAAAGATCCTTGTAATTCATTTTGCTGGCAGTTATTCCGATACTTGGTACATCCTTTGTTTTGAATTCTTTCAACTGATAATGTTTGAGATGCTCTTGGGATTTACTGTTCTTTAGTACAGAGGCAAAAGAGTAGAGGTACTTAACTGTAGTAAAATTGCTTCTTTATTTGAATAAAATAATTCTTGGTGTTGCTTAAAAGTTAACCAGGCTTTTTTCCAATCCCTTATTTTTTTGAAAGCAAGGAGGGGGGAAAAAGATCCTTTTGTGATACCTTCTTTAACCTTCTTTCTTCCAGCTCGTAAAAAAGGAGCTTTGAGCTCTTGACCTCTCTGCCCTTGCAGGCCCAGAGCAAAATTCCTAGTTATGCTGCTAGTCAGTGTGTTTACTAACAAACGTGGTAATTAAAAGCCACCAGGAAATCCTCTTGGGTGCTGTCTCTTCTGTATACTTGTATCATTAAAATTCAAATGATATTCTTTATGAGGTGGAATATTTGCATATATTTCCAAAATTATTTTCTCCTACTATCATGCATTCTAATATCACAAAAATCTGCAAAATTGTATTGTAAATAGATCTGATTTCAACAGGATATATGTAATCACCTTTGACTATTTTTTTCCTAGCGATTGCTGGGAAAAGTGTTTGAAATTATCTTGAAATGGAATCCTGCAGAATATTTTGATATAAACAGCTACATAGTAAAAGCATATGCAAAAAAAAAATGAAGCCATTCTGTCATGACAAAGATCTCTCATTTCAGCTTTCTGGTACAATTTGTATTGGCTGAAATGCTCATCTTTCTCCTCATGTATTTCTGAAGAGGTGTGTAAGTTCACATATTCATCCATGATCTTAAGAGCTGATTTAAAAATCTTTTAACTCTGTTAAATGTCTAGAAATAATTGCTCTTGTTTTTGTATGGCATCATTAATTTGAAAGAATGATGGGATTATAAAAGTTCATGATGGCTGTTCCTTTAAAGAAACCTAACCAAACAGAAAAAAGGAGCATCGAGAACAGTGCATATGAGCATTATTAGCTATGAACTCCCTAATTCTGGATAGCTGTGAACTCGCTGACGGTTTCATTTTTAAAATGTAATTACTGTGTTTTAGATGATTATTGTTTTCCCAATTAATTTAATTTAATGCCTCTGCAAGTCATATTTCATAAATGAAACCTCTCTATGTTCAAGCTATGCTTGAATTTACAATTTGTGTAATCACACTGTAAAACGCTTGTAAACAAGACTTGCTAAAATAAGGCATTAAAAAAACATAAGCTATTTTTTACAGGCTTTGTGGAACTGACCTAATGCTTGAAATTTGTAGGTGGTACTAGCAGTTGGTAGTTAAGGAAAGCTTGTGTAATTTCTTGAAATCATTAGTTTTAATTTAAAGCAAGCTGGTAACAAATGGTGATGGTGAACATCTGATACCTTTTGCTGATGGGGCTGCGAACCCCCTCCTCTTGACTGCTTCTATGGCTGTAGTCAAGAGCTTCCTCCATGTGAAGGACTGAATTATGGTATCTGTAGCTCACTACTGCATGACTAAGAGGCCACATGAAGGGAACAAATTCCAGTTTTACTCTGTGGACCTCACCTGTGGGAGCACTTAGCGCTGTGCCCTGCATCCTGCCAGCAGCTGGTTGCATCCTGAGTGCAGCTCTAAGTTGGGCTGCTTATGTTCAAAGCCCTAAATGGGCTCAGACGGTGTTATCTCAAAGACTGCCTGACTTCTCAATAGTAGCTTCTCCCACACAAACAAAACTACTAAAGTACAGGTTTGGTCTCAACTTTGTGAAATATTCAGGCACTAGGCAGAAGGTTGAACATTTTATGGTCTTCAGAAAAAGGCAAACCTATATTTTGCTTTTGTTTACATCTTTAAAGAAATTATCCTTCTAACAGTTATGGTGTAAAAGTGCTTCTAATAAGCTTCCAGAGTAAATAGAGTAGGTTCAAGTCTTTTAAATTAATCAGCTTAGCTTCAAAGCCGTAGCAGGGGATAGACGGGAAAATTGTTTACTGCTGTAGTAAATGGTGTTTCTGTGTGTCTGTGCGCATATGCATTCACACGTGTGCATACTGTGTGTGTGCACATGGCAAAACGTGAGTAAAGTGGGTCATGCGTAGATATATTTTAAGAGATGATGAAGGAAGATCTATGTATGATACTATTGCTAGGCATATGCGTGTTTAAAAAAAACTTATTAAGGTTGTAAATTCAAGAGTTCCCAAACCAAGAATGTCCATGATTGATGGTGGCTTTGCAAGAACAGTTTCCTTCCTTTCCCTATTTACATCACCTTACAGGCTTTACACAGGATTTTTACAGAATCATCTTATGTTAGAGTTGCAAAATTCAAATATATTGACTCTGTCATCAGCTTTACCATTCTATTAGTTGCTGTAATTTCGAAACGTTTTACAAATGGATATTTTCATAATATGTTTTCATTTTGTTGTGTAGATAATCTAACTTTAGGTGCCCCATTCTGAACACCTAGAACCTGAGTTTCGGAGTACTTAATGCTCTGCAGCACTTCAAGTGCCAAGAGCACAGCTTTCACCAATCTCCATTTCAACCCTAGGGGTTCTGTGCCTCTGCTCTTCTACGTTGACAATTCAGGATTACAGGAAAAGAGGGATATAAAATTTCGTGGCTAACTGTACCAAGTATGTGCAGCTGATCTTGTGGGTATTTGTAAAGGTCTACTCTTACCAAATGGTGGGGGATTTTCAGTCATTCCTGAAAACAAAGCCGTGGACATTCATGTACATTTTAAGCCAGCCTCCCAGTCAGTGGGGACCGAAATTTTAGCCCATAAAAGGCTGCCCAAGCTTAACACACGATATCTTTTTACATCAGGGAGAGAAAAAAGGTAAAGAATGGGTTGAAGGGCACGGGGTGGGAAAGGAGTGGAAAAGGCGCCACACTTTTGAAGTGCTCCTGGTCAGATTATTAGGGAGACCTTTTCCCTTCAGCAAACATCTGGCAAGGACAAATCAGTCCATATGCAAATTGGCAGCCCCCTATTGTGCTCAGGTTCTGGGTTAAAGGTTAAAATTTTACTGCTGTCTTGGTAGTAATGCTTTGACAGAGGTAATTTTTGTTAGCCCCCTAACACTCTTTCTTCTTACTTTCAAAAAAATCGAAACCTATGAACTCATGCATGTGAGAGTTGGGAAACGGCAAAATTAGTGTTACCCATTCATTCACAACAGGGAAACTCTTGGTCTTGCATAGCAAGATTTTCATGTCTCACGACAAAGCATTCTACTGTCTCAAAACATAATGTGGTTTTAAAGTTTGTCCTTTGTAACAAAGATCATATATCAGTTTTTAGAAATATCCTTGCTGGGTCCTGGTCTGAGTATTTCTCTTAAAGTAAAACTAATGAAGTGGTTGGGCACGGAGTTGCTTCATTGTCCTTTGAATGGATCACACTATGCTAAAGGCATAGATTACATATATTTTTCTGTTCAGTTGGCTCTAATTAAATCTGTTTAGTGTCTATAATTAGCAGTACCAGCAAGAGATTCAACAGATTTTCTTCTGCCATTTAAAAGTTTAAGAAGGCCTCCGTTTTTATTTCCTTTTGCTTGGAGAAGCTATGAAAAAGATATCTGTTATCTGAAACTAAAACTAGACATCTAACAAAGCCTTTGCGTTTGGGGAGAAGAGAGGGAAGGGGAAAAAGAGCCAAGCCTGTGTTACTAACACAAACTTTCTTTCTGTTTCCCTTTGCTCTTTGTTGGAATAGGATACTCGGGAGAAGCTAAAGCTTTCTCTTCTTTCTTTAACTCTATTTATCTGAACTCCGCCTGAGTTCAAATTACAACCAGCTCAAGATATCTGACCTTGACAGCCCGAAGCCCTGCGGAACAGGTGTAGACCACCTGAGATTGCATCTCACAGGCTGGGCATTGTGAAATAACTACAATAATTACTTGTAAAGTAGATTTGTACATCAATGGTGCTTTGTGAGTCAAGTCCTCATTAGAGTCCTTTATAGTCTCTTGTAGCATAGCTCCAGCCTGGCAAACTGTTCAAGGTGATGCTGGACAAATGGTAATCTGCTCAGAAGTTATCACCCTTTTGGAATAAACACTCATTTGGGAGAGATCTCTCTGGTAAAGATCTGCACGATGAAGCAGCTTGGAGCACTGTATGCGCTTGTGTTCCCAATGCCATTTGATTTAGGGACCATGGATCACAATTAATGACTGTATTTTCAGGTTTATTTCACAGAGATTCAGCAGTGCATTTTTATGTATGTGTGAGTGGCTGTATGTGGTGTAAGTTGCTCTTAAGCACCCTGTTTCCTTGCAGTCCCCCTCCACTTTTCCACCCCTGATTCTGATCCCTCAAGACCTCCCTTACTCCTGTTTGTGATACCACCACAGGTGTGCAGGTTTTCTGAAATGACGCATTATCTGAGGATTTATTTTCAAATACAGGTATTGCCCATAGGAAGTAATTTATGTCAGGTGAGGGTTATGTAGATAACAATGTGGAGGTTGTGTTTGTATGGGTTTTTAAACCTATTCCAAAGTCTATGGTATAAAGAAGAGGGTTTTGTAAGAGCACAGTGAGTTTATCAACCACTCTAAACGGAGATTAAAAAAAAATCTTATGTAGCATACAAAGTAATCTGATAATATTTATTGTCGTGAACGAAGTGCTTATTAGTGTTTGAGAGGCTCTCTAGGACAGAAAACAGAAGCCTTCTTTTCTACCCCAAGTAACTTTTTGGTGGGGAATATTATATTTGGTGGGGAATCCACTATGTGTTTTAATCAAGCATGTCACTTCTTGTTAGTAGCTCTTTTAATCTACCTCTTCTGCCTTTTTAAAGTTATGAATGTCATGATTTCATTTTGCAGGGGAGAAAGGAAAAAAATTCAGAATTTAACTTGCAGTCCCTGTTTGGCTTTCCTTGTGAAGCCTTGTTCTCCCAGCTGCTGACAGAAAAGCGTTAAGTGATTTAACTTTGGGATGGAAAGGACTAGATTTGGGGAGTGCAGAGAATCCAGAATCCCTGTGGCCTTCCTGAATCCCTTGTTTTAGGTACTAGAAGATGTAGCCATCTTCTGGTCGCAGAAGTGGCCAAATCTCAGTCATTTCCTTCTCCTGCATCATTCCCATGTTAGAAGTCTGCTCAGAAAGGAGGCACTCAGCAGAGAGGAGATCTAGAAGCTGCATGCTGAGTACTACATAGGTGAAAAGAATCCTGTACCAGAAGGGCGTGGCTTGGGAGATGTAATTACAGTGCCTTAGTTAATCACAGGACATTGTAAATGTTCAGTTTATTACTATATTTCATCCATATTTCATTATTACCCAGGAGTTAGAGGAGCAGAACAAAGCTCCCATGTTCCAAGAGAAGGGGGTTGGAGACTTGCTTGGCCAATTAGACACTTGCAAGTCTGTGGGGCCTGATGAGATCCGTCCAAGAGTATTGAGGGAGCTGGTAGACATGCTTGACAAACCCCTTTCCATCATCTTCCACCAGTCCTGGCTGACTGGGGAAGTTCGACTAGACTGGAGGCTGGCTGATGTTGTGCTTATCTACAAGAAGGGTCAGAGGGAGGATCCAGGGAACTACAGGCCTGTCAGTCTGGCCTCACTGCCAGGGAAAGTCATGGAACAGGTGATCTTGAGTGCTATCATGAAGCACATGCAAGAGAACCGGGTGATCAGGCCCAGTCAACATGGGTTCACGAAAGGCAGATCTTGCCAAACTAACCTGATCGCCTTCTATGACAAAATGACTCGACTACTGGATGAGGGAAAGGCTATGGATGTAGTCTTCTTGGACTTCAGTAAAGCCTTTGACACAGTTTCTCACAGTGTTCTGCTTAGGAAACTGTCAGCCTCTGGCCTGGACAGGTGCCAGACACCACTGTGAGCCCTCAGTAATGAACACTGCAAATGTTCAGGGGACTGTTCATAAAAGGGACTATTCATAAAGGCTTGTGGGGATAGGATGAGGGGGAATGGATATAAACTGGAGAGGGGCAGATTTAGACTGGACATTAGGAAGAATTTATTCACCATGAGAGTGGTGAGACACTGGCACAGGTTGCCCAGGGAAGTTGTGGCTGCCCCATCCCTGGAGGTGTTCAAGGCCAGGTTGGATGGAGCCTTGGGCAGCCTGATCTAGTGGGATGTCCTTGCCCATGGCAGAGAGGTTGGAACTGGATGATCTGTAAGGTCCCTTCCAACCCAAACTATCCTACGATTCTATGATTCTGTGATTCTATGAAAATGGGTAAATGTTCATAGCAGATCTGGTAGGTCTCATAGTCATCTCAAGTATCCTCTCCTAGATTTCAGGGCTAGTGTTCCTTAGAAAACAGTGACAAGTGATCTGTTGTGAACAGCTTAATCTTAACATTTGACCAGAATGTTTTAAACCTTGGAGAAGAGCATAACACACCAACAGAGAGTTTACTGGAATTTTCGTAGTAAGATGAGGTATATTTGGAGGAAGCAGCTGTCAATCAGTCCAGAAAAATTAGCAGTAGTCAAATGGCTGGAGAAATTTGGGCAAATATCACATATACTCTAAGAATATTAATTCTTGTCTGCAGTTAAAATTTCCTCAGGAATTGTTATGGTGTGTATCAGCGGTGGCTGCTGGCCATCCTGCCTAACACAGATTTTGTGTAGTGTTCCCATATGAGCAGCAGCTACTGAAGCAGCTGCTCACTGGAGGAAGTTTCTCCCCGAGGCCATGCTTTCTAGTGAACAGTCATCCACAATTCGAGATGCACCTTCTGCATAAGGGGAAAAAAAATTCTGGAATATTTTTTTGGTACAAGTTTCTAGGTCAGACACTTAAGTAGTCCCATTGGTTGGTCAATCCATGGAAGAAATGTTTTAGCTCGGAGGTGTGTTTAAAATTATTAGAAACATTATTCGTTCCTTCGGTTTGACCATCTAAAAATAGACTGCTTTCTGGGACAGAGTAAAGCTTCATTTCTTCTGCTAGAAGACTTTTTATTAGCTTAATTAGATAAGGGCAGTGAGCAGGGAAGGTTTTGTTTCCAGTCTGCTTGTTCCTTCGCATCTCAGCTTTGTTGAATGTCACATATTACTCCATAAAAACACCTTTAAGTGTAATGGAAGAATCCTAGAGATTTTATTTTTTAGGAAGTCTTTTTAATGCGATTTAAAAAAAAAATTAAAAATATAAAAGAAAACACTATTTTTGGAGTATTTTACTGCACTTTGCAATCTCTTCAATTATATTAGATTTCTCTTACTAATTTAGTTTCAAAGACTATTATGATTTGAGTTTGTCTTTTTTATTGTGTTTTGCTTTTTGACTTAATCTTTATATAATTCATATAATTTAAAAGATTTTTTCTTTTTTAAAATCTTAACTGTAAGTTCAAATCCTAACTAAAGCCAAACCTCCTAACATTTCCCCCTCCCAGCTCTAACTGTCATAACTAGTATTTCGTAAGAAGAAAGGTTCGTAGGTAAAATTGGAGATTAGGGATGACGATGTAGTGTGAAAACACAGAAAAATTGTCAGAGAAAGGATTATATTTGCACCAACTGTTTTATCTAAAAATATTAACTAGTCATGGCAAACAGTCATACTGTCACTCCTTGCTAAGGCTAGTTTTAGCTCTTCCAGTTAAAATAGACTTTTTTCTTTTTACCCTCCCTTCTCTCTGTCAGGAAAGCGTGACTTTTTTTCAGTAAAGTCAATTTTCTGATCTGTCAGACTACACTGCGACACCAACGCTGTGATGTTAGCAGAGGGTAGGTGGAAAGGTGAGGATGACACCCATCCCTGCTGGGTTTGGCAAGTGATAGTTATTCCTTAAAACCTTAAAATTCCTTAAAGCGTTCTGTGAAATGGTGTCATTGCAGTTTGTCTGACACTTGCTCATGGTCACAGTTCTTACTGGAGACTCCTCCCCTCCTTTGTGAGGTTTCACCTCCCTGTTAGCTAACATTTACATTGTGTTTGTTTTGGGCTTTATGTGAGAATAGGAAGCTTAATGAAGTATGACCGGACAAAGGAGGAAAATAATGAGAAGAAAATAAAAGCAAATTCTGCCATCATTGTGAGCTGCAGAATTCACAGATCTAAGTTGTTTGCTGGCATTTAAGATACCAAATGTTTGATTCCCTGGAAGTAGCTCAGTAGATACTCTTTCAGAGTAATTTGATTGAAGATCTTTAACTCCTTCCAAGGGTATTGATGATTGTGCTGATTTAGTTTAAGAAGCCTAGGCTTACGTTTGTCCTACAATGGTATTTTTATTTTTATTCTTAAATTTCTTAAACTTTTTGGGGGCTACAAAATAAAAGAACAAGAAAAAAAGATTCTCTGATGGAATCAAGTGGATGTCTCTCCAGTTTACGGAGAGTACTTTTGAGTAACTTGTTTCTTGGCTAGGCAAGGATGTTTTTGCTATTCCGAAACTGTGGTTCCCAAGGAAATCCAAGAGAATTTAGTGTCTCTTCTGTAATCATACTTCTGATTGTTACATGGCTTTTTAAAAATTATTATTAATACTTTTTATTCCCTCCAGGAAGATTATTTCACTTGGTAGAGAACTGTCTGAAGAATCAACATTTTTTTTGCGTTTTATTTAGTCTATTTAGTATTTATTGCCATACAATTTCTTTTTGAACTACAATATGAACTGTCATGCTGTGTGTGTTGCAAAAGGCATTCCCAAAAGGATGTGTGGATATGATTGAGTTTGTAAAATGTTAAAATTTTAAAGAATATTAAAAACAATTAGGGATTTTTAATTAAACGAAGGATCAAAATTTAAAGCCACAGTGTCCAAAATCATTAAAAATTTGCCGGTTTTCCTATTTCTTAAACTTCATGTCATTCATTCTCTAGAGGGTAGACTGGCAGGTGTGATGATATTGGTATAACGAGACAAAGGAATGATGCTGTCAGAGTTTATTTCCTGTGAAGTTTTGAACAATCTGATAGTCTAATCTTAGTAGCTGTTTTCTCTGGCTACCTGTGCTACTTAGTTTTAAATAAACGACTCTTCTTGCTTTGTATTCTCAAAGAAAAGCAGTTTTGTGTGTTGCATTGCACCCAGCTGATAAGCCTAACCATTAGCCTCAGACATGTACTTTTCTTCATTTTTCCTTCCCTAAGTTTATAGGGAACAAAAGGCGTAGGGAAAACCAGATGATTAGAGGCACTTCCAGCTGAGTTTAAACCCATGTGTGTGACATGCAGAAATATACTTTAAACTTGCACAGCGCTTCTCATCCAAAGCTTTGAAAATGGGTCAATATCCTTACATTACAGGAGATAAAACTGTCACAGAAGAGGGGGGATGACCAGCATGAAGTCTAACAAGAAATGAGCAGTTAGGGAAACTCCACAGGACTTTCAGCCCCATACGCGTCCTACATCTGAAATTGACTGTAGCACTGGAGGGAAGAAGTAGTGCCTGTGTTTTACAGTATGGTCATGAGGGGCAGTTACGCTTATTTTGCTGGGGAGTTTGGGGCCATAAAGATGAGAAGAAACTTAGGATTTGAATTCTTTGGTTGTTTTGTGTTAAAAAAAGGGCAACTGTATTCTGTCTTAGAGATGCTGTGTCAACGCTTACCTAGAAATTATAAACTCTGAATTGTAGTTGATATTTTATTAAAAAACTGGGATGTTTTTCAAAACCAGGAAACTCGCCACAGTACAAAACATAAAGCCTCGATTTTCTTTTTCCAGGTAAGGATCCCATTCTGTCATTTAAAGTATTACATTGTAGCTAGAAAGACAGGGGAATATTGCAGAGTCATTTTAATTTTGAAAGCGTGAGGACTCTTAGCACAGGAGAAACTCAGAATTGGTTCTTTCAGGCCTAATACTATGACACTCTCAAGTTTCCTAAGCAGTGTGAAATACACTGAATAGGACAGAGAATTTCACTATAAAGTCATAGAATCATAGAATAGTTTGGGTTGGAAGGGACCTTAAAGATCATCCAGTTCCAACCTCCCTGACATGGGCAAGGACATCCCACTAGATCAGGCTGTCCAAGACCCCATCCAACCTGGCCTTGAACACCTCCAGGGATGGGGCATCCACAACTTCCCTGGGCAACCTGTGCCAGTGCCTCACTGCTCTCACGGTGAAGAAATTCCTCTTCATGTCTAGTTTAAATCTGCCCCTCTCCAGTTTATACCCATTGTCCCTCGTCCTACCATTACAAGCCTTTGTGAACAGTCCCTCTCCAGCTTTCCTGTAGCTCCTTCAGGTACTGGAAGGTTGCTATAAGGTCTCCTCTGAGCCTTCTCTTCTTCAGGTTGAACAACCCCAACTCTCAGCCTGTCCTCGTGGGGAAGGTGCTCCAGCCCTCTGATCATTTTTGTAGCCCTCCTCTGGATCCGTTCCAACAGCTCCATATCCTCCTTATATTGAGGATTCCAGAAATGGACACAGTGCTCCAGATGAGGTCTTATGAGAGAGGAACAGAGGGGCAGAATTCCCTCCCTCTCCCTGCTGGCCACGCTTCTTTTGGTGCAGCCGAGGATACGGTTGCCCTTCTGGGCTGCGAGCACACGTTGCCAGCTCATGTTGAGCTTCTCGTTGACCAGCACCCCCAAGTCCTTCCCTACAGGGCAGCTCTCAATCACATCATTACCCATTGCATACTGAAATTGGGGATTGCCCTGACCCAGGTGTAGGACCTTGCACCTGGCCTTGTTGAACCTCATGATGTTCTCACAGGCCCACTTCTCCAGTCTGTCCAGGTCCCTCTGGATGACATCCTATCCTTTTGGTGTGACAACTGCACCACTCAGCTTGGTGTCATCTGCAAACTTGCTGAGCATGCACTCAATCTCGCTGTCAGTATCATTGCTGAAGATATTAAACAGCACCAGTCCCAGTACGGACCCCTGAGGGACACCACTTGTCACATATCTCCATCTGGACTTCGAGCCATTGACCACTACTCTCTGAATATGACCATACAACCAGTTTCTTATCCACCTTACCGTCCACACATCAAATCCATCTCTCTCCAGTTTAGAGAGAAAGATGTTGTGGGGGACCGTGTCAAAGGCTTTACAGAAGTCCATATAGATCACAGCTGTCGGTTTACCCGTGTCCACTGCTGTGGTTACTCCATCATAGAAAGCCACCAAGTTGGTCAGACAGGACTTGCCCCTGGTGAAGCCGTGCTGGTTGCCACTAATCACCTCCCCATCATCGATGTGCTTTAGCACATCTTCTAGGAGGATCTGTTCCATGATCTTCCTGGGCGCAGAGCTGAGGCTCCTAGGTCAGTAGCTCCTTTTCTACACTTTTTAAAAATGGGGACAATGTTATGCTTCTTCCAGTCACCAGGGACTTCTGAATGCCATGGCTTTTCAAATGTTATGGAGGTTTTGAGGCAATAAGTCTAGTTAATTGGTATGTGTATACTTTTTTTTTGGTAAAATTTAAGCATTTTTGTTGTTGTTTCCAAGTACCTGTGCAGCTTATAAGTGTTGGAATTAATACCTCTCCACCAGTCGTTGGATATTTAGTAACCTGGTTGCTATCTAAGCAGTTAAATGAATTATGTAGATAATATTTCTACCATACTAGTACGCCAAGTGGAGAGCATTGTAGAAAATCTGGCTGTGTGATACAGGTTTCTGCAGAAAGACAGTTAGGAATGCGTTGATTTGGGTTTTTTGTTTTGTTTGGTTTTTTTTTTTAATAATCTAAGCATAAAATGCTTTTTTTTTTTTAATAGCATTACACTTCTGAACTGTGACTAGCAAGTCTTTATCATCGCTGTACTAGAATAATGGAGTGGATATTATTGCTATTGGCAAAGAGCGATAAAAAAATGCTCAGGAATATGGCTGTGTCCCATTGGGGATAACAAACTGTCACAGTTCAGCGCTTTGACAGCTGGGACATGGCAGGTGCTAGAATATCTTGTGCTAAGGTACTTCATGCCTGAGGTAATAAACTGTATGTTTTATATATCAATAAACTTTAACTGTGATAGAGGCATGCTTTAATATGGATTTCTTATGTGGAGGGATTTCACTGTGAAGAAGGAACTGTGAAGGAGACAGAGAATTGTGGGTGTAATTTCATAAATGCATTCTCTGGGGTTTTGCAGCCCAAAGAGAACATGGCAGCTTTCTATTGAGGCTCAGCCACACGTTCTATTGTTCTTTGGTTTAGAAATCAGCCTTCTGTGCTATGAATGCGTCTGAATTTCAGACCTAAACAATAATGTTTGATACTTTCTTGAATTATTCTAACAAATGCCAGTCTTTCCAAGGAGGCCATTGCGAGAGCTCGAAGGCAGTTGTGCAGTAACTCCCTTTGATTGGTACTAAAATATTTTGGTTTCACTTAGGCATTCAGTCTTAGAGGACTGTTTGTTTGAGTGCCAGTGATCCAAATGCCTGTATGCAATGTCGCTGCTTATGTGGAGAAGGACGTGGAAGAATATTTATAACATCAAGAGCTTCGCAGAGGCGTTGTCAGCCTGCAGTATTATGTTTGTATGACATAGCTAGAGACCACACATGACCTAAACAAATAGCTGTCTGGCACATTAGTAATTCCTTGGACTGTCATGACAGTCCATGTGAAAATTCACATATTTCATGATCAAGTTATTTCCTTAATGTCAAACTCCAGTTTTCTTGCAGATCTGACTTACAAAAAAACCTCTCAGTAAGAGTCTTGGATTTTTTAGCTTTTTGTTCACAGGCCATATGTGCGAATTCCCATTGGTTTGTTTAGGAAAGAATTCACATACAGATATCTGCCTGGATATGGCTAACTGCTCTTCCACAAGACAGTGAGGTAGCTGTGCATGGTTTGTCTTAGCTACCTATGTAATTAATGCCAACATCCTATAAACTTCTTCAAAGTTTCTCCTTTGGTATGGATGAAAAAGAAACTATTATTGGTGGTTATTTAGCTTCCCATCAATATTCAGTACCTTTAAGACAAGCAGCATTAAATTTGTATTATTTTGTATGTGGTTAATGAATATTCCAGTCACTAGTAAGCAGGAGCATGTTTCAGTCTTCTTTTGTGGCACATCAGTTTGAAAAGGACCTGTTGCGTGGTTGCGTTTGGGCTTGTTTCTTGACATCATCGAGGTTAGACGTGAAATCTTGGGATTATGATACTTTGACCGACAAGAAAAGTGTGTCAGGAGTCAGAAGGACGCGTTTTTTCAGGAATGGAAGAAAATGGGTTTAAGGAATGCTATGGTTCACCTGGAAGAGTTGTCATGTTCCCAACTCTGTGTGAACTTGTTCAGGTGCTTTGTCTGTCTCTGTGAAGTTCATTATCTGGGAGACGCGTGAAACGTGCACATCAGTTTGACAAATATGGTGAAACCAGCCTAGCTTTTGCAAAGTCAGTTGAGAGCCGCTGCTGGAAAGCTTGTAAGACATACATGCAAATGTAAAACTTTAACTAATCAATAATTTGTATTTAAGAGCCTAGTTTTCATTGTACAGGTATTTTGTTTACTTGGCTTTTGTAGTTGTTAATTTTGGGGAAAATAGGTGTGAGAAGGTCCTTGACTCACAGAAGAAGAAATGGCTTCTATTGCAGCAGATGTTTATTCACTTCAATTTTTTGATTAATTAAGCAAGGGCCAAGCCTGTAGTAGGCAACTGTGGTGGTTTAAATGAAATTTCTGTGGGAAGGCAGAGAAGTGAATGCAAACTGACTTTTTGAGTAGATTAGTTGAACTGTGTAGATATTTTCAATAGAAGTGGCATTGATTTTTGCATTGCTTCCTGCCTACCATTAATTGAACTGAATCAAGGCTACTGTAAGCATTTTATTATCTTTTGTAGAGAGGCAGGTATGCAGTATCAGCCAAATTTAAACCAGTTGCACACGAATTCTCAGGATCAGAGCTACTGAACTGGTTTCATTCTCCTTTATACCAGTTTTCCTTGAGCTGGTCACTTCTCTCTCTCACTACAAAATCTTTTGCTGTAGTTAATCTGATAAATTAATGTGATCTAGGTAAAGCATTATTCAAAAGGCTGACATGGCAAACGACAATTTCTGTCTCCTACAAAAATTGACCCCACTGGAATTTTCATGGCTTGGTTATGTTTTTGGTAGTCAACTCGCAGCCTTTGCTCCTTCTATGGGCTTACTCAAGGAGTTCACTTGATTGCTTTCTATGTCTATATAAAACTGTACATAGAAGTTTAATTATATTTCATAATTTTAAAAAAAGGCAACAAAAACTTTGTTTGCACTTGACTTTTATTTAGTAAAGTCAGCAATACTGAAGGGGTTTGTGTGCTGAAAAGAATAATAATTGATTTCATTGGATAGATGTAGTATTAAATGATTCTGATGTAATAATGCTACCTGTTTATTTGGTAGATTAATACTGCATTGAAACTTGTCTTTAAAAAAATACCTCTTATATGTAGGAAGTGTTACTCTAAAGAGCGACAGCAGATTTATGACTTCGGTGTACAGAAGAAGGGAACTAGAACAGAAGTATGTGACATGGTCTGATTTTGTGTCTTTAACTTAAGACTAAAAAATACGTATTCTCTTTATATTTTAAAATAGTATTTCCATAGTACTGGGGCTTTCACAAACTTGATTTTGCTGTACCTGATTCAAAGCTCATAAGATCTTGAATGAAATTTTTGTGTGAGTTGTCTACATAGGCTGTGATAATGCTTCTTAAAAAAGCCAGACAAGATATTGTGCTTAAAATCTTAAACAAGTACGATATTTTAAGACAATTTTCAGATAGTTTTAAGCCTACAGTAGGGAAATGTAACAACATAATCATTCTGCCTATTTGCTTCAGCAAGTATATTCAGACTTCAGAATTCTTAATGGAATCAGGATAACATGACCTGCATTTAAAACTGTGATATGAACAGAGGTGTATTTAAGAAATTTCAAATTACTTTCACCATCTGTGTTAATTCATTATTGCACCGAATTCTTTTAATGGAGCCTCTGCTATTGCTGGAGTCTCCACAGTTAAATTGGGGTATTTAATTTTGTTTTTCCTTTAGGGATGACTGTCACTTTGGTGAAATTCCTTCAGGCTGGATAAATACCTTAATAATAGAGTAACAATTTGCCTTCATCTTGGGGATTATAGTGTATGAACAAAAAGGAGAATAAAAATGAAGTTTTTGCTTCAATGTTTTAATGCAGCAGATAAAATGTAAGTTGAGAGCGATACAGTGGAATAAATTCTGCTTTCAGGTATGGTAATAGATCATAGTTCTCCTCAGATAATATCTGTAGCGAAACTTGAACAACCAAATCCATGTTTATAATTATCAAAACCTTAAAATAAATTGGAGAGTTATATTACACTTAAGACTTAATAAACTTACAGTTAAATTACTGCTACTTTATTAGAGACAACTGAGTCCAACAACATTTAACTGCTTATTTTTTTTCAATATTCACTTGGGGGGAAACAAAACAACCCCCAAAAAGCAACTGTCCACTTTTGTTTGTTTTAGGCTTGTTCTGTGTCTTTGATTGGGAGTTCTTTCACTGAATCTCTTCAATGTATATACCTGAACAGTAAAAATAATTCAGTAAGTAGGACCCTCTATCCACTTAGTGTATTTGAAGACTTGTGGATATGAAAACATTTTGAAAAAGATCTCCCCTGAATACCGTAGGAAAATGATCCTAACTCTGAACGCAGCTGAAACAGACTAAATCTTGTTGAAAGGGTGTATTCAATTTGCTTACATGTTTATTTTCTACTAGACCTGACATACTTTGATTCTTATTTTTTGCTTTGCTTGTATTACTGTTTTGTCTTAAATAGCAAGGCCAATTATATTGCAGTGAGCAGTATCTTGCTATTTCAGAAACAAACCAACATCACCCAGAAGTTAAGTAATCCTGTATCTTATGTCTGTATTCTTTGGAAATGAGTGGTTCATCTGATAAATGGGAAAAATTCTGATTACTTGCTGCTTACCTGGAAGCACTTGGAAGTTTTTTCACTGTTCTCATTTGGCAGTCTGTCGCAGGTTGCTCTGATTTAGTGAAGGTCATACTTAAATTTAGCAATGTCCCCAGCTATTAAAGCCTGGGTAATGCTAGCCTGCTTCCACTGGGGAATGCTGTGGTAAGAACTACCTTAGTAAACCTGAGGTATGCAGTGACAGCAATGCATCTCTTGTAACAGCCTATTTGGACATACTTGGCCATGAGGTATTCTGAAGAGTTATGCAGGGCATCTAAGGATGAGGTAAATAACCCAAAAGTGTACTTTGGTTTATCCTAACCCTACTATTTGTTCAGCCTCTCTGAAAGCATGATCTTTTTCAGTTCCAGAATTAGATACTGAAGAAGCAAGCTAATTATTTAGTTACAGATTGAAATGATAACCAGGGCAATAGGTTGCTTTCTCTGCCGTCTTGCTGGAGAGGAACAGTGGCATTTACATAAGATTTTAACATGCCTCTCTTTTAGACTGTATTACAGAACTTTATCATAAAAACTTATGCATGTTTGTGTCTTCTAAGATGCCAAAGAAAATTTAAGATACGTAACTCTTTACTTCAAGAGTATCTATGGATATGTTTACACCTTGTCTTACAATCCCAGAAGCACAGCGTGAAGTACCTGTCAGGCTAATTTGAAGCCAGGAGCAGGAAAGGTTAGTCTTTGCAGATTGACTAAGTGCTTCCTAATACCAGGTATGATGGCAGAGAGCCCTGAGGAGTGCCCTGGCTAATTCCAACTCCGGGCTCTCAGCATTCTTAACGTAAGGCAGAGGGATTCTCCTTCATAAAATGTGTTGGAGATCTGCTGGTGAGAAATGGGAGCACTTAAAAATATTAAATGTAGTATAAATTTTTAATAAAAAAATTATTCAAATTCATGGCAGACAGTGCAGTAGTAATGCAAATATTGTTGTGACTGGTTGCTGTCTCTGAGGTCCCTGTGGGGAAGTTCAAAGTTAGTTGACTCACCTTAGGAGCTGGAACTTTATAGCGTCTTCAATCCCAATTTAGGGATACAGAACCTGAGTGGCTTTTGGAGGAAGGGAGAACCTCAGGGAGGGACAGGCATTTGAGCTGAAAAAAAAGCCCTTGCTGCTGTACATACAAGCCGGTTCTTAAGCTTTGTTGCTTTGTTTAATAATTGAGGCAAGCCTAGGAAAGGATGAAAGGTCAGACAGTGCCTTATTGTGTGTGTGATGAGTGGGGGAAATGGCATGTGGGTTCTGCCTGTTTTCATCTACGCTTCTGCAAGAGTCAGATATATATGTAGAAGGGGAAAGAAATATTCTCCTCTGCAGTAAATAAAGAAAAATATAAATGAAGTACTCATGGTAATTTCACTTGAGGCTTTTGCAAGTCTCAGACATGTTTGGTTCCTAAACAAAAAACTGTATATTTGAAGAGGTTTTGAGAATGTAAAATCGGCAGCGTTATTGGAAGAACAGAATTTGTGTCATATAAAACACCTAAAACCCTAATGAACCCCTTTCCAAAAGGCAGCCCTTAATGTGTTGGAGGAAGGTATGCAGAATGGAAAGTTCCATGCAGTGTTTATGTAAGAAAGTAATTGGAATGGTTCAGATTTTGTTTTTGCTGTGTGTGTAAAAGGAGTGTGAGGATATTGTTTTTACATCGTGTTTGAAGTCAAAGCATTCCAGCAACTTTATCGCAGCTTGTTATAAAAGAACAGTATAATACGAGTCCTGACTGGAGTAGACTAAAAGAATACTCACTTATGGTGAGACAAAATTCCCCTTTCCTTAATGATTTGAATACAACAGAGTACAAGTTCACTCTTTGGGAAATGTTGGTGGATTTTTTTGGTCTGAAGCCATGACTTTCAAAAGAACTTTATGAGAAGGTGCAAAGCATAATAATCAACTTCCTTGTTTATTTTTTTAAGTTATTTGGCCACTGATTGATTTACGAAGATCAGGTCCTTCACCAAAATTTAAATCAATAGAGAACAAATTCTGGTTCTAAAATTCAAGGCGTGGAATTTGATTTTTTTTTTCATCTGAATCAAGTAGCATCATTTATCATCACTGCTGCAACTTATTCCAGCATTGTGCAGTTGTTTTGGTACATCAATGAACACCTCTGATTTAAAAGAGCCTTGTTGAGTCCCTTCTTAGCCTTGTTTTTCCTACTATACCTCTGTTTTCACGTATTGTTAAAAACTATGCCAGCGCTTGTCACCTGTTAGGTCCCAGAAGTATTTATTTTGTGTGAAATCAGCCAACTTTGCACTTTAGAACCAGTGACTACTTCCTAAATAATTGATGCTTAAAAAAAAGAAAAGTGATAGCTCCTAATTATCCAACTCAACCCCCCGCATAGTTATCAATTCAGCCATTCGGCTGTGAAAAGCTTTTCCTTTTTTGTTTGTATTTGGTTTGTATTGCAGGCAAAGTGACAGAACTAACACGTTCAAGCAGCAATGAGCTGACTGTCTAACCTTGTATCATGTTTCCAGTTATATAGGCATACAAGTTTTATTTGTGTGACGTTGCATTAGTAGTTTTGTCCGTGTGAAGAAGCACTGGTGGTTCTGTGACTTTTATTTGATATTTATATGACACTTAAATGGTTTTACGAGATCTTTGGTAAACAAGCACTACTGAAAGCACTGAATGCTTTCAGTTTTAGTGCAAGTCAAAGCAAAGTTTCTCAGTTAGGATGTTTGCTGCTTTGTCTTTCAGCAAGAAGAATGTGATACTGACAGACACTGGATAAATACAGTTTTGATCACAACTCCTAAATAAGGAGCTGAGAGACTGAAATATAGGTCTGAATTGGTGCTGCTGCAGGCTTTTGTATTATGTCAGCTTTGCATGTATTATGAAATCTGTTCATAGCACATAAAAGTGCACAAACCATATTACTGAATGGCAAAAGCCACAGTGCTGATACATCAAAGAAAGCAGCAGCTGTCGTCCAGTTTTATCCATGCTGCTTTTGAATGCCATAATCCTCTTCCCAAACAGAAGGAGGCTGAGAGAGTGTACTTTCTTTTTATCTCCTGCTTCTGTTTTTTTTGTTGGTGTTGGTGTAGCAAAATCCCAAACCTGCCGTCAGCAGCCATTGCTGCATGGCACAAGACGTTATTTTCTTTGCATCTAATTTTGACATTTCAGTCCTCTCCATCTATGCTAAGATCTTTCACATTTAGTTTTAATTAAAGTTAGAAATTACTTACATTGTGTTTACTCCCATGCGTTTAAAATATCAAAGCGATTATTCGGTTGTACTTCATCTTCATTTAGTTCTACTTTGAATTGGAGTTAACTTGGCATTCTTTGTTCCCTTTCAGTTGCTGAAGGGGTATATTTTGATGTTCATAGAATCATAGAATCATTAGGTTGGAAAAGACCCCCTAGATCGTTGAGTACAACCATCCCTATCTGACACTAAACCATGTCTTTGTTATACTCAGTATTTGGGTTATAGGAAACATACATGTCCACCGGTAGAATACCTTTTCTTTTGTGAAATTTTCATGTTTTCAGATTTTTTTAACAACAATGCAAGTTTTACAAGACATTTATTACAAAATAGCTTGTCTAAGGGTCAAACCAGATATGCTACAAATGTAAGTTTGATCTGTAACAGCCATTCTTAGGTCTGTTCAGTGCCCAGTCCTTTCGCCAAAGTGGATCATGGCAGAAGTCTGGGGAAGGGTATGAGAACTTAGCAAGCATGCGTTGATGCTTCTCTGGTAAACTTTGCTGCCTCACTAAGTCAGAAACTGTTCTTTGAAATAAATAAAGACAATATTTTCTTCATTAATTTGCCTAATCACTTTTCTTAACTGCATGTTAAGAATATTTTCGAAGTATGTATAAGCATATTTCAGGAGAATAGCATAGGAAAATTATTTATATTGAATCAAGTTATCAAACTTTTTGGAAATAAATTATAAAAGGGTATTTTTTAATGTATTCATTTTTATGTTTGTTTATTTGTTTATTATTGACTGTCTGGCAAAGTGAATTTGCACTGCAAAGTAATCTTAGGAGAGGAACGAAGTATGCAAGTGTAAAGCTGTCAGACTAGAGCTAGTTCATTGCATTATGTCTAGATAAACTAAGAGGTTATCATTATAAGTCTTTGCTAACCTTCAGTCTTTCAGACCAAAAATGCTTTCCTGTGCTGAAATAAGTAAGCTGCTAACATTTTAAGAATCTATTTGTGTTTTCCTGTTTATCCCAAAAGAATTTAAAAAATCTATATTAAAAAATGTGTTGACCAGGAAAAATTAGATGAGAGAAAGTGACATTTGATTACAAGGTTTGATGTGTTTAAAATACTCCTGTTATTAAAGTTGCTCTGGTGCCAACTACTCCTACACTGGAGTCTGCTTGTTTGTGTGACATCCTAGCCATCACAACGCACAAGATCAGAGATTACATGCAATAGCTCCAGTCCTGCTGCTGTTGTCAGACAAGGATCTCCCAGCAGCGACATCACCTGCTTGTGGTTTACTCTTGCAAGCCCATTTTCCTTCCCTCTCCCTGAATACCCATTTCCAAAGTGCTCAGTTTGAGATGCCGTCTCTTTACATCTTTAAAATGCTAGTTTCAATATTACTCATAAGGAAAATAATGACTGCCAAGAAGAAAATGTGCATTTAGCATTTTGGGATGTTCATGACAATTTTTTCACTAGCTTACACTAAGTAAGAGGTCATCTGTTTGCTTTGCTCTTGACAGAGCACAAAAAAAAGCCTCAAGTTCAATCAAAAGTCAACGTACTACTGCAATACGATGAAATCTATTGAAATATGGGTGCCTCCACCAGCTGTGCCACAGGCAAAGGAGTTCTTGTGGGGTGATGTCCAGTGCTCAATGGATTAATATTGGAATGTTCACAGCTGTGTCCAGACACCTCTCAGGTTAATAAAGAGATGCAGAAACCGAAGGGCTCTTTCCAAGTGTTGTTAATTTGTGGGAGGAGGAAGGCTTCTGATGTTAGTTTATTCTTTCTTTTAATTTCTCCCCTACCCCCTCCAAAAAAAGATTAAATGCATGTAATATAGTCTTACAAGGTCTAGAGTAATGTTATTTTGAGGTTTGTTGTATTAGAGGGAAAAGGGGAAATAATCTAAAAAAGGTCTTGCTTTGTATTTACATTACAATTTTTTATTTCAAACTTTGAAATAAAAAGGTGGTAGGTATGTGGTGTGGCCTGTTCTTGCATGTTCTGTGCTGCATTACTGAAGTACTACTGGAGGTATTAGTGGATAATTTTACTCTTTAATTTTTATGTTTATTGTCCTCACTGAGTTTGTTGTACAAACACCAGAAAAGGGTGTTTTTAGACTGACCTGTTCATTCATGTAAATGGCATTAATCGATTTTTCTTTTTTACTTTTGTAGGTTATTGAATCTCTAGGGATTATTATATATAAAGCCCTGGACTATGGTTTGAAAGACAATGAGGAGCGAGAATTAAGTCCTCCACTGGAGCAGCTTATTGACCACATGACTAATACCACAGAAACAGATGGGAGTAGGGATGAAGGGTATGATGCTCTGGATGAAGGAGTGGAGGATGACGATGATGATGACAAAGAGGAAGTTGAGGCTATTCATTCCTATAAAGATGTCATGAAGGTACAGTAATGGCCTTATATGAGAATTCACTGTTTTATCAATGAGAAAATCAACTCCATTTTCCATGTTATTGTCTATATACTGGCTGTATAATTTTCTGATTTCGCTGGTCTTTCTGTAAAGTTTTGCTTTCAAAAATGCCATGCAGTAGCATTTCATGTTTGACAGTTAGCAGCAGAATGTCCGTGATCAACTTTAGCATTGCAGGTGCTATTTATATCACCTTCTGATTTCATTCATACACTGGATTGTCAGCCTTCCAGTATAACATCGGTTGAATTACTTTGTGTACACTTGGATACTTCATGGGCTGTTTGAATTAATTCACCTTTTCATGACTGCAATATTAGTTTACCTCATAAATAATCCGAGTGTTTAATACAGGTTAGAAAATTGAATGCAGGGAATTGAACCCTGTATGTTGCTTTTTGATAAATGCAAGTCATACCTAGAGACCAGAAGCTTAGCATCACAGAACCTGAGAGTGTAGTGGTGGAAGATGAGAACTAGAAGAGTGCCCTGGAGATCACATCAGGACACAGTAGCATGCAGAAAAAAGATCCCACTAAACCCCATCACTTCTGGTGGGTTGATAGTAAAGAGGGAAGCTCTTAGGAGACTGGAATGTGAATAACTTTTGTTTGAGATGCTTTTGTATCCTTCTTGCATCACAAGTAATGCTTAATGCCTTCATTTTTTTCTCCCTCCCCCAGAGAAGCAAGGGTCAGAGGGAGAAATGAATGAAACAGCCTTTTGGTCCCCTCTGAAAGGGAGAGCCTGGCTGGATGAAGTACTCCCCCCTTCAAGCCCCTACTGCTCCCAGCTGTGCTGAGTCGGTGCCCTTGCCGTGGGCAGAAGCGAAGGTTGCATTGCTCTCTCCTCCCTCCGCCGCTCCCCAGTCACATTCCCTAGAAGTGTCCAGCAGTGCACTGCTAAGCCCTTGTGGGATCTGCTCCAAAGAGCACAGCACTACATAGAGGACAGATGCAATATATCCTCTTTACCCCCAGCTTGGCAAGAATGCTGTAAGTTGGTGGGATAAAGTTAGATCCTTAGAGGAAGTTTTGCTTAGTGCAGAGGCAGAAGAGATATCTGTATATGCAGAGCTGATGGCAGTGACTTGTAGAAGTGATTATTTTGCAAGTTCTCTATTGATTTCTGCAAACAAGCAAAGATAAGTTTGAAAAACATCTCTGAACTCCTTCATTTACACTGATACATATACATGAAATATAAAAAGGCTATGAAAATTGTCAGGTTTCAACTCTTAAGACCACTGAATGGCAAATTTCTGGTTCTGCTTTGTTAATATGTATATCTCTGCTAGTCAGAGCTGTCTGCCTATCTATACATTTTAAAATCAGCATCTTATATTTTAACTTTTATTGTCTTTTGCTATTAGTTCTTTATCATTCTGGAAATGTACCGCCTTTGTAACTTCACCTTACTGAAGTGAAGTTCAGCCATCATTTCTACATCGTCCTAACTTTTACTCCTCCATTCCTTGAAATTCTCTTTTTTTGCTGTTGTTGCATCTGCCTAAATTATTTGCTGCAGGCTTAACTCTGCGACTTTCCTTTATTCCCTCCTCTGCATTGATAGCATTGTTCTGCCGCATTTTTGACATCAGTGCAGATTTGTAAGATCCTTTTTTTCTTGACTTTGTGCCTTTTCAGAGGTAAGACCATGTTTTGCATCTGGCTTTTTCTTCCCTCCCACCCCAGAGGTAAACTGTGTTGGAGCTGCACCCATATTTACCCAGTGACTGTTTCACAACGGTAGTGTATGGTCTTGTGACCATGAGGCGTGATAATTCTAATTCCCTCTTGGCAAGACTCACTGTGAAGCTTTCTCCTCTGCAGTTTATAGTGAACGCTGAAGCAGGTTTGCTCACTGAATTGAGCAGCTGTTGTTCTTGCCTACCCTGCATCCTCTAAATGGCAATCTTGGAAAATGGTAGAGATAGTCTGTGAGATTTTTAAGATTTTTGACTGCATAGTTTCCAGTATGGACGTGAATTTGTCCTTGAAATATGATTATATGTTTCGTCCTTCTCCAGAACATGTCATTGTCAGATGCAAGCCCTCCTTGACACTAAGACTGAATTTTTTATCATTAATTGCTAATATGGGTGAGCCTATTTTGTGATTAAAATATAGAGATAGACAAGATATGTGTCAGGTTTTTCTGTAATGTGAAGTAATCAAGGTCAATCTTGAGCCCTTCCCCAACCTGGAAAATGCTGACTAACATGTTGGACACCTATTCCCAAAAATTGTGAAAAGGGTAAGTGCTAAATAGTACAGTAATGGCTGGATGTTTACAGACAGATGCTTTCCTTGTTCGGAGCCCTCTTCCCTGCCCCTGTCTGCAGGACGTACACACTGTGCACATACGGGACAGGAAATCCGTACATCTCCGGAGTGCTGGGTTCACTGTGCACTTGCACAAGGACGGAAGTGTACACTTACAGTAATCCTAAGGGGCTAGCAATGCATCAGGGTGGCAGCACATTGTATGGCTTAGGAAGACTTGGGTCAACAGAGGATATCGACAGAGTAGGCCTGGGATGCTGGGCAGTGTTGAGCTTGCTAAGGGTGTGTGAAGTCCTGTCATGTGGCACCTTTATCACAGTGTGTGGCCCTCCCTGATACTGAAACGAGATGATGCAGTTTATTGGCCTCTTCCAGAGTGTGCTGAAACCCTGGTTCCACTCCTAATCTTGACGTTATCTTTCTCCTTACCCCACATATCTCTGCAGTCAGATCGTTTAAGCCATCACCACTTTTCATGTTAACCTGGAGGTGCTTTCTAAGCTATGCTTCACCAGTGTTTGCTGGCCTGAGCCCCAAGCTTAAACCCAGTCCCAGTATTATCCTTTATTCTAGGCCATCACTTTCTTCTAATTCCAGATGTAAATAAAGCCACATAACCCTCTGATAGCAGGTTTTATTCTGTGCTGGTATTTGCTGGGCTGAACTGCCATCCTAACCCTATCCCTGTCAGTTCTTCCAGGTTTGAATGTCATTGTAACCAAATGGCTACTGCCTGTACTAGACTTACCTTAGCTCTTCTTCAGAGCAGAATTGTCAGTAGTATCTACAGGTTCTGACACTAAACTTTGTCACTAGATATGCTACGTTTTCGACAGGTCTCATAGAAGGATATGTAAGGAGACAATGGTCTTCCTGAACCAATATCTTGCTCTTACTTATGTTCACCTTTCATCTTGAACGTTAACTTCAACAGGAGTCTTATCTGTAGCCGAGCCACAGCATGTTGTCTCGGAGACAAATAGAGGTGGATGCCCCCACAGCGTGTAGTGGCTTGTGGTCCCAGACCTTACTTAACCAATCACTGTTAAGTAGTTTAATAATCATGTTTGTTAATTCTGAGCAAAAATTAGCTGTAGTGCAGCTACTCGTTCACAAAGATGAATTAGTAAATCCAAGTCCCATAGTAAGCAAAACTCATACTTAAGAAATCTCTGTGCTGACCTTTTAATTTATATGAAAACTATTTCTAGAGCAGCATGAGCTCTGTTGTGTTATGTCACTATAAAAAACGTAAACAAGATTACAGTATATTTGTTGGTAGAAGTTCATGTTTGTACTTTGCTTGTTGGCAAAGAGGAAGAAGAAATTGTTTGTCACACCCTCCCCGCTGTACATAATTCAGATATTTTAGTTGTCCTTTAATCAGTGACATGGCCTTTAAAATGAGAAACTTGTTAGTTCTAGGTGACTGTTATATTTTGGTAATTCAGGTATAAGACTGACTTCTTTTGGCTGGAAGGAAATGAAATCAATAGCAGTGATATTGTTCTGCTTGTGTTTTGTTTTTGAGTACTCTGGTGGTAGTGCAGATCAACTATGTGTAGATTTATAGAAGAAAAGAAGACTATGTCCTGTCTCCATGCAATTACAGGCGGGATGAGATCTACGTTTAGATCTAAGTATTTTGGAGTCTCCCTTCTGAGTTTGAGGACATAATGTTATTATCATATAGATGGTATGTAAGTGCAATATGGGAACCGGTCAGAGAGAAACCAGAAAATGCAGTTTAAAACAAGTCTGGGTATTTGACAGACAGTTAGATTTTGTGTTACTAGAGTTCAAAGGCCCATCGTTTTGCCTAGTCTCTGAAGTTAAAATTAGTAAAATGCAGCTTTCTGTGAGTGTAATTCTGTTTAAGGCTGGATTAGCTTTGGATTTGAACTTCCAGAACAGTATTTATGCTTCGTTTCAAAACAAGCAACATACCCTGTAACTCCGTCTGAAGCTAATGAAGGTTTTGGAACCTTACTGAGATGGTAACCAATGCCCCAGATATTTACAGTTCATTTTATATTAAAAAGGAAGGTGACATTGGTCCTTTGTAAAAATCATCACACTCGCATAAGACAACAATCGATGACCTCTCTCCTCTTGAGTCCTGCTCATAGCATATTCAAACATCACATGCCAGTCTTTATCTTAGTCGATCTTCTTTCAGAAAAAGGCAGTCTATGTGTCCATATGTTTGTGATGGGAAAAATGGAATTACATTAAGTTGGAAGTCCTCAGTTCTCTTCACTTTTGTTGTCACAGTACTTGAGCTTGATTTGCTAGCTTGACCAAAAATGAATCATCTTCTTCTTGTGGATTTTCAGCTGTCCACACAGTTCTGGTGTCTGAGATTCCTTTTGTAATGTTGAGGAACCTCCTGTCCCAACTGTTTGGGTCCCTGAAAGTACAACCATCTAGGTTTTGTACCTCTTAAGTTCTGAGGTGGACAGATTCTCCTTTGGCTAGTCTTTTTTGCAGTTTAATTTTTTTTGGACTATAAGCTGGAAATAAAGTTCTCCCAAAATGATTTTGTGAACACATCCCCATAACATACTGCTATGATAGGGCATCTCCAGGTGAATGCCCCTGGGGACTTCGGGCCTCTGAAGGTAGACCTTTAGGGTGATGGTCTGGGCAAGTAGACCTCTTGTGTTGGCACGCTCCCCGGCCACCCTTTCTCTGCTGCATTGACAGAAGATGGACCTCTGAGTTCAGCAGCAAAGTCCCAAGGACAAGCGCTCACCTCCTGTGCTCAGGGGATTGAAAACATACCCTTTTGGGCTCCTGCTCTCCCAAAGCACACTGACTGAGAGGACACCTTTTTGTATCAACTAACCACAGACTTCAGACAGCCATTATGTCATTGTTATGGTCTGAGAAAAACAATTGCTGACATTGGGTTGAGAAAGGATATATAGATCTTGAGTGAAGAGGACCCATCCACAGGCATTTTCTTATTCCTTCGCCATTCTTTGAACTGACTTGGAGTTATCTTAAAAATGTAGCAAACCTGCTGTTTTTCTCTTGTTCAAGCAAGTCCTGTACATCATATTTATTTTGATCTGTGCTGTCACTTTATCTGGGATCCCTATCATCTATATTTAGTAAAGGCATCCTGAGAGGTTGTTTGGGTTTTTTTGACTGATTTTATTTTTTTAACTCCACCAGTTCCCTCATCTGTTTTGCTGCAAGACCCCTCAAACATTTGTGCAGGCACAACTGAAGGACTGGTGGAGCAAACTGTGCTGAGTCATAAAAGGAATCAGTGTTTTTGAAGCTCTGATGCTGTGCAGGCCCAGGGAGCTGAGCTGAGGACAGACTGTGCGAAATAAAGCAGAAGCATTTCTCTGCATGTTTGAGTCTTCACAATGTAGGAGCAATATCTCCATGTTTTTGGTTTTAAAATGAAAGTATTTAACAAGAATAATAGGATTTTGATATGAAGGGTTTTACAACCAGCTGCAGAGCAAGTGGGTTTATGATAACTGAGAGCTCTGCAAGTGAAAGATAAGTAGAAGCAGAAGTAATTTTATACTGTTTACAATGTTTATTTTGAGAGGTTTTGTTTAGAATGACATTAGACCAAGTGTTCTTCCAAAGAAGTTGTCCCTCATGACTTTGGTCTTCCCATTATGAAAAGGAAGGGCTTTTTCCCCCTCCTTGCTTCAGTTATTCTCATACAGAAGAGTGGAAACATCCCATCCATTGGCGTGGGCTTAGATGGGTTGGAGTGTCTTATTCCAGGCTGGGAGACAAAACCAAATCACCTTTGCTGCGGTGATTTCTATGTTCTCATTATGGCTCATAGTAACGCATCTACACTGGTTAAAAACCCTTGTATCCATAATTCATGTAAATATACTGGTAAAACCTGTCTAAGGTCTAAGATAGGCTGAGGAATCCAAGGAGTTGTCCAACACAAACAGGAAATGCAGATTGAGCGTTGAGATTATTTTTAGGTATGGGGAGGTTAGAATACACCTGAAAATTGTGTGTGGTCTTTATGCATCTAAAAGAAGCAGAGTAGGGCATGGAATTTTTTTCCCATCTGTTTTATGCTGCAATTATTATGAATAATTTATACATAAATAAAAATAAAGTTCCAGTTTTTAGTGGAGATGGAAGGATTCTTTGGTGTTACTGGTGTCTCATAGTGCATAAAAAGCAGAATTTGTCATGACAGAGCTCCAGTTTTCCCTTTAAAAATACAAATTCTAAAACTTGCAAACCAATCTGCTAGTAATAACACATCTGAATATGAAGTTTAATCCATAGTATCAAAGAACCTGTGTTTTTCTGCACTCCCTGAAATAGACCCTGGAGACTAAAGTAGATCAATGAGTGTTTACTTTCTCAAGGTATGTTTTGTTTAACCAGATTAATTTGAAAGTCTAACTAATGACTGGAAATCAGGTTAATGGTCAATTAATACAGTATTGCTGTAGTTACCTGTAACAAAATAAAAAAAAGAGCAGAGCTGCTGTTACAAAAGTGACCCATATCTTTCCTGCAAAGGGATTAACTCCAGCGCTCAGCTGGGTGATGCAGACTGACCTGTCCAAAGCCGAAGGGATCTGCTGGAGATTCTCTCCAATTTGCAACCCCCTCCCCTCTGCAGGTGTTGAAGCTGTTAAGTGCACAGAAGGCTGTGAGCAATTTTTCAGGTTCACTGTCAGTCTGGTAAAGGCAGTAGATCTGCTCAGAATAGTTAGCCAGGACAGCCGTTTGTCTTATGTTAGGGTTTGGCAAAGGTTCATTGTGTCAGAATCTAGTTTCCACCCAGGTAGACTTCGCAGTCTTGGATGCTTGTGGTCCTGCAGCTAGCTTTTTAGCTCTAATGGCTCCTTCTGCTACCTTAAAAATGCAAGCCATTTCTATACAGATTCACATGACATCTTCTATTGTGTCTGTAAGGCACAAGTGTTCTTTGATTTCCGTGTAATGCCAGCATCCCATAGGGAATATCCCATGTACCTTATCAGTACTGCTTGTATTATTTACATTGTGTGTGTGATGTATGTTTTAGTAGACAACTAAATTAATGGTCACATGCAAAATTGCTGCACAGTTTTCCCACTCATACAGTGTTATGTGTTGGAGGTTCCTGGTGGCTGTCCTCACAGACCACATTCAAAAGAGTAGATTAACTTGTTTCTGCACTTTTTAAGTTGTGCACGTACAGCTCTTGTTTGAAATGGGCAATATAGATATTCTTGTAGCTGTAAGGCTCTACAGGCACGAGACAAGCGGGTATGGGCCAGAACTTCTTAATTAGGTCAGTTTAGCTGGGGGAAGATACGTTAGCCCTTCTAGGCTGAAACAAAGGTCCAAGAGTAGTGTCGCCAAGTGCTTGTCCAGTATAAATTCTGGAGCCTGTGACTTCTGTGACGGGTTAGAGCTTCACAATCCATGACCCCATTTAGGAGCCAGGTGGAGAGGAAAAGTGGCTATGGATGCTTTGCCTTTTCTAGTTCATGCCAAGGCACGAGCGACTAGATTGAGCATGCTCAGAAGTTTTTCCTGCTGTTAGCAATTGCATAAGAAACTGAGTATTTCAGTTGTCTATACTGCTTGTTCAGAATCACTTTAAGGATGATATAATTGCACAACCAAAGAAACTGGAAGCAGCATAGATGGTACAAAATTACTTAATTCCTGGTAGAGGCATATTGTACTGTAACAGCAACCTGGGAAAAGTAAAGAAACTGGGCGAGGGCCCTTTAATTAAGCCACTGTGATCTTTTTGCTTTTGAATTATTCAAGACGAAGCCTTGGGCTTGAGGCAGAGTTTCTTTTGGTGCATTTATTTCAGTGCTGGTAACAGTATTAAAAGAAATGAAACATTTGGAGGAAAGTTGTTTGAATTGACTTAAAAGTACCACTAATTTTTAAAAATAATTATCTCTCTATTTTAGCTATGTGTTATTTTTAATATGCTCTTGATTACTCTGTTCCCATGATGCTATTTTCTGCTTCCCTTTGCTTAAGTGCTGCATGCTGTATTCTACAAAAATATTTAAGTGAGATTAGGCCATTTGATACAAAGAAATAAACAGTGTAATTAGATTGTGCTGTCTTCTGAAGATCTGAATCTAAAAGTCAGGATATCATGTTTATCCCTGAGATTAGTCTGAAGGCAGGGAGTGTTTTGCATTTCTCAGTAAAAGGATTTTTACAGTAGGTTTTTGTTTAAACATACAGTTGCGACATCCTGAAATACTTTTGTAACTGATGCAGTCTTGAGGGGTAGCTTTCAAAAGACCATTGTCTACAGAGTGTGTGGCCCTGAGCATATTTTAAATGATTGATTTTTAAATATTTTTCATGAAATAACACAATGGGAAAAGTACAGTGATGGCTTCAGTGTATGTCTCAGTTATGTTTAGCTTTGCCTTGCTGCATTGCTTGGGCCGTACCATTCAAAAGCCTGTGCGGATGAGCTTCATGGATGTACTTGTGGAGAATTATTTGAATGTTTTAATCTAGGAGCCTTCCTTATAACCCACACTAACTTCTGCAACAATATGGTCCCAAGAGAGAAACTCCTTGAATGTACTAAGTTTGGCACAGCATTTGTTGAAGAGAAGGTAAAGGCTAGCTTGGATGCTATAGGAAGACAGCAAGCATGGAAATTCAGGGATTTTGTGTGGGGAAGTGAACTGGCAGAGCTGAGTAGCACCAATGGCTATTTGTTGTTTGGAGACCCAAACCAAATCATATAAAGAAGATTTAGCAGAGGGATTGTCAAGGGAAGGGAGCTAAAGGATCCTGCTAAGGGAAGCCAGCTGCACACAGGGGCAATGTTTCATATGCTTCTCTGACTTTGCTTTGTGTAAAGCCTGTAAAGAAGGCACTAGGAAGACCTTTTTTGGAAGCCTAGTTGGATGGAAAACAGAGGGCTTTTTTTGCCTTTGCCCTGAGGAGAGAGCAAACCCCTTTGTTTTACTGTTATTTATGTATTTGCATCTCTGGAAAAGAAGCTAGAAACTTGATTTTAAGCACTAGAAAAAACAAGCCTTTCTTTTATTGTTACTGAGTTCATGGTGGTAGGGAAGAACAAGATACTTTGGGTGATATAAGCCAAAATAGGGGGTTTTGCCTGGCTTTCTCTTAGGACAAAGCAAGCTTGGAATTGGGACAAGAAGGTCCTAATGAGCAATTGTATTTGCTTATCCTTTTTGGCATGCCAAGATTTCTTAATGTGAGCACTAAGACCAATACTTGCTCTAGACAGAGCAAATTCTTGTGAAGCCAAATCTCTTAATGGACTGGTCTCTTCTAATCAATTTATATCGATCAGTTTGCTATACCATACTGTGTCTAACAAACCCATACATATGTATTTTGTACAATCACACAGATTTGCATGGGTAGATGTAAAATATCATTGTCCTCAATCTATTTTTTAAAATGGGAGGATTATAAGGTAACATTTGAAGACATGATACCGTAGGAGGAATAAAATGAGTGATAGGGTTAATTTTTTTAAAAAAACTTTGACTTCTGTAGTAACATCTAATGTTACCAAACGAATGAAAAAAACTGAAGTTCAGGAGAATATTAGTCAGCATGATTTATTAAGTCTTTTCATGTCTGGGCAGGGGAATTGTGTCACAGTAGAAATATTTTTAATGGCTCAGAGGTCCAAAAAAAAAAAAAAAAGAAAATATATTTTCCAGCCAAAACTCATGTTTGGAAATAAAAATATTCAGTAAGTTAATTTTGCCCTTGTGTTTGTGTTTAATTTCTTTTAAACCTATGCAGAAAGTGAAGGGATTCCTGTGCCCTAGCTTGATCAAGAAAGCTGGGGACAGTTTGTGTAAATCCCTTTAATGTAATTTTAAAGCAGCTTTGAACGTGACAAGTGTCTAAGTGAATTATGTTGACAGACAGGTTTCATTAACTGAAGTGATGTCATTTGGTGTCTTAAACAGTTGTCCTGTTTTTTCATTCTGGGCAGTGTAATTGGAGGTCAGCACGTGGTCTGCTTTACTTTGAAAGTAGCCACTGTGCTTGTTTTAGAAGGGTGATGTCGGTCCTTTTTGTGGTTGAATATGTTAGTGAGCAGAGGAAGGGTGTTTATTGCAATTTCTTGTCCTGGCAATGGTGCCTACTGCTTTCATAGCCAAGACGCTTTGCTCTGGGGACTTCCCAGGGACAAGTCTGACTGCCAAAGGCACTGGGCTTCATGGTGTCATCTCTAGCACAAGTGCTAAAATCTGTCCTAATGGGAAACCTTCAAAAAAAGACCCTGCAAAACAGTTGCAATAAGTGTATCTCTGAACACTACAGGTTGGGTTTTCTTTCCTACCTGGGCCCACTTATTGTCACAAGTGGCTGAAGAAGGAGAGGGGGAGAGGGCATGTGCCTGCTCCTTCCAGGTGCTCTCTCATTGGCCAGGGGATGCACGGCACCCATCTGCCCTCTGCCTGGCTCTAGGGTCAAGTGAGCAGGTAAAACTGGATGAGTGTCTCTGTAGCATCCAGGACGCTTTCTGCTGTAAAGATGAAACTCCAGAGGTTTGTAATCTCCCACTGGGTATTAGTTCTGCTGAGGTGAGATAACTGGTGAGATAATGAGGCCACCCCCTGCTAACCTCTATTGTCTTACGTGCCTACCACAATAAAATGATTAATAATTTTCTTTACCACTCTGACAGATAAAGATAACTGCTCTTTGAGGTTAATTTGGCAGCTATCTAGGCCTTTTAATGAAGACACTGCAAGCAGAGTGGTTTCTTGGCAGCTCCCTGCTGGTGTCATGCAGAGTTTGAGGGAAGTGAACCTCCCTTGCCTTCTCCGCCTCCCCCTGCTTCCACTTGGTGAGTTTTCTCATGGAAATCTGATGTGTACTTAAGGATACCAGCAAGAAGTCCTTTAGAAACACTTAGTTTTGGGCTTTTTGACAGGACAGTGATGTTTTCAGCTATCTTTGCTGGCAGAACAAGCTCTAAGCTTTAACACTCATGAGTTCAACACGAGACTCTTTGTAGATGTGATAGTACATCCTAAATTCAGTTCAGAGCTGTCAACGAACTCCAGTTGAGGCACTTTGCCAAGTGTCTTAGATTTGTCTCTTTATCCATCGCTATCAAGTCCTCTGCATAAAGTTGATGTCAAATTGGCTTTCATCTTGCTGAAGGCAGAAATGTCTGAAATATATTTATATATTTGCATTTCTAGTTACCTGTACTTTGCTCTTATGTCTTGTTTGTTTTAAAAATAACTGCTCCGAGCTTCAGGGGTCCAAAGTGACTTTATCATGAAAACTGTCAGTACAGAAGAGTTACCCAAGAGTAACAATTGGTCTTTGACTAGAGGCAGGAGAGTGCTCTACCACAATCACTCCTTTGATAACCTTACTCTCCACAGACTGAGGTTACTACAGTATTAGTTACCTTTCAGAGATTTAATTCCTTTTATGTTTCTGCTTTGAAAGGCATTGGTGAATGTATCATAAAAAGCATCTATTTCAACGGACATGTAGTAGATGCCTCTGCAAGTGCCAGGGGTTTTAAAGATAGCTTTGAAGTTGAAGAATTGAGCTGGGAGTTCCTGCCTGACTTGCAGAGATATATCTTTCATGATATGTAACTGAGAACAGGTAAATAATTATCTGTGGTGCAGGCCCTTAGAACGCTTGGCACAGTACAGTTTAATTGTTTTAAGAGCTGTGTTTGAAAACAAAGCGCTCATACAGCAGCTGACTGGAGAACTGGGAACATGATTTGTCTTCTTCCATTTTCTCTTTTTGTCTTCAGTTGATACAATTTTGATGAAGAGCCGGCTGGTAGCTGGGTTGTAGTGTGTAGGTTATTGTTGGGTTTTTTTTCTTGTTTATTTTTTTGCCTTAACTCTGTCAAGGAAACATTCTTTTTGCTGTAGAACAAGCTTGGGTCTATGAGACTCCTTCTTAGATAAGGATGGTAAGACATAACTGACATGGCTGAAATACCTAAAATGCAAAATTATTTTACGTTAAGTAAAAGCTAGGCAATAAGAGTTGGGAAGACTCTTCAAATCCTTTAAACTACGTATTCCTTTTCCAATGCTATTTTTTTTTGAGTGAGCAAAGAAATTGATTTAAAAAATGCTCAGCATTTTAAAGTGCAAGTAGCTCTTTTTGAAAATATAGCAAACTTTGCTTGTTTTTGCAATCAGAGATTGGCCAAGAGCCAAGGTGCCTGGCTTTGCCTTCTTCTAAAAGTAGTTTATTTTGAAATAAGCAATCTTACTGTTAGAAAGAACCACCATACCCTAGGGGAGATGACAGAATGTTTCTGAATTTAGTTTATTAGCAAGAGAGGATCTCCTGCTGTGTATCTTCAGGTTCTCATCTTGTGTTGAGGTATGTGTTGTTCATCCTTTCTAGAAGCAAGTACTCATTCCTATCTCCTCCAAAAAAGTCATAATGTTAAAATAAAACTAATGTACTTTAAGACTGGAGCAGGAGGTCAGCCTTTAGATGGTACTTGAATCTTCACAAGCTCTTAATTAGAAATAAGGAAGTTACATTTCATAAGTATTCCTACGAGTTTAGGACCCAAGATGTCAAGAAAACCACCAGTTCCTGCAAGATCCATTATAATTTGCTATAGTTGTCCATTAGATCTTATTGCTCTCTACAACTACCTGAAAGGAGGTTGTGGAGGGGAGAGAGCTGGCCTCTTCTCCCAGGTGACAGGGGACAGGACAAGAGGGAATGGCCTCAAGCTCTGCCAGGGGAGGTTCAGGCTGGACATCAGGAAAAAAATTTTCATGGAAAGGGTCATTGGGCACTGGCAGAGGCTGCCCAGGGAGGGGGTTGAGTCACCTTCTCTGGAGGTGTTTAAGGGACAGGTGGACGAGGTGCTGAGGGGCATGGTTTAGGGATTGTTAGGAATGGTTTGACTCGATGATCCTAGTGGGTCCTTTCCAACCTAGTGATTCTATGATTCTAAATTTTCATATGCGGACTGAAATCTTTTTAGTAGATGGGAGCGCAAATGGTCCAACAAAGCAGGGGCACAATGGAAGACTATGCTGTAGCATTGTATGTGATTTGGTTAGCTACGGCTTTGGTCCAGAATGTTTAGATTTTCTTTATCCAAAAGTTTCCTGACCAGCTTGCTGTGCTTTGCTTTGGCATCAGTTTTCCACTGACAAAATAGACTTGGTAATTCCTTGTGTCAGAAAGGGGGGAGAGTTCATGCAGCATGGACTGGGAGGCAACTACTGTGATGGAGCCCTTCCAGAACAACTACAGCCCAAGCAGATAGATTCAGTGCAGTTTGGGATATATGAAGTGGCCTTGAACGTGTGACAGAGTGTTGGTTTTGCTCCTATTGGTGCTGTTGGCAAGAAATGTGTGAAGACAAAGCAAAGCAGTAAAGCTGTCTTTCCCTCAAGTCTCTAAGCAGTCAGGGCAGTACAAACACCATCTGCAGTCCCTACAGGTGGTTAATCCTACTTATATACGAGGTGTATGTCAAAGGCCTTTACTCTAGATAATTCAATTTCTAGTAATGACCATACTGTAATTTCCAGGAATGGAGCAAGCATGGTGGGAAAGGACAAAAAAGGGTACCACCACTAGAAACAGAGGGAATTGAGGAGAAAATGGCACCTTTTAAGTTCTGGTTTATTGGATATCTGTTCTGCTTGGCTAAGCAAGGATATATTTTTTAATAAAAATGTTAGTATTTTATTTTTAATCAATTAATTTAATGAATAAATTGTGGGTCTTGGAGTGATATATGTTTGACGTATTAACATTTATGTAACTGGTATCCTATATAAGACAATTGCAGTGTAGATTCAGTAGCTATACATTTTAATAAAAGTGTTAAGCATACTTGCTTAGAAGGAGAAGAGAGAATTTTCCTGTAGGCCTTTTTTATGCAATCGAAGTTTCAGGACCTGATTTCCCTGACAAAGGTACTACAAGTAAGTAGTATGGCATACATGATGAAATAGAATCAGTTTCCATACACTGAGATCTAATGAAAGCAAAATGAGACTGGTTAGAAGTTGCTGGATTTATTCACGGGAGTGAAGTTTAAAAGCTTGTTATGTTTAGTAACGCAGTTGGTTTGGTTATGCAGCTGGAAATCTGTTTTTTTGGATAGGAATAAAAAGTCATGCTTCAGGACAAAACATGAAAGCAAATTATTATTATGCCTACCAAGAGAAGTTTCAGCACTTTACATAAAAACAAACAAGCTGCCCACATGCATGCATTTTAAAGCTCTATATGTGAACTGTAAATTGCTGCCAAGGAAGGTGCATGTTTTTATTTTAGTCGTTATATTTTAATTGGATTTTAAGTGGCTTATGAATAAAACTGCCTTACATTAATGCATTGTCTCTCATTTAGTAAATATGCAAACATCTGAACTGTTTGGTAATGCGATTGGTGGGCATTATTGAAAAAATACTAGAGAAACAACCTCTCTTCTGCATTATCCTCCCTTTCTTTTTCTATGTGTGCCAGTGAGATCTGGTTTCTGATTGAGAGTCATTCCCCACCATTTTCTGTTGCCTTTTTTTAAAATCTGTTTTTTCTCTTTTATTCTGTTTGAAAAATTCACTATTTTTTACCATTTTTCCAGAGATGCTCTGTTATTTTTTCATGCAGTACCCTGAGTGTAATGGCTGCTTTATATGTTTATGTGAAGGCTTGGGGAGAGGTGAAGGAAGGACGTCTATCCTGCTCACATTCTCTGCTGCATATGCCAAGCGTCCTCGTATAAAACCATCTCTCCTCTCTTTTTTTACTGAACAGAAGTAGTAGTGCCAGTACAAGGGCACCATCCAGCTCTAAGGATGGCCTGAGAAGCACGGCAGACAACCACGCAAATTGGCATTATAAGGGTGCAGCACTTTTCTATCAGTTGTTCAGGTCTAAGTTATTTAATAATGTAAAGGGTGGGTCCATAGCTTAATGGGCTGCTAGTTCAACTACTATACAAGTAGCCCTGTGAACACATACAGCCACTCCTCTACTTTAATTATCCAGTTTTATCTTGTTTCCCCATCTATGCCTCTACTTCACTTCTGAAGCTAGTTTCTTAGCCAGATGCCTCCATCCCATCCTTCACACTACTGCTTCTGTGTGGTGAAATGCAGATGTCAGTGGTACAGATGTGAGCTGACAAAGGCACACAGCGATGATGCCTTGTCGAGAAGCAGAGATCCTTCTAAAATATTTCCTGATGACAGGCTAACTGGTAGTTTTGCTTTATGTTGGGGGTTGACATTTCATGGAAAAGAACGGGAAAAGTAGAAATTGTAGGATTTCACCCTTACTCATGAATAATCCCATTGATGATCCACTGAATAGTCAAAAAGCGAGACCTAGCAGATTCAGATTACTGCATATTTATATCGTTAATTCCTCCATTATTCTACTAAGAAACAATGGAGCACAGTTTCTCTGATACTAAGAGAGAATGCAGAATTGATTTTCACTTAATTGGCTCTTTTGAAACAAGCCTCTTTGGGAAGCAGGATGTTGTTAGTCTGCTATGTGAAGACAGGGTAACAATGCACCTAACAGATATTCTAGAAGCAGCTGGATACAGGAGGTGTATTTGAGGGATAAAAATAGCTAAACAGCTTTCAAGAAGAAATGAGAATTTATGTGAATGCAGCTTTGTCAAGAAATCTGCAGTAACACGTAATATTAGTCATTCATTCTAAAATTAATGTTAAAATGCCCAGTGGAAATACCACTGTCTTACTAAAACATAGGTTGTCCTTTGAAGTCTATTTTGATAGTCAAGGTCTTCATTCTGTACTTAGAAAGCTAATAAATTGTAAGAATAGTGTTTACCAAAAGTGGAAAATAAAGAATTTGGCTTAAAAATGGAAAAGTAGTCAGTAGTGTATACTGTAGTTTGATTTCCATTTCTTAACACCCATGTAGGTTTTAAATTCTTTCAGAAGTGTTAGTAGTTGTGTTAAATATTTGTAAGACTTGTTTCACTGAAGATAATATCATACAAATGTAAGAGAATACAAATTGTCTTCACCTTTAATTGTTTTTGTCATTGGAAAAGGTTCAAGATTAGGAGTGAGACAGTGAAGTGTTAGTCTTGCAGCTGCTGTCTGTTGAAATCTTACCAAGATTCTCATCAGTGCTTAAATTCAGTCTAATAGCATGGAAAAGTAGTTAAGACTTTTCAAAGAGCAGTGAAATATAAGTTTTTAAGATAGAAAATTAATCACAGTGCTCAGCACCTCAAGGCAATCAGTACCTGGAAGAAACAGTGTCAAGACAGATATTCTGTTTAGAAGTTAAGAGGAGAGGAGAGTCCTTTGCTGTGCACCAGTTCCATTGTAAGCATTGTTGAATTGCTCAAGGTTTGCTTTGTATTTCTAAAAACAACTACAGCATATGAAGCGGCACTGCAGCATTTCCCAAACACAGGCTACCCACCTAAATCTTTCAACTTTGCTTCCACACTGACTTAGGTTTTGACTCAGGAGAGCATTTGCAAACATATATTAGTCTGTTTCTATTTGAAATTTAAGCATATATATAAATAATTTGCTCAACGCCTTTAATCCTCAGAGTTTGCAAAGCAGAGGGTAGTTAATGATGATGAAGATTGTATGATAGAGACAACTGGACACTTCTTTATGGATCGAGGTCTTATGCAAAGCACTGTTTTCAGTCTTTGCATCATCTAATTCCCACGTGCAGTTTTGGCTTTAAATTTCAGCGGCTAGGTTTTTTTCTTCTTTTTATAATCCTGAAAGAAGGAAACCAAAGCCTGTTTCGACCAGTTGTACCTATTATTGCTAAATGCAGTAGTTTTGCCACTGCATTTGGGTTTTCATATTAGAAAGGAAAATCAGTAGAGAAAGAATGTATTTACTAAGCCATTTTATGGGTAGAATCACTTAAACTATTATATTCTGACCTTGTGTAAGTAGAGTACTATGTCGTTCTTCTCTTGTCCACCTCAAAGCGATTAAAAAATATGATAGAAACAACAAAGACCAGCTCAAGGGGAAAGCCTTACCAGGTTATTGGGGAACACTTAAGTAATGAGATAGATTTTCTTGACACCAGCAAACTATCAATTTGACTCCACAAAACCTGTCTTTTCCTTGAGCTGTGTAAAATTGATTAGGAGCTCAGATGTCAAGCAATTGGACATTCTATGGCACTTGCAAATGGTCATTTAAAAGTTGGTTTAGCCTAGAGAAGAGAAGGCTCCAGGGACTTAATAGAAGTCTTCCAGTACCTCAAAGGGACCTGCAGAAAAACTCGAGAGTGGCTCTTTATGGGGGAGTGCAGTGACAGGATGAAGGGGAATGGTTTTAAGCTGAAAGAGAGGAGATTTAGATTAGATATTAGGAAGCAATTTTTTCCTGTGAGGCTTGTGAGACGCTGGACCAGATTACCCAGAGAAGTTGTGGATGCCCATCCCTGAAATGTTCAAGGCCAGGTCAGACGAGGCTTTGAGCAACCTGGTCTGGTGGGAGGTGTCCCTGCTCATGGCAGGGAGTGGAACTGGGTGATCTTTAAGGTCCCTTCCAAACCAAACCATTCCATGATTCTATGAAAATATCCATTTTAAAAGTTAGACAGCTTCTGCAAGGAGCCCTCAGGGAAGAGTAACTTTCTGGGAATGCTTTCTGTATTTTCTGTGAATTTTTTTTGTGGATTAATAGCTAACTCTGCCCCCGTCTCTTTTGTGCTGTTGCAGTCTTGGCTTGCTAGAATTCCCCTGAAGTCATTTATCAAAAGGATCAGCTACTTCTTGGCTCACTGCAGTTACAAGCAGTGAAGCCAGGACCTGGAAAGTTGGAGAAAGCAGCTATGAGCTGGTAGTGAGCGGGTGGGTTGGATCCAGGTGTTGTGAAATCCACCTCAAAACTTGCACTGTGCCGAAATCTTGTGTACTATGCAAAAAGGTGGCCCTAGCAGGTAGAAATATCATATGGACTCCTGTCAAAACCCTTATTCCTCTGAACAGTCCATTTTACAAAGACACAGGTATTGTCTTGGTAAGATTCTTCTGATAAGGCAGGTGGCTCCTTGAAGTTTGTATTCATAGGCATAAATATATATCTATATCTATTTTAAAAGCCTAATCACACACAGGTCTACTTTATCTGCATGGAGATACAGATCTTTCAGAAAACAGCCTTGGCTTGGGAAGGCATCTCAAAACTGAGTTCTATTTTTTGAACCTGTTAAAGTACCATACTGCAAAGGATAAGGCAGAGATCTAGTGCAGTTGCATGTTTGGTGATTTGTTGGTTAAAGGTAATTTCTTTTTGTTGCTTAAGAAAAATAACGTCTTTTAGGTCTGTGTTAATACTCCAAGACTTTCGGAACACTTAACAAGCTTGGCATTTGCAGGCTAGCAGCATGTTTTGCATAATATCAGTAGCTTGTCTTTGTGTCCCATGGGAAAAATAAATGCTTTTCTTGTTTGTCGTTCATTCTTATGGGCCCTATGCCCAAGCTGATTGCAAGCGGAAACTCTTTTTGTCTTCTGGAAGCTTAATTCCAGCAGGCCAGGTGTTTTGATGAAGTTTCCAGTATATATATAGCCCAAAGGTTTTGCAAAACCTACGTGAATTTTAGTGGGCGAGTCAGTTGTATTTTTTGTAATTTTATAGAGCCCTCAATGGCATATATTCAAAGAGATGCAAGAAATGTTGTTTAATCTCTTTGGATAGTTAAATTGTGATTTTTGTTTAACACTGCTTTGGCTTGGTGCACTCTGTTTCCTAGTCAATTGAGGATGAATTTGGATAGAGGAGCTGGCAAGGCTATGGTGTTTACATAATGCCTTTTTTTCCTGTGAACCCTGAATGTGGATGGAAACAGTCTCTAATCTTCTTAGTGATAGAAGCAAAGATTGAATGCTTTGGGTCAAGCTGGGTTTTGGATAGGCTCAGTTGGGGGAAAAAAAAAAATTAAAAAAAAATCCTAGCTCTTCACAGTGATTGTAAATGGAAATACTCAAAGACAGAGTTGATTAATGTTTCAGTATTTGATATTATATTTGGTATTTCAGCAGTTTGCAGATAGTACATATTTTGTTTTCAAACCATACTTTCTGAGACTTCTTAGGAACAGAACAAATAGCCCTCTGGACACTGTTTGTTTCATTCCCCTGAGGATAGTTTTAAATTATCTCATGAGAGATGAAAAAGCAAGTGTCAGAATAAGCAGCATCCAGAGGCTTCTTTTCCTCAATGTACTCTGAATGGCTGGAAAAGACTGCAGACTTGAGCTTAATCCTTCTTGCACCACGACCGCTGTGACATAGTAAGAAGAGGAGAAGTTCATTAGGTGCCTGTTCTTTCATATCTCCATTATTAAAATATTCTAACTGTGATTTTTTGAAATGTGTTACAGTAACATAACTTTTCAAACACTATTATCATAAAATTAAAGTGGTGATTTAAATTTTTTTTTTAAAGTGGATAAATATCCTGAACTAGATAAATGCTAGAAGTGGCATTTCATACTTGATTTGCCTTACCTGCCTAGATTTTGCAGTATTTTTTACGTAGAAGTTGTAGCTTGTTAGGTGCTCTGAACAACATGCAAATGCAATACATTACAATCAAGGGGAAAAAAATCAGTTTGTCCTATTTGCATTTTTCTGTTTCTTCAGGGCTTACCTTCCTCAATCCAAAAATTTATACTAGGTCAATTGACTTCATGTTACCACAGGAGGGTTTTGTATTTAATATATTGTCACATAATAGAAGATCACTCAGAGATTGGTTTTTCAGAATATGAAAGTTAGTAGGTACTGATGGCCCTCTTCTAATAGCTGCAGACTAACATTTACAAGCAAATGGTTAACTTTTTATGTGGTTGCTTTTGCAACTAAGTTAAGAACCAGGAGCTTAATTTTTTTTCTTTGTGTTCAGTAATAGAATCAAGATGATATCCATCCCCTGCTTGAACTTGCCACTGCTGCATTTCATTAACTTTCTCAATATTTGATGCAAATTGTTTCTAATTAATGTGCTTCAAAATAAAGAAAAAAAAATCTTAAAAAATCTATGTGCAGTCTGTATAAGAATAAAATTTTATTCTCAGTTATTGAGACTTGTACCATTTATGACCTTTTTTCTAAATTGCTGTTATTATTCTTATAGTTATTACTGTTAAGTGGTGTATTTTAGAATGAAACCCTTTTTATCTGTACTGTAATCAGCTTACTGAAAACATGGTAAGGCAGGTAAGAACATGATTACTTATTGAGAGAAAGGAACACGAATTAACCATACTTAGAATTTGGTCTTTTAAATATTCTTACTTCTTCATTAAGTCGAGGGCAATATTTAATAGTTTCTATCTTTGCAGTATGCGTTGTTACTGTAGCATTCATTAGAGATGCATCTGTTTTCTTTCTTCTCACTTTACCTGCAAAGGAGATGATATAATTTGTGAAAAAGGAAAAAAAAGAGAAGGAAAAAAGGAAACAACAAACAAACAAACAAAAAGGAAGAGAGAGAAAACAGAAGGAAAAAAAACCCAAGAAAAAAGTGGGTTTTCTTTTCCTTTTAACTATGTTCTTGTGATTATCCAGAAATAAATTTGATTAGTGTAAGAAAATTCTGGCTAATCATCGTAAAGCAGTGTAAAATTTGAAAGGGAGAAATCAAGGACAGTTTTGTGAACGTCTGTCTTGCATTCCCTGTATATGAGGAAAGTATATATGAACGAAGGAAAATACACACATACACAAATATAAACTTCCCTTACATATATTCTTTTTTTATGACTAAAAGGAAATATATATACATGGGTACAATAATCAGAATAGGATATCACAGGAGTCCAGATCATGCTTGTAAAAATTTATCGAAATTGTTGACCAAATCTGACCACTGAACTCTCTGTTCTTAGACTAATTGGAAGAAATAAAAGAACAAAGTGCCTGTGGTCTTAGAAAGCAGTTTGTCAGTGAGATTGAGCCGGTCTAAGTCTGACTGCAACCAGAAGCAATTGTTCAGCCGTTCCTTTCCCCACTCTGGCAGTGTGTTCTCCTTTTTCCTTTTTGCCTTCGCTACTAGTGTGTTTTTGTGTCACAAACAGTAGTCGTCTCCTACTCTGCTTGCTTTGCGTTGTTAATTATTGTCCAAGTGAGTAATCCTCTCTGTTTTAGGGCTTGAACCCTAGTGCCAGCATAAGGGCATCAGTGGACTCTTGTGGCTGGAAGCCACGGGACCACACCTTGTAGTGGCAGTACGGATTTACGTCAAACTGAAAGCAATATGGAAAAGCAGCCTGAGCTTTACATGCATTGTGTCCCTTGTAACCACAGTGTTCACTGTAATAGCAGGAGAGGTTTAGACAACTATGCCACTAGGCTAATTAAGGGCTCTTCTCCTAAAGAGGCTTTTGTCTCAAGCTTTGATTCTGGATATCTGAATGTAGCAGCCTACTGCCTCAGATTTTGGCTTGTTCTTAGTGTTAGCTCTGTAACTACAAATACAGCTATATATGTAATAAATGACTACTATAAAACCACAGCAACAAGACAGATTTTAAGGCTTTTGTTAAGATTTTATTTTATTTTAATATATACACCACGATGATATATGATATGGGTGCTCTGCTTTCAGCTTTGGGGTTTTTTTTTTATTTAAAACTGTTCAGGGAACAAATTGCACAAACCAAAAATGTTATTTTGATCTGTGCATTTCCAGCTAAGAGTTCCATGATGAATACTTACACTTGGTGGATTTGAGTTAGGGGAAAAAGATATTACAACTATTAGTGCCAGCACTGAGCTATTCTACGATAGTAGAAGCTGGATGTTCGGGTTCATGAAGCTGAAAGTTGCTCATACCATTTAGATTCTCTGAAATATAAAGGTTAGTTTCAGCGAAATGGGAGCTGCATGGTTTAGACTAAAAGCAATGCTGGACTGACTTACTGCTTAGCAGGAGTTGTGAATGATTATTAGTGATCTGAGTAGGCTTTCAGAGTTTTGCAAGTTTAGCATATATAAAAACTTCTATCAATGTCTCCTTACATCAGCTGTACTTGTGTTTGGAAATGTTCATGCATGTCAGAGGTGAAGCAATAAGCCTACACTCTTGCTGATTTTCAAAATCTTTGTACAGCGTAAAAAACTTTAAATCAGAGTTTCAGCTTGATGATTGCACTTTTTTCCTTGCTTCACCTTCCATCCCTTCATAAGTTGGCTGAGATGCAGTTCTCTTCAACGTTCATAGGAAGCTAAACAACATTACAGTGTTAAAGTTGGTTTGAATTTAATATGTTTTCCCAAAATTTGATTGCTTTCCCCCCTTTGCAATTACGTCATCTATCTTCTTTCTAGGTTGAAGAAGACCTTTAAGATCATTAAGTCCAGCCATAGAGTTTCAGAGTTTTCCAGGACGTAGTCAACTAGTTCATGTAAAATTCTTCTCATAAAATAAACGGTAGTAGAAGGTTTAGAAAATACATCCCTATTTCTGCCTAAACTTGAACTGTCCCATGGATTTTTGTGCTCTAAATATTCCATTGCATTGCTTTTCATGTTCTCTCATGCTCTGTAGCGTTAATGAAAGCAATAGGGCATTGTTTTGATATTGCTATTTACTTTTCTCTCTAGCTATGTGCTGCCCACCTGCCAACCCGATCAGAGGCACCGAACCACTACCAAGCTGTATGTCGGGCTCTGTTTGCTGAAACAATGGAACTGTACACTTTCTTGGCCAAAATTAAAAGTGCAAAAGAGGTAAGCAGTCTGAGAAGGTTTTCTGCTTTTGAGCTCATTACCGTGTAAATTAGGCTTACAAAATCACTTCTGTAACCAGCCAGTGTTGAATGTCCAATGCTTGAGAAAATCACCTCTGGTGTTAAGGAAGAGCAGTTCTAGAGCTGGGCCTTTCTTTTAGCCCGTAGCCATTTACAGATGACTCATAGAAATTGTTAGACTGTGACTAGTCTATTCGGGAGTAAAAAAGAAGTTTTTCTTGGAGGTTTACACACTGCATACATGCATCCATTGCTGCACGTGTGTATACAATGTCTTTGAGTCTAAAAACTTCTCGGGTTTTTCAGGAATTCTGTGTAGTGTCAGAACTTTGCCTGTTGTTCCTCAGCTCCTTCTCATGCCTCAGCTTTGGCTGAGAATTATCTGAGATGATTTTTGCTCATATTTTGTCCCCAAGTCAGTAGCTTCCTTACCTTTGATGTATAATCGGCTTGTTAGTTTGTCACAGAGGTTTCACAGCAGAGCCAACTTAAAAAAGTTGACAGACTATCACAAATTTCTGTCTGTAGGTCGCAATGCTTATGTTCACAGCCTGCTTTGCTGTTACTGTTGACTGAAAGGCCAAGCTGTGAACCTCTTCAGTTCAGTGGTATGGCTGAAGAATAACTTTGACAGATGATTTTTAATAAAGATTCAGTGATCTTCATTGGGTATGAAGCAGAACAGCTTCATAAACAGTTGTATTAACACAGTGTGGGTGTTGGTTACATTGGAAAACTGGTGGGTGAGGGGAAGGGCAGAAAGGGAAATATGCTTCTTCAGGCTGGTTTCTTTACTGAAGCCAACTTGGTGAATAGCAACATTTTCATAATATTTCTTTTTAATGAATCTCTGAAGGATTTTCTTTTCTTTTGTAAGTCAAGATGTACAGTTCCCTTGAGAAGTGGGATAAGATTTTACAGGCTGATCGGAAAATTTTGCTGCTGACAGAGCTGTTCCACCCACACAGATGTGCTCCCACGGTTTTCCTTCATCTGGTTCTAGGAAACAAACACAGCACAAACAAACAAAAACAACAAAAAAAGGAGTCATTCCTTGTCAGGTTAATGAGCTGAATCAGCTCATTGAAGGGTAAGATGGGCCTCAGAGCAGCACAAGAGAGCTTTTATCCTCATGCTAGTGATGGACCAGTCAGAGGCATAGGGGACTGATTCTATTTTTCCTTTCTGGTTGAGATCCATCTCTCCAAGGGGTAGAACCTTTAGAGAGGGTTTTTCTGTTGCACAGAGTCAAGTTTCTCCTCTACTTTTCCTCTGGTTCTACTCAAACTGAAAACAATTTTTAAAATGAAGCAGTATCATACATGGATAATTTTGACAGTGTCAGCATGGCTGAAGAGCCACTTGTTTTCTGAAGTGCCTGCAATACAGCTCATCTGCCTCCAGTGCCTCTGATGCAGACAGGATACAGTGTCTCTGTGATAAATTTGACTCCTGAATCTTGACATTATTAATTTCTCATCTTGGCTTTTGACTGCTGCTTAGTGTTCTGACCACTGGATGCTAGAAACACCTCAACTAACAGCTGTTGTAAAATCCATGGTGAAGGTCAAAGATAAGACCCTTTGGAGTTCTTCCTGCTCAGAGAGGAATTGTGGTTTCCAGTAGTTCTTGAACATTTTGGCCACAGTAAGCGATAATACGGCATCTCTGTTGTGAATGACAAATGAAAACATTGTGGTTTATAACTATTTAAAATTAAGTCTTAACAATATATTTTTTAAAGTTATTAAAAAAGCAGGGGGCGGTCTGAATTTGCAAATTATTTAATCACCTTGTAATTGGATGTAAAACCCAACAGTATCTGATCACACCATAGAGCATACTGTGAGTTAATCCCAAATGAAAGAAACCATTTGCCTCTCAAAGGCTATTAGGGATTGATTCAAAGCACATGTAGGTCAAAGGAAGTAATCCTTGTAGATGGAATTTTGGCCCTACTGAAATGCAGTAAGACTTTGATTGCTGCACCTGAGGCCAGTATTTTGATCTTTTGATTTCATTTTAATCTGGTTCAGTCCCTCAATACGCATACAAGAAATGACCAAGAAAATTATCTTACAAGCAGCTTCTGGAAGCTGAATAATTTGCGTTTATTATGCTTTTGGTCCTTGCTTGTTGAGTTTATACAACTATAGATAGGAATGTGTTTAATATTGAGAATAATAGTGTGCAAAGAAGAAACTACGTATGAAGAAAATACGAGGTGGAATGCTGAAAATCTTGTTACACCATTTTAAAATGACCTCTATAGTTTATACTTGAGGCAAGCAGGAATCATATGATTACAGCAACTTTGTGCCAGTAAAAGCTGTGGTATTGTTTATATACTCTTCTGTCTTGCAGATACATAGAAGAATCTTAACTCATGATAGATAAACTTAGGTATAATTCAAGTCAATAAATTTCTTTTTCTTTTCCTTTTATTATTGTCATATGAGTATTGGGTATGAAGGAGAGAAACACTTAATACTTCAGTAAGGTCATTTTGTTGCCATGAATTTGTGATGACTGCATTGGCAAGTAACCGGGAAAAGAAAACCCGTGTTATATACATCAGGTCAAATTAAAAACCCCTTACACTATGTAATTTGTGTTTATGACCTTGAAAATGCCAGGAAATACTACCAGTTTATTTCAAAAACTGACAGCTTTATTTGGAGATCTGGCTTTTGAATCCCTCAGGCCTAGACACAATTGTGGATGTGAGATCAAAATAAAATTAAAAACACTAAAATGGTGAAAAAAACCTCTAAAATTACTTAAAATAATTTTTCTGTGAATAAAAATTACTTTGAAATTCCTTGGATTCCTTTTAGGTCCATTGGAAGACATCTGGGCACATGAAATATACCCCATGTATATTAAATTTTTATTTCTTGCTCACTTAAACTGCAAACTTCACTGTCGTGGAAGAGGGATAATTTTTATCTGCAGAAATTCACTTGCTAAGAGTGGACAAAACCTGATCTGTCTTACGCTACAGCCCAGGATAGGTTTAGAAGGGAAAAAAAACTGTGAAAGAGGCAGAAAATTATGTTGCTGTGAGGCTGTTTTCATTTTGGCAGTATAAAAATTTGTCAGGATTTTTAAAGTTACAGGATTTGGTGAGAGATGGATCAGGAGGCAGGACTGTAATTATGTTTTGTTACTAGTACATATACTAAGTAGTCATGTGCTGTCCAGTTTATCATGTGGACATCACTGTCATATAACAAATGGAGCGTGGTTTCAGAAGGGGTTTTACTGGCATATGTTTGGGTGAGTGAAATAATCAGAAATGATGAAGCAATGAGTGAGCTGTTCAGGTCATCTCAATGGATGTCAAATAAAATGTTCTAGGCGCTTTGTCACATACTTGATGCCCTGTGGTTTATATTTCCAGTCTGATTCCCTGTGTATGAAAGGTCAGCAGTAAAACTGACTCGCAGGCAGGGAGGTGGTACTTCCATTCTTAAAGGAAATGAAATGTTTGAAGTAGGGGATGCACAGAATAAGACTCAAGCCAGAGTTAAGAAAGGTGCAGTACTACTGTTGCAATCGTAAAAAAAATAAAATTAAATAGAGTAACAGTAGTAAAAATACATATTTCTATGGAATAGCAGCAACAACTCCAAAGGTAGAGTTGAAATTGATTTAACTAATCTGCTTTAACTTTGCATCTTTTTGCAAAGTAAAGTTTTTCTCTTTTTTTTTGCATCTTTTTGCAACTTAAAGTTTTTCTGGCGAGTTTACTGGGGGGTTGGGCAGCATCTGTATGTTGTTCATGCTCTGCAGAAGGTGCCCTTGCTGCAGATCCACCCTAGGTATCATCTGCTGCCATCCAGAAGTGGTCTTTTGATGGGCCAAGGCCTCCTAACTCTGTGTCCTGCTGTTTAAGTATTTACAGCTGATGACAAATGCAGTACAGCTTGTTTTTCATCTAAAGCAGTGAGCTTTTAAAGTTGCAATAGAAAAATTCCACAAAAAGGCAGCAATCTCTCTCTTTTTTTTTTTTTTCATTCTGCATGTGGAAAAATGGTCGGCACAATGGAGGAAATGCAGGCATGTGTGTTGAAGGGAAAGGCAGTTTGAGTATCTGCTAAAAATGAACCTCATGTAACAGAGAAGATCCGTGTTTTTTAGGATCATCCAAAAGTCGTTGAGATCACCTTTGCTGGCACTTAGCCATAGAAAGAACTGTAGGCACAAGTAAGTAATGTCTATGAGATAAAGCAAATGTTCCTGCTATAGAGTATCTGAAAATATCACACACATTGCTGAGAAACTGTGTAAAGCATGATTGAGAGGCACAGTGAGAGAGACTGTGCAAGCACAGGAATGCAGAAATTGCTGCTTTTGATTGGACTGGGGGTCCATCCAGTTGTGAACCTGCTTTAAGTCCTCCTTCAGCTCCCTATTACTGCCCAGCCTTGCCTTCTACTGGAGTTAATGCTCCACATGCACGTCATGGCTGAGTGAGCCAGCAATGTGCCCTTGTTGCAAAGAAGCCTTACAGTATCCTGGGCTACATTGGGAAAAATACTGCCTGCAGGTTGAGGGAGGTGATCTTTCCCCTCTGTTCGGCACTGGTGAGGCTATAGCTGGCATGCTGTGTCCAGTTCCGGGCTCCCCAGTACGAGAGAGACATGGAGAGTCTGAGGAAGGGCCATGAAGATGATGAAGGGACTGGAGCATCTCACATATGAGGAGAGGCTGAAGGGAGCTGAATCTGTTTAACCTGGAGAAGAGAAGGCTCAAGGGAACCTCGTCAGTGTCTATAAATACCTAAAGGGAGGATGCAAGGAGGTTGGAGCCAGGCTCTCTTCAGTGGTGCTCAGTGACAGGACCAGAGGCAATGGGCACAAACTGAAACACAGGAGGTTCCTGCTGAACATCGGGAAACATTATTTTACTGTGAGGGTGACCAAGCACTGGCACAGGTTGTCCAGAGAGGTTATGGAGTCTCCATTCTTGGGGATGTTCAGAAGCTGCCTGGACATAGCACTGGGTAACTGGCCCTAGTGTCCAAGTTTGGCCAGGGAAGGCTGGACCAGGTGACTTCCAGAGCTCCCTTCCAGCCTCAACCTCTCTGTGATTCTGAGTGATACCAGAAGAATAGCGATGCCAGCCTGTAGCAGAGCTGAGCATTCATGAATGGGCTGTGGGTGATGAGCTCCACAATTGGCACAGCTGGTGCTAAAAGACACTATGTGATGCTGGCAGTATAAGTGTCCAGCGGGCAATGTGTCTTAATCTGCTGCAGTAGGTTTGACTCACATCTCAAAAATTTTTGGAGATTGATGTATGCCTTAAAGCATTATGATTAATATTCCTTCCAAACTAATTAAGACAGTATATTTTTATAATTGCCTACATCTTTGATTGTAGTCAAAGTCCACGTTCATCAAAAACTCATCTATAATTTCATTATCCACACTATGTCTTGTAATTAAGTTTTTAGCAGAATACAGATAAAGCTCCCAATCTGCCTTTCATTCCTGTCTTTTCTGATGCAAATACATTCTGCCTAGTTATATTTCAATCTGATCAGTATGAAAACATAAACATACAAATTCTAATTAAGTACATGAGTAGTAATAAAATAGCTCCTTTATTTTCTCCTAGCTTCATGCCATGCAAAGACTCAATTGGAAATAGAGTTAATTAAAAAATCAAGTGTTACTTTCCATTTAACATGGCTATACTGGTGTATTATTTGTACAGTGATAGTAGAGGTAGTTAATAGGTACCTAAACAATGTTAATGGCTAACTTATTTTGGAAATACGGTCATTAGCCAAGTTACTCTTAATAGTCTCGTGACTGTAAAAGCTGTTAAACACCCTGCTGCTTGGATTTTCAGAAAGCACAGCTGAAGAAAAATTGATTCACAAACTTCGCTCATAATTTCACTTTTGCCTACACTTTCAGGCTTCCAGTGGCTTTGCTTTTGTAACTGTGTTGTCATCAGTCTTGCTCCCCATCGTGATTTGTTTTATTCCTCAATTTAGGAGCTTTAATAAGGGAAAAGACTGCTGGTTTATTCTTGTGGGGTTTTTTTTAGTTTTTAATTAAGTGATGCAGGCAATGTCGCTCAGTAAGTGTTACATACACTTGGTTTGAGGTTTTTTGCCTCTTAAACAGCTGTGTTGAGCAGCATGGTGACTATTGTCCTTTGTAGAGCAGAGCAAAGTGTGTCCACCCATACCGCTATATATGAAAAAAATTTGTCTGCTATCCACTCAAGGGATTTTCAGGGACTGATTTAACCAGTCCTTGTTACAACCCCCTAATTTCCCTTATTTTGGTCACAACAATCCTGTTCCCACATTGGAATTAAATGGGGTTTGGATCTTTTCAAAAAACTAGTGTAATGCTGCTGGCCCAGCCCATGGAATTTAAACCCAAGTTGGATAGCTGAATATATAAAAGCAGTTTTTCCCCTGTGTGCAGGTTAAGTTGAGCCTAGAGATGCAAGAATATTTTATTAGCTTCACAGATAGCAGTGTAAGAATTAGTTGCATTGGGGAACAGAGGATTCCTAATTAACAATATGAACTGGGAACTGCAGTGGATTGTGTTCTGCGATTGGTAAAAGACCAAGTCCAGATCCAGATTCCTGAGAGTACCATCTTCATTAAAACATTGGGTTTTTGAGAGCATTTTTTCGAAGCAAGTCTGATGCTGTGCTGACAAGTGTCTTATATAAATTCCCATCTGTCACTGAGCACAGGAGAGCGCATCTGAAATGTGGGACACGCAGCAGCAGCAAATCAACCGCCTGCTTTTAATAGCTCAGAGAGACATTTGAAGGCATTTGGTATTTTTATTACTGGCTTTTGTCACCAAATGTATTTAAAAAAAAAAATAAATGGCCAAATGCTGTAATGGTTTAAAAAAAGCCAAAGCCGTTGAAACACTCGCTTCCTACACATCCAGCCAGTATTTCCTGAATGAATGCCCAGGCTGTAGTAGGTGAATCAGGTCTGTGGTATGGGTCTGAGGTTCCAAAATCATTGAGAAAAACCCTTTTAAGAGGTTTTTGCTTTCTGAAGGGGAAAGCCATTTAAGCCATGTATTTATTATACTGTAATAGCTCATTGTCCCAAGGGTGAGTACTAGTGGCTACAGCAGCTGAGGTTACGCGCAGGTTTTGGATCACAGTTAAGTTCTGACAAATGGTCTCTTGTGTTGTAAATGTGTTGGTTTCCATAATTTATGATCTAAACAGATGCTGAAACCCACTGATGCCGGCTGGGGTGCTGGAGTGAAATAATAATACTACATTTAGTCTAGAAGTTTAAACATAATCATTTGTTAGGTGAATTTATTCCATCTAAGGAACACCTGACAGGTGCAGAACAGTTAAAAAAACCTTCCTGAGTGCTGTCTGCAAGCATAGAGCATTGCTGTTTCTTCTTCTCCCCAGTCCTCCAAGGCTTTCTAACTTCTGTAATGATGGAAATTCCTTTCCTTTCTAATGTTCTTCACTAGTTGCATGGTGATATGCATTTAGAGATCTCACGATTCAACCAGGGAGTGGAATGAACCATCCCTACAAAGTGGGTGTGTATGTCAGTATGAGGGCAGCAGCTGGAGCACTCAGCATCAGGATGGGGAGTAATTAATAGGAGCCCAGCTTTGACAGTAGCCTGTGGTTGTATAAGCTCATTTGTATCATAAAACTGCAATTTGAGAGACTTATCTCTTGTCTGGCAGGTTTTGCTCTCGCAATTCTCCAGTGTGTGGTAGCCGGCATCACTTATACCTGTGATTTCTTGGGTAGAAACTCCCCTCCTAGCTATGTTCCAGGGAAACTAATTAGATGGTTGCTTAATTTTTAAGATCTTTCAGCTGTTTAGGGTTTGGTGGTTGTTTTTTTTCCCCCTCATACTTTCTGCTGCTAAGAAAAATATGTTGTAATCTTTTTAGCTTCATGGAATATTTATGTCAGTCAAAGGCATCTGCCTTTGGGCATAAACCAGCCCAGCAAACTGTATGGTATTGGTGAGATGGGTAATTGCCACAATTCTTGTTGAAGTAAAGGTTAAGCAGCTGGAACATGTTAATTTTTTAAAAATTAATGTGTACCTTTCAGTAAGGAAAGGAAGAGCGAATCTGACAGCTGTGAGCTCATTTACTGAAGTTAGCTTTTTCTTTATAAAGAGGAAAAGGAGAAAGTATCAGAATGATTTTATATTTTATTTATTATCAATAAATGTTAGCAGTTTGCAAGAAAGAAAGTAATTTACAGTTCATAGGTACTGTATTTGAAATTATTACTGCTACTCTGTAATACAGAAAAAGAAAACTGGACAGCAAAATACATGTAAGCGAGGCCTTTGTGTTACTCGTTCTTTCCATTTTTCTTTTTTTCCCTTAGAAAAGGGTGATTGCCTCTAAGTGTCAGACTGACTGCGGCGACAGAACCAACACAAGTTTCTATAAAGAGATTCTTTCCCAATTGAGTATCCTGTGGTGATACCGCAAGTCATGCCAAAACGTTCCCACATTGTCTCATGATATATTTGCTTCTGTATTTATGGTTTCTTTAGAGTCTTCCTGTAAATTATGTATTGTGTTTTTATAGGGCAATGGTAGTATTTCTTCTTTGATATGAAAGTAAGTGTGTGACTTAAATAAGACAATAAATAACCTGCCTGCTTTCTTTCCAAAACCTCAGTGGTGGCTTACTTACATGTATAATCTCTGTAACCAAGTTTGGTAGATGCTTGAACTCTGTTAAATGTGCAAGTTAAGCACTCCTTAGTGCTTCCATTTCTTCCACTGAAATGTTGTCAGTTTTGAAACTACTGCTAGGAAAAAAGATTTTTACAAAGTACCCGTATTTTTAAATTTTCTGGGCAGCTCAAAAGCTAAACTGGGATTGTTTGTTCAGTTCCACTGAAGGAAGATCTTGAGTGCTTAAAAGTGAGAAAAAAAAAATTTGATAAATAAATACGTCCATCAGACTTCTGACCTGTTGCTTTAGTCTTATGAAAGAAACAAGTAGTGAGCAGAGGATTTAACTACGCATTTTGTGTATGTTAGTGAGTACCTAGCAGACAGTGCAGATTAAAGATTGGTAAAGATTTTCTGGAAAACACTGTAAAAGTGGAGTGGAGTATTGATAATTTGTTTGTACTGCTGATTCCAGAATGTTTCAATGCAGAAGTAAGCAAAACACAGCATTTTGATTATGCAGTTGTTTATGTGTATAAGATAATGTCTGTAGAGCCACAGCATTTTAAATCTTTCGCTTGCATTTGTCTGTGTGTAGACTTGCCTATTCTTTGGTTTTCTGTAACTTTTGATAATTTTTTATATTCTTGTAATTATGAAAGTTCTTTTTTTTCCCCCTTTGCAGACAATATTTTCCGTATTTACATAATCTGATCTTGTTCGTAAATAGCATTTTTTACCTTCAAAATATCTATTTATCTTCCTTACATGATTTTATTACTTAGATTTCCGAATCCATAACCATGTTGTACAGACTGCTTAATTTCAATATCTATGCAAGCCTCTCACTATTCAGCTTAAAGGATTTTTCATAGTTTACTTCTCTTCACAACTAATTTTTGGGAATTTTATCTTCTACAAAACCGAGCTGTCTTGAATGTAATAAATAGCAGTAACTTTGGTATGAATCAGATCCTTACCAAGTCAGTAGTTTTCCTGTGTTGTAGCATAGCAGACCGTTTAGGTAGTTGTTTTTCTTCTGTCCATATCCCAATGTTAGGAATATTAAAATTTCTATGTATAGTTTTTCCACTAGCCTACTATTTTCTAAAGTACTTTCATACTCAGAACTTAAGATTTTTTTTTCCTTAGCATTTAAGGTCGACTTTTCAATTTAGAGAAATACATTCTAGTATTTCAAGTTACTTTTACAATATTACAATTAAAGTCATAAAACATTCTGTAGAATACCCAAACAAGATAATTCAGCAGACGTCAAAGATCAAGCTTCAGTTTGATTTGAGAGTAATGCCACCATTCATTTATTGACTCCCTTTCTTTGACAGAACCTGAAGAAGATTCAAGAAATGGACAAAGAGGCAAGTGATGAATCCAGCACAGATCTTGATGACTTAAAAAATGCTGACTGGGTAAGTCAATAGTTGAATAGTGATTCAGCATAATTACTAGTTGTTTGTATTTCTTTATAATGCTACCTAAAGTGGTTTGGTTTATGTTAAAATTGATGTCGTTTTTTAATATATGAATTAATAGTAACTCATGACAAGTCAGAACCAAATAGAGTCTCAACCTTCCTTTGCAGACAGATGAAACAATAGAAGTATCCAAGCATTACATTTTTTCTTTAGACTGTTTTCATGGAGAAGCTTTTGAATTTAAAAAGACTGGACATTTTGACAAGTATCATGCTGACTGCCCTTCAAAGGGGCAGCCAAGCAGTTGGCAGAGCTACCAGCTGAGTTTCTTTAATGGTGAAAGAAAAATTTTACAAGAGAAACTTTTAACAGAAAGTAGCTTGTTTTATTTCCTAGTTACTATTTGTGCCAGCTCATAGAGGAGTATTATGAGGTTCTTAAAAGTACTTGATTTCAATCTCCTAGTCTTCTATCTGCTACCGGTTCTTCCTCCCTCATTGCCTAGAAAATGAGAAGGAGGTATTAGTGTGTGGTGTTCTTGCAGGTGGAGCAAAAGGAAGTTCAATACTGAGAGGATAACCTTAGGATTTGGAATCTGTTCCAAAATTTTTATTTGAAGAACAACTGCTGGGAAATTTTGCAAGAAAGTTCTGGTCTTAAGGGTAACAAATTTTTGGATTCAATCAATGTTTTAATTCACATAGTACCAGCTATAAGTCTAGAAAATTTCCTGATGTGCTTGCAGGATGCTTGAAGCTGACATATAGGTGTATGGTATAACTATTTCAAATCCTTTTTTGGTATTATTTTAGGGGTACGCATCACTTGAGGTGAGACTTTGCAGTCCTGCTGAGTTGCAACACAGTTTTGTTACGTTTGTGAGGGTTAAAAGTAGACTTATATAGAATGAAATGGGGTTTGGTTGATGTGTTAAAAATAAAATAGTACAGCTTTACGTATTTAGTGATGTCCCGAAAGAAAAATAAACAACTTTGGTTTAATCTGAGCAGTATTCAAGGACAAGGTATCAAATAAGATTTCTCTCTCTTTTTTGTTTAGGCTCGGTTTTGGGTACAAGTGATGCGAGATTTACGGAATGGTGTTAAACTTAAGAAAGTTCAAGAGCGTCAGTACAACCCACTCCCCATAGAATATCAGCTCACACCCTATGAAATGCTGATGGATGATATTAGATCCAAACGCTATACCTTAAGGAAGGTCATGGTAAGTCAAGAGAATCACTAGAACTTGTAAATCTGAATTGTTCTTTTCATTTTTTATCTTCTCCTTTTCCTTTCTTGTATTTTGGTTTGTTTTTCTCCTGATAACCTTGAAATTAAGATTTTATGTACATAGTAATGTTTATGGGTTTTTTATTGTTTCCTGCCTGAGGGTGTGTCTAAGATTAACTTGAGGCATTCTTCATCAGAACCCATTTGATAGTTACTGGTGTCTCCCTGTTCTTTATTTTGTTTTGATATATATTTTGTTGAATATTATATTGTGTTGAATATTAAAATGTTCCTCCCGATAAGCCAGCAACAGATCTAAAGGGCTTCTGTCTCTAGTAGGACATTTTAAACCCATTTCTCAGAGGCATCTATTTGGTCAGTGTCAATATTTATGCCTTGCACTTACTTACAGCATTATAGAATCATAGAATGGTTTTGGTTGGAAGAGATCTTTAAGATCATCGAGTCCAACCATCAGTCCCTCCCTTCTAAGTCTGCCACTAGACCGTGTCCTCAAGTATGACATCTACTTGTCTTTTAAACACCACCAGGGATGGTGACTCAGCCACATCCCTGGGCAGCCTATTCTAATGCTTGACAACCGTTTCAGTAAAGAAATTCCTCCTAATATCCAAACTAGATCTCCCCTGGAGCATCTTGAGGCCATTTCCCCTTGTCCTGTCACTAGCTACCAGGGAGAAGAGACCAGCGCCCACCTCACTACAACCTTCTTTCAGGTAGTCTTAGAGAGTGATAAGGTTTCCCTTCAGTCTCCCTTTTCCCAGTCTAAACAACCCCAGCTCCTTCAGCCGCTCCTTATAAGCCTTATTCCTCAGACCCTTCACCAGCTTTGTTGCCTTTTTCTGGACATGCTCCAGCATCTCTATGTCCTTCTTTTCCTCTTGTTAGTTACAGTGGAAGCACTGTCTTAGAATATTCTGTGTTCAAATGCATTTGCTTTCCTGACAAAATCTCACACAATGTTTGTTAGTGAGAAAGCTGTGATTCCACCAAAAAAACCCTTAGAGATGAAGGTGGGAAGGAGAGGACAGAGACAGAAAATGCGTAGTTCATTCTATCAGAAATCATTAGAAAAAGAAGAATAAAGGAGGACAAATTTGGAACAATTACATGAGGAGCAAATAAATGAGTTCTGTTACAAATATAAATGCCTTTTATGTATGAGCTGAAAGTCTTTTCCTAATCAAGATCTGGATTTACCCTATCAGAGTGTACTTATTTTCTGCAGCAGATGTCACTTGAATGTTAAATCAATAGGGTAAAATGCATACCCAAGTTATGTTGTTATCTATCTTTCCACTAACAATGCAGAGAACTGTGCTACCCACTGTAAAAGGGAACAATCCCCTCAGGACCTTGATTACTGTATGCAATCAGGATAGTAGTTTTGCTTGAATGGAAACCCCTGGGTCATCTGATTTTCTTTTGTCGGAATAGCTTTTAATTCATCTTCTGCTGAGCAAACTCCTGTCTCTTCAGAAGAGATTTTCTTCATTATATGGTAGGTCTTAGAGGTACAGCTGCTCCTCTCCTCATCCAGACTATCACTGTATACAAAATCCCTGCAAGCATCTATTTTTGTCCGGCTACCTTGTCTACTAGGTAAATTGTCCAAAGTGACCTATGGGTGTAAACATAACTTGGGATTATATACAGGTACAGCACCTGTAGTGATGTCTGTGATGCAATTGCTGGCTTTGTCTGACAACTACTTATGGTGTTTTGTTAGAAAAATAGCTTCTTTCTTATTAGAAGCTTTAAATTCAGTACTTTGGATTCTGCTTCAGGGTCTGCTTCAAGAGCTTGCGTAGCATGCACAATAAAAAGAGTGCAGTTCGCATGAAATGTGTGGGATCTGAAGTAGAAGTTTGGTTAGATTGCATAAATCAAGCATCTTTTAGCTGACCGTCATCAGTCAAACCTGATTATATGTATTCCCATCAGAGAAGACTGTTGTGGTTCTTGAGGAGAGAAGGACAAGAATCCTAAATCTGAATTTTAAGGCAGCCTGAGAAAGATGGATTATCTTTCTTCATGCCTGTCAAAACCAACGTTTAAATTTATAGGCAGTATTTTTAGACTTGGTAGCTTGTGAAAATGCATATTCTAGCATGAATAGATGCTAGCTCAAGATAGCATGAGGTTAAGTGATTTTTTTAAGTAAATGAGGTAAAACATGAAGCCTTTACAGTTCTTTTTATTAATATAATGATGCATTTAAGAGGGTAGCTTGATCCGTCCCTGACTGCTCAGTTCTCTGAGTAGAAATTAGGGAAGTAACAGATGCTCCTATTAGGTGCATTACTTAGGAACTATTTTGGTGCTTCAGACTATCAAAATTGTTGAGTTAACAGATGCCAATAACCAGAGCTGTCTGTTCTCACCTGTCTTCTGCCATACTGCAAATATTCAAAATGTTTTGAAGATGTAAAATGTCAAATTCTGTGCTTTTCGTAAATAACTTGTTTAATTAGTTTCACTCACATTGACATTTCTATTTCAGTACATAGGAAAATAATTTCAAATTTGTCATCTCTCTGTCCCCCCAATGCAAGAGTCTTTGCTTTTGTGGTTGTTGTGGGAGCAAGATAACTTTCATCGTTGCATTTTATAGTCTTTGTATGCCTATCCAGAGAGATTTCATAGCATTTTTCCTCCTATGGAGCACTCTCTCACAGAGAGTTAAAAATTGTGAACATTTGAGAATTATGTTATTCTTACAGGCTTAATTTTCCTTTATTATGCATATGTGTTAAGCTATGGCTTTTAATTCCATGTTGATTCACAGTTAGCTCTCTTTCCTGCCCACCTGCCTCCCTCTAAGATTTGCACCATTCACCATGGTATTTCTTGAGCAGTGCTTATTGAAGAGTAGCTGATAACTCTAGTGTTACGTACTCAATGCATTGCTGTCTGATACCTTTCATGTAGTATCCACCTCAGCATCACGTTGCATAACAGTTAAATTCTTTGTAGGTAACAGCGCTCTTGTCTTCTTGTCTTCATGTTTGAACTCTTCACAGATACATGTGATGTAGTGCGGTTTGCATGACCATGTTGCAAAAGAGGGATTCAGGCATATAGGCTGAAGCCAATATTAGCAAAAGCATTTGATAATTTGAATGTTTAATTTGAGAATCCTGTTTGCATGGTTGTTTGGGTATTTTTAACAAAATATTATTAATTTCTTTATGTTATTTAGCATCTTACCATATTTACATTACAGCTGTCTGAAAGGTGAGTATATGTCGCTTCTCCAAAGTAACAAGTGATAGGACAAGAGGAAATGGCCTCAAGCTGCGCCAGGGGGAGGTTCAGTTTAGATATCAGGAAAAATTTTTGAGTCACCATCCCTGGAGCTGTTTAAAAAACAGGTAGATAAGGTACCAAGGGATATGGTTTAGTAGTGGACAGGTATGGTTGGACTGATGATCTCAAAGGTCTTTTCCAATCAAACGATTTTATGATTAATTGCAATAATAGCTGTGCATGGACAGTATTTTCATAAATGGATTTCAGATGTTTCAAGCTGGACACAGGATTGTGAGAAAAATATTTTGACCAATTTTTCCAGCTGAGCATTTCAGAATCTGCTGTTCTTTCATGCATAGGTCTGTCTTAGTTTTACTGCGTGTTATTCAACTGCTTTAAGCAGGGAACTATGCTTTTTCGTTTTCTGCCTCCGTCACACTTCTGCAGAAGTTTAGGAGTCATGGAATCATAGAATCACTAGGTTGGAAAAGACCTCTTAGATCATCAAGTCCAATCATTCCTATCTGCCACTAAACCATGTCCCTGAGCACCTCATCTACCCGTCTTTTAAACACCTCCAGGGATGGTGACTCAACCTCCTCCCTGGGCAGCCTCTGCCTCTGCCCGATGACCCTTTCTGTGATAATACTAGGTAGAGCAGTGAGCTTTACAGTTGCTAATCGTACTTTAGGGATGGTCAAAGATGGAGTGATTCTGCGTAAGTACAGTGGTTATCATGTAGTATCATAGACTCATGTATATAAAATACATGTGCAGGAACAGCAGTGTGAATGCAGTGGCTTACGATGTTGAAGTACCGAAGCACGTCATTCTTGGGCACTGCTACTTGAGGTTGCTGTGTGGTGTCAAATACACACCATGTAACAATTATGTTAACAAAAGCACTACACTGACGGGATAATGGAAGATGGCAAATATATATCTGCTTATAATACTTTTAATTCACAACAGAGCCTTATCATGAGCTGTTCTGAATGTGGTGTAGCATGCCCCCTCTGTCTGTTTCACTGTCCAGGCAATTTCATTTTAAATTAGAATTTATAGATAGTACAAAACAATATTTTCATGTTGCCTGTTATTTAGAGATAGCACTCCCCTACTTAATGCTGTCACCTTTCATAGTGAGATAAATAAATGGCTGAGATAATTGAATGTCGATAAGCGACGTGTTTTTTGTGAAAGTCACATGCAATGTACATCTTGTTTGGGATCACCATTTTTAAAGGTGAGGCTTCAGCCAGAGGTTACAAAGTGCCATTTGTAGTTACTTTTTAGCTGCAAATCCATATTTATGTGTGAAAATGTGATGGTGGCAGGATGTGAGTGAGTAGATGATTACATGGTAATTTTCCTGTGCTTTAGCTGTTTAGATCTCTATATTTCTGGTTGATTTTTATAACTATTGGTTATGCTTTCCCCACACTGCCAGATATAATGCACACTGCTGTACAAAAGCTGTTTCACACACATGAAGACTTAGGATAGTTTTACAGTGTTTTGAGGTATTTATTTAAATACTAGTTTGCAGTTGGGGCCCATCTGGTATGTGAAAAAAAAAAAATAATTTTGTTGTTGTTTCCCCCCACCCCACATGTATCGTGGCTGCATCTGTGCAAAATATCTCTGATTTAGACTTCAATCAAGAGCCATGAATTGTGATTAATTAAAAAATGCACGTGAAATTGCTCATTACAGAGAGAGTTAGTGTGAGTAAAGAAATAAATCTAGTGTGAACAGAGAGGATAAAAGCCTCCCTTTCAGTTTCTTTCATATCAGCATCTTGCTTGGGCGCCGAGTATGAGAATGATATGTTCTGCCACTGGCACTCCTGCTCTTGGCTTGCTGGCTGTGAAACATCCACTTGCTTTGCCCGTGTATCCTGTGGAAAATCACTTAAGCAAATCTTACATTTCTCCTTTCTTCAGTCAAATAGGAAGGAATACTGATACTAATTATACCCTGGTGGCATTAAGTCAGGGCGTAGAGTACCCTGAGGTGAAAAGCTCCGAGCCATGTATTATTTATTTCCTCTTGTCATGCAGGGGGTTGTTCCCCAAGGCTGGAACTGAGATTATCAGTTTACAAAATGGCTGTTGTGGTGGTAATAACTCTCAGCTTCAGCTATCAACTTTGACATCTGATGAACAGTAACCCAGGGACGAGAGACTTCTCAATTCATTAATAATCCCGCAAAGCTTGCTGGCCTCAAAAAATCACTCAGTCTTTAAACAGAAGGAATCAATCACACCACTTAAAATAATATTCTCCTCATCATAAAATGTCAAGTCACCATTTAATGTAAATCTTCTCAATTTTAATTTTCTGCCCTACTTTTAGGAAGATGATGCATGTTGCAGAGTTAGCAGCTTGGAATTCTGTACCGAGCGTATGAAATTCACTCTTGAGGAAGCTAAGGAGGTGGGGGAGGAACAAGTAGAATTTAAACCGTGTCTGGGGTAGAACACCTACAGAAGGAGTCCCTGGGAAAGCAGTGAAATGTTCCCCAGGAGGGACTCTGCATCCGTTTCCTTATCAGGGATGGGATGAATCTTTTCTGGGAGTCTGTCACTCTGCCTCAGCACTGCAAGGCATGTCTGAGGGGAGCAGAGCTTATACGGAGGCTGTATGGCATTACTGAAATTCAATTAGAGATCATATTCAGGTGACCTTATGGGCATTTAAACCCATTTTCCTGACTGCAGCATTCCTTCTTATTGGCAAAAGTGAATGTGATTTCACAAACCAGAGCTGTGTCTTTACATACATTTTCTGGCTACAGAGCTTGTACAAATAGAGCCTCTCAAAGAAAGATGAGCAAACTGACCCTTATAAAAGAAAAAAAAAAAAGGGCTGAAATTTAGGACATCTCTTCTAAGGAAATACAGCCACACAGGAATTTCTGTCAAACTGTGTGACAAGGCTGATAGCCAAGTACTAGGTAGTATTAGAAGAGACTTTTTATCAGGAACTGTAGTGATACGACAAGGGGTAATGGTTTGAGGCTGAAAGGGCAAAAATGTAGATTGGATATTAGGAAGAATCTTTTCCTGTGAGGATGGTGAGGCACTGGAACAGGTTGCCCAGAGAAGCAGCGGATGCCCTGTCGCTGGAGTTGTTCAGGCCAGGTTGGATGAGGCTGTGAGCAACCTGATCTGTTGGGAGATGTCCTTACAGGGGCGTTGGAACTGGATGATCTTTGAGGTCCCCTACAACCCAAACCATTCTATGATTCTATGATATAATGTATGGCATAAGATTCTCTCTCATCCCTGACGGTGTGCCTGCACACTGTGCTGCCTGAAAACTGAACCTGACAGGTAGATTTTTTTAAGCAAATGTATACGCTTATTCCCAGCTTACAATTTATAAATTTTTCAGATGATAGGAAAACTTCCATTGCCTTCTTTTATATCCTGCACATGCAGTGAATTGGATGAGGCTTCAGCCAGAGATTACAAAGTGCCATTTGTAGTTACTTTTTAGCTGCAAATCCATATTTATGTGTGAAAAACTATTTCCTGTGATGGCTTGTGTATGGTTTCACTATAAATGAGGTATCAGAGGAAGAAATTCTGTCTCTAGAGAAAACCAAACGAACAAGCCAACAACCCTCTCCCAGCCCCCTTTCTGCAGAAATATATGATTTACAGCAAGGAAATGATCTTCCTCTACTTCCAATCGTATGCCATGGCATTTGAATGATTTACATCCTAGACATATTAACAAACTTCGTTTTACACTTGAGTAATCTTTAAAGCGCAGGTGAAGAGGTAACTAATCGTGTTCAGGGCTTCCCTCTCCTTCTGCTGAGATTTACATGCAAGGGCACTTCTTTATTTCCAGAGCTGCAGAGACTGGTGGTAAAGATAAAAAACAAGAGGAGCATATTTTTCATCCATTGCTGCGAGCAAATCATAGGTGATTGTGCCAGCCCCATCTTTGCTTTCATGTCAGTGCTTGGGGGACGATAAGGAGGTCAAGAAAACTGGGGCTTTAAAAAGCATCCACATTTTCTCAGAAGCTGAGTTCAGAGTATTAGAGACTGTGTAATGGTTGGCAGTGAGACATGGTTCAAATAGTTGTTCTTAAAAATGGTGCTGGCACCTTTTTCTCCAAGTAAGAAATAAGCTTCTTCTGCATTCTCCCATAGGCGTGATTGCAGTCTTGACATTTGATTTCCTCGTTTCAAAATCCTAAGTATTGCTGATTAAAGCTGCTGCAGTTGTGGTTTTCTGCAGCTATCTGCAAAGCTGAAAAGCTGTTATCTGCATTTTTCCTTGCCTATGCTCTGCATATGGATTGTTGTGCTGCTCGGGACTGGTGGGATTTTATGTCTGGTGCAGGTGTCAGAACACTGTGAGCTCTGTTAGGGTTGTTGTGAGTTTTAAGTTGATCTCATCATATGCATGAATATGAATGCAAACCGCAGAAATATATATTTCACTTTCTTCTTTCCAGGTCAACGGTGACATTCCACCTCGATTAAAAAAGAGTGCCCATGAAATAATCCTGGATTTCATCCGATCGAGACCTCCATTAAATCCTGTATGTAATCTACTGGGCTTCATCCCTAACAAAAAATGTGGCTTTTTAAAGTATGTTTGTGTCCAGGGAATATGGTAAATATCATGTATCCTGACACAGGCTTTCAAAGATATTGTCTTCTGTATATAGAATATGATCTCTTAAAGAACAGTGTATAGTATCTTGCCCCTACCAATTAATAGCTGATATTATCAGCAACCCTTTGTCTCTGGGAAATCATAATGAATTGGGAAAAATACAATCCTTTTTCTGATTTATGTGACTTTAGCAATTTTTTGCATGTAAAATCATATCACAACATTCCACATTTATTTCTAAAAAAGCATGACATCTGCTTTCAAGGAAGCACTGTTTTATGTAAATCTGATTATCTTTATATCCCAAGGCCTCAGCAAGAAAACTGAAACCAACCCCCCCACGGCCCCGCAGCCTTCATGAAAGGATACTGGAGGAAATCAAGGCAGAGAGGAAGTTACGTCCAGTTTCACCTGACGAGATAAGGCGTAGCAGGCTGGGTAAGCAAACTGATAGTTTTTACCTGTAGCACCCACCAAAAACTTCCCACACAAGACACAGGGATGTTAGCAATGTCCATACAGAAGTCACTGAGATAAAATTGTTCTCGTTCTTTCAGAAGAAGGAAGAGCCTACAGATTTTGCTAGGGCTGTGCAGTCTTTGTGCTAAGTTATATATTCAAAATATAAGATACTGTATGGTTCAGCTTGATTCCCTTCATGTTTTAATATAAGTAGTAGACAAATTTAATGGCGTTATATTGGTTGTTGCACATGACGATTAATGTTAGATTTGCTCAGACTGGAATCAGTATTGCTTCTCCCCAGTGCAATATTCCTTATAGATCTGCAAGGATTCTTTATGTGTCTGTTTTTAATTAATTCTGTTCTCTTTGTTTCTTTTTGTTAGCATCATCAGTTTCCTTATTTTCATTTAAATTCTGCTTTTATTTTGTTTGCTGAATCTAAATCTTTGATTCATTTTCTAAGTTGTGGAACTTAAGTTTGGATCTATTTACACTAGGGAAATAATTCAAAGCATTTAATTTCTGCAGTGTATATTCAACAGCCCACTATGAAATTATACAAATACTATACTTTCTGTCAATCACCAATTTGCATTAGTTCAATGGTTCTGATGACAAAGGCTTGACAAATACAGTCCTACATTGTGTCATACATTTCTTTGAGAGTGTGATAGTTAACTGTATCACAAAAACTGAGCTAGATGGATTTTTGAAGAGCAAAAGTGGCATCTTATGGCTGAAAAAGCATGAAGTAATCCACGTATGTACTTTCTGTTACTGCTTTTTGCAAAATGTTTGTGCTTGCCACCTGTTCTTAAAGGCACTGGTCCAGATTCAAGTATGTTGTGACATCCCATTGTCTCTGGAGAAAAACAATTTCATCAGTCTTGCTTTGTTGCGTTGTTTTTGAAGTGCTTGTTAGAGTTTGGTGAATGCTTGAGTGCATTTTTAAAAGCATGGAATTTTGAATATCATTTCTTTGGGCCTTCCACTTTCTTCTTTGGAGTCAGTTTATACTTGCTGTATCAGCTAGTGTTCCTAATGAGCCTAGACATTTTTCCAAGTGTAGGAAGCTTGTAAAAATGTGGAAAAATTCCCTACTTTTCTTTCAAGCATTCAATTTCAGTATTTTAGGTGTTGTCCATCTGAGAACTTTCTTGTTCTCTTAGGGGTAGCAAATTTGGTGAAAAGATCTTCACAATTTCTAACTTACGTAAATGATGTAAAACCTACTTAGTAAACAGCTTCAAAAACGATGTTAAATTTTGGAATACTACTAGTTACGATTTTCTGAGCTGATTTCAGGGCATGACCTCTAGTGAGGGATATTGCACCAATTCTTCCTTTTTTGTTAAAAAATGAAATATTTGAGTTGTGGTAATTCCCCTTCAGTCCAGTGAATTGTTTGGATTAAATGCCATATTACTGGAGGCATAAAAGGGGATATATGGAAGTTTTATTTCCCAGGTGTTAATTTGCTGCTTACATGAAGAAGAAAAAAGAGCAAAAACCTTGAAAATAATTATTGAAATACAAGGTTTTGTTCTTTCTCACATTGAAATGATGTTATGCCCTAAGTTCATTTTAGAATAAAATGTCTTTGTGTAGATTTGGGAATGGAGTAATGTTAGTGACATTCGGATTGGTATTAAATAGATCTGCCACATAGTTTAAATGACGACTGAATGTAATTTCGTGTAACAACATGTAAAGTAATGAGGTTTAAGGATTATAAATCTAATCAGAAAGGCCATGTAGGACACTTGCACTGTCTGGGCAGAAATATGTGTTGCTATTAAAAAAAAAAAAAAAGAGCATTGAAGTGAAATATGTGCAAGTATAAGGTACGTTGCACATGTCCCAGACTTATTCCTTGTTTCTCAGTTTATAGCAGTCAAGAGTACAACTACACCTGACTGTTGGGGCAAGGGGGTGCTGTACTCTTACGGTTCCTCCTGTGTGATGTATAGGGTGGACCTATGGCATGTGTTTCCCAGCAGCCACAGGCTGTATCCCTCTCTGCTCTGCACAACACATGCGTACAGGTAAGATCTTCTCTGTCCTGAGCTGCCACTAAGAAAAGCCTGTGGCTGGCTGCTCTCAGTCTGAAATTTCTTTGGAAATGGTACTTTAATCTTGGTAGCTGCCCTCACACAGGGAGAGGTCTGAGTAGAGGAATTAGAGTGAGCTTTCAAATGACCTTATAAAATCATCAGGGTAAGCTATCGAGACAAACACAGTCTTGAAGTACATGTCCTTTTAATTGAAGTTATGGATTTGTGACTCAAGTTATGAGCTAATGGAGCCTCGGTTAGGGCTAGGCATTGGGTGATAGACACCCTTTTGCTTTAAAGTCTATTTACCTTTATTCTAAGTTTGGACAGGGATTTAGATACTGTATCTGTGGTTGATAATGTCTAATTTATGAACTACAGGAAAAATAACCTGACACCCAAGATCGGCTCCGAGTAAGCTACCTACTGCAATCACCACATGGATTTATTCTTGTGAGCAAAACTTGTCCCAGCACAACCTTTTCTTAAACATCTTTTAATGCAGTGGTATGCGTGGCTGACAGGCCCTTCCATACCACTCTGCATGTTTATCACATGTCAAGTAAGACAGATAAGCTGATGTCAGTTTTGATGTGCTCCTGTACATTCTTGTCGCTGGGCTTGGCCTGCTTATTTGGGTTACTGCTTTGAAATTTTGTTTTCGGTTCAGAAATATTTTGAGTGTCTACTCCCTGAATTACACTATTTAATAGGAACTATAGATAGATCTTTCCAGAAATTAAGAACATCTGACCAGTTTCTGATCTAGGAATAAAATGGTTAGAGGCCCAGAAAGAAGCGGATAATATTATGGCTATATTTTAAAGGCTAAGTCCACCTAAGGTTTTTAAAAAGAATGAGAATCAGCACAAATCACACTGTGTTTGGCCTTTTTTTTCCGTCCTCTTCAAGGAAACTACTGCTCAAGCTTATCTTGAGTGTCTCTCTTTATTAGTTTAATTATACTCATTGGAGATTATGCTTAAAAAAAATAGAAATATCTTTATTTCAGGTCACTGAAACTTGTGTGAAATGTGACTTTTGTACTTTAAATTTTTTTCAGCTCATTCTCTCTCTTTCTCTCCTCTCTCTGTTTTCCCTTTCCCCTCTCTCTCTTTAATTTTAATTGAAAGTATTCCATTTTTAAGATATTCACCTCTTATTTTGATATTTAATTTATTGACTTTGAAAAATCTCATTCTATACAAATATATTTATAATTGCTCTGTTTCCAAGTCCCATTTATGCTCCTGTAATTTTCAGACTTTGAGCTTTACTGCAGTAAAGCAATAGTATGTCTGACACACTTTGGATTTAGGCAACAGAATCCAAAATGTCTCAAGGAGAGTTAATCTTTTGTTTGCGTTACCCCTTTGCTTTTCTAACAGCTGAATCGTTTTCTTTTTTTTGTTTTTGTTTCTTTGTTTTACAGCAATGCGGCCACTTAGCATGTCTTACAGTTTTGACTTGTCAGGTAAAAGGTGCAACAACACCTGACGTGGTTATTGTGCTTATTGTGTAATTTGTTCCATCTGTTTGTTGAATTCCCATTTAAGAAAGAAACTTGAAGGGATTCTTCCAAGAAATGGTCAGTGAAAATAAAAATTAAGATAAATTATATATTAATACCTACATTTCCCTTGCCACAGAAGGATGCCTAGGTATAGGAAACAACTATATTTCACCTGAAATTGTTGTTGGATTTCTGTTTAACTAAATAACCAAAATAAGGTGGCCCAGAGCAATTCCAGCCTCTAAAAAGGATTGCAGAATACAGTGCCACCTTCAGATCTGATTTACTTACTTAATAATTTGACCTTTATGTCTTTACACTCACTTTTTGACTAGACCATCTTTCGCAGCACTTCATTTCTTACAAGGATCCAAAAACTAGTTTTGAACTTGTCTACCTTTCTAGATTTAATGAAATACACGCATGAATACTAATCTAGAAAGGAACTGTCCATTCTACTGAGTGTCTTTACAGTAGTGCTTTATGAGTCGTGAAATCAAAGACCTTCACTCAAAAAAGGCTAAAGTATCCTTCTTCACTGGTTAGCCAACATTCGCTAAGGTTTCCTGGTAAGAGCTGATAAAGAGGATTTGATAGCTGATCCTTCATCAACTATCTAATATGAAATCTAAAGGTTCCTCTTGGTTAGCCATTAGTTAGGAGATGTGGTAAGTGTATGAATGTGTTCTGATTCAGAGACAGAGAAAGTTTGTGCCTACTAGCGAGAAAATAAATTTATTCCTTCCTCGTTGTGCACTAACTTTCCAGATGCTCAGGCCCAAAGACTCCATCACTGAGGTTGGAAATTGTTGAGTTGCAATTCTACATTTGGCCTCAAAGGTTTGTCTACTGAAGAGAGCTCTTGTGCTAGCTCTTACGTAATTTCCCCTAGATGACTCCCAAGAAAAACAGTCTCCAAATAAATCCATGGTCTCATTTTGTGAAGAAGCAGCAGCTGTACCCTCCCCCTTTCCTTCCAGTTGCACATAGAAGCATCTCATCTGGGAATTTTGCAGCTTTTTCATCCTCTGTTTCTCCATGCACCCTTTAACCTCATGTGGTTATTTACCCCATACAAAGGCATAATCTGACTGAAATGCTAGCATGCTGTGAGCTAAAAATACCATATAGAATTTTCTTTAATAATCATAATATAAAAAAGATACAATAGTTCTGCAATATAGGAACAAAGTTCACAAGTGACCTGCCTGTTAACATGACTTCATGTTCTGGGTGAGCCGAACAAACAGCTTGTCACTGTCAAGAGGCGAGGAAGGGCTCTCCCTACTCCCTCTCCTCCCCAGGCTGCCCTCTAAGCATGTGATTCCTCCTCCTCCTCTGTGCCTGTCCTGCTCATTTATTCACAAGATGACCTGGTTAAACTCATGTAACCCAGGAAAAAATACTTTTTGATTTTTTAACAGGTTGGTTTTCTGCTCTTTTAATGATTTAAATCCACTTACTATCTTATCAGATGATCAGAGAGCTGGCTGAGGGCAGATGATGAGCATGGGTGGGTGGGAGGAAGGAACAAACTCGCCCTGTGAGAGACGGTGGCAAGCTGTTAATCCAGCTACAGCCCTTTTGTGAAACCTTACACTCATGGCATATTGTACAGCTACTACAGCTGCCTGTTGGGATTCAAATTATGTATGTACTTAGTATCATGTTTTATTCCACTGATAGCTGAAGGGTCATTAGGGGGGTCAGATAACATCATAAACAGGAAAACTTCCGTTTTCAAAAAGCATTGCTGCTTTCAGATATGCCAAAAGTTCCTTCAGTTTTAAGACTGTAAAACTGAACATGCCAGTGACCTACAAAAGGGAAATATTCAGATCTGTCCTCCTACATGTGTCTGTTTGCTTCTTCTTTTGCCTTTTCTTTCTGAGAATCCTGAGACATCCTCATTTGTTTAAATCCAAACAATATTCTGTAAAAGCTCCCTTCATATTCCATTAATTCATTACCATAATGTTTTTATTTAAAGAAGTAGCTTCATAGCAATCTGTACTGCACTTGAATTTGTCCTTTCTGACTGACCACTGAAGAACTCTTCCTGTTTTCTTTATCCATCTTCCAAATGTGATTGTTTTTGTTTTTTCAAGTTGTGCTTCTCAGCAAATAGTATCATATGGTGTGACTGAGTGATCTGATAATTGTCTTTAGAAGTAAATTCAAGGTGATTAAGACATTTCAACTAGGTAAATGTGAGACACCAGATGAGCAGTTACAAAGGAATTAGATGGGTTGGGATGTTGATAGTAAGCAGATAAGCAGTAGTTTTGAATGCTGTTGCTATCTTTGCTTTTACTTTTTTCATTCTTTTGGAGGTGGGGAAACTATATTGTGCTTTCATTCTGCGATTTTTGTTTCCACATACTCGCTTTTTCACTGCTTTCATTGCTCTCTGCTTGATGGAATTGCTGAAATGAAGAAAAAAAACCAAACCATGAACATGAAAAAAAACCAAAACACAAACCAGCTGAAAAACAGAAGTGTTTCCTACTAAGTGTTCAAGGCTGGTGTGGGCTTTTATTATGCTTGCTGTCAGTGACTAGGATGATGCAGAACAATTCTGAGAAGTGTCTTGCTGGCACCAAGCCAGCGTAGTTGGTATGTCACACTGCCCAGCTCCAGCATCTCCCTGCTGTTGTCATCCTGAAGAGGAGAGGAGGGGATTACTTGTATCCTGCTGTTCCTTACTGGTAGAATAGAAGGAGTGAGCGGTAGCCACCTGTGATGAGAGTAGTCTGAGAGGTGCTTGGATATCGGTTCGGGACCAGTGCAGTCATTGCCCACTTCCTCTAATAGAAGAGTAGCTTAAAAGCAGCTTCACTTCCGTGCACTGCCTTGCATGCAGCTCAAGAGACCAGTCATTCCCACTCTCACACTCAAGTTCTTACCTCAGAGTTGTATGCATGGCTGCTTTGAAGTTGTTAATTCAGAAACAGTTTGTACAGTGGGGGTGGAGGGCAGGGAGAGAAGAAAAAAGGAAACTGAAGCATTTAAACCCAAACTTCACTGGGATTGTTCCTGTTGTTCCCAGCCCTGTGAAATGATGTGTATGACAGTTGGCTTTACGTGATCTGAGCTTCATACCAGTGTGAGGAAGGAACTCCACTAGGTGCTGGTAATCTTTTAATTTAGATCAGATGATAATAAATGTGATGCAAAGACTGGCAGTTTAGTATGCTGATTTAGTAGTCCTCAGGTTTGACTTCAGCATTAAAGTCTATCAAAAGGAACCAGCACGTCTCTGTTACCATTATTCACTATATAATCTTTCCCAGTATACTGTCATCACCATTACTAGCGAAAGGTAAACCTGTATTGATTCTGCAAATCAATTTTAGCCATTTTTTAAACTCTGTAAAAATGGTAGCGTTGAGGAGTTACATTTACTGCATAGAACAAAATTCAGGGTTTCGTTGTCATTATTTGCCAAGAAGAGGAGGTTAGGAGGCAGACAGTGTATAGTTTCAACTGCTGTGGTTTGCATGTGATCTGTGCTCTGCTTATTTCCTTGTTTCTTAGTAATCTTAGATGTAAATAAAGGCACATTTCATATTATCTTGGGATGGGTCTTTTGGTCTCTGGCTTTCTAAGGCTAATCAGGGGAGGCCAACACAAAGGTGAAGTAGTCAAATCAAGACCTCTTCTTTCATTTGCCTTTTGTAATGACAGCTTAGAAGAAACTCAAAAGTAACCAAACATTCATCCAATTTGCAGGTGCTGTTCATTGTACTTGTTGCCTGAAAACAAAGAGAAGTGACACTCTCCCAGTGTGTCTGACTCTCTAATAAAAGCTTAACCCCAGGCTGCTACTCACACAACCCTTTTTTTAATATCATTTGAATCATCTTCAAAACATTTTGATGTTCTATGACACTAGAGGTTGTGAAACTACTATCCGTTTTAAAAAAAAAGGTTTTTGTTTCAAAGAATTGTCCATGAATTTCTCCTGTCATATTCATCTTTATAAGCATTGGTCTGTTGATTGTTCCTGACTTATTTATCCTGATTAATTTTGTCTTGTTTGTGATGACATATGATTATTTGCCACACTGTAATGTTTCTGTTGCCTGAGTGCACCACTGAAGTAGCTTAAGCAAATCAGTATTTTTTTGGTCTGCATCTGCTAACAAATTCTACTTTTAATTTTGGAACAACTTGGTTTTGTTGAAATCTGCTGAAATCGTAACATTTCATGATCCTTTCCTTAAATTATGATAATCCATCTATAAATACATATACAGTACTGTAGTGCAAGAATGGTAAGCTGAACTTGAGCACTATTGACAAAATAGATTTTATAAATCAGATGGGTTTCTAATTTTAATTTTTTAAAAAAAGTTTAGTGCTTGTAAGTCATAAAAAACATTCGCTGGGTTTTTTTTTTCTTTAGAAGAAAGAATTATGATAAATGACATTTCCTACTGAAGAGCCATTCAAAACAACTGCTCTCTTGCATTGTCTTCTCAATTCACCTAAAACCTATCTGGTATTTCAAGAAGATGTATAAACCAACATATGAACAACTCAACAATATGTATGAACAACTCATACATGTGCGAATTTAAATACAACTGGTTTGGGCTTTGTCAGTAGTGACTGGCTACATAATTTACCTCAAAGAATGGATCAGAAATTTTCATTTCCAGTGCCTAAAGAAATCAGGCCTTCTTAGAAAAAAAAACAAAACCAAACAAAACCAACAAAATACAGTGAAACCAAACAAAAATACCCAAAAAAAACCCTCAAAAACCCCTCAAAAACAAAACCCAGAAAAGAAAAGAATGTATTATGTGCCTTGGAGATACATTCCATCACCTTCCATAGGGCTAGGGGATGTTTGGTATATATTCCCTCCTCTTTACATTCCCCAGACCTATTGTGTGGTTTATTTTTTTGGAAGGAGGGCATTGCTGTTGTCCTTCCCATCATTTATTCTCCCAGTGAATCCAACAGTATTTCATGCAATTCTTCACCCTCTCTGCCATGAGGCAGGGGAGTTGCCACCCAGGAAGTTTTTTGGGAGAAGGAACACCACCTCTGGCTGTTGTGTTGGTGATGCTGGGGCCGCTTCATTGAACAATCTGTTCAGGAACCACCCTGTGCAATCAGAAGACAAATGAAAGGGTTTTCTCAGTCAACTGCGTGTCAGCTAATTATGAGGTCTCAAGAAGTGCTATTGGCAGGAGGGAGGTGAAGCAATTCAGGTTTTGTTTTCCTGCTGTCCTGTTCTGGGTTTGTGTTGAGCTGCTGTTAAAGCAGGAATGCATTTGGTGTGGAGGATGCCCCTGATGTATTTGCAGAAATCTGGGAGGGAAAAAAAAACCATAAGCCATAGTAGTAGTCAAGACATCCATTAGCAGAGCCTTTGAAGATAGGAGCTGAGGGTTAAAGAGTCTAAGTCTTTGATTGTAACTCTTTGTAGGGAGGACCTGAAGGCAGTAATGACACTGTAGTACACAGATTCATAGGCTTGGAATGTCACTGTGACTTTAATAGTCCAAATAATCCCCTTTTCTTATACTCCCAGTTGAAGGTGCGATTTATAGAGGAAGTATAATGCATTTCCTCCCCTTTCTAGCTCGGTTTCCAGCATTTAGCAATAACCTGATTCATCCTTTAAGATGTATATTGATTTAAATTATTCGTCTTATTCGTTTTCAATACCTACTCCGAATGTTGTAAAACAGACCTGCTACTGCAACTGAGGCTTTGTCTAGACTGTAGTACCAGGGCTACTATATAAGTAACTCCAAATGATGTGTGAGTCCTTACATGGTTGGCACTGGGAATGTCTGCATGATTTAATTTCTCAGTCATACTCCTTCCAGTAACGTAAGGTACGAGTCATTTGACCTTCTGTGCCTCTTTTCACCATGTATAAAAATGGGAACAATAACTTGTCATTACCCTGGCCTTTAAAATACCCTGAGGTACTTTGTTATTACAAGACTAAGGAATGAGCCCTATGATTACATGGGTAGAAAAATACATTTGTAGAAAGACCAGATGCTTAGGCATACATGCAAATAGGAGATTAAAAGCTTCTCTTCCTTCTCCCTCCAACATAATTTTCTCCAGATTGGAATACTGCACTGTGTAGTTATACAGGGATAAAACTGATTTATCAGACCAAACTCTAAGCTCTCTTAAATTATCAAAGCTTAGATCATTATCTTAATGTCTAAGCTAAGCTAGGCTAAGCACAGCAGACCCAATACTTACTTTATCAGGGATGCGTTTCCTCGCACACTGGCAGGAATCCTGAGTAACTTAGTGGAGTTACATCCTTGTAAAACTCACGTAGGTGAAAATAGAGCTGGAGGCTCATGTTTTATGCTGTTACATGAAGATTTGACATCACAAACATATTTTTAATACAAATGACCATGCAAGCTTAAGAATTATGCATATTTTTGATGAATCTGAGTTCATGAATGCTCATTTTCATTCCTTTTCTGTGTACTACAGAATGAACTCTGATTCTGTCCTTACAGGAAAAACGAGGTTTACTGTATGCTAAGCCTTCTAGTTTCTGTGTGGCATTGTCTTTAGTTTTACTGGAAACTCACTTTTCCAGATACAGTTGTGCATCTTCTGATTCACAACAAGGGAGAATATTTTTGGGTTTAACAGAGGATGTTTTGTAAAAGGTTGATTGCTGTTAGTCCAAGGTTGGGTTTTAGTATTGCACACTGCTGCTTTTCCCACTGCTTTCATTCTTTCATATTGCTTCAGTACCACAAGCCACTGCCCATACTTCTCTGAACAACATATTGCTAAAGTAAAGTAATTGCACACATATAACTCTCACAATGTTTTTTTTTTTTCCTTTTGTGTGTATTGCCTTGACTGTAAGATTTGAGAAGGCAAAATAAAAATCAAGTCCAAACACCAATTTTTCTGTTTCTTTTGCTAGATGTATCTACGCCAGAGGCTGGAAGGAAATTAGCGGATGCCTCTGTGGTGAACGGTAGCCTGGCACCACAAGGAAATCAGAACGGGGCCACACAAGTGACAGTACAACGCAAGAGACTCCTCAAAGCTCCCACACTGGCAGAACTTGACAGCTCAGATTCAGAGGTAAAAAAATCAGGACACAATTTGCTTCTTGAATTGTCAGAATTGAGTCTTGTTCCTTAATTTGCTGAACTGATCAGCTGAGTATTGACTTTGCAGATTATCATCTGAATTTTTCCATGACTGCTTTGTCATCCCTTGGAACTTCAAAAATATTGGATCAGACCTCAAAAGTTAGAATATTCTTTTAAAAGTTTAAATGCTGATTTTGGCCTTGTACACACTATTTTCTTATTTTTCTAAATGCCTGGTATCTGTCCGCAGTGTATATGTAGCAATTATGCTTTTGAGATTGCAGGCAAATGTGTTGCACCCTTCTGGCACCCGTGCAGGAGCTATCACTAAAGGACTCAGATGCGAGGCCAGCCTCATGGTACCAGTTGTTAAGTAAAGAGCATCAGCTGTGCCAGAGAGGTTGCAGTTTGGTGCAAACGTCGGTATTAGTTTGCTATACAGACTTGGGAAGTAACACCCAGCGAATGTTTCACACGTAGGGACAAGCAAATAACACTTAGATGAAGAAACAGCTTTGAATCCATCCTCTCTGAAATGGAGAGCCAAAGATTTAAATATTCTAAAAAGCAGAAAAACTTCAAAAAGCCTTCTAGCTTAAAAGCTGCGTTATATATGATCATCGAGAAATACCAAGATTACATCGTCAAAAGTGAGTTTTGTCTTCTGCACCATTAAGTATTATTATTTGAGTTTGGACCTGTTTTTGAAAGTTAAGCTGTCTGGAAAGCACACGCAGGCAGGGTTTATTCACAGAGGCTAATTTTAGCCTGAGGAAGGCAGTCTTCCCTGACTGTCTTTCTCTCTAGTAAATGGGGAAGGAGGGGTTTCTTGACAGGGTGCTTACAAAGGCACCTAAGCTGAAATATAGGAGGCTGGGAAGAAGCATATGTGGGGATAAATTTATCTCTTTGCATACTTTCTTGATTTGTGAAAGGCTGGCTCTCTTTGTATTAGGGGTTATCCTATGGGTGACTTGTGTGGGTGCATAATTTGATTCATCTGTTCTGAAAGCACAAGAGATTTGCATTCTGAAATCTCTCAGCACTCTTTAAATTACAATAGATTCTATATGAGGTTTTGTTAATATGAATGAAGCAAGGCAGGATGCAGTAATATTAAGAGGGGGGAAATAAGATGTCTGACTGACTGTTGACTAGGGACTAGTGTGTAGGCAAGCAAAGTCAGATAGAATAAGTTCTGGAACATACAGCAAAAGACAAATTGAAAAGAAATCAACCCCATCGCAGAGAACAGACGCTGTACTGGTTTGACTCAACAGAAGTAGCTGATGAAGCAATTAAGACAATTAAGATGCTCAGTAGAATACTGTTTGGGGCTCAGGAGGAGCGCTGAAGTAGTATAAATAAACAAGTCGAAGGGAGTTTCATCGAAGGGTGAAATTTTCAGAGCTGACAAAGGGGGTGGGACATAGAACATTTGAAAAAAGCAAAGATTACTCCATCAAAATGACTTGTTTCTTTCTTGACTTTTACTTTGTGTTTAAAACACTGAAGAATGCATGTGTTGTCCTGATTGCCTATAGATGAGTCATCCATCTCTTTGCCTCCGATTTGAATTGGGCTTAACCTATTTAGAGTTACTCACTGTGAGTTAAATTATGACTATGTTGTGCCCTGAATTATAGGCTGTAAATACCTGCAGTGCTGAGCTTCGGACCTCCAAATGAGCTGTGGTGCAGATGCATTTCTCACTCCCCCTGCATTCCCTTTGTTCTTCACTCAGCTGTGTTCTGATGCAGACTACGCCCCAACACTCAGTGTTGCCAGCCAGAAGGGAAAGAGAAGGCCTGATACAGCCCTATGCACATTTGCTGGGAAGGATGAATAGTGTACAAATTGTTCCTGCTTTCTGTCCTTGCTTTTTTCTGCATCACCACTAGAATCACAGTTTCAGAAGGGGAGCAGGAAGTGCCGTTTTGGTTTATATGGCTAAGAGAAGTCACAATTTAATAGTGATTATTAATACAGTTATAAAAATGGTATCTTCCTAGTGGAGCAACAGCTTTCCAGACAAAAAATCATGTCAGTAACGTATTCAGATGTTTTAAGGTGATGCCTTTAAAGCTGTGGCTTTCTCATCACGTGTAAAATTCTAATTGTTTAGCCCCTTGTGGAGAAGTGCGCAGTCCTGGATGTTGGGTTGGTCCAACGTTAAATGTAAAATGTCAGATAGTCTACAGTTACTGTATTGATATGAAGAGAGTCATACAGTGGTTCATCAGTACTTCCTACACAAGATTTCATTCTCAAAAAAAGCCTTCCATGTTTGAGAAGTCTTAGGGCAGTAATAGCATTTTCAGTCCATGTGTTTGTGCACAGAATTAATTTGAAATGACAAACCACTGTTCACTAAGTAGGATGATAAATCAAATTTAACATACTTCTGGCTTCCATCCTCCCTGGTTTGGTTGTTTATACTTACTGTGTTTTATACTTAGCCATTGGCCCTGGGAGTTCGTTTTCTCATTCTTTAGAAATATGTGTTGCTCCTAGAATCTTTTTTGTAGATCTTTACCGAAACAAAAACCTTTCTCCTCTGGGTTTTTTTCTATTTCTTTCACCAGTTTTTTTTTCAAGACTCGTAGGCCACTAGGATAGCCAGTGTTCATCCATTACTGACAAAGTAACTAGAAGCGTTTCACAAAAATGGGAGCAAGATGGAGACAGCTGTATGTTACCTAGTTTTGCAATGTCTGACTGAAATATTGTGCCCATCTTGAGTTCAGAAGTGAGCAAAGAATGGCCAATAGCTATTTCGTTCCATTGAAGAGTGGCAATTAGCAAAATTAGATGGACACGTGAAAGGTTTCTGTAATCCCTTTTTTATATTTTTACATTTTTGTGTTAAAATATATATAGGCTTTTGATATTTTCAGTTGTGCAACTTGTTTTGTCTCTTTTCTCCCTGTACCAGTGTTTTAGACACAGGAAGCCTGGAAGAAAAAGGAGAAAATAAAAAACAAACCCAGAAAAGAATGTAAATAAACTCACTGCACAGACTGTTGCTTGAATCATGATTCATTCTTTTATAAAGCTCTACAACATAAGATGCCAACAACCAGAGCACTTTTAAGTTTTGGTCAGGACTGTGTGGGTCCCACAGAGCAAGAGACTTCTCGAGAGCAAGGATTGCTTGGGACTGTGTTCCAAAGGCAGCTGTCACCTGCCTGCTCCTCAAAAAGCCCTTTCTGAAGCCCCGGCTGCTCTTCATTCATAAAAATAAGCAGCATGGCACCATGGTCATGTGTTTTCTTAATTGACAGCCTATTTAGTTCTTCATCTTAATTTGTTCTCTTCTGTGGCAATGAGAAAGTAATCTTCCACTCAGAAGAATTTGACTTCTACGAAGTTAAAAGTTTAGTAATTCCCTTTGTACAGAGGTTATACTCCTTTACAAAATTAAATGTTTAGACTTGGGAATATTGTTGCACCTCTTCTAAAGGACAGTGGAGCAAATTCTCCAATGGTCTTTTAAGGCAGCCATAGTGGCATGAAGCACTGATGTGCAAAGCTATCTGAGCTAGCTCTGTAGTGAAACTGTCCTGGTTTTTGGAAGTAAAATAGCTAAGTGTGTTGCCTAAAATTCCCTGCAAGCTTCCCATCACAACTATTTTGTGGGGTCACACTTGATATGTTAAAGTGAATCTGTTGTTTTGGATTCTGAGCTGATCCAAGTCCCTTTGCAGAATACTGTGTTGTGCCATATACGTGAGAACAGTGTACGCACAGTGTCCTCTAATGCAACTCATACCCTTGGGCTAAGCATGCAGTACAGATCACCTGATGGGAATTTGTAAAGGCCTCTGTCCTGTGATGCATGGTGCTCATCGAGGTGATCCTGCCAGCTTTTCTTTTCCAACTTGCTGTTACCAAAGAAGGCAATGTTTCAGCCAGTGGTGGTTTTCCTGCTTGCGATTCATGTAACTAAGGATATTTGTGAGAGAGAAGCTCAGCTGCTTACTGGATTTTGGAGCAGATCATTTGTTTGATCTGTAAGTCTTGACAGCTTAAATGATGTAAGTCTCCTGGGTTGAAAGCATTCACATTAGAGCTAAACAGCATTCACACTCAGTCCTTCAAGTCTGTTCCTTTGGGATGCTCCTGTGATGATCTCTGTCTTGCTGGTGTTTGGTAGCTGAAGACAGAGGTTTTAGGTGAAAGCAGAGAATTTAATAATTTGGGTGACGTAATGCATAATTTGGGTGGCATTTTAAATAGGTCAACCGATTTAATAATTTGGGTGGCATAATACAGCTGAAAGGTGTTAGTCAAAGCCTGTTTCACTTTAATTCATCTTGCAGGAATTGTTCTTGGCTGTTGTGATGAAACGTACAATGAATGAGATTTCTTTTCAATGCAGAAGAAAGGAGAAATGCACCAAGATTAGGAATTAGAGAACAGTGCAGTGGAGATGAGATTACTTTCTGTTTACTTGAGTCACTTGTATGAGTGGCTCTTCTTCCTATGGAGACCAGAGAAATCCAAGTGCTGAATCCTTCCTAGTGTGAGATAAAAAGTTGAGTTATGAGTTAATTATTGAGTTATTATTGAGTGAATGTATCTCCTGTAGCTGCAAATCCTTAGAAGTCTTTGAGTACAATGAGGAAAATTAACAGGTTATAATGGATTCATGCACTTCTCTTCTGGCTGTGTTCTTTCACGCAATAGTTAAATACATTAAATTCCAACCATGTACCATTTATTCCACTTTCTAAAAAAATCGAGTGTTGAAAATCCCATTTAGTCAGTGCTATGTAGTCAGTTTTTTCTCAGGACTTCTTCTAGGGCTTTGAGTGATTAAATGGTGCAAAATACCTTTGACAACTTGTGATTTCTGTGCACTAAGAAGTGGTAAGAGAAGGAAAAACAACCCCTGAGGGACTCTGTTTCTTTTCCTCTTGCCACATAGGAGGAATCCGTGAACAAATCGACGAGTAGCAGCAGCATCTCCCCCTCACAAATGGAAGACCCCTCTCAAGAAGGCAGCAGCAGCAGAAAGAGTGAGTTTTGATAAGAAAGCCCAGTGGCTGCTTTTAGACACTTCTGTTGTGTTCTGTTCTATGATCTTTGTCCAAGGCTTTTATGGAAGTTGAAGCTGAGTGTTGTTAATGCGATAACTCTCTAAACCTGCTGAATAGGTCAAATGCGATTCACAATTGGAAGGGATTCACCTACACTATATGTGGATTTCTTTGTGAAACAAAGTGGTTTCATACTTTAATTTGATGTGGAACTGTAGAGGAAGTTAGAAGTGAATGGGGTATGGTTTAGCTATGCTCGTCACAAAAGGATTTGTTGCTGCAGAAACACATTCTAACCTAAGACCAATTAAAACGTTTCCTGTATGACTCCGTGGCAGTGAAAGTACTTGTTTGAAAGACCCATAGCAATCACCAGTATCTCTCATAAGTACTTATTGGGAAGAGGGGCGCAGTTATTTTAGGCTTGTTTCATTTGTTTCAAAGTGTTTCACTGGAGTGATTTTGTAATGAAAGATGTAATCTGTGCATGTATTTTCTGTGCAGGATGGTGAAGTAAGTAGAATGAGCCAATACTCTGACACACCAAATTTACATACAATGGTAACTGAACAGTAGCATGCATATATTTGCTAGTTTTATGAGTATCCCTATTTTGTCAGTCTGGAAAATGTGATGAATGTGATACCTGTCTCAAAGATGCTCTGAGTATGGATATATAACTTTATCCACCAGTAATGGGAATTTTAGCAAATCAGTGGGTGGTTTAAGTACTGAGCAATGTTATCCATCTCGGAAGAAATAATTGTTTTTATACTGGTTGAATCTTTAGTTCCTCCGAAGTTCTTGCCCATATCATCTACACCGCAGCCTGAGAGACGGCAGCCACCTCAGAGAAGACATTCCATTGAAAAGGAAACACCAACCAATGTGAGACAGTTCCTACCACCTTCAAAACAGAGTTCCAGATCACTTGTAAGTGGAGTGAGTGGTAGGAGAGAGAAAAAGAGGCATGCTAAGAGTATAGTGAAAATTAAAACTTGGCTTCAGTGTGATTAGAACTTGACTCAAAGAAAACTCAATTCAGAAACAGCCCTTGGCTACTAAAGATGTTTTGAAATCAAGATCTGAACTTTGCCTCTCTAACATTTTTATCCCAACTCCCAGGTACAGGTGCCTCAGAAAACATTTGCACTTTGATTAGGACTCTGAGTAAACCACGTACCTTGATTTTATTTCAGAACATTACCAAAACAGATGAACTTCACCTTCCTGATTTTCCATTTGAACAGAGACAATTCCGAAGCGGTGCATCTATTTGGGGGCTTAGAGGATATTTTTTATTTGTTGGAAGTATTTTGGTTAATGGCTGAATGAATGGAACGGTTTCTTTTCTTCCTACCTTAAGAACTTGTGTAGTAATGTTTATACACGTGAAAGCTCTTTCAGTAATCCAAATCCAGGTTTGTCTGCATTGCTTTGTTGAAGTTACTGAGGCAAAAACCTGTATTGCTGCTTGAAAAGAAAGCACAGTACATTTATCAATTAGCTTTAATTGAGAGCTGTTTTCCAGTGGAGTATGAACAGCAAAGGTATGAAATCCTTGTTCCTTTATGCTGACATACTGATTAATGCTTTGTAATTTCACGCAGGATGTGTTCCTCGTCTCTTTTCCTACCAGCAGAGTTTCAAAGTGTGCCCCGTGAAGTGCTGGGGAAAAGAGAAATCAATAAACACATCCTAATTTTGAAAGGAAGGGAATATTCACTCACCGTGTCTTGTAGTGCAGTGGTATTAATGGGCTTTGACAAGTGTTTTTGTTGGCCCGAGAGATTGAGGCCAGGATGCAAAAGTAGATGATGAAGTTGAACAGTAACAAGAAAATAATCTCCAAATATTCCCATAAAATGCTTCCTCCCCTTCTTTTCAGAAGGTGTGCTGGATTTTCTTTATTATATCCGTCAAGATAGAATGTAGTTTCTTGTTCAAGGCGAAGGTCAGGTAGTAGCACGTTGATAAATGCACTGCACAAGTAGACTGCTTCTGCCAAAGTGCACTTGGAGCAGAACATACTGCACAAAAAAAAAAGCTGGAGGGTTCCTTCAGCATGCATTTGAAGACACTGTCATATAAAATGGACTGTCCTGTCATTGTCTGCTGCACTCAGTATACGTGGAAGCACAAGCTTTATTTTTTTTCATAGGCCTAGAGTCATTCAAACACATTGATAGGGGGAGGGAAAGGAGAATGTGTTATATGTTGTACTGAGGCATTTGGTCCATCCTAGTTTTAGTGTATCTAAATATGTTGCATCATAAAACTGATCTGATATCGTGTATATGAGGGGATCTTACAGCTTAAACATTTTAAATAGGTCAACCAATTTCTTAACAGGACCTTTTGACCACATATGTATTTTCCTTCCGTCAGTCTGTTCACTGACATATGCCTGGAGAGATATGTATAAACTAAAACCATTGCAGAAAAACTAACTCAATTATTCCGCTCCCCCATAAAATTACTAAAGGAAAAGGGAGAAAAAGACATTAGGTAAGTCAGGCTAATGTGGGAGCACATGGGAAAGGTTTTACTGTTTTCTTTCATGCTTGGGGGCTTTGGAGTTTGTTTATTTGGTTTTTAATCTTCAGAGCACCGTCACCTCACTTGGTTTTGGCTATGAAGTGAGAAAGAAGGAAAATCAGTACTAAAAATGATGTTCGGTTAATAAGAACCTATTTTATTTGATGCCTAGAGAGCTAATTCTTTAACTTGGCAGTAGTGCCCTCTAGGGTGTGACAGGCAACTCGCACAGTAGTTCTGTTTTTAGTTTTGGTAAATAGGTTTTGATATGCTGGCACTGGCCCAGTTCCACGCTTTGCCTTCCTGCAAATCTTTCCTTCCCTGGAGAGGTGCCAGCTTCTTTCTGTGGCTGTGCTGGATGCATATGTAACATTGCTGTTCCTGGAGCGAACGCTTTAATAAGTGTAGAGTATTATTTACTTTTTATTTGACTTCACACTTCTTCATCCCTTCCTCCAGGACTGATGGAGTTTCATTTCTTATCACCTGCTCCTGTGACCGCAGTTTCCTTCCAAGGTGAAAGAGACCTCGTCAATAAAAAGCCCTCAATGCCAGTGAAAACAGGCAGGGGTTTGCTGCAGTCTCTTAGCAGGATTAGCAAGAAACTGGTCTGCCTTGCATACTAACGACGGTTTTGTGAACTGGCATCTTATCAGAGTTAGACCTAAGTAGGTGGGGAGGGGAAACAAATTGGGGAAAGTGCCAAGGATAGTCCTTTTCATATGTCACCCAGCAGCGCTACGTGGAAAGGCAGGGCAGCTCAGTGATTTGTGGGGGGTCAGCCCTGGTGATGCGTGTTCTGTAGTGAGCTCGCTTGGTGCTTAATCAGTGAGTTGAAGCCAGTCTCCTGAGATGTACGTATGGATGCCTTTGTAGTCTGTTTGCTTTTTTAATTGTTATTAATATTACTATAATTTCTTTTCATGACCCAGAGGACCAAAGCTAATGGTTTCATGTATACACAGCATTCGCTTCTCTGCTTCCTATCTATTGTTCAGGTTCCTAGGATAACCAGTTTATTTCCAAGGATGACTTTCAGACCACTTTTTTCAACTATGCAAACAGCTTCTCTGCTCAGCTCTCATCCCGTTGAAGCAGCCATGTGTGGGGTGGCAGGGGCTATGTACTGTCTCTGTGAGAGAGCTTTTGCCAGCAGGTGGAAACCCGCAAAGGTTTGCCTCTTTTTGCTGGCTTTGGAAATCACCTGCACCAGCATGTTCCCTCCTAGGGAGCACTTCCTAAGCTACGGCAAGAATTAAAGCTTAGGCTGGGACATGGCACCTGATTGACATTGATTTCAATGTGTGTAGGATATTTGTGTGTCTTCAATCACCTCACGGGGGGAATAAATCAGTTCTGAAAGGACAGCAAACTAAAAATGCAACATCACAAGATAATCAAGGGGACAGACCTTAAATGTTACAGCATATGAAGATCCTGCAGCAAAAATCCGTCAAAACTAGTGTAATCCTTGGACTGTGTTCAAAAGAATAAGATTTTATGTTTGTACCATGATACGCTATGTAGAATGGAAGGGCATTTGCAATCTGTTTTACTTAAAAACTTACATATGGGTTTGGTCCTCAGCACACTTACGTATCAGAGCTTGCAGAATAACTCGTAGCTATGTACCAGGGAAGGCAAATCCACTGAAAAGAAAAACTAGTTAATTTACCCCTATATAGAATTGAACATGAATAATTTAATTTTTTCCCACTTTTTCTTGTCCCAACCAATGAGCAAAAGTGTGAAACCTATTGCAGGAGGGCTTATAGTTGAGCTATCCAGCTGACTTCTTAGAAACTTCTAGTCTGCAAAAGCAACTAGAGTTTAGAGTGCTTGACTAATTGTGAATTGCAGAATTTAGAGACCAATCTGGCACTTATTCATATTACAGTTTACTAGGACAGCTTGTTTGAATGCCTAGTGACGTCCTTTAATGAGAAGTTTTACAAGGAATATATTACGGTAAAACTGTGTTAGTCATAAGGATCTATTACGCGTGTGTATGCTGAGAATGACCTACAAAGCACTTTATTTCACATTATGGAGATTATAATAGATATAATTCATACTACCTGCTTTTGCTGAGTTTAAAAAGAGTTACACATACACACCTTAAGCTATTACAGTGTATGTAATAAGATTGCGCAGTCAAAATGTTAAGCCAGTTCTCATGAGGATCATGGAAACTTCCATTCAAATTAGTATTTTTAAGTAAGATTCTCCCCTTTTAAAAGTAAGAATACTGACTTGTCTTTATTGTTAAAATGAGTATTTAGTACAATCTCAGAAAGACCATTCAAACTACATTTTGCCTTTAGTATGTTGTGTTGTATGCAAGAGTTGCAGAGAGCTGAAGTGCTCTCACTTAGCGCTGCCTAACTTAGGTGCAGATTATTGTTGGGAGTTTGAGCAATAACTCCAAAGCATCATTGTTTAATGAAGTCTAGTCAGAGTTTAGCATAATTTTAATTAATTTCAATGCCTTAGAGCTAGTGTTGAAACAAAAGATTTTCTCGTGTACTTATTTCTATTCCAAAAAGGAGAAAATCAAGCAGTTTACTGAGATCGGCATAATATTTATCTTTCATTTAATGTTGCATTAACATTTGTTGTCCTTGTGTAACCTCTGGAATTAAAACATTAGCATTTAAACATGTGAACATTTTCTATGTTTCCCCTGTTGCCTGCTAGCTGTTTCTATTTGCTTTAGTGATAATGATTTTCGATTGGTACAACGACAGGCCCACACTATTCCCCTAGTACCTGCTCAGCACCTATAGCAGATCTGCAGACTTTCTTCAAAGGAGCAATATTCCCTGATGTCATCGTTCTGTAAATTAAAGGAATGGGCATTCGTGAGGGGGAAGGAAGAGCTTCAAGTAAGAAATGTGTTTCTAGAGGACTTAAAGCTCTGATTGATTACAAGCATTCAGTCAGCCTCATTCACCTTGGACAGTTGCGCTCAGTCTCCCACGATGCAGAATTAAGGGTTTTTTTGCTGGCATTGTGCACATCACGCTTTCCCACCCACTTCCTCTCCCGTCTCGCCGCAGCCTTGAGCCATGCCTTCTCCATAGCGAGTCAGTTGCTATGGGGAGAACCCAGAATGAAGGGCTGAGAGCTGCTGGTTAGCTGTAAAGTTGCTCATAAGGAACAGAAGTTATTTTGTTTGGGCTGTGCAGTTTTGCACCTCAGAGCAAATTGCTATTGCTTTTGATGTAGTTTGTTCTCTCCAGAAAACCAGTGATTCTATACCCCAAAGATTTAGCTGGCAAATCTAACGAAGTTAACTTAATTCTAGTCTTTTGTGGGGTACCTTAAACAGAGTGAAGTTTCTTTGTGTTCCCTTTCTAGATAGGTAAGACAACAGTTTTTAAAAATGTGGTGGTTCCTAAATGCTAATGTTTGCCAGGTCTGCAATGTAGAAAGATTTTCTGTTTAATCTAATGGAAAGACAGAACACACCTCTGAGAACGTGGAAACAGAGCATTTCGCTACTAATCCGATTCATCACTTCAATTTGTAAACGAGATCTCCGAACTGTCAGCCATGTCTTTGTATTTGCAGGAGCAATTTCCTTCATTTATTCAGAGAGCATTACATGTCATTGTCATTACCGCACAGTAGCCCCCCTGGGCTGACTGAAAAGGTTCGCTAAGCATAAAGCGATGTGAGTTCCCACAGAGGTTTCTGTCTTTCTGTTGGAAATGTATAATCAACTACAGGGCTGGATTACAAATTGGGTTGGTGCTTTTTATTCTCTGGTACCGAATTCAGGAGTTCTCTGCTCAATATTCTGCTTAACGCTGTAATACAGAACAGACACAAGATTTTGTAAGTGGGAAGTTTTGTTGTTAGTCTCTATTTGAGTCTCTGCCATTAATAATGCAACACTGGGCAATCAGTTCTTCTGCTTTATATTTGAAGATAATTCTATAAAGCTTAAATTGCTGCTGTTAATTCCCTGGGGCGGAAAGAACTTTTCTGCCTGAACTGCCATAACTTTTTGTGGTCTTGGTGGGATTCTGATCATGTGAGCACCAAGATGTGGTACCACTGAATAAAAATTTCAGCTAGAACGGGCTACTAACAACTTCCCTTGGCCACTCTGGGCACCACAAAGTCTCAGAAAACTTACGTGTCTTCAAACAATACGTGTAACAGTAACACAGTCTGCCAAATTACCTTTTCAAATTGCAAACCCAAATGTTGATTGGTTTGAAACAAAGCCTTGTAATAAAGGAGAAGGAGTCAAGTGGTTTGAGGAGGAAAAATGAAGAAAACTGTCGTTGTTGTGAAGGCTGAACATCAGACCATTTAGGTCACACTTGGGCAGTCTCCAACAGTTTGAAACTCATGTGATGCCCATGAATGAGCCAGTGCTATTCCAGTTCGAAGGGAGAAACCCTCTGTTTCTGGAGTAAACTAACCAGGTGGCTGGTTGTCTAGGTTGAAGTCTGGAAGAAACCATTTGGCTTTGAAATAATACAGATTTTTTGGCTTCCAGGAGGAGTTCTGTTACCCAGTGGAATGTCTGGCTCTGACGGTAGAGGAGGTCATGCACATCCGTCAGGTGCTGGTGAAGGCAGAGCTGGAAAAGTACCAGCAATATAAAGATGTCTACACTGCTCTCAAGAAAGGAAAGGTAGGGCAGGATCTGTGGAGGCTCCGAAGCTTATTGAGGGAGGTTGGTTGCACAAGCCTCACATTTACACATTTGTTTCTTACCTAGTAGTGGAATAAAAGAAGGAATACCTACCAGAATTCCCCTAAATGTCCAATGTATGGGCCAGCTGGCTTGAATTTTATGCAGAAACATGAAAACTTTTCATGGAAATGCCTTATTTGTTTAGATTGTCTACTAAAATGCAGTAGCATTTGCAGTTACCACAGCGTGTCTGTCTGTGTATGTTTGTCACCGTGCCTTCTGCAGTTCTTCTATTCCACAAAACAGAATAACAGCTGGCAGTTGGAAATCAAAGTGGGTTTTTCATATGAATTATCGGTATCAAGCAAAGATATATTTATATACCTTACATATAATATTATATAATATAAATAATATATAAAGCTTAGCAATGAGCTTGTGTCAAATCTCATTGTAAGTTGATGCTTTAATTAATTTACCCCACTATTAAAATTGTTCGCTTTTATTTCTAAACAAATTTATTTAGCCTCACCTGAGTTTTTGGATCTCAGTCTGTCATAGAATCATAGAATAGTTTGGGTTGGAAGGGACCTTAGAGATCGTCTGGTTCCAACCCACCTGCCCTGGGCAGGGACATGTCCCGCTAGATCATGCTGCCCAAGGCTCCATCCAACCTGGCCTTGAACACCTCCAGGGATGGAGCATCCACAGCTTCCCTGGGCAACCTGTACCAGTGCCTCACCACTCTCATTGTGAAGAAATTCCTCCTTATGTCTAGTCTAAATCTGCCCCTCTCCAGTTTATATCCATCCAGTTTATAGTCATCTTTTGTTCAAGTGCAAAACTTTTCATTGTTCAGTGCCTTTCCTTTTTAGAAATGTTCTTCAGCTGTAATCCTTACCTCCTTTGAATAAACTGAATGGGTGGGGTTTATTATCCCACTATAAAGCAGATTTTCCTCAAGTACGATTGCTATAATAGCTCTTCCATGCACCTCCTCTAGTTTTCAGGAACATAGGATTGAAAGAAAATTATCAAATGTTATTACAGGCAAAAGCCTTGTGTCCCGGAGCCTGACCCAAATGGTTAGAAACAATTTCCAGCATAATGTGTTCGTGACTGAATTTATGTTCCTTTAGTCTTGTGTTCTTCAGTCAAAATTACCCTTCCTCACTGCTGCTACTCTTACTTTCCCCTCGCTTTTTTTGTAGTAATGATATAAACATTAGTAAGGGAAGAGTAAACATAATTTAATAATTAATTGGAAAGTATTTAATTTAGGTAGAAAATTAAAGTAGTATTTCTAGATCTATGAAGGTATGATTCTAGACCGTTCTTTTCAGTATCACCTGGACCCCAGAACTGCAGCTGTGGTCCCACTGGCAGCAACTGATAGATGAAGTCATTATTGTGCAGGACTTGGCCTAACATTGTGGACCACTCTGTTCTTCTTTTAGCTCTGCTTTTGCTGTCGAACAAGAAGGTTTTCTTTCTTTACCTGGTCTTACACTTGTCAGTTCTGCAAGAGGTAAGTATTTCATATCTGTTAATAAATGAATACTGTGTCAGAGGGATAAATGCTGATTTATACATTAGAAATGCCTAAGTGTTTTCCATGCGTAATGTTGATTGTTCTTATTTCTGTAACAGTCAATGTTAAAAAAAAATGTTATGCAAAAACAGTCCCTTCCTAAGTGACAAATTTGATTCCTTGGACTGAAACTCTTGGCTAAAAATGAGAGAAACACTCATTTGTTCCTTTATGCTTATGAGAGTGTGAGATGGAATTTATTCAGACTCTCCAATCAGTAGTTCCATAATCTCTGTTGTTGGGGGAAACATTTCAAGGCAATTTACCTTTTTTTTATTATTTGTGGAGTATTCGTGGGAGAGAAAGGAAAAGGGATAATTTGGATGCAAAATGAAGAATTTTACATTGAACAGTGAGATGATAAATCTGGAGATCTATGGAATCACTGACTGACTTCCCAAATGAGGCTTCCTTAGAGGAAAAACAGATATTCCTTTTGGATTTCTATTTTTTAAATTTAGCTGTAGTTATAGACTCATAGAATAGTTTAAGTTGGAAGGGACCTTAAAGATCATCCAGTTCCAACCCCCCTGCCATGGGCAGGGACTCGTCCCACCAGACCAGGCTGCCCAAGGCCCCATCCAACCTGGCCTTGGACACCTCCAGGGATGGGGCAGCCACAGCTTCCCTGGGCAACCTGTGCCAGTGCCTCACCACCCTCATAGTGAAGAAATTCTTCCTTATATTTAGTCCAAATCTGCCCCTCTCCAGTTTATACCCATTGCCCCTAATCCTAACACTAGAAACTTTTGTAAACAGTCCCTCCACAGCTTTCTTGTCGGCCCCCTTCAGGTGCTGGTTCTTATTTAGCATTTCTCCTTGCTTTTGGCTTCATGTTCTGATTGAAATTATTGCATTGAAGAAGCTTTAAAAGTAAAAATGTTTGTTTAAGGGGAGGATGGGGGATGATTCAAACTCCTGAGAACATTTATCTTCATGTAAATGTAATTTTTCCTAATGAAATGATTGATGCTCTTGCTTTCTCACACAGGCCTGTATGCTCACAGTGTTGCAAAAAAGTAAGTAAGTGAACTTAGGGTTAGAGCCGTGTTAAAAAGCTGTGATCCTTGTAGTGAGACTGCATGTTCCTTCTGCTATTCGCAACAGATGCGGTTGCCATCAAAGCCATATTCTACTCTCCCCATCTTCTCACTGGGACCTTCAACCTTGCAAAGAGGAGAGAGCTTTATGAGGCCAGAGAAACCCTCTACGAGTCACCACCGATCGCTGCGGAGCATGTCCAGGTGAGGAACAACCCTAGCTCTCACCTATTGGAAATGCTTCCTAACTGTTTCATGCTGAGTAATCAAATCTTCAAGAAGATGCCGCCTACCTGTTTTGTAGCTGTCAATGTTTCTAATTGTAGAACTATGGAATCATAGAATACTTTGGGTTGGAAGGGACCTTAAAGAGCATTCAGTTCCAACCCCCTGCCATGGGCAGGGACACCTCCCACCGGACCAGGCTGCCCAAGTTCCCATCCAACCTGGCCTTGAACACCTCCAGGGATGAGGCATCCACAGCTTCCCTGGGCAACCTGTGCGAGTGCCTCACCACCCTAGTAGTGAAGAAATTCCTTCTTATGTCTAATATAAATCTTCCCCTCTCCAGTTTATACCCATTGCCCTTAGTCCTATCACTACAAGCCTTTGTGAACAGTCCCTCCCAGCTAATGGTCGTAGTAACTTTTCTGTAGCCTGAAAACCCGTGTTTCTTCTGCTCGTTGCTTTGATTTACGGAAACAGCAAAACTAACAGCATGTCTTAAACCTTCTTCACTTTACAGGTGAAAAATAATATGACTCTGAGACAGCTGTATTTCTGTAGCACCTCTGCAAAAATATCCTTGCCTTGTCTTTTTCTGGTGTGAATAGACCCTACAGAGAGAAAACTTGCAGGCTAGACTCACTCACTAAATGGGAATTCAGTAATGTCTTACACAGATTTATCCTTTCTTTCCTAGTTTTTCTAATTCTAATTACCACTATTTGATGTTTTCAAGTTATCTACTGGTTTGATATCTTATATGCAGATGGTTGTCAAAACCAATCTGAGAAATTAAAAATGAAAGAAATGCTCCTTTTTGAGGTCATCGACAGTGTAAACACCCTGCATAAATCACTAGTGCTACAATGCTGTGTAGCCAAACACATCATCTCTTTGTAGTTACTAGTAAGGTGGTTTTTGTGAAGGTAAACAGTACACATGCCCTTAGTTCGTGACGCTGCAGTCTTGCAAAGCTGTCCTCTCCAGTGTTGGGTCTCCTGGTGTCATTTTTGAGACAGGAGAAAGGAATATTTGAATGTAGACCATTCTGATGCAATATTTCCAGAAATTGTCCCTTGGGGACCACTGTCATGCTGTTAAATAATGTGACAGGTCCTGTTCTTCTGCCTTTCAGGTTGACTTCAAGGTCCAAATCTGTGGACAAGTCACATGAGGAGTTTCCCAAAGAGTTAATGGAGGACTGGAGCACAATGGAGGTGTGCGTGGACTGTAAGAAGTTTATTTCGGAAATCATCAATTCAAGCCGGCGCAGCCTATCTCTGGCCAACAAGCGAGCCAGATTAAAAAGGAAAACACAGTCCTTCTACATGTCGTCCCCGGGAACCTCTGAATACTGCCCCTCTGAAAGGACTATCAATGAGATCTGAGCCTTGTGCCTTTTTCTTTGCTTTTGTCTTCATGAGGTCATCATCCATGAGCAAGGTCACTGAAACTGGATTACCATTCCGTTGCTTCGTTTCACTTGACTGGCTTGAATTTGCATTAGGTCACAGGATTTCCTACTCCAACAGTTCCCAGAGACGCAGAACGCTGTGCAGAATGATACACAACGGGTCAGCTGCTTGCACTGGAAGAATATCAATAGTTTGAAATCGTTGCCTCTTTTGTATGCGTGCGATGAAACTAGAAAGCCTTTTCTTGCTTTCAGTCTTTTTTTTAACCATGCTTTTAATCATTTTTTCAGGAGATGAGCTGAAAACAGATGCTCAGTGGAGAACCAAATCTAACCAGGTGTCAGTGTTAGCACAGTAGCAAACACTAAATCACTTTGGTGTTGCCACCCTAGTAATGCTTAAGTCCTATTTTAAACAGCAAGGGGTCGTATCGCACACCAGCCACCGAGTGTGAGCGACCGTGGTCAAAACCTTCTTTCTTTGAACTGTTTCAGTTGCTCTGAGATCAGGGTTCAGCACAGGACTACTACAGTGTTTGCATCCTAGGGCAAAATACGCGACGAAGCCGTACGCCCGCGTGGTTGGCCATTCCCCTGAGCTGCTCTACTTTTCAAGCCTTAGTGTATTTCTAAGTGAGCAGGTTTTAGTAGTTTACTTCTTGTCTTGAATGTATGATGACGACTACTGGTAGCAGTGGCTTTTAGTAGTAGACAGAGTTGTACAGTTTATGGGGACGATGGGAAATAAGGGAGGCTTCTCATTTTAATGGAATACCTGTAAAGTTGTTCTTATGGTTACTCAGAGGAAGCGGTCGGTAAGGTGTACATTTGTATTATAACAGAGCACACAAATACTGCTATAGGTGTGTCTGACAGCATATCCGCTCATAACCCCATTTTTTCTGGGGTTTATAACTTGGCTGTAAAAATTCTGTGTTCTGCTGAAATTTGGGACAGGGCTGTCTCAGATTGGGAGCAATCTCTCTCTTCTTTTTTTTCTTTGACCTTTTTTCGTTCTTTTTCCCTTTTTAATTTGCCTACGAAAGAGTGCTAGGCTGGTGGTTTAGACTTCCTGACAATGTTACAATGTTAACTGACATCTCATGCTTTTTTTTTTTTTTTTGCACTTTTTTTTTTTATTTAAAATTCTTTTTTTTTTAAATTCAGGCACTAGCAGAGCTTAGTCAATAATTTAGGGCCAGATCATTTTGGTATTTAAAACCAAGCTAGCATAGCCAAGTTATTAATACTTGAAAATCAACTACTGTAACTTTTTCATAAATTTTTTAATACCCTGAGGCATATTTAATATCTATATAGCGGTGTATTATAGAGTGACATAGCAGAGAAGTTTCAGATCTATTTATTAACATTTCTATACTTCGGATTAATGAGAGATACCTCAGAACTGCTCCAAAGTAGCTGGGACTGGATTTCCATAGCATGATTTTAAAGGTGTATTAATCCAAACAAGATTTTTCCATCCAAATCTCATGCATCGAAAAGCCCAAGAGGAGGCAGACTGCCCCGCCAGCCCTGGGGAGGCACGATGCGGAGGCCGGGGAGCTCCAGGAGCTGTTGGCTCCCATGCAGTAGTTGGGCTCCAGTCTCAGTGTGGGCTGCCTGGTGCTGCCCAGGGCAACAAGACTTCCCCTTCAAAAGTTGATTTGCATGTTACGTTGCAGCCTTTGAAGCAGCCGCTCATATCATGTCTTTTAACTTGATTTGAAAAGCACATTGCAAAAGTCTCCTTAAACCTTCCCAGGGACTTATCTGTCCTTATTTTTTTAAACAACCCCTTGGGAAATGAGAATTTTTACGTATGCAGGGCTTATTGAAGGTTTTAATTGTTTTTAGACCAATATGAACAAACAGGAAAAGCCAGGCTCAAGGCTCACTCTTTGCTGTCCTGTGCGAGGTCAGTTGCCACAGCCCTCTCCTTGGGGGTAGCTCTGGAAAAATGTCTTGCACCTGGAGTACTGGCATGCGATAAGGCTGTAGGATTGCAGGGGGTAAGCAGCACAGACAGCCTGATTTGAAAGCTCTGCTGTTGCTGGAAGGATCGCCTGATCTCAGTCACATCAGCATTTTTTCTTGTTTCTGTGCCAAAGCCAGGCCGTGTGTTTGCTGCACAGCACATTGGGAAAGCTAGATGGAAAGGAAAGCAGGAAATCTCACTTGGCATCTCCCCTGTTGTTGTTCTTACCATTTTCTTCTGGAAGCACCCCAGCCCCACATTACAATCGCTCTGATCCTCTGCTTGTAGTCCTCTTTCCTGGCATCCTTAAGCCACTGAGGTGCAGGGGATGCGGCACATTTTTTTTTCCCCTTCAGAGGGATGTAGGACACTGCGGAGCAGGCAGGATTGAGGGCTAGGTAAACCCTGAGTGTGCAAAAGGAAATGTGTCCCTCATGGCACACCTGCGCCATCCACAAGCTCTGTTCTCTGTCTGCCTCCGCAGTGTCCAGGGGGAATCTGGGCAAGTGGCAGAGCCTCAGGATCCAGTGCCCTCCGGGGATGTCCAGCAGCTTTTGGCTCAGGCCAGGCTGTGCTGTGCAGGGCACGAACACCAAACATCACCACAGTGGTTGTACAGACCGCTTTGTGCTGCTTGTGCAGAGCTGCTGTGGGGCAGGGCTTGGATTGCTCCCTTTTTCCTTGGAAAAAGCTCTCCGGGTTGCTGACACATGTGGCAAGCACCAGAAAATGTGGTGTGGAGGGCTGCCTCCCTCCTTCCACCCCTTCCTCTCTGCCACAGTTGCTCCGCATTATCCTGGCATTTCATTCCACAAAAGCAGCGGGGTTGGTTTGTCACGCAAAGCCTGGAGGAGCTCTGTCTGTTGCTTGGATCTCTGCGGAGCGGTCTATTTTTAGCTTTCCATCTCGCTGCTTGTGCTAGCATCCCAAATCCTGTGCAGCCATTTGCCTGCGTACCCCGCGGTGCTGCCCACCATGTCCTACTTACGGGCTGAACTTCCCATCAGCACCCAAGGATGAAATCAGAAGCTTGTAAATACGTGTAATATATTTATTAATATATAGGAAGTCTCCCCCCAGTCATGCCGTGGGAATTGCCTTTCCCATGATGTTTTAAGAAGGAAATGAGTCTTATTTATGTGTGTGTTGGCTGTTATGTTTATTAGAGTTAATGCTTTCAGCCCCCTAATGCATTTGCACTCCATGGGCATTTTAGAGTGAATCCCTGCTGGAAAGAACGTGGGATTGGCACGGAGAGCTCCCGTCAGTGAATTTTTAAAACCTTTTAATTATTTTGAGCATTATTAATATGCCCAAGGTCTGTTCAAATAAATCATAGGAGACCCAAGGAGTTAAAAACCCCGCTGGTCTTGTTTTCTATGTGAACCTGGTTGTGGAGAATTCCAAGCCAGCTCTGCCTCACGGTGGTGGTGGAGGAAGCGAGCAGGCTTCTCTCTCAAACCTGATTTTTCAAGTATTCATGGTGACAATAACGCTTTGGGGGGTTCTTCCCTTTCCTTGTTACTTCCTTTACACAGATAAGGGTGTTACCTGGCAAAAATAAAATGCCTTTCCCTTACAGCCCTTATCTGTGTTAATTATTCACATGGAATTAGATGTAAAGGTTCTCTCTCTCCTTTTTCTTTTCCATGCTTTTATAGTTTTGCAAGATCAGTCAGGCGTTTCTTTTGGCAAAGAATTGTTAATGGAAGTGATTGAATAACAGCTGAACAGTGGCTGGGCTGCGTGGAGGTTCGAAGTACTCTTAGAATAGCAATAAAACTGCTTGTGTAACCCCAGCAATGCGATGAGCACGTAGTGATCATGGACAGCCAACTCCCTCTGTTGCCAGCGTGCCGCTACTTCCAGCACCACTGGTCTGTAGCTGAGGCGCGTACATCCTGCATGCAGTACAGGCTTTGGGAAATCTCCATCCCTCACCTTTGGGAGGAAAATGCAGGCAATCTTTTGGAGAGGTTTTTTGATTTGATTGTTTTTCATTTTTAAACCAGAAATTGAGAGAACTTTTTTATCACAACTATGACGTTGTTCTCTCTCCTCTTTCAAGCTCCCTTTCCTCCCCAGGAATGTTCAGCATTGGCTTCCATGTGCCAAGTTACTGGCTGCACGCTGTATAGGTTAAAACTAATTTAAAAGCTCCAACTTTAGACTCTTGGCTGCTACCTTCATGCTTTACCTCATCCAGCAGCTCTGCACATCCTTTAGGAATGTCTCTCTTAGGAGCTCAGTCTCATCTGTGCAACAGTGACACCACACAGGCAGAGGGAAAGGTGCTGTGACTGTACGCTCCGGTGCTACAGAATATGGATTATGTTACTGTTACCATAAACTTTTATAGTATTTCCATGTTAATAACTTGGAGCTGTTCTGGTTTATTTCTTCTTTTGTATGTCTGTATCTTAAGGTCAATCTCAAAATGTGTGTGACTATTGATTCGAGCTATAAAGATCTGGTTTGTTGTTTCTGTCTGATTTTTACTACTGAGTTTCAATTTTTTGGGGTCCCAGAAGTAACTGTTCACCAGAATTTCCTGGTGGGAGAACCACCGGAGAGGGGCACTAGCTCGGTCCAGTGTGACGCACAAAGACACAAGCTCGTGTGTCAGGAAACGGGCTCTAAGGTCAGGAATGCTGTCCTCACAGCAGCTCGATTGAGTCCAGCACCGCAGCCCCCTTCTCCTGGGAGAGCTGGTGCCAGCTGCCGTGTAGAGGGGTGGGTGCTGAGCAGGACACAGGCTCCGGCAGCCCAGAGCCGAGGGAGACCATGGCCCTCTCTGCGTTTTCAGCTTGACATTGAAAAATCTCAGAGGTGCTCGTGTTGCTCGGTTTACCGGCACAAACTGTAAGCCTTCCAGTGCCCTAGTGTCCTCGTCTGCAAAAACAGGGACTACAAAGCAGTTACAACTCTTTAAAGAATTTTGAGAGCTGCCAATAAAGGGATGAGAGCTGAGGGTTGGAGCCAATAGCATCCTGCACCGCAGCCTTCCCTCAGCTTTTGGTACTTGAAAGCAATTCACACCACTTCCAGTTGTGCTGAATTCCAGATTGCTGCAATTTTACAACACTTTGACGAGCAAAGATTTGTGAATGAATTTTGCCATGGTCAGTCGCACTCAAGGAACCTCATAGGGCTTATCAGGAGACGGAGTCAAATAGTTATCAAACAGACATAGAGAATCTTACGTAGTGGCAGCTTTGGTTGTATATTGGCACCACTCTGCAATTCAGTAACTTCTCTGTTTCTCCTCTGGTCACGCAGTTGTTGCGGTGGCAATGCCAGGCTGAACCAAGCATCGGGTACGCAGGTAGCCTGGGCTCTGTGTCCTGAAATAATGACAGAAGCCACCACAGCTGGTGAAGTGCATTGAGATGCGTTTTGTAGGACAGTTCTAGAGAAAGACTATTTGGAATAGACCATGTTGTAGCTAATAAAAAAAAAAAAAAGCATTTTTTCAGCCAGTAGTCTTCAGAGAGCCAAGCTACTTATATAGCTGGAAAAGACCTGCTTGATTATTAACCCATTTAAAGAACCCTGCAAGTGCAAAAAGGCGAGCATCCAGTACGAAAAAACACATTCCTGGTGCCTCCTGTGCAGTTGTAGCATTTCCATTAAGCTATAGGTCCTCCCTGCAGTTCTCTAACCAGTCAGGTCAGTGCTTTATAGTGGGAGCCAGGGCATCCTGCAGGCCAAACACTGCAGTGTGTGATTGTTCAATTGGCTTTTGGGGTTGCTAAATCTACAATTAAAGGACACAGGCATGAGTTGATGCAATGTCTGCAGCAGGTTGGCTTCCAGTGTGGTGGAAATAAGCACCAGTTAAGCTGACATATATGCAGAGAGAGAGATGCTGCACTCCCACAGCCCAGCTACAGGGCAGGCAGTGGCCAAGGCCCAGCTTTGGCTTAGAAAGTTAAGATGGGAACGTTTCTATTGGAAAGGCTGGTGGTTCCATTACCCATGAATAAGAAAGCAAACCGAAGACACGAGGACTGTATTTGAGCTGTATGTCTGTTAAAGCTGGCCCCCCCCTCCCCAACTCCCTCCTTAATAAAGGGAAAAAAGAAAACTCCAAACAGGAGATGCACTTTTTGGACATTAACAGGCCCAAAGCACAAACTCTTCCCCTTTGAACTTCTGCTTCTGTGCTGTCACTGCGCATGTTCCATCTGTGCAGCTTCAGGTACACCCAGGGCATCAGCTCTAACAGAGAAAGGCAATAGAATTATCTTCTGCTTTGTTTCCATGTTATGTGGTACTGAAATGCAATTTCTTGTTTATGCGTTACTAATAAAAAGTTCTTTAAAATGACATTGCCTGGCTCTCGCTTTCTTCAGCTCCCTGTAGAGATGGCGAGCATCATTTCTTATGCAGCACAGCTGGAAAGGGCGTGTTCCACACTTGTTTGGTCAGTGAGGGCCCTGCACCTGAACCGCTGCAGATTTTAAGTAGGCCAGTTAGAAACAAAATTATAGCTGAGTAAACGGGGAAGCACTGTACCATCAGGGCCCCAAACTAGGAGCCCTTACTGGTGATTTCACATGTAGGTGCCTTTCAACGAGAAGGAGAATTGTGCCTCAGTCACCTGAGCTGCAGAAAAATGAAGAGTTATGCTTAACAAAAATGCCCTTTCATTGAACCAGCTCTCAGCAAAAGTACAACCTGCCTCCTGGAGCAGCGATTCATAACCTGCATCATTCCGGCCAGTTGCAAGCAGGTTGGGGCAATGAAAAGACAATTTAATTAAATAAATCAGGTCTTGTTTACAAGTCAAGGCTAATAATTTTAGATTACTCTTTTCTGGTTTATTCCAAAACAAAGCAGCGCCAGACCCAAACAGAATTACCAGTTCAGGCAACAAGAAGCCCAGCAGAGCTTTCGACCAGCACAATGCGTGGCTCACAGTGAGCTGCAGGGAGCCTGGTACTTGGTGCTGCTGCTTACCCAGCCCAGGGTAACACAAATAGTTTCTCTGCAGCCTTCTCTGAAAACCAACAGCCCATTTCATATCACAGCAGTTACTCCCAGAAGTGTTTTTTTTAAACTGAGGATGTCGTTTATTTAAAATAGCACCATAGTGTACATAGACAAAGTCCTGCCCTTCACGGCTTACAATCTAAGAAGATGGAAGAACCGGAAAGATGTTACCCACTGCATTTAAACCTTCAGGTGGAGCAAAGTGCCACATTGCGGAATGTTGCTGGTCATTTTACTCTGCTACTTTATTACATCGTCACATACAGCAGTGCCCGATATGTGCTATACATCACCTCTTGATACATCCCAAGTGCTGCAGTTCAGTGCCTCTACTTGCATTAAGCAAGTGTTTCAAGAATACTGCAGCTTAGACTAGGCTTGTCTGTTTTCCCTACAAATATGAGCCTTCCCCCATCATGCCTGCTGCCCTGATTGGAGGGGAAAGCAGTAATCAGTGTAGGGAAGCATGGAGGAATCGCACTGGCACAAGAGCAAATCAGGAAAACAAAACAGGAAGTGAGGGGGAAGATCATTTACACAAACCCAATGACACAAAAGATTTCTAAGGTTTCTAAGTCAATGCCTTTTGTTGCTACATGAGCCTGTCTGTGCTCACACAAAATACAGAAATCAACCAGAAACCAGTTTACCTTGTTTGGTATTTTCAACACCTTAAAATCCTTCAGGGTCAAGAGCTAACATGCCCAGCTTGCCATGCTCTGAGAACCATGCTGCCGTCACCCATCCATGTATCTCCTGCCATTAGGAACCAACATCCCCAGCTTCATCCTTCCACAGCAGGTGTGTGCAACACAGCTGGAGTTACTGGGCAGGGGGTGCAGCCACACTGCTAATTAACTTGGATCCATGGGCACTAAATTCTTTAAACCAAACCACTTCCCTACACACACGCGCCTCACTCCACCCCCTTTCCCTTGAATTGCAACCTGATGTCAAAGAAACACTGCACTGCAAGCCTCAGTGGCTTGAACAGCAGTGAACAACCTCCTCCCCACCAAAACTCTACTTTAAACCTATTTTCAACTCTCAAAGTGCAGAATTCTTATTGAAAATGGCACTGGCAACCCAGTAATCAGCATGGCTACAAGTGTGGAGTTTTATTCTGCTCAGTCCCCAGCACTTCAAGATCCTTCCAAGTTCATGAGAGTTGACTTAACGTCATTTCTGCTTTATAAACCTTTATCCTCCTACAAACCTGGCTGTTTCTGCACCAAGCCAACAAGCTACATCTGCCCAGCTTCCGCATGCAGCCTAGCACTTGCCCACACGTGTGGCTTTCTGTCCTTGACAGTCACCTCAGTCAATGCACATGACTTAAAACTGACATCAGAAATATTTTTAGCCGTTTCCAGTAAGTAAAGAAAAGATGGGGGAGTTCCCTACGGAAGGGCTAAGGTAGGCAGTTCCAAAGGTAGGGCTTCTTTTGCTCCAATGGTCAACTCAAACTATAACAGTGATAGAACTGGGGCAGGAAATGGAGTGCTTGAACGTACAGCTACAAATCCCATCAGATTGTACAGAGTTAAGTTACACGGCCAAGTGAGAAGGAAGGGAAGCCTTGTATGCAAATTAGATGGGCAAAAAAGCAGAGGAGTGGAAGTGTCCAGGAAAGCTTTTGGGAAATTAAGAATCACTTTATCTGCTAAGCACTGGAGCCCACCTGGTCTCAGCGTGACCGCTGCTTGCAAGGGCCTTTGTACGCAGTGGCAATATGAGTAACCGCAGGAAGATGAATAAGCCTGATGGTGCAGGAGTGTCCCCTAAGCCAAAGACAAGGTACGAAGCAGCAGCACTGTCCGGCAGCGGAAAGCAGCAGATGGGTAATGGAATTGGCCTTTGGAAGAAATTAGTCTTTTTCCTACCCAGAGCCTCCCCGTTTCCATTTAGCCTAGAGAAAAGCAGAAGACAACTGAGCACAAACCACTGATTCATGGCAAGTGGAGCAGCAGACAGACTGGAAAACCAAGCACCTAGCCATATAGTTCCCAAGCAGCACGAACATGGGAAGGAAGCAGCCAAAAACCAGTTGGGAATGAAACAGAAAGGAGATGCTACAACACAAGCAGATAAGGATTTGTTTCTGGAAGAAGGAAACAAAGGGCAAAGAAAGCAATCCAGAAAACTGACGCGTAACTGGCACTGACCCTAAGGTCTGGTAGAGGAGTTCAGCCCTAGACAGAATACAGGAGCCTGTGGTGACTTTTCTGGACTCCAGCTACTACTGGAAGGTGCTCTACACAAGATGACAAGGCAGGCTTTAAGAAAACACACAGCAATTATTTCAAATCTGATGCAAGAAGCAGCTTTAGACAATTCTTCTTACAAAATGAAACAATACAAGAACCTGTTCAAAGACCTTTCCACCCCCTCGACAGTTATGTTTTCATCATCTCCAGTAGGCATGGATGGAAATGCTGTAGTACAGGTTTCCACATACACATACACTTACTCATCTTTTCCTTTCAATTGCAGAGCTCTGCCATAGGTGCACTCCCCTTTCCTAGCAGAATGCCAACAGGAGCTAGAACATTTACATTCTTTATCCAGGGAGTGGCATCACTCCTCTGAGAAGCACAACTGACCTGCACCAAAGCTATCCAGCATCTCTTCCAGAAAAGAGCTGCAATTAGCCTTTAAGCTCTAAGTTTCTGTTCCAAAATAAGAAAGGCTTTAGGTCCACGTAAAAAGAGCAACATAAGTATTAGCTACTATTTTAATTGCTTTCAACTAATAGATATACATACATATTTAAATTAAGTTTACTCATTAGAATCACGTAATTCACCGAGACTAAAGCTACAGCCAAATTAATGTTCACTCTCAGACTAACCAGAATACGAATGCTGAAATTTCCCTTAAGCTACAGACACTTCAAAATCACCAGATCAAAACAGTGACCAACATTTAACTCTTCTAGTTCTTTAGAAGTTACTCATGCTCTTTAGCACCCTCCTAAACACGTGCTTGCCCTCTGAATAAGTAAATATCCTTGCAATATGCATTTCACTTTGTGTGCACACACAAAAAAAAAGTTAAAATACCCTAACAGAGTTTTGTCCAAGAAGCATTTACTACACCTAGAGCAGATATGAAAATTCTGTGAACATCAGACAAGTCTAGGACTGTTAGAAATACATATTTATGCACGTTTTATAGGAAAAAATCTCTGCAGTTACTGCAGTATTTTCCCAGATAATAAGAAGTATTTAAAATTATACTAAAACCAGTTTGTACCAACATGGAAAAACACTGAAAAAATTCGGCTACACTGGTAGTTAGCAGTTAGTAGAAAGCATTCAAAAAGGAGAGTCCGCATGTTTTTCTTGTACTCTTGTTTTCTCCGTTCAGAGCATGAAAAGTACACGTTCATGAAACCTTACCCTTTGGATTTCAAATTTCCTGCTTATTTCTCATTTCATCTCCTCTGGTTATGGCATCAGTCTCTCCCTCAGTTAAGACAAGATGTGAAGAGCAAGGACCAGTGGAACAACACAATCTCTTCATTCAAGTAGCCTAGAAGTACCCTTCTTAGAGATAAATAAGAGAAGTATTTTCCAGCACCTTCCAGGAATTACTAATCCTCTCCTTATAGGAAGAGGAGGAACCAGGGCAAGTTAACAAATATGAAAATAAATTACACCCTTCGACACAATAAAAAAATGTTTTAGACTATTAACATCAACAGGAACCTTATCTTTGTTTGGATACAAACATCTAAGAGGTAAAGTATCCATGTGTCATGTTCAGGCAGCACATTTAAACAACGTAAGAACAGTTAGTACCACACATGTTCTAGCTTTTCAGGATGACAGTCTAGACATCTGATGCTACAGTATCATGTTCTGACTCATGTAGTTCCCCTTAAACACTCATAAGACACAATCAGATTGCAAAACAGACAAAATTCAGTGCTCTAGTTCTCACTAGCCCTTCACAGAACAAATGTTCACATGGAAAACCCTTAATACCACACATGCATTCTTTTCAAGTTTGAGCATGAAAAACTGAGATGGTACAAATATAACGTACTCTCTATCTTTGCAATAAAAGGCACATTTAGGCAGTTTTAAATGTGCTAAATGTTTTGTTTCCAGTGTTAAAAATAAATCATTTCAATGAAAAGAGCATCTGCAGGAGGTTGATTTAATCTTCAGTAGGCAACAGGAGCTGCTGTGGACATGATGGATGAGGTTACTTTTTCGCTGATCCAATATTCTTATAAATATATAAAACCTCTGCAGATCAGCCGTGGAAGGGAGATCAACAAAGCAGTCTGCAGAATAGAAGTTTTCTGTCAGTTACCTAGTATTTTTGGGTTTATTTTTCTGTTGATGCTGCTGCCATGGCTGGTTTCATTCCCTCGCGCGTTGACTTCAGCTCCTCCAATTCTGTGTTTAGTTTGCTGATCACCCATTCTAGGGCATCCCGTCCCTGCCAGGAAAATACTGGACTTTAGTATCAGAATAGACACATCACCACCACTCACGTTTCTATAGTTTTTCCTCTGTCAGACATCAGACTCATTTTAAAATTTATTTTCATGCCCTGCATAGTTTGATACAAGGTTATATTGATAATTTCTTAGCATCTTCTTATGAAAACTTCACCATGAAGGCATTTGCTTAACCCATAAACAAGAAGTAAATGCAATATTGGAGTGAGCTCCCAGTAGCACACCTGCACTGAAAGCCCAATTCAGCAGTGAAGTTCCCTTATCTAAGAGCATTGCTGGTTTTACTGTTTGCTGCTTGCACCACCCAAAGAATATCAGCAGATTTATGGCAAGGTCTGTTCTTACATTCATTAACCGAGTTATATGGACAGTTCTTGAGAAGATGCAGGACAAAGAAAGATAGTCTTCTAAGTGCTCTTTGAAGAAGCAACTAATTTTTTTTGGTATCTAGCAAGAGTTCAGAGATGGACTCGCACTGAATTCTATACTCAAGCACAACAACTTTTCAGCATATGAAACAGACTGAGAGACTGCAGTTGCACGTTTTATATGCAGGTATGGCCTTTGTCCATTCAGTTCTCAGAATTGGGGTGCATCAAAGCAAGGCATCGACAGCCAAGGCTTTAGTGAGAGCTGGGGAATCCAGCAAAATAAGCATGTCAAAAGCCTTTTACCTTAAGAAGACCCTGTAGCAGCTGCAACCCAATGACAAGATAAGCATGCAACCAGCTGCTGCATAACAAAACCAAGATAATAAAGAGAAGAACATAAAAAAGTGCACGATTTCAGAGCTCCACAATCTCAGAATGACAGCTTTTGCCAAAGCAAGCAGATGGGATCAGACCAGGAAACCGCTTGGCCTTTTTTCACTTAAAGAGGAGCCAAGAGATATTTACCTCTAACACCCTACTAAGAATAAATAGTACAAGCAGTGGAGAACAGTAACTGGGAGCCACATTGGAGGCTCCATAGAGGAGTTTTGGAGATAAAGGGTTTGAGCCCCAAAAGTCCTATGTCTTCAGGGGAGCCAGCGTCATTATTCAAGCCCTGTCCAGAGACTGAGGGAAAGCAGGGTAACAGTCCTCCACACACAAGAGTTGCTCTCAGCTCTGATGTGCTATTGTTGTTGCACGCACTATAGGTGATAAAGTGAAAAAAAACCCTCTTAAAACGTCTCCAGAAACTGCTGTTGTCCTTTATAAACCACTAAGCATGAACAAAAATCTGTATGAACAGCTTTGAAAACCTCAAAAAAGAAGAAGGTGGTAAAAAAAAAAATAAAAGGTCAAATTAAGACCCACTCTCCTGAAGAATTTTTTCTAAGGATAGAAACGTTACTCTAGAATAATGTTAAAAGCCCAGCTCCAGGCTGCAAAGTGTAATCTATTAAAAGAAATAAAGCTTTACTATCAATAAGAGCATATTTACCTCAAGACTCTCAAGTTCAGTGGAGAGCTCACTATTTCTCTTCAGGTTTTTTGTATTACAGGGACTCACAGAACAAACACTAATTGCTATGTCTGCACTGGCAGGTGTTTTTAACCTGAGAAAGATCATCCACAACAGTGTTCAACTCTAAGCCAGAGCTCAGAAAGCGGGATTCAGCCTTATCCAGAATTACCTCAAGAACTAGTACCATTAAGTTAACTTAGTTCAAGATATGCCCTTAAAAATTTCAACAATAATCAAGAAAATATTATTTAAATATCCCATTTGAAGTACGGGTTGTTGAAAAAACCGTCTGTAAAAGTATACAATTTAATTTCTGAGTTCCTTCCATTTGAGCATCAAACTGAACTTGTTTCAGCAAGTGATAACTTCCACTGTCTCTACATCCTGTGCAAGGTCTGGGAACACCAGCAAAGCATGGATAAAAACACCCAGATCACAGTAGGCTACAGAGTAGCAACGAGTAGTAACTAGCAGTGAATTAGTGAGTGGCATGATTCTCAAGGAACAAATAGCAGTGAATTAGTGAGTGGCATGATTCTCAAGGAACAAAAGGTGGGGAGGAAGGGGGAATCATCTTTCAGTAAGGACACATTTGGATATTTAAAAGTCAGGTTAAAGTATCCTCTCTTAGGTGACACAGGTCCAGAGAACTGAGTAGGACAGCAACAGCTTACATGCTGTATTTACCAAATTGCACAAAGAAGACTTATCAGGAATTCAAACATCTTTGTTGTACAAAATACTCGGTAGAAAAATACTGAGATTCTTTACAGGCTTGACTATGAAACAGCCAGGTCACAGTGTTCCAGTAAATATATCTGTTGACAAATTAAGATAAAATAAGAAAAAATCCACCACATTCAACTGGAGAACCAAGATATTTCCTTCAAATTTTGAGACTACACAGGCCTGCAAGTGTCCTTAGAGCTGCATACGCTGCATCTTGCAGCTAAGAATAGACTAGTGCTATTGGCAAGGAAGATTTCAGCAATACTCCACACGGGAAATTTAAGTTACAAATCTTAACAAGGTGCAAAGGCTCTAAGTACTGCAGAACTACCCAGTTACCAAAAAAAAATCTGACAGAGGATTGACCTATGAAATTTCACAGTATACAACAAATTTTATAGTAAGTTAGTAAGCAAGCACATTCATAACCAAGCATGCATATTATATTAGTCTTTATTGCATATTTTAGCCAGTATGATGTGTTTGGCAGACCAAATGCTGCATATGAGGCTTTGTTGGTAGAGCTTAAGTGACTGATAAATGCTGAGCCTTTGTAGCTGATGTTTACCAGAAAAACAGCCACAAAAGCTTAGTGGAATGAGAACGTAAAAGCAAACACACAAGGCAAACACTGACTCAAAGTAAGCAGTGTAAAAAAACCCCTACTTTCTTAAGTAGGAGAAGCAGCATAATGGATTTTTTTTCCTTTTTTAAGGAATCTTGTTAGTTGAAGCATAAGCCAATACAGGAATGACAGAGCCAGGCTACTCTGACTAGCAGGAGGAAAACAGTCCGCACAGAGCTATCAATAAGGCAAGTACATTCAGTTTTCTCAGCCTTGAAGTCAGATTTTTTTCATAGTCACATCACTGAAGGGACACATCACTACCGAAATGACTATAACTACAAGACCAATGAGAAGCACAAACAGTCTGGCATTCCGACAGCTTTAAGCTTTGTATGCATTTCCACAGAAGTTCGCAGAGGGGCAGCAATATTCCTTAGGGAGAAGAAAAGCAAATACAATTCCACTATGCAAAAGATTACCCTTGTTAGGCAATCTGTTTCAAGAAATCAAATTTATATCCTAAGAGTACAATTCTGTTTCAGGTTTATAATGCCAATTCCAGTCACTAAGCAATTTATTAATTTCTTCAGTTTTACATACTGAAATAAAAAAAAAGCCAAAAGCTTTTTTTTTTTTTTTTCCAAAGCCAGGATCAGATCAAACATTTGCTGGAGGGACTCATTCCCATGCCTAGTTATCTGCAATTGCTTACTGCATAAGCAATATTGTGTGGCATAAGACACGGCTGCATCAGGTTAGTTGTCCAGTGGCATAAACACAGGTTAATGGATTCAGTGGAGATCTACCTACTGTCACTCTCACAACTGTAATGAACACATTTGCCATTCCTGTACGCAACGTATATAAAATATACATGCTGATTAAATTATGAAATTCACACGACAACAATTCATGCACTTATTGCTAGAAAGCTGAAATGCTGTACCAAGAAGAAGAATGCTGGCATTACCACTAGTTAGTACAAACGGTAGATGTGGAGAACTGCTAGCTTAGAGCGCTTTCAGAATTTTGAATTATCCACTCAATAGCATCCCACCCCTGGAGTAACACAGAAAAGATTTACATCATATGGCAAATGATTTTTCTTTAATCATCAAAAATAATAATGAGCCACCTGCCACCTCTGCCTCAGAACAAAATCTCAATACTTACTTCCTGTTTCTTCAGAACAATATCACATTTTTCAGCGGGTTTAATGAAGTTTAAGAAGGGTGCTAAAAACACAAGCACAGCACAGCATGCTAGTAAAAAGAGCTAGTAAAAGCAGAGTAGGTTACTGGGTAGTAAAGAATGGGAGGTAACAGCAAGTACCAGTACCTGCCAAGTTCAACATCTCTAAAGACACTCTTCAGTGAAACACAAAGGACAAGAGTGTGTTTTGGATTTGCAACAGCTTGTGAGCCAGTGTGTTCCTTGAAACTGGCAGAACATCCTCCAAAAGAAACTGAGCTGTCACATAAGCAACACCTGAATAAGCACCAAGAAATATTTACACTCTTCCTCTGAGTGCAATAGAGACGTGAATTTCGGAGATGCCACGAGAGGAATTCAGCCAGCACTTTTAAATGTGTCTAGTTGATCTGGCCATTCCAACTAGCTAGTGTTTGCTACCCCTGAGTCAGCCTGAAGTTTGGTTGTGAGCCAGGATCTGGATTTTTAAATGGAAACTGCATCAGAACAGAACTGCAATTTATCTGAAATACATTCTATTTGAGACTTACAAAAACAGAGAGCACTCAGCTAGTTAAAGTTACTCTTCAGTGTCTAGAAATACAATCCCTCCATCCCCATCCCCTGATTTTAATCCGTTTTCCTCTCGTTGGAGAAGCGTGCAGAAGGGAGGAAAAGGAGGCTTTCTCCTCTCTGATCCAGTTGGTCAGTATCTTCTATCAAGTTGGCTTACACTGTCTCAGTCAAACAACATCATCTCTCGCAAGGACAAAGCACAGGCACTGTGGCATAGTAGGAGTTACCTTGGCCATATTCCCATTGTGCTGAACCTCTCCAGCAATGCAGAGCACGAACTCAAATTTCAGGTGCATTACCTAGCCATTAGGCAGCCATAGGCAGCGATGCCTGTGCCTCTCTAGCAACCTCATTTCTTTCCTCCATTCCCTGAAGAAGGACAGGACAAAGTGCCCGAAAATAAGCACTCCCATAGCTCTGCCTGCACTGAAGTGCAACTCCATGGCTGTAAGCCAAGCAGAAAAAACAACTGCAAGACAGACGAGTGGGTGTAGTGTTACCTAAAGCCAGCACAGCTTCACCTCTTCAAAGAATCTGCCTCTTGCTTACACTACCTTACTTTTAACCAAAGGCAAGGAGATCATTCAGAAATGGATAGGAACTGGAACAACTGACAAAGCAGTATAGAAAATGCTAGCATTAACTGCTAACTAAATCCAGATTATAAAGCTGAAAAGGAAATTATTTTCACAATTAGGACTAACTCCTGGAAACAGGAGTTCAGTGTTTTAAAAGGTGCTCTAGGAAAAAAACCAAAATCCGCTAATATGCATATGCTATGCGTAATTGTACCATACACACAGAATTAGGTTTGTTCTGACATGCAATTCTAGTTGGAAAACAGACTTAGTAGTAGTAAACCCTTTTCATACTTTGGGAACTTAAACTCTCCTTGCTGAGAGCCTAAAACAAAATCAGTGGAAATTCTGCAAAGATTTTTGCAGAAAGATTAGAGATATTAAATATAGTACTCAGCACACATGATTCATAATTACCGTTTCAACAAAAAGAAGGGTAGAGGTGGGGACAGAGAGGGAGCAAACAGAGTAAAGATTTACCTTTCTGGCATTAGAAGATATTGTGTTTGCCATTAAGCTTTCCAGATAACTGCTCAAGCTAATGCCTTTAACAGTAATAATTGCTTCTTGAGTTAACACAGTTCTGTAAGAGAATAAAGAAAAGTTAATAACTACACTGAACTGGATTAACATAACATCTCATATAAGCAAAGAAGCACATAAATATCTTTACTCACTTTTCAGGGTTTTCAGGATGAGGTGTGTAAACCAGTCGCTCATCAACAGACACCAAATTTGTGAGAGTAATCTTGAAAAGAAAAAAACAGCTGAAATCCTCACTTCCCACCTTTCATTTTTCTCTTATCAACAGCACTACTCAATAGCAGAGCACTCCATTTAATGTCAGAGACAAAACAGCGTACACAGAATATAAAAGCCAGACACAGTCAATAAAAAGCCCTATAAAAGGGTGATGCATCTTCTCCTATCTTAGATCTAATTAAACCAATCCTAGTTCCTGTTCACAGTACAAAGCACAAACAGCTTTTGACACATTTTCTCTGACTGTTGAGTCTTATCTGATTTATGGCATGCAATTCAGAAAGGCTCTTCAAGACCAAGACCACCAAGAAGAGCAACAAAGCTGGTGAGGGGGGCTGGAGAGCAAGTCTTATGAGGAGCGGCTGAGAGAGCTGGGGTTGTTTAGCCTGGAGAAGAGGAGGCTGAGGGGAGACCTTATTACTCTCTACAACTACCTGAAAGGAGGTTGTGGAGAGGAGGGAGCTGGCCTCTTCTCCCAAGTGGCAGGGGACAGGACAAGAGGGAATGGCCTGAAGCTCCGTCAGGGGAGGTTCAGGTTGGATATCAGAAAAAAATTCTTCACAGTAAGAGTCATTAGGCACTGGAACAGGCTGCCCAGGGAGGTGGTCGAGTCGCCTTCCCTGGAGGTGTTTAAGGAACGGGTGGATGAAGTGCTTAGGGACACGGTTTAGGGAGTGTTAGGAATGGTTGGACTTGATGATCCAATGGGTCCTTTCCAACCTTATGATTCTGTGATTCTGTGATAACATTACTTGGAGTTACAGAATATTAATACTTGGGAAATACAATGTCTCTTGCACAGAAACAAGGCTCTCCTACAGATGACTCCAAATCTGACAGTTACAAGTTCCCAAGATACCAAAATATAGCACAATACTTCTTTTAGTTTGAGAAAAAAGGCATTTCAAATTAAAACTTTTGTAGTAAATGGTAGTGTAATGTAGAACAAGTTATCCATCTAAAAGTCAAACTATTTTACATGCATTCTAAGAAATAATCTCACATTAAAGACAGAATCACAAATGTGTGATCCCAAAGTATTTTAAGTTTCCTCTTTGTGGGAAGAAGAAGGAGAGGGAAACAAAAAAGCCAACTAACAAGCTTCCGCCTCCTGATGAAAGATACAAACACATTTCTAATCTAAATGTTATGAGCTCTCCATCTGCTCTCCAGAACTAATTACCAGAAACTTCTTAAGCTACCACTCACATTAGTTGAGCAAAGCTCCATCTTTTTTTCCACTGGATCTACCACAGAATGCTCCTCAACGTAAGTCAGAGTTCTACTCGTTCCTAAAATCTGAAAGTGAATCAATAAGTTAAAAATTAAGTACTAAAATTACACACAGACTGAAATGCATAGATGTCAAGTTCTTAGTGACCTCAAATAAATACAAAGTAATTAATGGATACCAGAACACTATGATTGCTGACAAGACTGCATTTTGGCACATTGTGTCAATCATCTAGCACAACCCAGGCCAGTCTGGAAGGCATGTATAGACATATATACACTAGAGGCATATAGCCTACAATGTATTCTCACTACTAAGGATGCTAATTACAGCTTATGTGATATTTGTATAAAATATTTCCTATAAAGTAAGCTGTTACTTTCAGTTCAGGTCCAATTCAAATGACAACCTAAAAATGCATCCCACCCTTAATAAACCTGAGACAAGAAAAGCGTACCGCCTTTACAATACCCGGCAGTCCCCACTCCGTGCTGAGAAGACGGTGACTATGCAACCTCCCCTGGTTATCAAGGCTTCTGTCGAGGACGTCTACTCCTACCACACAGGGATTCATTGGGTTGGGGTACTTCCTCATAGCAGCTTTGATCACTGTATCCCAGGGGTGTCTGTAAAAAGGAGATGATATTTGTAACCTTGCATTAAATTGCAAGTATTCAGACAACACTAAATCCTAGATCCAGCTTCCTACATAGCATGTACTGCACAACTTCACAGCTCCCACAAGTCCCTTCAGAACTCAGTGATGCTTAGAAAGGCAGTAAGAAAGTATAGATACACAAACAGAGAAAAAAAAATTTCCTTCTCCAGAGGGAAGGAGGAAATATTAACCCAAGACTAACAGAAATGAGGGCAAAGGGTAACAGTCACAAATTGCTTGCTACAAGTGACATTCCAATTAGCTGCGCAAAACTCTCACAATGACAGGGTGGCTGTCTACAAGGAAGTTAACCTTTCTTTGAGAGGTTGGACCTGATGAACTCCAGTCCACTATAAGATAAACTCTTCTATAATTCCAAGTACACCAAATAAACTCAAGAAGAAATCATGGACACAATCCAATACAGAAATTTTGTCCCTAAGCAATGATTTCTATATTCAGAATAACTGATTTGGAATGAAAGATTTATAACCTTTAAAAGTACTTTTAAAAATTCAACAATTTATATTTAACTTAAGAAGGCTTAGGGGTAACAACTTGTACAATACAGTTGCACTTCGGGCCCTAAATGGATTTGATTTTTAAGAGCACTACCTTAAGTCCTAAATTAGACTGGCACAGAAGGGCATCAACAGTACAGCACTGCAAGAATGAAGACAAGCTTGGAAAAATAAGCTGGTTTTCCAACAAGAAGAGTAAGAAAATGCCTTTCACCTTTATTGTTGCAAGAATGAAAAACAGAGCCTTCAATTCTTATATAAAAAGCAGAGTTGGAGGACCATTCCTTGTTATCTAGACATCATAATCAACAGAAGATGCACAAACTGGAAATGTCAAATTTCTGTTAAGTGTCCTTGAGGGATTTTAAGACTCCGAGATCTGATAAGGTACAACAGTAATTGTATTTTTGTGTTTATTAACCCCTAAACTGAACTATTTACACTCGCACACATTGTACCATAAGATGAGGGTGTTCCAAAACAGATCTTGATGAGAAAATGTCAAATAAAAATTGATTTTGTTTCCCAAGTGACAGATATTTATTTCAAACTCAGAAGCTGTCACATACATAAGCAGGCTTTACTAGCCCCTGCCTTCATATTAGAAGCTATGGTTTATTTATACCAGACTGATGTTAAAATTGAACACCCATTACCCACTATGTCAACATAATGAATTCAGAGTTAATGTAATTAAATAGGTTTAAAACCACACATCTGAGATATTTTGTAAATCTTTTAAGATCTATCACCCCCAGTGCTCTTCAGGTTTTAAGATTTTTAAGCAGATCAGTCATCGGTGGCATTTTAAGAGCTGCGCTGGAACTGCCGTGACCTTCACGCCAGCTCCCTGGTACAGCTTGTTCCATACCTGTTGATACTTTTGCCTACTGCTCCCCAGTTACACAAAAGTGGAACTGGACGACCACAACCATGTTCAAACTATGTTTAATGCAGAAAAGGACTGATGGTATGAAAACTTACTCGGCTGTCACTTACTGGCTGCTTGTTAGGCATCTCTGTAAGACTACCTGACAGCCAAGGTAGGATACAGCCACTCTGTCCATAGCTCCTCGAACACGTCATGGAGCGCATCGGTAGTTTGGTTTTTTTGGGATAGCGTAGAAGTTATTTTTCCTTTACTACTCCCATCTTTATCAAGCAGCCAGACTGCCCGGCCTGTTCTCCAACCGCCCCTAGTCGCAAGCGGCAGGAGGGTCAGGGAGAAGGGCTGGAAGCACAGAGAGATGCGCAGGGACGGGGGGAAGCACCGAACGCACCTCCCCTCCCCCGCTGGGGCTTCCCCCCGGGCCCCCCGTGGCATAACCGGCCAGGAGCCGCTCCCTCGGCGTTTCCTCGTTCCGCCTCACCCCGGCTCGGCCCTGGTTCCCACGCGCGGCCCCCGAACCGCCCGCCCAGAGCGGGGAGGGAGCGGCGCTGCCCTTTAATGGGGGAGACAGGGGGGTTGCCGCCCTCTCAGCCCCCCTCCAATCCCTCTCAGCCCCCAATCCCTCCCTGCTCCCCTAAAAGCCCCCTCAATCCCTCCCTGCTCCCCTCAGAGCCCGCCCCCCCGCTCCCCTCAGCCCTTGACCCCCCCCATTCCTTACTGCTCCCCTCAGAGCCCTCAATCCCTCCCTGCTCCCCCCCAAATCCCTCTCAGCCCCCTCCATCCCCCCACTGCCCTCCTCAGCCCCCCCTAATCTCTCACTGCTCCCATAAGAGCCCCCCCAATCCCTCAATGCTCCCCCCAATCCCCCACTGCTCCCCCCCATCCCTCAATCCCTCACTGTTCCACTCGGCGCCCCGCAGACTCCCACTGCTCCCCACCAATCCCTCAGTGCTCTCCCCTCGACTCCTCAGTTTCCCCCTATCCCTCACTGCCGCCCCCGCCGCCCGACCCTCACCCGAAGACGTGCTCCGAGCTCCAGATCTTCATGGCCGCCCTCGCTCTCTCCTCGGGACCGGCTAGTCGAAGGCCGGCAGCCACACTCCGGCCGGCGAGCACACGCGGGCAGTGAAGGGGGAGGAGGCGGAGCTCGGCCTGCCGTCACCCGGCGTGCCCGGCCCGCTCCTGCGTCACTCGCTGCCGTCACCAGCGCCGCTCCAGCCACGGAGCTTCGCTCGCAGCGCCTCAGCGAGCGTTCGCGCCGCAGGGGGCGGGGCCTCGGTGGGAGAGGGGCGTGGGTTAGAGTCATAGACTCACCAGGTTGGAAAAGACGGCTTAGATCATCGAGGCCAACCGTTCCTATCTGCCACTAAACCATGTCCCTGAGCACCTCGTCTACCCTTCCCTTAAACACCTCCAGGGAAGATGACTCAGCCCCCTCCCTGGGCAGCCTGTTCCACTGCCCAATGACCCTTTCCGTGAAAAAAATTTTCCTGATATCCAGCCTGAACCTCCCCTGGCAGAGCTTGAGACCGTTCCCCCTTGTCCTGTCCCCTGTCACTTGGGAGAAGAGGCCAGCTCCCTCCTCTCCACAACCTCCTTTCAGGTAGTGGTAGAGAGCAATAAGGTCTCCCCTCAGTCTCCTCAAGCCTAAACAACTCCAGTTCCCTCAGATGCTCCTTATAAGACTTGTTCTCCAGCCCCTTCACCAGCTTCGTTGCTCTTCTCTGGACACACTCCAGAGCCTTAACATCCTTCTTGTGGTGAGGAGCGCAAAACTGAACACAGTACTCAAGGTGCGGTCTCACCAGTGCCGAGTACAGGGGGACAATAACCTCCCTGGACCTGCTGGTCACGCCGTTTCTGATACAAGCCAAGATGCCATTGGCCTTCTTGGCCACCTGGGCACACTGCTGGCTTTGATCAGTCAGCTGTCAACTAACACCCCTAGGTCCTTCTCCTCCGTGCAGCTTTCCAGCCACTCTTTGCCTAGTCTGTAGCACTGCACAGGGTTGTTGTGCCCCAAGTGCAGGACCCAGCATCTGGCCTTGTTAAATCTCATTACATTGGCCTCGGCCCAGCAGTCCAGCCTGTTCAGATCCCTTTGCAGAGCCTCTCTACTCTCCAGCAGATCCACACTTCTACCCAGTTTAGTGTCGTCTGCAAACTTGCTAAGAGTACACACAATGCCTCCATCCAAGTCATTGATAAAATCACTGAGCAGAATGGGCGGGCCCTAAGGAGGGGCGTGGTTTTCATGACGGACGTGGCCTCCATTGGAGGGACCGCGGTTGGGGGAGGGGGTGGGCGTGGCGTCATGGACGGCGGGCGGGGTCTAGAAGGGGCGGTGCTACGGGTGGGCGGTGCTTCATTGAGAAATGAACATTGCCTGGAGTGGGCGGGGACTAAGGAGGGGCGTGGTCTTCAGGAGGAGAGAGGCCTCCATTGGATGGGCGGTGGTACCGGGAGGGTGGGCGAGGTTCAGAGAGAGGCTGGGGATTCGGGGAGGGGGCGGAGTCTCGGGGAGTAGGTGGGCGGAGCCTTCGGGGATGAGGGACTGAACCCCAGGGGCGTGGTCTCAATGGGTAGGCGGAGCCTTCTGGAATGGACGTTTGCTCTGGAGGCGTGGTCTCCCGAAGGGGGCGTGGCCTTCATGGGGCGGGTGGGGCTCTGGGAGGGATGGACGGGGTTCCGAGAGGGGACGATGTCTTCGGGAGGGCTCGGATCCTAGGGGGCGTGGCCTCGGGGAGGTTGGAATGGCCTCGGAGTGGGCGTGGCTTGTATGGCACGGGCGTGGCCTCGTGTGATGGCCTCTTCGCGAGGTGGGCGCGACTTCTCAGGAGGAGCGGGCTCGTTGGGTTCCTCCTGTCGCAGCGGAAGTGCGCGCGGGTACGCGATGACGTCAGACGGCGGCCCCGGGGGCGGGGCGGCCTGGAGGGGCCGAGGCGAGCGGCGGGGCCATGGCGCATCGGTACCTGCTGCTGGCGCGGGGGAGCTGCCGGCTCCGGGGGCTGCCCGGGGCCCTGCTGCAACAGCTACTCTGTGGGAGGGGCCTGCTGCGGGCCAGGCCCTGCCTGGCGCAGGTGAGGGGCGGCCCGCGGGCCGGCAACCACCACTGTGGGGTTCCCTAGGGCTCCTCGCTGCGCCCGCGGCCTTCCCGGCGCGCCTTCGCCCTCTGTGGCGGGGTGGCACCTGCCTGCCCGGTGCCCCCCTGGTGGGATAGGGGCAGCCAGGCCCCGTGCGAGCACCCTCAGGGGCTGTGGGAGGCCTTCTCCAGCCTTTCTCCGAGGATGAGGCGGCACCTGGGAGCTGGCAGTGTGCCCCGCCGATGTGGCCCGGCGCACAGGGGGTTTTCCAGTGATGTCTTCAACTTAACCTAGCGTGTGGCGCGGTCGAGGTGCTGGAGGAAAGGGATGGCATCCATGGGGACTTAGACAGGCTCGGGAGGTGGCGTATGCAAACCTCATGAAGTTAAGCAAGTACAAGTGCAAAGTCTTCCGCCTAGGTCGGGGTACTTTCAAGCAGAAATACAGGCTGGGCAATGAGTGGGTTAAGAATAGTTCTGAAAGAGAAGGACTTGGAGGTGCTGGTGGATGAGAAGCTCAACGTGAGCCAGCAACATGTGCCTGCGGCACAGAAAGCCAGCTATATCCTGGGCTGCATCAAAAGCAGTGTGACCAACTCAAACCCTTCTATGATTCTATGGTAACTCTGTTGCTGTTTCAGAGTCGCAGTTCAGGCTAGGTGGGTTTGTGGCTGTCTGCACACAGTGTCTGTCCTGCAGCCTGAGCAGTTTGTTTGGGGGCTTGGGTTGTCAGTGAGTGCAATGTGCTGAAAAACAGAAGGCAGGTGATCGATTGTTTGCATTCTGGGATGGAATGGTGCAGTAGTGGTATGTTGCAGCATTAACTGCTGAATTGTGGTGGCACGGTGTTCTTTCTTAGTGAAGTGGTTTAGACTGTCAGCTGTTCTGTGTATTATCCTTGCTGTCAACCCTGTCTTATCAGAGGAATGACAAGCCTAGGCTGCTGTTTGGGAAAAGGGAGATCCTTAAGTCCTGCATTTTTCAGTGGCATCTTGGGCAGGTTGCTTCATTTTTCTGTAGCATACAGTGGAGAACAATTGCACCTTTATAGTTACGAAAATTATCACTGGAGTAGTGATAATTGTGCAATGAATATTCAAAAGGATCTTAGTAGCTTAGTCTGAAGTATTAATAATGGGTTTGGCTTTAATATTGAATTTGTGGTTATTATTAATTACAATAATAAATGAAAAGTTGTCAGCAGTACTGCTGATTTATCAGGAAGCTAATTCTTGTTTCTGTCAATAAAATTTAATGATTTCTTATTTGGAATAGAACAGAAAATATGAAGATAGCTTTGTCTTCACTCTAGTACTTGGGTGTGTGTATAGGTAGCAAAACAATTAATTTTATTTTTTTTATGAGAGATCAAAAAAAAAAGAGTAATGGCTTTTAGCGAAACAACTTAAGCAGCCTGCATGAAGTTGGATTTCTTTACCAGTTTTCTGTTCCCTTTTTAACATTAATTAATATTTTGATGGCTGATAAATAAATAAGACTTTTGGCTTCACTTTATTTTGTTTGATTTGGAATTTGTTGATGGATTAAACTGTAAACTTAACTTCCTTGAATTAACAGATTATTGATCTTTTGCTTACATAGCTAAATGAGTGGATTTTTCTGGTCTCGCTTTGTGTATCCTCGGTTTTAAAAGAATAGATTATGGCTACAATGTTTTTGTAAACTCAGTAGTTCTGCTTATTTAAAACTACCTATTATTATTTATATTATATTATTATATTATATTTATATATTATTTTTATTTATTTTTATTTATATTAAATATGTATTTAATATATATTTATATATTTAATATATAATATATAAATATTATATATATTTATAATTATATATTATATATATTTAATATTATAATATATAAATAATTATATATATTTAATATATATATTTATATATTAAATTTATTATATTTATTGTTGGAATAAACAATTATTTTATATTTAATTATATATTAATTATATATATTATATAATTATATTATATTTATATTTAATGTTGGAATCGCGGAGAAGGCATTTCTTTGATATTACAGGTCGTAGGTTTTTGTTATACTCTGGTGTAGTAACACTTTCATTGCATTTGTAAAACAGACTGTTGTGTGTTTCAGATTTGCTTATCTTAAACTTTTATTTTCAAAAATAGTCTTGATGTTTGGATGATTTTTTTTTTCTTGGGGTGGGGGGGAGGAGGGGAAACTGTCACAAGGTTTTCCTGGGAAAAAGAACAGTAGATAAGGGGTTTTTTTGCTTTACACACTCTTGACAGTTCTTCCACCTCTAACCGAGAGAAACTCGGCTTCATGGTACATAGCCCAGAGCAGCCACTGTAGTATTTAAGCATCCAGTCTAAATGTGCTTTGTTTGCTTTCCGTCTGCTTCAGTGGCTGTGCTTATATCAGCTAAGCTTGCTGTGGCATTCCGATTGCCAGCCAGCCCAGGGACAGGTCCTGTATCGTGATCAATGCAATCAGTTTTCATGCTGATTTACAGAGTCGAAAAAAAAAAAAAAACAAATCAAATCCAAGCGGTTGTTACCAGTGTAGTGTGGTTCCAACCTCTTGTGTGTTTGCAGAATGTTATGATGAAAGGAAGCTGCAGGTTTCAGGGGATTGACTCGCCTAGATATGTCGGTAGTGTAAAAGCACACTTCCCAGACTCGGTCAGGTGATTTACTGAATGTGCCATGCAGTGAGTTGCTCCCTTTTCTCACAAGACAAACCACTCAGTTCTGCATATTGACTTGACAGGTGACTGTGGATTTATTCATGAAATTTAGGATCTGTAGAAGGAATCCAGCAACAAGCCAGTTCCATTATTCAGGTCTGCTCCAAAGTTCTATCTACTTACCCCTCCTTCTCTCCCCACCCCTTCCCCAACCTGATTAAACTATAACTTAATTCTGTAATAAACCCATGCTGGCTGAGCTAAGCCGGGCAACTGGATTTAGCTTACTTCAACGTTTCTTTTAAATGCCACAGTGGCTTTATTTTAGTTGGAGCAAAGGTTTCTGAATATTCCTGCCTCTTTGCAAATGAAAAGTAATCTGAGCTTGCAGGATAAATAACTCTCAGATTTTTTTTTTGATGTAGGAGACCAGTGACACAGGAGAGAAGCCACTGTTGCTTGACATGTCTTTGGATTTCATCTATTGCTGCCATGTTTGCTGCTACAAATGAGTTGATCTGTGGCAAGCTCTTGTTTTACTGCCTACACAGATATGTCCCACTTGTGCTAAAGCTTCCTCTAGGAGCACAGACCTGTTGGAAGTCATAGTGTATCGGACCTAGTAGCTATTCTCTAGATTAGCTGCTCTCCAGCCTATCTGCACTGCACGTGCTTTTCATGGTCAGTAAGATGTCCTCTTGGATTTTCAGTATCAGACTTTATTCAAAGACATAGAGTGGCACAAAACATCAGCTGGATAGAGGAGCCTAAGAATTCTCAAGTTGACCTACAGTAAAAGGTGTAGACATTTCAGTGTTCCTCTTGGTTCTGGCAGGTGGAAGTAGGTAGCTGCTTGAAATAGGCTTAATGTATTTCATCATTTAATAAGGGGTGGAGGAGGAAGCAGCTCCAGGACAGAAGACTTCAGGAGAGTTAGAATTTAGTTAGTGATATGTCAGCATTTCTAGAGTACTCTTAGCTTGTAATCTACACTGGACTTTTGTAAGGCTCAGCTTGGCTGGGTGCTGGGCCTTGTCATTTAAACTATATATCACCTAAAAGGTTGGACCAGATGATCCTTGAGGTCCCTTCCAACCTGGAATTCTATGAATTTGATCAAAAAGAATGGGAGACTGAGCACCTCTATGGGGCAGAAGGGAATGGAGGTAGAAAGAAAGTCAACCTGTGGGGAAATCTTGATATTAATACTTTTTTTTTTTCCATGAGAAGCTTAGGAAAGGGGTTTTATCTAAAATACATCCTTCTTGAAGAAAGGGTGTTTGATTTCTCTGTAATAAAATCACAGTTTACTATGTTTTTAAGTATTCAGTTATGATACCACAAAATTCTTAAGAATTAGTCATTTTAAATGTTTTTATTTCCTTCATTGCACTTAAATGTCAAATAAAACTAAACAGCTTTAGAACAAGGTGTGATAGCCTTGGGTTTGTTGTGTTTTTATAACTGGTTCCTTACCTACATAAGAGTGTAGGTCTCCTTTTTGAATGAGTGTTCTTCCTCTGTGTTGGTTTCTTAGCTGGACGTAAGCATTGTCTGCCATATCCTGTTCTTTGGGATTTAAGCATGTATTTCATATTTAGGAGTTACAGGTTCTTAACTATTTGGGAGAAGCTGCAATGCTTTAACAAAACATAATTCAGTGCTGTGTGGGTCATGCTTGTACAAAAACTGTTGTACTTCAATGTCATTCATCTGGTGTTATGAAACATTTCACATAGCATCAGTGTGCAGGTAGTTAATGTTCATAGTTTGTAGTGTTTCATGCTTGATTTTTCTCTTTTAATAAAGAATGCTACATTTGCATGTAAAGTGAAACTGATTTTAACAAATAGAATAAAAAATTAATTGCTGTAGACATTACCCATCTGACTGACTTTTCCTTTTCCATTGTTACCTTGCACTCTGGTCCAGAGCAGTTACTATAAAGTCTGTGGTAAAGTTCCTGTTGTAATATCTGCCTTGTTGCAGTTCAGGATTACTAGAAAGCTTGAAGATTTTTATGGCACCTTCTTGTTGTTTTACATTTATTTTTTATCTTTCAGCTCCATGAAGAAGTTACCGCTGGAGTTACTACTGACAGAAGTACCGTTCTGGCAAGTGTCATCGCTGCTTGCAGAAGGCTTTTCTCTCAGCCTCCCAAAGGTGAGTATAACATTGATCAGTGAAGTGAAGCAAACTGCATTCCTTGTTGAGGACTGTACTTCTGTGCCATTTAGGTTTATTGTCTGTGGAGAAGGGAGTTCTTTTATTGACCAGCTGTTAATCTTGAATTGGAACATTGATTCATGTGATTTTAAGGAGCAATTAAAGAATGACTGTGGTTTGCTCAGCTTCATGCTATGCAGTGCAATTTTCTGTTATACTAAGCTTGTCTGTCTCTGGTTTAAAGGATAGCTTCACTTTAGGTTAATTAATATATTTGATATTTTCTGGTCAACAGTAGTAGATTTATTTATGGGAACCTAGTAGAGCTCTTCAGCAAAAAAACAAGAAAAAAAGCATTTTTGCAGTCTGTGTATTGCTAGCTGTTTTGCTGTTGTATACGTTCTGCTTGTGACTCCTAGAGTGTGATAACAGAATTGTGAACTAAAACACACTTATGGGCTCTTTAATTCTTTCTTAATAGGATTTGAAAAATATTTTCCCAATGGGAAGAAAGCCAATGGAACTAAAGGTGCAGCTGGAGAAACAAAAGGTACAAAAACCTGCTTGATTTCAGTTCTCTTTGTGGAATCTGTGTTCACTAGATTTTAGCATAACATAGTGGATTTGGGTTTTGGTGGGTTTTTTTTGTTTATTTTTCCGGAAAGATGTTTCTGCACCAGATTAGTTTAGAAGTGTGAAATGATGTGTTTTTATTAAATGTTATTTTGCATTTATATCTTCTGGAATAACATTTATTTTCTCGTATGCTTCTGTCAGAATGCTGTCCTTAATTCTTGTATTACTCTTTCGTATTAGTTGACATTAGTCATGCATTCAGAGTTTCTCTCTGTATATAGTTCTCAGCTTTTCCCAGAACCAGCTGAAATACCCATTTTGTTCTATGGAATAACCAGCATTGCCGTTCTGGGTGAGGATCCATAACCAGCTGTTTAGCCAGGACTAACCATGTAACCTGCTGCTTGAAAGAGGACTTAATAGTGACAGTGCTGTAAAGAGCCCTGTCTTTACAAGGAGGGGGGTGAATCTCTACATGATTAGCAATAATAATAGCCACTTCATCATATCAGACTTGCTGTCCTTAGAAGATGCATTATACAGGAGAGACAGTGACTTGGTGAGTCTCGTACAAGGTAATAGGAACAGCAGTGTTCTTTCCACTAGGCCTTGAATAGTAAAATCTAGTGTCATGCCTAGATGCCCAAACTACCAAGCTCTTGTGTGTTAGTGTTATGCTCTATTTTGCCCTTTTGAATATGTTGACATGACATTATGCTATACTGTGCAGGCACCTTGTGAGTTAGTCATGTCGAAGGATGATTAAGATGAACTCCTTGGCTGTAGTTGCCTGTTACTGTGCCATGCTTGTCTCTTGAATATTAAAAAGGATGCCAGCCTGTGATATTGATAAATCCTGTGCTTTAAGAGGATCGTAACATAACCGGAGGAGTGAATTACGGGAGAAGGAGATGTTATGTAAAGCTTGTGGTTTCTTTTTGTTTGGGTTTTTTTAATCAACAAACCAACCAATCCACCAGCACCCACACATCCCTAAACCCCAATAAAACCCTTGAAATAATCTTGCATGTCTTGAATTAATGTAGTAGGTGTCATGCAGTCTCTATGGTGGGTTTCTTTTATATTTGGGACATCTTTTAGTTCTTGGTGTCCAAGCATCATCTGTTGTACAATTGGCAAACCTCTCTCCTGATCATAGCTGTGCGAGATAGATTCTGTCTGCCAGTTAATTGACTAGGTATCTGTTTTTGTATAGAAAATGCAGTTTCTCACATCCTGTAATTACTGTAGCATTGCAAATGAGTTCATTTTTCAGAACAACTCTAACTTAACTAACAACTCTAAACTAGTAAAAATAGTGGAGATTAGTATAAGATGTAAAGATGTGGTTTTTTGCTGTGTTTTATTTTTGTTAGAAGCAAAGCAAGCTACCGCCCGACAGCCTAGTGGGACTAGTAGTGGAGGAGGTGGCAGTGGTGGGAAAAAAGGTGGCAAGAAAGAAGAAACTAACTGGTGGACCAGACTACAGAAGGTAATAAAGCTTTAACATTTCTTTATGGTACTAACTGCCTTGTCCCCATGAAATAACCTTGTGTGTGTTTTGTTTTTTAGGGCCGTATACTGATGTCCTAAACCCTCCTTAAGCATTCTGTGCCTAACTGTTTGATAGTAACTGGCTCTAGGTGGCTCCCTACTCAGTGCCTTTCATAAATAACTGTTTGTGGATACCTTCAGAAGTATCTAACCCTGGTTCAGGAGCAATTATGGAGTGTTAAGCTATAGGAGTATGGTTACTAGTGGTCAGTATTCTCAAAATGGACCCTCAGTCCTTTAAAGGCTTCATGCTTTGTTTCAGACTGTCAGTTTGTAAAACTTGCTGACCACACAACATTTGTTAAATGTGGTTTACAGTTAGCAGTCCCGACCTTAACGGAATACTTACGTAAGTTTTTTCTTTGGGAATCTGTATTTATCATCATTTACTTTAGCACAAAGATAGCATCTGGCAGTACAAGAGTATAGTTTTCTGATTTTACTTGGTAGGCATAATTTTTTCCCCATTCCTGAGTTTTTTTTTTTGGTTTTTTTTTCCCTCCTTTATTTTTGTAGATTTGGATGTAGTCCTGGGAGAGAGGAAAAGGGTCATATAAGAGATGGCAAAACTTTTTTTAATATAAGCATTTCATAGACCAAAGATTTAATTACAATTTGTAAAACAGTTAAGATTTTCTACTAATGCCATGATTCTTCAGAAGTTGCTGAAGTGTGTTCCTACAACAAAATACATCTGTGTCTGATATTCTCTGTGGTAACCTTGAGGGCAGGAGATAGCAAGCAAGTTCTAGTATTGATTTGTGGCTTCTATGTTCTTACTCGATTGCAGACTCTAAACCCCTTTTTTTCTCCATTTCCTAGGGTGACATTCCATGGGATGTCAGGGAGTTTCGGATGTATGTAGTAGGAAGTTCTTTTTTCTGGACGATGGTTGTATATTACTTTTTCTTCAGAGTCCCTGGAAGGGAGATCACCTGGAAAGACTTTGTCAATAACTACCTTTCTAAAGGAGTGGTGAGTACTGAGGGGAATCAAAATGGAAAATCATTGTGTTGCAAGTGTTCATTTCTGCTTCCCCGCTCATGCCTGTATTCCTGTATCTCTGGGTTGAGAACTGGCTCAGGAGTAACTTTTGAGGGAGAAGGGGATCAGCTTTCATCTTGATCAGCTCCTCGAGCTGATGTTCTGGATGGCCATATGAAGATTGGTGTCAGCTCAAGAGTGGAGAGGGAATGGGCAGCTCAGGACAGAACATTTTGGTTGAGTAGCTCGTGTTGATGCTAATTTGAAGAGGCAGGTTAACCACAGCCTCTCAGCGTATGGTCTTGTACAGGTAAGCTGACCATGGCTTAAGCAGACATGCAGGCTGCCCTTGGAAGAAACTTGCTTCTAACCTTAAACACTTGGACAAGTCTACCTCACTGAAAAAAAAAGTGTCCTGCTTGTTTCATGCCTTAGCAGAAGTGCAAACAGAAAGGTGGGAGTGGGGAATGGGAAAATCCATTCCAAGTACAGTAAATTGGCATAATTGTGTTGTAAAATAGCCTCCTCTCTTTTTCTCTTCTCCTTTCCTTCCTACTTGGAGCCACTACTGGAGCAATCAATTTTTATCATCAGTGTCCTGTCTCCCTGTAGAACTTGGCAGGTTTCCACACTTGGAGTAATACGTTGGTTCTGCCCTGAAGTTCAGGAGATCGAGTGTCTTACGCAGGCCTTTTCCACCTCTGGAGCCACTAGTTCTTGGCTGTGTTAGCTCCGTTTGTAGCTTTGCCTGCAGGTTAGGAAAACATTGGCTTGCTTCCTCTTCTAGGTTTCAGACCTGGGGTTTTATGTTAACAGCATGCTTCCTACCCCTCCATTACTTTGGGAAAGTGCTAAACAGGTTGTTTATTACCTTTCTTTGTCTTACTGATTTATTCAGAGCTGCTCTGTACACTTCTTCCTTCTGCCTAGATTGTGTCTTACAGTGCTGCTTTTGACAGTTATGTGTACATCTTGTAAAAAACTTACCGATTATATTTGTGGTGAAGCAGTAAGACAGTAGCTCAGTAAAAAGATTAGTTTAGCTGTCATAGTGAACGAAGCCTGAACCCTTCTTGCAGAAAAGCATTATGAAAAGGAGTTGTTGCACAAAATCAGGTCTCTTGGGCCTTTGTAAGATACAGTCTGTGTATTCAGATAAGCTGAATATGTAGCTATCAAATGCTGGGTTTTGCTGTAGTGGTGGCCAGTTAGTAGGGAGGAGATGTCAGCACAACCAATGTTACACACTTTTCAAAACATACATTCAGGGAGTTTTCTGTGAAGTCGGGCTAGATGTAGAGTGGCTTCTTGGCTCGTGTTTTGCTTCAGTTCTGCCAGAAATTGCCACATGTACTGAGTTCAGGAAGGCACCGTACTAGCCTGTGTATAGTTCAGGCCCAACTTGTAGAACCCATGCTAGTTTTAAATTCTTCGAAGATGCTTAATCCGGTTCTTTTATGGAAAGAAAAAATGGAAAGAAACTTCAGTTACCTTTTGAAGAGATCCTGTCAAATTCAAAAGACTAACTGTTGAGACTTTTGTCCAAAAAAAAAATGCTTGATAGTATATGTCTGTCAGCCTGCAGCTCAATTCTTGATTTTAGTTAATATGGTATCTGTTACCTCAAGTGAATTCTTCTGTATCTAATTGATGTTGTTGGGTTTAATATGGTAGCACAGGAAGCGTTTCATATTAGGGAAAGTGTTTGCAAGAGGAAATTGCGTTTTCCCTCATTCTCTTCAGTTTGATTGTTCTGGAAGCTGCTATAAGAATTTGGAGTTGAGATCTATTGCCTTTGACATATGATCATTGAGATAGTTAAGTTTGTTTAACTATTTCACTGTACTTGTGATTTGAGCCAAGGTACGCATTGGGTTTTTTTCCCTTGAAATAGGGTATGAGGTCATCCTTTCAATCTAAATTTTAATGTGCCTGTATTCCTTGCTTGCTGATCACCTACATGATTCTTCAAGCCATTCGTAACAGCAAATCGCAGATTGTGGAACCATCCTGATCTACAACATGCATTTTATTCTCCTTACTGGAAAAAAGAACGGTTTCATATTTGGTATGTGCAGCTCTTAGCTGTGATGGGAGTGCAGTGACACTACACTCTTAACACAAGTTTTGTTCTTTCTTCCCACAGGTGGACAGACTTGAAGTGGTGAACAAGCGCTTTGTTAGAGTGATCTTTGTTTCAGGAAAGTCCCCTCATGAATGGGTAAACGCTTTTAATACATGTACATGAGACATTAGTAACAGCAAAGTAATCTTTTTAGGTAAAGTCTGATGCAGGAAACTTAGTCTGGAGCCTCTTAATCTAAAACATGTTTTCTGCCTTACTGGTACTTGATCCTGCGTTGTATGTTTTTCACTTTACTGTATCAATTGTTTTGCCACAGGTATCTTAAAGCTCTAGCAGATCGTTCCTTTCCAGCACCATGCTCTTAATACAAAAATGCGAACAGGAAGAGTTGAGAAATTGCTGACTCTTCTGTATTTCTAAGTGCTCATTTCCATCTGCTAAGAAAATCCCAGACTTAATCATACGTAGTTTTGGATCTTTTTTGTTCCAGACTCCTTTATTTGAAAAACAAAAGAGCAGCTTTGTCAGGTTACCTCTTCCTGGGTGGCAGTTTTTTTAACTGATTTTCTGAAACAAGGTCTGCAAGACTCTCCAGGGTAAAGTGAAATCTGCAGCAATTACTTCATCAGTGGGTTTCAGTGTGAGTTATTTATACACCTACTCTTTAGCCCACATACCACCAGTTGCCTTAGTTTCCCAATCGGTTAATACTTAGGACTACTCTGTTTTTTCTCTTCTTCAGTATTGGAGTAAGTAGGGGCAAGTTGGGCAGGTCATGGGGCAAAAGGAGAGATTATTTTTTGAAAAAACAAATCAACACTAAACAAAAGTAACATATGGAGTATGGACTCCAGAAGTATAGAATTGCCTTTGTTAACCAGAAAAACTGAGGACTTCAGATGAAACAGTAAGTTTTATGGCTGCTGTGTTGCTGGTTCAGTGTCCTGTATTACTGTGACTGCATAGCTCCCTCCTAAAGATCTGTTTACCTACTCTCCTTCCACTTGTTTCTGTAGAAAATGCCAGTATTTCAGTCTGTTTCAAGTGCCCCAGAACTACTGGGCATATGGTTTCTGTAGAAGCAGTAAGAGGTACAGTATATTCAGGCTGGTAGGCCTTAGATTTTTTAGGTGCATTTTACTTCAGTTGCACCCTTTACAAGGCAACTTTTAAACTATATTTTAGTCTGCATCTGTTCTGAGAACTGCCTATGAATGTGTTAGAAGTTGGCTTGTAGTGGAGCTGAAATGAGACAGGGCACTTTGTGGTGATCTCTGCTTTTTTTTTATAGCAGTACGTCTGGTTTAATATTGGTAGTGTGGACACTTTTGAACGGAATCTTGAAACTGTGCAGCAAGATCTGGGAATAGAAGTGGAGAACAGATTGCCTGTAGTCTACTCAACAGAGAGCGATGGGTAAGAAGTTGCTTTAATAGAAGTCTCTTTGTAAAAATGCTTATCTTTACAAGTAGAAAACCAAAGCTGTAAGACATGCACCTTTATGCTTCGCTAGGTGGCAGTATTATCAGGAGAACAATTTTCTTGACTTTATTTTTGAATGTTAACTGTAAGAGGAGCTGTTCAGTATTTTGTGTAGAAATCCATATCCTCTTGTCCTAAATATAGCTTCCTATTACATAAATGTTTGTTTACCATTAGTCCTTCCTTCTTTTAAGCCCTTCCTCCAAGTGACTTAGCCTAGAGCAGGAGTCAGCCAGGCACAGCAGTAAGGCTCCAGAGATGGCACTCATGCAGATTTTTAGATGGACAAAATATGGCATAGAAGTACATCATATTGACTGAGATATAACAGGCACTGATTTCTGCCCTTAAATTCAGGAGAAGTCAAATGCTGTGGCCTTGGAAAAAGGCAAGAAATTTGTGATTTAAGTAAATTGCACTATCTTGCCTGTTAGCAGGAGCTGGAATCATGCTTTTAGTCTTCAAATTGGTTAAGAAGAATAGTACCATCATTGGATTTATGGCATTGTTGCCTCCACAGTAGGGAATAATGGCTCCAATAGTAGATTTGTATTCTTTATGTTAGTCTTATGTAGCTGAGTTTTATTGACCTGGTCTTTAGAAGAGATTAGATGTGGTTTTCTGAGTGGCTCAGAGTTGTAAGCTTTTGTCCCAAGAACTGATTTCTTTTTAATCCAAGTCAGCAGTTTGAAAATGATTCCTGCTGGTGCTTGTGAAATAGGTTTTGTACCATCAGGAAATTCGACTTGGGGTGTAGTTGCTCATATTACTAATGAAAAAAAGGCTCATTTGCTGCTTCTCTTGTGTTTTCATTCTTGATACTGTGGTGCGTGTTTCAGGTTTTGGGGCTGGAGGGGAAAGTTTTGTTTATTTCTGCAATGTGTTTTACCAGGCTGCTGCTGCTGCCTTTTTGTCTTGGTGATAACAGGAAAATCAATAGCCTTAGCTCTGGACCATCCTGCAACTTCAAATAGAGGTTTTCTGTTCTGTGTCCTTCTACAAACTGTCTCTGCCTCAGTTCTTTGTTTCTGTCTAACGGGGCATGCTCATATGGGTGGTCCATAAATAAATCTGTTGAGCCTTTATTTAAACAAAAGCAATGTGGTGCTTATGTGAAGAGCCTGCTTGTCAGCATGAGGATTTTCACAACAGACTGGGATATTAATATATGCTACAATTTCAGGCAGAACTTCTTTCCGAAATATAATCTTGGTCTTATTCCCTTAGGTCTTTCTCCATTTCCTTCTTGTTTTGATGTCTTAGCTTTCCTTCCCCACAGCTATAGGTTTTTGATTTGTTGATATTTTTTGGTTTTGATTACTTATTGCCCATTATCCTCCACTGCGTGCCCTCGAGCTTTCTAGCATAGCTCTGTACAGGACAGAAATCCTAACACTAACACAGTCTTCACTACTACAGTATCTTGAGCACTGCACTGATTTTTCTGTGGCAAGACCTTGAAGGAACGGCTCACAAGAGGTTCTGTCAACAGTCGGCAAAAAACAAAACGCTGAAAAGCACTACCATACTTATTTTGATAATTTAACTATTTGCATGAGCTAGTCCTTTGAATTTACCTTTGAAGGGCATAGAAAATGAGCTACTTCTCTTTACTACATAATACAGTTTTCCTCTGTAAAACTCATTGTCACTTGATGTGTTTGGTTTAAAAACAAGCAAAATATAACAAAACAAGCTCCAAAACTGTCACTTCTTAAACATCAAATGTAAAAATGTGTTAGCCTCTATGATTATTAATTTACATTTTCCCAGAGTCGTGATGGAAGGAGGATGGACAGTGAAAAATTAAATTCAGCTCTTCCTTTAATTATAGTTTTAAGAAACTTTTTGGCCTATTTGACCTCTGTAATTCAGAACCTTTATTATTTTTTTTTTTGTTATCAAATTTGTTTTGGTTATTTCCCCCTCTGAACAACTTGCAAAACTGTAAACTTTACAAGTTAATAGAACACCTGTCCTGAATTTGTTCAGGTTTGCTTATGATGGAACTGACGTTTTGTACGTGTTATATGCAGTAATGGATTTTTGTAATAAATGAAGTTTTCTGCTTTGTTTTTTTTCTCTACAGATCATTCCTCCTGAGTTTGCTGCCTACAATCCTGATTATTGGTTCTTTACTGTACACATTAAGAAGAGGTCCTGCAGGCTTAGGTCGAGCAGGGCGTGGAATGGGGGGACTCTTCAGTGTGGGTGAAACCACAGCCAAAGTCCTTAAGGATGAAATAGATGTTAAATTCAAAGACGTAGCTGGCTGTGAGGAGGCCAAATTGGAGATAATGGAGTTTGTAAACTTTCTGAAGAATCCCAAACAATATGAGGATCTGGGAGCAAAAATTCCAAAGGTAAGGCAATGACGACTTGGCAAATAGTGTTTTATTCTTTTGGTAGTCCTCAGTGTTCTAAATTGGGCTAGGAATGTTAGCATGTGCAATGCTATCCAGCTTCTTTCTTCTCAAAGTCAGAAAAAAAGAATAGGCATTAAGTGGCAACCATGTAATTGTGGTGCTGGAAGATTTGCCTTGTGGAGTACTTCATCTGTTCACATAGATCAGAAATGATACATAGCATGCATGTGTGCCATCGTTGTACATAGCTGTTACAGAGTTATTTGGCTGTGCTGTCGTGGGAGCTCATCTGATGACATACCTTATTTTTTTTAAATGTCAGTCAAAGAAAACACCATTCCTGTAAATTGGGATAAGACAGTGTGGTAATGTTGTAGCTAATTCTTTTTTTTCCTTTTGCTGGTTTAAATGAGAGATGACTCTTCGGATTGTTTCCTTGTGCAATTTTGACTGTGGTGGAAGAAGAGCCAGTGGACTCAACATCATAACATGTAGATCTTCTAAGTAAGATATTTTATAGGCTTATATTATGTTTCCTTCTATGAGGAAAATATACCTGTTTCTCTTGCAGGGGGCAATCCTGACAGGTCCTCCAGGTACTGGGAAAACACTTCTAGCTAAAGCTACAGCTGGAGAAGCTAACGTACCATTTATCACAGTCAATGGCTCGGAATTCTTAGAGATGTTTGTTGGCGTGGGTCCAGCTCGAGTAAGTCTTTGGCCTGCCTCTTTTGTTTTGATATTGGTTATTGGAAGGGTGTTGTCAAGTTTGGGGGAGGCAAACAGTCTGATTATAGCTGAAGTTCTTTCATATCTGCAGATTACTTACAAGTGAGTCATGGAATTGTTTGGTTGGAAAAGACCTTTGAGATCATTAAGTCTGATCATACCTGTCCACTACTAGACCATATTCCTGAGCATCTTATCTACCCATCTTCTAAACACCTCCAGGAATGGTGACTCAATCACATCTCTGGGCAGCCTGTTCCAGTGCCTGATAAACCTCTCAGTGAAGACATTTTTCCTAATATCTAATCTGAACCTCCCCTGGTGCAACTTGAGACAGTTTGCTCTCATCCTAGCATTAAGTGATGCCAGATGCTTGTCTAAACTCAAGAATCATATATGTACCTTTCATAAAAGGAATCAGTTCAGTATCGGGTTGTAGGCCCTCGGGACCTTAAGGGTTTACCTCTTTGGAGGACCTTATGAAAACAGAACTGAACTCTCCAAGCTCTGCTCTGAAGTAAATTTACTAGCTGTGTCGGAAATATGTAGCTCCTTTGATTCCTGCTGCAGGAATGTCTCCTCCTGCTCTAAATCATTTTGAAGAACTTTATTCTCTCTGTGGTGTCACATTCTTAGATATAAATAGTTGTCTGGGACACACAAAAGAGCTTCTCCTTGAAATAGGAGTCTTAGGGTCATGGAGCTAATAATTGATTTCTGGAGCTCAGGTGATGTAAATAAGGATATATAGTTATCTAACATTTTTTTGTGCACTTTTGCCTTAAAATAGCGCATTAAAAACATACTAAGTGGAGGGAGTTAGCTCTGTTCCAGTATATCCTTTTTTTTTAACTATTTTATTATTACAGCTACATTTCAAACATTTTGTTTTAAATCTATCTTCTCTTGCCTAGAAATTTGCTGACAAATATTTTTTTTAAACAAGTTAATGATAATATTTTAAAAATGAGGTGGATAACACAAAAGAATAAGGTTCCTCATAATGTCCAAAATTTATACTGCATTTCCAACAGCTCATACCTTCACCAAACTCCAACCATCTTGTCTTAAGCCTTAAAAAGTGTCCTGCAAGGTGACATACTTTTGGACGACTAAGATTTGCTTGTTGCTAAGTCTGCAGACAGACTTAAGGAGCGTACCATAGTTTTTAATGATGTTCTAAGAGTGATTCTACTAGCATGAAATGGAAATGCTCTAGGGACTTGATTAGAATTTGGAATTTGACAAGAGAACGGCTCTTAGCAGATACATGTGGATTTATGTCCTGTGAAAACTCACAGGAAAACTCATTTTGACTAAGTCCTGTAAAGCCATGAAAAACTGTTGCTTTCTTGTGTCTAGTTGTGTGAGATAAACTCCTCAAGATCTGGTCCTTAGTTTCTCACAGCTGTGCATGCACGTGCCTCTTGTAAGCTTAGGTCTCTCTTCATGGTCTTTTGCTGGACTCCTCCCAGTAACATAGGTGGGAAAAGATAAGTGAAGGCACGTAGTTTTGGGCCTTCGGAAGAGGGAAGTGCAGTGGGAGACACATGGAGGTAGACACAGAGCTTGGAACTGAGAATAAGAGGAGCTGTTCAGAAAGTTAAAAGTAGAGGCTAATTGGGAGTGGAGGCTACAATGAAAATGCCAATAAAAACTGGAAATGTGTAAGGGAATTAGCAAAAGGGGATGCTATAGGGAAGAGAGGGTGTAGGCAGAGAGTGAGGAAATGGGTGCAGAAACGGATAACAGGGTAAAAAACATGAATAGTGACTGAAAAAAGTGACTGCTTGAAAGTCAGAAGGTATGAAAATATTGATTATGGATGCAAGATGAGTGGGAGGGGCAAAAGGGAGCATGCAGTGTAGAACAACTTCACCGAGTATAGCAAGAAAGGAAACTGATCCATATCCTCTGGGAAAGTATCCTGAAATATAATGATATCCTGAAATAATAATGGTATTTGGAAAATACATTGTTGTTAGTTGTCCGTACATACCTGAAATGCCTTAAAGCAAAGTGACTTAACCTTTTTCTTCTGGTCTAAGCAGATGATTATCAGCTTGCACTGCTGAGTGGAATCTGTTGACATGACAGTTGCTGCTTTGGCTATGAATCAAGGTTTAAACTCAGTTGATAATTTCTGATGCCTGTAGAAAACCACATGAAAGAGTGTTTTAGTTTCATTTCCTATGAATTTAGTAAATAGGACAGATGTTAATGATGCTAAATTGATTATTTGTAAATTAGGATGTGCTAGAATTAAAACTGCTAATGCAGCCTTGGTTCCTTTGTGATATTTGGGGGTTTTAGTGTATATGCATTATGATAATTTTTAGTTCCATTTGGTCTGAAAAATAGTTATATATTTCTGGATATCTCTCTCTTTCCAACCAAAAGATAGTTCAGCTTGAGCATCTGACAGTTTTTCTTTATCATGTTCATTTGTGCTTTATTCATTGTGTTTTTTTCAAATTCTGTTTATGAATCAGAATGACTTTCTGTGGTAGAGCATGTTGTCCAAAATTTGTATCTCTTCATATCTGCTGTACATTGTTTGTCATCAGAGGGGCCTTCTTTAATTGCGCCTCTCGCATGACAAAGTAGTAAAGCTTTGAGCTGTATGTAATTCCCACTTGGGGCAGAATTCTTCCCTAGTTTATTTCCTGTTTGCTCCAGTTCGACTCCTCAGTTGTAGATCTGATAACTTGCTGAACTGGTTTTAATGAGGTCCTTCAAATATGTTTGCAAGCAGAGGAAGATTGTAATGTTGCATCTGAAAGTCAATCACATTGTGCTTTTACTACTGCAGTAGAATTTGATAGGTAATATCGTATTTTAAATCTGAAAGTCTAAAAAAAATGTTCAGCTATTTGCTCATGTCTTGGCCATTTTTTCCGACTTCTAGAAGTTCATTTACTTTCTGAATAAATATTTGCAGTTGTAGTGAGACTGTTACTGGTGTACCCCCTCCCCTCATTCACCCGCTAGCTCTGAACAGTTACAAGCCATTCTGATACATATTCTGTTCTCCTACTCAGGTTAGAGACTTATTTGCTCTTGCTCGTAAAAATGCCCCGTGCATTCTCTTCATTGATGAAATAGATGCAGTAGGAAGGAAGAGAGGAAGGGGCAACTTTGGAGGACAAAGTGAACAAGAGAACACACTCAATCAGCTTCTAGTAGAGATGGATGGTAAGTATTTCACATCTAATACTACATTATAATAGCAAGGATAAGGGGAAGAACTAATAGGCTCATTCAGACCTGTTAATCAGGATTTTGGTTGTAGCTTAAATATAAATTGAATTAGTTTCCTTGCTTCCTAAAATGAAGATGGTGACTCATTTTGCTGCAGCCTGTTTTGCTAAAATTCATTCAGAAAAAAAAGCGTCATTCTGCTTTGATAACTTTGTCATAGTTGAATAGGCCAAAAAACAGTTCTTTGCATGAGACCAGTCTGTCTGTTTGAAAAAAAAAAAAAAAAAACCAAAAAAACCACCAAACAGCTTACCATGCTGATTCTGCAGTTTCCTGAGCAGTTAATCTATTATTGCATTTTGAAGATAAAGTAGGATTTGATATAGTACTTCACAAAGCAGGCCCAAGGCCATTTTTTTGCTTGTTATGAAAAGCTCGACAATGCTGTAACAAACAGAAGTATTTTCAGCTTTAAGGTCGTTTGTTTGAACTGTCATTTCTGATGTGGCCCTGTAAAGTGGACAATCTTGTTATTTCTGTTCTATTTTTTCCTTGGAAATTATACTTGCATATATTTCTCTTTATTATATTACTTCAACAGGATTTAATACGACCACAAATGTAGTGATTCTGGCAGGTACTAACAGGCCAGATATTTTAGACCCTGCTCTAATGAGACCAGGACGCTTTGACAGACAGATTTACATTGGTAAGTTTTATCTGCAGCTCTATTCACTTATGTGTTTGTAGAATACCCCTGAAATCACTGCAGCTCTTCACATATGTAACTGCTTTGCATGCATTCAATTAGAATATATGTTAGAATACATGTATATATTAATATAGGTGAAAAGTGAAGGCATACTTTTTTTTAATCTTAAAGGACCTCCAGATATAAAGGGAAGAGCATCTATTTTCAAAGTTCACCTTAGACCTCTGAAATTAGACACCATCTTAAATAAAGATAACCTGGCAAGAAAACTTGCATCACTAACACCTGGTTTTTCTGGTAAGTGCCTCCTAAAACTGCTATTCTTCTGCATTTACTATAGAAGCTGTAAATATTTTATTTCCCTACTACTGGTTTTCTTGTATCTGATCTTTTTATTTGCTGGTACAGCATGAAATTCTCTTTCATAGAATAATAAAATGGTTCGAGTTGGAAGGGACCTTAAAGATCATCTAGTTCCAACTCCCCTGCCGTGGGCAGGGACACCTCCCACGAGATCAGGCTGCGCTTTGTCTGCTCAAATAAGTAGGAGATGTCTAAGAGTTTTAAGTTTTGTCTGCCTCAGTCAGGATGACATCCCAAATGGCAGTTGTTTTCAGCACGAGCAATGCAGAGAGTTCTCATTGCTATAACTCCTGTGTGTGTTTTTCTTTTTAATACATTTGTTGGATTCTTTGAATGCTACTAGAGAGGACCTGGATTTGTTTTGTGGACTTTGTGTGAACATTCTGTAGGGTCTTTCTGTGTCTGGGTGTAAAAACTTCTCCCTGGAAAATGTATTGTGACCTGATGTTGAATAAGGAATGGATGTAAGAACTTTCATTGCTGGCTTGTAATTTAATCCGTTTAAAATCTGTCTTGACTGGTAGCTGAGTTCTTGACTGTTTTCATAGTCTGTATAAAACTGTTTTTCTGAGGTCTGATTGTCAACATTTCTGACAATCGCAGTGGTGATGTTTAAGCTAAGTTATCTTAGTAGCATTACTGCAAATAATGTTAACAAGAAGTAGAATCATAGAGTCTTGAAGCCAGGAACGTTGAAGGATATCCTCTAGAGATACATCAAAGTCAAAGCTATACTGGACTCATATGTAGGAAATTTATTCTGCTAAATTTATTGTTAGTCTTAAGTATAGTCTGTTGCAGACAGAAAACTTATAGAAAATAGGATTTATTAAACAAATACTTCATTAGGTATCAAGTTCAGTTTGGTAGCTGTCTACCTAAGAGAAAAATCCTAATGCCTATAACTGTAATACATGTATTTCAATATCCCTTGAAGAATTATGCTATATGTAATGAACTGTTTCAGAGAGCGTTACCTTTAATTTTCAAGCTGTGTGAGAATCTATAGAAATCTAATTCTAGATAAAGTTATCTTTATGCTAGACTGAGAGAAAGTTGTTGAAAATCATCAGTAATTCCTGCCTTCTCTGTTCGTAGGTGCTGATATTGCTAATGTTTGTAATGAAGCTGCTTTAATTGCTGCAAGGCATCTCTCGGATGCTATAAATCAAAAGCATTTTGAGCAAGCAATTGAAAGAGTTATTGGAGGTAGGTGAATTGCATCAGTTGTTTGTAAAAAATTGTAATATGACAGGTAACTTCCTTTTCTTTCATATAGAAAGCACACTTTGGATCTTTCTCTTGTTCTTCAAGGTTGTGTATTTTTTCCTCTCAGCACACTTGAGGTTTAGGAAATAAGCATCCTGTCTATATTGTTGATGTCTGTAATGGAGAAAACGGTAGGGAGAGAGACTTCATCAGGATGCTTTTCTAATTTTCTGAGTATCTGTTTGGATTTAGCAGTGTTTTTAACTGTTCTTAGCCTGGAATAGTTTAGGTAGGAAGCAATGTGTTTTTTAAATTGCAAATGTATTATTTTAACATTTGAATCTTCTTAAGAAATTATGGTTTGAAACTAGAAAATCTAATCATGGTAAAGGTTACAGTAAAACCTGGAAGATGCAGATTTCTACAACTTACAGGTTTTGGGATTGGGGTTTTTGGTGGGGTTTTTTGTTTTTTTTTTTAATAACTCTTTCAGTAGATTGTTTACCTGGTATCTGAGTATTGCTCACCATCTTTCTAAATGAGATCAGGGCTTTCAGTGGAGAAATGCATGTCTGAAACTATTAATCAAATTTATTTTATAAAGGTTTGGAAAAGAAAACTCAAGTACTGCAGCCGGAGGAGAAAAAGACAGTAGCATATCATGAGGCAGGACATGCAGTTGCAGGATGGTTTTTGGAACATGCCGACCCTCTCTTAAAGGTAAAGGAAACTAATATGAACAGCATATTCAATAGCAGCATGGACAGCTTCTTTTTATCTTCTTCATACTTCCTCTTCATGTCATTGCCCCCACAATGTTGAGAGGATATTAAAATATGCAATCTTGCAAAAGACAGTGTAAGCATATACTTTTTTTTTTTGTTCATTTATAGTAGTTTTCTTAACTGTTCCTGACTTAGCTGAACTCAGTTTGTATTTATATTTGTAATATAAATGTCCTTGGAAAGTGAAAGGAACATAACCTTCCCATGAGTCTGCCTATCTTGATAACTGCTTTTTCTGTGAGGCTTTTAGTACAGATCGGGAGTTTAACTTAATCTTACCAGGTTATGCAGGTATTTATAAAAATGATCATGTAGAAGCTGATTTTAGTTTTAATTTGCTTTTTGGATGCACAACTTGACAAGTCAAAGATAAAGGAAGAAGCACCCTGCATCCTAAACTTGCTTTAATGTTCATACTTTTGCTTGGCTATGTTCTTAACCTCATCTGACTTTGAAGCTTAAAATCCATCTTGTACCATTTACTCCTAGAAGGAAGGACAGAAGTAAACATGGAAACTCCTCCAACTACTCAGAACACTAAAGATGTAGAAATGCTATGTCTGTTAAAAAATACTTAAAGCCAAATACATAACTCCAAAAGAATTGTAGATTTTCACTGAAGTATTTTAAAAATAACATATAGTCTTTGGAAAAGATATGATGGAGGTCTTACCTTTCTTTTCCAGATATTCTAGTAGCTGTCATCCCAGTTTAGAGCTAGCCAGGGCTTTTGAGGATAAGTTACAATGAGGGCAAAGCGGTAAACAGAAATAATGTCTGACTTAAACTTTGAGAATGAGTATGGTATAGGTTGTTGTGTTAAAAATTAAGTCAAACCAAAGAATGCTTTTTTTTTCACAGTATTTTGTTCTAGCATTCTGGTAATTTTGATTGTAGGTATCTATCATCCCACGTGGTAAAGGACTGGGTTACGCTCAGTATTTACCCAAAGAACAGTATCTTTATACCAAAGAGCAACTACTTGACAGAATGTGCATGACTCTGGGAGGGCGTGTATCTGAGCAAATCTTCTTTGGAAGAATTACAACTGGTGCCCAAGATGACTTGAAGAAGGTGACCCAGAGTGCATATGCTCAGGTATGTGCAGGGGGTGAGGTTTCTTACCATTTTCCTTATCTATTACCTAGCACAAATATTTTGAGAGGATGCCATTTGAACGGGTCTCTCCCTTAAAAATCTAGTTTAAAAAATACTATATGACTAAAGCATTCTGCTGTTGCTTGTAGAGATACTGATGACTTGAGTATTTTATTGTAGTCTTACCACAGGAGTCCATGCATTTGGCTTTGACTATCTTGTATCTGCCTGGAGGAACATATATGCTGCAGTTGGATTCTAATACGTGTGGAAACTGTATGCTTTTACAATAGGATTTAGTGCTCAGAGTTGATAATCTGATCCTACTTTTACAATTGCCCAGTTTGAAGACCTAATTTGGATTCACATGTGTAACTAAATCCGGAAAACCTTGTATTTAAGCAGTATTTGCTGTCAGTTAATGCTACTGAAATTAGTTTTGGTTTGTACCTTATTAACTAATGTAGATGAGTAATTTGAAGTCTTATTGATGTAATGACTCACCTAAGCATAGCCATGTGCTGCACAGGGGTGCTTTATTCAATTTCCTGAATCAACACAAAAGCTGTTGTTTTAGAAGACACTCACAAAGTGAAAAAGAGACATTTTAGAGTACACTTCTCTTCCCCTGCACGCTACTTACCCCACACCCACTCACTAGTCTATGGTGTGCTGCTTTTTACCCCAGTTCTGGAAGCAAATGTGTAGTGAATTGCTGTTGATGTTATTTTTGGGGGACCTTTGGTGACTCTTGTTCAATTTTAAATGAAAAAATATTGAAGTATAGACTTCTGTTCATGTTAACCAGACATTGTCTCTAGAGAGAACTCGGGGCTTAAATAAAGTACCAAACATTTCTCAAGGAAGCAGGTTAAGATTCTTGGTTCTAATGCTGAGATCTTTTTGAATTCTGAATATTCTTTGTCTTACCTATACTTGTCTTGCAAGGCCAAGTAGAGAAATGCCACTTCAGTAACAGTCAAATTGATAGTGGCCATGAAGTGAATAGATCAGCAGCAGTCTGAACTTATTTCTCTGCCTGTGCTGGAGTTAAGTGCAACTTAAAACACCTGTATTTGGCAACCAGAGGAGTTAATATTCAGTAATGAGTAAAGAAAGATAAGAATCATTTTCAGCCTTGTAGGAAGGTGTCTTGGGATGAAGTTGAAGTATAGAATATGATTTTTATATGTGATAGGACGAAATTTGCAAGGCTGTCTACTTTAATCCTTAAGTTAACTTAGAGCGTATTCCACTCACCCATACAGATATTTTAGAAGTATTTTGAATTGGAAAAGTGCTTCTATTTCTGGTAAAGGAAAAGAGTTTTAGTACATAAGGGGAAGGCTGAAGTGTTTTTTCAGTAATATTAAACAGCTAAGCATTATGTACATTATGAGTAACCACCTTTAAATGGTGGTATTTGGGTGTTTCAGTTTAGTAATCAGAATAAGTGAAAATCAACTAAGGTAGTTTAGCTTAGGTAGACTTGAGTTTGCAGGGGAGGGTTGGCTTTAGAGGAAAAGATTAGATCATAGTGAAATGACTTCTTCCTTTCAGTTTTGTTTACCAAATTTTACATCAACATTGCCTAAAATCTTAGTCTCTCTGTGGCTGGATTTATTCTTTTTTTATTTTTTTCCTTTTTTTCTTCAGATTGTTCAGTTTGGTATGAATGAAAAAGTAGGGCAGATTTCCTTTGACCTCCCTCGTCAAGGAGACATGGTGTTAGAGAAACCTTACAGTGAGGCAACTGCCAGATTGATAGATGAGGAAGTACGGTCGCTTATTAACATTGCTTATGAAAGGACATTAAGTCTTCTGACTGAGAAGAAAGCAGAAGTGGAGAAGGTGAGCATTGTAATATTTTTAGCCGCCAAGTTCCAGCTGGTGAGCTGGAATCTGAATTGAACCAAATAGAAGAAAAATAGTGACTGTATATAAGGAAGTTTGCTCAAAAAATGTTCAATGTAATCTTGAGTGTGTTTCACAAGACTTAAATAAGTAAATAGAAATCTCTTTTTGTGTTGGAACACATCTGAGGTTCTCATGTGATTCAACGTCCCTCTCCCTTTATATGGTCAGTATTCATTTGCAGAGTTGGAAGGAAGAGTCTGTCTACAAAAATAGGCTTTAGTAGATGTACTAGACAAGCACAAAACTTAAACCCAAACGTGGCATACTAAAATTCCAATTCACGAGGCTAAAAATCTCTCTACGAGAAGCAATGTATAACTTCCTTTCACTGAATTCCTTTTGAATGTTAAATAAGAACGATCTTTCTACCATCTTCCTTCTGTGCCCTTTCACTGCTTGTGGTCTGCCTCAGTGCAGCTACCCCTTGTGCGTATTCTCTTCCTTGAGGCCAGAAAGGATAATCTTCCAGGATAGGCATCTGAAAGGTTTGCTGACAAGAAGACAAGTTTGCGTGGATTCAGTAAATAAATGGTGGTGTAGTAGGTGACCATCCCAAAAAAGATCACTTGGTATGGTTTGTGCTGAACAATGCACTCACTGACTCAATGTTGCAAACTACACTTGTACAATATTGTACACTTTAGTATTTTAGGGAGCTTGTTAACTTGTAACATAACAGCAGCCCTACCTAACCATCTGGTCTGAAAGGAAGCTTGTCTTCATCTATAGCTTAAGGTCTTCCTTCAGGAGCAAAAGATTGCTGTTCTGAACAGCAGCAGCAACGGTGGCCCATAGGGAGGGCACTTTGCCAAACCATAAAAGTACAATTAAAAAATGGTATTTTTGCTACCTAAATGCTTACAGGGGAGAAAATTCATTTATTAAGGGAACTCTGAGCTACCTGATTTTTTCTATCAAAATTAATCAGTGCTGAATTTGGTCCCAAACTACCTTAAACTCTTCCAAAGAATAGAGCCAACTTAGGTATTTTATATGCGATAAATGTGACTTTTTTTTTTTGTGACTTATTATTATATGTGATACATGTGATAGATGTGATTTACTGCTGTTCCAGGTTGCCCTACGACTACTGGAGAAAGAAGTGCTTGATAAAAGTGATATGGTAGACTTGCTTGGCCCAAGACCATTTGCAGAAAAGTCTACTTATGAAGAATTTGTTGAAGGGACGGGAAGTTTGGATGAGGATACTTCGTTACCAGAAGGCCTTAAAGACTGGAACAAAGAGCGTGAAAAAGAGAAAGAGGAGACAACGGATGAACAGGCTGCTAGGCAGATCACAGGAGGGCTGCCATTTTAACTGCAAAGTGTGTGGTGATGTTGACTTGCACTCTGGAAGAGAAACAAGCTCTCACCTAGTTTGTACTTCAAAACAAAAAAAATATTTATTCAACCAAACTGTATTAGGGATGGGTGGAAGAGTGACCTCTCATGATGCTCCCAATTTACATATGTGATATCATCAGTTCACTGGTAAAAGATGATCATCTTCCATTTGTCAACTGAAGAAACACATTGGATTTGAGCTGCAGTGGAATGCCAGAACTGAGCCTCTCAAACTTTGAAAGAGTTCAGATTCACGCACAACCTTTGTAGCATTGGTCTCTTTTTTTTTTTCCCTCTTACACGTATCTAAGCTAACAAAAATTAGCGTTTTGATTATTCTTCTGAACTATACCTGTATGTGACCTGTTTCCAAAAAAAAAAAATCATCCAAAATGCATTGTTGAATGCCTAGCCAAAAGTCTGGTCTTACAAAAAGCCCTAGCTTAGCGAAACTATCAGCTCTTTCATCTGACCCTTTTCCCCTCCACCATTTTTTTTGATTTTTAAAGTGTTTGTCTACAGAGAACGGCCATGTAAGTTGACAGTGGAACTGGACACCCACTTAAACATCTTTAAAGCTACTCATGGTTCAGTGTCTTTAAGTCTGAAACTTCATTTGGCTCCTGCAGTTTTATTCGTCAGTTTTTTACAGAGTTCTGTAAGATATTGAACATATGAATGTGTTGTGTAAATACAGTTTGAGTCAATAAAATCAGTACTTTTCTGAACAAAGCTTGTCCTTTTTTTTATTGGTTTCTTGGTATGGGATTCAGACCAATGCAGAACTTCCTCTTGGGCATCCTTTTGTTCAAGTAGCAAGATTGGACTCACAATACCAAGACCAGTAGCCAATCCAAAGATGCTAAATCAGATTGACAGTTTCATATTGGTTTGCTTAACCTAAAGATACTTTGTTTCCTCCTCTGCTTAGTTGAATACAGTTGTCTTGGTAGAGTGATCTGCTTCTGGTTGCCTGCTGCGTGCTAAGGGCTTATTGGTTGGAGAATTCAGCAGTTAAAAAATTAACTGACCATCCCACTATCGCAGAGAAGAGAGGGAAACATGTTTGGGGGCTAGAGAATGAATCAAGCTTCTCTGCTGGACAATAAGTCTTTTAAGGTTTCTAACTGAGAGGGCGGGTTAAGGGAACCATTAGTGATTAATTCCCTCTGTAAGTTTTATGACATACTGGAAAGCAGTAGGATGACAAAGGAAAAAGCTCTGAAAGATCAGACACAAGCTTTTTGAGTAGCTTGAAGTAAACTTTATGGAAATTATTTGTTTGGGATTTATTTTTTTTTCCTTTTTGATGAAGCTGTTGCCATCACTGATGTTGCCTTGCTTTACAGTGAAGAGGAACAAGGGAATTGGGGCAAATACAGCAATTTAGGGTAAATTGACAGGGCATTTTTAGTTGTTAAACACCACTTATGTGCATCCCTATTGGATTTGTTGTTGTAGCATGAGTGATACACAGTGAAGCATCCTGGATAAAACTAGATTTCAGTTCCTTTATTATTGGAATCAAAGTTTAGAATGATTTATTGCTATAGTAAACTTGTTTTATAAAAGAGCTTAAATCTTGCACACATGGCAAATCAGTGACTGTTACATTTATTCTGTATTAATGCCTCATTTTTTCTATTTGCCTCTCCCCACATTTAGCTGAACCTCCTTTGTCTGGAATAGGCAATTTGGAGCCAGTGCTGAGGATCAAATGTGCTCACGATGTAAAGTCCAGAGTTCTGCCCCTTCCCATTCCTTAAAAAAAAAAAAAAAAAAAACCAACAAAAGGCCACAAATCTCAACCAATCATCTCCCTCACAAAAAAACCACCCCAATTCTAACTTCACCATGGCACTACCAGACTGTAAAAGAGCTATCTCCTCTCCAGGAAATATTTTCTCTTAGTCCCTGTTGGGCTGTCTACTTTTTAATTCCACTTGTTTGTTTGTGGCATGCAACTAGTAAGTGTATGATAATGTAAGGAGAGGCAGGTCCCTTTGCCCCTATTTTAGAGCATTAATTTACTTTGTCTAGTCTTGCCTCGGTAAGTCTTAGTATTTTGTGCCAAAAGTGGAAGTATTTGACTGTGATGGGATTTTGGAATCAAAACAAAGATAGGGAGTCGGGGGGGGGTAAGCTATTTAAAGAAGTAGGCTAGGTAAAGAGGACTGTTATCTTCCTCCTACTCATAAAAGTAAGACTTCAGGTGGTTTAACGTTAATCAAGAAAATCAAGTTTAGTCTGTGCTGCGGCTGCCAATGAGGCCAGATTAATTTTTGTTGCAAACCTGTTGAGTGGTGCTGTTCCAATGAGAAGGGGCTTGTACAGCACTGAGGGAGGTACTGACTTCCCTGCTCCTCCTAATGCTGGAAGAAGGAGCAGGTTTAGACCCTCTTTCCCAGCCTGACCCTGTTCCCAGGAGGTGACCACCTTTTCCTAAGGTGCAAATGCAAAAGCAAAGACATAACCTAAAGCTGCAGAGAAATCAAGAGTCTACAGGGACTTGGTTAAGGTAGCCTGTGCAGGGACTGTCATGTCTGTAAACTAAGGGTCTGCCCAGTTCCTTGCTGGCTTTGACCAGAGCAATTTTGCAAAGCAGCTGATCCATCAGGTTCAACTCCTGTTTCTGTCCTGATACCACACCTTCTTCCCATGGCACACCTTCCCCACTCCCTGTTTTCAAGTGGTGTCAGTGGTTGAGATTGCCATCTTTTCCCCTCATCCTGGTCTTGCCAGAGGTGTTTGTGTCTGAGCAATACTGGGAGCTGCACTTCTAGGTCTTCTTAGGTCTGGCTTGTCCTGGCAGCCTGCTTCTAAATATTTGGTCAGGAGCAAGGCAGTAAAAGGAGCGAAAATAAAAGTGGGTTAGGCACAGCAAGACACTAGGTTGGAAAATAAAAAAACATATAGGCGGGGAACATGAAAAGAAGAGAAGCAAAGCTAGGTGGGACTCGGCAGGCAGATTTCAAAAGAGAAGTTTCCAAGGAAAAAAGTGTGAAGTTATTTGAAAAGAAGTACAATTGAAGGAATTGTTCACCAAATGTGTTACTAAAAGAACTTCCAGTTTTATGTCAGGAAAGGAAGAGAGTTGCTTCTCTGAACAGGAAGCATTTGTGCTTCCCATGACTTGCTTACTGCTTGCATGAAAGCTGGTCCTCTGACAATGTTCCTACTACAGTTTCCAGGGTTCATTTTGGTAGCTTGTTTTTTTTTTCCTCCTAAGATCAGATGAAAGAGCCGTCTCCTTTCTTTTCCAAAGCGGGCATTAGTTTGCCTCCACCACCTCCACATATTGTAGAAATTCACATCAAACAGTTGCAAGTAAACATATGTGGAAGAACGTCTGTGAGTCAAAGCAGGATCAAAGCAAACATTGTCAGGTTTGGATTCCACAGGTTCAGAGTCAATATTCTGGATTTTGAGTCAGTGTATGAAAAACAATAAAGAACAAGGTAGTTCACCAAGGAAATAATTATTTAGGAATCACAAGATTCTTGGCATTTAAACTATTAACTTCTTTTTTATAGTACGATCAGAATTTATGGCTGGGAGTTGGTTATGAATTCTGTATTATAATACAATGCACTTCCACAAGCTGGAAGATCATTCGTTCTACTAATTCAGAAGCTATGATAGTGCTTTAATAGAGAAGTCTGTGCCACAGCTGTATGATGGCAGGTTCTGAGCCTGTAACACATTCTCCTCCCTCCTGAGCTGATTGCCTGCCATTTACAAGGCATCAACTAAACTTCTAAGTGTAATGGCTTTATTCACTATTGTTCTGGTTTGAGCTAAAGCAGAATCAGTTTTCTGACTTCAGCTCAGTCTCGTCTAAGTAACTTCATTTTCTGAAAGTTAACTGCATGTTTTTCAGTGTCTCAAGAAGTGATAAAACAAGGCACTGGTATGCGGAAAGGTCATTGCTCATACTTATTCCTGCAATAACCAAGGACATTCTTGAGCTACTGCAGTCCCATAAATCAAAGATGAAGAAGGGTCTCACCTGCAGGGAGGGGCAGTCAGGACAAATGACCAAAACTGACCAAGAACATGCCATCCCATATTCATCATCCTCTGTATAAAAATGAGAGATCATGAGGGTCTCACCCTCTTCTGTGATGGCCAATGTCAAGTGAGGACCTCATCTGTCTGTGTGCCCCTGATCCTGGATGCGTGAGTTCCTGAATCCAGCTCCCGAGCACAGATCCCTCCTAACCTTGGACCCTTTCCTTAGTGTCTGCTCTGCAGCATTTGTGGTGATGTAGTCATCGAGGGGTGGGGGCACAAGCTCATATATTTGTATGTATTTTATTATTTTCTTTATTATTTCCCTAAAGCTGTAGTTTTAGCTTCCAACTCACAGGTCTTTTTCCTCTCGTGTCCCTTTTCCCTTTCCTTGGTGGGGAAGGGAGGGAATTGGGAGCCCAACTGCTCAGTTTTAGCTGCTGAAATTGTCTGGGCTGGGGCTAAACCGTGACAACCATGGATTTTGCTTTGTATTGCACGAAATGGTAATTTCTCTTTAACGCATACTTCAGTTTAGCTTAATGTCACAGCATGCTAAATGCGTAGCTGCAATATTTGTAAAATGTATCTTTAAAGGTGCTCTATTGCCATTCATAAATCCTTTCGGCATTGCTAACCATCACAAAGAATGTGGCCCCTGTGAATTTGCTAACTCCATCATGACCCCTAAGACGATGAGCCAGGTCCTCCCAAGCACTGCCTACACACCAATGCCAAAGCCAGTCTGGTTGGTATGTTCTAACAACTATTTGCCTCAACCCATGAAGTCACTTTATAAGGAAAACTTGTACTTGGTTCCAATTAGTTTAGTTCCATTTCTACGTAGAATAAAACTGGGCAGACAGCTTCAGCTTATGATGTGATTAACAGTTGCCAGATCCATGTACTTCATAAAATACTGTCTCCTTCACTGAACCCCAAACTAACAAACACACCATCTCCTTAGTACCATCTTTGTTTGGATCTTTGAGAAATATATGACGTTTGAAAAGTGTTTTTTACGTATTGAGCAACACTTTTGCTTAAAAAGTGCTCTAGATGTGAGAAAAACAAATTGCAAAGAGTTCCCGAAACATTTAAAGTTTGGATTTCCGGAGGGTTTATCCTTTGTTTGCTTGTTTTGTTGCCTAGAAACTGACCTAAATAAGAGACTCCACGTAGACAGAGTGTTCTCTGGTAGAAACTCTGTAATGGAGAAGAGCTGTTTAATTGATATAGGCAGAAATATACAGTATGCACAAAGTGTGCCCAACAGTCACTGTGTCAAGGTGGCAAGTCAGCTGGGTAAGGCAGAGACCTTTCTGTTTCAGCCTTAGTGTAAGAAAAGAAATGGTTGCTCATCTTTCCATTTCACCAGCCCTTTTGAAAACTGTGGATAAATACTTTTATTTGTATTTTAACCTTAATCTGTCCAGTGATTTTAACCTATCTGGTAACAAGACATGCCTAGCATTTATAGGTGTGGTGAACTTGCATACTTATGTAATGAAATATATTGACACAAAGCCTATGTCCCCTCTTCACCATGTTCTGTGGAGTACCTGAATTTCAGCCTTATGGGGTGGAATGGAGTCAGAAATACAACCAGTAACTGTTGATTGCCAGAAAGACAGGGGACCAGCAAGATACTGGGGTATCACTTTAAACCTCAAGGGTCCTTAAAGAACACATCACAAATTGATATATTTCCTACATATTTTCCTAGATATAAGGAAGAATTTCTGTATAGACAGAAGAAAGAATTTCCTCATTAGGAAATTAGGGTGGTGAGGCACTGGCACAGATTGCCCAGGGAAGCTGCTGCTGCCCCATCCCTGGAGGTGTTCAAGGCCAGGTTGGATGGGGCCTTGAGCAGCCTGGTCTGGTGGGACATATCCCTGCCCATGGCAGGGGGGTTGGAACTAGATGATCTTTAAGGTCCCTTCCAACCCAAACTATACTATGATTCTACATAATCTGTGATTATTCAGCAGCAACGGATTAATCCACACAGCATAAATCCAGCCCCTGGCCTGTAGCTCACTGGATATTTATATAGCATTGACAGCCCAAAACACTTTTGCTTGAGAAGATACTAATCCTTTTTTTATTGTTTGTAGAGAACAGGGGTCAAATATCATTGATAATAGTTACTGTACAGCATAGCTAAAATCTTTTCCTTCTTTTTATTATGAATAAATTTTGTTCCTGGCAATTCAGTGTTGTACACTCAGTAGTGAAGGAATACTTCAAAACCACATGATTTTCTTACTCATAATTAGATAAAAATAGTGCAGCTCTATTTTGTAGATTTTCATGCTTATTGTTAGTCTCCTCTTGTACAACTTTATGGATGACAAACTTTGGGAAAAAAAAAATTCCGAAACGACCAAGAGCTGTGTTCAAGACTCTTGGGCCAAAGACTTAACTGAATGCCTTTTGTTTGTCTCATGATTAGAAATGGCTTGATTTCCAGAAATGCTGAATGTCCTTGGTTCTCAGCAACCTCAATGGACTCTGAAGAGCACCTGCAACATCTGAGGCTCACGCCCCTTTTTCTTTTTAAGCCTACATAAAGATTTATAAGCCTAATTATTAGAAACCCAGATCTGGGAATTTAACCCAGAAAACAGCACACCCAATTTGTTTATTCATTGATTTCTTCTTCGTCATCTTCAAATGCTTCCTCTCCATCATTTGCTGTTGCTTCTTGGTATTGCTGATACTCTGAAACCAGATCATTCATGTTGCTTTCTGCTTCTGTAAACTCCATTTCATCCATTCCTTCTCCCGTGAACCAGTGGAGGAAGGCCTTTCTCCTGAACATGGCTGAAAACTGCTCCGAGATCCTTTTGAAAAGCTCTTGAATAGCAGTACTGTTGCCAATGAATGTGGAAGCCATCTTGAGGCCACGAGGCGGTATGTCACACACTGCCACCTTGACATTGTTTGGGATCCACTCCACAAAGTAACTGCTGTTCTTGTTCTGGATAGCCAGCATCTGCTCATCGACCTCCTTCATGGACATGGGACCACGGAAGACGGTAGCCACTGTCAAATATCGCCCGTGCCTCGGGTCGCAGGCTGCCATCATATTTTTGGCATCAAACATCTGCTGGGTGAGCTCTGGAACAGTGAGTGCTCGGTATTGTTGGCTGCCTCGGGCTGTCAAAGGAGCAAAGCCTGGCATGAAAAAGTGAAGGCGTGGGAAAGGGACCATGTTTACTGCCAGCTTCCTGAGGTCAGCATTTAATTGGCCCGGAAAACGTAGGGATGTAGTCACCCCACTCATGGTAGCAGATACCAAGTGGTTCAAATCACCATATGTCGGAGTGGTGAGCTTCAGGGTGCGGAAGCAAATGTCATACAAAGCTTCATTGTCAATGCAGTAGGTTTCGTCTGTATTTTCAACCAGCTGGTGGACCGAGAGTGTAGCATTATAAGGCTCCACCACTGTATCAGAAACCTTCGGAGAGGGCATGACACTAAACGTATTCATTATTCTGTCAGGATATTCCTCTCTTATCTTGCTGATGAGTAGGGTTCCCATGCCAGACCCTGTCCCTCCTCCCAGGGAATGAGTGAGCTGAAATCCTTGCAAGCAATCACAGTGTTCACACTCTTTTCTTACTACATCAAGTACGGAGTCAACCAGCTCTGCCCCTTCTGTATAGTGTCCTTTAGCCCAGTTGTTTCCTGCACCAGTTTGTCCTAAAATAACATACAATAGGGAAAGAAAATATACAAAATTATTGGTAAGGTTTGGTATTCGCGTGCCAAATGGATTCACATCTGCAACAAGAGCTGCTATAAATCTGTGCTTTCCAGTTTTGCCTACAAATATCTTTGGAAGCATCTACATAAACTTTTTACATAGCCTCCTTTCGCCTCAAATCCCTGGTAGTTTTCATTTATGCCTTTGAGTGGTTTATTTCTCTTCTGGTATTTAACCTTCCACAAATGCAAAGATGGCCTTGACTCCTTGTTTTGAAAGCTTTCACACTTCCAATCCTGCTTATTCCATAAACACAAGATGACTGTTTAATATTTAAATAGTTTCTGTTTATAAGAAGCATGGTGTATACAAAGAGCTAAATCACAGATACACATTTCTAAACAAAAGGTTCTTGGACTGTTCCTGTGAGACAGCGGCATTGTCATCATTCAAGTATAAGGCTCAGCTCCAGAAGTCCTATTTAAGTTGCTATATCGAGAACTATAGTTTTTTTAATTCATGGTTACCTAGCCTAAATGAAAATACTGATTGACAGAAGCTTCAAGAATGTTATTTCAAAAACGTGGGAGTTATTAAGCACCTTTTAGCTTTGACTGGTTTCCCTACAATCTCACTGTTCTTCAGGATCTGCAAAGAAGCTTGTAAAACTGGATTACTGATGTTTCATGAGCCCCTCGTTTTCTCTCCACGGCTTCCATTTTCCTTTTATTTCCTATTATGATGGACAGTCTGGATCCTTTGCTATGTCACTACTTTGTTATTACTTGGATAACAAGGATACAATGGGAGCTGTTTTTACCACACCCATACCCCACAGTGACTACTATACATATAGCACTGCTGAACTCACTTAGTGGTACTCTTGTGAGTGGTATTCAGAGAGAGCAATAGATTCAGAATTCGGGTATGGGGCTGTCAGCTTCTGCATTGTGCTCCAAGACCTTCTCCTTCCTTCCTATTACCAGGTCTCATTTCAATTCACAGTGCACTGTGCTGGTGCCAAACATATGAATCAGGGAAACTGCTTGCTGGAATACTGTTTAAAGGTGATGCATGCAATTTTCACTGCATAAATGCTTGGCTTCCTGACGATGTATTTGGTTACTTAATGCATTGTTCTATATGTTGCTCTATTTTTCTCTCTTTAAACCTAGGGAGCTCAGCACTTCCTGCCCAGCTGGGCAAAGCACAAAGTAATATCCTTCCAGAATTAAATATGCTTGTAAACGCCTGAGGTCTGCTTAAGCAGATCCCCTACTACAGACAGGACAGCACATCAGGCTGCACACTAGCAAACAGACATCACTCCAAAATTCAGAAGGACCCTAACAAAGCTAAATTCTAAGTTTTGGACTTTATTTTGCAGACTGCTCCTTGTGTAAACACCATATAATGTTTCTCCAGTGGGCAGTGGGATGAGAGAATAGAGAATAAGAGAGAATAAAGAACAGGAACAAAGAATAAGGTAAGAGGAGAATGGGAATTACTCTCACAAATGAGGAAAATATGTTTCTTCAGGGGAGAATGAGTAGAGACTGATTTTACTTGCTTTTGCTTAGTTTGCAGATTCAGTTCAGCAGCAAAATGCCTAATATAGAGGTGGACCTGTCCTCCTTCAGGTCCTCCAATGTGCTGCACTCCCTGAATCTTCACTTGAATCACACAAACCGAGACGCCGCCTGTTTCTATTGCACTAATGCCACCTTTGCGTTTAAACTGCTGAGTGTAACTGCAGCAGCGGCTGCCTATGCCAATACTGATGGATTCCCTCCAGCCCACAACTATGGGCTGCTACCCTGGTATAACCACACTGGCACTCAGCCACCTCTCCTATGGTCTTCGGGATTTTCATTTCAAATTTCCTGCTGTCCGCATGTATATGCCCAGGAACCCGATACCTCCAGACTCACTGGCTCTATAGAACTGTAAGACCACCACCACACAGAACACGTACAACAAGCCTTGGAAGCTCCAGAGTTCTTACACATGACAATAACAGGCCTGGAGGTGCCACGGCTCTGTGTCGGCTGCCACACACCCAGAAGACTTGATCATGATCCTCTGAAACCCTACTGCACACCCTCCACTTATCAAATACCTCCCAGACCTCTGAAAATCTTAGACAAACACATAAAATGATGTAACTCCACGAGGACTAAATTTTCAGGCAGAAAATAAGCCTGTGTCCACAAAAATCAGGATTTGACAGATCTTATGCCAGTCCTGGAAGCTCTGCACTGTATGCAGCCACCTTTGCCTTTTCTCACTGTGTATTTACTAAGATCTAAAGGAAGTCTACACAAAACAATCCCATAACATATCTGCACTCTTGGTACCCTCAGATCCTTCTCCCACTATTTCTTTTCTCCAGCACACTGTAAGGTTATCAAACACATTCAGGTTGAGCTACACACCCACAGAAGCTATTTGTCTAACAGTAAACTTATTTTTAATCCCTGAAGTGGGAACTATTTCCTGCAATCTTCTTTCACCCCTTTCCTCTTCACTGCTTGAAATAAAAGACAAACCTGGGCAGAGAGATGAGTAGCTGCACACTAATGCTTAGAAGCCCAGTATGAACAGCCTTGGTGCAGAACACGGTATGATTTAGAGAGGGAAGGATAGCTCCTTTGACAGGCTAACAGCCGTTGCGGGATTGCCCCTACCAGTTCAGAAAACTTAAATTGGGTGGTATCTTACAGAGTAAAGCATGAGGGGTGTACACAAGAAAAGAATAACAAATGCAAAGATGTAGAAACAAAAACTGGCTAACAAGAGTTAGCTCACTGGAGTTCACAGCAGTTCCTGGTGGGCAGTCATATGTTTGTTAGAAGGCCAGGAGACCTTGTATTGCAACATCATTCCGCCTGCATTTCTTCATCTTTTAGATCACTACTCTGTCAACACAAGCAAGAACCACAAGGATTGTTTTTGTGTTCATCCCACTCTCCTGCTGGTCTGAACCAAAATTCCTGTATCTGGAGTGTGCGATCATGTACTCAATACATCCGAATGAAATTCCGATTGATGGTCCATGGGTTTGTGCTATGAAGACAGGGGCACATGCAGGTACATAAAAGCAGAGGCAGAAAATACTTCCAACAGAATAAGTCCTAACAACCTGCAGTACAGCAAGCATGGAACTGCCAGCTTCTGCCACAAAATCCTTTGTGGGCCCAGGCCAGATTTTTAAGAGAAAACAAATTGCTTTGTTGGCTTTTGACACAGAAGATTACTTCAGCACTCAGGCAGCCATTCTGCATTATTCAGCAGGTTGGGAGGACAGTGCCTGATGCTGGCAGGGGCTTCTGTCAGATTTGAGTTGATCACATGCTGTTGGTTCATTGTTATCTTGGCAGGAAAGGAATAGAGTGAACAGGACTATTGTTGAAGACACTCTGAATTGATTTTGCTCTGGTTTTACTGGTGGTATGCAAACTGTAAAGCTCCAGTTCAGGAATTTCCATAGGTCAGGCTAACTAACTTTCAGAGGGCTTGTGTGGTCCACACAGGGGAAAGGGAGTGAAAGAAGAAACCCGAATACAGAAACATACTTTGTAAAGCTGCCTATCTCTATGGCTTTTCTCCCCATACTGTAACTTAAAACTCCTTTGAAAGAGACCTTCAACATCTCTGCCATAGAGTATAAGGAGAGCGATGAGGATAGCATTAAAAGTTTTCAGCCAGTTAAGGGCTTAAAGTGACTGTATGGCTTTTTACTCTGCACCTCAACAGCAACGACCCAGACTTAAGTTTGTTTTATACCACCCAAATAATGTTTATCTTTTCTGTCTGTCGTTGGCATTGTTCCTTCCTTATGTTCCTTCCTTATGTTAACATAACTTCCTCATGCAAACTAAGTTGCAACTTAAGTTTGCCTTGTCAGGAGGAAATGTGTTTTGTGTCTAGTGCAGAATTGGAAACCAAAAGGACAAGAGAGTTCTCATGATAGCTTTCAGACTTGCAGTTTTCAGCAAGTAGATGAATTAATTTTCTCAGGCTGTTTCTCCTTTAGTGCAAACGGACCAAAAATGCTTCCATACTTCATACAGATGCTATAAAATTTAATCCTGGTAATGTGCATTCTTAAGCTTAGATGGAAGGTACTACAAAAGTCCAAAGTAAAAGAGGAAAAGCCAAAACAACTCTCTGCAAGGATGCTGCAAAATCAGAAACTCTCTACATGCTCTTGGGTTGCTCTTCATTATGTTGGAAAATAGCCCAGTAACTGGCTATATGTGAGTGTTTTCTATATTGCAGTTGGTCTTCATCTACCATTGAATATAATGTAAGGGATCTGCTGAAAAAGTTTAATTACACAGCCTATAAACAATTTCATGCTCAAGCATTTAATGTGAACTGAAGAGTAGTCTGTTTGGTTTGTGGTCGAAGTTTCCCCTCTCTCCATTTTCTGCAGAATTTCCATGCATTTTGTTGTAAAGAAGCTTTCTCAGCATTTCGCTGGAGTTCATATATACGGAAAGCAAGTGTACCTTATCTCCATGCCATAGAAAACTTCCAGCACTTTGCTAACTGAAAGAATGATTACAGAAGAATTACTTTTTCAGCTAACAGGATTTTAGCTGACTTACAGATAATTGGAATTGTACTGTTAAGCTATTAGGATTTCTCAATGCTATTATTTTTGAATAGGGTGTTTTAATGCTTTTTGACCATTCACTTGGTAATCAAACACTTGGATAGTTTTGGTTTTTTGAAAGTGACATCCACATACCAAAGATGAAATTATCAGGCCGAAAGAGCTGACCAAAAGGACCAGATCGGACACTATCCATGGTTCCCGGCTCCAAGTCCACTAAGACTGCTCTTGGTACGAATTTCTGGGCTACAATGAAAAGCAAGCATGGCCTTAATGTTCTGAAATAAGCTGAGATATTTATAGCTTTCAATGCACAAATACATTATGTCCCCCATTATTAGTCTAATATAGATTGTACATACACAAATACTTCTTATACAAGAAGTCATGGTGGTAAAAAAAACCCATCACCACGGGAACAAATAGATTCTTCTTGAAAAATAGACATGACATCATTTGGGTCCTACAGATAGTATATTACATTTTGTAAGCTATTTTTTTTTAGCAACAGATACAAGGGAAGGATGTTTCTGATTAGTGAAAATAGTTGACATATAGGAAAGAAAGTAGATAATATTTTCTGGAGTGAGTGAAGGGTTTGTGTTCAAGTGATCCTAACACATCTCACAAGCTTTTAGAAAAGCTCCACTGAAAGAGCTACCTGGTGTAAGTGGCAAATAGTAGTAGATTAGCACATTTACCACAAGCACAAAATAAAGAATCTATATGCAGCTGTTCAAGAAAAATGAATTAACATGAACCGGACAAAAAAAGGAACATTCACATTTGCAGGTTCATGTCAATAGACCAAAGGACTCACCATCCTCATTTTTCACTGTGAACACCTTTCAACACCAGAGTGACTCAAAATATTTGGTTACCTCTGGCATCTTACTAATGAATCACTGTTGAGTTCTCCATTACCTGTGGCCCAACCCTCTCACTCACGAAATCAGAGATGGAGTAACAACGATGCAGGCTCATATAACCAACAGTTTAATTTGGGGAAATTAATAAGACACATCTGATGAAACAATCATACATTAGAAGAGCAAACGCCTAGCATAGTGCTAAATAATAAACAAACCTCCAGAACCTAAGGACAGCCTCTTGTGCCATTCCCCTCTCCCTGGGGAGGCAACACCCAGTTATCAATTGATAAGAAAGCAGATTTTTTTCTGAGTATCATGGGGAGAGCTGGGATCAGCCAAGGGGCACTCGAGCAGCATGGCGCAATACTTCACCAACCTCACAAACTGGCTCTCCCAGCTTTCTGCACCCAGAAAGAGCCCCCAGAGCCCCTCTCTCCCGCACCCCTCCCCACCCCACACTTACAAGATGATTCATTATAGTAGACATTGATCCTTTCCAGCTGCAGCGCTGAGTCACCCACATAGCCTCCGGCTGGGTCAATGCCGTGCTCATCGCTTATCACTTCCCAGAACTAAGGGAGGAAAAAAAGAAGCGGTGCGTTGGGAACATCCCTGCGGAGCATGGCGGGCTCTGTGGCAGGCGGGGAGCAGCCCTGCCCTCCCGCAGCTGCCGGATTCCTGGCGTGCCCGCACCCCCCCCTACGGCCAGCCACCAGGACTTAAGGTTTTAATATGTTTGGAGGGGGCTGCTTGGACTTTTGCCGCCCTTCCCTGCTTTTTCAGCCACGGCCTGGCCGGTTTAATCATAAAACTAATCACAGAATGGGTTTGGGTTGGAAGGGACCTCATCCAGTTGGGGTTAGAAGATGATCCAGTTCCACCCCCATTGCCATGGGCAGAGAAACCTCCCACCTGACCAAGCTGCTCAAGGCTCATCCAACCTGGCCTTGGACACCTCCAGGGAAGGGGCAGCCACAGCTTCCCTGCGCAACCTGTGCCAGTGCCTCCCCACCCTCATGGTGAAGCATTTCTTCCTAATGCCTAATATAAATATAAATCTAAAGCCGTTCCCCCTCGTCTTATCACTACAGTAAAAAGCATCTCCCCAGCTTTCTGTAGGCTCCCTTTGATACCAAAAACGCCGGTAAATAAACTGTCTGAGACTCGTTTTGGAGTTTTAGAGAGCACACATCCTTTATCAGGGCTGGGCAACACGAGGGAACGATCTCCACCCATCGTGTGCGACCAGGCAGGCGCATTTCCCACTTACAGGCATATGCATAACTTTTCCCAGAGGTCTTATGCATATTCCATTACTTTCCAAGGACTGATTTTAATGTTATTATGAGCTTCACACACAGTCTAATCTGTCGCCGATTTGGAGCTTTGGCTCCAGCTCTGCCTGCCCTTGCCCTGAGATGGGGAAAGGCTGCAGGCAGAGGGGATCACAGCAGACACATCTGCTCAGCGCAGATGACACTGAACACAGGGCGTTCTCATCTCCAAAGAATGAACAATGTCTGGGAAACGCTGTTTGAAAAAAAACATGCTACCAGAAGGTCACTCTAACTTATAAAAAATACAATTACTTGGATTAAACTTCACTCTACTTTAATTTTAATCAAAATATTCCACTTTTTGTAATAGTAAGCACTTCTTGTAGCCCCTTCAGGTGCTGGAAGGCTGCAATAAAGTCTCCCCGCAGCCTTCTCTTCTCCAGGCGGAACACCCCCAACTCTCCCAGCCCGTCCTCATAGCCGAGGGGCTCCAGCACTCGGATCATTTTAATCCATTTTAAAAAAGACAAAAAAAACCCCAAAACACCCTAAACCCGAGAAGTCCCGTTCGCTTTTGGAACTTCCCAAAGCCTTTTATGGTCACGGGAGATGCGCAGGGAGCGCTCGCGGCGCCTCTCGGACGGCTGAAGGGGGAAGGGGGGGGGCACAATCTTGCCCCCTCCAAGGCGCTCAGAGGCTCCGCAAAGCCACGAGCAGGCAGTGGCAGCTCCAGCTACCCCTCAGGCTCACCTTGGTCCCGATCTGGTTTCCACACTGTCCCGCCTGGATGTGCACGATCTCCCTCATGGCGACGCTTCTCCCTCCCTCTCCTCCAGCACCCACCCAAGCAATGCGCGGCGCCAGCCGAACGGGCGGTGCTTTTATGGGCTCTGCACCCTCCTCCCTTCCTCTCCCTCTTCCTCCCCCTCTTCCTCCCCTTTCCCCCTTCCCGCGCAGCTGATGGCCACCACCTCCCCCCAGCTACCAACCTCCTCCCAACTCCCAACTCCGCCCCGCCAGTGGCTCAGCCCCGCCGCAGGGTGCAGGGATGGGTGGCATCTTGTGACATCCACGCCAGCAGCAATGAAGGTCCCGAGGGGCTCCTCAGCCCCAGAAGTGTCTCCCAGCGCCGCTGTGCTCCTCACCCAGACCGTGTTTGCAAGCCTGGGTTCTTCCACCCACCAGGGAACTGCAAGCGGGCATCCTTGCCTTCTCCTTTCATTCCCTATCCTGCTGCCCTTGCGGCCCCGAAGCTGTGGGTGGACTTTCTCCATGCCTTCGTCTTTCCGTCGCTATTTTCTGGTGCAGTTTTGCCAGCAGATAATAAGCCGCTGCATGAAACTTGGACCTTCAAGCAGTCTCCATGGAGTGACTTCCCTGAAAGCTCGTGTAGCCGTGCTATAGAGCATCCTCTGCAATATACGTAGTTTGAATGGCTTGTTTTGTAATGAAAAGGAAGATTTTCTTTTTCCTCCAGGGAGGAAACAAGTTCCCACAACTGCTTTATCTCCTTTATGATTCCTTTACAGAGCTGTTTCATGGTTTCCCAGGTAGAGAAAAGTTGCCTGTTCTAATGCCGGTGTGACTCTTCATGAGATGCCATTTCTTATGTAGTATATTCTGATACACGGCCCTGGTGAGAGGCATTCCTCTGTCTGTGCACATCTTTACATCACTGCTGTTGCGCGCAAACAGCCCTGAATCCAGACTTAAAGTACTTCATTACCTACGTAATGAAAGGTGACCCAGCCAAGACCCTCTGAGAATAATCTTGGGTGCTCTCTCTGGCTTGAACACAGTTACGATAACTGCCATCAATCAATAAATAACTCCCAAATAGCCCAAAATCTGTACCTAGGTGGGGAAGTCACCTCCTTCTTGCCTAGCCTTGTGTTGCTTTGACAAACGTCAGATCAATGTCAGCTAGACTCTGGGCTCCAGCCTTGCCTTTTCATGAATGTTTTCCAGTAGGGCTAGCAGCTTCTTGCAAATTACCTCTGAGCAGCCTGTACTCACCATGCTGGGCTGAGTGAAATGTCTTTCTGACACCAGTGAAGCAGCTGCAGGATCAGTGTGTTTGCCTTGCAAGCAGCCACCAGCACAGGATTGGATACTATGAGCCTTTTTCTCTGCTGAAGGACTCAAAGGTCCTTCTGGGTGCAACCTGTGTTTTTGGAAGAGATCCACAAACAAGAGTTTTGTTTAGTAGTCTGATTAGTGAAGCTGTTTTGGACTTTGCTTGAATCACTATGTCCTTGAATATTTCTTCCAGCCCTGGCTTTCCCTGCATCCTCCCATGTACTGTTGCGTGGGAGGATGCTCATACTTGCCATCAACTTGCCATCATTTCTGCTGGTACGCCACGTTTTAAAATTGAGTTAGTTCCGAGGTTCAGCTAGTGGAAAGGCCAAATGTGTGTTCCTAACAGGCACACACATACACACATGCGTCCATCCCCCCCTCCCATATACATACAGACGTGGCTGGCCACTCTAATTGACACAGGCGAAAAACCCAGCACTCACACAAACACAAACAGCACTAATATCCTCATCCTGTTCCCCTCTTTGGCTGATCAGGACAGAAGCTCATTAATGGAAAATAAATCTGTGTTTGTATACATCAATACAATATGGAACCCTTCAGTAGCCAGTCTTAAACATTCATTGTATTTCGTAGTTCACCCCTGAATACAAAGTCTTCCGAGTTGCGTGCACCTGGAAATGTTATTTCCATAGGCCCACAGCTCCATGTTAGTTGCTGGCATTCAGACCTAGAGGCACACATACAAACTATGAGTCCTGCTTCTTGTACTTGGTTTTAAGACATTCAGCCTATTTAGTATCTGGTCTTTGCATCCCCAGTTGCCTCATGGAGAGACACAAGCGTGCAAACAAAGAACTACTCTGGTAGCTAGTCCAGGGTTGTGACAGCACCAGTAACTGGTCACCAGATCCCACCACAGTCTCCCCAAGTAGCTGGCTTGGACGATCTGGTCCCTCCAGTAGCCACCTCAGAGATCCTCTTGTCTCTACTATCTTACCTGGACTCATGGCTGCTCCAAAACTTGACTCCCAGGCTTCTTGCCCTACTCTCCACCTTGCCTGGCTTGGTGTTTACTAGTGACCACACACTGACGTATAGATTCATGTAATATTCATGCACTCTGGTCTCTCCAGTTGCTCCATCACAGACACACAGGCCTCTACAACTTGTGGCCTAATTGCTGGCACTGACCACCACACACACACACGCACATGGAATATAGACCTCCTCTCACCATGCAAACAGGAGAATAAATAAAATGCCGTTTAGTAAGACAAGACACACTGAGCTGATCAGGTGAAAGGCATAGCCAAACAAACATACTGACCAGCAACTTGTTTACAACCAATCAAACCACTTTAGTACCTTATCCTTTTGTTTTCCTGCTCAAACCCACTTTTATTCCCACCTCTGATTCCTCCTCTAAACATCCCATAAGTCATCCTGTACAATCACGGAATTGGTTAGGGTGGGAAAGACCTTTAAGATCATTGAGTTCAACTGTAAACCCGACACTGCCAAGTCCACCACTAAACCATCTCCCTACGTGCCACACCTACACATCTTTTAAATGCCTCCAGAGATGGTGACTCTATCAGTTCCCTGGGCAGCCTGTTCCAATGCTTGACAAGATGCTCGGACTCAAAGATGCTCGACCCCTCTGTGCCCGGAAGAGTCCTGTACCCTTGCAAGCAGTATTCCCTCTCTGTACAGTGATCCATGAAGCCCCTCTGATTGACTGGTGGTGATGAGGGTCACACCTGGCCCATGGGCTGATCCCTCTCTGGGAGGAACTGGGGCAGAGTCTGCTTTTCTCTGGCTGTGTTGTTGGGGTTCCCTCACCTTCTACTGCTCCTTTGTGTTTGTGGAGGTAAGCCTTGAATCACCTAACCCAGCAGTAGATCAAACTCATTTGATCATTGAATCAAATTATATTTTTAGAATAAAAATAATAAGAAAAAAATGGACATAGGCCAGTGAGGGTGTAAAAGAAGCAACGAGAGCATATTGTAGTAGAGCCGTTAGTCTGCATGCCTCTTGAAAAGCTGTGTAAGTTGTACCAGCCCATGTCTGCCATCTTCAAAAGGTTTCTCTGCTGTCCGGGCAGCAGCAGTTAGCCAAACATCATTTAGAGGCCAAAACTTCACCCTGTTTCCCACACGTACAAAGTAACCCACCGATATATGTGTGAGACTGTAGAACTGTGTGCATGATGAAGATGAGCAATAGCTTAACCAACAAATTCGCATCTCCCTTGTGCAATTTTTATAACTATGTAAATAAGTTCTATTATTCAGTCAGACCAGACTCAACCTGCAGCTTCTCCATGGTTTATTTCTAGTAATCTGAAAAGAAGCAATACCTGTTTGTTGGTCATTGAATGTAAATGTACCTTCAAATGCTTTTCATCCATTCTTGTGTTTCCTTAGTAGTTCAGCTGAAACAGGAGGTGGAGGTACCATTACAACCTGTGTCTACCAAAGCCTGCATGTTCTCTTTAAGTTTTCCTAGGTTTGGTCCAGGATCTTAAAGGCACTTAACTGTTTCAAAATCCTACTATGTAGTTAACTGCTTTGAATTGCTTCTGGATGTATTTTGAAACCCGAATAAACACCTCTTGGAAATTTAAGGCACCTGAATGTCTATAAAGATTTCTCTCTAGGTGCTTCATCTGACTGATTCATAAAATTCGTTCTATACATAAATATAGGAACACACTCTAAATACTGTACAATGGATTTTCACTTGTTGTATTTGGCTGTGTATACTCTCTCTTGGATACCTATAATATTTATTGATTTCTAACCTTTTTAACTCATTGTCTTTTTTTCTTCCCATTCACTTCATGGCCTAATTTAATATTTAGAGTATGCCTTTTTTTCTCCGTGTACAAAATAGGAAGAAAGCTTTCTTAAGATTTTACTTGCAGATTTACTCCTTTCATTGTTTTTCCTTTTTCCCCTTCCTTTAGCAATTTTAACCCCACTTCTGTTGTTAAAAAAAATCAAACCAAAAATCAAACAAAAATCAAAGCAAACCAACAAAACCTTAAATAATGTATTCAACCTGAAAAACTCGTAAAATGTCATGATAGCTACAAACCACCTGCCCAATTTTGCAAACTTATGCTCCAGAAATCCCCTTGAACAATTGGTTTACATGACTTAACATTCTCAAAGTATCTTGCTCCCAGATGGTTGGACTCGATGACCCAGTGGGTCCCTTCCAACCTAGTGATTCTGTGATTCTATGATGTGGAAGCAAAATATTAAATAGTAAAAGAGGTCTATGCTTGCATTTTAGGGAGTAGCATGACCCTTTATGACAGACAGTGTGTGGATTAAGGAATATCTGACTGCTAGGTCAAGTCTGGATTGGTTTGAGATTTCTAGTGGGTAGAAGTCCGGAACAGTTCATTTCCACTGGAGAGCTCTTAGGTGCTTCAGTGTGATGGGCAGAGTCCATGTTGTTCTTTATTCCTGTTACTCAGCACCAACGAGGATATTTGCCATGAGTCTTAGCAGTGGTATCAGAGAGCAACAGCAGATGAAATAATCATATTGCTCCTGCAGGAGATACAGCTTCCCCAAAAAACCTGTATTCGTTCAGGGTGACGACAAACTGGTGAGGCCGCATGGGGTTGCAGAGCCTCCAGTGTTCTTGACTTCAGCCTTTCTCACGTACTCCTTGCTCTTGCAAAGGCTAAAATCGAAATGGATACCTACAAGATGATGAATTTCACAAGGCAGGACAAAATGTATAAGATGCCCGTGCTACAGAGTAGAAGGATTTTCCAGTAATAGTCCAGGCAATAGTCATCTCCCACAGAGTCACATGGAAATTTGCTTTAATGCCCTGGAAAAACCCCAGTAAAATTCTTCTGTATTTAACTGGTCATATGATATGATTGTTGAGCTGCTTCCTGCTTTTCAGGAAACACATTTGTGTTTACACCAGGGTTGTTGCTAGGACTACTTCTATTTACTGGAGTTTTTAAGGGCTAGAGAGAAATTCATGTCATAGCAGAACAGTTAACATGATAGCTACTATTCTCAACAAGGGTCCATCCAGTGTTATAAAGCTTGTTAGTACATACATTAGCTGACAAAGCAGAAAATACAGTCCACTTGGTGGATTCACTCTGACAGCTTGTAGTAGACTAGTATATGCCACTAACCCCATAGTCACCTTTAGGAGGAAAACCCCAGGGTGAAAGTTGTTCCTTTCTCTCTTCTTTAGTCTGAAAAATTAATACATAAGGTTAAAAAAAAAAAAGGAAAAAAAAATATCTTGAAATGTTTTTTGCTTGGTTTGGGATTTTTTTTGCCTGGCTTCATGATGAAAGAAGGTGTGGGCAGTCATGCTCTGTGCAAGTGTGTGCTCATCTATCTCCACCACCACTGTTTCAATCTATCAGCCTGCTGTTTTACAAAATCAGATAGAGGCATATGAGTTCCAGTGATATTGCAGCTGCAGAAGAGTCTAGAAACAGCCCAAGAGCCCTACAGCATGGTCAAACAGGTCAAAAGGCAAAGCAAAGCATTGAGACATCTACACAGAAGCATACAGTCTAGTAAACGTAACACCAGCGTACACATTTATCACAGATGTCTTGCAGCATATGTGTTTTGCCTAGAAAAGCTACTGCATTTCATATGGACCTCAAAAAGTTTCTTGCTTTGTTCCCCTCCATTCAGCTTGTTGCTGTCGAAGCTGTGTTGCCACAACTTTCCAAAGGGATCTGAAAAGACTGGACTGATGGGCTGAGACCAATGGGATGAGGTTCAACAAGGCTGAATGCCGGGTCCTGCACTTGGGCACAACAGCCCTGTGCAGTACTACAGACTGGGGGAAGAGTGGCTGGAAAGCTGCACGGAGGAGAAGGACCTGGGGGCGTTGATGGACAGCTGACTGAACATGAGTCGGCAGTGTGCCCAGGTGGCCAAGAAGGCCAATGGCATCTTGGCTTGTATCAGAAACGGCGTGACCAGCAGGTCCAGGGAGGTTATTCTGCCCCTGTACTCGGCACTGGTGAGACCGCACCTCGAATCCTGTGTTCGGTTCTGGGCCCCTCGCTCCAAGAAGGATGCTGAGGCTCTGGAGCGTGTCCAGAGAAGAGCAACAAAGCTGGTGAAGGGGACTGGAGAACAAGTCTTATAAGGAGCAGCTAAGGGAACTGGAGTTGTTTAGCCTTGAGAAGAAGAGGCTGAGGGGACACCTTATTGCTCTCTACCACTACCTGAAAGGAGGTTGTGGAGAGGAGGGAGCTGGCCTCTTCTCCTAAGTGACAGGGGACAGGACAAGGGGGAATGGCCTCAGGCTGCACCAGGGGAGGTTCAGGCTGGACATCAGGAAAAAATTTTACACAGAAAGGGTCATCAGTCACTGGCAAAGGCTGCCAGGGGAGGTGTTTGGGTCACCATCGCTGGAGGTGTTTGAAAGATGGGTAGACGAGGTGCTCAGGGACATGGTTTAGTGGCAGATAAGAACGGTTGGACTCGATGATCCAAGAGGTCTTTTCCAACCTGGTGATTCTATGATTCTATCAATTGACACCTATGCTCAAACATAGTACTTGGGGGGGCTGTTTTAATGCTGCTCACCTGGCTGCTTTATAACTGTAGCTGTCAGTGGAGGTATTGCTGGTGTTTGTGTTTTAGCCCACAGGCTGTGATCTGTACCTTGTAATGATAAAGCAGAGGTCACTGCATCAGGTCGGGGTAAATATATGTATGGTTGAAATGTCTGAGACAGCGTGAAGCAATATTGGAGAATTCCACCATCTTGTCAAAACAAGTTTCTAGCTGCATTTTTCACATGCTTTTCTCACTGTTTGTCAAGGTAAATGGAAAAACACTAAAAGTCCAACCCTCAATATCAACACATTAGAGTTCAGTCACCTTTGCAGTTTCTTACTCTCTTTTCATTTGTGACACATTTTCTGTCCTTTGGAAATGAGTATTTTCATTCAGCCCTTTTTTCTCCCTGTGCTTAGCCTCAGCACTAATGCATCCAGGACTTGTTGCAGAGTTGGTTGTAGTCATTTTTATGCAGCAGCTGTAGCAGCTGGAGAAGAGGGAGGCATGTACCTGCCTGTTTTGTCAGGTGAAGCCTGTGCTTGATGTGGCTGTGTTTTTAACTTCTATTTTAATAGGTTACTTAGTTACTTAAACAAACAGAGCCAGAATATGGACTGCATTGTATGTTTGACAAAATCAGTACAATATTCAGGTTAGTGTTTTCTTACAACTTCGACCAAGAGTATAGGACTAAAAAATTAATCCAGGAATTTATCTACATTCAATTCTTCAGCCTCTCTGTGTATCAGAGATTTTGGAGAACTGAGTTGTTTGAAGGATGGAGTGAAAACAAATTTTCGCTGGAATTTGTGCTCTCCGTTATCTGTATCACACAGTGAGTGAGCGGTAAAGCTGTAAGAGGACAATGAACCTGACATATTGCTGACTTGCTATTGGAGTTTAGTGAGCTCTGAGTAGATGCCAAGACAATGCAGAGCTTATCTGTAAATCCTAGTGTTTTGAGTGTGCGAGATGTCAGAATGGGAACAAAATGGTCTTTTAACCAGAAGACATGCTAAAGATTATCAGGAGAAAAAAACATATTCTGATTAGATGAGTACAGTGGCAGCAGCTGGTCTTGATTAGATGGAAGATCCATCTAATCTAGAACTATATATCTGACAGTAGCCAGTGGTGGGTGATAGGCAAACAGCATGGTAAAACTTCCTCTCGAATACCCTTCTGCATCCTGGCAGTCAATGATAAGGATCTTTTGAAACAAATACTGGATCCAGACCATCACATTTAATAGCCCTTTTGAAGCATCCATTAAGTATGTAACTGCTTTTTTAACCCAGTTCACTTTCAGCCTCCAAAATCTACTGTGTCATTACCTGCCACACACAACTGGATTTCGTTCTGTGAAGACGTGCTTTTTTCTTTTGTAAAGCTGATGCCTTAATTTGCTGCCCTGTAATTCTTCTATTCTATTAGTGACTAATTTTTTCTAATGACCATTATAGGTGTGTGTAAGACGGTTTTAGTATTTGTTTTGTTCTTTCTTTCCCTGCCTGTCCAACGCTTGCTAAGATGAAAGTATTAGCTTAATTAATCTTCCTGTGATTGAGGGGGTCATTCCACTCCTGTGATGGTCCTTGCTTTCACAAAGCCTCTGTGAAACGGGATCAACAGTATTCAAATCATGGCCACTGATTTATGCAGTGGTATAGGATGCTTCCTGCTCTGGTCTTTATTTTCTAATAAATCTTAACGTTGTGTTTGCCCTCTTGATTTCTGCTGAGCTTTTTTTATATTGAACTATCCACACTACCTCCAAGATGTCTTTTGAGAGTGGTGACAGCTAAATTAGATACCTTCACTGCAGCCACAAGTCTGTTTTTCCCTGTGTTGTGCAGTTATGGATATTACATTTAATCGGGTATTGTTTTATTCAAATCAGAATGAAATTCTTCTGAAAATCAGTCCAACTAGTAGCAGTTTTGACTACTCTGGAGATTTTTATACAGTCAAAAATATTCACCAGTTCATACTTTTTTTTCCCAGATCATTTAGAATTAAGCTGATCAGTTCCAAGTACAATCAATGGATGTACTAGATTTTGTTTCTTGTCTTCTGTTGCTGAAGCCAAGAGCACCTACATCTTATCCCATCCAGCTCAGTCTCCTTAAGATTCTTGAGTAAAACACCTTACTACAGAGACCTGTACAGCAGCATGCGAGGGGGGAAAGGACTGGTGTAGTTTGTATTAGACAAACTAGCTTTTCATGGCTGTGTTCTCTGAGAAAACAGAAGAAGCAATAGATGGCTCAGACAAAGGTTTGCAGTCTTGTCTGGGCTGCCTGTTATTTAACACTTAATAAGCAAAGCGTCTGTTTGAGATGAAATGTGTAGTTTTCCAAGTAAAAGTGATTCATCTCATTGTGAGAAAAACATTAGGTAAGAGTAGAGTTGCCGCTAAAATAAATTATAAACTGCTCTGGTCAGGTCTTGGGTTTCACAAGTGAGTCACAGTTTTCTTTCTTACCCTCGTTCTCAGGTGGTGAGTGGCCCCTGGCTGCCACCCTCCTCTCACCAGCGTAGATCCCACTCATTTGTCAAACATGTCCAAACCAAGTCAGCACACCGCTTCTAGCCTGCTTCACAAGTGATTCGCTCAGGTTACATTTGTAAGGAGAAGAGCACCATACCTCGCAAGTCCATCAGGCCCAGGACAAACAGCACAGCAGAAGCTACGCGTGGACAAAGCCTGGATTATTTTTAACAGCACAGACCACAGCACTGTCAAGGGTGGATGGGTACAGCCGCCAGAGGAATGTGGTCACTACTGAATGCACAAAAGCAGCTGAAGCATCCTTCTCTGAGCAGGGTACTCCGAAAGCTACTGACTGGGAATTAGGAAGGGAAGACAACATTTAAACATGGAGAACTGATCATTTTTCTATTAGAAAACCACTGTGCAGCAACGAGACTGAGGGTGTATGCCTGTTGCCTTGGCCCACGGTGTATTAGCAGCATTACCATATTAATGATTTAAAGGCTTATGAATGCTAAGAATGTAAGAGGTCAGTTTGGCCCACAGCCAGGACTCAACCCACTGCCCGCCCATGGCCAATAAACTGTTTCACAGTGTGTTTTTTAAACAGCATAGTATCAGAGTGCAGGATGATATGAGATTACAGCGTGTGTTGACTGCACAATTGAATGCCATTGCTTTGCGGGAAGGGTGTGGGGAGGCAGTTGTTGTCTGTGCATAAAAGATTTGCAAAGATAGATCTCTGCTGTGTAAAGCTATTTCATTGTTGTGTCCCATCTCTGTACTGAATAGGAGGTTTATAGTATGTGTGGCCTGTGTGATCTGTTAGGAATAAGGCGCAGCTCTAAGTAGGCAAAAGCTTTTTATCTCATGGCAACAGCTTGGTTAGTATGGAAGGCAGTTATGCTAAAAATGCTACAGAAACAAGGAGGCTGACCATTTCTATGCAAAATGACTTACTATGAGCCACAGACAGAGAAATACAGATGGACGTCTTTTTTAAAAGTTTACACTCGCTTATTAAAAAAACCCTCCCCCCAATTTTCTTCAGCCATGAAGTACTGCTTTTGCTGGAATGCGGCTGAAGAGAACTTGGAAAAGGTGAGGGAAGGCTACAAGATGAACAGCATATCAGGTCACATGTGTAGAGGGGCCATCATAGCAAGACAAAGAAAAATAGCAGAAGGAATTGAGTGCTTGAAGCTGGCGACATCTAGGAAATGGCATCAGACATAAAGAAAGATATAGGTGAAGAAAAATGAGAGCAGTGCAAAGAAATGCTGGGAGCTTCGAAGTGAAAACCAGAGTTTCTCTTATCAGCAACTGGAATTTTCTGGGGAAAAGAAAAAAAAACCATCAAAAAAAATTCAAATACTGAAAAACACCCCAGTCCCCCATACCCAAGCCCACCAAGATCTCCAACCTGTTGGAGAGGTAGAAGCCATGGAAACTGAAAGTGACTTTTATCCAATAGAATGCTACTGCCTTTAGTAATTGCTGATGTTGCTAGTGACAAAAACTGCTTTGTTTTCACTGATCACAACTCCTGTGAAAACTAAATAGGGTACCATGTCAGGGCCAGATAAGATTAGGAGGCACTGAGAGAATTGTTTACAGAATTTAGTGGTCAGAGGAGTGAAACTCTTTTCACGACCCTACATTCTTACCTAGATGAAATTCTGACCTCATGGTAGTTTGCAGACTATGCTTATAATGATGAGGAAACCCAGCTTAATTATCCTATCCAAAGATGAAATGTTTTTTCTTGGAAACTGAAATAGCTAGCTAGTTGCAGCAACTGTTTAGTAATTTTTTTTTTTATTTCAGGTAAAATGGGTTTATTGTTGAATAATCAATTGTTTTTGAAAATGCACCAATTATTCTGAGAGACAGTGACTTTTGTTTGGCAAGCATGATTACTCAGAGAGTTAAGTGCAGAGTATAACAATATGCTGCAACTGTTATAGTCAGCTTTTCTAGGCAACTTACCTAAGTGGGCAAGAAAGCAGGAAATCTGCAGCTAGGAGGGCACCTAAATTAGGCACATTTGCTACAGGAATTGCTGAGATAATGCCATTTGCATTAAAACAGAGGCTACTGTTTGTCTAGTTTAATAATAAATCTAGAGTCTTTCTTGTTTTGGGCTCCTCACTACAAGAAAGACATTGAGGTGCTGGAGCACATCCAAAGGGCAACAAAGATGGGGAAAAGTCTAGAGAATAAGTCTTATGAGAAGCAGCCAAGGGGACTGGGGTTGTTTAGCCTGGAGAAAAGGAGGCTGAGGGGAAACTATATTGTTCTCTACAACTGCTTGAAAGGAAGTTGTGGTGAGGCGGGTGTTGGTGTCCTCTCCCAAGTAACAGTGGCAGGAAAAGAAAAAGTGGCCTCAAGTTGTGCCAGGGAGGTTTAGAATAGACATTAGGAAAGATTTCTTCATTGAAAGGGTTGTGAAACATTGAAACAAGCTGCCCAGTGAAGTGGTAGAGTCACCATCCCTGGAAGTATTCAAAAGACGTGTAGATGTAGCTCTTAGGGAGGTGGTGTAGAGGTGGACTTGCCAGTGCTAGGTTAGCGGTCGGACTTGATAATCTTAAGTCTTTTCCAACCTAAATGATTCTGTGATTTTTATACTTAAATGAGGTTATTTATTGTTTTCTTTCTAATTATTTCCTGATTTCTGAGATGGGGAAGAGCATTTGAAAACGCTACTTAATAAAGAGTAACAGCAAACCAAGCCACCAACCTAAGCAAGGGAAGATGCTTTGTAATTAGAAGTGCTTTAAACATAAAGGATGATGGACTTCACGGTATAATTACAAAACGTGTCAGAAATAATTATACCTAACTTCAAGACTTTAAAGGACTTGTTAGATGTCTGAGATTTCTCTAGGTCTATAATAGACTAACTACCCACATCATTAAGATACTCTTCTCTTAAATATAGTTGTTTTCTGGGGATCTAAGCTTTTATTATTTTTTTTTTTTAAACACTCAAGAGTATCACAATCAACCTGTGACAATAGTTATATTACTTTAAAAACCCCAAACCAAATCTATATATAATGTATGTAATTATTAAAGCACACTTTTTAGAAAACTGATAATCTTTTTTTTTATGTTGGAACTGCATAGAATGCTTTTTTTTTTTTCTGATTCTGGAGTCTATTAAGACATGCTGTTATTTCTAATGTTACATTTCATTAGCGGTTTTATAAAACAACTAACAGTACTACTTCAATGTACTCTTCCAAGTGACAGCTAATATTTATTAATAAACGTTCCTGACCAAGGATGCATTAGGAACATGGCCTGCTAGGAATGATTCAGACCAATAGGTAACCTTAGGAAAAAGCAAACCAGGCTTGAGATTGAAGATAGTAAATAGTTTGTATCATGACAACAGAAAATATTAACCCCACCCTGTGTATGACAGATTTTGTCTCTGCAAACACAGCTGTGAAAAGCCATTCAGAAAAGTTTCCAGAAGGTTTCTTTCTAATTTTACTGGCAACCTATAGCAGAAACAGCATGGGTTTTGCTTATTCTTACTTTTAATATTTTGTGCTTGTGGTGGGCTAAACTTGGCTTCCTCTATCTCCTCCATAGGACGGGGAGGAATAAAGGCAAGTAGATCACTCATGAATTACTGTCACGGGGGGGAAAAAAAAAAAAAAAAAAACAAACCAAAAAACTCAGCTCACAGAAGGTTAATTTAATTTATTGTTGATTTTATTTATTGTTGATTAAAATTGAGTAAGTTACTGAAAAACAAAGAACTAAAAACACCTCCCGCTCCCCTACTTCCCAAGCTCAGATTCAGTCCTTCATTCCCAACTCTTCCACCTCCTTTCCCTGGCCCCAGGCAAAACAGGGTGAGGATGGCCATAGTCAGTCCATAACAGTTCCTCTTCTGCTCCTTCTTCCTCACACTTTTCCTCTGCTCCAGCATGGGCCCTTCCCACAGGATACAGTCCTTCAGGAACAGAACGCTCCAGAGTGGGTTCCCCATGGGCCACAGTTCCTGCTAGAAAATCTGCTCCTTCAAGGTATCCAACTACTGTGGCATGAGGTCCTGCACAGGCTGCAGTGTGGTTCGCTGCTCCAGCATGATCCTCCATGGGCTGCAGGTGGAAAGCTTCCTTTACTGTTCTTCACCACAAGCTGCAGGGGAAGTTCTGCTCCAGCACCTGAAGCACCTCCTCCTTTTTCTGACCTTGGTATCTGTAGGGCTGTTTCACATTTTTCTCAGTCCTCTCTCACAGCTGCTGCACAGCATTTTTTCTGCACCCTTTCTTAAACATGTTTCCACAGAAGCACCACCAGAGTGGCTGAAGAACTCAGCTTTAGGTTTTTGGGTGGATTCATTTTTGAGCCAGCTAGAAGCAGAGGCAGCCACAGGTCTTTACTTACAGAGGCCAGTCCCACAGCACCCCTCCGCCCCCCACTGCCACTATAGTACTATTTTGTACTTTTGGCAGCAAAAAAAAATCAGAGCCTGGTTCTCCCACAAGAAGGGAACTGCTCAACAGACAAGCTCTGCAAAACCGTCCCTTAAGCTGAGTAGATTATCTGCTTAAAAGATAGAAGTGTACTAGACTGATCCCACGTGCATGCTCTTCCTCCTGAAGACTAAATTAATCCTGAACTAGACAAATTTTGTATTTCCCTGCAATCAAATTTGTACTTCTGCATCTGTAGGTAAATGTCCGCCAGGAGTTTTCATGAGGCATTATAAAACGAGGTCATCCATCCTTACATTTAGTGAAAAACAGAGATCACTGAAGCCTTCTATCTCCTGTACTTAGTAGCTTGCCATCTTTTATAGCTTTACTGAAAGTTAGAGGAAGGCATTGCTTTTGTATGAAAGAAAACAGAGTTGGCAGTTTCTCTGAGACCAGAAAGTGAGTCAGCAGTAAAGAGTTAAGAGCCACATAAGTGTGCAGTTACTTCACTGCCACAGTGCAGCATTTGGAAGTTGTCTGTGCCAGACCACAGATACATTAAAATTCATGATTATTTCAGGAATAAGTTATTCTATAAATTAATAGAGCTAACATCCAAAGCCATCATTTTATTTATTCATAGATGGTGTTCCTTAAAACTGGCACCACACATCAGAAAATATTGCCATCACTGACAATTTCTCACCCATCTCGATGCGCCTAGCAAGTTAAATTACTAAGCTTCTAAATTGTGAAGTGGCAAAATACTATCTTTTCTCTTGGCAAAATAGCAATCCTCATGTTTATAAATATCTTAACTGTATATATGACAAGGTAAGGCAGAGAAAGCAGTGATAAATTCTAAACCCCACAAGGACACTTACTAATAGATAAATTAAGTGGTAAGTTAATCACATTACTAACTCCAGTAAAACTTGAGGCATCAAGTAAAAAATATACACTTTGTATTTTGGTTTTAAACATTTGTTTTAATTAAAGAAGCTTGTGCCTTCAGTTCAAGTACTATCTCAGGAAGAAGCATGCCGAAATTTAGAGTTCTAGTCAGTTACAAGTGATCATATGTGCTTATCTTCACTGTTAATATTCATAATTACCAACACTTCCTAAATAATGAACACCCATTTCCTAAATTGTGAACACCTACCTCTCTATTTGCTGTACTGAAAAAAACATTCAGCTCAAAATCCTATTTTTCTTTCTTTACCTTTCCCTTCTCTGTAAAAAAGGCATTCAGGATGTTTCCTAGAGTATATTCCAAGTGGTCTAAGGAATTCAGACCCTGCCTTTTCCTCTTTGCCTGGATAGAAGAACTTATAAACCTCTTTCTCCTGAATGAATAGGAAGGTGCAAGAAAGCAGCAACTTTGTGGGTTTATGAAAGGAAGGAAATGAAGTAATGATAAATCACACACACAAAAAAAGCTACTAGATTCTTTACTCTGGTCATGGAGAGCAGTTTTGTTTTGCCTGCAGAACATGAACAGTGCCTGAGTCAACAAGATCGAGTACTTCAGTGAAAATTCCTTTTTTGGTAACTAGAGAGCATGACTTGGTGCATTGTTAGTAAGTGATGCACAGCAACAGGCAAAAAACGGCCAGTGCAAGCAAGGAGGCAGTAAACATGTTTCACACCTTCAACATGTCCCTGCTACGAGCCTTGACTGTGACAATAACAACTGCTGATTGACTGATCTTATAGAAAGAAAATTAAAGCTAAAAATGTCAAGTAGAAAAGTTAGCTTCTTCTCTACATATCTACAGTTAAGAGTCTGTGCTATTAGTTTTATTCTCTTGCTAGATGTTGTACACGACTTGTATGTAATTTTCTGAAAGGTAGATACTGCTGAAGATGTTTTGTACTGTGTACCACACAGAGTAAAAGCTATGCCTCCTAAGCAGTTTGTAAAAAACCAGAAATCATACTGGTTCCAATTCAGAGAATGAAAAGCTACTCCAGCTTGACCCAAAGCCAAAACTTTCTCTGGAACAAAGTCAGTTCAGTAGCAAATAGTCTCCCCCAAATGCTAAACCCGTGGCAATACCCAGATTCCAAATTGAAAAGCAATGAAGCGATTTCAGACATTTACAGCTTCCAAGATGCTTCTCCCATTCTGAGAAAATATCAAAGCTGAGCTACTTTGTTCAGCTGTTTGCAATTTGAATTAGGGGGAGATGTTCTGAGATGGAGACTTCATAGCTCATGTGACCTTCAGCAGCTCAAGTTTTAAGCATTGCAAAACTCATCCCAAGTTAGTGTTTTAAATTACTTCAGGTTCTTACATAGTGCCATTGAAAGCTATGCAGTATTAGTTCTGTAACAATTGCCTCTGGCTAGAGAAGGCTGGAATTTGACACTTCCATAAGCTTTTGCATTACAGATGTTGAAGAGGCAATTCACAGAAAACAATATTGAACTGCACAAGTTGTTTCAGTTTTACCATGTTGGTGCTCCCACCATTAGCAACATAAATATTCCTAAGAGCATTACATAGAGCCTGCTCTCAAGAAGCATGCTGGTTTTAATAGAATATATGGTCCTTAAAAGATGAAAGAATTACAAAGCCCTTGCACTGTATCAGTTAAATGCAAGTCCTTCTTGACAGGGGTAGAAAGGCCTTGGCCAACAGTTATCATGGCAACAATCATTTGAGGGACAGAGTGTCAAGAACAATACAGATTAAGGATAAAGCTTCCATTTTAATATAATCTCTTTCCCATTACTCACAGAACAGCTTGTTGTTGTCTTCTGAAGGAAACCTGACAGTGCTACAAGCTACAGGCATTCTTCTTTGTGAGAAATTAGGAAAGAACCAGTCCTGTCCTTTTCTGGAGCAGCATGCCCTCCCTCCGCAAACACTCAGAAGTAGATGGGAAACAACAGAAATCAGCAAAATTACAAGGTAGCTATCTAGTTATTGGTAATATCGTGACTGAAGAGACAGGTGGAGATCTGCTGAACTTGTGTCAGTCCCTTTAAATCTTGGATTTACACTGCTTTTCATCACAACAGGGATTCGAAAGATGCATCTCCAGCTGGCTAAGTCACATCCATAAAGAGAAGGCAAAAATAAACACATGAAGGTGAAGTTTGCATATAAAAGCAAGAGCAATATTTTGGCATATTAGTGACTTTTGAAGTGAACAGACCCAGCTGACTGGTCTGAATAGATCCCACCAACCATGATGTCTGATATTTCCTGCCACCTGCTCATCTTTAAAGCAGAATGTGCAGTTGATGCACATAACTACTGGATTTCTGTCTCAGCCAAGGCACAGCGGGGTCCACATTGGTCTTCTCCCTTTCACTCCCACTGCTTTTTTCCCCCCTGCCTCACTTGTTCACTCTGTCACCAGAGCTTCCCTTCCTAGGTGGCACCTACCATCAGGTCAGACACATTTACCTGTATCTGCTGTCTCCTTAACAGCTTTCAGTCAAACTCTATACAACAACTTACTAAAATTCTTCATAAGTGAGCAAATGAAAGCCTTAAAAGCCAACCTACGAACAGCCAAAGTTGGGCTTTTTCTCTCCAAAGGGAGTTTCTACTTTGACACAAGAAGCCTAACACACTGCTCGTTTTCCAGTTTTCTGCACAGTTGAGGAAAAGTTTGCTGGAAGCTCATCATACTAGCAGTTCACTATACTGTAGAAGACATTATGGACAAATGTACTTAAGGATTAACATCTTTGTCCTTTAATACAGCTTGTCTTTGGAGACTATAAACCCACAAACATCCAGTTTAGAGCATATGTATGTTATGCAAGACTAGACAGTATCCTGCTCCTCTCCTCTGACCACAAGGGCAGCAAAATCCATCATCTTAGATGTACCTGTAGTACAACCAAGGACATAGTGTCATCTTGAAGCCAAACAGTAAAGCCTACAGAAGTGATGGTTTTGCTTGTAAGCCGTTTTCATGAAACTATAGCAAATCATTCCATACTTCAGGCAGAACTGGATATCAAACCCATTCAAGAAATACATCAGGTTCTTCAACTGGTATAAGCTATATTAACCTGAACCTTCTGTACATTTGAAGAAAAATAGAGTTCTAATGAAATGTTTTTACTTGTTTTAAGGGAAATAAGGCTAAATTTTAAGCTTCTGCTTAGTTGGATTTTCTCCAATTAGACTTCATGTGTAGTCATCAGTCGCTGAACCAGGATTCAGTTTTATTGTGTAGTTTCATTGTTAGCAGGAATAAATAAGTACACATTACCCTTTTGTACCTCAATGCCAGTTGGACACTAATAGCAGCACTGTTAAGGATTAAGCCCAAAAAAACAGACTTCCCCCTGCCCTGCCCTACAGCCCAGTCTGTTTGGAAAGCAAATAGATAGCCATGAAAAAAGCCCAAACAAGCTATGTTCTGATGGGTGAAAGAAATACTCCACTGGTTACAAAGCGTGCAAGTTTACAAGTATACTTATTCTCCATTTTGAGTTGCTAGGGGAAGAAACTGCCCTCTCTCTTTTTGCCCAATTCTCAGACACTAAGCACCCATCCTCTTGCCGTGTTAAAAGCCTGTGAACACCAAATACTTAATGACTAAGGTGTATAAGCATTCCTAAATGGAAAACATGTTTGTTCACATCAGTGGACTTCCCCCTAGTCTAACACCATTACAATCAAGACTGGGCAAGACAATGTCTTTAAGCAAAAGGATCCAATATCAGAAGTGCAGCTGTGCTCACTAGTCCCGCTTTGGTCTTGTACACCTGGCATCATCATCATATTCACCCAGCAACTGCAACATATATGTTCCAGTACAGAGAAGAAACTGTCCAGTTATTTGTGCTGCATGGGATATTAGCTGAAGCACCTTCCTAGAAGAAAAAACACATGTAGAAAAGTAATTTGTTTTAAAAAAGAATTACCGTCAGGACGACATTATCCCTTTCTCTCTACCCACACCACCTTTAGAAAGTGTTAGGTAAATATATTAAGAACTCTCTCATTCCTTATCATCCCTGAGAAGCTGGACATTTTTGTACCTTCTTTAGAAAAGGTACTTCTGTGCCTTTCTGTTAATCAGGTATGCTGATTAACAGAAAGCTATTGACATGTTGTCAGAAGCAGAAAACACATCTAAAGTGGGCTGTCATCCTGTTAGACAGCTACAGTTACTTCTGCAAAGACACCTCTCAAACTACCAGAGCACTACTAAAGATCACACTGGGATCCCAGGCAAAGTTAAGGTAAATGAGGAGATATAATAAATACATCCATCTAGGACTCAGATATTATTGATAGTTGATTATAATAAATCGAGTATTGTATTAATAAGAACAGGTGTTGAAAATTAATCTTCACAACAACAACAAAAATACTGCTCAATTGTCCCAGGTATAGCTCCTTCCATAGCTCATTTATAACCCAGTCCAGCTGCATCAACTTCTGTAAGAAGTGTCAGACCTAGAACAAAGGTATTAGTTTTGATGACAACTGATGATTAATAGGTCACCTATTTTTAAGTACAGGCATAGACTAGATATAGGTATAAGTTATGGAACAGCTTGAGGTTTTGCTTTGAAGTTTAAAGGTGAATAGATGTGTCTCAAGAGAGAAGATAAGTGACTTATGACTGGAGAAGGAACATGACCTGTTGAAGCATCACTTCTAAGGAAGAACCAAAACAAGACAGTGGAGATCAATTATCGAGGTGGACTTTAGTAGACTTTCATGTTAATGAAGAATAAGGAATTAGGAGCACATGGAAAAACACCAAGATCTTCTCAGAGAAAATACTTCTTGTATAATGCTATTTTAGAAAAAAGATATACGTACGATGATTTTGTGGGGCCCTTTGCCACTCCCTGAGGTGATGACCTAACTCAGTTGTGAATAAAGCAAGCCTAGAGTTACCCACTGTCTGGTGAAAATCTTTTAGCACCCAGCAGCATTCCTACAGCATGAATCCACTTTGCATCTCACCTTTAGGCCTTTCACTAATACAACACTGCATGTATCTCCAAGATACAGATCAAACTTGATTAGATCCAAAGCTGAGCCATCAGCATTACAGTTTAAGCTCAACAGCAAAACAAGTAAAGCTAGGCAAATTAATGCTGTCCAAGCTGTGACCCTTAAGAATTCTCAGCTCATAGCTATTCGATTTTTTTAAAGACTTAAGTATCAACATTCAAATACGTAATACTGTGTGAGAACTGGTGCATATTAATAAGCTAAAATGAGGTAAGCATCAGAGGTCTACATTATAAGCTATGGATCACCACAGGACTGCAGGGGAATAAAGATTACCATATTTGAATGGTCATTTATTCATCTTGGTTACATCTGCATGTTCCTTCCACTCTCAAAGAGACAGAGATAACAGCCTCATCCTCAAAAGTTAAGTAGACCCTCACAAGCATGAAGCTGAGGCATTGTGGAAGTGGTACATAAGAACTGGAATGATTCTAAAACTGGGAACAGACCAGTTTCTGAAGATGCAGAAGCCAAAACAGCCTTCCTCTTCTGCAAAAGGAGGAAGATTTTCTTAATTCCTGACTGAGAACATCTGTGAACCCTCTGCTGCTACTCACTTCTCCTTTGAGCTTTACCAGAAGGCAGTCTTCTTCCTACAAATTCTTCCCCCCGGCCCCCTCCATGATGAAAGAAAGTTTGCAGTCAAAATCCAATGCTTCAAGAGTAGAATATCCTGTACTTAGAGCCTGGGAAGCCTTTTAAAAAAACCAAAACTGTACCCCTATTTATGCTTCCCACACATGCCATTTCAGTATGTCCTTCCCTCCACCAGACAGTACAGTCCAAGGAGCTTTACAGTCATAAAGGAAGCTGCAGCTGGTACCAAACTTTTGAGCAGCTGCAGTGCGTCACTTGCACATGAGAGCAGTTGTCACTTAAGCCACAGAGCAAGTTATTTGTTGAACCAGACATTTGATCCTGCAGTTGAACACTACAGAGATAAACAGTTAGGGGAAATGCACTAATCAGATCTGGCAAGCTTCGAGCCCCTCCCAACAATGAACAACTGCAGCATTTTAAAGTCCTTTCCCTTCAGACTCCACAGGTGGACTTGGGGATAGAGCAGTTACCAATATGGAACTCATTGGCAGAAGGACTACACCAAGAAACTAACATCATCTGTTTCCAATTTCAACAGCAAGTTGCAACAGGCCATCTTACCATTGTATTCAAGAGTACCCAAGGTTCTCTCTTCAGTCACCCCTTGTTCTTTGCTAGGAGGCTATTTTCCCACCCTGACTCTGGCACTTGCCTTACAGCTCAACTCTAACAACAGCACTCCTAGAAGTACTCCACAGCTACTTCAGCTGGTTGCCAGCAGCACTTTTCTCACCAGCTGCCCAGTGTTGTTGGCAGGGAGGCAGAACTGTCACTTCAACCTCTCCTTAGCATTACAAGTTCCAGTGCCGATACTCATCTCCATAGCAAACCACCAGAAATCAGAGTTTGTTCTAGCTTAAGAGACTTGATAAACATAGGAACTGGAGGAGTGCAGCTGTCCAAGGCTAAACCTTTGCTCTGAGGAAATCCTAATGAAGCCACATTACAGGTGGGCATAGCATACAGCTGGATAATCATGGCAACTAAGACCAGAGAAATGAGCCTCACCTACAGTCCCACCAGCTGTAGCCTGAAAGATTAAGCAAGGGACCACCTAAGTGGAGTGGGAGAGGTCACTCAGACAAAGACAAGGAATAAGATTAGCATTACAATGCTTAACACTTGCATCATGACAGAAGGGACTATTTGAAGACTTCAAGTTAAGAACTACACGTTGCTCAGGAGAAGTGAAAACCTCACTTACAGCATATACATCTGTTCTGTACAGAACAGATCTGGTCCTCAAGAAACAGAGTTCAGCAACATTACACCGCTGTGTTTCAGTCGGACTTTGGAAGGTCAGGTAGACAAGTTCAGGGCTGCAGCTTAAACAGCTGTCAAAGTAAGGCACCTCTGTGAAGGTGTCTAAACCTGGGAGAAGTTTTCTTCAACCAGGTCAGGACACAGCTTGTGTTGACAAAACACAGACATTCAATACTCTTAAAAGCACTAGACAGGACAGGTGTCATTTTGCCCCTATATAAGGCAGCATCTCCCAAATGCCAGTTCTACCAAACTCACAAACCACACTGCAGGAGACAGTGGTCCTTGTTAGGCTCCACTACTTTTCTTAGAGAATAGCTGGCTTAAAAAGTGACAGAGTCTTACAGCTGACAAATTTGCATTAGGACAGCATAGAGTGTCATATCTCTTCCATTTTCCTTTGCCTCCATGTAGCTCAGGTGGTGAATTTGGCAACCAGATATTACAAAGTCTGAACAAAGTTAGGACCTCTGTCATTAGGTCTCAATCTTCTCTCATTTCATCCCCTTGAAATCCCCCTTTCAAAGAGTCCGAAGCTTCTTCCCCAGCCTCCCATATCCTTCAAACAAATGAAAAAAAAATCTGCGGGAATTTTCTCAGAAAAACAAAAAGACTGTACCTACAGCCTTACAGTAAATATAAGCTGATAAGATTTTTCCCTTGGCGGAAATTTAAGATTCCGCCATAAAAGAAAAACCTATAGTAAGACTTTACATAAGTCAGCTATCCACCTTACAAAGAAAGAGTCAGCATACTAGACAGCAGGTCAGAATTAATAAAAATACTGAGTTTATAAGTACATACTTCATAAAACCAATACTGCCTGATCAGTAGTGGGAACATACTTACCGCAATATGCTTTTTGCTCCCATACATTTGATGTCATACGAGACAGAGTAGATCTCATAGAAGGTCGCCTTGATGTTTAAGCAGCCAATAAAATCCTTCGGGTTCAGCTTGTACAGATCAAATGTGATGTTGGCTACTCCCATTTTCTTCTTTTGTCTCACAGTGGCAACTCCATTTCTTGTCTAGTTTAAAAAGAGGGAGAGAGACAGTTCATACTGTAAGCCAGGAACCTACAGCAAGACAATCATTAACAGTACAGCTCTTTACAAGCAGCTTGATTATTCCAGACTTTGGGTTAGTTCTCAAACAATTCTAAACTAGAATTAAAGCATTAGCATAGAGAAAAGCAAGTCTGTAACTTATGTAATTTTGTTCAAGTCATGACCAGGCTTCTGAAGCTATTCCAGACAGACACTGAAGTTCTTGAGTGATAGAGCACCTCCTGAATATTTCTTTCCTGTAATACAGCTTCTTCATGGTATACTGAAGCCATAGGTAATGCCACTGGACAATGTTCCTACTACTTAATTATCCTGGTGTTTTCCAGCCACTAGTTGAGGCAGGGCAGTTAGTACACAGTGAAATAGGTCATCAAATTACCAGGATGACATTAAGTAGGAACACAATGCTGATAAGCACTCGGAGATAGCTGCAACGATGACATCAGTGAAAAATCAGGTCCTCATTTCAAATCCAGGCTCAGAGCACCTCTCTCTTCCTACTAAAAGAGTAACATGGAGAGGAAACTACTACTGATTAGGCCTAGAGGTTAATACTGAGCTTTTAGGAGAAAAAGCAAAACAGGAGGCGCATTAGAAAGTCATCTTGCACCTTAAATCCAACGCCCTTTATTGAAAGCAGCCCATGTCTGCTTCAGGGTTGACAGTGATGTTTTCAGGATGGCTTGCTTGGAGAAAAAAGGAAAACAGTAGAGAAAACGTATTTACAGAGACATCTAGTGGAAACACAGGATACTCTGCTCAGCACATTCTGCTCAAGGTTCATGACTTAGCAGCTGCCAAGCTTTTTTTGCATGCTAAATGAGGCAATAAAGTTGTGTAAGACTGGGTCTTTTTTTTTTTTTACATGTCACCCCAGCACTCAAACAGTGCCATGACAATTCAGACCAAGTTAAACACTAAGGTGCATCATCAGCCAGTAATTTGATGCCTGTTTTACTTTGATAATCTCTGAGCTACAGCAACAGGTCCACCTATCAACAGAAGTTTTGGACATATACAAGTAGCTGGCACACTTCGTAGTCTATTCCTCCCTCCCCTCCAAGTCAGCACCAGAATGTTTGGATAAAGCATGATAGAGCTCATGCTACACTCCAGATGATTTATGAAGCTGCACCAGTCGTTCTGCTGTTGTTCAGCATACCCTGAAGACGGGCAGCATTCCAACTTGTTCGGCAGCCATGCCAGACAGGACATAGGGCAGAGCAAAAAAAGAGAAAGATGGAGTCACATCCTGGCTGCAAATTCTTTCCTGCTCTTGGAGCTCATGGCCCAGATGCAACAGGTTGATAAGCCAGAGAGACACCTCGGGGAGAAACATACAAACTGCTCACACAGCAACAGGAGACTGAGAAAATGGGGGCACACAACTGAGCCATTGGTGTATAAACAGAAAAATGCTAGGCCTGCTTACAGCTGCTCACCAAGCTCTGCACCCAGTAGAAGAAATTTTGATGCTAGCTTTCTAGCAACAACCATTTAATGGAAAGACAATTAGAAGTCCAACTATCTTATTAACGTAAAGATGAGTATTCCCCCCCTAAAACAACAAATTGGCCACTGATTTGACATGACTAGAAGGCTAAAGCTATCTGATCTTACTAGTTCTTAAAACATCTTAAAGCATGTAAACTAACATTAGGTTTTGATGACAACATTCAGCTGATTGCAAGATTAAACAGACATTTTTTCGAACCTTCACTCAAAGCATTGAGTGAAGGTTACAAAATTCACAAGGCAAAACTTGTTTTAGGTCACTTAATTTGGGCAGTTCCCCCTCCCCCCAAGCTAACTTTTAAAAACATTGTATTTTTAACTGCATGCAGCCAGTGTCCTAATAATTTCCTTTATTCTACAAAAAGGCTCAAGACCAAAGTTATTTTTGAGGCTCTACAAAAGTAGAGGATTTCCCCTATAATTCTTTTCAGTTGTAATGTTTCGCTTCAGTTCCTGGCAGACCTTTGCCAGCAGTTCTATGTCTAAGAAAGGGACAAAAAAAAGAAAATAGAAGATGATTTGTCATCCAGGAAGGCTCAACAGGACCTGATACCTTGCCTTCTTTAGGACAAGTTTTCTTCTCCTCTCTTTCCAAGAATTTTAGCAGCCACAGACATTCTGCAATCCACTTCTGTTCAAGCAAGAAAGACAGTCAACACTTACTTGTGTCCATTTCTGCCCTTTTTCAAGAACCATGAAGTGTGTATTATCATCCAGGGAATTGAAGAACTCTTCTGTGTCCACAACTGTGCCATCTTCCTCCAAAACCAGAGTAACTATTCCAGCAGATATAAGGAAGGCATCTAAAGTCTGCAAAAAAAACATTTTAGCATTTGAAATAAGGTCCATCATTTAATATTAAGACATTCTTATCTGATATTTTTCTAGACTTCGCCAGTAACGACTTCTAGAAGAACAAGAGTCTGCAGGTTGCCTTTCTGGGCTACCGTACTTCACTAAGTTTCAGCCAGAATGGTAATATTTGCTATACCTTGCTGATGAGCTCTTGCAGACTGCTTGCAACAATTCCTTTCCGGCTGCTTCGGGAGGCATTGGACACACGGAAAGGTCGCCCTGCAGGCATGAGAGGTGGGAAGAGGGTCTGTTTTGTTACTGCTCCCACAGATGCTCCCATGGATACCAAAGACCTAAGGACAAATAAAAACTCAGCGTAGGTACAAAAATACTCAAGCACTGCGAGAAGGAGGACTGTTGATTTTCGTGACGTTAAGTACATTATACGAGTAATTCACAGGCTATATTAGACTTGTGGAGCTTGCTGTCAAAACTAAATACGACATGTAGTCTCTAAATCTCACGCCAGTGACATTTGAAAACACTTGTAAAACGAAAAACATTTCAAGCAGATGTGGGCTAGCTCAGCTAGTGTCAAGGTCATAGTTACAGTGAAGCAAACAGGTTTTAACACTGAATTAGAAAGGCGGCAGCTCTTACTTGCATTCAGCCACTTGATTTTTCTCTTTACCTGCAAGATAAACACTCAACGAGATAACATACAATACTTTCAACTAATTAAGATATGAGTTTGCTTTAGGAAAGGCGAACATATTATCCATATTCAAAACACCTAGTATCAGAGAACAAGGGAGCTTTTCAATACAGTTATGCTTGACTTCCAAACTGCCAAGTCATTTATCTTGTGACTACTATCTACACCCTATAAAACTTCATCTAGTTTTGAAAAAAATTACAAATAAGACTTGTTTGTACCCTATTGCACCAAAAGTAGTAAAACGAAATGAAAATGAAGATCAAGGTCATACCAAGATCAACACATACCACTGGAGCGAGCAGTCAGAGAGGCTGGAAGAATTCAAACACTTTTAGAAAGAGGTCTTACATTTTCCTGGGAAATTGAATGTTTTAATAGTGACTGATTAGGTTGCTGTATGTAAACTGTGGTAACTGCCTGCTCTCACACCAAGGTACAGAACTACTCTCATTGACATCTACTGACAGCATTTGCTGCCAAATTACATTGGCTAATTCAGTAGCCAGCTCACCAAAAATCGCTCTCTACATGACACCTGGAAAATACTGATCTCTAACAAGTCTTTTGAAGGGAGACTATATTTTGTCTCCTACATTCCTGGACTTTTCCCCCCATATAACTTTTGCTCCTTAATACTGAGTTGCATGGGGGTGGGAAAGGGCATCCCTGTTTTGTTCTCTCACATAGGCATAAAAGGTCAGCTTTATGTAGGAAAACCTATCCTCAGACACCTTCACAAAGGGGGAGGGAGTGAATTGGAAGTCTCATTCTGCAGCCAAAGAGTTAATACAGGATTTCCTAGAAAAATGATGAAATACTATAATGATACTCAACTAATAATGACTTAGTCACACCTGTTGCACAAGTCCACAGTGACCAGAAAAAATAACTATCTTTTCCAAATCTCTTATCTGGTCTTTAAGCATATTTTTGGAATGCACAAAGAGTAATTTTTGTGACAGACCAGACAATTTCATGAATTAATTTATTTCCTGCTCTCATTCTAAACAGCTCTTCTACAGGGGTTTAGGGTATTGCCTGTCTTCTGTACATCAAAGTTTACCTTTCTAAAAAACTCCTCAGCATTATTGCAACTTTTACATTTTTAAAGGCAGGAGTTGTTCAACAGTTTTATTCTAGCTCAAGCTAATACCTTCTTAGTAGCAACGTCTAAATGCTAGTACCCTAGGTTTCAACAGTTTACATATATACACACGTGGCTGGTGGAAATCTTTCCTGTAACAAAGCTGGTGAGCATGAGGAGTCAGCATGGTTTTCAGGAGACAGGCAGTGTTTCAAATTAAAGAGCTATTAAGCACCTTATTGCTGGAGAAAGGTCAAGACCAGGGAAGAGGAAAAGGTGACAGAGTAGCACTGAAACACCACAAAAGGTAACAGGGTGTGCATGTTAATCACTTCACTGACTAAGTTAATACTCCCCCAATCACTCCCTTGGTCCATGGGCAGCTCCCACTCTGAATCATTGGAGTCATTTCCTTAGCTATGAAGCCTGCTCATCTACATAGGGGCTAGTGACTCCACTTTACAGGTCACCCTGATGTTAAAAAGCACAACGCTCGGGATTCAAGAGACTCTTCCAGAGCTAGTTAGATCCCGTTCCCTCTCACATTTGAAAACTAGCATGTGGAGTAATGTACTTGAATGGCACATATGACAGTACTGCCAAGATTCCACCCCGCTGAGGACAGAAAACATCAGTCCAGCTTCCCCATTATTTGAGCGCAGTTTCATTCACAAAAGACAAAGCATGAGGAAAAATGCCAAAACACACATCTTGAAACAGAACAAAAAGCATAAGGGGCACAGCTCACAGGCAGGACTTGAGCTAACAGTGTTCACCTTAAGCATTAGCACAGCAAGCTACACAAGCCATATTTTGCAGCTCTGAGCAGAAGTTTCATCAGGATTCAAGATCAACCACCACAGACCGTTGCCTAGTTCCATCAGATATAACAAGTTAGAGAAAAGAACTATCCAGATTAATAAACCTGGATTTTTATTCACTCCATCAGCCACTTAGCAGGAGTCCAGGTCTTAGAGGTTATTTAACATTGATGCCATTTCACGCACATTTCAATAAAGCCAGTCAGAGTCATCTTTAAACTAAGTCTGCTCATGAAGCAGTGCACCTGGTCCCCAGTGCAGACTGAGGTCTCAGTTAATGATAAATACTAGGTAACAAAAGCCAGTGTGATTAAAAAAAAGCCAGATAAACAGAGCATGAGCCCTTCCATTTCTGAGCCTATTGCCGAAAGCTTGGCTTTTCTTTGTTTCCTCGGACACAAAGGCCACAGACTCAAACAGGCCAGTCTGCATTCACATCTCCTAGAAACACCCCTTTTTGCTGCAGGTGTCCTCAGAAACCAGACAAACCAATTCCTGAGACAGGGAACTCCCCTACTAGATTGGAGTCACCAAAAATAATCTCCTATTAAAAGCTGATCAAGCTAAGTCAGGAAACAAACAAGAGGAAAGAACATAATACAGTCAGCTTCTTCAGGAAGTGGAGTGACTTGTTAATACAGACAATTCTACTACCGTTTTATTATTCTTCAGAGTCAAGAGGATCAAGTCCTAGGTTTTCCCTAAAAGAGAAGGAATCCTATGCCAGCAGAAAATACAAAAACATAATTGGAAGAGCAAGTATTTTCACACTCTTAGCATCTTATCCATTTTGTTCTGTGTAACTACAACCTGCCTGAGAGAGACTCACAGGTACTGCCCCAAGCATGCAGTGGAGAGTAGAGGCTGGTGGGACAGATGAATTAATTTTTTTTTTTAAGGTCATCTAGGGATTAAAAGCCTGCCTTGAGCCCCGTGCACATATTTCACTCTATCTTTGTTTGCAATGTGCCTTGTATGTTTGTCTAAGAATATGGTGCAACGGTCTTCGGCCTCAGTCAGAAAAATCCATGTTGCACAACACGAGTGGCTTCAGAATGAGACACAGTTTGGTTTTCAGGTTACAGTTCACGGACCACGGCAGTAAGAGCAAAGCCAAAACAAGAAGGTCAAAAATCATCCAGGAGCCTTAGGGTTCAAACAGATGGCAGATTTCCCTTGGATTTCCCTGTCAAAACACAAACTGTAGAGTTACCGGAACCTCTGCTAGAACTAGATGCATTTGGCGTACAGAACTATAGCTTCAAGGATGTGGTTAGCACACCTGAAATGCAAACAGAAGCCAGGAATTGTGCTACCAAGCAGAATTTGTCCTAATTATACCTTCATAACTCCTCCAGGAAAGTTGGACTAAGTGACCTGTAATGGTCCCTTTTCAACCCAAAGCGTTCTACGATTCTATATGGAGGCTTCATGCCTGATGGACGTGCTGTGTGCGCGCAGATTCACTACGGTCAAGGGGTGGCAGCGAGACCCCGGCCACCAGAACCTCGGAAAGGAGTTAAAATCGCAAATTTTCTACTTGTGCTTCCATCAGAACTCAATCTGCAGCTTGAAAGCCTGCGACAGCACGCCCGCACGCTTCCAAAAGATTTAATCCTCCCGCTTCGCCCAAGCCTCCCCCCTCCCCCGCGCTGGGTGCGAGCGTCCTCCAGGGATGCTCGGGAAGAGCCGAGGGCCCCGCAGCTCCCCGCACTCACCGCGCCAGCGACCCCACGCAGCCCCGCGCCGCCTCCATCCCGCCGCCGCCCGCCCCGCGCGGCGCAGCGCCGCCTTAAGTGGGGAGAGAAGCGGCTCCGCCCCCGAGGGACCGCCCGGCCCCGGCCCCGCCACCGGGGGCAGTCTGGCCGTGCCTGGGGGGGGGTTCGGCGTGAGCCGGCGGTGTCCTCTCGCAGCCGACAAAACCAACCGCATCCTCGGCTGGATCCAAAGAAGCGTGGCCAGCAGGGCGAGGGAGGGGATTCTGCCCCTCTGTTCCTCTCTTGTGAGGCCTCATCTGGAGTACTGTGTCCAGTTCTGTCCTCAACATCAGAGGGATATAGAACTGTCGGGTCCAGAGGAGGCCATAAAGATGATGAGAGGGCTAATGGTTCCAGAGGAGGGCTACAAAGATGATCGGAAGGCTGGAGCATCTCCCGTATGAGGACAGGCTGGGTTTGTTCAGCCTGGAGAAGAGAAGGCTCCAAGAAAACCTTATAGCGACCTTCCAGTACCTGGAGGGGCTACAGGAAAGCCGGAGAGTGACTGTTCACAAAGGCTTGTAGTTATAGGATGAGGGGCAATGGGTATAAACTGGAGAGGGGCAGATTTAGACTAGACATAAAGAGGAATTTCTTCACCATGAGGGTGGTGAGGCACTGGCACAGGTTGCCCAGAGAAGTTGTGGCTGCCCCATCCCTGGAGGTGTTCAAGGCCAGGTTGGATAGAGCATTGGGCAGCCTGGTCTGGTGGGCAGTGTCCCTGCCCATGGCAGGGGGGTTGGAACAGATGATCTTTAAGGTTCCTTCCAACCCAAACTAGTCTATGGTTCTATGACTGTATGTTTTACCTGGGAAAGGAGCAACAAGGGTTTTGTTTAGCATGTGTTCGAGTGCCACAGTACGTATTAGCTAGTTACAGCTAATATAGCAACAGCAGAAGCCAATCTCATTTGAAGCCTCTCGGCATTACAGCAAATCAACAGATTAAGTGTCTCAGCTTCTGATTTTAGAGCCTGTGAATAAGCTTACAGCTTAGATTAATGTATACAGTAGCTCCAGTGGAGGTATTTAGCGTTATTCCTACAGGCAGGGGAACAGCAACTTCTATTTACTAAGCAGGTACAAAGTCAGTTTTTCCTTTTCATGTATGCCTGTGCACACAAATACAGAACTTTTTTGGCTCCAAGACCAGGTTCTGTTTCTCAAAGCTTCCCAATTACTATTGCACAGGAAAAGCAGAGCCAGAAGCCTCAGAACATCAGGCTCAGCCTGGTGACCTAGGGCCAGCACCTACACCAGGAAACCCTGTCACTGAGGCCATTGCCACCAGCACCCAGGTCACCCCCAGGGTCAGGAATAGGTAGCAAGCCAGTTACCTGAGTTGTTTTTCTTGTACTAGCCTGTTTAGGGCAGGAAAAGCCACGCATGGTATTTCTTTACTCCCTAGGCTTCTCACTAAGATATCATCAGTCCTTGGCTTTGAGGCCCTTATCAGCTATTACAAGCCAACCTACCTTTTAGTCCAAGGCAAACTGTTTTCTTGGATGGTAGGTTCTTGAATAACTCCCTTCCTCAGAGCAAAGGTTAGACAAACAAACTTCCTATTAGAATACTGAGCCCAGGTTTTTATCTCTTCCTCCTCAGCTACTTAGGACTTGCAGGTGTGGGGACCCCATCTCATATGTTAACCCTTTCTTTTCCTGTTTTCTATGGCATTCAGTTTTGTTACAATTTTGCAATTTGTCCCTGACGATACATCATGGAGAGTGGTAAATGGGAAACAGTAAATAGTTTTCTCAGCAACTGTTTTATCCTGGTTTTGTATCTTGTGGTTGATTGTGGGCGACAGCTGAAGTTATTTACGCAAAGCATCTGGTTTGTAAGGAATTCTTACCAAGTGTTTTCCTATGTCAAAAAACTTGTAGCTTTTCATGCTGTGGAGGGAAAACATATGGGAGGAGGATAAGATGTTTTGTCAGATGGTCTGTCTCTTCTTACCTCTGCCTGTGGAAGAGAAGGGACAGTGCTGTTTAGAAACCACATGGAAAGTGCAGTAACATCAAGGATTTTTCTGAACAGGGTGAAGCACAAACGTCTAGAGGAGGTGGAAATTTTGGTCTTGCAGAAGCTTAGCTTGCCTCCTCTTCCCAGAGGTCTCTGCATAGACTTCCAACCAGTGCAGCCACCGCCAAGCAGCCCCCCAAGGTGACATTCCTGGTGCAAGGCCTGCTGCAGGCAGGGACTGTGTTTTGCAAGGACATGCTTCTCCAATGGCTTCTACTTGCATGGCAGTTATCGTAACTAATACAAATGCAGCTGTTGACTTAAGAGCAAAACCATGTCCTTTTCAAGTCTGTTCTGATCTGTAAGTAGAGGAGAGTATTATCTGTCGTTTTACAAGCTGCACTATTACTCCCTTTTTTTCTGAGCAAGCAGCAATAAAGCCATCGGATGGTAAAAATCACTGACCTGGGAGCTGGGGACCTCAGCAAAGGGGTGTCTTTGAATGCCAGTGAGGCAGCATACAGATGAGATGTGTACAGAACCTACTGAGGAAGAGTATGAAACAGTGGCATAAGCCAAATCAAGGAAAAAAAATATGAAATCTCATTAAAAACAGATGTGACAAGATAACATTCAGTGTAAGGATACTAGCTGTATTAGGTAGAATCATGGCACCCTTTTACAGAGAGGGAAAATGAACAGTAGCTTGAGGTGAAGACACCAGAATACCTAGCAAGGTTTTGCTTCAGTCGTCACTGAAAACATTCATCATGCAGAGTACAAAGTACGTGGGTGATGTTGAAGGGAGTGAACACTAGAGGTGGAGTTAAATAAGCAACTGTGTTAATCCCTCTTACTAAATTACTGTCTTATTGACCCCTTGCTAAGGTGCAGTGACTGACTCCATACCTGTTAATTGTCTACTGCAATTCAAGTTAAACATGTTTGCTTAAGTCACTCCTCAGAGGGGTCATATTGCTATGAAATAGAGTCTGCACATGGCATGTTTAACAGGGAGGAGAAGGCACTTGAAGCAGTTTTGCATGCAACTTCACATTGGTGAGTGCACAGTATCAGGCCAGGTTTTTCTTACTACACTTCAAGAAAAAAGCTGACAAATTGGAACAAACTCAGTGGAAAGCGGGAATGATCAGAAATCCGAAAACATGGTGTATGGGTTGTGTAGCTTGGGAAACAGGAAGAGTGGATGGAGAATGTGAATCACAGATTCAAAGATTTTGAAGGACTCCATGAAGAGGAATGGAATTAATTTCTTTATGCCTACAGGGACCTAACCTGTAGGTAAGAAAAATTGTGTTGTCTATTAAGAAACATTTCAACTCTAAGGTGACTGTTAGGTGCTGAGATCAGTTACCTACTGAGGGTGTGAATTCAATTAGACACAGACATTGCTTGGGCCAGTTTTCAAATTGCACAAATGACAAATCACGACACCAAGGATCAATTTGGGCATTCTTTCTATTTCTCAAAGTTCTGGCAAATTGCATGAGTGAGATTAATGGAGAATGAAGTGTTTCTGTACTTTGCCTCCCGTGACCTAAGAGAGGAGTGCAAGAAGGGAACAGATGTATTTACAGCAGTGTTAGCAACAAGGGTAGAAGTTTACAAGGATTGCCTTGGATTTGCAAAAACTTTCGGTTCAGCCTTTCTGCCTTTTCTGGGTTTTGGCTAAGTCTGATCCAGATTTCTGCTAATACCATTCTTGTGACTACCCCTAAGTAAATTTAATTATTTCTTATATCTTCCATAGACACCCAACTTTCTACAGTATGTTCTAAAAATAATGATAGTTGCTTCTAAACTGCCTTTACTATTCAGCAATTTCTATCTCCACTGCCTCTGGTTCTGCTTTATTTCTGTCAGGCTGTTCATATTAAAGATTTGGTTGTTCTTAATATTTGCATGAACCACTACTGCACCATCACTGAAAGTTTTTAAGAGCAAATTAGACAAGCATGTATCACAGAATATTCTTTGTTAATGAAACAGTATTTTGTAATGCCCAGCAGCTTTGCAGAAGCCAGGGAGTGTTTTCTAGCTACACAGCAGGGATTGAGGCTCCTCCTAAAGGTGATCTCGTGGCTCTGCAAGGCGATGTAGAAGGAAGTGGGAACATTTTTTGGTACTGATTAAAATCCTCTGTAACTGGCTGGAAATCTTTCTATGGCTGGCAAAGATTCTGATGTTGAAAGCCCCATTTGAACAAAAGACTAACCCTTTGGTGCAGTGAACCATCTAGCTCAGAAAAATGTTCTTTATTATAAGATTTCATGGGTGGGTATTTTGTTTTATGTTGTTCTTTTTGGTTTTCAATTATTTTAAGTATAGGATCAAGACAGTGTTGAGGAGTGGGCACATGCTGTATACACGGGAAAAGTACCCTGCCAAAAGTATTTCAGTGGCGTGAAATTCTTTGAACACAAATTTAGATGTAAGTATTTTATAGTTAGGCAGGATATTAAAATCAGAAGGTCAGTCTTTGCCCTCATTTACACCCTTTGCAATACTATGTGAATGAATTGCAGACATTTGTGGGTAGCATTTAGCCCAAAGCTGACTTATTGAGAGCTATGTTGTGACAGCAGTAATTAAAAGCAGAAATGTTGCTCATGAAATTCATTCTTGGATATAATGTACTGGAAAATTAATATTTGTTTATCTGAAATGTTTTATTTTACATTTCAAAAGTTGCAACTTTAAAAACTTATAAGCTCCAAATAAAACTGAATCACTGCTATAATTTTTTTGTTGTTTCTAACATCTTTACAGTTCATTATTGATTAGGGATGCTTTATACAGGAAAAAAATATTATTCAGAAAGAAATACTACTTTTTCTTTTACAAGCACTCAGTTGTGCAATAAGAAGCATCAGAAGTGGTTTTCCCTGGGACTAAGTATCGAGGCTGGTTCTGTTTAATATCTTTATCAATGATCCTGATGAGGAGATTGAGTGCACCCTCAGGAAGTTTGCAGGCAATAGCATGTTGGGCAGGAGAGTTGATCTGCTTGAGGATAGTAAGGCTCTCCGGAGGGATATGGAGGGACTGAGGTCAACTGTATGAGATTTAACAAGGCCAAATGCCAGGTCCTTCTCTTGGGCCACAACAACCCCATGCAACACTACAGGCTTGGGGAAGAGTGGATGGAAAGCTGCCCCGTGGAAAAGAACCTGGGGTCATTCGTTGACAGCTGTCTGAATATGAGCCAGCAGTGTGCACAGGTGGCCAAGAAGACCAACAGCATCCTGGCTTTTATCAGAATTGGTGCCACCAGGAGGACCAGGGAAGTAATTCTCCCACTGTACTTGGCACTGATGAGGCTGCACCTCAAGTACGTTGTTCAGTTTTGGGACCCTCACTACAAGAACTGGATATTCAGACTGGATATCAGGAAAAATTTTTTCAGAGGAAGAGTCATCAGGCACTGGCACAGGCTGCCCAGAGAGGTGGTTGAGTCACCATCTCTGGAGGTATTTAAAAGACAGGGGATGAGGTGCTCAGGGACATGGTTTAGTGGCAGATAGGAATGGTTGGACTCAATGATCCAAGAGGTCTTTTCCAGCCTCGTGATTCTGTGATTCTAAGAAGGACATTGAGGCTCTGGAGCGTGTCCAGAGGAGGACAGTGAAGCTGGTGAAGGGTCTGGAACACAAATGTTATGAGGAGCAGCTGAGGGAACTGGGCTTGTTTAATCTGGAGAAAAGGTGGCTGAGGGGAGACCTTATCACTCTGTACCTGAAAGGAGGCTGTAGCAAGGTGCGTTTTGGTCTCTTCCTCCAAGTAACAAGTGATAGGACAAGTGGAAATGACCTCAAGTTGTGCCAGGGGAGGTTTAGATTGGATATAAGGAAAAATTTCTTCACCAAAAGGGTTGTCAAGCACTGGAACAGGCTGCCCAGGAAGCAGTTGGGTTGCCGTCCCTGGAAATATCTAAAAGACATGTAGATGTGGTGCTTAGGGACATGGCTTAGTGGTAGAGTTTGTAGTGCTAGGCTAAGGTTGGGCTCGATGATTTTAAAGGTCTTTTCCAACCTAAAATGATTCTATGATTCTACAATTCTATGATTCTCTGAAATTTATATTATGAGGCTTTTCTCCACAGAATCAAGTATGAAATTGTCCCATAGCTGTTAGGATTTTTATAGCGGATCCCGAATTGCTTCGGACTTCAGGCAACACTCCAGAACTACTGAACTCCAGACAGAACTGTAAGCTCACACTTCTTTGTAGCTGCACTAATGAATAAAAAAAGTAGGTTTTAAAAATCTTCTTGGACAAGGAGTATCTCTAGTTTATGTCTTATATGACATGCTTTAAAAGTTTAATTCAAAATAACAATTATTATATTTTGGTTTTATCCAAAACATGAAGACTAGGGCAATGGTAATCAGGCAGCTTAATGGAGAGCCTTCTTGAGGGTCCCACTGCACTTGAATCCATTTCAGTCTGCGATAAGTTAACCTCTGAGCTTCATCAGTCATTTTTAAGGGATTCACAAACAGGAGCTAGATTCATAGATGCTACACATTAATCTATATGCACGTGAAATTTCCAATGCAGCTCCACAACAAAGTTTTTAGGGACCACAGATCAAAGCAGACTGAGAAAAATATTGCTATTACTTACCGCTTTTAGATTCTGCTCAGGTACTTTGACTCTCTGGATAAAAAGGCTCTTGTTAAGTGGCAAGAGCTCTCCAAGTCAAGTGACTGTCAGACCTGGTTTGGAATCCAAGCCTGTCTTAGGAGCTAAATGCCTTCTGACCAAAGCTGGCATGCCTCTGTGCCCATCCCTGCAAAATATCCACAGTCAGTTTTCAGACTCTAACAAGTCTTTTTTTTTTTTAACACTAGGACTATTTTCATATGTGTGTAACTGTCTTTTATAATCCCTTAGGCATAGGAGAAGTTGTTAGTCATTTGGTTGGTCTGTGGTGCACCCCAACACCCATGGTTTTCCCCTCAGGCTGCCTTTAGGTGGATCAGGCTGAGAAGGAGGGGAATGAGTTTATGCTGTAAGATTGATAGTTCCCAGAGCTGAATGACAACCTCAATATTCACTGCTCGCTTTCCACCACTGCTCAACTGCAGCTTCCTGCTCCTGGTCACCTCATCTCCAAAGTCCTTGTCCTCTCACACCACAGGACCTCATCTTTCTGTTTGTGCCTCTCCAACCAGCTCCATCCCATGTATCTTTTTCCTAGCCTGTCCGCTCCTCTGCTTTGGCTTCACTGGTTTGGGCTCTAACCATTGAGTAATATGCCTGATGAACCCAAGTAGTGTGGATCATGACACTTTAGAGCAAAAGTTACTATATCCATTCACTGTGAGGCTACAGCAGGTGAGCATTGATAATAAGTCTGAATGATTCTTGAGAAATCATGCTATTAATCACTTCATTCCAAATGGGCATGTTTTCCTAGTGGTCTAGCATCCAAGTAGCACCTGGCCCAGTCTTGCTTAGTTTCTGAAATGAAGAGAGTGGAACATGTTGAGGAGGATATGGGGCTGCCAACCTTATGTCACAGTGGCACTTCAGTTTTTCTCTTTCTGATAGGGCTTAGGACCATGTTACTACTGTGATAAGAGAGCTCTTAAACACACCCAGAGCTGGAATAACCACTGCCATATTCACCCATATTCCTGTGATGAGTGATTGAGACTAACTATGTTCCCATAATGCTTTATTGCAGGGTAACTTTGGACCCAAAGAGCAGACGTCATTCTGGATGTCAGTCATTCTATTGGGTCTCATGACATACAAATAACATGGTTATAACTACATTCATGCAGAGGGAAAAAGACGTTCTTCCACATGAGTCATAAAGGTTAAATATTTTTCTCATTGTTTTGTCACCTTTGGACATGTGTGTCATACAGATTAATCTCTTCTGAAATGCCACTGAACTCCTGTAAAGTATACCAAATCTTCATTTTGTCCATAAAGTGTAGTATGAAGAGAAAGTTATAGCTGCTGCTTGGGTCTTCTGCAAATCTGAAATTATGAAGTGATTTCTTCAGAGTCAGAGTCAGTAACATCTTCTGAATGCTTTGGGAAGGTGCTCCGAAATGTTCTGTGGGCCTCAATTGTATGTGTGTGCATTTTTTTTGTATGACTAAACCCAAAGTAATTCCCAAGAATCAAAAGACCTATTTATTACAGATCATCTTAGGTTGATCACAAATTGTGATGGTCTGAGAAAAACATGTTCAGTTAGAAGGAGACTTTCATCCTAGGTGAAGGATAGTGTTCTCTGATGGAAAAAACCACTCTCAATCAACTGGTAGAGGGAATAACATAAAACTGCAGCTCAAATAACCATCCCTGAAATTGAAAGAAGAACTGTAAATTTTCTGTGTGGTATCATTGCCTGGGTAAGAGTTGCCAGACAAGTTGTATTTCCACTTATTTCACTAGGTTAGGAGACTAATAAACAGCTACGTATTTGCAGCCAGAGCAAATGGCTGAAGTGTTTTTGTGTAGATATGTGTTCCATCGGCTCTGAGTTACTGAACTCACAGACTGCGTAGCACACGCTGCTTCTTCCTGTAGAAATAGACTTCATGTCCTCTAAACAAGTGGTCAGCTCTGTCCCCTCCTTTACTCTACAATGCTGTCTGAATACTGATTTATCAGATTGTTGGTAAGCTTCTATACTCTTGCTTATAGGTGGTTACTCTAAAAAGAGGATTTGCCCTCTCCTTAGAATGGATCCCATAGTCTGGTCATCGATAGCTTTTCTCATCTCCATAGTGTCATTCCTTTTTCTCTCCCAGGTAGACATACACCCATATGACACTGCATGTGATGACATTATATCCCTATGATCAGCTCCACATCTACATAACTGGAGAAAGCGGAGCAATGATTTATTATAAAACTTTTATTAAAGGAGAATTAAACTCCTTTCTACCTCCAAATTCCTCTGAATGAATGCAAGAGAAACCTTATAGCAGCTCTTTGAGGCTGAAGAAATCTACTTATTTTCATAACTTGCGTGACATATAAAGATACGCATGTAACATCTGTAGCCTCTTAATTTCATGGTGGTTTGTTGTAATTATGGAAGGAAATCTCCCACGTGGTCAGTGGGGGTTGTTTTTATGGAAGGTGAGAAAAGCAACCGGGTCATTCTTGTGACAATTAATGCTCTGTTCATCTGATAGATTTTCAGTTCAGGCCCAGCTGTGGGTTAGCAAAACAAAGACAGATGGCAGCAGATTATTTCAAACACTTTGTTAGTGGGTAATCAGCACAGATTTTCCCTCCTGCCCCCTTCACTTAGGGCTCAGTCAAAGCCCATTAAATAAGTGGAAAGATTCCTATTGATTTTGATGGGCATTGAGCAAGGCCTCTGTCTCAACAAATTTCTCAGCTAAAGTTTGGCTTACTCGTCAATTTTTAATGCTTTGGGTTGGTTTTTTTTTTTTTACTTGTTTTTAAAGAAAGAAGAAACCAATGTTGAAATGCTGATGTACTCACTCTTGGGGACTACTGGGGGAGAGAACCAGCTGTACTTTGATACGCATAACAAACTGCCGTAAGCATATCCAAGGTAAAAGGTCATTTTAACTCTACAAGTCTTTTGCCAATTAAGTTCAATTTTTAGGGAAAGTGTAGACATGAAGGATCTGGCTGAAATGTGTGCTCTGCCTAGCTGCTGAGCTGCATCCCCTGTATTATCCTCATTCCTGATGAGGAAGCTGCATTTGGGCTGAATGCAGACCTGGGAGTTCAGGTCTGCTTAGAGTGGATTCTAAAATGCTCTTGGCTTTAGGTGTATTGTGAAGGCTTTGGCCATTCCTGCTGACATCTGCCAGACACTGCCTAATTACTTCCACTTTGAGGCACGTTTCTTAGGCTGATCTGTCATTTTGGTCTAAACCTTGTTGCTGTTCCTGGGACAACCTTGTAGAGATTGGTTGTATTTCATGTTCTTTCCACAGATCTAACTGAAGTGCCTGACCCTGCTTCCACATAGTAACTATATTCCTACCTAACTGGCTTTTCTGCATAGCATATTCTTTTCTGTGATACTGTCTCCTGCCTATAGGTGTCAAATGTCCATTTTACTTCTTATGGTGGGTACATGTAGACCCATAATCACTTAGGATTAATCCCTTCTGTCTTAGATTTGTGTTTAGTCTCTCCCTCCTAACACACAATACTCAGAAGTGCAAAAGCATTAAGTATGCGAGTGCTTATGTGTTGCTTGACAGAGGATATGCAAGCATTAACCAGAGAGATGTATGCAGATAAATTAATTCCTCTCACAGAACTCAAGGAGAGCCATAGGGAGATGTTTTAAAGCACTGCTCTGCTGTATTGCAGCACATCAGCAATGCCAGAGGTGCAGAACGAGTCTGTTGCTTCCCCAGGCTGGCTGACTGGGGCGGATTGGGGAAACCCAGTATGGCCAGTGTGCATCCAGCAGGCAGCACAGCCACGGGTGCTTCTGAGTGCGTGGGTGCAGAAACCCATGTCGGTGCGGGACTGCACTCTATGGGCAAGCAAGCCCAGCCAAGTTAGCCTCCAGGAAAGGGTGTTTTTCTGTACTGGTAGGACTCGGGTTAGGGCAAATTACAGGTCCACAAGCGGTGCATTGTCAAATGGTGCAGGATGGTAAGACAGCCATGGGCAGCCCCAGGCAGCAGCTGTCCACTCGTCACACCTTTGACATTTCAGGAAAACAAGACCAGAAAGGGATTAAATGTTGCTAGATCAATAAATGCATCAGATTTTGTTAGACTGCTTCTGTACAACTCCAAGAAGGAAATAAAAAGATACCCGGGTATCTTGTGTATGCACCCCTGAGCAGAAATAAATCAACACGGTTGTCAGGATTTGCAGACAATATTCTGCTTTTACATGGCCTTAAGTTGTCACATATACCTGCCACCTAATACACCGTCACTGGTTGTTTGGTTTAAAATGAGATTGAATGCAGGCATTTTGTCATAGCCCCTCAGATAAACACAGATGATGGCATCTGAAATGTCTCCAGGGGTATGAGGCAGAGCGGACTGAATAACCAGTCCGAAAACAGGCCAGTTTAAATCTTCCAGACTGAACATGTCTTTCAGAGCCAACCACTCCGTCAGACGTTCTTGGTCCAAATGCTGGTCACATCTTGTTCTTTGGCAGCTCATTTCACTACTAAAGAGAATTAGAGTGAACAGAAACTTGCCCATCTCTAAATTTAAAATCAAAAGGTGTTGGTAACTGCCAAAAAGGAACCTCTCTTAAATATTACATAGAATCATTAAGTTTGGAAAAGACCTCTAAGATCATGCAGTCCAACCACCAGCCCAACACCATGATGGCTACTAAACCACGTCACAAACTGCCATGTCCACAGGTTTTTTGAACACCCTCAGGGACGGTGACTCCACCACTTCCCTGGGCAGCCTGTTCCAATGCTTGACCACTGTTGTGGTAAAGAAATTTTTTCTAATATCCAATCTAAACATCCCCTATTGCAACTTGAGGCCATTTCCACTCATCCTATTGCTTGTTACTTTGGAGAAGAGACCAGCACCCACCTCGCTACAACCTCTTTTCAGGTAATTGTAGAGAGAATAAGGTCTCCTCTCAGCCTCCTCTTCCCCAGGCTAAACAGCTTCCGTTCCGTCAGCTGTTTCTCATAAGACTTGTGCTCCAGACCCTTCACCAGCTTCATTGCCCTTTTTTGGACACCTTCGATGTATGTACACATATAGTATCTGTGCTGGTTTACAAATATTTCAAGATACAACAGGATTACTGCATACTTATTTTTGGGTTTGATTATCTGTTTTTTAACTTCTGTCCCTCAAAGCTCTTTGATACAGATAAAGAGCCAGAAAAAAATTGCCAAGAACTGTTGTTTTTAGGAAACCGAAACAGCAGTCCAAATTCAACGTGGGTTGGAATAAAAGGTTCCCTTTGTTAAAATTCACTTGCATATTTTCTATCCGCTATCTTCTAATTATCAAGATGTGATTCAAACACCAATTTGTGTTTGAATCCAACCGGTTCTGATTTTAAGGTTTTAAAATGTATATACTTGGCTGTCAGCAGGTGGCTCTGTGTTAAGATTGAGCTCTGTTCTTGATGTACACACAGAATTGGAACTGTTTCAAGCAATCTATTCTATTTTGTAAGCCAACAGGAAGATGATAAAGGCCTATGATTTGTCAGTAAGAAAGATATTTGTCAGGGGAAAGGTAAGTAAATTTAAATCTCTTGTTTAAAGGGAACCATGGCAATGCTGCTAGAGGAAATGTCTAGTCATTTTAAAAGTAGCCGTGTCAGCTCTGCTAGACATGCAACGAGGTTTTCAGGTAAATGCATCAAGCATTTTATTTCTGTTTGAGGGTTTGATTTTTTGTTTTCTTTTAGAAGTCCCTACCACTTATATAAAGGAGATTATTTTAAAGTATGATGTCACTGAGTGAAAACAGTGTTAATGAAAGCACTGGAACAATCTTATCTATTTTACTGTAGTAAATGGGATTTTGTCCATGTCCTTCTGTGGGCGTCAGATAGGCTCCTCAGTGCTTCACAGTATCAGGCTGAGGGTTGCTGCAGTCTCTCTTTGGCAGGGCTGCAGAAAGGTGGAGTCTGAAGCTTATCCAGCTGCAGCAACAGCTTCATGAATATAGAACAATATATCCTTGTTTTAACTCATTTCTGTAGCTATCAAAACAATGTCCATGATCTAGCCCAGGAAGCTGTGCAGCTATTGACCGTAAAGGTTGACTCAGGGATTCCCTGTACCTTGAGCTCCATGTGTGACTGTTTTTTCTCAGTTTGGCATTTTTTTCAGTCTTTCTTTGGAAACTAAATTTGCATACTGCTCTCCACATGTCTTTCCAAAGTTAATTACAATTTAATTAGATAAACAATATAACACATACTGGATAAACGAGAGCAGTGTTCTTTCCCAATATTTCAGTTCTTTTAATGGTGGAAAGCAGTTGTCTTTCATAAGCAGATGAGAGGATCCTGTGCAAATGTACATTTAAAAGCCTTTATAAGCATATGAGAGTAGTGAATTTGAGTTCCATTTGGAGAGAGAAAACTGGCTTATGATGACTGGGCTGTAGAGAGAGTACAGTGTTTAATGAGCCGGCAAAAAAGGAACAATATGTTAGCCATAACTAAATATTCCTGGCCAACTCCATAGTTCAGCATGTACATTGAAGTAAATGTACTTAGAGCACTTCTACTGAAGATGTTTTGATCTTTTTAATGAGAATCAGGAAGAAATCTCATCCTCTTCTGAATTTCAGTTCTGATGTATCTTCTAGTCATACCAATCCAGTTCTGTGACATTCTGCTTGGCAGTGAATTATTTGTCTCTAATTGGAGCTCTATTTTCAGTTTATATGGGGAACAGGGATTTTTGTTTGTTTTTAGTATTCTACTTCACTCAAGGTATTTGTTTATCTAATGTAAACCTAAAGTAAGACTTTAGGGAGCAAAGGAGTAAATCACGTTCCTGAAGTTCCCCGTTTACCTTGCTTTTTGATACAGCCTTGCAGTGGCAGAGAGCTATCACTCATTACATTACTGCCCAGTGCATTTCAAAGAAAAGTTCTCCAGTCTTTTGGTTACAGACTGGTGCTACCTAGCACATGTTGCTCAGTTTGCTCTTTTTAAGCTTTCAAATTATGAATATCAGTTTAGATCTCCAGGCATCCCAGAGTACCGTTGCTTACTGCTGATATCTGTAAGCTGATGGTGCTTGTTTTCTTTTTTCTTTTTGTCTTGGAAAAAATGTTGTCAAAGGGTCCTGTAACAGCCCCTGAGAAGAGACCACAGATTGCACGATTGCTGAGGTTGGAAGGCATGGGGATCGCCTAGTCTAACCCACCTGCTCAAAGCAGAATCGACTAGAGTATGTTGCTCAGGGCTGTGTCCAGTGGGGTTTTGAATATATTGAAGGATGAAGACTCCATAGCCTCTCAGAGCAACTTGTGCCAGTGCTCAGTCACCCTTCAAATAAAAAGCAAACAAACTTTTTCTAACATTTGAACATTCTTGTGGTTCAGTTTGTGCCCATTGTCTCTTATTCTATTACTGGAGACTGATGAGAAGAGTCTAACTGCATCTTCTTTACTCCCTCCCACCAAGTGTTTATGTACTTTGATAAGGTCTTCCTGAGCCTTCTTTGCTCAAGGCTAAACAATCCCAGCTCTTTTAGCCTCTCCTCCTATAGAAGTTGTTCCAAGCCCTAAATCATCTTAGTGGCTCTTTACTGGACTTACTCCACAGTATGCCTATCTCTCTCCCTTGTACTGCAGAGCCCAGAACTGGGCGCAGCGCTCCAGCTGTGGCCTCACCAGGGCTGAACAGAAGGGAAGGATCACCTCTTTCAACCTGCTCCCAGGACACCATAATGCTTCTTTGTGACAAGAGCACATTGCTGGCTTATGTTCAACTACTTCATCACCAAAGCAAAGCTGCTTTCCATTCTGGCAGCTCCTGGAGTGTACAGTACTGGTGCACAGGTCTGTTCCTCCCCAGATGTAGGACTTGGCATTTCCCTTCACTCAACTTCATAAAAAAAATAAAATCTGGGTTTTGTGCTTCTGTCAGTGGGGAGGGGAAAGGAACTATATAGAATTCACATAATCATAGAATGACCAGAGTTGGAATGGACCCAGGAGGTTCATAGAGTCTGACTCATATCCCTGCATTTACAGATTTTAATGAAATTCTACTCTTCTATGGCTACTATAAGTAATTTTGTAATATTTTTAAATATTTCATCTGAGAATCCTTTTTGTGTGTGAAATTTGACTATACTGCCTCCTGAGTCGATTTACTACTTCTCAGTCTTATTCTCAGTCTCTGGAGAACTAGGAACAGAGGTAGCTTGATTGAAGTTCATACACTCACAGAACTTGCTTAAATCAAGAGGTATGTACAACTTGGAAGTTATTTACAGATAGAACAACACAGACTTTCTGTATTATTATTATCATTATTATTATTATCATTATTATTGTTGTTGTTGTTGTGTTGTTAATATATATTTGTACCTAAAAATGACAACTTCCCTGTACTTGAGAGAGTTTTTGTAGTTTGCACACTGGTCTGTTGATTTCTGTGATCATTGATTTCTTCATTAAAAAATAATGAGAAATTCTTTAAAACTACACCTATATACGGTACAGTACAAAACCACTGCTAAGTTTCCAAAGGACAAATAGCATTGCAAAAGAATACACACAATAATACATCATGTACATTTCTGCATTTTAAAAATATGTTCACAATGAAATCTCTGTATGATGGAGATGAGCTTAAATTCAGCTGATATCAGTGGCTGGAGAGCGTTCATTGAAATTTCCCATGCTTACATGAGGAATTAGTAATGTCTTTGGTTTCTTGATCCAAAATAGGTTATCAGATATATAACCCATCTTTCCCTTGACTTTATAAAACATCTGAACGTAATTATTCTTAGCTTCCAACATAATTAGAAAAAGATGTCTTGGACAAAACTACAGATGACATAAGTCTATATGAATTATTAGAAGTTCTATGTGAATTATAATAACTTTCGTGTCCTCTTGTTTTTTCCAGATATACACTCAGATTTACTACAGACTAGCAAGTCAGTGGGGGATATGCTGGTGTAAATAACTGGCCTTAATCGCTTTTGGAGTCAGGTTGCATCTGTAAGACTAATTCCTCCTCCCACTGCTGTTTTATGTCTAGATGAAATAGTGCAGGGGTACAGTGCATCTGAAAAAATCTCCAATAAAATACAAGTGATTTTTCTCCTGATTTTTGGGAATACACTATTAAAGCCCTTGTATATTGTATATTTATTACCACATCTGAAAAGTGAACACAAAATATTAATGTTGTATTAAGGTAGCATGTTTCATCCCTTTTACCTTTTACAATAGTAGATGATTACATCAAGTGTAAGGCAGGAGAGAATCAGTATTAAATTTCTAAGTTCTACATGTATGTATAATAATGACTATATTTTACAATGACTATATTTTACAATAAAAGAATCATTAAAATATTCGTTGTTTGAAATGTTAACCATGACCTTGAGGCACGCTGGGCACCTCAAATAACACTTCAGAATCACCAAAGTGGTCTCCAGGAATCCTGACCGCATGTCACCTGATGGATGTCAGTATTTATATGTTATTCCAGTTCAAAGTCAATTGATAGTTTTCCTGAATTACAGTGATAGTCATGCTGCACCTGGAACCTCACATCATCACCAAAGTTGTGTCTCCTTGTGCCACCAGAGGCTTTGGCCCCCATTTTCTTAAGTTGGGTTCACTGGCATCACCTGGTGGTACCGCTCAAAAAGACCAACATTAGGCAATGCTTGACAAGAGAGAATATCTGTATTTCTCTAGAGAACAATGTGTCACTTATTGCAATGGACAAACAAAAGTGATGGAATTCCAACTGTAGTTCCATGTTTTCTGACAGCCCGGCTAATAATGCTTGAATTCATTTCAATATAAAATAAACCAGTATTTCCACCATGAATATATCCAATTCAGTCTTAGAAGTAACCGTTAATGTCATAGTATTTTGAAGGACTGCTGTGTCACTGATAAAGCAACAGTACATTTTCATATATAGTCTGCTTTCTCAAATAACCTTGAATTCAAATACCACCATTGCATGTTTATGGCTGGAAGAAAAGCACTGTTAAAGAACACAGACCTTTCACACCTAAAGAGGTTTCCAGCTTAATGTGATAAAGTTTATCCCTTCCCTACTGACCTCTTAAATAACTGACATAATCTTCCTGTGCAATGAATGTGTCTGTGAGCCTTTTTACCTCAGCAAACATGTCTGAATAAATGTTTTTCTTTCCACTGATTAGTAGTTTGAATTTGATTGTGACAGGTGGCTGGAGATACAAACATTCCGAAGTTTTAAGATGATTTTTGTGAGCCTTCGCATACATAAAAAACAATTCCGGTATCAATTTTCATGTATTATATGCTTGTCTATATAAATAAAATATTATTTTTCCACCATTCAATTAATACTGAAAAATAAGGCTGCGTGGAATTATATGAATAATATTACATTTTTTTTCAAATAGTATTGGCACATATCCATTAGCATTTTTGACTCTTAACTGCTATAGTTTCTTGCCAGCAGCTAATTAAGTTCCACACTGCAAACCAGGCACTGCTGAGCTGGAGGAGGCTTTCCCTGTCTGTGATCAGATAGAAAGTTCTGCCTGTGAAACATGGGGTTTGTCTATTTTTTTTCTCCTGCAAACAGGTGCAATTCCACTGATTTATCCAATTCATCCCAGTAAGTGTTATCAGAAAGACTCAGACCTCAATTTTGAATCCATTTTCTCCAGTGAATTGGGAAGCAATAGTTTTAATGGCTATATTATATAAATCCTGAGTATTCACTAAAATAATAACAGCTTTTAGTGAAGCTGAAAGTCAGCAGCTAACTGAAGAAAGCATAGTGTATTAGGCTGTGATATTAATGGATCACACAGTGTGCATAAAAGGCTGCAGAGAATGAATGTATAAATGCTGTACATTAGGGTATGCACTGTAGTATTCAGCGTGATTGGGTAGATTTCAGTAATTGTATGAAAGTGACTGCAATTAAAGAGCTTTCTGAGCATTAATTAATTCTTATACTATCTGTATGAGGTGGATCTGTTTGTCTGTCTTGTTAACAGGCTACATGGCAGTACACTGTATGCATGGATTTCATAGCAGTATACAAGGGAAATAGCACATAATTTTTCTGTAACTAAAATAGTAACATTTAGTATGCCAAGATACAGAATTCTTCTCCGTGTTGTGAAATATATACCTTCCCATTCTGTGATGAGAAAGGGCACACTTCATCCTCCAATCCATTCCACTTTAAAACTCACTGTATAGATACAAGAAGCTGTAAAGTACAAAATCACTTCTGTAATGCATTTTAAAATCAAAATTTCAGGCGCAAACCCTACAGAAATCCAGAGTTAGTGTCAACAGTTATTCCGCTTCTGAATAAAAGTAATTCTTCTGCTACTCGAACACAGCATGCATATAACATGCAGTATCCTATAGGTCCTATAGTGCTATTGTCATGTCTGGTGCATGGGTTAAAAGAAAATGGAAATTCCTGTTTCCGCTGTTGGTGAATGATTTGTCACATTCCTTAGCGTTGGGGAGATGTTTTATGAAAGACTTAACTGTAACACACTCTAAAATGGAAATTGCTGTAGGAACCAAAATTCTGACTTGCTCACATTTTCAATCGTCTTGGTGATACAGTACTGAAAATGACCACATTTTTGTATACAGTTTCCCTACTGGCATAAAGAAAAATATGTAAGTAATCTTGGTAACTCTAGGAAGTTATCAGGAAAAAAGGTGCAGTCTGTGTTAATTTGACATAGTGGTTTAAGTCTTATTTAATTATTCAAAGATCCCTTTGCACACCTCCTGTGCATACACTAAAGAGATCCAGCCTTGCTGAGAGAATAGTCCTAGTACTGATAGCAGAATGGCTGGTGCCAAGTGATATTTTTATTGCTTTAATTGAAGCCATTGCCAACAGGAACCAAATTCTGGATGAAATATGGAGAATCCTGTCTGTGGGCCCTGAGGTAAGCGCTCCAATACATGCAAATTTCTTTAATACTATGAGATGAGCTAGTGTAATCATAGGGAAAATATCAGTCCTGCAGCACGTATGAAACACGCCTATACCTGTTCCATAAAATCTGACACGCTCAACAAGACACACCGCAAAGGAATCATCCACCAACCATTTACCTGGAGTTTACACTCTTTATTCCACCACTAAGCACCATTTGAGACCAGGCTGGCAAGCCTGGAGGTATAAAACATTCTCCACCATTGAGCAGGTGAGGGATGCAAACACAAACAGGGATGGCTCTGGGAAGCTGAGCACTGTTTGCTTACAGAGGAATTACTCATTTTTCAGAGTACAGGCATATTCATCCATCTTGAATACCTAATTACAGATGAACTTATGTACTCTTTAACATACGTAGAGGAAAACATTTGCAGCGTTTTACAACAGCTGGTAAGGAAGAGTCCACGTTTAACTTTTTTGGGGATTTAAGCTTCTGGCTAACGTGTTGCACTAACTGTGTTATGAATGCCTGCACTCACACAGAGAGCTGCCGGACACGCACGCTGAGTGAAGTTTCCTCTGGCTAGCAAGAAAAAAATGAAGGGAGGACAAACTCTGCTACAATTTATTTCAGTCAAATAGTTTTAGGCTGCGCTTTGACGAAAACTTTGAACTGACATGATGTGGCACTATCTGTGAGCAGAGCTGTCCTGCCTGCCCCCTTGCTACCCCCTTTGGTGCCTGAAGCCAGCTGCTTGTGGCCAGGGGCTGAAAAGGCTTGGGAAAATGATCCGACTGTACAATAATCCCTTTTTTGTTTACTGGGGTACTTTACAGGCAGATCACTTCACTCATCTGGTCCACTGGAAGGGTTCAGAAATGTTTGTACTGGCACATGGGCAGCAGAGGAGGTGGGGGAGGCAGGACTCCTGCTCCACACACACATTGCCAGTTTAACACACTCGAACTACAGCCCAAATAAAAACCAAAACTGCATCCCGGGCACAGATGAGAACTTGTGATGTGTTTCTGCACCTCTCCCTTCCCACTACGCTTGGTTCGCAGCTTGCAAAATCGCTGGTGTGTGCCATTGAAGTCGATTCATAGATTTCCCTGCTTTGCTGAGCTCTGGGATGCCAGTGCACACCAGACCTAACTGGGTCAGAGACTTTCTTTGTACGAGCAGGCTGAGCTGCTGGGAAACGTTGCCGGAGCCATGCAGCAGCTTCTCGTGCACGGTCCTCTCCCAGAGAGATTGAGGGGGGGACAGGGCAAGGAGGGGGAGTGGATGAAGTGGGGTTGAACTTCCACCACGTTTGACGCCCTGCCAGCATAAGCTTCCTTACGGAGCTTACGGCCATGAAGTCTGAGTAAAGCCCTGGCTGCTCCCACAGCTGCCAAGGCTAAGCACCCTGGGATCAGAGTGGTGCCACCAAGCTCTGCATCTGTCACTTGGATCTCCACTGTGCTCAGAAAGTGGGGAGAGGGTGAATAACAGACAAGCGAGCCTATTAGTATTTATTATTTGTATTATTATAGCACCTCAGTGCCTCGCTGTGGACCAAAATCGCATCCTATTAGCACTGTGCAAACCCAGAGCCAAAGAATGATAGTCCCTGCCCCAGAGGGCTTACAATCTCCATTTCTGAACAGGAGAGTACAGAGTGATGCGAAGTTAAAAGGGAGCAGTAACAAAATGTTCATCACTGTGATGGATAGTGTTTGTTTTCTGGTAAGAACCATTAGTTCTCAAACGCTTACTCAGACTTAGACATTCTTCACACAGTCAATACTTTGTATTTCTTGTGGTAAAAGGCATCAAGAAATTACACAAAATTTTATGTTATATACGGTGAAAAACAGTTTTCATTGCAAGAAACACAAGTAAGGTTATTTTTAAAATATATTTTTCAGTTTGTATGTTCTAAGCAGATATAATAAATACCCGAACATGTTCACAAAGTCTACACATGCAGTGTACGAAGATTTGTAACCAACTTACTTTTTTTTTTTGGCTCATTCTCTTATTTAATTTGCATCCTTGCAAAAAAGAGATACCTTTTAATACAATTTTTTAACAAAAAAATAGAAGTTATTTAATCTTAACTACTTTTCTGGACACGCTTGTATTTTCTCTGTGCTCATGATTTAAAAAATTATCTAGATCGAGGTGATCACCTTGGTGGTATGAAAACCAATGCTAGAGAACAACTGTGTATTTAGGAAATGTATGCAATTGAATGTAGAGGCTTCTCTGATCAAAAAGTGCAATTACAACTTTGTGCGAGGGGGGGATGTGATTTACAACCTTTTACAAGTGCATCCTCTGTGCATACTTCAAATAACTTCTCTGTAAGGGGCCAATTCCTGTTGTTCTGCTCGAAGTTTCTCTAAAATCAACAGCTCCTTGACACTGTGCTCTATTCCACTGGTGTCCTGCCATGTGTCATAGTTAATACTGTCAATAACTCAGTGGAGTTCAGTATTCCTGGTTTTAAGTATAATTACTCTATGGTAGTAAGCGTTCGTAGGTTTGAATATCTTAGAGGCCTGGAGGACAGTATGATTTATCCTCATGCAGAGGGATGAAGGGAAGCAAAAACTAGCTGGACAGTTTGTAAAATCATTAAACATTTTCCATGATCAACTCACTTCTTTGCCATTTGTATAGTCCCCACCAAAATCATGTAAGTAGCTTATAATCTTTACCTGAAAATAACTTCCAATATTAGCTTTCTTCTATGTATTCTCTAAATTGCTGTAAACATCCAGAATACCCATATATATATACACACACATAGACATATGGCTGTGTGTGTATACATGCATATACATTTGTAGGTGTATATATACACACAGAGAAAGACATATGTACATATACATATATACGGATATATAGCTATGATGTAGTTAGGAAACAATAATGTCACTTTTATTGCATTCTTATGTATCATAGAACAAGGGTATCATAGGCACACGTCTTAACTACTCGTACTTACTACAGTCCTAAAGCTCATTTACCTGAGATCTGCATCTGTAAAAATAAAGTTCCATTTTTAGCTGCATGTTACAAAAGACTAAATATCAGCCCCACAGATATGAAATTACAACTTAATTTTGAGACTAATTTACTACAAGTAAAATATGCTATCTTATAAAAAGATACTGCTGAAAGAGATACATATTAAAAAGGAAACACGACTCTTAGAGGTTTAAAAATCTCCCTATGCCTTCCCACATTGTAATAAATTTATAAAAAATATTTGACACACAAAATCTCCACAGAAAGCATCCTGCTGAAATCACGTACCCTTTAAGCCACTCATCTTGCCAAAGTTACATAGCTCAGGAGGGCAGACTCCATGTTTTAAGTATTTAATTTTCATCATCCCGTCTGTAGTGAATAGTTTGTATTTCCTGAGCTATGAACATAGCCATCTCTCTTGTGCCCGCAGCAATCACTCGGCAGGACATAAGATCCAGAGGTCCCCCTGAGGACAAGAGGATTAATGAGAACTGTCTTACGTGATGTAAAAAGGCAATGTATTCTTAAATATAAATAATGCTGTAATTAGATAGGTTCAGAAACACCGAAACAACTTCATACACAGCCCTTTTTGTGGTAGGAAGAACAACCTAATTCAGCAACTCCTGTCTGGAAATGTCTGGCAAAAAATGATTTCAGAAAATTCTAGATACAGTGCCAAAATATGCAGCAGAAGCAACGAATGTCTAAATTTGTTCAGTATCGAACAATGCATACAATATTCCCTTATTTTAGGAACAGGAAGGGACAGAACAGAAATTAGTTTGATCAGCACGCCCTTCTTCTTAAGCCACCACATCTTTCCACAGTATTCATACATTGGTCACCAGTAAACCATTACTCTGAGACGTGTATAATACAAGTGAATAAAATAATAATCCAGAAACTGTGCTGTCCTTTACTCCTTCTGAGTAGTTCCCAGTCATATAGGTTCAGGCATGTACCTTCTTGGGAGGCTGTCTCTGCCAAAACCTGTCTGGAGTCTAAATGTATCTACCAATCTCCTGGGCTAGTTCTTTAAAGTCTGATGCTTTAAAGGAATGACTCAAAGTCATGGAAATGCAGTTTGACTCAGATGAACTTTGATATGAAGAAACCCCAAGCTGGAATTACATCAGCATGTTACGAATAACCAGCCTGAGTCTAGAGGAGAGTACAGATGTCTTTACAGAATATGAGATTGAGCCACAGGAGGATCGTACTGAGGTAACACCAGTTGTCCTGAAATAGCCACTCAGTCCCTCCATCTTTGGGGGGACATCTTTGTCAGTGAAAACAAGAATATCTTACTCACCTGAAGTGTCTATCACAGTGCCGCCTGCCTCTCTGATAATGACAGTTGCCGCTGCCAAGTCCCAGCAGTGTAATCCAAACTGGTAGTAGGCATCTGCAGCACCGGATGCCAAATGGCACAGAGCCAGGGTCGAGCTCCCAATGACACGGACCCTAAACCCCGCAAGAAGGGGACATGGTAACGTAAAGCAGAAAATGCCTTGGATTTTAACTTATGTGTTGAGATTGCAAAACACAGAATGGTTTGGGTTGGAAGGGACCTTAAAAATCATCTAGTTCCAACCCTCCTGAGATAGGCAGGGATATCTCCCACCAGACCAGGCTGCCCAAGGCCCCATCCAGCCTGGCCTTGGACACTTCCAGGGAACATGCAACATACTTGTTTGGGTTTTGCTTTTTAAAGATTTTTGGTCACAAATTCAAGATGTATATTGTAAAATATCTTACCCGTGCGCTTGGGCCTTTAGCAATCTCTCAATGTTACCAAGGAACAATTTCAAAGTTGCAGGGTCACGTTTTGGACCAATTTCTGTTAAAATTAAGGCCTTCGAGATATCTGCAATGTAGGTAGTTGTTTCAATTAATTCAACAGTTTCCAGGTAGGTTCTGGAAATTTGTTTTTAAATTAAACACTAATGGACTTTTCACAGAAAAACAATTTTCACATCCTTTCTTTTTACTCCAAACTCTTTCATAGGATAAGTGACAATTTTGCATAAAAATTGAAGCCAGACTAGATTACTCATATCAAATGGTCTGATCTAAAAAAAAAAGAACAGGAAGATTAAAACCAAGAATGCATTCTTATATTCCTTCTCTTGCCATACATTGTTTTATTTCATTGACCAGTCAGCTTTTCGCAAATTCACTAACATTAGTAGTCAACTAAAAACAATCCAGTGAACTAATAACTATTAATGATGCTAATCTAACCAAATCTGAAAACAGGATGGTTCTTGAATAGGGAACTTCAATGTAGGTTTTTAACAAATTTTAAACATTAGGGAATACAGTAGAGAAAAGAAAAGCTTCTACCTAAATCACCAGTCATCCAGTAATAGCTCCCTTTCATTCTGATATTTCAAAGACTGAAGACACCTTATGACTGAAAAATATCCCGTTTTTCTTATCACAAACTGAAGCAGAATCTTAATTAATTGTAATATATGAATATTATATTTTTATTGTCTTCAGCAAAGGCAATTCTGATCTACAGCAGATGAGGATATCAGCATTGTGTACAGTCAAATGAGAGACTCACAGTGACTTGCAAGGTGTTGAAGCAGTCCTCACATGAGATCTGAATATTGCTAGTGTACTACAAGTGTATGCCAATGTAGGCAGAGGTGGTTGATCAAATGCCAAGTGTCCCTGCTTCTGCTGTGCCAGCTGAATGCAGAGGCATTAAAAATACTACAAATTTCAGAAGTTTAGTAGTTGATTACTTACTAACTAGTCTGTGCCCAAGTGTCAGGTGTTACCTTCTACTCTGGGATGAAGGCTGGGCTTTCATTCAGATAGAGAATGTCTACCTGGTTATTACAGCTAATTGCATAACCTGAAAATTCTTAGCAGAAGTAGCAATGAGGTTTTCAAAAGCAAATTAGGCTGGAGTGAGACATCATTTAATTAAACAGGCTACTGATGAATTCAGTACTGCAGAGGAACGTCATGGATTCAAGCAATGTGGTAAATGGTTGGTGAGTAACAGGTATGTAATTAGATTAAAAGTTACCGATACCATAAAGCTTAACTATAGGAACATAGACTTAACAATTGTTTTTTAAATTACTGCATTAAAATATAGAGACACCAATCCAGGCACGCTGCAGGGTATTCGTCGTTTAGCCACAACTAAAAACCCTTGCTGGTGAAAGCAACGTGCCTTAGATCCTTTTGCATAACAGACCAAATTTATAATTGCGGAACATTTAATGGATGCCTCATTGCTGAAATGCACCAGCCGTTCACACCACACCAGTCGTAGCTAGGTCATGACTAAGACAGTTGCTCTGTTGTTGAGTTATTAAATATATTTCTAATGCATAAATGGATCTTTTCAGTTTTCATAAAGGCTACAGGTAGAAACTGGATGGAGAGACTAGGAAGAGTCAAGGACGAGGGAGGTCTCTGCTTAGGAAAAGGAGCTGGATGATCACAAGACTCAATGGGATTCTAGGAATTCAAGGTACCAGAGAAAATTTACTGACTAATCCTTGCTCAGATAGAGGCCATAAAAAAAAAAAGGAGACTTGGTAGAAGAGATTCAACATTTATATGGATATATTTACCAGGAAAAGACCAATTCTGTTGACCACAGAAGATTAAATAACACAGTATTAGCATATGTAAGGCCTGACCTAAATCTGAGCATGAGAAGAAAGTATCGCTCAAGATCAAAGGGAAGATGGATCCTTCATTTAAGTGTAACCTGACTGATTAGACTCCCATACCAGACCTCTACAAAATTTGGCATTGACAGAGCGGCCTTTGCCTGGGCTGTGATTTCAAATTATTAAATCTGAACAACGAATGTATAGTGTAGCTCAACGTTATACAACAGTCACATTTCCTGAAAACAGAAGGCATGAAGTTACATGACAGCCTAGATCTCCAACACATCATGCATTGGTGAAGGCTACTTGAATTCCAGTAGTGGGTACGGGGAAACACACTCTCTGTTCCAGGGTTGGTTTATTTCACTGAAGCCGCAGTCCTTACAGGAAAAGAACAACTGTGATTTTATAAACTTAAAACATCAATAGAAGTGAGACTAAATAAGATCCATCTTCACTGATGAAATTGCCCACCACCAAATGATATCTCTCAAAACAAAGGATAATTTCAAAGCATTTGGAAGGGCAGGAGGTTCACTTCCTTGCTACGTTCTAGACACCCACATAGACTGGATGCCCAGACAAAGGAGGACAAAAGTGGCATGTGCCAAAATCGTTCCTTTCTCAACTAGAAGCCAGAACTCTCTTACTGCCAGAGTGAGCAAGGCCATTTCAAGAGTGGCTCAGCCAGCCAAACTGGAAGCACCCCTCGTTTTAACCAAGAGTCCCTGCCAGCATGGGCATTTGTGGAATATGAGATATTAAAGCACTGACAAAACTGTAAGGTAAAATCAAGGATTAAAATCTCAGGGGTCACTGACTTTACTGCTCTACCTCTCCAAGGAGGAAGACCCCAGCTCAATATTCATTTAGGTAAATAGCCAAACTTCCCAAATTTCAGGGAAGTTTTGACACAGGGGCTGCCTGGGACACTAGAACAAATCTGTGTGTTAAATTGCTTGAATTTACTGTGTTTCAAGTTTATTAGAACTCTTCTTGGGTTAAATTTTTACCATCTCTTGTGTACAAAGATGTACACTTTTGGCACATGCCTGCTTTTGTCTACAACTGAGTGTTATGTACTCCTCTGCATTTTGATTGATTAAATGAAACCTTCTCTACACACATCTGATTATCGTTATCTATTATAATTAGAAAAACAGACAGATCTATGCCTTGGTTTACCCACAAAAGAATTCCATTACTTTGTTGACTAAGTATTGCTAGCTATTTCTATGTTGAAATATACCTCACACACAAGAGCAAGCTGTTAAAGAACCCCTACTGAAGCATGCACCCTTTAGTTGACTTTACTTGTTAGCATGTATGCCTACAGACACAAAACACTTTATGACATACTAGTTTATTGGAAAATAAGTGAATAACGGCCACTACAATACTCTGAATTTGATTCACCATTCCCATTGCATCTTGCTTATAAAAACTTATGCCAGTGTATAGCAGAATGAAACTGGTGAATCTACTCATTCTTCCTTATTTTAAACAATGGTTATGAAGCAAAATAATATATGATTATTTAAATAGTTCATATTCAGATGTACACTTTAAAAACAAAATGAGGAAAGTTGTGATTTTTCAGAAAAAAACAAACACATAACAACAAAATTATCATGCAGGTGAAATACTTTCCATCAGGATAATGATGTTCATTATCCTAATGATGATTTGCAACAACTCTGAAACAAAATTAACATATTCCTTTTAGAGTTCTAACAAAATCTAGACCAACCTGTCTCTTTTGATACCTGAAGCCTTTTGTCATTACAAAATGCCCCTTGACCTCTTCTACCAGTGTATAATCGTTCTTCAGTGCAGTGGTAAATTACACCAAATTCAAGCTTTAAGATTTTGAAAAGGAAAGAAATGAATGCAACTCAAATTACTCATCATAAATATAAACAACTACTAATGGCAGAAAGATCAGCAATATTTTAATTGGTACATGTAATCAAATATTATATTGATGCTAATAAACTGGAATAATTTTACTATTACTGTGATAGTGAAATATAGATCATATAAAATTCAGTTTATAAAGAGAGGCTAATGCAACCTGTCTGCGATCTTCTAAATCTTTACTTGCTGCTTGTTCGTGTTCACATTAGAATGGGTTAAACGCTAAGCTGATTTCAGATTCAATTGTATGTTTTTATTCATATTCAACATATGAAAAGCTATTCAAAATATGAAAGTCCTCTAAGGCCAGATTCTGAATGCTTTACTTCCACTGGTGAGCAGTTACACCTAGAAGTAGTCCCATTGACTTCGGCTGGACCCTGAAGATTTGCAACCCCGAAAACATAGATATGATCAGTTAGGCATCCAAAGTCAGAAGTCATGGCACACTGTTTATTAACAGTGGAAGCTTTTATACGCATTTCACCTTTCACGATGCATTTAATTTTCCCACCTTTTCAATGAAAGCGGTACACTCCAATCACTTGTTCAAATGTTTCTCTGTAAAATTCTTCTGTTCACACATAAAAGTGAGAAGCTCATGAAGTCAAACGACTCCAATAAAAGGCATTTCAAGAGAAATACAAACTATTATGACCCCCAATGAAAGCCTGCGAACATTTGAATTTTTGTGGGAGTATCTGTTTACTGATGAGAAAAGGGTATTTAATATTTACACTACTTTAATAGGTTTGACAAAAAGACTTTAAAGTCATTTATAAACTTCAATGACCAGCTCCTAAAACCACCCCTCAGTAAGTAGCATCAGCAATGTTTTTTTTAGGAGTGGACAGATAACACAAAAATTAAGTAACTTGCCCACAACCACAGAAGAAGCTGGTAACAAGGTCAAGAAAACATCTCAGATGTTCTAAACTCCAAATCTTTTCCTGCTGCCCTCCTCCATTCAATGTGAATAATCATCAGTGTTCATCGGAGACAATTCAAAGGGAATAAATTGTCCTTGCTCCCTACCCCAAGGTCTCATCTAGACCAAGGGGTTTTTTTGAGGGACACACTATTAATAGACCCCTTCTCTGAAGATGTCTGCAGGAATTTCTTCAGTCCTGTTCAAGGCTTACATTCAGGCCAGTTCCCCTGTGTGTACTTTGGCTCCTTTTCAGCTAACTACTTTTTTTCTGCTTTTTCCCATCTGTTTACTGAGTGAGATTTAACATCGTTCTTTATTTTTGTTTCAGCTTTGTTTAGTTTACATAACCCAAAATATGCAGCATCAAAATCATGACGGTGTTGTAGAAAACATAAATATTAGAGAAAGCTGTCTGGTAATAATATGTAGTATTTAAAAGGGCCATTGGTAATGAATAAACTTCAGAAAAGCATGGAAGGGTTTCTCTGTTGTTTCGATGTTTGAAAAGTCTAACTAGAGAAGTATACAACATTATTCTGTTTAAATCAGTAAGAGCCACTAGCACATCTCAACACTATGTTGTTATTGCACAGAATTCTTGCCGGCTTCGCTTACAGCTACACATATATTTAAGATCATGGGATCGGGCTGAGATAGGCACATTCCTTGGCCATTTGAATAGCTGTTTCTTCTGTATGTACTAAACTGTAAACCAGCAACAGAAAAGGCAGTAGCACGAATGAGTATAGCTAGAAAACTCAAAATGGCACATGTGAAGGCTAGATACTTTTTCCACCTTCATGATCAAGCTCTCATGTGTGGAATCTACTTATCTGACTATTTCATGAAAACCACAAAGGCAGATTATAGAAATCAGTTCTGAATTGCCTCACAGCAGCAGTTAACGTTCACAGATACTGCTAGCAGGAAAGAAGCAATAGTAACAATAATAATATAAGAACACTAGGAGATACGCTTTACTTATAAATAGGCAGCACTATATTTAACTCACTATGGTTTTGTCTTACAAAACCTCGCTTACATCAGTACTCTCTTTTTCCCCCCACATAAGTCTACAATATTTATAATAATTTGTGAGAATTATCTTGCAATTACCAATTTTCATAAGTAAGTTTTGCAGGACTACGATTTTAGACTAGTAGAGTATGATCAAATGCATTTAAAAAGCGTGGAAAAACCTGAGTAGTGGCTGATTTTTTTATTTAATTTCATTTTATTTAAAGCTCTCATGTAGTTTTGAGGCTTTTAGCCAGATCTTAGGTAGCCATCTTAAAGAACATGCTTCATACCTCTTTGTTAACAGCAAATCCAATGCTCACTGCCACTGTTGGAAATCTGTGAAAAATAAGAAATTAATTAATATTGATGAAAAATCTCTCAACTTACTCCTTATGCAAATCCCTCAGGCAAGAAAAGCCCACATGGAGCGCTGTGATTTTACTTGTGTCAAAATGCTCTTGACTTTGTACTATTTCTCCTTTGTCCGCTTTTTTAATTTTGTCAGTTGCTTTAAAGATGTCATTTAATATTGGAGAAGACAATAAAAAAAAGCACATGAAGATATCAGGAGTTTTACACTGAACGAGTGCAGATCTTAGTGTTCTTTTTGCTTTAGTGCAATGGAATTATCCAGTATGAAATCATTAATTTAGTTTTAACAAGTCATCACTTTTAAGAGCACATTTTGTTCAAGTTCCAGCATCTGAGATAGCAATTAAGTTCAACAAAGATACCTCGCTGCTGACATCAACACAAGAAACTAGTTCCTCTCTTTTCTCAAAATGACCATGTTTTTACTTTGGTCCTTTTGACTATAGTTAATTATTGCATTTTAAACAGTGAAATAAATTAATTTCTTAAAAATGCATTTTAAAAAGGGCTGTAAAGTTTCAGAAAACAGTGCTAGAAAGATAAAATTTCACTTAATTGCATGGAAAAAACAGCACATGAGAACCCTCACCTCCCCTTGAATTCTACTTAATTGTACCAAAAGGTTGGTGCGTTTTTTAATGATAACTGCAGTTATGTTACATTACTAACGATAAGGCAAAACATATTTTAAGGATTTTAAGTAGAAGTATCATGAACAGACATATTATGAACATCATTGCCACTCCTAGCACTTGAATGATGACTTATAAATTTTAGTATTTTTGCAGTAGTGATCTCTAGCTTTCTTTTTGTGTAGCAGTATTACGGATGCTTAAAAACTGTATGCATGTACAACTTAATTTTCACTTCTACTCCACATAGATGCAGTAGTACTTCTCAGGAAAAACGAAGTGTTTGTATTTGAAAGAGAGAATACACCACTAGTAAAAGGAATGTGTAATCACCACATAAGGTGTTAGGCCAAGTGTCATCATAGCACAGCCTTGTTCCTCCAGTTCAGCTCAAGTCCCTGCACGTTAATGAGCAGTTATATATAAATGAGCTGTGAGTCAAGAGCTTTGGGTCATTAAGCAATCAGCAGAAACTTTAGCTTACCTTTAGGTAATAGTATAGTTAGCGCTCTCCAACACAAACACACACTCCCTCAGATACTCTATGTGAGGTACAAAAAGATAAAGGGATGACTCCTACTTATGAGTCGAAGGAACAAATCTACTACAGTAAAACACCTTTAAGAGGAAGGGAAGATTAGTGAGAAACTAGATTTTGCTTTTTTACCTACTTTCAATAAGTTACATTTTGCTTTTTTATATATTTCCCACTTACCTGTGCACAAAGTTGCACGTTCCATCAACAGGGTCAATAATCCAGGTTGGACTGTCAGTGAGGACACATTTTGAACCAGCAGCAGTGGATTCTTCTGCAATAAACCTGCATTGGCATGGAGTAAAACAAGTGTCCCAGAAAATTGACTTACATATGTGACTTGGAAAGTCAAACTCCATCTTTCTGTTTTTGAAGAGATACATAATATATATATAAATAAATAAAATTTTGGTGTATGTGTACATGTATATGTAAATATAAACACAGTCGTTTTTTCATTTGAGAGTGGGTAACTTTAAAACAAACTTTGAAGAAGAGTTCTCAAATGTATAGTAAAAAAGAACTTCACCTATGTTCACTTTCCCAATATACTATTAAGAAAATCATGAAAATGAATGCAGAAATGGATCTGAACTGGCATCCCTGGAACTCTAGAAGTCTTTTTGTTTTATGCAGAATGTAATTTTATGTGTTAAGCTTGCTCCTGCAGTAAGCAATATAAACTGCAAACTGTAGCTGCTTCTCTTTTGCAGCCAAATTCAGTCAACAGGAAATAATGCACTCTTAGAAAACCCACAGTCTCACTCCTACTTAAGTTTTTTACAGTGGTCTGAGTCAAGAAATTAAAAGGTTTACAAAGTTCAACTTTCTTTTTCCCACGACCCAGAGAAAATAAAAAAATTAATATTTTTGTTTGTTGTTCAGATGCACAAGGCACACACAGAAATCTGAGCTCATCTTCTGTTCTCTTGTGCTGTCCCGATTTATTTTTGTTGATACAGGGCTTTTTTCCATTTTCCCTGGGAAATGAACATCCAGCTCTGGGACATTTCCTGCTGACCTTAATTATCCCTGCTCTCCCATAAACTGCTCAGGGTCTGGTTTTGTAAGTGTTGTGCAGGTGCTGCTGTCACAGATTTGAATTAAGTCCTGTACGTGCAGAAGGTGTTCTATCAGACTGCTAGTGCTGAATCTTGCTTCTGGTTTCACATTTAAACAACTAGTAGTGGTACTCAGAGCTCCTGCAAATGCCTGGAGATGAAAAAAACTTCTCTTGAGGATAAAAAGAGGCAAAAAAATGGATAAAATAAAGAGAAAATGTCTCTTGCAGAAACATGACTAGAGTAGCAGCTATTGGCTTTTTTGCACCCAACATGCACTGCATGATGCCACATAACACTCACAACCATGGTCTTAAAATGTTCTGCAGGTAGCACAGGAGTAGACTTCTTGAATTTTCCAAATGCTACTTTGCCTTTCCCTCGGTAGAAAGGGATTATTTTGGTGGCAGTTATGGGCCCTCAGTTTGTATGAAGAGGGAAGTAGGAAGTGTTTGTTACTATTTTCATCTCCATTAAAGATAACAGCTGAAGGACAAAGCCTTAGTGTGCAACTGAGAAGTGAGAAAGACTTGAAGTGCTTGACATTCTCAGTCAAACACAGGACTTAGCAGAGTCCTTGCTCTAAATTTTCCCATTATTTTGCCTCCTTGGAGTGGTACCATCTGACTTTTAATTTATAGATCTTGTAATTAGCACCTAAATCCAACCAAACTCTTTGCTGTGCTGCTGGCTGCAGAGGAAGCTCATCTTCTAACAGATGAAGCACCTTGCATCCCATCTCAGATTGTGCATCTTCCCCCACAAATTATGCCTCTGCTTCAATCCTTTGCCAGTTCCTCCAGCCACAGCCTGAACTGTAGCTGTTGTCTTTCCAGTCAAAGAAAAATAAAATGAGAACCTCTTTAAAGACAAGAGCATTTCTGTGTAAGGCACTATACCCTCAAGTATTCTAAGTCTGTCCTTCACATTTTCCTTGCAGCGGGGTGTAATGCTGCAGGCCTCACATACAGAAATGCTAACATGAAACTAGGGCACAGCAGTGCCATTGATAAAGTCTTGATGTCCAAGAACAATTTTTCCAAAATGGATGTAGGACAAATCAGGAGCACATTTTATAAAATCTGGGCTAACAGGTTAAAAGAAGCACCTTGCTGTTATACCATACTGGGTAACATGAGAGTCCCTCAAGGTCAACATCAAACATGTTGCTCTATGGCTCTCAGTCTTGTAGAAACATGCAACCTGTGTAAAACATTCAGGCAGAAGTACCGGAGACCAAAATTTAAGAACAGCTTGAGAAACGGGAGGGGTAGCCATGTTATTACAGTAGTTAATTTAATATGTCAGCTTGTCGGTTATCTTGACCTTTCTTCAAACCGGGATTAAAGTTTTCTTGCGCTGAAAATGAGCCCAGTAATTTCAGCCAAGTGTTAGTGGACATCTGTTTGTACCACAAAGGCACTCTGAAACTCATTGCTGGAACAGCAGGGAAACTGTAGCACAGCATAAACTCCAGCAGGAGTGATACCCAGTCAAGTGCAGGAGGCTCAACGGAGGTCACCTATTCCCTTACTGGGGTCTGAGGGCAGAAAGCTGAGAAGCTAGAGTTAGATGTCACCCTACATAGTGGCTGAGTCCTGGTTTTAATGTCTACAGGATTAAGGATACACTTAACACCAAAGATGAGAACTTGCATAACAATAACACACAGGCAAATAGCACAATAGCCCTTCTCAAGCAGCAGACCCTGATGTTCTGGCTGTGCCTACCCATGCTTCAAAGATCTACCTGAAACAGTGTCCTTCTAAAAAGACTCGCTTGGACCATGTCAGAGTGCTGAAGAGAGTGAGCAAAGATGCAGACTCGGGTGAAGCACAACTGAGGATGATGCATATCACTTAGCCAACAGGGAGAAGACGACACAGACATGGAACAGAATTACATTCATAGTAGGTTTTTCTGATATTTCTCTTCAATTCCAAGTAAATTACCAACATCTCAAGACTCATCAGTACAACGGTGCAAATGGCATAGATGCTAATGATGATTCTAATGATTCCTTTACTTCTTTAAGTCCTAGGATATATTTTTTTTCAATTCAGAGAACATAAAAATCAAGATAATGTAAGAAAAAAAGAAATAACCAGAATCTTCGTTGATGCTTTCTACAGTCAGATTAGTGGAAAGACAGAAAACAATTTAAATGATCTTTTAATCTTTTCATTGCACTTTACTTTACACCCTGATTGCTACAGTGGACTCCTCATTGCAAGTGTTTTAATCTACTCTAGTTAAATCTAGTTTTAATCTATTGTTTAATCTAAACACATTCATTGTCTGAACAAACTCCAACCAATAACCAATATCAGCAAAAAATAATCTTCTTTAAGAAATGCCAATTCCTTCACTTGCTTATGAACTCAGAAGTTAAACTGTACAGACTTAATAAAGTCAGGGATTTTTCAGTTCCTAGGTCTACGTCGACCTTACAACTTTTGTTCCCATTTTGAGTAACTTAAGTGTGTCTGAAGATTCTCATTTCATGTGAAATGTGTATGTTATGTTCTCTGCCAGACTGTTCAAGAAAAAAAAACAATGTAAGATTGGAGATGAGAAAAGACCACAGCCAGCAATAGTAGAAGGAATATTACACAAATAACAGGCTTGTAAAGCCTGGCACTGTCTTGAAAATTGCAGCCAAGAACCACACTTCACGCTGTACAGTACTGCTTCAATATGCGATCACATACAACACATATTTAGAAAGCCACATTTAGTATATAATGTTCTTTCTACTCCTTCTTATGATGGTGGTGGTTTTTTTTTCCAGCAGTATCGCCAACAATCAGATTAGTAGCTGAGCTCTCCAGATTTCCATCTGTGTTGATTTCTGCACAGCGCTAGAGTGCAAGGCTTATCTCCATCAGAGATGCACACAGTTTGAAGGAAGTCATACAGTATTTAAGGGATACAGGCTCTGCAGGAAGATGCATTTTATCCTTGTGGACTGAAGCCAAAAGTGGAAATCGATTGCAGAATCTCTGCATCAAACCAAACCCAGCCAACTAATACAAAACCTCTCTCCGATCTGTGCTACGAGCTGTTATTTTCAAAGTGACCATTATAATTATATAATTCAAGAGCAGTTAATAATCTATTTTTAAAACCTTGGGTTGACACCTCATGTAGCAATTTATATCCTGTTTAAGTATATACATCAAATGATGATGATTATAAACAACCCTTATACTCCCTGATTTTAGGATTCTATACCACACAAGGTAAATGTGATTAAAAATGATACTTGTCCTGATCTGGCAAACACTTATGTGTGATGGCAAAAGAAACTGAAGGAAAGCTCTGCAGAATGGGGCCTTTCCTATCATTAATTTCAGGTATATTTTAATAGATATCCTTGCACAATTCTTACAGAATAAAAACAGATCAGCATTCTGAAAACCATGAAACATTCATGCCTTCCCCACAGGGGAAACATTACTATTAAATACATATTTTAAGAACTCTATTAGAAAATATAAAGAACTAAGTATAAGGACATGGTACTTTTTTTAAAAAGAAATCCTATGAAAGGGTCCAAAAGCAAAAGGTCAACGTGTAAGGAAGATATAGAGACTTTTAAATTCCCTTTATATGCCAGTCGCATATACAGCTCTTAAAGAAAAAAAAAGTCATCGATCGTTTCTTTTCCTTCTATAGGCACTCACCTGTGGGAGGGAAACTTCTCTTTCAGAACAGAAATAATTAAATTTTCCACAAAATGATCTGTTTCTGTCACAAGATCTGCTGCAGATGTCTTCGTAGACACTTGTTTTTCTTCTGTTAGAGCCTTCCTAATAATCTGAAACAGAAGGTCACAAATCAGATTTGTTGGCCATTCATCCTGTGTACACTGAAATAATATATGTACTGAAAAAGTATAGCTAATCCTGAAAACCAACTGTAGGACTAATTCTACCAGAGACTGTTCTAATTCTTCTGACTAAAAATCCTTCTGAGATAATGAGTAGTCTTTCGGAACACAGCACTTTGAATCACTCTGCAAGAACTTCTCTTGACAGCTCAGAAAATGACGGATAAACGGGATGCAACTAATGGAATAAAAGAATGACGGTGGTCATAACGATTTAGGAAATCACAAAACATATACATAAGATAAGAAAGAACCTTGAGGCTCAGGAATTTTTCATGGGAACACCTTTTTCTTTTTTAAAATTTACAGGGCCAATACCCCACTGCTCTCTTACTTTAAAAAACATGCAATAACGCAAACCTCATTGACTCCTTTTTTTTTTTTTTGTCAACAAAGACACGGAAAGTTTATTTTTTTCTTGTGTATACAGGTTTTTGGAACTTCAAGTGCTGACCACCCACTAGTTCCCAAAGAATTGCTATACACATAACAAAAACAAAAATTCAGACTTTTCCCCAGATACAGAACCAGCGATGTAACCCTGGATTCTCTTCTGGAAAAGTCTTTATCTCCTTTTCAAGAGTCTTACTGTCACAAACTCAGAACTAAACCACATCAAGCACAAATGCACACATGGGAAAACAGTCCACAGAAGCTTTTTTCCAATTTTCCCATTTTCTTTTTTTCCACTCCTTTGTTAAAAAGAAAAATAAGGGGGCAGGATGCAAAAGGCACTGACTTATTTTTTAACCAGCGAAAATGATAAACTATTTGAAATCAGGAAAAATTAAGCCCTACTTATTTGAATGGAATTGTATTAACCAAAAAGAGCACCAACAAGACCAATATTCCAAGTCCCTTCTAAAATTACACATTTCAATTGTTTAACTAACTTTCCACCGATCAAAGTATTTTAAAGCCATTGAGTAATGTCTGATGACCAAAGAAAACAGTTCTGCTGTATCACGCATGGGAAAGGGAACCAGCAACTCCTAAATTTCAGTCTCAGCTCCTGGTTTTCATAGTATGAAATCCTACATTTGAAGGGTGCGCTGACTGTTCTGACAAATAGAGGATATTGCTGACTGTTGCCTTAGTGCAGAAGGTATCTGGACCAATGTTTCTGTTTTGTGAGCTGTAAAACATTAGTTATGCCTGTTTACTGAGCTTGTGAAGGCAGGTTAATACTTTTTGGTTTGAGATCTTGCTAAAGTTCATTATTGTGTATTAAAATATTAACCACACTAGACCTTCCCCCCAAAAAAAACCCTGCATGGTTTTCTTGACAGTTTTACCATAGAAGCATAAAGGTGCAGCTCTCGGTCTCCTCTTCAGTACCAAGCAAAATCCGAAACAGTCCAACTAGCTCAGCAGAGTATTCTAAAAATCCGTGTTATGTTGATACCTTTTATTTTAATTGTTCTCCTTTACTTTTATATTGCCTATATATAAGTAAATGCCCTACTTAGAATCGGCCTCAGAACTTCACATAGTGAAACATGAAAAGTACACTCCTTTCAGTAGAGAAGAAGTTAATTTCTCTTTAGCAGTGCCATGTTCTTGACTCCTATTCAGTTTTAATACATAGCAGATGGAGATTTTTGCAGCCATATAAACCAGTCTGTGGCATCGCTTAGCAGGGCAGTGAGATCACACCTGAGCCTTGCTGCAGAAAAGAGGAGCGGAGGTGAAAGCTCTCTCATCTGGATGTGCTCTGCAAATAGTCTCTTTTCATTACACGCTCCAGCACTTCAGTTCTTCTTTTTGAATACAGTTCTTTGCACCTCTCAGCACTTCATTTAGCATTTTTCCTTTCTGATCCTTTCTCCAGTCTTCATGCCTATTTTTAACTTTAACCCTGTCTGTTTCTCTGGTGACCTGCATCTGCCAGCCTGAGGCTCCAGTCACTTTGGAGGTGGGAATAACCAAGGGCGTGACTCTGATACAAAGTGGTGGCTGATAGCCTTGTCACCCATCTCCTCCTCTGCAGGCCCATGCCAAGGCACCATGAAACACGTTACCCAGTGCTGTGATGGACTGCTTCTCCCCACCTCTTGTGCAGCCGATGTGTCAAGGGGAAAGCAGGAGGGAAGTTATGATGCCATGCTGAAGTCACCACAAATGGGACCCACATCTGTACCAGCAAACCCAGAGCACCAGGGGATGCAGTGGGATGGACAGCCCCTGCTAATTCTCTGCTTCTTATGAAGAGTTGTGCCTCAGAGTACTTTGAGACCATCACTCCGCTCCTTTTCTTGCCTAGGCTTTACAATGGGGCTTGTAGATACCGACTGCAACTGCCTGGTCTTCCCAGCTGCCTGTGGAGCTCCACAGAAGTCTCTTTCTAGGTAACAGGCAGCAGGTAAACAGAAGACAAAAGGAACTACAGGTTATGAAGTGAAAACAGCTGATTGTTCCTTATCACTACCGTACAATGAAACTGGCAACCAAGGTGCTGTATTTTGGCTGTAAATGTATTTTATTTGGCTTTACCACTGTGTTAGAGGTCGTCCATTGATTATGGAGATTCTACAGCAATTTCTAAGCAGCTGATTTTCAGGAGCATGGCTATTTAGAGCAGAGTCACTTATTACTTTCAGCCCATCCTGCCCCTTCTCTAACAAAGAATTGACTACAACTTATCCAATACACTGCTTGGGAGTATTTGGGGGCATAGGCAAAGCAAGGGGCATTTACATCAGTAGATCCATAGAGACCACATCACAGAGCAAGACCCCTGTTGTCCTTGCTCCCTTCTTCATTTGCCACAGAGTAGGGAAAATGGAGCCACAAGGGCTCAGTGCAGTCACAGTCACTTTCTTAACACCTTTGTGAAATGAATTCATACCAAGGACAACAGAGAGGTCAGAGGGCGAAGTTGCCTTCTCCCCAGTACACGCCAGAAAAGCCACCTACAGTGAGGTGTTCCTGTCAGATATTTCATCTCACTATACTGCTTGTACACACACTTTTGGGAGCTTCAAGATGGATTTACTTGCTTGCAATATTGTCCTGAAGTATTTGCTCACTGATAAGATCAAATGTCTAGATACAAAGCATAACTACCTGCAAATAATTTACAAAACACTAGCCTGGCTTGCTAAAAAAAATCTGTGCATGTTACATAGAAAATGGCCTAACAATATCCCCCAAGAATAAATATGGTGTGGGGAGGAATCTTCGCTTTTTAGAATATCAGTGGAAATTTTGCCTTTTTTTAATTGGGATTTTGCTGGGTCTCTTGTGCCTTATAGAATTGTTTCCTGGGGGGGAAAAAAAAAAAAAAAGAGACAGAAAAGAAGCAATTTGTGTGGACATCAACATGCCAGCTTCCAGTCTCATTTTTTTACCTTTGTTTTCACCTTGATGAACATCTACCCATTTGGGTGAAGTTTCCCCAACTGCAACTGCAGAGAACTCTGCAACTCTTACTTAGTGCTCTCAATAGCATCAAAGATGCGGAAACTTGTCATCCCTGCTTTTATTTAGCAAAAAGTCATATTAAGCCAACGGGTGTACTTCCATGAATGCGGCAAACAGAGTTCACACACCGAAAAAAAGTCTGAAAAAGTGCGCTTATATGCGGCCTTGTGAAGCGAATTACACACAATCTGAATGCAGGTTAATGTCAGAGATTACAAAACCACGGCCACTCTCATTATGAAACAGCCATATATATTAAATGAGAACCTGTGGTATTTTGTAAAAATAATGGCACAGGGATGGCAAGAGAGGCAACGATTTTAACCTGGGAATGGAAGTTACAGCAGCAACATCACTTTTGACACATATTCAAGCAATCTTTTCTTTATCAGCCTTTTAAGTTTAGAAGAAACTATTCCAGAGCACGGAGGCCTATCTGTTGGAAAGAAGATATATTTCATTTTTGTCCATGAAACATGATGCAGTATAAACCAAACAGTTGTGTAAGCCAAAAGGGGAGACCAGGAAACTGCATTACTGGTTAACTTCTAGAAATCCAAAATCTTGACTTGCATGCTTTTCTTCAAGTTGCCTCTGTGCCAAGACTTCGTAGGCACTCTCTAACTTAAATTACAAGCCTTCCAAACATGCCATGGTCCTGAGAAATGGAGTGCCTAAGAAAAAGACTGACTTGGCAAAATTTCATGCAGAGGCAGAGGCAGGACTCAAAACTGGGGAGACAGAAAGTGCAAGCAGATTTCTGGGGATGGAGGTGAAGGCAGAGAGGTCTGAGGGATGGGAAGAGAGGCAGAAGAAAAAGACAAACTTGACCAGCGGAATTAACTATTTTTGGTAAACAAAATAAAACTCAATTTTATCAGTCAATTTTCAACAAAAATTCCATCCTATCAAACCTATGTTACACTGCATTTGGTGTCCCTATCTCTAGCTTCTTTTGGGAAGTAGCTGGAAGTGGACTGACAAATAAAAGATACAAACTTGCACCTCTTCTTCCACAAGGATCTCTGATGATTTTCGTACCTAAAAATATTTCTTAATGTTACAATGTTAATACAAAACATACCCAGTTCCAAAGTCCTACTTAAATTACACCCCTGACTGGTTCAAATTTGGCCTGCCAAGGAATCGGCCATTTCCTGCCAGTTGCAAGGTAGCAAAGGCAAACCACGAACTAAAAAGATGCAACGGTTAATCCTTTGGAATGTTTATTTCTTCCACAAAAAAGGTGCTCAGCTGTGGTATTCCGGGCAATTGAAATGGCTGGAGACGGTTACAGCTGTCTTCACAAACTGATATTTAGAGAAATAAGGTGTGGATGTTCGAGCAAGTCATGAGAGTCTCTCTTGTGAAAGGGCTGCAGAAGGAGTATGCGGGAGAAGCTCCTGTTTGGACAGTCTGTGAGAGCATGACCTATCATCTCAATTTGGATTATCCATTTATCCTTTATATTACTAAAACAAGTATTCTCTTCTCTGGCACTCTGTTTACCTACGGGGAATATATATTTAATAACATGAACTAAGGAAAAGCTATAGGTCCTGGAATCAAGACAGAAAAGGGGGCTCCTTAAACCCCGGTGCACAGGCACAAAGCATGTTTCAAAATGTAGCAGAAGAGAAGCACAAGAGAAATCCACACTGCTGAGGTCTGTGTTTTACCTAATTCTTCATCTGAACAATCTGCTGATTCCACTTCTTGGCTGTTAAAAGTCAGTGGAAGTTTTGCTGCTGTGCACACAGTGAGGCCAGGATGTCTCCTGAGATGACTAACCTCCTGCTGTGTCGAAACACGGATCTCAAATAAGCTACTGTAGACCTTCACAGAGCCACTCCTGATTTATCCCTACCAAGTGAACTTCAGTTACTCTGTAGACACTGGTGTACATAACCAGAAAACAAAACCTCTCTTACGTGACTGTTTTTCTCTGTACAAGCTGCTCAAAAACAAACGCTGGTACTGTAATGCGTAAATACACAATGTTATGGATAGGCATAAACCTTCACTTGCACATAAATCAAACCTTAGCATCACAGCATGCTCCAAAACATTACAGTAGCAAAATAAACGCTGGGTGTATAACTGAAAAAGTTACCAAAGCACCTCCAACCTGGCAAATCTCCATGCCTTTTTTTAACTTTTTTTAAAATTAAATAAAAATACTCCCAGGCACGGAATAAATTCGTTTTCCCCTCTGGCACATCCCCGTCCTTACGCGGGATGCAGCCACCACGGCAAGACCCGCTGCGCGGATGCTGAGCTGAGCTGCGCGGGTGCTCAGCCTGGTTGCGCGGGTGCCAAGCCCTGTCGCGCGGATGCTCAGCCCGGTTCTGCGGATATTGAGCCCAGTTGTGTGGATATTGAGCCCGGTTGTGCGGGTGCCGAGCCGCGCGGGTGCCGACCCCGGTTGCGCGCGTGTATTGAGCACGGCTGCGTGGGTGCCGAGCTCGGCTGCGCGGGTGCTGAGCCCCGTTGCGCGGATGCTGAGCCCGGTTGCGCGGATGCTGAGCCCGGTTGCGGGGATGCTGTTGGGGGTTGCGCGGGTGCCGAGCCCCCCGGCGCCCTCCTCTCTCCCCGTGCCCACGCGGCCTTTCCTCCAACCTTCCGGCTCTTTCCCCCCTTCCAGCCCCGCGAGCACCGCCCGGCTGCAGCGCGGCTCCCACCTGCCCGGCGCGCCGCGCCAGCTGCGCCGCCAGCTCCGCGCACTCCTTCCAGGGGTCCCCGCCGCCCGCCGCCGCCGCCGCTGCCGCCCCCCCGTCCTCCTCCTCCTCCTCGCACGGCTTCATCGCGGCGGCTCCGCTGCCCGGGGCTGCTGGGGGCGGGGGGGGGGGGGTCCGTGCTCCCCACCGAGCAGCGCGCCCGCCGTCCCGCCGCTGTCACTCGGCGCCCCGGCACCGCCCCGGCGGGGCGGGTCGAAGCGGAGGGGCGGGGTGCGGGCGGGAAGAACGGGCGGTGGGGGGGACAGGGGGACACGGGGAGGGTACCGTCGCTGTGGCCCCTCCCGACGGTGTCCTCGGGAGAAGGAGCGAGTCGCGGGGTCCCGCTGCTCCCCTGGACGAAGGGCCACGGGGCTGGAGAACGAGCCTCAAGAGGAGCGGCTGAGGGAGCCGCGGTGGTTTAGCCTGGAGGAGCCTGGGGAGAGACCTCAGTGCTCGCTACGGCCTGAAAAGACAGATACGCAAACCTTGGGTTTAGTGAAGCGATTCTATGTTTTCTTGTCTGCGAATCTTGTCCTGACAATCTCGAGTGAAGACGTTTATGCAGAAGGAAATAAATGATGCCCATTAGATTTATCTGGGAGTAGGATTCCCCATAAGATTTTCCACCTCCTCCCAAGTGACGGGCAATAGGATGAGAGGGAATGGCCTCAAGGTGTGCCAGGGCAGGTTCAGATTGGACATCAGGAAAAATTTCTTCACCGAAAGGGTTATCGGGCACTGGCAGAGGCTGCCCAGGGAGGTGGTTGAGTCGCCATCCCTGGAGGTGTTTAAAAGACGGCTAGATGAGGTACTTGGGGATATGGTTTAGTGGTGGAAGGTATGGTTGGACTCGATGATCTCAAAGGTCCTTTCCAAGCTAGTGATTCTATGTTTTTACTGTTGTTACTAATTCAGGAAAAGCAGTGCTTTCCAGGTGTTGGAAAATAGCGGCTTTTAACTAGGTTTGTCAGTAATCTACACCGTACATAAAGCACAAAATGCAAAAGGGGAGAGGGAACAGCACTGCAGCAGGCTTACAGACTGCTGGGATTTACCTGGGAAGCCCAGCAGAATCAAGGCCAGTTGGATTCAATGATCTCAAACGTCTTTCCAATCAAGCAATTCTATGATTCTATGATTCTGATTCCTGAGTGGGAGTGGCCAGTCAGTGGGGGCCTGCCTGTGAGTCCTGAGCTAGGGGTGATCCCGGGGAATGTGGGGGGACCGGACCCACCAGCGTTAGCGGGGCCTTAGCATCTTCATAAATGACCTGGATGCAGGACTTGAAGGTTTAATAATAAAATTTGTGTATGACACAGAACTGGGGGTAGCTGTTGACCCTCTTGTCCTTCAGAGGGATCTGGACAGTTTGGATATCCGGGCAATTACCAACCGCATGAAGTTTAACAAGGGTAAGTGCTGGATTTTGCACCTGGCACGTGGCAACCCCGGGTATACATACAGACTGGGAAGTGAGAGGCTGGAGAGCAGCCCTGCAGAAAGGGATCTGGGGGTTCTGTTTGACAGCAAGTTGAACATGAGCCAGCATGAACATGTGCCCTGGCAGCCAAGAGGGCCAACTATGTCTTGGGGTGTGCCTCAAGCACAGCGTTGCTAGCTGGTCTGAGGAAGGTGATCATCCCCCTCTATTCTGCACTGGTGCAGCTCCACCTTGAGTACTGTGTGCTGTCTTGGATGTCACAATATAGAAAGGAAATAGAGCTGTTGGAGAATGTCCAGAGGAGGCCACAAAGTTGGTGAAGGGTTTAGAGGGGAAGTCGTATGAAGAGCGGCTGAAGTTACTTGTTCTGTTCAGCCTGGAGGAGACTGAGGGGAGACCTTATTGCAGTTTACTGCTTCCTCTCGAGGGAAGGAGGAGAAACAGTGCTGATCTCTTCTCTCTGGTAACCAATGATGGGACCCAAGGGAACAGCAAGAGGATGTGCCAGGGGAGGTTTAGGTTGGATATTGGGTAAAGGTTCTTCACCTAGACAGGTGGCAGAGCACTGGAACAGGCTCCCCAGGGAAGCAGTAATGGTGCCAAGCCTGACAATGTTCAAGAAGCATTTGAACAAGGCCCTTCATGGTGTGAACATTGGGGCTGTCCTATGGAAGGACTGGAGTTGGACCCGATAATCCTTGTGGGTCCCTTCCAACTCAGGACATTCTATGATTCTGTGGCTTTTGGAAGAAAGCTGGATGACAGGGAAAGGATGATGGGGAAAAGTGTGGGTAAAGTGGCCTGGGAGGCAGTTCAATAGATCCTTAATTTCAGCAGCTTGTTAGTGCTTGGGAATCAAAGTGCATGGTAGCAAAAACATCATCCTTTAGATTTTTCACTTGCCTTTGTATGTCATTTTGGATTTGTCAAGGATGAGAGGAAAAGAACTAAGAACCCACTGTTCCAGAAACTATATGAGCCAAATTACCAGGCATTTGAGCCAGCAGAGTAGGGGAGTGGTGGCAGACAGCAGAGCAATTCTAGATCCACCATGTGGGGAAAGGGCAGCCTGCAAAGAGTATATGCTTATGCTCATACCTAGTCTATAATACTTCCAACAACAAAGTGAGCATCGGGAACATGCACTTTACCTGCCAAAGTGATGCTTTTCCAAGGAACTTGTTTTGATGCGCACTTGGCGCTGAATTGTACAAGAGAGACTCCAGAGATCGAGTCCGTGAGCTTTTTGAAAAAGGTATTAAACACATTGGGTCTATGAAATGTATTAGTGTCTATCAGCACCTGCTTTGTGGTTGAAAGTTTTGTTTTCAGTGACTTGTTAGGGACAGAATAGAAATGCTTTAGTGGTGACCTTATTTGCATTAAGAAAACTACATAACATCACCACTTGCTATTCCTGATGTGAACACAAAATTCATAGAACGGTTTTGGTTGAAAGGGATCTTAAAGGTCATCTAGTTCCAACCCTCCCTTCCACTAGACCAGGTTCCTCAAAGCCTTAACCATCCTGGCCTTGAACACCTCCAGGGATGGGGCATCCACGACTTCTCTGCGCAACATGTTCCAATGCCTCACCACCCTTACAGTAAAAAATTGATTGTTGTTTTCTATGGACTAGGCTAAGTTTAATTAGCCTCAGTATTCTATCTAAGCTAATAGACCCCAAGTCTAGATCTATTTTCTTTAATTTATTTATCTTGTAGAACATGGTTGACTTTGGGATAAGAGGGCCATATATAGTTCACATAAATAATAGACACTCGTTAAAATAAAAGGTTTGGACCCTTTCCTTCTAAGATAAATGCCAAAACTTCATGGATTGTAGTGCAAGAATTCAGCTTCATTCTTCCAATTTCTAAGCTGCACTGTGGCAGGGGATACCACACAGACAGCAAGGCCGTCAGTCTACTAAGCAAAACATTTTTTAGTTCCTGTTTTGAATCAGGAAAAACACTAACAAACCCCGAGAAGGTGAATTAACTAATACCTGAAGTTTTTAAGTTTGTTTAAAGTATGAAATGATGACATTTTGCTGGAAGAAACCCTCACCAAACATTTGTCAAATCTTCTGCTGACTGATTATTCTGCTTCTAAGTCACTTGTTCCTCCAACATCATATCTGCTATGTCCTCACTAAAATTAGTTTATAACACTGCAAACATGTAATATAATTTGGAATAGCATGGAACAGAATTGCTTCAGATTCTTCCCTAATCTTAGTAACCTCCAGGTTTTAGAAATCTGTGCTTTTTATTGACTCTGTGCTCAGCATAGCTTGAGGTGGCTTCTGGACCTTTCTTGCAGAGTTTCTGTGCTGGGGCAGATGAGTAAATGTATTTACTGGTGAGATGTGTGTACTGGAGAGAGGTGTATACTGGAGAGATGTGTGTACTGGTGAGATGTGTGTACTGGTGAGATATAGTAAAACCACCTTTAACTTTAGGAAATAAGAAAATCTACAGCTAACCATGACTCTGCATTCTAGAAGGCATCTCAGACCAGGATAAAAGTGCTTTCTCCATTTTTCCTTGAAAGAGCAAGTTTAATTACTGACTTGGCCAACAGTAAAGCAGCCTATACCTTCTGCTGAAACTGCTTAGGTATTATTCTAAGGCAGAGCAGATGGTTTCCTCCCACGTGTCTCCGATCTGCTGCATTGCCCAGAGGTTTGTTGTGATTAGCCTGCCACAGGGGCATTTGAAAGGTCTGTTTAACTCATATTTTAAAAACAGGGCGGCATGATCGGTAGTGTAGTAGGCTGGATGCAGAAATATCCTTACTAAAGGTAATTGTAGAAAATCACTGACAAATGGAAATGGTGTTGTAAAGTGGGGAAAATGCTCTCAATATTTTTTTAAGCCGGAGTAAGTTGTCTATCTAAGTGATGTTTGAGTGATATTTGGAAAATAAGCTACTCTATCTGGTTCAGTAAAATTTCTCCAGTCTTCCCTTTATCCTGATGGTAGCAAAATGGTCACCAAAGGCTAAAATATCATCTTAATTAACCCTTGTTTTTTTACAGATTTGTTCCAGCTCTGTGGCTCATGCAGTAAAAGATTTAAAACAGAACTATAAAGCCAGGAAATAATACTTCTTAGAAATTCAGTGGCTGCGGCAAGTATTTTAAGACCATTCAAAATACTTTGCGACAAAATACAGCTGCCTGTAAGGCCTATACACAGATGGCAATATTTCTAATCATTATTATTATTCTGGGCTGCGATGTCTGCATTTTATTACTGTTCTGAAGTTTCATCATTCCTTAGCCTGGATGTGCTAGGCAGTGTGAGCTTCCTTCCATGAGTGCCTGGCTGATTTTGAACGTCTCTTCACCTCCGAGCAGGTCGAAGCTGCTCTCTGCCTTGCTGGATCAGCCTCTTGGCTCATCTTTCATAACTGCTGAGGTCTTTCATAACCTCTGATCTTTCATAACCCTAAACGCTAGCTGGTTCCTCTCACATGCCTTTCGTAACCTACACACATACCACGTGTTTAATCTCGTCCGCTTGGAATAGTCTCGTCCTGGATGAACCTGAAATACTAGTGTTTCTCGGGTGTTCCATCTGCATGAATCCTCCTGAGCCCCAACCAGATTCACTTAGAGGTTGGACTTCCTTCCTTAAGACAACAAATGCTCAGAGGAGGGGAGAACCTGTTCCCTCAGATCAGAAAACAGAATGTAATCATGGGTTCCCTTCTCTCCAGGCTATGAAGCTCTTATTGGCATAGGTGTGGCTCAGCTGGAGGTGGCAGCTGCCTTCACTTCCCGTCCTAAACCGCTGTGCTGTGTTCATCAGCACGGCTGCTCTGTGTGTCACCTGGAGATCCCCATTGTGGTCTGCTCGGTCCACGGTGCAAAAAGCAGGGTCACTCAGAGGGGAAGTTGCTGCAGCTCAAGATGGTTTAGTTATGCCTCAGCTGACAGCTTGTCATTCTCTTCTTCAACAGTAAATGCACGCTGCAATAAAATTGGTTGTAGTCTTTGCAGAGGGAGGGTGACCTCTCTGTAGCCAGCTGGCCATCAACATGGAATCCGCAGATGTCTTCCAGTGTGTATCCTTGTCACTTCATGGGCTTGATGGATGATCTTTTAATAGGGAATTAAATGGGAAAGCAAGTGGCTAACAGCTTTAATAAAAACAGAGTGGGGCGGGGAAGAAAAAGGAAGTAATCTTTTGGAATTATTAGCCTGAGTGTGAAAGAACATTTGCTTGGCATGACAGCCAGAGGCTCGCTGTGCTGTTATTAAAGCACTTCAGTGGGAATCCATGCAGATGGTCTTTTCACAGAGCATAGGATTATATTGGATTAGTCATATAAAATTGTTGTTTACAGTCTCTAGCCCTTTCCCCTAGAGCTTTTATCAGTATCCTACAAAGAATGAAGTTTGGGTCTGCCTTTAAGAGGTAACCCAGATGACAAGCTTTTTGTTTGTGCAAACTGTTACAATATCATAGTTGTTTAATGTGATTGTAATGTTGCAGTGAGAGCTTTTATAGCTGATAAAAGAGGATATCTGGCCCAGATTTTTATTTTGCCTTTTGAGTGTACAAGAAGGGAAAGTAGATTGAAAGGAGAGGCTCTCTCTTGTTGCTAGACTCCCCAGAATAGTTAAGCTGACCCCCCTTTTGCTTTGAGACAAACAGAAATTCCTAACATTGGCACCATTTTTTTTTTGTACTGCTCGCTAATGACTCAGTAATGATAACACTTGATTAATGCACTGTTCTAAGTGGTGTATCAGATGCTCCTTTCTTGTGTTCCCTTTCTGTCATGCAGTCATATTCTGACCACCTTTCTTCTCTACATCCAGAAGGCCCAGGAAACCCTGCTTGGACTCCACCTGCATTTTCCCTCCTTCCACAAGCAAAACAAAAGATAGTCTCAAACGTGCAGTGCAGGAGTCTTCCTCTACTGTGAGGGCTGGTTAACATGGCAATTGGAATGTTTGCCTTTGTCTGACAGACAGCTCTACTGGTAACATGGTGTCCTTCACTGTTTTCTGAAGTTTTCAGACTGCCTATGTCATGCCTTGGAAATTTTCCCTTCCAGGAGGAATGGCTGCGAGAGTTTTCCTGGGGTGCAAGTACCTCTCATTCTCCAACGAGTGATGTTTTCCTTTGAAGGAAATTCTGTGGGCAAGGTAATACAATCACAACTTGTTACACTTTTTCCTAGGCTGTATCTGTGGCTGTAGGATAATACGTGGTAAAGGCCTTTTTCCCTGTCCTTGAAGGGAGAAGTGGCAAGACTGTCTCTGCCACATGTGTGCCAGTATTGTTTTAACATTATCCGTTGAAAATACCAAAAATAATACACAACCCCACCTCAAAAACATCCTGATGTTTCTGTCACTGAAGGTGATACAGAACTTCTGTCGGTGTGCTGTGGCAAGGATGTCTGTAGCCTAATGTGGTTTAATAAATATTACTGACTAAATTGTTTTCCTTTTATTCCTATATATCATGAGAAAAAATTTCTTGTTTCTAATTCTGCAAACAGTCATCTTAAATCCAATCAGGTCTTGGTGCTTTTTGTCTTAGTATGCAGGTATTGTTTGTGGTTTGATCTGAATTCTGAATTTTTGCATTTAGCTGTCCTTTGTGGTCATGCCAAGGCTTGGGAAAACCACATTGCTGCTCCGTGTTTCAGAGAAGCCTCCTGAACACAAACAGCATTATTACTTCCTGACCCACGCTCCAAAAAATATGTAGAAAGGGCCTTATTACCATATTGGCTATTTCATTTGAGATTCCATGATATTTCAACTGGTGTTTGTCTCTGAGATTGGCAGCACCGACTGTGCCAAAGAACATAATGGGTAGAAAGACCGCATGAGCTTTGCCGTCTTCTGCCCTGAAAAGACCTCAGGAGTTGTTTCTGATGCAGCTGCTGAATGCAATAGAGGAGAGATAATTTGGGGCAGGTGAAATTTTTATGTGTTTTTACACATAAAATGTAAATTTTCCCAGGAGAATTTTAATTCCTGGAAAATCTCACAAGGACAGCAGGTCTCTGGGGGCTGAAAGGACACACACTGCCCTTTAATCTGTGTGGAAAAAAGGCTATACTTGGAGTTGCATCAAATAATGCCATGCTCATGTATTTTCTGACAAATCAATGACTTTGGTGCACATGTAGATGAAAAAAAAATGCTATGAGTCACGTTCCTGCTGCTTGGCAGCAAGCAGCATGCTCAGCTCTGCTGTAATCAATGACATTTTCATTCATGTGTGCCAGCATCAAATGTGTCTCTGTTCATACCAAGCTGAGTTAGAAACAAAAATGAAAGGAAAAAAAGAATATGTTCAACAAACCAGCTGTTGAACCATTTGTTCTGTAGCATATAGAAATGTTTCTGCTGTAATTGTTTACAGTGGAGAGTAAATATCCTAGTGGCATTTCACACACTTACTGCCACAGAGAAGTTTTTAAAAAATCATGTATCGTTAGTATCCCTGGAAAATATTTCCTAATCAAGAGTGCATAATTCTTTCATCACTGGTATAAACTGTGGTTTATGTATACATACAAACTAACATTGTATTTTGTTTTGTGGATGCTTGCAAACCTGCTGTCCAGTGCTACCCAGCCTTGGGCCATCTTTACAGATCTATTGAGTATCTTTCACTTGGAAGAACGGATGCTCATTTTTAAGTCAGGCCACTCAAAATTGATGACCGCTTTTGAGAATGTTCGGTCATAATGTCCATGCTAAAACTTACAAGAGATTCAGCTGCAGGTTTTTCCAAGAGTTTAAAGATAGAAGTAGGGATTTTTGTATCATTTGGATCAGCACTTGTTTGATAAAATCTGAATCTTACACAAACTCCTTGCAGGTCTGGCTGCATCACTGAGGAACCTGGCTGTTGTCTGCCTCCTCTATCTATCTTCAATTCCTGTGCCAGCCATGGAAAAGCAGAACAGAGCAGGCTGCATGGCTCAGTTTCTAGGTCAGAAATTGGGAATTGTTGTTTCCCATTTAGCTCTTTTGGCTCATTTTTCAACTTTTTTGTGTGTCCTTTTCCAGCCCGTAGAATAGCAAAGATGTTCTATTGGTAACAATTTTCAAGTTCTGAAAACATTAGGGTCTTAAAACCTCTGTGTGGCTGCTGCATCACTGTCAACTCCTGGGTAAGCAGGAAAGTGGCAGAGTGCCCAGAACTAGTTGTTGTGCTTGTTGAAGAGCTAGTGAAACAGGGTCTGCAGATTTCACACCTGAGAATGACCCAAGACATATTTCTTTGATGCTTCTGACCTGTCTAGCTTGTTCTCTTGAGTGCTGCCCAGTGCTGCCCTTCCTGTGCCTGCTCTAGTTTCTGCAGAAGCCCTGAATGAATCCATCTGTGCTTCCTCCTCTTTTTGTTTTACTACTCCACCCATAGTACTTAGAAAAAAAAAAACCAAACCAAAACCAAACACCTGCATACCATAGGAATATAAGTCCTAGCAAGCCTTGCACAGTCTTTATAAAATACTATAGCTCGATATTCAAGCAGCTGTCCCTGCCTTGTATGGTCTTAAGCAACTATGCCTACTCCTGATATTCCCAATATTGGGGAAAAAAAAGTGGTTATCCTATTCATACTGTCTACAGTGAGATATTCGTATATAGGGAATGCTGGATTCTGCTGTGCTGGTCTTTCTCCACCGCACTGTCTTGTACTACAGCTTCCCTTTGTCACTTGGAAAATTATTTCTGAACTAGTCATTTTACAAAGTTTTGCAAGAATTACTAATACTAGGTCCAACACAAAAAAACTGAGACTGTGCTTATAACTTTTTTTATTTAACAAATCAAGAAAATCAACTATGATCACCTTCCGAATGGTTCCCTTCTGAGGTGACACACAATGCTGCCAACAGTCAAAGCAATTCCAGACATCATTTTCTGAAAGGCAGTTGAGGATCTCTGTGACTTTTGCTTTCACATCTTTTGTAGACAAAACATGGGTTCCTTTGAGCACTGACTTGGTCTTTGAGCAGAGGCAGAAATCACAGGGAGCCAGGGCTGGTGAACAGAGTGCTCAAGCACAGTGATGTTGTTCTTAGCTAAAAACTGCTTCATGGACAATGTGGTGTAGGCTGGTGCAATGTCTTGATATTAACTCACCACTCACTCTTGCATACTAACATTTTCCAGCTCAGGGCAAGAAAACATCTAAACTTGAACACGTGTCCACTTGTACTGAGTGAAGTGATTGAGCTACACCTTATCTCACTGTGACAGATCAGAACGTGTTTTATAACCATCTCTGTCTCTGCTCTCCCACTCTTGGTTCCCGGACTATAGGGTTAGTCTGGTGGGGTTTTTTTGTGTCGGACCTTATATATCAAAGAATGTTCTCTTCTAAATTAATAACACAGAATCATTGAGAGGTTGGCCTAAATGGCACTTCTAAATGATTTTGCTGTATGTCAGTATGCCGTGTGTATACCTATATCCAAAGTCATGCCTGATCATTCTCATCCATTTCTTGAAATCCCTAGTGAGGGATGACTACATGTGCTTTTCTTCTTTGATATTATGAAGATTTTTCCTGTCCTCCAACTGAAATCATCTCTGTTGGAAAGTAACTTTATTTCTGCTCATCCTCCTCTAAAGGACACAGGAAACTTATTACTGTTCTTTACAATAAGCAAAGATAAAGTTAGTTAACATGATTCTTGTCAGTCTCAGTTTTCTGAACTAAACACATAGTTATTTCACTCCTTCCTGATAGGCTGTATTTTCTTCCTCATGTCATTTTTATTCCTGCTTTCTAGACTCCTTGGGACCTCACCTGAGAGCTTGTTTGTGCTAGATAAAACAGTAGAACTGAGGAGTTGCATCTCAGGATATTGCTACTCCATCTGAAAGTGGGATCTCCCCTCTTCTGCAGCACCGTTTAGTTGCTGGCTGGTATTATACCTCACAATTTAATTTTATTTATTTTTACTGCTACTCTAGCCAGTTACATCCAGCTGTATTTTTATGGAGAAGTGACTTCTGGGTTTTCACACTGTGAACTGTCAGTTGCTAATTTATTCAAACATAGTTGCTGATTAAAGTAGCAATTTTGTTTACAGGCTATTTAGGGACAACAGAATTTGTCATGAGCCCCAAGAATCTGCAGTGTTGTGCGGCTGCTTCTGCAATTATGGAACCAGTAGAGAAATCTTCACAGAGAGGATTTCTGGCAGCAGTTAACAGCATGGGCTGTTCCCTCCCAAGCAGTCTCTGGTTGCTAATAGCCTCACAGTGTGGATCTCATGTATATTCAGCTCAGCACACTGGCTTTTACCTTGCACCGTGATCCCTGTGTGAAGCGTAAGGAGTCAGCCAGATGGGTGAGGGTCTGATCCGGGTTGATGGCAGAAGAGGAGAGGTGCTGGGGTTGTGCCCTAGAGCAGGAGGTGTTCGCCACCTCCTTTAATCTGATTATGGTTACAGGTCCTACTCACAGCCTAATGTGACCGGAGCGACTTGCATCATGTGTTAGGTAAGTTGTAGACCCACACTAGGCAGTAGTGAGCTGCTGTCATCTCCCTGCTCTTTTCCCAGGCAGGAGGGGTTCCTTGTAAAAATTGCCAGGCTCTGCATTCAGGTGGATGACCTTGTCAAGAAGGAGGGGCAGGTGGGATCTGTCAACATTTTACGCCAAAAAAAACCCCAGATGGCAACATGTTATACAAAGAGAGCTGCAGAGAACAGAAGATTAATTAGATTTGAGACTCAGAATGAAAGAGAGGCAGGAAAGGTTTTGAACTGCCAATAAGGCTAGGGAGACCAGCAGGCAGTAATCACTGCTTTGGATCAGCCTTGCTGCGGTGGGTTATTTTCTTGTGGCTGCCGAGTGCCTTCTGGTGGCATGTTACCTGTAAAGTCCAGTCTGTCATGAGGGTGGAATGCTTATGTCTCACTTGCACGCCCTCCAGCCCGGTCTGCCAAAACTACGTGCAAAACACAAAAAGCAAAGCCAAACCCCAGCAAACAGCAGTTATACTAAGTCCCACAAACACTAAGAGTACAAGAAGAAATTGCCTCAAGTTGTGCCAGGGGAGGCTCAGATTAGATATCAGGAAAAATTTCTTCACTGAAGGGATTACCAAGCACTGGCACAGGCTGCCGAGGGAGGTGGTTGAGTCTCTATCCCTGGAGGTATTTAAAAGATGGGTAGACTAGTTGCTCAGAGATATGGTTTAATGGTGGACAGGTACGCTTGGACTCCATCAGCTCAAAGGTCTTTTCCAACAAACAATTCTGATTCTATGAAACACTAAGGGTAAAAAAGCCACTATGCTGGGCAGGAGCAATACTGGGCACACTGCTGTCTTCTCTCTTGGTGGATGTCCTTTGAGTAGCCAATGCCGTAGCTGCTGTTGTGACGAAGTGAGAGATGCAGAATCTGCTTTTGTAGAGATACATAACTTGGTGTGCACTGATGTACACACATGCCCGTGCAGATTTGCAACTGGCAGCGGCCTAACTAGTTTTAGATAAAGAACTGTTTAAATCCTCAAAGAATGTTCATTCTTTTTCAGATTATCCAACGATGTCTGGAGACTTCCTTTGGGTTATCTCCTGACCTAAACCAGCAACATCTTACAACACAACTAAGCATATTAATAAATTCTTGCAGCCCTAAGACAGGTTATCATTTGACCTAAAACAGCTACATCTTACAAGACAGATTTATATGATGAGATAATTAAACATACAAACCAGCTGCAGCAAAACTTATCAATTAATTCCCACACGTGCAGTCTGTTTCTGTGAGTTGCAGGAAATAAAACTGAGAATAAACCTGATGCGATGTTAAGGAGAGGAGCTGAGTTGGGGCTGAGGCTTAAAGCAACAGCACAGCTGGTTCCAGAACCCCCACAGCTGGATCAGCAGTCCTGCTGTCACCTCCCGGCACAGGCTGGGAGGAACACGCTGCCTCAAGGAGCACTGGAAGCCTGAAAGTGTAGGCAAAAGTGCAGTAATAAGCAAAGTTTGTGAATCAATTTCTTTCTCCAGCTGTGCTTTCTGAAAATCCAAGCAGCAAGGTGTTTAACAGCTTTTACAGTCACGAGACTATTAGAAGTAACTTGGCTAATGACTGTGTTTCCAAAATTAGTTATCCATTAACATTGTTTAGGTACCTATTAACTACCTCTGTTATCATATTTTGTACAATTAATACACCAGTATAGCCGTGTTAAATGGAAAGTAACACTTGACATCTTAATTAACTTAATTTCCAATTGAGTCTTTGCATGACATGAAACTAGAAGGAAAAAAAAAAAGGAACTATTTCATTTCTACTCATGTACTTAATTAGAATTTGTATGTTTATGTTTTCATACTGATCAGATTGAAATATAACCGGGTAAAACGAAAGAATTACCTGTTTGCATCAGAAAGGACAGGAATGAAAGGCGACATGATTTAGCACAACAGTACTTGTTCTGTTGTTCTAAAAAGATCGGGAGCTTTATCTATATTCTACTAAAAACTTCATTACAAGGCATAGCGTGGATAATGACATTTAAGATCAGTTTTTGATGGACAAGAGCTTCCACTGCAACCGAAGACACAGGCAATTGCAGACAGGCAGTGTGTGAGGCAGCCCGGCGGGGGCCTCGCACCGCATCCCGCGGCGCCTGCGTGGGAGCTGAGCGCTTGCGGGCAGGCATTGTGTGGGGGAGCCCGGCGGGGGCCTCGCAGCGCGCTACCCGCCCCTAAAGTGGGAGCCGGGCTCTGCGGACTGGCAGTGTGTCGGGTAGCCCGAGGGGTGGCGCTGCGGACAGGCAGTGTGTGGGGCAGCCCGGGGTGGGGGCGCGCTGCGGACAGGCAGTGTGTGGGGCAGCCCGGGGTGGGGGCGCGCTGCGGACAGGCAGTGTGTGGGGCAGCCCGTCGGGGCGCGCTGCGGACAGGCAGTGGGTGGGGGAGCCTGGCGGAGCGCGCTGCGGACAGGCAGTGTGTGGGGCAGCCCGTCCGGAGGCGCTGCGGACAGGCAGTGTGTGGGGCAGCCCGGCAGGGAGGCGCTGCGGACAGGCAGTGTGTGGGGCAGCCTGGCGGAGCGCGCTGCGGACAGGCAGTGTGTGGGGCAGGCCGATGGGGGCCTTGCGGCGCTCCCGGCGCCCACGGGGCGGCTGCGTTCGAGCCGGAGCGTGATTGGAGCGTCCTGAGCGAGGCCGGTGCTCCTGGCGCCCATGGCTCTGCCCGCCGTCCATAGGTGTCTCCAAGTGAGTGGGACCTTGGCGGTGCCGGCCGCCCCGGGCCGCCTGCACTCGGGCACGGCGGCTGACGGGTTCTCGTTACTCGTATTCCTTCTCTTGGCCGAGTGTCGCTCAGCAGCATCAGTTCTGCTTAATGCCCTGTGTGTTACGGCGGTGGGGTTGGTTGTGTTTGGGTCGTAGATGAAGTGAGGGGTTGATACAAGAAGTCACTGCTATAAAAAGTGGAATAGTTTTGATTAAAACTAAAGTAGAGTTAAGTTTCATCTAAGTAATTGTGTTTTTTTGAAAGTAAGACAGGATGTCCTTCTGAGAGCGCGGTTTCCTTCAAGCAGTGTTTCCCAGACACTGTTCGTTCTTTGGAGATGATTATGCCCTGTGTTCAGTGCGATCTGCGCTGAGCAGATGTGTCTGCTGTGATCCCCTCTGTCTGTAGCCCTTCCTCATCTCCAGGGCAAGGGCAGGCAGAGCTGGAGCCAAAGCTCCAAATCGGCTACAGATTTGACTGTTGTGAAGTTCATAATAACATTAAAATCAGTCCTTGGAAAGTTGTAAAATATACATAAGATTTCTGTGAAAACGGATGCACATGCCTGTGAGTGGGAAATGTATCCTGTCCCAGCTCTTGTCTTGCTGCACACAATGGATGGAGATCACCCCCCTCGTGTTGCCCAGGCCTGCATTAAAAGGATGCTTGCTTTCTAAAACTCCAAAATGAGTCTTAGAGAGTTTATTTGCTGACATTAGCAATAACAGGATGAGACTGAGGTTCAGCAAATGTGCACCTGAGAAATTGTGCTGATGTGGCTATAGTTTAGCCTTTCGGCCTTGGTGATATTAAAAATAAATATGAGCTGAGCTGATGTTTAGAGCTTAGAAGTATAACTGTAAACTTGTGTGTTTTGTTCCTTTGTGATTTTTTTTTTTTTTAAAATACAAAAAGGCATCAAGTTTGCCTTGTAATTCACTAATGAATTCTGAAGTTACATTAGAAGTTTTTAATATGTTCTCCCCCTGTACTCTGCTCTCCCATACGAGGACAGGCTGAGGGAGTTGCGGTTGTTCAGCCTAGAGAAGAGAAGGCTCTGGGGAGATCTCATAGTGGCCTTCCAGTCCTTAAAGGGGCTACAAGAAAGCTGGGGAGAGGGGTCTTATCAGGGTGTGCAGTGATACGATGACGGGTAATGGTTTTAAGCTGAAAGAGTGGAGATTTAGATTAGACATTAGGAATAAATTGTTTCCTGTGAGGGTGGTGAAGCACTAGAACAAATTGCCTGGACAAGTCGAGGATGCCGCATTCTTGGAGGTGTTCAAGGCCAGGCTGGATGAGGCCTTAGGCAGCCTGATCTCGTGGGACATATCCCTGTCCATGGCAGGAGGGTTGGAACTGTGTGGTCTTTAAGGTCCCTTCCAACCCAAACCATTCTATGATTCTGTGGTATATGCTAAAGAAGCTGTGTTTTATGATGTTTGAAGCTAATTATTTTTTCCTGTTGTTTTCCTTTATGTATTTATATAGTTCAAGATAAACATCATAGAACTTTTGGGAAAGAATTTTCATTTGAAATGTTATCAGTGCAATTAATACTTGATCTGAAAAAGTTGCTTTCTGTTTTTTAATTTTCTTTTCAGCTCAGTGATGAAAACGAGCAATTAATCAAGAAGTTGAAAAAACTACACATAAAAAATAAGGACCTAGAAAAGAATCTGGGTCAGATCCAAGAGAAACTGCATCTGCAGCAGTTAATGCGTGACTATGTCACAAGCAGAGAGTAAGAATTGTCAAACATTTCTTTTTGTGTTAGAAGTGCAATGTTCTAGGACTTGTGCCTTGTTATTCTTCAGGCCTTAGACAAGGCCTTATCTGTTCTGCATATTTTGAGGGCTGGCTGTGAACAGGATGGTGGGGATGGAGAATGCTGGAAACGTGTAGAAGAACAAAGGATGGATGGGGCAACTCGGACAAAATTCGTTGTTGTAGTGAAAGAAACAGTTTTAGTCTCAATGAGTTATACCCCTGCTTAGCCAACCTGTGGTCTCTGTCTAATGGCGTAGAGGATTAGGCTGTTTTGCCAACAAAGAGTAGTAAAATAGTTGAATTACATCAATGCACTTTAAAAGATTTGGAAGCTGTGACCTTAGGACCTGAAAAGTTATAGCACCAGTGTTTTAAAGAGTGTCCTGCCAGGTTTTAAATACCTGCTTGCAAAAATTTTCAAGCTTAAATTTTGGTATGTTTGTAATCCTGCATGGAAACCTCCATTGCCAAATCAATCTGAAAAGTAATTTAACCCTTTTGAGTTGCTTTGTTTGATACAATTAAAATAGTAAAATATGATTTTATTAAGCTGTTGTCTTTGTTTCAATTAAGTGTTCAAGTTCAAACAGAAACCTGCTTACGGCATAAGGGTGGATACAGTGAGGATCTAGAGGGTGACAGTGGCAGGTGAGTTCTTGGAAACTGCTCCTTGACAGAATTAAACATAGTTCTTTGCAGGGCAGAATGTGTTGTTCTTGATTAAGCCAGCTAAATTTTTGTTAACTGTTATGGAAGCTGCTTTCAGCCTTTAGGACAATGGAAAATAATTGTATTTGCTCTTTTAAAGGAAATAGTGAATCTTAGATTAAACTTAAAAATAGTGCTAAACAAAGAAAGAAATAAATTTCTTTCTCAAATCTTTCACTGAGAAAAAGTGAATGAGCTAAGGAAGGTCCTTCGTGTGTGTATACGCACGTGATCTTTTTTGTAGATTTTTAACCTGGAATGATGTAATTTCATTTTCTATTTTGTAGGAGCTCATTTTTATAGCTCAATTTATGCGTATAGAAAATTTATAGCTAGTACCGTTTTCAGAATTGACCACACAAGTGATTCTGTTTTTCAGTCTGGTTGATTTTAGAAGTGAGCCACTACTTACTGTATTTGCCAGTTAATGCTGGAAATAAGCTCTTGTAACTCCTTTTTTTTTTTATACAAAAGACGTATTTCTGTTTCAAGAAAATGTATATTGAAATATTTGAACAACTAGGCAAGCTACATAAAATGTTGGTCTGTCTCTCTATGACTTAATTTTGAAATAAATAGGCGGCTCCATTCTTTCAAGGGCTACCTTTTGTCCACTTATGGATATGGGCTGTGGATCCTGCAAAGACAGAGGCAGTCCCTGCTGCGCTTGGTTCAAACACTCAGTTTTTAGTGTTTTATTTAGGTGGCTGTAGAAGGCCTGTTTTCCTTCTTTTCTTTTGTTTTAAAAAGACCTTTATAGTGTCCCAGACTGTTTTTGTGAACTGCATAGCAAGGCTGGCTAGAATTGAGTACCTAATTAGATGCTGATGTTGAAGAAGTCTGAGTTATTCTTTGAATCTAGTGCTGGATCGGCTGTGTATTAGATTGTATGGAGATAACCTGGCAACTTTTTTTCTAGCAAGTAGTTGTACGTTATTTTACAAAGCTATTCTGTCCTAGTATGGCTCATCCTGCTATCAGTGTGTAGTCATGATATAGTATGAATGCCATCTCTTATTCAAATTCCTAATAAAATAGGAAAAATGTCTGTTCATCAGTTACATAATGGGCCTGATATACGTAGGCCAGATGCTGGGAAATATGTTAGGAGATTAGTGTAGCAGAACTTGATACAAGATAATGGGTGTGTTGGGGGCTGAGAAGCTCAACGTGAGCTGGCAGTGTGCGCTCGCAGCCCAGAAGGCCAGCTGTATCCTGGGCTGCATCAAAATAAGCGTGGCCAGCAGGGCGAGGGAGGTGATTCTCCCTCTCCTCCTCTCTCCTGACACCTCACCTGGAGCACTGTGTTCAGTTCTGGAGTTCTCAGCACAGGAAGGAACTGGATGACCTTTAAGGTCCCTTTCAATCAAAACCATCCTATGATAGTATCAAAGGGAAAGATAATATCCCAAGTATGTTTATTTTACATTGATATTATGCACTCATGCTGATTTTTGTCATAGGCTTCATTTGCTCCTATCCTCACATGCACACAGAAGGAGTGAGGTGTGCATGTCCAAGTGACCTGGCCAGGATTGCTTGTGTGCAACACAGAGACCTGGGGATGCTGCCTCCTCAGTCCCCATTATGGGTTCCTGATTGGTAGCAACCAAGTAGCTTCTGGGCAAACCTTTTTGTATCCTTTAGGAGAAGTCTTTTGCTGTTCCTGTTGTGCTAACAAGGAGAAGGGGATACATGTGACATGCAGCAAACTTGTTGCCAACCTCCTCTTGCTAGTGTATAAGTCTTCCCTTCCCTCAGGAGTTGTTTGTACTGAGGTTTAATCAGAGAACGGCCCCCTGTGTTGGGCAAAACACGAGAGTCCTCAATCTGGCTGAGTCAAAAGGTTTCTTTGATGTCGATACAGGCCATTCTTTTAATTCTCACCTTGCTGTTTTTTCTAATGCTTTCTCCTTCTGTGTTGCTGGTCACAATTCCTCCACACCCATCTTAAATATTTCTGTAGAGACTTGTAGTCTCTTACAGCACAGCTACAGCCCAGGTGATCTCTATGGGGTGTCTGAAATACTTTTATCATAAAGGATGCACATATTTTGTTGGCTTTCCTATTGTATTGCAATTTATGCATTTCTTCTGTTTTAGACTACTTCAGATGTATAATGATCTGCACAAGCGTTATGTTAAAGAAATCAAAACAAACCAGGAGCAAAGTGAAACGATTAAAAATCTCACTGTAAGTAGAATTTGTAGGACATGGCATCAAATAGCCAAAACATAAGCTGTTAGGCAGACTGAAAAGTAATTCTTACATTTCTACATGGTTTTCTTTTTATACTCTTCCCCCCGCCTGCCCTTCCCCATGCCATTGTGGTAATGGAAAATAATTGGTAGTTTCCTTTGAAAGTGAACTCACTGGTATGTCTGTAGCTGAAAGCTGTCTTCCCTTTCCTGGCTTTCTTCTTTACTTGCCTGCCTACTGCGTATTAATCTTCTAACGTCTCTTATGCCAACCCTGACATTTTTCTGTATGTATGATGGGCTGATTAGCTTCAGAAATCCAGCAACCAAGCTAACCAAGAGAAGGCAAGTAGTCTTCTGTCAGGTAGCAAGATCTGTTGGTTTGCTGTGCAGAGAGCCTGGCATCATAGCTGGAGCACAAATACAGTTGCATGATCAGAAGTGGTTCAAGGAGCTTTAAGTGGATATGGCCTCTTAGCCATTCATCAAACATTACAGCTGACCACTCTAATTTCCTCGTAGGACTCTGAAACATATGCTTCATTTTCTTGTAAATGAATATGATTTGGATTATATGTACTTTTTCTTCTAAAGTAGCAATTGCCAAGTTCTATGTATGTTTTATTGTGTGGAAAGATATACTGTCTTTGTACCCATACATTTATACTGCCTTGTGAGCATGAGCTCAGTAACAGACTTTTTTAGAACAGTCCTGGTGTATGCAAAACTTCACTTGCTGTGGTTTTTTTTCTCCTTTCAGACACTTTGGATGAATGTAGTTTTAAGTCAGGAATTGAAAACTCTAGGTTTGTGTTCAGGATATGTTTCCAGTTGTATTCACTTGAACTGTGTTTGTTCTATGCATTTTAAAAAAAATTTAGTTTCTTGACAGATTAAAATTCATGAGCTAGAGCAAAATCTTCGAGAGCAGAGGCAAAGAATTGAGCAGTTGGAATGTAAAAAAGTTTCTTGGAAATCTAGTCCTGTCTCTGGAAAAAGAAGTCGAACCTTAGAGGGAGAAGTAACATCTTGCAGGGACATGTCTAAAAAGAAGGAATCCTGTTGCAGTGAATATTTAGGTAATGGTATGGTTGATTCTGATGTTCCTTCCAGTGTACCCAATCAGAGAGGATGCATTTCATTTCTGATCCAAAGGCACACTCCGTGTTATTTCTTCTACTTCAATCAGCAGTATCAAAAATGCATTTCATTTTTGAAAACCTGTTGTTTAAAAATGGTATCTCATAATCAATGTCCCATCTGTGGATGCAGCCCTGCATTTTTGGGTGATAATATTAAGTGTTTGCTGCTCTTCTCTTCTTCTGCAATTAGTATGTTGGGGCAGTTATGAGTGGGAGTGCATGGCTGTGTTTAGTAATTTAGTGTTTATTCCAGTAGGCTGTATCTGTGCAGAACTCTTAGTGGTAATGTTTGCTGCTCTGTTCTTTAGTTTTCAGACACTGATATACAGAAGAACCGGGTTTTAGGCTTAAAATGTGGGACAAACCCAGACAATACTGATTTGAGCATGTTTTTCCTCACATAAGTAAATCCACAATTTAAGGTGCAATCCTGTTCCACTTCAAAACATAAAAAGAGATTGAAGGGATCATATAGTGTAGGCATAATTTTCAGGAAATGTGCTGTCAGCAAGGCTGATGACCCTCTTCTAAGGCAGAAAAATGCAATGAAGGTATCAGATGTATGTTTTCTGCATTGTAAAGTAAAATAATCCCACATTCTAAGAATCCAGCAGGTTCAGATTGTCCAATTGACAGATCCTGTTATCTTTCATGGTACCTATGAGTGTGCTGCTCTGGTTCTTAAGAATAAATCACTTTGTGAAAAAGGTACTTTAAAAAATGAACCATGATTTTCTGATATCACAAAACGTGGGCAGCTCTTTAGCTGTAACGTGATTCATGTGAGGAGGAGGTTGACTGTAATGGTTGAAGTCTATTTTTTTTATTTGAATATAGAGCTATTGTTGAAGGAGATTAAAAAGCTGAAGAAAGAAAATGCAAAGTTGTCTACAGAAAGGAGAGCACTAAGAAGTGAATTAGCTGGATTAGACAAGGTAATTTAATTTAGGACAAATTGAAGAATAGGTGATTTTTGAAAAATGAACTTCTCTGCCTTTACTGAAACTTATCTTTAGGCTGAACATAAGCTATTATCAAGCAACTTAAAAAAATCAATTTATGACATTCTGAGAAAGAAATGGAAATGAATGACTCCTTGAGACATTGATTTCCTACAGTATTCCTTGGCTAAGGAAGAGGCATAATGCAGTTTTTATTTTATTTTTTTTTGTTTTAAAGAGCTGGATTTTCTTGTGGATTTTTTTTTAAATGTATTTGGACAATTTGTTTTCCTTTAGGAGAGATTATTTGTCATTATGACATTAAAAATGTAATGGCTGGCAACAGTCTTAATTCCTTCCGACAGACATTTGCAGAGATAATAAAATATCTGTTTGAATGATCGCTTCTGTTGCTTCATTGTCAGTGAGAGAACTGTTTTCTCTTGAACTTAAACACTTCAAAGTTATGCCTCTAACAGAACTTGGGCCTTTGGGAGGGCAAGAAGGAGGACTTTGAAGGCTTTGCGATGGATTGTCTGTACAAATGTAGAAAGATGAAGTGTGAAGATCTGGTAATTCTTGGAATCATGAAAAGGCAAAGAGATCTCATGTAGCTATAGAGGACTTGGTCTAATGTACTGGCCTAAGACTTTATTTTCAGCAATAAACTTGCTTAAATTGAACTTTTGCTTATTCTTCAAGTTTCATGATGGCTTTTTTTTGAGATTCTGTTTTCTTGTCTTGCATTCCCCTCTCACAAGCTAAATAGTATTCTAGTGTTCTGAATCCCCATATTTAGGAGTTAGGGACAATTTGTGGCTGAAAGCTTCATCTTTCAGAAGAGAAATACATAAGTCTAAGGTTATGGCTCTTTATCAATAACCCTTTTTTAGGTAGTTTTGAGTCAGTGTGTTATTTAAGATAGCTCAATAGCTGCTCGTTCAAAAAAAAAAAAAGTCGGCAGAATAGGCAGGAGAAGGTGTAAAATATAAGTGGATATAAGTAGATATGGTGTCATTCCAGTAGACAGGACTTTCCAAGGTTGGTGAAATGAAGTCTTGGGGTTAGGCTCTGCTTGCTATTTTGTATTTTCCAGCAACTTCTGACTTACGAAGGATCAGAATTGCTCAACAGACTTGAGTTGTGTGAGCTGAACAAAAGATTTAAGCTGTGGACCATCAATATTTTAATAAATGAAGCTTATTTCTATGAAGCTGAATTTATTTCCTAGTTGAATTAGGTATAGCTAGAACTACTTGTTAAGTTATACTTTCTGGGTTAGTATAATTACAATCAGTCTCAGAAAGTTAAACCACATAGACTGACATTAAATCGCTTCAACAGGACTTGGTTTTTTTATGGCTTTCTTATTGGATTGTCTCTCTGCATCCTGTAGAGCCTTACAGAAGGCTCTGTGTAGCCTTACAGATTGTTATTTTTCATTACTTCCTTTGTCATAAATTGTTTTTTCTGAGCCAGTTGAGCCTGTTGGATAGTGTTATCTTTTTTAAGCTCCGTCACGTTTAATGCATCATAAATCTTATCTTTTTGAATATGACAATCAAACTTTTTAACATAATCTAGGTATAAGTAACAGATCTTAGTCTGAAATAAGACAATCGTTAACAAAAAGTAGTTGTACTTACAGTTCTAAACTGATACTAGCAGTTTAGAAAGCTAGTAAGGTCTAAAAATATTTTCTCTCTTTCTAGGTCTAAACATGGTATCCATTTTTCCACATTAAACTCTTTAGTATTGTCTTGTTCAAATGCTAGCATCATCCTCCTTAGTTAACTCTCCTCATTTCTCTCCTTGCTTGCTCCTTTTTTATAATCTTGCAACTTTTATATCTTCAAAGTTAGTGCTGTGTTATCTGCTGCTGGCTGACCTCAGCATGTAGAGCTGTATTGCATGACGAGCTTGACGTTATTTACACCCTTGTCATTTTGAGCTGTCATTTAGTAGTCTTTTGATAAATCAGTATCTCTTCCTCTCTTAATTTGTCTTGCCTGTTACTAGTCTGTACTTTAGGCCCTAACATGATTTGAATTCTGCTTGTATTGCCTGTTCAGGGCAGTTTTAAATCATTATGTAAGGTTAGAATTGGTTGCTGTATCTTGCCAGAGCTGTGTTTGTGTAACTCAGCCATATATTAATAAAAATATAGAAATGTCTTTGAACTAGGGAGCAACTGAATGCCGACTGGCTCTTATTGAGAATGCCTTTGAAAAGAACTTGAAGGTGAATATTTTTGGCTTTTTCTAGGATTTTTTTGAAGAGATAGAAGATCTAAAACTTGCGGTACAGGAATCTGTGAAGCTGAATAACCAGTATGAAAAGTGCTTGAAACAAATAAGTGTAATATATGGACTTCCTTTTACAGCACATTTGTAACTACTGACTAATTTAATGACAAGCAGATTTCCCACATATTTTTTTATACTGACTGCAATATTTAAACCTACCATGGCTTAAGTAGTACTCTTTTTTTGATAGTATTATGGATTCAATAATATGATCTCAATATGACAAACTGCTCTGTTTATGTATTTTGTGCCTTTGATTTTTGTTTTTGTGGTTTCTAAATAAACTGTGGCCTGTATAACTTCAACTGAGTTGCAAAACCTCTATTTCTAAAGTACGTTCCTTGCAGAAGTGATTGTGGGTGTTTGTGGGAATACGGTAAAAACTTTGTAGTTTAACTTGAAGAATTCTCCAGTTTATCCTTGTCTGTAAACTATATAAAATCAAAGTAGAGCTGTAGATTTGTCAGTCTTTATAAACTTCGGCCCTGAGCCAGTGCAGACAGAAATTAATTCTATTGTTAAATTATTACAGAGGGATTTCTTAAAAGAAAAATGCTAAATCCCTGCTTGGAGGTTTTTCTTTAATCACAGTAATTAGAACTAAAGTTAAAATTTGGGGATAAAGAAAGGATTTAGGCTTTAGGATTGGAAAGAGCATGTTCAGAAAGACTGGTCAGAGAGTTGACTTGCAATACCAAAACAAGAATTCATCAGAAACTGATTTGATTGAAGAGTGAAGTGTTTGAAGAGCTATGGTGTTTGAAGTGCTGAAAGGAAATGAGTGCAGAGTCACAATTCATAAGATAGAAATCTTACATTTCCTCAGAGAGAGAGAGAGAGAGAGAGAGAGAGAGAGAGAGAGAGAGAGAGAGAGAGCGTGAGCTTGAAAGGATAAGAAACCACTCCCAATTGTAAGCGTACCTTGCAGAAGTAAAACCTTGTGAGATTTGAACATGAACTTGTAAATACATTTCACAAAAGTTTAACATGTTACGTTATAGAACTGTATTTGTCTAAAAGCTGTACATCTGTACCTTTGGGAAACTATGATCGGAGAATTGAGTGGAAACTTTATCACAAGGTTAGAAATACTAAGCTGGCTGAGAACCGAATAAGAGCTGCTTTAGCTTAATAAAAAACACTTGCACACTCATTAGGGAGAGGACTAGGAGCAAGATTGGAGACTTGTATCCCAATTTGTTTGTTAGGACAGTTTTATGTAGTTGTAAATCAATAAATAAATTGACCTCAAAGCATATGAGGTTCAGAGTTGCAGTCGCCAAGTAAGAGAGAAGGTAAAGCTCCAGAAGTACTTGCTTCCTGGTCTGACCATTGTATCTGTTTTTCTTTTGTATTCTTGGCTCACTTGTAAGTTGAAGCTGGATCATCATAGAAACATAGAATGATTTGAGTTGGAAGGGACCTTAAGGATCACCCAAGTTCCAACCCCCCTGCCATGCACAGGGACACCTTCCACTGGGTCAGGTTGCTCAAAGCCTCATCCAAGCTGGCCTTGAACACCTCCAGGGTTGGGGCATCCACTGCTTCTCTGGGCAACCTGTTTCAGAGGCTCACCACCCTCACGGGAAAAAAAAAACCCCAACTTCCTAATATCTCATATAAATCTCCCCTCTTTCAGCTTAAAACCATTACCTCTCATCCTTTCACTGCACTCCCTGACAAAGAACCCCTCCCCAGCTTTCTCGTAGCCCCCTTTAGTGTTCTGAGCAGAGGTGGAAGAGGGAAAGAGGAGGGATGCAAATCTGTGCTGCCAGTAAACGCTATGGATTAAAATAGAAAGAACAGCATATATGATGGAAGTTTTTTAAGTGCAAGAATGTATCTAACATTTGATCGTAAGCAAAATAAATGTTAATGTCAGAGAAGGAGAGCATCAAACTTCTTTCTTTGAGACCTGGTCACTTGAGCACTTTTTCCCCAACAGTTTTGTGGTATGAAGTTATACTTCTAGTATGTTTAAACTGTGGTGACATTATTAAATGAATCAGTAATTGTCCATGTTCGGCAGACTGATTTTTAAATGTTGTGCGGAAAGGTTCTTGGAACATGTAGATGAGGAAAAATTGAAGGCTATTTCTCCACTGCCTAAGGAATGTGTATGTTGATTAAATACAAAATTGTTGTCACTAGCAGAATTTTGCTGTTTGCCAGCTACTGAAGGTCAGAGTTTTCCATAACAGTGCATATTCCCTGCCCAAATAACTGAAAATAATTAACATGGTCAAAATATTTACGTCCCCTTTATGATGAGCTTTTAAAACTTTTAAAATCAGTCTTACATCAGGCCACTCCCATGTGTTTAGAACAGGAAACAACAGTGACAAATCTTTCAGTCTTTTCTCATAGCTGTGATCCTCAAGCTCTACTAAGAAACCTGATTCTAGTCTAATCTTAATGATTAGCTGTGCCAGGAGGAATAGCAGCAATGTCTTGTGCAGCGACACGTGGAACTGCAGCTCCATCTTGCAGCGCGCTTGCAGGCTCGCAGTGTGATTTTTTGACTTTGCTATCGCATGTGAGAGGATATGGGTCTCCGGCCCTTGGGTACCCGTATGTGAGGCTGGGATTTCTACCGTATGTGCCTGGTTTTTGGTTAAAGTGCCTGTAATTTTGTGTGCAGAGACGTGCAGCCACAATGCTGAGCAAATAATTCCGCTGGGATGCGAGCAGCTGTGGGCTAGTGGGTGGCGGAGCAAGGTAGGCAGGGATTTCTGGCTCTGGCAGCCAGTAGTTGGGGTTGTCTTTCAGCTCATTCTGCATCACGGACTTTCTCTGATTTAATTTTTCCTTCTCCTCCCCCTTTTCTTGTTTTCTTTTTTCTTTCACTACCAGGAAAACTGGAAGTGTAGGGTACAGATGGGATGGATACCTCTGACATCTTCTAAATCTGCAGCACAACTCCCAAAATAGTAACAGCTAGCAGCGGAAGCGCTGGGGCAGGGACTGTGTGTAGAAATGACCGGCTCTGTGGTTTTATTTCTGTCAGTTGCCACTTATGCCTTTTGAAGACGGCAGTTTTGCCTTGAAGATATTTTTTATTTCTACTAATTGAAGGTTTTGGATTTTTTTTTTTTTTTGTATTTGATGGGTCATTTTACTTCTAAAGATCTGATTTTTATTTTTTTTTCCCATTGATCCATGACACTGGCTTTTTTTTCCAGCATCTCTGTAGCTGTTCAGACAGATTCCAAAGACATTTGATGCGTGAAAAATAATATAATTAAAAGCTTCTAGAGAATGTGTACATATTAATAGCAAAATGATAGGTTTTGTTTGTTTTGAGCATTGGATAGGTTGTGAATAAGGAGAGTCACGGGGCTTTTTGGGTTTATAGTACTTTTTTTTGATGTGTAATGCAACTTACTGGCATTTTCTGTTTAAATTAGTACTGGCTTTTTTTCTGAAGAGGAGATTATCTACAACTACCGAAGTCTACTTCCGGCTTCTGGGGTAGGTGCAGTTTGTGCAGTATGAGGCCATAGAAATTTGGGGGCTTAGTTAAGAATTTACCTGTCTTTTGTCCTTATTGCTGCAGTTGTTGAACAGATGTTTCCTCTTTAATCTGGCCCTATTGTGAGATGTGCAAACAAGATCTTGTTGATTTTTATTGCTAGCTAAAGTGCAGATGGGATTAATATTAAACAAGTTTATCAGCCTTTATGTGTAGTTCCTCTGTATTGTGAAATTGTGACGTCTGGCCAGTGGCTTTCTCCTGCTAAACTAAGTTTAGATAGAACTGGTTTGCATGCCATTAAGTATTAATTTTCCTAACATTAAATAATGCATATTGGTAATGTTACATGATGCAGGCTAATGGTTCTTTGTTTTCAATAAGTACTTTGTAGTGGTGATATGGGAAGCTCCTGTTTGGAAATAAGTGGCTATTATCAAATAGAGGTTTTGGTTGAAAAAATAAGATAATGATAACATGTCAGTTTTTGATTTCCATAAGACATCAGTCAAACAGGCTAGGGCATAGTGTAGTACAGCAACTGGAGTTTTGTTCTGTGTTCTCCATGTAACCGAGACCAGGATTTTAGGAAAGATCCACCAGTTTTGTGTCGTTCTGTAATTCTGCCCTAGTGTTCCTAATATTTAAGGTCTGAATATTCAGAGGTACCAAGTATTCACTGTTCTAATCAGATTTAGTCAATTCAAGTAAACATTGGCTGATCATCCCTGTCTGAGTCCTGTGTTCTCTAATTACCAACATCCTGGGCGTTAGTCCTACGTTAGAATTTTTCTGTGTAGAAAACAAAACTACAATCCTATTCTTCGATGGGGGACAAGACTCTTCTTTGTGGGATTCCCTAGAAGTTTGGTCCTTAGCATGTGAAGTAACATCTTTATAGCTCTCCTGGAGTCCCTTTTGCTGTAACTGTTTACCTTTAAAAAGTGAGTCTTCAGACTGAAACCCTGAGAGGCTGTGCGTGGAACCTGACTGATTTTACTTGAACGTAAGGTGGGATACTTGTTTCTTGTGGGCCCTTACACTGGAAAAGCGTTAGTGCCAAGGACTATAGAATAAACAGAACTGTGAAAATGTTGGTATTTCCTCCTTACACCAGGAATTTCTGTTAAATGCCTGTGAACAAGTGCAGCAATCATAGAATGGTTTGAGTCAGAAGGGACCTAAAAGATCATCCGGTTCCAGCCCCACCCCCAGCCAGGGACACCCTCCGCTAGACCAGGTTGCTCAAAGCCTCATCCAGCCTGGCCTTGAACACCTCCGGGGATGGGGCATCCCCTAGTTTTGGGCAACCCATTTGAGTACCTCATCACACTCACAGTAAAAAATTTCTTCCTAGTAGCTAAGCTAAACCTCCCTTTTTTTCTACCACTGCACTCCCTGACAAAGAGCTCCTCCCCAGCTTTCCTGTAGCCCCCTTTAAGTACTGGAAGGCTGCTATAAGGTCTTTGCAAAGCCTTTTCTTCCCTAGGGTGAACAAGCCTGACTCTTTGAGCCTGTCCTCATATGGGAGATGCTCCAGCCCTCTGATCATCTTTGTGGCCTCCTCTGGACTTGCTCCAAGTGATCCATGTCCTTCCTGTGCTGAGGACTCCAGAAATAAATGCAGAACAGTTCTGGATCAATGAGCTCTGTAATAATTGTGGTTTATCAGAGGCATGACATTTGGTTTGGATCAGCCTTTCTGATCCAGAAAATAACACCGTAGCTTCTCAAGGGGTAAGCTCCCTGTTTGGGTTCTGAGCTATCCAAGGTGGAAAAAAATCAGTACAGACGATAAGCTTACCAACTTAGGCTCATTTTCCCACTTCTCAGCTGTTTCACAGTTTCTGTTTCTGAAGCTTAGATGTTTCTTGTTTCCTCCTTGTTAGAAATGAAGCGTTGTCAGGTGAGAATTCAGGTATCTGTGCCTGTGTTCTTGGAAAGTTTCAGTAAAATTGTTTTGAGGTAGTAAATTGCTTTTGGTTCTTGGAGATTATTACAGTGAGCCATATTAAAGGTGATAATTGCATTGATTTGGTGTAGTCGTGTTTTGTGACTTGTGCCAGAAAGTGCTTGGAGGTGGCATTGCAGTGGCTGGGATGATATGGATCCTAATGGATTTTTGGTTTTGCTGCTGTTTAGGCTAAGCTCTGTCTTTGCCTACCTTTGACCCCTACTCACAGTGTTTTCTCTCTAGTTTTAAAAGAAACATCCTGCACCAACATCCTTCCTGGCTTTGAAGTGGTTGCCTTAGTCTTGGCAGGAGTGAGTGCAGTTCCATACTCAGCACCATGGCTGGCTGTGGACCTGAAGGAGACCAACTTTGCTTTTTAGCTCAATTATGTGTTTCCATGTCTTTCAGGGTGAGAAGAAGGTATCACTGTAGGCCTTACGTGGTAGGCTTTCACAGGGAATGCTGGCTTAATGAATAATTTACTTTGTGTTTTCTCCACAGGGATTTGTATGGATAAGGAGCCAAACATGATCCTTTGACTGGCCTTTACTATTTTCACATGAGAGAGGAGAACTGAGCCATTGGGAAAGAGTTTTCTGCTGGTACTACAATGCTGAGTTCTAGCTCGAACACTGTGAAGAATTTTCTTTTGAAGAGGCGGCTCTGTTTCCTGCTGAAACTTGTGTGCTTTGTCAGCTCAGTGCTAATATTTTGTGAATTTTTAATTTATTATGTGGTAATTTTTCAATGTCGATGGCCAGAAGTGAAAGATGGAGCTCACATGGGTGAAAAAGAGACTTCGGCTTCAGTCCTAAAGGCCATCATTTTAGCTGATACTCACCTTCTTGGTGAAATCAAAGGACATTGGCTGGATAAGCTGAGAAGGTAACAATTTTTTTTGCATTATCTCTATCCTGGTTTTAGAGTTTTCAGTAGTAACTAATGGGACAGATGTTTAAAACCAGAGTTGTGGTACTTATAGTAAGCATGTGTGCTGCCTCTGACTTGCCCATCTGGATCTGCGGTGGATAATAAACTAATGTTGAAAGTCAGCACAGTCTCGAATGTCCAGGTTGTAGGTGGTTGTAGATGCCGGAGCATTTTCGATGGCTCAGATAGTAATTTCCAATATGTAACTATTTATAGAATGCCTCAAAAGTGAGCCAGAAAACTTGGATGTCCCAAGAGTTGGTACCTTTAATTGCAGAGATAAGGAAACTGTTAGAAGTCTGTAGGATTGGAGGCAAAATCACATTTAAAACCAAAGATAATTGAATCCTATACCTACAAACCCATGTTTCTGTTAGTCCAAAAGAAGAAAAAGCTGTATGCTGAAAGAAAGTACTGATTCTACCATGATATGAACATTATAAACTTCTGTTGCAGAAACAATAACATAGTAAAACATTTGCAATAATTCACTGTTTTAATTAGTTGCCGCTTAATGGAGCTGTGATGAAAAATAAACAAGCTGGTATTACTTCTTGCATGAGTTGGTCCTGATTGTATTGTGGTTGAATTACCCACCAGGTAGGATGTACCTGCTGTACTTAAACCTGATTTCTAAGTATTTAATTTCAATTTCATAGTAGCGTTTCCAGTATAAAGAAACCACCTTCTCATTCCTGGCAGACTGTGCTTGTGTATTCAGAGTTGAGGATTCAGAATTCAGGCAGTGATGCCTGTGTCTGTATTTTCCTTTCAGGGAATGGCAAATGGAGAGATCTTTCCAAACTGCCTTATGGTTACTGCAGCCAGATATTGTTTTTATTCTGGGAGATGTCTTTGATGAAGGAAAGTGGAGCTCACCTCAGGTATGACATCAACAGCTCTCTTTTTTCAAAAAATGAGGATTTCTTGAAGGAAATGGATGACAGAAGAACGCAGTCTAGGTATGCAAGGCTTTGTTTAATATTACTACAGTTGTCCTACTGGTAGAAGTTTCTAGTCTTTTAGATATGAGTTGAAATGTTGTGATTCTCCATCATTTTTGGTACTATCTTAACACTTCTGCGCTTCACATAAAAAATGTAACCAGTGTGTGCTTCTGTATTATATACCAGTGGTCCCCTTTGATAATGTCCAACAGTGTTAATTTCTCCATTTGTTTTCTCATGCAGGCGTGGGCAGATGATGTCAGGAGATTCCGAAAAATGTTTAGGTATCCAGTTTCTACTGAGCTAGTGGTTATTGTTGGGAACCATGATATTGGATTTCATTATGAGTAAGTCTTGTCAGTGAATAGAGTACACAAATGTCAAGAATGAAATGTCAGCGTGCGTGCAGTAACTGGTTTTGCATCTTGGTGACTTCTTGTGTGGTTTGATGCAAAGTTTTTGATCATAACCAAATTAGAAGGGATTGTGATTTCAAGCAAGACCTTAAAAATTACCCACCTGTGCACAATGCACCCTAGGTAGAAGTTTTAAAGCAGGTATCAGGCTACTTTTATACTTCTACGAGTGTATGTGAAGCTGTTCAGAGCTGATCTTTCTGCACTGGCAGGGAAGCCTTGAAGCTGCTTTTCTTTGTGTTTGGCCTCTTTGTCGGAAAAGTTTTTATATCTAAGCATATTACCTTTCCTGTTATCTCAGCACAGGAGAGTGTAAATTCCCTCACTCTGCTGTACTCCTGGAGGACTGCTGTGCTTACACTGGTGTGACTGGGACAGGGCATGTCATGGGTGTTAAAGCGTCTCCGTGAGTTTGTTGAATGAATCTGTGCTGTAGGTAGTAGAGCAGCCAGCTGCATTAATGATCTACAAACAGTAAAGCAACTGTGTCAGGTGATTTACAATCCCAATTTCTTACCTCAGTTGTGGGGTTTTTTTGACGCAGAATGACTACTTACAAGGTGAAGCGATTTGAAAAGGTTTTCAACTTCACTTCAGGAAAGCTGATAACTCGAAAAGGAATAAAGTGAGTATATGTAATTTTTTTTTTAAAGGTTTAAGAGTAGTGATTACTGAGCAAGCAGACCTGACTGGTGAAAATAGAGAACTGGAACTGGAATTTCTGATGAAATAGCATGGGAATGCTTAACTTAGATAGCCTGTGATACATTAAACATGAAACACTGTACAAACTTGTATTTTAATATGGAGCAGAGGTTGTACTTTGAGCTATGTAAATTGTAACAATTTCCTTTTAAATGGAAAAGTACTGTGGAGTTGGCATTGTATTCTCTGGTTTGCCTTTTTACTTCCTTGCAGCTGGTAATGACCCATGGCTGTAAACGTAACAGAAGCATAGGATTCAGTAAAGAAACACAAACAACCCCCCTCTGTGCTTACAAGTTAAGAGTTTCATTAATTTTAATAACTTCTTCAGTCTGCAGAACGTAAATCTCGTTTGAGGAATTTGGGAACACCGCAGTTGCTTGTCCACAGTTCTTCCACAGGGTGGAGTAACGCACAAGCTGGCTTAGAGTAGACCTTGTTACAGAGCTTGTTCTCATAGCTGCGTGTCTGTGGCTGCAGTTGTCTGCTGTGGGCCCTTCTGGGAGTTAGATTTAGATGCCAGGCAGGAATCTGATAAGGAAAAGCAATAGCGGGTTTGTGGAAAGACATTTATCCTTAAACCTCAGATATATGAAGGGAAGACCCATTGCCACTCTGCCTTTCTCATGTGTGCCATCAGATGACATTCACTCGTGCAAGCGTAAGATTCAAAACTTACAAGTTTACACTGATTCCTTTAATGAAACAAACATTGAAAAATATCCAGGACAGGTCTAGAAATGCCGTCTCTTTTATCTGTGATATTCTTGAATGCTTACTATAACGCTACTGTTTACCATGCAGATGCGGGGCCTTTACATGGGTGTTTCAGCTGGTTTAAAATAATTAAGGAATATCTCCATGTTCCCCTTATGTCAGTAAGACAGCACAGCAGAACTTTTGCATCCAGATGCAGATTACATATCTAATATCATATTCATTAACTGAAACTAGTTGCATTATTAATGAAACGCTCCTGGATTAATTATATGCCTCTTAAGTGGAGGCATTTGGCTCATTAATGCCTGTAAAATACTGAACTGAACAGAGGGTATATCTCTTCGTTTAGTCCTGAATGAGTGACTGAACAGGTATGAACGTTGTGGCGGAAGTTTAAAGCTTATTTGAAATCTACAGGGGAATCTTTTTCTGTAACAAATAAAATCCTGTTTTGTCTGTGAGACTATAAAGTACCAAACTCAGTTTATTCAGGGTAGCCGGTCAATTGCAGCTACTTTTCAGGTGTTCTGAAGAAACCAAATGTCTAAAATGATGTCTCTGTTGTCTAAAATGTGTGTGGGGAGAGAAGCAAGTGCTCCCTTCCTTCAGAATTCAGCTTGCTGGGTCTCTAAAACCCCAGTAGCATAAAGTATCCATTCCAATATAAAAAAAAATAAAATCTTGAAGTGTAAACATGAAGCATAGAATTAATTAACAATTATAAAGCAGCCTACCAGGAGGAGAAATGGCTACAGGATGGATACTCAAAAGAGCATTTTTATAATAGCATGTGATTTCAGATGTTCTGCTGTTTTGTTGAGCTGTGTCCAACTTTAGAATGCTTTCATTTTATAAAATAAAGTTTATCCCACATGTGCGCATGACCAGCAAATGCTTTCCTGTCCTCCCCACTTCCCTTCTCTTTGCCCGCTCCCTGGTGTTTTCCAGCTTTGTCCTGGTGAACAGTGTAGCCATGGAGGGCGATGGTTGTGCCGTCTGCCGAACCGCAGAGGCAAAGCTTGTGGCGCTTTCTCACAAACTGAATTGCTCCCAGCAGGTAAGAGTTTAGTAAGAATCTGATTATACCCAGCAGCTCAGCTGCTGCAACGGGAATCCTGACACTGCAGCACTAGTCAGGATAGAATGTAGGAGTCTCCTGAAAAAAATCTCCTTCCAAGTCATACTGCAACTTGTTAGCAAATCTTTCTTCTCCTCATTTGCCTCTTATCATTTTCACTTAACTGTGTTGCCCTGTGTTAATGGTGTTCACTTCCTTGTCAGAGCTGCCAACAAACAGAGGGTGTCATTTCCTCTGTTCCAGGCAATGGCAGAAGTCCTGTTACCCTCCCTCTGACTTAAGATACACAACAATCCCTGCATTTATATTTATGCAGGTTGTTCTGGTTTATATCCTTCAGGCTACCCTATTCTTTTTGTTTTCTGATTCTATTGGAGCCCTGTCTTGATAGCCTGGTAACGTTTTAATTGTAGTATTTTTTTCATCAAACCCAATTACTGCTTGTATTTCATTCCTCTGCCCTTTTCCATAGGCTGACGGGATGCAGGGGAGGCAGTGTGATTTACAGGGCTGCCAGTCAATCAGGAAACTGGCTCCCAGTGGAAAAATTACCAGACTCTAACTGCTGTCTCTCTTGGGCTGCCTTAAATCTTTCCTGCCTTGTTTGTGCAGCGAAAATCTGCTGTTGCTTTCTGCGCTCAGAGCGCAGCCATGTTTGCAGCATATACAGAACGGGGAATTAAAGCATTTCCCCTTCCACCTGAAGTAAAGGCTCTTCAGTGTTTATACAGCAGAGGGTATTTAAACTGAGCACTCTGAGCCAATGCTGCTTGTCTCAAAATACAAACCACAAAAGCCCTCAATGCCCTCAAATCCCAGCTACTGTTTATTTCCCTTCCCCACCCCTGGGGCACACACAGGTGAAGACAATTCGTATGGATTCATTTTTATTCACAGAAACCAAATCATTCCGACAAAAGATGCAGTGATGTGGAAAAGCTTCCGGCTTCAGAACCCATCCTTTTACAGGTGTGTTGGAGATGGGGCGAGGCAAGATGTTGACATGCTTTGAGTGTATTTATTACTGTTCCAGAAAGGCTGGATTATCATAACTGATCCCTGCTTTGAATGTCTCCCAGCATTACCCTCTCTATCGGAAAAGCGATGCTGAATGCAGTGGAGAAGATTCTGCTCCTCCAGAGGAGAAGACTATCCCATTTAAAGAAAACTATGACGTACTGTCTCAGGAAGCATCACAAAAGGTTTGATGTACTAGGAACCCGAGTACTGGTGGATGAGTGTCTGGGAAGGGGGACAAGAGTGTAGGTATATATAGATTGAAGTTTTTGTAAGGGTGTTAGTTGAGACAAACAGACCCCAGCTGCTCCTGCTTTAATGAAGCCTTTGAGAGGCCGCTTGTTAAAGCTGCTCCCCTGAGGATCATCGTGATCATGGCCTTGATTCTGCTGGGCTTCCCAGGTACAGGCTGTAAATCCCGGCAGTCTGTAAGCCTGCTGCAGTGCTGTTCCCTCTCCCCTTTTGCATTTTGTGCTTTATGTACGGTGTAGATTATTGACAAATCTAGTTAAAAGCCACTATTTTCCAACACCTGGAAAGCACTGCTTTTCCTGAATTAGTAACAACAGTAAAAATATAGAATCACTAGCTTGGAAAGGACCTTTGAGATCATCGAGTCCAACCATACCTTCCACCACTAAACCATATCCCCAAGTACCTCATCTACCCGTCTTTTAAACACCCCCAGGGATGGCGACTCAACCACCTCCCTGGGCAGCCTCTGCCAGTGCCCGATAACCCTTTCAGTGAAGAAATCTGAGCCTGCCCTGGCACACCTTGAGGCTGTTCCCTCTCATCCTATCGCCCGTCACTCGGGAGGAGGCGGAAAATCTTATGGGAATCCTATTCCCAGAAAATCTAATGGGCATCATTTATTTCCTTCTGCATAAACGTCTTCATTCGAGATTGGCAGGATGAGATTCGCCCTTAGACAAGAAAACAGCATTGCTTTACTGAAATGAAGGTTTGTGTATTTGTGATGGCATCAGCATGCTATTGCCTTTGTTTTTCTCTTGCGTATGGTCAAAAATCCCAGTTTTTGGGATAAGGGCCAAATAAGTATGATTAGTATTACAGTATCAATATGTCTTACTGGAAAACAGAAATTTACACAAACGCTTTGTGAGAATATTTGAATTCCTGTAATTTCATTTTGTCAGAAGGAAAAAAAAAAGGGCCTTAAGCTCAATTTCTTTCCAATCCTGACTTAAATTTTGTGCTTTACCCTTTTGTATTCTAGCTGTTATGGTGGTTTCATCCCCGTTTGGTTCTCAGTGGGCATACACACAGTGCTTGTGAAGTGCTGCATGCAGGGAAAATCCCAGAGATCAGCGTCCCGTCATTCAGCTGGAGGAATAGAAACAACCCTAGTTTCATCATGGTAAGTTTTAATTGTGGTTTTTTTTTTATTTTTGTCAGATAACTTTCATAAATAAATCAACATGGCAGTCAGCTCTATTTTAAAACTGATTCTACCTGTAAAAACAAAAAATAATAATTAAAAAAAGTGCCTACCCACCCAGCCCCCTCAGTACACTGCATCCGCTTCATAAAGTACATCTGCGGGAGCCACGTGTTCCGTGTGGTACAAAGCAATGCTGTTCGAGATCTAATTAGTATCTGGGTACAAGCATCTAATGTTTTCTTATAAAGAGGGTGCGTTGTAAACTATTGACTTGTAAAAATAATCAGCATTGTGCACTGAACAGTAGAAAGACTCATTTGGCTTGGCTGATTTACCAGCTATGAGAACAAGACCGTATCCACCTCAAACTCTTGCGTGGCGATCACGGTTTTCAAACTTTGTGCACTGACCGCTTCACACGGTGAAAACGTTTGTCACAGGCCAATAGTCTGCCTCCTCCTTTCCACTTCACATTTTATACAGCGCGTTGGTTACGCTCTCGCAGGCAGTTCCAGTGCTCAGTATATCCTTAGAGGTAAACCACTTAGTTCCCCAGTTCCAAAATAAAACAGAACTCTTAGAAACTTGGAGTAAGAAGCAAAGCCTACAATCTGTTTACAGAGTAGTTCGAGACTTGGGGCAGGGAAGAAGCTTTCATAGGTTTTTACCGCTGTTGAGTTCAGGCTGCTTAATACAAAGATAACCCCAAACTTTTAAATTCATTTAATGCAACTAGTTGGTGTTGAAAGTAGCTCTGTTTATTCCGTATTCCTGAGAGTAGCTGCCTTCAAACTACACATGCACTCTGCACATGCCACACAGCGCATCTTCACTGCAAAACGAGAGAGCGACTAATTAAAGTTGCATCGTCTTCCCTACTGTTTCAACTCAGCCTCGGTCTGTTGTAAACTTCAATTTCAACTGCAAATTCAAGCCAAAACCCAATGAAATTCTTTGTTGTTGAAGTTTGTGTTTAGAATTTGGATTAGCGAATGTGTTTTTTTGCAGCACGTACTGGGTAGAAGGAGGACCTGGGGGGGAAGAAGGGGCACATTCACAACACCTAACTTTAGCCTGGGAAGGCTCCTTCCAGGTGGATTTTACAGCAGCTGAAGTTAGGCTTGTCTTGAAGGCAGATCGGATGAGGAGCCCAGCTCTCTATGCTAGATGGAATACATGAAAGATTGGCCTCTGGGCTAATGTTGGCCCAGTGAATATTCCAGTTAGTGCCCAGCACCGCAAGGTACGGGCTCTTCAGCCCCCTGGAGAAGGCACTGGTACTTGGAAACTGGCCCCAAACCTTGCCACCCAACAGAGAATTTAGAAATCGGAGATCTGACAGTTGTGGTGTTTGCTCCTGATGCAGAACCCGCTGTAGCAGCAAAGTGACAGTCTTTGTTTCTTTTCCAGGGCAGCGTAACACCAACTGACTTCTCCCTCCAAAAATGCTTCCTTCCGTACGAGAGCAGAGTCTTTACTATATACTGTGCAGCAGGTGCTCTGCTTGTAATCCTGATACTAGCTCATTTTCAGCTTCTCACTCCACCATTTTATTTTGCTCAGCGTTTAATCAGTAAGCATAAAGCAGTATGAAGAGCCAGACATCTGCATTCAGTCACTGAAATACCAAAGCTGAGAACAGTCAAACATCAGACTATATTCATGCCAGCAAATGACCTAATTTGATTGCTAGTCTGAAGGCAGGTTGCATTTACACATACCATAGAAGTCCTATACAGCTGATATGACTACTACAGGATAATTAACTGAAATGAACGTTTCATGCTGTACAAAAATACTGTATTCTACAATCAAATGAGTCCTTTTCCTGCTATAATTTTTGTATCAAATATGTATATTAAAAGTGTAACTGTACATTATGTAAATCCTATAGCCTCATCACTTATCTGCACTAGCGTCTTACCCTGTTGGAGGCTCAGTCCTGCAAACTGGAAACGTTTCTCTTGTTTTATTGCTGCATGGCCCTTCTAATGTCATACTTCGGTTTGTGAGGGTCAGGCAGAAACTAGATACATCAGCACTGAGAGATGTGGATTTCCGTAACCTTTTTAGGATGTCATATGTAAGGGACTCTGGTTTGGGACGAGAAATCTTCCAGTTCCTGACACATTAAGGTGTTAGCTGACTACGATTTGCGGTTATCGTCTACCAGACAACAACGGGGAGAAGCTTGTGGATCCAGTTTGCTGATAGACACTTGAAACCTGCTTAAAGAAAAATAAATTAGGGTGACACCTCAAGCTGTTATTTCTAAAAAGATGTGCTATGATGAGCTTAAAAAAAAAAGAGGGCCCTACTGCATCCCAGAGATCTGCATGGTGAAGGGCCCTCCGGTTGCCGATCTTCTGCAAGAAGGAAGGTCAAATACAGCTGCAGTAACGTTATCATATGCCTTGGCCCTCAGTCTACGGACAGACAGGGATAGGAATGGGCATTATTTTAGATTCCTGCAGGGCTGCCACGTTCTTTTAACTTTACTGTATAGTCACATTCTGAAGGGCACCGGCTCCTCTGTGGGGAGGCGCACTGCAGAGCTGGGCCACATGCTCCTGCCTCGACGGCAGCACGGAGAACGTAAAGTCTGAGCTCAGCGCCTTCCTGTGCTGTCTGTGAGGGAAGATGGGACAAACCTACTGCTTCTCCCCGCTCGCTCCAGAAAAAAACAGATTTCACACCAGGACCGGTATTCCTGCTGACATTCCTGCAGCGACTGGGAGCTCCAACCTGAACTCCTGGGCTGGGGGCTGTTTTAAAGAAAAGATGGATCTTCTGCTATTCGCTATATTTCTTTGGCATGGGAAGTGAAAGAATCCTTGGGGAATTTTGTTTGTTATTATCTTTTTTCCACCCAGCCGTTTACTTAAAGCCGTTTACTTTCAGGGAAATAGAGATCTGATGACTGAATTGAATGTACAGATACCAAACTCCTGGGAAGGGGAAAAGGTCATAATACAGCATCTAAAGTTGGACTGTTTATCATCAAATAGAAACAAGTTCTCAGTTTGTCTGTAGTCTGAATTTAAAAAGATGACTGGCTGGGGTTTATGACTAATAATGAGGCTTATAGTAAAAAGTTGATCAAGCCTGCTGATTTATATGCCAATGGAGAGGGGGAATGTGTTAGCTCTTCTTAATCTCTCCCTAAATTTTAAAATGAAGTGGGGGAAATGGTCCAAAGTGTGATAAATCACTCTATAAAGTAATGTAGTCTAACACTTCTCTAGGTTTCTGTTATTGCAACTGTAATTTTAGACATTTGTACAGGTTATCTTGGACACAGGAAAAGTATATAGTCACAGACATAAAACACCTATGTATAAAATATAAAGCAGTGTTATAGTTACTAAAAAGGACATGCCTTATTGCTACAGCAATTCTTGCTTTTTTTTTTTATATATTGTACTGTACCACAACTTGTTTTGAGAATGTCATTTGCATAAATTATTCAAGTTTGAGAAATATTCACACGTTTTGATTCTACAATATTTAAAATAAAACAATTTTCTAATGTGTCTCTTTATTAAAAGAGAAATAAAAATGTCATCTTGTAATTCTCTTAGGCCAGACACAAGGGTTTATACACCTTTTTTTTTTTTTTTTCTTCTTTCTCGCTATTTACTTGCACAATGAAAGCCGCTGTTGGTACAAAGATTGAAGAGCTCTATATAATGGTGCTTTACACATTCACAATCGGTCTGTGCAATTGTGAAGTTCTATGAATGACCAAAGAATTACCAAACATATTTTCTAAATATAAAGGAAAAAAAAAAAAAAAAGGAAAAGAAGAAGAAACTCCTTGTTTCTCATTAAAACAACACCAGGTTGCAATTTGGACACTTGAATGAATTCCAATATTTTAAAGCTGAGACTTCAAAAGAGAAAGGCATGTTTGCTGCAACATCCGGTGACTGTAATACCTTACTTGGAAAGGTAAGTGGTTAATTTGCATAATTTATAATTTTTATACTAAAGAGCATTTTTATATAAACCAGAAAAAAACCCCTAAATTCTACAGATAAAGTTCTTACCTCCAGTCACTGCTGCAGGTAAGGCTGACATCAAGCTGTACAGCGCAATCAAAAACATACTTACATCTTAGCTCATTTTACAGGTACAGCCATAATCAAGGCACAAAGATCTTCTACAAGTATTTTTCTTCAATAAAGTTGTACAAAATAATATTACATTTTACAGTCTGTACAATATAATAAACCAGCAGTAAAACAAAAAAATATATATAGGGAGAGGACCGTTGTCCAAGAATGATCTGAACTAAAAGGATCATTTGTGGACAGCATAAACAACGTAAGTGAGGGTGGTAAATTTTCTGCCTAGATGCAACAGGCTGAAAAGTAGCTGTAATTCAAATGCCTGAGGTGTGCAGAGACTCTTGGCTCCAAAACCCCAGAAAAATTGCTTTGTCTTCACTGTTCCTCTCATTATCTACTCTACTTCCTGTGCCAGTTACGGCTTAAAAGAGGAGGTCACTTTATCAGTTGACCTGCAACTCCAAAATGCTAAAAACTGTGACAGAGTAATAAATATTGTGGTGCTGCTACATTGTGTGTCTACTTCCTCAACAGTATTTAATAACCTGATACAAAGTGCATTAATCTTTTTTTTTTTTTTTCACCCATCAAGTACTCTTCAATGTCACGTTAAAAAGGAAACCCACACAGAGGGATAGGTATGACTTTAGTGTCATCCAGCTGACATACCGGTTTGAGCTGACGTAACCTGCTGGAAAAAAATTAGCAGGCCACGTGCAGTTAAAAAACACAAAACCTAAGGGAACAGAGGTAGCCAAAGGGCTTAGTGGAATGACAAAGAAGTGGCATGTCAAAATAAAGCACAAAAGTAGTCCCAAATAGCATGAATGAAAAACCAACCCAAACTTGCTTCAAATCAGCTTTAAGGTTAAATAATTAAAGTAAACAAAGTGAAGAGACTGACATTTCTATAGTATATTCTTCCACCCTGTGTGGGGTAGTATCAAGAGAAAGAGTAAGGAGCAAAGAATTTAAAACCACAGGTTCTACGGTGATCCCCCTCACAAGAGTTCATACTGGCGGAGATGCATCCTTTGAATGATGTCTCGACAGTCGTTGAACACTCTGCGGATGTTTTCTGTGTCCACTGCACATGTGAAGTGTGGGTAGCAATAATGCCTGCCGTCTCCACTTGCTGTACTTATCCTCTGTGGAAAAAGTGAGGGGGGAAAAAAAGGGTCAGGCACGGTGCCATCGGAAGTTTCAGATCTCAATGGTCTACAGACTCATGGAGAATCAAGAAACTCGGGAAATCATCTGGAATCCCCAATGTAAGAAGGATATGGAACTGTTGGAATGGGTCCAAAGATGATCAGAGGGCTGGAGCACCTCCCGTACGAGGACAGGCTGAGAGAGTTGAGGTTGTTCAGCCTGGAGAAGAGAAGGCTCAGAGGAGACCTTATAGCGACCTTCCAGTACCTGCAGGGGCTACAGGAAAGCTGGAGAGGAACTGTTCACAAAGGCTTGTAGTGATAGGACGAGGGGCAATGGGTATAAATCGGAAAGGGCAGATTTAGGTTAGATATAAGAAGGAATTTCCTCACGATGAGGGTGGTGAGGCACTGGCACAGGTTGCCCAGGGAAGCAATCTGAAGAATATATATATGGAATGTCATGAAAGCAAAAGGTCAGTTTTTGGGATAATAATTTTTAGAAATCTTTTCCGCATTGTATTAAAAATTATACTGGCTAAACAATGAAAACCAGTTTTCTCTCTCTCTCTCTCTGGCTATATTATATATTTTTAATACGATTTATTTTACACGTAGGATTTACCTTTTAAGTAACTGCAACTACAGATATGCAAAACTATAGACATTTTAAAGCAATGATTTACATAATTACACCAACAAGAAACTGCAGAGTTTTGCAGGTAACTTAGGTAACATTATAGATATTCAACACTAATTAAACAGAGGGTGTTCCATATGTAGACTAAAAATTATTTTCCTCTCACTAAGCTATAGTCAACATCTAGGTCAAGGCTTACCTCTCATGAAAAATACTGATTCAATAATGTATTCAATTTGAAGTACAAAATACACTAAACAATAATGAAACAAGAAAAAAAAAAAGTTTTACGAATTACTGAAGTGGTGGCAAAACACTGAAACTCAATTAAAATGTAGCTTGTATTTGCCTATATTTAGTATCTTCCAGAAGGGTTTGGGAAGAATTCTGTTGCTTTGCACTGTCTGGGTGAAATCAAACCCTTAGGAACCCTAGGGTGGAAAGGACAGCAGTGGGCATGGACATTCAAGATGATATTAATTTTCAAACAGCAAAACAATGTAATAGTGTTTCTATTTTTCATACAACAGCTGCTTAAACATGTTTTTCCCCAGCAGATCTGTTCTAGATGACAGTGGTATACGGCCACCACTCAAATGCAGCAAGGAGAGATCAGTAACTGAACTATTTTTGTTTAACTGGACTTCAAAACAATATTGTTCCCCAAAAGATGGTCCAGTCTGCTTTCTATCTACTGCTGCGCTTTTTCATTCTTAACTTGCAACCCTCAGAAGAGTCCAGCCTTGGCCTGTTGCAGGGGTCCATGGCTCTGCACTGTTTGAGACCTATGTCTCCATGTGCTGCGAATGCCACCCTCCTGCCCTCATCCCTTCCACTGCGTTTCCTTCGAGCAGCATGATCTCAGGATGCTGTAACAAGTGCATTAATGCCTCTGGCTGATCTGCACACAGCAGTTATGTATTGTATGGATGCAAGAGGGGGATCAGACTTCCACTCTGATGTGCTCTTTCTAGGACTAAATGTTATACACTGCCAGTGAGGGACAATGTACAAATGCTTTCAGTGCCACCCAGCTGTGCGGATTAGGGAGCACACTACCCTACTGACCCAACATTCAACCTTTTTCTTGCATTTTAATAAAACAAGTGGTCTTTCACTAAGTGTCTGTCATGCATTGATTCCACTGTCTATGGTAGTAAGATCCCCACAATGTTCTGGTAACACCTGATTACATGTAAGGTGTGTCAAATGATGTATTTTCAAAATGTTAAGGTTTGGTTTTGGTCCCCCGACAGCTCTGGAGTGCTCTCATTTTAAAATTAATGCAATATTTTCACCCCTATTCAAAACTCATTTTGAATAAGCAGTATGATACTTAGCAGCAGTTCAGAGAGAAAAAAAAAATATTCCCTGGGACATCAATGAAAGAACATTTACTTTGTCATACCAAAAGCAGTATTATTTAATACCAGCATCCCTCTATTGCGCTGGTCAGGACAACAGTCTTCAGCAAGGAGCCAAATTCGAGGGAGTCTGGACTATGTGTTTTAACAGCAGCTCCTTCATCTCCTAGATTCAGATTTTTTGAAAAACAGCACAAACCAGAGAAGCTGTGCCACTTTTTTCCATGGGCTATATATACGCTGGGGACGTATTAAAACAAAACATCAGCAGCTAGAGAGCCCTGTGTACAAAACACCAAAATGGGGCTGGGGAGTAGCCTGAAGAAGGAGCTCGCGAGTGCGCTGCCTCTCTGGAGGAGAAAAGACATGCCTGAGCCAAAGGAAAGAGAATTTCTGACAGGACATGTCCTGCCAGCCTTTGCCCACTGCTCCTCCCATTAAAAACCATAAGTGCTGAGCAGCTGGGGCTGCTGCCAAAGCCCCCAGAGGGCATAGGCCCCGGTACCAGTTCTGGAATCAGGAGCCGATGTATTTTGCCTTCTTAATATTTGTACAATACAGTAGAGCAATAACTGTTGGAAATGTGTTTATATTCAACCTCCTTCTAAAATTCTTTAAATTACGCACTTTACATTTGCCAGTGCCAGCACCTACAGCCAGGCAGAGTTTTAAGGGACGCAGCAACCACGGTGGTGATTTTCACCCATAGCCATGCCTCACGCAGACACATCACCGTGATAAACACTGCAATAAAGCTTATACATAAATAAAACCAGAGATTTCTCTGAATTGTGTCTGAAAATTTAACAGAGCAGGACAAGGAAAAGGTCCTAAGTGAAGAGACTTGGAAAGAAATGCATGAAGCAGAGCCAAGAAGGCTATAAGTAGAAAATACACACCTTTTCTTCTTTGTCTCTGGCTAAGGACATCAGACCCTTCCCCAGCCTGTATGCTGAGCTTATTTCCCCCGTCTCCTTTGTCTCCCCCGCTCTGAAACCTCAGCTGTGTGCCTGACCCTGCAGAACTGGAAGTTGCTGTTTTCTACTCAGCCTGTGTCCCCCTTCACCCCTCACACGGCCTCTGTTACTTGGGACACACACAATCTGTTCAGACCATTTATGGGAGCAGGAACACCTTGCTTGCAAGACTTTCATTTCAAACAGCCCAAGAGTTTAAAGCAAATGTTCAAATGACTACGTTTGTCCACTTTTTACACTGAGAAACCAAGCACAGACATAGGAGAGAGATGCATGAGCTTTGCTCACAGAGGTGATGCTCTCTGCCAGGCTGGTGGTGTTGGTTTTTTTTTTCTTAAATGGAAATAGACAAAGGTGGCGAGTTTGACCCTGGTTTCCCCATAATCTGGTTCTCTTGGACTCTTCCCCACCAGATACCGTCACCGGTTTCACAGCATTTCAGCATTATCACAAGAGAGATTTGGCTGGAAGTGGGTTGTTTTTTTTTTTTTTTTGGTAACTCTTTTGTTTACACAGCACAAGCTGACATCTTTCCATGGAATCCAGAAGGTTAAGGCAGTGAATTGAAATCCCCAAAGTGTGAACACAGTTAATTGCTTCTTTCTCTCATGTTGCATCAACAGCTGTAAATCCTAACAACACTTGCAAATGTATAATGACTTCAAACTTCTTAATTCTAATGATTAAATTTGTTCTCTCAAAAGCCCCTACACAGTTTCTACAAGTGGGGCAAGATGGATGAGCTTTAATTCAGGTGTCGTTACTGCTTTGCACTGTGGAAATGACTCAATATGAGTGAAGCTGCAGGTGATATTGCATTAAGCTGTCTGTTTCTGATAGCAGCGCTTGGCTGTGACTGTGTGCCCAACAACTTCTTTTATCTGCAAAATGTAGACAACACCTCTTCAACTTGAGCTTTAGAGAAAACCTTAATTGCAAGAATAACTGTGACCAGACAAGTTAATTTTCTTATAATTGCTCAGTAAGGCTGTGACACCACTCTTAGGGTGAGGCAAACCTCCTAAATGGCACAATAGAAACCTTTTTAAAGGATAAAATCTGATTTTTTGTTCATTCCCTCTTGCAAGCTGACCACTGCCAAAGCCCAGGATTTGGAAAAAAAAAAAAAAAAAAAAAAAAAAAAAAAGCCTATTTCCTTAAACAAGGACTGGACTGAAACATAAAATAAACATTCAAGGCAAGAACCAGGGACATCTTAAAGATAAAGACAACCTCAGAAAACCTCATTAACCGGCAACGGAAATAGTGCTTGGAATTGTCCCCCTCTGCAGAAAGTGAGTGCTGCCAGCACCCACATGACACCTGGAATCAAGCAAGCAGGTGCACAACTGTTTTCAGCACTAGCACTTAATTTGCTGTGTGACATTTTGCAGGGCAGGTGACTTCATGTAAAATGAGCATAAAAATGCTCAAGCACTGGGGAAAGTTCTGCAAGATGGGCAGCTGAAAAGAATTAGGGAATTGCCAGACATTTTCCTCTCCTTCTAGCTTTCTGCAAAACCCCATCAGTTTTCCCTAAATAAACCACACCATCTGCCAGTATTTCCTATGATAGAATCACACATAAGATCAAAATTACTCACTAAAAACTCATCCCGGATGAAGAACTTGGCTCTTGTGACTTTGGGGTCTTCTCCTGCATCTGGTGTTGCTGTTCAATTAAAAATAAATGACATTAGAAACATGAAAAACAAACAATCATCTACTTTTCCTAATAAAAGATTTAATAAGGAAGAAGTAGTCCTTCAATACAGAAATGAAAATGTTAAATACCCACAGGAGACTCCCAATAGATAATTCTAAAATGGAAGGGTACTGTAAAACCTGACTATGCTTTTAACGTATTTTAGGAACCTGAAAATTGCTGAAATCGTTGCAGCAATGTCATTGGTCATACCATAAGGAGGCTTACTCACATCCACAAGTTTGCTCATATAGATACAAAACAAGTGGGAGTTAGGATTTAACTTTGATCAGAAAATATGACTAGTAAAAGCAGCTGAGCTGTTCAGTTTCTGCAGCAGAACAGCATCTCCTGAACATAGGTTCTGCAGGGAGGAATTTAGGTTTAAAAATGGTTAGTTGAAGATTACACTTGAAAAAAACAATAGCCTCAAAAGATCTTTTAATATATGTATTTTATTTCCAGGCCCCAAGTCAGCAGAACACTTAAACACACTGCCCCTCAAAGGGCCTGTATTCGGTTTGTGTGGGAAGGCTTTGGTAGCAGGGAAAGGTACATGGGTGGCTTTTTTGAGAAACACCTGGAAGCTTCCCTGATGTCTGACAGAGCCAATGCCAACTGGCTCCAAGACGGACCTACTGCTGGCCAAGGCCCAGCCCATCAGTGATGCTGGTAGCGCCTCTGGGATAACATAGTTAAGAAGGTGAAAAAAAACCTGTGCAACTGCAGCCAGAGGGAGGAGTGAGAATATGTGAGGAAAAAAACCTCTGCCGATACTAAGGTCAGTCAAGAAGGAGGGGCAGTCCAGGTTCTGGAGCAGAGATTCCCCTGCAACCCGTGGTGAGGATCACGGTGCGGCAGGCTGGCCCCCTGCAGCCCATGGAAGACCTATGCCAGAGCAGGTGGATGAGTCTGAAGGTGTTTTTCACCCCATGGGAAAGAAGACTGTGCTGAAGCAGGCTCCTGGCAAGACATGTGGCCTCATGGAGAAAGAAGCCCATGCTGGAGCAGATTTGCTGGCAGGACTTGTGACCAGGACTTGTGACTTGCGGTGGGCCCGTGCTGGAGCAGTTCATGCAGAACTGTCTCCTGTGGGAGAGACTCCATGACAGAGCAGGGGAAGAGGGTGATGAGTACACCCCCTGAGGAGGAAGGAGCATCAGCAGAGACAATATGTGATGAACTGACCACAACTCCTATCCCACGTTTCCCTCTGCAGAGAACGTAGAGAAAACCAGGAATGAAGTTGATCCCGGGAAGAAGGGACAGGTGGGTGGAAAGTGTTCTAAGATTTGTTCCTATTTTGTCATTACCCTACTCCGATTTGACTGGCAATCAATTACATTTATTTCCCCAAGTCAAGTCTGTTTTGCCCATTCTGGTAATTGCTGAGTGATCTCTCCATGCCCTTACCTCAACCCACAAGCCTTCAGTTATGTTTTCTCTCTGTCTAGCTGAGAAGGGAAGTGATAGAGCACCTTTGGTGAGCACCTGGCACCTAAGTGGAAGACTCATTGGTCAGTACTGCCAACAGATAAAGTCATCTCTATCTAGGCCATGCAACAACTATACTTACTGTAAGTGTAATACATACAGCAAAGAGATAAGCTATTTGTTTCTCTTTGCGTGATTTCTCCTCATTTAAGATAAGAAATCAGATGCTTATAAACGTAGTGTGGTAAAGGGCAAAACTTATCAGAATACAGAAACATATTTTTTACTCTCATCTATAGTAAAATAGATGAGATGTCCTTAAATAATGTCAGCAGAAGCTAAAGAATAAATGAACAACTACAGTTAAAAATAAGAGAGCTGCTTCACGTGTAAATATTTTGGATCACTCTGGATATCCACTGTGAAATCCTGCTAAGAAACACCAACATCTACTTTATTCTGACAACTGGCTCACTATTAAAAAAATGCTGAAAATTTACCCAAACTCTGTATATATGTGGTGTACGTTTGGGAGAGGGAAATTTGGATGATGGTGACAGAGGATTCCTCCTGAAAACCCTTAGAAATATAAAACTGGTGCCAAGTTAACTCAGATCTTAGGACAATGTGTTTATCCTCTCCAACTGAAACTCAGCATGACGCATCTGAAATTCCAGACCTGAATGAAAGCTGAAAACAGCTTACTACCATCTTCACTTCTATAACCTAGGCTGTTGTTCATAGTAAGTGGAGAGCAAAAGTGTTTTTGGACAGGTGGGTTGCAAGCACTATGCTAGAGGCATCGCACAGATAAGGCAGGGGCTACTGGGTAGGAAGTGCAAGTTTCACTACTTTCACTAGAGACAGAACTGAGATATTTGGGAAGCCCTCTGCCTAGTATAAAACTGACACAATAACAGAGTTTACTTACGCAACATATTATTGAGGTGCAGGAATCGTACTTCTTGAAATGGTAAAAACCCAAACTTATGCTAATTGCTCCATCGTCCCAGCTTGTTTTGTATTTATAGATGTGGTTTTCCTCCATTAAAGTTCCCTTGCTGGTCTGCTGGGCTTCCCATCAGTATTTGCAAAGGCTGAAGTGTATAGTGTTAGAGGATGTAGAATGGCCGCAAAATAAGTCTAACGAATCCCTAACAAAGTTTAGCACCATGGAAGATCCAGGCAGAAGCATCTGGCAGGGGAGAGACATGCCCAGCAGTTTTGCTTTCCTGGAACCGTGGGTTGCTCCAAAACAGGAGAAGGCAGGTGTTCTGGAGCCAGCCCCCTGCAGTGCCCCACTCCCCTGCAGCCTCTTCAGACCCTTGTGCTGGGGAACCTCTGAGCTATGTGCCGCTGTCACCCTCCTTACCTGACCAACAGTTCACGTTAAAGAATGGCGCGTGCTTGTGAATTTGTGTGTGTGTGAGAGACAAACAGAGGTAGAGAAAGGAATTATGGCCTGGGATATGCCAGCAGGTTCAATCCCTGCATGGTGCAAAACCTTACCATCTTCAGGTACAGTATAATGCGCGTATTCAGGAAAGTAATCTTCGATTTTTGATTTCCCTGCCAAGACTTTTTCAGCCAGCATGTCCTGTTTATTCAAGAACAAAATGATAGAAATGGTCCGTAACCACCTGTCAAAAACAAAGTAAATGTTTGTGTTATCTCTGACATGTTAATCAAGGAAATCTTATCACTTCAACAGAAAATTTACTGGCTATCCCTGCATGGACAGAGAGTGAAGTAGTGTGGAATATGCTTAAACAGAAAAAAAAGGATGACCTAAATTACTGTTTTGATTGGGTTGCACCTGTGCTGGTGGATCTAAATCTGTAAACACACTTATAAAAACTGCAGTAGACATTGCTGAAGGGAGCAGTCTTCAGATATTGTTTTCTAAATTTTCCTTATGATATCGAGTTGGGAAAACAATGACTTTTCCTAAAAGCACCACAGTCCAAACCCAGACATTACCATCTACTTTGTTTGGTTTTGCTGAAGGAAGAGGAAAAGGCTTGGAAAGCTGCCTTCCCTCAGACTGTTCTGCCTTAACTAGTAGTTGATCCACACAGATCTCCTGTCTTTTAAGGCAGCTTGTTTAACACCCGATGAATCAAGAGAAAACTATCTCTCTTCTTCCCCAATTAGTACCAAGCCATCACTGTGACCGACATGCCTTTGGCACTTGCACTTAACACTTCCTCACTCTACCTTCAATCACCTCTCAGTGCAGAGCACCCTGATAAGTATGTGTGGGAAACTTTTCATTACCTTGTTTTGTGCATTGCTTTTACTTATTCTCTATTAGTAACATACTCACATTCCTGTTCGTTTACATATCTACAATTTACATGCACTGTGTCAGAACGGCAACTTAACGGTGGTTACAATTAGATCTAAAATATCATCCCGCAAAGCAGAGAAATTGTGTGCTCTCAGAGATGGGTCTTAAGAGAGCAGCTGCCCACACGAGTACTGAGCGCAGCACCAGCCGGTGAATCGAATGCAATGCCAACAGCTAGCTGCGCCTGCTGCTGCATTTGAGGAGACAAAATGTAATTTAGAAGACGGTCTCAGCCTCGGCCAAGCAGCACGGTGACGCCAGGAAGGGGTCTCCCCTGCTTCCCTTGTGGCAGCTGGCACAGGGAGCTTGCCGTTTCCAAGTTGTCCCCATGATCTGCGTCATTTTGGTAGCAGTGGTGAAATGCTGGGTGCACTATTCCTGTGCCACAGGCCCTGTTGGGGAAGGGTATGCACTGCAGGGGCACCTCAGGACCTGGACCCATCCAGACTTTTTCTGAATAAACAATCTGAGCATATGGTACAGGGAGTCCTATTTGTAAGGAGTTGAACTATAGTTAAATTGGGAAGCGTGGGTGGGAAAAGAAATATGTTTTACCTATTATTCCAGATACTTTTGAAAAGGTCCAGGGATTCCCGTAGTCTGTTTGTGTTATTGTCTTCCCTTATTACCATGTTGTAGCTGCTGCAAGCCACAACGAAGATTATAGCTGTGACATCTGGGCAGAGCACACGGAAGAAAGAAAGGAGAGAGAAAAGAATATCTCTGTTATTCCAGCGCATACTCCTCAGGGTAACATTGGCATTACTCCCCAAACCACCAAAAATACCTGAAGAAATATCTGCAACATTGGACTCCTGTATTATTGACACGCTATGAGTGAACATGAATACCACGCTGTTCACATCGCAGAGAACAAGTTTAAAATAAAAGCATGGACTATTTTTACTTACCATTAAAGCATTGGATCCATTTTCTTCTCTCATCTCTCTGGCCACCTACATCAAACATGCTGTTAAAAAGCCATAGGATGTTATATCACTTATGTGCACTAGGAAAGTCACATGAAGCATGCAGCATGAGGATTCAGTTTAAAACCCTGGCAGTTGCAAGGACAGCGGCAGTAAAATAATGCCCTTAGGGAAGAGAGGTCTGCTGATGCTGTTCTGCATGTCAAGAGATCTGCTGATGCTGTGCTGCATGTTACAGAGCTGCACAGTTCCACTTGCCTTGCTCTGCCAGGAGAAGGCTACTGACCTCATAAAATGATAAAGACACTTTTTCCAGGGCAAGTGTTGGCCATTCCAGCCCACAGAAGTGTATGTGGCATATAAGATTGGACCTACTGTACTATAAAAAAAGGACAGGCTTCAGTACGTTTTGAAGGATGGTGGGGAGATCGCACCTCTGTAAGGAGAAGGATGGGGGTGCAGCTCTGCCTGGTCAGTGCTGCCACCTTTGCGGGCAAGAACTGGAGGCAGCCCGGTGTGGAGTGTTTTAACAGAGAAGTGTAAGACTTGATACTCAGAGCTCACAGCCCTCTGGATGAAGGGAGATGTTTAATCCTCCTCGTCCCACTCTATGGTGGGATTCCCACCAATTTCTCTGAGTTCATACTCCCGAAAGTATTTTTCATGATCTTACAGTGCTATATCGATGAGCCAGTTGGTAAAAATAGCCACAGACAATCCCACAATCCAGCAGCACTAATATACCTGACTAACATCAGATCCTTTTACAAAGTAAATTTTATCAAGCCCTATGGAAACAGAGCTAAAATCCCAAACAACCCCACACCCCATACTCTAAATGCTATTATACCAAACATATATGACCACAGATATCTGAATTAAGCTGTTAAAAATTAGTATGAAAATCATAAATTATTACTAATAGACTTACTGGAAATTTACTTTATCTACTTGAAATCTTGTTTCAAAAATCCCTGATGTCAACACTCTGCATCTTAATAGGTCCTGGAAATGAGAACACAGAAGCTGATTAGCAAGTTTGGTTTGTTTTTTTTCCCTAACCTCATTTTGTTTTTAAAAGCATGGAACATTATTTTCCACAGAAAGTCTTAAATGTTCCATTTAATTAAAATTTCAATCAGACTTTTTGGTAAACCTGTATTTGTCCATACTGACACAGTGGATATACACAAATATCATCTCTGTATTTGGGTTCTGTGCACTCAGAAAGCGGGAGACCCTATGTACATTCTCCTTACTGCCCACTAAAACATGTTATTCATGGTCATATAATTTATATGTGATGTGATAATGAATTCTGAAGTTACATAAAACTAAGAAAAATATGTTATTCATTTTGTAAAGTCAAGTATTCAAATGTTAGAAACCTCCAGATTTACAGTTGCCCAGGCAACCTTAATTCTGCCCTCTTTTGTACTGAATGAGACAGGAATCCTTTTGAAATAATAGCTTGTGACTGAGTAATTAAAGCTCTATTACAGAGCAGAGGGGAACAGAATTTAGGTTGTATGTAAATCTGGCATTTCTTTCTTATTTTTCAAACTAGTAATACTTTACAACTTAAGTAACATTCTTTTAATAATGAAAAAAATAACAATTTCCTAGATTCTCAAAAGAAGTAGGCAAAAGCAATTTGCGATGCCTACCTCAGGCAACTAGTTCACTGTGTGCCACTGTCATCTCCAGCAGCATTTTTAACCTTGACTATCCAGCACTGCTGCTCAGGTAGTGGGTACAGAACAAAGTGGGAAGGTGGAAAAAGCTGCTGTCTGCCTCATGGGGATGAATTCCCCTGAGCAGCCGGCTCTCAGTGTAGACACCTGCTTGGGGAGTATTCCCTTCCTGCAGCAAAGGAAGGCTTGCTCAGTCTATCTCCTTGCCATGTGGTGGCTGTGAAAGTGAGGAGGGAAGGAGGCAGTCAGCAGTGCAGAGTCCAAGCACAGCTTGCCCTTTCCTCTTGCCCTGACAGCTAGTCCTTCAATGACTCTGGTATCTGGGAAACCTGGGCTGCTTTGACAGGTGTATGAACTCAGCTGAAAGCCACTTATTTAAGTTATTTTATATGTTACTGTCATTTCCTGTCACTCACTGATAGTTACTTGTTACTGGACTCAGTCATTATTATGAGATGGTACAAAAAAAATTAAAGAAAGTAAGGGGAAAAAAGGAAAGTAGTGTTTTGTTTTTTTTTTTTTTTTTTAAACCAGTTAATTCAGCAGGACAACTGATACTGTGTAACAAAATGAAAAGCCAAAAGCAAAAGAGAATCCCTCCTTCAGACCAAAAGTTTTCTGCCTGCCAAATACCAAAGGCCTTTTCTGATCTTTGGAGACACAAGCCATTTCTTCCCAAAGGAAATACCAGAAAAAAATTCTAGATGATGAATAAGTGCTCCAGGTAGAGAAAGGCCTCCTGGGAACAAACAACCCAACACTAACATAAATAATGAAAGCAAAAATGAGGTTTTGCTTCATTGAATTCTCTCTCCAGCTGAGTCGTATCAATGCTAGAATCAGACCATGGGGTTTCGATGGAGTAAATCCCGGTGCTACTGCTTTAGTCTGAAAACGTCTTCAGGGCTTTAATTGATTTTGCCTTACATTTCAATACGTACTACTTTTTACTGCCTTTTATTTCAGGATACAGTCGAAGTAATGGCTTGTGGTTATAGACCTGAAGTGAGTCCGAAGAAACAGACTCTACTTTGCATACTTCCTGGTGTAATCTCTGGCAAGTCACTTCATTTCTCTGAATTTCAGTCCCTGATTGTGATTTGGCAATTACATATTTTTTAAGGGCATCCACTTGTTGTACACTTCTTTACACTTTGTATGGTTAGACTGCATTACCCAGTGCAGGGATTTTCTTCTGTCACCTGCTTTTGCTGTTTATGACGTGGCCTACTATCTTGGCTAAGACTACAGTATGATAGTGGGTTAGCAGCACCTAAAAACAACAACCTCGGAATAAGTTTGTTTAGGAGATAACCACACAGCCTGAATTCAGGGAAGGCAGCTGAAGCCACGCACTGTGGTGAAGCCCTTTCTTACTTCAAAGCTGCACCACTTCAGCCTTAACTTTGCAGAATGAATTTGTCATTAGAGCACTCTATCAAGATGCATCACAACATCTGGGGAAAAAAAGCATACTGTCCTGCAAATAAGGCTTAACTAGAAACTATCCTGCCCACAAGAGATAGGCACAGGCTGGAAAGAAGGTGTTTGGATGCCTGTTTGGAGATCGGTCCATGAGGTCTGCTGCTGCTGCTGGATTTCTCCCCAGAATTTGGACACCAGACCCAGTGCATGCTTCTGCCTCTGAAGGACCTGCCTGATGGACATGGGAAGCCTCCCTCTGGGTTTCCATCACCTCCACCATGGAAATAAAACACTGCTTCTGTGCAGCAGAGGTTGGTGGTGGAAACCATAGGCTTTTACATTTATGTTTTCCATTTCCTTCACTTTGCTTGTGGGACACAGAATGGAAAGCAAGAAGAAATAACAGATGTTGCAATCACTGATCCACATACAACAACAGTAGAAGACAAGCTTGTAGAACCAAAACGCTCCCTCTTCTTTAACATCCATTACTTAAACTGCTAGAGTGTATTTTGATATTATGTGGTACGTCCTACTACAGCTGCTGTTGGGATTAAAATAAAATACATAAAGAATTCATAACAAACGGGCATCTTGGTTCAGACCCTACCCCATTAGTTATACTAACCTGATCTGTGGGTGTGTAGTCATCCATGCTGACGCTGTCAATTCTTTCTAAAAAGCTAGAAGAAAAACACACATGCACTTAGATATGTAAAATACTGTCCACTATAATATTTTTCACTACCTTTTCTGGTTTAGACTCTGATTGCAAAGTAAAACACAAATCTAACGGTAAAGGTATGAGCCTGATGATTTACTTACATTGACAGAGGTTACATTTTCCAAGCAATCAACTTTTTACCTAGACTTTGTTTTAATACAGTGCTTCCATGCTTTCTGTTATGCAATACCCACAAGCAGTCCAAATGCAGTTAATATTATAACTTTGTGAGGTCTACTAAAAAATCCCAAGACTAACCATGCGTCATAACATTATACAGTTGTTTAGATTTAAACAAGATTTTTGGGTTTAGAAAAGAAAATGGAGTGAAGGGTTGCCTTTATTCAGGATTATGCTAATCTAGCATAATGTTATGTTAATTATGTCTCAGTAATGTTAGCAGAAATGCTTAATATATACAAATAGCTCCGGATTGACTTGCTGCCCTCTAACACTGCAATTAAAGCATAAGAAGTGGAAAGCAGAACTGAACATGAGGCAGAAGTTAACCAATCTGAATCTTTATGTCACAAAAAACTCAGTGAGATGTGTAAGGTGAAACAAAAACAACTGCAGGGAAGGGCAAAAGAAAAAGGAACCAGGAAAAAAGGGGTGGACCACATCCTCCAATTATTTAAAAGATCTTTTCAAGCTTTAATTCTTTTCCAGAACATGTTACAATGGCAGTATTAAGGGCATAAAAAGAGGATTTATATGTATAGCTAAAATAAGCAGGTTCTCCTCTCTCACTTTCACCTATTTCCTAGATTTTAAGTGTGCCCAGCTGGCTCATTTTTCCCTGGACTGCCTGTATGCCTTTCTTGAATTTCTGCATTGTTATTTGATATTTGGCAGTGAATATCCCACTGGTTGACTCATCTTGCTATATTATTGAGACTTCTTTATCAACTGGCAATTTTTTCTCAGTTTTACTTGGGTGTACATGTGGAGTCTACTTAATTGCAGTGGGAAAGATGAAAAACCAGCGAACTCTTGACTTGCAACGTGACCCACTGTTAACACAGGGGTCACACACACTGACCAGTTGAAAAAATACACCCCTAAAAGCCTGTTTGTAATTCTCATAGCACTTTCCCACGGATATGAACTGAAAGGAAAAGAAAATACGCTATGTATATATTTACTTATACTATTTTTCCTTTTTGAACCTCCATTGTTATAACAGGGAAACAAAATGCAGTATCTACAGTTAGAAAATCCCATTATTCTTTCTGGATGATCAAGGTGTGATGGCTAAGCATATTGTTTAAAAAATCACTGTTTAGTCCAACACGATGGATGCCTGATAACAAAACCATTCTAAACAAACTAAAAGAAAAATCATCTTTTTACAAGAACTCTTCCTCTCCCAAAACCCACCATAAACTCATATAAAGATCTAGAAGTACTTCTTCACAGTCAGCTACAGTCACCATGAGAAAGCAGCTGTATTCTGACCGAGCCTTTAGGTCAGATGATTTCCATCACCTTAAGAATACTGGTTAAGCAAAGTTTAACTACATTACCTCTGCAGCGAATGCAGACACAGGAGCAGAGCAATGTATTTTTAACTGGCGCATCTATCATCAATGCAACTCTCACCTCACGCTTGCAGCACACAAGATGAAAAACAAGGCGAAAAAAGAAGGCAAACAAAGCCCAAATAAAAAATGCCTCCAAGCAGAATCACCTCCTAATCACAGAGTAATTTTCCTTAATGCAACCGGTATTTACAAGCCTGTTTCAAAGTTTTCTTCCAGTTTCTAAACAGTTTCATCCAGTGAACCCAGAAACAGCCAATTTTCATCAGGGTAAAAAGTTAGCAGAGGAGTAAATCCTGGTCTCTAAGTGCAGTAAGGTGGCATTCCCAGCAGGCTAAACAAGCCTGCAGAAAATGGGCAGGAGGCTGAGAGAAAGCTACCAAACTGCTGTGGGCACTGCAATTGCTTGCACAGCTTATAATCAATAAATGCAACAGAAGTCAGGGCAGAAAAGATTCTTCACTTACAGCCGACACAGAAAGGGCTGTGGTTAAGAGTGCGGGCAGAATAGATTATTTGTGCACAAATACAACCCCATCATAAACCTCAAAGAACAGTGTGGATCGGTGCTTTTCTTGCACAAGCATTCCTTCTGGAGTTGATTCCCCAATACCAAGGTCATGTTGGCAGAATTTATTGGAAACGATTAAACATGGTATTTAGCACCAATTCACATCTCTTTCACCAATACAACAAGCATGTCAGGAAGGTTATTTGTTAGCATTTGTATTTTCCAAGCAAATAAATTATAGTAAGGAACAGAGAAGTGAGCGATGCAGTTACACTACTAATAATCTATGGTAGGGTTTGGAATCAGATAAGTCTCCTAATTAGACGTCCTACATATCATCCCAAGTCATCTTCCACTTGGAAGCTATCAGGCTCCTCCCAGTAGAAGGGTCTGTTTCAAATACCCTAAACTGAGAAACCGCAATTAACTGAGAGTGAACTCTGACAAATATCACGTGCTTAAAAAAATACCACTTTACATAGCAGTCGTAATATTTTGTGTTTGCAGGATTACTGGCCACATTCAACCCATATATAAATAAATGCAATTATTTACAAGGTTTTACCCGCCACCCCACTGTATCGAGCTGCAATATCATTACCATCCAATAAATCAACATGCAATGACTATTAATATTTGGCTAAATTTCGTGGCTTTACAGAAAATTAACATTTTCAGTGAGTGATGGACAGGCTTCCTAAAATTTCTTTTGCAACTACATTACATGTGCACTGAGATTTCTAGACACTGAAACACAAGAAGTGTTCTTACTTTTTTTAAAGTAAATCAGTTCTTGACTACCTTTCATATAAAATCCTTACCTGACTAATTAGCACAGTAGCAAAAAGTAGCCCTGTCAGACAAATGTACATAGCAGGTACAAATAATGGGTTCCAGATGAGATAAGGAGTTGGAAATGCCTCATTTCCTTCTCATTACTGTATAAAAATGGGGAAACTGAAATCACTTTTCTAAATTGCTTTCTAAAGAATGTTAATTTCTATATGCCTCTAATAATTATGTTCTGGCATAAAATACATTCTTTTGTACATATACAGCAGGAAATTTTAAATTTACATGACTAAAATTTCATTTTAAGGTGCTTTAAGTATGAAGATACCTCCCTGCTGTGGCAATGCTCATGTCTCCCCTCAAAGAATCAGTATGAGGAAAACACAGTAGCAGAAAAATAACAAAAATGGACACCAGCATCACTTGTTCTCTCCTTTTAGATCCTGTTTTTTTTCAGCTCAGAGATAAAATTATTTTCACAGAATGATGCCTTTTTACAACATTGACAGGTTTTCTATTTATGCAGCTTCTATAGAAACCCATACTCAGGATTTATGCTAATTCTGCAGTGACTACTTCGCATGTGTGTGCCATGAACTTTAAACTCGCGCAACCAACACCACTGTGAATAAAACTGTAACATATAATATTTATATTTCTACTTCACAATTGTGGTTTTATTTATAAAGGATTCGGTCTGGTAATTAGTAAGACATTTAGGTTCCCCTTAACAATGCAGTAGGGTGTTTTACATTTCCTTACATGGAACAGCACAAACTACTATTTCTTTTCTAAAATAAATTAGGCAAGATATTGGAAGGAAGGTCTTCACTGCTGTGTTTGGAAATGCAGTGGTTTGGTTTGCCAACAAATTAAAGCAAAGAAAAATGGACTGATAATGTTAAAAAAAGCCAATCACGAGCTACTGACATTATTATATCTATTATTTAGCTGAACTGTAGTTTTATAAATATCTTCAGTGAGTTTCCTAGGAAACTCAGCTGACACTTAGTTTGACAAGCAATCTCTAAAATTTATATTATGCAAGCTGTGAACACAAAAGTACAGGTTTTAGATGTGCCTGCCAGCGCATGTGGGAACTATCAATAAGCATTATTCTCTTTAAAAACCATGGCAATTTGAGCAGCAGCAGCAGCTATATCAGAATTTCTGAAAAAAGGATTCACAAATGAACAAATAAAGAGGAGGCAATCATACATGAAAATCCTTTTCTCACTGAGCAAATCACTACATGACTCTGTATAGACATTCTGACCCCACAAACAACATTACAATTAAAAGAAAAATCATGTCATGAGAACAATACGACACAAACCCCATGCTATATTTGAAAGTGATCCAAAGATGAGATCCAAAGACGAAGTGCTGAACTGCAGCTCAATATAATTAACTATACATTTTAATAAATCTTCCCATATTTCAACCATTTTTTTTTCTCAACCCAACAATTCAAAGACCTTGTATCAAAAAGTTGCTATGGAAAACAAGGAATCAAACCCACTTCAAAATGCGTGTCTCCTGAAAAGATAAAGGTAGCATGGCAAATCTTTAAGGCTGTAGCTTTAAGTTCTCAGAGTGAAGAATCTCAAATTTATTCTCAAGCTGTCAGAGTCAGCAAACCTTCACATTTCTGATGGACCATTAAGAGCTTTGCAAACTCCACAGCAGGCTCAAAAACCAACAGAAGCACTTTAACCTACTATATGAAATCTTCCACAACCAGGCCTTTGAATTCCACCCTCGCTGGATTGCAGTAAGTCACAGGTGAGGCAGACATTTTACAATGAGAACACTCACCCCAGGTCTCCAGGGAGCATAAATGGAAAAAAATACCTTTTGTTTGTTTTTCCTGCTGCAGTTATTGGGGGCAACATCAAGATTTGAGCTCTCTTTCCATAAAATATCTTTTTTTTTTTTTAAATCGCCTATGGGATTTGAATCCTATTAATTCTTCCTGCAATATTTGAAACAGGAAAACACACATTTCTGGTTTCAAGAATACCTTAGGATCCAAGGCTGGCCTTCAAACAACCTCATATTATTCTGATATATTTCCCGGTAACTGTGAAAGACACCTCAAAAACAGTCCCTGGTAATATTCTAACCCCTAAAGGATTAATTTTCCCAAATCATTTGCTGAAAATACCAGCAGAAAATCCTCAGAAGACATTGGTAAAATATAACAGCTAAGAACTTTCCTGTAACATTTAAACAGTCACTACATTTTAAACACTGCTTCCGTGTGGTAGTGGAGTTTTTGCCCTCTCTCCCTCCACACAACTCTGCAGTCCCTTCCCGTGAGGAACATGCACAGCAGTGAGGGCGGGAGGAGGCAACGTGGGACCAAAATCTGCTTTGGATCTGCCCTGCCTCACCTCTGCTGCTCTCCCATTTTAAATAACACATTAACTGGGGCATAGGCTGTAACAGAAAAAAATACCCAGTGCAAACACTGAAGATGCTACCAAAACACGGTACTTATTTCTAATGGGTTAGAATCATAGAATCACCAGGTTGGAAAAGACCTCTGAGATCATGGAGTCTAACCCTACCTAGCTGCTACTAAACCATATCCTTAAGCACCTTGTCTACTGTCTTTTAAATACCTTCAGGGATAGGGACTTAACCACTTCCCTGGGCAGCCTCTGCCAGTGTCTGATGACCCTTTCTGTGAAAAATTGTTTCCTAATGTCCCATGTGAACCTCCCATGGCGCAGCTTGAGGCCATTCCCCCTTGTCCTATGACCTGTCACTTGGCAGACCAGACCAGCACCCGTCTCACTACAACCTCCTTTCAGGTAATTGTAGGCAGTAACAAGGTTTCCCTTCAGCCTTCTCTTCTCCAGGTTAAACAACCCCAGTTTCCTCAGCCACTCCTCATAAGACTTGTATTAATTGATATCCATTCCCAGGCACTGCAGGCATTTGTGAAGAGTGCTGGCTACCCAGGACTTCCCAGGGAAGTGGTGGCATCACTATCCCTGAAGGCATTCAGAAAATGTGTAGACATGGCAATTGTGGACATGGTCTAGCAGGTGCGGTGGTGCCTGGCTGACGGTTGGACTAGATGATTTTAGAGATCATAGAACTGTAGAATAGTTTGGGTTGAAAGGGACCTTAAAGGTGGTCCAGTTGAAATCCCCTTCCATGGGCAGGGACACCTCCCACCAGATCAGGCTGCCCAATGCTCCATCCAACCTGGCCTTGAACACCTCCAGGGATGGGGCATCCACAGCTTCCCTGGGCAACCTGTGCCAGTGTCTCACCACTCTCATCATGAAGAAATTCTTCCTAATGTCTGGTCTAAATCTGCCCCTCTCCAGTTTATACCCACTGCCCCTCGTCCTATCACCACAAGGTTTTGTGAACAGTCCCTCCCCAGCTTTCCTGTGGCCCCTTCAGGTACTGGGAGGTCACTATAAGATCTCCTCTGAGCCTTCTCTTCTCCAGGCTGAACAACCCCAACTCTCTCAGCCTGTCCTCGTATGGGAGGTGCTCCAGCCCTCTCATCATCCTTGTAGCCCTCCTCTGGACCCGTACCAACAGCTCCATATCTTTCTGATGTTGAGGATTCCAGAACTGGACACAACACTCCACGTAGGGTCTCACGAGAGTGGAGCAGAGGAGCAGAATCCCCTCCCTCATCCTTTCCAGTCTTAAAGATCCCATGACTCCCTTTGGCTCCTGGCTTTTAGAAAGCATCTCCTCCAACGCAGACCAGCGCCGCGACCGCCCCCGCAGCCGCTGGGGCGACAACACGTGTCCGGGGCGACGCGGGCGGGGAGGGAGGCGGCTGCTCTGCCGGCAGTGCCCAGCAGGGGGCGCGCTCTGCCCGGCGGGGCTGCGCCCAGAGGGTTTGCTCCCAAGCAGGTGAAATCCGGATTTAATCAAGATCTCCAGCATCTATGCTGCTCATCCCCCCCTTGTTTGTTTCTCTCTTTTACCACTTGTCAACACCGTGTTTTCCCAATACCTGCCAGCCTCCCGGCGGCTGCACGCCGCTTCAACCAGGCAAAGGGCTGCTTGGAGATTCCATGCCCCCCAAAAAACGTGGGATTTGCTCACAAAAATCGCACCTTTTTACCCATGCACCTTCACCCATGCGCAACTCGCCAGCAAGGAAACTGCTGCAGGCAGGAGATGAAATGGTTAAACGGGAGGCCAATAGGGAGAGCAAAGTACAGTCATGCCCGAAACCAGCTGCGGTGAAGTCTGAGGATTCTGAGGATTTGTGGTTGGAGGCGTTTGGCTCAGGCTTGGGGTATGCTGATGGGAGGCAGCTGGAGGTGGCTGCCCACCAGCCTGCTGGGCAGCACAGAAGATGTGAGGAGCACAGGCCACCTGGGGACCGTGGAGGATCGACACAGAACATGGATGCTGCATGACTTTTGGTGAAGCTGCGTGTTTCTCCATGGCAGCTTGCTTCAGAGGGAGAGGGTTAAAAAGACTGGGAAGGGTCAGAAGCCCTTGCTTGCGGTCTCTCATAGAGATGTAAGCAATGGCATTTTGTTGTCCCAGTGTCCGTACTGACTACTGGTGGCAGAGCAGCTCAATGGGGAAGTGTCTAACTCCTCCAGTTTCATTGCTACTAGCCGTGACCCCAGCCACCACGAAATCATCAAGAGCAAAGCCATCACCAGATGCTTTACTGGCACCAGCAAACTACGCTCCCCACAGAGCAGGAGAACTTGAGTTTAAACCTTACTTACAGATGATGACTTTGGCCAAGACATTAAAAGACAGATGACAACGATTGCAACTGAGGGCTCATATACCATTCACCAGGTTACCCTTTCCAGACAGCTGGCAGCAATCAGAAGCGTGTTTGTCGAGGATAAGGAAAGATGGTTAAAATCTGTAGAAGTTTTCCTAGTCTATGGGCTCGGTTAAGAAAGCTTCCTAGCAGACATCCTCACTTTCTCCACTGCTAAGTTCTCTTTTCTTAGTATGTACCACAGAACATCTCAAACCTTCACATGCTTTGGCACAGGTCCAGCTATTAATCTAAACAAATGCACAAAAAATTCAACTGCATTAAATCTTTCAGATACATGAGCATTACTCACTTTCTGCTCACAACAGCAATCTCATTTTATTTTTCTTAATTGAAAATACATGAACTAAACTAAAAAATGAATAAACAGTGTGACTTCCATAACCGCTTGCCCCCACTGGTTCCCTGAATTTGTTAAGAAGCAGTGTGAATTTTGGGAAATGAATTTCTTCTTTCTAAATTTAGCAAACTAACTTTCTGGCTTAGCACATGTTTTTGCTTTCCGAGCGAGAGGCCTATGGGGACCATCATTAACCCTCTTCTTAACATAAACACTGACAAAGACTTAAATCTGGAAAACTGTCATTCACACAGAAAGGTTAACAGGCTCCAGAAGAAACGAGACTCATCATCTGCAACTTCTACTACGTGGGGTCTCGGAGAAGAGGGAACAAGACTGGCAAAGTGAGAAAGAAGAGGAAAGGTTATTTATTTTAAAAGGGACAATATTTTTCTATTGCATGTGATCAGAAGTTTTATTCCTGGGGGTGCAAGTGGCTGAGCGGCTGCAAAATACAGACTAAAAATGAAGCACTGATAAAATCTGACAGCACATGCATACCCCCCTTCTGACCACATTCACATTTGCTTGAATCCACCGGCTTCAGTGAACTTTTCTTCCTTGTGAGAGTACAGTTCTAGGAAGGTAATCATTATATACATATTGATACACCCATGGAGCATTTCTTGTGACAGAGAATGAGTTCTGCAACATAAAGGCTACATGGAGCACATGTAATTCTAAGTGCAGTTTTGAAGAGAGGACCTGAAAACAGAAAGCTCATATTGCGTTATCCAGAGAGATCTGCATTCTGACTGCTTTGTGAACCGATGTGTAGCAGACCAGAGTCTCTTTATCCACTGTCTGAATGAAAAAAACTGCTTAAAATCTTCCAGCAACTACACAGACTGGCGCTGGAAAGGAAGCAGAGAATACCTGAAACATCAGATGGCACACATGGGCAGAATGCAACCATCCCATCAGAACCTGAAGAACACGCCTTTAGACAGAATGACAGATCAAAACCTTGGTTTCATGTAACTACAATGCATAAAAGATCTCACCTCCACCTCTTCACACGAATTCTTCAAAAAGAATATGGACTTTTATGTCTAGAAAAACTAAACCATGGGGAAAAGCCTTGGTAACATTCGGAGCTGTAAAATGCATTCAGGTTTACAAGTGCTAGCTATATACCACAAGGTTGCCATGGGATGTCAAAAATTAACAAAATGTATTTTCACCGGATGCTGCAAATACAACTTCCCCTGTTACTTGCAAGTTTAACTTGCTGTGGTACAGAAAAAATATTTCAGTGCAACTTAAACATTTTGGTTGATGGGGCTGTTTTCAAAAATTGTTGCACTGTGGATATCCTCTGAGTGTACACAAAATCCACCAAGTGCTGTGAGCCTTGAAGAATGCCAAATCCAGGTTAGAAAAAGCACTGGTAGTTGGAAATAAAAGAGCACTTGCTCTGGTGGATGTGGTTTGGAACACTAAGTCTGCTATGGTGATTGCCAGAAAGGAAAAACCAGTTTGACCGGAGTTTTCTATAGAAGAGAAAGCAGAAAATACTCAAACAGGAGAAGCAAAGGTAGCAAACCACAGACTTAAAAGGAAGTCATAAGAAGTTTGTGTTTGCCTGTGGCACATGTCCAAGCTCGGTGCAAGAGAATGTAGATTTTACACCTAAAAGTCAAACCAGATGATTCAAAAAGAGGATGCTAGTATAGCCCCCAGAAAACCGAGATGAGGAAAAGTGAACTCTTCAGCACTGTGAATGCTCCTGTCCATGTTTATTACTGTTTTCAGATCTACGCATTTTCTTGTGACATGGAAATGAAAGGATCAGTATGTTAAAAACCTGAGCAAAATGAGAGTGTGTTCATTTGCTTTCACCTACCATGTGTTTGTCTGGTGTTGAAATGACACAGAGAATTGCCATGGCCTGAGTCTTGCTGAGTGCTGGGGTTAAACAGGAGTACTTGCACTACTTCCAAGGCTTAACATTTGGATTACAGGATCAACTCTGATAGGGATGTCTTTGAGACTCCAAGACACAGACAGAGTCTGACTTCCTACAGATATCCACTGTTTGAAGGAATATGAGGACTCCTAACATGCGGCCTATCAGAGATCATAGAATCATAGAATCACCAGGTTGGAAAGGACCCACTGGATCATTGAGTCCAACCGTTCCTAACACTCCCTTAAACCATGTCCCTAAGCACTTCATCCACCCGTTCCTTAAACACCTCCAGGGAAGGTGACTCGACCACCTCCCTGGGCAGCCTGTTCCAGTGCCCAATGACTCTTTCTGTGAAGAATTTTTTTCTGATATCCAGCCTGAACCTCCCCTGGCAGAGCTTCAGGCCATTCCCCCTTGTTCTGTCCCCTGTCACCTGGGAGAAGAGGCCAGCTCCCTCTGCTCCGCAACCTCCTTTCAGGTAGTTGTAGGGAATAATAAGGTTACCCCTCAGCCTCCTCTTCTCCAGGCTTAACAACCCCAGCTCTCTCAGCCGCTCCTCGTAAGACTTGTTCTCCAGCCCCCTCACCAGCTTCACTGCTCTTCTCTGGACTCGCTCCAGAGCCTCAACATCCTTCTTGTGGTGAGGGGCCCAGAACTGAACACAGTACTCAAGGTGCGGTCTCACCAGTGCTGAGTACAGAGGGAGAATAACCTCCCTGGACCTTCTGGTCACACCGTTTCTGAAACAAGCCAAGATGCCATTGGCCTTCTTGGCCACCTGGGCACACTGCTGGCTCATGTTCAGTCGGCTGTCAACCATTACCCCCAGGTCCCTCTCCTCCGTGCAGCTCTCCAGCCACTCTTCCCCCAGTCTGTAGCACTGCATAGGGTTGTTGTGCCCCAAGTGCAGGACCCGGCATTTGGCCTTGTTGAACCTCATGCCATTAGCCTCAGCCCAGTGGTCTGGCCTGTTAAGACCCCTTTGCAGAGCCTCCCTACCCTCCAGCAGATCCACACTTCCACCCAGCTTAGTGTCATCTGCAAACTCAGCCCTTCCAGGGCTGCATGTAAGATGTAAAGTACATTGTCAATGTAAACTAAGAACGATGAAAAATTTGCTCTCTAGATAAGTCAGGAAGGTGACTAGCTTCCTACACAGTGGGAACGGAGAAAGTGTTGATGCAGACCTTGCAGAGTACTTGGTAAAATTTCTTTCCTTATTGCAGGTTATGAGGTGTGGTGGCAGATCATTTATTTCTCTTCTGCACTCCTTAATCCTTGCCTCAATTCTAATACTGCACTCCCATACCTCGTCTGAAGAACATGCTGGGCACAAACACTGTGAGCAGCCCTTTGATGTGCAGGATGCAGTGTGGTTCACCATCACATTCTCAGTTACTGGCATACTACCTTGTCAATGTTCCAAGGCAAGAAAACTTATATAGCAGGGCAAAAAATAATGGCTCAGGAGTTAAAGGACAGAAGGATGATGGAAGACTGACATCCTTCCAGTGGTTCCAGAGCATTTTACCCCAAAACACCCTGCAGAACCACACCACCACGATTCAGAGGTAGACCTGTTGCCTTCCCCTTAGCCGAGTGAAGACACACTGTAACCTTTCATCATCAACGGGATGGACACAAAGTCTGCTTTTCCCAAACTTGTTCATGCCACGTGCTAGAATTTATTAAGGCTTCCCTACTAGTACGCTAGAGCAGACAAGTCATCCTTCTTATTCCCAAGTTATCCTTCTTGTTCCCATGCACAACACACTTCGGAGCTCTACATGAAAAACAATACCAGGTAAATATCAGTATATGATCAGCTGGCTTAGAAATTAGCAGGTAAAATAAGCAGAGTTCTAGCAGTGCACATACAAATGTTAAACATAACCATTAAACTCATAAGAAAAGTCCTATACCTTTGCAATTAATGCTGCAGAAATATTTTCGTTAAATCACCACTAGCCTGCCCATTTTAGAAGGGAATGTATTTAACCACCGAATGTATTAAAGCAATTGGTCATAACAGCTATAGCTCGGCTGAGTAATTGCCTTTGGTAGCTGGAGGAAGGCATGCAGCTGAAGTGAGATGAATTGTTACTACAAAAAAGGAAGGAAGGATACAGTGACCATGTCCAACTAGCTAATAATTGGCCTAATTCCATTTAATACTTACAAGCTGTTTAAACAAGGATTATAAAACTTCACGTTCCAAACTAGCCCTACAACCCTGCTACCTGTACATTTGACAGTGAGTCACGTTAACATTGTTTACAATTAATAGGGCATTTTGTGAAAAGCATTCCTAACTCTGCACTCTCTGTACCTTTTTTCCCCTTCCCATCAACTTTCAGTGTACAGTGCATTTGCACTGTTAAACCAAGGATACAATGGGCTGGGTTTGAGGAATGAGGAAAATAATTAAGTAACAACTTGATTACATCCTGCTTCAAGTTACTTTAAAGGTTACATTACACCTCTGTATTTAATCTCTCTATGCTGTACTCAACAGGTGGTTGCCATTCCAGGGGGCCGGTTTAGGAAAAGCTGGAGTAAAGGGATCTTGGTTTGTATAACAGAGAATTTGGTACCCTGGGCTCTGTGCTGAGATGCTCACTGCCAGTACCAGCACACCACCTACAGCCGGAGGTCAGAAAGAGAGGGAAAAAGGGGGCTGAGCAGCATTGGGCATGTGGTGCTGGTGCTGCAATACAGCAGCAGCGCCTGTGCCAGTCTCAGGGCCAGTATGGAGCCACCTGGAAGCTTGGCAGTTGCAGCTCCTTGTAGGATGCTGGCCAGTGTCACCACCCCTTAGGGTATCATGGTCCTGTTGTGAGAACAATTTTGGCCTTTACAGCTGAAAGGTCACCGTGCTGCTTTGTAGGAGCTGCTGCTTTGTACCACGTACACATCTGCAAGGAAGGGCAGAAGTCTGATAAAAGAGTACTTTATCAAAAAAATCCACCGAGGCCTATTTTAAATCCTGGACAACTTCTAGAACTCCTAAAAACAGGCACTGAGAAGGAAGCTGAACTTCCCAATCTGTCTTCTCCACCTATACAGTTAGTGGAAAAAACATAGAAGATTTATGCACTAGCAGCTGGAGAAAGCTGAAAAGGAATATACAAATAAGGCATAAATGTCAGAAACTCAAAGCCACTTGTCAGGTCAGATTTCAAAATGTTGTCTTTTCTCTCTTTTCTTTTAAAGAGAAGATTAAAAATACCACTCCCAACTTGCATGTAACCTGTGGGAATGAAAAGCAGGAATCATTCATTCTCTAAACAGGGATCCATCACAAACACGTTTATGCAATGATGTATAGCCAGCACTATAAGGTCATCCTGCGGTCAGGCTCTGAGTGCAGGTATGCTTTGTATTTTAAGGGAAAGAAATAGTTGCATTTTTATCCTTATGCTGTTTCTTTCCCACTTCAAACCTGAGGGCCCCTAGAACAACAGATTCCATACCAAATTATTTTTTCCCATCATCTTTTGTGTGTATGACATTGCAACTCAGGTGCTGGGAAAGGCTCTGAGAAGGAGGATGCCTGGCACCTCTCCTGAGGGCAAGAACCACTTTTGTGATAACCTCTAAGGATATGACATTTTTCCCACAGTAAAGTCCATATTAAACCAAATTCTAATATAAGAACTCTTCATAATATTGCCTGGGAGACTGAGTTCACTCAGGAGGTAGAGCCAGGAGGATCTAAGGTTGGGTATGAAGAAGAATGAAGACCTTTTGCTTTAGACTCTGGGAACTTGGCTCCATAACGAGATAAAACTCTCAATCACATAGAGTTGGATATTTTTCAAGCAATAAATCTGGGAAGTTTTACTAAGCGATACCAGACCCAAATTGCAAAGTTACAGACAAAGCCCCAGCCCTGTGTTAAGCAGTACCTTACAGAATTACCACCTATGCCCAGTAACTCAAAAATGAATTTTTAAATTAATGGCACGGTATTTTAAAAAACATTCTTCCCTCCCCTAAAAAAAAAAACCTGAAAAGCTTTCCTCCCAGATGGCTTTCAATAATAAGGTGCATTGTAGCTCAGTGTGAATAGAGCAAAGATTAATTAGGTACCAGACATTTTACTCAAGTAATCACAGAAACAGAATGAAAACACAAAAGTTTTGTAGTTGTTTGGTTTTCTACTTCCAATTAAATGAGATTTCTGTTCCCAAATACCAGAGCGCAGGTATGGCAGCCAAATCTGTGGGCATTTATTTTAATCAAATAAACACACAGATAATTGTTAATCTCATAATCCCTTCAAATTGCTGGTAACCTTCTTAATTAGATTACAAATAATCCAGTCCTAACACCAGCACTGTCAATACCGATCTCTTGCCCTTAACAAATGCCTGTCTTTAAACTATCAATGCATTAGACTTCAAAGCACCCAAAGCCCAGACTTCTTCAGAAAAAAAAAATTACTTCAACTTGTGGAGGGGTGCATTGACACAAATTTTAAGTAAATCAAATAGTACACCTTTACAATGTAACTGTGACGACATTTTGAAAGCAAAAGACATTCTTTTAATTAGGCAGGTGCTGATACTTTCCTCATTTTACAAGATGTTCTTTTGAGAAGGTGTCAGTGCTACTCATATTTAAAAAGCAAAAAAAAAAATACTCCTACTTAAAGGAACTCCTTCTGACTCTGTTTTTTGTATTTCAGTATTTTATTACATATTTCTTCAACAAAACCTTGAAAACCCGACAACAGATGAAAAACAAATCAAGAAGTGTAAGCAATAAACAACTGCACATCTTTAAGACATGTATATTAATTTTCTGGTTATGTGTCGGACGTAAGGCTGCTCTGCTCAAGCACTGCAATGCAACTCTGAGCAGATCTGGAGTCAAAATATTATGTGGACAAAAGCCAAATAACAGAAGTGAGGAAACAGGGATGTTTCCAACTGTTTTTTATGTCTTTTGCATGTGTTTCTTCTCGTTTCAGCACTGAGAAACCATAACATGGGCTCCACCATAACACTTTGCAGGTGTCCCAGGCTACCTCTGCCGTTCCAGACAAGACACGGACATTATGCAGGCTGACAGCCCGCATTGGTAGGAGAGAAATGATGACCAGAATTAATCTGAAGCGTATTAAAAGTGCATTGAAAAGCTGCTGAGCTATTCTCTGAAACTGACACCATTTTCTAGGTGAGTCTTCTTCCCATAGAAGGTACAGATAAGATAGAATATTAATAATTGTGGAACAAATGAAGATATAATAAACAAATGGCAAGATATTCTGACTATGAAGCAGCTTTGTACTTTCCTGCACTATCTTTTTCTTTTGTCAGAATGATTAAATATTTCAGATATACAGAGACTAGGAAATTCAGTACAAGTAAAGCTTTGATTCTACCAAAACTCACCCATAAGCACGGTTCTAAGGATGCAAGTAATCCTATTGAACGCAACAAGACTTCAGACTTCAGTGGGACTGCTCACACGCTTAAAAGATCAGTAATGTGTGCAATATTTTGGATGCCTAGAGCCCGAGTAAAGGTCCTTCCCTCAAAGCAAATGGAGATCCTGCTGTCTGCTCACTGCAGCCCAACTCCAAGTGCTGTAGACAGAGCTACAGTCCAACAACACGTGACACTGCACGGCATGTTGCAGGTACAGCAGTGGCTTTTTATTCTGCAGAATGATCACACCTGTGTCATTCCCTGCAACTATAATTATTTTGCTATTTAAGAATAACCTGTAATGAGATTTTTCTACAATCCAGCATCTTTAGGTACAGAAAGTTAGCTCTTTCTCATATCTTCCAAGTAGCACACTTAACAGGGGACATAATAAATGTAACAAATAACACTTTACGAAATAGCATTTTGGCCAGCATGTGACCTACAAGAATCATCAGCATACAGAGATACACCAGCACTGACAGGCTTCTCTGCAACCTCCATCAAATCACCAGGAACAAGTCAGACTTCAGCTTTACCTTCTAGCATGGCATACTTTACATACTTCTTCTCAATGCAACATAGATGAATTTACATAATCCTACCAGGATACTGGAACAAAACCACAACATAGGTCACTCTCTAAGAAGTGCCTTCTACCTGTTTGATACCTGCCATGGGTAGCATCACTTGCCACATCCACCCAGGGGCTCATCTGTAAACTGAGGGGGCCCCAAGCTGCACTCTGCCTTTTCAAGCAAGACCTGCACACCAATTTGTTCAAACAACTGGGAAAACTGATGCTATGGCCAGGTCATAATTTGCTGTCATTAATGCTAACTTGCCCTCTGAGTAGAATGACTATATGAGTGCTACGAGGTATCTTCAATTATGCAAGCAGAATCTGTTTTCCAAAATAATTGATTTTCTTCAGCAGTTCACCTTAAGATGTTTTCTGTTCTGCCAAGGAATACAACACCCATGTCCTGCTTAAGTATCTCAGGAGAATAAAGGACCAGGGAAGTTAATTAATCTATAGGAACTCACTCCTTTACATGCAAACTCTACCTATATTTTTTAAAAAATATTTTTAAGATAGAATTTGTTTCTACTGAGTATTTGAATGACTATGGTCTTTATCTTTAAATGTAATAGAAGCGAGAGATGCATGGAAGTAGAACACAGCAGAACAGCATGGGTGACCCAACTAGACTTCTCTGTATTTACTGCTTCAAACACGACTATACTGATTATGACTATAAGTGCAGAAATATGCAGGCTATGATAAAAATTTAGCATAGATACTATACAGACACCGAATCTCCAGGATATGCCCACATGTAGTACTGAAAATACAATTCAATACCATGAGGGATTGTGAGTAAAGTTATACAAATGAGCTAGTGCATCATGGTATCATAATTTCTGCTAAAATGACTATGCTATAAAATAAAACATGACCTACAATTGTAAGGTAAGGAACAGAAGATATAATGAGAAACCAATGGATTAATAGTAATAAATAAAAATAATATTGCAAAACTATACCCAACTGAGAAAATTAATTATGACATGACATCAAATACAGACGGAACATTTTTAAGGAAATAAAATGCATCTCACATAAACCCCAAATTAACCATTTTTAGGCTGCACATAAATTAATTACTCTATTCTTTCTCTACAATTGTTAATAAAACCATTTACCTAGATCAGCACCAAACCATCCTTAAGGTGGCAAGATGTTCTTTATCCTAACCTTCCCCAGAATATACGTTCAGGTGATCAGGACTGTCTCAGCATGTTTGGAGTTACATACATACACATCTGTATTGGTGTTGAAGAGCTTTGTTCAGTTATTTACATCATCTACTGAGCATCTGAAGGAACATCTCTGAATCCAGCAGTTCAGAGGAGAATGAGGAGAATTGTAGAAGGAGCAGTTTAGATAGAAATATATCAAAATTGAAACCATGAAAGTAGGAAAGGTTTGCTTATTTATAGTACAAAGAAATTCCATCGGGTTAGGCTGTGGGTTTTCTCTTGTCGAAATTAAACAGGAAATTAATCTCTCCCCCTCTCCCCTCATAAAGCAAGGCATTTTCGTTTATGATGCCAAAAGCTTGATATTTGTAGGCTTGTCTGCCATCAGTCGTTAATTACCCTCACAGCGTTTACAGGTAGAAGGATATCTCCTGACAGATACAAAACCCAGATTTAGAACCAAAGCCAAAAATTATATAAAGACAGATATATAGATACACATTTTAGCACCCTGGAGTACATTTCCAAAAATAAACCAGTCAAATGGATATCTTCCTAAAAAGGCTGATTGCATAAGCATAATTACACTAAACACAAGTACCTGCACTCTTTCTCTGCATGTTATAAATAGTTCAACGTTACATTACACAGTCTTATTCTAAAATGCTATTGTTCTATCTTCACGCCCTCACTCACAATCCCTTCAAAAAAGGCCCCCAGCCCTCACCGTTAGCCCAAGCACTATTTTCCTGATATTGCTGTATAACTTCTTAGAACCCAAATATATTATTTCCCCCTTGCAGCCCACACTGATTATCAAAAGGAAAGACTATACCAGCAGTTAAGAAAGTTGCTTAACCACATCATTCTCTCTAGATTACAATGATACAGTAGCAGTTTTTAACCAATTCTGATATTTCTCTAGTAATTGCTAGGACTCCTCTTCTTGTTTATAGACTGAATTTTGCTCCTCAATAACTTTTTGTCATCTTGGAACACTGACTGTGAGAGATGCATATTTCAGGATGCAATCTATTAGAAGTGCTGGGGCAAGATCCTCTTCAGAAACCTTAAGCAGAGACTGCTGAGGAGGATACTGAGTTGGATCCAAGTATCCTATAAAACTTCCTGCCAAGTAGCCGCTATGGGCAATGCTACCAAGATGCAAGATGCACTGAGGCACCTTTTTCCTCCCTGCTGTCTTGCTTTTTGACATAAAATCCTGTTTACTAAATCTGTGCAAAAAGGGCTGAATTTCATTTTATCAAGAAGTAGAAACTGACCATAAAAAACGCTTCTGGAAGGAAGGAGATGAATTGGCCACCACCAAACATTAACATAGTGCTGCTTATCAGTACCAAGGGGCCACTCAGACAATCTAAGCACCACTGTAGTTACCTATATATTTTTATCTCTATTTCAATACGTTGTTATATCTATCAGAAATATGCAGCTGCTTGACTTAAGTTCTAATTACTCTACGTACCACTGATAGGTTAAAACCAGGAGGCAGACCTAACTCCAAGGAGGAAGCTCTTGTGTCAGCAAGAACAGTTTTGCTGTACGACACAAGCGTGATGATGCTGTGGGAAGGTACCCTTTGCACGACACTTTTCTGACAGCAAAGGCTTTGCTTAGAAATCGAGGGTATAAATGAGCTATAGTTTGTACTGATGTTGACGATAATCCAGACAATATAATTTCTCCACTTCTGCATGTTGGTTATGACATTGTATGCAGAGTATCCAATTCTTCTAGTGCCTGGTATATAACGATGAACATAACAGTATCTGTTAGAAGAAAACCAGCTGATATAACTTAAAGCTACTGAAATAATAGACTAGATACTTTCGAGACAATGCAAAGGAGAAACAAACAAAGAAAAGGCAATTCACACTAGCAGAAAAACCTCTGTATGCTTTACTCAATAAATAAGACACAAAATAAGCATCTCTCTGCTTCCTGTTGGGTATTTGCGACAAAGTTTATTCAACATTTAATCCCACAGGGGAAGACTTCTTTTTGCCTCTGCACTTGGCTTCCAGAACAGGTGTCTACCCATGTTTTAGACGCTGAGGAATTAAGTAAATACACAACTATGAGATGATTAAACTCCCAGTGAAATCAAAGGAGCAACCTCACCTTCTTCCCTAGAATGAAATCAAGCACACTTTGCAGTTTACCTTCAGACAGGTATGGATAAGAGAAAAGTGTAACCGAGACAGTATCTTTCTGGTGATCCACAGGCATACTGAGAATTACTGCAGACATTTACTGAAATTTAAATTAGCCAGCTCAATTACAGATAGCAGTGTATCTGCTATGTCAAGACTTCAGCACCTGAGCCCAGTCTTTTAGAAACTTGTCTGTATTTAAGCTTTTTCTTCCCACTCAGGCACCCAGACTGGTTAGAATAATGGGAGATTAGGTGTGTCAGGATGGATGGCAATCACACCTGCAGCCTGCCTCAAAAGATTCAAAGAGCCTGAAAAGGAGTTGGCAAAAAGAAGAAATCCAGGAAAACCTTCTGAAATACATACATCAGAGGAAAGTTAAGACTCATGTATAGCAGCTTCTTTACAAGAAATGTGGAACAAGACTATTACAGCTATTCTGAGCTGATTACAAATACGATGTCCTTGGAAAGCTTTTGGAATTACATATAATAATGCAAGCTTTGATATACTTGTATTTAATTTACTACATAATTAAAACAGTCCTATAAGCCAAAGTTAATTTAAGCTGTCATATGTCAACCCAGCATAATTTTCAAGAAATCTTCTTCCTTTTTGAATTATACTGCCATATGTTAATATGATAGCTTTTTATAGATTGTTTTATTTACATACATGTCATAACTGACCTGCTGAAAGATTACATTTCATAATAACCCAGTAAAGAAGCATCTGTTCCAAGTTTCTGTGTAGAGAGCAGATTTGCATTGACTATTACACTTTTTAACTTGCAATTTTTTTGCATTACTAGGAGCTCAACGCAATTATTTCCTAAATGCTTCATTCAGTAAAAACTGTGTTGTGACCTGAGCTGTAGAAGCCATGATTTGTGAGCTGGATATGACGTACAGCTAGGCTTCATGATACCTTGCAGGCACAGAGTTTTATTTATTTTGCATATTATGATAACACTGAGGTGTGTGTTTGAAAGGCCGATGTGGCATCAAGCGAGCAGGAGCTTCCCCACCCTTGCTGCCTGCTTTGGTTTCCTTCCAGGGCTGGAACAGGAAATGTGGCGGTTGTAACACACATGCAACTCCCCAGTCCTCCGTAAGCAGTGTCAGCGCTGCAAAGGCTACTTAGTTTGGCCACAAACACGTAGGTGATTACTAACTTCTCATTAAGTGCAGCAGATTTGCTGACAATAAACAGCAAGTTATCTGCTAGAGAAAACAGACCATTGCTCACTAGCACTGACAAAGTCACGATTAGCTCTTGCTCTCCAAGTTCTGTTTTCTGAGGCCTAAAACCACCATAAAATTTCTAGCTGAAGACAAACTCCTTTCCTGTGCTTTGTAGTTACTTCAAATCAAAATTTTTTCAGCTTATGTATTTTCTGGAGCTACAACAGATGCTGGTAGGAGCCATCCTAACAAAACCAGGCATGAGGATGCATTGCAGTTCACATTTTAAAGGCATTTTTCTTCCTTACAGTATTTGAGACGGGAAAGATGATGGGTACTAGAATAAGGTGGTGGTGTTACCTGTGCAAGGGTGTGAGGAGGAGCAAGTAGCTGACATTCAGGTAATTATTCAGAGATATTAATGGCCAAATCTTCTTATATCTTACAGTAAAACAGAACAGGAAACTAAGAGTCTCAGCTCAAGAGAAGTGCAGGTTCTGAGTTCAGCTGGACACTCCCTTGATTTGGTTACAGGCTTTAGAAAACACTTATTTCCAATAGAAGAGCTGCTCTTTTTTTCTTTCTATATGAAGTGAAAATTTCTATATAACCATATTAAATGTTTTTGCCATCTTTTACTAAGAGAAAGTTGAATACACACATTCTAGCAAAAAAAAAAAAAAAAAGCTTTCTTTAAAAAAAGCAAAGCTAATGCCTGAATAGTTTACAAACACAGCTCAGAGTCCACGCCTTTAACACTGCTGAATGAATTACGATGTGCAAGTAAAAATCTTCAACAATTTATTGCTTCTGCTTTTCCTACTCCTGACACCATATTCTATGTTTTTTCCTTCTTGGCTGCAACCTGCCTAGAATATATTGGCTAAACAGAAATGTATAGCACGTGGGTCAGACCACGTTACAGCTCCTCTTTGACACTGGAGTCTGAACCTGCAATTTCAGGAAGGATCACAGAGTCTTTCCCTGCACCTCTGCAGAACTCATGCCATGTAGACACTCCTAATAGCTTGCCCATATCATCGTCCTTTCTGAAATCAAGTGCTGACTTCTGCAACTCTTCCCCTGCCCAGGGGGACAAACTCAGTCAAGAGCTGTAGTGAGGTAACAGGAGGGACCCGCTGCATTCAAGAATCCCTTTGTGCCAGTGCTGACACAACTGGCGTTGATGTTTGCATTTGTCTTTATGTGTCTATTGTGTATTAATCTCATCTAACCCTTTTTTTGCATAGGCTGCTATTGCAGGTAAATCATATTGTTCAGCTTTCTTAGCCTGACATCCTTTTTCCCCAAGTCCCTTTTTCACAGCTATTTGCATTTACTGTAAGAAGAGCAAACATTCTCCCCTTCCTCGGGGTCTTGAAAGAGGAAACCCAAACACATTAAAACCCTAACGTTTATTAAACTGCATGCATCCGCAGGACTGACAGAGGATGCATCACCTGAACAGATGGCTTTCAGAAAGAAGGGAAGCAGATTTTGTCTTTTTAACTCTCAATTGAAATGAAAATATTGACACCCTTTTTAACCTTCATCAAGGTTGTGTCTCACCTGCTTGAGTAACAATAAACTGATGCTTTTGACTAAGCTCTCATGAAGTGATCTGAAGTAACAGACAGTCTTTAAATTACTGAGTTAAAATATATTTGGGCCTTCAAAAACATAAGAGACACATGGAAATCAAAGCAAATGTACGTAAAAGTTTATCTTTGAAAGGTACAGTGAGCACTTACTCAAGTTAATGTTTCTCAGCACAGATACATTTCATGAAAAAATATCCACAAATATCATAATAAAAATATTAATTCTGAATTCAATCTCACAGTTGAATATATCAATCCAACTCTTGTGTAAAAAAAAAAGTATTAGATCATATTGCTCTTCTGCTTTCTGAAAAGCAACCTTGCACGTGCTGTACAGCAGTTTTCACAGCAAGGACATCCTCTATGCAGCAGCTCTGCAGGCAGCTGCACCTGCTTTTGCCACGCTTACGTATCATTGGACAATAATTACACATGATAAAAGATACAAACAAGAAAATAATATGTCTAAATAAAATGCCTAATGGTAAGGATTGCAACAAGTAAGACAATGGGACACCAGGAAATGCAGAATTCTTATTACACACTGATGTTTGCAAAATAGGAAAATCTCCTAAGAAACACAGATTGTAAGTCAGTGCATTTACTTCTCGCACAAGGCTTTGATTTGGGTTTTTTAGGTACCTGAAGCTTATTTTTTGACAGCGCCCTTGTTTTGTTTACAGCACATTGCTGGGATACTCCCTTTGATTCAGCCTGACACACGTGATGCTCTGCCAGCTTCTGTTCTGCAGTGCTGCTGCTGCTGCACTAAAAATAGCTTCCGCTTGCTTTGGCTCCACATCTAATTTATGGAAACTCACAGAAAAGAAGGCCCCCATTAGTGGGTGAGCGACGTACGATTTTGCAGCTTGTGCTGTTCATCTCACTTGGCCTCTTGAAATGCATCACTGAAAATCTAAAATTTAAGCCTGCAGTCAATGTTGGTGAGGAAGGAAGAAGATATTGCTTAATACAGTTCATCTATTTTTAAGTTGGTTTAACAATAAGTGAACTGAAAATGTAGATCAGTATAGACTATACTATGTCCAAATGCCTAGAATATAGAATAGAAATTTATGAAGGGCTACCAGTGGCCATATTTGTTTAGGGAAAGCACTACAAGGATTTTCTTAGTTATTTTACAAACTGCAATAAAATTACAAGCCACCTGTTAGCTGAAATAGCTCTCAGATATTCTATATAGTCTTTGTTGTGCCATAACAGTCACCAGATAAGTACATCCCTCAAGAAATGCTGATTTTACAAAGTCTGCCACAAAACCTGCCTCTGTGTGACACAATATTTTGTACGTATACCTCTACACAAATCCGACATATTTCTTTTTCTGAAAAAATCTAAGCGTATGTTGAAATTCAAATGCCAAAGCAAATTCAAGTAAGTAGTTATTTTTCCTTCTACAACAGAAGGGGTTTAATTTTTCTAAAGTGGATTTTTTCAGATATTCATTAGCAGCACCATGCCTAGGAGGTGTCACTGGCTGCAGTGGAACATGTTTCAAGTAAAAACAGCATTGGAAACAGGGATGGCATAAGTCTGGTATCTGTTTTAATGCACTTTTTTTTTTAACAGCTTAAACCTGTGAAGGCAGAAACACTGAAGTAATGACCAAAATTTCCAAAACTGAAAACAAAGACTTATTTATCTTTAAAATTTTTTAGGGTGAGTAATGAATACGATAAAGAAATTCAGATTCAGATTTTATTTCAGATAAGAACTTCTAAGTTAAGAAACTTCAGATGGCAATCAGCAGCTTAAGCAGAGAGAGATTTCAAAGCTTTAATCTTGTGAAAACCGGCAAATAAACTGGCTGGCTTTGTTCAGAAAGCCTCCCCGCATATATTTAGCAGTCTGTTTGCAAGCTATCAATTTAAGGATTGGTATCTAAACTGTTATCCAAGTAGGGACATTACTTAGCAACTACCATGGCTAAGAAGGAATTTTCATAAGTCTCAAGAGAGGTTATGATTTATTGACCAAAAAACTCTAACAAAATCCTGAAACCAGTTCAGGCTGGCTACAGCTAGCTGCTTATGAGTTACATGACTAAAGAATGGTCAGTGAGTCTGTATCAACCTATTTACGCAAAAAATGCTGTGTTGCTTACCACTAAAAGGTCTTTAATTGAACAGACAATTATTAACCTAAATACATCTTTTAGGCAAATCCTTCTTTTACATCTCACCATAGGAGAAAAAAAAGGACAAACAAACCCCCACTGTATGCATATGCATTCAGATAAAAGGTATAGCCTAAGAGAAGAATGAAAAATAGCAGCTCTGCAGCAGAGGTTTTGTATGCAACTGTGTGTGATGGAGAGGTAGAGGAAGAGATCGAGGAAATAGTATGAATTAATGCTTGCAGGAATGCCGTTTTCCTTTCTACCCTAACTCTTCAATTCTTTTATTTTGAAGGAGTCCAAACCAGAGCTTTAAAAACCTCTTTTTGTTTTGGGGGCATGTAAACATGAAATTCTGTTTACATTTTTAATTATAAACATGTACTGAAAATCCCAACCCCCAATCAGTTTGATGGCATTCAAATCAATGTTTACAGTCTGGCACTTGTTGCCTTTGCAGCCTTAGCACTGTGCGTCCATGCTGCTGATACAAGCACAAAGCATAAAGTCCTGCAGCCTTACACTGTAATTGCTAGAAAGCAAAAGTGAGATGGGGTGTAGAGCTAAGGTCTTAATCTTAGGAGAGGAGAAGGAGCAGAGGCAGCAATCCCTTTAAACATCTCACACCCTGCTCTGTTCATCTCTCCTATCAGCGCCAGGATAACAGCACGTGAACACAAAGCTCAGTCCTGTTTTAATATAATTCAGAACGTTACATAAGTGCTTGATAAACAAAGCAGGCAGCTAGAAATGAGATAACCTAGCCATGTGTATATTCAGCTGACTACTTATTTAGATTCACAGCTAGTATGCCGTGACTGTGATAAAGGGAAAGAAAATGGCTGGAAATACCAGCCTCTAAAGGCATTTTTTAGGACATTTCAGTTTTTAACACCATGTGCAGGATAACCATGTCAACATTTTAAATATGACCAGATTACATTATTTATTGCCTTTTTCCTCCTCTGCTTCTGAAGAGTAAAATGGTTGGCAATACAGGAAGCGTTTCAAAACCATTTTCCTACCTACCCATAGCTACACAGGACAGGTCACAGCTTTTACATGCACCTTTAAAAAAGGACTAGAAACTAAATGAGACTTCTCAGGCTCGCAAAGTAAATTCCAGACAATAATTAGGATGGAAATTGCCAGGCACACTATCTAAACTTCCCATGGCACAAAATACAGATGCACTGTCATGAAAGATCCTAGGAAAAACCTCAGACACAGTCTCTGATGTATACTTCTCCTGACCAGGTAAGAAACATTTAAAGCAATGTGAATTGCATCTGTTGTCTTATTGCTGAATGAAAATAAAAGCAGGAGGCTGTGAAAATAAAGGCTGTGAAAATAAAAGCATGAAAGCAAACAGATCCAGCTTCACACTGATAAGCAATTATTGAACACAGTATGTTTCTAGTCAATTAAAACCCTACATTTAAAATAGTTTACAAATACTTTAAAACAAAAGCATGCTGCTCCAGAACAGCAGCTACAAAAGCTGGGGGAAGGACAGAAAGAATGCATGGGAAGTGCTGATTAAAAAAACCCCAAACAAAATGAAACAAACCAAGAACTCAAAATGAGAGTTTAAACATAAGCTACACTTCTAGAAACATTATCTTAGCTGTACTAAAAATATACATCAAAATACATACTACTGCTATCTGAAGCTCCCTTCTGTTGGGCCCTCTTCCTTTAGAGCAAACAAAGTTGTACTAATAGCTAGCTTTCCTCTAACTTCCCCTGTGAACGAGATCCGCTGCTGGATATAAGTGGTCAACCGCTGCCACCAGTTCTACAAATTTCCACATTTCTCTAATCCTAGTCATTGTCTTGCCTTATATTTCTAAGTGGTTTAACAGCACATGCCAGTATTTTTCATAAGTCCTTAGAGGGGCGGCTGTTACTTCTCACCCATTACCATTTCAGGTCAGGAAGAAGGCATCGTCCAAGAGTTACACATTTCAGGAAGAAGGCATTGTCCAAAAGTTACACATTTCTTGCGAAGTCCAGAAGAAAAATACAATTCTGGTATTTTATGTTCAGTATGACTGGATTTGTACTTTCTCAAATATTACAACTTTCTTAGAACCACAAACAGCCTTTGGCTGTCCTACACTAAAAAAAAGCAAAGCAAAGCCTCCCGGCTGCCACATGAAGCAGTATTTTTCATGAAGACAAATTTTCAATTGGGTTTTTATTAGGAAAAAAAAATTAAATTTTTATGCACATGTCCTAAACTGATGGAAGGAAATTGCTTGCCATGAGATTCATCTTGTAGCTACAAAATGCCCTGTGGCCATATGGTCAGAGTTGGGGTTGATGAAGCAAAGGGATACAGAGACATATTCAAACACCTCCCTCCTTTGAAGCCACAAAAAGGCTTTATCAACTGCAATTCTATGCCTCAGTTTATCTCATAGAAGAACAGAATCATTCAGATTGGGAAAGAACTTCTAGATGATTGAGTCTACCTGTTAACCCCACCATGCGACCATCTACCACCACATCTACAAGTCTTTGAAAGACTTCCACGAATGGCGACTCATCCGCTTCCCTAGGCAGCCTGTTCCAATGCTTGACAATCCTTCAGGCGAAAACTTTTTTCCTAATATCCAATTTAAACCTGCTCTGGTACAACTTGAGGCCATCTCCTTTTGTTCTGTTGGTTATTACTTGGGAGAAGAGACCAACACCTGCCTCACTACAACCTTCTTTCAGGTAGTTATAAAAGAGTGATAAGGTCTCCCCTCAGTCTCTTTGTCTCTAGAGTGAGCAACCCCAGTTCCTTCAGCCACTCCTCGTAAGACTTGCGCTCCAGACACTTCACCAGCTTTGTTGCACCTCTTTGGACTCAGGCTCAGGTATGGAGAGATACAGAGACCAAGTCTATCTACACTCACCATTTTAAAGACTTGCTATGGGTCATCTTATCTCCTGCAGCAGCATGGGTGGGGAAGGAGTTTCTGAAGTAATCTGAAGTTTCCTCAACCCACAGAATGCCATTTTGTACTTCAACTTTGGGATTGAGTGAGAAGGCCCAGTTCTGCCAGGGGATCAGGGACCACTCCTCAGATCTAAGATGTCTGGCAGCAGCTAAGACTTTCATCTTGAAATGTGGCCAAGAGACAGGCTACAAAAGCAGATATGCCATGCAAGCCTGTTGGCTCTCCTTTCTGCATGAGGTATAGGGACATGTGAAATTCCTTCCCAAGTTCACATCTTGTAATCAGTAAAGTAAAATCAAGTCAATGCTACAAGCACAGTGTAGTGTACCATGCTGTAAGACTAAAAACAAGACATGGCATATTTTTGAATTATACTGATGTTGGCTGGTGCAACTCTGTGCAACATGCAATCAGTATCCCTCATAAAGAGCTACTGCATAATTTAAATATATTACCATTTGGGCTATACCTTTTAGCCCTCAGAATTTATTCTAGTATAGTTACTTTTGTATTTCTAGAAACGTTTGGGAGGACTAACTGCCACACATGCAGAGATCAGCCAGTACATGGGCAGTGCCTCCTAATAGCAGGTGGAAAATCCACAGTAAAAATAGCAAGAATGGTTAAAAATCTGGTGACAACTCTGGGAACTGCTCAAACATGAACCTTAAATACAGACATGATTTATGCTGGGACTACTCACTGTGCGACACAGAAAACAGTGGAAAACAAGTTTATGTTAAGACCTGTTATCATTATTTATTGCTTTCCTTCCCAGTTCTATCACATCGCAAATAAAATATGTAGATCCTTTTCTAGCAACTGAAAGAACATACTTATTTTAAGACTATGTAATATTATACGGCAGTCCATTCCTATGTTGTTTGTCTTCTTACACCATTATGGATTCCCCTATAAAAATCAAAAGAGATTTTTGAAAGGTCAGCTCAAGCAATGTCCCTGAAAAAGAAAGTAGAGAAGGCTGAGACAGCTTAAAGAAAGGCTACTTCTGGAACAGAAAATAAAGAAAATAATTTGTGCTTTAACGATAGGCTTTCGAATTCTTATGAAATTTGCCTTTCTTTCTGAAAGTTCTCTTTTGTCCTCTAACTGCAAGGAGATTTTGCTGCACCATCTCCAGCAGACTGGGCTAACAGCCAGAGTGGCTGCAATGGCTGCATGAAGAGAGATTGCAAGGGGTCTGCTCCACTGCTAAGACTACAAGTCCTCACCACAGCTTGTGGGTGCGGGAGACTACTAAATATGTTTCTCCAAGGCCTCGTCTGTACTAGAATGAGCCTTTCTGGAAAACTCTCTTAGGAAGAATCCTTGTATCAATGCAGCCATATTGATTAAGGCTGTGACTCTTCATGCTCTTCTTCCAATAAAATCCTAGAGAAAAAGCCAAGCCTTTCAGTAAGGTACAGTCCATCCAAGTCTACTGCTTAGCATGCCTAAAATGGACAGATGGCAGATGAAATGGTAATATAATTTAATCAGCAGGAAACCAAATAGCATATATGATCTTAGCAGTCAGTCCTACAGACAGACGCTTTATTCAAACAGTGCCTACCTGCACTGTATTTACTACAAGAAAACAGGCTTTTCCTGTATTTGTTCTAAATACAATAACCACAGATTATATACCATTACCCATTCTAGGGACAGATTGTTGCATCTAACAATTCAGAGCCCTGAATGGTCACCTTCTCCCTAGGCTGCTGCATCACTGGAAATTCACAGTGAACAGCCCTTGAATGAACTCATCTAAGAGATACGCTGGTTTTACTGGTCCACAACCTTCACTGATGCTTCTGAAATGCTGACAGAACTAGCTACTGGGTAACCTTTTGAAGACAATGTTCTTTGGTGAGTTAAGCACACCTGGGTGCTTTCTTATCATCCAGCTTGGCTCCTCTCAAGCATCCTCCATGGAAGACCCTCCTTCTACAAATGGGAGCAAAGCTTCCTAACTTTGACTGGCTATATTATGTTTATTTTACATAGTCTAAAGCAAACAACGCTCAAAGTTGTTACTGGAAAATGTCTACATAAATATCTACATTGTCCCCAACAGACCTGTAAGCATTAACATTAGTCATACACTTAACCACATTTAAAAGCTCTTCGGTGTACATATTTCACAATGAACAACTCAGATTTTGTCTACACTTGGCACACAGTAAAACCACATTGACTACTGAACGCAGGTTTACTGTTAGTATAGATAGGAAAAATGGTACTTAATGACGTTTGAATTGGTCACAGTTTACACAGTGGTCTTTACGCACACTGAAGACAAAACTGTTGGCTAACTGTTTTCCAATGTGGTGTATTTTCCCAGTGTGGACAAAGAGTTGAGCTGCTTAAGGAAAAATGTTCCTCAGTCATTTTCTAATTTTTCCTCTCCTGTTTAGGGTATCTTGCAACAACTTGTAGGGTATCTGCGCATCACAGATCAGGCAAACTAGTTATGTTGCTTAACTTGTGTCCTTCATTCTAATGTAATTATTTACCTAAAAATTTGAAAAAAAAAGCAATATTATTATTTTTTAAAAAATTAAATTATAAAGTAGTACTAAAATATTTTGGCTTCATTCATTTTACTTTTGACTAAATCTGTATACTAGTATTCATAGCCCCATTTTTACAAACTTATAATTTGCTTCTATATAAAGCTGTAGTAAAATGGAGCAGAGTTCATTTGATGTGCTGTACAAAGAGAACTGAGAAGGACCAGACCTGTATCTGTACCACACTGAACACTTTCCAGGAAGTAATGAAGCTGTACTGATAGTTTCTAGACAGAATAATGATGTCTTTGGCAAAGACTAACAATTACTTCCCAGCAATCAGAAAGACAAACCAATACCTATGACTGCATTGTACTAAAAAAGCCCATGACTCCTCCACAATAACCTTTAATATCAAACACAGTAACAGCTTTTACAAGGTGTTAAGGAAGGCACTATGGTCTTTTTTCCAGATAGGTACACTGAAAGACATGGACAAAGTACCCCAAGGCAAAACCAGGTAATGCATTCTTGAGTAAAGCTTCATCTCTAAGCTCTTTTTCCTGATCTAGTTTGCCCTTTTGCTTCCCCCATGTAAATAAGGAAGACAAAAGTCATAAGAAACTGAAATAATCCATAACAGATACCAAAAATCAGCACGATACAGCCTGATTACAGCCTGCTGTGAGCAGCTCACAAATTGAGGAGAATTCAAACAATAGCACATGTTCTGTGATTTGGACATTGAGAATTCCCTTGACTCCTATTCATATGAGCAAACTATTGAGAAACACTGACATTTGGGCAACAAAAAAAACACACCAAGAGAACACTGATTTCCCAATACAACTGCCATTATAGTTTTCCAAGCTCTAACCGATTCCCCACTCCATCTCCACTGCTGCTTTGTCACAGCTTCTTTAAGCAGTGCTGACAACAGGCCATTCACATCACTGTGCATTGTACCGCACAGTTTCAGACTGATCCTTAGAACGGCATCTAACTCTATCTCAAACTACCAATAAGGAAAATAAAAAGTAACATGCCATGATTTCCAAAACAGAGAGCAAGGGGAGGTGTGGGGGGAAGGAGGAGTTGGGGGGTGGAAGAGGAGGAATGCTTTCAATTTAGTCACATTCTTCAAATAGAACAGAATATTACAAATAGAATAGCAAAAAGATCCCCAAACCTGCATATTTTTCACTAAGTGGGCTTACCAACAAGCTTGCTCTAAAACCAACAATCAAATCAGATTAGTGAAAAAAATAGCTTCCATACTGTTTCATCCTACCATAATCAGACAATTTATACCACCAGAACAAAAATCAGCCTTGAGCTTTGTGAACAGAATACAATGCAACATGAGCACAATCATTCTAAGAAACCAAAGACAATTTATCTCTAATTCAATCTTGCACAAGAACAGAGTCACGCAGTGACCTGGAAGGATTTTTGTTTTTAAAATGGAAAACACTGCTGCTTGTGATATTCTAGGAATAGGCACAATACTGGACCATCGTACTTTGATGTTCAAAGTCTGCAGAAAGTCTCCAGCATTATCTGACTACAGTACGATGCTGCACATTTGGCTTTATACCACATCTCGGCATACTCCTCTGAAAGCTATCACTCTCAAATAACCTGTGAAATATTAATGAACATTTAGAGGAGATATAAGTATTTAGTGCCCCAGGGAGGGAATGGTATAGGAGAAGTGACATAGGGGTCTGGAAGATGAGATGAGGTACTAAGAGGCAGAGCCCTATTTGGTACAGCAGCTAGGAAGGGAGGAGGAAGGAAAGCAGCGTATTTTCAGAGCCCCCTTAGCTCCTCCAGTTGGTAGCAGAACTGGAAGATATGACTCTAGGGAGAAATATTCTCTATTACCTGCACACATGTAATGCAAGCATTGTTGCTCACACAACTGTATATACAAAAAAATCACGGACTTTTCAATGCAGAAAATTGCAACTGGTCAATTCTTGCTCAGTGCACCAGAAAAGATATGCAGATGAGTGAGAGATGAGCTCTGAACTGGAACCTGCAACTGTATTACATTTAACCCAGAAGTGAGGCTTTGAGGAAGGTCTTGAGTTTGAACACGTGAGCAGCTCCATGGAAGACATGCAAAACCTGGATCTCATCACGGAACAAAAAAGACAATGAAACAGCTGCCAACAAAGGGAAATGCCTCTTCTACACAGCCAATCGCCCCTGTCCTGCAGCACACAGTCTGCTGTCACATTCCCTGTTACTCAAAATCTTTCTTGATGGGACACATTTTTGTTGCTGCTACTGTTATTAAATGTGCTGAAAGTTAATGCAATTCCATACATTTTTTCCTTCACACTCCTTACTGTCCCCCAGTGCATAACAAACAGAAGTTAAATTTCAACGTCCTCTTCTTTCACTTTGAGAAACAACTAGGATTTGATTATTCCACCTCTTAGCAAGAGAGAAACAAATAGAGTCCTCACATTCCCCAGAAATGAGCTGAAGTGCTTCATCCAACTGGGCACTTCAGAATTTAAGAATTTCAACTAGGGCCATATAACTGGAGGAGAAATGCTCCTTTCGATTGAAAAGATAAGTTTCTTACAGACAAAGAGTATTTCACAGTTAAATAGGTATTTAAAGTTATTATAGTTCTAGAAAGGTTGTTTCCAGAAAACAGGTTCTACTTGTTATTTTATTTCTGCAAAGTTGTCATCACCTAAGAAGGAGAGATGTTACCTACCTACTTTTAAATTATATAAAAGCAGAAATGTATATAAAATGTAACATTTGCTTCAGCAATAGTTTGAATATTTATGCACACTGTGCAATTGGGAAGTTCCCACATACTTTAGTGGGAGGTTCAGATGGATTCTTTTCTCTTGAGAATCATGATGCAAGAACGGGTTTAGTAAAAAATGAAAACAACTGTTTTGAAAGCAATTCTCATTTCCTTCTAAGTGTGCATACCTATAGATGAGATGGTACTGCATGTAAAGACCCTGGGGTCTTCTCTGCCACTATGTTACAAACTGTCTGGTGGAAACAATTTGCAGTGTAGGTTGAGAGTGCCAATGCACTGTATTGCATTTTCACAGGGATATGGTAAAGGTTTGCAAATGCTGAAACCCTGACAAGATTTTCCATACACGATTATTTCCCTACCAGACTTAGGGCTGACTCCTAGCAGAAAGCAGAATCATTTCAAAATGCACAGACCACTGATTATAGCACTGTTCTTGCCCATCTTTTTTTTGCAGTGGGCTTATCCATTGTTTTCAGGCAAAGAGGACAGTAACACACCTGTTAAAAGAGAAACCCTCTCCAGTGCTCCAAGATCCACGGAAAAAGACAAATATAACCTATTTTGTTAGAGGCAGAATAAATATTGTGACTTTTCACTTGAAATGCCTTTTCTACTTTTCCTCCAGAAAGAAACGTATTGTGCTACTAGTCTACTTGTGCAGAAGTAGAGTCATCTACTTCTTCCGGAGTCATCTACTCATCTTCTGGAACAAGAAGACTAGAAAAGATGAAGAAACCAGTCTTGCTTGTGGAGAAAGACACTTGTTTTAAGTGCATCACACAGGCTGGAGGGTTCAGAAGATGAAGTATTTTGGAACTGCCATTCAACTCCTTCCTAAAGAAATTCACAGAATGTCTATAGAAGGTTATTCTTCGCTGAAATTGTTTTCTTTGTTGTTAAAGTTATTTCTTGCTATATTTCAGTTTTCGTGGTCTTGTCCTTCAGATTCATGATAACGTCACAATAACAATATCAATCTGATTTACTGTAACCGCCTCTTAGCCATGCTTGCTAATTGCTTGGAATGCAGCCGTGTATGTATTAACGTTTCTGAACATGCATCTGTGCCGTGCTCTTCATATGGTGTGGAGATAGATTTCCCTAGCAAAGTCGCTCTTTGATTGTTTTCGGAATGTTATGTGGTGGTGGGTTTTCCCCCATACCCATTCTGCTTGTTAACGCCCTCCAACATTGTGCGGTCTCATACATTTAACATTCTGCCTTCATTAAACAGACATAAGAAACTACTGGCAAAGTTTTGTGTCAGTCCAGCGATTTATAATTCTGCATTCCTGCCTAAAACCAAAAATACTTACTGCTTTATGACTTTTGTCCTGTTTGTAAATCTTGTGTTTATTGTCTTCACCTACCTACAGTCCTTTCTTTTTCTTCTTATCATCCACTAAATAGGTGTAACTTGTTTACAACTTATGTAAGAGCATTCCTAAAATCAGTTTTAATCATATAATCATTCTTTCAACATACTATATACTATAAGCTATATACTATATATACTATACTATAACTATATACTATAAGCCAGAGGCACAGAATCTTGTATTTAAAAATAAGTTAATCCATTTCTATGAATACACTTTAACAGAGGTCTCAACCTTGCCAGCTTTACATAATATAATTTGTTGATTTATTACTTTTGAAGTACTGTCAGGCCAAAATCCTAAACTTTTGCCTGTGTTGGCTGGTACTGACAGGAAGCGATGTGCACTTTGTGCTCCCTCTGAAAAATCTCTCGCCTTGATGCGAGACCCTTCAAACATCAGGTGCGTAGAAGCTACAGTGGAAAGAGATGCATAATAGAAGTAACCGGTGCGTAACATAAGAGCATAACATAAGTTAAATACATAAACCAAACCAGAAAGACTTGTAGTTCTTAACAATAGAAAATGGAACTGGGTGAAAACTAGTGACTACATTTGACCTCTCTATTTCTTTTTTTAAAACAATAGCAACAATACTGATGTTATGAACCATAGCTTACTGTGATTACCTCACATTGGGGCCTGCCAGTTCTGCAGAATCTGGCAAAACCTTCATTCATTGGCATCTGTCTCTGTAGAGAAAAGCTGAAAGCAGACTCCAGTACGTTCAAGGAAAAAATCTAGCACGTGGAGGACTTGCTGAAAAACATTCTAAGACCCTGACAGTATAAGATAATAGGCCGACAAACTCAATGAAGATAAAAGTAATTCTGGATAAAGAAGCTCCTTTATCAGCAGAGTTTCCTTCCACGTTCCCTAAATAGAATAAACCCTCATGGCAATATTCCTTTTTAACACTCTACTGCTCTTTAACAAAGTATGCTATAGTAGTGTTAATAACTACAGGTCAGAGGTAGTCGTGCCAGTAACTAACTAGATGCCCAGAAATGACACCCATGCTGATCATTAAACTTCTTCACAATATGGTTGGAAAGACAATTATCAATAATTATCCAAAGCTTGAACCGTTGGACTTTCAGGACGCTAAAGTCCAAAATGCAGATCTTCCCAACCCCAAACACATTCTTCTAGCCAGAAGAAAGGTATGGAAACCTTCTTTTACAGAGTCAAAAACTGTCAAGGAGGCAAAGGCAGGGAGTCAAGAGATGCATCAGCAGGCATTGATTGTACAAATTTACCTAAACATTATTTGGATATTCAGCCCAATTTCTTTGCTGTGAAAAAGTATCTGAAAAACAAAAACATAGCCCCAACTTCCTCACAACGTTCATGAAAGGAAACTGAAACTGAAAACTATTCTCAGAAAATCCATACAACTGATTTCAAGATTTACCTTTTCTTGATTAGTAGTTAAGATTAACAGCTTTAGATAATCTCTCTTTTTTTGATTAAAAACGGAGGAATTGTCAGTGGTGTAGTAAAATAAGGAAAAGACCTTATTTTTGAACCAATTCTAGAACAAATTAACTTCTATAAATTTTATTCTAGAGGACAGTTACTTGGCGTGTCCATTAACAGGAAGTCTACTGATATATTTTATACATATTTTCTTTTCCACTGCTTTATTTAGGCTCAAATTAAACTACGTGTAAACCCCCACCATTATAACAAACACTTCTAATTAAATAAGAACGAACACTTCTGTAACAGGCACAACTGAAACAGTTTCCCTAAAGTAAAATAAACTTTTTAAGAATTCTGGCAGCGTCATTGTTGTTTTGTATTAAGATGAACGAAATTAGCTTTAACTTAATTACGAGAAGTAAAGAGACACCCTTAAACTGCTTAGTCTCCCAGTCTGACTTACCTTACAATTGGAACTACAAGCAATCTGACAAATATCATGACTCTATTTTGGTTTAGTCTGAGGTGTAAAATTTCTTTTTCAAGCTCAGAGGCTTAGCCTTTACGTTTTTCCAAAACAGAATAAGCTGAATTTTTATTTTCTTATTTCTTAACTTCTACATTCCCCCATCTTTCCTTTTTCAAATCTGTTGGTGCAGCACTAATTTAGAAAAACATCGCCACCCAAACTCTGACTTCTTGTAGATCCTAACATAAACAAGGCTGTGTACACGTATTAGCGCAGAGAAGCCCATGTATGCAGAGTCTGGCCAGTGAGTAGTTCCTTAAGGAAGAAGAAATATAATTCTCAGCCTTTCATTACTCTGTGGTGTGAAACCGTCTACTTGACAAAAGAAAGGCTGACCATCTCTAAGCGAGAAAATGTATGTAGCATTTAAGGCAATTTGAACCCCAAGTGTAAATAATTTGACAGTATCCCATACAACCTGCCATTACATTTTAAAGTGCTCTTATTTCTTTCGTAAGCATTGAACTCAGAAGTTATTATAGTTATTATACAGTTGCATTTTATGAAATTTATTATGTAAACAAGTGTCTCACACTAGGTTAGGTTTAAGGCAATAGAATATTCTCCTCTAGAGCATAGTAAAAAAAAAATCCCACAGCAAAAATGTATAATATATTTGTGTTATATAATGATAAGCTTATTAATAGGCTGATGTGTTCTTTAACCAACTAATCTCTTCCCCCAAGAACATGCGCACACTCAACAATGAACTGTAAATGAACAGATTGAATTAAACACTGTATAAACCAACATAAGCTGGAGAAGTGGAGTAAATATAAGTGACTCTTAACGTTCTCTGCAATATAATAGAGCTGGCTTGGGTCATACTTTATTCTTTCTCCCACGCATATGCTGGAAGAATCGTAAACCAAGAAAAGCATATAAATAACACCAGAACTGACAGAGTGACCTACAACTTCCTTCTGAAATCTACTCATAAATCCTGCATGCAGATTCTAGATAACCAACATCTGCAGCTTTATTTCATTTGAAGATGTTATGAGATGCTGACACTGAGTAATAAATCACAATCAAGACTTCAGGAGTTAAGCTGTATCAGCAGGATTACTGTAAGTGATATTTAGTTTTACTCTGACTTGATATTGGGGAATACACAGGGTTTTAAAGATCTCTTCATTAGCAGTTATTTGTACTCTAGGCAGACATCACCTTTTAATACAAATTTTAAGTCTGCTTATTGATTTTGTTATTTTCCAGTCATATATTTTTTAAAGCCCTCATATTATTTGTAACACACAAAATTCAAAACAAATGCCCCTCAATGAAGTCCAGTCCTACAGATTAGCCTTTCCTTCCACTGGCTCAACATCCCAGATTCTGTCCATTTTCACCAGTCACACTGGCTCACTGATTCAGTTCACTGATTCAACGCTGTATAAGTACCTATTCACTTCTGTGATACATAACAGACGCAGCTTTTTCTCTTTAAAAATAAATGTGACGGAATGCTCTTTCTTTGTTTTAAAGGATATTAACACTTTATGAGCATATATCCTGATGGTGATGCTAAGTGTCCTGGAGCATGTTCGGAGGAGGGCAACAAAGCTGGTGACGGGTCTGGAGAACAAGTTTTATGAAGAATGTCTGAGGCGACCGGAGTGGTTTAGCCTGGAGAAGAGGAGGTTATGAGGAGAGCTTATTGCTCTCTTATGACTACCTGAAAAGAGGTTGTGCTGAGGCAGGTGTTGGTCTCTCCTGCCAGGTAACAAGTGATAGGGAGAGAGAAAATGGCCTCAAGTTGCACCAGTGGAGGTTCAGATTGGATATCAGAAAACTTCTTTATGAAAGAGTGGTCAAGCACTGGCACAGGCTGCCCAGGGAAGTAGTAAAGTCTCCAACCCTGGAGGTGTTCAAAAAGCATGCAAACGTGGCATTTAGAGACATGGTTTAGTAGGCATGGTGGTGTTGGACGGCCGGTTATATCTGATGATCTTAAAGGTCTTTTCCAACCTTAATGATTCCTTGATTCTATAATCCTTTTGCAAGCTTTTGCTCAGGCTCAAAAAGCGCTTTAATCGTGTATTGCAAATAGTATTGCAAAAGCCTCTGAAAGACTGCAATTTACCTCTGCAGAAGTGATATGGAAAAACCTATCCCCAAATTAAATACAGGATACTAGCACAGAAACCTAAATGCAGGCACGCTTAGCTGACGGACCTATTAGCCATCCTCTAATTCACTTCATGGATCATATTTCCAAATGGGGCTGAGTTGCTGTGTTACACTAATGTGTCCTGCATCTACTGTAACACCGCATGTGGAAACCGTCAGGAAAAAAATTAAGAAAACCATTCATCAGGCATCCAGGAAAACCTGAAAAATATTGTTGTCTAGGGAGGAAAGAACTCTTTCGTCAACAGAATAAAGTCAGTTTTGCTATATTTTTCAAAAGAAACAAGAAATTTTCAATAAAACATCTTAAAAAGAGGAGAAGTGTACTTTCATGCATTTGTTATAACTTCCCTTGGTCTTCAGAGTTTTCTTGGCCTTTAGACTTTATTACTACTTTAAACTGATGTTAAGGAATATTTTATGTTTTTCTGCCTTTTATTTTCAACTTCTGCTTGTTCTAAAAATACAGAAACAGACCATCATGTCTACTGAAGTGGGTGGAAAATACGTGGTTTAATTTTATGTCCTAGCCCATCTAGGACTGCCTAAAAGCTTCTCCAGTGGTAACTAGTTAATAGGAACAAATATTTGTCGTATTAATTTTTAAAAAATCAAGAGGGTATTGTGCTTATAAACTAATTTCTTTCTTGTTTTTCTGACAAATACTATTGTCTTCTCTAGGTAAGCATTCGTGAACTGAAGCAGCTAAAACCGGTGGGTGTATGCCCATATGCCGTACTGGGTACCTGTAAACACTATTTTCATACTGCCACTTCTTCCAAACTGGAACTACAAAGGCATTCTGGGGGTTTCTACAGCTGCTGCTTCTTCAATACTTCTGTAATTCCAACTACTAGTACTATAACATCATGGTCACATTTTGATTACCAAAATTAAGATAGAATTGGCTGTCTAATGATTTTTTTCATAAGTAAGGGCAAAAAGGGGAACAACAACAACAAAATCACTGCGACACAAGAAAATGTTCTCTCAGAGAAGTCCCACTGCATATTTTAAGAAACCACAATTCTGCCCCTCAAGAGTCTGGTCTCCTAGTTAGTAAACAGTGAAAAATTTAAGCGTTACACACTGCAGAATGACTTTTATCCTATCTGGCAAATACCTCTGTTTAGAAGACTCACCAGTAAGGCTAAAGTAATTACTCTATAATTATAATATCTCTTTTTTTTTGTATAATGAAATAACAACTTACTGGTTTATAGTTTAAATTGAGTAAACAGAAAATATCTGTTCTTATTAATAATAAACCGAACAAAATTTGCTTCTAACTTACTGAATGAATTTTTAACATTTGAAAGTGATACTGCATGAGAGATCTCAAAACGAAAAATGGAGAAACTTCATCATCACAGTGAGTTGTTTATATATGAGCCGGAACAGAATTTTAAATGGAAGAAAATCATATTATAGTTCTCTCATATCACTAACAAAAATTTAGTTACATGAGGAACGAAACGTTTATAATTAATACCTTTCTTGTTCTTCCAAGTAAAAAGTATTTGTCCTCTACTTAGTAAACTGTTACCAAGCGTAAATAGAATCACCATTGTTAAAAATAATATTCTTTAACTTATAATCAGTATGTTTACATTATATTATCATACATACATCCATATTTACTTCATCATTCACTATGATGAAAGAAATTTTATTTAAGACAAAAAGCAAAGATGAAGGAGGATTCTGAGTAGTTTCACACCTGCTGGCTCTGGTCTGCCAATAAAAAGCATGTTTCAAATATGAATCTGAATTCACAGTCATACTACATGTAAAGGACTCAAAAAATGTATAGACTATAATTCTTTGATCCGTATGCAAGACAACGTCTCTCCTCCTCCCTACTCCTTGAGCTACTCATTCCCACTCTCCCTCTGCTCCCTTCCTTTCCACAACAAAAACAAGATTTCAGCCGCTCTATTTTATGGGCCTTCTTCCTTTTCAGTGACTCATCTTACTTTCTTAGGCATACACAAAAAAATATTATACCAAAGTGTCTTCAAAGTATGCAGTGAACAGACCTGACATTGCAAACCTGAGGCTGGACATGTCATGCTCCAAGGTGGATGTCTGTACAAAGTCACTTGATTGGGGGAAGAGTGGCTGGAGAGCTGCACGGAGGAGAAGGACCTGGGGGTAACGGTTGACAGCTGACTGAACATGAGCCAGCAGTGTGCCCAGGTGGCCAAGAAGGCCAATGGCATCTTGGCTTGTATCAGAAACGGTGTGACCAGCAGGTCCAGGGAGGTGATTCTCCCTCTGTACTCGGCACTGGTGAGACCGCACCTTGAATACTGTGTTCAGTTCTGGGCCCCTCACCACAAGAAGGATGTTGAGGCTCTGCAGCGTGTCCAGAGAAGAGCAACAAAGCTGGTGAGGGGGCTGGAGAACAAGTCTTACGAGGAGCGGCTGAGGGAGCTGGGGTTGTTTAGCCTGGAGAAGAGGAGGCTGAGGGGAGACCTTATTACTCTCTACAACTACCTGAAAGGAGGTTGTGGAGAGGAGGGAGCTGGCCTCTTCTCCCAAGTGACTGAGGACAGGACAAGGGGGAATAGCCTGAAGCTCCGGCAGGGGAGGTTCAGGCTGGATATCAGAAAAAAATTCTTCACAGAAAGAGTCATCGGGCACTGGAACAGGCTGCCCAGGGAGGTGGTCGGATCACCTTCCCTGGAGGTGTTTAAGGAACAGGTCGATGAAGTGCTTAGGGACATGGTTTAAGGGAGTGTTAGGAACGGTTGGACTTGATGATCCAGTGGGTCCTTTCCAACCTCGTGATTCTATGATTGTCTTCCCTCTCTGTTTCCATTTTCTCCCCATGGGTATAATGGTCCTAAAAAGAACCAAGTCTGGCACTGGGATTGTTAGCACGCAGGCAGTGCGTTTCGGAGCAACAGGACATCGAAATCTTTCCAAACACAGGCATGGCAGTGTGTCATACACTGCAGCACTGCCAGGTGGTTTGACAAAGCCAACAGATGTAAAGGAAATAATTTTGGATTTTGTCTCAAATGATGTCACCGCACACAGATACCACACTGCTCCTGCAGGAACTAAATGACTGACTGACAGTTCCTGAACATTATTTCCCTAAGTGGTGCAGATACACTGAATATTGATCTTTGTTTATTGTCAGTTTCAATACAGATTGCTAGACTAAAGATTTCACAGATAAGACATCTGCATAAACCTGAATAGTCTCTTATTCAAGAGTAACTGTGTTTTTATTTACTGTTGCAGTTTTGTCAAGCTACATGTGAGCACACCAGGTCAGATTCTTTTGGCCTCTTGATAGTCATCCTCCTGGAGAACATAAACGATAAAGAAACTGTTCTTGTTTCCTTCAGTGACAGAGAACAGGGGTGCTATGGGGCTCCAGGCATCGAGCTCTGGAGGATCTCTGTTATTCAGTTGACTTTCAGTGACCTTTACTATCTGAATTACCCTCTATACAGCAGTGACTGTGAAGAAACCTGGAATAGGGTCAAGAGCACAGAAATCCAACTGAAGGCACCAATTCCATGCATTTCCTTTGACTAAGACATATAATGTGGGATACATAAAAAATGTTTGCTGGGCTGCAGCGGTAAGTCACTAATTGATAGAACCAATTATCAGTGATAGTCTTTGCAAAATAATAAGTAGTTTGTAGAATTTTTCAGCAAAACTTCAACTCAGATCTCAAGGATGTCCAAGAGATAATTCTTCCTTATGTTCTAATGTTCTGAAATTGGAGATGAACAGTGTATGCTGATGGAGACCTCATGACCAAGTACACAAAGCTAGGCATAGCCCTAGATTTAATCATAAACGTGATGGAAATTATAAACCACACAAAAAAGCTGAGATGACAGAACGCATCACCTTCCTCTCTCTAATGATACAAAGGAAAAAATAGCAATTCTGCTATTACGCTACCAAAGCTGAGAAAACCAAAGCCTCATACATTTTGAGAATTACATATCTGCTTGATATCACTGTATCATTGAGACACTAGGAGTTATTACATGTTCAAAGGACATAGAATTAGGAAAGAATAAAGACCTTGGCACTGAAAAGGTTAACACTGAGAACAACTGCAGTGCTGCAGGTGGCTTGGGTTCACTGACAACCAGTGCTGGGAAGGCACTGCAGGAAAGACTGAGCTGCCACTGCCTTGATGCAGCCCGTGCATGACCTGTCTCTGTGAGAGCTTTAGCGGAATCCAATTTGGAGTATGATACAGCCAGTCTTCTAGGAAAATCCCTAGAAGAAGCAGTATTAAGTAACAAATCCGGAAGCCACGCTAAGTAAAAGTATATGAATTGCACTAATGCTCGTATTTATTTACAATCATGCATGTAGCCTATGTACATACCAAATACTGGACTGAAGTACTACACTACACAAAAGTAGATAATGCCACAGTAGTTTTTTTGACCTCAGATTGTAAAAGGGAATTTATATGTAGGAAAGCACAAGGAAAGTCAGAAATATGCTTGGTTTCTTAAGTGTTGCTGTTGAGAAAAAAATTATCTGTTTTCTCACATTAGGAGTTGAATCTGTGGACAACAACACAAAGAACTTTTTTTTTTAAAAAAAAATTACTACACCTAACACCAACATAGATGCCTCAGAAGCCGGCTGAAACCCTCTCCAAGACAGAATAACTGCAAAGAAAAACAACTCGAGGTGTGTTCTTTTCCGTGTATATTAGCTCAAATATAAAATCAATTTTCTTTGGCCAAGCTCACATCCCTTGTGTTTGCTTTCCTGAGAACTTGCATAATCGAGTTTTATTAGCTCAAATGTTTGCACAGGGACCGATTTAGGCCTTCACACTTAAAAAGTGGCATATTTTACCAAGGAAAAAAACACTGACAGACAAACTGGCATAGAGTATTGGCAGAAGGCACGGCTCCCTTAAATCCTTGGTTTACTTCCTATGCCAAGGAACTCAGTGAGCGGAAGGACAACCCTTCTAGCTAGGGCCACCCATGTATGCACTCACTGTTATTTCACGTGAATGCAATGGGACAAAATTCAACTCTAGAACCCCGCAATCAGCCTAAAAGTAGTTCTATTTTTCTTAACAACAGTGCCTTGAGCAAACTGTGTGTGAACTAAAAAGAGCATCAGATGTTCTGGTTTGATATTTTTTTTCTCCCCTTTCAAAAGTGCCTAGTTCTGCTCATCTACTTTTCGGCTCTAAACAATCACTGTTCTCTTAGTATTTCCATACCTTCTATTATTGATCACTGCAATTAATTTTACCCAGTCAACTGAACAACTGACATGTGAGTAATTAAAGCTAAAATAACTCAACTCTTAGTTTACCAAGACAACATCACCAGACTGGGGGCGCCCAATATCCCCCAATGATGATTGATAATTCTGTGAAGGTTTTCAACTTCATTGCTGTCTGTGGGCATGTATGTTAGATTTACCAAAAAAGGAAAAGTCACTCCAGTGGCTTTTCTGGGATTGCCAGAGCAGCCACCAACTAGCTCATGGCATGGCTTGCAGCAAAGAAAGGCTGCAGAAACCATCTCACCAGTATCAGGGTGAGGTCAACCCACTTACACATGTAAAACCAAACAGGGGTTTACAGCCTTTAACTCTACCTTGTGGTAAGCTATTAGTTAAAAGGAAATATTATACCTTTTCATTGCCAAATAAGTTAATTTACATAAATTTATGAACTTTTATAAAGCCACATAATCAACTCATCAACTTTTTCTGGGTCTTTTTTCTTTTAAATGAAGGCCATCATACCTGGATTTTTATTTGTTTTGATCTGTTCTACACTCATAGAATTTTCTTTGCAGTTGCCTTCCATGGATACAATAAAATTTGGGCATTCAGTAGCTAGTATGAAGAAAATGAAATATTAAAAAATGGAGTTGCATTAATCTTATAGGAAAGTATTTAGCTTCTAGAAAACTGTCCTAGAATTACAAGAAATTTTTAATGAACTTACTTTGTTCTGTTATTTGTATACTAGACAGCTTAATGCCAAGACAGCACTAAATCACAATCTGAAAGTCCCTTACAGACCCAGAATTTGCTGAATATACAGCATGTGAATATATACATAATCACAGTAGTTCAAAGTAAGTTAAAGTTAACCAAAGTAAGGTGTAAGATTTATCATCATAAACAAAACCAACACACTAGATAAGTCAAATGGGGACATAGCTAAATACAACCAACTTTCAAATTAAAAATAGTTCTTTGAAATTAAACTTGAAATTTAACAGGTAAGAAATATTAAATCAGAAGACTATATATATATATATATATATATATATAAATCTCAAAGAAACACATTAAAGTAATTTAGGAAAACATATGGTTGACAGCCATGCAATACTTTCCCCTCAAAGAGTTACATAAATATCTTTGTAGTTAGCGGTAAAGAACAATTCACATTTGCTTATGACCACAAAGTCTGACCTCCGGCTTGGTCACAGATTCGTATTTGTTACAAATATCACATGATGTACCAACATGACACTTAGAAGAACTGTGCATAGATGGAAAGTCACGTAAGAATATAAAAATGGTCTGACAAGCAGGCCCTCATTCTCATTTCCATTAAGGAATAGTACCCTGGTAATTTAAAAGGGCATTAATGATCAAGCAAAAGGAACTTCCAGGCCTAATGTAAACCAAACATTTGTGCCTTTGTGTCTTTTTACTACCTCTTTTTCAAGCCAAATATTTCTCCCACAGTAATACAGAAAATTAGGTTAGGTTTTAAAAATACAGAAGCTCTGTACTGTAGCCAAATTAAACTATTCCAAAATACACTGTATTCGTAACTCACTTCACAGCCCGCAAGTTGGGCTGCTGACTTTATAATTTGCTAATAATGCTTTTCACTATTTTAAATCAGCCACACAACTTGTAGTCCAGTGATATTTTTAACACATGTTGGGATTTTTTTGGTTTTGCTTTGTTGTTTTTTTTTAAGCAGCAGAGAAATTAATGGTGATCTTACTGATAATGTTATTCCTTTGCTATCAAGTAAATGACTATGATTTAACTGATGGCATAGGATGCTTTCTCCCAAAGCAAGTGTAATGAAAACACTGCAAATGTTTCAAAGTCCCACATTAAGCACATGTATCAGCATTACGCTCTTCTTTTCCTTTACCAATTAAAGATGACCATGCATAGGTTCTGAGAGAAATGCCACCCGCTCATGCTAAGCCAGAAAGACAGCAACCTCAAGTGAGTATTTCCAATGTGCATGTAAGAAAACATACGTGAGTATAAAAATTGCATTTCTAACCTAGTCTCACACGCTCTGTCAGTTACCCAGCAGACCCGATCCTACCACTTTGAATTAGGTTCACCCAATGCTGGCACAGAAATGCTCCTCTGGGTAAAGCAACTACCATTGCTATGCAATATATAAATACGTGCATATAGCAAAGACACAGCAACTTTTTGATCTCCCTTGCACTGACTCTGTTGGTACCATTTTAATTTTCAAGGAATGATGGAGAGGCAGAAAAAAGTTGGGTGTATTTTTAGAGTCTTCTTTCTGTTAAGATTATTCTTCACCATTTAAAGTCATTAATACTTGTGAGAAAAAGGCTGTTTGATCAGATGGGAATTCCCGAGTTTCAAGCCTCTGCTCTAAGACTGAAGGCTTGTAAACATGGATAAGTCACTTAAGGTGTTATATTTTCAGATATATAACAAAAAGGAAAGCACAGATAACACTCAAGGGATATTTGAGTATTGAACACAATTTTAAGTATCTTGAAGGTGAAGAATTATGCAAGAGTTCTGTTTATTACTATAATAAGAAAATCTCAGAATAAAGAAAAAGCAAGTCAGTTAGAAGATACGAAGGTAAGATACACAAGAAAAAAACCAATGATTTTCCCTTAAGCTTTTAGGAAAAAAGGTAGGAGGATTTTGTTCTGTGTCAGGACAGTGGACTTCCTTTTTTTTCCCCATTTTTGTTTTTGGCTCTGGGCATAATATGATACTTAACATTATTCTCCTTCGCAAAGCCTTCAATTAGGCATAATTTTTTTAAGGGAAAGCACAGTTCCATTAATTCAGCGTCGTCCTTTTTTGCCTGGTCCTTTCAGCATGATTTTCTAAAGCAGGACTGGGAGTCACATCAACCTTTACTGATCAGTAAAGTAAGTTTTACATTAATTTATTCTAAATACATGTCATCATTCTATTTTCTTGGTCTGATATCTGAAGTGAGTGTATTAGTAGATATGATGAACAGTCTGGACTTTTCATCAAGCACAGCTTAGATCTGTACCACAGCAGTGGTAGTGGGTGGGGGCAGAGTGGAACTGACAGATCACAATTTAGGACAATTTCCAATTTTCTTTTGCGTACAACCACTGCTTTCATTTCTAGCCACTCTGGACTGTGTGCAAATGCCCAAGTTTTGGTAAATTCAGTCCACAGAGGTCAAATGAATTCCTTCCTACGTATACATAATTTTCCCTTGCTTCCATGTGCTGATGAATCATTACAGGACCCTTCTCTTTCCCAAAAGTAGTCTGGAAAAAGGGAAAAGAAACTATGACCCGCAGCACAGAAATTCCCGGTTGTGGCAGAAGCACAACAAGTCCTTTAGCGACAGGGCCTGCTTCCTCTGCTTCAGCGTTGGCACTGAGAGCAGAAAAGACAGAAATACAGAACACTGAGCGCTCCAGCCAGCTTGTGGCATTGCTGTTGACCATACTGCCAATTAGACCAATCATAACACACTAGAGTGTGTTCTTTGAACACCCTAAATAACATAGCAACTGTAAGAGTATACATTTTTGCAACAGCAGCTCACATGAAATGTATATCTTTGGTCAAAGTCTAATTCAGAGCTGCGTTATTACCAAGGACAGCTGAGTTCTGTAGCTCTGGCATGTTAATGGACTATTTCCTGATTAATCTGTTTTCATCAATGTACTATGTATTTATGATTTGCACCTTTGCAACACACTACACATCTCTTTTCAGAACATTTCCAGTCAGATGTACCTGTTTAAGGTGTGTTATGCACACACGTACCACTTCACTTGATTTAGATGAAGGATAGAGTACCAAATGTACCACTATATTTAACTCAGTTCTGCTTGTAATTCTCCAATTCCGTGCCCCGCGCCCCCTCCCCTCCCCCTCCCAAATACATTAGCAATGTAGGCATGGATCCAGTTAGGTAAAAATCTCAGAAGCATCAACGGACTGTGAAAACACAAGAATTTCAATGCTGCCTAAGCCTCACAATTTAAAACAAACCATTTCATTAGATTTGCTCTTAGATTTTTTACACATAATAGTTTCAATTGAAATGATTTTACATAGATCTATTTCAAATGCAAAAAAGATACATAAAATTATGTAATTTGATTTTTTCATGCTCCTCTTTATTAGCTGTTAAATATATAGTTGTACAGTAATGGCAAACTATGATTAAACCATAAATTACTTTCGCTGTACATTCTCAGCCTCTACAGAGAATTAAAACGTTAATCACTGCATTGCAAAACTCCCCACATCTGGCTAATAAAAATATACTTTATAATTTGTTAATAATTTGTTTTAAATTATTACATTCTTGGCTATTAATTTCATAAAAACAAATACTTACTATTGTGCACAGTCAATGAGTTGATATTCATTTGACCTCTCGAAGCATGCCTTTACCCCTTCATCATCCCATAGCTTTTTTGCATGTTCAAAGAATTCCTGAAAATCGGAAATGCAATAAATAAGAGAACATTTCTTAACCTTTTCAGTCCCCAGTCTGTATGTCTTGCTCCCTCCCTCCAACCTCCAGGCTTCATACTTTTGCAGAATGACAGACTGTGGCTTTAAAGAAGAAAAGCCAAAAAAATTTATTAGCAAAATTATTAGTAAATTATTAATAAAACACACTGAATATACAGCTGCTGAGTTTCTAGTACATGATATGTAATGAACACTATCTTCAAAATTCATACCAGCCCATATATAAAATTTACTGCAGACTGCTGTTACCTAGAAGCACGCAGACTTAATTTTTAACTGAATTTATGCATCTGTCATGGAAAGGGCAAAAAAGTGATGCAAAAAGATCCTCAGCTCATAGGCATTAGCTTCCAAGAGAAAGAATTAGACTGTAACTTTAAAAAGATTGTGTAATTTTTCCTGAAAAACACAAATTTCCGCTGCTTGGTATTTTCTCATGCAACATAATTTGATTGCAAGAGCCTCAAAGCTTTTGCTCAACACCACTTCCTCCAAGCAGCTGCCTGGCATAACGTGCTTTTCCTAGCTGCTGTCCCAAGCATCCCAATCCAGAAATATCTGCCAGCAAGCTTGTTTCAGAATTATATGAAAGAGGAAACTTGTTGATGGTAAAGCTAAAGCTCCATTGTACAAAACACACATAAGCAGAGCAGTAGGTCCAACCCTGCCCACCAGATCCTTTGCTCCTCCAGTCCCTGCTGCAGGGCCCTCACATGCTCCAGTTTGTTTTGAAGCTGGGAGTCCATTTTAAGTTATATCATTACTAGTAAATCAAACCGCAAATGAGTTTTTTTTCACTAAAAGCTTTCTGAAATTAAACTAAGAATGGTTAGACAAATAGATATATCTCTTACTATGTGTCCGAGTCTTTTCTCCCTCAAAACAAACTGAGAAAGTAGTACCTCAACTCAAATACAGAAGTTTCTTCTTCTCTGAAGACATACTCAATCATCAGAGTTCTCGGTCAGTCATAAGTTTTCAAAACCTTAAAAATGGCTTTTCCACAGTTCAATTTGAGTCTATGTAAACTGTCTGTAACATCACTATTCAATTCATAATCCTGTCCAAATGGTGTGCAAATATCTGAATTCTGAAATTTTCTGAAATTGTTTGCCAGTTCCTCTGACAACTTTGCAGGATTAGAAGCTTCTCACAAAAGGCAACGTTTGTAGTGAAAGAGCTTTGCAGCCCAGTGAGTTGACTTTTACTGTCTATGGGTTTCCCAGCCTTGCATGCCAGCCCGGTGAGGTGCCCCAGAAGGTGCCACTTACTCCTCAGCAACTGCCTGTAACCTGCTGGTTACAGTTTTGAGGGAGAAGCAAAACACAACACAAGATTTTCAGAACAAACTAGTATGAAAATTATGTAGTTAAGCTTTGAATATGGCTACAGAGGTCCTGAATAACCCCAGAAACGCTTTTTTCTTTCAATTATGTTTGCAAAATGTATATATAGAGAAAAACCCATTCTTTAAGAAGGTTTTAAAACTTCAGAGAAAAGGTGAAGTTAAACAGGTGTGAAAAACCTTTGCAGTAAGTCTTGGAAGAAGAGAGACAGCAACACCAGAGACTGACAGATGCTTATCCTGTCCCTGGAATTTACTTCTTCACTGTTGTGAGGACATGTTTATTTTGTCTTTGTTATTTTAAAGACTTATGTAATGATTGTTTAAAACACTGCAGATCCACCTTTTGAAGTTATGCTACAGCTATTATAAACTCTCCCCACAGCAGAAGGAGAGCGAAAACAAGCTCAAGAAAGGACAAAATATCAAACTAAATAAGTAGAAGGAGAAAGCAGACGCACGCAACAGAGCATGACAACAAGTGAAAGAACGAACTGGAAAAAGTCAAAATGATAAATACTGGAAAAAATGGAACATTCCACAAACTTGAAGCTTACGCTTGATTGATATTTAGGGCATCAGCTGAACACCTCTCACTTCCTGGCAGCTTTGTCCAACAAAGGCAGAGTCCGGTAGCAAAAGGACTCAGCTCTCCCACTTCCTTTGATGGGTGCACATACAGCACTGTACAATCTCAGCTCTCCCTCCTACAGGCGCTCAGTGCTGCAGGCACAGGTGTTGAGCAGAGCATGTCCACCCTCCACTCCTCACCATCAGCAGGGAGGAATTCTCACCTACCTGGAAAGCCTCCCTGAGCTTTCCATTTCTGAGGGGAAACTAAATCTGAAATGTGGCCCCACTCAACCCTGTACAGCCCATGGGATGGGTATGGGGAGAGAAGGATGTCAGCATGAAAGCGTCCTTTTCTGTCAGGTAGGTTGGATTGAGAGACTACTGGAGATGTAAATAAATAAGTAAATAAATAAAATTGCATAGCTACAGCAGTTTGTGACTTCACCTCTGTTTTTACATCTTCTGTATGAGCTTTATTTACTCTTAAAAATCTCTTCTGTAAAAATGGTAATCTTTTCAGCTCAGCTGCTGAAATCCTACAAATATGCTGTAAATACACGGTTTCCATAATATATGCTTCAAATTTTTCCACCTGACCATTATAACTCAAAGCAGTCCATTTAAAACAACTTCCAGACTTCTAATACAAAGCAAATCCTATAAAATAGAGCAAATATACTTACTTCATTAAAATGTACCAATCTGCTGCAGAGGAGTACACTTGCTTGCAAATTGCCTCCTACACACCTACCCGATCCTTCTTTCCCAGGTGACTAAAACCTTCCAGAAAAATCCTACTTCATTTCAAGACACCAAATACCATAATCCAGCTTTTCACATCTGTTTTTAACCCCTTTGTCATCTGTTCTGCATTCTTCAGTATTTTTTCTTCTCACCTGCTGAAGGCTCCCAGGCACAGAGTCAAGCATGCAGGAGGATCCTGCTCACACACGTAAAACATGTCTAGATCCCAACCTACTCTCCATCAGAGGACAACATGCAGATATAAGCCACCACGTTAGCTTCAGCTTCTAAAACCAAGCCCCCTTTGCCCAACTGGCCTTCTAGCAACCTCTCCCCGACCCCCAATCCCTGTGACTCATTCCTACAGACCCCAATGCCTATCCTATCACCTCTTCCTCCTGCCACGGCCACATCTTCGGCAAGCAGGCACTGATGAGCTAACACAGATGCAGACTTTGGGCTAAGCCTGCCCTGCAGCACCTGCTCTTGAGGCTGCAGCATCCTTGTGGCTACAGCCACATTTGGCAACGCTTGTTGTGTAATTCAAAGGGCAGAGAATTCAGATTTGCTCCAGCTGATAAAGGAAGATGGACTAAAACTTTCCAGTTAATGTTTCTGGATGGAGGGAAACTAGAACTAAATGCTGTCTTAGGTCAGTACAACACAAATTAGGTTCTAAGAGTAAGTTGTGACTTAGCAACTTATAGTCTGAGATGGTCAAACTAAGATTTTGTTGAGGATCTGACTTCTGGAAAGTGGCTATTCAGAAGTTCTTAAAAATGACGAGCCAGGTGCTTTAAGAAACCTCAACTGGGACAGGAGAAAACAGGGGCATGGAAAATCACTAGGGGTATCTGAAGCACTGGGTTTGCAAGCATGCGCGGCTGACCTCGATTGGATCCAAATCATTGAAATCTACTAGAAGTATTTAGTATAGTGAAGAGAACCAGAAATAATGTACTCTGCCTGAAAGCAGACAAAAACCTATATCATGTCATGTCTATGAACACCAAACAAAACAGAGCTGTTTCATCCAGCTCTTCCTTAGGTACAGAGACATACAAATACTTGTACCTTTTGATATACATAAAATAAAACGTTTTTCTTAAATGTAGTATTTTAATTAGAGCATTAGAGAAGTAAATAATGATGTCCCAGGTCTCACAAGTTGAGGTGTCACAAACTACAGGCACTTTTTACTTTACACACATTAATTTACACTGGTTACCTAAGAATTTATAGAGATCATCAGACCATACCATATTAAAATTCTGATGTGATCAAAATGAAGGTACAACATGCATCTGAAATATTTACCAACATAAAATTATCTGTAAATTTTCCTCTCTTCTTCAGACAACCCAAAACCCAGCCCCACATATACGAGCTGCATTTTCACTATCAGATAACTTTTGCTATATATAAATATTCAAGCATCATCTACAAATTATTCACAAATCAGCTTATGATTCCTTATTTTCAGATTAAAATAATTTAAGATGCAGAAGCACCCTGAGCTGATAAAACTGATGTAAACAGCACTGTATTTTTACTACATTTTAAAAAGTTCTAGTAGAAATATTTTTACTGACCTATTCTAAGGTAACATTTTTAGGTTGAAAAAAAAGAGGGACTATATTCCTATAGAAAACATTCCAAGAAACCAATGCAGTCAACAAATGCAGATGCACTATAGCTCTGTTTCAAAGCAGGGTTTTTTAACTTTGTCCTACTAGAAGTTACGTCATGTTCCTGAAATTTAATTTTCCTTATTTTGGAAATAAACTTATTATTGGTAGGTTTCCTTAGAAACCTTCTACCCCTTTTAACTCCTACAAAACATTTTCAAGTAGCTAAAAAATGGACTTGTTTCATTTGTCAGCTGCTTAAATTGGGAATAAATACTAGTGATCATTAAACAATGACACATCTTCATGAACAAATCTTTAATGTATTTTGGAAACCAAAATTTTCATCTAATTGCTTTACGAACCACAAAAGTTCATGTTAGGTCAGGAATGCAATTTTTATTCTATTAAGATTCTTTTCTGTCTTCATTCCAGATGGAGCATACATTTAATAGCTATCTTGATGTCACCTTTCAGACTCCCAGAAGCTGGGACGTGGAAGATGCCACAGTATTTTCTATTCCACGTATTTCTTCTTTCAATATATTGTAAACCTGCCAAAGAGCTGCTTAGATCAAAATGAAACAGAATCGATATTCCCTCAAGCCAAAATTCATGCTCTTATTCTCCTAAGCTTCAGGACTGCAAGACAATGTCTCATCTAAAACACAGATTAGACCCATTTGATTAGCCTGACAAACACTTAAAGTGGCAAATGTTACATATTTTCATAGTTCTGCCACTGTGGGTGTGAAATGAAATTGTTACTTCTATTCTGAATTTCAGTTACAACTACTTCCCTCAAGTATTCAACCAAATAAAGCGTAAACCACCCAATGCATTAAAAATTCCCACCCTAACACTTCCTAAACTCCCAATGGCAACTGGAGTGCAAAATGATGCACAAAGCTCGTAGGGGAGGAGAGGTATGTGCCTCTCTACTGAGTAGGGTGTACACAGAGGGTACGGGCAGGCTGTCCCAGCTTCCCTTCCACTCAAGTATGGAAAAGTTTTATGGAATGAAAGAGTTAAAAACTGATGGGTATAGCAGTGCAATACCATAAAGATAACACCCAGTGGAGTTAAGTTAAGGTTGCATATGCAAACTACCTTCAGGGTTTTCTAAATGTGACATCTTTAACTCTGCAAACCAAACAGTATCCTTTTAAGCACCCAATTCTGTGTACATCATCCTGCAGCTCAAGACGTTGAGCACGGCAGCAACAGCAAGCAGCAGGATGCTGTGCTGTTACAGGGGAGGATGGGTAGCAACATGGTCTGGGAGAGACGACCAGGAGAAAGGACTCTAATCTAGCACTTTTGCCACTTCCCAGAGAGCTGTGGGGAAGCCCTTCTCCACGCCATGCCCGGGGGATGACCAGCGGGATATCATCCTGGATGAAGGGAAGCTCAGCTGAGTTTCCTCATGCTCCAGAAAGCTTTGCGGTGGCTGGGGATAATGCAGGGAGCTGTCGCCATGCTGGCTGCAACAGATGCCAGAAATCCGATTAGTGTCATCGGTATTCTGTTAGGTTTTGTAGCATAAGCCATGTAAAGTAACAGAAGAATGCCAATTACAAAAAGTTTGTATTTCAGCCAAGTAAAACGTTGAATTTAACAGGATAAAGCATAAGCTACTTTTGTGGTTCCAGGACTCTCTTGCAAGCCTCTACAGCCTCTTCTTCCTCCAAACAGTTCTCATACACTCAGATTAAGACTAGGGCAATTGACATGTAAGAGTTCCACTCCTCTATCCATTAGGTTCTCTTTTTCTCTTGATATTAATTTTCTCATTAATTTAAGACTTAAGAGTTTGTAATCGGAGACAAACTTTCCCAACATTGCTGCTGTGACTGGATTCCGCTTTAAATTTAACTTTCTCTACATCATAACTGCTAAGAATGAAGGGAAAAAAAAACACAAGAGAGAAAAATCTCTGTTTATAAACATAAGGACCAATACAATCATTAGAGAGCTACAAATCTGGTCAAAGGAAGAAAATCTCTTTTCCCTGTGGAGGCTACTGATAGATCACCATATAGTGGATATTCTTACAGTCTAACTTCATGCTTAACCTACATAAGCATCTCTGAAACTCCAAACACAATGGCATGCTACACATATGCTATGTGTGTATATATATACACACATATATATATGTATATACTATGCTACACATAGTAGTTTCTTAATCTCTCAAAGCCTTTAATTCACATATGATTATCTTTTAGTTATACACGGCAGCTCAACATAATATAATCCAACAGCTAAGACTTTTTAGTATGCAGTGAAGAATAAATCATTCACTTCGTGTTTTAAGAATGTATATTAATAGTACAAATAATATATAATAAAAGTGATAATGCAAACTTAGTGAGTAAACTTCAGGGAGCTACACGTGGGGCTTCAGGGTGAATGATGAGAATAAAAAAATACTTCTATAGTATGCAACAAATCAGGTAGGCTATAGGGAGATAAGTAAAATGAACAATCTTTTATTGCAATTTTTTGTATAGTATATATTTTCCATTACCTGGGCTTTTCTCTGCAATGCAAGACTCAGGGCCTTAAACAAAAAAATAGATCTAAAAAGCTATTTGCATAATCTTGTATATAGAGGTGTTGCATAGGCAATTTTAATTTTGAGAGCCCAACTTTAAAGCTGGATTTTAACCCAGTGTTTAATCGAGGTGGATGTAAACCCATGTTACAAGAAACCCAGAATGGACAGTAAGTGACAATTGGCCCCAGTGCTTCCAATTATTACTGGCTTGTTTATGGCATTTTCTCATTTTCTATTAAAAATACCCTTTACCCCCAAACACCTACATTGAGGTATAGGAACAAAAATTTTTAAATGGACTTAAATCAGAAATTATGGGGTAAAGTACCAAGTACGACACCCAAGAGAGAAGGAAGCCTGCTCAGTTACCTCTTCCACAAACAAGTGCAGTCCCTTGATAATCAGCCTCTTGTTTATAAGAGAAAAACGTCCCCTATGGCTCAGCCAGCTCCACTTCTTAATCCTTTATGAAATGTTCTGCCTAACAAGGGAGCTGTTTTGCTGTAGGTATACAAAATGCAGCTGCTGAAACTCCTAATGCCTGCAACAAAGACAGGCAAACAGAGTTATAATTCAAAAACTAAAGCAGAATACACGACTTGAATTTTTCCAACTGCAGTGGTGTCAAAACCTTCATCAGCACCCAAGCAATGGGAGCTAAAGCAGAAGAAACAATCCATTCTTCTCCAATGAAACCATGCAGGAGTGGTCAACTGGGATGAATGGACCATACTTAACAGTAGTGTTTAGATGGTTCTAAAGAAACATACAGAGTAGATTAATTATATAGAAACCTTTAGGAAAAGCAGAACCTCCGCCCTCTGCAAGGTATTTTCTGTTGTAATTTGTGGGTGTGCAAAAATCAATGCAATTACTTTGCTAGTCAGTGACTCATTCTGATAGGAAAAGCAGTGGTTTGGCCTCTAACCCTCCTCCAAAACCTAACTTTAGATCTACCAAAGGGAGTTACAGAATAACACATGCAGATCTACCTTTTCTCCCTGCTCACTAGACTTGTTTTGCCTTTTTAGGAAGTATCAGTCTATATTAAGTGTAACCTCAGTTCATTAGACCTGAACGTGAGAGGATGGTAAATATAAGCTTTACAAAACACGCTTGCGCTAGGTCATCTTCAGTTTCAAGAAAGCAAAATTACATCATTAACTCCTAGGAGAATCTTATCCAACTGGGAAGAGTAAGTAAGAAGCTGGTGTAACAAACAGCTATATAGAAAGGTACAAAAGCACCATTTTCACATAGCTACCACATGCTACCCCATCTAGACAAACTTATGAATATTCATAGAATTGTTTAGGTTGGAAAGGACCTTTAACATCATCAAGTCCAACGGTAAACCTAACACTGTTAAGTCTACTACTAAACCATGTCTCTAAGCACCGCATTTACACATCTTTTCAATACCCCCAGGGATGGTGACTCCACTACTTCCCTAGGCAGCCTGTTCCAGTGCTTAACAATCCCTTCAGTGAAGAATTTTTTCCTAGTATCTAGTATAAACCTTCCCTGGTGCAACTTCAGGCCATTTTCTCTTGTCCTGTCACTTGTTACTTACGAGATCCTTTCAGGTAGCTGCCCAGAGTGATAAAGTCTCCCCTCAACCTCCTTTCTCCAGACTACACAACCCCAGCTTCCTCAGCCGCTCTTCATAAGACTTGTTCTCTAGACCCATCACCAGCTTTGTTTCCCTTCTCTGGACACACTCTAGAACCTCAATGTCCTTCTTGCAGTGACGGCCCCAAACCTGCACACAGTATTTGCGGTTTTACACTATTTTTCGTACAAGTCAGGATTCTATTGGCCTTCTCGGCCACCTGGGCACACTGCTGGCTCATGTTCAGTTTTCTGTTGACCAGCAGCCCCAATTCCTTTTCTGCTGGGCAGCTTTCCAGCCACTCATCCCAAGCCTGCAGCATTGCATAGAGTTGTTGTGGCCCCAGTGCAGGACCTGACACTTAGCCCTGTTGAACCTCATACAAGTGGATTCAACCTTTGCAGGCTCTCTTGTGGAGCTTGTTGACAACGTTCAAAACCCACTAGTGCAACCAGCACAGCACCTTCTACGTCCCTTTCTTGAACTACTTTTGTTATTTTCCTTTTAAGCCCCTACTCTACAATACATTTCCAAGAAGTGTGTGCACTTTAAGTATCAATCTGATTGCTTTAGCAGTTCTATTTCTGCCTGCCAGAAACATGTTCCATCTGCCATCTTATTTTATTGAAATCAACAAGTTCACTTTTGTAAACCACAGAAATTGTCTACAAAGTCTGAGAAATAGGTTAACATATTTTTCAAACTCCTGTGTGCCAAATACTAAAAAAAAGGTCAGAAAGTTCTTTAGATCATACTAGTAAAAGCAAAAATAAAAACATCATTTTATGTTTTTGCAATACTGTGGATATGACAGGCTTTGAAGGTAAAAATGCATCATAAATCAAAAACCAGTTCCATGTTTTTCCTTCACTACTTCTTAAATACTGGCCCTTTTTTTCTGAACTTGACTATGAAGCTTTTGGCATACTTAAAACAAAAACGTCTGATTCAATCTTTTAGTTTCCATTTTAATTGTGCATTTCAACTTCCAGTCTGCTATCATAAACCCTTGAACACTGGTGCCTGCCTGCTATTTTGCAAGGGCCATCAAGGTCTCCGCTAAGGGAAGTAGGAGAAATAACTTAAGCAAAATACTTATGTATGTAGTAGCTAAAAACTTTGTTGTGCTGAGTATGCAAAGCTCACACATACTTTTCCTTGAAGGCATGTTGTTTTTGCCGATGTTAGGACCTAAGCACACAAACCAATCTTCAATTAAAAAAACCTCCTCAAATTATTTGTGAAAGTAATTACAGGTGTGTTACACAATCCTGCAACACTGCTGCCCTTTGCATTTCTGCAGCACTTGTCAAACTAAAAGGTAAGTATTGTTATAATCCCCTCAAGCAGAATTTTTTTGTGGACAGTGGATGATGACAAATCACGAGATAAATCTGCAGGTGCTGAACAACATACAAAACTTCATGGTACTGGCCAAATGGAAGAACAGAAATACGTTGTGACTTCTCAAAATTTGGTACCACTGAGCTTTCAAACAGGAAAAGGCACTGAATAACACATTATCCGGATGTCACCCGTGCTGGGAGACGTTTGCTTGCTGTTTGTTTATTAAAAACAGTAATGGCACTGCAAAAGTGTACAGATTCTGTATGTTAACATTTGAATCTTCATCTAGTTAGGCAAGACTAGACTGAGTGGAGTCCATTCAGAGTAGAGGACAGCAAATCAACCCACATCAGTTTTGTTACTGCTTCTGTTCTGCAATCATTTAACTGCTGGGTCTCTGTGCAGTAAACTGCAATGAACACCATACTTCATTTTCTTATAAATTAATGTAACATCCAGTCAGCGACTACGTACAAATCACACTGCAATCCCCAATCAAGGGACTGTTATGGAAGTGAGAAGTATTGCTATGAGACATGTATTGTAAATTGGTAAACTTCAGGCATTTCACAGCAGGAAATATTTACAAGAGGTTTCTTTTACAAAACACAAGCCAACGATAATAACTTACATGCTGTAACATGACAGAGTGGGATCTCAATCCCCTACTGGTTTAGATCTTGTGCACTATCATATCAGATCATATTTTTTATTAGCTGTATAGTAAGGTAGTTGTCTTTTCCATGCCACTATGTACAACGCATAAATCAGTACAAAAAAGCAGACATCCTCCAGTGGATTATTATTTCACTGAGCAGTGAAAACCATGCAGTTAATTCTTGCCCACCGCTTTGAAGATATAAAGCTAAATGTGCACTTCGTCACCTTTTGATGATGAGAACTTGACCCTCTACACAAGTTACTCCTGCAGTGCTCTCAGCCCTTCTTACAATTCTGCCTTGGGTTTCATTGCTCAGATGGTGAGGATACCCCAAGCAGAGTCAGAGCAGTGGAGTACAAAGCTGAGGGACATGGCTTTCCCTTGTCCCCAGGCAGCTGTCCTGCCCCTCCCCATAGGGAACCCCTACTGCTTCTGTAAATACTGCTTCATAGTCAAGACAACCCTCGGGTGAGCTGAAAAAACACAAACAAGCAGCTTGTAATTCTTCCAGTATGACACTTCTACTACTCACAGCTTCAACTGTTTTCCTTAAAGCCGTTTTGAAGGTCATACATCAAGGAACTAGTTCACGCTCTAGTACACAATTTATTATATGTAAGTGATTTCCTACCAGACAAGTGGTTTGCTAGGACCGAGAACTCTCATTTCCTTTTAAAGATTTGATTCGGAAATAAACGCTGGCAACATCATGTGACTAATATGCAGCATCCACAACTTAAGCAACTCGTAATTAAATTGTAAAGTCAGACTGCTACTGCCAGATCTATTTAGTCTCCTACTCCCCTGTACAAGTTATATGTAAATTCTTCAACTATATCTCTCTTCTTTGACACTTTGCTGTGTCCTCCTCTGTGTGCAAAAACCCAACTAACTTCAACACTGTAACTCATTCATTCTGAAATATTTATATGAATAGGAAAAGGAAATAAAAGTCTTTATCATATCACTGTGAATGAACTAAATTGAATTTCAGCAAAGAAATTTTGGAAATTAACAACCACAAATGTAGATATAAATATATGAATAAGGATTCCAAAGGAAAAACTTATTCATCTGTTCTGAAGGCAGTTGCCTTTAAGAGCTATTCTGGGAAAATACTGTGGATAAAACTGTAGAAACTAGTAATTTCGACTATCTGAAAGTAATAGCCTTTAAAGGAACCCCATCATTTGAAGGCACGTGTGCACAACTTTTATAGATGCAGTACTACTGTATCTTATTATTTAGTAAGACTAAGGTGTCTTAATAAAGCTCTGAAAAGTAACATAGATTCTTAAGTAAATCTGACCACGTTTTACATAATTTAAACATTGTCCTATGCCAGCCTCCATGAAATTAGCACTGATGAGCCCCAGGAATCTACCTTTTCAGACTAATTCAGAAGAAATTTAGCTGGTGACTTCAGAAAAGTAAGATTTTGATTCCTAGTGTTTAGTTCTTAAATTCCATTCAGCAAAGTGTGCCATTTCGAAGAACTGAGATAATAACATCCTATTATGTATAACATAGAAAGAACATATATAAACAGAACTGCCGAGCCATCAGAACCTAAGTATTTTTTATTAGCCCATAAACATTCTTGCAACTCTGAAACTATCTATAAGTCAACAGAAATCTATATCTATAGGAGTAGAAATCTTTGTCTTTAAGAATAAAGATGACAAGAGACAGTAACCAGCTTGTGGATGGGAAATTCTGATGGAATTTCAGAGCTCGAAGTTGTTACAGTGCTCCACCTGACTGGGATGCAGACGTTGCCAGTGTACTTGAAAAACTACACTACATAGCCTAAGCTAGCTTCTTTCCTTTCTTCCCAGTTTTTTATTTACTATTTGCTGCAGGAGTATTTTGCACTTCAAATACAATCTAACACGAAAGCTGCTGATCAATATTGTAAACAGATGATTAGCATCTTGTGACTGCCAAAGAACTATTAATGAATCTCAATACATGATGTTGAAGCAGGGACATGAGATAAAATAACTGAATTGAGTGAAAAAATAAAACCAGGTAACTCCCACAGTTTAAAAGGCAAATATTGTCAGAGCTCCTTAAGCAGAAATAAATGATTGATGCTTGTCTCAGAAATGGTAGCAAACACATTTTTTTTGGATTAATTAAAACCAAACTACCACCAATTGAAGTATTGCCTACTGAAGTAAAACAAAGAAGTAGTGAGTTTGAAGTCATTGACATTAGACCCTCTGCAACCTGCAGTAGCTGAGGCAAGACCACCATGCAAGTCCCTATGGTAGTCTCCCTACACGGTCTGTCCCAGGTTCCTTCGGATATTACTCATATCATAGGGCCTGTCAAGAGCCATCACAGGGCCATCAGCAACCTCCACACAAGACGGCCGGTTGTACATGAACAAAAATGAGCTACTGGCCACAGAAGAAAAATGTGAACTAATTTAATTCGATTGGATTTGTAGAGAAAACCTCAGATAGATACGTGCAAGTTGAGAGCAAGGCTTTGAAACAATGCAAAGACAATTCAGACAAGGACTCCTGTTCCCTTCTTTTTCAAAACCCAAGCAACCCACCCTAAGACGAAACAGAGAAGTAACTGCTTCCAGCAGCAATCACTCTAAATTTCTAGGGAGACTCCATTCCACAAATAGGTTTTTTTTTCAGATCTCTTCCTTCCTATGAACAACTGAAAGATATGGCTGGGCTACAAATGCATAAAGACTATTACTGACTCTTTCAATATCTCCCTGAAGGATGCTAGGAGGAGGTGCATTGTACAACCTCTAAACAACCATGAACTTTTGAGAACTGAAGGTAGTATAATCACCAGCAGCTAGTTTTAATTAAACAAACAAATAAATAGACCCCCAATTCCTCTTCCTCTCTACATGCCCACTGATCCATTGTTCATTGATCTACAGCATTTTCCAAGTTGAAATGCATTCCACTAGTGAGGGAAAGAGCTTTATTTCCATCAAAGACTTTTTCTGCAGTTAAAGCAGAAAATGTATATAAACACAGGAAGAGAAATTCTTTATCACTTGTACTAAGCCCAAACCTTAACTATGTGAAATAGTTCAATATATCTGGAGAATATCTAAATTTAAAGGAAACAATAGTTTTTTAAGTAGAAAAAGGAAAAGCTTTTTAATTTCCAGAAAAAAAAAACCCAAAAAGGTATTGACTTGGAGAACTCAAATGTCCAACCAGTAATTCCATCAGTCGGGCTGGATGTATGACACATTTGGTTAAACATAAACGCTTTCCTCATATACAGTTGTTTCTGTTTTCAAGCTGTGGCTTTCTTTTCCAACTTTCATAGATCAAGTTTTGTTTTTAATGCAATATGATTTAATTAAACAAATACTTGATATAGATTTTCAAGCTATTGACAGAGATAACCTCATGACAGAGTCTGTAATATCAGAAAATTCACTTAAAAACTTTGCTTTCAGTATTTGCTTTCTACAAGATCACACTCTGAAACTGTATTTATGCTGCACATAAAATGGGAATTAAACAATAAAGCCTTTTGCCTTTTATCCTTTTGTTACAGTGCTATTTTTTTACACAGGTTATTTACAAGAAACTATAATAAAATACGGATAAAGAGTAGAGTGATTTTCACACACGAATAATGATCCACATATGGAATTCTGTGATTTCTCTATTCAAAACTAAAGGAGACCCACATCCTTTTATAAACTATGATTTTTATTGCTCAGAAATCATTATAAAAATATAAGTTAATTCTCTAACACATTCACTAGGTTCCTAGGATCCATCTTGAAACTGGATAAAGACTAGGCAAGTATTTTAATTAATTGGATCTTCACTGCATAGTATTAGCACAGTTTCTAGTTTCTTAATGTTTATCCACACAGTCTACTATTTAGCCCTGTCCTTCAGTGATGGACCATTTCCCATCCAAAATGGCTCAGCACTGAGCACAAGAAGACCACAGACCTGCAGCAAATCTCAGCAAGATTAGAGAATATTTTGCTTTTGCATCCTCAGGCACCTGGTGCAATGGGACACTGAGGTTAATTTGAACCTTCTGATGCTTTTATTATTGAATTACTTAAACTATAACTCTTATGCAAGGTTCCAATAGCCATCAGCAACTTCAGGCATCACAGATAAGCCAAGGCTTTTCAAGCACTGACTTAGTTTCTGGGTAGGCTGCAGCCTAAATTCTAGTTCTGTGTCAAGGCTAATACAGCTGCCAGAAGGAAGATGGGAGAACTGCACAGTTCCTCCCCAATTTCTTCTCAAAGAAAGACAGTTATTGCCCCTTTTTTTTCAGGACAGTGTTGCACTCTGTTGAGCCCTGCAGGCCAATATCTTGAAAACAGGCCTGGTTAAGTACCATTGTTTGCTCTTGGTGAGCAGGCCGGAAGAATGGTCCTCTCAACACAGCCCAAGCAGACTTGTGGTCTCCCCTGAATAGTTATTAAAAACTTAGTGAAAAATCCGGCTTCTTAAACCAACATTTCAGCACAACAGCAGACAAACTCTTGTTGATGGTGACTGCCGTGGACATCAATCAATATCTCTTTTTTCTACATTTCTAGTAGAAACAAGAGGGCAATCATACTGCTGCATTTGATCAACAATATCTACAGGATCCAGAACATATAAAGACAAAACGTAGGTGTGCAAGGAAACCTTAAAATAGTGTAGACAAACAGTTGTCTGTTGCGAAGAATAGATCTACGATCGTATCTGTTTATTATACTCTCATAAATTACAAGTCAGTGCTGATAGTCCCTTAACGCACAATTACTGTCTGGTTCATTACTAGATATATCTCTAATGGTACGAGATGGTAAACTCAAAGATATGTATTATCAAGAGAATACTGATAAACAGTTTTCCCTTTAGAAGCCAGAGACAAGATAAACAAGATAAACATATCTGCTTCTTCTGAAGTAAACCAGCAAGCAGGGTTCAGGAGTTATTTCAGGAGATACACTCAGAGAGCCACGGAAAGCATATAATGGAGTCCAAATGCATCTTCACCAGCATATATTTTAATTCCTTGCAGTAAGATATATAGCATGCTTTTACCTTTTCTTCAGAAGTTTTATTTTCACTGTCTTTGAAGCTTTTGTTTATAAATTATTTAAAAAAAATAAGCAGCCTTAGTGTTATCTGGATCATTGCAGAAACGACAAAAACACAGAAAATGAATGCATTGTTACCCGTTTTATTAACTAGTCTATCAGTTAGCTGAAAACTATAAAGTATTCTTTCAGGGCAATCAGTTCCAGTGCTCCATCTTAGTTTTTCATTTTCTGAACTGTTTGAACCATGCAATCTATGAATTTGCTATACCACTATCAAGATTTAAAAAAAAATTTTTTTTGGAACACCACATCCATTTCAGTATTTAAAATAAATAACAGACTGTAATAAGCTAGTCATGTTGCCAGAAGTTCAGCAGACTACGGGAAATACCTGTTTATAGAGGTGATTTGGATTGAACAACTGGATAACTCTCTAGACAGAAATTACACAAGTCCCTGTTAGTGTATTCAACGTTAGTAGATTAACTCTACCGCTAGATTTTATTCTATTTTTTTTACAACTCAAGAACAGTATAATATGAACTGAGCCTATTTCTGCCACATCCCCTGTCATTGACAAATTAACCCCTGAACACTACTTGCAAAATGCATGTTTCTAAACCCAACCAACCAGTCAAAACCAATACAAAACCCCTTCCCAAACACCAAACCAAATCAATCAAAACACAAAAGTTTTGGCTTTTCAATACAGAGAGACTTTCACACTGACATGGTGACCCACCACAGCTACACGGTCTCCAGATGGATACGAGAAGATCCTCAAGCAGATGCAAGGGTATTTAGAAGAGAGAGACGAACGTAAAGGAATAGAAAAAATAGTAACATAATTGAGAGCCCCAAACAAATAAGAAAAATTAATTCTAAATAAAAAATAGTATATCTATCCTTAGAAGATCACCAAACCACAGTTACTTCTTTAAATTGGATTACTAGATCTCAACATTTGAATTTTTCTCAAGATGACTAACATACACATTTGAAAAAGCTATTACAGGCATATAAATGATGAAAAAATACAAAATACACATCACATGTGAGTTTAACTGCAAATTTTCATGCAATAACCCTAACAACGTTCCTAAGCATGTTTGAAATGTAGTTATAATGGGTTTTTGGAGATGATTTGGGAAAACAAGTTCCATCTGTAAAATATTTTTAATATTAAACTTTATATATTTGAGCCAGATTCCCCAAACCACTGAAACTACGGGCAACAGCCTAATGAAAGAGAATGATAACACTTCGACTGTGGAGACTAGGACCAAAATAAATAGCTGTTGCCAAGGACAGATCACTTCTTCTGATGGAAACATCCTGGGGAGTGAAAGATTGCTTAACACCAGGGATTTTGCCTGACAAAAGGGGTAGAAGCTGTGAAGAGAAGCTTCTTCCTCACTACTTGAGGAAATGGGTAGCATGCCTGACAAAAAGAAAAGAGAAACAGTAAATAAGAGAGACACTGTGGGGGAAGGAGGAGGAGCTTCTCTGGAGAAGAAGCCACCAACAAGGAGAGCAGAAGGAAAAGTAAGAACCTTACAAGCATCTGACTTTGGCTCAGCAAATCCTCCAGAAGAGAGAAGAACCTGAGATGGGAACGTGCTCATTATAATGATTGTTTTTTAATAGCTCTGTTTCTTCTCCTACCACTTTTTGGAGAAAAATCTTCTCAGATCTACATGTGTCCTCTTTGAGAAACTACTACTACTACTGGAGAATATGATTGTACTACAATTTATATCAGATGCAACATTCTTTCCCTTTAGAGAAGGAGAAATTTTTGAAACGCTCCTCAGGAATACTTCTACGTTTAAGTTCCACAATTAAGCAGCACTGAAGTTTTAAATCACTGGCGTATTTCGACAGCCAGAACATTTAATTTCTCTCATATTGCTAGAGCTCCTATGACATGGATGAGATCTAGCCTATGAGTAGTTATTTAACAGAACTTTGGTACCAGCTAGCAGTTTCATACTAGTAACTAGTATCTGTAGCTTTACAGGCTTATCTTAGGACTATGGACGCTGACCCAATCTGTCTGATGCCCAAAGGCAGATGGGCCAAGGAGAGACAAGGAGCTGACTAATGTGCTCTCCATCCAGTGACACAAGCAAATCCATAATGGGTTAATCGACTGTGCTACCACATGATGCGGAACACCAGGTGGGCTCTGACATGCAGTTCAGGGCAAGAAGTCTTGCAGCTCTGCGTGGGAAGGCTGTAATACACAATGATAGTGAGGATCTAGGAGCAGATGTAAAGCATATTCCTGAGCAAAAGACTCTGCCCTTCCAGTCAAGCTGCAGAAAATCACTGAAGGTCTTCTCAAGTGGGGAACTCCCTTTCCTTTACAAGCAAGACATAGTTTTCTACATATTTTTACATGATGTACCATTAAAAAGCAGCTTCCTCTAACACGAGGAATAGTTATTATGTATTCCACTGTACAGCTGTATATAGAGAGAAGAGAAAGAGCTTGGAGAGAAATACAGCATTCCAAGTAAGAGAAAAAAAGGAATATTCCTAAAAGGAAATTAAGCATTCTTAAGAGGAAATTTTGAAACATGAAGGAAAAAAGGTCAGCTTTAATAACTAATTTATTCGCTTCATAAGAATTCACAACCACCACAGCTGACCCTCTAGCAATAATAAAAATGCCCTGACTTGTGCTGTCTTGTGACTTCTACAGTATTTTGCAACAAAGTATTACATAAAAGAGTGATTTTTAGTTATTTTTTTCTGGCATTCAAAAAATCTTTCCTTTCTTCATTCAATTTCTGAAATCCTAAAGACCTCTCAGTCAACAAAGAGCTTTAATGTGGGAGCCAGAACAGTGTGCACAACTCACTTAAAGTCTGTAGCAAATGGTTTAAAGAGCAGCGTGACAAATAATCAAATAACAAAACCTGGTACAAAACTAGGGTTACAAAAAGGCTGAAATAGCTGTAAGACATTGAGAGCTCAATATCAAACCCCAATGTAATGCATTTTGATGTACATTTCACAAAGTGATTCAAAAGAAATAATTTAAGGAATATATTTGGATTGCTTATTTAAACTGGGGGGAGGTGAGAAATGTGCAAGTTTGATTATGATTTTTTTTTTTTCAGATTTTAACAATGCAAAGTGTCAAGGAGAAAACAAGAACAGTGAGAGACACGTGAAAACTTCTCAGAATACGTTGAATGCAGTCACTGAAAACTTGTTTCCTCTTCCTTTGCAATTTTATGAACATCCAATTAACCTGGTAGAGTGTGTCACAACTCTGCTTGCTGATAAGGAAGGAAGCAAATTCGCAGCAGCTGAAGTAGGAGAAAATAAATTTACATTATGGGTTTCTAGAGTAAGATTTACTTCACCTTAGCTTACAGATTATAAAGTACCTCCATTTTGTTGACTGGGCTTTAAGGTATCTTTAGACTTTGACTAAATGGACTATAATCTCCAATTTCACTGAAACCATTCAGGGTAATCCTTCTTTTCTTATTTCCAATTAATCAATAAAGCAAGAAAAGATATAAAAATCTATTGATAAACTGTTGCAGAGATTTCTTACTGAAGTCTAGCAATACACTTAAATGGCTATCATCAGGATTCAGGTGATTGTTCTGCTGAAGGTTAACATTTCTCTTCTTAACCCATGCATGCCGTATCTCTTAAAAATAAAGAGAAGACAAGCATGCATTGCTAAAGAAAAAAACCCAAGCTTATGAGAGATATGTAAATTCTGGTGAGAGTCGCTCGAAGTTTTCCTTCACTGGTTCTGGAATAGTCTTGTATTTGCTTTCCAACCTGTATTACCATTAGTCAAATTAAAAAATGATCCTTGATTTTATAACACTAGGTATAACAGAGAATGACTTTACACAATAGTCTGTGTTGCTATTCCTAAAAGCCAAAACATACCTATTATGTTTTGCTCCTACTGCCAAATCGAATGGCACGTTTAAAATACTAATTAAAAATATTCCACAATTATTTACTATCAAATTATTTTTCCCCTTTTGACCTGCCACTTCAAAAGTTAGCACTGTTCTAATACATAATAAATCAAAATTCAGCTGCAGTTACAGCTAAACCCTACATTTTTCTCAATTAGGCAATATCATTGCATGAGAAGAATGTAAGCAATATCTTGATTTCTATATATATGCTTGCATAAGAACAAGGCAAACATTTTGTAAAACTTTCACAGACTACTCAACCCAGGACTTATTTCTGCAATTCATAATCATCCTAAATGAACCACACACAGAACTGGAAAAATACATTCAGTGGAATGTACACATGCTTACACAAGTAGATTATTATGAATGCTATCAGTAAGAATCATAATTTGCAAATGATTAAACTGTGGAGATAAACAGAAGGTTGACTTTTATAACTTGATTCTGGCTTTGCCCAAGAGGATTGAAGAAGAGTTGGGACAAACGTCAAATAAGGACATGAATCCTCAATTTAGGAATTTATTTATTTCAACAAAATTCCTAAGAGATATTCCGTTTATAAGAATGAATATTTTCTACGGTCACAGAATTTCAAAACTATTCTTTATACGGAACATAATTTCTTTATTTTTATTCAGCTTCTCATACAAGGCTTACTCGAGACCTTATTTAAAGGGTTGTTTTACTTATGGCTATGTTTTTCTAAAGATTCGGAAAAAGGAATGCTCATATTTGTTCATATTATCCTCTCTTAGCATGCCCAAAATCCGACACTCACATCCTCATCCTGAGAAACAGGCCATAATTACTCCACATCACTCCATAGATACTCTTTTCCTACTTTAATTATCAAACTTCTCTTAAGAACCAAGCCCAGAACAGTCATTTTTCCCCCCCTGCCCTTTACAAGTTTTTACGAGACTTAATACAGTAATACTTGTGACTATGGAATCACGTATGGAAGTATGCAACACATAAATGATTAAGAATCAGCACAACACATAACATCCAGCCATCCAGCAAAGGAGCCAAGACCCCACCCTTTCCAACCCGAAGGCCCTGGTGTGTTGGCTGTGATTCTGGGAGGAAACTAGCTGAGGGTGAAAGTGTTTTCTATCAAGTGAAAGGGATGAAGAGCACAATATCTGACCTTGCTATTTCCTAGTTATTGCTCTTTGTGCTGAGGAAATAGGCATTTCAGCAACATCAGCTAAAGGGAGCTGGGATTGTCTGTTTTTAATGGATTCAGAGGATGAGGATTTTTCCTTATAGAGCGACCCTTGTTTTCTGTTTGGACAGTAAAATGACACACCATCATAAACTGCTGCTGTGTTTGCTCACTTTGCCACCAGGAAAATTTTATTTTAAGATACATGAGCTTAAAAAACCAGCATGTATGTTTTATCTCAACACACATCAGAGTTAAGCCTATACTTACTACTCAAAACAGAGAAAGAGAATTCTTGCAAATCCAGCAAGCTGGTGGTCCTGCCAGTCCTCTGGGAAAAGTGAGATCTCGCTTCACCCTCTGACTGAGAACTAGGCAGAGCAGAAATCTGAATTTCCCAAATGAATGCACTGACCGCCTGGCTTGGAACTTCTCCCTGGCCACGCGCTTAGCCAGTTTTGTTAGGAAACGCTTTTCCAAGTTTTCTTGGATTCTTAAAAACTTTTGGTTTCAATGAGTCAGCACTTCCAGATGAAAGGCTGCTGCACTGAAAAATTAATGAGCAGCTGTATTTGTAATAACCGTGAAGATTATACTTATCAGTTTTGTAGTTTTGACTGAACAACTGGCTGTGTGCTTCCTGACTGCTAGAACATGCCCTCCTCCCCTCCACATGCATCTAGGATTTAAATCAGTAAGTCATTGAGAACTTTGAAATGTTATTGATTCAAATAAATTGTTATTTCAAGAACATGTATTCTTAAGATGTTGATGTATTTGTGCCATTATCAAAATGGGGAGTATTGCAACTCAAGTATGAAATCAGTAATTTCTTAATGAAATGGCTGCAAAACACAGCGTCACAGAAGAGGACAGCCCACGGCAGTAAACAATCAAGACTTATTTAGAATGACCAAGCTGTTCTCTTTCATGCTGTAACATTCCAATGAGGATAAACTGTAAAGGTCTTAAACCATTAGAATGCATCATTAAAAATATATATATTTCTTGTTATTGTTGGTGTAAAACAAGACACACAAAAGAACCACTCACTTGTAGTTTTCTTACTTACCATTATAAAATGTTTATTCTGGATATGGTCAGAAGTATTTTCTGATCATTCTCAAAGGCCTGTATAAATATTTGAGATTAAAACCTGATGTAAATTTTGGTGGGCTTAGGAATGCCATTCATAAGCTGGCAGAAGACCCCCTGAGATTGTATTAAGGCATTCATCCTTCTGCAGCTTTGAAGATCTAGGCAAAAGCTCCCTCTTTTTGCCTAGACAGGAAGAGCAATGCATTGCCAGTGTTGCTGGCAAGCAAGAATGGACACCTCCAAGCATGACCCTCCCCCATACTTGCAGTTTACCAGGACTATTTCAAGCAGAAAAAGATGTGGTCATTTCAAAACACGTCTTCAAACTTAGCGATGACTAGAACACAGATAAAACATTACACTACAGTCCCATCTACATTGAATACATAGTAATTACCTGAAACCTGGTCAGTAAGTCATTACTGTATTACTCTTTCATTAGCATGGTACTACGAAGATGGACATGGATAAGCACAGTCCCTGGTAATTTGTAACTCAATGTTACATGTGCATTCCAATGTCACCACAGGAACCAGTTCCTTCAGCTGCAGTAATCTTTTTTAAAGTTAGATCAGTTTATAGTAGCTAAGTTAAGTGTAGCTTACACGTCCAAAATATTTGTCATTACATAATTTTCAAATTATATATGAAATTAGACTATTCAGAAACATGGAATACACTATTACAAAAATACCATGTGTTCACCTCACATTTACAGAAAAAAATACTCTAAATACAAATACTTTTTATTATAGTTCAGTCAATAGAAAATAAAAACATTCTAATACTCTATCATGGCACATGGAAAACACTTTTGCACTTTCCCATGTGATTGCCCTCTCAAAATGGTACAACGTTCCTTTAATGGTTGAATTTTTGAAAGCAAACATAGGTACACACAGCCACGTTTTCTTACAAAGGTTTCCTTACTACTAAAATAGCCCACTGCAGTAAAATCACACTCAGGTTTCAAGCCTCCTCCTTCACCTGCAGCAGCATGTACCACTTTTAATGAAGTATTGTTGGAGTATGCATTGCCTACAAAGTACAAGTGTGACACCTAAGCCCAAGTGACAACTAGGTCTAAAAGAAACACTCAGTACCCACACAGCAGGTACCAGCTTACGTGTTGTATTAAGAAAAGACTGAAAAGTTATTTAGACAAGTAGCATGGAAAAGCCCAGTAATTCCCCCCGCCCCCATACATACACACACACATGCGCATGACTTGATTTATTTCAGAAAGACTAAAGAGTATTTCTAAGAACTGCTTCCCATCTAATTCCTCATCTGTTCTGACAGATGCAGTAGAAAAAAAAAGTACATGTATTGGTAGTGTTCTCACTGATCTAACTGCAGTCAACAGACTGAGGACAGTAATTATTGGGATTGATAATGCTACAATGTTTTCTTTAGATCCCTAACACAGATTCTCTTAACCAACAAGAATACATCACATGTATAAGTTTCAAATATTCACACAGAACACTTCAGCCATAGTATACCATGGATTCCTGGGGAGAAGAGATCTTCTGAACAAGCAACGTGGTTTTCTTAAGCTTTCCACCCCCTAGGGAACTTAAACTTGCAAAAGTTTATGCTCAAATACATCTTTTCTTTTACGAACTGTCATGGTGTAATTATCCTGAGGCATGGCTGCTGAAATAGCTTCATAGTTGATTATACCATACCCGTGCATAGCATCTGCCAGTACTGTTGCAACTAGTAGAATGAAAACAAAGAGAATGAGAACAGTTTCCATTTTAATGAGAAAGAATACAAAGTTTTCCTCTACTTAATTAAATTAAACCAGCATTTTAAAAAAACTAGAAAAAACGTAAGATTTAAGTTGTTGCTGGAACACTAAATGATCAGTAATAATTACTGTGCCTATACAAATCACCAAAGAAAACTTTCCCAAAATCAGTATGAATGCTGGAGACTTACTCTTATTTGGCACCATAGAAATAATCTGTTTCAGATGTAAGCAAACCAAAATGAGAACCTGTGTAACACTCTTGAATCTTATGTAGCAATTTCTAAAGAAGTCCACCTTTACTTGAAGGAAAAATCAATGAACCACCCCGCTATTAAACCATGCACTATGACAAAACTGGCTAGTCAACTTCTACAGAAATTCTGGATACAGTGACACCGTTTGCTTCATGCTACAAAGGGTAGTGGTGAAACTCTCAAAGCTGGAAGCTGGAAGAAGCAGAATCAGACTCAAGGCCATGAAATGGGCTTCAGCAAATGATCACAGACTTCCTACTGAAAAATGCTAACAAAACCTTTGCACAACCCAAAGAGACGATTGCACACTCCTCGTATCCATGACTCCAACTCAGTCGTGCCCAATTCCTGTTTGCAGACTTGATTAGAATATCTTTTGCCACAACTGTACCCGCTTTATCATGTACACGTCACAGACACTGTGAGCCCAGAGTCAGTGATTTTTTAATAAGAACATAAAGAAGACAGGATAAATGAATATAAATTCAAAAAACGTATGCAGTTTTATACTTGCTGTTCTCCTCCACTGTGATTGTGCCTTTCAATATTAATGCAAACTTTCTAATGTCATCACAGCTTCTGCCATAGTGAATCTATGTAGATACCATTTGTCCCACATCACTCACAATCCTATCTTTACAAAAAGAACATACATCAATGAAAACAACCATAAGGAAGAAAATTCCCAGTTTTCAAAATGTTAGCATTAATCCAGAACAACCAGAAATGGTCTTTCGAAGTAATCAAAACTCTTCTCACATGAATTAATACTTAATTAAAATACATAAATTCAAGAAAAATGTTGTAAGAAAACTCAGCAAGTCCAGTTTCTCTTTCCTGCACAGGAACAGACTATAAGTCTAGAAAATATCACTTGAAAGAGGGAAGTAATTACTTCCTTTTTCTATGTAGGGAACACCTATTAACTGGCTTTAAAGCAAAGATATGCAATGTTAAGTTTCATATCTTGAAAAGGACTTAATATGCTATTTTAGTGATCAAAAGAACTGTACATAGACAAATTGTGAAAAATTTGGAACAGTGCCCCAAAAATAGACTAATAATCTTTAAGTGTGCAAACCTTCATCTTCCAAATGTCAAAAAACCCACTTAAGACAGATTATTTTACTTGCAAGCAAGCTTAGAGTAAAAAGCAACAGGTTTCTAAACAAATACGACCAAAGACACCAGCCAGCAAAATGCCCCTGCAGCTAAGGCCAATGGTTTCCTGGGTTGCATTAGGATTGTTGAGGGAGGTGACCCTTCTCCTCTACTCAGCACTGGTGAGGCTACAGCTGGAGAACTGAGTTCAGTTCTGGGCTCCTCAGTATGACAGACACACAGACATACTTAAGAGAAGCCAAAGATGGGCCACCAAGATAATGAAGGCACTGGAGCATCTCTCCTGTGAGGAAAGGGAAGGTGCAAAGAGGACAGAGCCAGGCTTTCTTCTGTGGTGCTCAGTGACAAGCCTGAAACACAAGAGCTTCCCTCTGAACATCAGGAAACACTTTTTTACTATGAGGGTGATCAAGCACTAGAACAGTCCAGGGACGCTGTGGAGTCTCCATCCTTGGAGATATTCAGAGGCTGCCAGAGAATGCTTCTGGGAAACTGGCTCTGGGTGGCCCTGCTTGGGCAGAGAGGCTGGACCAAATGATCCCTGCAGCTCTGACCTCTGCAGCTCCCTCACCCACTCTGTGAGTCTGTGACATGCCATAGATGCACAATTTTGAACTCTACAATTCAAGCTTGACAAATACATATATATATCTGACATATATTCATACATATCCGCCAGAAAAAACAGGAAAGAAAAGGGTGCTGGATGGCACAATTTATTTTTCTTTTAAATCACATTACCCAGCAATTAAATTTGGTTAATTTCCTAGTATAACTGAAGTGTGTCAGGAAATTCTTGTTTTGGTTATGTTCATGCAATTACTATTTCTTTGAACTATTTTCTTTCCCCTGCTCTCTGATGGATAAAAAGAAAGGCAATAAAAGGCATATAAAAGACTTGGACCCTGTTCTGTCCGGGATTTCGAAGCACCAGATGAACTTCCCCCCAGCATGAGGAACAACTGAGAGAACTCACACCTTCCACTGTTGCAGAGAGGTCTGTATCAGACAATAAAGCAACATGAACATTGTATTTATTACTGATACGCATATTTTATGACTACATAGGAGGATAGTGTTGCATCCCTGCAGCGTTAACTCAGAACATGTAGATTATTGATTAGATCTCTTGCTGAGGGCGCAGTTTCCAATACAGCGCCGTCTGCTTGCACAGCTGAATGGAGGACACTCCACCTTAACCACTTTCATTATCTATCACTATACTGGGGGTGCCTGCAACAGTCCAGATTATGTAATGGCACAGAGAAGGTAAAAAGTTTGACTTGGTAGCAGCTTGCTCTCAAATCTCATGAAGCCTGAAAACATCGTGGCAGTAGGCATGAATGAATTGACTCTTAATGATGAAGCCAGGGATCAACTGTGTCACTCTGGACCAAAGGAAGGAACCATCTGTCTCTGTAGCACTAGTGGGAAAGATGCAAAGTGCCAAAAGATGTAACTTTTTATTAACAGAAATTTGTATCACAAGAGATCTTTAGAAAACCTCCTCCTGAAGAGAATCTCTTGTCTCCTTGAGCACAGAGCAGCAAGCCACAGGGAAAAAGAGGTTAGAGTGGAGAGCAACTGTTTCTCCTTCCAGGCGATCCTTGAGCTGTGTTTCTGAGAAGGGAATACCCAGTTGTCTTAAACGGTATTTAAGAAATCTGAGTCAGGAGCTTAAAACTATGACAACATGTAAAGGAATAATTATATATCTAGTGAGAAAGGAATGTATGAAGGAGGGATACTCTGTCTGGATGCCAGCACCAGTGAGTAACAGCAAATGGTTCAACCTGGAAGGGCCTCTTCCTTAAAGAACTAGTTGGTCTCCCTTGTTTGGAGGATCCCTGAGCATTTTACAGGTTTTGGTCTCTGCAAGAATCTTCTCTGCACTTTCTGTGTATGCTGCCTGATCCATTCTGACCCACTGGCTGCTGCCTGACCTGCTCCATTCTGAAACATTTAAATTTAAATTTGGAAACACTGACTGTTTTGTTGGTATTTTTTTCTATATACTTGCTAATTATCTCACAGAAATGAGGGGAAACTTAATAGGACAATTCTGTCTTTTCTGGCTCTACTGCCTACAAATGTACTGCCACGTAGCTGCAATTTTTTTCTACTACATGTATCTTTATATCATTATACATCTTCATTTTTTAGCATCTATAAGAGTTAAAAAATACATCTATCCTTATCCCTCATACTGAATGGAAGTTTATCAAAAGGATAAACATAATAAACCACTACAGTCACTTTTCTTTAAATGCTCATCAACACATTTTAACTTGCATTTATATCCTATATAGAAGGATATGATTTTTTAAAACGCATATATTAGATGTAGCGTTTCTTTTCCCAACAGCTCATACTGATAGTCTGATTACTGTTTCTGGACTTGAAACACAAAGGTCTTGTAAACATTAAATAAAGTACATAAACATAAAATAGAGTACAACCAAAAGTAAACAATCAGAAACATTCCAAGTTTTCTCTAAGTGTTGCCTCTGGACCTTATTATATATTTCCTTACGATCTGGGCACAGGCAAGAAATTCCTTTTCTTTTTCACAGTTCCTAAAATAACAATGGTTTTAGATCTTAAAAATGTTCTCTATTATGTTCAGTTGTAGGTGATCACCAGTTCTTTTAAGTTTTGTCTAAGTAAGAGAGTCTTATGAGCTGCACATACGACCTGAGAGCAATGGGAATTTTTTTGAGAATTTTATTTTGGATTCTTGCTCAATAACTCAACAATTTAAGAAACTACTTCCTTAAATCTAAATCACAATCATCTTATACATTATCTTTTTTCTCAGTTTGGGGTCTTTTCATCTCTTTAAATAAACCAAATTGAACTAGAAATAAACTGCCTCTGAAAAACAATTTTTACATGGCAACTCAGGAGAAACTTATGCCCTTCCAGGCAAGAGTTCCTTTATTTCTATTTTTGGTAAGTCCTTTGCTTCTGTTTTTTTTTTTTTGAGGTAAAAAAGGTTGGAAAAGAATAAACCCCACACTTTTCCTCAAATCCCCACAGCTCTTTTGTATCTCCAGAAGAAAATGTTTCCATAAGAAAATGAACATTTGATTGTAACACAGTATGTATGACAGGGCTGGAGGAAGTAAGATTGGTCGAAAGAGAGAATGGAAATGGGACAATAGTGTCCACTCCACATAACCTGAGTTTTCCTGGTCTCTGAGAAATGATTCAGGGGCTTCCAAACGGGACAGTTTGTAGTTATTATACTGTTCACTGTTACGTATTGAACTGAAGGCTGCCTGTTTGAGTGTTTCTGCTTTTGTTATTTCCAACGTAACTTTGAGAATAAGATGTAGAAATACACATAATTTTAGGCACTCCCTGGAACTATTACTAAATTCTTAAGGATCTGTTAACTTTATGGTCTTAATTTTTCCTAAAGATTTTGTTTGCATTTGCTGTACAAATCACCTCCATAACTGTAACTTCTTTTACCTACCTTTGCTTCTGTAAAATAAAACAAGAGGCAAAACAGCATTGCCTAGCAGACAAAAAAAACCAAACCATCACTCATACTACAAAAAACTTAGAGGAATCAGAAAACCTCAATACACTTTGAGGGCATTTCACGCAATAAGCTCACTAAGCAAAAATGAGAACATCAGATAAGTTTCTTGTGCTACAGGGATTTTGCGTCTCTTTGAAAATGACATTTAATATGCTAAAATGGCTTAAAGATTTGATAGCTTATGACCAAATAAGGTCAACAAAATATCTTCCTGTCAATGTCCTGCCCATAGATTTCTCTACATAATGGTTTAAATTACAGTTCTTCACCTCTATCTCTGAACATACTAACTAAAGCTGCACAGTGTGAGAGAACTGAAAACTAGCATGCTAGTATATTTGGTGTCATTTATCTGTTTTTCTTTTACTTTTTCTGCATGTGCCAGAGTGGAAAATATTGGTTTCCTTCATTATTTGAGTTTCCCCAGAAATAAAAATTTGATTTTGATGTCAGAATGAGAAGCTGGGATCACCCTGGCTGGCAAAATCTGGACATCCAAACTGACTCCAGCTGTTTCTTTCTACTGACCCATAAAGCAGGGAAGGGTTCTTCAAAGGGATGAGGGAAGTGGGACTTCTTTTTTAGGCTGTCTGGTCCTTTCAGTCTGGATGATGTTTGGTATGCCACTGCTGCCTTCCCACAGAAGGAAAGTACTTCTCTGAGGGTTTTAAAAAACATCAATTTTTAAAATGTGACAGAAAGATATAAAAATTATTTTGTTTTTCGGTCCGATAAGAATCAAATTTCTCATTATGAGTTAATAGTTTTGGATGGAGTATCCTCATTTGTTGAAGTCTGGTCAATGGAATCCCTTAGATTTTTGTTTTCACATGCAGTGTGCAAGGATCCTTTCAGACAGATAGCCTTTTAGAGGTCAACAATAAAGAAGATACTATGTGTAGAACTTTGTATCACCACTACTACCTTCAGGGAAAAGAAACAAACACCCATTTATGAATGTGACAGATCTATCTGAAAAAGCAGATTCAGGAGACCTTACTGACAAAACCTCATTCATTAACAACACTTTGAGCTTCACGCCTTCCACTCAAAAGTCCTGTGAACTCAGCATTTTCAAAGAAGTTCCCCTTCAAGCCAGCATTTCGCACAAGCCTCAGTTGCCAAACAGAACAAGACACGAGAAGGTGCATAACTCCTGACCTCTTAAAAGAAGGCATAGGATTTCAGTAGCTGAAGAAAATACCTGCAACTATGCTCCTAACTTTTCTCTAGAAACAAAAACTCACAATAACTTTAACTGGTGATTCACTAAAATGAAGAAATCTGTGTTTCAAGCAAAGGATACTTGAAGCTGAAGCTTACAATTTAGAATCCTTTTTTTTTTTTTTTTTTATCCATTAGATGTTGCAGGAAGAAACCAATGAGGTTATGGTCTCATCTTCTTTTACAGCCTCAGGTTCAAAAAGTTTGGGAACAGTGAAAAGTAAGGCAAATAGGGCAGACATGCATATCTGTGTAAACGTATGAAAACGGGAACTGCTTTCAAAAGGCTCTACAACTAGGATCATTGAGAGAAGCAGAAAAAAAGATAGAAAAGAAAGAAAGCACTAGCCTAGATGCCAGCTACTAGTTATCTGCACTGCTAACACAATAGGTCCAGTGTTTTCAGTGGACACTGTCAATGTTCTTAGTCTTAAATTAGAGCAAGCAGCTGTTTTAGTGTACAGCTGAGCATGACATAAGCCTGTGTAAACACTTTCCTCTGCCACATTCTTCCAAATGGAAGAGAGTTGTATTTTTCCTCCCCTCATGTAGAATAATCCTATTCTCCAAAAGTTCAAAATAACTCTTAATTCACACTTCAATTCTGCCACTATAAAGCAACCAAAAGATCAGGGGGACAATACAGTTTCTCAGGTGAGTGTGTGTATCATGCATCAAAATGTCTTCTTTTAATGCTACCAACCACGACAGCATTTCACAAACACATTATCCCTATTCCCTTGAGCCTATGTTTTCCAATGCCAACATGTTCGGCAGATTCCAAAGTCAGTTCTTATAACAGCGGTAGAAAATACTTAATTCTGTTTTCTACGGTTTTAGTACATAAAATAATTATAAAGCAGTGATACATCACTGTACCTACAAAGAAATATACTGCAACAATCAAATGATGTGATTTCCTAAAATTCTTTACTGTCCTCACATTTCAAGTGGACTCAATTACCGAGGACTTTAAAAACTGAAATTTTAGAATTGCATAACTAACACTGATACTAACTGAAAACCCTAGCAGAGATTACAATAAACATTTCTTTCTCTTCTCCTCCACCCTTCTGTATTCATATACTATTCTGGAGCATCCAGAGGTCAAGCAGAAACTTGAGAACATACTGCAACAAACGAGCAACAATTTCCACAGTATCAAAATTATTAAGTTGAAACCATGACATTGATTTGCATGAAAAGGCAGCTGACCTCCATCTCATGACTTATTTCTAAACCAAATGAACTTTGAAGCTGACAGGCAAAGACAGACAAATTGTCCTATCTTCCAGTTTTCGGTTTAAGTCTGTAGAGATGGGGGAACTCACAGCAGAGTTGCCAAGCTCCCTTCCTCGACCACAGACAAAACCAGTGGCCGTGGATGACACTGACCAACAGAGAAGACTGAAAATTCTCAGAAAAGCTGCAGAAGTGACAGGTCACAGGAAAAATCCTGCCAACAAGGAAACCACCCAAGCAGTTTAACGCTGTATTTCCCAATTCTGTCTCTTACCTCTACATGCTACCTCTTTAAATTCACTGTCCTTTGAAGAGGGACCTGTAATTTCGGTGACATGTAATCTCTGTATTGTTCTATCCCTATAATATCGTGCTTCTCCTTGCTGAGCTGTTGTCAGATTGTGAAAGATTGTGGCCAACAGTCACACAAGAGCGGGGAAGGTAGAGGAAATACGCTTGCAACGGAAAATCGTTTCAACCACACTACCTGAAACAGAGGAGCAACTCTGACACCAATTAATACCTTGGCTTTCTGGTACCATCACCACCCATGCCACTTCTTCACAGCTTTATTTGGCTCTTGGACAACCCGGATCCACATACCTGAGTTACTAAGTTCACTCAGCTGCTAATCTAGATGCTTTTTGTTGATGGTTCAATCTGTATAGCATGAATAGTGTTTCACAAGGTGCTCTTTCTCTATTGCTAAGTCCAAGAAAACTTAGAAACCAAGAGTACAAACTCCATTTATGAGTTGTTCAAACTGCATAAAACTCTAGGTTTAGATGAGAACAAAAAATATATGCAGGCTGCTTACTGCTTTAGACTTCTTGGTTCTGTAATACGCATTACCTATAGCAGTATTCTCTTTGCAAAAAAGATGTTAATCGATCTCACTGGTTACAGACGCATCAAAGCCTGTCACCCTACAAGGAGACAAGTGTCTGGCATGCAAAGTACAGGTATAAAATAACAGCAAAATTTATATTGGAAGAGATCTCTGGATCATTCAGTTGAACCTCCTGCTCGAAGTAGGGCTCATGTCGTATTTACAGCAGGATGCTCAGTTCCTTGTCTACCTGAGTTGTTAAACTCTCTAAGGATGGGATGCCTTTCTGGGTAATTTGCTCATCTGACGACTGTGAATTAATTTTTCATCATGTCTAATCTCACCTTCCCTTGTTGCATGTTGTTTCTGTTGCCTCTTGTCTCATTACTAGTCACTTCTGAGAGGGGTCTGGCTGTTTCTGTAACTCCTCCCTCCTTCAGATGGGAGCTGACTATTATTAAATAACCCACTGTTTTTGTGCTAAACAAGATCATTTTCCTCAGCCCCTTCTCATGTGCCATGCACTTTCACCCCCCTCATCTTGTTAGTGGAGGAACCATTGGACTTACTGCAAGTTTCCCGACATTTCTGGATGAGTGCAGAACTGGACACACACCCTAGACACAGCCTCTTGAGTGCTGTGTAGAGAGGAATAATCCCTTCTCCTGACAAGCTAACACTCTTCCTAACAACCCAGTATGCACAAGACACTGCTGACTCATGTTTAATATCTCCACCGGACAACCAATACAATTTTTGGTGGAGATGCTACTTGGCCAGCTGGTCCTCTGTCCATACGGATGCTCAAGGTTGTTTCGTCCCAGCTGCTGGATACAGCACTTCTCTTTGTTGAAGTCTTTGCGGTTTTTGGCAGCCCAGCATTGGAAAGTATGCCAAGGTCCTTGTGAAAGGCAGTCCTGACTCCAGCTGACCAACCTCTTCCCCCAGTTCTAAAGAACACGAGTCAAACGTCCAGTCTAGTCAGCTGGTTCATCCACCTTGCAGCTTCTGCAATTAATTCCACCCCCGTAGTTAACCAGCTAGTTTGGAAGTGGCCGAGTTTTTGCAAAATACTGGCAGCACAACTGCTAGCAGTGTGAATTTAGGAAAGCTGCCCTTGGCCAGCATTTTGAATTATGCTATTAAACTTCCCAACAGAAGAATACCGGACACATAAGGGTTAGTTTAGACACTTCATATGAGGCACATACCACAATATAGGCAAAATCCTGAAGAACTGAAGAACCATGAAAACCCTTATCACAATAGCTAGAAGCAAAAGGCCTATCAACTAGGAAGTGAATTAAGAAAGACTAGAAAACAGTTTGTTTTGTAGTCATGAACCTCCTCTCCCATCTGGTATTTATGCTACACACAAAAAGCCACAAGTACACGTATACATCTATTTCTACCCTCTAAATTTCAAGGCACTCAGACATTAACAATTAAGTCATCCAGATTTTAAAAGCAGATAAAATATTTCTCTAGGCACTTTTCAGACATCTGCAGGCAGTTATCAGAAGAGAGTTTTTCTCTTTAAATCACATTGTTTGCCTCAAGCATACACAGAAGAGTTCTACACACACACAAAAAGGTTCCTTATGAGGCAGAGAAGAATTGCCAAAAACAGTGGTAGAGAAGAGATTGTTCTGCCTGGTAAAACTAGTGAACCTGTAGAACAGAGGATTGCTCAATGGGGCCAGCTACAGCATTACCTGCCAAGTCAGCCGCTCTCACAGACTGGGAACTAGCAAGCGTGAGACACAGCCAGTTGGCTTTGGCGGAATATTTATGGAGGATGCAGAGGCTTATTTACTGAATAATCTGGAGACCATCTGGTGGTATCCAGTGACAAGAACACTGAGCTGAAAGTGGAAAAGCCTGAGCTCTATTTCTGGCTCTGCCAACTATTCTCTGTGACCGCTGGTGGCTCAGTTTCCCCATATACAAACTAGAAAAAAACCCTACTGTTGTCTCTAGGGAATTTTGAAATACTTCAATAAGAATCATCCTGTATTACTATTTTAGGATATCAGTAATCACTTCACAGTTAATCGTGGGAATATGATTTTGGGTGAGTTTTCCATCAGTATTAACAAAGAGATTATACCAATCTCAGTGGTGGTAGTATATAATTTGGGGTTAAGACAAGTTTTCCAAAGAATTTTGAAACGAGATGGACAGTTTTCTTAAGGGTGACATTTTCAAAATAAAGGAGGCCTTTTTTTTTTTTTTCTTTAGAAAAAATGCACATCAATCAGAGGCAGGGAAGATCTATACGTGTTTCCACCCCTAGCCTAATGCTTGCTACCATAACTGAGCTGACAAAAGGATAGTATAAAATCCTCCCAAGTTCTGAACTTGTTACCATCTTGCTGAATCTCTAAACTAACCATCTGTAGGGGATAGGGGCGATGGAGTAACCAGATCAATACCCATGGGATGCGATTTTCTTCACCACCAATCTACCCTGTTCAGAAGCCCACAGGACTTTTTGACTGATAGCAGTCCTTGTAGGTGGGCTTTCTTAGATATATTGCTATATTCGCTTTCTTTTTGCCAAACTCCACTGAGAATTCACCATGGAGATAATAAGAAAAAAAAAATCTCACTAAGGATCAGAACTTCTTTGAGAAAATATTCAGATGATTAAAAAACTACCACTAACCTGGATCCCAAATACAAGTCAAAAAGAAAACTTTTGCTGGAAGCAAAAACCTCCTATCTCTATTTAAAGAAATTTGTCAAAATCTCACATAGGTGATAACATGGTGGAAGAAGAGAGTTTCTGCCTATGAAGAGGATTCCCATGCAAAGAGAGCCCGGGCGCGTCCCACTTTCTTCTCTCAAAACTGGTCACCCATGTCTAATCTCCTTAAGTCATCTGGTCTCTCACTGGGGAAGTGCTATCTAGGACAAAGAAATCTGTAGGGATGCTGGCAAGAGTGGAAAGTGAATGTTGTGACTGAGTGCACCGGGGCTGGGCTGCTCAGGAAAATGATAATAGAGTAGAGGAGCTCTATTTTTAATGGGAGGTGGAGGGAAGAGGAAGAAAAGTAGCAGGAGGACCAGACCTCTGTTGGTGGGGACGGAGAGGAAAAGAGAACAGAAGGAAGAAATGCACTTCGTTTTACAGATACATGGGTCAATAACTAAACACGTAACAAAGAAGTTTAAATTTAAACACCCAGTTATTTTTTTTTCAACAATGCATATGATAGTTCCAACTACAACCTTCCTTTGCTGATACTGGAAGAGATCCAAGATATTTCAGGAAGAAGTTGGATCTTCAGGTAAGTAGATTAACTTTTATGTAGTATGTGAGATTTTCCAGACAATGTGCAAATTGGAAAAAGGCTTCTGTCAACATCCACGTTTCTTAGGAAGTGGAATAAAAATAGGCAGAGACTGTAGCAACTAAACTGAATCCTGGAAAGTCAGCGTTAGAATTCCAAAATAAAAATAAGGAATACTGTTTGGAAAGAATTTCAATGGGAGAATTACATGAATTTACAAAATGGAATCTATTTACTTGTACTGCAGTCATACTACTGCTTGAGCCTGCCTAATACTACATATTTTACAATTCTTTGAATCCCTGAAATCTTAAGCATGGGTTAATAAGGAATGGCAGAATATACTTGCAAACTATTTAGGCAGCTTCATAGTTTAACCAACCCTGCTGACAGGGGAACAGGAAGGGGGAAAGTCGTTTATTATTCACTCAGTGGACTGAAAAAAAAGACTGTATGAGCTAGAAGGAACATCATTAAGATGTCAGTATAGACAACTAAATATTTTTTAAGCCACCTGCTTGCTTTTAATCCTTTTTCTGAAGGACTTTTAAATTTCACATTTTAAAGTCTGTTTATCCTATTGTATTTTGTATATGAAGACCCAAACATACAAAATAGCACACTTCTCCTTTTCCCACCTCTGAGTTCAGTTGAAATTTCAGTGTCAGCCTTGAGAAACTAAACCACTTCAAATATTCATGGCATTTTGGTTGTTAGTAACAGTATTCAATAAACAAAGACTCTTAACTTTTATCTTCAGATTTTCCCACATTTTTAATAAATCTCTTCATTTTTGTAGCTACTCTGAGCACTTTTTGAATAAGGTTTGCCTGTAAGAAACTTAAGAGGATGCTATGAAAAGTGAAATTATACTTGCAGCTTTTAATGAGGAGCTGCCATGTTTGAAGAAAGCATACCTTCAAACCATCTGGCTATGAACTGAATAATCTCATCTCAAAATTCATTAAGTGCTCAGTAATCTGAAAAGCACTACATTGCTCGTGTCTTATCTGCAGTAAGGAAAAGCAGAGCTCTGTTGTAATTCACTGAACCTCAGCGATATCACATTACACTTTTATTTGTAAAACAGCTATTTACTTTCACACACAAAAGAATGACCTAATACTAGAAAATTAAAAAAAAAAGAAATTAGGAATGTAGTAATTCAGGCACCTAAACAAGTTTTTTAAAAAGACTGTTCAATATACTAAAAATTCAAAACCTGTCAGTTCTATGAAGGACAGAAGTTTTAAAGTGCTCTTACTGTCAGGAATTCTTTTTTGGTAAATTCCACTCCGGCAACAATAATTTTCCCCTACTTTTCATAGGACAGTGGGAAACTGATGGCTATGCAACCCTCTATTCGATTCCATCCACAATAATTTTGGCCAGACAACGATGATGATGAATTCATACTATACGGAACAGTTCTATGATAGTGTAATTACTCTTGGATGAAAATGGAGCTTGGGTATATTAGAGTATATTGACTGGCTCTTGACACCACTAAAGTCATCGAGAGTTTTGTCACTGGCCTCAGAAGAGCCAGCCTTTCAACTAAAAGACACGAATGGATAAACTACACCTCAGATGAAAAATTTTTCAAATAATAACTTGAAGCATGTCTGTTTAGCCATTAAGCTCTGCCTAATTTAGAACAGCTATTGAAAGTTATTTTTGTTTTAACATACTGTGAGACCTCATGTTTCCCATATTTTGTAGTAACAACTTTCCACAACAGCTATCCTTTTGCCCTGTTACATTCATTTTATGAATCACAAGAAAAAGGGACAGCAAACATTTCTACCTAGCAGCACACACTCCAATTGAATATTTTATGTGGATGTACATTTCAAGAACCATCTTACTGTGAACTCAATAATATGTAGTTAAAAGTCATACATGGAAATGTAATGCAAGTTGTTACATTTTGTACATCCTTTCATTTTTTAATCTATGCTTAAAAGGAATATCCAATTAAAATGTAGTAATTGACACATTTTTTAAACTAGTTAAGAAAGCTATATTTTTTCTAGTTAAAAAGTTATTCTTTTGTTTAGTTACCGTATTCTAAAGGTGGTTTACTATATTGATGAGACCTTAGAACAGAGGGATTCACTCTAAATTTCACAGGCACTAGTGATACTACAACTCCAGCCCAAAACTATATGCTCTTCTCCAGCAAATCATACTCTTTACGCTGAAGATACAGTAGCTTCAAGATAGGATCTCTGGATAAGGTACAGGATATAAAATACCTTCTTCCACACGATGGTCTACAAAATTATCTTCCTTGGCTAAAAAATAGAACTATTTTTTTGTAGTTCTAAACTATTCCCCCTCAGAGTTGCCATGTAAAATTGCATTGGCATAGATCTCTGAAAATTGGCTGCAGATTTATTGCACGCTCTAAACAATTAGAAGGACAGAAATCAAGGTGCGTTAAGCTTCACTGAAGCAGGCTGGCAGAAAAGTCTATACAAATAAATAGAAGGACTGAAATGAGAGGAAACTAGTTTGTACAAACACCTTACAAGTTTTTGAAAGAAGCAAAGCACAAAAGCATAAGCACAAAATCTGACTATAAGCATAAAATGTAAATATTACATTTAAATTTCAGTTGTAGCCTGACTTATTAAACTGCTTAAGCTCTCCTGCAACATATGCTGTGTGATTAGCTAAGTTTCCTAAGGAAAGGACACGTACACTGTCATATCATCGGTCTGACAGCCAACCATGCCTCCTACTTAACTATGCAACGTATTGGCCAGTTCCAACCAAATGCCACAAAAAGTCAGAGGACTCTTCAAAGTCTAACAAGACTGACATTGGCTGAAGGAAGGACATTCAATACCTTCTTACCAAAGGGAAGTTTTAACCTGATTTCAACTAGTTACCTCGTTTTGCTGGCTTAGCTGCTGACTCAAATGCATGGTCTGACCAGTCAGTCAGAACTGACAAAGACTGCCTCTTGCCCAGCTGGAAGGGGATGGGGACTATCCTGAGGAAAGTCAAGCAATAGGAGACCTGAAGCAGAAACAGGCTATGTATTGTCACAGGAGAAATAGTCTGGGCATGTACGACACATCCACGGGCAACCAGAATGCCTTAGTTCGATTACTTACAGAACAAACTACAATTTACAAGATTGAGAAAAACACAACAGCTCCTGGTGAAGATCTAAAAGCATATTATGTCAGGCACAGACCTCATTTCTGCTTTAGCTAAGAGGAAAAGCAGGAGAAAGAATGGAGGAAACAAGATTAAGTTACTTGCTGGAATCACACATAAGATCAGTGCTGACTGACAAAATATGCCTCTTCCAGTTGAAGAGTATCTATTGACTCAAACAATAGCTCAAATGCTAATACTAGGTACCAAGGGTGGAAATAAATTAATACGTTAGCTCATTTGTATTCCTGGATGATATCCATATACAGCTATATTTGCTGTTTAATATTGTATATTATAATGATATTATATAATATATACTCTGTAAGACTTGTAGAACCTTTCCCCTGAATGTAAAAAAAAAAAAAATTATGATGACCATCATCATAATAATTCCATATAACAAATTTAAGGTACAAACCACAGCTTTGTTAGCAGCCTCAACATGCCCAGAACACAATAACTCTTCGGGCTATTTGATAGAGACCTCTGTAATCAAAGACATAAACAACATGGAAATCGTAGGCAAAGTCAAAATTATATTTAAACTGGATTTCTAAACCAAATTACCCACCAGAGATATACCAGACTTACTACTACGCTGTAAAATGTTTTAAAATGGTTTCCATGGCAGCAAACACTTATTAACTTTAAGGTATGGTCCCATTCCATGAAAGCAAGTTTTTGTTTTAGAGAGTGTTTGTTTCAAGAGGCCAAAATACAACATTCACCTCCAACTTACCCTCAAAAGCTAATTCATACAGATAATCAGAAATAGTCAGAGATTGAAACTTAGCTGAATCCTAACGCACATGACTTGCTACCATTTGCTACCAGTCACTGAAATTTTCAAGATACATGATGAGTGAAGATGAAAGGAGTGAAAACAGGGCAATGACAGGAAAAAAAAAAAAAAAAAAGCTGTCTAATCCACAGAACAGAATAGCTAATACTACTGAAGTCTACAACTGCGTTTACAGGAAAGCTAACGCTAGAAGTTATTCAGTTCCATATTACATTTAAAGGCATCGATTCATAGCAAACTTCTTTTAGTGTTTTCTTTTTCACACACAAGGCATAAAACAGCATTTCAAACTTCAGCTACTAGAAAAGTGCAGTTTCTTGGCTAACTAAGAGGATAACTGGCTCTGTAAATTTGGGTGTTTCTTTTTTTTTTTCTAGTATCATTGCCTGCTGTTTGTCTGCTATCATGCTTTTTTTTTTTAAAATACATTTTGATACTTTTACATAGACACGGGCCATGCTTCCAGCTCCTAAATGAGCTGCAGTGCAATTTACTGTAGTGTGTACCGTACAAAGTTCTTTGGTATCCACAGGAACAGTTACCAATTGATGTGAACTTCCTTCCCTAAAGAGCCTGTTTTGAATAACAAACTACTCCAGGGGGAAATACATTATCTTGTCTAATCAAATGTTCAAGTGAGGCTCATTTCATTCCAGGGTTTTACTATGTGTTGTGGAAATGTGTGTGACACTGACCTTTAATTAAATCTCAACCTTAAAGGAAACCACTAAAAACTTAGCCAGACTGCACACACAAGTATAAAGCTACATTTAAAGGGTTTAAAGAATTAATCAAACTCTACTCCTTAGTGAATGTGTTCTTCAAGATATTTGCTTTCCTGTAATCTGTATAAAAGGATTTTCAAAAGTATCAGTAGTTATTGTTCTTTATTTCTGCTTTAAAACAGAATCACAAGGTTGGAAAAGACCTCCACGATCATCGAGTCCAACCATTCCTACCAACCACTAAACCATGCCCCTGAGCATCTCATCCATCTGTCTTTTAAATACCTCTGGGGATGGGGAGTTAACCACCTCCCTGGGCAGCCTCTGCCAGTGCCCAGTGACCCTTTCTGTGAAAATTTTTTTTCCTGATGTCCAGCCTGAACCTCCCCTGCTGGAGCTTGAGGCCATTCCTCCTTGTCCTGTCCCCTGTCACTTGGGAGAAGAGGCCAGCTCCCTCCTCTCCACAACCTCCTTTCAGGTAGTTGTAGAGACCAATAAGGTCTCCCCTCAGCCTCCTCTTCTCCAGGCTAAACAACCCCAGCTCTCTCAGCCGCTCCTCGAAAGACTTGTTCTCCAGCCTCCTCACCAGCTTCGTTGCTCTTCTCTGGATGAGATGTTAAGCATACCACCTGACACAGAGTTTGTAGTATCGACATGCTTCTTTTCATCCAAGTGTATTTATTCAGTGTTTTTTGATTAGGTAAAAAATGTTCCACACTGAGAAATATGTACTTTAGACAGAAAACAATTCAACAGGACAGCATCACAGGGCAAAAGTTCATTTTTCACGTCAGAGAGCTTGTGTCAGGTAAAAATATAACTCAGCCTTTCATGACGTCTTCTCAGGCAGCGTGAAGCACAAACAGCCAAGCCACACCCGAGAGGCCTTCTGCTGAGAAGACACCTTTGAGGGAGTCTCCTGTCCAGGTCCCACCAAGAAAGGAAAGGACAAGTCAAGGACAGGAAGGAAAGAAGAGGAAATCAAGGGAGATATTGGGGCGCTCTCTTTAGTGCCCCTTTTCCTTCGCCTCAACCATTCCACAGCAGATGTCCCTAGACAGGAGAAGAGATGCCCAGGGAGAGCTGAGAAAGCAGAGAAGGAAAGTCTTGTTGACACCATGTAAAGGACTAATAAATAAGGAAATGTTCTGATGAATTCTTTGAGTATGTAGTGCTGACTGAGTGTATCCATGAAAAAAAAAAAATCCTATATAATTCCTGTGGTTAACAGATATCAATACTGAATTTTTTTTGCCTCTTTCTTCAGATAATAAATGACCCTGTAAGTACCATAAGCATTGTAGTAAATAACATGTCAACAACTGGTTCAATACTCAGGTGTAACTATACTTTTCTGTACTGGTCAAACACTATTTTTATGTTCAACACTTCACACATACGCATGAGGTATAAAGATCTTGGTAAATCAGAATAAATCCATTAAACCCCAAGCAAATAATCTCAGGGTTTTTTTTGCAATTGACGCAAAACAGTTGTATAACATGCCTTGAACATTCTCTGCTCATGAAGCAAAGAGTCACTAGTTAAAAGGCAGACAAGCTCTCCAATGGACCAATTCTATATCTTTAAAAATGTCTACATTTAAAAAATACTTAAAATTGTTCCTAATTATACAGTTTTAAGTTCTATTCTGCTTGTTACTGACATATTTTTTGACACCCCTCCATGTGAATGGGAAGCCAAAGTAGTTATTTCTCTTCCTCTCTTACTTACTGTTAACTTTCAGTTCTAGTTGGCTGCAGACATTAATTCTAAGTTGGTTGGCTTTAGATCACCTTTTCTCTCTACAACTTTGCAAACCGTCTTGGAAACTTATTCTGATCTTACAAAGTAAATGTTGAGTTAAATGCGAATTCTTCTTTTTTGAGTACTTATTTTGAAAAATAAAATAACAATATTGGCTCCTATTGTTTTATCATTGTACCAATTTTGAACACATTTTTTTGTATATTTATATTTTAGATATTTTGTGTTTAGACACAGATGGAGAGTAATTTTATTCTAGTCTAAGGATGCTAAACTTTTTTAACAAACCTGGTGACAATTATGCTCACACCAATATTTTACGTCACATAATAAAGAAAAAGTGAAAGTTCCTGTCCTCATGTCTCTTTACTTGCTCAGGAAACATCACTGGGACATTTTCCTTGTGATAACAAAGCATTCAGATAGAGAAGTGAACATGGAAATTACAGTAAAAAACTGTAGTAATACCATTTAAAACAAATTACGAATACTGCTAGATGCAGAGAAGTGTTCAGCTTGCCTCCACACAGTAGTCATCATTCAAGTACTCAGCTAAGACGGTGTCTGTATTTTTCTGAAGATGGATATATTCTCTTTCCATTTTTTCAGGTTACATAAATCCAGGTTGAAATGCAAGAAGGAGCTTTTATTTCTTCATCTCCTTTTTACCTCCATGAGAAAAGATATGAAATCGTTTTATGCTTGAGCTAATACAGGCACAGGTACTAGAGGTCGTATTTAAACATTTTTTTAGCAGGAGTTGAAAAGTTCAACTGAAAAGCTTCACTGGACTTTATGAAGACAAAACATCAGAGCATATCGTATTTGCTCTCAATCCATCTCCTAAACAGCACTTAGCTTAGCTAAATTCTGACTCGACCCTCAGGCTTTTTAAACATACACATTAGACTCAAGTGTGCCTCCCTGATATCACATCATAGCTTGTGAAATTTCAGAAGTTTCAATGCTGAGTATGTACAAAATGGCTCTGTTTTTAGAACTCCTATTGAGAACAATCTTCCCTCTAGTCAGCCATAGGCTTTCTCATATTATCAGGTAACAGCTTATATGAGGACAGGCTGGTAGATATAGGTTGATGATTGCCTTTTTGTAGAAGCCTCTCCAAGCTTACAGAAAGAAAACCATCACGTGTTCTGGCAAGAAAGGCAATGTGTTCTCTCACACTTGTTATGGTGCAACTGGAAAAATTAATAAATAGCTAACAGGGGAATCTTACTGGCACATAAGGAAAAACTTTCACCTGAACAACAGCTACGATTAATTTTTTTCTTTTTAGTTAATCTGTTTAAAAATGAATCAGCACAGTGCTGATTTGGATGTGTTGGAAAGTAATCCCTTCCGGAAACGACTTCTTAAACCTTAAATTAAGAAGGCTTCTGCAATGTTATCCCAGAGCTCTTTCTATCCCACTTCTCTCCAAACAGTATTCCAAGACCTCTTCTCAAGAACTTGAGCCAAACAGGGTTTCGACATACTCAGGAGCCCTCAGCTGACTTCTGTTTTGTGAACTCATCCCATTTCCCTCCAAGTGCCTTCCAAACTCTACAAATTAGCTTCAATTCTACATACTGTCTCTGACATGGCATGCGCTGGAACAATGCTCTATTCTTACTTTGCATCCACAGGAACACTATTATCCTGGCTCATCAAACACTACAGGAACACGTAAACAGAATTTAAACATACATACCTATATGTACCCTCCCCTGCCATGCTTTTTGTGGCCAAATGACCACTCATGGGATTTTTGCATACCTACCTCTCATATTTTCAGTACAGATAATATAGTTATAGAGTGGAAGTGGTTTGCAGTTACACAACAAAGCCAAGATAGAAGAGTTCTTGTTACATGAGACTCAAAGAACTATGAAGTCTTTTGTATACTGGAGTTCATGTGAGTCGATTGCTTTTGACACACATCAGACTAAGCCTTAAAGCTCGAATCTATGAAGTTAAGTTTAGAAATAACTGCAGTGAAGGTATCTGTGTTTACTTATCCACAAGGGCAAGGGTGAGCAAGACAGACCTGTTCCTATACCACCTAACCTCTCCAAGCAATGTTAAGATTTCACATCAGAATAAGAAAAACCAACACACTGTGTTCTTCTAACACAGACATCTCCAGTGGCTTTTGGTCTGGCTGCAATCTGTGATTATAGATACAGAGGTGGAGGAAGTAAGTCTGCTTGTTTAGATAGCCACCACCTTCCTACTGCTTGTTCCCATCTCTGCTTTCTTCTTCCCCATTTTGTGTCACCCGCCCTCAGCTAAAACCATGAAAACGATCTGCACTAAAAATAACCTCTCCACCTCATTTGGTCAGGCCAAACAAACAGTTTTACCAGGACACAGCTGAGGGCACGGCGCAGGAATAAAAACGGGAAAGCAGAGTGGATAGTGATGGGGAAGGGTTGGAGGAAAAGGCTTAGCCTGGTAGGGCTGCTGGAACAAATGCACATGAAACTAGACATACGCATTCTCAGTAGCAATGCGATTCAAAGACTGATGACTCGCTTAAAATATAAAACCTGTGGAGAAAAATAATTCATATTGGAAGAAAAAATGGTATCACACACACATAAGCATCTCAAAAAAGTAAATTAATTAGAAAGTCAGTCAGTCAGGAAAATGCCCTCCAGTTTTGAAACCCACTCCTCAGGTCCCAGTGAGAACCCGCCCTTAACAACACTGGAAAAATCTGCTCAGAAAGAGCAAGCACTGACCCAACTCAGTCAGTCTGCAAGTACAGAAAATAAAGAGTGCTCAGACCAAATGAGCTCTCCTGATAGAAGCAAATGCCTGGAATTCCCCTAGCAGTCAAGCTAACTGTCAAGAGAGAACTTTCTCCTGATTATATCCTCAAATTCCATAGAGCAGCCCTTCAAAAACCTATTAACAAATGTTTTGTTTTAAATTTCCCTATCGGTGTCTGGAAGCATGCAAAGCAATACGATTTTACAAAAAAAATTACCACCTCATTTTACTATTTGCAAAGATTTTTTTGTTGTTGTTTGCACTTTGGAAAGAGAAAAAGGAAATGAGAACTTTTATTTACTGCATATTTTTTACTCTGTATTCCCCCCATGACTCAACCCCCTAAAATTTAGGTATTTTCACACGGATGAGAAATGGTTTTAGGATGACATTTGGCTGTACTTACCATATAACAAGTATGCCGTTCCTAATGATTACAGAACCAAAAACGAGAAAGATATGCCTTTCCATGCCACTGGAATTACTGCGTTAAATGCCTGAAACCGGGCAGCTGTAACTCAACGTGTTTTCAAGATTGCGATCCTTAAACTCACTGTTGTACAACATCCCAAACATGCGGCCCACCATACAACACAGAAGAGAGGAATTTTCTCCTCAAGTTCATTTCCTCCCTCTGAAAAGTCAGGCACAAGAGTATGTAATTACAGATTTTTAAATACTAAAAATTGTATTCAGCTCCCTTTCCCCTTCAGCTTGAAATGTTTTCTTTTTAAGAGCAAACATACCCATTTTTCTTCATCTCCTCTCGCTCTTGATGCTCTCCTCTGAACTCCATTTGCGTTCTGTTCCCAAAACCAGACACAGTATCCCAGCTGAGGACTCACCAGTGCCAAACAGAATGGCATAATCACTTCATGTCTTTTTGTACAACAGCCTTGTTAATGCATCCCAGAATGAGTTAACTCATCGTCTGTGGTCCATTACTACGACAAAGAATTTTTCCTGCACTACAAGCAGTTTTTTTGCATCCTGTATCCTCTTCCATTCCCTTCCCTAGAGGCTTTCTGTTTATTCCTGAGAGGCTGCCAAAAGGGGATGACTGGTTGGCTTGTTGGAGACAATCAAGTTTGACAGACTTAAATGTATAGATTTACTATTATCCAGATCCTGTATCAACTTGTTCTTAATTCTTTGTACTGTTAAAAAAGCTGAAAAGTGAAACAGAATTGAACTGTGTACTAGTCACAACTGACAGAGAAAATATGAGGAAAGGAGGCACAGTTTTAAAAATGAAGAAAAGTCAATCCAGAAAATATTTTAACAATAAAAATATGCCTCCTCTCGAAGCCACTCCTTACTATTTTTGCTCCTTTAATCATAATCTACAACTCTTTTTTTCCCACAAACCACAAATGCTGAATCATGTAAGACCTAAACTGACATAAAAATAACAAAATTCTGCTACTTGCAGCGTTTCCCCAAGGGAGATCAAAAAGTTCAAAACATTTTCTCTCAGTGACACACAGCATTAGGAACTGAAAGGAAAACAATCTGGCATTTTGGTATTTTTAAAAGTTTTATTTCTCTAATGAGAAGAGTGCCAAACGCTGGTCTTCTTTTTTCGCTAAATCAGACAAACTGTAGCAAACGATTAAGGAACAACAAGTAGATTTGAAAGCACAAATATCTTTCATGGTCCTGTAAACACTGACTCTCCAAAATCAGGCTGAAGACCAATTTCTTTTCCATTTAAAGAACAAAAATAAAGCATGTTCTACTTCTGCACCGAAGAAAATATTAGTCATGGTAGATTTAAAAATGCTTTTTCATAAGGGATACATGGCAGCACAGCAAATGAGAAGATGTCAATACACACGAAAGAATAAAAAATTGAATGCAATGGATCTTTTTAACGAACTAGTCAAAATGTTTTCAGTACTGAAAACACCAGGGAAGAATAAAGATAATTGTCATTAATAGCATCCTTTGGGCTCTACTACGTTGGTACAGAGACCTTCAGAGAATCACAGAGTCACAGAATGGTCTGAGTTGGAAAGGACCTTGAAGATCATCCATTTCCAAGCATCTGACAAGAGCACCCTCCACTAGATTAGGTTGCTTCACGTATATTCCTTTAACCTGCAACCATGTGCAAGCTCTCTTGGAATTATAAAACAATCTCCTATAATTCTATAAAATTATCAACTCAGCATCCAGGAAAAAAGCAAACAATGTTAGGAATTATTAGAAAAAAAACCTAGAGCATGAACAGGAAAGCAAAATGCTACTGCGTAAATCTGCAATGTGTCTACACCTTGAATTCTGTGTGCAGTTCTGGTCTCTCAATGCAAACAGGGTCTAGTAAGACTGGAAGATATATGGAAGGGTAACAAGAATGAGTAAAGCTATGGAACAAGCCCTGTGAGAGTACAAATTAAATAGACTTTTTAAGCAGAAAGGTAACTATTTGGAGGGATATGATACGTAATGAGAAGGGCAATGTGGAAAAGTATTTCTAATAGACAAACTGGGGAAGACCAGTTGGTAGCAGGCTTGGGGGGGAGGAAAAAAAATCAATCAAGTGGAACTTCCTAATACAATACAAAGAATTCCTGGAAGAAAAATCTACTGAAATTATTAAATAGAGAAATACTACACCCAGTCAAAAAGTACCTCTGCCATAAATCTCAGAGACTAGGACAATCGATGTGGGAAACTTTACTATGTGCTTGCCACATTCTTAAACTCTTTCCAGCTGCACTATCAGCCATGGACAGAGATCAGATTTGGTGCCATGATCTGAGCTGGTGCAGTTTTCTTATGGTTTTATCGAGCTGTGCAAATCAATTTAAAGTAAATTATCTAAGACTCTGCATGAAACCTTTCCTTCTGCACAGAAAGTTATGCTGGTGCAGCCTACTGTTCAGCAAGTCTTTTAAAGATATTATTATTAAAAAAAAAATCACAATATGAAAATGAATCACAGTGATTATTGAAAAGACCTACTGTTCACAGCTTAATAGCATCCAGAGAACTGTCACTTATCTGAAAAAGATTTTGCTTATTTCAAGATTTGTGCCAATCTCTAACCTACACAACTTTTCCCACCCCCAAGAAAATCCATACAAGTGCTCAACGACCTCCTAAATATAAATTTAACAGGGATAAATGATCCCCTTGTTTTGTTTTTCAATTGAAAGTATTTGCGACTTCAATATAAATATCACTGCATAACTGGAAGCTCAGCTGCATGAATGCTGTTCTAGCAGGAATATTAACAATGCATTTAGCTCCACCGATATCTATACATTTAAGCCTTTGCAAGACTAGACCCTATGGAATAGCTGTTTAGGATGCATTCTGTATTTATGAAACATTATACTTGCAGGGTTTCATTCATTAGTGAGAAGAATCAAAACCTGCTCTGTAGAACTGAAGGCCAAGGACCAAATGTAATCCCTTATTTCTTCAAAATACAGTGAAAATCCTCTGTAGTTTGAATGTCTGGCTCTCTGAAACATCAAGAGCCATCTTTCTCTACTGACTTGATACTTTTAACCCATACAGCTCTTTTCAAATTGCGATTTCTGACTTATGCATTCCCTCACTAATTAATCTTTTTGGTCCATAATACATTTACGCTGCTGTTAGTTAGCAAGTCTAGTTTGCTGTTGTTAAAATCTAGACTGAAATTCTGCAGTTAACAACAACAATTAGAAATGGTAATTCTGGGCATGGAAAAACAAATGCTCTGCTGTTCAATTAAAAGTATGTTATTCTAAATAAGCAAGTCTGCTCTTCTCAAAAGAAATAGGTAACACCAACATCTTGAGAAGGAAGGAGAAGCAAAGTCAGAAAACACCTGCCTGCCAGAAAGAATGTTCTCACCATCATATAAGGCTACAGATCTTTCCATGAAGCCTTGCTCTTCTGCGGTACCTGCTAGGAATCTGAAAATTAATGACATGGTTTCAGCAGCAAGTGGAGATACCTGACCTCTTCCTCTATCCAATGACAAACCAGAAGCGATGGTATTTTTGTTGCATAGACTTTTCCATTTGCATTTCTCCCCCGTCTTTTCTTTTTGCCTGGGGCTGTGAACTCCTCAAGGCACACAGCCTGTGCCAAAGGCACTCTAGAGCTGACTGACACGCAGGTCCTGCTCCCATTCCGGTCAGCTGCAGGCATGAGGTAGTTAATCGCCTGTACAGAGGAAAGTGAGGATACACTTTCCCCTATTTTACTTAGCTGTTCTTTGCCTTTTCTTGTTTTCCTACCTGACAGTTCTTAAATTTGATATTATTTAGCTCCTGTGAAAGAAAGTATGTGGGTGTATGTTAAGAAAAGAATGATCTGCACAGCTCTGTCACTTAACATCCTATGGAAGTGAGGGTGGACGTGATCAAAAAGTGTTCACCAAATTAACAGAGATAAGAGGGCTTGCATATCGTTAGCCTGTTTTATCTTGCTAAACAATTTTGCAGTTCAAAACAGTGGGACAATTACTTGTATTAAAATATGTTTAAGTCCTACTGACAGCAATAAGAAAACTAAAATGGTAAGAACTGGCAGAAGGGTCAGAAAATGTTTACTTTTAAAAGATTTAAAAGGCAAAGTTCATCTCTAACGTCGACATAACAGACAAGAATTCCAATATTCTTCTTGCCTAAGGATAAATATCCTTTCAAAACATCCAACATAGGTTTTTAAAACAAATACTAGTAGATTAATTACAGGAGTGCACTTTAAACCAACCAAAATTAATCTACCGATTTAAAGCAAGAAACCATAATCTGTATGCTTCAAGTGACAGCTGGCGGGCTTACAAGCAGAGGTAGCTCTGTTCCAAGAAATTATTGCAAGAGTTTCCAAAGTAAAAGACAATATAAACCTAAAACCGTGTTGTACAAATTACATTCTCCTTCTGGCTTCTTTTAAAGAGAAGGTCCTAGAACTTGACTAGAACACTCAAAACTCTTTAAATACGTAGAAAGAAAATTAAATAGGTGGTACAACAAAACCATAAACATTTTATGGAAAATTTTAGCAGTTAACTGCAAATGTGTATTGCTCTTGCCTCTCATCTGCTTTAAAGTCCTACTTACATTTATTGTAAAGAGTTTCTTAGATACTCAAGGGAAAAAATTGCTCATAATACTTTCTGGATGTCAGCTTACTTCATTTTATGCAAGGTATACATACAGACTTCTGTTCACACTGCTTAGTGTGTTCTCTATTCTTCACTTCAGGTTGCTACCTTCTGTAAACAAAATATCCCATCTGTTGATGTAGACTACATAGACATTAAAAAAGATAATCCACTGTAAGTAGAAACAATGGACATAGCTATGGAGGCGATCAGAAAAAAACAAGCAAAGGTCTAAGCTAGCAGCGCCCAATACTGTTTCAGAAACCGAAGTTAAAATCTTATCAGGGGCTGAAGAAAGGGGACGCGGCTCTTGGCTGTTAGGCAGATGAACGCTCACTTCTTTGAAACTCTAAATAACAGCACTATTATTACTTGAGTAGGTGACATGCTCTGTTCCATAGGTCTCCTCTGGCTTCAGTGACAATATGCATGCATATGGTGATTTGTCCCTGATCTGCACATTTTTATCATGGCCCCTGAAGTAAAAAAAAAAGATTTCCCCTGACTAGTAAACACATTACTTTTACGGAGCGCTCAAAAATGGCAATGGCAGTACATCAACCTGCTATCTTTGGCTTAAGAGATTAAAATAATTAATTGATAATGAGGACAAGTGTGAAACATACTGTGCTATGTTTACCTTTTCTCTGGCTGTGATGGAAAATCTGCTTTAACGTAGTTTATAAATAACGACAATTCATTAAATACTTCCCTACCCTTCTGAAAACTGTCACGTGTAGAAGTCTGAAATGTCATCATCCTTGGACTAATTGGACAGTGTGCCTTCAGTAAAAGTGTGGTTACCCTTTGCATCTGTTTACATTTACTTCTATTTTAATTCAGTTTGATTTACACACAAGGGAACAGACAAGCGAAGGTCTTACAAACGTTTTTAAGTGTATGTTAAGTCTTAATACATTGGATACTAATTCATAATTAAATCTTCTAGAGATTTCCCTGCAACTCAACCTAAGTGCTAAAAATGTCTAGAATGTCTTTCCATTTCTTCCTTGACAAAAGACTAGGAATCAGGATCAGTTTGTTATTCTGGCCAGGCTTCTACACCTTCATCAGGCATCAATCTAGGGACCAACGCTATTCCTTTAGCTGGTTTTCTGACTTTTACTGCCTGCGATGGAGAAGAACTGCTGCCACCTGCATACTGCAGAATCGCTTTTGGAAGATCCCTCAGCAGCAGCCACGAGTTGCGAAGAAATACAGAACAACAGCCCCGCAAAGCAGTTTAAAATAAATCAGTGTGCTTCGCAGACCTGTGGCTGGTATAAAGATACTGATAGTACAAGCTTTAACCTACTGCTTTTGCCTTTCCTTGATTCAAAGTTAGGTTACACAATGAAAAACATCTGATGAAGAAATATACTAAAGCTCACACAAATGATCCTGTAATACATTTCTGGTTCCGTGAGGAAAATCAATCACTCCTACTTAAAATAATAACTCAGGTTATTAGTATTCCTGTTGCCATCAAATCAAATATCCAAATTTAGATGTAAAAATATTTTTATCCTTGCTAAGTGTGACAGAAGTATACAAAGTTTTCAGCTACAACTGTAGCAAAAGAAGACAGAATATGACACTTATTAATTTATGGTATTTGACTGGATGCTGGCTTTAATTTCAGAAAACCTCCAAGTAATTCGTATTCATAGGTACAAAAACTTGAAGTAACATCAGTAAATGTCAACAATTTTGGAGACTACGGAAGCAATTTAAGTTTTAGTTAACAGTAATAAATATTTAGAAAGATAAATAATAAATTATATCTTTCTAGTTTCACAGTTGAGGTCTGTGGTATGTGATGACAATTAATAAGGCAGACTGGATAAAGTGTGAATACCACCCCACTATCTGAGAAATGAGATTCACAATATATGATAGCAAACATTTGATTTGGTGTTACTATGATGATGTAATATTGAATGTAACAATGCACAAGATTCATAAGCAGCATTGTTTGCAAGACTTTCTCAAACAACTGTCTTTTCAGACTAAAATTATTTCACATTGTAAGCTATGCAAAAATATTCTAAAAGAGGCAAATACATGTAGGAAAGGTGAACTTTATCTGTTCAGCGTTTATTTCAGAGTTGAATCTGCTCTTCTAAATATCGAGCTAGGAAGACCTAGAAACAAACACAGAATTTAATACCTGTTTCTTTCATTTTTTTTTTCTGAATATATCTTGTATGTGTTAACTGTGGATAATTTGTGAGTATGCAAGGGACTTCCTATGGCTCCCAGTCTCAGTATTTCTACTGTTATTTGTTGGGGGCCTAAGTAGCCCCCTGAGCTCCTTTCCTGGGACACAAATTTAATTATTTACTTACCATCAGTCTAAGCTGTTAATGGTTGTGGTTCAGTGAGTTTGGAACAAAGCAAGGAAGAAATATGTTTTTACAATTTTGTTAAATAGAACAGAGTTTTACTAAAGCAAAAACCTTAATTTATTTCTGTGCTTGAACACAAGGAATTCCTTCATCCTAAAGCAAGCACTCCCCAAACATAAACCGTGTATTTGAAGCAAGAAATCCTGAGCCTCACAGAAGAGCCGTACTTGAAACAAAACACTCTGATTTTAAGCCCCAGTCGTGTTTTCAGTAAAATCAGAGTATTTATTAAGGAGTTAAAATAAATGAATTAAAGAAAATAATGGTAGAATTTTAGACTTTTACAGTTCCATTACATATTATGAGTTTGAGTGGTTTGGGTTTTTTTTTTTCTTTGTTTCTTTTCTTTTTCTCCCCAGAATTGCCCTATACTTGTTTGTAGCATGATCCCAGTTCTAGTTTTACATTTTTGAAACTATACTCTTAACATAACTGATTATTTGTGAAAGCTCTACTGGACTGACTGATCCATCAACAGCAAGCAATACTTACAGAGAATAAGAGCTAAGAACAAAGTAACATGTACTGAACAATGTACTGAAGTACATTCTCGATCTCACGTATGAAATGTTTATAGTTTTCTACTTCAGCAGTGTCTAATGAGAATATCAGGGGATCAGTATGCTGATTTAATGAAAACCAGACACACTTATAATACATCTGTATGCAAACAGGTATTTCATACGGAAGGCAAGGTATCGCTAGGCATTAGCAGAATCTGTTCTTAACATGAAAAGGTATCAATTTCAGTATCTGCTGTTAATTAATAGTCTACAGCATAAAAACAAGTGCTATCACAACAAAGAAATTTCATCTGTTACCCAATTGCTACTTCTCTCCAATACACACCACTTATCAATACCATTCCTCTTGACAATTTTAGTCTTTGTGTGACTACTGAAGAGTTGCCCACAACCACATTAGCATTTGCAGCATTTTCAACTGTCCATCTCTGCCAGTCTTCTTCATTAGTTTTTCAGATGGCTTTAATTATGGGTAGTAGTAATGTTGTTGGACCTACGCAATTTAATCACTATCCAGCCTTTCAGATCCTTTCTGCATTTGTGAAACATGAACAAATTAAGATCTACCACTGTGCATCTTACATCACAAAAAAGGCAAACTACGTAATTTTTAAAAGTCTGATTATTTTTTAAAAGCTAATTTTGACTTGACACTGTAGTAACATTAACTATCACAATCACAGGTAACTATAATGACTGTTCATTCTACCCAAAATGGTACATGACCCTCTAAGTAAAAATCCAGACGGAAAGAAAAATCAAGTGAAGCCACTAGAGTGGCAATATTCACCATATTTTCTCTTTTCTCTTATGGTATTTTCATGTAAAACACACTATATTTTCACACTCCTGAGAAACACAGACGTACTGCAAGTTATTTGAAAACTGAAAAACATAAGATGATGCTATTTTGTAACTCCTTTGGGCTACATCAAGTCCATATCACACCGAAACTTGAACACATTGTGGTCAAATAGGATATTGAAGTCACAGCATTAACTGCACAACCCAAGGAAGCTCAAGCATGTATGAACCATATTTATCATGCCTTTAATCTTTTATTTAAGAATTTATTCAGGATAAAGATTTTCTACAGCCCTCCTATACACTTCAGTTGAATGAGATTTCCAGTTACTTCCAACATTGAGATGCACGTCGTGAAAATCAGCCATCACCAGGCATCAACACAAGTTTGAATTTGAATGCCAGGTCTAATAAATTTGAAACGCCTAAGGTCATTTTACAAATTTCAAATTCTGACCAAAAATATTTTTATTTCTTTCTTGTGTCTTTCCATTATGAATACAAAGTCCTGATTTTTAAGAAGAAAATATGGAGGATAATTAAAGTCATCAAATCAAACTCAAACTGCAATATCTGAAAATGTGGAGCAAAACACGGACTAGATTAATCTAAAGCAGCTTCCCTGCTAATGCTAGCATTCCCATTTCACTTCTAAGAGCTAAATTAAAAAGTTTTCCTGATTTGTAACAACTTAATTTTTTTTAACTCACATTCTAAAATCTACACAAAGGTCTACACTTGCCAATCCCCTGTTTTATGAATGTTCAATAAAACACTTTGTGTCTTCAAGACATTCCTAGCAAAGAAAATGAATCTTTTGAAAACTCTCCCAGCTCCCCAAAACCTGGGTGAAGTACTTACATGTTGTCAGTTAAGCAGATGATTCACATTCACTGTTAACTGGTTTGAATAGCCAAATGCTTGGCTATATTTTGGTGGTAGCTAATTGACTACCTTTTATTTACCTACACATAACCGATCAGATGAGCTTGATACAAGACATAAATTACGAAAAACACTTAATTTGACTACGTTTTTAAGGAAGACAAAGGGTAAATGTATGATGCACCACACAGCTTTGTAGTGCCCACAAAATTAAAATACTTAATAAAGACAACTGAACTTGAGTAAACACACGCTTACATAATACACCATGTTTTCCCACAGCTACCAGCATAATATGCCCTTAATACGCTCACTCTCATTCACAAAGGACAAAATAAATCCCCATCAATAAAGGATTAAAAATGGCACAGGTCAATTCCTGTTAACTTTAGCAAATATCAATCAACACTTTGCCAAAAATAATAAAAAATCCTTTCCGATACAGCATGTGTGCTTCCATTTCAGTTTTTAAAGCCCTTGTGCTAATTCCGCCATGGAATACGGAGCTAAGATAATGCCTAAACTACTCATCGGATGAAAATTTATTTTGATTCCTTTCACAACTTCAAGACAGAACCTACAGTGGACACTTGCTTTATTTACATTTATTAACGTTTTTAAAAGTCTAGCCTTAAATCTTATGATTTATAGAACTAGACTGCATTAGTCACCCACTAAATACTTTTTTAAAATTGCACACTTTTAATAACAAAATTAATTAAAGACAACATAAAAAAATCATAAAAGAAATCAAGAAACCTTTGATATTGTTTTATAGCAACTAGGCAAGTCATCAAGGTAGCATAACTAAACCAAATTAAAGAATAATTTTTTAAGAGCAAGTAAAACTATTGGGGGGGGGCACACCACAGACCCCTAAAGGAATGTTAAAATTTAGGCTACAAAGAGAAAACCATTTGTTTTAAATACGTATCACTTCTAAGAAAGATGGTCTGCTTACATTTTGTAGAGAGCTATGTAATAAAAAAAAACAGCCAAAGAAAAAGCCAAACTACATATCTGAGTCTAAATGTGAATCCCATCCTTACTCAAGTTCTTGGAATTTCAGTCATAAATTGCAATTAGAGTATGATTTCACTCACAGGAAATCAGTATTTTCAAATCTACTCATTTTAAAGGACTGTTTTCACAATTAAACGCATATTAGTTAATTTGTATGCAATTTAAGAATGCATATCCAAGCATATCCAATATGTCACAAATATATTTAAATTAGTGCCTCATGAGTGTTGGCCACATTGTGCCATCAGTGAAGTTTTTGCATTTCATCAGGGATCTGTCTTTAAAGGCTCATGATATAGCACAGTCATTTTCCATGCAATGTATTTGAAATGCATCTTCAACTAAAATACATGGATTTCCACAACAAATAGTACATAGCTTACATCATCCAAAGCATAATACATCTGTAAATCATATTGCAGCACTGAGAGCTATGTCTTTAATAGCTTGTTTCCATTACCATTGTTGTAAAAAACCCTAAAAATGCCTCTTCCCTTATTCAAAAGAAGAAAGCTATCCTTTGTCACGTTTTAGAACGTGCCAAAATTTACTCCAGAAGCAACACCTAGGTGTGGCCAAAGTCAGCTTTTTTTCCTTTACAACTGTTTATAAGTAAGAATAATACAACTGCAAGTCCTGAATATCTGCTACTAAATTCTGTATTGTTTTTTCCAGATTTATTCCGTGTATCAGCTATTAATTTGAGAATCAGTAATGCTTAGTAAAGGATATGTAACTATATTTGTCCTTATCCAAAACTACTAAGTGGGTCAAAAGTTATTTCAGCTGGAAATGTTAATTTTACTTGAAGTTATCATTGACCTAAACTGGAGTAGAATCAAGCCCTGAAGCACAACAGCACGATTATTTTTTTTTCAATTCTTTCTTGCTCACACATCATTCCTGGAGACAAGCAAAATACTAAACCAACAAAAAAAATTTTAAAAATAAAATAAAATGAAAGTATCTAGCCAGATGACACATTTAAAGAAATACTAAACCTACGAATTGAGCAGAGAAGAAAACAGGAGGGGCTAGATGAAAGCAACACATAAAATATATATATACTTCTAAACTAGTAGATTGTTCTTCTTTTTTTAAATGCTTTAAGTTTTTTTTTTAAATTAGGACTATTATTTGACACTCTTTCAAATACTGTGATGGTATTAGCAGAAATCCTACTTAATTAAATGAAAGTTTGTTGTTTTTTTTAAACCAAAATGGATTTTGAATTGAGATTTCAAATTTATTATTACTTGTTTCACAATTCAGAAGGCCCTGTTCTTTTTCCCCTCCAGGAAGAAAATTTCCCTATAAAATATCAAGTGAGTCATATTTAACCAGGTATATCAGCTTCTGTGAAAAAGAAGAAATTTTGTAAACAATAAATAAATAAACAAATATCCAGCCCTATGAAAAGTCTGTTTCAGTTATCTTTTAATTTAGAAACTCAGAAAATCAGATGTACTATAGAGAATTGCAAAGGATATATGCCACCATTTAATTTACCCAAACAAATGAGAGCCAGACTCAAACAAAAAGATAAAAAGAGCAACAAATGCCTCAGAACTGTATAATACCTGCATAAGACAAATATTTCATGTCAAACACACATTCCATTTCTAAAACAAGTTTCCAATCTTCACTGTGACATCAACCAATTGAGCAATTATGCAATATGTGGGTGTACCTTGCAGTTGTTTTCTTAACATCTGCAATCTGTGTTAAATTCTAACTGTACAAGATGTCTGATATTTTTCCTTTAACTTGAACCTTGAAAGTGGTAGGTTTACCAGAGGCAAAACCACACACCAGAGAATATGAGTCATATAATGAAGAAACAACTCTTCCCCTTCTCCCCCTTCACCCCGAAGCTATAATAACCTAAAGACACTTCACCGTAAATGACTTCTTTGGTAATATTGATAGCATGAAAAACGTGCAATCATTTAGCCAGTGAACGAAGATTTTTTTTTCAGTCCTCACTGCATCCATAACAAATTGCCCTCGGTATGATTTTTAAGTCAAATTAAAAATAAAAATCCCTATAATATTCATAATGTCCATGTACTTGCTTTCACATAATACATAAAATATAAAACATTTTGTGCATTTTTCTATAAATAATAACATAAAAAAAAATAATCAAACAGAAGATGCCTATGCAAGTTAATCCAAAAAATATCTCTTATTTGTCTGCAAAGAGTAGCCTCTATAAAGAAACTCTTTATTTTTGTAATCATTCCATATCAAAAGATGGCAACATTTACATATAAGTAAACCACTGCTCATGCCAACTACAACGAAGGAAGCAAACCACCTTTACTTGACTACTGTTTACGCAAGTTTCCACTCTGAAGTGCCCTAAGTATGGAAAACACCACTGAGGCCACTCTATCCTTTTATTTCCTTTTATATCCTTTTCAGCAGGTAGATTGTAACCCCTTCAGAATGACATCCTGCATTTAATTTCACATAGGAAACCAGCTTTCAACAAAGTCTTATATGAAGTGTCGAAACGTATAATTACAGCAGAAATACTGAGGAGAAGAACTAAATGCAGACGCAGCAATTACAAACAGCAGCAAATAAATCAGTAACAGCAAAACCTTGCACCACTAAACCAGGTGCAATCACCTTAGCCTTGTAAGAAAGTTAACCCAGTAGCAATACTGGCATAAGCTCTTCCCATGACCATCTTCCAAAAAGTAAAAAACAACATTTCATACGTCAAAGAGAAGCCACGCATTCCCCCTTGAAGCAGAAAAAAATCAGTGTTTCCAGTCTTACCTGTGTATAGTCAAAATCAGAAAGAGGAGCTATACTCTTGATGTAGTCCATTCGGAATTGGTTTTCTGGGTTGGCCAATGGAACTGGCGGTATTAAAGTGCTCATAGCTGAAACTATAGTCTAGAATTGGATAAAAAAAAAACAACAAAAATCTCACATTAATCTGGATAAGTCTAGGATATAGGATCAATAGAAGATAATCCAATCTGATCAGCAAAATGGGATTTCTCTCAGCACAATCTTGGAGAGCACAATCCTCATCATTTCCAGTATGCCCAAGCATTTAAGAACAGTATAAAGTATGTTCTTACCACAATCGCATCTTTAACATTTTTCCGAATATCCAGTATTTTCTGTTTCTTTTCTCTGCATTAAAACAGAAACATTAACACTTTGATTTTTTTCTTCCAAAGCAGTTCAGTCAGTTGCATGTAATTTTTTTTCACTGATCGCTTGTTTATCTGCTCTTCAGATACAAAATATAATTGAAAAGAACAGCAAGACAAATATACTTTCCCCCTTTATTCATTTTCTCACATAGTATGAAGAGCGATGCACATTCATCCCTGATATTTTTTTTAATATCAGACAATCACAGCCACATCTGCAAAGCCTCCCCTGATGAAACTGGAAGTCATTCTTTCATTTCTACAGCATGCTGTAAACATGCTCTAAATTAACAATCTGTAGCTGAAGGGCAACAGATACCCAAAACTAATGCTATGGAATAATAATAATTTCTGGAAAAGAGTTCTTTGGAGAGAAAATGATGCAGACTCAGAAAACAGACTGATTTCTAACAAACATGCAAAATTAGTTTCAGTTTTACAGTAATCCCAATACCGGAAAAACAGTAGACACTGTCAACCTGACTATGACTTGACATGTATTTTTATATTACAGACAGATGCAATATTTAGTTATTTGCCTCTAAGTAAAAAGTAGTCGCCATGTTGTTGCTACACAGGGGCCTGTCAAGCGCTGCAGTAGCAACAGTGTAAAATACAGTAAAGGGGCCAGAAGGAGAAAATGCAAATATACAGTAGCAGTAATTTCCTTATTCTCGTTCCCCTTCCCCCCCCTCCTCCCCCAAAACGCAGTGTCAGGCCACAAAAACACAGGGGATGAGAGGAGAAATCTCCTTGCCTATCGTGTGTTAACCTGTTTCCAGCATTTACCAAAAAATAAGTCACAAAGCGTCAATCATTCTTACTCTGAATTAAATCCATTGACATGTAGGATTCGCATTTGTTTCACAATAGTGCTTTTTCCTGACTCACCAGCCCCTAAAAGAGAAAGAAGGGAGAACATGGTGACACACAGTTCAGGCTGGGGGTTCAGGGTGGCTTTTTTGGACTCGACAGCATCTCCCACCTCCGGCACCGTTTCTGTATGCACGCATCCATGTGGCTCAGGCACTCGGAGCTGCGGACGCCTTGCATTATTGCTCAATACAACAAGTCTGCGTTTTTTCCATTCCTATAAGGCGCATAAACCGTCTCCCCTCTCTGGGCAGGCTGGGGCAGTGCCCCCCATTCTCCTCGCCCTCCTCTCCCCGTTCCCCCACACCTCTGTCCCCCGTTATTTTGGTGGGTTTTTTCCTCCTTACCCAGCAGGAGCAAGCGATGTGTCGCTTTATAAGCCAGCCTCTCTTTCTGCAATTGCTTCTCTATTTTTTTGTTGGCTTCTCGCTGCGCTTTCTCATCGATACGTTGATCCTCCGTTTTGCTGTTGCCCAAACACCCCATCGCCGCTGCTTTAGGATGGATGTCAGATCCTCGCCTTTACAAGATTTAGTATTTACAAAGGGGGGGGAAAGGGGGACGGAGGGGGGGTGGGGGAAGCAGAAGACGAAGTCTTTATATCCGTGTGTCCCTGCAGACGGTTTCTCCTCTCTTCTTCTTTCCCCCCCCACCCCACCCCACCCCAGCTTTGCTCACATAAAATGGTTTCGAGCTGCTTTTCCGATCACCAGGGAGTTGGTTTGGTTGCTTCCCAGAAGAGATGCAGAGGGCAGGCGGCAGCAGAGGTGGGAACCGTACCCTGGCAGGGAAGGGGTAAGGGGGGAGAATTCTGTGCAAAAATGCCTAACATGCAATGAGAGGCAGAAAAAAAAAGAAAAAAAAACAAAAAAAAAAACACACAAAAAAAGGGCTCCTGTTGGAAACCAGCCGGGTGCCGCTCTCCTCTCTCCCTTCCCCACCGCGCACACAATCCCTATATTTCTCTGTAAAGGTCTATTTTTGTCTTCCTAACTCAGCACTGCCTCTTTCTGCGAGACCAGGCAACAGCGCAGCTGCCAGCCCCACGCTCGGGGAAGCCGCAGGACGAAGGTAAAAGCCGGACCAATCTACCTGGATCCCACAGGGCTGCAGCTATCCCAGCAAAGTTTGGGGTCTGAAATCCCACAGCTGATGGTTGCTATCCTGACTGGACTCGGGAAGAAGAGCACGGAGCATGCCAGTTTGACCAGGGTGGGAAACAGTCCGTGGAGAGGGCATAGTGCCTACTGTGAGATGGGCAAACGTACACAAACCTATGTAGAATGCATACATATGCACAAACATCACAGGCTAACAGAATCATAGAATCACAAGGTTGGAAAAGACCTCTTGGATCATGGAGTCCAACCATCCTTATCTGCCACTAAACCATGTCCCTGAGCACCTCGTCTACCCGTCTTTTAAATATCTCCAGAGATAGGGACTCCACCATCTCCCTGGGCAGCCTCTGCCAGTGCCGGATGACCCTTTCTGTGAAAAATATTTTCCTGATATCCAGTCTGAACCTCCCCTGGTGCAGCTTGAGGCCATTCCCCCTTGTCCTATCGCCTGTCACTTGGGAGAAGAGGCCAGCATCTAATAATCATCTAATAAACACACTGTCCCTCCCCACAATTTGTCACAGCAGCACACAGCTGGTCTTTTTTCCTTTGATTATTCCAAATTGTATCACAGAATCATTTAGGTTAGAAAAGACCTTTAAGATCCTGGAGTCCAACCGTAACCCTAAGAGTGCGAAGTCCACCACTAAACCGTGTCCCCAGGCACCACATCTACACATCTTTTAAACACCTTCGAGGATGGTGACTCCACATGCTCCAATGCATAACAACACATTTGGTGAAGTATCCAGTCTAAATATCTAGCCTAAAACTCCTGTGGCACAACTTGAGGCCATTTCCTCTCATCTCACTACTTGTTCCTTGGGAGAAGAGACTTGCACCTGCCTCACTACAACCCCCTTCCAGGCAGCTGTAAGCTAAATGAGAAAATGAAGCTGTCCCAATAGCCCACAGTACTGTTTAATCCAAACACGGTAACATACAGGCTAATGCCACCACCACAACAAACACAAGAAACCATAGGTTTGTGTGTCACTTGATTTACCTCCATATTTGTTCCAGAAATGAAACATCAAGCAAGACAATATTACCAGAATTCTTACTTGCTTCAAATCTCCTCTCGCCTTGCAAAAGAGCATCTTGGTGCAAAGGCAATAGCAGCAGCACAGCATTTAGCTCTTCCTAAACTTCTACTGCATAGAAACCACCCACACTACTCAAACATGATCCTCAATGTACTGAGGCACAAGAACACCCAAAAAAGGATGAACATGACGCCTCTGAAGTCCCAAAATATTTTCATCCTTTATCTCCAAATATTATTCCCCAGCCTTTCTAAGATGGATTAGTGTAAAAGTAGTATTTTGATAGCTATGTATGCATGTGAAATCCCGGTTCTGATTAAAATCAAAGAGATTTGCCATCAACTTCACTCAAACAAAATATAATTTTCCTCTAAAAAGACTTGAGATGCATCTGGCAAAAAGAAACTAGATTTACAAGCAGAAGGATTTATTTTTTTTCCTATTGCTTTCTAACTCACGTGAGAAGCACTGGATGGTAGAGACTGGCACTATCTACGTTTGAGTGCACGCTATATGGAGGTGGAAAGGGCAGGATCCAGACGATAAACAGCTACTGCTCCACCTGTGGCTGCATACATGGTGTTTTCAGAAGACACGATCGAATTCAAGTGCCAGATATATGTTTCAATGGTACTGCTTGATCTAGACTCTGGTAGCTGTTTTATCTTCCTCCTTACATAGGTAGCGGGGTGGATGGAGCAGATAGATACACCACAGATAAAAACTGACACATCTCCCAGGATGAAACATGCATTTTTAAGTGTTACTAAACTGTATTTTTTAGGCCAGACTGCTTTTTTCCTATTTACACATTCTCTTATCTGCAGGGGGTAAATCCTCCTGAGACACAGGCAGGTTTTGAAGCATAGCTTAGGGCGACTGTTGTTTTTGGAGGCTGTCAGGCATGGGATAAATGGCTTTTACGAAGAGTGACCACGTTTGCTCTCTGCTGCTATGAAGGCTCAAAACTGAACATGTTTGGCTAGAAATCTCTAACTGGGTTTGGATTCTCATAGTTCTTCAGCACTGGAAGCTGTAATTTATAGTCTACAAGATACATGCAGCCATATTTATTTCCTATGTAAATATCTCAGCAGTTTGGGACACAGGTCCCAAATCTGGCTAGTGTCAGCTGGTCATAGGAGCTAAATCTCCCTTATTTCTGTCCCTCTTCTCTTTAGCAGTGTTCTTCCTGCATATACTAATGCTGGGATTTTTGGTGCATATTTGTTCCCAGCTTTGAAAAGGCTCAGTGCCAATAAGTAGGATTTGACAGAATCCTGGTATATCCTGCTTTTACCTTACTCCAAAAGAGGGAAAGTGTTTCTTATTTCCTCTCTCCTCCTCGAAAAACCCCATGACCCTTTTGGATCTCTTCCTCTTGAGAAAAGATCACACGTTTCAAGAATGACACGCACAAGCAACCTGTGCCCAGCAAGAACTTTTGGCTGTAATTATATTCCCAATCCTCCCTTTTCTTTTCCCAAGTACAGCACCGACACCAACACATTTGAAATTACAAAATTCTAGACGCAATAATAAAGACAAAAGAAGTTTTCACTCCCTTTGGACACAGCATTTTTTTTTTTTTCCCAGAGAGGAATCACAGTTATCACATCAATATATGCCTCCTCTCTACATGAATAAACCCACACTGTGAGTGTTTTCCAAATACCTGCCTCTATAAAAGGTTGCAGCAATGATGCTTTACCATCTCAGCTTCTAGTACAAATTGTACATGTGAATAAAAACAAAATCCCAGGCAAGGAAAAGGATTCTTCCTTTTCTTTCCAAGCAACCAACATGCAGTCTCCTCAATCTCCCTGCCCTCCTGAAAATGTGGTATTCCATATTGCTTCTGTCCCATCAGATCAGGCAACATATGTATACACACATATATTTATATATGCACATATATATAAATATAAATACACACTGAGTGTGTATGTGCATGCAGAAATAAGATTATTCTTCTGCTTCATGTTTAAACTTGGTGTTGGCCCATTGTGAAACCTGGCACTGCAGCATAACCCACCTAGAGGGAAACCAGAGATACTTTTATGTCCTGCTTTCTTTTGTGAGTTTCCACCTCAGGTGGCATTGTTTGTGAGTCTCAGGCTGAATGCTGGGGAACCCAAGTTGCTTTCGTGAGGCCATATTTGTATGCCTGCATGGAAGGGAATTGACAACCTAGCTGAAGTTAAGTTCAGGGAAACAGCCATACTGGATGACGACCCCTGCCACAAAGTCACAGTCTTGTTTCTCCTGCCCATTGTGTTTGGGCTAAAGAGGGACAAAACCTCAGTGAGAACTAACAGCAAGCTTGTACAAATGCAGCTCAAGAGACCAAGTAGTTTCTTACCACTCTAATCCAGAGCAGGATTGATGCAGAGCTTTTTCTTGCAACCATTAGGTAGAGGTGGAGAAAGTTTCTCTATAGAAACTCTGCACGCCCTTTCAAACCATCTTTCCTTTACACAGCCTCTATTGTGCTTTTGATTCTGCTTCCCAGAAAAAAAGGCAAATGAAAAGACAGATACAAACAAAAGCTGGGGGGGGGGGGGCTAAGCAACTGGAAAAGAAATTCTTCTTGCTTGCCATTTGCCCTGCCTCAGCTTTCACAGGAGTCTCTGAACTCCTTGCCGTCGCCATCCTCGAGTATGGGCACTGCACTGGGTGGGTAGCACTGGTGACCTGAGCCGATTCTCCTCACTGATATCTCTTTCTCATGCAGCCCATTGTTGCACATCAGGATATGCAGCTCCCTGGTACCTGTGTTTTTTACTCCACTTCATCATCAAACAGTGGTTGGAAAAGAGAAAAACATATCGGTATTTGCATAGGTATTCAAGAAAAATAATTCTTTCTCTCTGTTAATAAATTCTTGGTAAGTTTGCCTCCCTGCAGATGTCAAATATTAACACAAAAGTACACACTTCCTGGAATGCTACATTTGGATTTTTGTAACATACATGAACCAGGAACCAAAAAAATCACAACTCAAGTCAGTATTAAAAATACTAAGAGTCTAGATAACGCACAGCACATGCTCTGAAGAGAGGTGAATGTCATGCCAAAAAATCTGACCTTTATCCTTCTGTGTTTATATTCGTGACCTCAAAAAAATCATTAAAAGAATTTCCAAAGGAGCTCTTTGGTTTTAAGAAACAGTACAGGAGAGACACCAGGAAAAGTGAGGTATACATTTCCATGGAGACAGGGGACCTGAGTCCGAATCCACTTCAAGTCTGTGGATTAAGGACAAACTCACTTGATCCAGGAAAAAGTCAGGCAATGCAGAGGGGCACAGCAATGCTCTGAGTAGTTCCCTGGTTCCCTGACCCAGTTTGCTGTCTCCCTTCCCATGCCATACTCCTGTACTTGGCAGCTGTCACCAGGTAACTCATCTGACAAGGCAACTTAAACTTCACCTGGTCCTGTCCAACAAATCACAGTCTCCAGCAATGAAAGGGATAAAGCAGATAAAGTGATGTGGTGGAAGACTTTGGAATAAATATAATAGGTTCTGAAGAGAAAAACAGGTTTTTCAGAGAAAAACTGCAGGCAGCAGCCCACAGAAATGAGGACAACAGGCTTTTGCCTTGAGAAAGGAGTTGTGAATGGGAGGATTAGCTCCAAGGAGCCAGATGCTCCTGGGAAGCCTGCACAGAAAAGCATCAGGTGAAAAGCAGACTTACAGTACGGTCATGTTAGAGGACAATCCTCTCTCATTCAAGCTCGTTATTCCTCATCCATGTCCTGCAAGGAAGAAGAGGGAAAGGGGAATTTCTCCTCTGGCCATGCCCATCAGCTCAGGATTTCCACTTAGATCCTTATTGGTAAGATATTTCACCTGTTCATTACTTGTCTTTTTAGAGTAGAAATCCCTTTCTATGAAGACAGACTCGCATTGCAGCGCTACGCATGCATCCATCTGTCCCTAACAGAGGCAGAAGTTGCTGATTGAAACTAATGTATATCCAGGGAGGGCCTAATAACGCCTAAAAGACTAAGTAACTTTGTGTGGTTTCAATGTTCTTACGTATTAACACTGTTAAACTAAGTGACATGGAATCTCTTGCAAGAAGCAAAAGGACAACCAGGTTTGGTGAATTTGGGAGCCTCTGTTGTGGGACAGGTCACATAGCAAAACAGGGGACAGTTTATCACAACATCCCAACTGATGCGAGTTTCACTTGGATGGGCACTCCAAGGATGTCCCCCCCAACCCCCCTTCCATCCAAATAAACCAAGTAATGCATTCACATTTTTAAGGCAACGGAAAATTAGGCTCATCAGTTGCTTAGGACAGCCTTCAAGATTAAGTAAAATTAAATACAGCCAGGAATAACATGCTAATATCACACTAATTTCAAAGGGAATTCATCAATAAATAAGGAAGTCAGCTAGAATTATAGCTGGAGTTGCTACTTTAAAAAACAGGGGAGAAAAATCTATACAGGAGACGTCCTGGATTCTCTACAACATGCTGACCAACATCTTGCACAGCTGTAACAGTGAAGCCAAATAATTCATCTTCAGTTTATAAAGGATTTGGTATGTCATACAGAATTTTGCATTTAATAGTAAATGCTCAGACCGACTCTCACAATCTCCCTATTTGGAAAGGAATGAAAAACTGGGGGAAAAAAAATCTTGTGAGACATTGAACATATGTAAGATGTGTCTTAACCTCACCTTTAACTCGAGGCACACGCCTCAGCAAAACACAGTCACAGCATGCCTGCCTCCACCCCTATTCATTAGAAAACATTCTGCTGAGGTAGACTGTCTCTGTATTCACCACAAACACATCTGATCCGGGATTTACTTGTGCTTGTAACACCCCTCCATTCTGATATAAACGTAGAGATATGCTTCAGATTTTTCACTGTTTTTTCTTAAACTCCTCAGCTTGACAATTTAAGTTGCAGCTATCTCAGCAAACGTCTGATTTAAAAAAAAAAAAAAAGAAGTTGCCAAAAATTTAAGTTATTAGTGGCATGTGAACTCAAAATTATGCACTAATTATTCTGAATACCTCCAATAATGGTCAGTGGTGTCCTCCACTGGAAAATTACAAATAAATGCAAACACGAATCAAGGAATTCTGTAACTGCAGTTAGTGAATGCATATTAATACAATATCAATTCCTAGAATCACTTCTAATTTCATACCAAGTAAGTCCATTTCCTAAATCTGTTTAAAAATCCCAAAACGGTACTACATACAAAAGCAATCAGTAAAAATTAGCTTCAGGAAATAGTAGAATCACAGAGTAGTTTGGGTTGGAAAGGACCTTAAACATCATCCAGTTCCAACTCCCCTGGCATGGGCAGGGACACCTCCTACCAGATAAGGCTGTTCAAGGCCTCATCCAACCTGGCCCTGAACACTGCCAGGGATGGAGGGGGCATCCACAGCTTCCCTGGGCAACCTGTTCCAGTGCCTCACCACTCTCATGGTAAAGAAATTCCTCCTTTATGTCTAGCCTAAATCTGCCCCTCTCCAGTTTAAAGCCCTTGCCTCTAGTCCTATCACTGCATGCTCCTGCAAACAGTCCCTCTCCAGCTTTCTTGTAGCCCCTTTCAGGTACTGGAAGGTCGCTATAAGGTCTCCTCTGACCCTTCTCTTCTCCAGGCTGAACAACTCTCTCAGCCTGTCCTCGTAGGGAAGGTGCTCCAGCCCTCCCATCATCTTTGTAGCCCTCCTCTGGACCTGTTCCAACAGCTCCATATCCTTCTTACATTGAGGATTCCAGAACTGGACACAGTACTCCAGATGAAGTCTCACGAGAGAGAAATAAAGGGGCAGAATTCCTTCCCTCAACCTGCTGGCCATGCTTCTTTTGACACAGCCCAGGATACGGTTGGCCTTCTGGGCTGCGAGCACACATTGCCGGCTCATGTTGAGCTTCTCATCGACCAGCACCCCCAAGTTGTTCTCTGCAGGGCTGCTCTTAAGTACATAATCCTGTATTGAAACTGGGGATTGCCTTGACCCAGGTGTAGGACCTTGCACTTGGCCTTGTTGAACCTCATTAGATTCACACAGGCTCACTGCTCCAGCCAGTCCAGGTCCTTCTGGATGACATCCTGTCCTTCCAGTGTGGCAACTGCACCACTCAGCTTGGTGTCAACACTTCCAAGATGAGTGCAGCCTCACACATTTCTACACTTCGATTTGTATCAATAGTATTTACTGCAGAAATACAGCATTTACTTGACTGTATGAGACTCGACTAGCAAATCCAGATAAAATATCAATACTTACTGAACAACCAAGCACACAGTGTTTTTCTCCTCATCTAGCTACCTTTTCTTAAACCATACATCTGCTTGTAAAAAACACTTGGTGAGTCACTTTCAGCTTGGTCTTTTGTGGTATAGATCTTAAATTTCCTGTAGGTATTTTTGTGGTATATATGTGCAAAGCAGGTGATCTTTTTGATTAAACAGCTATCATGTTTGCTTGTAACTGAAGCGACATGATTTGCTGACTAAAGTGGTCCTTTCCAAAACAACGTTCATGATGCAATTAAACTTCTATGCTTTCACGACATTAACTCATTTATTTCTCTGAACAGATAAAAGTAGAAGATACGAAGACTAAACAGACAGATTACTTACACAGATGACTATTCTGTCCACATACCTATGTGGGAGAGAGGAAGAATAATTGTAAACACAGTGTGACCATTTCCTGGGAAAGAAGTCTACTTTATTTTTTCTTCTTTTCTCTTATTAATTTGTTCTACTCTCAAAATTACAGTGGTATTCTGATGGAAGCTTTATAGAATGAGTTAATGAGACTTCAAACCCATATGACTTTACTCATCCTATTTTTGCTAGAAAGCAAAAGTTTTTTTCCAGTACACACTAGGCTGCTTGTGCAACATGGTTTAGATTCTTTGGAGCAAATATTTGCTCGATTTATCATAAGGATCAAGAGTATGGATGAAATCTCACAGGATCACTTAACCTGGGATGAAAAGTGATAAAAATATCGGTGTGTGCACGAAGGACAACAGGGAAAAGTTGTAAAGTCCAGAGAACTTGCAGACATTTTGGATGAAGTCACTCAAAAATAATAAATATGTTACTTAGGGAATCTGTATTTTCTCAGATACTTTGGGGATTAAAGTTTGGTTTTAGAATAAAAACGAGCAGGTGAGAAAACTACCTAAAATACAGCAAGATTTTCTCTGTTTTTAAAGTTTCAGCTAGATCAACAATGGGGTGATGTTTCCATACCAATCTGTGTAATTACAGGTACGTGCGGGTGTTTTTCTGGGGGGTGGGAGGGCAGAAAAGCCATTCTAGCTTAGTGCCTTGTAAACTCCTTGAAATTTTAAATCTTAGCCAACGTCCAAATGATGTAGTGCAATGCTGTGCAGTACTGTCACAGCGGTGTCTGAAGTCAGCAACAGAACACATGCAAAAGTAGTCTAGCCCAGCAATCTCAGCTAATGCAGTTGTTCAGACACTGCACTATATATTTTAAAACACTGAGAGGGTTTAAAAAAGCTTATAGCTGCTTTGAGTATTTAACAACTTACAGCACTGCTCACCTAGCCAATCTATTTGCTAGCAATCTGAAAACATTTAAAGCCTTTTAAACCTACCCATATGCAAGCTCTTCCTGTTCAGAATCAGCTATAGCAATCTGCCACCCACATTACTAAGCACAATGACAAGATTATTCTTCCATGTCTTTGCAGCCTATTCTTCATAATATGCAAATCTTCAGGAACTGCATTTCTGATGCTGATGCAACAGCACAAAAGCCATTGTCGTAAGAAATGGCTTAACCTGTCAGCAACACTGTCACCACAATTACTACCACTAATAAAGATATGATCATAATCTGCCACTAAAGGATCAGTAGATACATTATGACTATTGTATTCTTTTACATAGTTCTTTCATACAGACACTAATTGCAATCATCATTTAAATAAAAATAACCACTACAAATTTTCATTGACAAATCTGTTCTTAACCTCTAGATAGTTTAGGATGCTGCCTGCTTATGCAGGGAAAACCAGCTATTAATAGGTTATCCCTGCAAAACATTTACCAGAAATACAAAACAGCATAACATTCTACACAAGAACAGAGCTTGGAAAAATACACACAAGGATGCTCTGTCCAAACATGTAAATGACTTACATTAAGTGAAGTTTAAACCTCTGTACCATTCAGATTCTGCAATCAACAATTCATACTGCGTTCAGAAATGGACAGCTGTATGTACTGAAAGATTCAAGAATTACATCTGTAAAAGGCACATAATACATGACAGATGCTTATTCTATATCCTTAATTTTAAAATAGTTTTATTGAGGCTGCAAAAGCAAATTATGGAAAATATAGCAAATCCTCAAATATGCATCTCAAATGCAGTTCCTCTGCATGTGTAGATCATCAGAGTCCTCCATTCAAAGCTTAATTTCTTGATATATTTCACTTCAGAATGACCACGAGCCCTCAGAGTGACACATCACAAAAACAAAACAAAGCAAAACGAAAGGAAAACACCCTCCACCCTCCCACAATGGAGGCCAAATACATCTTAAATATTCCTCATACGGAGAAAGGTGTTAACATTATACTCCTAGGAATTCGTGGACAACCTGATCAACATTGGTCACCTCCATTCAAGAGGAAGGATCACAAGCTGGCAGAGGTACAGAGAAGAGCAATGAAAATGGTAAGAAAGCTCAGCTTTCAGAGAAGCAGACGACGAGGAGCAGGATTGATCAGACTAGGTATCTCTGTGACCAGGCAAAGCTGTCTGTTGCTTGCCTTGTCATCCTGGGCCGCAAGGGCTGCAGCTTTCTACCACAGCAAGCATGCTGCGAGGGCCATTGCGGGCAATGTTTCATCCAGAACCACAGGTCAGGGCCACTGATACCCCTGACACAAATCAAAGGCATACCTTTGCTTTCCAGAGAAGTAGAAGAAAGCATTCCCTTGACAAGAGAAGTTCCCTTGACAAGAGAAAAGTATTTGATATACAATCCCAATCATTTCATTTAACTTTGTAATTCTGTTTTGCGACACAATGAGCCATGTGTAAATGAGACAGAGAAAAACCAGGGGTTTGAACAACCATAAAATCCCTGATTGCAGAAAACAGCAATACCCAGAATGGTCAGTCTCAGAGCAACATGACCACCTAAGCAGAGTGAGGGAACTGAGGCGTGGAGAGGTCCCCCTCCTCACACTGCCACCTCATCACAGCAAGCTACTGTTTCTGCCCTGGAAGTGCTGTCCAGTAGAGGGAAAAGAAGCAGAAGATGGCAAGCTTCCACACACCTTTTGGAGTCTGTTCCTTCTATTGTGTCAGCAAACAATAGCCTCTCTGCTAATCTGTGAATCTCCTCAGGCTCCCTTCATGCCTTTACCATACTGCTTCCCCAGCCCAAGTTACCTTCTCTGCTATTTACAGCTTTCTGAACAGCCAGGTTATTTCTCTGTATGCTCTGCAAGAAAAGTAGAAAGCAGAAAAAGATATCACTCCGTTAAGTGCCTAAATTTTCGAGTTTAACTTGGTTACTTTCCTTATGCCGTCTCCAAAATTTTAGATGATTTATAATGTGAGCTGGTGGCTGTCTCCTTGTAGAGAGCACACAGCCAAAGATAATCAGAAAAAAATGATGCTGTAGCAAAACACTTCCAATAGTGCCAAATTCTGTGTTTCCCTTCCAGTGGACTTCAATTGCCCATGGAAATCTGAATTAGTGTTAGTACAGAAGTTACACTACATAATGTTGGAGTTTATATTTACAGCATGTTGATGTCATGAACTTACTGTATGTGTAGCAATCCCTCTTTTCTGTGTCTTTTTTGAATACACTGAACCGATAGGCTGCACTTCAGAAATTCAAAGTATTTACAGACATAAAAATACAGCTATTACATACCTGTGAAGTAAGGGACTTCTTTGTTTGTTTTGAACTCTAGTATCAGATTTTAAGATATAATGTTAGAAGATGACTGTTCCAATTGTTTGTTATTAAAAACATGACAACATAAAAAGTCATTCTTTACACTAACCAATATTCTGGAAGCATTTGCATTACTTATAAGCTAAGGAAATCCATGCTATATTACCTATATAAAACACCAAAATAATGTAATTCTTTTAAAGCTTGGTCTGTTCCAAATGTACACTATGGTGTTTTTTAATTTATTTATTTTTAATTTGGCACATGAAAACCCTGACACCATATTTAAATATTATTATTACATATTCCAAGCTATGCTTGGAATCTGCTCACTTGAACATTTTGAGGGTTTAATATATCAATGGTAAGAAGTGAAATTGCTGATATGCACCACATAGAAAATCTGCTATAATTACGCATAGTAAAGACATGATGTTACATCCACTAAGGGTTAAAACCTTATACATTACGCAAAACTCTGTCATCAATAACAATCTTAACCAACTGCAGCGAAAAAGACGAAATCTTATAATGCAATTCATCTGGCTAGATGCTGATTTCTACAGCTGAGCTTCTTACCAGATGTCGAGGTAATATAACAAATCAAATGGGGGTGTGCAATGTATCTCATTCTAAAGCAGATGTTTAAAACTTAAGAATTACAGAAAAATATTATATTGCTATCTAATAAATTCCTCCCTTGAAATGACTATTTCTCTCCACAGACTATAAATGGATTCAAGGTGAGTTCATCTAGAGATCTAATAATCAGAGATCAGCAATCACTGTGAAATGGAAATAAAGGTTACTAGCAGGAAACACAGCTGAGCAACTGCATTGCATGGCAGCATGCCAGAATTAGTGTATTCTCAGTGATGTGTTAATAAACTGGAAAATAAAGGCACAGAGCTGGTGACCAGCAAGTTTCTCTATGAGAAGAGCTTCTGGCATGCCATTTAGCACTTCTACTCATGATCAATCACTTGTAGTGGTTCTATTAATGAATCCTCTTTTTTAACAGGAAAAGAAGTTAACACATTTTAACATTTTTCTTCTCTTAAAAAGGAACAGCTCTTTCAATACAGTGCTGTTCAACTTAGTCAATAAGTCATCCAATGACCTCTGGCAAAGAGAAATTCCACATGTGCAAACAACTCACATTCCCAAATTTCATGAAACAACCTCAGCTTCAGTGACGTTTCACAAAGGTGTAGTGAGCCACTGGAAGGAAAACTCTTAAACTGTAAACTACCTTGTATCTCTTCACTACAGGGACCATGACAATACACTGCTTTTTCTCAAAAGCTGGCACCTTGACCTTCTTGAGTCTGACATAATTCCTCACTTCCAGATTCTACCACAACTGAAAGTTAGTAGAATTTGAATAAAATGCCTTATGTGCACTGATGACAATACATATGAAAATTAGCATTTACCTATCACCACACTTGGGTAAGCCTGACTTTCCCTTAAAACAAAAATGAAAACCAAGCAGCAGATAACAACTTCCACCTTTGCCATGTAAGCAGAATTACGTAAGTGAAAATCTAAGATAACAGGTGTGTTGTTGGTTTGTTTCTGACAACATTCATACACACAAGTCTCTTTTGTCTTTTGGTATGAATTTACCTCCTAGGGCTGTTTCCTACACTTTTAGAATTATTCTTTCTTTCTGTCAACCCCTTCACCTCCCCCTCTCCCAAAAGGAAACCCCACCAATAATAAACTTTTCCTCTGTTTGTGCACCTGTCCCATGTGAGAGAGCACATCTCTCCTCTGCATTGGTGGCATATTGTATGCAAGTTCAGAAATACTCGCCTTTTGAATTTTAGATTAAGAAATTAAACGATTAGATGAAAACGGAGCTTATAAAAGTTACTTCATTGGAAAGCTAAACTGAATACAGCTCTTGAGGTTGATTTGGAAGGAAAACTTGGAGATTAGCCCTCTTGTTACTGCCCTGGGCACTTGGTGGTGCAGCAGGATGACTCGTCCACTCCAAACTGACAACCCTGCTTTCTAGGAGGGGAACCCAGGGATGTGCTATAGATCAAAAAATTGTTTTCACAATGGGAGCATCCAGGTACTGGTTACCATCTCTTCTGGGAGCCTGGAGCCTTGCAATGTTCAAGAGACTTCATTTACTGATTCATCAACTTTATCACAGATTTACCACCATTCTAATGCTGACAGAGTATTCACCTTCACTGGCTGAGTTTTTGTGAAGTTTGATGTATGTACTAGAAAATGTTTGTCCATAGTTAAGACATTTTTTCTCTAAATGACTGAATCTTTCCTCAAAATGCAAGACAGAGGATGCTAAAAATTTGTATGTATTTCTATAAAGTGAAAAAGGTAATGCATATGCCCAAGTGAAACAATTTTACATAACCATTAGCTTTAATGCTGCAATTAAGTCACAAAGGGCATTATCAAAGGACCAGAAAGGTATTCACACTAGTATCTGAAATGCTGGATAATGGACAACTAAGATATTTGTATATGATCAGTAACTACTGAGTATTTTCAGTCAAGTTTCACTTTAAAATAAGGACGGAATCATTAAAAATATGGTAATTAGTTGCACAGAACAAATTAGAAAACAGCAGCCAATGAGACAGTCATATGCCTGTGGGTACTTGATGCTTACAGCAGGGCATTTTCAGATAAAACTAGTATTCTTTCTAAAAATATATTCAAGAGTTTTACAGAACTTTGTAAGAAGCAAAACCTGAATTGTAGTCACTTTTGAGCAAATTCTTACAGGTGGCATTGTTTTTGAAATCCACAAGTCACACGTTAAAATTCATCAACAAAATGTATTGACAAACACCGTAACTGTCCACAGTTCACACTGCCTTTTTGGATCTCTGACACCAACTCAATCCAGAGACTTAGAATCATAGAATAGTTTGGGTTGGAAGGGACCTTAAAGATCATCTAGATCCACCCACTTGCCATGGGTAGGGACACTACCCACTAGACCAGGCTGCCCAAGTTCCCATCCATCCTGGCCTTGAACACCTCCAGGGATGACTTCACCTATGTGTTTCTCTCCTATATGACTTACACACAAATTCATGTTCGTCTTGATGGAAATAAAATTTTAATTCACTCTGAACATTCATACAATGCACTAATTTATTTTTCCAGCACATGTTTCTTAACTGACATGACATATGCATGACATACTTTGCACTTTCAGTTTTTGGGCATGTCTTTTTTTGCACTCTCCATGACCAAATATATTTTCTTATGCCAGGAGCCAAGATACCATTATGCAGTTCTACCTCTATTTTGCTTTACATTTTAGCTACTTTTATTCTCCCAGCCATTATCTGAGGTGCTCCTCACTGTGGATCTCAACTTTCCCCACTTATTGCACTAGAAAAAGCTGTCTGCATGCTGACCCACTTATAGAGCAGACTACACATCCTCAAAAATTCTGCAAGCAAGAAGACAGGCACACCTTTAAAGAGTACTCAGACCTATGGTAACATGCAAGGAAACTCAATCAAACATGAAATTAAGGTATAAAGTTCACAGAATCTGTTAATAAGTTTGAGTTACTGGAATCCACCTGCAACTACCATGGGTTTTGTCATGCAGTTTCAGTAGACAAGATAGACCTCACTTTCGATATTCTCTTTTTGGGGGAAAGGGAGTGGCATAAAGAGAAGGATCTGTGTTTTCTACATAAAAACTCCAGAAAACCCCGATTCTAGCTACTCAAAGTCAGCATAAGTTTAACGAGACTGGTTAAACTGTAAATCAACAGCCCAGTGATTAGATAACCTGCATGGAGAAGCTGTACCCTCACTGAGCTGCTTGCTGCAACAGCAGCTGCACTCATGTTTTAATCCTTAGCTCCTGATGGGAAGTAGAGCCCAAATACGAATTATTCCAGTGTGACCATCCATATGTTCTGAAAGGCACAGCAGAGCTGGACACACAGAACAGCTTTGCTTTGAGCTTAAAAAATCTGCAGCAAGCAGGGTTCTGCACCATAGCCCACAAAACATATAGAGACACTTATGGGCATTCACGTAACTTTCCACAGCAGCCCAGAGAAAGCACTGATCACAAAATGGCTTGTTTTAATTCAAGCCAACAGCTAGGCATGGTCAAGCAGCTGGAGCAAACTGAATACATTCTGGTCTACAATTACTCCATAACACCACTGACATTTTTATCTAGATAGATATCTTTAGAATAGGAAGTAAGCACATTAAGCAATACTACCTCTCTCTTCTTTCTGCGCCTTGATCTCCTTCACTTGCTTTCCAAGTCTTATTGTCAGGACTAACCTAACACCTTATGAAAGATTACATTCTCTAATTCTTATAGATGCCTTATTTGATAATTTTTTTTTTTTTCTACAAATTAGCTTTTGTCTTCCTACTTTTGTACTTGGGGCCTTTTCATTACTTGCCATCCACTGCGACATTCAGTGCCAGCACCAGTTTTGCAGGAAATCACATAGATGATTTCACATGGTTGTATGAAAACTCACAACCATCATAAAGGAACAATACAAACTTTAAAACCCCCTCCCTTCCAATTTTCATGCTCTCCAGATAAGAGCTGTCAGCAGCAGTCTGGTTTCTTTTTGACACAGGTAATACACATTTCAGAAGATTGCACTGAATATGTAATTACCTAAAGATAGGAACTACCCCTTTGAAACTCCCCTTCCTGATTTATTGGGCATAAAAATCTCTTTCAGTCCAAAGAGGCAGTAAGTAAGACTTCTGTTCCCTGAAAAAATGATGTTCATAGATCAGTATGTAAAATCCTAACGAAGAATGCCATTTCTCAGTGCATTTTTTAAGAGGCATATTAGGGTTTAAATCACAGAACGATCTTGAATGAAAGTAAAACAGATGCATCCTATCTCCAAATATACCTGAGTGAAGCTGCTGTAGAAAGAACTTCGGAAATTCTGAACAGAAAAAAAAAGCATATCGTGCAAGCCTGATGTTATTAGACAGAGCATGTTGTCATATATCTACTGTTCCTGAAAAATCAGATGTGAAAACATAAAAAGCAAGACATACTGATTTTTTTCACAAACAGAAGTACGTATCCATGTAAAAAACTTGCCCTATCATTCAGTACCTAATCTATATCTAAGAAGCAGATGTAATTATCATAAGCAATGATAATCTGTGCACTTCTGCTGAAACAGAAAAAGTAACCTTCAACCTAAGGCTGAAGGCCAGGTGACCAACCTTAACGATATACTTACATTGTTACTTTTAAAATACACTTTATGCCACATATTTAATTAAAAATGTTTAGATTCCAAGTGTATAACAGGGAAATAAATTAAACATAATAAATGTGATTTATAGAGATGAACTCAGAGTTAGAGCATAGGAGGGACTTGGCTGTGGAATAAACAACTTCTGGAGACATTCCAGGACAATAAACTCCCTTTTTTTCAATTAGATGATCTAACAGATCCCGTGATGATCCAGCACAACAAACAAATCATCTGAGGACATGCCAAATAGTAAAAAATAAACAGTAAAGCATGATTTTTGGCTCTTAGCACTAGGAATTTACTCTCATTGAAAGAGGGCTTTTCTGCAAATAAAATCTAGTACTGTAACACATAGGACTGCATTCCACACTGATGATTATATTAAGATCCTCTTGTTCTACAAACCCCAAAAGTTTTGCTGCAGGAGATTGTTTAATATAGGGACTACCCTTCATCAGCACAGTGAAATGTTTATCATACTTCCAAGTCAGTCACATTTCAGTGTTTAGGAAGAAAACAGTTTGAAGCTAAAATCAAAACCAAAAAACAACCTTTAAATGGGATTATCCAAGGACTCATCACTATGTAAAAATAGCTCATGTGCTTGATCTTCAGTCATGACAACACATTACAAAAATCTGAAAAAAAATGGTGTACATACATATATGCACATACACACTTTTTGGGCACATAAACACACACGTAGATTTTTAAAACAATAAGAATATCCAGCCAAGACAAACTAGAAGGTGAAAGGAACCCACAGTATATGTAACTCATGAAAGAAACAACAGCAGTTTAATAGTGAGAAAGCAGTGCTATAGGGGACTTAGCTGGCTGCTGGTCTCCTGGTGCGCTCCAGCGCACAACTTGTGTTCCGAGCACATTTTCCCCCACTCGCCTTCTCAGCTGAAAAGCTAATGAAGTCTCAACAAACAGACTTAAGTTCAAACATCATTAATTCTGCTATTAAGGTATATCACTGAGAGGTTCTCCCACTTATATAGTTATCAAGTGCTTGGCAACAAGGACATTTATAATTCATTTCTCCAAGGAAGGAAAGAAAGACCAGAATTTTATTGCAGATCACTAGCTGTGTCATTCTTCAATGTTTCAAGCACCAGAGCTGCAGCAAGGAGGAGACAAAAAAACCCCAAATAAGTGCACATTAAGCTGCTGCCAAAATGGCATAAACAATTATGCTACAGGTCTGTAAAACAGAATGTTATCAATCAACCTTTCCAAGCGCTACTTCTGATAAAAATTAACAGAGGGCTTCAGACTAGGCACCTCTGAAGCTGTCCTAAAAATAAGGCTTCAGTGAAGCTATACTCATTAAGACAAATACGGCTGCTAAATCAGTCTTTCAAAGCACAGCAAAGTGGTGTCTCCTTTAAAAGTCAGGTTCAAGACATCACAAGGATCAGCCTGGAAGGCTTCCCTGGGAGCTTCCTTGAAGTTCTCCCAGGGAGGACCTGTTCCAGTTGCCCCCCTGTGCAGTTCTCTCCTTTCTTCCCCCAGTGTGACTCTACTGCCACATGCATTATGGGCCCCAAAATCTTCTCCCACCATATGTTTGGTACCCTTTGATTACAGGGCAGCAAGCTGTTACATATATTTCCTTCGCAGGACCAAAAGCGTATCTAGTACGAGATTCAGGAGTCTGAATTTTGGCCAGAGGAGACACATGCCTGGTCGTTTGATGGGAAGAGATTATAATACATGAAACTCTTCTGTAGGCACTTGTGGACATGTGCCTGCTCCAGCTGAAAGATGGACATCACTATTCACAGAAGTGTGGTTTCTGCAGAACACAGAAAGGGGCTTCAAGCTGTCTAGATCACATTAAAAAAAAAAAAACGGATCTCAAGTTGCATGCAACATTTTTGTTTTCTTGTATAATTTTCCTCTGTTCAAAAGCAATTTCTTCAGTTGTAACAGTAAAACTGGATACCATGCGAAGAACTGGAGAGCAGCGCACATTGCTATAAGGTGCCAATAAGCAGTTATTGCTGTCCGTTGTGGGTTCTCAAATGCCAAAAAAAGACTGGTTTCCAACAACAGTTGCTCCCTAAGCTCTCTGCCCAGATGAAAGGGAAAAATCATAAACAATTGGTTAGTTTGGGGGATTTAGGCACCACCTTTAGTGTAAGGTGGATGCCAAATGTGTTATAAGGTTGAAGAATGGAACACTGTACAGTGTGAGGATTGTAACTGATCATCTTGGAGCTATATTTACTCACTCAAACTATTTTCAACTAAGAAGGCTTTCATAGTGCAGGCAGGAGATCACACTCTGAGGAAGAACTCAGCAATCTCCTTCAGAAACTTGAAGTCGAACATTTAGTTATTATTAGTTCTGTTTAGTATGGTCTCCTAGATAAAACAGTGATGGTGGCTGATGTTCTGGTGTGAATAAACCAAGGTACTTGACCTTAAGACAATGACTTCCGTGAACACAGACCTCACCCACTTAATCTCAATATGTTTAAATAACTGGAAAACCGTAGTTCACTACCTAACCGTACACTCAGAACTGGTAAGTGTCCCCATTGTCCTTACTGTGTCGCCACTGCAGACACACACATACATCTTAAGGATAATATTTCCCACCACCCCCCTGCTGCTGTTTCTCCATTTCCAGTCTTTGAAGTCATCTCTCGAAATAGTCTCTACAAATACCATCTCTAGATGGTACTGACATCAAAGGAAGGCTCCAAATTTTCTCTGTAAACCTATGGATGCGTACATATCAAACTTTAAACTACTGACATTTTAAGAGGCATCTCTTGTGTATTTACTGATTCTTGTTTCAGCTCCAGTTCGCATGTTACTCAATAGCACAGGTATGAAGGCATCTGTTAATAAAACTATTTAATTATTTGAAGCAAAAGGTTTGATTCCAAAGAAGCTTTAGTAGATGAGAGATATAGATAATAGAGATAACAGTGAGATGGAGGGAGGTTTAATGCTAAGCAACAATGGGAACAGAGACTGAAGGAACACACACCTGGCCAGACCTCAGAACTACATTTATCAGGGAAAAAGCATGACAAGTGAGATGTTGAACTAGGAGAAGCAGCAGTGTGAAGATACTGTGAGAGAACAGCTGAAATGCTACTTGCCAAACATATCAAAATTAAAATTGTTCAAATGAAGGTCAGCATAGACAAGTCTGAGATATGCTCAAAGCAAACCCATGATCAACTATAAAAAACAAACGGAGCTGTTGTGAGGAGAGCTTAAAATGTGATTACAAGTATTTGAACTGCTTTTGGAAACTGAAAAAAAATGTCTTTTTGTTTTTTATGCAACTATACTACTACATGTCTGAAAAGCCAAAAAGAATCCCTATTTTCTGTTACTGCGCCAAAATTACAGGCTCTCTGATGACATAAATGCAGAAATCTTCCAGCTCACTCCCCTAGCTTGGTCCCTTTCCAAGTTCCTCAGCCTCTTCTCCATTTGAGTAGCCAAAATACGTTCTTTACCCACTGTCAGATATATAAGACATAAAACTTTGACATAAATCCACAGTTAAACTAGAAAAAGCAGACAAAACATTAATATCCTGAGAATACTCTACCACTCTCCCCGAGACCATTTTGGTTCCTTAGTTGACCCCCTTGACAAAACTTGTGAAAGGCCTTTTAAACGAGAAGAATTCTCTTGCTGATTAGCTTTGCTCCACTACTCTCCAAATGCATTGAAAGAATTTTAGGAGACGAGTGAGACACTATCCTTTTGCAGAAACCACGCTGCCAAGATGAATGCTTAGTTATTCCAGAGGAGCAGACTAGCTCACCCAAGCAAGTCATTCCCAGGTCTGTCTGTGTTTATGACAGACTTTTATGAGATGTAAGGTTTTTAGGTGAATTGCTCGACCAGAAAGAACGAATCATCACTAACTCTGTCACACAAAAAGAAACTTCAGAGATTGTTCTTGGTTAGAACTAAGAAATTTTTCTACACACTTAGCAGCTTCCAACCCCCTAAAAAGAAAACCCACTCCACAAAGTCAAACTTCTACTTTGAAATGTAAACACATAATGGCTTTCTGTGTAAGAGAGTACTTTTCCAATAGAGCAGAAAACAAACAAACAAAAAAATATATGAGCTTTTCTGGACTGCCCCAAAGTTTGGCACATTGATTGGGAACTGGGGCAGAGAAAGGAAGCTGGTTACATAAATGTTCCTAACTTAAACAGCTGTAATTAAATGCATATGTCATTCTAAGATACAGCTAACTTTTTCTTCTCTCTCCTCAAATTTAAGTCTTCTAAATGTTGCTATTCTTCCGCAGGATGAAGGTGACAGATCAAACCATGGCTCAGATTGTGAAAATGTTCTCTGTCTCAACATTTTTCCTCATACTTAGCATATGGCACTCACTGTACAGTCAAAAAGCTGAAAGAAAACAAAGTTTAGAGTCTAAATGTTGGCCCAGGCACAAGCTTTATACTCACGAGACGGTGCATCTGCAAAAACTATATGTCCAAATGAATTTCTAGCTTCTCAGTTTTCACTTCAGCAGAGCGGATGCAAGTGACAGGCTAAGAACTGTATCTGAACTCTGCTCAATCAGTATCAGTTTGCACAAAATAACTGGTGGAAATTTGAAAAACACTAAGAAAAATGCTACAATTGGCATTTGCAGACTTGTTTTTATTTTGACAAACTGTTAGCAGAGTGTAATAGAATTCTGAAGAATCAAACTACTTTTGGAAAGAAAACAAACTGCATACATAAGAAATGCTTGCAGGGCTGAGAAAATTAAAGAATGAAGAAAAGAGCTAACAAGAAAAGGGGATTGAAGTTATGGTGAAAGATGATAGGAATAAAAGGGTGATGCTCCACAGCAGTAAAATTTAGCGCAGCTGAGGGAAGGAAAGGAGAAGAAAGAAAAAGATCCTGATCTAAATGCAGAGAATCCAGATGACAAAGAAAACAATACAGGTATTTGACAGAAGAGGGAAATTAGTGGGAGGAATGCTTGTCAGCTCCACATTCCCTTCCCTCGAAGGTAGGATCAGAGTAATGCTTCTCTTAAGTTTCTTTAAGATCACCTTCCTGCTCCCCAAATACCCGTGTCATACTCTTCTTTACCGGTAAAACCAAGAAAGGAAGGAGAGCTGGTGGCTGTGGAGGGGAGAGGGAGTTTAAAGGATTTGGCTATTCTTTAGAAAAGCCCTAAACTTTTATGTAATTTTAACCTTTCCCTGATCGATGTGTGTTTAATGATCTATGGCGAATCCGAAGAAAATCCTGGTACTAGAGTCTGGGTACTAGGGGGCTACAAATTTATATTCGTCAAATCTGTACTGTGTTCTTCCCTGTACAATGAAATAGCTGCCAAATTCCACAGTTTCTCCACTCTTATGCCACTAGCAATACACTTTTCACTACTGTCTCATTAAGTCTACAAACCATGATCACCTCCCCTTCACTGCTGACACGGATTTATGAAATCGCATCTTTTTCACAACATATGCACAATCTTCTGCATTACATTACAATTCCAGCTCTGCCAGCTTACTCCAATTGTACCCCTCACCATTCAATGGAGCTGGAGGGTGGCTGCAGTATATTCCCTACATTCCCACAAAGATATCCAGACTGCTGCTAGTATGTGCAAAGACGGCATGGGTATGTGTCTCACATGTTCCTCACTGAATTTTATAGAACTCCCCACTCTGGAAGACTACAAACTATCATCACAAATACTCTGTATGTGCCACATTTGGAAGCAAACCCTGGGCTATGCCTGCTAAAATGTGGCACTTGTCATTACAGCTGCAAGATTTGAACGAGATGTCAAGTCTTGAGATTTGTCCACAAAACTTTAACCAGTAATTTGCAAACTGACCCCAAAGATGCAAGATCTGCTTTAAACTGCAAGCATCACATTTAGTAAATGTATGAATGCATACAAATGTATGAACTAAATTAAGGACCCTATCAATTCCAACTGCATATGCATGTATTCTTTCTGCCAAATTTGTTTGTTGCAGATTTAGAATTTTGCTCTTTGAAAAAAGGATGTGGTTCTTTTCTTCCACATCAGCAGCCCCTGAATTTCTAATGCAGTAATTTGAATGTAATGCCTGTTCCCACTATTTGCATGAATGACATAATGTACATAAATACACTATATTGCACAGATTATATAAATTGTACATATATAAATACAATATATTATATAAATAATTGAACTATCCTGTTAGGAGCACCAGTGAATCAGCAAAGATGATGCTTTAAGTCACCAGCGATTAAATGCTTCAGATGACTGCTGTGAGATCTGACCTGCTGAAAACCTTGGCATTTTGGAGGTGGGGAGGCAGTGAGGGAAGAGAAATACAAATGAAGGATGTAGAAGCAGTTTGAGCTGAAAAGTGAAAAGCAAGGTAATAAGGGATGCAAAGACCTTGCTATAGAGAATTCCAAGCAGATTTTGGGAGGGAGAGGGTGTTCATCCCAGACAAAAAACTTCATCTAGCAATTATACTCTTCTTAGATTTCACCTCTCTGAGAAAGCACTTATTTTTCTATTATTCCTATCAAAAATAAGCCAAACTAACCCTGCCATATTTCAGCGGTGAGCCATTTCAATGTATTTCCCTCAAAAAACCTTCCTGGGACTTGTACTTTTTGTGATCCCATATTATACTCATTAGTTTTCTCTTGAAACAGTATTTTAGTATTTATGATAACATCAGAACTTCACTTAGAAAAGCATACGGAATAAGTTATATAATGGATTTGTACAACTATAAATGCTTTGCTCAGTATCAGAAAACAAGGAAAATGTGAAGAAAGTAATGGCAAGATTGTGCTTTAAGTCAAGATCAGAATCACTTACACTACTTAACTGGATAAGTCAAAGCTTGGAGATGAGCTTAAATTTCTGACAAAGTTTAGCTCAATCCAAGCCAGAAAAGCCTCAAGCAACTCCACAGTTCTGAATTGTTTTAGCTTTTTCTAAACAAATCAGAACAGCAAGTGCTATTAGAAGCATAAACAGATTTCCTATTTAAAATGCTCAACTTTAAGGCTATTGACCACATTCCCTCCCTTCCTGTCCCAATTTAAACTTGGCTTTCACAGCTCCTGCTGAAATCTGAGGTGAGCCAACTTTGAACCAAATTTAGTTTTGTCTGCTTTTAATTTGATTGGACTGGCTTTCAAAACAAACCAAGCAAACCCTCACAACACAGGGATTTCAAGTTGCTGAACTTGTTTTGCATAATCTCTCTCTTTTTATCCTAGCATTACCCCTTATTCAAGGCTGAGAAAATATGAAAAATACATTTTGAAGAGCAATTTTTCTTTAGGGGTTAGAAACTGCTTAAGAAAACGAAAGAGAAGAATTCCAAATGAAATCAATATGCTTGTTAACACTTTAAGTAACACTCAAACCTAGAGCTGTATTAAAAAAACCCAAGCTCATTGATAGTAGAAATAACTTCCAATCAGGCAGTCTTTAAATGCATCAGTATGAAAAAGGTCCATCTTACTACAGACCAACTAGAAGTTATGTCTTCATAACTCGGCAATTTTGAGAGCGTATGTACTGCCTTACCTACTGTCCTGCTCCTGGATGCCCTGCTGATTTATCTTTTACCTGCTCCTGGCAAAGTTTATTAAGTATTGTTTAAAATAGCCCAGTATGACTACTAAGCAGAACTCTGGTAGCTAGAACAGTCCTCCTTCTGTGACAAGTTCAAACTGATTCCTCCTGTAAGAAATCCTCCTTACCCAGTACACACTGCTGTTGTGCCAACAGACATCCTATCACGGTTGGACTCAGGATCCCAACATAGTTTTCCTGCCCTCCTTGGCATGAAATTGTATATATTTAAAACATAAAGGAACGAGCCACTACATAATAGATTTTACCAATGAAAAATGATTCTTGAATCACTGAAGAGCAAATTCTTAGTCATCTCTCATAACTCTCAGGAAGCTTTTTCTGACTAATGATCCTGCTCTCTTGCATCATAGGAAGAATGGTAAAAAGCAGGGAGAGTAAGTATTCCTGTCAAGAAAAGTTAGAAAAGAGACTCCATAGTCTATCTTTCCCTTAGCTTCCTTAGATATATCTTATGCTTAAATTTGATCTATACCTCAAGTCACAGAAAAGCTTTTACTGACCACAATGTGCCCAAGAATTTACTCTTACTATTCATCTATTTAGAAACCAAGGAGAAAATGTTTTGAAAATTAAGTTTTAAATTATCAATCTCTCTTGACCAAGCATCTAAGGTAACGTCAGCAGAGCAGCAGCTTGCATCTCAAGCTATTACTTAAAGTGATAGGCTTATTATATAGTTTTAAAGTATTGTGTCCCAAATGCAGGTAATATGGCTATATTTATATCTGAGCTAGCAGTAAAGATATTACAACTATTTGCGTTGTGATATTATTCATAATATACTTCACTGCGCTGGCAGCAGTGTGTTAAAATCAGAAAATGGCAAACCAGTTAACGATTAACTCCTACTATTTCTACTACTGCCAATGACTTGGCTGTGGAATACCACCAGCACTTCTGCAGAAGCAATGATTAGTCCAGCTACTACTTTTAATGTTCCCACTTCCTCCAAATGAGTTCTGTTCTGAAGTCCAGTCCTTCTTAAGATTTTAGCTACTAGTCTTCTCCAAAGCTGCTTCTTGCCATCTGGTCAGGTTCTGGTTTCCCCAAGTAAAAGTCTGGTCCTAAGGTTGCTTTGTGCTACCCTCTGTAAAATATTATTTTTCCCTTCCCCAAGTTCAGTGTACTTTTGTTATTTCTTTCCCATACGCTTCACACAGGAACAGTTTCCAGCACCAAAATAGCTCTTCCACCACTGGGAAAAGAGAAAGTAGACCCATTTTCCTGTACACTTTTTGAAATGGTCTTCTTGCCAAGCATTGTTTCTCATCTGTTGTGGAACATGACACCCTATTTAAATGTCAACAGGAGTTCAACTCAGGCAACCAGCATATTTTTGAAGTGGCTCTAATCCGAGCTTCTTCCCTACTACTGACAGGTTACTAAGAGACCACGTTTACAGCCTCTGGATTAATAATAATCCTAATGTGTACATTATTCTAACCGTTATATACACCAAAATTAGAAGAACTGTTAAATTAAACTTTCTCATCTGTGCACAGCTATTGGTACCATGCCATATACACGGAGCACTGCCTTTCTAAAGCCACAGTCACCAAATAACTCAGTGGTCTATGAGCTAAAACTGAGTCCCATGGGCATCTGTGTAGTGGATCTAAGTGAGGGAATCTAACACAAAAGTCCGAATCAGCAGTGGAAAGGTTCCAAATGTGCATTAAGAATGTTAAAGAATGAAAAATTTACATTAAAAGCAAGACACAAAAATATACTGGGTATTCACTAAGAAACTATGCACACGTGCTAATTTCATAACACTAAAAGTCTGAAAAATCCTCACTTAAAAGAGGTAGAATAATATTTAAATATTACTAATTTATTTAGTCAACATTTCTCTGAATGTTTGCTCAAGTGATCACAGATAACTATTTTAATAAGGTAAAATGCTTCTAGAAACATAGTTACACTCTAGCAAATATAATTATTAAAGATGAATTGGACAGGACGTTTTATAAATCCTGAAGCTCTTCGGTTAGCTTCCAGAGAAAGGCAAAACATAAAACCCCCAAATTATGGGAGAAGTTAGTACAGCATTGGAATATAGCTACAGAAACATAAATCTACTTAGGATCCCCAAATACCTTGCCTTTACCCGTTCTGGTTTTCTGCTTTTGCACCATAAGTGTCAAAAGTCAACACTTGAGAGGAAAACTGAAAATAGTTTTTAAGTTTTGTTTGTTTGTTCATTTTTAGAGTTTCTCTGCCTAAGGAAGCACTGCTCTCAGTGAACACACTGATGTTCTTGAAGTGAAATATCAACTGTGTGGCAAATGATAGTTGCAGCAAAATAGTTGTTAAGAAGATGAAAAAAGCTTTGCCATACCAGGGGTTAGCTTCCACTGCCATCTCAGTATATTGAGTGCATTTCAGTGGCATCTTTGAGAAGAGGATTTTCTGTTGCACATATAGTCAATAAGAGTCAGCGGCTAGGAAAGAGTTTCTCAGGAGATCTCAAGGTAGACTATTTGGTCACAGAAAACACAAAGACACAGTTGTCAGCTGCAAGTAAGCCTAACTTGGAAGCCAAAGCATTTCCTACACTGAAATTCCAGGTAGTAGTAAAAGTTGTCAGTTGTATTTTTCAGATAGAGTAGATAATGCTTAATTTTGTTTCAGTGCTAACTTTTGGGACATCAATTATGAAACCACATAGGTAAATCTCACAGGGGTATTCCCCATACATGCTTCAAAGCTTATTTCATAGCAGATCCTAGAAGACACAGAAGTATCTTCTAAAGAAGATACATATAAAAGCTAAATCAAGAACTCACAATAAAAAACAACCAAACAAATAATTTTAGTTGAGAGTATAAAATACGATAGGAGAAATACAAAGTTTTAATGGGAGGGCAACGTACTGAAATAATCTAATTTATTTGACAGTTAGAGTTGCTAGAATAGGAAGAAAATAGCCTAAGCCAGCCAGTACAAAGTGGAAGGAGCCACCACTACTTCCCACAAGGTGCTTTCAGGTCTTTTACAAAAGCTAAGCTTCTAAAAATCTCTACAATTCATGGCTGACAAAACCAGAATGATGTAACTGATAAACAACTGTGCGCCAAGAAGGTCTGATATAGAAGAGTAACTTGCAGTTTATGAATACTCTTCCATTTTTTCTCAGGAAATGTATTAATTTGTTGTCCCAAGGCAAAAAAAGTCTTTGGTCATCATAGATGATTATTAAATTACAAAAACTATACTGAAATAATAAGGACAGACTCTGATAAACAGAACAGTGACAATAAGGATCATAACACCAAAAAACATGCCAGAATAATCTTATTTTGGTCTTTTGTGTAGACAGGAAGATCTAAGACTGTAACTGAAGACTGCTGTATCAAATTTTCCATAGGTCATCTAACTCCTTCCAGTGAGCAAGCCACCTGCTTTCAGCATCATTCAGGGCTAAGTAAAGACCATTTTCTCCAAGTTCTGCTTCATCTTCACAGAAGCTGCATGAAAGTGTATCCATGCAATACAAAGATAGCAGCAAGGAAAAGGGTACAAAGCAAGTTCCTCATCAAATAATATGAGCAAACAGGTGGACAAGAGGAGGACTGTGGATAGGTGGAACAACTTCTCTTATTTCAAAGATCTGAACATTGTTTTGGAGAACTAGAATTTATCCTCATCTCTAGATCCCATTATAAGTTTGCTATTTGATGGAGGTATGATTTGAGAAACAGTGACACTTAGATAGCAAGAAGCTGCTTGAATACCTGTTTAGTTGGTTTTTAATTTAAAGATGGCATATAAACATTTGCTCTATTACTAAAATACTGTAAATTAGCTAACAAAATTAGCAATCATTAATTCTTGTACTATACAAGCACCTCCTGGCTCTGGAACGCTACACAGTAGAACCTCTTCCCTGGATACTAGCTCTAATTAAACCCTAAAACATTTAATTAATGAAAAATGTAAATGCATATAAAACCTCAAGTAAGGTCATGCACCTCACACATAGTGTGACTTATTTCTTTTGATCTCCACTTCTTTTGGGCTGTGTATCACCAGAACTAGAGTGATTTTAAATTGTTTTACAAATTTCTGAAAAAAAATACAGCTGAACTTGACTCACATCTCATAGGAACACTTAAAATTATCAGGATTCAAAATGTTGTATATCAACTCAGATTGGGCATTATAAGAGTGGTGAGACGCTGGCACAGGTTGCCCAGGGAGGTTGTGGCTGCCCCATCCTTGAACACCGTGGAGGTGTTCAAGGCCAGGTTGGATGGGGTGTTGGGCAGCCTGATCTAGTGGGATGTCCCTACCTATGGCAGCGGGGCTGGAACTAGATGATCTTTAAGGTCCCTTCCAGCCCTTCCTATACTATGATACTATGAACTCATTATCAAGAATGATGAACTTTGTATTAAATTGTTACACAACCTTTTCACCCATTTCTCCCTCTCTCTCACAAGATTTAGTTAAGTTCTTTTAAAAAAACCCACCCTTCGCTGGCTTCCATTTGTAGATCTAATATTGCAAAATGCCTTAACATAAATAAATGTACATTGTCAGCAGAAACTGGTGCCTGATCTGCAGCAACAGCGAGCGCTCACAGCTACAAGCAAAGCCAAGGGAAGGGGCGGAGGGAGGGAAAGCTGGCTGAGGGGGTAGGGAAGGAAGCTGTGCTCTGAAGATATGGTAGAAATTTTGTAATTGTTTAAAATCTGGCAAAAGACAAACATCTGGCAACTTCCACAACAGCAGGTTCCGACTCCTGCCTATGTTTCGATCCCTTATGCAACACAGCAGGAAGACAGTCACACAGCTGATATAGCCTGAAATCACATTTTGTTTTAATAGTAATAGCTAATAATAACTTCTCCACTTTCCAGGCAAGGAGAAACCAAGCCTAAACATACAAGATCATCAGTTTTACTAGCTTATGCGTCAACATGGAAAATCCAGGTTCAAAGACTCTCACAAAACTTGAAAGAATAGAAATATGAGTAAACCACATCTCACTTGTCTATGTTCAATGAAGATTTATTTTTATGGACAGAGATTTACTCTCCTTGGAATTTCATCTCCAAGGAATTTAGTTCTGCTTAAGCTTTATTTTCCACATTTTTCTACTAATTTAGAAACCATATATATAGTTAATAAATATAACGAGTCACGTAAAGAATAAGGCATGCCAAACTACCTTCTGTTTTCAATATTTTTAGATTTGTCTTAATATATTAGCATGGTTAGACCACATTTAGGTAAGGGCAGCTCTCTCTGCAATAAAAAGGGCAAAGTTTAACTTAAGCTACAGGTAAAGTGGAGATTCGTATCCTTTATAAAAAGAAGTTACCTGATTTAGCATTTTTAAATTTAAATATGGAGTTTGAACTCTATTTTAGAGCTGTTTTCAGACTTGAGTAAGTGAATACTTGATCTGAGGTCCTTGGAGCTTTAGAACACTTTTGAGAATAATTTTCTTTAGTGAAAAAATAAATTTCTCATTTAAGAAATTATATTTAAAATGTCTCTGATATTACAGCCTTCACATAAAACTTTTCTCATGGATTTTTCACTCTGAGGACAGAGTATTTTTTGAAGGTTTTCAATCAAGGCAAATTTCTCCATCCTAAGATTATCTTCAGAAAATTCATTCACTGTCTTCTCTTCATTTGAAGCTAATGGACTGGAAAATTTAAGAGGCATGAATGTTATTTCAGGGATGAGGAAAGAAAATATTGGGCAGTGGTGGAAGAAAAGGCAAATAATACTACTTGCCGCTCCTCAGAGAAGGTGACAGACTGCAGAATAAGCTGAGAACAATTTTACCATGTAAAAATATTATTATACTATTCTCTTAATTTAATTTTATTCTGTTGGCAGAAAGCTTCTGAGAGCTCTTCTCTTTCTGGTTTTTTTTAAAGATGAAGAACCTATTTGCTTCTTATCATCATCGGAGCAGACAAAGCAATCTCAACTGACCAACCTGATGAGGGCCACCCCATCACCAAAATTAATCTAATTCCTGGTAAACATCTGGCACCCGGATTTCCTGATTTATTTCAAATGTGAATTTGTAATGTTTTGTGGGTTTTTTTTTAAGTCTGTTTTCTTGAAAGTACGTGGATCACTTCATGCTGAGCTAGAGGTGAGCAAGACACAGTGACATGGTGATGTCTTGTGATGCCTATTTGCCAAATATTTGTTGTAAAAGACAGGGAAATGAGAATGGCACGAATAAAGAAAGCTTATGTAGTGCTTACAGAAAAGGCACTGTTCTTTCCTCACTTTCTACAAAGAAAAAGACAAATAAACACAGTTCTCCACAACTTAAACAATTTAGCAGGTGAAATAATATTAGTTTAATGTCACCCTTTTTCACCTAGTGCCAAATATTCAAATTTACTGCAATGTGATAATAAGATCCCATCAATCCAGTGCCTGAATGGGCTCTTCAGAGGTGCCCTGTGCTGCATCACCAGTATGGGCACCGAGCCTGTGCTACACCTCCTGTGCTTGGCCTTTTACTGCTATAGGGCATGGGGCTGTGCTGCAGGTGAGCGCAGGAATTGTGCTGGGGGCCCCATTTGCACCTCGGTACTTAGGAGCAGTGCAAAAGGACAGCACAGGGGGCACGTGCCAGGCAGGGGAGTGGGAAACGAGGAAGAGCGCAGGATTGTTTTGCTTCAGAAAGAGCAGGACCCACAGCTGGAAGGGAGAGAGCACAAGATTAGATGGACACGTGCGACAGAGCATGAGCTAGAGCTCAAATTTGGAGAAGTCAGAGGCAGGAAAGCACGAGGCTTAGGATGCTGAAATGGGCACCCTGGATCAGAGAGATGAATGGGATCCTAAGGAGTATCAGATTCTACTTTGGATGAGAGAGGTCGCATGAGCATGCAGGGCTACCATCTCAGTCTGGGATTTCCTGGACAAAAATAAATGCGCATGGCCTTCCCTCCTCTGCTTCTCTGACTGCAGCTGTACTGCACAGCTGATATACACCCATGCAAAGAAATGACTGGGATTTTTCAGTTTATGGCAGTCTCGTTAGAGGTACTGTACAACAGCTTGAACAAGCTTCCAAAGTTTGGAAATCCTTAAGGGAAGCTTAGAGTCAGCTTTACACTTGAAAACACTGTCAAAGCCAGGCACAAATGCATCGCTGTTGCTGCTGAGAGCAGCAGCAAAGCAAACTCAGTCTGGAAATTCCTCATCCATCCTTTAGCCCAGAGGCATAATTTCTACATGAAGAAGAGTTACAGAAAGACGGCAATACCAGGCATGTTAACATAATTACACAGCAAAGCCTTCAATTGCAGAGAAAGCAATTGCTGCCTTGACCATCCGGTCCCAGAACACACACAGAGGACAGATGAAACGTCTGCTACAGCGAACAGGGCTTCACATTATCCCTATAGTGATTTAGATCCCCTCAGAGGATCAGCAGCTGCCAAAATCTATTCTTAGCTATTTGAAAAAGTTACAGCATGTTTGAAGATGGGATACTTCTCTCTTCATAAACATATTTTTTATTTTAGAGGAGAGTTACAGAAAGCGCTTCACTGTAAACCATATTGGGTAAACCTCTAAGGAAGAGATGGCAAATCCATTCCACACTACACCAAAATGTTTTTAATAAAATAGGTTTAAAAAAACATAAAGGTACAGTTAAAACTTCAATTCCTAACACTGCTTTTCAACCCTCCCCTTAATATGAATAAACCTCTTCCACCACACATAGGGCAAACATTTAAAGGATTCTAGTACAGTAGGCATATGCTTCATAATATGGTTTTGTCTTTCTTTGAGATGCATTAATAAAACACATACAGCTGTCATTTTTGTTGTTGGGCACACTCCTATAATGTAAGTTAACACACAGTTCCAATTCTGACTTGAAACTTCCTGGCACTAACACAAACGATGCAGATTCTTAAAGATTCATCAAGTGAAATAAAGAAAAAAAATATGTATGCCAATGATAGGAATGCAAAAACTATTCTTGGATAGCTTAAGCCTCAGATCTGAGCAAAATTTCCTTGAAAAAGGGAACGTGATGCCTTGTACAGGTAAAAGTTGCACAATAAGCACTCTACAAAATATAAACACAAAATTATTAGTTTACAGAAGGTAATGGAAACTGTTGCTGCACATTGCAAAAAAACTGAAGCCATTGGTTCAAAAAATCTATGATGGGGAAAAAACAGATAAGAAAAAAAACAAACCCAACATCAAAATGTTTCATGCAAGGGCATTACTGAGAGAAGAATTTCATTAAGAGCATTTTCTTTTTTGAGCCAACAGTATTGAGGGTGATCTCGCTTGTGTTGCAACACAAAGAATGCGCTGCTTAGAAGAGGTTAGGGAACACACTATAAGAAAAATGACCATACACGTATTGATTACGGTAATAGAAAATGAAATTATACTCCTAGTTTGGCCGAGGAAAGGTCCAAATTTCAAAGCAGTTGATAGGACAGTTCTGGCATCCACTGTATGTGGCAATTCTCCCCATGTTCTTTCTCTTACCAGGCAAAAGTGAGGTTTCTCCCGGGACAATGCACAGGGGGAAAGAGAGATAAAGGAAAACTAAGGTTGTATTGATGAAACATTGACTGCTTTGAGGCACCTACTTTGGCTGCTTCCTAGAAGCCATTATTTTATGGTGGAGATAGTTACATTATACTTAAAGAACCTAAATTCGGGCATTGTGAATACCTTTTATTTATGATTGTATTGCTAATTAGGTAAAACTAGTTCTGTTAATTTAATACATTTAAAGTAGTTTTACCAGAGATGGACATCTATGCAATGTTTTACTAATTTCTGTTTCTTGTCTCGTTGAACTACTGGATCGACAGTCTACCACAAGTAGGGTTCAGCAGAAATTTCACTGTATTGAATATTTAAGTTCTTCCTTTTCTAGACAGTTTACTACCATTTTTTGAATATCAAATACCCCCACAACTTGACATGAGTATATTTTGAAGACTGTTTGTTTATGATAACAAAAGAGCTCCTCAAGTCTGATAGATTGTGATGCTGTAACAAAATAATTAATGACACCACCCTGCCTCTTGAGTCGTAGAAGAGTTTAAATTCATTTAACTTCACAAATGCAAAGTATCTTAGAAACTAGAACAAAGATTTCTTACTCTAACGTAGTTTAATTTCTTTCTTCCTAGTTTTCATTAGTGATTTCTTAGATTTTAAATATTTGGCATTATGATAATCCTATACTTAAAAATAAAACCCATGAAATATTTAAAACTGACTCGTAATTATAATTACATCTTAAGATAAATTTGTTGCATTGGAAAGTAACTGTTTGGACAGAAAAGCAGACAAACAGCTGTTTTCTAACAATCCAAACACTATAGTTGCATATTTTGCCATATCTGCATCGATACTTCTGGTTTCTTTAACTCTATGGATTTTAATTTTAAAGGGTCGTAAGAACACACCAGTTATACGATAAATAAGAAGCCTATACTTACAAGGCTTGTCTAAGAACTCATTCTCTAGAGTTCTGGCATGCTTATTTCACTTCAGAGCTTGGTTCAAGCAAAATATATTTATCACCAAGTTACTCATTGTGGTTTGGAAAAAATAACTAGAAAGGACTTTTAGTATTACCCATTTTAAGGATTTTAGCACGTTCCTGTACTAATTTAGTACGTCCTTGTATAAATCTTTTCAGGCTCCCTTTGTACCATATGTTGGATACATTGAAAACCTATTATACATACTCAATATTTCCTCACTGTGTTATTTTGAACTTAATTACAGCTTCTTTTAAAAACAGACAAAAACATGTTTAGTGTTTCTGCACAAATTAAAAGAAAACAAAACAAAGAAAAATCTCTTCTGAAGCCACATGATCTTCCAAATGAATTACTGCAAGCAAGGACAGAAGCCTTTCAAAGTCTGCTAGTCTCTCCAAGACAGATATTAACACTGTAAACACAGTCTGAACCAAAATAAATTTCAAAGGTACAGCCTATTCTGGATTTCACTTTACTTTTAAATTTATTTCAGTCTAAAACTAGTGTGCTACAGTATCTTGTATAAATTCATACATTACATCTTACTAGAAAGTAGAGTCTCTATTATGTTCTGGAATCTATATACTAATACCACTTTTTTAACGTAGAACCAGTATTCATTTTGAAAGTGGATGACATTGTAGGGAAGAGAAAAAAAACCACAAAACTTCAAATAAGGTTATACTTCAGAGCAACGTATTAGCGTTACGCAAGGGCAGCACTGATTCATTTGCACTAAGAACAACCATTTATTGTTTCACAGCGTGTAAGATTTAGAGCACTACATACAAGTGGATCTACAGCTTTAACGGTTTCCTTTTTTTTTTTTTTTAAATTCGCTAGGACCTTCAACAGCAATTTAGAATATGCGCTTTCTAAAAGTGTGTATGTAAATAAAGCCTGTTAATACATAGCTGAAGGCAAAAGGTCAGAAGACAAGTATGCATAGTCTTTTGCATAAAATACCTAAAGCCACCACACATCTATCTAACTTCCATTTCTGATACTCAGAATCTCAAGATCTGGCCCTACTATATAGGCATTGTATTATGGTTTTATGGTCTAAGCTGGAATCTAAAGCTGTTTCTGGACTTCAGTCCTCTGAATAAAACTTCAATGCTCTGCATCACCGGTTGGAGAGAAAAAAGGTTTTCAAGGAACGTGAAGAAAAAGGAAATAACTCTGAATTCCTAAGAAGTTTCAAGCAGCAGCTATAGATCTGTTCTGTGAAACAAGTCACTGCTCAGTTAAAGAAGAAAATTTACATCTTGCTTGTGCTTAAATGGTGCGGACAGTTAAAACATTAGAACAACACCGAAAGTTTCAGATTCTTATTAGGTGCGGGTTTTGTTTTATTTTTTTTTTTTGCACTGGCATGAACCAGTGGTATACCAAAAATGTTCTGAGTAAGTGAATTTTCAAGACATGGACACACAGCAGGTAAAGAAAGAAGTAGAAAGAAGAGGAAGAAAAAGGCACATCCGCAAAAGAAAACAAAGATCCAGATAAAAAGACCAGCAGGGACAATTAAAGATGAAAGGTTAGACAGAAGCTCATGCTGTCTCAAGGAGCAGAGGACTGCAAGACATGAAGGAAGTAACCAGCTCATGCAATCACAGACAATCATTCAATAGGCAATTAGTTCAGAAGAGTCCAGAGTACACCCTGCTCCACAGGCCATAAATGTGGCATGTTGATCTATGTGAGCATGTCAGAAAAGAGCAAAAGTCACAACTAAATTGTTCCAGGAAGAACAGCAAGGTCAAGGGCATCGCCACTGGCTGAGGTTCCTGCAATGGCAGGAAATGTGTTAATGAACTTGCATGCAGCACACGCCAGCTGGGTACCTAGAGTAAGGCAGTAGACTGAAAACAGCAGTGTAGTATTTTGTCTCTAACCAAATCTTCTGCATAATCACGAATACTTCCTTAAAAGACAAAATTACATGCCTGAACTCCAATTACGCGCTAAGTGTAATTATAAAAAAAGGAACAGAAGTTCCCCCAATCCCCTCCAACCAGGAATACCAAGACTGAATTAATATCAGATAAATATAAAGAACATAGAGTAAATAAATGATCAGACTTGTTGCCTTTGAAAACTCATTGGATATGTTAACACAGATAAAGATCCATAACACAGACTTGTTTTTCTTTCTCCTAGAAATTTCCCAATCCATCATAAAGTGTTTTGTCCAGCCTTGATAATGTAAAAGTAATTCAAGCTCAAAGCAAACTGGAAGGCCATTGCAATCAACACTGTTCAGGTCAATAAGAAGCTTACAGTTTCTATCCTGCATTTACTTGTAACCTGCCCACTTACAATTTGTCCAACATCTAAGTCAGAAATTAAGAGCCACTATGTCAAGAGGTCAAACCACTGTTTACACAGCATTTGGATGATCTAGGTAGTACCAAAGTGGTTGTGTTATTCATGGATCAGTAGGCCGCCTCTTACCAAAATGTTTTAAACCTGATTGCTGAATACAGATTTTCAACAGAAAGGACAAAATTCAAGTATGAGGTAGACGCCAGACTCCTTAAATACACTTTACAGGAATTACTAACAACGACTGATGGGATTTTCTAAAAACTCTACGACGTATAAAAAAATCTTACCTGTGAAGAAAACCTGTAAGACCTGTGTTTAATGTAAAAGACATTAACCTGAAACAAATATGAAATACTTTTTAAGATGCAGAAGACTATTGCAAAGAAGATACTGACAGCTCAGTCAGAGAGAAACGGGAAATATTCAGCTTAATTTGTAGCAAGAGAGAGTTCAGCTTGATACCAGGAAAAGCTTAATTACAAGAATCAAATAAGGACTGCACCAGGTTCATTCAAGACATCACAAAATCTTTAACACCGGAGAATTTTCAAGAAGTCAGATACATGTCTGGCAGGCAGATCTTAAATATACCTCTTTATCAAGGAAACATCTGAGGGATCTTCTCTAACCCTCTATTTTTATCATTTTAAGGTACACTTTATTTTACCTTAAGTCCAACCATGGCGAATCAAATGTCTTTTCATAGCATACTCTGAAGTTCAGAATAGTATATAGAACACGTCAACAAAATAGAATTTTTCATTAATTGAGACAGCCCATCATCATAAACCTAATCTGCATTGCTCCAACAACAAACCTGATCTTTCTTTTGCTTTGACAGACATAAGCTCAGGTTCAAGTTTATTATGATGATGATTATCTTAAATAATGACAAACATCTGAAATTTTCCAAGACCAAATTTCCCTGCAGACAGGAAGTTGTGTACTTGGTTATCCATTGACTTTCCTGACTTAAAACAGCTCAGACTGTAGTTCCTAGAATAAGGAGGATATGCAAGCTGCCAGCACCATTGAGAAGTTACAGCTGACATCTCATCACAAATACAGTCTCTCTTTTCTAATCCAGACTTCCTAACAACACTGCATGAAACACATCCATCACCAAACTATAAAAAACAATTTGAAAATTGCAGTGGACTGCCTAAGAGTAGACATTTAGAAGTAACTCCTGAACTTTTTACAGTTTTAGTCTATCAACAAAATCCTACCAAAGCTGAGGCTTTTCAAAAAAAGTAAATTGATATATGCACTGAACATCCCATATCACTGTATTAGCAACATAACTATGTAATTCAGTGGCTATCAATGACTAGCTACCTTTTACAGAAAAGTACTTATTGTTCCACTCCTGTGTTTGTGTATGACTACAAGACTTAAAACACCCTGCACTTGTGTCTTCATTAAAAATAAAACAAATATATCGACGCTATGTGCATCTCGTGACTCTTAAATACAAGGCATATGAGCATGATGAACTACAGAAGAGAGGTATACTTGCCAAAACTCAAAGAAGACAGTAAACAGCAGTTTAAATGATTATCTGTAGTTAACTACAAATACGTTAATTCATAGGAGGAAGCGTGTTACCAAACTGAAGACTTCCACAACCAAAAAGTGGCTGGCAACATTTCCACAAGACTCTTCCTTTTACAGTCAACTGTAAGATGTGTGCAGTGTGCACTCCAGAAGAGAGACGGGATACTCCTTACACTCCAGCTTTCTCTACCAGTACATTAATAGATGCTGAAACTACAGTAAATCCAAATGCCTTTTCTTCAAGTTAATAGTGTAAACTTCGATTAATTTATTTGCGGCCTTGAATTCTGAGAGAGACAGGCATCAGTTTTGCATTCAGAGACAAAGGTGCAGTAGCTGTTTTGTGATGGTTCCTTATACCTTTCTTCTTCTACAGAATACCTTTGTGTTGCGGAATCATACTGGTTTAGAGTAAAATCCATCCTTTCAGGCAGAAAACACCTGGGCACCTCAAAGGAAGCACCAGGACTTCCAAGCTTGCCTATTACTAAGATTGTCAGGTGCGTGCGCACCGCCCCCCACCCCCCCCTCCCCCCTCGCTGGATTTAGTTGGTATAGAGTTAATTCTCTTCACAGTAGCTAGTATGAGGCTATGATTTGGGTTTGTACTGAAATCAGTGTCGATAATACACGGATTTTTTTGGCTACTGCTGAGCAGCGCTTACACAGAGTGAGAGCCTTTTTCTACATTTCACACCATCCTACCATGAGTAAGCTGGGGCTGCACAAGAAGCTTGGGAGGGGATGCAGCTGGGACAGCTGCCCTAAGGGATATTCCATACCATATGACATCACGTTCAGCGTATAAAGCTAGAGGAAGAAGAAAGAAAGGGATGATATTCAGAGTGATGGTGTTTGTCTTCCAAAGTAACAATTACAGAGCCCTGCTTTCCTGGAGATGGCTGAGCACCTGTCTGGAAAGTAGTGAATTAATTTCTTCTTTTGCTTTACTTGTGTGTGGCTTTTGCTTTACCTGTTAAAACTGTCTCTATCCCAGCCCATGAGCTTTCTCACCTTTACCCCTTCAATTCTTTGCCCCATCCTACAGGGTAGGGATTGAGTGAGCAGCTGCGTGGTGCTAAGTTGCCAGCTCGGGTTAAATCATCAGATGAACAAAAAGCTGACGAACATCAAATAACCAAGTCTGAGCATCCATATGCTTTGAGTCAAGATCTGGAGACTGCAGGAAACGTAAACTTTAAGACAGTGGGACCCATCTTCTACTGTTGCAGTTTAGGCCTTAGCTGTCAGCTGAACAGTATGCATCAAAGAGAACATGGAAGAACTCCATTTATGCATGTAGCTGTACAACACTGCTGCTGGCATCTGCATATCACCGTATTAAACTGTTATCCATGAAGGAACTTGAACAGGAACTTACTAAGTATGCTCAAATGGTACCAATGAATGGATTTCAAACCTAATTTGTAAGAGAAATCTTTAGCGCTCAGTGAGTGAATTATGAGATCAGCATCATGGAAGGGATAAACTTGATAATCCATCCTGGTGGGATCGAGAGAAGAATCAGGAAAGAAAATGGAAATTTGTGGCCTGAGATAAAGATACGCAGGGGGTGAAAATCTGCCCATATCAGCCAATTTTTCAGGCCTTTTGTTTTTGAAGTGGAGTCAAGGAAGAGAAAAATGCTGCACCTGCTTTGTTCATGCTTGCTTTCCCCTGCTGAAATGCTTCAATCCACAAGAAGTTACTTAATCCCTAAACTGCAGTTGCCCTTGATTCGGACCAGGAAAGTCTAGAGCAAGAGATCCTCCCGGTGTCTCATGTGCAAGGTTCAAGCATCACAGAGTTAGAAGCAGCATTGTCAAAATGTAGAACAGGAGCAGGGGCTGACAAAAGAGAAGCTACTGGGACTTCAGACAAGTTGAAGAGGGTAGAGGGAACTTAGAGCCGGTAACCGGAGGATGGACTGGTTAGGTGTGATGTCTGCCACTTGAGAACTTGGTCACAGAAAAAGACAAACTGGTTCTGAAAGGAGATTGCAACTAAGGAAAAAGTGAACAGAAATATATCTGATGAACTATGGACCTGAGACAGAGAAGTATTCTGATAGGCAATGAATGTCATCTCAGAAAGGTCTTGTGAAAATGAATTAATTCCAGGAGTATGTGGCATCCCCACATACTTCTGGAAGTGGTTAGAGGAGTGGAAACTGAATGCATTTCAGTCACACTCACATGACTGCACTGGAGATCAGGATGGAAGAGAAATATAGACAGAAGCATGGTTAAACTAGGAAAGAAGCAGAGGAAGATGTGACAATGGAGGAATCGTGTGGAAGTGCCTATGCTCATTGCGATCTACCTTAGCAGATGCCCAGATTGCTGCAACTTGGCTCCCCTCTAAAACTAACACAAAGTATCTTCTCAGAACCCCCAAGTGCTGACCTGTGAGGGAGGATAATGAGTCACCTCTAACATCAATTCAGGTGTTCAAGTGTGCACAGTATGCACAGTAGGTCCCGAATCTTTCTAATGGCTCACGTTAAGCTGATGTAAAATAATCTAGCATGTCTCAGAAGCTTCTTTTAAAAACAAACAAACACCATCAAGAAGAAAACATCCAGCAAGCCACACACAATAGCTAGTAATATGCAGAAGCTAAGCAATCTTCTGATTAAAGATATTAAAGATACCTGCGTGACTTCAATTCCCTCCATACCATCATCCCTCATGAATCTGTTTTATGATGCAACCTCCAATTAAGTGACAATGCACTGTTTTTCCCAGAAGGCTTCCTTCCTTATGCTAGCTAATACATAAACCTGGCTTCCTCTGGGAACAAACAAGCACTGTAAGGGATACATATTTCTAGGACTCTTGACTCCTCTTACAAAGCTGTAGTGAATGAGTTCATGAACTGCAAAAGTTGTTAAAGCAATTGAGCATTTCTTAAAAACAAAACAGAACATAAAAAAATATTCCTCTCTCCTAATTTCACAGGACATCTCTTTGAATTTAGGCAAGGAGTTTAAACCAAGCATTAATTTCACCATTTTTTCGTTTGTTTTCCAGATGCTGGACTTGGCACCCACACCATTAATATGCCGGTATCATGTGCTTAATAATACATAAAGTGTAACATAAAATTCAAAGTGCTTACCAGAAAGCATAGTAAGCAATCTTAAATGCCATAAGGTAGATAAATACACACAAGACCCCTCCAAAAAAAAAACCACCAGGCAAACTACAAATAGTTGATAATTAGAGAATAGGGGTTTTTAAAGCCTAAGACACTCGGTTTCCAGATGCCCATCTCTATTAGATGTTATGCACAACTGTTCAATGGTATTTGTGAAATGCATATACATGGTGACTATATATATATATACATGCCTCAAAACTTCAATTTAGCCTTCAAAGCATTATGTAAATGTTTCGTAGCATGGTATCCCAGCCTTCCAGCCAGGAAGGTCACAGAACATCTTTCCTCACCATGAAACTAGGGTTACTGCATATGTTCATCACCTTGCACCCGTGAAATACGTGAAAACAGTGGTGTGTAAAGTCCGAGAAGAGTTAAGTCACCCTTGGCTCACGCCATCAACCCTCCACAGAAGACGATTCTTGAGGGACAGACTGTCAGAACTGGAGCGATTTTGAGAGCTTGCCCCCATGCAAAGGGCAGTCCATAGGCTGCTTATTCCAATAAATAAACAAAGAGATGTTACAGAGATCAACTAGGAAAACATAAAGAACAGGCTTTATATATTTCTAGTGAGCATACATTCTGTGTATAGAACATAAACAGTTATGAACGACCTAACATTTGGCTTCTGCTTTAAAATAAGTGAGAAAGTGTCATTAACTTCCATTTACGAATGTGAATGTGAGTTTGGAAGAGCTTATCAGCGCTCTGAGTGTTCACAGCAGCATACTGGCATTCTTTTGGTAGAGATGTGCTGCTGCTCAGGAAGGTGTTTCTCATGTTTATGTTCATTTGACTTTTCAGATGAGAACAATTTTACTTATTTCTATTCATGAAATTTAAGTTCGTCACGCAAAAATGATTAAGAAAGACTTCAAGGATCTTAAGTTGCTAACTGACATGTAAGTTATGACAGCCTATATAAACTTCTTCTAAAGCAATCTTTGGGAATTGTTAAAACACATTTCCAACATTTGACAAAAATAGCTTTCAGACCAGTGATATTTGCTAAAATACATGCAGATCTATTGCATTAATATTATGAAACAAAGAATCTAAACCCAAGAGCTCTTTGATATCTTAGATTTAAAAACTTGAGATCCCCAGTCCACAGAAGAAATCCAAAAGTCTGCCTTGCAAACCCTAACTGCAACCTAATCAATAGCATGAGACTGCCAATCAGGTCAGATTCCAGGATGTAGCAATGCCATTTCCCCTTCTCTCTTCACTTATTTGCCTACAGAGATTTCCACTGCTCTGTAAAGCAAGCGTGTGTGATGCTTTGTGAATTCTAAAACATTTAATGAAACATTACACAAGCATTCGGAATGACAAGTTAAGTAACCTTAACTTAAAGCAGACCTTGAGCTACGGAACACCAAAAATATATTTGGCTTTTACAACAGCTTGATTTATCATTTGAGAAACAAGTCTTTAAAAATGGGTGCGTTGCTAGGTCAGGAGTTAACTTGCAATGATGCTGAAGTATATTGTTTTGGCACTCATTTCCATTTGCCTTCTTCAATTCTCATGTAAGTTCACATTTTACTAAAGAAGTACTGAATCCTGAGACCTAAAAATGAGTTCTCTAAAGTGAGGACCAAATTGCAGCTGTATGAACGTATCTGCCCTGCTTTTCCTAGACTCCACCTCTTCACTTCACAAAAACTTACTATGTTTCAAATAATAAGGGCAAACATGGCAGAGCATATGAAAACAGCCCTGTTGTTCCAAAACAGTTAGCAGAAATACATTCGGGAACATAAAACATGAGCCTTATTTTTCCATGTTTTGTCATAAAAGAGAAGATACATTAGAAGTAAAGTAAATGAAAAACGTGCTTTTTGTAGGAAATCTGTTAAAAATTGGTGAAGTGTTTGGAAGGTTTGAAACGATGGGTAAATGCAACCACTGGCTAAGACTTGTACTGAGCCTTCAAGGTGCTCTAAAGAGAAGCAAGTATAACAGGTGGCTTAAGTATTTTATTCATTAGGTAACAATCCAAAATAATTGGTCATTAGCTCTCAGTATACTGCTGTCAAGGTTCATAGTACCCTGTAAAACAACAACCAATCCTCTCTAAGAACATTTTTTTTTTGTTAGAAAATGACTACATTAAAAAAAAAGCAGATTAAAAATTAAAAGATCTCACATGTTTTAATTTGAAGTTATTTTCTTTAAACACATTTTAGGAGAAAAGAATGATTAAGTTCATTCCAAGTCACATTAATAAAAACATTAAAGTAGAACAGATTTCCCGCACTCAGGATAAGTAATTGAGGATCATAAGTTCAGGAGTTCATGACTTAAATCCTCTTTTGGATGCAAAGACCAACATTTCATCATGTTTCCTTCTTAACTCCTTACTATTCCCTTATGGAATTCACAGTCTAAGCAAGAACGAACTTTGGCTCTGATGAAAATAAATCTGTCTCATTAGAAAATACACATTAACCCCAGCTACTAAGTTGGAGGACTACTGGCAATTTCTCCCATCCAAAATATGACCACAAAGTTTGAAATTATTTGTTCTTAAAATAAATTATTATTTTTCAAGTGACACTCCGTAAGAGTACGAAAATGGACCTGCCACAGTAGAAATCTATACCAACGATAATTTTCTTTCCTATTGAAAAGGCATACAATCAAAAACTGACAAAAATACAGCACTTGACACACATTTAAACAGCACCCTTCAAACAAATGCTGTTTCCCAAAAATGAAACCCCTTTTTTAATATTAATTTTATTTCCACGAGAGATTTTCAGGCACCATTTCAAAATATGGCAAAAGATTAGTACAGAAAAACTGTCCCTCATTAACAGAAAGTTTACCACCATGCTGCTAACTGCACAAGGTTCCTACGCTTATTTGCGAAACTTGAATTCAGTAACAGTGTCAATAATATTTGTCTCATGTAATTTATGGAAGGATATGACCCCAGTTTCACATATTCCAAAAACACACAGCCATTCATTAAAAGTTATAATACTTATTCACAGCAGAAAGGAAATACTCTTGAGTGGCCAAAAAGTCTTTGTTTCAGTAAACCATTAAGCTTAATTACAGTGTTACACCTTGTGTAGTGCAACATTAGCTAGTTTTCTAGCTGGTACATGGCTTAGCGCAGGTAACAGATGGTCTCCAGCCAGTGCCTTTCTTCCAGGCAGTTTTGATGCCCAGCTCTCCTGACAGTGAAGCACCTCACAAAAAAACATTTATGAAATCCTGATACAGATGACTCAGTACCAGCATTTTTTCTTGGTTGTGGAGTACGGGTTTGGTGGTTGTTGTTGTTTTTTCTCCCCCAGGCACTTAACACACAGCCAAGAGTTATTAATTATCAAAGCACGGGAATAACTTTGCTGCTAACAGCCCACCTTAAACTCCCTCAATGAAGTTTGAGAAGGTAGAGCAGTTGAGCAAGCTGCCTAAGGCACTAGTTTCACGAGGGGGTTTCTCAGCAGTCCTCATTCACTCCAGTTTGATGGGCTACCTCAGCTCTCCTATGACCTTTTACAAATCCTCTTAACACCTACCCATACACACTATTTCCTCCAAGGCTGTTGCAATCCTTAAGCCTTCAGTTCCACATCTCTGGTGCTGGGCGCTCCAGAACTTAATATGATTTCAGGGCCTTCTTGCAATATTTAAGCTATCGCACAATGGACCTGCTTCTTCAACTGCAAGAACGCATTTAAGCCCACTAGGATTTGTCACATCAGTTTCCTTGCAGTAGTGCCAGAAGATCCAGAGAGACAAATGAATCCTGGTCCAGGAAATCTCTTTTCATGTCTGTGAGGTGGGTTGTATTAGTGGAGAAAGAGAGGTAAGACGGTACGGGAGTATATTTAAAAGAAGGGGGTGTACCCCCCCCCCCAAAAAAAAAAACCCAAATACCCTGCACCTATGATAAGATACCACTAAGATTTCAGGAAAGTACATTCAACTGTCATTAAGTCTGGAAGGGAAAAGTGATCTACAGTCTGAATTCCCACAGTGCTCGTTAAAAATGGTACCCCTACTAAAAACACACCCTGCTCAGCTGCGTATGACAGGAGGAAGAAATTGGGTAACACCACCTGCATTCACTGGCATGGATTTTAATGAAGAAAAGCATCATGAACCACATCTTTTGCATGTGCACAAACAGGCTGCAGCACATACTATTCTCCCAAAGGTCCTAAATAGGCAGGATTTCATCTGACTAGCTCACTTAGTCACGTCATTAGAATGAGCGTCACATTTCGAGTGAGCACAAGAAAAGGCCCAGGCTGTAGCAGAAAAAAAAGCTCACTTAACCAACACCAGTGAAGATGTTTTCTGTTGACTACAGGGAATTCAAGGGTTGCCAATCAGAATTTTCTAAAAGCCATTTTTAGGCAGAAGAGAATTTTCCAGATACGCTTCCCCTCCTTCTCATTATGTCAAGAAATAGAAACAAAGCACATACTTGGCAAACCCCTGGGAAAAAGGCAAGACTAGCTTTTTTCCCTGCTTTTAATATTACCTATGTTGCTCTCAGTTCACAGTTTTGTACCATCATTTTATGCACTGGCAATTCTGGGTCTTTCCAAGACCAAAAACAGAAGCACCTCATCAACCAAGCGAAGAAACACTGCTGTCTCCTACAACCCCAGGCGCTCCTTGGACAGCTTCCTCTTCCCCACCTCCCCCAGTCCCAGCCATCCACGCTAAATCTGGTCTTAGGGATTCTGTTACTGCTTACAGCCCCAGAATGAGAAATCAGTAAGTGGGAAATATTTCACTGCTGCCACCCCTATAAAGCTGAAGACAGCTATAACAAATAATTGTAAAGGGGATTTTATGTTTTAAATTGTATAATACCTACCTTATGAAGGCGTTTTTACTGAAGATTGACAAGTGTGGGAAGTGTGAATTGTGCAAGTGTTCACAAATTATAAGGATCCAAAAAAAGTTGAAATGCATGTGTTATAATATTGGGGAGAGGGGAAGAGAGTGGAGGTGTCAAAAAAGAGGAAAAAAATTGAGGCACTTTGTGAAAGAATTACCTAGAAAAATTAAAATGGTACCAGTTCTTCATCGAGTTCCACATTTTGCCAAGCTCCACCCCCACTTCTTTTCATGTATTTATTCAACTGTACATTTTACAGATACCAGCTCTTTAAAAATACCTTTTTATAGCAAGTACTAATAGGAGTTTCGTGATTACATAATAAAAACATAGCACTCTTGTAACACGTCCAGTTTATCTAACAAATTTATCTGAGGTTTATAATAATCAAATTAAAAATCATTCCCCTACCTCACTTTTAGAAAGTGCAAAACCCTAGGAAATGCTAAACAAACAGCTATCATTAAAATATATGACTCAACACTAATGAGAAATACAACCAGACTGACTGCTGAAATACTGTCATAACTGGAGGACACCAAAACACAAGATTTATAGGGATACTGCATATAATCCTCTAAAAGGTGAAGCTTCTGTACACTTAGATGGATTACTGAAATCAACCTGTGTAGCTGGTTCTACTGATCTAGCTTACGGACTCTTATGCTCTAATGCTGTAGTCTGCTCACAAGACCACCTAAATGGCTTACTAAATCCAACTATTCAAACACAGGTGAAGGAGTGCTAAAGAAGCCACAGAGCTCATTAAACCTCTGCTCTACCTCCAGCAAAGTGCAACATGCATTTGTGAAAGACGCTGTTCTGAAAAAATTAGAAAGCACAGTCTGAAGTAGAGCAGCTCCTCTGCAGGAAGACCGAAATAACATAAAAAAGAAAACAGAATGATGCACGTTGATTGTAAAAAACCCCTAACACACCAACATGGAAGAAGAGGGCTGTGAAGGGAAGTTGTTGTGACCTCTCCAACCCAGAAAAGAGACAAGCAGACTTGCAGGTATGTTCATGGTTTTAAAAATACATTCTCCGAGGTTTTAGTGTTTTTTTTTTTTCCCTTTTCAACAGACAATGCTATGCTTTTAAAAGTCTCTTCAGTCAGGGGTTAGTAATCCTCTTTCTTCTACAAGAAATAAAGTTTCAAAAATCTGGATGCAAGATAGACATGTTAAAAGAGTTGGAATTTATAGATCCAACATTTGAACTTGGTGAGAAATGACCAATCCCTCCTGTAACCAAATGGATGACTGGAGCTCATGAGGGAATGATTAACAAAAAGGAAGGGGAAAGGACGTGAGCTCAGTCACTGTGACACAGATAACCCAAAACAGATTTCTTAATATTACACTGCATTTTTTTGTCTTTCATAAATGATGCAGACAGATGGCCTTTTAAGGATTTGGTTACATTGTTAAACAGAAATCAATTTAGTATATCCAATACAATTACATTTATGTATCTTTTATATATATGCAAATAGAATTCATCACTACTGGACCAAAACACCTAACTCCAATTCTGAACGGAGACCACTCCCAGCTAATAAAAATATTTTCATTTCTTGCACTCAGGTGTTAAATTATGCTTTAAGGAATCTTAAAGACGATGAAGAAATCTTAAAGACCATGTCTTTGCAAAAAGATTTCAAAATAGACCCAAAGCCTTTGTTTACTTACTCATAAATTCATTCTCTCCAAAAGAATAGCCTAAATAAGTATAAATGCTGTCAAATGGCTATACATAAGCATTTTCTACTTAGTAAAGGACACACTGCATGAAGTTTTAGTTTAAAAGACTCTTCCACAAAGCTCTCAGTAGCTGAACAGCAAAAAGTAGTTCAACAGACTTCCTCCCAATGCAACAGAGTATAGGAAAGGATAACAGAATCGAATACTTATTTTTTTGGACACAGCTAGACTCCATAATGTAAAAAGTGTTCATATTTGCGTTACTGTGTAGTAACAGAGCAAGGAATCAAATCAACTGGATATGCCCTTAACTTTTTGATAACATATTCTGCGTAAGAGATGGAAGACATAATATTGTATGCCAATTAATACAGATTTGCTTACTAAGTCTGGAAAGTAAATCTTGCCAGCCTCAGTTGCCAACATTTTGTACAGAATCTTTCTGACTCCACCCATAAGCAATATTGGCCTTTGAGTGTTGCCAATACCACTAAAACATTGTGGTTTGGAAACCACAATGTTTTAAATGTAAAATATGTAACAGATGAAGCAATCAGCCAGTTTCTCCAGCAGTTACTCTTTGTGTAGTATACACCTACTGAACTTGGGAACTATTTCTTACATGATCAGTGTTATAAATACTGTGAGTTAGTGTCATCCATCAACCAGCAGTTACATATGTTGCACAGCCTTAAATAGAGAAATATCAAAGGGCAATAGAGTCACATTTTGATATAAGCTAGTCAACAGAAGTATGTGATTTGGTAAAAAAGACTGGAGTACTATTGCTCACCAATTGTCTGCAGGAACCACATAGTTTACAAAAACTATAGAGAGAAAAGTACCTATAAATGAGTGCAACAATCACACCTTGTTTCCTGCACCTTTCAGTTTTGCATGCAACACCAACAAGTATGCATTAAAAGCCCCAATATTTGATAAACAATGGTGCTGGCCTAGTTTTCATGAATCACAATACTCGCAAGTGTGCACCTTTCCCTTCTCCCTCAACTACAAACCAGTAGCCTCTTCTTCACAAGAAGTAACACATTACAGTGTATGTAACAAGGTGCTTCACGGAAAACTCAATTCTGAAATTCAAGAATTCTGAATTTTCAGTCTAGGACACTGCATGTCAGACAGTCCTTACACAGGGCATCTTCTGTTACCAGATCTGTTGTTGAACGCAAACTTAGGTTGCCCTGCAGGTAGACCAACTCTACCTTTCAGCAAAACAAACAGTATATGCAAAGGAAAAATTAAAACCCCAAACAATCAAACCATTTTCCCTTTCTTGATAAAGCAGAAAAAAACAGCCACGCTCTTGCATTTCTTAGAAGATGGTTCAGCTTTTGCAATACATTGGGTTTTAGAATAAAAGGGACACTGACCATAAAAAAACCAAAAACTTATGGACACAACAGTCTGCCCACTTCCAACGATACTAATTGGTCTAATGTAAGTTCTCTTCCCACAAGTTTGCTTTAAATTGTGTAATTAACAGGGCAAACAAAGGAAAAGAATATCCATCTCAGTCACAAAGAAGGAAAGATGATGTTATATGTATTCTGTTCCATAACCACATCACATCAAATAGTGCTTTTTCAGCAGTTAAGGTCAGTAGATTGTACTATATTTATATTTACAGGAAAGGGCAATCCCATCATTAACACTTACAATACAAGTAGTGATTTGTGGAATGGAAGCTCATAAATCTACCACAGTTAACAACATAAAACAAGGCTTATCGAGCTTCAAAATTTCTTTGGACAAGATGGTGGCAAGAAGTCAAAGTAAGGATTATGAAAAAGGAAACAAGATCTGCCAATTGTTGAATAATACTGTAGTTGTAAGATCTAGCACTGTGATTTTCTGTAGAATTGCTGGTTTAGGTCCTGCATGATTGCAATGAAAACCTACACGCATCAGCCCAAGCTCACATTATTAGAATGTTGTTTGTTTTAGTTGAGTTGGGCTTGATACATGCCCTTTGTAAGACCAGTACTAATATGGAGAACAAACAGATCTTTTTCTTAGTAGTATTTTAATACTCTTTACAGAATAAGAAGTAAAAAAAAAAAACCTCCTCAATTCTCATACAGCTACAATTCATTTTGGTCCTATCACTAGTTCTGCAGAGTTTTCTAACTCAACTCTCAAATTTATGTGAAAAAGACTTCGAACAACTAAAAGACTCAAAAGCAAATGAGGAGATGTCTACAGGCACAATGGTTTATCCCTTCAATTTTCATTACTCTTCAAATGCCTTTTATCCAAAGCAGCTTAGGAAGGTCAGTCCATTAAGCTGGCCTTTTAGCCACTTCTGAGATATACATAATAGCCTCATATAAATGTCTCTTACTCATTTTCTACCTCTTGAGTTTTCTAACTCAATACAGGAATACAGTGCAGAGGCAGACCCTATTTTCATCCTTACCTGAAAGACACCTAAACTAGTTTTAAAGAGATCAAGCTCAGATTTTAGAAGCAGTCCTGGCACCAATGTGCCTAGACTGCATTTACCTGGTTTTCACATGAACTGCTGTTTGCTTGCCCATCTTATTCTCTATATTTTATAAACAACATAGACTCATAGAATGGTTTGGGTCACAGGAGACCTTAAAGATCACAAAGTTCCAACCCCACTGCCATGGGCAGGGACACATCCTGCCAGACCAGGCTGCCCAAGGCCCCATCCAACCTGGCCTTGAACACTTCCAGGGATAGGGCGTCCACAGCTTCCCTGAGCAACGTGTTCTAGTGCCGCACCACCCTCATTGTGAAGAGTTTCTTCCTAATGTCTAATCTAAATCTTCCCCCTTCCAATTTAAAGCCAATCCCTCTCATCCTATCACTACATGCCCTTGTAAAAAGTCCCTCCCCAGCTTTCATGTAGCCCTCTTCAGGTACTGGAAGGCTGCTGTAAGGTCTCCCTGGAGCCTTCTCTTCTCCAGGCTGAACAACCCCAACTCTCTCTAGCCTGTTGCAACTCATAGCAAGTTGCTCCAGCCCTCCGATCATCGTCATAGCCCTCCTCTGGACCCATTCCAACAGTTCCATCTCCTTCTTATGTTGAAGATTCCAGAACTGGACACAATAGTTCAAGTGGGGCCTCAAAAGAGCCTCAACCTGCTGGCCACGCTTCTTCTGATGCAGCCCAGGATACAGTGGGCCTTCTGGGCTGGGAGCGCGCACTTCTGGCTCATGATGAGCTTCTCATCAATGAGCAACCCCAAGTCCTTCTCTGCAGGGCTGCTCTCAATCATATCGTTCACCATCCTGTACTGAAACCGCGGATTGCCTCGACCCAGGGTCGAGTGTAGGACCTTGCACTTGGCATTATTGAACCTTATGAGATTAACACAGGCCCACTTCTCCAGCTTGCCCACGTCACTCTGGATTACATCCTTTCCTTCTGGTGTGACAACTGCAGCACTCAGCTTGGTGTCACCTGCAAATCTGCTGAGGGTGCACTTGATCGCCTTGTCTATATAACTGATGAAAATATTAAACAGCACTGGTCCCAGTACAGACCACTGAGGGACACCAATCTCCATCTGGACATCAAGCAGTTGACCACTACTCTCTAGTCACCAGGGACTTCTAACTGTCAGGACTTTTCAAATATCATGGAGAATGGCTTGTCCACCACATCAGCCAATTCCCTCAGGTCTTTGGGATACAGCTTGTCTGGTCCCATAGACTTCTATATGTTCAAGTTTCTCAGGTGGTCATGAACCTGATCTTCCCCTACAGTGGGAGAGGCTATATTCCCCCCCCGCCCCCCGGGCCCATCTTGTTGTCCACTGACCTAAGAGGGGTGAGGAGAGCAGCTGAGGCAAAGAAGTTGTTGAGTTCTTCTGCTTGTGTGTTGACAAAACTACCATTTACGTTCATTGGCCAGGATACGCTTTCTTTAACCTTCCTTTTCCAGTTGACATGCCTATAGAAGCCCCTCTTATTACTCTTTGCTTTCCTTGCCAAGCTCAGCTCCAGCTGTGCCTTGACCTTCCTGACTCCATCCCTACACAACTGGGCAGCGTCCCTATACTCTTCCCAGGTTACCTGTCCCTGCTTGGCTTAAGTTTTAATAGTCTTGATAAGTAAGATCTTCACAGCATGCCAATGAAACACTGAAGACAGACACAACAAACAAATGACTATTTTAGTGCTGTGGCTAGAACAACAGCCTGGTAACTGTGCTGTGGCTAACAAAAACCTCACAAATCAACAACTAAAATAGGGTTTTGGGCAACATTGCAAAGAATAACCTGAAATGCTTACTGTGTCATGTAGTTTTCTCATCAGCTGAGGATCTTCACAAATACTACCTTTACCTGCTGGTGATCAGAGTGGGGAGAAGAGGAGATCTTTTACTGAACTAAATGGCTCCTAGCAGTTCATACGGACTGAAATCTCAGATGAGGATATGTCGCAGCTCAAGCGAACTTTCTGCTTTCGAGCTGCCTCACTGGAAGCAAAAGCTAAAAATATAAATACCAGCATCTTCTTTTCTAACTGTAATTAAAACACAAGTAGTCTGCACTAGAGAAGCTTCTCTTCTCTTAGTGTTTGCTGCCACCACGAGGATTCGAGATATAATGCAATGAATACATGAATTCATCAAGAACCCATGGTGAATGTGAATCATACTCAATTGCAAACATTTCTCCGCTTAGTCCCACTTCTGGGTTTGTTATTTCATTCCAGTCCCTAGTTCACTCTGAACACCTTGAAGCGACGAAACTAAAGAGAAGTCAGTGACGAGCAAAGCAGGAAAGCTCTCCAAACCAGCTGAGATGTCCTACGCTGAGAATCTACAGCTGACATTCTACACAGGTCTCATTGCTCCTGCCATATTTACGCGTTACTGATGCATCCAAATTTTAGTGAAAAAGAAGGTCCCCTTCTAATCATCTTGGTGGTCCACATAAGTCATACAATCATGCAAATTTTTGGTCTAGTAGCTGAACAGTATTACCAATTCATTAACACCATACATTAAAATGCAATACTTGCTGTTTTGCTAAACAAACCTATTTAAAAATTTACATTCAAAAAAAGTATCAAGTAGTCAGTCACTTTTTTTCAAAACATAACAGGACAATCCCATTTTACTTTTTTAAAATCAGATGAACAGTGCTCTAGTAATTCATGGATTGTCAGGATAAACAGAATTTCTCAAATTATTCAGTTATAGTTTTTCCTCCCCTGGAAAAAAAAAAGCTTTTAAACATTTTTGGGTAGAAGACTAAATCTGCACAACATTATTCATAGTCTTGCAAATCTGATATACACAAACTGTAGTAGTCAAGCTCCACACCCAGAAAAGAGTGTACCCATTGAACACTGACAGGATTGTTTCATAGCTTGGACAATTAATAGGAGAAAATTCACTGAATGCACATACCATTCACATCAGAAATCACCTAACCTCTGTATTTCCTCCGTTTCTGCCAAGTATACAGCATCATGAAAATGAAGTCATGTGTCTTAAAATGGATAGATGTGATTTTTAGCATCACATATAACACACCTTGGCCACGAGATTTATTGCAAAATACAGTTTAACAGATGGGAACCTGTCCATCTCTAAAGAATGGATAATTCCTTCAGTGAATTTCATGGCTTGTGATCATACAGGGTTCAGATCAAACTATCCAAAGGGAAGCTCAGCCTCTAATCACAGAAGAGTTTATTCCGTTACAGCTATTTTCCTACATGAGTAAAGGTGGTCTCAGCTATATTTCTGATGCATATAGCAACTCCAAAGTTGGAGAAAGGCTCAAGGGAGGAAGGTGAACAGCTTGTGGAAGAGGAATCAGATGCACCTTGAATTAACAATGATCTTGTCTAAGAAAACAAGGTTAGTCAGACTTACTGCTCTACAAAAAATAGGGTAAGGTAGTTACAGACTTCAATAACTTTGGATACTACCACCATTTAAATGTGAACCATTTCCACCAAAAGTGGAAAGGATTTACTCAGTTAAGGACAGTCACCAATCTTCTCTCCTTGACATATGGCTTCAGGAACAGCATTTTTAGAAAATACAAAGGGTATATGAACTGGTTTTGAAGCTTCAAATTACTTCAATATCTGTCTTTGACCAGAGTAGAGGGGTTGCTAAAAAATGGACAAGCTGGGAAACTGAAACAAGAAGGAAATAATTGAATTGCATGGCTACTATCTACTACCCAAGCATCTAATAACATTTCACAATCAATACAGAAGCATATAAATTTCATCCCAAATAGAGTGTAAGCTGGAAGGGGATAGGGTGGAAAACAGAAGACAAATAAAACCCAAGCTGTAAGAAACTACGACAAATATCTTCAGAGCTGCTATTCCCCTGCCTACTGTTGACCAGTCACCACTGGTGAATAGAAAAGCCTGAATGCAGTAATTGTAGAATACATCTCCACCGAGACTATTCACAGTGGTCTTCACAATTTGTGTTTTGGCAGCAACAGGTTTATCTGTGACTTGAGTTATTGATGTGAGACAGCAATCTTCCTTGTACAATGTCACAGAACAGCTCAAGAAACATTTAAAGGAGTTAACAATCAATGTGTAAAAACTGCACAGTGTGATACTGTCAAATCTAAGGTCCTAGACTTATGCCTTTACATGCCTGATCAACGAATATTGCATCTGTCTTTCTGACAGAAAACCAGTGTTCTGTCTGCTGTATCTACTGTAACATGTTTTGATGCATGAGTGCCAATTCAGTGCATCTCACTCCATCAAAGTGCTCTTTGAGACCACTTTGCCTTCCAAAAAGAAAACACACCCTATTGTTACTAGGGAGAATGGCTTGTAGGAGAGTTTTAACTTGCATCTGGCAGAACACGACTAGAAACACACGGGCCTAAAAAATAAACAAAAGCTGACTTTGATACACCTATTCATTGATAGGCAGGATGTGAATGCTGGTAAGGAACATCCACTAAGCCACATGAAAAGTGGAACCGTTTAGTAAGGAAGGTGCTTAGTGAGGAGGTACTTCATCAGGAACCAAAGAAGAATGGTTGTTATGATGAAATATTATGAAAATGCCAGATCGGTGTCTGACTTGTACAGAAGTTCGATCAGAAGATGATCTTTCATGAGGTGATCTTGAAATTAACCACCAGTTCCTTCCCATGTCAACAAAAAAAAAAAAAAATCCAAGCTGCCTTTAAACTAAAATTAACACAAAAATAAAGTTTTATTTTCAAGTTTACCTGCAATTCACAAAACTACAAAGATAGTACGAACAGTCCCAGTCCTCTGATCATCATCTTTGGAGCAGGTCCAGAGAAGGGCCACAGTCTGCCAGCATCTTTTTTGCATACTGGGGACCAACGATGAACACAATGTTCCTGGTGTGGTCTGACAAGTGGTAAGTAGACTGGGACAACGACTTCTTTATCTCTGCTCGTTATGCCCTTGTTGATGTAACCCAGCATCCTGTCGGCTTTCTTAACTGCAGCAGCACACCGTTCGCTTATATTGAGCTTATTATTATTCTCAAGCCCACTGATGAGGTGTTCAATAACTTATATGGCTCACAAAGATCTGTGAGGTTCAATGTTTATAATTATGCATATTTTCTAAGGGAAAAAAAATGGAAGATCTAATAATCATACAGAACTATATACTAAAAACTGTACCGCTATATGAACAGTTTTATCACCAAAGAGGGTAAACCAAAGCACTAAGTATGATGGAGCTTGATCGTACAAGAAAATCCTGGTAACATGCAATTCATTAATGAGTAGTTTGCTTCAGCTTGTGGTAAATCAGGTTACTGACTGCAGGAACAAGCTGATGCTTCATTTTTTCCAGGCACTCTTGTCATGCATTAGCAGCGAGGGGCAAGGGCAAAGTTTTCCCTCACAGGAATACGGATGTTTATCTGTCTAGGCTCAGAGCACTTTGCTCAGTGCAGTGCTCTTTGCTCAGTGCAGATAATTTCCATTATCCTTTGCTTATGCTCTTGCTCCCAGAACTCATCAGACTTTTCATTTATCCAAATCTGAAGTAGAAAAGCAGTCTGATAACCATTATAACATGGGGTGGTTTTCCCAACATAGCACACTGCTACCGAAACACCTTCAACTATATTGTGTCTCATGCTTATCTGAAGTTAGGCAAAGGATATCAACAGTTGCTACAGGTCATCATTCTTCACTGGCCTAGATACAGGAGATCATGGAGACAGGAATAGCATACTTTTAAGATCTGAAGACTTCCGCATGCTGTCATGACAGCGAGTTGGCCTGACTAGGATCTGAGGAGCCCACATCATTAGCCTGGCATTGGGACATAAAGTTTTTATATCCTGGATGTATCGCCATCAGAGGAGTTCTGTGTACAGCTGCAGCATTACCGTTATGTTTCTCCACTCTCAAGGGCGTTTGATTTGAGGAGCAGTTTTCAGAAATCCTAGTAAACATTAATATAGCAACATGGACACCATGGCACTAGCTTTTTGTACCAGCTCTCTAAAATAATTTTATAAGTAGACTGTAGATATCTAAAGTAATTAAAATTTAGACAACATGCAAGTTTGATTTTGTTTTTCTACATAGATTTTCCACCTGTACAATAAGAAACATATCTATAGCAGAAAAGTCCAAGTGATAGAGTTCTGTTTACAATGAAAGAATTATTCCACACTAAAAACAGATTACTTGTAGCCAACATGTCTTATTGAATTGCTAATATTTATTCTATACTGTATATACTGTAAGGCAAGCATGGAACTAAGAGAAACGAATAAAGGAACCACAGACAGTCACAGAATCAAAGACAACACAACACATGTTCGTACAAAGCAATTATGCAAATGTTTCAACAGACATCCCGTATGCTGCAAATGCCTAACCTTTGCATGCGTATTTGACAGTTTAACTATAGTTAGACTCAAATCCTACCAATTGTTGTAGTTGAATCTTCCTTATGATTTTCATTACATAAAACCATTCAGCTGATTTTATGAGGTTTTAACCTCTCAGCCTGAAGTTTTCCATTACCAATACCACCAGACACTCACTATCAGAAAGCAAAAATTAAACAATTGAAGTATTTCTGTGAACATTTTAGTAAATTCGTGGTTCTGAAACCTACATTAATTTTTTCAGCATCCACTTTTTTCAGCTGTTGAATCAGTAGTTGCATACTGCACTTCACAGGCTGCATGAAAGAAACTGCATTTTCAGTTTTAAGTCTCAGAATAAAAGCTCCCTTAAAAAAAAAAAAAATCATAATTTTAAACAAATTATCACCACCCCTTAAATAGGTACCAAAGGACTGAATCAGTTAAAGTGACAAAAATAACACTAAGCCAAAAATAAAGTATGTTTTGATATATTCAGAGCATGCCACACAACACGTGTGTAAGGCTTCCTCAATGTTGACCATTTGACTCCAGTTGAAGGTGATGAACACAAAACCACTCAGCACTTTCAAAGCGTTTCCGATTACACATACCATATTCAAGCTGAAAAATGAGACATTCAAAGATGACATTCATGAAAACAATTTTCTGCCATGTCTCTGGGTCTCAGCTCCTTCTTCCAACTTCAACAGTAAATTCCAGACTGCAGTTAAGTTCACACCTGGCTTTCTTGCAGCCACAGCAAGCCTATGCTCTCAATGTAAGCATGCGTCTTACATACTTGCACATTGCACTGACTTACAACTTCAGATCTTTTCATACTACAGCAGGATCACTAACACAACTACTCCTATACTTAAAATTTTTTTCTCCTCCACAGTTCATGCTACCAATTTATTTTGGAAGTTCTTTTTAAAGAAAATACATGTTTCATCCACACGAAAGCTCCCTGTGTGGGAAGTTAATTAAAATGCTAGAAGACCTGGCTCAAGCTAGAGCAGTAACCAGAACACCCACAGAGGAAGGGCTATCCTTTGAAATGTTAAATATACTGTCAACATGGATGGGAGTTAAGAAAGCACTCCATGCCATTCTGTCAGCTGAAAAAATGTATACATACGAGAAAAAAAAAATACATATTCAGTCAAGTATTTTATAAAGCGAGATAGGTATTAGTGTGCATTTAGGATGAGTTAAAGAATGAGACTATCCCAATGTGTTCAGAGACTTACTCCTTCACCAAAATACCTATAAATAAAGAAAAGGATTATGAAGGTAAGAACTCCACCTTTATGTTAGTAAAGGGCTAGAATAAGCTCATTTGCAAAACATATCACATATAACAATTCTGACAATAAGCAGTTTTTGTAGTAGATATTAATTATCTTTCCTAACTGCTACCAAAAAAAACCCAACAAACAAACCACACCATAAAGTTCACCTAAAATAAAACTATTTACTAAGTGCTTGGACTTAAGAGCGTTACTGTTTCGAGTTGGACTCTTTTATGGTAAAGATGATTTCAAAACCCGAACGATCAGTAATTTCCTAGCCACAATAATAAAAGGCAAAAAGTAACAAGAGTCAGCTGATTTAAAAGACAGTGTTCATAAATGGTCCAAGTAACTGCCTGCAAGATCTAACCAAACACAGAAGACACTTTTGAATCACAGCCAGTAACAAATAAAAGGAGGAAACAAAAACCAACATAATGAGATTTTTCTCCTGCTCTGTTCTGCAGTAGCAGTAAGTATTCGATTGACTTAATATTTCATCTTGACAAAATATTTTCAGCTTGCTGAAAGTATCAATTTAAATAAGTAGCTTGTCTCCTTTTTAAGAAAAGGAAAGGGAGGTGGACAGATTGAACCACCCTAGAAACAGGCTATACTCCCGAGATAGAGCAGACCAAGCAAAACAATGCTGTTTCCAAAATATCTCCTCAAGTTGATAAACTTACTTGCTTTCCTAGAAATCGTAATAGCGCCATGCTCTTTCAGACCATGCTAGACCAAGATGTGGATAATCAGCATCCCTATTTAATGAAAACATTCACTCAGTTATGTTCTTTCCCTTAAATCAGTAGCAGCAAATAACACTCTGTGTCAACACAAGTAAGCAGAGATTCTTGCCCTTTTTCTTCACAAGTTGATCTAAACAGTTCTTTTTATAACATTTACAGGAGAATTCCTTACAGGAAGGATCCAGGCACGTCCTGCAAATTACCACAGATAATGACATAAAGAATGTCAGTAACATTTACTGTTAGTGTATGAAATAACTCGAGGGCCTTAGAAAAGAAAGTTTTTCAGGTATGAGATCCCACTATTTCGATTACACACATCTTGAGACAAATCATGTTCCACTGAGGTAAATGAAGCAGTAATAACTTATTTGCTTAATTAAAAATAAATCTTTGAGAGATATTGATAACAAACATAGTTGATTAAGGCTTATGTCAATCTAAGAGATTTAATATTATAAATAAGTAGAACATGTCAACTGATGTTATTCAGCAAGTGATCAATACATTTTAAATGGATCAGGATGAGCTAATAGACAGATTTCAAGAACTAACTGTGACTTATCAATTAGTTGCAGCATTGCTAGTAAGATCCTCACAGGACCAGTAAACTTTTAGTCACCGATTAAAGATACCACTGTGAATAATGCTAGCTTATCAAAAGACTGAAGTGTGAACAGGTAATAATGCTTGAGAACAGCAACTCTCTGATTAGCACGGTGCAGTCAAATAATACTCTTCAATGAGCCACTGCAAGGTCATATCCCTAGAAGCAGCAGAAGCAGAGGACAAAGATTTTTATAGGCCAGTTTCAGAAAGACTTTGATATACACGTGTGTGTCAACACAAGTAATTCTTTAAAGAGAGATTTTTGCCCTTTTTCTGCACAAGGTGATCTACACAGCTCTTTTCTTAATATTTACAGGAGAATTCCCTACAGGAAGTTGCCTGTAATGCTATCTTGTCTGATGAACCAAGCAATAAAATAAAAACAATGCTTCCTCCAGAAAACAGATAGAAACAAAAACACCACTAGAAGTGTCCACTTCTGCAATATTAGAAAAAACAGTTCTGACAAAACCATCAAGTGAAGAGCACATTTAGCTTTCAAGGAATATTTTCCATCCTGTTTTCTTTCACAGAATCGAATAACTATGTGAGTTACAGCTACAAACAAGCTGGAGAAAGCAAGTGCAGTATGAATTCCAACCAAAGAGAAGACACTTTATATGAAGATTACCTTAGAAATATTCATGTTAGAAGTCAAGCAACTTATTCATTGACAGCACACAGACTACTGGGAAGTAAAATTGTTACATAGATTAGATTCTTGGTTACACAGATAGCTGAATGGAAAAATCTTACTGGTCATTTCTGAAGTTTGAGTCTACTTATTCATAAATTCCTTAAACCCGCTCCATTGTCTGGTCGCTCACCTCATGCCAATGAAGGATCTACCAGTACTGAAGTCTTTATAAGTCTAATTTTAGAGAGAGCTGTTTTAGAGGATAAAGGATTGAACTCAAAAGATTCAGTATATTTATTTATTTAGTAGTCAGTAGTTCTCTTCAAATTGTTTTGTCTGACAGAAGATTAATAGATATTAATTCAGCATTTCTTTGCCTATTATGTAAAGAGCCAGCTCAAGTAAGTTTGTAGTTACTCTTTTACTAGGGGAAAAGAAAAAAGAAAAACCACCACAAAAACAGTGGTTAAAATTCTTACTTTTAAATAAGTTTATTTGACCTGTAAAGGAAGCGAAGTATTACAGGGAAGCTTTGAATTCACTTTACAATAGGAAGTCGAAGGAGGGAAGGAGGGAAGGAGGGAAGGAGGGAAGGAGGGAAGGAGGGAAGGAGGGAAGGAGGGAAGGAGGGAAGGAGGGAAGGAGGGAAGGAGGGAAGGAGGGAAGGAGGCCAAAAGAAAACTTTTGCTTCCATACGCTTTCAGCCAGCCATCTTTATGTTCAAGAAACATGTCATTAAGAAAAGGCTGCATTTCAGTGGCAGTCAACATAGTAGGATGTACTGATATTATGCTGTTAAAGCTTGAGAAGGTTCTGTATTTGTTTTACCCTGCACCCAATCTACATGTACTAGAACACCAGGTGCTGGGGAAGCTTGGCAGGCTCTGCAATTGCTCAAACAAGCAATGCACAAAACCACTGAGAAGTTGTGGTATTAAGGTGAATGATTTCCCACAAGAGCAGATCCAGGTATTAGCACATACCTGTTCTTAAGCATTGTATTAGGAGGCAGATCAAATGTGAAACATCACCCACTCTCCTACAGAGCATCAGAGTCCCTGTTTCTTTTCCCCAAAACATCTGGAACAAGAACACTAGCAATTGTACAGGGCATAGGATTAAGCTGCACGAAAAGCAGTCCAGTCTCACCTCTGCCCATTCCCCAAACCCTTCTGTAACAGTCATCTGAAAGGCTGTCTGACCTTTTACTGCACCACTTCAGCTTTTCCTGATATGTTGGAAAGCATTATTCAGTCTCTGGCAGATAGACCATGTATCTATGAATCCTTTTTAACTAGATAAGGACTATTGCCAAATGGTCTTTGTAATATATTACTCTTCAGGTAATCCCTTCTACATTGAATTATGAGCATCCTCAAGAAGCAAGAGCCTATTCTCTCCTTTTCAGCTTCTCCATGAAACAGTTTAGCTTCCACCTCTGGTAGTTCAAAGACATAACTGACATACACCTGGAGCCAGAACACACTGACAGAAGAAAGTTCTGCATATCACAAGCCAGACACCACTGTAGGCATTTTTGTTCTTTTTTCCCCCCTCCTCTCTGCTGAGTCAAAATCCTCACCTCTATATACAGAGGTAAGAAGCAGAAGGCACAAATATGTTACCTCCTTAAATATTACTGTAGTTTCCCCATTAAAAAACCAAAACAACCTTAAATATTACTGTAGTTTCTCCATTTAAAAAAAAAAAAAAAAAAAACAACCCAACCAACCTCCTCCCCCCCCAGAATTGTTTGGAAATAATGAAGATCAAAGGACACTGTCTCAAACACTAACAAATTCATTAATCCAGATGTCACATTAAGAAGAATAAGAAGACCAGAGAGGGTAAGAATGTAATTTGGAACAACAGCCTTTGCACTTGGGCAGTCACGGAAGCAGAGGTATTGCTACAGCTCCTGATCTGAAAGCAATACATCAGGAAGCACTACATCAAGCACAGATCTACTGCTATCAGTAGAATCGCTAATTTCTCCATTAAGAGAAATTAAATGCTTCAGAGCACTGAAGAGTCACAGAAAGTGTAAGGCTGTTCAAAATAGTCATCAAAGTAAGAAGAAAAATGTATTTACTGAAAGGAACAATGCATAGCAGTTACTTAAATGCAGTTTGTTATCTGGTCTTTCTCCAAGTACCCAAAGCTTGTGTTCCCTGCCCAGTAATACTTCATCTAAAGGGACAATCCAGGTCAATATGAACTTGAAGTTCATTTATGTTAAACAAAACAAAGCCATCAGAATTTACATGAAAGAAAGGTGGGTTGTTGCTTGGTTGTTTTATATACTTCTCCCCTCCTAAAAAAAAAGTGAGAAAATACACTACAGAATTTGAGATTTCTGTTTTTCTTTCAAAATGTTAAATCAAAGGAATATCAACTACACACTGTGAACCAGAATTATTGTCCTGCAGTTCCCATCTGGTTTCCTTCTTGGAAATCTTTTCAAGGAATAGAAGTAAAGCAGTCTGAACAGCTACTGTTCTGCATTAAGTCATACTCACTTGTCAGTAGACCAAATGAATAAAAGACTCTGAAAGTCATCTTAAATTATAGCCGAAACTTAATGCAGTTTTCCTGCTAGTTTATACATGCTGAAACAGAAAAACTTACCTTATACACATAGAGGATTGGGGGTTTTGTTCAGTTTTTCATGTTAGGCGAATTAACAATTGGGGGAAAACAGATACATTACGAGACATAAATAGCTTCCACAGTATCTTGTCATTTAAAAAGGAGAAAAGGCTTAGTTTAACTAAAAGAAAACCCCAGCCCTCTTTAATCACATCTTTGCACTTTTAATAACTTGCACTTTATTTCTGCATGTCCTATATACAAATTATTACATTCTTCTGCTTCTTAGGTTTATAGTTTATATATAAAAAACTTTGTCTAGCTTTGTTAAAGAATTGATTAGACTTTCCCTGCTTTAAGCCTTTGAGATACGCTGGGATACAATCCAACTACACATTCTTGAAAGCTGGTTTAACTCACCTACACTCCTCATGGAGATCTATGTTTTACAAGAACTTCAGTGGTTGCATGTGTGTACGCACAGACATGTGTGTACCTCTGAGAAAGGATCATTTTGAATAGAAAACTATTCTTACATCAACATGAAATGAATTCAAGCATGTGAAACATGAATGAATGCTCTCAAGGAAAAAACCCAACTTGTTTCTGTTGTATCTTAGCCCTCCACTGTGAGGCATTCAAGAAAATAAAGATGATTACTAAGAATGCACTACCTAACACGACGCAGCACATTCTGCATTTGCTTCAAAATCCAGAATGACTAATTCTCCACAACTAAGAGAACTGTAGCATAACAGAGTTGGTAATGTCTCCAGCAACATTCACTAGAGTTTTCAATAAAAGATTAAGTTGCTTAATATAAATTAGATTTGCACAGAATAAGGATCCATAATCAACCACACTTAACAGTTTAACATAGGCTTCATTCTTCATGATTGAAAAATAATTTTTATCCATTTTAATCCACATATGACAAATTTAAGACAGAGTACATCACATGTATCAAAAAGTATCTATTCTCAAATAATTATAAATAAGAGTTGGAAACGATACCCACAGAGACTGAGGTGTCAATTTATTGTCAGGATTTTACTATGGATGTTTTTCAGTTGTCAAAATTGTATTGCCTATCATAGAGAAGGTGAAAGACTTTTCAAGTATTTTTCTTTTTGTTTATTTTAAGTACTTCAGAAAAAAAAGCGTTCTACTTTTAAACAACTTTATAAGGGCCATGTTGTTTCTACATGATGCAATTCCTTGGGTAAAATAAAGATGACAATATAGAATTTAAAATACAACCTGGGTTTGACTTACTCCAGTAATGGTGTTTTGGGAAAGAATAATTTATTATTCTTGAAACCTAACATTACTTCAAACATAAGTGCAATTTACAATTCTTCAAACCTAAGTTTAAAAACAAACAAATGTAAAATACCAGTTTGAGGAAGCAATAAAGTTTGACTGCAAAGAGATCTTATCAGTTAAGATCATGTACTACAGGTGATTGATGTTCTCCCTTATGCTACAGACATTAGTTAGCAGGTTTTCTTCTTACCTTTTTTGATCCTTTGCATTTGAACACAGAGAAAGAAAAAACCCTGTTTTCTTAAATGCTTTTCATCTATTCTAGTCCCAAATAGCATATCCTTCCTTCATACAGCTTATGCAGTGAGGCTATAAATCCGTAAAATTTATTCAATATTCATGTTCAGGCAAATCACAAGAGACAGGAGTTTCACATGCAGCCACACAGTGGATAATATGGAATATCGCTAGTCAGTATACTTAACATGCTCATCCACTTTTGGAAAAGGCATAAATACAATGCGCACTGGCCACGTATGAGGCTGCATTTCAGACCTGTCACTCTCGGGTATTTAAAAAGCAAACAGACAAAACACCCAGCCTTATCGATTTATGATATCATCAGTCAAAAGACAACATCCAAAATATTAAAAAAAAAAAAAAAACCAACAAACTAACACAGTTGTGTCAGACAGTTCCAAGTAACAGCACAGTAAGACAGAGCTTCTGCCCAAAAAGTGAAAGGTGTTGATGACTGCAGCACAACACATCACAGGACTGAACAACCACACAAGGCTGTAAATCTTAACCTGGATGTAAATCTTAAATCTGGATTATCTTAACCGCTGACAAAAAGTTACTTTTATTAAGAACATAATAAGCAATAACTACTGACATATGTTTTCCATATCTAAAATCAGATATGCATCTTCAGTGAAAGACAGTTTCAGATTTCTTTAGGACTGTGGCACCAGCCAATGGGCTCAGTGTCTGCTCCATGCTTTTTTTTTTACTGATCTGTTCAACCCATCAAGTGTCTAACTTAAGGAAAACTTCTGGACATAACAGAGGGTCCAAACCACACAATTTAAGAAAATAACAAAAGCTATGGACAAGACTTCCTCAATGCAAAATGGTAACTCTGAAGTTCACATCCCTTCTACTGGAGGATAATGGACAGCTCTATTATCTTACTCGCATCATTTTAAGCTGAAAGAGGAGCTGTTTAGATTAGGTATGAGGAAGAATTTTTTTTCCTGTGAGGGTAGTGAGGCACTGGAACAGGTTGTCCAGAGAAGTTGTGGATGGCACATCCCTGGAGGTGTTTAAAGCCAGGCTGAATGAGGCTTTGAGCAACCTGATCTAGTGGAAGCGTCTCTGCCCATGGCAGGGGGGGCGGGGTGGAACTGGATGATTTTTAAGGTCCTTTCCAACTCAAACCATTCCATGGTTCTGATTTTTGTTTCTCTACTATTATTCAGAAATTCGTGAAGAACAATTTCTACACCACTCAGTGAAAGTTTGTTCTAGAAACATTCTGCTATCAAATAAGTTAAACTTGTAAGCAGAGGTAGGGCCAGGCTTCCCCCATAGCTCAGCCAGGCTGTTGGATTAACAAGAAAAGGAAAAATCTTTCAAAAATTAATTCAGCTTTCTACGACCAAATGGTACCTGACTGGAAAAGTAAGCTGAAAAAAAAGCCATGATTATAGGGGGGGAAAAAAAGCCCAACAGTAAATATTTCCCCAAATTTGTATCGTTTCACTGCATCAAAGATGCTAAAACGGGGGAAAAAAAGAAACTAACCCACAATAAAACTATTATTTGCATTTCTTTGAAATCACAGGTAAAGTAGGCATGGAGAGAGGTAAAACAATATGCAAATCCAGAAGTTTCACATATTCTTTGAGGACAGTGGAGAAGTTTCAATAGTAATGGAAGCTTAAAATGACAAGGAAGATATTAGTGTAGCTTGCTTAATGAAGACAATATTACAATAAGCATTTGCGGAAAACACACTCATATATAAAACTTGCCTAATAACTTAAAGTTCACATTGCACAAATAACAGCTGTAGAACCCATCCCTGCACAGGAATGCTACATGTAACATGGAAAAAGTGTATTTGTTTTCCTTAAATTTATTAAAAAATAAGCAAAATAAAAGAAATAAGCAAAGAAGAGAAATCAGTTAAAACAGCTAAACATGGGCTAAATGCAGTTATTTGCTAATCTACAGAACAGAAAAAAAGCTGAGTGTTGTAAACCAGGGATCACTTTCAGTACACTCCAAAAAACACCAAAGTTAAGAACTAATTCTAACACATCCTGATGACTTCTGCCTGCAGGTTTCTTCACCTGCAAGGAATGTGCAAGCACTTCAGCGTGATGCCAGAAGTTAAAACAAAGGCAGAAGAGCATTTGGAAAGACATGTGAATGATGCAACGGATTAAGGATTATAAAACCCATTTACTTTATTACATTGGTCAGTATTTGCAGCCCGTTGTTTCAAAGTTCTGAAAATATCTGCTCCTACCAAATACATACCCATTATTTCTGTGCTAAAACTGCCTCGCTGCAGGGATCCTAAATCTATCAGCGCAAATCAACAAGGTTTTTTTTGTAAAGACAAGATAAGCATATACAGGACGCAACGAGAGGGTGCAACATTGCAGAACACTAATGGTGGCGCCCAGCTCAGTTACAGACCAGAGAGGGCATCATCTCTGGTGGTAACAGAAAAATACCCCAAGCACACAGCCTCATGAAGGCACAGGTAAAGTACCAGCACATTACGCTAAACTAAATCCAAGTATTTATCAATAAACATGAGTTAAAAGAAGTTAAAAGAAGTTAAAGGTATTTTTTAAGTAAGATTTATTAACACTTAGAATTGTCTTGGGGATGTTTCCTGATGCACCATATGTAAACAACAAACAGTAATTTCAGTCTACAAGCCACTGCCAGAGCAGAAATCACACCTTAATTCTGACAACAGTCAATAGCTGTCTAGTTAATAAAACAAAACCAATGCATTACTGATGTTACACACCTCTGAGTTTTCAGGGATCTACTGCTCAAGAACTCCCCAAACTTGACAAGTCATCTTGGTGTTTGATTTCCAGGAACTCAGGGGAGCTGTATTTATTTGCATGTTTTACACACTTTTTTACATAAATATCAAACATGTCTACATTTTACTACCAAGACAATACTTAAATATCACATAAGCAACTTACAGTTTAAATGAAGAAAATGACTATTTCCATTTTCTCTCTCTTAACCCCCAGCTCATTACTTTCAGTTTCTGTTGAACAGAAAAGCTTTTACTGCCAGTACTTTCAGTTTCAGTTTAGCAGGGAAATGCAGAAGAATGAGTTCTGCTTGAGAAAGTCATCCAAAGTTATGACTGCAACCAGGAGTCAGGGAAATGGAAAAAAAAAAAAAAAACAGGAGCCACAGGAGAATGGAAGACAACAGCTATCTAGGAAGAAAATATTATTCCTATCTATGGCTTACTTCAACAGTACATGAGTCTTAATTATTCCACAACGGTTTGTTTAAAGCCAAACCCCTCTCACCCTAATTACTCCCAAAACAGTTTAAAATATGAGACTGCAAGTCTGGAAATGAAAATTTAAATTGCTTCTATAAAATGATTTGTAATGTTTGTAGTGTTTCTAGGAACTCGGCAGCTAAAACACTCTTGTAGAAGAGAGTGTCTGCAGTTCCCTGGAAAAAATGACCAAATAGAAAACAAGACAGAAATCAAAGCTACAAGACTGATCAAGCCCTGTAAATCTGTGCAATAAACATGTATGCTTAAAAAAAATCCTCATCTCAGTGTTAGCAAAAGGATCCTAAGAATTCTGCACGGATTAACGTTTTTCACATATAAAAATAAAAGAAAATAAACAAGAAAATGCAAATAACATAGTACACAATAATAAATTCAAGGTTTCCAGCCCTTTCTCCTCTTTTTAAAGCTGACATTAAACAAGAAACAGCCAGTTGTACTGGGAAGTAAGCTTCCATTTTATGTGGGTTCACCTTCTTGCAGAAGAAAAACAAAAAACAACCCAAAGCCTATTTGCTGTTTTCCCAGTGCCCTAGCAAAGTCCTTGCATCACAGTTAGAGCCACCTGATACAGATATACCTATTTATGTGGGAGACACACGCAGACAGCTGATCTCCAGGACTTACTGCACAGCTCCCTTTTCACAATTATTGGTTATGACAAAACACATTAAGCGTTTCACAATGTAGGTTAGAAGGGAGCATCAAAACATCATGTGCAGCATGAGACGTTAGTTGGAGGGAAGCTGTGACAGGCAAGAACATGTTCTTCTTAGGGAGCCATTTACCAGTATACACTAAAAAAAGCCACTGAGACTTCATAATATTTAGGTAACTTACATGCATAGCTCATCACAAAGCTGATTGTTTTAATTTGACATAATAAAAGGGGAATTAGAGTGCTTTTAGGTCATTTTCAAACACTTACAGAAGCTTCTCTTCTAATATTACTACTTCTTTGGAGACTCTAGAGATTATTAGTGTTCTTAGTGCATTTATTTGCATAGCCTTTCGATATCTAGTCATAGCTCCTTAGAACAAACACTGCGTTTTCCTCTAAAATTTTGATAATATTCTCTGAACTTGCCCCAGTTCACGTACAAAACATACAAGGACAAAACAAAACGAACCTAGTATTTACAAACTTGTATTTGAAAAAAAGAAACCAACAAAGCCCAGACCAAGCTGTCGCCCAACTTTGTTTATTCTGTGATGGTGCTCTGCTGCCACTGCATTCACCATTTCCCCTCTGCTATGCATTTCCTCCATGTTGATCTACAAAAATATCCCTCTTTTCTCTCTAGCAAAGGTAGGCTTGTTAGGTTCACTCTGCCAGGAAGACCTTAGGGACAGGGATCTAATTATTTACCACCAGAAATGCTATAAAATGTCAGGCTGAGAATATTCTTTATACTAAAAAAAACCTCAAACCTTTGTATATATTCCAAGTCTATTCCTCTGTGCAAGACTGAAAGCGATTCTTTTGTGCAATGCAATTTTTCTTTACTCTGCCTCTGACAAATAAACCCTTCCCCATTGTAAGTATTTTTCTTTTCTCTAGAGAAGCATTTCCAATTCTTTGCAAACAGCAACACAAAGCATAAAGCACCTGCAGCTCTCCCTACATCCAAATCAAACATTTATGTCAGGCCCTGATCTGCCATGGCTGAAACAATAATCCAGCGTTTCCTCTCTGTGATACGGAGATCAAGAGAGTATTTTCTGATTATGACACAGATTTTATATAGAATTCAACACAGAGTTTTAGTAGTGTTGAGTTTCTTTCAGGGTGCCAAGGATTGGAGATGGTTTATTTTTCAAATTGCATCGTTTCTGAACAGGTGTTTACTATGACAACCACCCATGCTACAGACTACACACAGTATCTATTTGTTAGAATCCTTTTGTTCAAGCAATTACATTACTCTCTAGAGGAAGGCCATCAACCAGTATCTTTGACTTCTTGTAGCCATACTGGACACAACACACCTGCAGAGGTTACAGGAAGAAAAAACGCAAAACCTTTTAAAAAAATGCTTTTAAAATATAATATTTAGAATTTTAAGAGTTAAATACCTTAACAGTTCAAGTATCAGAAGAAACATTTTACAAGGAATATTATTCCATGGAGTAGGAATTACATATTCCTCTTTCCTTTTACTGACTGTACTGGTATCCTACAGGCTAGTGTTTTATGGGAAATAATAAAATGCGTTATTTGGTTTTTTTAGAATTGGAGCACTACAGTTCTGGCAAACATTGCTTATCCCTTTTGTGCACTGCTGTATTTTGTATTTTCCCCCTCACCCACCAACCGAAACGAAGGGCTCCTTCCAATAACACGAAAACATGGCTTTATAAAGACGGATGTAAGACTACCCAAAATCTGGAACGCACATATATAACCACCAAAACTCCGTATCATACCAATTTCACAAAGACACACAAAGCAAACCAGTATTTCCACACTAACAGAAAACAGAGATTTTTACGACCACAGCTAAGAGGCCAAACAAGCCCTCTCCTCAGACCATAAAACAAAGCCCTGCAGCATGACTGTTCTGTTTCCTGCAGGAAATGAGATGCTTGTATTAGATACTTCTGTGGTTTTCATACTGTAAATGCATCAGCTGGTACAAACCCTCCGGAGAGGACTATTAACTAATGCTTAGAAAGAGCAGTGGCAACAGCAGACCGCACGCAGCACCTCGGAGGAGCGGGGACAAAAGCTGACAAGTCATCCCTACATAAAAAAAATAGCGGAGCCAAGAGCTGAAGAACACATCTTGTAGCAGAGGCGACGTCTGCGAGGAATATACACACCTACACCTGCTCCTTTCCACTCACACCGCTCACTGCTTCTTTAAATAAGGAGCCTACTGCTATTCGGAGCCACAAGCCCACACTCCCCGCTCCTCATTAACCATCCCCGGTTACACACGGCAGAGGAGGATCACCTACAGACTACACATCTTACGCACGGCCATTTTTCCGCCTCTCTACTGTATATGGGTTGGTTTTTTTTTTAACGTTTCCGATGGATGCAGCCTCCTCTCCCCGGAGACACTCCGCCCGGGCGGAGCCGCTCGCCTTCTCCATCGCAAACCCACCGCCAGGGCCACGAGAAGGGGGAGGAGGAAGGGAAAAAGAAGGTGGGAACCTGTCCGGGGTGGGGAGAACCCCAGGCTGGAAACGGTCGGGGGGGGGCAGCGGGGAGACAAAGGAGGGATGGAGGGCGCCCGAGGAAAACCGGGGAAGCCGCGGAGAGGGCGCTGCCGGGAGCCCCGCGGGCACCTGCTGCCCCGGCACAGCCCCCGGCACACGCGCAGCCAGCCAGGCACACGCATCCATGCACAGGTACACAGGCACATCCATCCACGCACACGTACACAGACACACAATCCACGCACATGGACATACACACATCCATGCAGAGGCATCCACGCACATGTACACACACACATCCACGCACAACACAGACACGCACATCCATGCACATGTGCGCACACACACCCATGCACATGTGTGCACACACACCCATGCACGCGCACATCCGTGCACACACACCCATGCACATGTACACATGCACGCACATCCACATCCAGGTACACACATCTATGCACATACACACACACATCCACATCCAGGTACACGCATGCATACATGCACACGTACACACACCCCCATTCAGGCACGTACCGAGCAGCAGCAGGCGGTGCGTCTGCTTGTACTCCCGCTTCTGCTCCTTCAGCGCCCGGTCGATGCTCTTGCTGACTTTCCTCGCCTCCTTCTCCGCCTCGCGCTCCTCCAGGCGCAGCTTCTCCCAGGGTCTCTGCAGCGCGGGCGGCGGGTGCTGCGCCTGCTGCCGCGCCGCCCTCCCCGCGCCGCCGGCCCTGGGCAGCGCCTGCCGCTCGGGGGCCGCCCCGCTCCCGCCGCCGTTCTGCAGCAGCAGCGACGGCGCCGGCCCGTCCGCCTCCGCGCCGGGTTTGCCTGCGGGACGGAGCGGGGCGGCGAGGGGCTGCGGGGCGGCGGGGGGCTCCGGCGGCGCTTCGGGCTCCGAGGCGGCGCCGGCGCTGGAGATGGAGCCGTCGCCGAAGAGCCGCGGGCGCAGGCTGTAGCACAGCCCCATGGCTCGGGGCTCGCTAGCGCGGCGGGGTCGAGCCTCAGCGCTTCCCCGCGGGCGGGGAGGGGGCGCCGCGGAGCCCCTTACGGCCCCGCTGGGCCATCTTGCATTTTTTTTTTTCCCTCCCCGGGGCGGTTTTCTCGACGCCGATCACCTGACGCCGGGTCCACCTTATACCGTAAATACCCCAGCGACAGCCCACCGCGCAGCGCCGGGGAAGGGCGGGGGCGCCGCGCCACACAGGCGCACACACGCCTTCGCCGCCCCCTTCCCCCCGCAGCCGGCGCGGCCGGGGGGGGTGAGGGCTGTCCGGCCGGGGAGGCTCTCCGCGCACAGCCCGGGAAACCCTCGCCCCCCTCGCTGCCTGCGCCGCCCGCCCGCCCGACTCGTTTCCTTCCTCCTGTCGCCGCCGAGCTGCTGTCTCCTCTGTTCCAGGGGATGCGTCCTGATGGGCAGCCAAGACCGAACCCCCTGATGGGCATTCTCTCTCCCCCCAAGCATCCTCGGGGAGAAGCCGCCCCTGAGGGTGCTGCCAGCAACCCTCGACCTCCTCGCTGCCTACGCCACCCGCCCTCCTTGTTTCCTTCCTCCTGCAAACGCCACCGAACCACCACTGTGAGCCCTGGGAGCTGCTATTCCCCCTTCTTCTAGGGGATGAGTCTTGATGGGCAGTCAAGACCTACCCCCCGATGGACATCCTCTCTCCCCCATCGGGGAGAAGCCAAGGTCCCCTCCCGGTAGAGGGACCCCTGAGGGTGTTGCCAGCAGCCCTCGACCCCCTCGCTGCCTCTCAACACCCTCTTTTCTTGTTTCCTTCCTCTTGCAAATGCCACCAAGCAGCCACTGTGAATCCTAGGAGCTGCTGTCCCCTCTCTTCCAGGGGGTGCCTCCTGATGGGCAGCCCAGACTTAACCTGCTAGTAGACATCCTTTCCCCTCCCAAGCATCCTCGGGGAGAAGGCAACCCTGAGGGTGTTGCCGGCGGCCCTCGACCCCCTCGCTCTCTACGCCATCTTCCCTCCTTGTTTCCTTCCTCCTGCAAATGCCACCGAGCTTCCACTGTGAGCCCTGGGAGCTACTGTTCCTCCTTTTCCAGGCAATGCCTCCTGATGGGCAGCCGAGACCTAAACCACTGATGGACATCCTCTCCCCACTTGAGCGTCCTCTGGGAAAAGCCAAGGTTCCCTCGAAGAGACCCCTGAGGGTGCTGCCAACAGCCCTCAACCCCCTCACTGTCTACACCACCCTCTCTCCTTCTTTCCTTCCTCCAGCGAATGCCACCGAGCCTCCTGCAAATGCCACCGAGCCACCATGAGCCCTTAGAGCTGCCATCCCCCCCTTCTTCTAGGGGATGCATCCTGATGGGCAGCCAAGGCCTAACGCCCTGATGGACGTCCTCTCTCCCCCATCTGGAAGAAGCCAAGGTTCCCTCGTGGTAGAGGGACCCCTAAGGGTGCCAGCAGCCCCCAACATCCTCAGAGTTTAAAAGATGGGTTTCAGCCCCTGTACACACACATACGGCTTCTCGCCCACACGCTGACTAACATTACTGTGGGAGGAAGGCTTTGGGTGCGACGGTAGGAGAAAATAATAGGTGATGTTGGGGTTTGCTTGCTCTCACTGTCGATGTTGGCAGCAGTAGTACTCCAGCAGTGTGCTGTGGTGGGCCTTAGAGGGAAGGCTGGTGCTTGAAGCCAGCTGGTTCCAAGGCAGCGGCAGCCCTCCTCACCAGGAGTCCTGGACAAATAAAGGTTCCTCCGAATGTGTCTCAACTGGATGCTCCCTCTGCTTCTTTCATCTCCATGCTCTTCAAAATCTCTGCAGTTTTTCTACTATAATATTTCATAAAATTGTAAATTCGTGGGGAAGAGGCGGGTGGCTACTGGACAAAACACTGTGTCTCTAAATCTTGAAACAAAGAACAGGTTCCTTAGAGAAGTTGTGGATGCCTCATCCCTGGAGGGTTCAACAACAGGTCAGATGAGGCTTTGAGCAACCTGACCTAGTGGAAGGCTTTCCTACCCATGGCAACGTGGTTGGAACTGTGTGATCTTTAAGGTCCCTTCCAACTTAAATCATTCTATGATTCTATGAATCTGTGTTCACTATGACGATTGTTATCTAGCTTAGCATAATTTAGAGTTTCTTACTTCATTAATATCAATTGTGTTCATGAACCTCTTTATTCATGCAGAATCTCTTTGAATTCAGTGATGACCACCTTCATGATCTTTAAGGTCCATTCCAACCCAAACTGTTCTATGATTCTATCAGTAGCTGGGGTCCTGGCCATTGTTTTTGTCTCCTAATTTTTTCCAGTGACCAGTATTACATTAATAGAGGCCACTCTTGATCTGCTCCTGAATGAAAGAATGAAAGGAGGTACAATTTCTATACTTCTTTGTGATGAATGAATTAAAGCAAATTTGCTACAGTTTTTAGCTCCTGGATATGAACAACCTGATCTAATAGGAGGTGTCCCTGCCTATGGCAGGATGGTGGAACTAGATGACCTTTAAGATCCCTTCTAAGCCAATCTGTTCTATGAGCCTATGATATGGGAAATAGAATTGGTTTTGTGACAGATCTACTCATGTCAAACAATTTAGCTAATGTCCTCTAAAATATGTTTTTTTACCAAGGAGTGAGTTGTGTGTTAACATTCACTTGAAAGAAAACCCCAACATGAGCATAAAATAAATAGATGCCTTTTAACTGAAAGCATCAACTGTTTATGATTTCAACACACACAAACAAAATTTTGCCAGTGAAAATATTAGCAGGATCCAGCACACTGTAGAGGTTGTCCTTTACACCCTTCAATATGCTTACCAACTATTTGGACAGATGCCTCTGCTGAGAAATAGCTGTTGCTTCTACTGTAATTTTTAATACATGTAGCATCCTGGTTGCAATCTTCTTGCAAAATATATGAACGGTTACATCACAGCAGTGGATGTTTCACCACTATTGCGGCACTGTTGTGTCTTGTCTGAATGTTTTTATGGAACATAAGGCTATACCATCTCTTAGGTTATGAGTGAAAGATTTCAGCTTTCAGCTGGAAACGGAGTGGGAATTCAGATAAGTAGAATCTAAATGTTCGGTTTGGACTGAATAGCTGGGGTCCTGGGATCAGTGGCTGTATGCTAGGGAATTAATATTTGAGGCCCAGATGTCAATGTGCACTAGGTTTTGTAAAGGTGATTCTCAGAGGCCGGTGCGTTTAACAGCATTTGCAGAATCATGAGCTGCTTTACAGATAAAAGAAATGCCATAATCTGGCCAAATTAGTTCAGATTAGGTAAAATTCCTCCTAATAAAGTGCTCCTAGGCATGTACAGTGTATGTTCAGTGAGTAAACAAGGAAGATGAGTGATATATTCAGGTTACAGAGGAGACCCGGCAGAGTATGCATTGTAAAAATAACATGATTTATAAACAATTTTGAAATAACAGCCAATGTAATAACCATGGTGGATAGGTAGCATCCATGAAACACAGGCCACTCAGCCCAACACTAATAAAGATACTCTACCTTATGAAATGTCAAAGTATGTTTGGTCCACTTCAAGATTCTTCAATGACCTACAAGAGCAAATTGGTTCCTGAGGGACAAGTAGTCTTACGTTTTTTTTCTTATAACTTCTAATAAAGAAAAATAAGCAACCTGTCTTCTTTCTTTCCCTAGGGGAACAGTAATCATAGCGACGTCCAGATTACTGTGGACTGGGATTTTTAAGAATTTAAAGTGGGAAAGTCAGTATGACGCATTTTTCTGATCTGAATACTCTTTGGAGAGGTTTTCATGGAATAATGTTCAATGTTTTCTAAGGTTAGTCACCTAAATCAGAGCTTAATGACTGGTGTAGTTTTTCAGCGCTACTAATTACCTCTGATTCTCTTTATGTTAACTGAAATTAGAAGCATAGAATCATAGAAAAGCCTAGAACTGTTTTATGGGGAAGGGACCCCCAAAGGGTTCCCTCGAAAGGTCATATGGCCCAACCTTTTGTGAGCAATGTAGCCTAGATGAGATTATCTAGCACCTTGTTCAATCATATGTTGGAAATCTCCAGTGATGGGGACTATCACATCCCTGGGGAGGCTGTTCTAGTGAATGATTGCTCTCATTGTGTCATGGTTTAGCTCCATCTGGCCACATTTGGCAGCCAAAACCATGCTGTTGAGTCTCCAACACCCCCCTCCCCTCCATCCCAGAAAAGGGGAGTGGGAAATTAAAGGAAAAAGACCTTTGGGTTGGAAACTAGAACTCAGCTTTAATGAAATGCTAATGATAATCATAACAATGAAAACAATTAGAAAGTAAATAAAATAGATACAACTATATGAGATTGTGCCCCAAGCCCACCCCTTGATGACTACACGTCACCGCAAATGCTGCAAAGCAGACATGAGGGGGTTGGTCTACAGCTAGGAGGGAGCTGGACTGAGGAATTGCATTCAGGAATGCACGGATCCTGGATCAGGAGTAACCAGACAGACCAGGTCCTCACTGGATATCAGCCATTGCAGCAGGGCGCCAGGCCCTGGTGATCTTTTAATTTTATGCCAAGTATGATGCATATGGGATGGAATAGTCTGTTGGTCAGTTTAGGGTCACCTGCCCTATTCATCCTTCCTTGCAGGTTTGGCTCCTTTTCAACCAGCTTGAGGGTAGCCTTGGGTAATTATAAGCATTGGCCTTTTTGCATACCAGTGCCCTGTGTTATCACTTTAGAGAAGAACACTGTCTCAAAAACATGCAGTTAGTTTTCAGAGAAATGAAGTTACTTACAGCAATTCAGTCACAGAGTGACAACTGAGTCGCAACTCAAACTCTAATTTACCTCAAACTATGACACACTAAAAAATGTCTTTCTTATATTGAGATGAAACCTCTCCTGGTGCAACTTGCACTCGTGGCCCCTGTCTTCTCCATGTGGCTCCTTTTGACTCTCCTCCGTCCTCTTTGTAGCCACCCTTTTAAGTACAGATGTACTGTGTTGAGGTCCTTCTTGAGCCTTCTCTTCTCCAGGGAGAGAGAGAAGGTCCCTCCTGAGCTTTATCCGAGGAGAAGAGACCTAACTCCTTTGACCTCCTCATGGGCCAGGTTCTCCAGTCTTTTGGGCATCTTTGTGGCCCTCCTTTGAACCCTCTCCAGTCTGTCCATGTCTTTTTTGAATTGTGGGGACAGTTAATGAGTATATATATGTAGTTAGATCTGAACTTGAGGTAGAACACTTTAAACTGTTCTTTGTTTCTTGCTTTCAATCTATACTGCCACTTAAGAAATAAGTAATTAGAGGTGGTTTCCAGTCATATGCAGCAGCTAGGTATGCCCACAAGATGTCTCTGCTTACTTCAAGGAGCAATATGATTCTAGTAAGTTCATCTGTAAATATTATTCCTCAAAAAAAGCATCTTTACAATTTCTTAAAAAGGAGTGAAATGTATGTATTTCTTGGATAGTCATATAAAAATAATTTGGTTTTTTTTTTTCTAGTTTTATAATAATTTTGATTTAATAGTATTTTCCTACTCTACACATCTTTTTGAGGTTTATAGTGTTCCAAGTTTTAACCAACAGACGAGTGTTTGAGATCAAACTTAAGCAAATGTAGTAACTGCAGTTGCCTTGAAGGTGTAACTGCGTGGGAATTTAAGTTAAATGGATCTGTAAGAAGTTTGATAAGACAAAAATCTTGAAGATGAGGAGAAGCTTTCCTGGGGCTGGACATTTGTTCATCCTCTTCTCGTTGCTCTATTTAGTCCCTGTATCAGTGAATGAGTTTATCCATATTCTGACTACAGTTTTGCCTCATAGTTTTTCTATATCTTAGTCAGAATAGTGTTATGAATTCAGAAACCAGAAATAAATTGCTTGGACTGGGGTATTATTTCTAAATAATTGTGGTATTTTTTTTCCTCAAGATTTTTTTCAGGACCTCAGTGATGATTAGTGAAAACGTTGCGAAGTTTTTTTGTTTATTAAGGAGGAAAAAAAGAAAAGAATGTGGAGAAATATGTGCTGTGACAAACACTAGATACTTGCAAAACGGTTGAGGTTAATTTTCCTCATGGATAGAGTCTAGGACGTACCCAGCTTCTATCAGATGATGAATATCTCTTTTCTTTGATAGGCACTGGAAAAAAAACTACTTGCTTCTTGTGGGATGAGGACTCTTATTTTTGTTTTTAGGTTTATAATAAGCACTAAATTGTGTACATACTGTGCCTGTACTGCCTTACTGTATTACTCCTGGTATATGGGAAAGGGAAAATATATGCTTTGATCTGTAAAGGCTGGAATCTATGTTGCTGATAGAAAGCCTACCAGTAAGTGTAGCTACAAATCTTCTCTATGTGAAATATACAGAGATTAGATGAGTCTCCTGAACTTCTGCAGATCTCAGGAAGTCCAAACATGGAAGACCAAAAGAAAACCATCTTTTTCCCTTGGTCTTCTCTTTGAGATATGCTTTAACCTTGCAGCATAGTTTCCTTCCTTGTGACCTGAAAAGCTATGCAAATGTATGAATATGGTAGTGCTGTGTGTGAATGCATTGGCTGCCTTTCCTCTTCAAAACTTTACAGAATTTATAACTTCTCTATCCTATAGTCTCTTCTTCCCTACATCATCTCTAGAGGTATCATCTCCAGCAGGAAAAACTATTTTCTCAATTTACCTTCGTATTAGTATTTTCAATACTAGTAATTTGAGGAGCTGATTTTGACTGTTGATCCATGCAGTCACCTAGTGCTCGCTAGACCTGTGGAAATCTCAGCTGCATGAATCCCATAAATTATTTTAAGCTTATTCTTTAAAACATCTGTTTTGCTTCACTGATAGATCAATAAATAAAAAATAGGCAAATTACTTAGGACTGCAGTGAGCCCTTCTAGTTTCTATTGCACACACACAGAGGCACAATAAATATGATGCCTCTGTTTTCACAGAACGACTCCAACCTTCACCACAGATTTTGTATGCCACTTTTACTGGTTGCTTGAAGATTCTTAAAGTGGAACCAAAATGAGGCTTGTAGTGGGAATTCAGCTACAAATGTTGTAGTTGTAGGGAAACAGTTATCCAAATCTAATTTTATCAAACCATCTCTCGCTTATCACCACAGTATTTTTTTGCGCCTTGTCATATCTAAGCATGATAGCAGTAAAATAATTTACCACTTCTTTTTGGAGAGCCTCTTTCATATAAATACTGTAAACGACCTAGCATCTCTTAAAGCAAGATTTTAGTTTGTTATTGAAGATCAAAGAACAAAGATTTAGGATTATTAAAAGTAGGGCCATCTGTGCTACCTGTATTAAAGTTACCTTGTACACTTCTCATTAATAGACTAGTTTTCTTTACTTAAAACTGTACAAAATGGGATTTGGTCTAAAATTCACCTGATGAACTCTGTTTTGACCTTAATGGTTTTGTTTGCTTTAACTTCCAAAATGCCTCAGCAATTTTCACAAAGTTTCATGAGAAACATACTCTTGCAATGTAACAACTTCTTGTTGACTTTCAGAAGGACTAATAGGTTATCATTCTTGCATCAGCTATGATAGATCTTTTTGCTTTAAGAGAAGTGATACCAGTGAATAGAAGACATTTTGAGCAGTGTTGGAGTAGACAAGCTTAAGGGAAATTACTGCAAGTACCAAAATAAGATGAAGTAGGTCAGCTTGCTTGAAAACTAGGTTCTGAGCAAATGCAGAAAGAAAACAGTTAGAAAGAAATTTAAAATGCAAATTATGGGATAAGATAATTTTCTGTGGTACTGTATAAAACAGGGAAGGGTAGAAGCAAAGCAAATTGGGGTTTTTGTATGCTTGGCAGTGTTATCAGATAAAATAATGTGCTGTTGTCACAGGCGGTAGTGTTGGTTTCTCTGTAGACTTTAGTTTGTTGCTACCTCTTAAGTAATTTTGCTAAGAAACTTAGGTAGATCCTAGTGATCTCTTCTAAGTATCTTTGTAAGGGTTTCTTTTAGAAGTCTATTGAGCCGTGTTTAAATCAGGGAGTTTAATATTTTTTTTTTTTGTATTATGAATATGGATTTTGCTCTGAGAAAATCTGATTGAATCTGGCCAAATTGTAACAGTTTAAAAGCTGTAACTTGCACAATCTGAATCACAGAGTAGAAAGCCTTCATAGCTTTCTTTATGAGGAACGGTGCTACTTGTTACAGATCTGATCCAGGCAGAGGGAAAGGATGTGGCTTCAGGAACACTTCTATTAAAAGACTCCGATCCTATTTTGCATGTGAATAATGTATGTATCTATCACATACCGCATTTCTTTTAAGTCAGGGAAGTGTGCTTTATCTGTGCAACCTCAATTCATTGCCATATAAATATTCATCATGACGCAGTCTTCAACTTCACACAAACAACTTCTCCAGACTAAGCTGTTTGTTTGGGGCGCTCTCTGCTTTGTACGTGAACAGCCAGCAGAGCTGTAAAAGAAGTTTCAGCTAGCTATAGGGACATCTGGAACCTTCTGAATAATTGGAAAAACATATTTTATTGTAGAAGAAGATATTTTTAGAGTAGTGCTTCCATGCAAAAATGAAACTAAAGCAAGAGAACAGAAAGCTGAGATGAGCTGATGGAGATAATCATACACATTTAACTTTCATTTTAATACTAAACAAATTAGTCTTTCTCTTTCAAATGAGAATCAACCTAAACAATGTATTGAATAACAGAATCATAGAAAAATCTTGTTTGGAAGGGAACTCTGGGTATCGTAGTTCAAATATGCAGTTTGCAATCAAAGAAAAACAGGAGACAAGAATATAAGCAGGAATAAACAATAAAATTTGGTTCATAAAATAACTCCTTTCTGAAATGCATTTTTTTTCAGTGAAAACTGGAAGGATTGTTAAAATATTCAGTAAAAAAATTAAATTAGTCTAAATCAGGATTGATAGTTCCTTCCAAGACTAACCACTTAACAGGACTGAAACAGCTTACACCAGGGAAACCAATGAAAATAGGAAATAATTAATCAGTACTTGTTGTAGAAATCAAGGAGAAAGAGCAGGAAGGAATCTGAAATGAAGAGCAGCATTTATAAAAATATATTGAAATTATGTTTGTCTTAGGATAAAAATATTGAAGGAGTTTTAACAAAAGATGAGATAAATGTTCATGGATTTTTATGGCTAGAAAAATTACTTATTATTTCTTTTTACTGAGAAATTGACTCAATGGTGGAAGCCCTAGAGAAATTTTTATAACTGTTATAATAATTTCTTATTCCCGTTTTCTAGATTCCCATTACTAATTTAGTTTAATTGGCCTGTGTATACCACCAAAGGAGCTTTTTTTCCCTTGTCTTACTCTTTTTCATTTCTTGATTCATTATCAAGGAAATGAATTAGGAACCTGAATTCTCGGCAGCCTTCCCACACATCTCAGAAATGGCACAGCAGAGAAGTTTGAATACCTTTAGAAGTATGGCCTCTTCTGCATTTCTCATTGCTGGGGAGACACTGTCCCTTTTTAGTAGCTTTATACCCAGTCCAAAATCTAGACCCATACAAGCTTTCCCCTCCTGACAGAATGTAAACAGAGAGGATCATCTGCTTTCCTCATCTTCTGCTGTTCACCCCTTCATTTGTTTCTTTGAATAGAAATACCAGGCAGCTTTCAAGAACACAAATTTAAGTTTGAAGTACTACTAAAAATAGGCTGTAAGTAGTCATATTGTCTTGTTAATCCTCTGCGTATGCCTGGCTGTTCCTCAGGACAACATACATTCCCTGGCATTGCTCAGTTGCAGGTGACATCAGCATTAGATTCCTACAGTTTCTCATGAGGGAGAAGTTTTCAGCCTTACAGACTAGCTCTCACAAATTACATCTTTTAAGTGACAGTTGTTAGTAGCTGCTTTACAGCAAGCTAGAATGAAACCTTTAGTCTTTTTTTATTTTAAAGAAGTTCTGCCCAGCTGATGCAACGGAGATCTGGAAAGGTTTGTTAGTTTTTTATTCAAGATTTTTATTACATTTTCATGCTTATTATTAAATAATTCTGCAACACAGAAATACTACAGAGTCCCCAAATACCACAGTTTCCCTTGAATGGATGCCTGCTTATGGTTAAGTTCATTAACACAAACTTCTATGTCTATCAGATAGTATTTATTTTTTATGTGCTAGTAGCAGAGATGCTGTAAAAATATGCACAGAACATTATTCTTAAGAATATACAGAGGGACTTTATATTTAGAAAAGACAAAGAAAATGACAAACTTCCAATTACGCATAAGCAGCTTCAGAGGAGCATTTAAATCCTAACTGATAAGAAATATTATCGATATATGAATTAAAAAATATGTATTTCTACCTTAAAAGTTGGCTTATATACCTCAGTTTCACTCTGTATTGACAGTGTCACTAATTTCTATCTCATTTCACTTACAGTATATCAAAAAGCACCGCAGTGGCAGAGCTTCCTGGCTGTACAGCAGTGAACTTCTGCTTTCTGTATGTTAGTTTCCCTCCAGTGGCTGTTAGGAGCAACTTCAGGTCGAACTTGAGACAGATTTAACTGAGCATTAGTTAGGTTGGATCTTACAGTAGTACATTGCAAAAAGCTATACTTGTATTCTTGCCTAAATAGGCTTAAAGGATACTTTAATATTATTTAAATGCAAATATGGAATTCAGTCATTGTTCTCTTAAATGTACATGTTTTCATTCTAAATGAACAGTGCATGGGTTTCAGCGCTGTTCTTGTCCTACATTAAGCAGGTTATCAGGCTAGTGAGGCCCTGAAACCAGGGTGTACAGAGAGGAAAGGGTAGGTGTAAAGGTTGGTAATTGCCTTGTATGGATCAAAAGTCTGTGTTTTATTTTTTGTCTTTTGGCGCTCATAGCCGCAGTGCGCTATCACAGACCTCTTCTTTAATAGTGGTGGGTGGCAAAGCCAACATTGGAAGGTGTATTAGACAGTTTTAATTGGAAACACTATAGCCATAAAGGCAATAAAAAGGAAAAAAATAGAGGTATGAGAAACTCTAGGAGGTTCATTAGGCTATGATTAGTTTCCTCTGATAATACTTAATAACTTTCAGTGATGTTAGTGAAGGAATTGCATATATAACTTCAAGCAGAATGTATTCCCTCTGTCTGTATGTCTCATTTGTTTCCTTTATTATCAATTAACATTGGTTGAAAAAAAATTTTGATTACTGCTAACTTTGTTTTTCTCTTCAGGAAGAGTAAAGTCAGGCTTTTAAAAACACGATTAGGCAACAAAGCACCCACCATCTGCTGCCTGGATTCTGTAGGCAGAGGTGAGTCCTCAGGCTTCTCTGCCACTGCTGCCTTTAGGAACACTTTATGAAGCTGCCCAGCAACTTGAATAGATAACATGCTTTGGCCAATCTTGTTTGACGTTTCCTCATGGCTATACTTGGGCATGAAGTTGACATTTGAAGTTCAAACAACTTTTATAATGCCTGTAGTGCCACCATGTAGGGGTCAGAGGAGATCCTGGAACAGGGTCTCCTATTTGTGATAGACTTCGTTTTGTAGGTGGAGACCTTGTGCAATCTCTGATCTTTGTAGTGAACAATTTTGATTAAAATTATGTTGGTCTCTTTCGGAACTAGAAACTTCAGGCACCGAGAGTTTTAGGAGTGCTCATGTGGTAATTGTGCTCTAATTCCTCTCTCTCCTGCCTTCTGGGAAAAACAGCTGGCCTCCAGAGGAGGTAGTCAGAGCTCTTTTGCCTTCTTTCCTCATGGTTTTGGGAGTCTTGTGATGCTTGTGTGAAGAAAGCAGCTGATACTATTTCTGTAAGGTTGCATATCTGTAGAAGAGACTCAATAGCATGGGAACAATCTGTTTTTCATGCTTTTTTTATGAAAGGGAGGCCTACTCTTTTGCTACTTCTTATCCAATGCAGTTCCTCCAGGCTTCATAGAATCATAGAATCATAGAATGGTTTGGGTTGGAAGGGACCTTAAAGATCATCCAGTTCCAACCTCCCTGCAATGGGCAGGGACACCTCCCACTAGATCAGGGTGCTGGAAGCCCCATCCAACCTGGCCTCGAACACTTACAGGGAGGGGGCATCCACAACTTCCCTGGGCAACCTCTTCCAGTGTCTCACTACCGTTATCATGAAGAATTCCCTCCTAATGTCTAAATCTTCACTCCTCCAATTTAAAGCCATCCCCCCTTGTCCTATCGCTACATGCCCTTGTAAAAAGTCCCTCCTCAGCTTTTTTGTACATCCCCTTCAGGCTCTGGAAGGCTGCAGTGTCTTCTGGGAGCCCTCTCTTCTCCAGGCTGAACAACTCTCCCAGCCTGTCCTCATAGCAGAAGTGCTCCAGCACTCTGAGCATCTTCATGGCCCTCCTCTGGACCTGTTCCAGCAGTTCCATATAATTTTTATGTTGAGGATTCTAGAACTGGACACAATACTTCAGGTGAGGTCTCACAAGAGTGGAAGAGACAGGCAGAATCGCGTCCTCTGACCTGCTGGCCACACATCTTTTGATGCTGGCCAGGATACAGTTGGCCTTCTGGGCTGCGATCGCAAATTGCTGGGTCATGTGAAGCTTTTCATCAGTGAGCAACACCAAGTCCTTCTTTGCAGGGCTGCTCTCAATCACGCCATCCCCCATCATGTATTGCAACTGCGGATTGCCCAGACCCATGTGTAGGACCTTGCATTTGGCCTTGTTGAACCTTATGAGGTTTACACAGGCCCACTTCTCCAGCCTGTCCAGGTCCCTCTGGATTACATCCCGTCCTTCTGGTGTGACAACTGCACCACTTGGTGTAATTGGCAAACTTTCTGAGGGTGCACTTGTTCTTGCTATCTGTATCATTGATGAAGATATTAAACAGTACTGGACCCGGTACAGATCCCTGAAGGACACCGCTTGTCACGGATCTCCATCTGGACATCAAGCTGTTGATCACTACTCTCTGAATGTGACCATCCAACCAATTCTTTATCCACTGAACAGTCCACCCATCAAATCCATGTCTCTCCAATTTAGAGAGAAGGAAGTTGTGAGTGACTGTGTCAAAGGCTTTACAGAATTCCAGATGGATTACATCCATTGCTTTTCCTGTGTCCACTGCTGTGGTTACCCCATCATAGAAAGCCAGTAAGTTGGTCAGGCAGGATTTGCACTTGATGAAACCATCCTGGCTGCCTCTAATCACCTCCCTATCCTCCATGTGCTTTAGCATAGCTTCTTGGAGGATCTCCTCCCTTTCTTTTGTTCAGTTATCCCTTTACTTTGTCTGGCAAAGAACTGTACCGTTGAGGAAGTTGAGGTCAGTGCAGAAAAGCTAATTGTCAAAAAGTGCTGCTCAGTTGTATTTTGCATGCTGAATGAAGGAGAACACTATCAGAATCCAGATGACTCCTGGCTCCAGCTGGCTATCCAGCTCCAGTTGTCCACTCCAAAACACACGGCCAAAGGAAGAAAATAGCATTTGGAAAGCAAATGTGTCCTGGAATGTTGTGTAGGTACAGTGGTTTGGGAGGCTGGAACAGATGTGATGGTTTTGGAAGCCATAAAACTAGTGTTGGCTGTGTAGGTCTGAAGTTACATCAGTCACCAGAAACTTGCAGTGCTGTCATACATATGTTGTATATGTTTCCATGGTGAGAATTAGGAGAGAGCTCAAAATCGGTACTTAAAAAATCCTAATTTTTAAAGTCCTTTGTACTGGGCTATTGTAAAGCTTGTTGGATGTAATTTGAATCCTGATTGTCAAAGCCAGAATCTTCCATCACACTTATTTCATATGTGATTTTTTGTGAAAAAAAAAAAAAATGTCTCAAATTGCATCATCCTAACTGGCAGTAACCGCTTTCTGTACTGTTAGTAGTGATTTCTTTTGCTGAATAATGCCAACTTAAAGAAAAGCCTTTGTAAAATGAAGGAGATAGGACTATATATGCACAGTTTTCTACACTGAGGTGGTGACTAAGTCCAGTGCAATGCCAGCCAGTGCAAGCTGTGGGTGGTGAGGAATGTAACTTCTTTTGAAGAGTGCTATGTTCCTTGTTGAACTCCCAAGACACAACTTATTCTTCATTGGAGATTATCCTCTGTCTGAGGCAATGAATCCCTTTGCTTCAAAACTACCATGTTATGCTTGTCTTTCTCTCTTATTTCTTTCAATGTATAAAAATTTACATTACAGAGTGAAAGTGCCATCTGTGAGATATTTTCAAAAACATCTACAGAATATCCCTTCATGTTCACACCTTTCTCTTATTTTGATCTCATATCTTATGTAGCATGCTGCACAACATAAATACAGCCTTTTGCAGAAATATGCCCTTGTGTACTGTATAAATATGCCATATTGCACTTCTTAATTGTGTTAGTTAGAGTTTAGTTTATTTAGGTGAATTAATGAGTTGCTTAATTTCTCAGCAAGCACATATAAAGCACATGGGAGATTCTGCATATGATGCTTCTGAATCTCTGTTGTGATGTAAGCAAAGGCAAAAGAGTTTCTTTTGATCTATTGCAATATCTCTAAAATAAGGGGGAAGAGGTCAGTCCATCCAGAACCCACTGTCACTCTAAAGTGACTGCTTATTGTCAGAAATCCAATTTAGGTTAATCCTATTCATATTTAAGTGTAAAGTCGCCTTGTCATACTGTATCCTTTCGTGCATGTTTATATAAAATGCAGCAAATAGTCTATAAAGGAAGTTCACAACAAAGTGTGAATATTTCTCAATTTGACTAAAATCATCACACCACTTGAGAACTTAATAATTTGTACCAGATTTGTCCAAGCATGGAAATAATATTAATTGCCTGTTTGGTAAATGTCACACTTAAACAAGGCCAAGTGGACTTTAGCATCTCCAGGGTAAGAGCTAAATCGATGGGTTAGGTTAGATGTAGTAATAAGGACTAAGCTGAACCAGAATAATTGAGGAAGAGTTCATCTGGACAATAAAATAAAGAAAGGGCATCTGGTGCTGGCTTTCCTTTCATGAAGGACAGCTACTGATCTTGAGGGTACATGAGAGACAGGGTCTGATGGCTAGGCAGAACCACACAGTATTAGCTGATCTTACAGGAGGAGAGAAAGCTGACAGTGATAGGTGGATGTGCCGTTGTTACCAGTCATTTCTGTCAAGATCTGCTTTTTTAGACCTTTGTGCACTGCACCATTTACTTTGTATTTAAAGGCTTCCACAGGGAAAGGGCTGCTTAAGTCCTGTGGGTCAGTTGTATTGGTGACACTGGATGATATTTCTGGGGGAACCCTGGGTAGCACACCTAAACACACCAAGCTTGTGAGAGATGAGACAACCTTGTTAGAAAAAAGACCCATCATCCATACCTCCTTTGACACAACGTGTAATTTTGTGGATGGAGCCTCTGATGAGTGAAACACTACCATCAACAGCTACCAAGGTAGGGGACCCAAGGTTTCCTCTTCTGGTCTCCTTGCAGCTAAGCTTTTCTGTTATGGAGGACAAAGCTGCCACAGGGAGCTATAACACATTACTCTCTGTTCCTGTGTCAGTGAGGTGGATTTTTAGCCTCTGACCACTTCTCAGGACCGAGTCTTTTCTCTGGACATTGATTGTGCAACCATGCCATGGGTGTGAATGTACCAGGTCATAGGCAGCAACCTCTGGAGTGTCAACTGCTAGTGGATTGACTAGAAACCTCTGCTTTGGAGTGGAGCCGTAGCACCAGTGGGATTGCTTTTGACCATTCCCATGCTCCAAAAAGACATGGGAAACACACTCTGTGTTCTCTGGGCTGTCTTTGATCAGCCTCAGGGGAAATAATGGTAGCTTGTAATTTGTGCAAGGCATCTGGGGGCAACTTCAACTAAGGGTGGAAAACCTATTAAGGGCAAATATCATTTTGTATACAGTGTGTTTGTGGTAAAAATGTCTATGTATGGCATCTATGGACACTATGAAGGTTTTGGGCCCAATTCTCAATTATTCCTTGCACATAGCAAAATGAGAAGATTAATAGTGTCCTCTTTTGCCTTTTTTGTGGTACACAGCAAACTTAGCTTAGCTGTTTAGACATTGTCAGGATATAGTATTTACAATAACATTAATATATGAATATTTCTGAAACGTTTAACTTAAAAACCCTTAAAATATTAAAAACCTATTACTTTAAAGAAGTAAAACTACTATGGATTTAATTAAACTTATTAATCATATAATTATATGTTAAAATATAAAATAAGATCTAATATAATTATTAATGATAGCTAGTGTGAGTACTGACATTTGATATATTCATATTAATTAACTGAAATAATACTGGTTCAAATATAATAACAAATCAAATATTTAATCCAGCTTCATGCCACATTCTAGTTCTTGTTGTTGTTATGGTGTGCAAGAAAAAAGCATTAATCCAGGATTTTATTTCCTCAGATTCAAGCAGATATTCAAGGATAAGGCATGCTAACATACACTGCCAAATGGAGCGGAGTAGGACAGCTGCAGGATTTCAAACCTTGTATATGCTGATGGGTTGCTGAAAGCTAGTACCAGAAAAAGTGTTTATTTTTATTTTAGAGAGGAAATTTAAAAAAAAAAGGACTCCCTGTTATGCTTTGGCACTTTGCCTGTCTCAGCACTGACAGAGCAGCAGGCACCCTGCAGTCTTCCTGGAGCAGAAGCAGGGAAACAAAGTAAGGGGATGTGATCCTATGCAAAAAAGAGCTGCTGGAATTCTATTGGGACTTGTTTTAGTCTTGCTTCCTCCTCTCCCTATCCCACCCATAATGGGAGCTTTGTGGGAGAGAGAAAAACTAAATTGTTGTGAGAGGTGCTGTTTATACACCCCAAACGGCTGCCTGTGAGGCATGATGGGCTCTGTGCTCTGCCCCACCAGTCATACAGGTGATGCATCACTGTTCAGGACATTTCTCTATTCTGGCTTCCTTCCAGTATCGATTATCTCATCTTTTTTGAATTGTCAACTTACTGGTTCATATCTGTCCACCTCAGCTCTTGAGGTTAGTGTTTTTGTATTTGTCAAAAGGGGACAAAACCTAGGGATCGTATTGTAACATAATATGCCATATAACCGCGTCTTATCTTAATAATCACTGTTGCTGCAATGAAAGAACAGGGTTAAGTGCACACGTCACTGCCCCAGTTGCTTCTTAACTGACTGAAAGAATCAATTTCCATTTGTCACATGGCATTTATTCTTTACAACTCATTGATTGCATCATGTGCAGCATTTTGATCTGTTTCTGTTTTAAGATCATGTATTTTACATGGTGCTTTGTAGTTTCAGCGATACAGCTATTTACAAGTAAAGCAACTGATACTCTGACCTATGCCCAAGTCTAAGAATAGAGCTTAAAAACCTCGTGCTGTGTTAACTCAGTGCTCTATGCTGTGTTCAGGTGGTGGATGCTCCTCTTCTGTATATTGCCATTCTGTCTCTCTCTGATACAGTATGTTACAAAAAAGCAATTATGCTGAAGCAAGCTATGTGAGTGGGACTCAGCAAAGAAATGTTTAGCCTGGCTGACTATGCAATCTACAATATACACGTGCAAAATTTAGAATCCACATTTAAAATTAGGTGATTAGCTGATTTTTTTTTCTTTTGGTTTAGCCATTTTTACTTAAGTTTCATTTCATGCTCAAATAAATTCGACATCATTAAACTGTACTACCAAATAAAAGTCATCGTGTACTTATTCACTGGATCAACTTTATCCCTCCAAACTGTCAGTATCAATATGGTGTGAGTGTTACATGTCTTCAAAGGTGCCCAAATATGGACAAGAGAGAGGAAAGAAGGTATCAGTAGAGTGATATAAAAGCACGTTTAAACCTTTCCTTTGTGGGTTTCAGAAAAGTATTTGCTGTTGGACTCAAGGTGAGTTATGAGATTTTTTTAACTATAAAAGTGAATACAAGTCAACTTTACATTATATGTTGAGTGCATGTGAGAATGGTCCAGATTTTAGAGGTGCTATAATCATTCACTTTTCTCCCATGTATTCTGACTATAAAATGGTGTATAATTCTGTATCTGGATTTGGGCTGATGCACCTGGAAAGGTGCAAAACATTTTGCTCCTAGTTTTCCTACTTACACAAAAGAAAATATGTCAGTAACTACACCAAATGCAATTATCAGAGACACAGAAGGATTAAAATGATGGAGATCAGAACTAAAGAAACCTACTGTTGCTCGCTAAGTCAAAATCACCGCAGGTAGAGTGATCAAGTTTTATTAAATATAACCAAACAACATTCGGTTGATGACTACATCAACTTCCTAGAAGAAAGCCAATGATTTTCATTCATTGATTTTCTTTCTTCTACTTGCCTCAGCAGTGTAGTTAATCTAGAGGAACCTTAGCTTTTTTCTTTTTTATTTCCATTGTTAAAAGAGATGAAGTCCCTTTCTTAGGAAATTTGTGAGAAGTTTTTCTGGCATTTATAGGAAGAAAGTTGAAAAAAGGTGGTCAGGAAGACTGATATTTATTAGCAGCTGTTATTACTCTTACTCTTACTCTTACCACCACCATTACCACTACCACCAGTAGTACTACAGTTCAGACTCCAGCAACACCTTTTTTGATTGTTTTAAAATATTTATAGACAATCTATTGGAATGAATCTAGTGGAATGACATTTCATATTTAGGACTTCGAGGCTAGTGTGATTTTTTTATGTGATACACCAAAAGACTCAAGAAGTAAAGATTTCCATTGTAAAATAGAAATTGATAGCTTTAGCTATCATTATCAATATTAAAATATCACTTCCAAAATTGCCAGCCCTTTCTGTTATTGCTGTGATATTTCAAAAAGCTATATATTTTTTTATGTGAACATAATACTTTTGTGGATTTCCGTTGTTGTTTCTCCTGTATCTTTACATAGGTAATTTGCTAGTAGACCTTAGAGACAGGTAGGGAGGTAAATCATTTAAATCAATTCACTCTATCTATTTCATTTCTCTCTCTGATAGAATCATAGAATGGTTTGGGTTGGAAGGGACCTTAAAGATCATACAGTTCCAACCCCCTGCCATGAGCAGGGACATCCCACCAGACCAGGCTGCTCAAGACCCCATCCAACCTGGCCTTGAACACCTCCAGGGATGGGGCAGCCACAACTTCCCTTGGCAACCTGTGGCAGTGTCTCACTACTCTCATGGTGAAGAAATTCTTCCTAATGTCCAGTCTAAATCTGCCCCTCTCCAGTTTATACCCGTTTCCCCTCGTCCTATCACCACGAGGTGATCAGGAAGGGGAATACATGTTCATGAGAAGCAGATTTGGTTTTAAAAATTCTTAGTGGGAAATAAAAAGAATGGGGGGAAAAATACCAAAAAACCAACTAATCCAAGTACTTCTTAGCATCCCAGTAAGACGAAAAGGTGGTTGGTCGCCTTGCTGTGTTGATAAGCCAACCCCCCCCGCCCAAAGTTCTGAATTGGAAAGTTACATGTCTTGGCCCTTTTTTAGCAGAAGGGGGCAATGTTTGCCTTAGAAAGAGAATTTTTCTCTTGCCTGTCTAAGTAAAGGACATGCCTAATGCTAGAGGCAACAGCGAATTCATAGAGAGCAGAGAATTGCTGTCTCATTGAGCTTCTTCATAGGAGGGAGGACTTTTCATCAGTTTACCTGCCTGAAGTTGTGAGACTATCAGATGGCATATAAGGAATTTTTGATCCTGATTCCAACCCAAGGAAAGTTCTTTTTTCCTTTAAAAATGTCATAGCTTTTATAAACTACACAATCCTATTAGAAATATGTAGTGTCCTAGGAAAAGATTTTTGAGCTTTATAGCAGCTATTGGCACACCTTTTATGCGCGGCAACTTAGAGTTTCTGATTCAATGCGATATGAACCTTTCTTCCCTGCATCGCTAGCGTTCCTGCTAAGAAACAAAAAGCCCTTCATTTTTTACCTTTTCCTCCCCCCTCACAAATTGTTATGCATATAGAGCAGAAATTTGGACCAACTCACTACAACCATTACATAAACTCCCTGTATTTGACTATGTTAAAAAACTGCCACGCTAGCTTTCAAGAAACATCTTAGTTTCTATGATTTGGATGGACTCAAATCCACATGATGCTATCGAGCTGATAGAAAATAGATGGGAAAGTAAAAATATAAAAACAAATCAAATACAATAATATATACAGATAGAAAAATAAAACTAAATAGCAGAGAAAAAAAAGTGTTTGTTATACTTGTTCCTCACTACAAGATTCACAAAAAGAGGCAGGGCTAGCCAAAATCTACGGAAATTAACAGGAAAAAAAATATTTTCCTCTTTTCTTTTTACTTAATGTGTCTTAAACTAAGGATGCTACGCTGAAGAGGTGCATATCATTAAAACAAAGCTTGTTCAGTGACTAGAATTAAGTTTTATGATGTAATTGTGATTTTTAAAATGGAAGTATACCCTTGTACTTCAGCTATCAGAATTTTTAGTCTGATAGTATTTTGAATAATGTGTAAAAAAATTCACTGCTGTAAAAATGATGACTACTGCAGATTGAGCAGTTAATGGAACTATTTTCTGCAATAAAACTATGATATCCTCCACATGTAATGAAAAAGATTTATTCAGTTATCTAATTTCTGGATTAATTTGATATATTCGTATACACTTTCTGAAAACAGAGAGATTGGTAGTCGTTTTGTATCATTGGGAACATTGGATACTGTTTTAAAATAAATATCTTTGTTTTTCTTAAAGATTCGTTGGTTGAAGAAATCTTATTTATTAAATTATTTCAAAATCTCAGTGGTCCCTCAGACAGTTTTACAGCTGCCTGCTCTGTGCTGACGACCCACATGAAGCAAAGAAAAGGAAGAGGAGGGAGAAGCAGTCTGCCTTCCTCTGTCTCTTGGCACTAACCCAACATTAAACTTGCTAGAAAGTTGGTCTTTTGAAACAGGAGATGTGAAATTTTACTGAAGCAGTGCATGAGCATAAGGGATACGAAGGGAAATAATTCCAAGAGGAATCCCCAGAAGCATGTAGAGTTGGTGAAGGAAGTTGGTGGAAAGGAAGCCTGGGAAGGAGGAGCAAAGAATGGTCAGTGTTGGAAAGGTCTGGTAGGGAAACAAGATAAAAGAAAGGAATGAGCAGAATCATGGGAAATGGAAAACTGTTCTTATTTGCTTGCAAATGTTGACAGTGAGATCTGGACATTCTCTCAACAGGGTGTCCTGTTGAGATCTTTATGCGGTATAATATTATGAGGATGAAAAATGAACTAGCTGTGATTTTTGTCATTTACTGTGAGCAGAAAACCTGAACATTAGCCTGATATATTTTGAAGCTTCTTTTTTTTTTTTCTTTTGTGATATTACTATAAAAAGAACCCAGAATATACCGAGATGAAGAAAAATCACCGTCCTCTTCTTAGTGGCTGCTGCCTGCTCCTTTCCCTTGAAAAGAAGAAGCTGCCCCCTCAGCTCTTGGGAAGTGCTGGAGGCGTGGTATATGTGGCAGGTGGTATATGTGGCAGGTAGCTCCTTCCCCTTAGAGCCATCCACAGCTCTGCACTGATCAGCGTGCTGCTGTGGGAGGTGCTGTGTGTCAGAAGATGTGTTAAAACCAAGGTCTCAGAACTGATGAGCAATTCCACGGCTCTTTTCATGGCACAGTGGGTGTTAACTCTGTATACTGGCCAAATATATATTTGAATAATTATACTCTACTTCCTGCAGAATAAGTTCCAGGTAGTTCAAATTGGAAAATATTTTTCTGTTTTGTTTTATTAAATTGTGCTTTCTGAAACAACCTTGTAAAAAATATTTGTAAAAGATCTGTTCTAGCTCAGTTTTATTCACATTTCAGTGATGGGTAAATGACCAGTCTCAGCTCTCTTTTATACCATCACTGGAATCCTTTTGATGAAATTGTGTTTCATATCGATTTTAATTTTAGGGATTTTTTGGTTTAATTTTAGCTCGCAAATGTGTCATAACAGAAATTCCCAAATTATAGTTTATGGGTTATACAGAACTGACCAAAATCAAAACTAGAAAATGTAATTAAGATTAAAAATGCAATTGAATAAGTAACATTCAAGAAAACTGAGAACAAGTCATTAGTTATATATATTATAAAATTACTGTACCACAACACATAAGGGAATCAAGTGGAAATCTTGCTTGAGCAGAGGCTTCAGGACTCTACCTCTTTTTACTATTTTCAACAGCACTGTCAGGTTAACTTGCAGTTTTCATGCAAATAATACATCTTTGTCTCTTGGAGCTAAAGCAATTTTATTTTAACACGATAGCTATTATGTTTCAGGTTATGCCTGAAATAAGTTATTGTAATATCTGGAAATAAAATACCACCTACACCATAAGCCTCTCAGGGTTTTCTAGTTTTCAAACAATTTGCAAATTGTGTCCACATGTTCTTTGAATGGAAGGAACATTTAAAAAAGATGTGTTTAATAGGGTAAGGTCAAATCTGCAGTGTCTTTTGATAGTGTATTTAAGACTGAGGACAGAATTCATAAAAAACCTAATCTGCAGACTATTTGTACTGCTTAGCTGCTGGGCTATCTCCTAGCAGTCCAGCTAGTTTTCACTTAGGGGAAAATACTCCAGCACATCTGTACTTCGCTTTGGTTACATTACTTGCAGTCTGGATGAGCTCTAGGTTTCCTGGTGAGCTGTTTTCTTGCATGGCTTTGTGCTGTCATCTGACTGTGCTAGGAGACCGGCATCAGGCAGACAAGCAACCCAGCACCATTTCTTGAAGGACCATAGTGTTGTCTTCAGGAAAGGGAAAAAAGACAGTCTATGAGCACAATGGACAAGGCTGGCAACAGGGAAAATAAGTACTTAGGAGTAAGGCTTTGGGACTGCCACTTTTTAGATCTCTCCTGGCAGCTACTAGAGCAAGTACAGTATAGATGTAGAGTGGGAAGTTATAATGCAGTAGAAGTAGGATTTTTGCCCACATTTTGCAGATTTTTCTCACTATGCCATAGAAGCCTCTTGAGAAGTAATGCATTTAATCCTGTTTTCTATTTCCACTTGTCATTCTCTGGAGCACTGAAAAATATACAGCATTTTCTTGTTGATGCAGTGGTGGTTTGACTTTCAAATAAATAAACAGTTACTGTGAGCTCAGAAGGCATTGTCTAGTCTAGCTTTTTACATGTAATGGCTCCTGGGAATTTAATCATAGTTGGTTTTGTAATCTTCCCAAAAAAATGACTAGACCACTTCCTCAGTCCCTTAGACTTGAACTTTTAGAAGCTGGGTGAGCCTCAGAAAGTCTAATAAAAAGTCACTTTATGTTGCCCTTTAAAAATGTAATTTTAGCCATTGTATGGTCTACACCTGCACGTATCTGCTAATAAACTCCTGAACTACTTTTTGGCAATATATACACACTCTCTTCTAGAAGGATTGGATTCCTCAACTGCAATTAATTAGCAAAATAGTAGAGCTGAAATTTTACTTTTTAAAAGATACTGGTTTTGCTTAAAACATTCATGGGAAAATTGCTTCATGGCCCTAATGCTTAGTGAAGTACAAAAAGAAGAAAGACGTTATATTAAGAATTTTAAGAAATGAGTTTAAATTTGAAGTCTAAGTAATTGACATGATTTTTAAGAAACATAAGGCAGTAATAAAAATATTTTCTAAATGTATGCCATTAATTTGCATATTTATATACAGGAATTACCTTTAGCAAGAAGATTTAGAATTAATATTCAGGTCTGCTATGCCTCCCTGTCAAGGAATGTTCTTTTATTACGTGCCAGTTTACAAATAGAAACTGACTTGAGGCTTCAGTTGATGGTTGGTAAGGTCTCCTCAGTAAGTAGTGCATAAAACTAGTTGTATAACTCCTGGTACTGTCGTGCTGTGGCAAGAGGAAGTAGGGATAGAGTTGATAGGTGCTCTAATAGAGGATGGTACCATAGTAGATATCTGAGATGGTGTATCTAGGTGGGTAAGCATGTATCGGATTTATGACTGGGTTAGCCAAGGCATGTTTTGGACCTCAGTTTTTGGAAGCAGCAGTCCTCCTTGACAAAGGGAGGAGGGTGGACTGGTCTGCTCACTCTTAACAGCAGCCCAAGGCACATTTGTCCCATGAGCTGTCGGGAGGAGTCAGATAGGACAGGCTGGGTAACACCTGGTAGCTCTGCTTTCGTGGATAGGATGTAACTGCTGTGTGCAAGTTAATTCCTAAGCATAGGTATCCTATCCTTACAAACTTGTCTTCAAAATCTTGTAAGCCTCGTATTTTTCTCGCTCTGTAACTTCACCTGTGTGACACTCTCTGAGATGGTGAGTTTTCATGAAAAACAAAGGCATTCCATTCGAGGAACATTAATGACGCCCTGTCTCTTCCTTGCTCTCTGTCAATACATCACACTGTATGCAGGAGATGGTGTGCTGTCACCTAGAGCTTCCCCTCCTTTCTCAACCTGTCAAAAATAACATTTGCCAAGCAAGATTTTGTGGGCAACAATATCACAGCCCTGGGTTGAAGGGCTAAGAAATAAGCTTTACATTATTTCTTTTTAGGTCATTGTACATGCAAAGCACAGGTGGCCTGCAGATGTGTAGTAAATCTGCTGCTCCAGTGACAGTTTAGACTTAGTGTTCATGCTCAGGAGGTATGAATACAGTAAGGCCAGTGCTTCAGAGAGAGTGTGTGGTGTGCAGTTATGTTGTAACTCTGAGGTTTCCTGAACAAATTGCATTTATGAAGTCTGTGCAATATAACCTCAGTCATGTCAGAATATATGGTAACAGGTAGGAGTTACTGGGCTTACCTACTGATCCGATTAGGCTATGACATGTAAGGAAGTCCTTGAAAAATGCAGAAAACATTAAGAAACTCCTAGATAAAATTTCTAAGGTTTCATCCAAGCAAATTATCCAGGAAAATCCCCTGCAGAAACTACACTGAAAATCACCATGGATCTCTTGTTACTTTCTGTTTCATGCTCAAAATATTTGGCAATTAGCAAAACCTAAGATATCATATGCTGATTAAAAGAAATCAACCCTAGTTATTTGTTTTGGAATAAGAAAAAGAACATGAACTTCCCTGTCGTGTCACGTGCTGCACTTGTGGCTGGAGCTCTTGTCATAGGTGCAGTACATGAGGTGGAGTAGAACGCAAGCATGCTTAGTAAATGGCTGAAACATTGCATTCACATGTGTGTATGCATTGATGAGGATGTGTAATAACCTTGAAAATTGTAATATGAAACAGGAGGACAAGATATGCAGAATATTTTTTTTTTCTAATGGATTTGTACTTCCAGTCTTGCCTTTTTGGGAGCTCTGAGTGTCTGCAAAGCCATCATAGTTTATGTGGCCTTATTCTAAACAAAACTCCTTCCCAGCAGCTGAGAGAAGGAAGAGGTCCTTTCCTTCGAATGCCATTTATGATGTAGTTCTTTCATCAGCAGTCTTTATCTGTTTCTGCACTTCCTTCCCTAGCTGCAACTGTCTTCAAATAAGCTTTGAATTAACTCACAGTTTGAGTAATACCAAAGGAGACCATTTATTCACTCCCAAGGCACATGCGAAGCTGTATGCTGATATCCTTTTATGCAGAAACTCAAAAGGTTGTCCCACAGGCAGATTTTGAACTTGACTCCCTCTTTCTTTGCCACTAACTGATATGCTACATGTAAAGTATGCAGAATGTGATGATTTATTTGGCATTTATATGGCAATTGTACCAAGGGTCGTTGACCAGATCAAGGCTCTCTAGTGTCGTAAAAGATGCAATGAAAGATAGTTATATCACCAAAAAGCATGTATGTGCACTAAAATAATCCCAAGTTGTTCCTGCGGGAGCATAGTAACCCTTCGTTTTGGCAAATTGACTTAGTTCGATTCTTGGAGCACGTGTGCATAACTATGCAGCTCCGTTGTGTGAGCGTTTCTTCTCTCTCCATACGTGATAGGACAGTGTTTTGCATCACTGTGTTGAAATGGTTTCAAATGCATCATGGTCACTGGTGTTCTTTCCAGTCTTTTTGAGCTTAAAATAATTAAATCCATTGCTGCCACCAGAGAAGTGGGGCTTGGCAGTACTGAAGTATGCAGTCCCAACTGAAATTCACCCACGTGATACAGGAGATTGACAAACTGGCTCAGCAAACAAAGTGCTCTTCCTGCATGTCAAAAGCCCGTATCCACTAGACACCAAACCATTAAGTTGTTTAGGAAATAGAGTCAAACTAAATAGTTTCTGGGTTTGCTTTGACCCTGATTGCTTTAACACTGCCTGTGGAATCTTTTGCAGTCTACTGAGGTTGTCTCAAACTAGTTGAAGAGGAAGTTTTAACCACATTGCTTTAATTCTTTTACTTCGACTTTTTAGGCTAACATTTGCATATGTGCTTTTGGAATCTTCACATATGCATTTGGGAGATCATGTTTCCTAGGAAAATCTTCGGGGTTAAATGAATTTTCCATATGGGAATTCTAACCCCTAGAACCATCCCGAGAAATAAGAACTCCCAAGCTAAAAGGACTGTGTACATTCAAATTAATAATTTTCTCACTTAGGCAGTGAACAAGTGCTACTTCCCAACAGTGCTTTGCATATAAAAAATACTATGCTGTGTTTGTCCTGAATTCTGTTAAATTAAATCAATTGATCACAGATAAAGCAGTTTCCGGTGTGGAAAGTTTTTGGTTTCAGGCTTCCTTAAAGTTATTGATAAAGGTATTATAAAGTCTTAGCCCTAGTGACAAAGACAGCATGTCTGGAAATGCAGCAAGTAAAAACACTTTTTGAGATTTGTGGAAATCAGCCTTCAGTCACTTGCTCGCAGCTTTCTCTTACACCCCGACACAGAAATGGTGCAACATGCTTCCAAGTTCAATATTATCTTAATGGGTAAAATGACAATAATATGTGCTCTTTCCCAGCTGTGAGAGCGGATACATTAATAAAGAGGGAATTGGGCTCCATGCAAGGAGGTAATTTTGCCTCTTTAGTTTTCCTGAATTTTGGCATTCTGGGACTGGTGAGACAGAGAGAAAGACAGAAAGTCCTCGCCTTGCAGTCCTTAGATCCTTCTGTGCTCTAGGTAACATCTGATCTACTTGCCTAGATCTCTGCAGTCAAGAGAAAGGAATAATAATTTTGAGGAGAGCAATCATCTTATACTCAAACTGATCAGATAAATCTTGTTCTAGACTTTCATATTTCTCTCCATGGATGACGAAATTAGACAACTAACTGGGAAGGAAACATTTATGCTACAGAGATTTAAAGTTAGGTGCAATGAAATCTCATCCTAGGAACTGCAATAGGATTATAGGAATTAATATGCTAACACTGACCTTTCCTGGTAAACATGTAAACATTATCAGAGAAGGGACTGAAAAGCCACAATTTAAATGGTGGTGGCCGTAACAGAATTTGTGGTTTTTGTTTTGGCTTTTCCTCATTTCCTCTACCAGAAGATTTCTAACAAAATAATTACTATATTTTGATGAAAAGAACCTACTAGTCTTTATTTTAAATATTTTCATGGATGTTTTTATTTTTATTGCTTGTCTCTCCTTATGTCCCACCAGCAGGCCTACAGTTGAAATAATACCATCTATCCTTTTTTTACCATTAGAGGCAGTACATTTACTTGAATAGTTGCTTTCCTTCTTGACACCTTCTTGGTTCTTACGAGGATGATAGCTTGTAGCATTATCATAAGATATCTAACCGGCAAATATAGAACATTAAGGGAGCGAAGCAGAAGATTACTTGTGAAACTGCCTATTGTACAGGTCAAGCAGCTCCTTAATGGAACTTTTTTGTTAGTTCATTTGTATTCCAATGTGTTTCAATTATTTGTCAGGAAGCTCTCTGAGATAGGTTCATACCATGAAAGTATGGAGGGATTATTTTTTTTTTTTTAAACGGGTATGATTGTTTGGGTTTACTGTCTAGTTAAAGCTGTTTTTCATCCATCTTGGAGGCTGTGTCATTTTTTAATATGTAAAAATGTCCTTTTTACTGTTGGTGAAAGAACCTGGTATAGTGTAAAGTGGTGTGAGGCTGTTAAATGCAGCTTTACAACACGGTGTCATATTTATAAACAAGCCAAATTATTCACCACAGAATTTTATTGCAGAACAATTATACAGCATAAAAATATGCATCACTGCAACCTGGCTTTTACTTTCAATTTTCAAAAGTGAAATTGCATCAAATGTCGGATAGAGCTGGATTTTTTCCTTCTGCCTTCAGTCACTTTCTCCAATGAGTTGGATGAGTACTCTGTAGTTGAATTCTCTTGGCTTCTTTTACTACTGAACTCAAGCCAGATCTATGAATTAATTCAGCTTTCGCCTCTTTTAAAATAGATGAAATCCCACTGAAAGTCCCTTAGCATAAAATTATTTCGTAAATAGCAGATTTAGAGGCAATATAAATACAATTATTTGGATGATTACCTCTCTTCTTGGTAAAGGAAAAGAAGATATTTTAAATGGAATTACTAACTGCCCTTTACAGTTTTCTGTATAGAGACTATTGTTAATAGTCAATGACACTTGCGAAGACAGCAGAGTTGAGTAAAAATCATAACAATAAAATGTAAAAGTTCTTTGAGCAGACTTGTCATTCATCAGTTAAAACCAATTAGAAAAAGACAGAAATACTTGCCAGTAATAATGCTTGACCTAATCATTAATTTGATACCTAACCCATGCAATAAGATGATTCATTCATGAAAAACACTTATGTACTTAAAATATAACGGAATAAAGTAGATTGGAATGGAGTAAATTTTCAAATTTCTTTCAAGGACTGGAACCCTCACATTTAAAGCTGTTTGGAAAATATATTAAACCAAAGGATATGGCGCATAGAACTTCTCCATTAACTTGTGAGCATGTGGAGATAGAAACAGAGGAACAAAGTATGTCTACCTAAGTCACTTCTTTACCTTATGTAATTGAGATGAAGTGTTCTTGTAGTGCCATAACTTAATGATTCTGCTCTGGAGTACTGTATAGGTTTTGGGTTTGTTTTTTTTTTTGTTAGTGAAGGGCAGCTAACTGTGAAAACTTATATAAAAACTAGTTCACTGTAACTTACCAGTCAGGATGTAATTGATTGCATACTGACTTGTTCTGTAGCCAACACTGGAACCTTGCTGAGCTGCTGTGATGAGCTTTAGCTAACACTGCTTTTGCTGCCATTATTTTATACCGAGTATTAGATTGTTAGTTGAATAGTCAGTTCACTGATAGTGACTTAAAAAATAATGTATATATATTTTAGGAAGGATACTTGGCACCAAGCTAGCATTTTATTTTGTGTTTGGGAGGTAACCAGCAGCAGTCTGGGCATAGTCAAGAAGGTGGTGACTGCCATGTGTAAATACAGCAGTTCTGTGGTAAAAGGAGACATTAAATGCTGTATGCAGACTTAAACATTAGAAGTTATTTAAAAGCCCATTAGCCATAAGGGCTTTATTTAAATCTTCCAATAAGTATATACCTGATAAGTCGATATAGAACTTTTTTTTAAAAATCTAATTAAACAATAAGTTAAAAAAATGATGCTATACTTCCATAAGTGTTAGCTGCAGGGTACTACTTAACCATTGATACACTCTGTAACACAGTGTTTTCAAAATCTTACTGAAAAAGATGTTTTATACTAATTTTGGTTTCTGGTTAGATCAATGAGATCTAACCCAGATCATGGCCCAGAATGCGAGGGACAGTCTACCTACTGTCCTTGGTCTAGTAATGGATGCTTCAGTCTTGCAGAGTATCAGGCAGTGAACCTGTTAGATATACCTCCAGAAGCTCTTCTCTTCCACATGTGCTGCCTTCCGCTACCTTGGCTATGATTTTCCTAGCCTACAGTCTTCCTATGCTGGGACTACTGAGACAGGATAAGAAGTTATTGTCTCAACCCTCTCCTCAGTAGCTACTTTCCCCTGATATGGCAAGGCTCTCTTAATTTTGATTGCTTTGTCCAGGACAAATCCAGAAGTTCAGGGGATAGGATACCTGTGTTACTTTTGGGAGGCTGTTTTGCACCTTTGGATAGCTTCTTGTCAAGAGCATTGTCCCCAGTTTTCTTCCATCCTTATTTCTAATTATTCTTATGTATACCTCATAGAATAAATTATTCTCCTCAAAGACAGTTATTTTTTTTTCATCTTAGTAATCTACGCTTAAGTAACCTAATTCTATATTTTTTCTTTTCCTTATTCTTTTTTTTTTTGGTGAATCTAGCTGTTTTTTTCTACTTTATTTTGGGGTTTTTTTTATGTTAAACAATTCTATCCCACCACCAGCTTTTCAAAATGTCTCTAATTCCATCCAGTTTTTTGGCGTTTTTCTAGTTAAGAGCCATTAAATCTGAAAATTATTTACCAGAGTCAGAGAGTGAGGGACAAAGAGTAAATGTGTAGATCACAAGAAGTCTTTATATAGAGCTAGCTGAACTGATTTTGTGTTACCTCATTTCATTACAAACTCATGTCTAATTTACTAATTTGTTGACTCCTCTAGAATTCTCTTGTAGATTTTTTTTTTCTTTTTCTTTTTTTTTTTCATTGAATAACTTTGTTTCAGGTAAGATTATTTTTCACTGGTAATGTTACCTGTCTACCTACCTGTTTCCATGTTAAAATTTTTCTTTACTTGTCCACACCTACCCCTGCAAAATTTATATAGACTCTACATCTCTTATTCACTTTAAGGAAACAAAGACCAGGAAGTTCTAACTATACACCAATGGTAACTATTTAAAATACACATGAGAAGACAGAAAGACCTCTGGTTCTGCTTAAAATGAGGTGAAGATGATGTGGATCTCAAACAGGAACAGATCCTCCAACCAGAGGGATACCAAAATGAAACCCTGGTTGCTGGCCAACTTAAACACAAAGAAGGATTTCATAAGACATGAGCAGCACAAACAACTTCTTGTAGGAAATTAAAAAAAGGACATTTAAGGTGGTTTTCCATTGGTTTGGACTTGAACAGGATTAAGTCCTCAAATTATTATGTCTCATTTCAGGTCCTGCCTTTGCAGTTTGCTCTTTTGTGATTTGGAACTACTTAAATGGTTCTGTACTGAACTTGAAAGTTCATATAGTCTTCCCCTCTTTGGCCCAATCTTGTACTGTCCTAGGTGAAATCATTCATGTTTTGCACAGAAACAGCAGTGTTCCTTCTGTAGAACAGAGGGAATATTTCCCCAAATAGTTGATCCATACAGGTCAAAAATGCATTTTCTTTATAATGCCATTTTGAGTTGGACTTATCCCTGCAGCAATGAGAGGGTTCATTTTACATACATATTGGCTTTGAGAAACTATGTAATTTGGAACTCTTTCATTATGAATATATTTTTTTTTACTGATTGTAGAGCTTTAGGTTTGGGATTTAGAGTGAACTGAGCCTCAATTGGATGATATAACTTTAATAAAGTGAAATACAGCCAAGCTACATGAGAGCATCATTAACACAACCATTATGTTCCTGAGACTTGAAAAAGAACACCCAGGAGACTTCACAAAGTTAGGAACAGAGCTAACCTATTTAAAAGTTCCTTGACTATATAACTAGGCTTGTTTAAGTGTAGTATTGAGATCTGGGCTGTGTGAAAAGAGTCATTTTTATCCTTGGAAGTCTAAAAATAACAGTAAGTGTGAGTGAAAGTTAGCTTTTTCTAAAACTTCTTTCTTTAGTCATCAATAAACCTGGGTAATTCTTTTGCCTCCCTCTTCCAGGCTTTGAGCAATGAAGAAAGTTATCATCTTTTGGGCTAGTGAGATTTGCATGGAGTAAAGGGTGTGTTTTATAGTAGTGAGATTAGTTTTTCTTCCAAAATTTCTAAATGCTTGAAATGTCTTAAAGCCTATTTAGGGGTGTAAGTCTTATTATTTTATATAAATAAAGTTCTTAGCATATGGGCATGGACTCTACACTGAAGATAAGCAAACCACATAACAATGGTTAACGGTGTTTGTTTTGTTGTTTGTAACAAGTAAGAATAAAGGAAAGTTAAACATAGAGTGTAAGTAATAAATAATGGCTGCATCAGTAACAATTTTTTCCTATAAGTCCCTGTGGAGATCTTGCAGTAGAAATTATACGTGAAATAAACCCAAACACTGTGCAGTAAATGTAGTTGAAAATATTTTTCAAAAAATTAGTGCTGGATGAATCTATTTATCTCTATGTAATTTAGGGGTATAAGAATTAATACTACAGGAATACAGGATAAGAGAACGTTGTTTTATGAAGATATCCCAAACAGTGTGCAAAAACTTGGAAGTGAGAGACTTAAAAGATCTGAAATTTCTATTACAAAATAAGTTTCAGAAACTTATTTAAGAAACAGTCTTTCAATAGGGAATTTATTGAATTTGAAGAATGCCAAGCTTAGATTCTATTGTACTGTTTTTAATCTCTTGTCTAAGAATATGTAGTGTAAAGAAGCAAGTTTTAAAGGGTAAATGTCAATATTCCGTGAAAAAGATTTCAGTGTCATGTCCCCTCCTCCCTGAAATAATTTCATTGAATAGAAATTATCTCTGTTTAACAATGCTTTTAAGATTCTGAGAGACTGAAGATGGCAGCTTTTTGGTGCAATATTGTAACTTTGTTAATCTCTTGTATTGTTCCTATTTTTTAGTTTTAGAAATAACATGGACAGATTGAGCTATTAGGGATCCAAAAGTGTTAAGGATGCACAAGTGTTCATAGAAATGCACACAGTTTTCTTTCTATCACTTAATCTAAGAGGCTTAAAATATAAGACAATCTCAATTTGCATTAATTCAAGAATGATAGGTTGTATTGCTACTACAAATGCATCAGTTAAATATGAATCCTCAATTCGTTTGAAAAGAGACTGTTTAAGGAACACATTTTCAGAAAAGGATCTGAAGATTTTAGCGGTTTATTCTCTGAATCAGAGTCAGCAACACCATACGGTTTTGAAAACAGCCAAATGATAACAGAAACAGAAGCCTTATGTAATAAATATATGAAATAGAATTTCTGCCCTCTCTGCGATGTCAAATCCAGCCCTACAACAAATCCAGTTTTGGTTACTGCTCTTCAGATAGATATGACCTTTCTGGAAAGAGAAAGTCAACAGGAAAGATCAACACTCCTGAAAGAGTCTTAAGTCTAAGAGGGAAGTTTAAAGGCTCTGGGTTTGTATAGTTTAGAAAAGATAAAGGAAAGATACAATAAAAGTCTCCCAGTACATAATAAGTACCTGTATAGTGGAAAGAAAGATATTGTTATTTGTACCCGGGTAGAAAACAAATAATGGCTTTAGAGTGCTTCCAAGGGAATTCAAATTAAACTCACAGAAAAGCTTTTCAGGGACAATTGGGTGCTGGAATAGAATGCGATGGCTGTGTGATCTTATCTGGGGCAGGGGAAATGGATAAGGGACAAATGGGCAAAGGAAGAGCGACCCATTTCATTCATCTACCTTGTCTTCTGCAAAACATTTGATACTGTTCAGCACAACATCTTTGTCTATAAAATGGAGAGACATGGATTTGATGGGTGGACCACATGATGGATAAGGAATTGCCTGGATAGATGCACTCAAAGAGTTGTGATCAATGGCTCATTGTCTGGATGGAGAACAGTGACAAGTGGGGGCCTGTATTTGGACTGGTATTTTTTAATATCTTCATCAGGTATATGGACAGTGGGATTGGCTGCACCCGCAGCAAGTCTGCCAATAACATCAAGCTGTGTGATGCAATTGGCATGCTGGAGGCAAGGGATACCATCCAATGGGACCATAACAGGCTTGAGAGGTGGGCCAATGAGAACTTCATGAAGTTCAACAAGGTCAGGTGCAAAGTCCTGCACCTGGGTCGGGGCAATCCCAAGTACAAATACAGGCTGCAGGAGAATGAATTGAGAGTAGCCCTGAGGAGAAGGACTTGGGGGTGTTTGTGGATGAGAAGCTCAACATGAGCTGGCAATGTATGCCCGCAGCCCAGAAAGCCAACTGTATCCAGGGCTGCATCAAAAGAATCATGACCAGCAAGCTGAGGGAGATGATTCTCCCTCTGTGCTCTGCTCTTGGGAGACCTCACTTGGAGTATTGTGTCCAGTTCTGAGTCCCCAGCACAGGAAGGACGCAGATCTGTCAGAGTGAGTCCAGAGGAGGGCCACGAAGATGATCTGAGAGCTGAAGCACCTCCCACACAAGGACAGGCTGATGGCTTGTTTGCCCTAGAGAAGAGAAGGTTCTGCAGAGGCCTTATAGCAGCCTTCTAATAATTAAGGGGGGCCTACAAGAAAGCTGGAGAGGGATGCTTTATCAGGGAGTATAGTGATAGGATGAGGCGGAATGGTTTTAGACTGAAAGAGGAGAGATTTAGACTAGATATCAGAAGGAAATTTTTTTACTGTGAGAGCGGTGAGTTGCCTAGAGAAGTCATGGATGCCCCATCCCTGGAGGTGTTCAAGGCCAGGTTGGATGAGGCTTTGAGCAACCTGATCTAGTGAAGGTGTCCCTGTCCATGGCAGGGGGTTGGAACTAGATGATCTTTAAGGTCTCTTCCAATCCAAACCATTCTATGATTATTTTTAATATAATTTGAATACTATTTTACTACTGTATAGTTTCACATTTATTATTTAGATAAACACAAAACCTTAATGCTCTCTGAGAAATTTTGAGGTGAATTATCCAATTGCCTGGAGTCATGCTCTCCTCGCTGCTGTTAAAGAATATCTGCTGTGAGATTTGTTTCTCACGGGTCCTTTCAGACCACCTTTGGGAAAACGGTAGGGAAAGAGAGCCTGCCATCTTTTAATGTTACATTTATTGTTTTGCCGAGCTCATGAGAAAAGAGTCTATCTATAAACTTTCTGAGGCCTTGATTTGTAAAAGCCAGCAGCCAAAGTTGGTCAGATTTTTTTGTTCTTGCACAGTATTTCATTGCATTAAGCTTCTAATGAATGGAACAGTCAGCTATCAGACAGTATATTATGTATTAACTATACTTGACACACTGGGAAACCAAAATTAAAAAATTTTTTTTTTTTTTTTTACTTTATGGTGTAGTGGAGCACATTATTCTATCATAGAGTTCAAATCTGAAGAAATACCTCATAGCTATTTGCACTCATATTATAAATGTGAAATCAATATCTGTGCTGTCTTTAGAGAGCAATGGAGCAAAGGAGACCAATGTCTCTACTAAGAATCTTAATGTATGGCCCAATGTAAAATAGGTTTGCAATTTGAACATTTTCACCATCAGTGGCAGTCTCGCCTGAACAAAGCTGAATCAATGCCTGCCAGGCAACCTGGAGATAAATACTGCAGTGTTGCTCATTCTGTACCTGTTCTAGCAGTAGCATGGGAATTCACTTCCTAAATATATCAGCTAGTACCACATTAACTAGTCAGCAAATAAAAACAAAGACTGAGACAAATCCAATCCATAGGAGCTATGCTATGTTTTTAACTGTTTCCAGGATGACTCAAGAATAACAAAAATCTTGCTTATTTGATAATAGATGTTCTATAATAGCTTCTCATCTAGTTATTGCTTGACCTTGATTATTCCCTTTTTCTGTGTTTTGAGGTCTTGTGACTTTAAAGAAGTCATGTTCATGTCAAAGCAATTCTTATACACATATACCAGACCTCAGGGGGGAGCTTATATAGAATCCTCGATTGTATCATAGCTACTTAACAACTGGGTTCAGTATATATTTATTGGCTCAAGATAGGAAGTTGTATGTCTTCCATACCACAGAATCAGGTGAAAAGAGTAGTGGTTTTCCTAAAATCTCCAGAACACCATATATGTGTTAGGGCTAAACAAAGATAACCTCCCTAACTGTAAATCTGCCTGGTTTTCTGCTGATAGTATAATTTTCAATATTTAAATATTAATGTCCTTTGGCAAGTGCATTAGGACCCAAGTGATAAATCTAAAACATATAGTTGCTTGTCTCAAACATTAAAGTTAGGCTGATGGTCTCCTGAGCATTGAGGATTGACCATATATACATTATTCATTCAGAATGGTTACATGTCATTAAGCCCAGACTGATTTTCATTTTACTTCCTCATGTGCTGTAGGCAGCAAGACTAAGTATATATTGACATTTGCAAAGTATATTGCAGATCAATATGATACACTTTAAGATAATTGTCTATACAGGAGGTAGTCACAAACTTGTGAGAAAAAGCTACCTTTCAAGAAGTAGGATGTTCATTTTAACATTTTACCTACAGATATACTCTGAATTCTGCCCTTTCTGTTGTATGATAAGCTACTTTGATTTCAAGGCTGTCTATTCCAAAAGAATTGCTTAAACAATATTTCTTTATTTTTCAAATGTTTCCTTTGCTGTGCATGGTAGCCCCTTTGGGCTTTCTGAAAATGCTTTGCCCACAGAAATCAGATTATGATTCTTTGGTACAACTCATCAGTTCATTATTGCGTCAGCTGGCATATCTGTTGCATGCTCCACCAGTGGCACCTGCTGGAGCAGAAGGAGATCAGGGTGTGCTTTGCATTAACTTTCTGGTTCCAGTTTTTAATATAAGCAGTAAGTTAAGTATGGTGTCTTCTATAAGAATAGCAAGCAAACATGGCTGCTACATATCTAATGTAATATGAGCCCCACAAGAATGTAGGTATCCTCTTTGGGTGTGACCGCATTGAGCTGAAGGTTGCTGGGGATGATCAAGGACATTATCAGGGCCTTATGTGTCTTGACTGACTGGCTGCAGTACCGTTGAAGGAGACTACGATACCAAGAGTTGCAACTACTACAACACTAGAACCAGTTCTTGCTGCACTGATGCCATGCCTTCTAGAACCCTTACACTAAATGCAAAGTGGATGTCATGTCACCTGCTTGATTCCTCCTTTCTTATTTTGGTGTGTAGGATGGAAGTATCAGAAAGTGCTGCATGAACAAAGTTTTTCAAGAATGCATCAAGTGTTTTACGTTTTGCTATGTCATTGGCCTGCCATTAAGGGAATCTGCCAGGCTGGAAAGTCTGGCACAGAATTGCTCATAAAGTTCCTTGGCTTCTATATACCACTGCACATTCATGTCCTTGTTTTCTTTAGAAAATGACTGCACACTGACTGTCTTACAGCATGTAAATGTAGTTTACCTGCAGATGAAACAGAAAGGATATCCAAGCTTATTTGTATGCTTGCATGCTTGAACTTTTACTAAGGACTTCAGAGATATGTTTGTTTATGTTTCAGACCTTTATAAAACCATCTGTTTTTTTAAGCTGATAGAAGAAAAGTTGCCATCTTAAGTGATATGCAAATTCTTCCAGGCAATTCCTCCCTCCTTGGAACCAGGGAACCCTCATATGACTGTAATGATTATATGCAGCATGTTGTGATGTTAACATTTTGTCTATAAAAGAAATATAGGACATAGATCAGCTCTTAGAGAAGTTAGCAGCTGATTGATTTATTATTAACATGTTGGAGGGAGGGAATGTGTTGAAATTCTCACAACAGAACATATATAAGATCTCCTTTGTATTTCTGACAGGTATTCGAGGCACACATTTTCAGTGTGTTCTATAAAGAATGCTTTTTTTCTTTTTTTTTTTTTTATAGGACTAGCAATGCCAAGACAATTTCCCAGCAAAATGTTCTGATTTTATTATTGATGGTTTATAAGTTCTGCTGGAAGCATCTGTAGAGACCTGGAGCCATGAATGCATATTAACAGTTTCTGCTACACAGAATAAACAGTCTAATGAGGCAATACAGATGGTGGATGTGGAGAACTGGAGGAGTGAGAGATGAAGGTGTTGGTTCACTGTAACCTTGCAGTTGATTAGCAATGGCAGTATTGGAACCCAAAAGCCCAGTCCTGCCACCTCAGAGCAGCAAAATCTCACCAAATCCTGCCAGTGGTCCCTCTTGATGTCTTGATTCATTCAATTCAAATGCCTCAACTCTAAGGCACCACTTTATTCTGTACTAAAATCCCTTCAAGAGAAAGGCTATCTGTATTGATTATTTCTGCAGAACAAGTTCTGCCTCTCCCTGCTGGAGAGTTCACCCATGCAGCAGAAGTTAGAATAACTGTAGCACATCTTGTACGAACCATCCAAGTGTGAAAGTACAGTAGATAATGAATAGTTTCGGAAATTGTTTTAAAAAATCCAAACAAACTCTTATAATTTTCTTCCAGTTATGACTCGTGCTATGCTACTGGAGACCCACAGATGAAAAATGTGTAGTCATTTCATTTATAGGAAAAGCTCCTCATTTTTTGACTATTTTTGTTTAGAACTAATAGAAAAACAGATTGCCTGGCTTTAACTGGGGGCTTTTAGAATATGTGGACATATGTGCTATTTAGAAGTCAGTTATTCAAAGGGAAATGAAGAATAAGTATGATTTAGTAATCATAACAAGATTAAGTGGGACACTGATAAACACAGATAAATGCATAGAGTACAGAATTAGATAACTGAACAAGTAATGAGCATCTCGGATCTTAAAGTTCTTCTGGTGACAGGGTGTTGGGCTTCTGCACAAGGCTATGGACCATTTTCCAGGGTAAAAGTTGCATTGGCCTTGAGGCCATAAACTATGACTTCTCCTTCTAAGTGACTACAGTCTGTTATGTCATAATGTGCATAAGACTCTTATCATGTGAATGATATTCTAGTTAAGTATAATATAAATATTTTTTAAAGTCCCTGAACACCAATTTACATGACATATTGTAAAGGTTGCAAAAGAGCCTCTTTCTGAATCGTTACAGTCAATTGGACTCTTAACTGGTGTAGTAAGGAGTTAAGAATCTGAGAATTAAACTGCTCCCAATTAGGCTGTAAAAAGTATTTTATAAATGAGAAACACAGTTGTGATTTGAAGCCAACTCAGAAACAGAGCACTACTGTTTCATATAGAGGACTGAGATGGGAGGGTAAAGGGCAATTTCAAGAATAGTAACTTTATACTTCATATGCTTCTGTGTCCAAATAAGCCATTGTGTTATTTAAGATCCAAGATAATGATTGTGTCTCGATGGGATAAGAACATGACAACCCACTTTATCTGCAAATGGCCAAACAAACCCAGCATATGGCTTCTTTCTGAGAAACAACATCCAAACATTTCCTTTCTCAGGGTCACTCTCTCATTTTCTGTCTTGCTGCAACTACTAACAATTCATTGAACTCTCAATGCATGTGGAAGATGCCTGAATTACTTGAGTAAACATTGTGTGTCTCTGACTATTTGTTCTAAGTGGTTGTTGCTCAGTCATCAATAATCAGAAGCCGAAGTCGTAATGCATTTTGCCTGAAATTGGTTAGGAATGTGCTCATGTATCCAGGTTTCTGAAATCAGAGATAAACTCTGCTTAAGAGAGGTAATGCTGAGGATAAGAAAAAGTATCTAGTGATGCAACTAACCCTCTCGCTCAGAGCTGATGACTGGATCTGTGGTGGTAAACAAAGCATGGAAAAGATATGGCTTAACTAAACTAAGTCTATGTCCTGCACTTTGCCCTTCCTTCAGCAACAGGAGTGGATATTCCTACTTAGTTTTAGCCTAAAAGAAGCCATTTTGAGTGCTCCAGGATGGCTCTGTAACAAGGGTTTGTCTTCTTTTGAAAATGTCTTTTCCCATCATGCCTTGTTGTCACCGATCCTTTGCTATGCTAGTTCCAAGAAAATGCTGACCAATCATTGGGTTTTATAATAGGGCGTCTGTTTACTGAAGACTATAGGTAAATGATCTTATTCAGAAAAATAAACAAAATGAGAGCTGCAGAAATGTTTACACCTCCATAAAAAAATTGAAAGAGCTGCAATTTCCTGCACTACATATTAAATACCATAGCTATCTGGAAACTTTCCTCTATCTTCTGCTACCTTTGACATTCTGTGTTATCACTTAAATATTCACAACCTCATTCTAGCAGCAGATAGGCATATTATTATCCTGTTAATACTCTTGCCCAGGTTGACCTGTTTCTTCTGTCCTTGCAATGAATTTCTCTGTTTTCAAGACCAAACTGAGGCCAAACATCTATATAGAACAACTGCTTCTGGCAGCAGCCACCATGAAATTTTTCAACCGCACTCTTATTTCTGACTGCAGATGTTCTGTGGCAAAAGTTAAGACTAATTTTCAGTGTTAGAGAGATGCGTTCCTTGAGTCTGTTCTTTCATGCTTGATGTGGTTTGTTATCAGCTATGACCAAGTTCTTCTCAAATGTCTACAATTTAAAATGAAACAATCGTTATTATCTGCTTTTGACATCTATTGCTTATTTTTCATTTATTAGTGATAGCGTGCAAAGATCATAAAACCACACCACCAGAAAACACAGGTGACTATGGATGGGAACTGAAAAAATATTTGGATCCTTAGTTGGAAACAAATAAAATTTGGGTATTGGCAGAGTTGCCTACTAGGACAATACAATTTAATGGTAGTCCTTTTCATTACTTTTAAAGTATTGTGGCTGGTTTTGATCTTTAAATTATTACACATTTACATACACAAAATGTTTAATCAGGTTGCTCTTCCTTTTGAAAACTGTGGTTGGGAAATATTTTTTCAAGCAACAGTAGAGATGGATATTATTTACTAATATATTCAATAAACATCCTTTTCTTCAGACTGAGCTTGGGAATACTGCTAAGTAGAATAGAAAGTAAAAATACAAAGCCTTAATTTTCTACAGAACTTTGAAAAACACAATAGATTCCTAGATTTGCAGTAGTGGAAAATCAAATTTCCTGAAAGATGAATACTTTCCTGCTGTAAAGTATGGTAGATATTCTGATTCAACTGTAAAGTTTTAAGTGATTTAGATTATAAAGACATATTCTTTGATGCCACAGAGAGACGTACATTAGTAATACCACTTTATAACTATTGGTTCAGTAGCAGTTGCTGGATTATTGACATCTTTTTGGCAAGACCAGTGCTAGTGCAATATATTGAGAAAAAAGAAACCTTTCCCTGACTCTTCTGCATCAAATAAAAGCTGAAAGAGGCACCTGCACACAATAAAGGAAATATAATGACATCTAATGACCTTGATATTATTCTTCGAGTCTTCTGGTGGAACCAGCCACTTTATGGAGGTTTGCCTGGAAATTTTGTGCTTAAAACTGGCTCTGTTGCCCTACAGGAAAGTTCACTGTGGCCTGTATCTGCCAGTGCAACTCTCTACTTAAATAACAACATCTCGCTCTGTAAGACCAGGTTAAGGTGAATTAAGGGGACAGAAGGGACCATTCCACTGCCACCCTCTTAGCTTTTTCTAGACTGTGGCCATTAGAGGATGACAGCCTCATGTTAGTACAGAGCCTTTCACTATCATAGCAGGAAATGCAATCAATTCTGACTGTTTACATTAAATAGTTCCAGATGTTATTATCTTGTGGAGAATGTAGAAATCAGTTTGGGGTATAATAGTCACATGTGAAAGGCTGTGTTTCTTTGGGGAAATACACCTGAAATATTCAACTAGTAAAATAACCAGTCAAAAGAAATACTAATCAGCTGATAAATATATTAAACTCTTACCCGCATACAGTTGTTGTAACAAGAGGTGACACTGAGTCAGAATCAATGTGCATTCTGCAGTGAAAGCATTAATCAAAATATGCTCGTACTCTTGTGTTTCTTGTTGGGGGAACTCTGTGACTTTCTGTCTGAAGTGACCACACACTACAAACCTAAGGAGTACAGACTGAACTGATATTTTGCAGCCATGCTTCTACTTACTCTGGCAGGTGTATTGCCGCCTGCGCAAGGATTTAGTAGAACTCAAGAGCTGCTCTATTTTCAGCAAGAAGGATGGGCTCTGGGAGGCAACCTACTAGGCAAAACCATGAGATAGCATTGCTTTCTGACCAGCTTCTGTGGTTTTGTCTTCTCTTTGGGATGATGAACTTTAAAATTAATTTCAAACAAGTTTTTCTCTAACTCCTAATGCAGCTTAACTACGTAAAGAAATCTTAATTTCTTCCCCTTAAATGAGAGTAAATCTTGGAGGACAAGAGTCTTCACTAAACTTTGAGATTAATCTGAAATGACCTTTCTGTTTCTCCATCTTACTAAATAAATTAATGATTCATACAGCTTTAATTAAAAGATTAAATTTTTGGGCCCAGAACATTTTTGCACTTTTTTCCATTTTCTGTTTTCCTCTTACTTTTAATTTCCATAACCATGTTGCATTTATAAATAAATGCAATATGTATGTATATAAGTATGTATGCATGTATATGAATAGCAATGATTATATATAAAAACAATTGAATTTTACTTCAAAATAATTTATTTTATAATAAAGCTACAACTGAATCATAAACAGTGATTTTTATGTTACTATACTTGAGATGGGCTTGGATGTAAAATATTTACTCGTGAATCCAATTAAAAGTGATTGGCAGTCTATATGAGCTACCATTTACAAAAAGACTGTACTGCTACTGAGTTTGTCTCCGGATTACAGCAATGCACGAATACCCCAAGAAGGACTCATATGTTTCTGTTAAACAAAAAGATGAGGCAGGTGTTTTTGATCTATTTAACAACAACTGAGATTGTCACTGAGATGTTGTTTGCTTGTGTTTGTGATTACAAAAATGGATTTTTTCACTCTAAAACTTTACGGAGTAAGAAAGATAATCGGATAAGATGTGTCTCCATCATTTTATGGAAACAACTTGTCTCTTTGCAGACCTAACCAGGAGCTATTTCAAAGTTGCTTGAGCTCAGGGATAGACCCCTTCATTGCTTTTCCCCTGGTGCCTGCTACCTGGGCTGGGCTTCAAACATCTGTCCAGCTGAGGAGGTGAGCAGGTTGCTGCCTGGGGGAGCGGGATGCCTGGGGTGATGCTGCAGGGTCCTTGCTGAGCACCGCAAGAGGGTGCGAGTGCCCTGCGTGGCCACCCCACTGTGAGGAGCATTTTGGTTTGTGAGGGACATTAGCAGAGAAAGGCTTTCTAGTAACTTCGAGGAAAGCAGAGTGACTGAGGCCTGAGGAAAGGAGTCAACTTAGAGAGTCAAAGCCTCATCTTCTTCCTCCATTGCTGCTGAGGTCAGTCAGCACCAACCAAGCACTGTTTCTCTATGGGTGAATGAGTCCTCAAGGGCGAAGGTCTATTTCTGGATTTTGTAGCACAGCCTGTTATAAAGAGGCAGTAGGAAAACCCCTGGAGCTTAGTGAGTCACCGGGAATAGGAAAAACTGCTTGAACTGAATCCCTTTCTGGGACTTTCTCATACTTGCTAAAGTACTAGTGGGTGTGTGAATGTGTCTTAGAAGTAAATTTCAACCTGCAGTAGTAAAGAAGAGCTGTCCCAGGGCCAAACAGCAAAAGGTAACACCAGTGGGAAAAATGTTGCCTACTCGAGTTCAACAGTTTCTCAGTCATTCCTCAGCTATTTCTCAGTATCTCAACTATTTTGCAGCACTGGTTTGAAGAGGCATCTTAAGCTGATGTGCACACACACTGTGTGCTCCGCTTCAGCTGCTTCCTCCTGGTCAGGGCAGCCTCTCTGGGGGCCACTGCAGTGCGTGCAACACACTGGCTTATTCAGATCTGCTTTTCTGATGTTACAGGAAACTAACACAGAAGTAAATTTTCTACACTCTTCATTTTTAAAGTACTTGGACTTTTTTTAGTGTGTTTTTTTTTTTTTTTTTTTTTTTTTTTGTGTGTGTGTGTGTGTTTATTTGTTTATTTTTTCTTTAGGATTAGGGACAGTTTTTCTTCTTCATAAGCTTTCTTGTGCCATCTTTGAATTCTAATTTTTTTATGAGGTAAATATCAAGTTTGTTCCTGCTGGTTTTAAGGTAGATAAAACCTGGAACAAATCCAGCTGGAAATCTCAGGGATAGGCAGGGATAAACCATGAGCTAGAGAACAATTTCTAAGCTATGCAATAGCTCTCATGCCACATTCTCAAACCTTTTTCTCCCCAAAAGCGGAGCCAATATTCCTCCCTAGCTTTTAATGCATCATATTTATTTACACATTTATAGCAAGTTCACAGATATATCTGACATATCTAGTCTGTGGAAAGAGTTTTTCTCCATTTTTTGGTGAAGTTTCCAATATTGGAATCTGATTATGTAAATTATTTTCTGTAAGAATTGCATTTGAATCTTTACTTATAAAATACGATAACAAATGAAGAGTAAAACCAAAATAGATACAAAATTCTTCCAAAATATTGAGAAATCAGTAAGATTTCTAAGAAATGTAGCTTTAATGAAATATTGTTAGTTTGTGAATCTAAAAGCCATAGTAAGTGCAAGTACTTAATGGGGCATGATTGGGAGGGACAAATTTTAATCCAGGCAGAAAACCAGCTATTTAAGTGCTCTGATTTTTGTTATAATGGAGTGATTGAAATGTTTCTTAAGGAAACAAAAATAGAAGTTTTTAATTCTAAAAAAAATAATTTTTAGAGCTTTGGGAAGTGTCTGAAAATGGCTGTTCTACCTGCAGCTAACTTTTAATCTGAGAAATCCTGGTGCTTATTTTGCTCACTAAATATACAGAAGGAAGGATTTTCCTTGTTGCTGCAAGGAAAAGTCAGGAAAACAAAGAAAGTGCATAATGCAGATTTAGAAACTGGTAGTATTTCCTTTTCAACAAATGGAACAGTTCATCTCAGTGTTGAAGTTTCTACATTAAACAAATACCAAATTTCTTAAAGACTTGATCATGGGCACTTGACTGGCCACAAACCCAGAAATATTACAACTACAGTGGAAAAATTCCATTCTGATCATCAGGGCGCTCTTCTGTACCTTCCATGGGCATCTTCACATGAGTGTAATTTATCATTTTTTTTTCTTCTCTTTTGGCTAAGAAGATCCAACAAAATAAAATGTTTCCTAAAGCATGTAAATGGATGAGTAATCAGTTTTTCAGTATTTTGAAATTTTATAAATCTGTACAAATGGTTTTAAAAATTTCAGCCATCTTTTGTACCAAACACTACATTTATATCACTTTTAGTGCATATCTACTGGTACTGGCTGTTAATTTTTGATATGATAGTTTGCTTGGCTAACTTTGTTTTATTAATAGACCCTTTGTGGTACTCTAGTATACTTTCAGGACTTGCAAAGTGATGAGAGTCTCTGTATTGACAAATGCAGACCGCACTACACTTTCCATTAAATTACTCATAATATTAGACATCTGGAAAATATTTACTGGTTGAAGAAGTGTGGGGTAAGACTACACATATAACCACAAAAAATGCACCATCTTATGTGTGGAAATAAAGACAATGATGACACAGTTCCTTTTTTAAATATGCTTTAGTTGTATGGCATAATTTTACTGCCCATTAAAAGACAAAAAAATTATATGACATAATGACTGCTTATTCAGAATTCTCTAAAGAAATAATTATATTCACCACAGAGGTTTTACTCAGTCTAAGTCAGTCAGACCTCTCATACAGTCCTGTCTTGGATGAGTGTGTGGCTATATGTATACACACAGACGTATTGAATGCGCACATATTTTACTGCTTCATTTTGTTATTACACTGTTGACAGAAGACTAAGGCTATTTTGGGACACATTTAGAAAAGTTAAGCACCTATGCAGAGACATAACAAACGTGTGCACAGACATGTAACATCCAACAAGAGGAATATTCAATAGTTTTGTGTCTCCAGGCTGCATGTGTACACTGGCACCAAACTGCTCATCTGTATGTAGGTTTTTTAATGTCTGTAATTTAGCAATGTGCTGACTTCATGCACCTGTGTAGTTCTATTCATTTCCATTTATCTGAGAATGTAATATCCTACCACATGTTCTTCCTCATTGTAATATGTTCTTCCTTCTTGGAACTCAGCTTATCTGTTACTTTGGGGTAATTTCTCCAGATGTTTTAAGATATGCTTCTGTTCTTTTTAACATTTTCCAGCTTTTTTGCTTCCTTCCTTCAGGTGGCTCAATGCTTTTGTCTTATATTTGTTACTGCTCTACCACTCTCCACCCCTATAATTTATAGATTCAATTACCAGTAGTACTTTTTTAAAGCTGTTGAAACAGTGGAAACCTGAAAAGCGCTGTGACTTGTGAAAAGAAAGATATATTATAAATATGTTTATTTTCTGTTAATACTTCAAAATGCATGTGAATTGACATATTGCTGTTTCACATACCAAGAATCCTGGTGGGTTATTTTTTAAGTCTGTGACATCCTCGTCCTGATGGGGATTTCTATACTGGGAGAAAATACCCTGGCGACCAATCAGTAAGTGATTTCTTACTGATAAACTTGAAAATGTAGCAGGAAGCTGAAAGTGGAAAAGAAAGTGATCCAAGTGATTTGGATCACTGAATTTAGAGAAGTCAGAAATCTAGAAACAAGGATTTCTGGCTTCTAGAAGTGCAGTGGAAGGAAGATGGAAGTGGTAGTAAAAGTGGGATCCAAAACATGGGGCTTGAGATGAGTAATCAGCTAATAGAGCACTGCAGTGGAGAAAGTATTAATGTAATCTTTAGATGAACAGGCAGGTGATAGATAATACAGCAATTGGGAAGCTTTTTGGCTGACATTTGGCTTTTACTTTAGCCTAACTGGCATTCTGTTTCTAGTTTCAACATCTAAGTTTGAAGAAGACCACTGGTAACTAAGGAAACCATAAGAATTATTCATTGGAAAGCATGATTTATAATAGCAAGTTTAAATTAGTCTGCCTATCAAGCTGTGAAACAACAACAAATGAAAAATTATAAAGGACAGGTATAAAGGGAAGATTTTTGGAAAGTCCAGGGGGAATAGAAATTTAACAATGGTCTCTTCAGTCTAGCAAGTCAAGTTGCCATAATTTCCCACAGATGGAAGATGGAAGTAGACTAGTTCAAAGTAGAAATAAATCTAACACATACAGAATAGTTAAAACTACTTGAAGTGGCCCAACTTTGGTTGCTTGTATACCATCAATATATTCAACATTACTACAGGGCCCCAGAGATTTGAAGAGCATGAGGCATGCCCAGAATACTTCTAGAAGCTCACTCCACTGCCCTTTGAAGTGGTGGTGGCTGCAGTTGCTTACGGTCCTTATGGAGCAGCCCGTGTTTGGCAATCTTCCCTTACTCTAACTTCATTTGTATCAGTGAAGCTGACAGCTTCTCAGGGGTGGCCACTCTGAGATGACAGCTTGATAAATTTATTAAGAAAAATCTATCTCCTGTTTTAAAATTGACGTGTGCTCTATCTCTTCTTGTTTGGGCTTCATTTATTAGCTTTGCAGTTTCTCAGGCTTTCTGAAAAGTAGAAATACTTTGCACAAAAAATGATTAATCTGGAAAAGGAAATAATCCCAGAAACATTTTCCACATAATTCAGAACATTTGCTAAAATTTAAAACCTGCTTTGTATGAAACAAGGACTTTATGCTAGCTTCTCAACAGTTATTTGGCACAGAGATATGGCTCAGGAGACAGTTCATATACACATTCTGATTGAGGAATAAGCTTTTGGGAGTCTCAAAAGGCAGAAACAGGCTGATTAAACAAGTGGAAATAGAGTTCAGAAATGAGCAAATAGAAAATGAAGAAATGCAAAATGAAAAATTTTTACTTTCTGATTTCCTATGTGAAAGGAAAACCCTAAAATCTTTATCCTGTAGTCTGATCTGTGTGGGCATGACTCCACTTGGTATTTAAATGACTGTAGGTGACAGCCCCCACTTTATGTAATTTTGCACCATCTGATGGCAAGATCCACTAAAGTTCAATTCTTCTCTGTCTAGTTATAACAAAACTGTAGATGAAAGTAGTGGCAGTTTCATAGGAGCCAGGCGACTAATTTGAAAAGCTTCAGGACTGTTAGTTTAGGAATTCAAAGATTCAAGGCTTCATTCAGGCTTATAATAACTTAGAGCACTCATCAATTTGTTGTAGGTGCCCAGCATTAGGCAAATCACTACAGTAATTTACACAGCAAGAAATTCTAAGTTTCTTTTGTGAGCAGTGAAATAAAATACCATCTCCTGAAATCTTTCAAAATTTTAACAGATGAGTGCAGTATGAGACAATGTGGTGCAATTCACTGTGAATTACTATTGTCCTACCTTTAAGGAAGGATAACAACAAAGCATGCAAAAAAGACCTATGTCATACATACTTGGTGGTATTCCTCACATTTAGTACGTTCACTGAGATATTCAGTACTTTGACCGTGAGGATGCTTCCTTAGGAAACATCTGGTGTTAACTACAACTGGAAACAGCTTTATAGAACAGATGGACCACTGGTCTAGTACAATGATGTCTTTGTTCTCAGTGAGTAAATTTAGTCAGAGGAAGAGGAAGGAAACAGAGTACACATAGATTGAGGTCAGAAAGCCACATGTCTCAGGAAAACTTCTGCTTGTGGAACAGAAAGTTAATATTGCATGATATGAATCAAAGATAGATGAAAACAAGTAGAGGAGGAAAAAATCTCCAGTGTTGTACTAATGTACGTGTGAACAAAAGTTATTCCCATGCTGGTTTTGTGGATCCCCATCATTGTATTTCCAATGGATGATGCAAAATTCTGTCCTTAGTTCTCTTTCTGACACAATATCTAGTCTCACCTTCAACCACAAATCCAACTACCATCTCTTTGTGGAAACCCTTCAGGCATACCTCTGTGCTGCAGCCTTGTTATCATCCATTTTTATGTATTTCTCTACTATTTCCATTGATAGTTTGGCTGTTGGTCTGAGATCAGCATGACTCAAGCAGGGCTCTCTGTCCTACCCCAGAATTATTTAACACACCCCTAAAGCCCTTGTTATCTCAGTTATGGTCACAGTTTCATCCCATCAGACCTTGTCTGTGGAATTGTTCATCACTCTTACTCATTTTTTGTGTTGCAGGCCTAGACAGATCTTGAGCTTTGCACTGACTTTGGGATGCTATCAGTCTGGCCAATTTACTGCTTGTGGGGAGATGCAAGGAGCTGCTTAAACTAAGGGGCCTTAGTAGAAAGGAACAATTTAGCTTGTTACTACCCTTTGTTCCTATCTACTGTTTCCCCTGGAAGCATAAAAAATAATTTGCTGCAAACATGTTCTATTTCTTTTTTTATAAGACATGTATGTAATTCTTGGAGAGTTTTGAAAGGCATTGCACGGTGAAAAATTGTAGATTAAACTTCGTTCTGCTGTCAAAGGAGATTCAAAAGAGAAGCACAAGAGATGTTTATTTTTTTCCTGAACCTCTGCTTTAAACAGCGTGTTCTCAGGTAGTGACTAGTTAAAAATCTAGATCTGAGCTTAGAGGTATTACAGATCTTTATTATATTAACACACTGAGGCAGCATCAGATTAAAGATCTTCTGCAAAAGGGAAGATGCCTCTGTATTTGAATACACACACTAGACTGAGCTTGTGTTCAGCAAATCTGAGATTTCCACTTTCAAAAGGCAAAATGCGGTTGCTTTGTAATTTCTTTTTCTAAAATGCAATGTTGCAGCATTTCTCAGTCAATCTCCGTTACCACTTGGATGTCAAAATCCTTTCAAGGTTTAATCTCTACATTGTTCTCCTTGGTCTTTTCTCTCCCAGTGTGTAATCCAATGGCTCATGTGTGGCCTGCTTTTTTTATGATGTTTCAGGCAAAGAAAAAAGACAGGTGCCTTTTTTATTCTTTTGTGGGAGAAGTTGTGTCTCCTACTCTATGTCTTTCTTTAATTTAAGGAGCGAGGCACACACAACTGGAGTGGGAGACAGAGAAATCAAAACTTCTTCACCATCCTTTACATCACAAGGCTTATTTTCTTTTAGTTGCCAGGAATTGAAGCGTGGAGAAAGAAAGGAAGAACAAGTGGAAGTGTCATGGGAAAAAATAAACACTAATATTGGAAATGAAGAGGAAAGAGTCTTTCTAAATCTTTCATTCTTTTGTACATAGAAAGGAAAAGTCTTCAGCAACAAAGCATCCTTTTGCAAGCAATTTTAATGTAGATATTTTAACAATCTTTGCAAGGAGAATCACCATTTTCTAATTCCTGTTGTTGGCTTTCATACCGTGAAATTCAGACTGATTACTCAAAAATAGTAGTACAATACATAAAAACCAAGTATATAGTTTGAATATATGGACTACAAAAGTTTCAGGAGCCATTGAGTGCATGGTTGGTTCATGAAGGGCCTTTCAGGACAAAGGACACTACTGATGAACATTGATGACTGTCTGGACAGGGGACCTCCACTGTTTCTTGCACCAAGTCCCTTTTCAACCACTGTTCACAAAAGTGCTGCAGATAGTGTTCTGTTCTCATAGTGAGCTTCATAAATATTTAAAGGAAGATTTAAACCTTATTATGTAAAGTTAGCCTTTGTTGGCAACAAGAAAATTTCGAATGGTGATATTTAGTCAATTCTTGGACTGCCAGACTTCAGGTACTATGTGAAACTCATTTTGTAGCAATTGTTCTGAGTATTGCATTGCTGAAGTCACTGTGAATTGCAGTTTCTCATACAAGAAATGTTTGGACTTCCTATCATCCTGTATTTTCAACCTTTTTGATTTTCTCTTGTTATTGTTATATATGTTAGCAGATTACCTAAGAAATAATGCACATTCCAATACCAGTCCCTCAATTACGTGGTCTGATTTTGAAGCCATAAGATTTACTTTCTCAGAGATTCCATTAGGCATGACTGCCATTATGGAATGAAGACTCATTATGCTAGAATTTTGTTTAAATGAATGTTAAATGCTGTTGGTAATAAAAAACTTGTCCTGAAAGTCACTCTGTTCACTAGCCATATTCCCTCCTTGCCACAACAAAATGAAGTAGATCAGAGCACTTGATCTTTAATAATGCTGAGCAAAATGAAGCTACCATTACAGTGTTCAATAAGATGGGGAATTTATTCGGTATTTTGTTACCATCATCAGCTTTACTTATCTGTTATATTCCATACCTTGACTAGATGAAACTGGCATTCTTAGCTTTTCATTAGAGGTAGGGAAATAATGGTCTGTTGATGATCTCACATTTTAAAAGGCTCTTTCTTGCTATCAAAACAAACCAGGAAAGAGTTTATATAGTAAACTTCAAATGTAGCAGAAGAAGAAAAGATTAAAACATAATGATGGTTACTGATCCTGCATATCCACTATTAATTTGCTTCTTAATTAGCTGTTAATATGAAGGCACTTTTCTGATAATGCTTTTAACTTGTGAGATTTCCTCCATTCCCAGGATGCTTGCTGACTTCTGTATAATATATGGAAGGTGGCTGTGAGTCTGCCCAACTATGTATATTTCTTAAGCTAAGAAATCTTCCATGGGACTGGAAGACCTCTGGTTGGATCATGACTGACAATCAGTTTTCTTCCTAGAGTAGAGAGCATAGCATATAGTAACCTTTCCGGATGTCAGAACCACTACTTCTACCTTGACTGTATACTGGGTATTAAAGAACTGGAAAATGCCCAGCTACATCCTTTTTATGCATTTTTATCTATCTTTTATGTTCCTGTTGTTCAACTTACGGAGTTTATATTTATATATGTCGTTCTCAACTTCCAGCTTAATCAGATTCCTAATAATATCTGAACTCAAGGCTCCTATGAAACCAGTGCTAGATAAAAGACTCTCAAAATGACCTTAGCTGTTCCAAGGGCATGGTCAGCAGAACACGACTTTTAGATTTCACATGCATGACTTCAAATGTAAAGCGAAGGAAATTGTGTACTAAAAGTAGCTTCATGGCTAATATTGCAGCTGTATTAATGTTGTGCTGTGTGACCAGACCTGATCTACTCTTTCAAGAAATTCCATATTACATGGCTTTTGTAGCCACGAATAGGAAAGAAAGAAATATGTTCACTGAAGTGGGAATTAATATAAGATATTTTCTTGTTAGTTTTATTAGATGTTATATGTATTATTGAAAAAACCTCTAGGGGTCACCTGAAGTGGAATTTTCTGTTCCTTAATATCCTGCTGCAAGGTCCCTGGGCTCTGGGAGGAAAAGGCGTGTCACAGAGTGGACAGGTTAGTTAGAATTTCATATTTTATTGTCTTGAAGGAGCTGAAGACTTTTCCCTTTAAGAAAGATCCTTTCATTCCTTCATTGTTACAGAGACCAATACTATTTAGTATTTTCATTAAAAATATGAACAGTGGAATTGAGTGCAACCTCAGCAAATTTACAGATGACACCAAGCTGAGTGCTTCAGTTGATTCACTTGAAGGAAGGGTTGTCATCTAGAGGGACCTTGACAGGCTTGAGAAGTGGCCCCACGCAAACCTCATGAAGTCCAACAAGGCCAAGTGCAAGGTCCTGCAGCTGGGTCAGGACAATCTCAAACAGGAGTACAGGCTGGGTGATGAGTAGATTGAGAGGACCCCTGCAGAGAACGACTTGGGTGTATAGATGGATGAAAAACTGAACACGGGCTGGCGACGTGTGCTTGCAGCCCTGAAAGCCAACTATATCCTGGGCTGTGTAAAAAGAAGCATGGACAGCAGGTTGGGGAAGACGATTCTTTCCCTCTGCTCTGCTCTGGTGAGACCTTACCTGGAGTAGTGTCCATCTCTGGAGTCCCCAGCATAAGAAAGACATGAACCTGTTAGAGAAGGTCTAGAAGAGGGCCATGAAAATGATCAGAGGGCTGGAACTCCTCTCCTATGAATGCAGGCTGAGAAAGTTGGTATTGTTCAGCCTGGAGAAGAGAAAGTTCCATGGACACCATATTGCAGCCTTTCAACATATAAAGTGGGCGTATAAGAAAGGCAGAGGAAGACTCTTTACCAGAGCCTGTAATAACAGGACAAGGGGCAATGATTTTAAACTAAAAAAGGGTAGATTTACATTTGACATAAGGAAGAACATTTTACTCTGAGCTTGGTGAACAGGTTGTGCAGACAAATTGTGGATCCCCTTTTTCTGGAAGTGTTCAAAGTCAGGCTGGACGAAGCGCTGAGCAACTTGGTCTAATGCAAGATGTCCCTGCCTATGGCAGGGCTGGGATAGATGACCTTTAAAGGTCTTTACCAACACAAACTATTCTGTGATTCTATGATCAGGGCACATGACCATCAGCTCTCACTCTAATTTTCTGTATAACCAGTATGACTGGGTTAGAGGAAGTCTACGTATAAATCCTGCATGAACACAAGAACAGGTGAGAGACATAGAGGAGTGCTCCTTTTTGTGTATGGCATTGCAAAACCCTGTTTGGGCTTGTACTTCTTGTTTCCTTCACCTTCTCAGCACTGAGTATTCCTGCCTGTGGGAATGGGGCTGGTTATCTGAAGGAAAGCTTTTGAGCTTTTAAGGAGGGGAAGCGTAGATGGGCATGTCTGAAGAGTCGAAGCTAGGAAAAATGAACACCTCTCACCTTGCTTGTGTCTACAGTTAAGTTCTCTTTAGCTGTCTTCTTTTTACATGCCCTTTGTGCAATGCTGGTATGCTGTTCACTAGAGCAGAGAAGAATTCTTAAAGGGCTCAAAGAGCTCAACCTTCTTCCTCTGTTTTTGTTAGTTTACTTTATCTTCTTCCTGGGGATTCAAGAACCGCCCAGAGCTATCTGTCCCCAGCATCTGCATGCTCCTCTACTAATATCTCATCTAATCCCATCATCTCACCCACGATAACAAAGAAACAACGAGCAAAGAAAGAGAGGAATAAGCAGAAACCGATGGCACAAGAACAGAAGCCAGTGCAAATCGGAGGAAAGCTGCTTATGAAGTTGGGCTGACAAGGCTTTGTATAGGGAAGAATTACTGAATTCCCTAGGTAATGGGAAAGGGCAAAATAATTACTTTGTTGGATTTTTAGGTACATTCACAAATATTTAGGCATAGCTAGCAAAGAGAATTGAGGAGTAAATAGAAATGAAAGGTATTTTTTTCCCTTCTTCCTCCATTCCTCCTTTGATGAATCTCACCTACATGTGCTTGATATTTTCCAAAATTTTTATCTTTCACTCACTTCTTCCCTTTTTTTTCTTTTTGTTCTTCTTTTTATTTATTTATTTATTTATTTATTTTTTGTGTGTGCTGTAGGCTATATAGTAGGACAGTGTCTCTCAGATGTTTGAAAAGAAGTTATCTTCCTTGAGTCTTGCTGCCAGTCTTTAGAGCATGAGAGCTCTGGACTTAAACCCACACTGCACGTTTCTTTTTTAAAACTTCTCTGCAATTAAAAAATCCTGTTGATTTACAATTAGTAACTTTACTGTTAGCATGAAGTTGGAGTCCCATTCTCCATCTAAAAAAGTCAATTAAGCTGTCAGTTACCGCTTCCCAGACAAAATGGCAGCAGTTCAATTTCTTCAGGCCTGGGGAATATGCAATAGCTCTACTTACTGGCTACAAGTGTTTACATCAGCCAACGAACTATTAGCCTCCTTTAATTGCTAGTAGCAATTCAGTTTCCCCATTGCAAACAATTAATACAGTCTGTTCTCACCCCACAGCACTCTGTGACCCACTTTGAACTTTTTCATGGGCCCTTAGGGGCCACGTTTGTGAAACACACAGATTGAAAGAAGTCAAAGTGCTATTATGGAACTGACAAGAAAATGCTCTACAGTGTGATCATGCAAGGAAAGAGGTATCCCAGACTGCTGCAGCAACTGCCTCTTTTTCACTAACTAAAATTAGGACAGTCCAAATAAGAGCTTCAAACTCTTCTCCCTAGGTGTAGGTGGAGACCATGTTCTTTTTCCTCAGGTCTCACACTAACACCACCAAAAGCTGTATACATTTTTATCTGGAGCAGGGCACAAACAACAATATTTCATTTATGATCCATACTATGAGTTTTTTTAACGACAATTTGGTGAATAGTTTCTAATAACAAGTTCCTTTCTGAATTAGATTTAGTTTGCTGGGACTGTTTGAAAGTAATGAATATAAATATAAAAGAGCAATATCCATGTTCTACATCTTATTCTCTCAGAGGCAGAAATCGATCTCTGCTCCTTAGTTCTAACCTTTGATAGTAATGCAACTTAGACATAAAAGTGGCTTGATCTCTTATTACTTTCCAATATCTGTCTAGGTTTTCACCTGGAAAAATATTTAATAACCAATTTTCAAAACAGTTGTTGAAAGTCTCTCTTGAGTCCCTTCTACAGGTGAGAGAGCTTAAAGATGACCTTGTCAGGCTGAAGTAACCTGCTGCTGCTATCAAAACCCCCTCATCTCATACAGTGAAGTGCCAAAGACTTTTGGGTACATATAGGGAGAAGCTTTTGGTTTTTTTTTGTGAGAGTGGGAGGGATTGTTGGCCCAGGCTTGAGAGCCTGGCAGGAGGAATTTCTATATTCTGGATAAATGTCAATATATAAGGAAATCCCCATACAACATACGGTAGATTGCTGGTTACTGTTGCTGGCTGCTGCTGAAGCTAATTTTACTTCACTGTGACCTAGAAGTCATCCAGCTATCGTCTAAGACCTCCTGTCTCACTACACATATCCACCCTGGAACTCAAACCAAAATATTTATCTACCCGGACTTGTGCAAAGAATTTGACACTGTCCCAGTCAACATCCTTGTCTCGAAATGGAGACACATGGATTTGACAGCTGGACCACTCAATGGGTAAGGATTTGGCTGAATGGTCACACTCAAAGGGTTGTTGTCAGTGGCTCGATGTCCAGGTGGAGGTGACTGATCACTAGTCCCTTGGTGGTCTGTATTGGGACCAGTATTATTCAAAACATCTTTGCTGGGGAAGTGGACAGTGGGATTGACTGCACCCTCAGCAAATTTGATAATGACACCAAGCTGTGTGGTGTGCTTGGCACTCTGGAGGGAAGGGATGCCATCCAGAAAGACCTTGATAGACTTGAGAGGTGGGCCTGTGAGAACTTTCTGAAGTTCAACAAGACCAAGTGCAAGAATCTGTACTTGTGTTGGGGCAATCTCAAACACAAATACAGTCTGTGTGGTGAATGGATTGAAAGCAGCCCTGTGGAGAAGGACTTGGAGTTGTAGCTTGGTAAGAAGCTCAACATGAGCTGGCAATGTGTGCCTGCAGCCCAGGAAGCCAACTAGATCCTGGGCTGCATCAAAAGAAGCGTGACCAGCAGGTTTAGGGAGGTGATTCTGCGCCTATACTCTACTTGGGTGAGACTCTATCTAGAGTACTGCGTCCAGTTCTGGGGCCTCAACATAAGAAGGGCGTGGATCTGTTGGGGCAGGTCCAGAGGAAGGCCACGAAAATGATCAGAGGGCTGGAACACCTGTCCTAAAAACTAGGGCAACAGAAACCTGCTGGTGGTGTTCTTGGAAACCACTCAGTTTGCAGTTCAGGCACCAGGAGACTGTTCTCACCATTAAATTAAAGGCTGTAAGGTCAAGATGTGGAACACTTTTGAAGTTTCCAAGTATTAGCAGTGAGGTGGAAATGAGTATAGTGCTTTATTGTCTGGAATTGGAAAGATCAGCTCTTTTCCAGAAATTTCTGTGTTTAAAACTTGCAAAGAAATAATGCATTTCCTAGGATGCTAAGGGGCTAGAAGCATTTTCTCCAGCCCTAAACTGCCAGCAGTGAAAGCATAGCACAGTTCCAACACGAACTCTGAACTAAAACTGAAAAGCTTATGAGTAACACTGAGCTGGGTTTCAAGAGTATCTTTAAGAACTAGGAGAAACTGCTTTAGGAATAAGAAAGAAAAGAAGCAGCAGTAAAACAAGCAAACAGCTGAGCAATAGGATAAGGCATTTGATGCAGCCTGGGAAAGCAGAACACTTAAGAATCAGGCAGCACATAGATGAGGGAAGAAAGGGCTTAGAAATATAAATGTCTTATGAAGGCTCAAGACATCAGTTGTGAGTGGGAGGTGAGGGGAAATGATTCTCCCTGGACTGTCTAGAGCTGCTTGTTGGGGTGGGCTGCCTACTCTCTCCGCCTGCTTCCAAGACCTTGAATTTCCTGCTGCCTGCCTGCCCACCTTGAAAACCCTGGCTCTTCAGGGACCATTTAGACCTGCCTGCTAATCATTTGGGACTGTGTGCAACAGCATGATGGTACATCCACATGTATATTATTCCTTACAGATTCTGCCCTATAATGCTCTAACCCCTCAATTAGGGTTAACTCTGTTTTGCCAGTTACTATTAACTATGGTTTGGGACTGAACGTTGAGTCTGTACAAGTGAAATCACAATGGTAGTAGTGTGTGTATAGTACTGTTCAAAGCACTATATGTACTATACATTTACTTCTTTTGTTTAATAAACCCCAAGAGTGTGTCCTTGCCAATATGAAAGTGGGAATCCTAAGAGACTGGTCCTAACTCATCCCATCTATGTCATCAGCTCTGCAAGCTTTACCCAATCAGCATTGACGTAAAAGACAATTCTACTAAATACATCTAATTTTATATAGAGATGTTAGGGTTTTTGTCTTTTTTTCTTCACTCCCTTTTGATACTTCATGCAGATAAATGAAGGACCTACTTACATATTATATTGGACTACATCAGAAGTCTGTATGTAAATAGTTGGAAGCCAAACTGCAAATAATCTGACCTGTCTTTTCCGGGTATACTGCTCACTTATATTTGTAATGAATTTTTAAGTCTGTGAAGGATCATTGCTTATTTTAGCTTGATTTGAGTGTTTTATTTTACTTGTGCCGCTACCCAGTAGTATCTAATTAAAAACAGTGCTTACATAGGAAAAGCGTCTCTGATTCCTCTCAAATGAATTCTGTGTTCTGGGACACCAGACAGTTTTGGAACCACAACTTTTGATGCAAAATGAAATTTTAAAATAAGTAATTTGTAAAAATGAAACAAAACCTTCAAGCTTGAGAAATCAATTTTATAAGAAATTGTTTTAAAATTATTTTTAAAAATAATACATTGTTCTAAAACTTTGGAAGAGTGGAAACAGTTTGGATCGCTGCAATGCAAATAATTAAGATTAATATCTGACTACTTCTTCAGCAGCTGTGAACAGCGGGCATTTTTCCAGGTGGACAATATAGTGGATTTGGCATGTCTCTAATAAAAGGAAGTAATGAATAAATCTGAATAGCAGTGTGGTAGCAGTCTAAAGAGCAGGAAGGATAAGTTGATTAATAGTTTCAGTTCACAGTTAAAAAAATTTTGTAAATTGGACAAAGGATTTGCTTTCCAATAATGTCCTATGTGCTAACAGTGATCACTTCTGTTCATATTAAAAAAATGTTGAGGAACTTCGAAGTTGTTACACATCTTTTTTTTTTTTGTCAGTAATAGGCTCTAATATTTTATTAAAACCAAAAATTTCTTTACCTCCCTTAGGTTCCTCTCTGGATAAGATTTCAATCAGACAGATGAGTAAAGCCAATTTGTAGCAGTCTTAGTGTTGTGATAACAAAGGCATAACCAAGTATTCCACCATTCAAGATTAGACAAAACCCTCTGATTTACATAGATCTTCTAGTTCTATAATGTGCCAATTTAAAAGGAAATCTGTTGTTCTATTCCTGCTGGAAAACCTTTATGTAGGTGATAACACTACATAAATAAATCAGATTTAGCTTCCAGAGTCAGTGCCTTGGCTGCTAATGAAAAGCATATGTAAATGGTGAAGATTATTTTTTGCTTTAAGAAGTTAATATGACATTTGTGTCATATATAATGTGCTTTGTACCTAATTGTTTTGAATTTCATTCAACCTTTCTCATGCTATGTGACTTGTTGGCAGAGAGCATAAGCAATGTGTTAAAACAATCATGTTCTATACCTAGGTACCAAAATTGGAGAAGTGCAGTCCAAATTTCTTACGTTCAAGGATGGAAAAAGTGTGTGGCATTATATACTAGGGTGTCTTCTAGCGAGATTGTGGTTTGGCCTGTATTTTCTCTCTGTTGCTGGCTCAGTCTTCTGATTTTAAGATTTTATTTAAAAATAGTTTTTATTATATTTTAATTAGGTTGTTTAAAGGTCTGTGCTTGAACTTTTAGGTGGGCTTGTTATACAGTAATTTCACATTTTAGTTCCTCAGTATTTATTTTAGCTTGCTTACTATTAAGAACACCAGTTTCCAGCAGCCATGCCAAGTTTCCAGAAGTGTTCAATAGTTTCATGTGACACAATTTTTGGGTGACCTATCTGAGATACTTTGTTCTTAGAAATATTTAGTGCCCTTAGATGCTTTTGAAACCAAGTATTAAGGAAGTGTGTTAGACACAAGTGTGTCAGCTCACTCTGGATGTCAGAAGGGTTCCTTTAATGCGTTGCTAAGCAGTAATCCTGCTCCTGATTATGTGAAATTGATTTCAAAATCATGATAATATTTGACTACTTATGCAACTCCCAAGGGTTTGGTCATACGTCAATAGATCATCTCAGCAAATACAGAAGACTCATTGGTTTGTTCCTTATCCTTTAATTTTTTTCTTTCACGTGTGTGCCTACTCACACCTGCAAGTGAACCTATTAGAGATCAGTAGACACTGGACTATTAACTGTTACTTAGATTATGGAACAGTCACTTATTTTTAAAATTCATTGCCAGTAGAGGTAAGGAACGTGCCAACATTGGGGACTTTTAAATCTAAATTTAGAAGCCACTTATTTCATTCACCATTTTTAAAATATTTGTTTTGGGTCTAGCCTGTGGCTTGGCAGTTGTACGTGGCATGCTTCAGTGTGAGGAAATCAGATTTCAGAAAGACTGAAATTTACTGTATCCCCAGAATTCAGTTTGAGAACTGTACTTGGGTTCTAATTTAGAATTCCAGAGTTCTCTTTTCTTGGATTACACTAAATCCATGCAAGCCCAGGGTCTGGAGGCAGCCCCAGAGAGTGGGTTCTATAGGGAGAATCTTTGTCCTCTGAAGTAAGCAATCCATTTCCAGAGTGTGCTGATCTTCACCTGTGGTCATTTTTCTTAATAGCACATTGAGTTTGTAGTTTACTCTTTGGTAACTTGAATTGAATAAGCAAAAGAAGGAGGGGAGAGGAGAAAGGTGGAAAACTAGCTTTTCTCTAGTTCAGAAACAACTGAACTATGATACATCAACCAACCAACCTTCTTTTTATTGTAAGCAACTGCTTTATTAGGAAAAACCATGTGGAAAAAGGATACTCTAAAACTAAATATGAAAACTATCTTGATAAGCTATTGGAGGACAAACAATTGTGACTACAAAAGGGCAAGATATTTAATAGTTAAATGTTAATGAGTAACAGTAAAACAGCAGTACTAAACCTCCTGTCTGCTTCTTCATATGTGCTTAATGCTATAAATAGTAATATGTATGACATTAGAAATGTATTTAACTTTAAAGCCAGGTAACATGCAATATATCTTAATTATTATTTATATTAAATATTGAAGTTTTAATACAGTCTTAACTGGCATACACTCTGTTGTTCTTCCACTGACTTTCTTTTTAAATTCTTTCTCTCTTAACGTATTAGAAGTCAGTTCAATATGCTGGGTCATATGCCCTGTCTGAGGATTTCCTAAGCAGTGGCAATAACTCATTGTGATAGCTCTTTGAATGCTGTCATCATTCCCTGGTATGTTTTGCTGTCTAGTGAGGGTAAGTTAGTGATCTTAGGTGAGTAGCACAATGGTGGCCCTTCTGCCTATGTCATGGCAGAAGCCAAAATAGCCTGACAAATGAATTTTCATTTCGAAATGGACAGCTTTTGTAACATTTAGCACGTATTTTGTGATCGGCTGCATCCACATCAGAGTGTATTGTTGCCTAGACGGAAGCACATGTTTGATTTCATTAGACTTTGAAATGGTTTATTCCCAGTGTGCTGTCAGTTTTTAATACAATGAAAAAGTAGTAGTCAGCTCTCCTGGGGCACACTGATCTCTTAGGTAAAAACAGGACATCTGGAGGGAGACTATCAGAGCACGGGGCAGGTGCTATTTAGCTGATGCAGCAGGATTTTACTATCAATAGAAGCCCTGACACACTTCCCTTCTGGCCAGTTGTGTTACAGCCTTGCTGCCGGATACCACCAGATAACGTCACTCTTGGCTCTGGCTAGAGCTAAGTTTACGGACTCTGATGAAATCCAGGACGAACTGGGTGCATGATGGGGAGGGGAAGACATGACCAGGTTACATTAGGAAAAAAAAGGAGAAAAGATCTTTATGGAGGAGAGCATGACTATCACTTTCTTAGATTCATGGTTTGTGAATCTACAGCATTCAAATGCATGGAATTAATTACTTGGTATTTTTCACCGAGGGCATGTTGGTGTACTCTTGGAATTATTATTCTTATTTTTCTTTTCTCCCCTCTTTAATAGCTGTGGTTTTCTAAAGAGAGTCATATTGAAAATTGAATTGACAGGTCTTCATTCTCTTCCTAAAGTCATCACCCACATTCCAGAGGGAATTTCTACAGTTTGGCCAAACATTAGACATTAAATATTTAATGCAGAAGAGAAGCAATTCAGAAATACTTGGAAACAATCTTGTACCTTATAGCAATTATGATCTCCCTGAGCTACCCTTAAACAAAGAGCTTTGTTCTTTTAAAGCAATTACCAGAAGTTTTTAAAAAAACAAAACCAAGAGAAAAAACAACGCAACACAAACCTCCTAATGCCAGTAAACTTTAAAAGGGCACACTTTTCTCCAGAAAGTGGTTTCTGTTGTAGGCCCTATATGCATAGCTGGTTATCCTACATGTGATTCACATTACCAAAAGAATAGCCCTTAGTGAAGCAGTTTTCTTGAACTTATAAAAAACATTTTCCTCTTGCACACAGGAAAAAAAAATACGGAGCATCATTTGTTTGCTCTGAAATGGAAAACGTTTTGGGTGTTTTTGCTGTCCACTGGATGCTTTTGCTTAAAACTGTGATTTCAACAGCGTTTTTTATGTCCTCATATGCAAAAACCTCAGACAGTTTTACAGGCGAGGCCAACTTAGATCTTCTTTCTTATTTTCTGTTCTTCCTATTCCATATGTTATAGACTAAATAGTTGAGCCTGTAGCTTTTTAGGGCTTGACAACACTGACCAGAATAAATTTACTTTACTTTCATGCCCTTCTTACATACCAATCACTTTCAAGGATAGATAAGCACTAAGGCATATGATTAACTTCCTAAGAGTTTCTTCACACACCAAAGTTAATACAGGAGAAGGTTCTGTGCTGAGTTGGCTGCTGTTTTGTAGGGAGCTGGTGATAAGACAGTAGCAGGTGAGATACCTGGCTGGTTCATGTAATCATTCCACGAAGCTGAATGGTAGTGTAACGTACTCCTGAGCACGGGAAATTCACGTAATGTGATTCCTCAAGGTAGGACAAGCATGAAGCATCCTATTGAAGTATAAGATGTTCGACCACACGGAATGTCAGACTCATAGGTCTATGATTGTAGATAAATTGGGTTATCAGCTATTGCTCTACAGATATTTAGACTGAGTTTGTCCACAGGTAACAATTAGCATGCTCTTCATTTCTGAATGACACAAACACTGCTATATATTTTTTTAAGCACTGATTTTCTTTGTGTGTTAAAACTTTTAGTGCTTGTGTTCTGCCAGTGCATATCATCCTTTGGATCTCTCTTTGTTTCCCAGGAACTGGTTTCTTATCTACTGTTTTGGCATCTTCTTTGAAAATCTAGAATTATCAAGTATACCCTGCATCCAGTCATGAACATCATCTTTATTTCTCTCTCATTTCTTCAAGAAGGAACAGAAGTCCATGCTGTTCTGCCAGTTTCATCCCCAGCTTTCTCCCCTTTGACACTGATTTCACCTGTCACTCAAAATCCCTGTGAGTATTCGACCCTGTTACAGAAGAAAATCAGCACACAAGTTTGCCAGGCCTTCAGAACAATCTTAGGCTTATTTGCACTATCAGTGAACACAGGAGGCCAGGCTACATACAGGGCAGGAAGCTGGTCTTCATGTAAGTACTGTAAGATACAGAATGGAAGTAGAAGCCTGGCCTGAAAAATTTGCAAGCTTAGCCTAAGGAAAGAACCATAGAATCATAGAATGACTAGGTTGGAAGGGACCCACTGGGTCATCGAGTCCAACCATTCCCAACACGCCCTAAACCATACCCCTCAGCACCTCGTTCACCCATCCCTTAAACACCTCCAGGGAAGGTGACTCAACCACCTCCCTGGGCAGCCTATTCCAGTGCCCAATGACTCTTTCCATGAAAAATTTTTTTTCCTGATGTCCAGCCTGAACCTCCCCTGGTGGAGCTTCAGGCCATTCCCCCTTGTCCTGTCCCCTGTCACTTGGGAGAAAAGGCCAGCTCCCTCCTTTTCACAACCTCCTTTCAGGTAGTTGTAGAGAGCAATAAGGTCTCCCCTCAGCCTCCTCTTCTCCAGGCTAAACAACCCCAGCTCTCTCAGCTGCTCCTCATAAGACTTGTTCTCCAGCCCCCTCACCAGCTTTGTTGCTCTTCTCTGGACAAGCTCCAGAGCCTCAACATCCTTCTTGTGGCGAGGGGCCAAGGTGTGGGAGTCACTTGATGTTTAGAGAAATGTAAAGGTGGAAAGAGGGAGAACACAATAAACCATCCATGAGATACTTCTAAGCACTATGAACAGTAGTTGTAGCAACAGACCTGTTGTCTGCTGCTTTACAAAGTTTTGACACTGTTGTGGGGAGATACAGCTTTTGGGAGAAACATTGTTAGAGAGGGACCTGAAAGGCAATTAGAGAATGTTTATAGGGTGTTTCCATAATGTGAAGGTGGAAGCTCTGAAAATCAGTCCCATGGACAGCTATCTGTTTTTGGTACTGAATGAGAGATGAAGGAGGAACAGGCTATAAATCTATACCTAGATTGAAATCAACGATGGCTAAAACAGCAGAAGAGGAACGTGTCAGTGAAGAGCAGCAAAGGGAGAGCTGAAACAGCTAAAGCTAAGAAAGTTATCATTGTGATCATTGCAGCTGTTATCTGAATAATCATCACATGAGGTTTTTCATTTGGTCAGGAAAGATAGAACTGAAGAAGGGGTCTGGGAGTCAAGTACAGTTAAATCTCTACTGGATGTAAATCTTTGCAAGATCAGGACCTTAATGGTTTCTATATGACACAGATTGTCGGTCTTGCTCAAATTACACATCTGATCACTAAAGTTCTATTAGAACATTAATCCATTTGGCTTATGTTGTTAGACTTACGGGTATATACTTTTTTACTCAAATCTTGATGTTTCTGAAGTCATATTCTAGAAACATTTTGTATTAATCCAAAATACATTATTGAGAAGTAAATAGATCAAGTCTACTTTTTGTTGGTGTGGCTGGGATATTATTCAGGTTTATTAAATAATCTTTTTCAGTCTGTTTCTATGGCACACCTGTTGGGTATTTTTTCAAATGTTTTGTATCATGTTTGTCTCTTTAATCAAGAATAGTTTATTACATAGCACTAACTTTTACAGGGCTGACAGCGCAACTCCGAATTCACACCTCATGTGACAACATTATTTCCCTACTATTATCATTCTCTCATGCTTTCTAACCTGCTTAGCACTCCCTCTCATTTGTTTGAAGATGATGTAGCTATCCTACAATTAAAGTTATATGTTAGGCATAGTGATAAGAGATATGTAGAAACATGCGGAGAACAGAAAGAAAGAACAGAGGGTGTGAGGAAAAGCCAGTCCTAAAATGAAGGACATTGATTGCAGAGGAAAACTATTGTCTCCTTCATCATTATGATCTGTAGGCCTGGATTTTGTAGAATTCTTCAGTGAACTGAATCTACACTGACTTTCCTTCTTTGAGAGCATGGAAGAGGATTTGACTGGAGCAGTGACCTTTACCCACAGGACAGACTTTGTCCCTTTCTGGGGATTTAATAAAGAGAAACTGTATTGATTGTGACATTTACAGTCAGAACTCTCTCTAAGGCTTTAACATTGACAATTTACCTGTAAAGGGCTACCAGACTATGGTCTGCTTAAAAGAACCAAGGGCTCATCTTATCATTGCAAGGTGAGCTGGAGATAGATAGACTGTGAACTCTGCAAGTGACAGATATTCCATTTTTAGGCGAGCCCTATGAAATATTACACTATTCATGTTGCAGAAAACTGTGATAACTTTATTGGAGTGGCTGAGTTGCAGTGCAATTGCTCTTACACTATTTAAATATGGGATTATACAAGTTGTGTAGAACTCAAAAGGAGACATTCAATCTAAATTAAGAGAACAGTAACAAATCAAGTTTTCCAGCAAGTATTTCAGTGATTCACAGAGAACTTTTCCCAGAAATGCTGGCTTATAAATCACTGTTGTGAAAGAGCAATAGTAACTTCCAATAGTGTGTTGCTGGCACAGCTTTAATATTTTCTGGTCTTGTAATGATATGTGCAGTACATTACATCTTCATTTTGAAAATCCATTATGCCCACTGGGGGAGAAGGTCAGGACAAGCTAAGAATGAGGTATTAGTGATTTTCCCATTATACCTGTAATCATGCTCTGAAACAAAGCACTTGAAAACTTTCATCACTTTCTTATAATAAAAACATTTCTACCTTAAACTTGCCAGAAAAAAAATGTAGAGAGCAACTGCCCTCATCAGTATCAAAACCTGTCTTGTCCACGCTTGTGATATACCTCAATGCTCATGGCAAGAAATGTGAGACCAAGACACTGATCTACAAAAGCAATAGGTAACTTTCTCAGGTAGAAGAGAATGTTTTTTTCTGAAGTGGGTGACATTATCCGCTAGAAAGGTATTGGTTCTGGGTCTGACTGGGATGGAGTTAATTTTCTTCATAGCAGCACATATGGCGCTGGTTTTTGGATTAGTGACCAAAACAGTGTTGATAACACACTAGTGTTTTGGCTGTTGCTGAGCATTACACATCATCAAGACTTTATCTTTTTCCCACTCTGGTATTCTAGGGAGTAGTCTGGGGGGGGAGAAAGAAGCTAGGAGGGGACACAGCTGGGACAGCTGAGACAGCTGAGCAGACTGACCACAAAAAGGCTTATTCCATGCCATATAACATAATGCTCAGCAATAAAAAAGTCAGGATACGATATTTCAGGAGAGGTAGCCATTGCTTTGAGCTAGCAATGCTAGCTGAGCATTGGTCTACTTGTGGGAGGTAGTGAGTGATGGTCTTTGCATTCTTCCCCCCTTCCTCTTTCCTTTACTTATTAAACTGTCCTTACTGCATCCCATGAGTTTCCTTGCTTTTGCTGTTGCTACTCTCTCCCCTGACTTTCTAGGAGACAACAATACCTCTTGTAGCATATTTGTCTTTCTGCAAAAGATGAAATTTGTCAGGATAATATATCGTGATTTCATCATAATATTGTGAACTGTCAGTTACTGAACTGAATAAGACCTTCCAGGTACGCATACACTGTATGTCTTCCTTTCAGAAATTAATTTTTCATAGTTTCCCCGCTGCCTTGTTAACTCTCATTTGCAAATTTAAGCTTCAACTGTTTTCAAGACACGTTCTATTTACATAGACCCTGGAGCCATCTTTATAACTGGAATGTCAGCACAGGTTCTCAGGGTGGATTACTGCTTGATGGTCATGTGTTTTTAATGGTCTCGCTTTCGCACAGGCCATAAGTGGGTGCAGCACAGTGCTTTGTTTTGCTATGCATAAAATACCATCATACTTTGGGATATAGGCCATGCTCAGCTCTGTATTTGCTTCACATACAATTAGTATATTATTCAGCTTGTCCAGTTGCTTTAAACAATTAGCTGTAAGAAAAGCCCATCGCAAATAAACCAGGGAAGGCAATGTTATATGAATGATTATAAAAATCAGTTGCAACCTGTTAAGGTTCTGCTCTGCTGGATTAGTTTCAAACTAAAGCCAATTAAATCCAGTTTTTAAATCTGTAATGACAACTTTAATCCTGAATTTGTTAATACTTTATGGTTAAATTCTCAGCATTAGATTTGATTTCTCTATGACTTTAACATCACATTGAATCACAGTTCTGTTATTTCTCTGGACCTCTGAACCTGGGGCTTTATATTCTGTTCTACTGCAAATAAAGGCAATCCTTATTACACCACATTTTTTTTTTTTAAAAAAAAAAAAAGATTCTTAACAGAGTCATTTAAAAAGTGAACTACTTTTAAGGAAAAATCCATGAAACAGTTTATATGTTATAAAGAAAGAGAAATATTACATGGTGCCTGCATGTTCCGTATGTAGTAATCTGGGTTTTTAAAAAAACCCACACAGGCACCAAAGTTTTTTTAATGTTTAAATTACTATGTCCTGTGAACACCAGAAATAATAAGTTTTCTAACGACTTCTTCACTACCACATTTTGACCAGCCATGGTGAGCTTTTATACTTTTGCTATATCTTAAAATCGGAAAATCAAACAAGAACCTTATTTAAATTGCATTTTGTCACCAGATCCTGATTCTGGAAAGCACGTTAACTTGCATTCCGTTCCATGTCTGTCATGAGAGTACTTATCCTTTATCTGTTAACTCAGTCTGAGTCACAAATATCATATCAATACAAGAGTTTTCCAGATACTGTGTAACAGCCTTGTTTCTAGTCATTAAGAACATAATCCTTGAAAAGATTTACTTGCATATGGAGTGGAAATTAATGGATTTTGTATGGAAGGAAAAATAAACATAGGAAGCATAAACATAAATAAATAATTTGTTGTCCAGTGTTTGATGCATTCTGGTCATGATTAGCCTTGATCAATGCTCTAAGGTTCCTGATGCAACAGTTTAGAAACAAACTTTCATTGTAGTGCTTTCTCTTCGCACATTTTCCATGCCAAAATGCTAATCCTGTCCTGAAACAAATCTTATCCCCTTGAATGTTCTTCAGTGAGATTTCCTATTCCATTTACATCTGAAAGATCACCAGACAACATGCCTTGCCTTCTTCTGCATTGTATCTAGGAACGGTCAATTGGTGTTTGGCCAAGAACTATTCCAACTAGTTCATGTTCCACCACACACTCTTAAGCTTCTGCTTTTGGTCTTCAATTTTAATGTTCTTCAATTTGAGAGAAAATAAAAAGTAGCATTTTATTAATATATTCTTTAGGAGGTCTGCTCCTGAAATGGTTGCTGTCTTTGGGAAAAGCTCAGTTGCTCAACATGTACCCCCAATCCTTTCAGCAGCATGGCTGAAACTGATTTTTTTCTACTCATGTAGAGCCTCAGAAACAAGATGTGTTACTCTAATAACATTCAGTAAAATTCGGCTTCCTCTTGTGCCTGTGACTCTGTACCTTGTGACAAAGACCTGTTTCTGCATTCTGGATAGTTTGAAAACTTAGATATTAATATTCTTTCTTAGGAAGAAATAAAAGTCATGTTAGTCTAAATAGTGCACGTAATATATGAAGATAATTACAGTGAATGTCTGCATGTATAAAATATACAACAATGATGTAAACAAAAATTCACACAAAAATTTGTTACTTTTATTTTAATATTAGGATTTCAGTCCTTTGATCTATAGCAAATTTAATATCCATTTGTCCTTTGAAAGAACTTCAACACCCTTTAAAAACATTGATTATTTAACATTTGAGTCCCAACTAGCCTTTGTGATTGCACTTGTTACTTTGCTAACACATGGAACCTCATCAGGTAGAATTTCAAGAACTCAGTATTGATAAGGACAGTTGTTGGTGCTGGAATGAAAAACTCTCTCTCTGTGAAACCAATGATAAAACAGGAGATGCCAATCAAGATAATCAAGTTATGGGAAGCACAGTTTGGAAGGACCTCTTAATCTAACTTTGAGACAGTTTAGATGCTTCTGCAAACACGCACTTGCAAGAAGAACTTGCAAGTATGCACATTCTGTTATGTTTTATATCAGTTGCTATTAAGTGAGAACATCCCTAATCTCAGTTTAGTGAAATAGTTTTCCTACAATAACTGTGCCTCATAACCATCCTATCCAGCTATGCTTGACAAGCTTTGAAGAATTTTAAGGATTCATCATTGCCCACCTGTCAGTGGCAGGAAGCATTTTCAGGAGCAGCAGAAATTATACAGAAATATTTCATGTAATCCTTAGTAATCTTTTTTTTTTTTTTTTTCATTTTGTATGAAAGCTCTCCTAATCAAATAATGGTTCACCAAACTTTCTATTTCTGCTAATCACTATCTTCTTCCTTAGAACAATTGTGACTGGTATTCAAGAAGTGGTTGAACTTGTTTTCCTAGTGGCATTAAGAGGTTTTCTCTTTCCTTTCCTAGTAGTGTCTTAAATATGCTTGAACACTGCTGAGCAGGTAGGTGCAGTTTTAAGTTTACTTCAAAATTTCTGTTCCAGAGTCATAGTATTAATTTAGAACCCATCATCTTTATCTGTTTAGGAATACTTCTCTCATGTGCAATACTTTTCACTTATCAACACTGAATTCCACCTTCCTTTTTATCTCCTCGCCACTCAGTACAACGAGAGCCTCTGCAACTCCTTACAGTCAGATTTTGACTGTCCTGAATAAGTTTGTATCACCAGAAATCTATGGCACTTTTCTATTTATCTTCTTGTTCAGGACATTCAGCAAAACTCAATCTTCAGTATATGAAATGCACTTCATAATTGAAGACTGAACTATTTTTGGTCAAGAGCATTTATTGTTGAATCCACAATGTATTGGAAGTCGGCCTTTTTTGGAATACAGAGATACAGTAAGTATCACTGTATACTTAGATCCTTTCCCTTCCTGGATCTTTTGGACTACGGGAGCAGAACTGCAACACAGTATGTCTTCTGGTCGGGTAATGCACTGAGATTTCTCCTACAGACTTAGATTCTAATTTAATTTCTAATTTGGAATGGCTCCCAGTGCTCTGCAAGGCCTGTCTAAATGACTAGAAGGTAAGTCTTTAAAATAATAAACCAAATTAGAGATGTAATAGTCTAAGATGTTAACTTTGAAACGACAGCTGTGATTTCTCCTTAGAGGCATTACACAGGCTATTGTCTGCATCAATGTGAAGGAAATTGCTAAGGTAACTCACTGCATTCCTGGAAGCTTTAATGAAAACTTAGCCAATTTACCTTCAAAATATGGACCAAAAGCAGCCTCTTGACCCGGGTAATACTGATTTGTAGATGTAGTTGGAATAGACTGAATATGTTTCATAGCTAAGGAAGGCCACAGACGTGTCTGGTTTGAGATTGGGACTTTTTGTTCTTGCAACATCCTCATTCTAGGAAACAGTTGGAGTTTCTTCGGTTGTTCCCCCACCCCAGCTTGTAGGCAAGTCTCTTCTTTCCCTAGGGGATAATTTGCATATCAAACAAGGTCAAGTCTGATGGTGTATTCAAGCCCTATTAGCTTGAATAAGCCATATCGGCTTGAATAACCTCTGTTATGGTTTGCACTGTGGAGTGAATGAAGCTGAACTAGGAGGTATGTTTCAGCAGTCAATGTGCTCCAGGTATTAATCATTGTTTATTCATTTAGAACTAGCCTGATGTAAAATCCCTGAAATATGTATAAAGCATGTGTAGGGCACTCAAAATTAGCTATCTCACCTTACAGATCTGCTTCAATTACACTGTTCGTATAGACATATATCTACTGCTAAGAAATTTAAAGGAGCTGTTATGAAACTGGTCTACTGTACAAATCCCTTTCTGGGGTTTGGAGTAGTTGTGATGAGAATAGAGAGAAGTTCGGTCTGACTTTAACACAAATGAATCAATCTGCATAGAATGCTTTCTCAACAAAACTGACTACTTCTAGCTACTTACTAGACATATGCACTAAACCCTGTATTTAGCGTAGATAAGGATACTACAGCTACTGTTCAAAATGCCAGTGAGTTAAATTTGAACTGTAATGGAAGGTCAGTGAAAATCATGTCTCTGGTCAGCAATACTCTGTGTTGTACCTCTTTCCTCCTTCTCCTCCTCTTTCTTATTACTTGCTTATACACACAAAACATGTTTTCCAATTTAGCTTGGGTTGACTGTGAGATATGAGTTTGGCAGTTGGCTCAGCCACGTAGCTCCTCTGTGACTTGGTCATTCACCTGTGAAATGAGTATGTTTCTTTAAAAAGGTGTCATTGAGATAAATTTAATTAATTTATTGTGAAGCTCTCAGATGTCGAGCCCCTGGGTAAGTTGTTCCACTCATCTTCTACCTCTCCACTAGCAAATTTGCTTTTCTATCAGTTTCCTTTCTATTAATATTAGACAGCTACCTTTTCTAATAGTGTAGCTTACCCTAATTGAATTAATGTAAAAGATTATCTGTTAATCTTGTTTATTCATTTGACTGATGTCCTTGTCTTTCTTGTACTATTTCATTCTATGTGGATATTGTCTTAATAACTTTCTGTTATCTCTGTTGCCTGCCTGAATTTCTTTTATGAAATGACATATCCAACACATCTGACACATTGTGCTTGAATGATCAATGAATCTGAGGATTAGAAATTATATAACACCTTAAGAACTGGATTTCAAGCTGAGGTCTTCACTTTGCATCCAAATTGTTTTCTGAATGCTCTGCGTGCTTTAAACTGCTCAGGTTCAGACTTTTCCTAGTCTTGCTTGTTAGTGGGAATACTGATCTGGTTAGAGTCTACTTTGCAGACAGCTGAATCACCGAAGTGCAGCAAATTGCATAGATCTTGAGCTAGTTTTGCCACCAGGGAAATCACAAAGTGCTATTCTATCTCCTGTCAGACTGGCACTTTAAAATATGCATTCAGACTATTTTAGGGCTGACACCGGTATGTATGCACAGTTGCCTGCCTTCAACAGTCGGAAGGAAACTGCAGAGAGTCTTTGGGTGAAACAAAAGCAAAAAACCACCATAAGCTGTTTCCGCAGGAAGATTCTGTGTAACCAATAGAAAATTGACAGGAAAAGGGTAAGGTGGTACGTAAATAACTTTGAAATAGATAACTCAGTATCCTTACTGGGGTACTTACCCTGGTGTACCAGGACACTGTGTCAACAAAAAAGTATGTGGAAGTTGAGAACAGAATAAAACCAACTCCTTCCCTCTCAAATGAGATGCAGAAACATAACCAGTACTTCCTGTATTTAATGATTAAGGCCTCTCTCAATGTTTATTCAGTAACTGAATTTTATTTGTCACACCTATTTTTAATATCTATTAAGCCCCACTTAATCCCTTGGCATTAACAGATTAAGCTGCAAATAAGCAAGGTATTTATTAACAGGATCCCAAATTGATCATTGTGTTCGTTAAGTCTCACATTTCATATTAGATTAAATACCCTTATGAAGAAAATGAATTTTTAAGTCTCTAGAACTAAGATTTTTTGAAAGAAAACAGTTCTCAAATGGAAAAGTAAAAGATACTTATTTATTTGAAAATTTTTCTTTTATTTAAAACCATACATATTGCAGTCTTCTCACACTTCACTTTCATAGCTTTTTAAGAACATTTTATGATTGTGTATCTGCCTCCTAAGATAGATGTTTTGGTATTTCAGTTGTCCTCTAGAATGAGTTATGCAAGCCTTTATGCAACAGCTTCCCTTGACGTACAGTGAATAGTACCACAATGAATCACTCAACAGTCTATGCTTCAGAAATCTGAAAGCTCAAGACCATAAATCAGATCCTAGAAGCTCAGAGGTTGACCCAATTTTTGAAAAATAAAGATTATACTGTGACTTCTGTCTCTCAAACATTATGTGTCTGTGAGTACACAGTTGTGTTTGACTGCTAGGATTGCCCTGCTGCCTGCTGGGCTTGCTATGTTTGTTCTGACTTTTTGAAAATGAAAAGCCTCATTTTCCAGCTGTTCCTTCTGTCAGCCTGGGATGCCTTGCAGTGCATTGGTGGCTGCTGGAAGCAAAACAGTTCTCCAGTAGGAGACCACATTTTGGGCTGATAAAGCCAAGGGCATACATTCGAACATAATAAGAAGGAATCTTGAGTGCACATCCCCCTCCTGACTGTTTCTGACTTTTTTATATGTCTGTGATAATCTATGTGTGTGTTAGGATTGTCTCCTTGTTGCCTCAATAAATATAGTTTCAAGTTTACATTTTCCCTACGAGCCTTACAGTTAGCCAGACCTGACCTGTTACGTGAGCTCTCAGACCACACAGTCCCATTTCTTGCGTTTTTTTGCAACACGCTCTACAAGGCTTTAGAGGAACGAAACTTCCCTGTGAGATCTTGCCTCTTACTCTAGGTGGGCATAAAACTGTCAAGAATCTTCTATTTTGGAGGCAGGCTGACTGTTAAAGGAAGAAACCAAGATCTATTCAGTTCTGAAAAGGAGAGACAAGGATGGAGAGAGACTGACAGTAACTGCTTGTGTCTTTCTGTCTCTCATTTAGTGAAGAAGGTTGGGTATGCTCAGGTGGGAAGGTGTGGGAGCCTGATGACTCCTTCCAATGTCCCTGGCTTTTTGGTCTATCTGTCTCAGATGTGACTGAGCATGACAGTCAGTTTGGGGGAAGGGATGGAGGAGGATTGTTTTTTTTTTAAGGTGGTGTTGCAAAGCTGGCTCCAGATCTAACCAAACCTGGATCACATTCCAGAAGAGATCTCAAGATCTGGCAACGCTCAACATATATGTTAAGCCTTTGGCAGAGGTTTTCAGAAAAAGAAGACTGCCTCTCCTGCTGCTGGGAAGGCAAACTGTATGTTCTGGTAACTAAATGTCGCAAAAGATGAGTGTCTGAAAGCAGGGGTGTCTATCCTTCATATTCTAAAGGAAAACAAAGTCTTACAGAAAATAAATCATTAGTCTATCAAAATCTTTTCATAGCACACTCATCATTTTCATCTGTGTGAGGGTAGAGATACCTCTTGCAGTTGTGTACGTTCCTCTTCCATAATTTAACAGGTTCAGAGAAATACGTGTTAGTACTGGGATTGCGGAAAAATGGTAGCCTGCAGTAAAAATCTCTGTATGGGATGGAATTGAAACCTTGACATGATAATACTCTACTTGTGATGTCCAGCTGGACAGACTCAGAGTATAGACATTTGCTTGCATAAACTAGTGGAAAGGCATTTCATACCATACAGGGGTATGTTACAAGTATATTTAAGTTCTGTAGTCTGACAGACAAACATCACAAAATGCTATTTGCAAAGTGGTATTCAAAAACATAAATCTGTTTTCTGAGTTTTTTTTTCCTACTTCAGTTAATCATGCTGTAACAAGAGTAAGCTTTACTTCCAGAAGACTATACTAGAAAGGATTTCTGAAGTAGAGTATCCTATGTCTAGTAAAATTGCAGTTTGTTACAATTGTCATATAATAGTAGTGACTAAGAATATGGCTGCGGTAAGAGAGCTTGGCTGTAATACTTCACTATGTATATTCTAAAGTGGTTTGTGCTTTTCTAGTATTATATTAGAAATTTCAAACACATTTTTTAATTATATGAAAGCATGAAATTGTTGTTGGGCTAGCCAGGAAGAAATTGTATCCTCAGAGGGTGCTTAGCTTTCTATATAGGACAAACCTCTATTTATCTCATCCTCTAGAAATACGAAACATGACCAGTTTTGCCAAAGAAATAGAGACGTAGAAATAAAAAAAGGGAATAATGCAAAGAATATTGTGCATTGATTTCTTCATGTTTACTCCTGTTTTCAGCCATGCTCAGACAGTGTTGACTGTAAAAGTCATAAACAGATACTCAAAAAATCCCACTGTTACATATGAAAACAAAACAAAGAGCTTTTTAACTCCTAGTGTTCTCAAATAGGTTTTAAAAGCAATAGAGCTTTTCAGTATTACATGATGAGTTTTGTTTTCAAAGCAGAGTCCCAAAAGAATTGTGAAACTCACACGGTAGTTTACCTTCCATAAAGCTTTAAATGTTTTTTTCTGAGGCATGCACTTTCTGCTGGCAAGTTCTTGTAGTTTAGCAGAGGCGTAGTCAGGCATTTGTGAAGTATTTTGGTTTTTCTTAGCCAGGCTTTTAAAGACACAGAGAATTAAGTCTATTCCACTGCTCACACTTCTGCTTTATGAAGAAACCATCTTTGCCTTCCTAGTTTCTCCAGTGATGGATTGGAATTTCAGTAGGATCAAAGACATTATGCTTATCTCTGTGCTGGATAAATTTTGTGACATATATATTCAAATGGTTTTACGTAATCTTTGTTAAAGTCCTTGGTTTCCAACTTCTAAAGCCCTTTTGTTTTTTGAATAAGACCAAACCTCATCCATTTAAAATTTTCCTCAAAACCTGCTAGTATTTTTGGACAATAACGATGATGTTTTTTCTGCTACAGTTTCCACTGGGATTAACTGATCTCCCCCATTATTCCCAGTACAGTATGTGTAGGCACTATTCTTTGTTGCCATGTAAAAACTATGCAGTATTGTTGATACACAGTTCTGTTTTGTATACTGACATGTTATTTCCTGTTGGATCGGACGACACACATTAAAGTGGATGGTTGCATTATAGATATTTGCTGTAAGCAAAATATTTTTTTAGAATCAGAATTGGGAAATATTACCTTATCTTTCCTTACTGGTTCCTCAGTTTCACCTGTATGTATTTTAGGCAGGAAATGTGTGTATAAACAGGAGTTAAGAAATTTTGTCTGTGCTCAAGGAAACACAACACAAAATGCATTCCTTTCTAGACACAACTAATTTACTACAATAAGGAAGTTGATCCTGTACATCAGGGCACCCTTTCAGACAAGACATGCTGTATGACTAAGATATTTTATGCAGAATAAACAGTGCAGGAAGAATAGAGCATGTTTACTCATTCCTGATTGTAGAAGGCACAACAAATTCCATTAAAAAAATAGAGAGCAGATTATTGGATTATTTGGAGTCATAAGGGTTACTGCAGACAGATAATATTTAAAGTATGTTTTAATAACTAATTATCTTGTTTATATGTTTCCTTTCCAAGATACTTGAACTCCTACTGACATAGAAATTTCTAGTGTCATTAATTTATGTGGAGATGGCTCAAGAAGCGGTTTTCAAGACATAGTATTCATAATTTTTGTTACTATTTAGTAAGGTTTAAATTCTGCAACCTACCATTCATATACTCTCAACAACTTCCCTGAAGGTAAATCAACCATAGAGCTGTATCAAAAGTGTTGCATTGAAGTCACAATGCTTCTACATCATGACTGGCAGGACAGATATCTTTGCTCCTCTTTAGTCCCAATTAATTATCTACCTCGCAGTTCTTAAGCCTTGTGTCTACAAGGGTATAGATAATAGACTTATTACGGGGAGGAGAAGGGGAAGTTTTTTGTTACGAGGCAAAATGAAGCTGTTGATAATTTCTGTTTTGGATATCTGACTAGGACTTTATTTATATTCTTCAGGAAAATAAATAAATAAATAAAAATGAAAAACCCATTATATTTGCTTCAGTTTTAAGACTTCACCTGATACATAGTAGTTTTAAACATTTCAAAAAAAAAAAGAACTTGGAAGCATGTAAATTGCTCAGAAAATACCTCATCACCCCAATTTTCTTGGTTAAATAGTTGCTCCGTTCAATCTACACTTGTAAACAAAACTCCTCCAGCAAGTGTGCACTTTCAAATGAATGAAGAATTAAGAGGCAAAAATCCTTTCCTCCTCATTTACCTTTAAACCTCCTATAGACCCATACTGCTGTTCTTCAATTTTCTGGAGCTGTTCTTTAACTTCTAGGAGTAACTCCAGTGCTGTGAGAGGCTGTCTGCTCAAAGTGTTCTTTAATTTTAATGGAAACAGAGTGGTTTGTAGGAGAAGGACTTTCTAAAGCTATGAAATATTTACAAGTTGGTAGCCCTTCCCCTGTACAAGAGCCGCGTGTATCGTTTGTTGATGTCAGTCTCATTCCCACTAAGCATTTGTTTGACATCTGTCACTGCCGAGTTACAGCCATACAAACAGTTGCAGGCTTGTGCAGGATGTTCATTTCTCTACTATCTGTTAAGTCTTCCTGTGAAAAAATACACTTTGTTATCACTCCACATTTCATATTTTTCAGCTTTTAACAGTGAAGGATTTTATATTGGTTTTGCAGTGTATCGGAGATTAGACCAAATGCATTAACGAATGTTGCATAGTGTCCTGCTGGGCTGATGGACTAGCTTGAGCTTCATGATTTATGATTTGATTTGCATGATTCATGGACACATTTGATATTGTATTGATAAAGCAAACATTTGTTTGCTTTACATGGCCATTATGCACTTAAATATCGAGACATTATTGAATGCTTTCAGGTTTCCCCTCGGTGATGTGGCAAATCAAAAGTCTGATAGTGTAATGATTCAAAACATTTGTATATGCCTCTTAATGCAGTTTAAATTGTCTGTAGTAAAATAAAATGAAAAGAAATGTATTTTAAAACCATTTGTGCCCCGGGTGTGTGGCTAGGCTATACAGACACAATGGAAGTGGCAGCCATGTAGCTGGGCTCCGTGGCTGGTGTCCTTCCATGGGCTTAGTCTCTCTAGTGTGGAGCTTTCACCCACAGATCAAGGCTTTTTCAGTTCTTTTGCTGCTTTGTTTTATTGTCCCACAATTAGATATGTGCATGCGAAGTGTGGTGTGTAAAATATCCAATAATCATTTCAAAGAACTGTAGGAAGAGAGCATGAAAAGGGTGAGCTCCGACTATTCCTCCCTGCTGGCAGGGGTGCCTCTGCCCTGGAGCCAGGACTGCCCCCTTGTCCTCTTCCTTCTCTGCCCTTGGTGTCAGCAGGTTCTTTGCACCTTTTCCTCCTTATTTATTGCTCCCAGGCAATATTTTGCCCTGTAAATGTTTCTCAGATGCTACTATCTTGGCTGAGGGGCTCAACCATATCCTGCAGAGGGTCTGCTGGAACCATCTGGAACAAACTGGAACGGGTATGGAGCTGCCCCTGCAGTCCCCTGCTGCCAACACCAAGACACTTGGACCAGTTCAAAAAGGACAATAAACCAATGAACAAAGATGCCAACACTGTGACTTCTAATTCGACAGAAAAATTGTGTTCGTGAGCTGTCCTGACAGCCTCAGCATGAAGGACTGACTCCAGAGATCATTTGTGGTGTCACAGTTTCAGATTCCCTCTGGCAGAGATAACAGTTGGGTACCAGTGAAATCAATGAATCAACAGTTTCGTCAGCTACAATGAGGAAGAAAAAATGAATTAGTTTACTTTTGTGTGGAGTGAGACCTGAACCATAGTGGTACATGGGATAGTGCCATGTTCTCTGCTGGGAAACAGGGTTGTTTTTTAGCTAGTGTATGTTAAACTATTCAGGAGATCCTATTTAACTTGCTCCTCTAGCAGCTTAGGAGCAAGGACAGCAAATGGGCAGCATGTCCAGGTAGTCTACTATGATAAGCTTCAAAAGTATTAGGAAAAGATGAAAGTTTTTTTTGCTATAACTATGCCCCAAATATCCACATAATGTTCTCATTGGTGTGGAAGGGATTGCAAGAAATGTGGAATGCACTTAACAGTGGCTGGCAGTGTTGTATCATTCCTGTAATTTTAAATCATCATTCCTGATGCTGTAATATTTAGGGAAGGGTGAGCTGGTTAAGACCACATCTAACCTAAACATTTGAGGTTTGAAATCACTTGGTTAGCTTCCCAGCTCCACTCCCTGTTTTCATATGCTCCAGCACTTCCCTGTTGGGACAAATCCAGAAGGGGAAATATCAAAATACCATGAGAGAGGCTGTTCTCTGAAAGTTGGTGGCTCCATGCCAGTGACCTGTTAACCTAGCAGCCAGATGAGCCGTGGTCATAGCTAATGCAATCAGTACAATGCACACCTTGTTTTACGACTGTGCCTGGTTTTTCTGCAGTGTGCAACTATTAGGACTTAGAGAAGGGGCTTTACTTGGAAAATATTCCTCCAATCTCAAAAAGCAAAATGTGTACTTCAAAGTAATAGGTGCAATATCGATTATTACAGAACAACATAGGCTTGAAATCTACAGAGAATGAAAGTTAGCACTCAGAATGCAAATGTGTCCATGCCAGAGGCAAACATCTGATGTACCAAGACAAGTATATTCCATTCTTCAAAACAAATCACTTTTTATTAAAGACACATGAAAATTCAAGCATTTTTGTAGCTGCTTTGGGGAGTGCGACCACAAATAGAACAAGATGAAGTAGAGGCTGTTGTCCAATAATACTTGATGAAATAAACTCATAAATCAACATTAGAACAAAGAAAATTATCAGAAGAATAGTTTATTTTATAGGTTAAAGAAAAGACTAACACTGAAGTACCTTGCTTAGTCCTGAATTTAGAAAAAGTAAGTTAGAATAAACACTATTCATAAGTATTTATCACAAATCATCTGTATATTTGTTTCTCTATCTCTGTATACATACTTAGATGAGAACATCAACTGCTTGAGAAAATTTTGTATGATTGTAAAGAATGAGTGGTGAACTTATTTATCACAGGCTTGGTGCTCTTGGGACATCCCATAGCACTTCGGTGCTGTTTTATTTGTCTTTTTTTTTTCTTTGTTTTTAGGAGATGGCATTTCCCATTGTACTAGTAAAAGGTTGTTCCACCGAAATCTTGCTTAAGGATAGATCTGATCTTAAACCAAAATAATTCCTTTGCTGTGTCTTCATGAATGTGAAAGTTTTGGGTTTTTTTTTTTAGTATAAAGTCTCTATATCTTCTGGTAAATCTGTGTATCTTTGCATGCCTGATTTTGTGTGTTATATGGCTATTAATCAGCTAAGCTGATATAACAAAAGGTATGAGTAACTCCTGTGACATCCGCATCTCACAGCAACATCTTGTTTCTTAGCAGAGATCAAGGTGAGAAACTAGGATCTTATACCACCCTCATTAACTAAGAACTGGAAAAGTTCCCATAGCACTTGAAACACACGACTCACATTTGTCAGTTACGGTAGTAATTTCTCTCATTCTCAAATCTAGGCTTGTTTGTTTTGTTAGAATGTCTCTTATTCTTACTAAAATGTATGCATTGCTTTGCTAGAGAAAGTACATGTTTATAAAACATGTTTATTTGTATGTGGATGAAAGGTTTGTGATTGTCCTTATTTCTGTAATTAAAATACTAGTACCTATTACTGCTCTACAGCGATGCAGGATCATAAATGATCGCACCTTGGTGCTCCAGAGAACAGGGTAGGAGCTGGGAGCAGGATGTGTCTCCACATGAAGTGATGAATGAGAAAGAAAAGTGGACAAGATAAGGAATGCACTTCAGACAAGTACACTTGTCTTCAGTGTATGTGAAGGCAGAAAAAAGTGCATTCTAAAAGTCAGAGGCTTAAAAACTGAAAAGCATACTGGCACTTCCATTGAACATACTAAGCAGAACTGAGGAATCCTGGTGCTGTTTATCATATGGCCCAAGGGTGATATTCTAACCACACATGTCTAAAATTAAGTGTCAAAATGCATGAATAAGTAACAGATTTAAAATGAGTTGGAAGCACTCATCACTTGCAAAAGTCAGTCCTTTGGAAGGAATGAAACTGGAAGATGTAGATACTCGGTGTGTAGAAAAAAAGTAAGTCTGAATCGGTCTAACTTGGGTCCAGATTCCATCCTTGCTTTTTACCCTGTCCTCACAAGAAACTCTGTTATCTTAGAGGTGAGGAAGATTATGATTACTTTCTACCTTTTTTTCCTGCAATTTCTTTCATAACTAAGAATTCATTATGTCTGGACACTTCTGTTTATGATTTCTAGTCCTTCTGAAAATAAATATCCAACTTTAGGTAAAAGCCAAAATGTAAACTGTCCTAACACTTGTTTGTATTTTCTTTTCCTTTTATGTGCTCCCTCAGCCTCTATCTCCTACACCGAAGTTTACAAATCCTCTCTCAATTGTTATCCATTCTACAGGCCTCACATTTGATAGAGAGTCATTGCTCAGTTCATGAAAAATCTTGCAGTTTGCTGTGAGAAAAGAATAAATCAATAAAACCAATCCAAACCAACACTGAATCTGTGGCTATAGGATTTTCATTATTTTTGGGGAGGTCCATATTGGGAACAGATGTGAAGTCAGACAGCTCTTGTCATCTGGCTTGTGGCACACGGGCACATTTTGGTATAAACTCTTTGATGTAAAATCACCCTGGCAGCAAACTAGCATGACCCACATTACAAAATGACGTTTTAAAAAGACTCTTCTCTGATACAAAGATATACCATTGTTATGGATTAATCCTAGTAGGCAGCTAAGCATTACACAGCCACCCAGTCATTTCCCCTCCTCTTCTCACTGGGATGAGGGAAGAGGAAGGGTAGAGTAAAATCAAGAACACTTATGGGTTGAGATAATGGTTTAATAAGTGAAGGAGAAGCGGAAGAGGAGAGAAAGAAGACAAAATAAGTGACACAAATGCAATAATCCACAAACTCCCACACGTAGACAGCTGCCTAGCGACATTCTGAACAAAAGATGGGTAACCTGCCTAAATTCCACTCTTCTCCATTTTATTGCTGAGCATGATAGAAACAGCTGGGGTCAGCTGTCCCATCTGCGTTCCTTCTCACCTTCTTGGGCTTCCCCAGCCTACTAGCTGGTGGAACAGTGTGTGAAACAAGGATGACCTTGACACTGTTCAGAAAGAGCCAAAACACTGCTGTGTTATCACCGCTATTCTGAGTGCAAATAGAAACCACAGCACCGTATTGGCTACTATGAAGAAAATGAACTTCACCACAGCAAGGCTCAAGACAGTTGTTTTGCACATCTCTATCATCAGACCTACAAATGTTTCCTTTGCTGTTTACCTGAGAAACATGGAGTATGGAGTTATTTCAGGCCACTGCTCTTTTAATAGCATTTATAACTTTACCGATTCTAAAACCTGATATTTTAATTTTCTGCCCCTGGGTAAAATTGTATGAGGATTATAAATTTTTTGATTGTTTTCTGACATCTTTTTATAGAAAAGTGGAATGCTGCTACTGAAATAAAGAGAGTCACCATGTTATAATGTCTAACATACTTTGCATTGTTAATAAGAGTTAAGAGATCTCCCTCAGGCAGCAGTGTGCAACCAATGTTTAATAATGGGTTTCCATAGCGAATATATTATTAATCAAGGCAGGATGCCTATGTACTCCTGGTTTATGGGCCATAGGGAAGGTGGATTGTAGATTATTTTTTTTAAAGCTGCTAATTTTCTTTTCAGCTTTCCCAGTGTTTTCTCTTAACTTTGATAAAAATGGAGGAGATTTTTACTGGATTGACCCAGAGTAAAAGAATTCTTTATGCTTGATAAAAGAGAATTTTAAAAACATATCTCACTGGGAACTGTAATTCTTCATGTCCCATTCTCTGACTTTTTGTTCAAAAACCAGCTAAATATACAACTTCTCGTTTCATAAAATAGTAAGGGATATCCCAGAATGGATTATTGAATTACATCCCAAGACCTCTTTGGAATGATGGGTTCTTGTTCTTTATAGCCGAGTGTTCATTTATACACGATGTTTTATTTCTTAAATACTGTCAGAAGAATTCACTGCACAAAAAAAAAAAAACACCCAAAAAACAAAATAATGAAACCTCCAAAGCCCAGCATAATCTTTTTGTGCTATAAACTTAATCTCTTCTTTAAGATATTGCATGCTGTAGTCCTGTATATTTGGTTAATATATGTAAAAAATCTGTCAGTGTTACTGCTTTATTTTGATATTGTTATATTTAACATTCAGTTTGTAGTACTAGATATTTTCAAGGATGTATGTTTTTTACCTTCCATTCATTTTTGTGAGCACTTTCATTATCTTCTTTTCCAGGGTGAATGTGTAAATTAGATGTTTTTCTGTTTTCCATATTCTATTTTTATTGTTCTGTAATATAAAATGCACAAGGAGTCTAATTTTTAAAAATTTTTTGTGCATCTAGATAGGTAAATTTCACAGAGATAGAGATAGATTTAAAAGATTTTTGTTGATTCCACATTAGGTTTCAATTTACATCTTGTTTTTAAAAAGACATACACAAAATCCAACAAAAGCTATGGTAAAATCAGAAGACAGGCAGAAATATTCACATTTCTTGAGGTAAGAATTCCATTAAAATGCGGTTTTGCTAAGTAAACATGGCAGTGCAGAGAGCTTTGCCAGGCAACATGAATCTGGCAATCAGAAAGTAAAACCAAGTGCATTCTAAGGGGAGTATTTTCATTATCTAAGTTTTGGGAAATGACAAGAGTAAGCAAACAGTATAAGAAATGATCTATATAGTGAAAGCTTAAACCTGGACTTTTAAGTTCTCTTAACTGTTCCCTTTCATTAGCTAAATAGGTAGGATAGTAATTGTTCTGATGATTGTGTGTATGTTGTGACCCCCCATCTTCCCATGTGATTGTATTCACACTTTATAAAGAAACTCAGTCACAAGGCCTTTAAGATTCCTTAATTTCTAATATTTTAAAGTAAGTCTTTCAGGACTGCAATTTGCAATTAATCATTAAGCTACTTTACAGGGAACATCCTCAACATTTTCATGTCAATTCTTCCGTCAGCTCCTAAATCTCCTACAGCATATTTGCTGGAATTTTATCTAAGCTACTTTTCTCATTCAAAGACAGGTGACTGACTCTCCATCTCCATTCAACCACATTTCTCCTTTTAATCATATCTTCTCATTGTTCCTTTGTATCTGCTTAATAATTGCATGAGTGTTTCCTTGGTATTTCATTGCTTCTTTTCTTGAAGAAGTCATGAAAAGGGAGGTGTATTTAGTATCATCTTCTTTCTTTTTGCACACATCAAAATCACCATGCACAGTTCATGATGTAGCTGATCACCACGTTGTCATTTTGCGTGTTTTCATAGTAATAATCTATTTTTCCTTCTATTCCCACTTTTCCTCGAGGTACATGTTCTTGAACCTTCAAGCAGAGATATGTCTTCCTCCCTCTTTCCTCACATTTGCATGAGTCTTAGCCCATCTGTCATTAATTGCAATGAGCATTGCCTGACTGGAAGTGCTATAGAAATGCTGGAGTTAATGGTAATGAGTCTCTGAGATGTCTCTAGCCAAGCATGGCACTATAAAACTCCAAGTTCCCCTTATGCAGCATTGTGAATAAGCATTAACACACAAAAATACTTGTTCAAAACAGTTTAGAACTGGAAAAACTTAGCATTTGGCAAATCAGTAGTGTTTGTCTCAGCACTCCAGGGCCAGAACACTTCAATACCCGGGCCCCTCCCTTCTCAGATGGCATGCAACCTCCGAGCTAATCCCAGAGACCTCATCTCCCTTCAACGCAGTCCTGTTGGCACCAAGTGCCTGCAGAGATTAATGGGAGTGGATCTGTTCATTTAGAAGAGAACTAGAACCCTCTGACTTAGACCTTTCCTGGTCATATTTTTTTTTTCTTTGCTTTTCCATGGTATTCTGCAACCTGGATGCCAGCCAACTTGTACTTCAAATAATAGGCTGACTTAAAAGTGCTGCCTGTCATAAATGCTGTGGGGGTTTGCTGAAAACTATGAAGAAAAATAAACACAACGGCCTACTGCATTACCTAATTCACATCAAATACCAAGTTTATGTGGAAGAAGACATACCTTAAAGTATGAGTTTATAAAAAATTTGCTTTAAAATTAGAGAAGAAGTAGGCGTGATCTTGGAACTGCTTGACTAAAGATGTTTTCCTTGAAAATAAAATTAATTAATTCATAGTAATTAAGTGCCATTCTGATGTACGGTTTTACAGGCTTGTAGACCAAACAAAATCTCAATGATCAACTCCACTAAATTTTAGGTGTTTTACGATGAAATGATTGTTTACTCCACACTGTGATAACAGTCTGATGAAGCTGTTAATATTTATAGTAAATACAAATATATTAGAATAACTTTTTCTGTCACACAACTTAAATAGAAGAAATTTGGATTCCCTTTATATTAGCTTTGTGATGGTAACGTACGATTTCCTTTACTGCTAACATGGCAGTACTTCACGCCATACAACCGTCAACTTGTCCTGTGCTTGTTGTGGTTTATCATGACTTTTGAGAGTGTCACAGGATCAAGGTCTGTTTGGCTTCTTCCCCAAATGGGAAAGCACACAACCTGCTGAGTTAAGCGACGTGGATGTTTTGTGTCTGCATTTGCATTTTCTGCTAGTTAGGTTTTTACCTACACTTAAACAGACATTGCAGGCACGGAGCAGGACACTGTGGATATACTAGTTATTAAATACTTAAAGGGTTAGCACACCGTTACAAGGTCGTTGATGTTATTTGGCTTCAATGCTTCCATGAATTGTGTGTGCACAGATGGCTGACTAATTTTATAGGGTAAATTATCCTTTGTGGAAGGGGACAGTACAGATGGCAAGCAGCGAACCTTCTTCATAATTTCTCAAGTATTAACATTCATTGTCATAGTCAGGAAAATGATAATTTTCAGTTTTTTCAGAATAGGTCATTAAAATGTACTCAGAATGAATTTTGAGGCACAGATTAGACAGTTCATGAAGCAGCCAGTGAGTAGTGCTCAGGTCAAAAACTGGTTTCAAGGGGGAATGGGAAATGCTGTTTATAAATAGGAAGCAGAGAAAGTTCATGCAAGTTACCTGTTTTCACAAGATTGATACAACTCTACAGCAGCCTCCAGAGATTGGTCAAGAGGAGAAGCCCAATCTGGATGCTTTACGTCAGCCTTTGGAAGATCTTCTCCTTGCCAATGGATTACGGGAGAAATCCAGAGAAAGAAGCACCTTGTGCCATTACATTGTAAATTGCAGTGTAGCATCTGACACCAACATACTTTACAACTACTCTTAGTAAGATATTTCCTGCAGGACATGACATGATTTTACTTCACTTTTTTTCCTGAAGAGTTAATTTGAATACAGAGAATAATGCTGATATTTTCCTCCCATGCAGCCAACAAAGACCCTGGACTTTGGATCAAAATCTAATATTGTGCTATGTCCTGGATGGGCATTAGGAACTGGTATTTATCACAGTTTCTAATTCTCTTGTCTTACTCTGTTTGCTAGTATAGAGGATGGTTAACTAACAGAAATCCTGCTTAGACCATTTACCTGCTTTTTATTAATTTTGTAGAAATGCTAAGTCAAGGTTTGAGTATACCATAGTCAGATCCCTAGCACTCCTGCCAGGTTAATTACAATGTCAGTATTAATTTGAGTTGATGTACAGGAGAAATGGGCTTAAATGGGTTAGTGTAAATTTAGACTATTTAAAATACCTTCATTTCTGACCTACCAGTGATCTTTTTGTTTGCTTGCATTATGTTGTAGTGCTTTCTAAGGTAATCTTATTGCCAAGTTCCCTCTCACTTTCCTTTAGTGTCTCTGCCAGGGTGTGCATGTTGCTTATACCTGACTTCATTATCATTGACTCTTTGAACTCTGTCAGCAATTCAGTCATCTGCTAATTAAAGATCTACAGCTTCAGTTGTGACAAACTTAAAGTATTTTAATTTATTAGGTACTCGCAAATCACATTACAACTCAGTATATACAGTGGATTCCCTTCAGTCTGTCTCTGAATGAAAAAATACTTAAACCTGTGAGACCACCTAGAATAGCAAATGCCTGTGTCAGCTGGTCATCACATCTGCAATGTAAACACACATAGTGAAGTGGATTCCTTCATAAAATGTAAGAGTTATCAGGTTCTGCCCAGACACCAGCCAGACTGTGACTGAAGTTTCAAGCAATACGTCTTTTATCATTCTTTTGGGTGAAGTATTTCAGCAGGTTTGTGCCCCAAGCCAAAAAAGATTTTGTAAGGTAGTCCCACCTGCTATTCACAGGGAAAACTTACTTTTAAACTGTTTCCATGAAGTATGCCTGGTGTGGGATCAGACTTTACTAGCTGAATGAGGGTTCTGCTGAATACATATGCAGTACAGTGCCTCAGTATATGCACCGGAAAAGGTTCAGTGCTGGGCTCCCTTCTTCCACACCTAATTTTTAAACTATTAAATATGAGCTCTCATGGTAGCAATGCTACAGCTACACCTCAGAGACCGCTTTCAGGTGCCAGTAATCTCCTAAAAAGTACCCTTTGTGTACGTTCCTTGTATAGAACTTCTCAGGCCAGAAGTGAAATGTCGTGGAAGGGTCTTGATATTGTTCTTCTAGATTGCCTGAACTATGAAAGCGTTAAAATACTATGGAGATATTTTATAGAAAGTAAAATCTTTCTTTTTGTGATCTGATTATTTAACAATTATGTTTTAAAGTTTCCACCTTGTCCCTAACTTAATTGTCAATAAAGATGTGTCATTTGACTTGACAAATTGATGTAGTTTAAAAATCAATTACAAAACAACATGTGATCCTTTACAGAGAACAGGCTTCCTAAACTTTGAACTGAATTAGAAAAAAATTGTGAAAGAACATATATTTTTATTCTTGGAAAAGTAGTTCTTTACAAGGTAGCAGTGTGATTTACATAAAAGTTTAATCAATGGCTTCAGAAAAGTAAATGTCTCCACTATCTTTCTAGTTGTTTGAAATTTTCACAATAAGTTGATGGACTAAAAACCCAAATACCTAAATGGATCTTAATTTTTTTTCTTTGGGCATATTATTGCCACTATTTTTTCTCTGCTGCAGTTCTGTACTGTTCAGTAGAAAATAAATTTTCGCTCCTACAAATAAACTATTTTGCACAATGATAGGAAATTTTCCCTGTATTCTGTTTATTTTATACTCCCTTTGATTTTCAGGGTGTGCTCCATATCACTATTTACATGTTTTATATTGGGAAAATAATCTGCTAAGCAAACACATACAGGAATACCTCTAGAAATATAATCTAAATTGGGTTGGGTTTGTTGCCTGCACTTTACAAAAAACAGCATACCCCTTTTTATTTTTTTACATTTTTATTAAGCAGTTTTGTACTTGCAGTTTGTATTGTGGCTATTAATGCTATAGTCCACGTCTCAAAGCATACAGTAATGCTAATGGTGTCTGAAAAGCAGGCTATGAAGTGAATGGTGTGGTATCTGTTTTCAAGTTTATTGCTTTATGCTTTTAATGTCTTTTGCATTTTTATTAATGAGGGCTGCTACTTAATGTTGGGGTGTGTGTGAAATCTGCCCTACTATAACTGAGCTTACAGAAGAAATTAGGTTTTTTTTTTTTGTTTAAAAAACAGCAGAAATTTTCAGACCAGTGCCTGTCTGTAAGTATCACTGGTAGGTTTTTATGGCACACCTTCATTATTATACCTGGAAGCAGACATTGCCTGTTTGCAAAAATATGAATTTCTTCTGGAGTTGCTGTTTTTCAGTATAGTTTGAAATTATTGTAAGGTCTAAAACTTCACAGTTATACCATACTGCTGAAAGAACAGCGTTATTCAAGTGCTGAACCTGTAGCTTAAATTCTTACAGTGTGAAAGCCTCATCGCATTCCTGGCAAAACATGGAGGAGGTATCACAGCAGTTCAAACTTGGGTGGCCCTTAGGATTTCAGACTGTACTGTTTGGGCAAGCACTGAATGTACTGGGGCATGTACCAGAGGGCTCTGTGGCATAAAATTCTAACTGTCATAAAAAAGTAATGGAAAATTGTAATGTAATAAGGTGCTCATATGTATATCTGGGGTTCTGCATGTATACACCTGGAACTCTACTCTCTGGAATAAACACAGCTGCATTTATTTGAAAGTGTTAAACTGATTTATATACATAGGAGAGTAAATCTCGTATTGCATACTCAAATACACTAGAGTACAAAATTTTAGGTGGCTGTGTATTACTGTTGCAGACTTTCTGTTTTTCTTTTTCCTTTTTTTTTTTTTTTAATTGCATGAGAATTAATTCAGAATTTGTCCTCTGATTTCAAGTTCAGAATTTAAACAAACAAAATCCTGATAATTTATCTATATACCTCTCCAAACAATTGCTCCAGGCCACAGTGAATAGAACTATTTTTATGAGATCTGAGAGATTTATGACACTTATTCATAGGTTTAGCCACTGCTGTGTATGTGAGGGCAAATATTGCAATGGCAGTTATCAACTTGGGATCTAAATTTAAGTAAACTAAGGGTTGCCAACACACTGGATGTGAATTTTAATCTTCTAGGCTTAAAACTGAGTTGCAGGTATTACACCTGCCTCTGTGTGCTCCTTACTCATCTTACAACTGCCTTTCCAAGTATAAGCATTTATCTGTTTACTGTTACTTTGACAGAATAGTGCAGTGGCGGGATTAGTTCTCATTAGGAGTGAACATTAGATGCTGTGGATGAGTTTTATCTGCACTTCCTCCAGCTCAGAACTCCTTGTTCTGAGGTCAGCCAGGAAGACAAAGGGCGAGTGCCCCTTTTTCCTCCCAGACAGAAACACGAAGACAGGATGGGTATCTCCACAGGGACAGAGTGCAGATGTGGGACTGCTGCCACTGCCAAGGAAGTAGCCGGTGACAGTAGTTCTGTCAAGAACTACTTAACATGGCAAAGTTCTTCTTGTTACAACTCTTCAAAAACATTTCATTTAATAAGGCTTATGAAAAGGGAGTGCCAACCAAATATAAAGGAAAACCCAATCTACACACTGGTTTTCTAGGAGACAGTCTAAATCATGAGATTTCCCGAGTGTTGCTGTGGATCCACAATAAAAGATGAATAAATCAACATAATCTTTTACATAGATTAATACTTCCTAAACAAACCCCAGCGCTATGTCCTGCCTAAAAACAGACACATGCATTATTAGAACTATCCCTGTCTTGTGTAGTGGATATAACAGGATACTTTTTTTTCCCGTTTCCTTTCCTTTCTTGGACCATTGATCTACAATGTAACAGCTTATATGCAGGAAGGTGACTTAAAAATCCTGTCCAGGCAGACCTGCCTTCCGTTAGAGAGCAGAAAACGATGGAACTTTCTAACCGTGGCTGAGGTACCCCCAAAACAGGCCATCAGTCACTGGAAATAATGAGGATTTACTTAGCGCTCTGACAAACAGCAATAAACCACAGGTTCACGCAGTCAGTGGGGAATATTACTACACAACTGCCTTAAGAATTCCTAGGTTTCACAAACAATCCTTTAGCAGCATGACCCCAAATGTGCACTTACTCACAAAAGGAAATCTCTCCCTCAAGGGTACAGAGGATAGAATCACACACCCAAAGGGGTGAGGCGTCACTCCAGGAGAAAATAATCACTCACTGGAAGGAGGGTGAGGGCACTCAGACCCGGGAAGCTATTATACCCTGAGTGGCTTCGCAATCCGAGGGGAGAGTCCTCACTGCAGGCCAGAAGCTTTGATAAGGAGTCTCCAGTGGAACCTTGTTTTAAATCAGAGTTGAATCTGATCTGTGGTCATTCTGACAGGCTGGGACTGTGTAACTGACGACAGTTCTCTACCTCCCCCACAGTGGTGCCAGCACGGGTGGGGAATTGGGTGGGGGATAGGAGTTGGGAGAGTTAGTGGTGTGGAGCGTGTTTCAGTCTGTCCATCACTGAACTTACCTTTCTCTGCAGTGAAAGAACATCTCTCTGACTCCTCCTTGAAACCTGAAAAAATGTAATTGAATTTCAACAATCACAAAGTCCCAGTCTTTGTGTCTTTGGCCATCTTTGCATTTCTGAGGTCTATGATCTTTATCAGGTCCTTGTCAGGGTGGTCACACCTGACACACTGAGACAACTCAGCAACTTTTTCCCAGCTTTCCACTGCACTGCTGCTGTTTTCTGATGACATCGGGAAAGCAGATTGTATGAGCTGGCTCTCCCTTGTTTCATTTGCTCCTAGGCACTGCCTAAGATACTAGTCCACAGCCTCTGCTACACTAGAGCAAACCTTTCTCCTGAAAGCAAGGAGACTTTTTCAGAGACTCTGCTATTCTCTATATAGAGAACTATTTCAATTCTCTTACTTCAGTCTGCCCAAAAAGCTCCTCAAGGGTCATGCCAGTTGCCTTTAGTGTCATCCATGCAAAATCTGCAGGCATTCATCTCTTACAGGCCCAGGTAGCTAAAGGATACAGTTACTACTGATGCCCCATATTTATTGTAATTATGAAGTGAGGAAGCCTGACAATACTTAGACTGCTCTCTTTGAGATGAGTCAGTCAGACAAATAGTTCCGACAAATAAATTGAGGAGCGCTTAATTCTTGCTCAAGATCATATGATTTCAGCTTCACTAGGGAATTACAGATGTAGTTGTGATGTTAGCAGAAGGAATACATCTTAAGGCTGCTCTGGAGAAAATGTTATGGGAAAATGAAAATGCAGGATGCTGCCCAACACTATCAGGGGTTTTCTGCTCAGGTCTAGCAGATGAAAGGCCCAAGTAATACAGTAACTTTGGTCCACAGTGGACAGATAAATGTATACTTTGGTATAAGGATTCAGAATTTGTTCATAACTGTACTGCAAGGATCTGAAAAACTCCAGCCCAGCAGTGATTTTTCTGCTCAGTGACATAATTGGTTTGCTCAGAGATAGCCTGTCTACTCTGAAGGAAGGAAGAGGACTGGGAGAAAAATATTTGGTTATCAACTTTGAAGTAACTTTATCAAAAAATATGTATATAAGCTTGGTAATTGGACTCTTGCTTGAGGCCTCTGCCTTTCCCCTGTTAAAAGAAATTATATGTATGTGTAGATCTGTGACAGAAAAAGGAAAGGCTATAAAATGCTCCAGAGAAGTGAAACTTATGAAGTAAGGAGAGAGATCATCCACAGAGGGAAGTAAGGTGGAGTTTTTTGCTTTAAACAACATAATATTTTCTCTTGGACAGGCTGTCCTCCCATAAAGCTGGTATTAGCTCTCTGGGACTCATTGGAAGAACTCAAGTATCATTAGGTCTGAGTTAATAGGGAGGAGATTCTGCAGCAGAGCATACAGAACGAGCAAGCAACACGTTTGGTGGATCATGACTAATTGGAAAAAAAAAAGTCAGATGTTCCAAATCCATATTTATTGCAATTACTCAATTACTAAACTGGTATTCCACAGTCCATAGACAAGGAGGTTCCTCCATCTGTTAGGGAGTATCTGTGATTTAGCCAGCTTTATTTTTTTCTGGTCCAAATTTCTTTATGTGACTGAAATTAGAACACTTCCTTGCTGTACTTGTCAGAGCAAAGCACTTTAGCTTCCCAGACTTCATATTCGGAGAAATAGTTTGCAAGCTGCTGAGATGGTGATTCCTAATTTTTTTTAGGCTGTCCAGACTCTTATGGACAGCTTATAAATGACTGTAGCAAAAACGTTAAAGACCTTCCTAATATTCATCTACTCATTGCTGTCATGCTGAGGTACAGACTTTCTTGAGAAGTCCCTGTGTTCTTCTGCTGCCTGTGATCAGGTCTGTGCTAGTGGAGTTCTGAAGCCACTCAGTAATTAAAATCACATCTGCCAATCTATTTTTCCTGCACTTATGATGCCATATTACCCTGGTATTTGAGGACCTCTAAGAATAGGTTTTGAGCAGAATGCCTAATATAAACCAAATGAAAATATGATCGTGTTAAAATCTCTAGAAACCATTGTTGACTAGGTCTGGAATTAATTATTAGAGCACAATCTTTTTTTTTTTTTAAAAAAACCCAGTGTTTGGTTTCCTCTGTCCCCATCAAGGATACCTATAGCAGTATGAATTGTTCTGCAAACGTTGTTTGAGAGATAAATTTTGTTTATTTGTGTACTTGCTTCTCTCTTGGGCTTGCTACCTCAGGAATGTCTAGCAAACAGGTAGTTGGCAGGAAAGTTGCCACCTTAGATTACTTTATTCTTCCCTTTTTCTGTTAATTGTAGCTATACACTAAAAATGTAGTCAAGTGGTTTCAATAGCAAGGAACAATTCTATAAACCAGCTTTTTACTGGTCACATTTATGTTCCAGTTGTATATGATGGCAAAATATATATATATATATGATGAGAAAAGTTTCAGCATGACGCACAGAGAAATGTAGCATAATTGTGAGATGATACTCCACAGCACTCAGGAAAAGCAAGAGTAGGTCTTATGTACTTGGTTCTTGTGGAAGCTGGAAAGGTTGAAAGGTCTAACCACTTTTTCCTGCGCTTTTTTGTTCTCTCCACCTAAGGAAACAAAGGAATCTATAATGCTGCAGGTCCCCAGGGGTGCAAAATGCATTGGCACTGGATGAAGGCTGTATAGGTTGGCTAGGTGTATGGAAGCAAGCACTTAGCAACTTCTCAGGGGATGGTGGAAAGCATGCCAGTCCATCAGACAACTTGACACAAGTCTGTACAACGTACCTCCAAGCTCTTTTTGCAATTGTACAACTCTTTGCTGCTTCTTATGTGCTGCATGCAGCAACTTGGATCCCAAACCATTATAAGACAAATGAGCCTCACAGATTTTAGAGTACCTGAAAGCCAGCAAACCATTTTAACTAGGTCCTCTATCTGTAATAGACCAAATAGTGTGCTGATAAATTTCAGCTGCTTTGTCTGTAGGCTGCACCAGCCACCAATATATTATTTCCTGGATACCAAAAGTAGTTTCATACAGGATTATCATGTATCATAAAGCCAACTCTGACACTTGAAATTTTATAAGAAGGCAAGATGAAAGACAAAAGCTATTGAAAAAATTGCCTGCTGAATTTTCATATTTGTTTTGACAGGTGTTTTTTGGGTGGGAAGCTAATATGAGTGTCAAGACAATGACCTTTGTACATAAACAGGAAGAACCTGGTCCTCATGCACTCTGGGACACTTCTTAGTTCTCCACTATATTTAATAGTATCATGCTCTCTAGAAGTCTTAAGAACAGGAATTTAAAAATTTGTATTTGGCTTCTGTTACTGAACTAACATTGACAAAAAGGGCAAATAACAGAATTTTCGTTGATGAATTAGCTGAAGTTTGCAGTGTTTTGATTTGAATAATTTGTAACATACCTCTTTGTTTTGCTTATAATGAAAAATATAATTTGTTAGAGTAGATTTCTTTTACAGACTAAGCTAATGTGGTAAATGTATTTTTATGTTAATAGTTGCTTTAATCAGCAAGACCCCCAGTAATTCAAGTATAGCTGTCATGCAAAGCACCACAGCTTTGAAGACAATGCAGAGATTGCAAATGATTATTGTCCTCATTAGTTAGGCCTTTATAATCTAGCTTTTATTTGAACAAATTACTTACTCTATGGGAATTTATTTCATTCCTTTTCTTTCTTAATACTAAGAGCAGTTTTTATTAGAGAATAAGCAATATTCCTCTCATGCGTGTTTTAGATGCATAAAGAAAATGAGTATTTTTTTAAAAAGTTCTTATTTGCTTTGCGTTGTTACTATGAACTTTTTTCCAGAACATTCATCTGAAGCAATAGAAAGAAGTGCATTTTGTATCTATGTATGTACTAAGAAAGCAGATGTTCTGATCTGAATGTTGACATTTTAGAATACGTAACAATTTTCTAAAAATTCTGTTAGAAAAATCCTTCAAAATTAATTGTTTTGACCCCAATAATATCACAAAATTGATTCTCTCAAAGTATAATTTTAAATTCATACCGTAGGTGGATACAAAAGATTCCTTTTATTGACAAGCTGTGTTTTCTAAAAATAGCTAGCACTTTATCATTAATAAATAATATACAAAACCTCATCCAAAAGACGGAAGATTATGGCCTCTTTTGTCCAAAATATACTATTGTTTTGGCCAAAATCTGGCTGATTTCCTTGACTGACTGTCTCAAAGGAAAAGAAATAAGCTTTTTACCACATGGCATTTTAAGTGTCTGAAATTAGCATGAAATTAGCTGTGCTGAACTCGGGTAGTGATGAGAACAGGAGAAGAGGTGAACAGAAGAGTCTAACAGATTCAGCCGTGAATATGTTAGGCATGGAAAATTATTTTACCTTATGTTTGATGTGGTGTATATGTGTTTACATGGCATGTGAAATGGGAGAGGGAACTTTCACTGTCACCTTGATAGCCTGACATAAACCAGCGAACATGTACCTAAGTTAAAGAGGTAAGAATTGCCTATGGGACTCAAAACTGTACTACATGCAGAGCCGAAGGAGAGCTGATGGCAATGGGAGTGAATTGCCCAAAGATACAGAAACCTGCCTATTGATAGATAATATTCTAGGATGTGAGCGTCCTTTCTGTCCTCTTTCCATCAGGTGGAGAGTGAAGGTCATTCACAGAGGCTGTCTGAAAGAAGGCTATGTAAACAAAGGAGCTTTCCCTGTGTTTTTGTACAAAGAAAATAATATTAGACAGTGTGCAGTAGGGCCGAGCTTCATATAGCTTTACAGCTCCAAAGCTTTGACGTATTTTAATACCCAAAGATGATTTTTAAAGACTATTTATTAAGACTGTTTCCACGCTAGTTTGTTAACTAGCATGCATTCCTTCTTGCAACAGAGTTTATCAAAACCCCTTATTCTCACTTCTCATTCTGCCCTGACATAATGGCATACCATGGCTTTTTGAAAGTGAGAAGCTTGACAGTTGTTTTAAATCTTTATTAAGGAAATGAAGTGTAATTCTGATTCTTACTTGTTCAACAAAATGAGTTATCATTTTTTCCAGGTCCCTTGAGTTTTAGGGATGCCAGGCAGTGTTCCAAACGTGCACATAGCTCCGGATAAGTGGGAGACAGGATAGGAAGAAGGAGGAAAGGAGTTGTTATTTTTGCTATTTCAGTTAAAAAGCACTGTTCTTTAAATGATTTACCCAAAGACATGCTAGAAATCAGCAGCAGATCTAGAAACAGAATACAGTTGTACTACTTTGCAGTCTGAATACTGTCCTTACCCCAGTCACAGTAAACCTTTCACTTGGAAATAAATAAATGCTTGTGTTCATACAAGGAGCAGTTTGCTCTGGCAATGTTATTCCTGTTCTATTTGGTATTTTGAACATAAGCTATTTGGATCATGTTTTATCCAAATCTTAATTGTACATAGTATGGTGTGATTCTGGATTAGGATTAGGATTAGAATAAATAATATTTCATTAGTGCTTACTTTTTTGTGGCATGGATTCTGAGATAAATAGACAGTAAGTACTTTGCCTTGGCTATGAGTCTGTTAAAAATTGTGAAAAAAAAATCAGTCATTGTCTATCCCATTTAATTTCCCTTTTTATTCCTACTGAACCTGTTCCATTTATTAACATTTGCAATACCCAGAAATTTTATGCATATAACTGGAAACTGGTAGCTATTACACATTCTCTAATGCTGTTACAAAACCGTGTTGAGAGCAACAGCTTAACAAGAATCTGCTAATCCACTCCAGAAAAGGAATGATCACTGACAGCTGGGCAACTCAGCTAGCCAACACAGTTGCTCTGTATTTGGAGAAAAGCAACTAATTTAACAGACCTACCTGCTGGAAGAGCTCAGCTGAGGTAGAAGTGTGGCTAGAATAAGCATGTGTGGGTCAGCAACCTAGGTGTAGTAGAATTAAAGCCAGGATTACATTTTACTCTGGTACAAGAAAAAATCAGAAATATGAAAGGAGATGAAAGTCATGTCCACAAAAAGTTCATGTTGAATTTTCATATTTTTTTTACTGCATGGAGAAGGCTCCTGTGGAGAAACACTTGGTCATGGAACACTGAAAGAAGAAATATCTTGGAAGAGAGGTTCAGGTGTCACATTGAGAAACAATGCTTAGCGTGGCAATGTTTCAGACTGTGTGGTTTGGCCTCTGATGAACAATTCTTGTTGTAAAATTGGGAAGTGCTAAATGAGTCGTGCTCAGAGCACTAGCATGCAGAAGAGCGGGGCTGAAGCTGGCAGCAGCACTTATTGATGTCAACCCTCTGTTGTCCTGCTTTAACCCAAGGAACTGTACCACTGAGGCAGCTGTTATTTGATGTGCTCTATGTTGCATCTTCAGCCACTGTAGACTAATGGTATATGTAACAATAGTAATGAGTCAAGAGTATAATCTAGGCTATAAATAATGTATAGATCTAGAAAGAAACTTATTTTGGGGGATGATCTTCCAATATTGTTTCCTTTGGAGTTTGTTACTCCTTCCTCTCAAATGTCTAGTCATAGCTGGAGGGCAGTACTGGAGCAAGATATTGATCTGATCCAGTTCAGCCATTCTGTAGCCCTACTGAGAACAAGCTATGTGTTATGAGCAACTAATGATGACGGAGTTTGCATATTATTACTAACTTCATAATGTAATCCACTGTACTTAGAACATCAGTCTTTCTAATACCCACCGTTCAAATGAAGACAAACTAAAAATACACAGAGGCTCATTAGCATTATGAACAGAGCTTGTCATGCATTAAGGAGTTCAATCAGATTCTTAAATTCTTAAACTCTATTGATTGACTTTATGGCATGTATTCATTCTCTGTCCTCCTAAAAACTAACACTGTCCAGAAAGGAATTTCTGTATACAGATAGGGATTCTTCAGTATTGCAGTATTATTAGTACTGTTTCTACAGTAATACCTTTCTCACTTCCCAAAATAGATTTTTCTTTTGAGGTGATGCAACCCTTTCTTGATGACTGTGCACCCATCTCTCTTATACTGAGGGCCTGTTTCTTGTTGTCCCCGGTGCTGCCATCACATAGGTTCTCATCTAACCCCATGCATTTGTGCTCTACTCTATCTCCAGTTTCTTTCCAGTCTTCGCTGTTATGTCAAGAAACAGGAATTGGCATGGAAGTCTTGTGGGAACTGCAATAGAGGATTAAGGAGAATATTCTATTTCTGAAAAAGTATTTAGGGTAGTGAATATCACCCCTTTCTAATTGGAAGTTCCAATATCCACTTGTTGGTTGGGTCTAAGGGCCTCCAAGTCCATGTCGGGTTGGGAACTTTAGGGATGGTTGAAGTGAGAGGGTGTGGGAGGAGCGATACAGTGCAAATTTCTTTCTGGATCTCAGAAAGAAAGACCCAATAACAAATGACTTAATAACTGCTTCAATGAAACAGAATAAGAAAATGAATACACATAGCAAGTAAATCCCTTCAGATTGGGCACTCTGTGTTTGTGCAGCATCAGGTGGAGCCCAGATGGATTTTCCCCTGGTGCACTGCACAGAGCAGATCCGACCCTGTCTGTAGAGAGAACCTTCCCCTTTTGGTCCTTTGAGCTAATATGTAATTTCCTTACAAGAAAATAGCTCTATTCCTGAAGGATGTTATCATGAGAACTTCTTGCCCCACTTTCAGAAGGCAAGGCCACCCAGGTAGTGTAACTGCTTGTATGGAGTGGGAGCTGCCTGCAGGCTCCTCTGTTGCAAGTAGCTCGGTGTCCTATCCTGCAGCCAAGGAATTTGTCTCAGCAGAGGGTTGAGATCCATGCTGTACGTGCAGCTTAACACAAGCCCATACTTCATTAGGTTAAATGTTCTGTGGATTGCTAACTCCTAAATGTGCAACAGTTTCTCAGGATCAATACAAACACCTAGAGTGAAAATCAAAGAAGGACATGTTACATTATGAATCCTCTTTTTTTTATTGCTCAGTTAGTTGCTCAGTACTGAGCAAATCACTTCTCTGTGACAGCTCCCACATCTGTAAATCATCAGTGCCAGGTTGTGTGGTGAAACTGGCAGGTGAGTGCACTGATGCCCAGACTTTTGCAGGTGTATGTTCTCGGCTGACTTTTCCTGTCTCTGGGTTGCAATGTCATTTCCAAAATTTCTGACTATCCCATAATTCTGTCTTCCGATAACTGTGCAGGGGGATTTGTCCCCCATTTTAGTTTTTCCCCATATTTTCTTTCCTGATTCTTCATGAGGCTCTTAGCAGATTCCTGCTTTTACCTCAGTTTTAAAACTTCTGTAGCAAAACAATGCAGGGGAAACTCTTTATTTCAGTGTTTTGCTCCGTGATTGAAGGAACCAAGAATTTTCTCAACAAATCAACAAAATGGTGGCCAAATACCTTCCTTGGAACATCAGGGCAACAGGCTTGTTGTGCTGGGAATCTGATATTGCCTGTACCAGCCAAGAGTATGTAATGGCTTGAGAGACAGTGCACAGACATCTCTGATGTGTCTGTCTCTCACGCTACTGTACATATCAGTTCTGATGTAGGCACTTCTGCCTTAACTACCACTTAATTTATATGCTAGAAACAAGCAGGGAGAAATATGGGTCAAACTGTGAGTTCTTACTGTGTACTTGGAAGGGTAACCATTTATTGTAAATCAGTGCAGAATGTGAAATTATATCAACTGAGAGCAATCTTTAAGGCTGGTCATTTCCAGCCAATTAAGTTTACTTTGTGAAAGCACAATGTGGCAGAAAGGGCCCAGCTTTATCTGCAGATGAAAAAAAGGAGATCTGAGAGCGTTTTGCATTGGTAAGCTCACTTATTTTCAGTAATTCTGACAAGTTGAGGACTATCAAAGTATTATTCTAATGTCTGGCAAGGGTTACACATTCTTATATTCTTGAGAAGACAATCATGTCTCTCCATCTTGTGCGTCTTGACTGAAAATACCTTTAAATAGCAAATATGTTTGTGTTTAGTGTGGTTTTGCATTGTTAGACTTGACATGCAAACAATGAAATGAGAGGAGTGTTAAATATAACTCAGTACTTGGAATGCCGTGCTTATGTAAGAAACCACACCAAACTGTGAGGGAAACAAGGAGAAAAAAATAAAATCACAAGTATTAGTGGGAAACAAATGTGCCTTGGGGTTGCCAGCCAAAGCATACAGGGATAATAAAACAAAAGGTATTTTGGAAAGGGAAAAAAGGCAGAGCTGAAACTGGAGTCCATCCTCTTGCTTCCCTCACCTCTCATTGTAGGTGTAGAACAATGTAACATTCATGTCTGAAGTGCCTTACAAGCCTTCAGCTGTTGAAATGGGATGTACATGTGTCAAGAGCAAAGTCCACATCCTGTTTATGAGCTGTCTGTTCTCTGTCTTAAAGGTTTTCTGTGGGCCTTAAGACAGCAACAAGACTCAACTCCAAGCTGAGTCTGTATCAGCACATTGATCCTTACTTGGGAATGGCAGTGCCCTAAATCTCTTGCTTTCACTACAGCATGTACACCCAGCACAAATATTTGGTTAGCTATTGGGTACTTTAAGTCGATCTCTTTTTAGCTCTCCTTTCTGCAGTGTACTTATAGATTGTCAAAAGAAGTTGTAAATTTCCCCTTTTATAGCAAATGTGGTGATTCTCTAAGTTTCATCATCCTAAGTGTTCACTTCTGCAGTTAATGTCTTTCTAACCAGGGGCAGCCCTTCCTCTGGGAGTAGTGGAATCCATTCACATCAGGAGTTTATAACACTTGATAAAATGTTATGAAGACTCATTTCCCTCTTGCACTACATGAAGACCAGCACCAGGACATGCAGGAAACATAGGATAATGTAATAGGCTGTACCTGTGCGGTGGCCCTCATTGGGTATTTTCCTAGCTGTTTCTAAAACTATGGAGCTTCACAAGACTAAATGACGCATAGGAGAAAGTTATATAGTCCCAGCTGTCCTGGATTTTCTTCATGAGGTGTTCACAAGACACGTGGTGATAATTTATTGCCTAGTCCTGTGTTTCAGCCTTTGTTTTTAAAATTATGTTGAACAAAAATGTTCTTGCATTAGAATCCTCACACATTTGTATATCAGCACAAAAGACCTCAGTGGGGCTTTCATGGACTGTGTGCAACCTCTCCAGGTTCCCGTAAACTACAGATGCAGTCTCATCAAGGGCCTCTTCATAGGAGGATGACCTCCTTCATACTTCTGGCAATGCTGTTCCTACTGCAGCTTGTCATAGCATTGGGCTTCTTTGCTGCAACAGGATACCTTGCAGGCTTCTTGGCCACCAGGACTCAAAGGTCGTCTTCTGTAAAGCTGGTGTCCAGATGGTCAGCCCCTAGCTTGTACTGGTGCATGGAATTATATAGCCAAAGCTCCAGGACTTTGTGCTTTTCTTTGTTGAACTTCATGAGATTTCTGTTGGCCTGTTTGTCAAACCTGTCCAAGACCCTCTGAATTAGCAGCACAACCTTCCAGTTTTGTATCATCTGCAAATTTGACCAGGATGCACTCTGGTATATTGCATAAAACATTAAAAAAGAGGTTAAATGGTACTGGTCCTAGAACTGATCCTAGGGCTGCACAGCTTGTGACTGGTCTGCTGGACTTCATGTCCATGAACCTCAAGAAATTCAGCACGGCTAAGTGCAATCAAGGTTAGGGCAACGTTTGGTATCAATACAGGCTTAGGGATGAACGGATTGAGAACAGCCTGGCAGAGAAGGGCTTGGGTGTACTGGTGAATGAAAAGCTGGATATGAGCTGACAATGTATGCTCACAGCCCAGGAGGCCAAATGTGTCCTGGGCTGCATCAAAAGAAGTGTGACCAGCAGATCAAAGGAGGTGATTCTGCCCCTCTACTCTGCTCTGGTAATACACTAGTTGGAGTGCGATGTTCAGCTCTGGAGTCCTCAGGGCAGGAAAGACAAGAACCTGTTGGAGCCATCCAGAGGAAGGCCACAAAAATGATCAGAGGGCTGGAGCACCTCCCCTGTGAGGACAGGCTGAGAGAGCTAAGCTTGTGCAGCCTGAAGAAGAAAAGGCTTCAAGGACACCTTATAGCAGCCTTTCAGTATTTAAAAGGGGGTTTATAAGAAAGATGGGAACAAACTCTTCAGCAGGGCCTGTTGTGATAGTACAGAGGGTAATGGTTTTAAGCTACAAGAGAGTAGATGCAGAGTAGATATAAGGAAGAAATTTTTTACCATGGTGGTAATGAAACACTGGAATAGGTTGTACAGAGAAGTGACAAGTGCTCTGTGCCTGGAAACACTCAGGGTCAGGTTGGACGAGGCTCTGAGCAACCTGATGTAGTTGAAGTTGTCCCTGCTCGCTGCAGGGGAGTTGGGGTAGATGATTATTAAAGGTCCTTCCCAGTCAAAACAAAAGCTGCTGGAAGACCATTCATTTTAATTATTTCAGCTGGCTATCAAATAGAGATCTTGTAGATCAAATAGAGGCCTAGTTTAAAGTCGTGTTCATCACAAACAATGTTATCTGAAGTAGCCAAATCTGAGTCTAAAGAATTACAGCCTTATCTACCTATAAATTTGCATTTTCAGATGCTGTGTGGGAAGAACTGTCTATGATGACTCCAAAATCATATCCAAGTTTCTCCAAGAGACCACAGTTAACGACCACCAATTAGTAGCAAGAAGGTGGTGCTTCTCTTTTTCATTCAAAATAGATGTGATGCAAATAGGAACTGATGGTATATAAGATAGCAACACTGTGCAGAAAAGTACTGAGACTAAATGGTTAATGTGCTGTTGATAAACTATCAAGGATAATACTCCAGGCATCAGATTACATTATTAATGCTACACTGAAAGGTCTATCAAGGGGCTTTTGTGGTTTATGAAGTAAACTGTTTTCACTTGGTAGTAAATACAAGATGATGATGCAGGCAAGTAGTAATCATGAAACCACAGCAAAGAAGCTTTAAAAATGCCAACACATTCACAATGAAATTAGAGGAAAAAATACTTTTTTTATTTCAGAATCCTTTATTTTCTTTTTCATACAAGTTAAAGCTTTGATCAAATGTGTATCTGGCTATGAGGTGAGCAGACTATTGCCTCAAGCTATCTGTCACTTGTGGCTTTCTGTATTGGGAGAACCAACCCTTTTAGAATGATGTCATTTGCAGAAATGAATAGGTAGATTGCAGCTGTTAGTGCTGCCCACACCGGACAAAGGGCATCCTTTTCCCCAGGAAATGAGAGCTAGCACTTATTCTTATGATAAATAATCAAAACCCTTTTAAGCAAAGAAAAGGAGGATAAAACACAGACACTTACTTTTTATGTCCTGCCTCTGTGGTCTAGGTAAGAACTTGACAGTAGCCCAAATGCTTTCTCTGAGAAGATGTTAGAAGTTCAACTACTCTGATTTTCTATTTCCACGTAGGGAGATTCAAAGGAAAACTGGTTTTCCCAGTTTTGTGATTTTTTTTTTTCTAGAAATAAAAAGGAATTACCTTTATAGTAGAGAGATCTATGCTTTTGTCCCTGAACCCTGGTGCTGCTATTTCTGTGTATTTAAATCAAAGGATTTAATGGAACACATTCAGCATTGCTTCTTCTACAGTATTTGCTATGCACAGATTTTTCCCTCTCAAAGTCAGGATTATCCTGGTCTGGGTGGAAATGGTTTAAAGTTGACCATATCTTTACCATTCTGCTAATTAAAAAAAAAAAAGTCAACAATGACACAAATAATACACTCCTTGACCTCATTCAAACTTGAAACTCAAAACTTGACTGAAAAGACAAAGTGCAGTCATTTTGCTTGCCTTGGAGGCCATTCCTGCAAAATACTTTTATTTGTTAGGGGAAGAGAGTTTAGACTCTGGAGCTCTGGAAACCACCACATTTTGCTACTTCATGTCTCAACTTCCAGAGGATGTTTCTAAAATGTTTTGAAACTTTGGAATACACTTTAAGAATGAGTCATGGGAAGTATTTTAAATATGCTTATCATTTAGGAGGTAGATTAAGTAACTAACTTGCAAGAATTATTCCTTACTAAGGTGCTGTGTTTTTCCATGTGTTCTATGTAGACCCATTATGTTACACGCTCTCTCTGAATAGTCACGGTGATCTCTTAGTTTCTTGTCTCACTATTTTTTCCCATGGTGACTTGAAATCCTCATCTTTCTTGCTACAGAAATGATAGCCAGTTTCCAGGTCTTGTTTTACTTGAAAGCATTCCAGAACAAGCTTTTACAATGATATTTCTGTGGACACACATAATTGTGCAGCTCACTGAACTAGAGAGCTTTTGACATCATCCCTGCCTCACCACACAGCACAGCTCCTCATTCGCATCTAGCTGCAACTTCCTTGTGCAACTGCTGTCCTAGGATCACCTTGACTGTATACTTATTCAAAAGTGCTCAGGTACTCATAAACCATTTTGTATCCCTGTACCACATGCTGGGTATCCTAGTTATTAGCTCCATTCAGTGCTTTTTATGAGTCTAGTCATATGGCATGTCTGATTTTTTTTTGCCCTGTGGGGAAGGGAATCCTTCCTGCACAGCAGCCAAGACCTGTGAGCAACTATCATAGTATATGGTAGCAGAATGTGAGTTACAGCAAACCTGAAGCTCTTCAGTCAAGTTATAGTTGAGTAGTGTTCCTGCTGTCTATACTGAGATAAAGGGACTGGAACTCTGCAAGAGATGCTGCCACCCAGTTCTGTCACAGATGTTTGCACTGATGAGGGCAGAACCTTTAATGTAATTAATTTGCTTTCCTCTGACAGTGCCTGCTTTCTGAGAAGGCACAGATCTACTGGACATCAGACTCTTGCCTGGCACATTATATCCCAAAAGCTAGACCTGTGTTTTCTAGGTTCTGGAAATCCAGGCAGAGACTGGTGTGGAGCAATCCTGCTGGAAGATCTGAGAGGAACTGCAATAAAATTCAGTAGGTGCATTTCATAAGCTAGTTCCAAATGATGGCCAAACACTTCTGTTTCTGGTGTGTTGGTCTATATGCTTCTTTATGCACATGGTTTCTCACCGGTGTCCGATGCTTAATGTTTGCTTATTAGAACTAGAAAAACAACTATGTGACTGACCAAGTATGCTGTTTATTCCTCTTCTTGCTAGAAGGCTGATATTTTTATGTTTGGTTGGCTGCTTACCCCAAGATGGAGGTAACCATCAGTACTACATGCAATGAATGTCATTGTTGCATGATTTCTAGAATTACTCTAAAAACAGATGAGAAAGCAAGGCAGGGAAAGTACTTTGGTACACAGTTTGATCAGTGTTTTGAGCTCTTAGTTTGATTGTATGATTGATTTTTGCAGTTTGACTTGAGGTTCTGAATAAAACTCAAGATCTTGAAAAGTAATAATAACCATTAATTTTGTTTACTTAACAAGAGTCCTATGAAAAAAAAGATGATAAGGCAAGATGTCCACTACCTCTTGTCTGCTTCCCTTGTTGTCTACTATTCTCACTTTCCTATTGGGTATGGTCAGAGTGAGGAGAAATCAGCTTGTGGCATAGCTGTTTCTTCTGATTAACAGCTACATGACATTTCTTACTGTCTCAGTGTTCCAAGCATCATGAACGTTGGGCATGCTCATGTAACAGCAAAACAGCTTAAATATATTTTAGTCAATTGATGTACAGATACTGAGTTCCCTATACAGTTCACAGAGAGAGGTAAGTCTCTGAAAATGAAGTGAAGCAATTCTGAACTCTTTTGTCGTATACCTGAAGCGAACAGTCTGACTATCACCAAGTGTTGCCTGCCTCCAGGAGAACAGCTTGAAGGTTATTCTAGTATACTAAACTGTCTGGCTCTCAATTAGTGGAGGCTGCGATAGCAAACTTCCAAATTGTAATGGCCAATTTCTTCCCTCTACTAAGGAAACTGTTGGTGTTTGTCTTCAGCTTCTGTTGTTCAGAGTGAGTTTACACTGGTTCCTAGAAAAATGACTTTGTCATCACACCATTCCCTGGATGTCATATGAGGTTTGCTTTGCTATTGTGTCCAAGCTGAAACCAGATGTGGTGTTACACTGAAGAATTCTGCTCTGAAAAAAAGTTATGTAGATCTGGTCTTATCTTCCTCTGCTATATCACTTTTGAAGTCTCCCAACTCATCTGCAGTCACCTAGACTCATGGCTCCCAGGACGATAAAACTGCTGATGGTAACGAATGACAAAAATATAACATCTAATAGCATCTTCCACATGTTGTTTTACTGCTATCTAAAACTTGGACTGCATTGATGAAGCAGATGGTTTATGGAATACTGGAAGATTTAAGTGAGAGGATTGTTGCCTTTATCCCTTTTTAAGTCCTAGAATCCAGTTAGACTTCGTACAGTGGGCTGCAAAATAATTGCAGAGTGCATACCATTCACTGAAACACTCTACATCATGCAGTTCACCACGAAATGCCATGCAGCTGTTCTAAAAGAGCACTGAGTTGTATGGTAACATAGTACATTAGCTTCTCCCAAAACACAGACATACGTGGACACAGCTGTAGTAGACAAAGATGCCCTTAAAAGTAAGATACTTAACAGAGCTAGGTTACCTTTTGCTTTCCTGTCATTGCTGAGATATTTCAACAGCTACATAACTGTTGAGAATTTTGGTCAAAGTTAATTGCAAATTAATTAATTAACTAACTTCTAAATGTTTCTGCAAGAAAAAGGAACATGACGAAATAAAATTCCAAGCTCGAATTAAATGCAAACCTTCACTTATATGCAGCAATTCCTGGAAAGGACAATGGAGCCAAAATATAGCCAGTGCTCTGACTGTTGAAAAGGTATCTGTGTCTTAAACCACATAAATTACACTGAGAACTTCTTAGTGTATATATCCTTCTGTCTTCTGCTCTGGGCAGTTGTTTGCAAAACAAGCTTATGCAGTCAGAGCAGATGTGGCAGTAGAGTTGTGACCCAGCAAATATCGCTGTCTCTTTGTTTTGAATACTTTCTAACACATGAGCGGAGGATTTGGCTTTGGAAGAAGTGTTGCAAAGTTTGGCCCATATGCCAGGAGAGGAGAAGAAACACTGAAGCTGTTGGGTGAACGGTATTGGATTTTTCACTCTCATTACCATCCTATTGTATTCCTTTTAAACCAATTTGATCAGAGGGAGGGTGGGAAGAATTGTTTTTCCGGGAAAGAGAAAATTTTCAAGATTCCTCAGCAGCAGTGTCAGACAGAGAAGTCCAGAGAGGAGTCCTGAGAGGAGCAGGGAGTAGACAGCTGCATCTTGGTTGGCATACAATTTCTTAGTGATAAAAGGAAACTGAGTGGAAGTTGCTGATTCTAAGCGTAAGAGCTAAGACAGGACTAAAATGATGCAGTGGCAAGGGACAAATTCTATTTCAGTATTTCTTGGGTTTTGCTGAGAGAGAAGATCAAGGCAAACCTACATTCCTGCTGTGCTTGATCTGTAACCTCATCACAGATGTCTGGCAGGGGTGGAAGTGTTGTACCTTTTGAGGATACTGTTTTTCATGCCAGGAATCAACTTCAAACAATTTTGCTTACATCTTGTGTTTTATTTTATAACCTTTTCTTTCTTGCACTGTTGTGAGTTGTTTACTTTTGGCATGTGTAACAGTCAACGGTATCTCTGATTTTCTTGATCCTGGAGTGTGTTGATACTTAACCTCCCATACAATGACTTCTGGTGAGTTGGTGCCTCCTGAAGCCCAATGTTCAGCTAACATTTTACACAGCATGGTGATAGAGGTGGCTGGGCTTCTGAGACAGCTGTGCCTGCCTTGAAGTATAGTTAAAAAGTTCTTTACATAGAAAATAATGTTGTGATTCAAATTCAATTTCAAGTAAATAAATGCAAAAAGATTAAAACATAACAGTCTGACAGAAACAGGTATGTTCTGTTTTTCTCAGTCTTGTACTTAGATCTCTTTGTTGTAACGTTAGTTCGGTTGATTTAGGTGTCTTTTCCAAGAATTATCTCATCTGAACAGCAATTGAAAAGAGTTTTAGTAGTCATCTCAGTTAAGCAAAAAATACATGAAACAACTGATACATTCATCAGAAAACACTTGAGTTTACCAGTGTGAGGTTTTTTTTACATGTGGTTTTTCTGGTACTTTCTGTTGTGGAGTATCTTCCTTGGGAAATAATTCCATGCTTTCTCAAAAACACATTCCAGCTTCCTGCTTCCTCTTTTGACCAGAAGACTCTATATGTAAAACTGGATCCTTATTCTTTTTATTTAATTATGCTAATTATACTAGAAAAGCTTTTATAAGGCCTTCTGGGAAATAAGTGTTACACGAACATGACATTTCCTGATATAACATTGCACTTGTATACATCAAACATTAAGAAAAGTTATGTTATTCTATTCTATTCTATCCTGAAAAGAAAATAACTGTCAGAAAATATTTCTAGTAGATGAATCTGAACTGGTAAATATTTCTAATCCAAGTAATTTGCTCATTCATCACTTACTTCCTTTCCTTCCCTCTCCCTGTGAGAAAGAGTCCTGAAGGATCTGTCTGAGATAAGAATAATTTGTGGTACTATGCAGAAAGCTGCTTAAACTGACAGCAATCTTAGCATCATATTCTGAAGAAGTTCACTTGGTATGGCCCTCACTCATGTCTTGTTTGTGCTCCCTTGATGATGATATTAATTATATCCAGTGGGGGGGAATGACCACCTGAGATACAGGTCACCCAATTTCCCTGTGTGTCTGTGACTGGTGTTAGGAAGCACCAGAAACTGGTTTTCTGTAGAAAAATGCCATTAGATTATTGGTTTTCCTCAAAATGCCTTTAAACATCAAGAATAGAGAATAGCAACCCAGAAGAATGTATTTTCTTTCCTCCCTACCCAGACATCCTATAATCAAAGTTCTTATCTGTTGGTATTCCATGTGTGGACAATATTCTTGCTGATGCATGGTTCAGAGCACTCATAAATCTGTCGTTTTAATTCATGGTTCATCTAAGCTGTCAGGTTATTTTTAAGGAAAATGAGTTAGCAAGTGGACCGGACATTTGATAATGTCACCTTATTCTTTTCTTTGCTGACCTATATCTATACCAAATATATCATGTTCCAAATGACAAACGTATACATAGTCAAAAGGACGACTTCCAGTGCTCTAGCTTTTGAGATGTCTGCAGCTCAATAGATGCTTGATTTGCCATCTTTCCCAGTTATTTATTTATTTGTATGGAGTGAGTTACTTTCTTGTCAGAACTGCTCCCAAAGTGGAAGACTGGAGTGGGTCTTTTGCTTTCATTCATAAAATCCACTCCCCTGTACTGCAGTTTAGTTAATATCAGATAATGAAAAACTTTTCATCCATTTTCTGTCCATTGTGCGTTGTGTGACTGGGAAATCAGTCCTTCATAGCATAACAATTTCTTAGAACTCTCCTTCTTCAGCAGAAATAATATGGGCTGTTGCCAACTGTAGCATCATTAGCATGGTAGGATAGCTTGATGCTTCCTACTGGGAAATCTTCCCTCTGATTTCTGAAAGATCCTGTTGGGAACCTGTGAAATTTTCCTTGCAGACATAGTATGATACCTTCACAAAGTTTGGGAACATTAAACTGAGGCCCATCAAGGGCCTGAACCTGTTCTGAATGCCGCTTACTAGCGTAGTATAATACAATAGAGTATAATATCTGTCCTTTTTTCTCCTTTGTAAGCCTGTTTAGAAGAGTTTTGCTTTCTGCATCAGAGTATCCTACTTTTCAGCACTGATGAAACTGAATATTGTACCTTCACTCCCCTCAGTCCTCATTTTACGTCCTAATGTGTTCACAAAACACAGGCAAGTATATTGCATTTTCTCTTACAGACAGAAGACATTTGATGAGAACTCAAGCAAAAGAATCCTGTATTTTGCCACTTACTTTGTTCTCATTCTCCACCTCTTCTTTCTTCCCATGCCTTCCCAACTACTTCTTTTTCTGTGCTGTACTCTGAAGGATCTGGTGCAGTGCATAAGTACATTGCCTCCAGAAAATTATTTTATCCAACCTAAATTAAATGGTACAGCACTGTTTCTTAAATCTCTCCGTGCCTAGAGTGAAAGCATTTTCAGATTTCTTCATGGATTATTGAAAAGGAAAATCTTTATGGGAATGATTGTTAAGGTCATGCTCCCCCAGCATAATCTATAAGATTTTGATGTTCATCTACATGTTGTATGGGCCACCAAACCAGAAAATGAAAATTTTAGAGAGGTTTTCAACAGCATTTTCACTTTATAAGGCATTCTGATAAGAGAGACCCAAATGCAAAGTAGACTATTTGCAGCTAAAACTTCAAGTTCTTCCTTCCCTTGAAATTGGTGTAATTATAGCTAGGACAAAATGTTGTATGTGTACATTTGTAAATTCATTTCAAAAAGGGTTGTAATGATAAATTACAAAGCTGATCAGAAGCAGAACTACAGAGGTCCAAAACTCATTACCAAAAGTCTTACTGAGACCAGCTGTTGTAATATTGATATGAGACGGAACAGAATGGCTTGTTCATAGCAGGCAGAGTTTCACTGCTTAATAACGACTACTTTGGATTCAGTCCAGTGAATAGTTTAACTCTATAAATAATGCAATCTTGCTACAATTTCCTCTCTCAATATTTGGTCTCCTTAATGATTTCAAACCTGCCCTGTCCCATGGTATTATTATGCTTTAAATGGCTGTGAATCGCTGACTCTTGGTAGCTATGTGGACTTCTTTTCTACCTTCTCTTTCAAGCTGATCCTTCAGTTAAACATAATTTATCGAAAAAGAAAAGAAAAACAAGTCATACTGTCCCTGTGTTGCTTATCCCACTAGAGAAAACCACAAAATGAGACTTCTTTTCAGTTGTGGTATTACTTTATTCATTTCACTTGGGAATTGCTTATTTAAGTTTGGTAACTTATTTAATTTCAGTACCTTTCAAAGCCAGGGGAGTGTGCATTTCTTTCTCATGCAGCTAAGAGAGAAGAGAAGGTGGGGAAATGACTGGCTGTACATTGCCACTAGTGGAAGGAACACAGCTTCTGGGTGTGCATCTTCATGCCAGGTATGCCCACAAGAATATCTTCCTACCCTGTGAAATTTTGAGACATTCTGATCTAAAAGGAAAGCCTACAAGAAAGCTGGAGAGAGACTATTCTTAAAGGCTTGTGGTGATAGGACGAGGGGGAACGGCTATAAACTGGACAGGGGCAGATTTAAACTGGACATTAGAAGGAATTTCTTCACTATAAGAGTGGTGAGGCACTGGAGCAGGTTGCCAAGGAAGTTGTGGCTGCCCCATCCCTGGAAGTGTTCAAAGCCAGGTTGGATGGGGCCTTGGGCAATCTGATCTAGTGGGATGTCCCTGCCCATGGCAGGGGTTTGGAACTAGATGATCTTTAAGGTCCCTTCCAACCCAAACTATTCTATGATTCTAAAAAATGGATGCCTTTTCCCACAATGTTCATGGTACAAAACACCATATCCTCAGAGCATAAGGTTACAAATCAGGAGTCATAGCTTTGTAGCTCCTTACAGTTTTTAAAAACCATGATGACCCTACATTTCAGGTTTGAATCTGTGCATTTTTCTAGCCTTTCCAAATTTTTCTGTATGATTGTGGTGGCAGATCTCATTAGCAAAGATCAACATCTGTGCAAGTACGTCTATAAACTGCAGAGACATTGCAGCGCATGCTGGTGCCCTGGATCTCACTTCGGCCCCTTTTCAGTTAAATAAATGATTCTGGAAGGGCTGTGGGAAGGAAGAAAGGGGAATAAATGCAGGGAGCATTATGCATGAGTCATGTCAGAATTCACATTTGTGGTTTTGCATGCATTTGTGTATGTTTTGTTCTTGGTTTTGTTGCTTTGATTAGTTTACAGATGGCTAAACAGGAACCAGTTGTCAGCTTCCTCTGACTCCTTTTAAATTTGCCAGAAAATTATATCTTGGGTCTTATGTTTTCTGTGCATTTTGAAATCAGTCTGCATCATTTCTGCTCACTTGTATAAGTAAAGCTGCTAACAAGTACTGTGGCAGACCGTACCACCTGTCATTCACTGAACCTAGAGACAAGATTTTGAAAACTTGAGGAAACTGAACTGAGTTTCAAAAGTGCTGGAAAGTTACTTACTGCAGCTGTGTCCATCTGGAATCAGTGGTGAGGGTAGAGATCCAAGTTATTTAAGAGAACAGACAAAGGGAAGTGGGTTTATTCTGCATCGTTGTCAGCTGTGTGCACGTTTGAGTAGAAAACATACTGGAAATAGTGGCTGTATTGGGTCTAGCACCTTTCCTGATTTTATTGCAAAGCTTGCTGCTGTTTTCCTTACTCCATCATAACAATTGTAGTCATACGATTGTGCAAGAGGCCTTGATTTATTGAGAAAAAGTTTCTAAACTCCAGGTTAGAGAGGAAAAGTGTGGGAAAGTGAGACTAAAAATGTGCATAAGATACTCAGAGCTAAATAAGAATGAACTTTATACTCAATCTGTTTGTGACTTCATGGGGTTTTTTGCTGCCATGTACTAGTTTTTGGAAGCATCCTCAAGATGTTTTCCATGTTTGAGGTTGCCAGGAATGGTGTATTTTCTTTTCAAGATGTATTGTCTACAGTGGAAGAGGGTCCTACGGGATACAATTTCTCTCCAAAGCGGGATGATTTAGAAGGACACCATCATGTTGTCTCTCTTTTTGTCTTTTTAGATTGTCTGAAGTATGAAAGTGAGTGCATAGTTCAGCAAAAGTCTCAAAAATATCTGACTACTACTTTAGTAACCATCTTAATTAAAAGCAAGTGAGGTAGCAGGAATTCTGTGCATTAGTTTAAGGGTAATAGACACAACGGCATTGAGTGTGGACTAAATTTCTCTCAAGAATGTCTTCAGAGCTATTTTTGGGGGGAGAAAATCAAAGTGTTTTTCCAGAACAGGTAAATAAATTTCTAATGATTTTTGGATGTATTACCTGTATCTGAAGTTCCTGTAGTATCCAGGTTTGTCTTATTTCACTTAAATGGCCAGTAGATGCTGGTATAGCAAGATGTCATATGGTCATCATGCAGGCAAGGAATTTATTTGAGTTTATGCTTTGTGAAAATACTGTGTTATTATATGTAATACCATGAATTATGACAAGAAACAAACCAGTACTGTAAAGAATGTAACAGAGGTAAAGTTAAATATGCTAAAACCCTGCACAGAGTAAACAGAAAAAATCTATGAAGAAGGACTTATCCCTCATTTTCCTTTCATAACTTGATTGTGGAACTTACTTAAAATGTAAAGCCAATTTTAAAATTACAGATTTTCATATAGTTCCTACCTGTAATCATAACTAAATGAAACACAGATTCTATCATATACCTAACACGTTTAATTGAAAAGTCTCTAATTTGCTTTACTGTCTAGATAGGATATAAGAAAATTAAGATTCAGTGAGTTACTTCTTTTCCTTATCTATTCTAATTAAAATTACTTGCTGTATACATTGTCTGCCTTCTATCAAGCTCTGTCTTGCTGCTGAGATAGAATGAAATTTAACTACATACAAACTCTTTGTATTTTATCCTCCACATAGAATCCACAATAGACATGACAAGGAATAAGAATTTAACTAAAATGACAAAGATAAACCAAAAGATTTTACTGTTTGTTTGAGTCCCAGCATAATAAAGTGTGAGAGAAAAATAACTGAACCATCATGGAAGAACACTTTCACCTTTTTCTAACTTGATTGCTTCTCTATGATTTATGTTCTCCAGATGCTGAATCCAGGAATATAAATTGTTAAGCACAGATTTTTATCTTGAATCCCAACACAAATATTTTCACTGGCTTTTTAGGTTAAATATTTCTTTTAAAGATGCACAGATAGCTGTTTCATGTCAAAACAACTTTTTCACATTTATATTTAATTTATGAAGTTGCTTTTGGTCTATATACTGAAAAATACAACATTATTTTACAGCCAGTGCTTCTTTTTTTGCCCCATCCCTTCCAATCTCAACCCATCGCAGCCTATCTCATCCCATCCCTAAATGAAGCATGAGTTATTTTCAAAAAGCAGAAAACATTCTAAAGCTGAAAACCAGCGCATTACATTTTCCAGTTCTAATAGGTGCTCTACAAAATTTGCTGAAAAAGTTATTGACTTAAACTAATAATAATAATAATAATAATAATAATCATCATCATCATCATCATCATCTTTTTAATCCATTCCATTGACAATTTAACAGTGTTTAATATTTGTTCGTTCCCATGCTAATTTTATCTTCTGTATTATTTCTCAAATGCAGAGATGTGACTCTTGTAATGGTTTATTCATTTGCAGAAAACTACAGAAGTAAATAATCATGTCTATTTGGGCCAGACATTCCTAAAGCAATTGTCTTAGGCATATCCTGAACATCCAGTGTACAAAACCACACTCAGTCTGTAAGTGATTACTAGAGATTGTTGCAAGCAATGCAATGATTATTTTTACATATCTTCATATTCTTATTTCCGTCTCTCTGATACAGTCATTAATTATGCCAGTAATTCTCTGAGGAGAAAGAGTTCAATTGGGCACTAAAAGTTTTGGGACAACCATCCCCATACTTTGCTCTGTCAGGTGGATAACCAGCAGCTATTGACATTGCAGATCACAGAGAAATACAGTCCACAGAACAAACTCTCACTGCGTCTTCTCAGATCTAATGATGTTGGAAAGAAGAGAGCCACAGCGCTGGCCAGAAGTCTGATAGCACCTGTCAGTCCTGCAATTTTTAGCCGAGGGTTGCAATTCAGTGCTCCAGAGAGAATTACATTTATGTTTAACTGTTTCAGTGCTCTGGAAGAGGCTATGTCTGGTTTGGGCTGGGATCGAGTTAGTTTTCTTCCTAGTAGCTGATAGAGTGCTGCGTTTTGGATTTAGTATGAGAATAATTATGATTGATAACGCAATGATATTTTAGTTGTTGGCAGGCAGTGCTTACTTATACTAAGTGAAGAACTTTTTAGCTTCTCATCCCCAGCCAGTGAGAAGGATGGAGGTGCGCAAGAAGCTAGGAGGGGACACAGCCATAACAGCTGACTCAAACTGGCCAAAGGGATATTTCAGACCGTATGATGTCATGCACAGCAAATAAACTGGGGATAGTGTGTTGGGGAGTTTCTGCTGCTTACACACGGGCTAGGTACCAGTCAGCAGGTCACAAGCAACTGTTTTTCAATAGCATAACTTGTCTTCCTTGAGATTTATTTCTCTCTCTTTTTATTTTCTCCTCCTTCTATTTTATTACTGTTATATTTTATTTTAATTCCATTATCAAATTGTTATTATCTCAGCCCCCGACTTACCTTACTTCCACTGCTTTCCAGTTCATCCAATTCTTTCCCTCACTCCACGAGGGTTGTGTGTGTTTGAGTGAACACTTGTGTGGTGCTCTGTTGCATGAGGTTAATCATGACAGAGTGACAGACTTACTTGCTTTAAGGCAACTGGTAAATGAGCACTCAAAAGTATTAGCTTTCTTTCTCATTGACGTTTAGCAGATTGCACTGGTGCGTTGTATTCAGTAATCATTTCACATATACTCACCGGCATCTCATAGTGTTCCAAACACACGATGATTAAAAGCTTCTCTTCATCGATATTGTTTTGTATCATCTGTTTTGTGTGCTACAGCTACTCGTTGTGTGGCAGTTGTTTTGGACAGAGTTTTTTATGTACTTTTAACCACTGGCCATGCTTTCTACATGTTCTAATACTTCTTTTTCCTGTATTTTATGGTAGGATATTAAATACGGGAAGAAGGTGGCAGGTTGTTCATTGTCCATAGAAAGATGTGTGTGTGATTCTTTAAGGAGAGAAATTTTGTACTTCAGAATAGATGTGTGCAGCTATGTTAGTCATGGTAAGTTGGTTTTGATCAATGACGCTGGTGTAATTTGTGGCTAAAAATATGACTAAGATTTAGGAAGATTCAAGAAGTGTCAGTGAATTTAGCTGACCAATCTTAACAGGCTGTTCTCACATCTGCAGCCATCTATTCCTCCTGATTCATCTGCTTTTTGTTAAAAAAACCCACTTGGATAGGAAAGTGAGATGTTTATCATAGTTGAACATTTTGAGTGGGGTTCTTTAAATAAGAGTAACAGGAGAAAGAAAGATATGATCTGTATGGAATTTAAAAGAAATACCTGCCTAGGATTTTTGAAATCTGAAAACTCTTAAGGCAAGAAGTCTGGATTAGTGTCTTAGATGCAACAAATAATTACAAAAAAATTCATTTTTACTGGGAGTGAAATAGGATAATTGGGTCCTAATTTTATAAGCGGAGAGTAAACTGAAGTAGTGACAGGGAAAGCAGCAACATTTACATGTTTGTGTACCTCTTACACTGCTGCTGCCTTCTTATTCTGTTTAAAATAGTGTATTTATGCTTAACATGAAAGTATCTATGCATAGATATTTATATGTAATATTTATGCATAGATATTTATATGTAATATTTATGGGCAAAACCATATATACTTATAAATATATATATGTGCATAAGTTGTGTACATGCGTAAGTAGGGATCATACAAAATGATGCTGCATATAACAGCTTTCACGGGCTGGATTTGCCAGACAACCACTTGAGTACATTCTGATTTTAAGAGATCAGCTTGTCGGTCTTGGATGCATGATGTTGCAATGTCTTTTGCAACATTCAGCCCAGGAGAAATGGGGGGAAAAAAGATAATATAACAAATTATATCTCTTATTAGTTTAATATACAACAACATCAGGCTCACTGCATGAAAAGTAAATTGCACTTTTGTCATTTCAGTTATGATGTACTACTGCACTGTGTAGATGTTTAGATGAAATTGAAAAGCAATTACAACACTATTTATCAAAATAATTTGTACAAGAATTTAGTGGACTATTTTTAGTCAACCAGTCTTTCGCTGTTTCAGTGATGGTTAGTAAACTGGATAAAAGAGACCTATGTTCAAGTTTGACTTAGAATTAGAATTAATAATGTATGTAAATCTCTTGAGATTCAAGAATAGTTTGCTAGGTTGTGTCCTTATTTTTTTCAGCTTTATAATTTCTGAGTCTAGAATCAATAGACTTCTGGGAAAGGTTATTTGAATTGTTCTTCGTCAGGCACAAATGGAAAGCAGGATGTATTTGATGAGACTCCATTAATTTGAAAATTCCAGGTTATTTTTTCAGTATTAGCAGTTTGGATTCTACAGTTAAGAAAGAAACAATGTTGAAGAAAATTGTCCACTACTTGTTTAAGAAAACCAGCAGCTGTTACCCTTCTTTCTTTAGTGAAATTTCAGGAAGATAAAAAGGATCTCACTTTCTTTAAAAAAAAAAAATTGTTTCACTTCTGTCCTTAGTATAAGCTGCATTGATTTCTATACCATTCAGACAAGAAGTAAGAACATTAAGTTATTCCTTACAGGGCATGAGAGACTCTGAAATCTATTAGCATTTTGACATGAGCATTATTTTAAAACTTATCCAGTATTTTCTTATCCTTGTCCCCGGCTGCAGTAATTGTCTTGGTATGTTTGTAAGGCACAAGTATCAAGAGCTGTTATCTGAATTTTAGCCCTTGCATAGTGATGATAAGAAGGGCTAACAAGACTTGGAAGACTTGTGGACTTCCCGTCCTGGTGTGGAGCTGGATCTTGTTGCCAGCACACCACTGCAGGTTCTCTCCAATTCCTCTGCTGAGATTTAAGTAGGAACTTGCAGCCCTGTGCAGCAACCCTGCAGTGTGGCATGATGCAGAGCTATGCCTGTGCTGTACCCTTTGTGTAAGTAAAGTGGGGAGGAACATGTCCACATCCAGCCATTGACATTAGGTGTGCACGATTGACCTTGCTATTCTTAGAGAAAGCAAGATCATTCCTGAGCAGGGTTTGAAGGAACTGGAATTTCACTGCAGTTTACCCGCTTGGCTCAGTGGTTTGGAAACAAAGTATGATTTTAGGTCTCTGTGGAACCCACCCATTTTATAATGCACGTGTAGAAGAAAATACCATACGAATACTGTGAGCTTTCTCCAGGCTCCCACACCTAAGCAGCAGATACAATATTTGCTGATGAAGTAATTGCCTGTGAATTAATCTTACTGATTATTGAAACACATAATTCTGGCTGCACCTCCAGACACCCACAGACAAGTGCAGAAACAACCCAGGAAATTAATGCCTTTGTAAGTGCTCTGCTAGGCTGAGCTAATCTACTTGTAAAGATCCCAGGATCATTTGTCCTGGTTAACAGTTTGCACATACGCATAACCAGCTGACGGCTTAAGGACATTGCAGTAGGAACAGACTTAATCCCTATTGATTAAACTATTGAAAAGAGCAGTGGTATCACAGCAGGAGTTGCAACAGAAAAAGCCGATATGATTTTGTTTCCCTCCTCTCCTTGCAAATTATAGTAACGTGTTCAGCAAGAAAAAGGTTATTAAAGTAGAATTCAACTCCTGCCCTTCAAACTATTTCAAAGAAACACTGTTTTGTTACTAGGTCACCTTTGCATTTTTCTCAGAACTTCATGGGTGATATGACTAGCTGTGTTAAACTAAAACACAACAAAAAAATAAAGCAATAATGACTATTCAAGTTAATAGAAAAATCCAGCTGTAATTTAGTGGGTGCGTAAATTTTTTTTTGATTAATAGTTTGAATGATGTTTAAATTACCAACGACTGGAGAAAGTGTTTCAATGTTTTCCATTTGTATTTGAGTGACTAAGGCCAAGAACTAAAGCCAGGACATCCATGGGAAGTTGTGGATGCCACATCCCTGGAGGTGTTCAAGGCCAGGCTGGATGGGGTCTTGGGCAGCCTGGTCTAGTGGGATGTCCCTGCCCATGGCAGAGGGCGTGGAACTAGATGATCTTTAAGGTCTCTTCCAACACTAACTATTCTATGATTTTAAGGACGTCACTTACCAGCACTGAGGATATGGTTTTGAGATTTAAAATGTGACTTTTTAGTGTTAGGAAGGCAGGAGAGAAGACTAGGGTCTGCATGGATGCACCACTGACAGAAAAAGTATTTAGGAGTTATCCAGGGTTGATGTGGCCTTAGAAGTTGTGGCCCAGAAGACTGTGCATCATGCACTGGGTTCCATTAGACTCTAATGCATCATATACTTTCTCTCTTACTGCAGTGCTTTCAGCACCACTTAAGATTGCACTTAAAAACCAGACTACAAAGACCCCAGAAAAATTAACTGTTCCCATTAGTGAACGTCCTTTTCAAATGTTTCCCAATATATACGAAGTAAGAGTTCGTTTCCTTTCAGTAGCTTTTTTTTCAAGAAATAATCATCATCCTAATTGGTCATAATTTATTCTATTATTATTAGGAAATCCAGGGAATGAAGGATAAGAGACCACCACAAGATCTGCTGAATCTGGTCATACACATAATGGTGGGAAATGCTTGCACATATGTGCAGAGCTGTGCTTACACACTTGGCCTCCCTGTTGTAGACATAAAGGATTTGGCTTCAAAAGAGCTAAGTCTGGCACCAGCAGGTGCATTGCAAAACCATTAGGAAAGCTTGCCCCATGACACTGCAATAGTACTTGTAATGACAAAAATGCCCTTCAGATGAATATGCTATGCCTTAAACAAAAAGCAAACAGCATAAGAGTTGCCAAAATACAACTCTCTTTGATAGAGAACATGTTTTGAGGAGCTTTCCAGAAATGTTAAACAGCTTGGAGATAAGCTTGTCACTGGAGAAGAGATAACTACACAAATAGTAAGAGAAAGCCAGTTCTGGCCACTCCTTCTCCAAGAGGAATCTGAATTATTCTGGAAGAAGCTTATAAGAAAGTATATGGAAGGTCTTTTTAAAATATCAGAAAATCAGAAAAAATGTGTAAACATAATATGAGGACAAAGAAATCAATGAGGGAGAAGTGAGAGATGATTTGGTCAGAAAAATGATACCTTTCGTAACTTATTTGAAAAATTCAAAACTATTGTATGTAATCTGCAGGCTGGCAGTGCGTGATTGTATGTGTATGCATACAGGAAAATTATACAGTTTAGTCATAATGTGACACTTCAGGCTTTTTATGTTGTAGTCAAGAGCATTGTTGTTTTCAAGGACCAGATCTCAATTAGATGTGAACTGGAGTAGCCTGACTGGCTTTCATGAAGATCCATGGTTTCGCACCACTGTTGAGTGCATCATGGGGTCAAAAACACCATCTGCATTTTTTTTCTTCTTGCTAGTATCTTGTTTACATTGTTTAGAAGCAATAATTTCTGACTTGCTCTTTAGGTGTTTCCACTTCACAATTTGCTTTTTAATTTGCTTTAAGCTATTAAGAAAATATTTTTACCATTTTAAGCTATTAACTATCCACGATGGAGCTGTATATATGAGAATGCATTATCTTATCAGAGATAAGAATTGTTAGGCACTGCACAAATTTTCCTTCAACTAGCAAATTACATCTAGAGCGTCCTGAACTTCTTCCTCCGTCATGTTCGATGGGCAGGCAGCTCTTAGTTTGTTCACAGTTGTTGTGCTGCTATTTCCTGAGGAGTCTGTATAACTATTTGGAATTTACAACAAGGTCCCTAGTAGTATGAAATGCTTAGGGATAGTTCTAGATCTTAAGAAAAAAGTGTACAAAAATTTAAAACACAGGTGCAGTTGTAAGCTAGTGGTGCAGTTGTGTTGCTTGTCTGCATTTCAGGCTGCTGTTGGGCCACCACGATTTTACAACATGTGGGTGTATGTTTTTGCCTCTGTGCCAAGAGTAGGAGCCTGCATAAAAAACTTGTATCCTTGATCCTGACTGTGACTATGGAGGCTGGGAAAGGAAAAAGCTATCTTCAAGGCCTTGTGAGCAGGAGAAGGGTCATAGCTGGAGAAAAAGGCCAAGCAACTCTGCACTCAATAAACTGAAGCAGGAAACCACAGCATGACTCATTTCTTATGTGCAATGTATCTTCAGAGCTCTCTTGTTACAGTTCACTGGTGAAAATGAAGTTCATCTTTCTCTGGCTTTCAGGAAACTGCTGAGAGAAAATTCCTTTAGGGAAGCCACAGCTCCAGTGCCGGGCACTTTGCAAGCAGAAACGGAACACTGATGTTGCTCTTTGTTAGACAAAAACTGATGCTATGCATAATCTTACCCTCAGCTGAAATATCAGGTTCTCTTCAGAACACCTTTGCTTCGTGAGAAGTTCAGTAGCCTGGATCTACAGTCTCAGTGAGGGAGCACTAGCAATGTAGGCTGAGTGGATCAGATCCTTCTTATTCTCTTCCTGCTGAGTTTTATGTTTCGACAGTGATGTGAATAGCAAACAAACCATGATAATGAGAATCAGCTAAAACAATCAAGTTTGTTATTAGTTTTTTTTGGACAATGATTAGCAGTTAAACCAAGCCTTGAACGGGAACCAAATCAGATTCTGTTCCTGTTCTGATTTAATAACTATTTTTGAGGGACTGTGATATTTGACTCTTTCTGAACTTCAAAACAAAACCAAGCAATTCTGTTTCCAAGTTTTCTTCAAGGTTTTAGGTTGGGGGAAAAAAGCATCAAGGATGTACTGACAATGCTCAGTGATTTGGGGAGACACAGACATGGACAATGCTGACCGAGACACATCTTGCTTTTTTGTTTGAAATTAAAATGTTAATATAAGAGGATTCTCACCCTGAAATATTAAACCATGGCCCCATGAGCTACAGGCTGTTTTCTAAATCTGTTTTTGTTTTCACAAAAAGCTACATTAATAATATCTTGGCATGGTATTGAGCACTATCAATTGTGTAAAATTCTGTTGCCTGCTATGGTCCTCTATCATTAATAATACATCCTAAGATGGGAGTGAGACAGTCTTGCAGTGCTAGCTGATAAGAAAATGTTTAGTAGCTGAAAATGCTACTTTCATTCCAACTAAGATGACAAAAATAAGAAGGATTTTTTCATACCATAGACGACAGATAGAAAGTTGAACTGACAGCATCTAACTCCACTGAAAGATATGGAACTTCAGTACCCTGGAGGAAGTAAAGACTGAACTGAGAATTCAAGAAAAAAAAATCCTGGAGTTAATTATATTCCCCAAGCGCTGAGTTTAGCCTTGAAAATATCAGCATGTTTTTCTTTGTGCTCTAATGATGCATCAGTGTCCCATAAATTAAGTCTGTGCGACTGAAAAAAACTTATTAAAAACTTATTTTTTTGACATACATTTTCCCCCCAGTTTTTGAAGGCTTTTTTTTCTGCATCCTGTCTCCCTAAAATGTTGTCTTTAACCTGACCTGAGTATTTTATGAAATTGTTCCTACAAACACTATTCTTATTTCAGATGTGTTGATTCTGAGAGAAATGTCTATTAAAACACTGATTATTAGCTGTTTTGGGGAGATTGATCAAGAACTCTAATCTTGAGCCTACAAACAAGATGCCTAACTTCATGGTTTCCAAATCAATTGTCTTGGAAACCTGTTTTTTGTTCCAATGAATCTTGTGTAGATGTAACATTAGACTTTTCTCTATCTTTCTGGCTTGAAAAAACACTGGTGGTTTATGCTAATGATGACATTTATTGTTGGCTCACTTTTATTCTGCTTTTCTTTTGCAGAGGAGAGTTCAGGTAGATCTGGGAAGGCAGCATGCTGCTTTTCATGTTGTGGCAACAGAAAAGAGGAGTTTGCCTTAATTGCAAATGAAGTTCTGGATTTATCCCTTGCATGTCTATAGCTAGGGAGGCCAGCAAGCTACTTTGAAAGTAAATAAAGATATGTTGTTTCAACTCTTTAACCTGGAGAATACTTTGGCACAGGGAAAACGTGTGGGCTGGTCATGAACAAAAGAATGTAAGAAATTTGGAAAGAGTTTCCAGCCACAGAAACAGTGAGGTTCTGAAACAGAATATAACCTTCCTATACAACCAGTAAGATTTGCTGGGCTTTTCTTTTGCATTATCTTGTTTTCAGATTAGGGTTTGATAATTCTGAATGGGATTAAACAGTGTGGTTCCCTGCTTCTGAAGAAAAAACAGAATTATTTATTTTCATATTAATTGCTCACATAACTGGTAATTTATATTTCAATAGAAGGGGCAACAAGATTATTTCTCTGATGTTGTCTTGCATTGTTTAGTCCAGAAAATTGCTTGCTGAAGCATTAGAAGTAATTATTTTTCCTTGGTAACCAAACAATTTTCATGAACTCTTTGCTACCAATGACTAATATTATAGAACCAAATGTTACTTATGAAACAAGGATTTGAAGAGGATTGTGCACAGTAGTTTGCTGCCATGCCTAGAAAATATTTTGGTTTATGCAGTGAAGGTTAAAAAGTCACTGGAACATCTTATCACAGTATGCAGTCAAATAAAGAACTGCTTCTGGGAAAGAAAAATGGTTAGTAAGAGTGAGGATGTGGATTCACAAGCAATGTGAGATGATCTAAATGCAGATTGCCATACAAAGGGACCTTCCATTCCCCTGGGACTGTTTTATTCCACCTTCTCCTTAGTGTTTGAATTCCTATATTAGTACTTTTTAAGTGAGGATGAATTGGGAACGTAAGGTAAAACTTGGTATTGTAAAACAAGAAGAATCTTTGAAAGCACAGCAGAGACCCCGAGACAGAGTTTCTTGTTTTCTGATAGATTATTGTCAATATTAGCTATAAACTGAAAGTAGTAGTAGCTGTGCCTGTATGGGCCACATCCAGCTCCAGCAGTGCACAGACAGCAAGTGCATTCCTTCCTGTTATGCAACAAGGGGACCACCTGCTGTAGTGACACATCTATTTCCATTTGATTTCCCAGCCGTACTTTGTCCTCCTTGGCAGAAGAAGTATTACTGACTGAGAACATGACGTGGTAGGTATACCTCTTACGCTCTATTTTGACAGTTGCTGTGTTCAAATGAAAACCGGGCAGAATGCCCTCTCTCCTCCTTCATCTGCTAAGTGATGATCCCACGGGTTTTTCCAGGTAGGGAGGAAGAAGATGACAGTAGGAAAGAGATCAGAATAATACCTTGTGTCATTTTCCGAAGTGACTGTCAGAACAGTGTAAGATGAAATGGAGTGCCCTGCAATTCCAATTAAAGCTTCCTTCCTGATCTCTTCAAGCTACCACGATTTCAGGACTTGTCTGGATTCTTGTGGAATCCCAATATTCTATGTAACAAAGTTTCCTCTCTTGTTCCTGTGAGTGCTGTTCCCAGTACTTTTCAGCTTTCTGAGACAGAGACACTTCCCTCAGCACCTCTTGTTTTATCAGCTCACACCTTTTAGCGACTTTTTCAAATTCTCTGAAAAAAAGCTAAACCGTTGACCAAACATACCCAGTCTTCATATGGTGGAACATTTCCCAGCTTCCTTTTAAGAATAAAAGCACCCAATGATCAAATAAACATGTTTCTTCAATGCCCTTGACCTTTTTTTTTGAGAATTTATCATTGTCTCTACAGATGAAGATGAACACTCCAATTCAGTTTCTCTCTGATCATTGAATTATGTTCCTTAGTTTTGGCTGATACTACAGTAGAACCCCATTACTGGCATCCTTAAACCTTTATCCCTTTTCTGCTCTTATCTGCATCCCACTGTTCTTTTAAAATGTCTCTTCCTGCCCTTCAGAATATTTGTGCTATGCTGGAAAGGTGTTCCACAGGGAAGAAATTTTCTGTGGCAAGTTAACAAAGCCTCAGTCTTATATGCAATGTCTTCACTAGTGGATAAATTTGCTGAGTGATTACATCTTCATTCCATTGTTCTAGGAGATATGACATTTGACAAATCCATGCTTTTGTGCAGTTTTTTAATACACAGAGAGCTAGCTAGATGGTTGATTACACATTCAGACCTAGACAGTGGAGCAAGCTTAGCAGAGGGCCATTTAAAGGCTGGAGCACATGAAAAATAAGGGGTGCAGAGAATATATTTGTTTAGTTCAGATAAGACTGAGGGAGGATCTTACTACTCTCTTCAACAACAACTAAATGGCTACAGAGAAAATGGAGATACATGTTTCTAGCAGTTGCACGGTGATGGGACAAGGGGCAACACATAGAAGTTGCAAGCAAGCAAATTTGTAATAGATGTTAGGAAAGATTTTTTTCGCTGTGAGGGTACTCAAACACTGGAAAACGCCCTGAAATTTATGTGTGGAGAGGCTGTGAAATCTCTATCCTTTGAGGTACTGAAAATTCAACTAAACAAAGGCCTGAGAAACTGAAAGTATCTTCAAAGGTGGGTCCAGTTCTGAAATTGACTCTGTTTTGAGTGGAGCATTAGACTAGATGACCTCCAGAGTCCCTTCCAGCCTGAATAGTTCTGTGTTTCTATGATTACACATGCTGTTAGAAACAGCAGACTGCACACCAATAGATCACCTCTTCATCAAACCAAATAAAACAAAGCGGCAGGCTGGCCAAGAAAATTTCAGCCAACACAAGCCTGAAGAGCCTCAGTCCAGAGGCCTGGCAAACTCAGACAAAGCTTATAGCCTGTCACTAGCAATGGAGACGTATTAGAGGACTACATGGTATGTTCCATTTGAAACACACCTGCTTGGTAACTTCCATCCACTGTTCTCAGAACAGCAGGTCCAAGGGTGTTTCTTTCATCACCTGAACTTGCAATTTCATCTCAAAACTATGTCAGTTTGGTTTGTTAAGAATTTACTTACATAAATTAATGTTATTACCCATTAATTAGATAACTCTTGTGGTTTGCTATCGAGTTACACACCAGCCATTTTTTGCTGCTCTTGTCCGTAATCTGTGCCTTGCTTACAAGCTTATTGGTGCTTGAATTATATCTGAATTATCCTTTTAAAGCACTCCAGCTTCCTACCAGACCTTTGGAACTCATATGATCCATTTGATAAAGTTAAATTTTATAATAATCTATGCAGTCACCCTCTCCCTTTTCAGAACTAGATTTTTTTGCAAAAGTGTAGAGTGAATCTGTATTTTGGTTTTCAGTTGTAGAGAGCCTCTAGGAAATCCACTCGAAGTGAGCAAATATTTAGGAGACTGTGAGGCTGAAACTAAAATTTAGTCTGGTCAAATCTACAGAAATGAAAGACCATAAAAGCCAATGCAGCTAAATAGAAGAAGCTTTCTCATAGGCAAAGAGCTTTCAGAAGGGCTAAATATTATTAAAAGCAAAACATGAAAGCCTAGAATCACAGACATAAAAAGCAGGACTGAATGTTTTGATCAAACCAAACAAATGTTTCTTCAGTTCACGGTAAGCTTCTTTAGACAGTAATTAGAGCCTCTTATTCTGCTTCCTAAATGAGCGAGCAGTTCTTAATAGCGTATTTTATCCACTATGGATATGCATAAATAAATTTAAAAAACAGGAATTTGAGAATATGTTATTATTTTTCCGTGATTTACATTACACAATCATGGATTATTAGTGGTCTTGAAGAGTTAGTTTCAAGTTTTCAGTTGGTAGCTTCATGTTTTCTAAGACGGAATCAGTCTATCTGTTTGATTTAGTCTCATGAATTGTTTATTATCTTTTGCTTCTAAACAGACTTTTACCAAGTCATGTTATTTGACTCCTTCATATAATTATGCTTGTCGACTACCTTTTTGATATATTTTCCAGAAACTGTGTTATGCTTTAGTTCTCAATATTTCAATCAATTAGCAAGGGAACTAAGCTTTTTACAGTCTATCCAGAACTTTTCATCCAGGACCAGCTAGTTGTTGATTTGGAATTATGTGTACAACTTTTGTTCTTGCTTAAGTTTGTACAACTTTGCTAAAGTTGATATGACTTTACCAATATAATTAAGGAGAACATTTGCCCAAAGAGTGTTTCTAAAATCAGAACAGTGATCTGACCTGTAAAAGCATCTTTTTGGTCTTGTCATAAGTAATTATCTGTGGAGGGAATTTTGATGTCAAAAATGGATGCAGATAAACTGATAACTCAGAAGACTCCTGTACTGAAGTGGCTGACCGATTTCTGTAGAGCCTGGGGGGATGGCAACTTTCAGTCTTGCATATAAATGGGTGAATCCAGGCTCCCACTAACCTTGCAAATCTACCCCACAATGCTGCAGAAGGCTACGATCTAGTGTAAAATCATGAACTTCCTGACTTTAATGTGTATCATTGAAGCAATGTAGGCCTAAAACTCACTACTTCTCCCATTGCAGAGTTTAAATATGTAAAGTTTGGGCCAGGAAAACTATATGCTTCATTGTGTAGGGAACCTAGCTCCCAACTGCATTATGCAACATGTTCTGGTCAGTTGACTATTTTATTATGAGTACTCCCAGTTTCTGTCATGTGATCCTAAAAATACAAATTTCTCAGAAAAGAGAAGGGCCTTTCTTACACTTCAGAGCAGACTTTTGTGTCAATGAATGGCAGTCAACTTGCATTGGCATGCATAAATCAAATTGGTTTATAATTTTTCTCTAACTTCAGCCTTTAACAGTTAGCAAAGTTCCCTTTTACAAAGCTTGAGGTTACCTTCTTGCACTTGTCCCTGCCATACTGCAGAGCTGGAATAAGCAATCTTTCTGCTGTAAATGTGTGTAATGCTACACTCAGATATATGACAAATGCAACTAACTGAATATAGTGTTACAGTCACTGGTTTTACTGCTCTTTTGAACAATTCTGAATTTGGCTTCTGAGTAAGGAAGGATATTTCAAGCCTATTAGTGCAGTTGGTTTTTACCTTTATGGTCAGTGACTTTTTTTCCCTGTTTCACTGCAAGATGTGCAACCAATGTTTAGCTTGCTGAAGAGTGGCTTTGAAATTTTTGCTGCTTTAACTGACTATCTTTCACCTGAATAAAAATGCACTAAATGGTCAGTCTCTTAATTTATTTATTTTATTTATCTCCAAATTTGACAAGGAATTCCCTGAAGACACAATATACTCTTTCCAAAGATGATCATGAGAGCTGTTGAGTTATCAGAAAAGGTTTAAAATGTTTTTGCAAAAGTTGCTTCTCAAGAATTGTGTTCAGTAAATCTTACTTAGTTGTAATTGCTCCATCTTTGCCTGGTATCATTTCCCCAGAATGCTAATGTTTTATTCCAAGTAAAAGCACCAAAATGTTGATTTTTTTTCTGGAAAAGCTACAGTTCTAACAAAGTTGCATAAAGATTTTTTTTAAATTCTAAATAAAAAACCTTGCTAGACAAAGTCTAAAATCTTGCTGAAATCATGGTGGAACATTTTTTTAAAACTTTATGTAACATTTCATGTCTCCTGGTTTTCTTTGTATTCAGCTTAGAATGTGGGATGTGTGGGATGGATGCACTTTTTAAAATTAAAACAAAACCAAAAAAACAACAGAAAAAAGGAAATAAAAGGAAAGACCTCTTGGGTAGCAGAAAGATACATTGCCTAACTCATAAACTGCTTGAGCTGTGGTCACTACATCTGAGGGTTTTGCATCTGTTAAACAGCTCTACTGTTTGTGATTCCTAAAGCTAGTGCAGTTGACTCTTTTGCAATGTCTCATCCTTTTAAACATTCTTTGGGTTTTTTTTTATGACTTATTCTCTTTTCATTTAAACGGAAATGGGTCTGTTTACGAGTGAAGAGTAAGTTTTAATGGTAGCATAATGACAGCCCCCCGGCGTTAGCCGGAGTGGGCACTCCCTTCTTTCCCAAATATAGGAACGATTTTATAAACGGAAACCCTTTTGCCTACTGCTTGAACAGTGCCATTGAAAGCATTTACTCCCAAGACATTTATATGGACCAAGTGTCCCTGAAATCACTGAACATTTATTCCTTTAAAGGTTCTGATAATTTTTTTTTTTTTTTCAAAAGACAGTTTCTCTTGTACAGCTGGGAATAACATGGTATTTCAGCTCAAGAAAATAACACAGTTTTGTGTTGTGCTATTAACCATTTTGAAAGGACTTCAAGAAATTCTTTCGGGTTCTAATGTCAGGCCTGTTGATATGTGAATTTCTAGAAAATTTGTGCTGCAATGTGAGATGTCACAGCTATAAGCTGTCCTAACACCATAGGTTGAGGAAAATATCCATTCCTAAAAATCTTTCTGTTTGATATGAGTCCTTTCACAGGAAGGCTTCATAGTGAAGTGAATTGACTGCAGTTAAATTCCTAGTTGATTTCAGAGTTTTCAGAGACCTAAAATGTGAACATATGTTTCATATTAAATATTCGCAGAAGTATGTGCTCCAATAAAATGTAATTTTAAGCCAACTAGTGAAAAAAATCAAATCAGAATGAGGAAATTAGGAAAATAAGGTGAAAGAGTTTGGATGTGTGATAATAACTACTCTGAGCCACAAGAATTTTAATCACTGTAAAAACATAAAGAGTTCTTAGTTAGAAAGCAAGTAACAGAAGACTTACTCAGCCATGTTTACCTGAGGTAGTTCTGCAATTAAAATCACCATGTACAATAGGAATCAAGGAATTTTAAATGATTTTTTTTTTGACAAATGACTGAATTCACCTACCCTTTAAACTGATGGGAATTTTCTTATTGGATCAAAGCAGAAATAGGAGATTTTTGGACTTCAGACATCCACTTGTTTTTCTGTTATTGAGGAATCAGTTTATGACATTTCGGTATAGTTCTTGCATCTCAAACATAAAACATGCACCAATATTTTGATGTGAAAAAAAGTCTGTAGTTTGACTGGCCTGTTCCTGTGTCTGTCATATGTTGGGAGGATCTAGAATTTTTATTCCTATAAGAAAAGAAGTGTTGATCAAACCAGCTGTAAGATATGTTATGTCTTGACATTTAGTCAGGAACATAATTCTAGAGAAGTATAGAAACTGTCTTGTTCATGAAAAAATCACTTACATTTTCCAATGAATACTTTAACACATAGAAATTAATACTGCCTATTTTATGTTTGGTCTCACCTTTAATTTTTATAGTGTGCATTCTTCTTAGTGCTTTTTCTGGAGGGCTAATAGGTGTGGGAGGAAGTGCTTTGTGTCAGAAAGATTCAGATTGTGGCTAATGGGCCACCATTAAACCAGTTTATTCAGCTTATTTCCAGAAGCATCCTGCAAGCCAAACAAGTTGTTCTAATGGGGGCAGCAGCAGCGCCCTGCTCCCAGTCACCATTTCTTTTGGCTTTTTGGTGGTAATTCATGCCTAGTGCTGTTGTTCTGCATTGACTTGTTGTAGAACATGATACATACTTGGCAGCAGGTACCAAGCAGCTGCCATTTGTCCCCCTCCAGTTCCCCATTTTTCAGTTTGTGACCCTCTGACTCTCAGATCTGCCTCTTCTTTTCATTTGTTTTGTCCTGAAACCATATGGTTTTGCCGAGGTTTCTTTCTGTGTTTCATACTCTTCTATTTTAGGGTTAAGTGTGATGCTTAGTTTGGTAAGGGATAAGCTGATTCCTGTTCTTAAATGGGAAAACCAGCTGCAGCTGTGAGTAGCTCTAGAGACAATAAGCTCAGGGACTTCAAGCTGGAGGCAAGAGGAAGCCCCTTTATAAGAAGGAGGTGTTGGATCTACCCCTGCCAACACCAAGGGTGGCCAACATCTCTGAGTCACACAGAGGAGGCTTATGACCATAATATGAAATACTGTGGTGGCTAATGGAGTACTGGTAACATTGTCTTGGTGACTGGAATACCTCACATTAAGCAACACAATCACTAATGTGCAACACAATCACTATTGTGCCAGGAGAGTCCCTGGCACAGCACTCCAAATTCCTCGTTGCCAGCAGAATCATATAGGGGAATAGTACACCAACACCTACTCTCTTGGATGGAGTCAAGGTGCTAACCTCATGCCCGAAAAGAGGGGAAATCCTGAATGAGGGACACTCGAAGAAGATGCACAAGAAATAAGAGCAAAAGAAGAACTCCAAACCAAGAATCAGTTCTAAGAGTGGAAGTTTCTTGTAGTATTGTCTCCAGACCCTGACAAAAGTATTTGAGCAGAAAACTATATTCTGAAAAGCAAGAAGTTTTAAGGATCATTTTAGGATGATATAAGACTAGGAAAAGCAAATAAATAGTTTGCTCGAAGACTGAATGTATTTTAAGAGCTTTGTCTGATAGAAACAATCTCACTTCCCCCCTGTAGCATGTAGTGATGACTCTCTAGAAGATAACTCTAAACTCCAACAATTATAGATTCAAGGTCTTCTATAGTCTGGGAAAATGCCTCTTTCTTTCCCTCTTAAATTCAACAGGTAATGTTCAATCCAGTTGAACTTGTATCTTCCACAAAATCCTGTGGCAAGGACTTCCACATCTTCTTTATACAATGTGGAATAAAAAAAAACAAGAAAAAAAACCAAACTTTTTTTCCCTCCTAAATCTATATTGAATCATCATAGAATCATTTGGGTTGGAAGGGACCTTAAAGATCATCCAGCTCCAACCCACCTACCATGTGCAGAGACATGTTCCACTAGATCAGGTTGCTCATAGCCTCATCCAACCTGGTCCTGAACACCACCAGGGATAGGGCATCTATGACTTCCTGCTTCCTCTGGTTTCATTTGCTGCTCCTAAAAATCCATACTGTATATTGCTTACGTGAGGTATACTGTATTAATACAGAGTATTATAAAAAATCAGTTATCAAAAGTGTGGTAATAAGGGGACAATTTTTTAGAAAAACTCATGCAATTAGATCAATAAAAAATATTAATGTCTGAAATATTATAATGCTGATGCTGATATATATATATGTGTAATATGCTTATATATATAAGCGCTAGCTATACGATTGATGTGTTAAAAGACATGGCTTCCTATAGTCATGAAAGTGCTAATATTTTAATTAAGGGAATCTGTACTTACATGGTAATAAGATTTTTTTTTTTTTGATCCATGAAGTACTAAATTATTAGGGAAAGTCTCAGGACTTCGTAGAAACCTTGCAGCATCTTTGGAGGCTTAAAATACTTGTCACTTACCGGGGAAAATTATTCCTTTGCATGAGTTGACGATGGATTGGATTTAGTAATGGAAAAGTGTAACTTCCTCAGAACTCTTATTATGGAACACAGGGATATAATTTAAAAACAATAAATTAAGTAATGCCATTTGTCTAATTAAAACCTTATTCTTTAACTGGATTAGATTACTTTTGTTTTTTTCTTCAAATCCTTTACTTGAAAATTAATTCTACACAAGATGGAAAACCAGTTTTTAGTTCTCATTGTCTTTTTATTTTGTGTATTATGGCTTGAATACTGTCACTAATGGAAGAAATTGGAACAGAGCTAGCACTTTGAAATCTGAGCATTTCTAGTAAAACTCTTCTTTTATCACACCAGTTCACTTTCCCATGGCCATTCTAAAACAAACTCCATTCTTACATACTTCTGAACAGTTTTTTTTTTTTAGCTACTTTTAAAAATGTGCATTTGCTGAACAATGTCATATAAAATCTCTGTGGTTTTTTTAGCATTTCCTATCCTTCTGCCGCAGTAATTTTCAAGTTGAATTTCATGTGGACTGCCCACAATAAGCAAGAGTCCAAGCTTATAAAAGATGCAGTAATAAGAAAATTCCAGACTATCGTTAGAAGAAGAAATTTTTATTTAACAAAATATCTACAATTACAGAATTTAATGCTTTAAACTGTTATTGATAAAGCAGTGGTGGATACATCTCATACAGCTTGATAAACAGCCGCTACTATTTGTGCTTCTGTCTCAGTTTGTGACTTCTGCATAAAAAATTCTACAGGTGAAGATGGCAGAGTACACTTTTAAAATACAATATACTACCTGTGTTTTAAAAGCACAGTCAGAGTAACTGTTTTCTAGCATTTTTTAAACATTGCTGAATTTTGGAAATATGACTGTCTTAGACTTGTGTCATGAGTGTATTTTTTGTCCTTCCATTGTTACATTATCTGGTTCCTGTGTCATCAAAGAGTAACAAATACATGGAAATCTTAGGATGTTGTTGCCGAAAGGCTAGTAGAGCAAACACAGGCAAAAAGCCCAGATGAAGGAAAAGTATTCCCTGGAGGCTAGAGGGGAGATTCATGAGTCAGCTGTTTCTTTAAATAGAAGTAAAGAAAGAAATCCAAGATCCAGCACTCTGCTATATCCATAAGAATTAAAGAAACAATGCTGTAGTTTTCCTTCATAATTCCAACATAAAGCTATTCCTGTTTGATCTGTAAGCTGGTAGTGAAGCTGGTGCTGTTTGGCTGGTAAAGAGAAAGGCTGTGGCACTCTTATATGGTCCTCTCTGCATTTTGTGCTAGTCCTAACTTTGTTGTTTGATATGGTTATTGCACAGAAAATTACCCTATGGCTCATGCCAGTGGGGGCACTGTATGTTAATATTAACTGTGTTCTTTTTCTACTTGTTCTATGGGCTCTACATTTGTGAGAATACATACAGACCTGAATGCTGCTGGTCTGCTGAAATCTGAAAGAGCAGGAGAATGTGAAGAACAGCATGAATGCAGTGCATGCACAGATAAAGTTAACGGCACTTGCAATTTGAAATGGCTCTCTAGCAAATGTACCAAAATCTATTATCCTAGAAAATGGAATACTGGAGTTGTTCTTTTCAACCAAACCTGGTTGAAAGTATGAAGAAGGGAAAAGAACCTTAAATATCCAGGGAGGTTATTCTCCCTCTGTACTCAGCACTGGTGAGACAGTACCTCGAATACTGTGTTCAGTTCTGGGCCTCTCACCACAAGAAGGATGTTGAGGCTCTGGAGTGTGTCCAGAGAAGAGCAACAAAGCTGGTGAGGGGGCTGGAGAACAAGTCTTACGAGGAGTGGCTGAGAGAGCTGGGGTTGTTTAGCCTGGAGAAGAGGAGGCTGAGGGGAGACCTTATTACTCTCTACAACTACCTGAAAGGAGGTTGTGGAGAGGAGGGAGCTGGCCTCTTCTCCCAAGTAACAGAGGATAGGATGAGGGAGAATGGCCTCAAGCTCTGCCAGGGGAGGTTCAGGCTGGACATCAGGAAAAAAATTTTTCATGGAAAGGGTCATTGGGCACTGGCAGAGGCTGCCCATGGAGGTGATTGAGTCACCTTCCCTGGAGGTGTTTAAAGGACAGGTGGATGAGGTGCTGAGGGGCATGGTTTAGGGAGTGTTAGGAATGGTTGGACTCGATGATCTAGTAGGTCCTTTTCAACCTAGTGATTCTATGATTCTATAATCATACTTCTTACCCTCTTTTTGTTCTGAAAAGATGCCCATCATTGCAAATTATCTATCCCTAATAGTTTATTTTTCATCTGCTGATGCAAGTTACAGCCCAAGAATTGCTCTATTTAAGACTTTATGAAGCTGATCAGCTGCACTGATTACATACTGTACTATGTAAGTCCTAAGATGGCTTGCAGTTTAGTAAGGAGTGTTCTGCCCAAGGTCTCAGGTTGAGTAACCGATGAATACTAACATGGCAGAAAAATACTGTTTCACTGTTGCTATTATGTTAAAATAAGGACTGTGTTCCTTAAGAAGTGAGGGTATTTGGCACTGCAACAGTTGTGGGCCGCGCAGGACTCCATTTGAATGTGCTGAGATAAAGGGAAAAATAAGTACACCCTACATTTTTGCTACTTGTCTGTGGTGCTTGGTTCTGAACTCACCCTACCTTGCTGCAATTCTTCAACATACTGTTCTTTTATATTTGCTGGAGGAAATTTAAGACCCAGGCTTGGCCATAAAACACAAATATCTACTTCTCAGATGACACCTCAATACAGGTCTGCAAAACTAAGAATTGTGACATTATAAATAGTAATTACTCCTTTATTTGTATCAGGAATTGTGTTTGTATCCTAAGAGGAGATTTCAGAAGTTTTAACTAAGGTTTTAGCAATATTTGTTGCTTTGCTCAGATCAATTTTTTCTAATTCTGTTTTGAATGACTTCACAAAATCTTTAAATAATGTGGATCAGATAAGAGTAGTAGTGGTCAGTTGATGATGAACTATGGTGAATGGTGAAGACATTAAAGCATAGATTTTCCCACTTTTCTGTCTTTAATGTTGTTTTATGAATGCTCATTTTAAAATATTCTATCGTAAATCTCAGACCCCTCTTGAACTGTTTAATACTTAAGAAGAATCTCTTGCTTTAGGACCATGAAAAGCCTGAGGAAATCATGAAAAGCCCAGTCTGTACTGCCAGAGGAAATCTACCAAAACCTCTATTTTATTTGAGAAAAATATTATTGAAACATTGATTTTATAGGTCTTCTAAGTTCTTTATTAAAAGCAGACCTATTAGGAATATAGCAGAATGCATGCTTTAAAACATGCCACTGTGCATGGACTCAAAGTGTAAGTGTTCACTTAAACAATTGTTTGGAGTATTGGAATGTAATTAATCTTAAAGTGCACTATGCAAAACTTTGTAATCTAGAAAACTGTTTAAATTTAAACACAGTTTATATATTGTCAGAACTAAATTTTGAATTAGGGAATAAAGTGATTCTGTACTACATTAAGGGTTCATAATACATCCAGCTAAAATGATATAATCCGTTACGGTGTAGTATATCCGTCATCCATGGTGAAAAGTAACTTCAATTTCTGCAAGAATGAAACAATTTAAACAAATAATCTCTGAACTTTCCACTGGATAACATCTTTCTAGATTTGCCTGTTTTGATTCCAGTCTTCTGGACTTGGTTGGACTCAATGATATTAAAGGTCTTTTCCAACCTAAACAATTCTATAATTCTATGATTCTCAATATAAGGACAGCATTTGTTTTCATATACCGTGTCCTAGCCAAGCACACCATTGCCAATAAACAAATGATTCCCTCAGGTTAAAAATGGTATCCTTTCCAGAGCATTTGGCTCAACACATGTGGAGTGAGTGGATTCAATTTATCAGTCACAACATGAGAACTGTTTACTGTTGCTTTCATGGCAAATGCTGGCTCAGGAGCTCTATATGAAAACAGAATTTTCTTGTCATGGATTTAAGTTCATAATCTCATTGGCATCAGCAGACAGAGGACCTATATACATGAGATACTTCTTGTCCTACTAGCCTGTAGGACATCTCGTTCCATTTTAATAGTGGGAATAGGAACCATCTATTTGCTCTATGTTGGAGCAACATATTATGTGGCAGCACTTTGCTGTCTGATGCCAGTGGGCAATCCTGTAAGACAAATAAAGAAATTGGCTGGCCTTACAGAGTGCACTAAGAGACTCTGCAAAAAGAAAGAGTGCACACTGTGAATACCATTTAAAATCTGACTCTTTAGGACCTGTTGTAGTTAAACTTCCTATGGCAGGTATAGAGTTTCTCATTCTATATATAAGGAATAGCAGGATTACCCTGGTAAAAGTAAATATAACTTTTCAGCAGAAATCCATTTTATGAAGATTTTTACATGTGAGCTTTCCTCCATATCTATAAAGTACCAATTCGTATATATTTTCACACAGACCTTAGTTATGTGAAAAGCTGTAATTTATCTATAAAATGCCAAGGAGATTGCTGAAAAAAAATAGACAAACTGCAAACTGACCTTTTTGCTCCTATCTAAACAACTTTGATGGAAGAGCAAGATGATATTCCAGAACATGTAAAACAGGAAAAAGGACAAAAAAAGAATTTTGATCAATTAAAGAATGAATAAAAGCTGAGTAATGAAAGTAGCTTGGGTAGTACAATAGATTAAGAAACTTGTTACAAGAATTACAAGAGTAACACCTATGAAGTCTTGACACAGTCATAAAATAAAGACTATTTTCCCAGTGCAAGCTATTATACCATAAATCTCTTTTTCTGAACATTTCTTGCACTTGGCAAATGTATTTAAAGAATTTGAGGTTTCCATTTTCTTACCATTACCCTGATTCTCAGGTTAAAACTAACATGGTAATTCCAAGCCATTTTGGGGGGTGGAAGCGGAGATTATACTGTACTGGTGAACTTTACTTACTGCATTACTAGATGTTTCCTTTTAAACCTAAGCTAATTCACAGCAGTGCTTCCCCTTGAATCTGGACTTGATGCACTTTACGAAGTGCGACATCATTGGCTCCTCTTGTTACTTAGAGCTAAAACACAAGGAGAGGAAGGACAAGTAATTGACAGCACATCAAAACTCTGGATTTTTGGGAGGTATCAGGGTTGCCAAGGTTGTTCTTGGACACTGTCAACCTTTCTGTATCATCTGCACAAACTCTATCATTTGTTGCTGGAAAGAGAGAAGCCTTGTTTCCATATGCATGCACTTCAAGAGAGTCCCATCCATTTTATTGCCTTTGGTTTTGAGGAGACAATACACGATCTCTGGATTGGACACATGCTCTTTAACCTGTTGATTAATTACACAGTCATTTACAGCATGCTCTGAACCCTGTTCTAGCCAGCTGAGCTAGTGCCCTTTTTGCAAAGCTGCTTGTTACCAACTCCATGCCAGTTAATGTTCTTTGCTGCACTTGACTAACTTGCACTGAGTGGGAAATCTTAAATTAAAAGTTAAAATGCTGGAGTTCCTTCAGATCTTTGTGTGTTCTCCTGGTTGCTAGGACAATTTTGAGCTAATATCCGTATCAGTTGACAATGAATGGGTCAGCCAACTGTGAAAACTGTAAAACTGGGTCAAGAATAGTTCTGCCCAGTCCAGCAAGAGTGTGGCCTGAGCCAAAGGAAATAACCTTTTCCCTTGGCTATTCATTTTCTTATAAGTGTCGAGCTTATTGTACAACATCCATGGAAGGTAAAATCAAAGCCTGTATGAGCAAATATAATGATTATTAAACCAGGAAAATATTATTGATACTGGAACAGCCTTTGCTGCTTTTAAGGTAAGAGCTGAACTGATTTTGAAGTTATCTGGCAGTGTGTGAAAGCTGATCCACTTATTGGTATTCAAGCCCTAGGTACAATCACAAGAACATTTTTTGATAAATGCAGTGGAAAATATTAAAGCTATTTTGAAACTACATCAACTCACATATGTTCTGAGATATTAACTTGGCATATTCCCTCCTGATTGCTTTATAAAATATGTCTCTCTTCTTAGGACTGTCTCTCCACTGGTGCTTAAGGGCTTTTGTGCTATTGACATGCATGGTTAATTTCTTATTTTGTATACAAGCTCATCAGGGCAGTCTTTTATGTTGGCCTATGTCTGTGCAGTATAAATCACAATGAGCCTCTGTTCTTGGTTTGTTCACAGAGATACTGAAATAAAATGACTAGTAAAAATAAAATGAGAGTAAAGGTATAAAAGGACTGAAGATTTAGTCTTAGATGAAGATTTTTTTTTTTATTCAAAAGAAATGGCCAGAAAGTGAGTATAGGTGGTTTGGATTGAGGTAGGTGTATGTATTATTATTGCTCATTAATAAATGATCTAGATTTCCATAACATTAAAAATAATTCATGTTGTTTTAAAAGCTTTTTAATTTTTTTCAATGCTCCTCTAACCCTGTCTAAAAGGAGTACTTTTGCTTTGTGTTCACATGTCTGGAGAGGGCCTATCTTCAGCTTTGCCGAGGAAAGTACTTGGTTTCATTATTCTTAAGTATCAAGATTCTTAAGTATTGTGTATAAATACTTGTTTCTGGTTGACTTCATACAGTTATTGTATTTATGCTATTTAACTGCTGCCAGAACAGAAATGCTTTTAATCTTTACCTTGCAAATTTTTAATTTTCACCTTGCAAATATTAATATTATTACCTGTATGAATATTGCCATAAAATGTATGGGAATATTCTAATGATGAAAGGTTTACAGGACTGGAGTTTCTTTACTTCTCTTCTGAGTTTCAGCCATGCTATTGGTACAAAATCTATTATAACACTTTTGGAGGCACTCAGTTACTTAGTGTGTGACTGAAAAATATTAGTCTTTAGCTGACTACTCTTCAGTTAATAGTTGCATAATCATTGCAATGTCCTGACTGCCTTCACAGAAATACTTGCATTGGTCACAGTGGATATTAAAATTGTGGTTGGATGCTTGAAGTTAGGACTGATGAAATCATCTACTTTTAATACGTGCAGTGTATTGGCTGTTATATGCATACAGGATTTTTATGGCATGTCTATTACAATTTATTGGCATTGATGATTCTTCTGGCTGTTTCACTGAAGAATGGTGACTGAATTTGAGAGCTGATGGACTGTTTTGTTTTAGAGAAGTATACTGTTTTTGCAGCTTGCCATGAATTTATTGCTTATAGGTGAGTTTCCAATTATTTCATGTGTTTGGGAAGAGAAAAAAGAGAAGATATGAAAATAAGTTGGAGATTTACATCTGAGTATATCCCTCCTTCCCTATCTTGTCCAAAATTTAAGACAACGAACACCTACATCCTGTTTTAATCTGACTATTGTATTGTTAGGGAATGCTCTACATTCTGGATGACAAAAGGTGACACTGAAAAAAGGTGAGAAGTTCTTCGATGTCCTTGCTGCTGCATGTGAACATGCACACCAGGTGCTAGACCCAGCCCTGCAGAGTGAACGGGACCCTGGAACAGTGGAAAAGAGATTCCTGGTGTCTAGCATGTTATCTCACCCTTATAATATGAATGAGAATCTGATGTGCTTACTATTGCCAATGGGGTGCCTTTTACATCAGAGAGTAGTTTGTTTCCTTTCTTACTGAATGCATTTTCCGTATCCTTTGACTTCAGTGAAACAAGAATCTGCAGTCTGCCAGCATCTATCACAGGTATCCCACAATTCTTTGCTTCCTTTCCTTTAGTCCACAAATCTTTCTTTTAATTTCGTTTGATTTTCTCTGTATATCTGGGAGACTAACCCAGTCCACAGCAGAGTCAGAAGGTGTTTTTATGGAAACTGGTAGAAAGAATACCTTACAGCATCTATAGTTGCGTCTAACTAGCATAAGCAGTCACAGGTGTGTGCCTCAGGGAGTGATGCACAGGAGGACTACATAGTACTCCGCTTGCAATATTGAAAATGGATCATTGTGCAACCTTTCAGAGGTTGCAGCCAAATACCACAAGCAGTTATATGGATCTGGCTGTGTCCCCAAACCAGCTAGCTACAGTTCTCCAAGTGCAGGGTACGCTGATGGGCCTCTCAGCCAGCCCCTATGCGGAGAGCTTCAGTCACTGGGTAGGGCAGGTTGCAGCTGTTTATTTCCATTTGCTCACCCCTGCAGCCAGAATGTCTTTTTGAGTTTTGACAATAATGAATGTGAAATAAACTTTTTATTGTTGCAAAAATCTATATTTGTTTTGTTGTGATCAGTAAAGAGCAAAAATTTTCTTGTTTGTTTGTTTGGGTTTTTTTTCCCAATATATTTCTACATGCTCCTTAACGGTCCTCTTGTTCCCTACTGTGAGTTACATATCTCACTGCTTGGTGAATGCTGGTCCCCAAGTCAATAAATGTGGTTTTGGAGGCATTTCCTCTGTGAAATGAGTATATGCCTGCCTTGAAAAGAATGAATTATTCACACAATCAAGTAAGCAGCAGTAAATCTTCATCTGAACACCTTCAAAAATTGGTATGTTTAAACAAACTGCCCTTATAAATAACCTTTTACCCAAAGGTGGAACTGTTTTACATCTCAAGGGGGTGTAGGAACCTAGATGTCATAAATAATATGTATCGTATTTCCTCTTTGGTACTCCTGGAAATGCCGCCTTCTCCTCCAAGTAATAGAATGTTTATAAAATACTCAGCAGTAGACTAAGTAAGGTAGGATCTGGCTATGTTATCTAATCCAATTCTTGTGGATTGTCCAGCATTTACTCCTTTTAGTAAGAAGTCTGTGTTATTTCTAGGTCTGAGTTAAGTCTGCTTTATTTCTAGGTATGAGTTCATTGAATATAGTGTTGTTGCTGGGCAATGAGCAGATTGAGAGCAGCTCTGTGGAGAAGGACTTGGGAATGTTGGGCAATGAAACCTGAATGTGAACCGACGATGTGTGCTCACAGACCAGAAAGCCAATTGTATCCTGGGCTCCATCAATGGAAGAATGGCCAGCATGTCAAAGGAGGCGATTCTCTCCATCTACTCTACTCTTATGAGGACCTGCCTGGAGTATTGTGTTCAGCTCTGGGGAAGCCAGTAAGCATGAAACTATTAGAGCATATCCAGAAGGCTGCAAAAATGATCAGAGGGATGGTGAAATAGTGGAACAAGTTGCCCAGAGAAGTTGTTGATGTGCCATCATTGGAAGTGTTCAAGGTCAGACTGGACAGAGCAACCTGATGTAGTTGAAGATGCTCCTGCTTATTGCAGGGGGGTTGGACTAGATGACCTTTAAAGGTCTGTTCCAACCCAAACCATTCTGGTATTTTGTGGTTCTATGGAACACCAAGGATCTTATTTGTACTGAAGTTTTTCAGGAATCTTATGATTCACTAATTTTCAATGTTAAATTTTTTAATTATTAATTATTAGTCTTGAATGTTTTTGCAACGCCCACATTTGATTTTTTTTATGTGACCAAAGACAGTAAAAAATCACATCATAGTTTCTTTACTAAGATTTGAAATGAGTCTGCAAAATATTTTGGTCTACAGTGACTCCACTTCTGTCTTTCCTGCTTTACATTGTTATTTCTAGATGATTTTGTAGCTATTATACTGTAATTGTACATTCTACAACATACAATGCGTATTACAGGCAGTTTAATTGTATGGCTTACAACTGGGCTGTCTTGCATCATCAGACTTTAGAAGCTTGGGATAATTATGTGCTACTAGAATTATAAGCATCTCCAAGAACTTGCTGCAATATATAGAGATGATTCAGAAAGTATAATCTTTCCCTTAGTACACAAACTCAGCTAATACATGAGTCGGAAGAGCATCACAGAGTTAAAAGTTTAGACTGAAGCACAGAAAGAAAAACAAACAGTAGCTATAGCAATGTTACACTTCTGTTACAAATGCTGCTTAGTCAAGTTCTGACTATTTAAAACATATTTCACAGGTACAGCTGGTTATAATCCATTTTTCTCAGAATTGCAAAAAATGTTTGTAGGCTCTATATTCCTTCCTCAATACTCTTGTGCCATATTCCACTTGCCAGCTTATCTCTCCCTTTCTGCAGCAAGTCGGTTTATTGTAATGAATCAGGTAGAATGAGTTTATAGCTGTCTGTCATAAATAGTGTGCTAATGCTTGGAAAAGTGCAGTGTTAGGGGTCTTGTATCTGGAGAACTTGGTTTTTGTTGGTTGTTTTAGTGGGTTTTTTTTTTGCATAGCTCAATTTTAGACTTTCTAAAAAGCTTTGGTAAGTATATCAAGATATATTGAAGATTTAAAGAAGCCTTTGTAGATGGTCATTAACTCTATATACTCGGATGTTCATCCACATTTAAAGGGACATCTTTTAAAACATAAGGAGAGGGATTAACCTCTGGATTTTTCATGATTCAATACTGCTGATATTTCAAATTTCTTCTGCTGTAGCTAGAGCTCCCTTGGTTTTCAATATCTTCAGAATAAAGGTTTCTGGTTTTGACATTGCCTGGTTTTGGTTGTATCTGAGAAGCCTTACACAAACATCAAATAAGAAAAAGTAGGGAATAATTTGAATGAAATGCTGTTTGAATGTACTTCTCAGCTAGCACATGACTCTTGAATACAGATGGTATACAGACTCTGGTCTATATTTTGTTGATATCATAGAATCAAACACAAGTTCAGCAAAAAGAAAGTGAGATAAAAATGAGCTTTCCATTGTTCAACAGTGCTGAATTTGACTGTTAAACTATTTGCATACATCTTCAAAACATCTTAAAAATTGCAGAACTGAAGAGGAGAAAGAGTATATGTACATTAGCAAGGGAGCACAAACAGAATTCCATGTGGTTTTGTCTGCTTAAAAAGGATGTGAGGATGCGATACAGCCCTAAGACTTTTTTTTTTTTTTTTGTGTCATTTAGTTGAACAGAAAGGAACAGAAAGAACTAACAAAGCCCAGCAAAGTCTGCAGTCATGTCTCATGGAATGCACTGCTTGATTACTCTGTAATGGCTTGAAGTCTGAGAAATTCAGACAGCAACTCCTCAGACATGGGGCATAAAGGAAAATCAGAGAGGTTGCTTAGATTAGCTTCTTCCCTCTTACTCTTTTTCCACAGCACAATGGCGGGTCATCCCTCTGAACGCACACAAGATTGGTTCAACTTCCAGTGCACTACATGAAATCAAGGTCAAGAATAGTGTTTCACCCATGTAAAATGAGAGGCACAGGCATAATGTAGCATTTGTGCCTGTACATGAAAGCTGGATTTCTTTTTGTAAGAGTTGCCCTTTGTTATTAGCTTTCTCTGCCATATGAGAACAATGGCACTTAGGCTTGTCACATGTCCACAAGGATCTTGAGTATCGTGTAGAATTTATTTTCCTAGTGACTGGCTTCTCTAGGACACCTAGAGAAGTTACTCTAGGAGACCTAAATCTTAAGTCTGTGTCTTATTTCACATAAGGAATGGAGAGACAGGAAGTCATTAAAAGTAAATGTATGCAAGAAGAGCTCAATATCTGTCTACAGAAGTACTGATCAGAAGTCCAGAAGAATCAGTAGAAATACTTCATTTCCTTGAAGTTGTCATCAGGCATTTGAGCCAGTCACCTATTAATTGATAGCAACAGAAAGGAAAGGAATGAACAGGTTTCCCTGTCTGCTACACATATACTAAGAGAAACTGATCTTGAATCTTCATCCAAGGACGTTTAGGCTAGACATACCTGTCAGTCATTACAGCCTAACTGATTAATTTAACACTGATAGCTTACAATACATTTTGTTCCTTCCTTTTCTGAGAGATCCAATCTTATGCTGACTGGCTTTTAGTAACCGCTATAGCAAATTAATCTCCTTACCTCCATTACTGTAAAAAAGTCTTTTCTAGCTGGTAAGTTTTCTATCACATTAATATGTTCTAATTTTCTTTTATTATAGATGATACTCTTAAATAGGTGACTCTTAAATTGCTTGGATACAGTGAATTTTTATAACTTAGATATCTTGGGCTTCTTTGAGCAATCTGTAACACACAGAATTCACATCCGTTTCATAATGCAACTGTTCATGAATTACTACTGTTCATTGTTTTACATTATAATGCAATATTTATGCTGCAGCAAAGATGGGGACTGAAATGCTCAACTGATAGAAAGCAAGCCACAGACCAAATTGCTGGCTTGTGTTTAAGAAAGAAGAATGGGAGAGACTTTTCATGCCTAAAGGCTTGAAAAGAACACTGAATTTGGCAATATGCTATAACTGAATCCTAGGTTAAAATAGAAAGTAAACCTTTTATGAATTTCTGTATGAGATAATGATATTCACAGTTCTCACTACATGCATGTTTTTGTTGATGTTATTTTCTTTTATCTTCTGCAAGCAGGGAATGTCATCTCCATGGATGATGTGGACATAGGTCTTAATATCTCCAGAGTTTTTTGGACTTAAGAACAAAGGGTTGTGTAAATTAAATTTCTGTTCTCAGTTTTTATTGTCAGCATATAGATTTTTTTGAACATCGTACTGTCATATTGTATTTGACCAGAGGTATCTCTAGTTCATTGCCTTTTGCCTACACAATTTCTATACCCTTCTTCTTGATGACATCCAGGAAGATATGACTTTTTCACTTTTTTTTTTTTTAAACTACATATTATTAAAAACTTCTGTTAATTTCATCAAGCTGACTGTTTGCTTTGATTGTACAGGAGTAGATCAGGATGATTAACCTCTGATGCAAAAGAAAAGAATGGAAAAGCAAAGAATACTTTGAACTGTGAACTGTGTTTGGTCCTTGCCTTAGAAACCTCTAAGGGACCTATTATACTTAGGATACCTTTTCTGCTTTAGCATAGTTTTTCTTATGAATGAGAAAAACTGAAGTTGTTAGGGGCAGTCCTGACAAATGGAGGATATAAGAAAGCTAGGGGACAGAAGAACTAGTTTTCCGTGTATCAATAAATCATTCCATGTATCATAGAATCATTTAGGTTGGAAAAGACCTTTAAGGTCCCTGAGTCCAACTGTAAACCTAACTGCCAAGTCCACCACTAAACCACGTCCCTAAGTGCCACATCTACAAGCCTTGCAGATATCTCCAGGGACAGTGACTCAACCACTACCCTTTGCAACCTGTTCCAATGCTTAACAACCCTTTCAGTGAAGATATTTTTCCTAATATCTAGTTTAAACCACCCATGACACAACTTGAGGGCATTTCCTATCACTTGTTACTTGAGAGAAGAGACTGTCGCCCACCTTGCTACAGCCTCCTTTCATGTAGTTGCCGAGAGTGGCAAAGTCTCCCCTCAGCCTCCGTTTCTCCAGACTAAACAAACCCAGTTCCGTTAACTGCTCCAGACCCTCCGCCAGCTTCATTGCTCTTCTTCGGTCATGCTGCAGCACCTCAATATCTTTCTTGTACTGAGAGGCCCAAAACTGAAACAGTATTCAATGTGTGGCCTCACCAGTGCTGAGTACAAGGGAACAATCACTTCCCAAATACTGTAGAATCAGTTAGTAGAACTTTTCTGTGTTGACTGAATACCAAAAAATATCCCCAGATATTACATGCTTAGTTATTACTTTGCTAGCTTTCCTTTTTTTTTTTTTTTTAAATTTGCATGCAGTGAATTGCATGCACACATCTAATCAAGGTTTAAGATATTTGTATCATTATGTACACAGGCGTAATTTCCAGAAACTTCAGTCAAGACCAGTTATGCTCTTGCCTGTCATTATGTAGTTTCAATATTTGTGTAGGAAATTAATTTTTTATCACTCATACCTACTTCTCAAAGGGCTCTGGATGCACAATTCATAATATAAACAATTCATTTTGATAGTAGTTTGGTGCTGAGAATGTGCTATGATGCAAACTGCCTTTACAAAGCATTTTGCTGTCTGGAGATCTAGCTTTGATGTGAATAGGAAGTTAACAATGCACAGGAAATGCTTGGATAGCTTTCCTAAACTGAATTTGTGGAAAGGCAGTTTTAGCCAGCTGTTAAGTGTATGCATTAACATAAATAAATGTTAATACGTGTGTCAAGAAAGAATGAGCTCAAGATGCAAAGTTCTCCTGCTGAAATCACACTGAATTTAGCAGAAATTTAGACCAAATTGTCTCTTTCAAGCTCATCTCCACTTTGAAATGACATATACTCTGCTTACATTCAGGACACACTCAAAGCAAGGTCATTGTTTAATTGGTAGCCCATGTGGGTAAAGAAAGTTCCTTAAAAATTGTGTTGGCTGGCATTCAAAATAAATGTGCACATTTCATAGCTGGCTTAACCTAAAAAATCTTTAGTTGCTGTAGTGGTTACTCAACTGATTTTCTCTATTAAAAAAAGGTTGAAAACGTAGTTCTCATCCCATTCATGTCAATTGCAAAATTCTGCAAATAAAGTTCTTTCTATTGAGAGAGAAAACAGAGTAAGATCAGCTCAGTATTCGTGGCTTATTTCCAGCTAAGATGGGCTGGAGCCACAAGCCCCATTCCTTGCCTCAAAGAAAACTCTCCTCTATTGGGTTACTCAGCTGGTAGCTCTGGCAGTTTCCCAGCCAGGTTGAATTCACACAGTGGAGAAAGAAAATGTGTGAAGGGGGAGTTTGCACACAGAGGCTTTTGTTTTGCACAGCAAGCTGTCTCAGGCACAGAGGCTGGATCTAGGTGTAGTCTGTATTGCTGACCAAAGAAAGTCTTTTCACTGCCAGCACCGCTTACTAATGGCTTCCTCATTACATCTTTCAGAAAACAGGCAATGCAAAAAAGGAGCAAGTCCCAGTGCTTCCGCTGCCCCACTGTTAAGGCAGAAAGGGGTAAACAAGTAGGTCTACTTTAATTTCTGTGTTCAGGTTGCTTGATGGATACATGTTTTCTAAGCTGTAGAAATGCATACTAATAACAAGGAATAGCCTATGGCTATTTGACTAGGAACTAGTGTAGAAATACAGACATAGAAAGTCATTGAATAAGGGATTTTAAAGCAGTTAATGTGAAGAATGCTCATGTTTCAGAAAGCAGGTTTCACATCTTCATCATGCGATAGTCACAGTACAAACTACTTCCCTCATTCCATGTGCCTTCTGTAAAAATCAATGCTGCCGTACGGACATAACGAATAGATGTATTAAAAGTCCTACATATCAGGAATATATGTATTCTCATAAGAACTTTTTGCTCTGGTACAATACCATATATCCAGAAATGGTCAGTTTGTATGCTTTAATAGAAGATGTAGAGAGAATGTTAATATATTTTTGCACTCAACATGCCTATGAATTGTTTGTTAACTGGAAATAAGCTCTTTTCTTATTCAATTTAACTGTTGCTGGATGTGGACTTGAGCTCAAAGAAGTCAACAAAAGTCTTTCCACAGACTAAAATAGGCTTTGAATCAGGCCTTGTGTTTTTATAATTAGATTTCTTCATAGAAAGCTCTTTAATTGGTACAGTGTGTTCCTTTCATACAGCAGGGGAAAGTGAAATTTCTTTTAGCAGTAGATATTCATAGATTAGAAGGATGGAACATTTTCCTTATTTAAATATCACAAGAGATTAGAACTGTGTAATTAGAAAAGGAAGTGAGCAATTCAATATGACAGACAAATATAAAAATCAATGAATGATAAAGTAAATAGGTAACTTGTTTTCTTTTTGGTGTAAAGAGTGAGAAGTTTCCTTCAGTCAGGAGTGCAAATTTGTGTAACCATCTTGGTGTTTATAGATTCTAAGAGCTAAAGGCTAGGATGTAAGTTTTTTTTTTTTTATTTTTATATGCTTAGACAGGTCAAGGATGTAAATAGTGCAATGAAGGTAATTCTTCCTAGCCGAAAAAAAAATTATGATCTACCTAGTGGTAAAAATCCAAACATTTAGAGACTGTAGCTGTAGTTAAAAAAATACAATTTTACCCTTACCTCATTCAAGACACAAGACAGTTTTATCAATGCGATTTTAAGAAATAATTCACTTCCATTTCTTTAAGAAATCTTCTTACAGATTGAGCCCTTACTATACACACTTATAAGCCTCTCTCTGTAGTCCTGTATGCTAGAGACTTCTTAGGAAAATAAATATATAAAGATTGTTATGCCCAACTAACTATTACTGTAGGAGCTGGGATTTAAAAAAAAAAAAAAGAATATATTGTAACTTGCAATAAAGTCACGTACATGAAAAGAAAATTTTCCAATGTTCCCTAAAGATAGCCAAAATCTGGAGTTGTCCTCTGTTCTCTGAAAGTTTGTTATATAGCTGCCAATAATTCATTTCAGTTCAGAGGCTTCAAATCTCATTTGCTTTGTTTGGCCTTTATGATATTACAGGGCCATGGTTAAGTAGAGCGGGGTTTGTAATGGAGATGTGCAAGCTGTATTCTAGAAAAAGATCTGTGAAATACTTTGTAGGGTAAAGCCTAGAACTTAAGGTGGATTTGAGTACTGTGCCTGCAGAATCTAAAAGTTTCTTGCCCAAGCTAGGAGCTTAGAACAAATGTTCTTACTTATCAGTGATGACCACCGTTTCATTTAGACACATGGGAAACAAATATCACTTCTCATATAACATCAATCAACTGCTAATTTTGTTGCTGGGTGGGAGAAACCTTATGGTACTTATTCCATGCTTCTTTACCACTGCACTGTTCCCTGAAGATTCTAATACAGAAACCCATCCTACTGAAGGAGATGCTGCACTCGATGGGTCATCGAACAAGTTCAGCATGGCTTTTCCAATGTTTATTAGAGGAAAGCATGATGTTAACTGTGAAAAATTGAAAATATCCATACAGTTATGATGGGAGCAACTCCTTTCAGTTAACTACAATGCCCAAGGAATTCCACAAGATTGTGCTACTAACTTTTGTATGAACCTACATGGTGTATAAGATGAGTAAGAGTGGATAAAAAGTACACTAATCTGAATATGATAGCATGTAGAGATAGGCTCACCTCTTCTTGCTGTAGTTAGGTGATTACCCATCTGTTTGCTGAGTTAGAGAGGACTGAATATTTGTTATTTCTTACTCTGGGAAAGAGAGAACCTGGCACATGGGACTGCCTAGGGCTGTTTAATGAATCGCTAAAATTTGTCCTGTTACTAATTGCTAGAATCTGATTATCTTGCAGTAGAGTCTAGTCCAAGCCCACTCTTCTGGGACTTCTGGTGTAAAAATGCAGTAAGTTTATACAATATAGCTCCTCTTAAAAAGTGGTTCAGGCATACTGTGAGAAAGGTGCTAAATAACAGTAGCACTTGCTGAGTTTCTTTCTCACCGGGAAATGTTTTTCTGTGAATCTTCATCCCAAGATCTCTAATTGCTGTGTGAAAACCCTCTGAACAGGAACATGAAGACCATTTTCTGGGCAAAGAGGATGAAGCAGCAAAGGTGGAGGAGAAAACCTGGTACTTATGGATGAGAGAGAAAATGTCTGTAGAAGTAATGGAGAGAAAAGTTGTCAGCAATGCAAAATCATTTTTGTTAGATAACAGAGAAGCTGCCAAAACATTTTCTCTAAAATAATGCTGCAAACCGGTAAGTTTAAAAGAATAATAATAAATGGTCAAGAATTACATGATATTTTGGTTTTAAAGAGTTTACCCACTCTTCATTGTGTATGTTAATGGATAAACATAATACTTCTTTTAGTTCAAAATGTAGCACAAATGTGCAATGTTAACCACTCAGCTCCATCCGTCTTAAGTAGAGCCGATGGCAGCCATGGTGGCATAACAACAAGGCCTGGCAAGAGGCCTGGTATTGCCCAGACATTGCTTAGTAGGTAGACTGGCTGGCATCTCTAAACATCTGTAGACTGTCCAAAGTTGTCTGATGTTAACTCAGGCATGTGCAACACTTTAACATGAAAAGCAAAGAATTGTCATTGAAACCCACCAATTAAAAGAAAAGGAAATTACCAGCAAAGCTGGCAAAAGAAAAAATAACACGCACCATATACTCTTAACGTTACCAAATAAGTTAGAAAGTACATTATAGTTATTGGCACAGACACTGAGCTTGTCTATCTGCAGTGTGGGAAAAGCTACTTCAATCCATACAGCTTGAACACTGGTCTCTCACAATCCAATTGAGCTCCCTGACTGTGGGCTGACAAATTCAGTTACTCTCCCTTGCTGCCTCTACCTGCTCTAAATTAATAACTAAATATACATAAAACCCAGAAAAAGTCCAAAGGAGATGTAAAGACTAAGGTGCTGAATTCTGGCTGCTGTATTTGTCATGGATGTGGGAGACCACTGATGATATCCACGCTCAAATTGGGACGGAGTAGGCTTGCATGTCAGCGATCAGCATTTAAATACGTCCATTGCCAATTGCTCGGCTGTGGGACTGCTGCTGAGGAAAGAGTTCCTCGGGCTGTGAAATTATTTCAACAGAATTGTAACTGGAGTAACTCCAGTTTTGCAACTCTGCAAAACATCTTCTGATTTTATAAAGAGCACAATAAAAAGTCTTGTTGTGCAGTACCTAAAAACTTGCTGGAACACTCAGCGAGTCAAAACTGAAATGCTTACATTAAACTTGGGAAACAATTACTGACAATGAATCCAGGAGGATGGAAGAGCTGTAACATGAACAGATAAAAAATTCTAATGTTTCAGTCCAGTCAGCAGAGTCCAATGAGATAAGGCTCTTATTAAGCAGAGAAAGGAAATTGTGGGAGTATTGGATATGAGAACTGCCATTAGAAATCAGCAGTGACTTGACTGGCAGCTTTCCAGCATTTCCCCACACCCCAAGCAATGCCTCACAAGCAATGCAACATCTGAGACTAAAATGTAACTGAAATTAAAAGATGAGTTGCTTGAACTAAGCCTGGTCTTGGTGCATAATTTGGTTGCTGCAGGTCTAGGACTTAGATGAACTAACTAGCTAGAAAATAACCCCTGATGCTTTCTAAGCAAAGAAATTTGTGCGAAAACCATGAAATTGCAAAGCACATTAGATTTGGCATTATACTTTTTTTTTCTATGTGGCTTGTTGCACACTTGTTCAAATTGAAGCTAAGTCTGCTTGGGCATGGTACACAGAAAGACATATTCTCGTGTAAGCAACTTAGAAAACTTAATGATACTAGAATTGAACTGGAAACCTAATTTGGCATGATATCCGAACCAATTTACAGTCTCTATTTTTATAAACAGTCCTCTACATTAGTTACAACAGGGAGAGTAAATAGGGGAAACAAACATTTTTTAGGCTTTACAGGGAGCAGTAGGGTATTAATTCACAGTATTATTACTCTTGTCTGTTAAGCATACAGCTTTCTCACCATGAATACACACGTAATTAGCTAACATGGATCTAAGAGTTTTTTATTAAATACAAACCACTCTGCTTCTATACTGATGTAGACATAGAAATTGGTAGTTTTCATTAAATTGTTCTTAGCTGCAGGCCCCAGTGCAAAGGAGTTGTAAATAAAGAATGCATTTCTGTCTAAATTTACAAGACATCACTTTATGCATTTTCCCTCTCTATATATTTGTGTGCCTAATTATAAGTAGTAATGAAACAGTAACAAGGGGAAAAGAGCTATTAAGTCAAAAACAGAGAGAAAAGGCAGAATACTGCTGACTTGCTTCACACTCTAGTTTCAAAGTAAAATTTTCCTTACAAAGGTAGATCTTTTAGAGGATGGATGCAAAAAAGAATTTGTGGTGTTATGGAAATAAATACAAAGTATCTGCTGGGCTTACCAGAGGAGTATGAAAATCACTTGAGAAGGATTGGAGGAGCAAAAGACAGCATAGGAGGCATAAAAATTGGAAGGCAGTGAAAAAAATAAAAAAGACAGATACAGTAGAGGCCCAAGAACAATTGTGAGAAAAACTGAACAGAATCAAGATGAATTAAGCTTTTGTGAGATAATTCTTTTCAAATATTGCTTTCTAGTACAGATCTAAACCTTTGGCTGTAGTTTGTGTTTTGTCTAGAGACTGGGATCGGTATTTCGTTCTGACATTTATGTAAGCTATGGCAGTCAAGTCTGAGACTGAGTTAAATAAGTGTTTGGGGTGAAATTATTTTTTTTCTAGCATAGTTTTGCAACTCCATACTTCCCAGATATTTGGAGCATAAGCAGTAAGCTATTTGTGTCAGAAGTCCCTGTTCTGAAACTGAAATGGCAGTCAGTGTGGCTGCTGAATGACTGGACTTGCACTTACTTGGAAACATAGCCTGTCAGTATGATCAAAAATATAAATTACAAAAGAACTGCCTACCCAGTGTGTAGATGCTGAACTAATTTCTAGATACTAATGTTAGATTTTCTGCAGCAGTCCTGGCTGCTGAAACAGTTTGGGAGAGAGTCCTAAAAGTTATTGAAAAACTCTTGAGAGAATTCTCATAACAAGATTCTACATTCACTTTTTAAGTTAATTTAGTGTTACATGCTAATTTTTCTGCCCTGAGTAATACTGCTCTTGTACAACTGTTCTACAGGGCTCACCAATCCCATGAGTGAGAGATTTCTGTAAGGTAGAAATCTGCGAATTTTGAAAATGCTGAGTTGAAATCTCAGCTTTCGAAAAAGATGAATATGGTTCTATTCATTTCCTTCCGGAAAATACAGCACATTTGGTGGATATGAAAATTAGTTATTGTTTTTGTAGATATAAATCTTTCATCCCATAACCTATACAATTGTAAACAGTCTTGTGGCTTTTGGCTCTTAGTTCTTACAAACTAAGTCAGTTCCTACAAACGAAGCCAGTGTCATCTCTGCCTCTTATTCATATCCAAGTGCCTGACTGTAGCCAGAACTACCAAAAAATGAGATATACCTTCTGCCCTGGATAAGTGAAAGATTTTTGAGCTTTTATAGTGTTACATTATGATTCTGCACCAGTTAGGAATTGAACTCTCCCCAGGAAACAGCCTGTGTTGGTGGCAGGAAGATACTGGTCACCTAAAAGTTCACACACCCTTATTCCACATGTACACAAATCTTAACTTTTCTGTATTTAGGCCTATTTCTGTTTTAACTTATTAAAACAGAGTCTGTAACCTGCAATACAAGCCTAAAAGCTGCCTCTGCACTGCATTATTGTGTCTTGTTTTCCAAATAAGCATTTCTTATTTCACTCACCAAGTACTTCTCATACTTGTCTACCTTAACATTATGTGCCAGCCAGAATACAGGTTGCTGTTGCCACATGTGATGTTGGATACAGGGCTCATTTCTTAACACAGTGCTGTTTGTGTTAGCTTAGCTGTAAATGAGCATTAACAATGTATTATATCATATGAAGATGTACCTATGTGAATCACTGTACTACTACACAGAAAATAAGTGCTGATAAGCAGTGATAGCCATTGGATATACCTGAAGAAATATCTCTTGAATGTCTGAATTTCAAACACTTCAAAATTCAAAGTTCTTCCACAATATAATTAAAAAATATTTAAGGGCTATGTACTGGCTTGACCTGATGTTTTTCCATGGTATATACTGATTACAAAAAAATTAATCAGTGTCATCTCTTGATCTCAGTCCAAAAACTGTGTAGGCTTCCAGTATATCATTTGATATCCTACTTCCCAAAACCCTTCCACTTGGAATGATTTTAACCCAGTGCTTCTATAGGACTGCTATCAACAGCTTATTCCACTGAACTGTTTTTTCTGAATAACTATTATGGTTATCTCCTTCAGTTTAACCTCTCATGACTTTGAATGACTGAGAAGCCTGTTTGTACACTTGCGTTCACAGTTTTGTCCTTATATGTTTTCATTTTCCTGAACAACGAATGCCAGACTAGAATTCCACTGAAGCTTCTTACCATTTACTTTCTTATTAGCTTGCAAGCAGCCACGCTACCTTCTGATATGTGTTTCTGCATCAAGAGAACATAAGATCTGCCATACATAATCAGACCTACAGCTCATCTAGCCCAGTGTCCTACCTCTGACAAAGGCCAGCAGATGAATCTTTAAAGCACAGGAAGAAAAGGACTCTTCCCCTAGTATACCCTCTCAGCATCTGGTAGTTGGAAGTTTAGGAACTGCTTGAGCTGGAGGTTGCATTTAGTGTGTCAATAGCCCCTGATGGACCTATTTGCCACGTATTTATAGTTTTGGCATTTACAGTGTCATGTGGCAATGGATTCTACAGCATAATTATGTGGAGAAGTACTTCCTTCCTTTTACTCAAAATCTGTCACTCTGGTTCCACTGAATGTTCCTAAGTTCTTGTCTTACGCAAAATTATCACCCTGTATTCCTTCTCCTCATGTTCTTTATGACACCCTTGCCATTCTTTTTGTTTCAATTATATCATAAGAACTCGATGTTTTAAAAGTTTTCTCGCTGTGCCTGGGCTTGATGTCGGAGTTATGATTATACTTGCTCAGCACAATAGGACAGCAACAATTAATTGTTGTAAAATATTTATATTATAACATATCACCCTCCATGTGGGCTGAAACTTCACAGAGCCTATTGGTGTTTTGTTCTCCACAAATGACATGGATCTCCCTATTTAAATAACACTTATAACTTATTATGTTTATATATTCTTTGAAACAGAACAGTTTTGATCCAGAAAGTGTTTTTATTATCCATGCTTTTCATGGTACATTTCTCTTGTTCATTCTCTCAGGACACAACTGTAATACTTCAGCTTCCCTTATGTTCCTATGGATTCACTGCTCATTATAAAAGACCACGTGAGACACACATTTCTTGGTAGGTCCAAACCTTTTAGACACTACTTTAATGTAGCTAGCACAAAGGTGCGTTATATCAGTTTGGACAAACCTCCAATTTTGGCATATAAATAATTTTACATTATTTATAAAATAGATGCAGAAATAGTCTTGGTAGTAGTCTCCCCTCAGACTTCTCCTTCAAGAAGGAGACTTGTTACGGCCATGGAAACTGAGAAAAGGGGAGGAAGAATGTGCTATAAAATTTGGATTCTGCATCTCACTACTTTTAATGGCATGTGCCTGCCTCACCTAGAACTGGTTGTGATCCAAGTCATGCATGAGGATGGATTTTACGCAGCATTCCCCTGATTATGGCCAGGACAGAAGTAGGCCAGAGCTGAGTTCAGGTTTCTGATTTCCATATCTTCTGAGGGGGTTATCCGCACTTGGGAAGTGCTGCTCGAAGAAGTTCAAGAATTTTCACAATTACTTCATATCTACCTTCTGTCAATCTGTGCTTTGCTCTTTTTCTTTTTTTTTTTCCTGGAATTGTTATCCATATTAGTGACAGAGTAGGTATCTTATTTACAAGGTTTGCCCAGCTTCTTTTGATTAAGGTAAGGAGACCATTCAGATCTTCTGATTCCTAATCCACTGATTAACAAACTAGTTTTTGCTTCATGAAGAGATCACAGCAGCAACTTCACAAAGCTGAAATTCACAACTGCTTTCCCCAAATCCTTGTCTTTTCAGAGCTCAAGAGCTCTCCCTTTTACTTAACAGTCTTTATTTTACATTGATCTGATAAGCTACCTTAAATTGATGCATTATTTTCTGTATTATTTCTTTAGTTGTAACTTCCATGCCTATTACTAAGACTGGCATGCTTTTGTTCCCCTTTGGTGGTTGCATTTATTGAATTATAAAGCTATCACTACCAGATACAAATGCACACCATCAGCTTTATTTCCACTGTCTACTACAATATAATCTACATACTGCAAAGTGAAGTCTCCATTTACCTTCACTTTGGCCTCTGCACAATTTTTTCATTTTAACCATGATGTTATTCACTCTGATCAGCTGCCTAAGGACGCACTTTATCAATCGAATTTCTGAAAAAGCTTTAGTAATAATCTAGTGAGTTCACACAGGTACTGTTTTTCTAATATACTTCTCATACCCTCTAGTAAAGGGAAACACAATTAGAGTGTTTTGGGTTGATTTTTTTTTTTTTTGCTAGGAAATCAACATTTATTATTTGCTAAAAGCTTTGTCTCCTTGCTTAAATCAAAAACTTTCAAAAGAGACAGATGTCATTTGGAGATTGTTTCTTTTTAACAGTTTGGTAAATAAGAAATTTTGGCAGAATTTCTGCCACCTGAAGTTTTATTGTCAAAAGTACAGAGGACAGGGCTTTTGGAAGAAGTGGTTCAGCTTCATGATAATGCAGTTCTTGATAACTTTGAGACATAAGTTTCAGAAGTTCATAATATTTGAGGAAGTCAAAATCTATAGGGAAGAAATAGCAGGAATAATACCATGCTTAACATGACCATATAATTTTAAATTACCTAACCCCCTCTGAGGATTTTATTTCTATGTATATTTGCTTTTTAATTCCCTCATATTGCTCTGGCACACTAAAATTCTAAAAAATTATTACAAAATTATTCTAGAGGACAAATAAAAAAAAGATTTTTTTATTATTAAAGGTACATATTTAGAGATTCAGAACATATATACACCTTACTACGGAATTTTATTATTTTTGTCAACTTGGTCTTTGAATAGTATTAAGAAATTTTTAGGATGATAGAGCATAGCATCTACTAATACCTTCCTCAAAGCTTCTTGAATTTGAGAGCTATAGGGTTTGGATTCCTATGTGGTGTCTGGAATATTTTGGATTTTTTCTCTAAAACTGAATACTTCTTACATTCAGGGACTGTGGGCGGATAGCATTATTAACATTCCTATTTCTATACTTACTCCTTCTTTTTAACCGACTGTAATGACTTGCTAATATTTCTTGCAAAAGTAATTATTTGCACATATTTTAATGCTGAAAATTGCCAACCAAGTGAAAGATGAGAAGCAGACAAAAGGCATAGAGAAAATGTGGACAAAATTCCAGTTTTCATGCTGTAGAACTGTGAAACACCTATTTCTTGATCAAGCAAAAGATTTTCAAAATATGTAAGGGCAGCAGTTTTAATAAGAGCAGCATCTGTAGATAAGAACAGATATGAAAGGTTTGATAAACACATAATTTAAAGAAATATACAAAATAGAGCATGGCTCATGACATGGATTTTTCTTTTTATTTCTGCCATACATGTGTTTAAGGTGTAGTTAAGGTCTGTTTGGCAAATCTTTAAACAGAATTATATACACTGTTCGTTGTCCCGTTTCCCCACTGCCTTTTTTTTTTTAATCTGATTTCTTTAAATTATACTTAATAGCTAACACAACTACATTTTGCCTAAAGTGTGGCGTTTTGCTTCATTTATCAGATGCTTTACTCATGCTCTGAATGCAGATGCTATGGTAATAGAGGAAATTTGCTGTATACATACCTGCTTATTTGGCAGAAAAACTAAACTCCCCACTTTTGATGATGGTAGTTTTGAACTTTTCTTTCAGAAATTCAAACAAGAGCTATGTTCTTGATCACCTGAAATAAACTCATGCATACCCATGTCCACGTACCATGCATTTATTGACTGTGGAAATATTTTCTTTACTGTCTAGCCATGCATCCATTTTCCTGTTCAAGACAAATATAAAGAATTCATAGATCACATGGTATTAAATCTTTACCGTCACAGTAAGCAAAGACATGAAAAAAGGAACATTGCTCTGCAGTAGGTGAACTAGTGGTTTCAGGCCAGTTGCAGATGCCAGCAGCTCTAAAGCACTAATTGATGTTTTCTGGTAGTTTTAGCAGAAAGGTAAAAAATTCTGTGTGAAGAGAGCTTAAACAAACTTCCAAGCTTTATAGATGGCCCCTTCATAGTTGTTTTGAGTCATGTTGGCAAGGTGGCTTCAGAATGCTTTTGCTCCCTTTCTCACTCAATACCTATTTCATCCTGTGGCACAGGCCCAGATTTTGAAGTGCTAGAAGCTACTCAAAGAGGAGATTTTGTGCTTACAGGAACAATTTCCAGAGAGACCTGAATTAAAAAAAAAAATCTGCCTCTGAGCAACTCTGAGCACAGGGATTGCTCTGGTCCAAATCTGCACTTTCTGTTTTTTCCGAGAACTCTCTGAAGGCATTACCTTAACTATGTCCTTTATCCCAACAGTACATGTTCCAAAATGTTACTTTTGTTTGTAAAAAAAGTGATTTATTTAATAGCTAAATTTAAATCACAGCAATATACATGCAAATTAGACTGCTACAGTAGGAAGATTGCTGATGAAAATATTGAAATACTCATATAATAAATTCTCAAATTTCAAAATCAAGATTTTTTGATATTTGAATATGCATTTAGTTTCATTTTCACTAAATGAAATTTGGCTCATTTTGCTGAGATAGATAATTTAGTACAGCTATCTATCTAATAGATTGGTATATACTGAATCCAATTAAAAAAGAGATAATCTCACTCATAGAACAAGAGTCAGGCTTTTCAGCATACTGTTCCTCCTCTGATCCAAGCCGATAAAGATGAACTTCTGTAATGCTTATAAATCAAGGACTGTGCACATGCAATGTCTGTTTCATCTTCTATTTCAAAATTCTAAGGCCTGTAGCTGAGAAAAAGTTTATCACTGAAAATCTAGAGAGTAAGCCAGAAAAACTCTGGTGCAAAAGTAGTTATTTTACATTGATACATAAAGGAGGCTGGAAAAAAAAATAAAAAAAAAAGCCTTTCTTAAGCTGTGTGCACTCAATTTGAGACTAAGAGAGCTCTCTCCAGTTACTGGAGCTTTAAGGGAATTGAAGCACCTGCTAGCTAAGCCCAGGTGCCATGTCAGCCCCATTCCAGAGCAAAATAATGCTTTCAGCTGCAACCCTTTCCCTCCAGTGTCTTAACTTCTGTGGGACTAATGACCCACGGAAGCCTCCTGTTGTACCCCTGATTTGGATGTGCTGTGCTGTGGGAACATTTCTGTGTGCTGCCCATGCACGGATTGTGTCATTTGCTGAGGAGAAGTTATCAGTGGAAACCAGTAAAACCAGTAAACCCAAGAACTCTGGTGCTCTCATGATTTTAATAGCTGAAAAAGAAAATTGTAGCTCCTGGCACACACTGTGTCCTGGGAGTATAGATGGTTTTGCTACAGTAAAAATCCACTGCTGAGACATGGTACTGAAGATTTTTCTTTTTCATGGATGGATTTCACTTTGTAATATTTTATCTTTGCAGAGTTAACCAGGAATCATCCCGGTTGGAATCTTTTCACTATGTAACATGGACATGAAAAAATTTTATTTCATGAACAAATAGAAGAGGATTTTGTTTGGTTTGGAACCTGAACAGACAAAGAGGGGTAATGAGCAAACCATATGCAGATGTAATGTGAGATATCTGGGGCATGACTTTGCACTGCTCCATGTATTAAAAAGATCTTAGAAACTAGTGAGGGAGGAGGAAGGAAGAAATTACTACTGCTGATTGATTTTTCTCACTATTTTCATTATTCTAGCATGTGAGTTACAAATACTCCTGCAAAAGATATTGTTTGCTCCTGTTTTTAGTGCGCCTTAGTCAATATGCCAAAGAGCTGCCTATACAAAAGTTCGGTTCACCCACGGAATCACAAAAAATCACAGAATTCTCAGGGTTGGAAAGGACCTCTGGAGATCATCTAGTCCAACCACTTTGCTAAAGCAGGTTCATCAAGGGCAGGTTGCACCAAAATGTGTCCAGGAATCTTCTGAATAATACCACAGGTGGAGATTCCACAACCTCCCTGGCAGCCTCCTCCAGTGTTCTGTCACCTGCCCTGTAAAGAATATTTCTCTCATGTGGAAGTGGAACTCTCTGTACTCCAGTTAGAGCCCATCACCCCTTGTCCTTTTGCTGGGCATTACTGAAGAGTCTGGCCCCATCCTCTTGATACCTGCGTTTTAGATATTTATAAGTACTGATAACATCCCCAGTTCTCTGAAGGGACTCAGTTCTCTCAGTCTTTCCTCATAGGAGAGATGCTCCAGTCCCCTAAACATCTTGGTAGACCTCTGCTGGACTCTCTCCAGTAGTTCCTTGTCTTTCTTGAACTAGGGAGCACAGAACTGGACACAATACTCTAGATGCAACCTCAGTAGGGCAGAGTAGAGGGGGAGGATAATCTCTTTCTACCTGCTACGCACACCTTTCTTAATGCACTGCCTGATACAATTGGCCTTCTTGGCCATGAGAGCACATTGCTGGCTCATGGTTAGCTTGTTGTCCACCAGGACTCCTGGGTACTTCTCTGCAGACCTGCTTCGCAACAGGTCAGCCCCTAAACTATACTGGTGCAGGCGGTTATTCCTCCCTAGCCATGGGACTTCACTCTTGCCTTTGTCGAACTTCATTAGGTTCCTCTCCGCCTAACTCTCTAGCCAGTCCAAAACTACCAATGTCCACTGCTCTTGGGTTTCTTCTCTTTGGGATTTTCTTTCTGCCTTTGGGTGGCAGGCTAATGAAGTTGTTTCTCAGCAGAATTACCACACAGGCATGAGGCAGGAATTGAAAGCTGGTGAGCTAGAAATTTCGGCTCTTGGTGCAGCATACTACTACTAACTGCTGCAGTGATCAACAGTGCTAAGCTGCCAAGTGCTTGCCATCACACATGAAGAATTCAGTAAATTTGGCACATGGTTCAATGAGCCACCTATACCTTTGTGCAATATGGAAATCATGTAATTTCCCCATGTAATGCCATTTTGTTGGCATTAGACACACACACATAAATTAGTGCTGTTTAGAAATTAGATGGGTAGGCTTTAAACTCTTGGGGTGGTGGGTATTTCAACCATTTTCTGTTTTTGTTTCTTCAGGATATGAGCTCTGTTACTGTCTTTGCTTTCTGCCTTCTTCCACTTTTCAAGGTCACAGCTTTGAAGGGACACGATGGATACTTAAAACCAGAGGGGCAGAAGCAGGACAGTTTTATTAATATTCTAAAAATACAGGGTTTTATTTATGAAGTGTGTGAAGTATTTTAAAAGACAGTCTCAACACTTTAATTTTTATTACCACTTGTCTCCAGTCTCTGCCAAAAAGTTTCAACATTATACAAAGGTGCCTTTATGGCCTAATGCTGTCCGTACCTAAAATTCAGGTTCTAGCCGTTAAATCCAAGCTGTTATACAAGACCTGTGTAAATTTTCATTATATCCATTATAAGCTATTTCACTCAAATGAGCACATTCTCCATCTTTCAGATGAAATAGAAAAGGAAGGTCCAGAGCAAGTTTTAATATTAAAAGAAAATCCTATGGCACATTTCACAAGAGTAAGCATGCTACTTGGCATCACTGGCTGTATTTCATCTCTTGTAATTAGATTTTGCCTACCTGAAGTTCCCCCTCTAGTTCTGACAGGATATGTTTATTTTTTACTTCCTGCATGAGAGCACGCACTAATTTAGATTAGATGAGTTCTACTCCAGAAGTGGCAAAATTCATGTTAGATAATACTGTTCTATTCATAAGAACAATTTAAGCACGTAAAATGTTTCTTGCAGGCATTTGAGTTTCCCTAAATGAAGGAAATTCCATCTCTCCTGCTTTAAATTCCTAACCATGACAATACCATCTTCAGCATGGAAATATGCACTCTGCCAGACTGCTGTGTGAAATGTCAAAAATTCAAAAGCTATGTGTCTCACCTGCTCTGGTTTGACCTAAAGGAGAATCAGTTTTCTAAGTTTTCAGCTAAACCTTGTGTAAGTAACTTCATTTTCTGAAAGTTAGCTGTGTGTTTTTCAGAAAGTGTTTCTCTTTAGAAATGGTAACACAGGGCATTGGTATCACAGAATCATGGAATAGTTTGCACTGGAAGGGATCCTAAAAATCATCCAGTTCCAAGCTCCTGTCAAGGACAGAGAAGCTTCCCACTAGATCAGGTTGCTCAAAGCCTCATCCAACCTGGCCTTGAACACCTCCAGGGGTGAGGCATCCATGACTTCTCTTGGGCAAACCTGTTCCAGCGTCTCACCACCATCACAGTAAAAAATTTTTTCCTAGTTATCTAATCTAAGGCTCCCTTCTTTCAGCTTAAAACCTTTATCCCTTGTCCTATCACTACACTTCCTGATAAAGAGCCCCTCCTCACCTTTTCTGTAGCCCCCTTTAAGTACTGGAAGGCTGCTATAAGGTCTCTCTGGAGCGTGCTCTTCTCTAGGCTAAACAAGCCAAACTCCCTCAGCCTGTCCTCATAGGGTAGGTCCTCCAGCCCTCTGATCATCTTCACGGCCCTCCTCTAGACTCGCTCTAATGGGTCCATATCCCTCCTGTGCTGAGGACTCCAGATGAGGTCTCATGAGTGGAGTAGAGGTGGAGAATCACATCCTTCACCCTGTTGGTCACGCTTCTTTTGATGCAGCCCAGGATATGGTTGGCTCTCTAGGTTGCAAGCACACATTGCTGACTCGTGATGAGTTTCTCATCGACCAGCACCCTTAAGTCCTTCTCGTCAGGGCTGCTCTCAATCCATTTTCTGCACTGCCTTTATTTGTGCTTGGGATTTCCCTGACCCAGATGCAGGACCTTGCACTTGGCCGTGTTGAACTTCATGAGGATTGCACATACTCACCTCTAAAGCCTGTCCAGGTTCCTCAGGATGACATTCCTTCCTTCCAGTGTGTCAACCACACCACACAGCTTGGTGTCATGTGCAAAATTGCTGAGGTTGTACTCAATCTCACTGTCTATGTCTCCAACAAAGATGTTAGACAACATTGGTCCTAACACTGACCCCAGCAGGATTCCATTCATTACTGGTCTCCACCTGGACGATGAGTTGTTGACCATAATTCTCTAAGTGCGACCATTCAGCCAATTCCTTATCCACCAAGTAGTCCATCTGTCAAATCTGTGTCTCCAATTTAGAGATCAGAATGTTGTGCAGGATATTGTTGAATGCTTTGCACAAGTCCAAGTAGATGATGTCAGTTACTCTCCCCTTATCCACCAATGCTGTGGTCCCATTGCAGGCCATCAAATTCATCAGGCTTGATTTACCCTTACTGAAGCCATGCTGACTGAATGCAGAAAGGCCACAGCTTATACTTATTTCTATAGAAACCACCACCATTCTCGAGTTGGTGGATTGCAGTAAAAGAAAGGGGCAAAACAGGGTCATACCTGCAGGGAGCAGCAGTCAGGAGATGTGACACAAAACTGGCCAATGGGGTACTCCATCCCATTATGTCATATTTAGTATAAAATGGAGGGACTACAAGGGTCAAGCTCTCTTCTTTGATGCCTAGAGTCCAGTGAGGACCTCGTCCATCTTTTTGCCTCTGATCCCAGATCCCTCCATTCCTGAATCCAATTCCTTAGTCCAGCTCCCTCCTGCCACTGAATCCAGCCCAGAATCTTTTCCCTGTGCCTGCTCTGCAGCATCTGTGGTGACGTAGTCATTGATGGGGGAGGGGTGGCAATTTCATATACTTGTATATATTTTATTATTAGTTTATTAATATTTTATTTATTGTTATTTTTGTTTCATTAAAGCTGTTTCAGTTTTAATTTCCAGGCCACAAGTCTTTTTCTCTCATTTCCCTTTTCACTTTCCTGGGGCAAGGGTGAGGGGAATAGGATGCACAATTGCCCATGTTTAGCTGCCAATCAAGCTGAGCTCCGGCTAACCTGTGACATCACCCTAACTAATTCCTTTGAATTAGTGTAATTGAATGGTATAATAGTGACATTGACCTCCTGGATCAGAATAGCAGTCCCTTTCATCTGTTGTGCTATTGCTGCCAGTAGCTCAAGTGCTGCAGCTATCTGCAGTACTTGCTTAAGCTCATCAGCTAATAGTTGATGATGCCCTGAAGCCTTGAGGGTTTGTATCACTAATTGATTTTTCTTTTTCTTTGAACTTTGGTGGTTTTGTGGCTGTTTTAAACATGTATCAGGTCTGTGGTGTTTATCTCTAATTCACTTTGAATTAATTGAGGTCAATATTAAATACTTCTGCTAGACAACAAAAGATTTTGCATGATTCTTAACACTGCCACACTGGTAAATTCTCTAGACACAAAATAAAAGGCAGTAGTATGGGCTTTTCAAATTCATTTTAACCAGTAAAGAATTTGGGTTGTGTCTGTCTTTCATGACTCAGTCCCTCGTAATTGCATACCTCCCTGACGGTAGGTTCTGTTCCAATCTTTTGATCTCGTGTAGGGGCAGTAGCCTACTAGCTTTTGGTTTTGGTTTTCTTTATTTTTAAAATTAATTATGGACACATATCTCTCTTTTAATTCTGGAGCCAGGTAAGTTATATTCCTTAAGATTATGTGAAGTACAGAGCACAGAGGTGTGTCTTGCCACAGCAGCTGGAGACATCTTATTCCCTTATGCTGTCTTTCAATGTGGTTTCCTCATCAGTCTAAACTAAGAGCACGCAGCACTGCAGCAAGCAAATCCATGAAGAAATTTCACCCAATACCTATTGCAAAAAAACCCATTACAACTGAAATACCCTTACATCTGCCTCCATCTGCCCCGTTTTGCAAAGTAAAACTTTCAAAAGAATGATTATACAGTCCTCAGCACGTTGCAATTTGTCCTAATAATTTTATTTCTTTAAGTGCATCTGTGTTAAAGTTAGGGCTCTTCATTCAGAGCTGTATTGTACTCTAATCCTGCGCTTTGTGCTTTGATCAGCGCACCCTGAGCACTTTATGTGCATATTGTTCTGCCTCATAGCTGGTTGAAATCAGAGGGAGCGCTGGCTTTGGTAATGAATAAGCGGGAATTTATTCAGAGCTGAACATGAATAAAGGATGCATCCATATATCTAAATTATAAAGGAGGTATTTATTCAAAAGAGGAGCTGTGTCTAAGGAATATGTGTCTTCCACAATCAGCCCACATATTTTTAGAAAAAAATATTGATGAGGGCTATGCATCATCACTTCTACTGTGTTAAATGGACGTGAAAGAAAGATGAGATATGGGCCTGGAACTTGAGAGGACAGATTATTTCTTTAGGTATTTTCAAATGCATTAACAAAGCATGAGTTTTCATGTAGATGCTAATAAAACTTACCCATAATGCTCCTCTCTCATTCACCTGGTTTTGGTCAACTATTTGTTAGATACCCACTACCTTTATCCGTGCTCAAATAACAGTAATCCTACATTTTAAAATCTGCTTAAGCTGTTCATTTTCTTCCAGTTAGGGTTCTCCTTGGTATCTTTTTTCCAACAGGATGATAATAATGAGGAATTCCGTCTCTTACTGAGGATTTAATACCAGGATGCTTGTACTGTTAGAAATGCTGTCAGTGCGATCTCTTACTCAACAGCATCGCTCATGACTTGGCTTAATAGAACCACCATAGACTCACCAAGAATGTGTTCTATTTTGAACATTTCTCCAGAACACAGTTATTTTTGTATGGTTTCTCCTACTCACATAGGAAAAGTTCTTGCTTTTATAAAGGGGAGAAACTAAATGGCAACTCAGACCACTACAATTTCTGTTATTAATGAGCACAGCATAATTCACCCCTGAAAATGAAATTCTGCCACAGATTTCCATGGGATGCTGAACAATTTATTTAACTTTTATTCACCTCAGTTTCTAAATTTCAAAGGTAGACATCTACAAACAATGTATTACTTATTTAAAACATGTTTTTAAAAATGGACTGGGGAAAATTTCAGGAAACAAAGTTATTGTAATGTCTCTCCAAGCAGTCATTACTTGTACGAAGCAAGCACTGTAATACTAGACATTTCATGCCTGAATTCTAAAGAGATTTAACCAGTCCCAGGTTTTAGTTTTCAGTACGACTTGCATAGAGACTAGACTTTGAAGTCCATTGGTTTCTGTGCTTTTCAAGAATTTCCTATGAGTAGCTCTTTCCATATTTTTATGCAGAGGTTTTATTATTTCCATTTACTACGTAGGGATGGGAGAAACATTCATTTTTAAAAATACTGAATCACAAACTGCCACCTCTGCTGGCAATAAGAAAACCTGAAGTTCTTCATTTTGTATCCTGTGCACAAAGACTAGAAATCAAAACAAAAGTGGACACAAAGATAAGTAGGACAGAGAGTACGGGGTGCATCTTTGTTAGCATTTGAGTCTGCATCAGGGGTGTGCTTCTGAAGCAAAATTTCCCAGTTTTCCCTCCTTAGGTTGCAAAAATGTCTCAGTGTGCTCAGACCAAACTCCATTTAGATGAAAGCAAATCAGCAAGTGTACTCTGGTAGCACAAATCATGTGCTCCATATGCTCATAAGAGCTCAGTCCATGGGATGGGAGTCAACCTAATCCACAGTAAAACTGCCAAAGTGAGAGAAGGATCAAAATCCTGTCCTCAGCACCACCTGTTTGATTACACTGACCTGTTGCCATTGGGCCTCACTGGTTTTCCCCCAACCTTGGGTCATGCCTGTCCCCAAGGAGGAAGTGCCCAATGGCTGGGGCTAGGGCTGCCCCCTTGCCCTCCGCTATCCTGCTCCTGGCTCGGTGGTGGAATGGGCCCTGTCTGCCAGACCTGCCCTGCTGGCCTGTGGGGTCCCATGGGATCCCTTCAGGTCCCTAGGATGAGTGTTTGGTGTGCAAGCCCATCAGCTGGTATCTTTGTTATTAGGATTTCTTTTGTATGTCTATGGTCATGATTTAAAGCTTCCACATTTCAACTAGTCCATGTGGGCACCTGTGTCACGAGTGTCCACCTTGTTAGATGAGTAGTATAGACCCTGCACTAGCTAGCATATAGATCTAGATATCCCCATTCAAAATATTCAGTGTATCCTTGTCACAACTGCTGTTTAGTGTTTATTTATCATGTAAGGCAGAGGTACTTAGAACAAAATCAAGAACGTTTACCATGATTATCAAGAATGTATCAACATTTCCACAGGCAAGAGACATACCATAGGTGTGATTAGATGTATTTTCATGCAAGACATGCATGGCAGGATAATACAAGTTGCATTAATACCATATTTTAAATTCATTAAGAGTTATTTCCTCCAGTTAAACTGTACTTCGGTAGTTGCTGCAATGCTCTTTTAGCTCAATTTCATGAGCTAAAGCTCAGTGCCAAAAGCAGGTCAGATTAGTTTATTCCCTAAAATTTGCTGCCTGTGTTGTACAGGTCGAAGCCACAATGGCCATTAGCAAGTATGTAAGATTTGGGTCTGAAGTTCAGGATGGGGCTAATGGCCTAGTCCTGTCTGACAAGTTGGTGGAGGAAAACCTTTGCCATACAGAAATAATGCATTGGTTTATAGTTTGAAAGCAAAATGGGGTCACATAGTAACTAATAACATGTAGGCGTGGGCACATTGACATTGTCATGTAGTTGTTTTTGTAAGAGGTCTGCACCAACCTTAATGACCCCTGCTTGGCTGGTTACTCTTAGGTACTCTTTAAAAATAATTAGCTAATTATCATTAAATACTAGAGCTTCTGTGACACAGCTTGGAAGCCTGCCTTGCTGGCATAGGCATGTAATTACATGGAGAGGGCATGAAATGTCTATAGGAACAACATACTCAGGAACGAGCACCTAAAATGTCTGTCCTTTGGGTCTTCCCTTGCAGTTCTGCTTTCCATATTATAGAAAATGAGACACCTGAAAAGAAGTCGGGGAAGGTATTGTGTTCTGCATTCCTCTGAAGAGGAAAACATGAACTCCCTGGAGCTCAGCACTGGCAGTATATATTTCTTTTTTGTCTATAATATAAGGACATATTCTACTTGTTTCTAAATTATCTGCAGAAATAACTTTTAATCTTTAAGGTGTAACATCAGGTGTAACATCCGAGCTCTTGTGCCTAACAGTGCCAGGATAGTGCCTTCAAAGCAAAATTACTTTTTTCTACCTGGTAACATGAAAGGTAACAGGACAGTGGTTCTGGGGGAATTCTTGAAAGTCCAGAACAAATGAAACCCCTGACAGTGAGTGCTAGATGACAGTGAGCAGCAGTAAATTTTGCTGGCAAGATGGCCAGACCAGAAGAGTGGTGGTGAATGGAGTTAAATCCAGCTGGTGGCCAGTCATGAGTGATATTCCCCCGGGCTCAGTATTGGAGCCAGTTCTATTTAATATCTTTATCAATGATCTGGACAAGGAGATTAAGTGCACCCCCACGAAGTTTGCAGATAACAGCAAGTTAGGTGAGAGTGTTGATCTGCTTGAGGGTAGAAAGGATCTTCAGAGGGAATTGGACAGGCTGGACCAATAGTCAACTATGCGGGGTTCAACAAGACTAAGTGCTGGGTGCTGCGTTTTGGTCACAACTACCTCATGCAACACTACAGCCCTGGGGAAGAGTGGATGGAAAGCTGCCTGGTGGAAAAGAACCTGAGGGTTGATTGATAGCTAGCTGAATGTGAGCCAACAGTATGCCCAGGTGGCCAATGCAGCCAATAGCATCCTGGCTTGTATCAGAAAAAGTATGGCAAGCAGGACTAGGAAAGTGATCGTCCCTCTGCACTCAGCACTAGTGAGTTGGCACCTCAAATGCTGTGTTCAGTTTTATGCCACTCATATTAAGAAAGAAATCTAGTTTCTAGAGTGTATGCAGTGAAAAGAAATGAAGAAGAGTCTGGAGCACAAGTCCTACAAGGAGCAGCTGATGGAAACTGGGATTGTTAGTCTGGAGAAAAGGAGGCTGAGGGGTGACTGTATTGATCTCTACAACTACCTGAAAGGAGGTTATAGAGATGTCGGCATCAGTCTCTTCTCCCAGGTAAAAAGCAATAGGACAAGACGAAATGGTCTCAAGTTGCTCCAGGGGAGGCTTAGACTGGGTATTAGGAAAAATGCCTTCACAGTTTTATCAAACATTGAAATATGCTGTCCAGGGAAGTGGTAGTCACCATCCCTGGAGATATTTAAAAGACTTGTAGATGTGGTGCTTTCAAGCTCTTACAGTGTATTATATTGTCAATCATACTGTGTCATAACTAAGTGAAATGACATGACTATGGTTGCTGTATCAAAAGAGTGACTAAGTCATAACATAGTTCAACAAGAGGTGCACAAGTGAAATGGATTTTGAAATCAAAACTCTTCAATGAATAAACTAATCTAGATCATTACCATTCCTTGACAGTCAGTGCATTTCCATAAATTTATTCTTGTGGTGGATTTGTCCTGTGTTTGAGCTGCTAAAATTTAATATAGGGCCCAAATCCTCTAGGCTCAGTGAGGCTACAGACATCCACCCTCCTGTGTTGGTTGCTGTCCAGCTATGCCAAATTATGTCTGAGACCTGAAAGAATGCCACCTGGGACCTAGCTGGTATGAAAAGACACAATGGTGTTTGATGTCCTTTCACAGGTTGCAATTTATTTTTGCTGCTTCTTCTGAAGACTTGATCAGGTTTCCTTCTTCCTCCTCCCCTTCCCCTCACACCATCTCTTGGATGTACGTGCCCACAGTTAATGAATGTTAGAAGGATGCTGTATAAAAGCAATATGCACGTACCTCTGAATGTAGTTAATAAGTAATGTTCTGGTAAGTAACACTCTAGGAAACTTAGCACTATTCCTAATGGTTTTGTAAAACAAACCATGCTGTGTGAAAAAAAATTCAAACCACAAAACACAACCCTCTGAGTGTGCAGCTTTTTCTAAATAGTATGGATTACTGTTCATAGCTTGCTCTGGCATCAACTTTGCAAAGCGGAGTCATGAACAAGGAAGGAAAGGAATTTCTTATCCTTTCCTCTGTGTGATGACAAGAAAAATTTCATCTGTAAGTTTCACAAAGTCTTCATTCATGTAAAATTTCTGTTGGACTTAGTCTGCTGTCACCATTGACTTTATGAGAATTTTCCATGAGCCAAGAACTTCTAGGTTTAGACGCTAGAGAGATTTGGTTTTGTTTTTGAAGACAAGAGAGAATACATCAGGGTACCACTTGTTCTCTACATTTATGTAACTAACAGATAATTTAGTTTATAAAATATGTTTATGGAAGAACATAATTACTGATGCAATCCTTTGTGAGTTAGACTTCTCCAAATTACTGAGTAAGCAAATAAACAAAGTGTAAGTGCAAAAATCAGCTAATATATTTTGTGCATTGATTTTGAAAATTACAGACCTATTTTAATTATTTATGATCCTTCATGTATTAATAAATGATCTGTGGTGTATTTTATAAATAAAATGAAGTCTTGGTATTATCACAGCTCACCACAGACTCCTGTATTAAATCTTTGCTGAAAGGTGGGGGAAGACATTCAGTGTTTATACAGTTTATACAGTATAGCCACTGTATTCCATGGTCTTAATTTCTCCACTTTCGATCTGAATTGATTTTTTACAGTGTCTGAAGTATCTGGAGGTGCCACAGCAGTTCTCTTGCCTGCATACTAAATGTGCAACTTCATTTCCTCTTGAATTGGCAACACAATTTATCTTCTCTTCTATGGTTTGACCTTTCATAGACATATTTCATTCAATAGTGCTTTTGGTATAATTACAGTTGCCAGGGAGTGATAAGGGCAGGCTGTTCCACAGAATAGGATGAGTCAGGAGCAAAGGACAACCCAGATGCAGAGGATGTCACCAAGGAGGTGCAATCACACAGCACAGGAGCTAAGCCATGTTGATGACAGTGACAGGTCCTGTGAACAGTCAGCAATCATCAGACAAGGTGCGGTGATGAACCTGGGATGAGGTTTATCCAAGAAGTGCAGTAAATAACAGCAGGAGGCAGAGCTACAGACAGGGCTTGGATCTGGTACTCTTGTGGTACAGATCAGCTGCCCAGGACTGATCTGAAATTGGGCTCCTTGGCCAAAAGGCAGCAGGAAGGGGTCCCAGGTAAGTCTGGTCTGAGCCATTAAGGCCCATTAGTGCATGCAAGGTTTTGACACAAATATTGATATTCTATAGAAAAGTAAGGTCCAAGGAAAATTTGAGTTAGGTGGAGGGGGTTTCACCCTATTTTTCAATAGTTAGTTGCACGAATGCTCCCAATGAATATGACATCACCAGTACAAATGTAGGTACACCTATAAGATAATCTGCGCTTGCTGGGCCTGACCCAAGACCCATGCAGGGGCGACAGAAACCCCTCTGTTTGTTTCCATGATCTTTTGATAAGATGTACATTCACAATACAAGTTATTTCAGCACTAAGGGAGTGGTGTCACTTGGATGGCTGCCTTTCTGCAGATTCAGAAAAGAGATTGATAGTTCTGCACTGTGTGGTATTTTTTATGCATGCTGGTAAAAAAAAAGGCCTTTTCCTGTATCAAACTGCCTTCATCACTCTGAAGATCACAGAATCCCATATTAGTCTTTTCTTGTGGCACTGAATTGTGCGCTGGTGTGCAGAATCTTCATCCTCCTCCTGTGCCATTCTGTTGTGTTATCCAGCACAATTTTCCTTCTAGCCTGCTGCCAGGATGCTTTCAGGCTTCTGCATGAAGCTTTGTGAAGGAGAAATGTAAAAATCTGCTTCCTCTTCTTGGCTATGTCAACAACTTGGTTTTGTACCAGTAACTTTTTTCGGTTCTTTCTGATCTGTCTTGGTCAGAAGTGTGTCAGCTGAGAACAGTCAGCTCTTTGTAATGTCTCCCTATGAAGATCTTCACATTTCAGCCTTTTCCAGGTTTGTGTCATCACTGTTTAAAAGCAGGATTGTGAGTATACACATCTTGAGCAAGACCTCTGGGTCCAGAAAACAAAGATTAAATTGTTGACGGATAGCTGTTCCTCTTGAAAGTTTTGGCACTCGGATAAAATCTGCTTATTCTGCTCCATTGAAACAGAAATATGCCAGGAGGTAAATGATTGCCATTTGTGCTGCTGAAACTGTGTAGCAAAGGTTGCCTGGGACCAATGCTGAAAATTTTACTTCTTCATTAGTGCTTTTTTAGCAGTGCTGGCAACGAGATAAATTTTCCCATAAACAGTCCACAGACATACACACCAAGTGTATTTTGGAAGTCAGCGCAACAGGTACATTTGTTCTGCTATATTTGTGTGCAGGCGGTGCCAGGACCAAGCTTTGCTGCTTTGCACCCTGTGTATCTGTTGTTTGAATGCTGCAATTCACACTGTTGCTTCCCTTGAGCATTATCCCCAGTTTTGACTCAGAGCAGGTAAATGTCCTATGTGTCTAACAGGTCACTGGTAGGTTGTTTTTTCATGAGCTTCCCTACCTGTGATGAATGCAAGTTCAACTTCTCCCATCTTTCAACACAGTCCTTTCTTCCCTTTTCCTCCTTAACTATATTTTCTTAAGTTTTGGGCCAACATTGTCTCTGTTATTATAAGATGATGATCCTTAGAAATATATTCCACATGCTTCATTGGCTACTGAATAGCAAGTGTTAAGTTTAGAAATGTAATGTACCCTCAAAGTTAATGGAGCCTTAGAATATTGCACACTTAGTGCTAGATTGGTCCTTCAGCTGAGCACCTTTGATATCTTAATAGTGCACACAGATTGATTTTGCAGAGCTTGCACATGTAGCTAGTCTAGGTATACAGTTTCCATTGATAGTTAATCTAAGAAATTTATATTTTTATTTTATGTTGCACCACCTTCCCAGCAATTCTAATATAAATTAATGGTTAAGGGATTTTTGGCAGCCCTGCACATTTTGTGTTCTTATTTATCAGGGCAATTTTGTTTTCTTATTTTTTAGTTACTACGATCCATTTCTACAGCCCTCTAAGGACTCTCAGTGCTTCTCTAGTTCGAAATCTTTTGTTCATAAACATTTTTCCAATGGTTTGTACGACTCATGTTTACCCAATGGGGTATGGATTTTCCTCCTTTATGGTCAAACTCTAAAAGCTCTCAGTGCTTTTAACTACCTCACTGGTTCAGAAGTGTTTTAAATTGTAAGATATATTTTGTCTCTTTTAGATCACAAGAGACAGAGAATCCTTGTCCTCTGGTCACTAGAAACTGTGTGTACATTGAACGTAGCGTCAGATTCTCAAGGTTTTGATAGGGGATCTTTTCTTTGTATGCTATGAGCTAACAAATGTTTAAAAGATTATCTCAGTAGGCTTTCTTTAATTAAAATGGGTTTAAGGGATTGTTAAACTACCTAACTTTGTCACTGTGTTTCCATTCTTATGGTTATTGGGGTGCCATAAAGGAAAACCTATGCATTCCACATGAATCAAACCAACAATATTGCAATATGTAATTTTTTTTCTTTTCCTGTGTTACAGGGAACTAGTGAGAATTAAAAGTGAAGTCAATCTATTTTACAGACAAAAATTCATGTCTCCAGGGAAGACTATATGAAAGTAGCATATGGAGAAAAAGAACTTTAAGAAGTATGAAATTTTCCTTCTCCTCTGTGACAGTATGCTGCTTTTGTGTGTGTGTGTGTTTGGGGATATAGTAGGAGAGGCAGTTTGTTATAACTTTTGTGACAATAACTTCAGTACAGAGTAGAGAAGGATGAGGATATTTGCACACATGTATTTATTTTTGATATCTAATTGATCCAAATATCTATCAGAACATTGCTTTAAATCTCTAATCAGGGAGCCCTTGAACTTGTCCCTCTCCCCTCCTTCTTTCCTCCTGATTGCCTTTCCCATCCCTAGAAAAGAAGAAAGCAAGTTTGTAGGGAACCAAGTCATGGCAAGTCGGTGTTGTGTAGGACAAGAACAAAACAAATATTTCACTGGAAAACACAGTTTTCACAAGATATATATGTTTTGTATGATATTTTGGATATATCCTTTCTCCAGTGTAATTTCAAATGGAACTGACCTTAGCTGAAACATTTTGGTTCCCTGATGTGACTTATTTATTTTGTTTGTTTTGAGTTATTTCAACATCATCTATCCAGAGACAAAACAAAATAAGGATCTGTTGAAAAAATTGCCTGTAATCTTGGTACAGAACCAGAGAGGATTTTCTCTTTCCTTCATCATCTTCCAAACTGAATTCCAGGCAAGCTTCTGCAGTCTCATTTTTTCTGTCACAAACTCATAGAAATTCATATGTAACACACAGTAAGAAAATGCCACGTACAGTCACGGTTTCTTTTGGGGGTTTGGGGGGACAGGCAACATGAAGCAAATGTGACTCTTGCTCAGTAGGATTCAGACTAGCTGTTGCTGAGATCTAGCTTAGACAAGGTAACTCAGGCTGCCCAAGGTAGGCAGGGCATAATAAAATCATAGAATCAGAGAATGGTATGGCTTGGAAGGGACCTTTAAAGGTCATCTAGTCCACCCCCCTGCAATGAGCAGGAACATCTTTGACTAGATCAGGCTACTCAGAGCCTTGTCCAGCAGGACCTTGAAAGTTTTCAGGGATGGGGCATCTGCCACCTCTCTGAGACAACTTGTTCCAGTGTTTCACCACCCTCATCATAAAAAATGTCTTCCCTATATCTAGTCTGCATCTACCCTTCTTTAGTATAAACCCATTACCCCTTGTCCTAGTGCTGCAAGCCTTATAAAAAGTCTGTCCCCATTTTTCCTGTAAGCTTCCTTTAAGTACTGAAAGGCTTCTGTAAGGTATCCACAGAGCCTTCTCTTCTCCAGGCCGAACAAACTTGACTCTCTCAGCCTTTCTGCATAGGAGAGGCATTCCATCCCTCTGATAAGTTTTATGGCCCTCCTCTGGACCCACTCCAATAGTTTGTGTTTTTCTTGTGCTGAGGACTCCAGTGCTGCATGCAGTGTTCCAGACAGGTTCTCACTGGAATGGGTCTCACCAGAGTGGGACAGATAGTACTTCCCTTGACCTTCTGGTGTAAGAAGTAAAGAGAGAGTTTTATGTGCCTCTCAAAGTCAATACAGAGCAGCCTTGTGCTGAGCATAAGGGAAGTTAGTCACTTAAGACTGTGTGTCTCTGGAGGTCAGACATCAGACTCAGGGCTGCTCACTAGCTACTGCCACTTTCTCGGGATGCCAAACCTTGAAAAGTAGTGTCAACTCTTTGCAAAGAGGCCTCTTGACTGAGGAATTCATCTACTCTCTTCAGACAGACAGCATTCAAAGCCACAGCTAAAAATTGCCTTCCTGAGTTCTGATTAAAATCCTGAGATAAATCTATCAACACTATTACAAAGCCACCAGTGTTTGTTTTTTTTTATTATTATTATTTATTTATTGACTTTAGTAAGTCTAGCTGGTGTCTGCAATTCTCTCTTTACAAAATCAGATGCCACAATTAACTATGCTGGATAGGTTCAGTTTGGGATTAATGCCTTCAAATTTAAATACCTGTCTGGACATGCCCATGTGTGTCGCACAGCTGCCCTAACTAAAAGGAGGTCTAGTCATCTAGTCGGGAAGCCTGGAAACAGATTTTGCATGTCCTACGCCACATTGGTCACCCAGGGAAATTTAAATTTCTCCTTACTTCTGAGGCTTACAGTTTCTAACTTAGAAAAAACCAGAAAAACTCACTGTAGCCTTATGCTATTAATCTCCTCAGATATTAACAGCATCAGTAACCTCTATCTATGCAAAAGCTATAACATGCAGAAACCAATATTGTTAATGAGCATTTGAAGTTAGCATGATTGTTCTGAAAGTGAAAGAGCACTGCATTCATGATTCTTCCCTACAAGAGATTTTTAGGTGAAATTAGAAATTATTGTACAGTTTGATGCAGAAAATGCCATTCCTTAAGAATGATATTGTACTGACAGAAAGTGATGTGAAATAATCTTCTTTCTTGAAGATACAAACTTTTCCTGCAAAATACTTTTATCTGGTCAAAATAGACTTGCATACTTTTAAAATCTGCAGCTGTTGTGACGTATGAGTTGGCTGGCACACCATGAGCTTTATTTATTTGCTATTAGGGAGAACCAACACTCTCTTACATGATTTAAATTAGATACTCAGGGAGAGAATGACTTGCTTTACCTTTCATTCATTTTCACTCTAGGGTGAGTATTTACATTGACATGGTCTTTGAGACGGTAAAATGAAACAGAATATTTTTTCCTTGATGGAAAAAAACCTGGAAAATGTTTTTGTTGTTTCTGCTAAAATTGCTCCAAGGTAAATAATGATGGGGTTCGATCATTGCAATTAAAGGCATCTTTTCTTCATTGATACTTGGACGTCTTCCTGATAAAGAATAGTTTTTGAAGGAAGAATAAGCTTTCTGGAAAAAAATATTGTTTAAATTAGTGCTAACCTCAGGCAAAGTTTAAAGAAGTTAGCATCCATCACTTATTTTGAGACAAATTAAAGATACTTTTTATTTATTCTGAGCTAGTGATGGCTATACAGAAAATTGCAAAGCAAAATAGAAATTGTTTTTCACGTGAATTCTGCAGTGATACTTTCATCAGCAAAACATTCTAAGCTCTTGCAGCACACTTCAAAGAATATTCTGGGGTGATTTGAGACAGAAAACATCACGATGACATCACTTCACTCAACATAGAGAATTTTGTTATGTGTTTTGTACAAAACTTCAAAAGAAGTCCTAGTAATAAAAATATGTCTGGTGGTCCTTCTAGTTTCTTCTTATTCCTGTAGAGACAAATAGATATGGAGGAGGGACTTGTCGTATAGAAGTTTTCTATTGTCATAGTTGTTTAGCATACTTTGTAATTGCTGATCTGATCTGTTACACTTACATGTACCCATTGCAATGGATATTTACTTCTCCTAGAAAGCACCCATGCACACCTGTGGGATACACTCAAGAACTCTCAGCGGTTTTGTATCCTTTCACAGGTCTGAAATCTATGACATTAGCTATAATGTGGTGCATTTGCTAGCAGTCACTGAGGTACCATAATTCAATTTCATTTTTAGTCACTTTTTAGAGCTGACCTGTACTTTTCATTTAAGAACTAATTTTAATAAATTTGGTTTTCACTTTGCAGAAACATGCCTGATATTGCCTAGCTTGACTGCACTTTAATTCCATTATGTCACATTTCCAGTTTTTATATTAGCTTGTCTGTACAGATCTAGACAATAAAGTACCAAAAGAACATCCTCTGGAGAGCTGTTTCCTTTAATATCTTTTTATCTGCAGTAAAATATGTGATATTTAGGAAATTCAAAACATTGGTTAAACCGTACTGTGTTTTCACCATTTCAAAGACTGTCTGGAAGATAAATGTGTATTTTCCTTGGAATAAATTGTCAAGCAAGAAGACTTCATATTTTTGGATGGATGCACAAAAGCATAAGGAGATTATTTTGAAAAGAATCAGAAACTAGGTACTGTGTTCTTCTGAAAAGCCTGCCCATGTACTTCAGAAACTGGAAAATACTAGAATATTTGGTAAAAAACATACATTATCCAGTGTTTCTCAAGATATTCGATATGAGGAGGTGCCACACAGATAATTAAATGAAATGGGATTTCAATTCTACAAGCCAGAATTGCGACTTTGCTTAGGACCAAAGACAACCCTTCTTTACGACTTTGATCACAGCTTTACTGTCATACCAGCAGACCAGTTACATGTGACTGTGAGAATTAGATCTGGCATGTGGAATATCAGTAGTTAAGCAAAACACCACATATAAATCAAAGACTAATGATAACTCCTTAACGTTACTTGACTTTTAAAACATTGACTGACCTGGATCGTCTCTACTTTTTTATTTTAAAGTCATAATGGTGCCTTCATAGACTTTCACTGGAGCTGCTCTGTTGTCACTATTGCATCATTATACAGACTAGGCTTACACTGAGTCACAGGGCTACAGTGACATCATATTGCAATGGTGTATTCTCATGGTCACTGTATTTTAGCATGAGATCATTCCTCTAGCACAAAAATGAGTTTAAACTAAATAAAACATACCACTAGTATAAACCATTGCAAGTTGTGTGTTACAAATCCTAAGTAAACACATTTTAAACACTTCATCAACTTGTCTATCCTAAAAGTTAGTCAGAAGCACTTATTGAAATATGATCTGTTAGAAGAATTGCTGTAATTTAAAAATTAATATGCATCCCTGAGAATTTTGCCAAAACATTATTTTTTTTGCTAGATGAGATATCAGAAACAGGTTGTAAAGAAAGTATTGGCTCAGCCTTGATGTCACAAAGAAGAGAATCGTCAAAATGTCCACAGGTATTTCAGTAGCCCAGTGTCTTTTTAAAAAATCTTTGATCAGGAAGCAGGTGATGCCTAGGCACATATTGAAATAATGTGTGTAATGCAGAGAGGATAATTCATAGTATTTCCAATTAGGTATTAAAATGCTTTGGTTTTGGAATCTCAGAAACTCCTTTTACTCAACATCTCATGGCTTTGCTCTGACCTCTTATAAAAATAGGCCAGCACCCAAATGTTGGATCCAGAACCACTGTAGAGATAGAAATAGACCCTTATTTCCCTCATACACTAAGATGAAGCAGCTGTGAAGAAACCCAGAGTTTTGATGGATGAGATAGAGTTGTTTGTTATTTAATTAAATTGGAATCTATATTAGTCTGTATTTAAAATTTGACAGTGGTCTAATGTCATTATATACCCACAGACAACCATTTTTTTAAAACTCTTGATTTAATGCCAGTATAAACTGGTCAGTATATTTGCAATTTTCCATTTGAAACTTATGATTCCATCATGCAATGATACTTAACAGTATCATAGCTACTCGACAGTGACATCTAATTAAAGCTGTAAAACAAAAGTAGCACTAAATTTTCATTTTCAAAATTTAGATCTTTCAAGTCCTTTTCTTGTGATGTTATTTTGACATTGTCATAAGAATTTCTGATTGTTACTATATAGAAGCAGTTAGGCAAACTCCTAGGACTTCACGTGGTTTCATGAATATTTGCTTGGCATAGGACTGCCTGGCTAGCATATACATTTTCATCTTATATGGAGGATTTTTGAAGTGATTGCAAACAATCGTGATAGCTTTATTTAGAATTTATGCACTCTATACGTAGCATGAAGCTCTTTGGCCCTCAGCTTGTATAGCCGTCTAGTTTTATTATTTGAAGTTTTGACATTCAGGACATTTACCACAACACTTTAGAGTGTTTTAGGGGTTTTTTTAAGGTTTTAGGTTGCAGATAATATCATATTTCCAAAGTAATTTTCAGTGTCAAATTGAGCAAATATACTGTAATTACCAGAGATCAGGTAAGGAAAACGATGAGCTGGAGATCTCTTTTAAGGTTTAAATTTGAAGAAGAGATAGACATGGATTCTCATGAAATTTGACAAATTTGTAATTGTTTATGAGCACAGCATTTGCTTTGTTTCTTAGATCATAATAGCAAAAAAAAAAAAAAAAATCTTTTTCTGCAATTTAAAGTATTCCCTCTCAGAAGTCTAGAGGTGTAGATATTTTTTTCTTTTAGGGAAAAATGGAAAAGGAATCCTTTTGTGAAGAAATCTGCAAAAAGTAAGAAAGTTGTATTTTTAATTTTTCTTTTTGGTTTTACATATTTATTTTCCTGGTATGAAGGGCAGTTTCAGGGAAGTGAATCTTACATTTCTGCCTTGTTGCTGTATTTCAGATACCAACATGCAACCAAAACACGAAATTTACTTTCTTTCTGAACCAGACACCTGTGAAACATGCATCAAAATCTTCAGAAGTGTTATCCTGAGTAAATATTCACAAAACACTCTTGACGAAACTATAATCCCTCCTTCAGGAGTTTCATCACTAAGAGAAGGTAGATATTTGAAAAGTGTTTTCATCATTGTACTATCTCTTTACATTCCTTGGAATTATATTCTACTATTATCATATTTTAATATATTTATTCTTTTTCATAATAGTACAAATCTTCAAGAAATAGGATTCTCTTTTTGCAGGAGATGATAGTTCTGTTTTTTGGAGTACTCATCAACCAATGAAAAGGAAATAAAAAATCAGGTAATTATTTTTATGATATATGCAGGAATATATACATCAGGTCAGGCTATTTCTTAATTAATATTGGTGAAAAAGTAATTTAAATGATATTCTATGTTTTACAATTTATAATGGAATATATTTACAATCTATGAAGTGAATACAACATTCTCTAAGAATAATTTCCAGTCTGACATTGATAAAAAGCTTGAAGGAATTTGGTTGGGTTTTCCCCCACTTTTTTAGTTGATTAAATTATAAAAGTAATGGAATGATGTCAGGTCAGAAATGTAATAAAAGATCTGTGTACATTGCATCCATTAAAATAATAAGTGCATAGAAACAATGGCTGACATTCTACCCACAGCTCAGAGCTTGTACAGAAGTAATAGTAAAGAGACTAAATTTATGGAGACTGTACCAGGTAACAACACATCTAAAAAGATTTTAAAACATGAACTGAACCATCAGCAGTAATTTAGTGCCTAAAATTAGGACAAATGTTTTTTGCAAAAGAGAGAAGAAAACAGATCTTCAGTATTTTCCTGCACTTTGATGAAAGACGTCTTTTTTCAGGAGTCTGGGATTAATAACGCAGACAACATGTGTTTCCTAGCTAGACAGAAATGAACCCAACATAGCTAGCTTCAGTCTTTCACTAATGTAAAATATTACTAAACACACCCAAAAGCAAATAAACAAAATTTAGAGCAGTCTTCAGGGCAAAATTTGATTCATAGTGATTAGATTATGAAAAATGCCTTTGTTTTCACATGCTACTCCTTGGTTAACTGCAACGCTTGTCTCCAACAGCTGGACTCAAAGTGCCTAATATATTGGAATTGCTTTCTGTTTAGTCACTGCTATACCATAGCTGGCAAAAGAGAACCGAACTGCAACAGAAAGTGGCAATTGCCTTAACACTGATCCATTGTTTGAGCTATAACACTTTATTATTGCCAGACTATATTAGAAAATTATGCCTATACTTTATTAGCACAATTGCATATGTTGTGTTATCTCTTGTAACGTGAATAATTGAATTTAGATGGAGTGTATTAATAGGCTATTCCACAATCAGTGAAGAATTGTTTCATACGCAATTTTAAGCGACTCTTTAATTTGGTCTTTAATTTGTTTTCAAACATGACAGGTTAGCCGTATCTGCTAAGAACTGGTAGGCATTTGCAGGATCAGAATGTGTCTATGTTCCTCCCTGCAACACCAGCTCTAGCTTCACACTCGCTGTTTCTGAGACGTCTGGGTTTTGGTTTTGCAGTATTTCTCATAGAGACATCAGGGTTTGTTTTGTGACACACGAAACATTGAGGGTCAGCTTCTTGTCAAAATCCATCCCTCAATAATAAGATGATAATTTCACCTATAGCCCTTAACCTACAGAGTTGACTTTAGTACACTGGATCACTCTAAACAAACAACTGCCAAAGAACTTGATGTCTGCCAAAAAACTTGATGTCTGGTCTTCTCAAGCCACATCTTGGACTGGATGTGCTATGGTGTACTGGCTTATATAGGAAAGAAGTGAAAGAGGAGTCTGTTTGCAAAATACCTGGCTGCTACCAGTGATCATTCCATTGTGATCAGTACTAGATTCAGTCACAGATTTAAACATAAAACCATTTTCATCACATTAGATCACAATAAGTATTTACGAAATGTACCAAGATACAGTAGGCACAGATGGTAGCAAAAAGCCATTAATTACTCAATGAGTTGAGTAGAGAGCCACTAGGACAGCTAGAGGCTGGAGCACTCGGCGTAGCAAATGCTGCAGAGAGACCTGTTCTTTCTGTCTGAGGAAGGGAAGGCCAAGGGAAGATCTTATTGCTGCCTTCAGTTATCTAATGTCTGGTTATGAGGGAGAGGAGGCCAAACTCTTCTTGGAGGCACACAGTGAAAGGATAAGAGGCAAAGGACAAAAGCTGAAACAACAAAATTCCAGTTAGGTGTTAGGATTATTTTTTTTTTTATAGTGCGAGTCGTCAAAAACTGGACCAGTCTGCACAGAGACTGTGCAAATTTCCATCCTTGGAGACAGTAAAAACTTAACTGGATACAGTTGACTTGGGCTGGGGGTTGGACCAGAGGTCCCTCCCTACTTAAATTATTCTGTGATTCTATGAAAATCAATGTATGGATTTTAAGTAAGATGGAAAGCTGATTTTGAGCAAAATAATATGGTTGTTTTCACTGTTGTGCTTACAATGGAATAGACAAAGTTCATACAATTGTACATAGTTGCTGTGTAAATTTTCAGGACTATGGGCTAGTATCCAAGCTGAAAGGAAAAAATCATCCAGCAACAAGTCTGAACCTTTGGCAACTACTCTATAATCCATTTGTTGGCTGTTTGTTTTTCTATAGATGTAGATTAACTTGCCTGAGCCAAAGATCTTAGAAATTAATGTGTAAATATGTGTTTAAACCTGGTTGCCAGTAAAAGAAACAAAGTAAAAGGAAATCAATGCGTTGCAGAGAGATTTATTGATGTGAGTTGCCCCATCTTCAAAACAGGCAGGAAACAACAGAAAGAGACCTAATATATTTTAATAGAGCAAAAAGCTATAAATTGTGATGACTTTCTATTAGATCTGATTTTTTCTATGATATTTCTCATAGTCTTACTCTAGAACGTTTCTTGTAAACATACAATATAGAGGATGAACCTGAAATGAGACCCACAGAGCAGCATAAACACTCTGCATTCCTCTAGGCTTTTACTAGTTTTCACCTACTTCCATTTTCTGCTTCTGTGCATAGCATCTAACAGCAGGAAAATGTTTTCCCAGGAAAATACTTGATGATTATGAAGAAAGAAAACATCACCCTCACCAGCGGAATACCTGTTAATAGTACCTCTGCATCTTGCATGTTTTTTCAAGTACTCTGGAGGATTAAGCCTGTCAGATACAAATGTGCATGGATGCAGCTTGGTGAGGTAATTTGGGGGGAGGATACTAACAGCTGCAGATTTCAGAAGTGCAATCAACTTTGGAAGGATGTAGGAGACACCTGGCTCTGTGTGAAGTAAGTTGGTCAAGGTCTCTCCTCTTTTACACCGATAACTGCTCTCCAAATGCTTGGAACAGAGGTGATGTGTATGCATTAATCCCTCCTCCATTTATTAAGGAACAACAGATCATTTCCCTGTGAATGGAATTACTGAATACCATACATTGAGACACTGGACAATTAGTCAGAATGGGATTGCTTTTCTAAACGAAAAAAGATGTTGGATCTTATAATACATTTCTCTTTATGGTTATACAAGGATTCACAAAATAAGGAAAGACAGAAGAGTAAACTCACGTGCCTCTGTATTCAGGCACAAATTAAGGTTAATGCTCAACCAGGGAGGGAGGGAACTTAAGGCTGAAGAACAGGCACAGCAGTGGAAATACGCCCTGAGAATACAGCTGTAGATGATTTGTTCTCATGGATCAGCTGAGGAGGCAACAGGAGCATCCTACAGGGATCCGAGGCTTCTGAGCTGGGAACGCTACAAGAAACTACCTGCAACTTCCACATGCATTTCCATAGGGTGAAAGATCAATCTTTTCCTTTGATTCTTGATTACTCACACAACAGTAACAAAGAGCCCTGAGGTCTCTGTGCCACTCTCCTCCATTCCTCCTGGGGTGCTGATCAGTGCAGAGACACGGACACCGTCAATCTTCCTTCAGCTTCTGTATGTCAGAATAATGCCTGAAGTGATTTGGAGAAATGTTATGTCAAAGTTGCTGAGGAAACGGTGGCTTTCACTTGAACACTGCCCAAACACCTTGATCATTTTTTCAGCAGTATAATCTGGATCTATATTCTCAAAAAAAATCTCTGGAAATACTTCCAGCACTGGATGGAAAAGCTAAAGATTAAAGAACCTTTCACATCTGTTCCCTGTAACCAGCTTAAATTTAACCTATGACAGTAATGAGTGAAAGTCCACGTGCTGTTTGGCCTGCGTAAAGACTTTGTAGTCATTTGTGTATATCACAAATGGCGTTAATTGGCAGCTGTGTCAACAGCCTCTTTGAAGGAATTGGGAATTCATTAGGCGCATGGACAAAGCAGGTCTTTCTCTGGTAAAAAAATACCCCTTTCATGTGAGGCACTTAAGATGGAGTAGCACAGGGAAACTTGCCAAGATGCTGCCTGGTTTCTAGCCATGACAGTAGTCACATTGCTAAGGACTGCTCTCACTCAGTGGCAGACCTGCAGTTCCGCTGCCTCCACTGTACGGAGGAATGACAAGAAGTCTGGGCTGTGCTTGAACCTGCAAAAGCAGAGCTGCCTGCCCAAAACCAAGAAAGAAAATTTTTAACTCCTTTAAAGCTGTTACTGTAAGGCATTTTGTCTTCCCCTGTCCTTGTTTCTGCCACCTTTTTATTGTTGGGAGCTTACTCTGGGAAACAGACTGAAGTCCCTGAAAAAGCTCTCATGTAATACACTTGAACTGATTTCAGTGAACAGTTCTGTATTCAAAGTTTCTTTCTGTGTCTGTTTTTCTGTTAGAGGGCTTTTTCTATTAGAGTTAACCCATGTGCTCTCCATTAAACATTTGCATATAAAAATGCACTGGTGAGAGGCATCTCTTTGTCTCTTCATTTCCCCCTTCCAGATCCTATAGCTCACCAATGCATTTTTTTCAGTCATCCAGTGCAAAAGTACCTACACTCTTTTTGTACTACGTAGAGCTTCCTTTCCAGAAATGGAGCTTACTGAAAAATGTATTTATTGAAAGTTATGGCATACTGAAGCAGAGTATGTCAGCTGTTTTCTATCACCCTTCACTCACGACTATACAAAGTTATTCTAGAAAATTACTCAGTACCCCTTATAAAAGATTTATATCTTGGGTAGATTTTTTTAAAACAAGGTTGGTGATTCCACCTGTATTTGTCATCCACGGTATTCCTAAATTGTGGAATGTTGTAATCGAAGGTTTTGCTAAGGGAAAAGGAAGGCAACAGCTGTACTGAAAGACACAATGAACAACCGTCAGTATAATAGCAGGAGGGTTCTGCATAAATTGAGGATTTTTTTCATCACATTCTGTTGCATATCTAGGAGTTCTTAAGAAAACTGCTTTTATTTCTAAGCCTGCATCCTGGCCCATCTATTTCTTTCCTGTACTCTCCCTACTGCTCCAGCAAGTGGAAATGGACTTCTGTGATCTATATGAGATAAACAGGATTGCTGCAGGAGGCTGGTGTACTGAAGAGCCAGGTCACAGACAGCAGGAGCTTTCTTAAAATCAGCACAATTACCTGCAGGTACAAGGAAGGATAAAAGTCAGAGAGAGTACTTATATTTTTTTATTTAGCACGGATGCATGATATGGCATAAAAGTAAAATCTCTTTTGTTTTATGCTTTGTATCTCCAAATGAATAATACCTATGATTGTGTTAGCATTGTACCCCAGATTCAGTCTGAAAACATAAAATCATTGCCTTGTGGGTTTTTTTTTAAATTCTTACCTTTCTCTCCACCCTATTTCAGTGTATGGCAGATTTAGAATTAACGTCTGAGATGATAATTTGTATCAGATTTTGTCCTGATCCTGGGGATTGGACTAGATGATCTCAACAAGTTCCTTCCAGCCTAAACGATCCTGGGATTTGTGGACAGTAAGAGATTTGCCACTGTGAGAAATAAAGATGCATAAAGTATTTGTCCCATCTATGAAACATCTTGTAGATTACTGGAAGTGTGTCTCTGTTGTCTCGTAATAAAAATTGACTTTATTGCAGACACATAAAAGCAGGAAAGAAAGCCATCAAACCACTGTTTTAGTGTGCGATCACTTTAGCAGTCTGATTTTCTGTACATTATACCTACAATTATATTTCAATAAAGGATAGTTTGATTCATTTGCTTAAACCACAAGAATAATTCTTTTAACCTTCTCCATTGACCACAAATGAAAAAACAAAGCTGTGACACTGTAGTTCCCTGTCTACTGGCATTTTCTCTGGTAAGTGGAAAATTCCTCTGTAAAAATCAGACAAGTTTTGTATTAACATTTTCTTTAAGCTTGTATGCTATTTTGATTTATGTTATTTGATTTGTTTTCCTTTAGGCAAATGCTATTCTTGAGACTAACACTCCCAGGAATACAAATTGAACAAGATAGCACTGGCCACTGTATCTCAGCAACAGAACAAAAATCTGCTAAGAAAAAAAAATATCTTGGTTTTCTGTCAGCTTGTGCAGGGGAACCAATTGGGTCCAAGAAAGTTCAAGGGTTACACAGCGGCCACTGGAATTAGTTAATGATTTTTTCTTTCTTTTGCCAGCTCAGACTAAAATTTCAGGCAAGAACTTCAAAAGTCGTGTATGTTTCCTGATTTCCTAATGTCTTGCTTCTTCTATGTTCAAGATTCTTGGTTTTTAGAAAATGAACAGCATGTTTTCTAACAATGAATACCCTTCTGTCTGAATAGTGATAAATGGCCCAAATTAGGACATTCAGAGTCACTAGTCATTTCATAAAATCCTGAGAATAAAGTATTGTTTTCTAATAACATTTTTCCCATGCCCTACTAAGGGAACTGTGCAGTTACTACCTCCTTATCTATATTATTTTTAGTAAAGTCAGTGCCCAGAGGAGACAATATGTTGGCTTAATTATATGTGAAATATATATTGGGATTTTTATTTTCTTTCATACTGGAACTATAATGCCTTCCTATGATTATAAATGCATACATGCTCTAATAAAAGTCCACAAAATGAAAAAAAAAAACCAGGGCTTAAACTTTCTTTCATGTCTCATGCCAAAGTATGTAGACTCAGAAAATATAGGGATACTACTTCTTTAACTGCTTTCGAGATTTAATGGCTTGCATTTCTTTAATTTTCAGCGGAACTTAAACTTCTAAATTATATGATGTTTGTGGTCTTTTACATTGTGTTATTATGTCAGGACCTATGAAACTATGGCTAGTTTCATGAAGTTCATTTGTTAGCTGGTATGAAATGCAATACAATTAGGTTGTGTTAGCTAAATAAAAAAGGCAAAATATTATTCAAGTTGTTTTTTTTTTTTTTAATAAAAAACCTGTCAGACTATTCCCTCTCCAGAGGTCATTCATGCAAAGAAAACAGCTAATATTTTAGACCCATAGCTAATAGGAAAAAAAAAAAGTTCTAAAACTGGAATAAGACAAATGCAGATACAATCCTTTGGGGCTTTGTTCCCATTTCCTGTATAGAAGCTGTAATTTCTGTAGTATTCTTCCACTTCTTATTGCTTGTGTCTAGACATAAATTGACCATAAAACAATATTAATATTGTATATTGCCCTGGTTAAGCATTTTTGTTTGGCATCAGGGAAGAACTTTGAACATTTTAATGGTACTTTCTGTAGCACAGTAGTCATGAATGAGTTTATTTTAATGTAGAAATAAATTGGTTACTGAAGGTATTTTTATTATGCATCTTCTTGTAATTTCTGCCAAATAAACAAAATATTCCTCATATAATTGGCATATTAGTCTGTCACTTTCCAACTATTTTTTCAATGCTGAATTAAAGGGCTCATAAATCCTAAATTCTTTATTAGTTTGCTGACTTTGCAGAGTTTGATGGTAAATAAACTAGCAGAGCATTAAAAGCTCCTTATTGAAGGGAGACAATATGTTTTTTTGTATCGACTTCTGCATGATTCAATTTTCACCAAGCATCACCATGACCTTCATAACAGCACCGTGAACTTTAAAAGCCAGTTTGCATGTGGTGGTTAACTTTCCCTTGTATAATGTGGTTTTAAAAAGGATGACCTAGCCTTTCCCGGCTCGATAAATGTGCAATTGATAGTACAGTAATGGAAATAAAAGGTCTTCAAAAATGCTGATTGCAATAATTAAACATTTTGAGAAGTGGTAAATTTATGGGATTCATTACACGTAAGTGATTTGCCATTTTTCTCTTCAAATTACTTCATTTTTTTTAACTGTTTACATCAAAAAAAGGCTTTGAGCTTTTGGAATATAACTTTGAAATTATGAAGTCTGATAACTAAATTAAACATAAGACTTCTATGTCTATCAGCCTAAATTTTGCTTTTGACTCTTACACTGAATCATTTCCATGGTAGATGAGTGTTCATCTTCTACAGTCATGACACATCAGAATGCTGGAATGCCAAGGGGACTTCATTTACTTATGCAGATATTAAGTGTCAGGACTGATATTTATACAAGAAGGCAAATCAATATTGAGTGGATCTGAATTTGGGATCTAGGTGCTACAGGACACATGGTGCAAATCTCTTTCCTGTAAGTGCACATTTCTCCAGGAACTCTGACTTAGTATAGACAAAAAATATTAACACCAACAACGTACTAACTGGATTGCAGCTCACAACCATGTGTAGACTATTTCCTCTTCAATTTCACTCTTCAAAATGCTGGATATGTTTCTGGAGGTCAAAATTCAATAATAATTAGGGCAGTAACTCCAAATACATTTTCAACTTCAGATGCTTTTTTTTTTTTCTTTAAACACAGGATGCTTTGGTTTGATCTGATCTGTTTTATTTAAGTTACTACTAAGACAAATGACTAAACTACATTGGCACAGAGAACTGACAAATGGGAGCCAAACTTCGTGAGAGAATACTTCCCTCTCATGTGCTTTGTAAATCCAAACACATATGCAGATATTATTTCTGGCTGTGATAGGCAGAGAGCACAGAGCAGATGTGCAAGTGAAGAAATTTCTGCCTGTACTGCAGGTTCTCTTTGCTCTAAGTCTTGCCTAGTTTTTCAGTTTTTACTTTAAACAGTTGCAGTGCCTGAGCTCCACATCCTTCAATGCAAGAAGGATATGGAACTGTTAGAATGGGTCCAAAAGAGGGCTACAAAAATGGTCAGGGTGCTGGAGCACCTTTGCTATGAGGACAGGCTGATAGAGTTGGGAGTGTTCAGCCTGGAGAGGAGAAGGCTCCGGGTACACCTTCCAGTTCCTGAAGCGGGCTATAGGAAACCTGGGGAGGGATTTTGTAAAAAGGCATGCAGTCATAGGATGAGGGGAAATGGCTTTGAATTGGAGGGGGGAAGATTTAGACTAGACACGAGGAAGAAATTCTTCATGATGAGGGTGATGAAACACTGGCACAGGTTGCCCAGGGAAGGTGTGGATGCCCCATCCCTGGAGGTCTTCAAGGCCAGGTTGGATGGGGCCTCGGGCAGCCTGATCTGTTGGGAGGTGTCCCTGCCCATGGCAGAGGGGCTGGAAATAGATGGTCTTTAGGGTCCCTTCCAACCCAAACCATTCTATGATTCTACAATTCTATACACAAAGTTTTCTTTACTACTGTGCTTATAACAATTGTATTGACTAATGTGCACAGTATTTGTTAAATTTTTGTTGAATTCAGACCAAATCTCTCTTCATAAAAGGTAAATTTTCAGTAGGTGGTTTTCCTTTCATTCTGTTTCCTTCTTATTCCCCACGAATACATTGGATTAAAAACAGTCCTGCCTGTGAAATAATAAGGGTCTCTACAGTAGGACTGTGTGATTTATGCCAGGCAATTAAAATCAGTTCCTAACCTACAGGAGGCACTAAAAACTGACTTGCTCAACACACTGTACTGTTGAGCACTGTGTGGTAGATTTTATTATACCATAAGTGCTTTACTATTCTGTAAAAAAGGAGAATGTAATTGCTATATACAACTAATATACTCAATTAGGTAAGGATAATGTTTAATAGAACTGGTTTCAGTTACAACTTGTGAGTTCAAAAGAGAAGCTGGAGTTGGGGAATTTCAGGATGCAGAAGTGTTCTAAGTATGAAATATGGTTCAACAACATAGCAGCAAAGCTATTCTGCAAGAACGCAGTGTGTGCTTCTACATTGACTGAAGTGGGATGGCAGTCCTTAATCCATATTGATTTAGTGTGATAACTGGGATAGCTGGAAGCTGTTACAACTTGTTGAAAGAGTGCTTATTTTTCCCAGCATGCAGCTTCTTAGACACAATCATGTCAGACTCTCTGTATTCTAACTTCTAAAAGCCTCTAACTTTTTAAGATAAGATGTGAAAACAGCTAAATATCACAAATTGTTAGTGACTACATTGCAAGCACCGTAAGTATTATTTTGTTATAACCCTGTGCAGTTTAGTGAAGATAAATTTCCCTACGTAGCTATTCTCTGTATGGAGTCATGTACTGCTATAGCAATAGGACTGTGATAGATCCCGTAGATGTACCTTGGATGTCTCCACACACATTTAAATGACAGATTCCTCGAGGTGAGCATCTGCCAAATCTTTACCTAGAAGACAATGCAAACTGGGCACTGGACTGCCCCGACCTCTTTTTGAGAATTATTTATTCAATGATGGCTAAAAACTGCACAGAATAGCCCCAAGGAGAGGTGAGTTTCTTTTTCTTGCATCTGTCCATTTTTAATCCTTCCTAGCCACCAGTCTTGATAGACCAGAGTCACAGCTTCTTCCTTAATCCATCATCTCTATGGCGTGAGAACATCTTTTGTGTTCATCATTGTGAACAGCTAAGGGTTTTTTTTTTAGGACCCTTCAGGGAGGGGTATTTTCCAGCTACCACCCACTCAGTTTGGTCCTTTAGGATTTCTTCCTCCTCTTGCATTTCTAATCTCAAGCTTTAACCTTACTGCCTAAAGATTTAGCCCTAGTGGATTTGATAATAATGAAGAAAAGAGATGAACATGCTATATACTCACAACAATGTAATGCATGAAATAAATCAATCTTTCTCTTTAGGACTCAGTTTTCAATGGGCACTGATAGCATGCTTACATAGTCACATGTGCAGTTTGTAGCATTTCCCCTGAAAAGATCCAGATACAAGAGATGAGGCCAGCTTCCTTTTTTTCTTTTTTTTTTTTTTTGTTCTAAAAATTTGCCTGTTATTTAGGCTTCATTGTTCACTTGAGGGTATGAAAAAGTGCAAAAAGGAGAGTAATAGTCTCAAACTTGGTTCTGTGTGCATATGTTTTTTACATACTAACAAATTATGACAGCTGAGTCCCTGGTGCGGCTGATTTATTTTTAAAATCTGCTTTCAGATTAGAATTTAGCACAAAGGAATTTACATATTCGTTTTCAATATTGCTAAAATCAAGAACTCTTGCACACCACAAAAACTCCTGTGTCACAACAGCAAGGTGTTGATCTATTTTATCCCTTTGCCTACTGACAATCTGAAGATATCCCAGTGATGCTGATGGGGAGCAGTGCCTCTGTTCTAAAAATGGACTCAAGTAGCAGAAGGTCTCTTGCAGCCTTCTTTGCCTGGGAATGCCAGACTATGAGCTGAATGTCCCTCAAGCTGTCTGACAGCAGAAGCATTTAATTCCTGACTATACAGTGAGGACTCTGCAGCCAAAGTATTCAGCAGAGGCGGGAATCAAGCACCAAGCATGAACTACTGTCTGCCTTCTACAAGGCTCTTCTTATCGAAACAGCTAGTTGCCAAGATATCTTTTTTAACTGCTGTTCTCCTTCTCCACCAAAAGACTGGAGCTAAAGCCAAAAATTTATTGAATTTTCTATGCTTTGCTCCAATGAGCACAACAATAAACTAGTTAATAATGTGCTCAAAGGCAAAAATGCTGCCTGCCCATGTATATATGGCATACATTTGGGCCCTTGGAGAAGACAGGGAGGTGTAAAGAAGAAAAGTGGGTTTTTCATCTTGAAGAGACTTCTTCTGTGCCACTCTGTCAGTGGTTTCAGCCTTGTCCTGAACTAGGATCACTGATGTCACTCATGTGACCTTTGAGGCAACACTTGGGGGATTTGTCCTTTTTAGTTGGTAGCTATGGCTCTGCTCCTCGCTATCATGGCTACACTGGTTTCTGCTCTCCTGCTATTGTCAATGCCAGAAAGCCTCCTTGAAGGTGAGTCCATAGCTGCTGTATCACACTTCTGAGAAAGAATGAGATGGGTGTTGTCCCCCCATCACGCTTCTCCAGTTCCCTCTGGCCATTCCTCCATGATCCATTTTCCATAGAAGTTGAGGGTAGGAAACTACTTTGTGGGAGCACAGACATCCTGGCTAGGGCTGGTAATGCCAGCAGCAGCGCCACGAAGGCCTCCACAGTTGGTTAGGGGAGACAAGTGCACATCTTGCGTATAAATTTTGTTAAACGTGGCAATAAAAAGTCCAACACAAAAGTCAAGACTAACCCTATAGTTCAGGAACCAAGAGTGGGAGAGGAGAGACAAAGAGATGGTTATAGAATGTGTTCCAACCTGTCACAGTGAGACAAAGCCTAACTTGATCACTTCACTCAGTATGAACGGGCACATATACAAATACAGATGTTTTTTTTCCCTCAGTTGGAAACGTTGGTGTGTGCCAGCCTGCAGCGCTGTGAAGGCTTTTAGCTAGTAACATCACTGTGCTTGAGTACCCGCACTGTTCTCCAGATCTGGGATCTCTACCTCTTTTCAAAGATCAAGTCAGTACTTAAAGGAACCCTTTTTTTTTTTTTTTTGGTAGAAGATTTGAAAGCAAAAACAATGGAGATCCTCAACAGCCTTTCAGAAAATGATCTGCGGAATTGCTTCAAACCTTGGAGCCGTTGTATACAGCCGTGTCAACTCAAAAGGCAACTATTTTGAATGTGATTGTAGTTGATTTTCTTAATTTGTTAAATAAAAAGAGTTACAGTAACAGTCTCTCTTTTTTTTTTTCTTGTGTTGGACTTTGTATATGAACTTTACCTAATGGGTTCTTGGCTCAAGCAAGTTTCTCTGATCTTACCGATCATTTTCCTTACCCATGTACGGGCTTTTGAACAACAGAGCAAGCAGTCTGTGGTCGTCTGTCTCTTAGCTCCTTTCTGCAAAGGCTTTGAAAGGTGCAGCAGGGCTGAGGCTGAGACTGGACCTCTACTTACCCACTACAGAGGGATTGCTTGCTCCAGGCCGGAGTGGGATTCATAACAACAGGCTGAAATGGGATTCAGAATCATGGTGAGGCAACTGCCTCAGGCAGTTCTGGACAGGGAGAGCAAAGAAGACTCACAAGTGATTACAAAAAAAGCAATTGCAGTCCCTGTAGGTGTCTCTCTGCAGTTTTTGGGAGCAGTGTGCAGGGACAGGCACACCAGGAAAGTGGGGAGGGGGGAGGCTGCTACTTTCAGCCACCATTGACTCCTGCTTTTAGCCAAAAGCAGTATTCTCTTTGGTGCAGGTATGAGTTCTGGCAGGAAGGTCGGAGCAGGATCTGCCTAAGAGTTGGACTTCAAGATTCTGGAGTGCGGAAGTGCCCTTGGCTCTGTACCTAAACTACCTCTCCTGGAGAACGGAGGGAGGGAAGAGAGGAGAGAGAGGGAGGCACCATGAAATAGGCTGAATCTGAATATAGTTGTAATATAGTTGGCCTACCCACTGCTGGCAGCACTAAACTCTCATTTCATTAGGTGAACTTAAAAAATCTCTGGAGAGGTCATCACTTTCTCAGACTATTACTATGTATGTATATACGCACAGGAGAAATATATTTCAATAGAATACATATATTCTCAAAGTTTTACAAGAAGGTTACATATTCTTCTCAAGAAGAGAAAAGGTGTTCTTTCATGCTGCTGGAAAATCATTTGTATTTCTCATTCTCTAAGACTTTGCTAGCACAAAATTTTATTCTTCTTTCAGTGTCCAGGTTATCTGTGTGAGTTGATGATAGTAAACTACTAGCTATCTCCATCTGGTAATTGCTTGTCTCCGTTATTTACTTTGTTATCATGGGAAAGGGCTCAGGAAAGTGAATTTGCATGTGTAGTAGCCCAGTATTTTCTGTCTATATGCCTGGAGAGAGAAGCCAGGATCCCAGGTCTCCATGGGCAAAGGAGGATGGAGTCTCCAGCAGGATATTAGGTCTAAGGAGAAGATGTAAATTCAGGGAATGGTAAGCACAAAGGGAGTAAACCAAAACATGGTGGTACAAATGAAAATATGCATGCATAAACATCCAGAAAAGACCTACTAATTGATCTTCCCAATGTCAGTGCCATAATGCTGACAAATAAGGAGTTAATTTCTTACTTAGCACAGAAACTCTCTTTGTACTCATTTATGTCAGTCGACTCCATGCCCTCTATTTAAATTGCCCCAAAGCTAGAATAGCTGTTTTCCTAGAGTCACTTAGCAATACACATTTCAGCACCAATCCAACTTCACTCAAAAAGCTAAAGTAAAGCTAGTCTGGAAGCTAATATACCAAATTATATTTTCCCTCCTTAGTCAGAGCTTGGTCTGTGAAGTATCAACTGTTCAATCTTAGTGACATTGTAAGTCCACTTGGAAAGTAAGAAATATATTTTCTACTTCTGTGAAAGTAATCTGACAAGGAACTGAAGCATTTAGTTCTCTGATGTGAAAACTGCAATATTTTGAACATCTGGAAAGTAATGCTAAATGTCTTCCTCTTCTGGACTATTTCTCAGGTCTATAGAAATATCTGTTCTTCTACACAAAGGGAAAAGAATTGACATTCTCCTAAAATGTGTCTTGCAAGAATGGTTTCTAGGTTCTGCAGCAAAAGGGTTGTGCTCTTTTCTATTGGTACATTCAGAGACAAACTGAAAAATGCTAAGTGTAAGGGAAGGGGGTTTAAAACAAATTTGAAGTACAAAATTTCTAATAAATTGGGTGAGTATGGAAAAATTCTGATGGACTATATAATTAAAAGGTTTGTTTACCTTCTTCTATGAGACCAGGAGTATAGAAAGCCCAAAGGGAGGAGAAGTGGAATGAAAAACAATATTCTGTTAATAACTCAGCCAGTACAGACAAAGGAAGTGTCTGTGAGAGAGAGCAGAGGGGATGTGGGAGAACACTGCCTGCTGTCTCCATGTTTCCTAATAAAAACTTAGCAGAATATTATGCCTATATTCCCCCTAACTGCACATTCTGAGGGGATGCTGTCAGCACCTTTCATGACCAAATGCACTCGGTATCTCGGGCCCAGTAGGTTGCTGGTCACAATACCCTTTTGGTAAATGTTTTATTTCCTGGGGCAAGAACAGAAATTGTGTCTCTTTTCTGTCATCTCTTTGAGCCATAACCTGTCCCCTGAAGTCATAGTTGTCATGGGATTTCCTTTTGGTGACCACAAACTGCATTACCAAATTGCACAGCTTTTGCCGCTAAACGCAGTTCTCACAGTTTTCTGTAGCCATTGGAAAGTGTATTATTAACGAGGAGTGTGAACAGGTCAAATAATCTCCTCTTGCAGCTTTTGCTGCCTAGAAGATTTGAAAATGCCAAGGCAGCTCCATATTCTCAGAAGTGTGTTCATATAGTCTGTCAGTGTCTAGTCAGGTTTAACCTGGCATTGATGTAAATTCCTTCTGGGAAATTTAGATTTAGAATGAAATCTGTAATCATCTGTATGGACCTAATGGTTCATCAGGATGTGGGGTGGCTATGGGAAGACCTAAGGAAAAGCAGTCAAATTGAAAGGCAGCTAGCATGGTTTCACAGACTGTGTTGATTTAAACAAACACGTCCATGGTATGGAGCTGTTTTAATGCTCAGTGCTTTTGGATGTGAAGATGAAGGCATGGAAAGAGGGCATAATGTGAACATCCTCTTCCTTTCATGTCCATCTCTCAATCTCTTTTAAACTGGGCACCAAAGTTTGATGGCATTTTCAGCATTCATTTAAACAGATTGAAATTACTTTCAGCCACTCTACTGTAAAATTTCTGCAGTTTTGAAAATCATGGGGTAGTGCTGCTAAAAGTCATAAAAGAACAGAGAACAAAGAACAGCTACAATAAATAATAACCCCTGAAAAAAAAAGCACCAGAAAGACTGAGAGCCTGCCACCATAAACATTATTTTACAGGAAATGACAGTTCCTTAAAAATATTGGGAATAATTCTCTCAGGACGGGAGAAGAACAACAAACCCTTTTCAATTTTAGAATTGCCAGTGATGTCAAGGCTAAACCATTCCTGTCTTGTGATCTTTATTAGATGGTCTTCGAGTACAATTGCTGTAAGAATATAAATGTAACTCTTCCCTTAACACTGGATCCAGCAGCCCTGGTCCGAGCATGGCCTGTACAGTATGACTGTTGAACACGCTAGCAGATTTTGTGCCTTGTTACAGCATCTCGTCGCAGAGAGGCAGAGCTGGACTGAGCTGTTTGCTTGAGATTTGGACTCTGGGTTAAAGAGTTGCTCTCTCAAACATGCTACCCACATGGCTTAATGGTTGATTTCTCCACTTCAGGAGGGTGTTAGCTGCAGATCTGCATCTGGGTGCATGAGGCAGGTAGGAAGGGGAGAAGAGGGGAGACTCAGGGGCATTTGCTAGAAGCAAACCCTGTCCTTTCTGTATGAAAAAACCACATTACTGCAGAGATGGTGGATGGTGTGCTCCCTTCACAGGTATGCAATGCCTATGAGGTGATAACGTATTTTGCACAGATACAGAAAATGACTGTAACAACTCCTGCTCCCAAGGCTTGAGCAGTTTGTTCACTAGAGAGCAATTTGCTTCTAAAAATTAGGTCTAAATCTTGAGTATGCTACTCATTACTTCCTTACAATCAAGTAATAGTAAACACCAGGATCTGGAAGCTCAGCACTAATTTAGAAGCATGTGTTTCACTAAATACTCCAGTCTGTACGCAGGGAAAGTACAAACCAAACATAGTTCATAGGCAATTTCCTATATTTAGACTGCTTTGCAAGTACATTTTTAAGCAAGAGAACTGATGTTTTCCCCACAATTGTGGTTTATTAACTATACCAGACATGAATTTCATATTGATAATAGCTGTTTTATTATTAAAAGATGTTTTTAAGTCATTTCATAGCTTTTTGTGCCATTACGAGTTTTGCAACAAGCTATTTGATTACTGTCTTTATAAGAGCTTTTCATGCAAGGAGGAAGCTTCAAAACAAAGCAGACAGGAGAGAATTAGGAAAAACATTTCTCTAAATAGAAACTGAAGTTCATTCCTCTTATCTACTGTGTTTTCATCTGCAGAGAGACACGCAACATATGTTTCATAAAAAAATTCATCCAAAATATTCCTATCCTCCTCCCTTAGTTTTAGTTCTGTACTCTGTCTGGAACGAAACAGAAGCTACTTTGATATGGGTACGGATAATAATAAGAGGAGAATAGCCAGGAACATCACCCCCACAAAGGTATTTGTGGGTATGTTGCAGAGACATAGAATGGATGAGAAGAAGGACTTTCCGCTTCTTACATATACTTCCAAGCGCAAGGGACAGGAAGAGTTAAGAGAAGGGGAAGGAGCAGATCTTTCCTGCCTTTTCTCTAGAGCAATAAAGCTCAGTGCTGCCGTCAATCTGCATGACATTCTAAGCGACTCATTCTTACTCTGTGCTCAGAGTGGTTGATTGAGCCAGATACTTTTGTTGTATTTCTGGAGGCACCAGTCCCAGGTCTAGGCCACGTCCTACACCCAGCCCATTTGTCTTGGTTACCAGACTTGTTTACTTGCGCTTTGGTGTCCAAGGGGTCTAGTGACAGTGTTTAGATTGGGTTACTCTTTTGCATCCTATAACTACAAAAGCCAGCATGTTTTTATCACCCTGGATAAGGTGATAATGTATAAGATTCAGCCTAACACTCTATTATTTTCCTCCTTATGGAAATTAGAATGTACCACACAATGACAGTAGCAAAATGTTATTTTTTAATTTTTATAGGGATTACTTCCTTTAGATTTCTGGTTTGCCTTTATAGTCCCATTATGAAGCAAGAAGAATTTCCTCTCTTCTGAAGGAAAATTGTAGTAAATGGACAAAATACTACAACTGATCTTTAGTTAAAATATTGCAGTGCTCTTCATAACCATTCAGGATTTTTCTACACACGTAGAAAAAGTGAATGCAAATTACATGATGAGATTCATCAATGGATGGATATGTGGAGGGTAGGGAGGATCTGATGGAGGGTAAGGAGGCTCTGCAAAGGGATCTGAACAGGCTGGATCGCTGGGCTGAGACCAACGGCATGAGGTTTAACAAGGCCAAATGCCAGGTCCTACACTTGGGGCACAACAACCCTATGCAGTGCTACAGACTAGAAGTCTGGCTAGAAAGCTGCCTAGAAAAGAAGGACTTGGGGTTTTTGGTTGACAGCTGATTGAACATGAGCCAGCAGTGTGCCCAGGTGGCCAAGAAGGCCAATGGCATCTTGGCTTGTATCAGAAACGGTGTGACCAGCAGGTCCAAGGGGGTTATTGTCCCGCTGTACTCGGCACTGGTGAGACCGCACCTCGAATCCTATGTTCAGTTCTGGGCCCCTCGCTCCAAGAAGGGTGTTGAGGCTCTGGAGCGTGTCCAGAGTAGAGCAACAAAGTTGGTGAGGGGGCTGGAGAACAAGTCTTATGAGGAGCGGCTGAGAGAGCTGGGGTTGTTTAGCCTGGAGAAGAAGAGGCTGAGGGGAGACCTTATTGCTCTCTACAACTACCTGAAAGGAGGTTGTGAAAAGGAGGGAGCTGGCCACTTCTCCCAAGTGACAGGGGACAGGACAAGGGGGAATGACCTCAAGCTCCGCCAGGGGAGGTTCAGGCTGGACATCAGGAAAAAATTTTCATGGAAAGGGTCGTTGAACACTGGCAGAGTCTGCCCAGGGAGGTGGTTGAGTCACCTTCCCTGGAGGTGTTTAAGGGACGGGTGGATGAGGTGCTGAGGGGCATGGTTTAGTGATTGTTAGGAATGGTTGGACTCGATGATCCAGTGGGTCCTTTCCAACCTAGTGATTTTATGATTCTATGATTCTAATGGGACATTGATCGTTTGCAATTTGCAGGAAGTCCATGCAGATTCTTGCAAAAAAATGCAGTCATCAACTTGGTTGCCCATGTGAAATGCACACTTGGATAATGTTATGCCACTGAATTTCATTTTCCCTTATAAGACAGTTTGGTCTAAATTCAGGAATTCCCTTCATGTCCAAACTAAACTGTGTATGTAATTCTGGTCTGATCACCTTTGCATTTTTTATGTCATGTGTGCCTATTTCTCTTCCCAGCTGAGCTGAGTTGACAAAAGAGAGGCAAGGATGCAAGGGGCTTGTTTCCACAGCCTACTGTCAGGTACCTAGGGCTCTAGGCTAATGATGGAAAACCTTGTGGCACAGGATGCTACCGTGCAGAGAAGCTGAGGGAGTCCTGGCAGACTGCTGCCCTACTGCCCCTGTTACCCATAAAGGGCTTGTAATGGGCATGTAACCCAGGAAGGGCACTCACTGACATCCGTCTAGTCTTGCTAAGGAGTCACTGGAGGGAGAGGAGAGCATCTTCGGAGAAAATCCAGCACTCCCAAAATAGGAGCCCAATTGCCATTTAATTACACGCTCTGGATTGCTCTCCGGAGATTCCTGCAGCTCTCTATTAACTTTATTGGAAGATTAGGCTCCCAAGATCAGTGGTGAAAATATCCATAGGGTATCCATACATATCCATATGTAATTCTTATCACAGATCTGATCTTTACATGGGCCTGCTTCAATAATCAAACAGGTGACCGTGTGAGCACAGGTTTGTGTAGCAGCACGAGCAGCTGGGAAGGTGTAGCAGTGCAGATTCTTTGGCCTCACTGCTGATGCTGTGTGTGTGTTTTGGGGCTGGGAAACACCTACACAAGCCACGTAGGAGGAGGACAGATTCAACATCTTGTGCCTACATTGGTAGTCTTTGTGTCAGTTGCAGGCAGATGCCTCATGGGTCTGTCACACATGTTGCCTGGATCAAAGGGCACCTCTCTGCAGAGGGGAAAAAAAACCCAAACATCCTTAGCAACTGGTTTATAAATCCCATAATGTCAGAAGGCTGTACAACATTTGAATCTGATACTGTGAAGCCCCTTGGGCTCCTCTGAAGATGGACTCGACCATGCTGTGAATGATGACAGGATTGTACTCACAAACTGAATCCACTTGCCATATTAAATCCTGCATTTCCATTTCCACTGGGCAGATCCAAGACTGTGTCCAGTTATTACTGTCCTTTTTTTCAGATAGACCTTAGAAATTTTGAGTGCAGAAATATAACTGGAAAATGAAAATACAGAGTTAATGGGATAACATTATAAGGACTACCAGGATAGGCACAAGTCCTCAATACTTAGCTTAAAGGATCTATTTGCATAATGAAATCCAAAATTTTTTTGTTTATGCTCTCTCTTTAATGCAAACGGAAAATTTTACATCTCTGGACAATGAGCCAAAGGACTCAGAAGCAGTGAAAGGAGCTTCCTCTAACAACCAGTGCAAAATACTAAAAATAGGGCTGCATCAAAAATTCTATTGGCTTTTTTTCTGCTTAATGAAACCAGTTTGGGAATGCCTATGTGGGATCCAAAATATTTTCCCTGGTCACATGCCTGCATCAATTGGAAATCCAAGTTTCAGCTTGTACCCTAGACCATAGGATCATATATTTAGATTCTTTGCATTATTATTATTTAGTCTATATTGCAGTGCTGAATCAAACTTGTGTCTGAATGAAGAGTTGGAATTGAGTTTTTTTTAAAGCAAAAATATTAATTAAGATTCCATCCTGTGCACTCCAGTCATGTGCTACATAAGTTTTATATTCCTTTTCCAGTGGTGCTCTTCCTCTTATGAAAGGACACAAGTGTTTTTCCAAGACAAACTTATCCTCTTGTGCCATGAAACAGATGTGTTAAAACAGTGGCAGTACAGGTTTCCTCACAGTGGCCAATGTGCTTGCCCTTTGCCAGCTCCAACTCCTTGGTTTGGATTAGAGTTTGCAGCCCATGCCTGTTGCCCAGGTCACCAAGGACATGAGCAGGGGCTAGCGGTCCAGCCTGTGGTGTAACAGTATAATAGGATTTTTGAAAGCTCAGCTTGCACTTCTTTCCTTAGTTCAGTGATAATTTTTTGGAGTTGTTGGATTTTCATTACTATAAAATGTCTGTCTGATCTCAGTAGTCCCTGTAAATGAATTAGCAGAGCATTTTTTTTTCTCTTGAGCTGTCAGGCAGCATGCACAACTTTCCCCTTTCACCTCCAGTGGACTAAATTTCTAACATTATTATCTAATTATAGCATTGGTCATTGAAATGGAAAATTATTGTTACTTGTTTTTATATTGTTGGTTGCTCTGGGGACAGATAGCCCTACCCAAATGTGTTAGTTTTAAAAATTATTTTTAAATGTACACTGCTGTATGGAGCAACCCTGCCAGGTACTCTCTCTTTTGCCTGGAGCTATTCATCAGCCAACTTGCTCTCCTGCTTCTTATGGACTCCCACTTTCTTACCAATACAGGGATGACAAACAAATGCATGTGTGCACACAAATAATTTCCTTCCCTTCTCCCCTTCATTTTGCTCCTCTTCTCCAAGCCCAGTTTCTCTGTTAGCTGCTATAAGCTTCTCCCAAGGAGCTTTAACCTGCAGTGACAGAAAAATAATAAAGGGGAGGAGGGGGAGTGCTGTGTTTCTGCTCACCTGTGAGGCAATAGGGATGGGGCAAGCCAGAGCACTAAGGAAGGGCAGTAACTTTCCCAGCAGGACCCTGCTGGAGGCAATTCCCTTTCCAAACCCAAACTCCTTTGATTCCTTATGTTGCCAGGCCACTTGAGGCTGCCTAAGGTGTGGTAAGAACACAGACAGGACTTTTTCAGTGTCCATTTAAAGGGAAGAAAAGGCAGCGGATGTTCTCCACTCAGCTAACAAAAAGAATCACGGTTTCAATACAGGATGGGGAACGATGTGATTCAGAGCAGCCCTGCGGAGGACTTGGGGGTGCTGATCGATAAGAAACTCAACATGAGCCGGCAATGTGTGCTCACAGCCCAGAAGGCAAACTGTATCCTGGGCTGCATCCAGAGAAGTGTGACCAGCAGGGAGAGAGAGGTGATTCTGCCCCTCCATTCCTCTCTTGTGAGACCTCATCTGGAATACTGTGTCCAGTTCTGGAATCCTCAACATAAGAACGATATGGAGCTATTGGAATGGGTCCAGAGGAGGGCTACAAGGATGATCAGAGGGCTGGAGCACCTTCCCTATGAGGACAGGCTGAGAGAGTTGGGCTTGTTCAGCCTGGAGAAGAGAAGGCTCAGAGGAGATATTACAGCGACCTTCCGGTAACTGAAGGGGCTACAGGAAAGCTGGAGAGGGACTTTTTACAAAAGGCTTGTGATGATAGGAGTAGGGGTAATGGGTATAAACTGGAGAGGGGCAGATTTAGACTAGACATAAGGAGGAACTTCTTCACAATGAGGGTGGTGAAGCACTGGCACAGGTTGCCCAGGGAAGCTGTGGATGCCCCATCCCTGGAGGTGTTCAAGACCAGGTTGGATGGGGCCTTGGGCAGCCTGGTCTGGTGGGATATGTCCCTGCCCATGGCAAGGGGTTGGAACTAGATGATCTTTAAGGTCCCTTCCAACCCAAACTACTCTATGATTCTTCTGTCCCTTTAGAGACAGAGTGATGCAATAGTAAGCTCTGCAGAAAGGTGAGGAGGGATGAAGTGGAAGAGGTGTGGGGAAAATGAAAATGGATTGACAGGCTGGAGGCATTTCATTGTTTCACTAGATGGGCGTGCTCCCTGCCCAAGAGTACAGACTGAGTGAGGAAGAGTGCTTTCAGGACATGCCTGCCCACTGACCAGCTGTCAGGGATGATGCATTTCAGTCACAGTCATCCTAAACTGTATCTGAACTAAGGACGTGGAGGAGTTAGTGGTTTCCTTGATTGCACAGGCTCAGCTTGAAGAAGGAGTTCTGGCTGAAACACAGGTGTGTGCAGCAATGTCTGCTCTTTCAGTCGGGTAATAAATCTATTATTTTACTGTTATAGTGCACCACAGAGAATTCTGGTTTCGGTCCAGCGTGCTTTGGGATCTGCTCAGCCTCATTTCTCATTGCTCTGAGCTGATGCTGCCAGCAGAAGTGTAAATTGCAATGGTGCTTCTGTGATGCAAAGGCCCGTCTCTCTGCCGGCTACTAAACGGAACGTAACTCATATCACCACCACAGTAGAGCAAAGTTGACAGCCACTGCCAAAGGAGCCCAGAGCAATGTTCTGTTTTCATTCCAGTTAGCTCAGATCTGTTGCATAGCTGTGTGTTTACAACAATCTGCATACGACTGTCTTCGAACTGCTTCATTTTATCACACACTTTATGATCACTTTATAATTAGCCAGAGTCAAGCCAATAACCTCACAGAGCATAACCAAGAATAATTGTATTTCATGTCATTGTCCCAGCCTTGGTATGCAAGTTTTTTAAAACTACATTTGAAATGAAAATGTACTTAACAAATACCCTAAATAGTTAAATTTTATCCTGTGATGAGTAGGGTGTTTATTGCTTGGGTTTTTATCAGATTGAAAATTAATCTCAACAAGCTACGCTTTTATACTAGACAGTTTTAATTAGGTGACATGTCTGTTTGTTATTTGAGAGTCTGCTTGTGTTTGGACTCAACACGCAGGGGAAAATTCATAGGTGATTTTTATTAAACAATCCTTCCAGATTTTGGACAGTCTTTTTAAAAATTCTTCCAATGTAAAATGTGAATACATGCAGGCAGGTAACCATGCACATTGAATTAGAATTTTTTTTCCTAATTTTTCACTACTGAGGAGCGGTGCTTAATATTCCCTGGCATAATTTGCCCCAGATATCTTATAATACTAAAAATCTAATTAGAAATTGTGGATGTCCCACCCCTAGAGGTTGGAGGCAAGGCAAATGGGACCTTGGGCAGCCTGATTTAGTGGGATGTCCCTGCCCATGGCAGGGAGCTTGGAACTAGATAATCTTTAAAGTCCCGTCCAGCCCTAACTATTCTATGATTCTATGATTCTATAAAATTAGTAGTACAAATAAAGCTTCACTATAGAAGCAATCTTATTCCACCAAGAAAAGAAACTTGCAAGCAAACAGAACAGTGGCTCATCTACTGTATCTTATTTAATTTGAAATAAGCAAACACAAGTAATGTAAAATTGCTAAAATTTGCACCTGGTATGAGTAATTCACAGATATTTAATGTCACAGCTCCATGAGAAGATCCCACTTTCCTTTCACCTTCCCTAACCTCTTTTGTTAATGGATCTCAAAGAGCTTTCCTGTGTTATTGATCGAGCAGCATGATGCATGCGGGAGGAGCCTGGGGATATGTTTCCATCAGTTCAGTCAGCAGCTCTGTTTTGCTTGTCTTCTGCACTGACCGCCAGACAATTCTTTTTTTTTCTAATCACTCATTATGAATGCTGCTCCTAACAATTCATTTCTGAAATATATGAAATTTTTCAGGAGTCAAGAACAGATTTCCTTTCTAATTGCAGATGAAGTTAATGACACCTTGAGATACCATTTGGAGTCTGACAGGTTTACTGTCCTTCAAAATGTGACTAAACTAGAACCACTTAAGTATGTGACAAATCTCTCCTATTGTGTTCTACATTATTTTTAGGTAAAGAAAATAAAGTTTTGATGCTTCCTAAATGACCAGATTGTAAGATCCAGCAGTCAGCAAAGGTTTCTATAAATAGGTATTCACTATGCAAGACAAAAATTCTAGACAGACCTGTGTTGTGAATGGTGAAGATTAGCAAAGGGTAGAAGATTTAAAAATCAGACCTTTAGTAGTGCACATGATTTTAGGAACTTTCTGCAAACTCTATGCCCGGTTCTAACTCAGCTGAAATGAGTGGTGAAATTATGGATTAATGAATGGAAGATAAATCAACCATGGGGGAAATTTACAGGCTCCTAGAAAACTTTCCCGCTCTGCTGGGCCAGCTGAACGTTGCTAAAGGTGCCTACTCAGCATACATTTGAGTGGAATTAATTTCCGTATTGTAAGGCAAGACTAGCTCATCGTTTAAGAGGATAAAATAGTTACTGACTGTTGCTAGTGCTAGAGAGCTAAGCAGAATCTCAACTACAAATCGGTTCAAACATTTTTTTTTTAAACTTTTGTTGAACCAGAACTGAACTTGAATGTTATTTGGAAGTTTAGCTGACTTCATGCCGAAAATGAACAATAACAGCTTCAGTTGGAGCTGAATGTGAACTAAGCTGAAAAACTGAATTGCTTGACTCCTGGTGGGCCACTGCAGTCTCTTCCCTCAGCTGCTGACAGGGCTGAGCAGGAGGAGGGCTTCCAGCATGGGTAAGAGGAGCAGGATGTTTTCTTGTAGTCTTAGGGAGCATGGATCAAGAGACGTAACACACTAGTTAATCATCACCGCAAATGTTAAAGCCATTTCCTTCCCCACAGGTCCCCAAAGCAGGACTCTCATATTGTAAGAATAACAAATATAAAACAGCTTTGTATAGCCCTGAAAAGGCTTCATTAACTTCTTCTGCCTCTCAATGGGACTTAATGCCTTGCCACTTCTTTGTACAAGAGAGTTTTATTTCTTCAGCTAGTTTAGCACTCATTTGTGGAGCTCACCAACTGTATGGACTGTGTTAGCGTGTGTGTGTATATATATATGTGTATATATGTATGTGTGTGTGTGTGTGTATATATATATATTCATACACAAGCTCTTGTTTATGTCATCCAGAGTCCGTGGATATTAGAACAATGTCATGAGTTCCTGATTCCAACAGCTAAACAAATGAGATAGCTGAGGCAATTAGAATGTTTCAGAACAACGCTGTTCTGGACAGCCAGTCAGCTCAACACAGTTAATTTCAATCAGCAATTCTCATGGATTACGTTCTACCTAATAGAAATGGTGACACGATATATTCTGGTCTTTTTTTACCCCAGTAACTCTTGGCCTCTGAATTATATATACTGCAACTGATTTTGCATGTTGGATGAATGTTTCTCCAAAATTCCCCCAAGTTATTGCTACAGGAAAGGCAACAAGGTAAGGTGGGGCAAATATCTTCACTGCTGAAGTCTGTTCTTTTATAAATGCAAATTCTGCTTTCCTCTCATCATTAAGGATTCCTAACCCTCCCCACTGCCAAACTGTTTTCACCTAAAGATGGGTGTTACACACCTGGTGGCTGGGGTCTGAGATACTGGTACTTGAAAAGAAGGGAAAGAAATACCCATAGGTGGTGAGATCATTGTGTCCACTGTGAGCACATTTACTGTAGCTGTAGGACTCAGAGTCTGGCAAGTTCCTCTGGTTTGCAGAGGGAAAGAAAGGAGACTGTGCCTTTACTAAGTTGTATGCCCTTAGGGAAGAAGCAGACCTCCTGCCTTACATTCAAATTGCTTTTTATGTCACTTGCAAAACTGCTATCAGCTAAATAAACTCCTGGCTATCCTCTAGACATTATTCTCTATTATGTACACTTAATTTCAGCAGACAATTTTCCCATTCAGTTTCTCTTTTTGTATTGCTTATTTTAGTCAGAGCCCTATGCTTTATTGTTTCCAGGCTGGCTAATAGCACTCCTCCAATTTTCAGGTTAATGCATTTACTGTTCCTGTCAACAGCTGAACTATGGAAGGTGTACACGTTTCTTGGCAAGGCCTTCATATATTTTTTATGAATTTTACCACTACAGAGGTATGGTTGGACGATGAATGTCTCGTTGTTCTCTCGAAATGACGTGTATGCAAACAGTTAACTCCCAGCAGCTGTGGGGAAGAAGTGCTGTCATTTACACGAAAGACTTTTTAGCCAAAAGGTGGCACTGCGACTGCATAGATCTTGCAGTAGATGAGCAATCTGCCAGAAGGTAATGAGCCACGCAATACATATATTTTAATTCCACTCATCATACCTTGTGAACGGCAAGTATTGAAAACGGCTAATTATTTCTTAAACATTAGAATAATATCAGAGCTGCAGGAAGCAAACAATTTGGTAACTGTACAACAAAGCTAATAAATAATTTATTCTTGCTTTAGTGAATTTGAGCTATGAAATAAAAAAACCCCAATCAATATCTGAAAATGTGCTGCCGAAGTGCACAGAATCTTTAGTTTGTGCGTGTAGCCTACACATACAGTCTACTCCTATTAACAGCTTGCTTTGTAACTTGTAAGACAAAGAGAACTTCATCAGTAACTGAGTTTTTGAGACAGATCCTGTGGTCTCCAAAACAGTTCTGGGGCTGACTTTTCCATGTCCTGACCAGATACTTCCCTAGCAGATTAAGCACTACTCGATCCTGATGTTTTACTGTGTACACACATGATCACTTGGTATATTCATGAAAACCAGTGTGTACAGAAACCTGCTCCAGAAGAATCAAATATCCAGGTTTGGTTCAGTGTCTAGACGGTCCGGTGAGCTGCGCTGGGCCTGAGCGCAGGAAAACAGGGAGCAAACTCCCTGGAATGTGCCCTGACACTGAGTTATGTTGTCATACTCATTACAATCTTCTTTTGATGCGGACAGAAGTCACATTTAAACTCCACACATACCCTCATGCCCAAGTGTGAAATGACTGTGGCTCTTCAGAGGAGACTTAGGCTCTTCATGATATGTGTCCTTTTAATGGACCTGCTAGGCACACTGAATTAGCATCTGTAGCTGATTTTTCTTATCTTTCCTGAACATTTTTGTATATGTTAGCCTGGAGCTCTTTACTTTCCAAATATTCTAACACCAGAGTCAGTTAGCCTATTTTACCATATTTGAGTATCTGAATAATTGTCATTACTCATGAAACAAAAATCAATGTCCACATGGCTCAACATACATAATTTGAATCCCGAAAACACAAAGTTTTTTCTTTTTTCTTTAAAAGACGCTTTGTATTTTCCTGTGAGTCACACTCACGTTTGCAAGTGTTTTTCTCTGCAATGAGGATGTGAAAATATTTTTTTTAAAAAAAGCACAGGAAAACAAAGGATGCTTAAGTAATTACAAGAGTCAGAAAGCCAGGACTTCAGCAGCAGATCTGGGACTTCTTAGATTAGAAGTTAGACTGGATGAGGTCCTTCACCAGGGAGAAGCACTAAGAACTTATGTTAAGGACGGCAGGGTCATTGCTCCCACTTTCTCCTACTCCAGATCTCGTGTGAGACTTAAGAGATATCTCAAACGGTGCTCCCGCAAAGAGGATGTTCTGCCTAAACTTGCCTTATTTAAGTGGGAAGGACTCCAATATTTTGTTGAAGATTAAATGGATCTTTACTTGTATTTATAACAACATGAATAACTTTCTAGTTTACAGCATCACTATTTCAACCCAGATTATTAGGTTTATTCAGCAGACACACAGGAACACACCAGCTGAGCCTTGAAACTGCCCCTTTAAACCCACAGCACTTTTTAAGCACTGTGTTTTAAAGGGTAAAAAGCTTTCCAGAAAAGTCAAATACATTCCAGCAACCATAGATCTGTGTGGGTTTTTTTTTGTTGTTGTTGTTTTTGTTTTTTTCCAGTAGACAACTTTCTTGTGGCCTTAAACATGCTGCTGAAACCTGTGATGGGAAATCAACAAGTTACAGAAAACTACCCTCTCCAGTCCTCCAAGGAAAAAAACAAACAAACCAACAAAAAAAAATGGCAAAACAAACAAACCAACATGAATTTAATTGAAAAAATAAAAAGTGAAAAAATAAAAAGCGAAATAATAAAAAGTGAAGAAATAAAAAGTGAAAAGTAAAAAGTAAAGAAATAAAAAATAAAAAGTAAAATAATAAAAAGTGCAAAAAAAAGTAAAAAAAAAAAAAGTAAAAATAAAAAAAGAACCCAGTAAAAAGCCCCAAAGGCAACACTTAAACGAAGCGTTAAGGAAAAACGGAGAGTCGTAAGCGAAGAAGAGGAGGCGACTTGGGGGTGGTGTCGCGGTGGCAGGACGGTCCCCGCGGAGGGGAGGCGCAGGCAGCGGCGGGAGCTGCGGGGCAGGAGCAAGGAGAGGAGTGCGGGCAGAGGCAGGGGCGAGGGCAAGGGCAGAGGCAGAGGCAGAGGCAGGGGCGAGGGCAAGGGCAGGGGCAGGCGCTCGCCCGGCCCCTCGCGGCGCAGCCCGGCCCCGTCGGGGCGGGGCGCGGGGAAGTTTCATTGCGCTGCGCGGGGTGCGGGACGCGGCGTGCGGTGCCGCCGGCTGGGTCCGAGCCGGGGAGCCCCCGAGGGGGCGTGTGCGTTCCTTTCTTCGTTCGTTCGTCCGTCCGTCCGTCCCCGCTGATTGCAAAGGGATGCGGCGGGTGGCGTGAGGAGGGCACGGGCGATGCTCCGCCGCCGCCGCGGCTCCGCGCACGGGCGCACCTAAGAGAGAAAGAAGGAGAGAGAGAGAGAGAGGGACGGCTCCTCCGGCCAGACGCGATGGCCACCGAGGTGGTGTGCGGGCTCACCTTTCGGCTGCTCCTGCCCGTGTGCCTGACTGCCGGTACGTCCCTCCGAGCCGGGGATGCTCCGCTCTCCTTCCTCGCGGCTGCTCCCACGTTCCGCTATTCACTCGAGAAACTTGAAACTTAGTAGCTCACCGCTTATTTCTGATGTATTTTTTGTCGTTGCTATATTATTATTATTATTATTATTATTCCAGTGTTATATCCAGTGGGACGTGTCCCTGCCCATGGCGGGGGGGTTGGAACTAGATCTTTAAAATCCCTTCCAACCCAAATTATTCTATGATTCTTATTATTAACACCTCCACCACCAATAACAATGCTGACGAGGACGATAAGGGGTTTGTGCTCTCTCGGCCCGGGGGTTGCGGGGCTCGCACGTGTGCCGGGGCTCCTTCACTCCGGAAAATTGTGCCCCGCGTCTTCCCTGACTCTCGGGAAAAGGCATAAGAGAGAGGAGGATTCGGTGCTCGCCCTCCGTGCGATCCGGTTTATCTGCCTTATTTTTTTTTTTTTAGGGTTTCGGGTTGTGTGTGCGTGTGTAAAAACGAGGAGCGATTCCCTAATTTACGGATTTTTTTCGGGAGGGAGTTTTTCCTCTCTTATTTTGAGAAAGTTCAGTTTATTAAATTACTTAGCAGGCGGCCATCCAAAAACCGATTTAGTTTTGGACGGAGACCTGCGGTGTCCGGCCGTGGCCCGACTATGTTCATGTTAATCCGTGCCCTCCGCGTAAATGGAGGATAAAACTCTGATCAAGCGGGGACTCCTGGCTGGATCGGCAGGACGCTCAGCCCCCTCCGCGGTGGCGGCTGTCCCTTGGGCTGCGGGCACGGCTCCTACCCCGGGGTGCCGCGCTCCTCGCCGGCATCCCTGAAACGCGCCCCCAGCCCTGACTTTGCCCTTTGATGAGCCCCGCGGTGGCCCGGCCACCGCCCCTCCGTCTGAGCATCCTCTCCCCCCACCCAGCCTCCCTGGGAGGTGCCCCACGCTCTCTCCAGGTGCCCTCCACTGCCTCTGATTTCTCCTCCAAGAAGGACTCCATCCCTGCCAGAGGACCCAAGTTGCTCCCAGCTCCTTTTGCTTTCACTGAAAATGCACTTCCCTCCCCCCTCATGACTTTATGGTGGGAGCTGCTGTTGAGGTTGTATGAATGGTGAGATGGAGGCAGCTTTCCAGCCCACTGCCAACACCTGCACCCGCTTTCCATCCATTCCAAATCCCATCCCCCACCCTGCCCCCCCTGCAGGTGCCTCGCCCTGGGCTTGGTGGCCACCACTGGAGGCTGACGAGGCCACAGCAGCAGGTGACGAGAGGCCCTGGCTCTTTTGAGATGTCGCCTCTATGACTCTCAGTTGCCTTGGTCGGAGGTGTGTGGGAATGCTTTTGCAGAGGAGCTGGGTGGTGGTGGATGGGGCAGGCACTGGGTTGCTCTTGAAGCCAAAGAGTGATCGTACCAGGCAGATCTTTCAATGCCAAGGCTGGGTTTAGGGGACCCTGTTTGAAACTGGTGGGGCTGCATCCATATTTTCTTTAATGGGTTATAGATGGACCCATAATATAATGGGTTATAATTATGGGACCCATGGTTATAATTGGGTTATAGATGAGGATGAATTTGCTGGAAAGACGCAGGAAGAAGAAAAGCTTATAGAAAAGTTTTGTTCAGGTAGAATTTGTTTGTACTACTCCTAATAACATAATAACCAGCTGTGATATTAAAATAGTGGAGGTATTGTTCTTTCAGTTGCTTGCTCTGGTTATTGCCAAACTCTCTCTGTATGAAAGCAAGTTCAGATAAAATTGTTTTATTGTCCTGGTATTCAGTAATGCAGAGGTACTTTCGCATTGCAGTAATACCTCCACAGATGAGAATTGATGTTGTCATGAATTGCTTACGGTCATAGATCTTATTCATTTGAAAATTAATCAAAATACAAAACCTGAAGGAGGGACTTCCTGTCTTGAGTATGAAAATTATATTCCACTGCAGAGCTTTTGGTTTTGGACCTAGTGATCTTGTTCAGTTGGATCTGAGAGAGGAATTAGTAAATGAGCAATCATCTTTTCTCTTAATTTACTGTGTCTGTAAGTGTAATTCTCTTCCCCTTTTCAAGCTGTTAGCAAAGTCCTCACTAGGGTGAAACCTAGTTCAGCCTGCTTCACTTCTCCATTTTTCTTTCATCTGCACCTGAGTTATCCCTGAGCCAATGTTCTTCTCCTTTCCAAAGCATCAAGGAAGCGTTTCATGGGCTTCTGGAAAAAGGCTTTTTAGAGTTCATATATCAGACTGATGCTTTTTTGCATGACTTACGGTGAGGTTACATCCGCAGCTGAAAAGCTGCCATGAGGACTCGCTGTGCAGAGTGATGCCTTGTGTCTCCTACCCCTGTCTGGGCATTAAATGTGTCTGGCTGTGCCAAAAGGAGGAAATACAGAGTTGTTCTTTTAGTTCGGTATCTGTGCGTGTGTGATTTTTTAAAATAATAGATTACTATAGTTTCTTATAGTGGTAAAATTTGCTTTTCTGTTTCCAAGAGTAGAAAGTAACAAGGCTGCAAAACCCTGATGAGGTGTGTGGAGGGCAATGGCAGCTGTGGCAAACTTGTTAAAAATAACACGTCTGCTAAGCCGAGAAATGATTCTTTACCTACTTTAAAAATGGCGAATGCTTTAAATCCATAATACTTTAAATACTTTATTTTTAAAGTAAGCAAAATTAAATACTAATACTAGTTATCTCTGCTGATATGAAATACTTTCCAAGCATTGGTTAATACCATGTAATTGAGAAAATGCAGTTAGTTCATCATAAGAATTTTTTAGTATCAGGTCTGTAGCACTGAGGAGTGTAATCTTGTGCATGTAGGAGTAACTGTGTCCATTTAGAACTCAAGAATGACCCATCTTGAGTGTCTACTGAAAACAGGAAATTTAATGTGCAAACTGGAAGACTTTGGAGATTGAAAAACTGATTGCAGGCTTATGACTTCACAGTTAATCCACCATCATGCTATTTTCACAATAAAATTTTATGTTCAGTCCAATGCGAACCTAGAGCTTAAACGATAACTCAGTATGATATGAAACTTCATTGCAAAAAAGTACTGTGTTCTGTAATAAAGACAGGGAGAGTTGGATCTGTTGTTGGGTTTGTTTTTTGGTGAGATTAGCACAATGTGATGTTTTCCTGTATCATAGTAGTACAATGCTGAAAAAAACAAACAATAAAGTGGGGGAGAGAAGGGAGGTTTTGGCGTTGATGGTGGGAAGTGGGCTATTTGTTTTGGTTTTTTTTTAAAGCTTGAGCCTTGGCATAAGCCTGTCTTTTTTTGTTATTCATATGAACTTGAAAGATGCAAACCATGATTTTTCTCTCTCTGAAGTAAGACATTAGAACAGTCTTTTGCTAATTGCTTTCTTTGGTTTATAAAAATTTGAACCACAAAATTGTGGTTTGCATCACTTGATAACAATTTTTAATTATTCTGCTTCCAATTGTTTTACTTCATACACAATTCATTAGTTTTCTTTTAAGTAAAATATTACTATTTTCAAACAGTGTGTTGGGGGAAAAAATGCCTAGGGAGAACAGCTTTCTGTGTTTTTTTTTTTAATGATGCTGCTGGGTTGCATGTTATCAGTAAACTGGCTTTTGTGAGCTAGCTGCCTGGTCCAAGAGCCCCCAGGAAGTTACACTTGCTTTCCAAACTCTTGAAGTTTTACCCTGATAAGGTAAGAATTATAGGAGCTTCTAGAAAGCTGTTTTTTTTTTGTTGTTTTTTTTTTTGTTTTTTTTTTTTAAGAGGAGGTGAGCACTGTTATCAGTGTTTGGTAAGCGATGGCAGTTAAAAAGAAAATATTTTAGAGTTTTTGTAGGTGACGGAGGTCAGATAGTGGCTAGAGGTTTTCACTTATTTCTTCAAGACAAGTCTTTGAACTCTTGGTAAAAAATGGGATTTGCTTTTATTTCTCCTTTCAGGGACTGTGATTCATCAGAATGATATTGAATGAATCACAATGATCATCTCTTCAGGATATACATGGTGATGCAGAGAATATGTTTTAAAGCTTACACATTATTTTCAAAACCGTGTACATTCAATTGTTGGAAGTGCTTGAGTGAGACTGAGGATGTTGGAAGGAAAGGATGTATTCTCTTTGACTTTTATCCCCAAATTAACAAGTACTTATGAAAACTTTGAAGGGGAAATATCTGCATTGCTACATTAGCAAGTACTAAAATGCTGTTAAAATTACCTGTTTTAAAGAGTTTTTCAGAATCCAATACACCCCTATATGTTTTGAAGCTTGAATTATTACTGTTCACTTTTTCTGTAGACAGAATAAATTGGACAACTCTGTAATATTAAGACAAGTCTGTGGAGGCAGTGAACCATGCCCTGCTTTTTGCGTGTTTGTTCTTGATTTCACTGGAGGTGGCTGTTTAAAAATGATGGTACAATATGACATTGTATTGCAATATTCTGGTGACTGAATGATTTTTATGTGCCAGTCTGTGCAGATGATGTCAAGGTAATGACAAAGTAAGTTGTAAAGCAAGACTGCTCAGACTAGTGGGTAATTTGTGTAGTGACATTACATGTGACAGTTCATACATGTGGATATGTATGTATACATATATATGAAAAAATTGTGACCTATTTTAAAAGCTGAAATAAACTTCATGTAGTCAGCAGGAGTGCTGCTTGTTATGCTTTTAAATTGGCCAATTACTGGAAAGAAGGAAAAGAGAGATCAAACTGATTTTTTTTTTTTTTTTTTTTTTGTCCATTATGGTGACACTGGGGAATATTTATTACAATGTACTGAGAAGAATGATAGGGAACAGCATGAAAGAGATTCACATAGACTTCCCGTTACATTTTAAAACTCTGTTGTCCCAGATCACTCATAAAAATGTTAGTCACAGCAACAAAAAGTGTACCCTTGGGTAGCATGCTGGAAAAAAAATCCCCAAACAACTTACATGACAGTTTGCACAATCCTAGAATGGCTCTTGGGTTTCCTTCCTGTCTTCAAATGTTTTAGAAATGTAGCTGGCTGCTTTTATTTATTTTTTGCCTAGTTCAGTGGGAGCAGGTGAAAGATATCAAGGGGGAGAAATATATACAGCCTTGCAGGAGCAACATTTTCCAGGCTTGTAGGCATAGAGTTAGTTTCTTGTGCACAAAAGGCAAGTGCCATATAAATCTCTGAGGCTTTTGCCTTAGGTCAATTAAGGTCCAGAGAAAAATGTTTTGAGGAAAGTGAGGAGGCAGCAGTTGCTCTGCAACCACAGTATTCTTTCTCTTTTGTAACAGTCATCTCAGCTTCATCTGCTTCCCCCTAGCATGCAGGCAGGGAAACTCATCCCACAAAAAATAGGAATAAAGCATCTCTTCTTACGTTCTTGCCACTTCTACTTATTTATCCCAACTGTTCTGTTTAGTGGTTTGAAACCATGTAATGGTTAAGATGGGGTAAGCCCAGAACCTATAGATTTGCATGGCTTAGGGCTCTACTGGTAGGTAAGGTTCTATAGACAGTATTGAACTTGGGAATAGAAGTCAGCGGGAGGTGGCTGATTTGGAGAGACTTACTTGGAGAAAATGGACAGCTTGCCTGGTGACTTGTAGGAACTGGAAAGATTTGAATCCCTTATTGGTAGCAGTGGAGCTTACAGGTATCAGTTGCAAATTGTCATACATGGAATTCCGTCTCTGTCTTTTAAACTGCAGGTACAATACTGAGCCATATTCTGATTTTTTTGATCAGAGCAGTCAGATCATAGAATGAAAGGACAGACTGTATGTAGCATGGAAACATAGATAAACCATTGTTTTGGGGATGTTGGTGAGGGAGGTCAAGGAAGAGAATGGTACTGTTAATGCACTTATGCCTGTGTAGCCGCGGTGTTCTTCCATTTCAGGTAGTTTGCTAGAAGTAAAAATTATGTTTTGGGGGGATGGAGTGGAACAGTTTTAACCTTTAACTGAAAGTCTTAAAATAATTTCATGGTGCAGCTTTACCAGCATATTTATTGGAATAGCGGAGTTGCAAAGGCTGGCAAAAGCAGCCAACTTCAGAATGGCTGGCAATACTAAAAAGACTCCTGGAAGGCAATATCATCAAATGGATCATTGTCCGAGAGGGTCTTCAATTCAAGCACCCCTTCATAACAGTAAAGCATTTTTCACATGCGTGTAAAGCTGCTGGATGTCTACCCTTCAGCTGCTCTCCATCTCTTTTCTCTTTTCATATTGAAACAATAGCCTTTGTGAGGTTGAAGTGTCTCATTTGGAGTATGGCATTTCATTTGAAGAACATTACTAACTACTTTCTTCTCTTGGACTGCAGCAAACAGGCTATTTGCTTTCTGTTTTGAAGAATGGTGTAGTGAAAATATATAGTCAGATAGGTTGTACAAGCCTTTGTGGTATCTTTAGGCGGTTCTAAGGATACTGTAAGTATTACTTGCTAAGCTAGCAAAATGCTTTGGTTTCGTGTTTTTGTTGTCCTCTATGCTGCAGCAGATTGATCAATATTTGTTACTAAATCCGGCCAGATTTGTTTCATAGGGTGAAGGTTTCCTGTAACACTACTTTTCTGGTGATCACAGGTCTTCATGCTGTCATCTTGACAGATCTCTCAAGTTAAGAATGTCAGAAGCTGACTGCATGCAGTGAAGTTTTCAAAAAAAGTGCAGGAATATGAGTGACTAAGTCCTCCGATTCTTGTACTGAGAGAAAGTGGTATACCAGGGATTATTTTGTCAGATAAACCAGCTTAAAATCTGGAATATTAAAAAGAAAGTCCACAAATGGAATTACATACTATCTTTATTTTGGTGCATTTGTTAGAAGCATATCCTTTGATGCATTACATTCAGGATGTGGTTGAATTAATGTAATTCTCCTCTTCTCCTGAAAGTCTTACCTGTCCATTTCCCGTCTGGAGTAGGCAGTTGTAAATCCCGAATGTCACATTAAGGTTGCTATTCTATATCCTTATTTCTTTTATATCTGGTGTTAGCTTTGATAATATCCTGTAGCAATGAATTCCATGGGTGAACTACACTGTGAATTAAAAGGAGTACTCTTTAATTCCTTTTCAGTTTGTTGCCTTAGTAAATAATCCTTTGGATGGGAAAAAGTATGTATAATCACAAAAGTCAACAACAGTCTATTTACTCTAACACTTTAGAATAATATTTGCAAGGCATAAAATGAACCATTAACTGTTGAATTTAAACAGCTTGGAGTTTCCTATCAATTGTCCAGTTCTGAAGAGAAAGAGATGAGGATTATGTAAATAAAGAGTTTTAGGATGCTATACTTATACAATTTGAGTCATTAGAGATTACAGTGTAGCACTTCTTCTCTCAGCTTATTCATGTTGTCTTCATTTTGGGAGTTCTTTTAGAGATGAAATGAAGGAGTGAGTCTGTGTGTTCGTAAGTGATACCCTAATTACTCCCTTTTTGGCCAAATTCTATAAAGTACATGATTGCAGACATTACATACTTCGTCTACTGTTTCCAAGACACTCATTTGTTAATATAACTTGACAGAACCATAACTTAAACCTGAAGTATTTAAGTGGCATTAGAACGAGGTCAGTTCTGCGCCTTGTTCAGAAGTTTCATGGGGGACTGAAAATGATTTCTGTAATAGATAAGGGAGTGTGTTCTGGATTATCACTGTGCTAAAGGATATGCAAACCCTGGATGAGTAAATAGATGGTAAAGAAGTGCTGTCTTTTCCCTAGGAATGCTAATACTATTTGATAAACTGTATGCTGATGTTTGTTTTGGTCAAAAACAAACTATTAGAGAAATTGGATCTTGGGTAATTTGAGGAATTTTGTAAGGCCTCTTGATAGCAGTCATATATTCCAAGTTGCAAGTATTTGTTTAGCCTTTTACTATGGTGTAACTTTTGTTAAATACAGGTTGAGATTGCAAAGGCTGAGAAAGGAATGATCAGTGAAACATTGGACAATCAATGAAACCCCCTTTGTAATCTGAAAGTAAACCTTTCTCCAAATTGATGTATCTCTCACTGTAAAGCATGATGATGATAACAGAGTTATGAATCACTGGTGTTATTGATTTGCTTATCTAGGAGATCACCTGTTAACCTCTAGCAAGTCAGTACAATGACATTTACTCTGGATTTCATTTTAACACATGCTCATATTCTGGAAAATGTCTAGAACATGCAAAAGTTTGCATAGTGGCTGCACCTGTTTGTGTTGTGTTTTTCTTCCATTGTTACACTCGTGGCTTTTGATGACGTCTTTCAGAAAAGCAGTTTCCCGGTCACAGAGAATAGAGTAATTCATAAGCCAACAGCAAGTGAGGGAAATTTGACTCCACAAATCCCGATTTATGTAGAAAACTTTTACTGCCATAAGTTTTAGCTCATGTTGTCATTTTGTTGGCCTACTTCTATAAGACTATTGTTAGACCCTATTCATGGTTATAATGTGATTGGTAAAACGTGTTTCAATTTATTGGTCCTTTGCTCAGTGCTTAGAATTTTAAAGGCCTGTCCTATTACTTTCCTTAATAATGTTGCTTTTTTTTGAGAAAGGTACATACTTGCATCCCCTTCTACAGTGGAAGGAGTACACTTTCAGTTGCAAACACGGAATTATAATTACCTCCCACTTTTTTCATAAGTAATTGATAACATCAGCATTTTCTTTGATGGAAATAATTGTAAGTTTCAGTGTAGAAATTCATAGAGCAGTATTTGTACCTTGTCTAAAAGCTAGATTATAAAATCGCTTTCTTCAGGTTGTGGTGCTGTGAGTCAAAGAAATTCTCTTGTTGTACATGTGCCACTTGTCAGAGAAGCTGCACAATCTTTTTGGTTCTTCCTTCTTTCTTTTCTAGACATTTAACACGTCAAATTACTGTTTAATTTCTAGAACAAGGATGTGCGAAGCATGACACGTGTCTCTTATTTGTTAGCTAAATGCTAGGCATATATATTTGCAGTATCGTCCTATGTAAATAATAAATACCTTTTCTATAGCTTCTTTTCTCTAAATGGAAAGGAAATCAATAAATGGATAAAACACCATTACTCCATTATAGAAAAAAAAAAACCAACCTTCCGGTGAAGATAGACAGGTTTAGCACTTTCTTCCATCATTTCAGTGTATAACTGAGCAAAAACTGCCTCAGTGTGGTATTGTGATTATTTGTCTCATTGTGAAAATGTCTCAGCTGTAAAGACCGTAATCTCCATACTTCATTCTTTCCACTATGTTTCGTATAAACCAGTATATAGATTTTGATGTTGCATTTTCTCTGACCTTGTTTGTTGTTTTCTTCTGAACTCTGATCAGGTCTCCTACCAGAACAGAACAAAAGCCTCCTCTGTGTTTTTCAAGATGGTTTATTAACCATTTTCATACATTTGCTCATTAGCAGAACTCTTTGTGATTTACTTCTATGATAAATGATTTACTTCTGTGTGACTTACTTATACGATAAGAGCTGCTGCTTCTTACTTACTGTGACACATCTTTCTTTTCGTAGGATTTCATGGGCTTCGGACTATATGGCACATTGGTCATAACCTTTGATATTTGTTGGGCAATAATGTACGTGTCTGTATTACTATAAAAATGCATTTACCTTCTTGCTCCTGGGGAGCGGCCTGTGATTTCCTTGGAGTGGATTTTTGTTTGAAAGTCCTTTTTCTGTGAGCCTGCTGCTGTCTTCTTAGCAAGGTCGATTGTACAGCTCAGATCACAGCTTCGCTCTTTGCTTAATTTCAGATGAAACAACCTTCATATTCCCTAAGATACAGCACAGAAAACACAATAGATGGAGGGGAAAAAAAACAGCTGGCCATATAAGTTACATTTACTCTGTGCCACACAAGCCTTAAGGTTTCTTTCAGCTCCTTTTGGAATAAATCCAATAACTGACTTAACCTCCTGGTTTAATAGCTGGTTGCACTTCATGGTAGGCCCCATAATGATTAGAAGGATTAGCATTCAGTGATGTTTATTTTCCATTGCTCTTCTTCAGGTGATGCCTTTGTCATGAGAGAAGTCCCAAGTCTGAGAAAATTGACCCTATTTTAATCTTTCTTGGGCCAATACAACTTTCTTCCCTAAGTTAAAACCTTTTGATTTGTTTGACCTTGAAACACAATCTCTGTGTGTGTACTGTAAGGCAAAATATAAGAAACACACCTCATGAGGTTCAACAAGGCCAAGTGCAAGGTTCTGCACCTGAGTCAGGGCAATCCACAGTTTGAGTATAGCATGGGGGATGATATAATTGAGAACAGCCCTACTGAGAAGGACTTGAGGGTACTCATTGATGAGAAGCTCAACATAAACCAGCAACGTGTGCTCGCAGCCCAGAAGGTCAACCGTATCCTGGGCTGCATCAAAAGAAGTGTGGCCAGCAGGTTGAGAGATAGTTCCCCCCCTCTGCCCCGCTGTCATGAGACCGTATCTGGAGTATTGTGTCCAGTTCTGGAATCCCCCAAATAAGAAGGATATGGAACTATTGGAATGGGTCCAGAGGAAGACTACAAATATGATCAGAAGGCTGGAGCACCTCTGCAATGAGGACAAGCTGAGAGAGTGGGAGTGGTTCAGCCTGGAGAAGAGAAGGCTCCAGGGACACCTTATAGTGGCCCTCCAGTATGTGAAGGAGGCCTACAGGAAAACTGGGGAGGGACTTCTTCCAAGGGCATGTAGTGACAGGACAAGGGGGAATGGCTTTAAATTGGAAGGGGAAAGATTCAGATTAGACATTGGGAAGAAATTCTTCATGATGAGAGTGGTGAGGCACTGGCACAGGTTGCCCAGCGAAGCTGTGGATGCCCCATCCCTGGAAGTGTGCAAGGCCAGATTGGATGGGTCCTTGAGCAGCCTGGTCTTGTGGGAGGTGTCCCTGCCCATGGCAGAGGGTTGGACCTACATGATCCCTTCCAACCAAAACCATTCTATGATTCTATGAAATACTGTGTATATTGACAGTTTTATTGATATACTGTATCTTAAAATGCCCTTCTTTAGCTTTTATCCTGTCAGACATTTGTTCTTATTAAAATGAGTCAACAAACTCAATCATCATGCCCACAGTGTACATAAGCATCAAAATCCGTTTCTCGCAGCTTGTCATTGTCACCTGCAAATACAGCATCACAGTTGCTCGAAGACCTTTGCAAATATGTATCTTGTTTATTTGCTGAAGGCAAAGTTAAACCTTTTCTTCTAATGTGTGTTTTTAGCAGATCCTTGCAGTTAATTATATCACTGTGATTTTAAGCAAAAATTACTTTTACATACAATAAACTTATATGAAATAAGACACTGTCAACTTCTGGTAGCCTCAGTAAGCTATTCCTGTTATCCACAATTTTATCATAGCATGCAGACATACTGAGGGATGTAAGACAACGCACTGTGTCATTTTGAGCATTTAGAGATGAGGGCTGACCTAATCATTTAACAATTTACCTCTTCCTGTAGAGAAGACCACATTAAAATGTTGAAAAAAGGTAATGCACAAATCTTGTTTCCTGCAACTTGGCTGCTTGGTGATAAGCTATTCTGGCAATAGTAACGAAATGTCAGAAAGTCCCAAATGGTCCTTTTGTGCCCCAGAGGTTGAAGCAGTTGGAATTGGTGGAATTGTGGAAAAAGGACATCAGGTTATTTCCTGCCTATATTTACTGTTACTGTATTTGGGGGAATTCCATTTGTTTCTCCCTCGACCTGAGGAGGAAGCTGTTTTCCCATTACCCTTGAAATGGAAAAGTAGCATGATTGTTCCAACGCTAGGCAATATTGCAAACTGGAAGGAACAAGAAAGTGTCATTACAAGAGTATCCTGCCTGCATAATTAATGCATGTTAGTTGTTGTTGAAATAAGAATGTAGCAGTTGTTTAAGAAAACCTTAAAGGATGAGATAGCTAAGCCACTGAAACTAGCATCTGTTTTGAGGAGAAAGAGTAATGTTCTACTGGGCGGTGAGTAATTCCATAGTTACTCAGTTTGGGTCTCTCACAAATTCTCTTGCAGCTTGTTGAGATTGGCTGCTCCCCTGAAGGTTTCTGGGTGATTACAGGATGATTTCTGGATCTCTCTCAGTTTTCCCCTTCACAGTATCCCAGGGTGGAAGACATCTCAGGACATGTCCCATCTTTTGCTCAATACAACACTGAATTTAAATGTGATTCTCAGGGCTTTTTCCTGTTGTGTTTTTAAAGTGTCTGAGTGGAGGTCTACAACCTCTTCCTGTGCTTAGATGGCCTCACAGTGATTGGTTTGGTTTGTTCATTGTTGTTTTTTCCTATTTCTCTCAGGACCTCATTTTGTGACCATTATCTCTCAGTATGCCCCTTTGTAAGGAGCCTGGCTCTGTCTTTTTGATAAGCTCCTCTTAGTTGTCGGGGGGCTACTGTGAGGTGCCTTTGAAGCTGTCTCATCTTTGGACTGAACAAGCCTCAGTCCTGCAGTCTCTCCTCTTGGGACTTAAGGCTCTAGCTCCTACTGTCTTGGAGGCACTCCCATGTACGTGGACTTTAACGTTAAAGTTTATCAACATATTTCTTGTCCTGAGCGGGGCAAAATAGCGTGTGCTGCTCCAGATGTGATTTAATGAGGGCTGAGTGATGGGGAATAATCACTTCTGTTGTCTGTCCTGCTGTTGATACAGCCCCATAGTGTACATTGAATGCTGCAAGGGAGATCTGATAGAAAACTTTTTCCTCTTGAGTGTGTCTTAACACGTACAATGTACATCCAGTGGCTCAGAAAGGTTGAACTCATGTTTCTTAGCTGGAAGTGCTGATTATTAATGGATATTATTCTGTAACATTGGCACAGTCATCTGTCGCCAATTTACAGTGAATGGAAAGATGAATTAATATAAGACATGCACAATTTTTTATCAGTTCCAAGAGCTGTCCAATGCTGGCATTCTCTAAGGGGCTAACTAGCCAGTAAATTATTTGCATTATTTTACCAGCAGTCACGCTCACATACTTAAAAATTTATAATTAGTCAGTATTTCTTGTTATTCTGCAAATCACTGACAGCTAATTTTTTTTTAAAACCACAGGAAAAAAAAAATGAGTTCTGAATGTTTCTGTATTGCATACTTTTCTCCTAGATGATCTCAATCTCATGTAGTATTGACAAATTACTTTTAGCAGTAGTTATTTTACTGTTGGGTTGCAATTTTGAAACAAGTATTTGAAAAGCTGGCTTGCTTTTTGGATATGTGAAACACGTGGTGCTAGTCATTCACAGAATCTGTTTTACTGTTTTATAGATCCAGCAGAATGAAGTCTTTCCAATTTTTTGCTTGAAAATGGCAAGATTTATGTATTTATTTGACTGTAGTGTTTAGTTAACTGTGCTGCCTTTAGAGGGTCAGCCCAGTATATTGGCAATTCTTTTTCATTCTACAAGAAGCATGGGAGAAGTTGCAGTTTAAGTGTATTAAAAGTTGAACTATTCATTGCATGTAATGCATTTAGCCTTCATTTGATAAAAGGTAAGTTATTGATACCAGAAGTTATATGCAACAACTCTTTTTTTCTCTTGTTCTGTAGAGGTCTGCCCTTAGGTAATAGATTATTTCAGTATGGAAAACAATAACTGGTGTAGTATACTTGTAGCCGCCCACATGACTGTTCTGAGGGTTATTTATGCTGTTAACCACCACAACTGTGGGGAATGTGCTCATATTTTCATGTAGTTTAGTATTTGTATTTTTCACTGTTTGCATCTGTTGCTCCTTCCCTTCTTAGAAAGATTTATACCACCTCTCATGCAACACTACAAATAAAACTGGTACTTTATTATCTGACAATATCATTGCAGCAACATAACATTCAATTGTTTCGTTTTTTTCTGTTTAGTTACCTGTTTTGGCAAAGTATGTCATCTGGGTCTCAAACTGGTGTTTTATTGTGAGACCACCTTATTTTCTAAATAGCAGACATTTAAAAGGAATATTTGTATGTACAGGGAAATATCAAGATAGTGTGCGTTTTAAAAAGCGGTCTAGAAATATCAGTAATTTTAGCTTTAGAGTTTCATAAAGACTGTATGTTCAAATTTTTCTGATACTCTAGCAAGTAGTGTACGTACCTCTCCTTGCATGTGAGAGTATAAGAGTTAGAGAAGATGTGCCTGACTCAGAATCACCAGACACCGTGTGATTTACTGAATCATGCCTGCCTAGGTGTACTCATCCTTTTTGCAAATCAGACCTGACAAGTTTCCTGTTTGCATCCCACACCTGTGCATGAGTGAATCAAGTCTCACATGGGTGGAGAGAAGGAGCATGATGCAGGACAACATTTTACAAACTTGTATTACTATTAAATGTAGTAAGGTAAATCAAGGTAAACATAAGCTGTTGTCACATGTAGCAACTTATTTTTTTTCTTGAGGTGGTGCATTTAAAATGTAAGTCGTTCTCTTACTAACATTTTTTTTTTACTAGAATTGATGTAATTTAATTCTTTGACATGTTGATAGGGTTGGTGCACATTAGTTGCTCAGTTGATTTTCAGGCATCCCCTTTCAGGTCAGCAGATTCTTTAATGCATGATACAAATGGCTTTTTTATTAGTCTTTTTTCTTTTATTTTTTAAAAATGTAAAGATTCCCTAGGCAGTTGTCCAAGATCGAGTGATGCCAGTGCCAGAAGGTTAGCCAGAAAAGCCAGTGTCTCCATCCCATGAATTAGATAACATAAAACACACCATCTCATCTCAACAAAGCTCAGTAAACCAGATGAAGACTTAAAACAAAATTAGAAAGAAACTGCTGTTGTTGCTGGGTTATGTAGCCTGAGATAACTAATTATCAGCTTTTTATTCCCTTCATTCCTGAGATATACTTGTATCTGGGTAGATTGTTCCTTATATTTAAAATAAGAAATACCTGAGATTCAGCCTCAAAGTCAGCAATAGCAGTCTGTGGTTACTGTAAGACCATCAATTAATGATGGCATGGTTATGCATAAAGAACGGAGAAGGAGATGTTAGGAATGCAGTCTTGGACATTAGAGACGGAACATCTCTTTCATGAAGTGCTTAATCAGAAATATAGGGGAAGATACTATCAATCAGTATTGCAGAGCTGTTGTTAGCACATTGGAGTGAAGTTGTTTTATGTTTTTTTTGAAAATCCTGGTAGAAGACATTGCCCTTCAAGGACCACTGCTACAGACTGTTACATCGTCTTTCCTCTGAACATGGAAGAGAATACCTTTGGCTGGCAGAGTAGCCCTTACTGCTAGTTTTGTTTCTTCCTTTTAATTTTTTTAGCTGTTCTTGTCTGGTTTTATCCAAAAGAACAGATTAAGTGCCCTGAGGGAAGTTGAGTGTTCTGAAGAAAACCACAAGCAAAGTGCCTCCATTATTTAATATCCTCATTTGCACTTTCCTTTATGTGTTTTTTTGTTGGTAACCATGCAAAGATTGCATCTTCCATTGCAGTTTGCCCCAGCTCTGTGTCTGTCAGTTTTGTATTATAGTATAATTAAGCTCATTATATATTTAGATTGCTTCTAAAAGATCAATTACTAATAAAGTAGAGGTAATGTAATAAAAAGTGTTAAGATGACCTTGACCTTGTAGTATTTGAATCTTTGTATCTTGGATTGATTTCTTGTGAGTTTTGAGTGGTCAGCATCCCACAGTAACCATCCATCTTCTTTTTATGGAATTAACATTAGTCAAATATAGAATGGGTAGTGCTACCTGAACTATCTTATAATTTGAAAATAATTATAGCACAGATGCAATAGGGCTGGTTTCTTTAAGCCAGAATTACTGTAAGAGGTAATATAAAACAATTGCATCCTAATAATTTAAATGATGGTCCTGTAAGAGAGATCACAATCCTTTGTAATCGTTTATCAGGTAGAGGAAAAGGTCAGGCTTAGCCTCAAATATGTTTCTTAAGTACGTGACAGAGTTCAGGTAACTTGAAAGTAGTTACTCCAATGCAATCTGACAAATGCAGAATTGGGGTTAGGACAAAATGAAAAGTGTCCTGGGAAAACTTCATTGTATGAATTAAGTCTGAGTATGAAACATGATATAAAGTTAAAAGTTTAATTAAGATACACTATTTGTTAGATGCCTATGGGACACACGTCTAGGACTGAGTGTTATGATATGCACCACAGTTTTTGCTGGTATCCTAGGGAGTATAAATGGAGGAATTTAACATTCAGAGGGTCTCTGTGCATGGATGTGTTAGCAAATCCAAACTCCCTGTGGGAGAGCTAGCTGGCTACTATGAGATGAAACAAACTAATAACAATTACAAAGAGAATAAATATGTTCACAATTATGTGTGAGAGATAAATTTGCCGTTGTTAAATCTGGAAAAATGTTTGCGTGGTTCAGAACATGACTGGCACTGTTGAAAACGTCTGCTGGGTTGAGGATCAAAGGCAGTGTAACACATGCAGAAAATAACTGTGCGCTGGGTCAGGTGTGTATTTCATCTTTCCAGTGTCTGCTACAAATGTGCATGAGAATTAATGTGGAGAGGAGAGTGTATTTCTTTCCAAAGACCTTTCTCTTATCAACTTACCAAAGATTTTTTTCCATTAAAATATTTCAGAGGGATTTTCTGTTTATTTGGTTTTCTCACAATGGTTGTGGAAACGACAAATAAATTGCCTAGTTCATTTGCTGGGGTGATGTTTCTTATATAAAGAAGAAAACCTTGCAGAGGGAAGTCCAGTTACATCTTTTGTATGGTAATAACAGAATATCTCAATGATTATGCTGTCTTCATGACACTACAGAATTCCTTAAGATGTAGTGAAGTAAATCGGCTTTCAAAAATTGGAAATGTAGATGTACATATCATTCACCTAGTTTTACTACATGAAGCTATCTTACTTCCTTTTGTAGCAAATACTATGAATCTGTAGTAGAGGTATAAAAAGATGTTTGTTCCCTTACTAGATTTGGTAGGTTTAAGAGTTTTACCCTGCATTGTTCTTCCATGTTTCATTAGAGAGAGAGTCTGGGAATCCTGTCTCTGAAACAAGAAGAGGGAAGCAGAATATTAAAAATTTAGGTCTAGTGGTAGGAATGGATTTATTTTTTACATAACCAGAGGGTATACGATCACACAGAGGAGTCATTTGAAAGTATATTCAAAGTATCTGGTGGGTGAAATTAAACTCCTTTGGTTAAAGATAAATATATTCCTTAGCCCAGAGTAAAATATTGGATTATTTTGTTCAGTTGCATGAGGATACTGATATTTTCCATCCTTCTAGTGTTATTGTCCACTGTCTGATCCTTCTGTTTATGCTACAAAATTTATTTAATCATTTTGGTAACAACGAAGAAACATAATTACTCAGCTTTGACTGAAAAGATTGACTGAGCAGGATAAGTTCTTACTGCTTGGTAGCCAGTTTTCTGTGTTGGATGTTAGTATGAGTGCTGATAAACAGTAAAGTGTTGAGTACATAGATAAGTGTTATGCATGTTTTTTTTCCTTGCTATGAATGTTAATAATGTATATAGAGGTTTATGCATTTGGTTTATGCGTGAGGCTCTTGTGAAGAACCAAGATGGGTCAAAGTACCAAGATGTATCAAGATGGGCAACTATTGTTTTCAATAATTTCAGAAAAATAAATATTAATCTGAAGCTGTAACTTAGTTGGTGTTTTGCTGTTCTTCTTTAGAAACAGCATGTCCTTATCTGTGAGTTGGTCTGTTTCTGAGCTTGCCATTTTTCTGACAGAAAGAGCCATGGGTTATAGTAGTCGTATTGGTGTGGCTCCAGAAAAACAGTCACCTCCATTGGAAGCAAATCAAGTCACATTTGAAGAAATACAAATGCGGAGTAATTTACTGACCTGCTGAATGTCACAGGAAAGAATTGTTAATGAGGAAGATAATTACACAGTAATGTGGTTGTAATGAGATTGTGTTTCAGAGTATTTTAAGCCCATTTTATGAAGGATTTGAAGGCAGGCAGATATGGGCAGTTAAGCAAAGAATAGGGAAGAAGGCAAATGGAGTACGAAGAGTGAGATAAAAAGAATGAGAATTAAGAATATGTTAGCAGCATCAGAGATGGAGTAAGAGATGAAGAAAACATTGAATAAATCACTGCCTTTTTTTTGAGAAATGAGAAAATGACAAGATGGGTTCAAAGAGATGAGTGATGTTTGAAAGCAGGCTTGGAAGATGAAGAAGTGAACTAGGCCGCTGGGAGACCAATAATAAAACCAGCAAATAATACTGTCCGTGGAAAGTGTGTTAGTAACGGTGGCCAGCAAGAATGTGTGAATCCTAGAAATGACAGGGAAGGAAGTGACGGGACTTCCATAAAAGACTGAGTGTAGCGGAAGGGATGCAGAAATAGAGAATCAAAGATCACATCCAGGCTGATAGGCAATGAAAACAGAAATGGAAATCCAGAAGAGAGGGAAAAGTTAGACTTATGTGTATCAAAAAGCCACATTTTTAGAAGATGACCAGACACTAAAGAAAACATGCCAAAAGTGATGAATGTGAGGTGGTGATGAAAGAAGAGGGGTGGTGTATGCATCCAGAAATTATTGAGGATGGAATTTGGTATTTTGGGCCTTTTTTTCACATTTATTTCGGGGGGCGACGGGTGTTTTGTGACTTACATCAGCCTCTAGTGCGGTTGAAAATAATGTGCTTTTCCCCAGAGATTACTAAAATTGTGGAAGGATCTGTGATATGTATACCTACCTACTGCAACTTCTTCAAGGTACAGACCCACCTACTTTGGAAATGAACTGATTGTGGCTTGCATTTAAAACCAACAAAAATTTAAACCCAAAACAAACAAGGTGTCTATTGTGCTAATGTATTTTTTTATGTTTTCCTAAAAGTTGTTCCTAAATTTGTTTTCCTCCTCTGTTTCTAGTCCTGCTCTTCTCTCCATCTTGTGTCCTTTGGTCTCTGTGGTCCACAGAGATCTCTGGGATGATCAGTGGTCTGCGTTCCTGCTGCTGTCCTTCCTCCTTACTCTATGTTGTTATGCGATGACTCCATGGTGAATGGTAGAGAACAAAGTAACGGCTATAACAGTCTATAACTGGCTTCTCAAAATTTGATCAAAGTACTGGTGTGAGTTGCTGTGGAAGAGGTGACTTTAAAAAGCAAAGGAGAAAAACTGCCTGACTCGGACCACCTTGGGCTTCACATGTTGGGCTGGATGCAGTCCCTGAGATACGGTTCCAGCATCGCTTGTGGAGGGCTGGCTGTGACGCTGTCACCAGCAAGCATGATGACCCCTCAGCAGCTGCAGGGTCTTGGTGACCATGGCCAAGCGCTCTGTTCAGTATAGATAGGGCCTTGCTGTCTATGCATAGAGAGATTCCATTGGTTCTCCAGCCTGAGCCCTGGGGTTGTTGAGTCTGCTCTCCTGATGATCCTGGGAGCGTGCTGGATGTCACAGGCATGATGAGCCGCATCAGTGGATGCTCTTTTGCCTCTGTGTTCCTCTGTCATAACTCACACATGGCGGCTGTTTGAGTTATCACGGTTTGCTGCTTAGGGCAGTGGTGATCTGTCCTGCTTTTCTTTCTTAACTGCATTTCACAGTGAACCCGAGGTTACTGGGTGCAGCAAGTTGTGAATTTGGCAGTCAGCCAGTGTCAAATACGTTCCTATTTTATGAGTCAGTGGCTCTCTGTTTTTTTAAAACCATCGCCAGTCTTGTTATCTTGTTTTTTAAAAACCATCGCCAGGAAGCCAGTAATGATGTTTGGTGGTTTGCTTGCCCAGGGAAGGGTCTGCTCAGCTTTGTCTTGTGTCTCGGAACTGTATTTTATTTTTTTGATTAAAGAGAAGTACGCTCTTTCTTACTATTTGTAACAACTTTAAAAAGGAAAACAATGTCATGATCGCATAGAGATACTTTTTATAAATTAACTATGTTCTTGTATTTTTCAGGGCATTTTTTTTTCTTGGGAACATTATTTTAGTCATGTCTCACTGGGTTATGACCTTATTGTACTAGTCCAGCAAATAGGCCTTTAAGTTTCTTCTTCCAGGACATGTAAAAATAATTAAGTGGTATGGTCATAGAATGATTGAAAAGATTCATACAAGCGTGTTTGTTCTGTGTTTCATATTATATCACTGCATCAATTAAATTTAGTGAAATGCTGTACAAGCCTGAAACTTTCATTCTTATATAATATTTTAAAATTTCGAAAACAATTTAATTTTTTTTTGTTTAGAGAGAGAAAAGTTGCTTGTTTCTTAGGTCTTACGTTTCACTTACTGGCTGTATGGTTTATTATAGGGTGGATTTCTTCCAGTGATCTCAGAAAGGGAGAAAATCTGCAGAATTTTTAAACACTTTTTTTGCTTCGAGAATCTTGTATGCTACTGTTTTTGAAAAAAACGAGCATGTTTATCTGGACAGTTTTGAAGTACTGAAATGAGATAAACCATTGCAGCTATGGCTGCAATGCTCTTGGGACTCCTTAGCCTTGTCGACACTGGGAAGCCAAGTCTTTGCTAGAAATTGTTGGGTTTTTTTTTCTTTTTTTCTTTTTTTTTTTTCTTAGTAGCTGTTCTCTTAGAAGAGCTTTGAATACTAGCGTAGGCTGATTAGAACAGTTTTGTGTAAACATGGTGTTGCTCTGATTTGATACTATGCAAAACTTGAAACTGACTTTACATAAATAAAAAACAGCTGAGCAGTGAAAATGGAATCACCATAATTTTAAGAAAGTATTAAATCACTTGTCTTATGCATACTGATTTGATCAAGAGTGTCTGACAGTAGATTTACTAGATGTTATTCTGTCTTTCTGGTGGAGAAGGCTGCAGCTTGTGATGCGAAGGAAGAATTTTGCCCTTCTGTGATGGCATGAGAAGCATATATATATTCAGGGACCAGACGTATGTGGAGGAAAGGTAAATTTATACTGAAGTTGAGAGAGAGAACATGAAAGTAAGTGCTCTAAGTGGGGCAGAGGCCTTTTATTGATTTGGCAGGAAGAAGGATCAAAGCTTTGAAAGGGGAGGATTTATGTAAATGGAGTACTGTATCTTCAGATTTGCTTGTTAAAAGTGCCTCATAATAAACTGCAATATCAGTGTGCCTCCTTCACTGCTGTATACTTTTTTTTTGGATTCTTGCTTCTGCAAATATCAGGTTTTTTATATGCCAAACAATAATCCTCTGGCCAGATACCAAATTTTGCATACGGATTGGCATTTGCTGGTGTATAATAAGTGGTTTTGCCTACAGAGGCATGGTGTTAACACGTTTATTGGATGTGCACAGAACTGCTTGTATGTTTGTGTGCACAACCAAGTAAGGAAATCTGCTTTTAAAAAAACTTATGGTTATCAGTGGTTCGGTGACTGGGCACTGAAAATGGTGTTTACATCTTTTCTTTTAGGATGCTATTAAATTGTCGTATTTCTTTAGCCACAAGTAAGTTGTAGTCCTGTAAAGACTTTCTGCGGGTGCTGTAGTTGCTACTTGTTTTGTTGTTAAAATAAAGTTGCAAAATGCTAGTAACAACTGAGTGCCCTTTTTATTGGCACCCCAAGGAATACAGTATGTATTAACAGGAAACAGCTATGAAAAATGCATGAAGTGCCAGGAACTACTGCAAACAAGGGTGCTGTAAACAGAGCCATGATAACCTGGTACACTTAGAGACTGTTTCTGTGGTAAAACATCAGCCCATCTTATTGCCAAAAAAAAGGAAAAGGAAAAAAAGAAAACCCTTCTTCTCCTTTAGCTATCTACACATGTTCTCTAAAGTCTGTCATCTGTTGTTTTACGTTAGCTTGCATACCAGCACTGCACTTAAGATGCTTCTTGTAATAGCCCATCTTTGTGCATTCTTAGGTGTGTTTGAACTAGACAAGGCATAAAACTCGTTTCTTTAGGGACCTTCATAAATGTGTTTTGCTGGCACAGACTGAGGCAACATCTGGGTTCCACACAAACATATTAAAATGCAATTTAAAATCAAACTTTTGTTTGCCCTTTTCTCAAGTTCCATGGGAATGCTTTTCCAGGCCTTCCACCACTCTTGCAATGGTAAAACCCTGTTAGCTCCCAATGAAAATTTCTTCATGGACAACATATTTCTTTTTTTATTGTGGTCCAAAAAATTTTCCTTGGCATAAATAGCTTTTGTTACCTGTTCACTCATGTCTTTACTCTCCTGCCTGTTACATGTTTACAGACACCTGGTATTTTCTGTCTTTTGTTTGATTAAATGATTGGAACACTTCTATTATTCCCTGAGTCTTCTAATAATCCTCTGCTTTTCTTTGAGTTGAAGGAAGATGACTAAAATTTTTTCATGCCCATCTAGATGGAGTTTTACCAGCAATTGGTGTAAATGCAATCCTATTCCCTGTGTCAGTGAAGTTGCCTTTTAGAACATGCTCTCTTCCAGTATCACTGTCTCATACTGGTTTTGTTTGATCTGCTAATAGACAAAAAATTATTGCTTATAGCCTCTCATCCACTGTTTACACCTGCTTGTTTTATTGGTATAAAGCGTGTTGCTGTTCTTTTTAGGTGTTACTAAATGTTATCCGCTTTCTGTTCTTTCAGTCCTCAGGATCATGCAGTTCTTCTGGGAGGCTGATCTTGTTCATAATGACTGTACCTCCCTACTCCCTGTGTTATTAGCAAGCTTCATTATCACTCATATTTTTAATTTTTGAGTCAACTGAAAAAAATAGTAAAGCCCATGCCAAAATCTGTCCTTGCGGAACTCTGCTAATGACCTTTTTGCAGCTGGAAAATGCTTCCAGCACTACTCAGATCACTTCTTCTGTAGCCGCTTCCATTTTACACTATTAATCCTTGTTTTAATTCATTTCTCATGGAATATATTATTAGCCGCTTTAATGAAGCTGAAATACAAAGACTTATTGCAGTTGTCTAGGTTAGTTAAGAACAATATTTTGTGGGCCTGGTTTTGGTGAACTCACACTTGAGTTTTACACCTGTAAATCTGTATTTCTTCCATTCAGAGCTGTTAGTAAGAATTTGGAATTTGCATAGAATCCCAAACAGGCTGACAGCATTGTCCACCCGTCCGCCATCTCCATGTTTTATCTTTTCTACTTATGCCGCTTCTCCTGGTTGGTGAGCTGATTAGTATCTTTTCCTACTAGATTAGCTTTATGCATTAATTCTTCCAGTATCAGGGATAGACATTATTTGACCTCTTAGTTTAAACAGCTTAAACATCTTCCTAAGTTTTCCTCTGCACCTACACAGTTGCACTGATCTTTATTATTCTGTTGTCTTTTTTTCCCCAAATTAAAAGAAGATGAAGATTTTCATTTGAAATCTCCACCCAGAGTTTTTTGCACTGGGTAATACTATTTATTAAATCTATGTAGTCAGTGGGTTGAGCTAATTCAGCCCTGCCTTCTCTTTTTGGCCAGAAGAGCTTTTCACCAGGCTTAAATTATCATGCTGGCAATAAAAATACCAGTAAAGTATATTGCTGCAGAGCAGCTGAAAACCAGCAAGCATTATTAGCAGAGCTATCAGATGTGTGGCTCTTAACATTATGCAGGCTATTTACTTGCTGTCATTGCTAACCTGCTGCCTTGTGTGGCTGGCATGTTCCTATTTCCTCCGGGGGTAACCAAAACAAAGAAGGCATCAACAGCTGCACACCTTGATGTGCTAACAGCTTGCTCTACCATTTAAGTGGTAGGAGGTGCTGACAGATGGTATCAATTACCTTAGAAAACCACCAGAAAAGAAAACCTTCCTAGCCACATTAACAATTAAAGAAATAGAGGAGGAAAAATGTCATTGTCCTGACTAATTGTTTCTCTTTTGTGCAGAGCAGGCAGGGTTTCCCTCCTGCAATGGACTGAGAGGTCCTATATATGCTTATGCATTTATCTGTGGAGATTGTCTGCTTGCTTCAAAGTCAACCACAAGGGTGGCTAGAGAGAACAAGTGAAAATATTTGCTTCCCTCCCTCATTCTGTTTGACTGCCTTTTATGGCATTTCGAGCCCTCAAGAACACAGGGTAATAGCTAACCACCAAACTTTGATTCTGCTTGTCTCTAGCTTCAGTTTAGTGCTTATGATTCAGGAGCAGAAAACTGAATTTGACTTGGAAACTTGCGTAGCCTACTGTTTTTTTCCTGCTTATAAATACTGCAAAGCCATGCCGTGAGTGGTGGGGAAGTGCTATCCGTTCTACTTTGGTGCGGAGTTTTAAAGTAGAGGATTATTTATTCATGATTTTTGTGTTTGTGCCTGACATTGGGAAATATCTGTTGGGGGTAGATTGTATTTTCAGAGCTATATACCTTTCAGTGTTGTGATCCTGAAATTTGGGAGTTAAGATCACCTATGTAAGCAGCAAAGTAAAAGTGCTCTGTTAATCGCCCATTCAATGGGCATTTCTACTTCAGCAGATTTGATTTCAACAGGTATGAAAAATGAATGCAGTTAACATAGAGAGCAGATGACTGCAGCCATGTATTGGAGGATGTAACAGTATTGCTAAGTTTCTCTTAATAATATTGTTCCCACCTTGTATCTTTCTGAATAATTTGCTCTCCAGGGTAAAATGGCCTTAGTTCTCCCTTTGTGAAAATTAAAACCAATTTTGCCTGTATTCTGAACACCGAGCAAATACAGTCTGTGGTGTTAATGGCAGTTACAGTGAGGCCACTGGGTGGATTAAAAAAAAAAAGTAGCTTTCCCATCACTAGTTTTAATACAACAAAGAATGATGCAGTGGTATTGTGGAGCCTTAAGTGGCCCTCTGCATGTCTTCCAGATTCTTACTTGAACCACACCAAAGTGTTACCACAATTGCCTTTTAAAATTTTAATTAAAATTTAAATCTTTACAGTTCAATCCTGTATATGCTGTGATATGATGTAAACTTGAGCAGTCTTTTTATGCCTGTCCTTTTCTTACATATCTATACTTTATCACAGTCATTCAACTTTGTGCTGTATGATATATTTGATTATATACTTTGATAAAAGCCTGTAGCAAGATTTTTTTTTGGTAAAATTTTTGGGCATAGTTCTGACAAGAGGGGGGAAAAAGGTAAAATGAAAAGCAATTAAATTTTCGCATTTTTTTAAAACATAAAAATGTAGCATGTCTTTCAAGGTAAAGCTCTTCCAAACTAATTGGATAATGCTGATTTTCAGCCTTCTTTCATTTGCAAAATATATTTTTTGTCATTCCTAATGTATATAATTTTATTAGCAATTACAGTGGATTCTTACCGTATTTATTTTATTTTAGGAGTAGGGCAATGTTATTGAGAATAATATTCTGTGAGCTATGAGTTTTGTTACTGTCCTAGCTTTTCAGAAATCTTTTGCTTATTTTACAAAATCTTTATTGTCCCTCATTCAGTACTTTGACTGTTCTTGTTGCAGTGGCTTCAATTCTTTAATGTATTTGCGGATCCGCAGGCTTATTGCCTAAGTTGTCTTTGTTATTTGTCTTTACTTACAACCATCCTACCAAAAAAGTCTCAAATCTAACATAGAATTAGGGCTTGGCCTTAAACTTATCTGCGAATGTTCTCTGGCAAACTTGTATAAAGGAAGATGCGTTCACGACAATTTTTGACAATTTGAATTTACTTGCTTTTTGTGAGCACTGGAGGCCAGGAAACGCAGCTTCTGAACACGAAAGGACGCATGCGATATTTCTATTAGAAATAGGGCAGCTGATAAAGATTAACAGGTAAGGTGACTTTCTAGCTTTGTATGATTTGATAAACTTAAAAATAAAATTCTCAGGTCAAAAATAATTTCCAAAGCACAGGAGGCCTAAGGTCATGCTCACATTGACTTGCCTAATGTGAAAGCACGGGCCAAACAACATCCTTATGGATGAGAGATTAAATGCAAAAAGCTTGCATGTATTAGGAGTTGAATAAATGGATTAAGTATCAACAGATGTTAGTTTAATTACTAGCAGACTCCACTTGTTGTGACTGAAATTATGTGCTTGGTGCATTACAGAATAAGGCAATAGCTTGGGCTTCAGTTGTCTTACAATATATCAATAACACATTCCTAGCAGGGAGTAATAAGTCAACAGTGAAGCCTCCTCCGCTTCTCACAGATCTTCTCTCTTTCATCTTGCGGTTCACAGGCTCCTTCTTCCCAAAATGGCTCATCATCCTTACCTCAGGCAGCGAGAAGGTGTTGAAGTAAGGGGAAAGCCCATGCTTGGTGCCTGCAGTAATTCTTGTGTCTTTTGCATTAATACAGCAGAGAGAGAAGAGGCTTTATGGGCTGTCTGTTGACTCTAAGTTTACTGGTGAACTTTGCGAACCGAAATTGTCTTCTTCCCTTTCCTCCCTTCCTTTTATATCTTCGTTGAATCCCCGAATTAGTTCTTCTGTAAAATTTTCATTTGATGTTAAAAGGGTTCTTTTTTTCAATGCAATTCAATTAGAAGATTAGGTTTAATTCTTTTTTTTTCATGCTGCAGTTAGATTTGAATGATTTATTATTCTGTGACTTTGGGCAGATTATTGTTTGGAGTGAGGTAAGTAAGTCTATGAAATATTTACTAAAAATGCAATGATTTTGTCAAGCTGAATTAATTCCAGGGTTAAACTGTAAAAGACCATAAAAATATTTCCAAATAAAACATGATGGTAGCTCTAGGTAGTAGGTAGACTATCACATATTTAACTTGGGAAGAGCGGGACGAAGGAGTTGCAATATTAGGCATGCAAATAATCTTTAATATCAAACTATGAGCACAACGCATATTTTTGTGAGCAAGTGAAAATAAGATGCTTTCATCTCTAGTCTGGAATATCAAACAGAATAGATCCTTATTGAAGAGTTTCTTTGTTATTTATAAACTTGAGGTGCAGTATGACTGGCATTATTGAACAAAAATATACTGTGTTTACAAAAGTTTTCAAATATCAAACAAGATTTTTATGAGTCAACATTACAGAATTATGTCATTTATAATTAATCATTGACATTCTTTCCTTGGGTTACTTTTTATGTGATACATTGTCTACCAGTAAGTCTCCTGTGCTGTATATCAGTAGTTACTGATGCCACGGTCATCAAACTTCACTAAGCTTCTATAGATGATATACTTATTTAAAGCTTCTCTTCAGTTTAAAGATGAATATAATATTGTAGAGATTTCACAAATCCTTCCACTTCATGCAGATCTGTAAAATTAATCAGAACATATTTATATTCACAAGAGTCACCAAAAAGAAACCATGTAATTGAAATAACATTCATTTTAAAAACCAGCTGTCCTGGAGGTGGCTGACAGTGAATATCTGTTACAGTATTTTACGTGAAAACTATTAAATATCTTTTTAAAAAAAATCTACTGAAGCGAAGTACCACAATGAATTTTATTAATGTCTAATACTAAAAAGGTAGATTTTGGACAGAGAAAGGCTTACACATTGTCATTTGCAAGCCTTTTGAAATGTCAGCATGAGGAATCACATGAGATTTGAAATGTAGTTCTGATTCTTTTAATATCCTTTTAAAATCTGTTCTACATCATATTCATTTTTACGTTTGGCTGTATTAGTGCAGCTGAGGATTTTAAGTCATGTTGGTGAGCCTTTTATTTTTAACTCCGGCTACAGATTAAGAAAAATACATTTAATGCCTGTGTCTAGATTTTTGTCTTTCATCCATCTGGCATTACCCAGTGTATAATTATTGGTAATAATGGCTTTTCTCCATTAGAGTTATAGATTTCTATTATAACATGTTTTCAGATCTGGTTTTGCAGATTTTATGGAAATACTTATTTAAAAAGGCTAACACAATAATATTTGAACTTTGGTGAGAATCTAATTCTGAGTGTAGTATTTGAAATCGTGGAATAGAATCATAGAATTGTTTAGGTTGGAAAAGACCTATAAGATCATCAAGTCCAACTGTAAACCTAACACTGTCAAGTCCACCACTAAACAATGTCCCTAAGCACCTCATCTACACATTTTAAATACCTTCAGGGATGGTCACTCAACCGCTTCCTTGGGCAGCCTGTTCCAATGCTTAACAATCATTTCAGTGAAGTATTTTTTCCCAATATCCAGTCAAAACCTCCCCTGACACAACTTGAGGCCATTTTCTCTCATCCTGTCACTTGCTACTTGGGAGAAGACTTGATACAACCTCCTTTCAGGTAACTGTAGAGACCAGTAAGGTCTGCTTTGAGCTTCCTCTTGTCGAGACTAAACAACCCCAGTTCCCTCAGCCGCTCCTCATAAGACTGTTCTCTAGGCCTCTCACCAGCTTTGTTTTCCTCCTCTGGATGTGCTGCGGCACCTCAATGTCTTTCTTGTAGTGAGGGGTCCAAGACTGAACACAATATTTAAGGTGTGGCCTCACCAAGGCTGTGTACAGGGATACAATTACTTCTCTAGACCTGCTGGGCACACTGTTTCTGATAAAAACTGGAATGCTATTGGAATTCTTGGCCACCCGGACATATTGCTGGCTCGTCTTCAGCTGGCTGTGAACCAACACCCCTAGGCCCTTTTCCACTGGGCAGCTCTTTGGCCACCCTTTCCCAAGCCTGTAAGTATTGCATGGGGTTGTTGTTGCCCAAGCACAGGACTTGGTGCACTTAGCCTCATTAAATCTCAGATAGTTGACTTTGGCCCATGAATTCAGCCTGTCCAGATTTCCCTGAAGAGCCTTCCTTCCCTCAAGCAGATCAACACTTCCACCTAACTTAGTGTCAAATGCAAACTTACTGAGGGTGCACTCAATCCCCTCATCAGGATCATTGATAAAGATATTCAACAGAACTGGAAGATATTAAACAGAGCCAGAAATACAGAAAGTCTCAAATGAATTGCAGATATGGAAGATGCAGGCTGTTTGCAGCATGTGTACCCACTTAAGTATTGATACTGGTTGAGGAACTTAGGTTTTGGGGTCAGAGAGCTGTCATAATTAACCACAACTCGACCTAAGCCAATGTCTCTCACGTATCCTGTTACGAGAACTCAGATTTTTTCCGTTCCCTATGTATTGGTAGGGACCATGTGGATGTTCCCCTCTTGTGCCTCACTGGGTAGGTTAGCAGTTTTTGTTGGCCAGTGCAAAAGAAGAGTAGTGAGAGCAGCATCAGCAGTGACAGCATCTTGGGGAGGTAGAGACAAGCTGGCCAGGGTGAGCAAGGGGAAACGAGGCAGGAGAAGGAACTCAAGGTAGTCAGATTGCAATTTGGACTTTTGATCCTATTTGTGGGCTGTAGGTTCCCAGCAGCTGAGAAAATATCTTTTTCTACATAAAAACGGAAACAGAACTCAATTTCAGGGAAGCTTGTAAGCCTCCTGTTTTATGAATTTAAAGGTAGTTTCTGTAGATGACTTGAGGACATTTGCAATTGTCTTTCTGAAATTTGAAAGCAGTCCTAGCAGTGAATTTGTTGGGTCTCAGACCATAGATGTCTGTTCTTCAAGTCGAAAGTACTACAGAGGAAAAGAAAGGTATTTTCTACTGGAGACAATATTCTTGATACTACTGCAGTGCAGGAAGAATGTAGAAAGGCCTTTCTAATGTGTATCTTTAAAACTGCCCTGTCCATGGGAAATTATAATTTTCAGAAGATTTGGGAACTCCCCGAGCTCCATAAAGGCTACAAACTCTTCTCCACTTTGTTATTTTTGATTTAGGAGAAATGTGTTCAGAAGGGTTTATGCAAAGAATACTGCCATGAGGATCTTTTCTTAAACGTGCTCTTCTTCCAGTTATCATTTAATCTTCATCTGCGCTTGCACCTACTTCTTCTGAGGAAACAAGAAGTGGTGGAAGGAATAGCACTTGTAGCTCTTCCAAGTGAGACATGGAGCAATGGATCAAGTGTAACTTCCCCACAGATAATGGCTTTAATTCTTCCCACAGCTGAAGCCACCTGGCCTTTGCATGGCCTCTCAACTTCTGTTTCCTTTCCGAGTGCCTTAGGGTGATAGATGCCATTAAAATTGGAGTACAAAAGAGTTGTATGTGGGGAGTGGGGAGCAAGCAGAAGGAGAGAGAGGAGCATTATTTGAAGAGGAGGATTGGTTTAGATTTTATTTTAAATGTGCCAAGAGAGAAGATAGTGTTTGATGTTTTGTGTAGTTCAGAAATCTGTCTTTGTTCTCTGTGAAATACTGTGGTAAAATCATCCAGATTAACAGAGTTTATTCTAACTCGCGTGATAACTGTTTTATGATTCAGGTTGTGGATGAACTATATCCGAGTCCTGAACTATTTTGGGTCATGTATTACTTGTTAGTGTTTCAGTCTGTTTTCAGATCTTCTGTATGCAGACGCAAATGACATAAACTGAAGAAGTACAACATAAATATTTGCAGATGGATGTGGCATAAGGATGAATGTTCCCAGTGGGCATTTTCTGAATCTATGCTCAATTTACATTTGTCAGAGAAGAACACAAAGATGCTTGTCTTTCCTATTTCTCGTCTCGCCCACGCACGCTGTGATAAAGATGTTATTTCTTTTCTGTTTCTGACCTCTGGTTAAAGGGCAAGAAAAGTTAAGCTTTGTCTAGCACTTAACTCTTTAGAGAGGTCTCACTGTTACCAATAGGTCTGGTGAGAATGTGCTTTGATGGTTCATGAAGAGGTCTTGCGTAAGTCCAAAAGGATGCAGGTACTTGTATCATAGTGATTCTAAAACTGGATGGCCTGGATTTTTCTGAATGGCCTGCTCTTACTAGTGAGTGGAGACAATAAAGAACTTTGATTTTTTTTTTTTTTTCTAATAGTCTTTGTTTAAATGTTGGCTAGGCTTTCTGTCTGTCATCTTCCCAAGCTAAAAACTTGAGATTGGATGCTTACTGGGGAAATTAGTGAGGTCTGGTGCAGGCAGATGTCCTGTAATCGGAAAGTATTTGGGCAAATATGATGAACAACTTGGTTAGACTTATTTGACCTGACAGTGAGGGCATCATGAGGAAGGGGACTACAATTAAGGCCTTGTGATGGGAAAGAGGATGGCGTTTTTTTCTGTTAGGGACCTTTGTGTTAAGGAACAGTGCTTATTTTTACAATGAAAACCTGAGACAGATGGTGTAGAAAAGGAAGTGAGGAGGTCATGGACTGAAGATCCCTAGAAGACATTGTAGGTAGCAAGTAGAGAAGGAGCACTGGGTAGCATGTTAGAAAGGAGGATGGATGAGGAACGTTTGATTTGGGAGGAACATGGCCTTAGCCAGCTTATAGGGAGAGGAAGACTCAACTTGTGCGGAAAAGAGGTAAGACAGACTTAATTCTTGTGACTTCATCTAATATTCAGCTAAAGGCTGACTTGGAAGATACATAGTAGCTTTTTGTTGTTTTGGTTTGGTGTTTTTTTTCCCTGTCTTCTGAATTGATTAGTTCAATGGGAATTGGCAATGAATTAATTTGACAAGTCAGTAACCAGAAGTTTGAGCATTCACATTCCCAGAAGTGTTTAGTCTAGGAGACCAGAAATTGCTTATTAGCTTGTGCTGTGTAGCTCCATAGGACAGTAGCTCACTGGAACCTTTATAGCTAATATCAGTATCAACTTTTGGGTAGCATTGATAGCATTTGGAAATCTTGTTTCACTGTAAATAGCCATTGAACTAATGCATAATAGAGATCATGATGTGAGAATATGCGCAAAAACAATTCTTCATGACATAGGTTATTGATGTTCTACAAATTTTATATTTGTCTCGGCGAAATTAACATGATGCATTGAGATCATGTTAAGCATCAATTTTCCAGGTGTTTTTTTTTTTTTTAGCATTTGCCATCTTCTGTAATTTTCAGAGCACAGATCTCATCTTGGGAAATATGAAGAATTAGATTTGTCTGATTAGGTTGTAGTAAATATCTTTCAATTACTTAGCTTATGTTTTTGCAAGTGTAATAGAAACAATTGGCTCTTTCACTGTAGCTCTCACTCAAAAAGAATCCCTAGTACTTTTTCTCAGCTATATGGATAATGGCGTGAAATAAGTTAACTTGCATACATGCTCATTTCAGAGACAAAAGCAAGTAAATTATAGTAAGTGTTAACATTCTCTTAACTTCTCCCAGTTAAAATATGTTTTATTCTCTTAATGTCTTATCACGTGTGTGATAATGGTTTCTTTGAGATAGGATAGTCCTGGAAAGTTTCCTGTTAAGATGGCTGTGATATGGAAAGAGGTCTGGAGAAGTTATATTCTTTCTCAGGGACTTATCTTACCTCTCACGTCCAAATATGGCTAAATTTGAGTGCTACAGGATTCAATTAAATTAATTTGTGCTGTTTTCTGTATTCTTGCAAATTCTGTTTCGCATTAGCTTGCTTGTGGATGATGGTCAGCATTCTTGGTATTTCCTGCCATTGCTTATGATCAGCTTTTAAGCTGTTTTGTGAAGCAAATTGGAAATCTTGTAAAGAAGTACATAATATGTAGTATTTCACTTTTGTAGTATCCTAATCACACATTTTTTCCTGCTTAATATTCTACAATACTATTCTGGAACAAAATTTGTAGCAAGTCTGTTCAAGTCTTTCACTTAGCCATGTTAAACTGTGTAGGAACAGAGGAGAAAGCTTACTCTGTTTTTTTTTTTTTCATCCCTAATGAAAATTCTGCATTTCAGAACACTTTGAAAATCAATTAATGAAGAAATAAGAGATCTATGAAGCTGTTAAGAGTGAATCTTGACTTCTTTTTAACCAAGTGTGTAAAGACAGTGGATGATTTAATGACTACACGGTGTATGAGTATGTAGTCTAGAATGAATTTGACGTTTCGGTTGGTTAAAAATGATTGTAATTTATATAAATGAAGGAAATCTGTGATGCTTTATGGATATCGTGTATATATTTGTTTTGAGTATTGGAATGAGAAATAGAACTTATGGATTTCATTTGAGGAGTTAAATTCTTGTCGGTTTCCAAAGAAAGACGTGAACAAAACTTCCTTCTATTTTTTTTGTTAAAAATACCTTTTTAAAAGTCTTTTTTTCCAGAGTGATTAAATCTGTGTTCTCCCTGTACAATATTTTAAAAGGTGTTGCTTGCTCATTGTTAGCCAGCTAACATGGCTTGTTACCAAAATTTTCATTTGGCTGAAAGCCAATGAAGCCCATTTCTTGAACAGTTAATGGGAAAGGGCCAGGCAGGAGTAGTGTGCTCCTGGAAGGTGCCAGTGGCTTCCAAGTGACAGAAAAGCAGCCAGGCTGGCACTATGCCTGTGTCCCAAGGTCACTGAGCTTTTGCCGATTCATTACTTCTTCCTGTCAGTTGTGTTATGTAGCTCCAGCTATGGAGCTGCCTTTGAGGTAGTCAGGAGATGAGTAAGCTAATGAAGTCACAGGCTGGCTACTAGTAACCTTTTATGTGGAAAATGGGTAGTAAAGGAGGTTATAAGCAAAAGATGAGAATGTTTGTGGTTCACGAGGCAGCTGAAATCATGACTGTATGAAGAAGAGGGCAGGTGATTTTTCCTTGTTTAATTGCCTTTTTTTTTTTTTCTGAAATCTCAACCAAAATTTGAATTCACTAATCATGTCTTGTTAGTGATTTTGATTTACAGTGATGTAGAGGAGGGACTAAGAGCTGGGATAGCAGAGTATACTGTGAAACTGATGTATGAAAAAGGAGACATGAAAAGTTGCCTACTAGAAAAGTTGTCAAATTCATAGACAGGGAACTTACTACCATTAGATTTTACAGGCGAAACTGGCTGAAGACATTCTACTCTGTGGTTTAAAAACTAGCAATGAAGGAATACTTTATAGAGGTATGAGGAGAACTTTATAGAGTTATAAGAAAGTAGAAAATGCAGGAAATACAGCAAAATAATAATAACAATAAAGGAGACTAATATTGGGGTGTGTATCTGACGGTGTACATAGAACTGAAGAAATGCAACACGATTTCATTAAAACTATGAAGCTATACTAATCAATAGGTCTTAATACTGCTTCTGCTGAAGACAGAATATGATATTAAATTCTAATAATCAGCTACAGATTCATGTTTATTTAAATGTCCGCAGATGGATGCAGATGATATAAAGAGAAACTCCTTATTAATGTTTCTCTCTGAGCAGCACACTCCTATTCAGTAAACCATATGCTAGATTTGGTATTGATGAGAATCCCAGATGAATACTGATGCATATATTCATTGCACTGATAGTACAAATTAGAAATTAGTCCAAGCAGAAACTGTATCTGAGAAATGTGTCTCTGTGTGCAGTGGTGTTTGAGGACTGGAACTTGTGATTTGTTGTATTTTTCTAATGCCTTAAACTGAAACCCAAGATTTCAGAGTTCGATGTCCTTATGCTGACTTTGAAGGGTTAGCTATAATTCTAACATAGAATTCTAATGAAATAAATATACTTATTTTTTTGAAAAAGTATGTATTCTCAAGGGCAGTTGAATTTTGCCACCTGTCAGGAAGAAGGGTGGTTGTTTGCATGCAAAACGGAGTGAGGAGGTGATGTTTTAATTAGGAGAGCATATATCATGCAGATTTTAAGGCAATAATAGCCATTGCTTGTTCCTAAAATAATTTTAAATGTTTAACTTTGACTTGGATTTTCTTTGTGTGCCCTTCGTTCTGACAGAATTAGAACAAATAGGAGCTGATTGCATAATATGTATGAGTTCATGATGCTTAGTATTTTACCATTGAGATTTCATGTCCTGCAGGGATTAACCTATCTGTCATTATGTGACATCTTACATTCCTCACTGTGAATTCCTCACTTGCTGTGTCTTTGCTTGTTTAGTTAATCACAGAACTGTAAGTTAGAGATTTAGAAGCTCCGTTAGATCACCCGAGCAATACAACTTTTTTTTCTTCAGCTGAGACCCTTAGGAAATTTTCTAAACCAAACTTTTTCTTCCTTGGGAGTTGCCAATTAGTTAAAACAGATACTACTTCCACCAAGTGATGTTCTTTTCTGTGAGCTTCTAATGAAGTTCGGAGACCCGAACAAACCTGAAAGCAAACCTGTTTTTCTGTTAGCTTATCAGCCTACTCCTAACATGTGATGTGCACAACCGTGTTCTGTAGCCTACTATGGGTGAAGGACCTTTGAATTCTTCACTCAGCTTTAGTTTCTCACTCCTCATCAGTCTGGACATTGATTTGGGTGCTATGGCTAAACCTGATGCCCAAGTTGCACTTCCAAGCTTGATTTAATTTTGAGGCTTTTCATACGAATTGATCTTGTTGGACAGTAGGCCTTCTTTTCCCCACTCCTGTAGGATTTTATACAAAACAGAAAATCGTACATTGCCACAGAATTTCTATTAATGTACTCAAATGTAATTTCTAGATCCCTGAACAGTTGTAAATCCATCAGTAATGCACCCCATATTGGTTTTGGGGGTGGGATTACTGAAGAAGAGAAGAAAACATTTACTATTTCTTCCATTCAGATGAAGTCATTTCGTGTAGTAATTGGGTATGCAATGCACTCCCTTTTTCTGCTTGGTGTGCTCTCCCCTCATATCTTTTTATAAAATCATCCTCTTTGCCTTAGTCTCTCTTAATCTCTCTTAATCTTGACAGAGATAGTTAACTTCACTCCTTAGTAATACACACTGTCTCCAGTGTTTTGTTAGTATTTCAGCAGTCCCAAACTAAATGGTTATATCTAGACTTGATGGCACAAAAGACATGTACACAGGGCTATTGGAGTCTCTTTAACCAAATGCCAGCTTACATAAAGCCTGATACAAATGTAAATAATATGATTGGAAAAGATTACACAGACCATGTCACAAGTTTGTATTGTGTAGTACTATTGAATAAACAGTATGAACATCTCAAAAGAATGGTTTTTTGGGGGGGGTTGAGGTTTGTGGAACGCTTGTAAAGGTTTATGTAAAAGATGCTTTTGTAAAAAGCTTTACATAAGGTTTTTATGCTTGTAAAGGATCTCACTGTGAGATCATGACACTTGCTTGGTGTTTCTGTCAAGAGAAAACCAGTGGTTTGAGGTCACTATTTGTTGAGAGAACAAACCAACAGGAATAACAACTGCGATTGCCTTGGAACTAAAGTAGTTTCTGTAAGAATAAGGTACAAGATGATTAGCAATGGAGATAACTTGTTTGCTGCCCAAAATGTGTAGTGTTAATGTGTGCTTGTGTTACAACGATTAGAAATTCTCTAAGGTGGAGGAAGAAAACCAAACTGCTTACCATCACAAGGTAGAACTGGAAGGATAAAGTCGTCCATCACTATTAACATGCTAGAAGACAACTTTTGATCTCCAGATCAAAATTGAGATAACTGTCATTTACCATAGGGATAAGATATACTGAGATGTTGTGTAATTCCAGTTACTCTCAATTATTGATTCAGCCTGATGGCTATTTACATGAGGCATCCAGGCATATTGTCAGACTACTTAAAATAGATTGATGCAAGGGTATGGCTGGTTTAGCCTGGGGTGTATGCAAGCACCTGTACATGTATCAGTACATTATTTTTATCTTTTATAGAGGGATATTCTTTGGGTTTTGTTTCTTTGGTGGTGCTGCTGCTGGTTGTGTTTCAAGAACAAATATGAAAAGAGGGGTTCCAGGAATAGCTTAAGTGCAGCATGCAGAATTGATTTCTGCTTATTATAACCTCGATGCTCTGCATCTGAACATCACTCTACCCCCTTCCAAAAAACCACCTTATATTTTTGTTTTCGTTTCTTCATAAAGTAGTCATATGCTTCTCCCAAGTCCCCTGAGATACACCAGTAGTAGAAACTCTGGGCTTCTTTAATCTTCCTCCAGCTATATGGATGCATACTGTAAAACTACCCACTTTTGCCAGAGCATATTTACACCTAGCTGACTTTGTATGATGGTGTTTGTGGCGAGGTTTTTTGATGCTTGAGAGCAGAATCTGCCTTGGACATGGAGGAGACAAGTGTGTACTTATCATCTGTATCCAAAAGCATAAAAATAGAACCAGAGTTGTTGCTTTCTAGTGGCCAGGATCTTAACAGGAGTGACTTTAGGCATTTATAGAGAAATGGATTGAATGAAAACATGTCATGAATAGTACTTTAAGCATCTTTTTAAATATCTTGTTTCTGTTAGTATTCCAAAGAATAATCTTTGTCCTTTTGTTGTTATTCCTAAGTGGATTAATAGTAGGGACAAATAGACTAGTTCGAGAAGTTAAGGCAGGGTTGTAATGCTAATTGATATACCCTGGTTTTCTTATTTTGGAGCTATACTCTTAGCAGAGCTGATGCTTCATACTGAATTAATTCTGGGCTAGAGTTTTACTCTTTCTCCTTTTGCACCAGGAGATGGTCTTAACTTTCAGATGACAAATCTGAATTCAAGAAATGAGGTTGTATCTGTTTAAATCTGTAGAAACCTAACAAAAAGAGAAGAATTTGACTTTTTGTTGTACTTGAGTGAATGGAAGTTTGCCCAGGTTGAGGACTTTAGGATTTGGCTCAATGTTTATTTTAAATCTTCATTTCCCAGACATAAACTGTTCTAATAGAAGCATCCAGATATTTTAGAATATGCTGCATATTATTGCGTGCTTCAGATGTGTTTGACTAAAAAGGAATAGAAGATGTTTGAACCACAAAATGTGCTTTTCCTGAGGCAAACCTTTCCCATCTTGCAGTAGTGCAGTATGCCTACCTGGTGGGCAGGCAAATTGTTTTGATGGGGATTTTTGTCTTCCTCTTTGACTGAGTACAGTGATGAAATATTAGAGGTACAGACTGCATCTTTTTTGCACTATCCTGAAGCTAGATTTTGTAATCAATAAAAGATGTAGGATCAGAGGGGGTCAAGAGTAACTCTTTTGACACTGAACTAAGGGAAAACTGACTTTAAACTACAGATTAAAGTCATTATTAGACACATTCATTATTGTGTCTGAGATGATGGGTCATTTTTAGTATGGGGTGTAGCTTCTGCAGTCTTGGTTGTGTATTTTTTTTCAGTGAAGTAAGAAGTATAGGTGGTGGAGGTGGAATGTTTGGGTACCATTAGTGCCCAAGTTTTACCAAGATAAAGGATTTCTTTGAGTCCAGAAGTTTTGATCGTGAAAGAAGCATTGATTTAGAGCTCAACTGTTATTTCTTGGCTGATAATTTTTAAAAAATAAGCATAAAAATGAAAAAAAACCTGAATGTTGAATTTGGAGGGAAGTGATGTTTCCTCACTCACAGCATCTGAAGCTAATTTGAAATCTACTGATTCTGCTGCCTGCAAATAAACTGAAGTCTGATTCAACATCTGGGCAGGGTATTATTTTTGGAAATCCTGTGGACCACTGAAAAAAAAACTGAGTGGAGGACCCGCTTTTCTTTACTTCTCCTCACAAGGTTGTTGGAGGAGAATGGAAGCTTTCTTCTCAAATGTCAGATTCATTATGCAGAGATTGCACAAAAAAGGGTGGGGGGCAGATTCAGGTTGCCAACTTTTCAGAACCACAAAACAGGATGTGCTCCCCTCTCCTCACCCCAGGACTCCATGTAATAATCAAACCATTCATACTCATTTCAATCAGCGTTTTAATACTTGCCTTTTTTTAAGCTCTTCAAATATTTCTCACCTAAAAGCTGATAAATGGTGCTTGGCCTACAGGATTGACATTCATCTTCAGGAAAGTGATTGCATCTTTGGCGGAATGGATGTACTACATTAACAAAAAATGTATAAATTGAATTAGGAGTCTGTCTCATGCATAATCACAAATGTGTTGTGTGCTTTTCTAAATTTGGAGTTAAAACTGTAGCTTTGTGTGGACGAGCACATCAGCCACTTCGCTATCCATGTTCTGAAACGTCATCAGCCAAGGTAGACTTATTAGGCTGTATAATTCAGGATGTAGTTTGTGCAGCATTTTGAAGATGAGAAGTATTCTTATCAAGCTCAATTCAAATTGTCTTCCCAACACAAAATTAACATTTCTTTTTCTTTGGGATATGTTGGGCTACTGTTCTCATTTTGGGATGAAACCATTGTGTATTTGGCTTGTAGAATTGCATTTTTATTCCATGCACTTTTGGCTAAAAGAAACAAATTTACCAGTTGATAGTCTGCTGACAGAGAGTGTAAGTGTGTGGCATGCAGGCAGTTATCTTGCCAATGCCAATTAATTGAGCTGAACAAAAAAATCTGGTTTCTTTATAAAAATTATACCCACAAACAAAACAGTATTTCCAGACATTTTGAGATGGACATATTTCAGATCTAATGTTGTTGGCTTAGAGTTGCTTAGCGTAGTGCAAAAAATATTTCTAAAAGACGGATTTCTAGTTGATTTGTTACTGTTTTCGGAAATACTTTGATAAGGAGGATTTTGAGTCACTGTGGTTTATCAGTTACAGTGGTTTTTGAACAACCAATGTATTTTGTCTAATGCACGAGCAAGTTTAGCTGCTAGATTGTGGATACTGTTAAAGTGGATGAATTCATCTGCCTTTACAAGAATGGTCCTCAGAAACAGGACAGAAGTGCTTGAGTAAGGCAAGGCATGCAAGATCAGAGAATTCCTGTGCTCATTTTGAGCTCCTTTGGGTTCCTGTTATTCCCTTGTAGTTCAAGTAAGCCAAGCGTCAGATTTAGTATGGTTAACTAGTGAAAACAATGATTAGCTTGTTTCAGACTGTTGTATTATGTTTGTTGGTATTTTGTCCTTTAAATTTGAACTGTGATTTTTCTGGGATTGGTGAATTTTAGGGAAGAGAGTAAGATGAAGTGAAGGGAAAGAGAGACCTCAACAACTCTACTAATTTAGAGGAATAAGAAAAGCACCTGATGGTTTGGAGTAAAGTATGGATTTACCCTGCTATCTCTGTAAACCTAATCTTCTCTTAAAGGTTGATATACTAGTTTAGTGATACCAACACTTCAAAGTAAACCAACCTATTGGCTTAAAATGCAAGACCATCAAGTAAGCAAACAAACTGTTTTCTCAAATGGTTATTATCTTGCATTTTTTGAAAGATTTTGAGTGCCAGAAATTGGTGAGTTTAATCATAAATGCAGAAATAAATATAAGTTTTATACAACGTATGATTGAGAATTCTGAGGCATCAATATTAGATTTATGGTTTCCTTTAATACAGTCTACTATTAACAAACATATTCTCACAAATATTTTTCTGTTTGAATGAAAGTATCTGTGGCTACAGGGCCATCCTCTCTCAAGATCCTGTGTAAAGCTGCTAATGAACGTGTTTGGAGGCAGGTGAGGAGTTAAGTCTGTCATCTTGAAGAGTGGAAATACTGTTGTCCTCCTGTGCTGGGCCTTCATCCCTGGACTGCTGCTTCCCCCATTACCACCTCAGTTATTTCAAAAGGCATGGTTGTATCTGTCAGATGTGCATCTTTTCCTGAAAGGTGTTTACATGCAGCAGTGGTTGGCATAAGAACACCAACGTGTTTAGAACCAGTGACTCACTCCATGATGTTTTCAAGCAGAAAATCATGCAAATAGTAAGAGAAAAACAACCGGAAGAGTAGTGGAAATATAGCTAGGAGGGTCATTTTTATGACTTCGTTTCCCTGTTGCTTTGTGTGATTAAAAATGTGATGGATTTTAGATTAAACTCTTGCTTGTATGGACATCGGCCATCACTTTGGAGGAGAGTCAAGAAAATCTTTTTGTGGAGAGTTGTTGTCTTGGAACTGCAGGTTTAAGTTTGGGAACTTGGGGTCACTTTGCTACAGGGCTGTCACGTGAACGTGGTAAAGTCAAGTAGTGTTCTGTGGTTTAGTTTCTCATTTGTGTAAACCAGGTAGGGATATTTCCCTTTTTCCCACTCTAAGTAGTCTTGTCTACTGAAGTTGTCTGCTCTTTAATGTGCTGGAATAGTCCTACCACAATGAGATACTGATCTTGGTTGGATTTTTTTTTTACTCTGAAGATTTTCATGTGCTTTTTCTGTTCCATGCACTTTTAGAAAGATAACTCTGCATATGTCTGATTGAAGAAAATTATTTTCTTATAACTATCAGAATACTTCAGAGAAATGTATGAATTTTCCACATTTTACCCTCTCTCTTTTCATCTGCAGACTTCCTCTTTCTGAGAAATCCATGTGAAGGTGGGGAGGAAGCAACAAATAAAAAGAAAGCTATGAAACTAAATATAAGACGTCTTTTTGAATTTACTATGAGTAGAGTTGACATCGGTGCTTTTACTGAAAACCTAAAAAGTTACATTACATGCCCAATGAATTCACAGCTCATATGCCACTGAAACTGTCTCTCCGCTCTAGAACCTTTCTCAGCAGTGGTGTGCCATGATGTGCTCATGATGGTGAGACAAGCCACCTTTTGAGAGCTATCGATAGTTTATTTCTACATTTTTTTAGGTGCACGGTTGTACTGTTTTCTCCAGCAGTGATTTTCTCAAGTTCATGATCACCTCCTGCTTCAGTTGTGCCAGCGCTGAGTGGCACAAACAGTAATGCTGGCACGACTGTGGTGATGGCTTGGGAGTCACAAGGGACGCTTGGCAAGTGTTTCCTTAGCTTTGCTGCCAAAGAAAGCACATCCCTAAATATGAAGACATAGCCTAGCATGCTCTAGTGCTTTGTTTTCATGTCAAGTGGTTTGCCTTCTGAAAAAAGTGCTGCTGTTTCCATGCCAGCAGGACCATCTTAGCTGTTAAATAATCTTGTGGCAGCTGCTGACGAGGAGAAATGGTAGTGCCAAGAGCCCCATGTACTCAGATATTTGGGATTTTCTTGGAGGCAGCAGGATCTGGGAACTGATGCCTTTACAGGTAGCTCTTGGCTGGGGCAAAGCAAAAGGCTGTTTTAAAGGCTGATGAAGTTCAGCAGGCCCCAAGGTGGGGCGATGACTCCACCACTGTCAAGTCTAAGTGGGGCATGAGTTTGTCCTGTGCTGCAAAGCATGCCTGTGTAGCTGGAGGCTAGTGTTCATTCTTCACATCAAGATGATGGCTGTCAGTCACAGCTGCTCAGCTTCTCCTCTTTAATTCAAGGTGGAGACTACATGGGAATTTAAGCATTTTCCACTGGACTGTGTCTAGGCACTGTACCTGTCCTAATAAAACCTCAGTTACTGATAAATAAGATTGCGAAGCAAAGAAGCCTTTGAGACCGAATTCTAAACTTGACATCGCATTATCCCATTAGTCTCTCCCTTTTTTTCTTCTCTTGCATGTTCCTTTGTGTGTATTATATCTGAAATTCACTTTCAGAGTCTTCGTTGTCAATATGTAGTAGTTTGGTTTCTTCAGACATTGGGAAGATGTTTTTCCCCAGATATAAAATACTAATGTCATTTCAGCTTAACTGTTGAAGTGAAAATATCCTCACACCTCCTTTTCTTGTAGCCCCAAACAAGACCTTTTTCCTGGAATGATAGATAACACACAGGTAGTGTGGAAACTTATGCATGTGCAACTAAACATATAACGGTATGTTTTCCTGGTTTTTTTCCACAGGTACAAAAATACAAGCTGAAAACATGTGAGCAGGAATTCTGGGTGTTTTTTAGCAGTCATCTTAAAATTCTTATCTTAGAGCATTTATTGAGGAACAAAGTCAGGCAGGATTTTCCTAGAATTGTTCCAAAATTGGAATCCTGAGCATCTTCTGAATTGGTAGAACTCTGTGGGTGGTGATGGGATACTCTATTATTTAGTGAAGAGCAATATTTGTACAAGTAGACCATGATACCCTAAACAAAGGATAAATGCTTGTAGTCATGCTGACAGTCTCTCCTAGTTAAGAAATCACAACTCCAGCTTGCTTTAATGTATGTTAGTAGCAGGGTCCTAACTCATTTGTGCTAGCAATTGATACGATGACCACTTAGGTGAATTTTGCTGCTAGTATGCTATTATTGTGATTAAACAGCTGAGAAGGCAGTTGGTTTTTTCTTTTCTTTTATTTAAAGGGTGTGTATTCTTGTAGTTTCGATGAAGTAACTTGGTAGTTTTAGATTAGAAAAAAAATAGTTCTCAAAATTGTTCAGTGACAAAAAGTAAGAAAATTATGTGGGAACATTGAATATTCAAAATGAACTATATTGCCCCTTTGAAGAGCTTTATAAGCGGATAGTTAATTATGTGTGTGAAGGTATCTCGTGTGAATGAATAAAGCAGGAAAAAGTTCATATTTCAGCCATTATTTTTCCCTTTTCAAACTGAAAAATAATTTAAATTTTTCTTGGTTTAAAAAAACCAACAACTACTTTATTTACATCAGACCTTTTAATAATAATGACAATAACAATTATTATTGCTACTACTTTTAGAAAGAACTTTGTCTTGCCTCTGCAGTAAATAAACTTTCCTCTTTTGACTTGATAACACAATAGCAGAACCACATTACTGAGTTAGGTATCTCTCAACCTTGTAAGTGACTGCTCTTTTTCTTTCTGCAGCTTCATCTTCCCAATTCTATCACTTAACACATGTGGTAAATCATGAAGTTAGTTATTTTTCTGGCATAAAAAAACCAATAGTCCTGAATAACTGATTGGATGTTGTACATTAGTCTAGCTGTTAATGAAGAGGGTCCTCTGTGTTCAAACAAACCCCAACGTTTTACTTATTCTGGCATATTTCCTTTCTGGAACTACAAACTTAATCCAAGACTAATTCTGGTCAGTTTACTCACAAAGACCACTTTGAAATCCATAGTTTATGTTCTCAACTCGTATAAATTTTCGTCAGTTTACTGGCAAAAATAAGAATTTATACTGATGAGTGCTCATAAACAGAGTTACAAGCATTATGTAAGCCTTTACTGCTGTTATCTTCACTGTATATAGAACTTTTGTCAGTAAGGCATCATTGGCTTCTCTGCAGAGATTCTAAAGAAAAACACTTTTTTTTTTACTTGAAAGACAGCTTAGTGTTTGTATCTTTCTTAAATTTTCAGGATATGTTTAAATCAAATTTAGTGTGCCCTTCACTTAGTTTTAATCCTCCAGGATGTATACTTTGGCTCTTTCTCAAGAAACGGATCTTCTGAGATTCTCAGTGGACTCATTTCTCCAAATTTGAGATGTTGCCCAATTAAAGAGACTCTATTTTGTTTGGTTTTTTTTGAGGAGGGGATGTTTTTTGTTTTATTTTTCTTTTTTTTATGAGAAAAGTTACACTATTACATTTTAAGAATAAAGATTCAGGTTGTGACCCTTACCTTTACCTGTACTTGTCCTCAGATGCTTAGAATGTGCCTAATGATGACAAGTTTCTATTACCCCCATCTTCCACTGCAACAAACAATCTTCTACTTTGTGATTGGCTATGTTGTGGACTCTATAATTTATGTAGTGGTGAACCCAGAACACTAATTTCTTTGGTGGGATGTGACTGCTTTGCTTTTTTGTGCTGATGTGATACTGCATAATATTGTTGGGTATCTTCAGGACAGTGGCTTGACTCCAAAGAAGTACGTCGTCAGACTTTATATTCAGCCTGGATATAAACAGATTAGAATTACTAACTGCGTGGGAAGTTTCCTTCAAGTTAAACTTCTTAACTTCCCACATTCAAATTTTCTTGGACAAGGACACAATGGTTTGTTATGTAAACATGAAAGAGGTATTAAATCACTTAGAATTTCCAGTCTTGCTCTTGAAATTTGGCTGGGAGCTTATCATTCCAGGGGAAGAGAACATTACTACACATGTTGTGTAATAGAAAATCAATATGTTGAAGGAGATCTCCCACAAGTACCAGAGATTTGGCACCCTGAACGGAGGACCACAGGTTGCAGCACTTTCGGGGCAGAGAGAGTGGCTTGAATGATGTGCATAGAAACAGATGTAGCATTAACGTATGCTTTGTGGGGAATGTTTCTACTCAGAATACATGCACAATGAAGATGTTTTATCTTCTCTTACATGACTACATGCATTCTATCTTTCTGATTGAAAACTGGAAGAGGCCATGGTCCTATTTCAATGGTAGGACTTCTGATAGATATTTTTCATCCAATGCTAGGAAAGCATTGCATTTGAAACCCATAGTAAAATGCTTCTGTCTCAGAAGGGCAATAGTCTTGCAGAGACTATTGTCATGTGGATATGAAATTTCATTTGGAGTCAGATAGGTTTAACTACTGCTTCTCCAGAATAAGGAATCATAGTGATCAAACGAGATTTGCAGTTACAAAGTCTCCCAACATCTCCCCGAGTTCTGTGATTCTTTAAGTTCTCCAGGGTGTTTTCCTGGTTCCTAGCTATGAGAAGTAATTTGCAAGGTAATTCATGACATTCCTGAGTAAGTTGCTATAGTAGATCAAAATTTCCTCACAAAAAGAGAAAATTACTTAATGTATTTTGAGGAAAGAAAGAAATGCACAATTCTTCTTCAAACAAAAAGTGATTTAATATTATAATGTTAAAATATCGTGTACAAGAAACATCAGTCTGGAACAGTGACATTACAAGAATGACGGGCTTGCATCTGCTTTTTGCACTTCATATCCTGGAGATAACTATTTTTAAAATTCTGTTTCCTTTGGTAAACACTGTTGCTTTGTAGCGTGATCTGAAGTGCTCCTTCATCACACAGATTTATAGCTTGCAGTTGCAACCCTCTCAGCTCTTTTTTCAGTGATAGACCAAGAAAGGAAGTTTATCTATCCTCTACTGGAATAAGTAATTGCAGAGTTTTAAATACTGCATTCATATTTGTAATTTCACTAATGATACTCATGTTTATTGGTGTTAACACCTCTTTGATGCTTAGTTATGTTTATATTCCTCGAAGATGTTTGTCTGGGTTAGTTTTTTTGCTGCCTCCTTTGTCTGACTCAGGGATTTTTAGGACTTGTGTTAGCATAAGGAAGAGCTGGCCAAAAAAAAAAAAAAAAAAGAATTGGTTCTTTCTGCATCTTAAGTCAATTTGTGGTGATATGTGTTTTAAAAGACGATGAATGTGGATAGTTGTGGGGGATTGGTAACGTACGTCAAAATTGTCACCTCTGTTTGCTAGAAGCATTTGACTGAGTAGCTGTTCCTGGTGTATGGTAGCTTCTTAGCAGCTGTGAACAAAGATCTTGGTCCCATTCTGCTCATGGCGAGCTGTCTGTCACACAACTGTCTCCACGTCTGTCCCTGGTCAGTGTTGTGTTTAGCAGTAGCACTTTGTGACGTTTGGTCGTCATCTGTGTTCTATGTTTGCTGTTATTTTTAGTTTGAGTCTTGCTAGGGTTATACAATGGTAACAGCACAACTGGACGGCTGTCTCTGGATGTACAGAGGGCAAGGAACACGCTTTTCTCATCCTGTGAAAATGCATGAGGAACAGTGATTTTTTTTAGCTCCCAGTTACTTTCCTAGAGAGAGAAGGTTGGAGGCAGAAGAGCTGTTGCTGGAGAAGAGAATGTGGACAGCCTCCCTTCCACAGGTGGCTGCCTTAGTGGAAGAATACGATATTTTCCCAGATCAGTGAACAAATATATGTGTACACATAACACACAATGTTGTGACTTCAGTGAAACAAGCTCTTGAAATTGAGCGCTCACTGTTTTGATGGCTGGCATGCTGTGCTTATCATAAAGCCCAAGGACAACATAGATCCCATATTTGCCATCTATTTTTGTTACATAAACAAAGGGAAACTCTCTTTTTTTTTTTTGTACAGAAGTTAGGACCACTGTTTTCTGAGTGGAGCTTATTTTCGCATGTGTTAATTGTATGAGGTGGGTGAAGGGAGGTGAATGAGTGTGCCAGCAATGAGATTTAATCACTAGAAGAGACTGCAACTGAAAGGTATGTATGTAAAGAAGTGTCAAAAAATCATAATCGGGCCACTCAACCACAGAAATGCCAACCTTGTCTCAAAACTTATCATTTGAGTAAGAGAGTACCAACACAATGTAGAAGTGTCAAAACCTTAAGGCAGTGAAAAAGACAGTAGAAAGTCTTAATTTAGTTCCAAACAGCCTCTGGAAATACTTATGTACTTAGTCATGTCAATGAAGCATATTGAGATTTGGCTTGCTTGTGGGAGTAGATACTCAATTTTAAAATACACTATTCTGAGTAAGGTCATAATTGTAGTATTCTCACACCTGAGGTCTTTTATTAGTTTTCCTCATGTCAAAGACAGCAGGGTAGCATAGCTCCTGTCCCTGAGAGCTGAAAGAAAGAGGTGAACAAGGTATTTTGTCTTCTCCTCTCTCTGCATTCAGTTCCCAGACTATTTGCCACAAATTTAAAGTTGGTTCCGTATGGCTTCTGACTGAGAGAAAGCTTGTGGAAACTGCTGCTATGAGAGAAAAGGGGGAAAAAAAATAAAACAAAAAACCCACCCTGAATCCTTTGAAAAGTGTTCACTTTCCAGCAGTCATCTCTCTCGATGAGCGTTGACCAGTGAAAAACTGTGATTGTAGAAGTGCTGACATGAACCAATGCATATTATTTATCTTTTTATCAAAGCATCCAGGTTTTTTCCAAAAGAGAAAGGTTTTCTCTCTGGGTATAGCACACACTAGATGTGGGATCACGCACAAAGCAACAACATGTTGAAATGTTGGCTCATGAGTGAGGTAGGGAGTGGTGTACATTAGCACAACTTTACCAGCTGTTTAACATGGAGAGGGAGTATTGGTTGATGCAGGAGGTAACTTGTCCTGAGCTGACACATGCCTGTGTGGTTCTGCACTGCATACCGTAGGGTTTAACCATTAATTTTGTCTAAAAGGATAAGATTACATGCATTTCACTTAACTGTCTTGTACAGCAATATTTAATTCCACTCTCATCTGTCATGAACATTATTTTAAGTGGAATTACTCAACAGTGAGTGAAGGCAAAACTGTGCCAAAAGTTAAGCCCTTCTTCTGAATTTCATTTAGAAAAAATAAAATTCACAGACAGCTAAAGTTCACCAGGCACTGTGCCTATCAGATACTTGTCATTATTGGGATGTTTTTGGTCACTTTTAGAGTTTTAGTCTTAAAAATAGGCTGCTAGCAGCGTATCAGATTTTATGATGAGTGGCAGTTGTTTCCTTGTTACTGTAAAGAATCTTGGGGGAAAAATTTCTGAAACAAATTTTGTATTTCTGTAACAGAAATTTGAAATGTGAAGAAGTGTTAGAAGATATAAAAATTAGCCATTTATAGAAGTAATACAACTTTCCTTTCTTTTGTAGGAACTGGTAACACACGTTTCTACTCAAACAAACATATTTCTTATCTACTTATACATATTTCTTAGTCTACTTGCTTTATTATTTTTACCAGACTTGGTCATTCATGGCCATGCCAGTTAAAAGTGGGAGATCCACAGAGTCTTATTAAGAATTGAACTTGTGTCTCTAAGCTGAAAAGGAAATATGAGGTTTGCTCCCTCTTGTACCTGAACGATACCTTATATGAGTTGTTGACTCATAACATTGTAGATTAGATAAGAGAAACTGCTCTGTCATCTTTCGGAAAGAGTCTGTTCTGTGAGTATTTAGTACTGGATTGTTTTATCCAGCCAACAGTGAATGAGCTTAACTTTTTACTATGTTAGTTCGTAAGCAATTCTCATTAGACAAGAGAGCAAGCAGTGTATACAGCCTTCTGGGTTTTCGTTTCAATGTGAGATTAGGTGAGCTTTCTACTCGAGCACACCCCTACCTCCAGAGGCAAAGGAACTGTGACGAAATACTGGAGGGTAGTTTGCTAATATTTTGTGTGAATGCAAGTATGTATGTTTTGGTAGAAGAATGCTGCATGCATGAACACTTGGAAAAAGGAGGTAAAATCTGCTTTCATTTCTGCTTACCGTGCTGGCTGATATTTTGACTGAGTATTGGTAGAAATTAAAAAGCTTTAAACACAGAAGCAGATTCAAATATTGGTAAACCAGACTTTTCTCAGACTTTTCTTGACATCTACTCTCTGTATCATATTGTTGGAAAAACTTGTCTGGCTGGCTAATGGGAGGTAGGGTTTTTTTTTTTTGTTTGTTTTAATGTGGCTCCTTTTCCTTGAAAACTCCTTTGACAGTAGTTCTTATTCTGTAAATTTTAAATTGCCGTATCTCTTTAACATTTACATTTATTCCTTATTGAGCTCTTGTGTAGTCCATAAAATTCACTTTACCATGGTTTAAAATGTTCAAAACTTCTGAATTGTTATTTGTTTGTCAGCAAGGCAAGCTGTGTTCATGTTTGTACCTGTGAAGTGGGTTGCCTTTAGGCTGCACCTCAAATACTGTGTTCACTTTGAGGCCCCTCAGTACAAGGGCATTGAGCTGCTGGAGCATGTCCGGAGAAGGGCAATGAAGTTGGTGAAGGTTCTGGAGAACAGATCTTACAAGGAGCGTGTGCTGGTCCTTTCTTCCAAGCAATAAGTGATAGGATGAGAGGAAATGGCCTCAAATTGCACCAAGAGAGCTTTAGATTGGATGTTAGAAAGAATTTCTTTACCAAAAGAGTGGTGAAGCAATGGAACAGGTTGCTGAGGGAAGTGGGAGTATCTTCATCTCTGGAGGTGATCAGAAAGCATGTAGACATGGCACTTTGGGACATGGTTTAGTTGGCATGGTGGTGTTGGGCTGGTGGTTGGACTTCATAATCTCAGAGGTCTTTTCCAACTTTAATGATTCTATGATTCTAAGAAGAAATGGCAGTGGTTTATGTTTTTGCATCTCTTAAGATGATTGCACTAGACAATGAAAAGGAAGGTCTTCTGGAGTTTTTGTAGTGGAGTGCCAGTACAAGGGAATATTTTTTAAGTTAGAGGTGAAGCATGTATTGGAGGGGGTAAATATATTCCCTTTATTGCTATGGGTGGATTAGCTTCAGCTCTCTCACCGATTCTTTAGTATCTTTGCCTATGTGGGAGGGTAACTAATTTTAGTAGTAGTGCTTTTAGAAATACTGCTGATAGTTTCTCATGTATTTTGTTCTTATTGGCTAACTTTCTAGAGCAAAACTAGTCTCCTGAGGGGTGGCCCATGTAGACTAATGCAGCACCTACTTGCCTTGGTTAGGCAGCTCTTGGTGTCCAGTAAGATGATTTAAAAAAGTAAAGAAAAATCACCCAATTTTGAATATTCTAAAGAATGTGGGAACTGGCTGATAAATGTCTTACCATTGGGCAGCACAAGTTGAACAGCCAAAAAATTATGACACTAGGAATATGCCTTGTTGATAAGAGGAATCTTAACTGTATATCATCCTGGAAGAGCTGACAATTCACAGCACACATTCATGGATGGTCTTGTAGAGCAACTTGGTTTGGAGGAGGAGATGTATTTGCTTTAGCTTCTTAGAGTGGGCTTTTATACCAAGCTTTTAATCTTGGGTGTATACCAATGTCTTGTTCACATGACATACCTAGTATCAAAGGCTGCCTTTGATAGCCTGTTTAGTCACCTGAATTAGGTGTTAACTGGGTGTTTTCAGAATTCTGAGTATGTAACTGGTAGAAAATTTGATATTAACCATGGGAATTATAAAAATCATAGCATTAGAAACAGGAATCTGGTGCTGAGTTCTTCAAGCTTTAGGAACTGGACACTTGGCCTCTTGGAGACCAAGTAGTTTCACAGATAAATTGGCTACTGATTCCCATCTGGGTTTTTTTGGTCCCTTGCTTTCAGAGATTTATTTCAGATGAGCTGGGTATAAAACTGTGTGAACAGCATCAGCTCTGTCTTTCAGCCAACAGCTCTTCCCTGCTCAGGGTTAGACATTTTTTCAGCAGCACTTTTTCCAATGAACATTTTCTGTGAATGTATTTTTTGTCACTAGAAAAATAAGCATGAATGTTAAACCAGATTTTAGTCTAAAAGTAGCAAACTTGAAGAATAACCTTGCAGCTGTAAAGTTGTTAAAACAGGATGCAAACGCTGTGCAATATCCTGCTGAAGGTAGAAGACACATATGACTTCATTGTAGTTGGCTGAATCAATTCCTTCCCATGCTAATACGTGCATTAGCATGAACATGTTAGTCCAGAGAGAATGATGCTAAGAACGATGTTTAATATTCTCAAATCTACAGCAGAAATATGTGGAAAAAAATGGTTTTACATAGTTCTTTAACAGAAAAAAAGTATAGAAGCAATACATAATTCTGTTAACATTAATGACAGTGCCCTTTTTATTTTAGTAAAATAAATTCAGAAGAAGTAAGTGGATGGCTAATTCTGTCTTCACCTATCCCTCATCCTTTCTGTTGTCATGGCTTTTGACACAGTTGTAGCTTAAAAATGAGCAGTCAGTCCCCCTTTTGATACTGAGCCTGCACTCTTAAAGGATGATTTTTTTTTTAACAAGTAGTTTAAGTTCTGAATTAAATACCCTTTAAAAATGTTGTATCTTTTATGAGGTTATTTTTTTTCTGCACAGTGCAAAGTCCACTATCACCACACACTTTTTCTCCCAGTATTTCTTATTTAGGAGGTAGAATAAGAGTTCTATACAAATTATTCTCTAAATAGAAGAAAGGAAAGAACTGTTGGTATAAAAATTAAATAATAACATGTAGCAGCTCTTATTTCTGATGTTAGAAAAACCCAATATCTACATGAAGTAATTTGGTGGTGAGTCTGAGAAGCTGTAGTAGATTTCTTCAAGTTCAAAAGCATTCTTCTTTGGCTATCATATAATAGTGGAAAATAAAATCTAGAAAGTCAAGGTTACATGATCTTGTGTGATTTCTGATTTTCTGCTTTTTTAAGATTCTTTTTAAATTTTGTGTGGTGCATACTGTACATGTCTAAAGAATTACTTTTTTTTTCAACGTTATTGTCGTAAAAACTTGAACAGTTATCTTTTCTCATTCTGAACTAAGGAAATAGATCTGTCTTGGTGTCCCTTTTTTTTTGAGTACATATGTACAGAGCATGTATGTACTGCATGCTGCTATATATGTCTGGGACATTTAAAAGTGTGTTGTCAAATAAAGGAAAGGAAACATAATCAGCTCACTTGAAGGTATGTCCTTTCCACAGAATTGTAGACAATGACTTTATGAAATCTCAGTGAAATGCACATTTCAATTTTTTTAATTTAGAAAAAAACAGCATACAATAATGAATATCCTCTTTTAGTGCTTAAATATTGATTGTTTTTATTGACTATACCAAGAAATATACAAGCAGCTCTTAAAATATTAGCAATCTCTAAGTTCCCAGGTATAATATCAATTCTTCTTAATTTCACGAAGAGACAAGCTCAGATCTTCTGTGAGGCTGTCTAAGGAATTATTCTTATACCTAACATATTCTGATGCTGATATCTAATAGAAATTTGGGATTTATGTTAATAACACTACTCAGCATTGGGGACTTTTTTGAGGCTTCCTACACAAATATTAACTAGTGATTGTAACATAATAGGAAAGATTTTGTAGTCTAGTAAAATTAATCTTCTTACCTGAGTAGTTTCAACTGTAGGAGGTAATCTGACCTCCTAACAAATCTTTACAAATTATTTTAAAATGTGTTCTTCATTGCAAGATTTAAGTGTTCAGAGATGATTTATGTTCTCTATTAGTCCCAGGCTATATCAGCAGAGCAAGCTTTAGAGATTTTTTTTCTTTGCCCATATTATTTTTTAAGATATGTGTTACGTGTAACAGGATTATTGCATTATGAATACATTCACAGACATGGTGAAAGAGTAAACTGTCACTTAGTTATCTGTCACTGTAATTTTTCATTTATTTGCACAAATGACTAGATGCCAGAAAGATTACATACTCTACATCTATTATTTTTGCTACAAGTAACTCGTGTCAGGCTGTTTTGAAAATCTCTACATCTGCATTTTACTTTGTTTCACTAAGCATTTCTTTCTGACTGCTATGGCATAAAGGTGTATGAAATTACCATAACTTTATCTTAGATGACGTTCTGATCCTGTCTTTAAGGGTAGAATTTTTTTAGCATGCTATGGATCAAAACAGAAATATTTCAAATAATCACTTATGAATGGAGGAGTCAATTTTATTAGGTGTTTTTTTCTTTTTATTGTCACCCATGGGAAAGTGACCTAAAGTACGTTAGTTAGTTGTAAAAAAGCTAGGTTTGCTTTTTATACTAAAATGTTGTATATCAGTAGTTCTGGGGTTTGTGTCTTTTTATAATTGTGTATTACTACTATTATTGGACTCTGAACAGAAGCAGAACTTCAGAGATGCAAATCACAGTTCTGGAGTGTTGTTACTAGAGGCTGTTGGAAAACATGGTGAGAAATGTGGTTTGAAAAAAGACTGAAGAGAAGGAAGTGTGTATGGACTTTGCATGTATGCTGTATTTACCTATTTAAGTTTTTTGTTAGTGTTCATTTTAGGCAAATCCATACTTCTGAAACTAAGAAACTGAAGATTGAATGCACCTAATACTAATAAAATACTAATAAATTTAACACTTTATCTTAGGAAATATTTCTTTCTACCAAATATCTTCAAAATATTTGTGCATTTCTACAGGATACTTTATATGAAAAAAATGTTTAAAGGAAAGTTTGTATGGAGAAGTAATCTCTGTTAATAGTCCAGTTTATGTAGTTGCAGAGAAAAGAGCTTTTCAGAACACAGCCTGCTCAGATCTAGAAATAGAAAGCAGTAAATTCTGAGGTAAATATAGTCCAGGAATAATTCCTCTGAAATTAGTTTAGCTAATCGATTAAACAATTTCAAGAAAAGGTAACAAGCCTAAAATGCTAAAATTACATTAGTTTTGATAATACAAATTGACCAATGTAACCCAAATATCCAGAAATTTCTATACCACCTAGTTTGCTAAGAAATTAATTTATGTAGTGTTTTTTCTCTTGATGGAATTCCATTGACCTCAGATGGGACTTTCCATTGTGATGGACGTCCACATACAACTGCCTTTGCATAAGGCCACAGGGAGTGCAGAGGATGGGTTTATGTGCTTTTTTGGATCATCCCTTGTTGTTGTATCAGTGACAAACTGAAGTGGATTTTATGCTTACCAACTTATTCCATATAGTTTTGAGTATTAGAATTTAAGAATACATATATTTGACAAATAATGTTGCAGTGCAGACAGGATGGACTGTTTTAAATATGTAAATACAGTGCAGCTGTTATTTTATAATCTTTTTTCTTGCTAAAAATATGTTCAGTCATGGGTCTTTGTTCTGACACATGGGCTTCTTAAGGCACCAGTCTCTTCAGCAAATTGTACCACATGAATGGAGATAAAGAAACACAATATGGAAATAGTGAATGAACTGAGCTTAAAAATGTTGCAGCTAAGTTTTGCGGTTTTTAATTTCTGAATTCTGATAAATATATTGCTGGTGCTTAAATAAATGTTGTTTTTCCAGGTAATGTCTAGCTCGGTTATTAGTTTGCTGGAAGATGCTTGTGTATAGATGGGGTCCTAAGTATTTTACAGGGACTTGTTAGCAAGGCATTTATTGACGTATGGCTAATAAAGGAGAGTATCTAAAGCACACAGTTGCTGTTTTCTATCTTTGTAATGACAAAACCAAGTGCTAGGTGCTCTGCAAGAAGTGTAGCAAGCTCAGTTCTGAAGAAAGAAGAAATTACGTGTAATATTGCACTGAAATCAAGTGAGCTGTTCAACATATTTAAAAGCTGATTGGCACAATCTCTTTAGTAACTGGATAATGGTATAATCTGCTAATACTATAATTCTGCTATTATAATGACTGAGAGCTTTGATCCTTCCCCTTGAAGTAGAAAAACCTTCAGGCTTTAGGTTGGCCTTGAACCACTATCATATCTTTTTCTATGAATGCCAAAGAACTTATTTCTACCCCAAATTAAATTTGCAAAAGGTTGATTTATGGATTCGTCCTGATCTCAGGAGTGTCCTCTTTGCCATTCATTCCAAGAAGGCCACTAATGGCCGTAGCGCATCCTGTGCTCCTTTGCAGAGCACCCTGAAAGCAGGCGCATAATAGCAGGGCTGACTCCCTCTCCTCAGGTGCAATTCACTTTAAAGCTCTGATAAGTGCTTCCAAAATTTCCAGTGGGATAGGTCCTTTTTACTTATCTTGCATTTTTTTCTTTCTTATGAATGTAGGTGTAAGTCTTCAAGTGGCCTTTAAGGGCTTTGGCTATAAAGGGAGCTTAACTAGTAAGTGACAGCAGCAATCTAAGTTTAAATTCTCACAGGCTAATGATGAAGCTATATTCTAGATTTCACTCTGGGAAACCCTCTTTTGTGCTTCAATGGATTTCATAGTCCTGTCTAGATTTTTTTTTTTTTTGAAGGCTGGTGGTAGAATAATGTCATTTTAGAAGTAGAGCATAGATACTACTTGTCTTTCCTTCTTGCCAGACTTATGCATAAAGATCACTTGTTTCTTGGCTAAGCTGCAGATGTGTAGCGTACATCCAGAGTCCTCCTATGAGGCATGTTAAGGAAATTGAGCTGGTTGTTCAAAACGTTAGTTAGTTTGAAAAAACCAAAAATTATGCATATGAACTATTGTATGGGATTGTTTGTTAATAGAGAGACTTATGAGTTTTGTGTTTATAACTAAAATGGACAGATCTGATGTTGTCCAAATAATACTTAAGTTGTTAACTCACTTGCAGTATAGTAATCATGAAATTCCATGAAGTGGTGACTGGAGAAACTTGTTTTCTTTTGGTATACACGTTTCTGGTAAGTCTAAGACTCTACCTGTCCTCCAGGTTGTTTGGTATATAGTTGAGAAGGTAATTTATACTAAGTACATTCCCTGAGTAAATAAATGTAGAGGTTAATTAATCTCCTGACTCCTCTGCAGTTGGCTTATATCATGAGAATGGTGGAATATGGCAGGTCTCATCATATGTCAGCATCTGCTGCACAGTGGAATTACAGGTTGCTTTGTCACTTTTTGTTGTTTTTACTCCTTCTGAATGGAAGTCCATTTATTCCTCTTTCAGCACAGAAATATGCATGACAATTTTTTAAAAGGTGTACTTTCATTATGGCAGTACTGCTGCTTGTTGCAATGGCCTGCTGACCTGAATACTTACGGGAAAATACACTTGCGTTAATTTTTTAAAATGGAAAAGGAAATATTAGACAAAGCAGCCGGACTAGTTCCAGTCCTTAAAAAAACTTGTATGAAGCCATCTGCAAGTTGCTGTAAAGCCCTTTTTTTATTTATAGTCCATAATCGTTTACTAGACGAACTTTCTAAGTCCAAACAAGTGCGTGATGGTAAAATTCAAAGACCTATGTAATGATTTAAAGACATTGTTATTTTAAGGGCAGCTGGTGATTTAGGCATGCTCTAATTTGGAATCTGGATATACTTCATAATTTTTCATTATTATTTACTGATAATCGTTAATTGTAATATGAGAAGCTACATGTAAATTCATTAAAGACAGCCCATAAATACTGATCTGTGGATCCCTATATATTTTTGTGGGGAATGGTTTAATGAGTTTATGTATGAGGAAAGGAAGAAGTTCATGTAACAGCTAACTTGTCCATCATTCTGGAAAACATCTTTGTATATTACTGTGAAAATACTTCACAAGTGTACTTAATGTTATTTTTTGTTTTAAGCATAAACTTGAATACTTGTGTAGAAATGGTTTAAATAAGTGGTGAAATGTTGGTAAGGTAAATTGCAAACTTAAATAGATAATGCTTTGTGCTATTGAATTTAATCATCCTAGGCTGATTAAACAATATGTTCTTTTTCTCTTCTCTCATTGCAGCATGTGCTTTCCGTTACAATGGGCTCTCCTTTGTCTACCTCATCTACCTCCTACTCATTCCTCTGTTTTCAGAACCCACAAAAACAACGATGCAAGGTAAGATGTTCATTGGTTCATTCTTCAGAATGTGTAGTGGACAAAATACGTGCAAAACCCTTCTTGAAGGTGAAGTCCTGAGCATTTTCACGTTATGAAGGACTGAAAGACTTCCAACCATGATTCTGTCCTCACCCCAAAGAGCAGCAGGGCTTTCTTATAGTGCTGCTGTGGGATCCTTTTTATGACGCTACCTAACTTGGCTTACTGACATAGTCTAGGTGAAAAATAAGCTTTCAGAACACTTCCAAAGCCATCCTGTTAAAGACTGTGTCCCAGGTCTGGATATGCACTTACTTCAAGGAATTAAATTTGGTCTCACATTTTTCATCCAACTATATTTTATGCACTTATTTAAACATTGCTATTATCTTGACTTTAAACAACTGACTTAGTTAAAATAACTGAAAAAGCTGATGGATAGAGAGGACAAATAATTATCTACATAAGGCACTCAGACATCGATGTATCACCTACCAATCAAACCTAGACTTTAAAATATGAAAACAATAATGCAGATACATTCTTGCTGTTTGTAAGGGGCCTGTTGTCTCTGTAATGGATTGGCTTCTTGAAAGTCAATAGTAATGGCTGTATAATAATATCAAAATGTAAGGGTTTGTGATCTGTTGGTGGAATTAGCAGTGAGGACTCAATCACAGATTATTATCTGCTAGTGTGCTTTGTCATCTATGCCTTTTGGATGATATTGCCAATGACTGCATTGAATCATTCTTATTCCTGCTTACTTGATTTTCCTTTAGTATATCACACAAAGCTAATGTCAAACAGACTCAGGTTTTCTGATGGCTCCATGACATCACTACAAAAGGGAGGTCCTGAAGGTATACTGCCTTATCTGTTACTGACTTTGGCATAACTCTACTCACAGATCCACTGTTGTGGCTGATGGAAATTCAGACCACTTTAATCAACACTGTTGCCCAAAGAAAAGAATTGGAGAAAACAGACTATAGTGACATCTGAGTTTACAGGGCCTCTGTGAAGTTCTGCAAATTTTTTTGGCACTTTGTGATTTCCTGGGCAGCTTGAATCTTGACTTTGCTCTGCTAGGGTGGTTTCTTAGAAGTTTGGATTTAGCCCTCAATTTGCATATTTTCCTGATTCCTTAGAAGAATTATAGGAATTCTTCCAAGTTCTTCTTCAATCACGTCTGTCTTCTAAACAGAAACTAATAATCTCTTACCTGAAGAACTCACTGTGATTTGACTGAGCAACAGGTTGGCACCAAACATGTAGTTTTTCAGTGTGTTAGCTGAAGGATGACAGAAAATCGTAAAATAATAGAATGCATTTTGTTGGAAGGGACCTTAAAGATCATCTGGTTCCAGTTCCCCTGCCATGGGCAGGGACACCTCTCACTAGACCAGGCTTCTCAAAGACTCATCCAACCTGGCCTTGAACATTTCCACGAAGGGGATATCCACAACTTGCCTGGGCAACCTGTTCCAGTGCCTCACTACCCTAATTGTGAAGAATTTCTTCCTAATTGTCTAATCTAAATCTTCCCCCAACCAATTTAAAGCCATTCCCCCTTATCCTATCACTGCATGTCCTTGTAAAATGTCCCTCCCCAGCTTTCTTGTAGCCCCCTTCAGGAAAGCTGCTGTAATATCTCCTTGGAGCCTTCTCTGCTCCAGGCTGAACAACAACTCTCTCAGCCAGTCCTCATAGAGGTGCCTCATTCCTCTCCTCATCTTTGTAGCCTTCCTCTGGACCCATTCCAACAGCTCCATATCATTCTTACATTGAGGATTCCAGAACTGGACTCAGTACTCCAGATAAGGTCTCACAAGAGAGCAACAGAGGGGCGGAATCACTTCCCTCTCCCTGCTGGCCATGCTTCTTTTGATGCAGCCCAGGATACAGTTGGTCTTCTGGGCTGCAAGCGCTCATGTTGAGCTTCTCATCGACTAGCACTCCCGAGTCTTTCTCCACAGGGCAGCTCTCAATCGCATCACCCACCATTGTGTACTGAAATCGAGGATTGCCCCGACCCAGGTGTAGGACCTTGCACTTGGCCTTGTTGAATGTCATGAGGTTCTCAGAGGCCCACTTCTCCAGCTTGTCCAGGTCCCTCTGAATGACATCCTGTCCTCCTGGTTTGTCAACTGCACCACTCAGATTGGTGTCATCTGCAAACTTGCCTAGGGTGCACTCAATCTCACTATCAATATAATTGATGAAGATATTAAACAGTACTGTACAGTAACCCACTACAAACCCTTTCCTTACAAGTGGAAGTATAACTTGTGTTGTACCAGGTTTTAGTAGTACTTTCCATTAACTATTAGTTTGAGAAGTGAAGGAGACATAACTGAAGAAAACCCTCATTTCATCTATTTGATCATATGGTTTCTCTCTTAATTCAGATTTTTACCCTGTTTGTGTATAGGGGAAGCTATATAAGGAAGAGAACTTTCTCCTCCAGGTGCTAGCAGGTAGAAGCAAAGCAGAGTTATATTTGTGTTGTGGAAAACATATTCTGACCTATTGTAATTATGATGACTCACTGTTTTGGTTTTATTTTAGCTAGGATAGATGCCTATATATAGGCATCTATATAATTCCTATATATTATATAGGCATCTGTATAATTCCTGTGTGATTTGATATACACTTAATCATCCAGTTTGCATCACTCGTGACAGCAATCATAGAATCGTTAGGGTTGGAAGGGACCTTAAAGATCATCCAGTTCCAAACCCCCTGCCATGGGCAGGGACATCCCACTAAACCAGGGTGCCCAATGAAATTCCTCCTAATGTCCAGTCTAAATCTGCCCCTCTCCAGTTTATACCCACTCCCCCTCATCCTGTCCCCACAAGCCTTTATGAACAGTCCTTCTCGAGCTTTCCTGTAATCCCTTCAGGTACTGGAAGGTCGCTATAAGGTCTCCTCTGAGCCTTCTCTTCTCCAGGCTGAACAAGCCCAACTCTCTCAGCCTGTCCTCGTAGGGAAGGTGCTCCAGCCCTTTCTTCAGAGGAAAACATTCTTTTAGGACTTTGAATAGTTTCCGCATGTTGTGTGTCATATTGAATTGCACATCTTCTGAATTTCATGTTATGATGTGTTCATGAGAATTAATTTCTTATGTAAGTTCGGTATTTCTCAGTGTAACCATTTTGGCCTCCTGTCCTTGTCATCATTTTCATTTGTGTGCATATGTGTGTAGGTCTGTCCTTCTAGAAAGTGTTGAGGAATTTTTTCATGTCCAGAGAATGGTGAAGACAGGGGAAATCTTCAATATTGTTGCTAAAACCAGCCAAACCATCAATAAATCAGAGTAAAAAGTTAAATAAGACAAATTTAATTAAAAAAATAATTACTTGGCTATATTTTTGTTGTCTTGTCTTTTTTCTCCCTTTCATTTCTGTCACTTAAATAATATTTTTTGAGTTTTCTATTTCTGGTTGGGGTTTTTTTGCCTTCGATTAAGTTTTTTTTATACTCTTGAGTTTTCTGTTCTCCTTCCATTAATCTTTTCCTTCCTCTTCTCCTCCTGGGCCACTAAACTCCCCAGTCACAGTTCCTCACCAGCACTTTTGGTGTATTGCATTTCCATCTGTTTTCGCAGTTTATCACCCTGCGCTTCCCAGTTACTGAATTTATGCAACATCTCTCCATCAAGCGTAAGGGTTTTCCAAGCTATAGAATTAGAAATTAGTCAAGAATGGATGATGTCAGTTTAGATGAATTTTAATTTTGAAAGGAATGTAAAAGGTTAGAAACACTGGAGAAAAAATATTATACTTGCTGAAATAGTTTTCTTTTTTTGTTCCCTTTAAATAGTAGTTTTTCTTTAAAAATATAATTACTAAGATAAAGTAATATTTAACCCCTAATTGTGGAGATAAAGCATGGTCTTCTGTCTCTGCATATGTTCAGTATATTTGTTTTAAGATGCTACCTGCCAGGTGAAAATACCAATCTCTTCTAAAGTAGGAAATATCTTCTTCAGTTAAAGCTGAAACACTGAGTTATTTAAGATTTAGCTGAACATGTTGTTTGCTGAAATATTACTTAATTGTATATGAAACTGGCTGAATAAGGGAAAATATTTCCTGAACATTTATATGCAGCTGAAAACGGAGTTCATAACTATCTTGTTCAGTTCTATTCATTATAATCCTTGAAATTAGTCATTCTAAAGCTGATGAAAGATCATAATGTGCTACTTTGCATGATGAAACTGTGGAAAAAAAATTGCAAATAGCATTTCTTGTTTACAGGAGTAATTTAAAGCTTGACTAGACCAATTTTTCAACAGTTGCTGATGGGAACTGCTTTTGAGGCAGATAGCTCTTTGCATGTGTTGTAAAGCCATGTGATTTCCTATATGAATCACCTTCAAAATCAGCAAGGGATTGGTTGCCTAGTTCTCTGGAGATGACAAATAGGCAGTAAACTGTGCAATAGCTAGTTTCTAACTTTTTTGCTTGTGAGATTATTATATTCGTGATCTTTTTTCTTTGTGTCCAGTGTCCACTGTAATGTCCTTGTCTTTAATTAAGGCTTGCACATGCTGTTGTTGCAGAAATAATAAAGCATCTCTAGATGCCTTTCCCCTGTCTTGGGCCAATGTTAGCAGTATTAAATAACTGGTTTATGTGGCTTTTTTTTTTTTTCTTCTGTAACAGATGCAAGTTTGCTTTTAGTTAGTTTTGTTAACTATCCATTATAAGATTTTATAATTTCTAATTAATAAGACTCTGTAGCAAGTCGCCATGTAAATCATAAAAATGGAAGGGGGAGGGAATCACTTAGTTTCACATATGGACTAGATTTTGCTGACTCTGTTTGTGTTTGTGGCAAAAAAGAATGGGATTGCTTCTGCATTAAGATACTGCTCAGCATGACAAAACTTGTATCTCTTCTGTATTAAAAAAACTAATTTGGCACAGCACTCAGGTCAGTAAAAATGATGCTTTAAAAATGTGTGTATTGATAAACTATGAACAATATCAAAATCATAATAATTGTTAACTGAGCATTATTTTGAGTACGGCTGAAACCATGGTAAAGAAATGGATCAGTGGAGTTTGTTTTCCATGGGAGGGCTTGTGTTTTGGACTAATCTGCACAGAACTGCAAGATGCAGAAGGGTTGCAGTGACAAATGTGGATCACCAAATATAGCTGAAGAGGTTTCAGTGAAGTATTGATCCAAATGAATATGACAAAAAATGTATACAAATGTTATTTTGATTTCCCTATGTGAACAATGTGCCTATTTATACTCATCAGTTCTATAATGCATTGGTTTTATTAGCAAACTTTTTATGCTCAGCTGCAGTAGTTTTCTGGAGTTTCACACTAACTTTAGACATCTGACTTTAGACATCTAATTTAATATGAGATGCTGATTAAAGGGTGTTGAACAACTCATTACGATATCTTTGAACTACAGTGTTTCTTTGTGCAATCCCGAAGTATTAGTATGAAGATTCAGTTATAACTCAGAAAATGCTCTTCAGCAATTAAAAATAGGATTTCTACTCTATTGGGCATGTGTCTTCCTGTGGGGGCATGACAGGCTGCAACATAAGCATCCTTTGCCTCAAGCCACTGCATCCAAACTAGGTTTCTTCACTTCCAACATTATAAGTATTTTCTGGGGAGTGAACAATGGCATGTGTTATTTATAAGCAGTGACCAAATAATGAAGTACTTATTCATGGAACTTTTATGAATGGATGAGCGAAAATGATGTGATAAACTTTACGTCAACCAACTTCAGAAATCCTCTTGCATCTTACGAGCCACTGAACCTTTCTGTTAATGATACTCTGGGCTTTCTCAGTTTTTATTATAAAAAAAAATAAAATTCACAGAATTACAGAAAGCCAGGCTGGAAGGGACCTCAGAGATCATCTCGCCCAACCTTTTAGGTAATAAAATTTAAATGAGATGGTGCAGAACCCTGTCAAGCTGAACCTTAAAAAGTGTTCAGCGTAGAGGAATCCACCACTTCCCTGAGGAGATGTTTCTGATGTTTAACTGTTCTCATGGTGAAAAATTTTTTTCTGGAATCCAATTGGAATCTCCCCAGGAACAACTTATACTGATTACCCCTTGTCTTTTCCATATGACTCCTCGTAGAAAGGGAGCCTCCATCCTCTTGTTAGACACCCTTTATGTACTGGTACATGGCAATAAGATCTTCCCTAAGCCATCTCAAGGGGAAAGAAACCGAGTATGAAATTCCGTATGAAATGGATTGAAAGCCTCTCCAACTAAGTGAAAGTGTACTCACAAGAAGCATTGCACTGACAGCATGGAGTGCAGAAATCTTGTAATCTGCCTTACAGTGTTGCATATGATAAATAAATAAAACCTATGCCTTTCTGACTGCCTTGTAGTGCTGATCCCAAATGGGATATTCCACTCTGAGAAGGTAGAGTCCAGTTTCTGGGTTGTTTTACTTTTTGGCTTTCACAGAAGAAATTGTATGCAGGGACTCCCATTAAGTGGGTGACTAGAAGATTCATTATCATTTGTTATATGGGTGCTGGCAATGCTTTTGGACCCAAAATTTAAATTAAAATAGAGGTGGTGCTCTTGATACAGAGAGCAAGACCTTTCCCTAATGCAAACGACTTGTCAAACAATTATTGACTTGTGAAGAACCAGTGTCATTTTTAAATTGGTTTTGTAGGGACTATGGATGTCAGAGAGAGTTGGTCATCACTATTCTTATGATATAAAGTTAATAAAAAACAGTCTTTGCTTTCTTAACCTTAAGTGCAAAGTAAATTTAGGGAAACTACGTAGTGACTGAAGAGGTCAAGTACTTGAATGTGGTGACATTTTCTAGTTAAAAATGCAGCAACCTTTCTAGAACTCCCATCTTAAACACTGGTGGCTTTTAGGGGTGAACTCCAGACCTAACTTGGTGACCAACCACATCCACAAAGAATATTAAGAATAAACAGAGAGAGTTTGCAAGGAATGAGTAAAAAGGGAATAAACTGTACAGAAGCCCTCTTAGTGGTCAAAATGTGTTCAGATGAAATAGAATTTGCCAGAAGTCAAGCTGAGTTAAACTCTGCAAAGGAAACTGAAACATGGAATAAAAATGTGTTTAGCCATGTGAATATAAAATAATAAAAAGTGTGTCTAGTGCTACAGTAGAGATGAAGTAAAAATACTGTCTAGATATGGCCAAAACTTTAAACAGGAGTGTGCTTCAGTTTTGAAGAAAGGCAGTACTGTTAAACACAGAGACAAAGGCAGATATGACTGCTGGGAAGGAGACCTGGAAAAAAGGAGAACTACTGTATATGAGTGAGAAGTAAGACCCAAGGACTTCAAATGCTTACATTTTAAAGGCTGAATAATCTCCCTTCTGAAACTGAGTAAGATACTCTAGATTGAAGAATGAAAATATTACCTCAAATGCTGAAAAAAAGGGGGAAATTATCTTGCATATCAACTAATGTGAACTCACATTTTCCAGATTTTAGAATTCATTAGGAAGAGACGAATAAATAAATATCTTGAAGCAACTTGAAAAAGAGATTAAATGAAAATTACTTTTCTAATACTGGGTTGTACTAAAGAACTTAGATGATGTTTTGATAAGGTAAATTCAAGACTAAGTGCTGAGAACTGTGTTGATACTGAAGCAAAAAAGGATGTTAATGTACAAAGGTGAGAAATAGCACATCTCTTAAAATAACTTTTCTACTTTTTCAGTCTGCAAGAGAAAATTGTTTTGGATTTGAAATGGTATATGTTTGAGGAGGAGAAAGTTTTTTTCAGTTTAGATGAAGATGTTGCCTCACCATCAAGAGACTCTGTATACATGGTGGGCCACAGAATAGGAGTTTCATACGTGTCAGCTTCTAATAACAATGATGAAAGTAAAGACCCATCTGATTTTAATGGTTCTTTTATGAAGCAGAATATATCCTTTGGTCACCTGTGGTGGAAGAAGAATTGGTAACCTAGCCTAAGTGTTAGTTAGTTAGTTAGCTAGTTAGTTAGTTACCCAACTAATTTTCTCAGTGTCCTCATCAAGCCTGTGCATAAACAGTAATAGTCAGATGGTTTGCAGGGGTTTGCTGTCCATTTGTTGAGTGGTTTGAGGAGGGTTAGTGGGTTATGTTATATTAGGCCAAATTAACAGTTACAGGCTTGAAACTTTTTGGTGAATTGGTTAGGGTGATGGACAACGTTGAAAGACTTTTGAGCATGACTGTGGTCATCAGTACCGTGTTTAATAATTCAAAAGTCAGAAGAACTGTAAGTTTATTTGTGCTAGAGGAGAGTTTTTCTTAGAGGTTGGGTTTAGTTTGGGAAATTTTAAAAGAGTAAGAAGAATATAAAACACGTTTTGAGCCACCTTATTCTCATTTCTAATACCACTGTATGTTAAACAACTGTGTTTCATTATGCTGTCCTAAAGGAAGAGGAGAAAAAGACAGTAAACTATTAGGTATGCGTTTTTATTTTTATGACCAACCTGTTGGTAGAAGAATTCCAATAAAAGCACTGTGGAACTTCTCAAAGGCAATGCAGCTGTTCCCATTACTTCACTGTTGTTGCTCTTGCCTTGTTTGAAGGCAGTCACGCCTATGTCTTGGATCTGCTACACAATACTACAGTTAACTAGATGATGCCTGAAGAAGCATTAAGTAGGCCCTGGACTGTATTAGCCAGTAAGGCAGGTGATGGCATTAGCGTCACTTCAACTTGCCGTGCCTTGGCACCAGCTTTTTGCTATGAATTACTCTCTGACAATATGAGACATTTGTCCACAGAGGTAAACATAATTTCTTTAAATTTCATTCATACTTTTTCTTGTGTTTTCCCTTCTCGTCTTACCTCATTTTATTGCAAATAGGTTCTGATCAGCAAGAGAAGGACCTACTGCATCCCTCAAATTGAACACTGAGCTTGGATTTTTTTTTTGTATATTTTTTAAATTCTGTATTTCTTACTCAAGCATGGAAGACTGTGTATGTCTTTTGACAGGTGAGTATTAAGATAACAAATTATACTGACTGTAGGGCACAGTAGTTGGTAGATGTCAAGACCTCTCTTATTAGACTTCAGAGCTGAACCTGATTTCTTATGGATGATCCTGTATCTATAATGGATTTGAATCCCAGGGAAAGCTTCAGGAAGAGATCTAGATTGGTGTAACTTCCTTGTACACTGTATCTTCATGTCATGGTAATCCTCAAAGACAGTCTCCCCCGTAAGAGTACTGTGGTCTTGGCTTTTTGTTTTCTTCTCTTGAAGTGGTCTGCCTTCCTTTCTCCTTGTTAGTTGTGTGTTTTAACGTGTTTGTTTCTTGATCATCTTGTCCAGTGATTTGTGCGCCTACTGCTTTTCTCCTTTCATAAGCACATAATTACACTCTAATTATCCCTTGGTGCTAAGTGAATGAACAAGAAGCCAGAATGGCATGACATATAGATGCTATTTATGAAATGCTTTTTTTACAAAGATTTTGACAGTAAAAGGAGAACCAGGTAGCAGGTTCTTGACTGTTTATCAGTTACACTTCTGAATTCTCTGAGATATCATTTAGTACTGCATTGATACAGGCCCTGACATTTTCAACTGTATCTAGACTAATATCTACGTAGGCTGTATAGATCTGGTACCCTACTCAGTCTGCGGGCCTGTCTGGCCTTTATGGGCAAACAGTGAGTGCTGGATTTGGACTTCATACCTGAAAACAGGATTACAGAGCTGGTTTTGGTTCTTCATGTCTCTCTCCTCTAGGGCATCTTATCATCTGTCCATCTTCTGACTTGAAGGTACTTCTCGTCATTTCTCTGCTCTCTGCAGTACTAACTGTAGGTTGCTCTAACAGGCACAGTTGACAAGGTTTTCAAATCATTGGGAACATATAGATGTAACAGAAATGTCCTGTCTTCCTGCTGCCACCATTGTTTGAAATGTAGGCAAGCTACCTGGAGTTAAAATCACAGGGACAGAGCAAGAGAGCTGCCCATTTGCGAGCACTGACAAAGCTTGGATTAAATTAGTCATTATAATGCTTTTTTTCACTACTGTTTATATTGCAATGACAAATAATGTGAGTTGGACTTGTTAGTAATGTAAATTGCATTTGGCAGGCTGCTCAGGGCTGGGGTGGTGTGACCATATATATGTGGAATGGGAGGCAGTAACAAGGTGTCCATTCATTTGCCTTTACATGCCAATAGATGCACCTGATTGTCACTAGAAAGACTTTGTCCATCAAATATTTATCATGCAGGCATTCCAAAAGGCTTTTAAGGTCCTGTATGAGCGCCACTGATCAGCAGGACAGAAGTTTTTTCAGTTTTTTCTTTTTAATGACATGTGTGTAAGGCCTTAGGTTGCTCTTACAGTTGTAGCTCATTGACATTATGTTGAGCGTCAGACACCAGACATGCTTCATATTGGCTGTTCTTTTTTTGTCAATGTAGAAGAATAAAGTGTGCTTTCATAGAAAGCACTACTTTTTTAGTGCAAGGATGTTTAGCTGGTCAGATTTTGCTCACTGCTTTGATTTCTACTACTTCCGTGGATCTGGTTTATTGCATCTGTCTTAAGAAATAAAGAAATGTTTTCTGGGAAATAAATAGTTCCATGACAAAGATGTATTGTAGTGAGCAGCTGTTTCACTGTAATGGGAGCCTTAATTGAAAGGATTGTTGCAGCGAAATATTTCCTTATTGTTCCTGTTAGATGATGTGGCTGAGACGGATACAATATAGTAGCGAATTTTAAACAAGAGTGATATGTGTTTTGCTTTCTGCTAGATCTTCAGGGTAGCTAAGCCTGAAGATCAGTTCACTCCCTTGGGACCAAATTTGCTGACCTTACTCAGGGAAAACTCCCACTAGCAGTGGGAAATTTGCTTCCGTAAGCAGCTCAGGAAGTGCCCTGTAATATATTAAGAAACCAAGTAAGCCCATAAGAAACCAAACAAAAGCATTTAAAAGCATTCCCATTACTTATGGAGAGAAGGAAGCAGAAAATTAATATGCACATGCACATAATTAACATTTAAGCTCTGGTATTAATGTGATTTAGGGGGAGCTGTGAACTCTTGAAAATGAAGCTGTTGGTGCAGATGCAGAGCTAGGTGTGCAGTTTCTCATTACTCAAATGTTTCTGTTCTGCCTCCGGATGAAGTGGGGAACTTCAAAATGCATCTCTCTCTGCAAGCAGATTTGTTAACATCCTGTTCTAATTCAGAGCAGAGACCTAAATCTGGTTCTTCTGTATCCCTACTGCAGTTGGCTAAGAGCGCCTTTTTGCTATCTCTCCTCTTCTCCTCAATATCCCTTTCCCTGAATATTTGATTATTCTTGCAAAAATGGCTCTGCTCCAGTACCTGATCCGCTCCTAGTATCCAAGTAGTCACTGCACTCATCCAAGGAAGCCTGAGAATTTCAAGATTCTGAAGGTTTTCTCTCGTTGAGTTGTATGACAGAGCCCAGTGGTGGGCTTGTGAATCATAAAATAGTAGCAGTGGCTCCATAGGTGTGTAGTGTCTTCCCAATCTACCTTCCTATACTCTAGCTTTCCATCTTTCCTCATGAAGTGTTCAACATCATACTAAAGTCAGCACAGAGATAAGAAGTTTGAATTTGTGCCTATTCAGTAGATAAACTTTGGTTGGAAAAAATTAAGAAGCATTTTCATTTAGGTGGAAAACACCAACTTGAATGTTCCTGTGCTTTCTTAGAGAGAATGTGTGCCCACTAAGCTCCTTCCGTTCTTTTTTTCCACCTTGTTTTAGCATGGATGACTCAGTCTGGTTCTGATTGTTATTGTAAGGAAAACCAAAGTGATGCATTTAGTGGTTTTCATATTTAAATAATATTTGAGATAATCATAACAGGGCTTAGTAGGTCTCCAAAAATTCTCACTTCTTCAGACCATTTAAATATAATTTTGTTTCACTTAACTTGGCGAGGAAAATAAGTTAAATCTCCTTTTTTTTTTTTTTTTCCTTGAGAGCTCTTAGCAAAGAAGAGCTTTTTGCAAAACAAAATCCATAAAGACAGGGAATGAGGTTTTAATCACAGTTGTGCAGTACTTATCTGGATGATAGCCTATAAATTTGCACAGAAGAGCAACATTAATGAGTAAAACTTATTTGATTAGTCAAGTTTGTGTAGAACCTCTTCAGAACCAAGAAAAAAGTTTTGAATGTTTTACTGTGATTTTTATTCAGTTTTTGAAAAAAACCCATGGTATACAGCAGGAAGGGGGATAACATTGCATTGAGTTGCTGGGGGGAGGGAGAAGCTTTAAAATTAATGAAGAGACAAGGGAAATAATAGGATTTTGTGGCCAAAATAAAATTTTATCTTTCTTTGTATTAAAAGCTGTTAGGACCATTTTAATAATGATGAGTTTTTTTGGGGTGGAGGGGTAGGAGGAATTCTGTATTATTTACTCTGTTAACACGTGGTGATACCTGAACAAGAATGCAAAGGAATTTACTCCTACTCTTCCCCCACCTTCATTTCTTTTGAAAGTGATATAAAAGGGGATACAGCCAAAAATAATGGAGCAATTCAAATTACACACATAATGGTCACATGTAAATGAAATTGTAAAATAAACAGTAGCCACAATGCACAGTCCTTCAATTTTTACTTCATTTAAAAACCTCACTCCTTTGGAAAAACAATGAATAAGTCTGCAACAAAATACAAGATTATTTTAACTTACCTTTTAAATCCTTTCTTTGTTCATTCATAAAGTTCTGTGGCAAAGCTGCTGAGGTCATTGCCTTCCCCTGTCTCACACAGGGCTCTAACAAATTCTGAGCCTGTTCTTTAATTGATCTTTCTGGGTGCCCTGTGATTAAATTCTGGGAAATTACTAAAGTATGAGTCACGTCATAAAAACCAATTAGTGGTTGGTTGACAGTTTGTCTCCCAGCTGAAGCCTCCAAGTTTCTGTTAATACCACATCAATATATAGGTTATTGCGGGTAAATAGCTTGGAGTTTATTTTGTAGAAGAATGTTGTGCAAAGTCACCAAGTTTATGTTGGATACTGCTAGCACCAGAATGGTTTTGTTTGAATGGGGCATGCTGTCCCTTTTGGCTTTGTTTGACTAACACTAATGCATACTGAAGTGTTGGGATGAGTGGGAAAAAATCAGCTTTTGAAAATAATTTTTTTAAAAAATAATCTTATATTGATTTTTTTTGTTTGTTTGGTTTGGTGGGGTTTTTTTTTTGTTTTTTTTTTTTTTTTTTAAATACATCTCTTTCCTTTAGCAGTAGCTTCTGGAGATCAGAACCTTCGTACAGGAATTACTTCTGCAAGGTGGCACTGTTGTGTCTTTTCCTCCCTAGCAGCTGATGTGAGTCCTGTCAGGGCAGTCCAAGGGCTGTCTCTTTTTCATCCTCCTCTCCATGAGGACGAAGGACAGGAAATAAACTGCAATGCTCCTTTGGGATCACTGTGTTCTGGCACACAGCAAGGGGAACACCAAGCTGGAGAAAGCAAACTCTTATCCCCAGTGGATCTGAGTAGTACTTTGACTTTTAGGATAATGACACTGTGATCCAATAGATTTAAGTATAGCCTGGCTTTGATACCGTACATGGTACACAAGTATTAGTTCTCTAGTGGGGTGACCTTTCTAAGTGTATTTCTTTCAACAGAGAAATTGGGCTGAAGAGGTTACAATATGAAACATCTTTAAAAGGGAACAAATAGCTAAGGAAAATGAGAATGAACATGTTTGGCATGGTGTTGAAGGTTTCTTCCTGCTTCCTCCTGAAAGCTCATACTGTACTTAATTGTCATACTAGTAGTGTGTTCTTAAGCACAGTACCTTTTCCTTATGAGATTCAAAGCATGAAGTGGGTCAGTGAAATGTTCTAAGAAATTCCTCCAGAAAGAACCAAAAATACAAAAAAAATTTGGATTTGGGGATTTAATTTTAAATGTAGTAGATTTATAAATAGTTACATCTGTAAGCAATACTTTGTAATTTATGCATACATTAATGATGTATAGTAATGATTAATATTTATTTATTAATATTATATAATGATTAATATTTTTCATGATGAAACTGGAGAATTCTCAGTTTTAGGCAGTGTTGTAAACCCCAACATGTTCTGACTGAGTTGGTCTATTATTGTTACCAGAGAAAGGCCAGTTCACAAACATGAGGGGGTGTGATGACAGAGTTATGTAAATACAAAGCTGATCATACACCACTTAAGACTTCTCATTATGTAAGTTTATAACACAGAGCAAAATTTTCTTTAAAAGTGCTTTGGTTTGGAATAGATGTGCTAAATGTTATTTTTCACATTAGCCATAAGAAAGTTATGTGGCTGTCTTTGCATTTAGTTTAGATTTTTTGCTTTCTGTTTACAACTAGCAGTCTGCTTCAGTATAATCAGAGAGAAAGTGATAAACAGAAGCCTTCAGTAAGGAGAAGTTTAGTTCATAATGGAAGCATTTGCTTTTAAGTGGAAACCAGAATTTGTTAACTTTTATTTTTTTTCAGATGCAGATACTGGCCTCTGAAAAAAAAAATGCAATGCATGCAGATACTGGCAAGCAGAAAAATGCATCTCTCCCTCAGTTTTCTCGGATCTTGGCTATAGTATTTTATAATTTTAAGTCTTATAAGCTGTAATGAAATGCTATTGGAGCATTGAATTAGTACCAAGTGAGCTGCACTGAAGTGTGGAGGTGTGTTAATCAGTTAAATCATTTGCTTGGCTTCTGAATCCAGTCTAGCTCTAGGCAAAATGCACTGTGGGTCACAGCAACTTTTACTGCTCCTCTCTGAAATTTAGCTTAAATGTCCTTATGATATGCTGTCCTCTGCCGTACAGACCCTATCCAAGGCAGGAAGGGCTTGACGTTTGCCACACACTTCATAGGAGCTGAGGGGAAAAGCACACACTACAAAGCTGGAAGAGCAGAGGATCCCTCAGTCTATTGTTTCAGCTGTGAATCCCCTGCGTAGTCACTACACTCGATTACTTTGTACTTGTAGAAATGTTCTTATTATGATACGATGTCCAGCTCCTCATCTTAAGCAGATATTACTAGTGTTTGTTTTTTTTTTTTTTTTGCTGTGGCTCTTTCACACATTCCTATCCAGAAGAGTTTGTATGTATTAGACCATTCTGGAGAGTGCAGTGCACCCATCACCACCACTATGACAATTATACTTGCACTTAGTCCTATATTTTTGTTTGGGTTTCTCAGATATATTTCAGATTGGAAAAAAATAAGCTATTGTAGTCCATCATTATTTTTAAGAGTTATTACAAAAGTGTGTAAGGTGCTGTGTGGTCTTATGGGTCCATATACTTTCTACCACAGACAATTTACTGACTAGAAATTGATGAAGATGGTAAAATTCATCACTTAGAAGGGATTTATTTTGTTGCTTAGATTATTCCAGCTGGATATTTATAGAAGATATGTGTTTAGGTTTTTAGATTGCTTGCATCAAGAGCCCCTGTAGGAAAGGCATAAGGCATTTTTATTGGCAAACCTGCATAGTTGCAGTACATCAGTTGTGCAAATAGGAGCATATGTAGACATGTTCTTGTAACTTTAGTTTCCATATCCCTTGTATAAATACAGACAACAATAGGCAATTATTACATGTGATATTTGTAAGTTACATACGATATCTGATATATGATAGAGCTTTAAATTAGATTAGGGCTTTAAACTGGATATGAATGGGGAGGGGGATAGCATCAAGCTAGCCCTTAACAAGAGGTGGAAGGACGGGTGTTAGGGGTCAGGTGTTAGGGAGGATACTTCTCTAAAACACCTTATAGGTAATAAAGGGTCCACTGGCAAGGTAATGCAACCGTCAGCCCAGCTGAAGTGCTTTTACACTAACACTAGGAAGCTTGGGCAACAAGCAGGAGGAGCTGGAAGCTACCATGTTACTAGAAAGCTATTCTAGTTGCCATGACAGAAACGTGGTGGGATGAATCCCATGACTGGAATGTGGCTATTGATAGCTTCAGGCTGTTCAGAAGGGACAGACCGGGAGGGAGGGGTGGGGGCATTGCCCTCTGTCTCAGGAAAGGGATAGAATGTGAAGAACTGTTGTTGAAGAGTAGCCATGAACAGGTTGAAAACTGGATGTGATCTATCTAGACTTCTGTAAAGCCTTTGACACAGTCCCCCACAACATCTTTCTCTCTAAGTTGGAGAGTTATGGATTTGATGAGTGGATGATACGGTGGATAAGAAACTGGTTGGATGGTCATATTCTAAGAGGAATGGTCAGTGGCTCAAAGTCCAGATGGAGATCTGTGATGAGTGAATCCCTCAGGGGTCTGTACTGGGACCAATGCTGTTTAATATCTTTATCAATGATATTGACAGCGAGATTGAGTGCACCCTCAGCAAGTTTACAGATGACACCAAGCTGAGTGGTGTAGTTGCCACATTGGAAGGACAGGATGTCATCCAGAGGGACCTGGACAGACTGGAGAAGTGGGCCTGTGAGAACCTCATGAGGTTCAACAAGGCCAAGTGTAAGGTCCTGCACCTGGGTAGGAGCAATCCCCATTTTCAGTACACAGAGGGAGATAATGTGATTAAGAGCTGCCCTGCAGAGAAGGATTTGGGGGTGCTGGTCGATGAGAAGCTTGACGTGAACTGGCAATGTGTGCTTGCAGCCCAGAAGACCAACCATATCCTGGGCTGCATCAAAAGAAGCATGGCCAGCAGGTTGAGGGAAGTGATTCTGCCCCTCTCTTCCTCTCTTGTGAGACCTCATCTGGAATACTGTGTCCAGTTCTGGAATCCTCAATGTTAGAAGGATATGGAGCTGTTGGAACAAGTCCAGAGGAGGGCTACAAAGATGATCGGAGGACTGGAGTACCTTTCCTGTGAGGACAGGCTGAGAGAGTTGGGCTTGTTCAGCCTGGAGAAGAGAAGGCTCAGAGGGGATCTTATAGGTACCTTTCCAGTACCTGAAGGGACTACAAGAAAGCTGGAGAGGGGCTATTCATAAAGGCTTGTGGGGATAGGACCAGAGGGAATGGGTATAAACTGGAGAGGGGCAGATTTAAACTAGATATTAGGCAGAATTTCTTCACCATTAGAGTGGTGAGACACTGGGGCAGGTTGCCCAGGGAAGTTGTGGATGCCCCATCCCTGGAGGTGTTCAAGGCCAGATTGGATGGGGCCTTGGGCACCCTGGTTTAGTGGGATGTCCCTGCCCATGGCAGGGGTTTTGGAACTAGATGATCTTTAAGGTCCCTTCCAACCCTAACTATTCTATGATTTTGTGATTCTATATCTGTGTAAAAAAAGTTCAAAGAAACTAGTTGTTCTGTTACTTTAGGAACACATGAGCAGTTCCCTAACTATTAAGATTGATGTGAGGAAGAGCTTTGCTGCATACTGGGAGAATGTTGCTTGCTCTCTGATGAACATTGTACTTATCCTGATTGTGCAAATTTAGCATGACTACAGAATCAAGGAGTCTGATTACACTGGTCTTTCTGAAGTGAAGCCACTAATACAGTTCTGCTGAACAAACTTTCAGTCTTTGTCTAGACGGAAGATTACGTGGGTCTGAGGTTCTCCTAACAGAACGTCACTTATCAAGTGCTCGTGTTTTTTTCCTAATAAACTAATTCTTGAGAATAACCCACATTCTTATTTTTCGAAATTCTTCAAGATAAATGGATTTTTCCTAAAATCATCCCACTCTGAAAAGCGCATCCTCTTAAAATCACTAACGTGCAACCATGTATAAGAGAAAAGGGTATGAAAAGTGTGTTGAATTTCTCTTGCAAAGGCTGTTTTTGTTCCTTGGGTCATGTGGTTTTGCATTTTTTACAATGGATCTTCTAAATGGGAGGTTCCTTTTGGTCAGTTTTAGTCTCATTTTCTAGCTAAAAATATAATAGAATCAAGCTGAAATCCTGTGCAAATACTTTGAGACAGTAGCAAAAGTTAGGGTTGCTTGCAGTCCACTGATGTTTAGAATATGTGTTTTTGCTGGTCACGAACCAAGCCTCGTATGTTTGTCTTGGTTCACAAGATACTCCTGTTTAAAAAAAAAAGAAAAACTAGTCTCAGTAGGAGATTCAGATTTGTTTTTATTATTAGCAGCTTCTCTGCTTAGTAAAAAGGAAACAATTTGCCTCTGTTTGCAAGGTAAACTTAAAGGAAGTGCTGAGTGAAACAACAAATTCTCCTAGAGCCTCCTTTGCAGAAACATTCATTACAAGAGTATTTCTTGTGACGTGGGTTGGGCAAGTAACTACACGCAGGGTGCTTTGGGTTATGAAGCCTCGGTGTTTTTTTAAAGCACTGCTGTCCAGAAAGAGCAATGCTCCTCAGTAGGGCAGAATGTGTCACATCTCTTGCCTTGGGGTCCACTGTCCATGCAGTATGCGATCTGAGAAGATGTCTGTGCTGCAGCCTGGGGAGGAAGGGAACCCGTAGGGCTGCGATGGAAAAAGAGTAGCAAGGGGGTAAGGAAGTGGTCTTAGGACATCTTATATTCTCCTGTTGCTCCTTGCTAGAAACCATTTACCTTTAGGTGGGCACAGCTTCTGCAATTTTACCCGGGCCTTTGATACCTCTGGTGCTGCAGTAATTATTACTGCAGTAATAATTGCAGAGTCCTTTAACAGTAATTCAGTTTACCCAGCTCCTCTTGTGTGCTGAGGGGCAGATTATCAAATTACAGAAACCTCCGACAGACGTGTGGTGGTTGGTGGCAAAAGGCAATAAGGGCACAGAGCTTTCTTCCTTTTCTGGTTTACTAATTACTACAAGCAAAATAACTGGTTTGAAGAGATTTTTATGTGAATACCTTCTCCCACCGCCTTTTTGGTTTTGTTTTTGTTTTTGGTTGTAAAAGTTTCCTCGGGCTATAAAAGCACTATGAAAGTATTTCATTGTGAGTATTTGGTGTCTCTGTCTTCTGTGGTGTATAATTTGAGACTGAGTCTGGTTTCAGTAAATTATACTTATTTTGACATTTGGGTTGATACAAATAAAGTAATATAAACACCGGAGCTGGCCTCTGAGTCAGATATTTGTTGTGGATCGGTCTTAACAAGCAAGTGCAGAAATGTTGTCAAAAACTGTAGCATAGAAACAACTTGTCTTGCTGATAAATGTAGTGATATGAACCTACCAGCATTCACTGCCATAGATGTGACCCTGGGAGATTACTCAAATACTTGTATTTGTCAGGAATTGGTCAGGAAACATTTTGAAATTTTCTTTTTATATGCATTCTTTACTGTATCCTTGATACTGGAGAGTCAATAAATAGTCTTCCCCATCATAGATTTCAACATCATCTGTAATTTCTTGTGCTTTTTCATGATGATAAATTATAACATTATGGAAATAAGAATTAGCTTATTTGTATCACCTTGAATTTAATCACTCTTATAGCTCTGAAGAATGAAAGTAGGGAAGATTGACTGCTTTTGAGGACTCGTGAGTTGCATTCAATAGAAGAAATAGTCCTGAAAGTGTAGAGCTCTCTTCTGGAAGAGTATGTGTGTGTTTATTTATTTTTGCATCTGTAGATCTATTTTATTAGCTGTTTTTCCTGACCTCAAAGAACAAATCAAAAAAGGCTGAAAATATTCCTCAGAATCATTCAGAGCCTTGTTATGTCTTTTTCAAGTTGAGTGAAAGCATCGACATAGCATTCAGTTAGTTCAGAATCAGACACATAATAAATGTCAAGTTGAAATTGAAACACCTGAAAAAAATGCACTTTACTATAACAAAATGAGGGAATTTTTGGTAAGGCGTTATGGTCCAAATGGTTTTGTTGATATATACTTGTAGAGGCTCTGATCCTGTACTGCGCAGTACCATCTCCTGAGTTCTTCACTTCGTAGAATGATTCAATGATGGTGATATTTCTTTGTCATTTCATTTTATAAGAAATTCTGTGTACTCCAACTTGGGTCTAGATCAAGAAAACAGAGTTTGCTATAATTTTTCTCCAGACTCGTAGAAAAGGACAGAAACTTGTAGTTCCTGGAGAAGGGGGTAGGCTTAGCAAGTCTGCTGCTGACGTTAGTGCTACATTTTTTTTTAGTCCATGAGTCAGTAGCAGGCAGTGTGGTAAAGCCTTTCAAAAACCAGAAAGAAGGACTTCAAAATTGTGCTTGCTCCTGAATAAAGTCACTATTATGTGTATCTTCTTCAATGACATGGTCCTCAATTCAGTGAAGCAGGTGATTTTTAAAAAGGCATCTCAGGCCATGGGATTTGCATGCAAAATGATAATTTTATGTATTTCTTTAATACCCCAAAATTAGGTGTTGTGGTAAGAGCTGTTTCATGTGCACATGTTCAAGTAGAGCTCTAGGCAAGGAGTTTGGTACTTGGGGCAATTCTTTTCCCTGATTTTCTCTTACTCTCCATACTCCTCTTAGTTTTGTACAGCATCAGATAATACAGAGGCAAGGATAGGCCATTGTCTCTGTTCAGACACCGGAAATTCACCTTTCCTTGTGTGTTAGAGGGGCTCCTAAAAGCGCTGCAAAGGGAGGAGTTGATTTATCGCAGAAGGAACTTTGAAGGACTCTCTTACATGATGTTCAGGCTCCGCTTCTGTGTCTGGCTTTATGATAATTTCTGTTTGTTTGTAGCAGTGTGATTTTCAGTCAAGATATTCAAAACTGTTTTGCTGATAACTTTTGCTCAGTGGCTTGTTCGCATCCTTATGCAGTTTCTTGGCTTCAAGACTCTGGATCCTACTTATTGGCATCTCTTAAATAAAACACTTAGGGGTAGTTTTAAGGATGTCATTAGGAATTTAATAACCTGAGTAGATTTTTATACCAGAAACCCCCTGAGGAATGCTGTTAACCTTAGCTATTAATTTAATCTTTGAGGACCAGAAGGATGCTGCACAACTTTATGAGAGACCACTGGATCCATTTTGTCTTCCTAACTGAGTAATAATTTTCTTGAGCTTTTTGAATTCCGCCACTAATTATCTCATTTTACTATACATTTGTTTTGTATATTAATTGACAGTGGTTCTTTTTGACTGTTACATTGAGATAACTTCTTTTTCAAGTGAATTCTTATCTCACTGCTGGCCTGAGTAGTTTTTGGTGTTTTCTCCTGAAATGGTTACCAAATAAATCCAATCGCAGATTACATAGTTTTATTTCACTATTTCTTAATACTGAAATGAAATAAAAATACTTAAGTGGAAGACAGCAATTTTTAAGTGAAATTTAAAGTCTATATTTACAGCTGTTTGACACTTCTTGACTGTTTGACAAAATGTCTTTTGCTACACTGAGTAGCCTGGAACCACGTTCATTTTGTTTCTCATGTGTTGAAAGTGAGCAAGGAATGAATTTTGGCTACAAGGCTAGAAGTTTCCCTTTATGTTGGCTTATACTAGGCTTGCAGAAAAGGCATTTGTGCTGTGTGTGCAGCTTCTTTACCTGTGAGCTTGTAATTCTTATCTAATTGATAAAGTTGTTGGGAAGTGTGATTTCTTACAGCCATGTTCACACGTGCTAATTTAGGTGCCTAAGTTTAGAGACTGGTCTCACTCCACTAACCACTGTCTGGTTTCCATCTGTGTGTGAATGTGGTCCTGATGTCAGGGATCCAAAGAAGGATCAGAGCAGGTGAGTGTAAAGTCAACTGTGTGTAAACAGGCAGTCTCTCTAAAATATTTTTTTTTCCTTTCCTCTATTATTCTCATAAAAAATAAAAAAAAACAATGGGGGGAAAAAAATCAGGTCATGGGAGAGCTTGCAGACATTGGCACTAAGGGAGAGTGATTCCTCCCACCCCCTTAGGTTGATGCTGCATGTGCTTGGTGTTTAAGCCACGAGAGAACATAATTGCCATATTGCAAAGCTGGATGTGAAAAACCCTGTTCTTTCTCAAGGGCTGTTAATTAACATGAATCTTTCTCATACAGGTCTATATTGTTTTTACATATTGTCTCTGTGAAAAAAATCTGTCTTTTAAAGTTCAATGTTCCACTGTTTTATTCCATAAGATATGTTTTTTTGAGAAAATATGCCAGGTATTGCAGCTCAGGGAAGTGCTTTGGGATTAGGGACTGTTCAGTAAAAATAAGGGCCTGGTGTGCAAACACTGCCCTTTGGTAGACAGCAGTAGATTATCATTGATAAAACAAGTGAAGTAGAGCATCTAGATGACTCTCTAGTCATTTATTTAAAAAATTGTTAGGACTGATGTCCATCAAATGCTTCCATATCTGTTGAATGTGGCATATAAAGTACTGCTTTTAGGAGAACTTTTTACAGAGCCCAACAATTTCACCGAACTAACAAAAATGGTGAGTAAATCTACTGATTGTTTCAATGTCTGCTAAGTAATTTTTTACGTGCATACAGACATCTCTTTAATGAAGTGTTCCTAATATAACCCTGATCAGAATAGTCTTTGTGGAAAACCTGTCATTTTGTGATAAAAAGTAATATATTGAAAACTTGTCCATTTTCTATCACCAAAATTTTGAGTAAGCCTTTAACAATTTTGGTCAAAAAGTGAGGATTTGTTATTCATTGTGAAACAGTGGGGTTTTGGCTTTCCAGTGAAAAATGTCCTGAAAAAAGCAGACACTTTCCATGAAAAGTTTTCATCTCCATATGAAAGATTTATTACAGAACAGGCACAGGCGAAAATATTTTAGGCAGCACTAGTACTCTACCAGAGCTCTGCAGTCATGGATCAATATTTGCCTTATATTATGTGTAGACTGTGGTGTACATTTCTTCTATATATTTTTAGTTCCTGTCCATGTGCTTGATGGAAGAAAGCTCACTTTGTGTCTCACAGGTGAAATGAAAGCTGATGTCATTTATGAGAAAAGCAGTGTAAGCATGTGTGCTTGATGAAGATCAGTATCTAGGAGAGCTGAAGTCTGTCCTTCATCAAGCTGGACATCGGTTATGTCTGCACTGGAAGAATGGGTTTCATGATGTGCCCCTCCAGCCTCACACCCAGTCATCCAGCCTGGGAAATCTATTAGAGGCCATCACTGCTCCTTCCTTCTCTCCTTTCCTCACATGCTGTGTATTTTTCTCCAAAGGAAATTCATGGAGAGCAACAAGGATAGCACCTGACTTGCACTGTAGATGCAGCTAGTGAAGCATAAGGTGAACAGCTGTTAGGAGGCTTAATCTGTCTCTACAGAATGGTTTACTGTGGACAGAATTGTGTAAATGCAGAAATAATAGAAGGCAATCCACTCTATCCTTCCCGCAGTATCCTGAATGTATAAGAGGATGAAGTGCTTAATGTAGGGATGGAATTGAAAAGGTGGCCCCTGCATAGATGTTTGTAGCTACTCTCCTGGATATTGAGTCTGGCTTCTCTTGGCTGGTTGGGGAGTGTTAGGTTAAGGATAGCCAGTGTGTACGGCATAAATATACCTCCAGGGCACACTCAGTCTGGTGAGTGAAATGACCGTAATCCAATAATTCAGGTTAATTTACCTTCCATTGCTAAGCATTGTGCGTGTTAGCATGGGAAAGTGCTATTTATAGACCTTACATTGAGTTGTCTTTATTATTCTTCTGTGTAATTAGTCCCATGAGTCTTCTTTGAAAGAAGGAGATGATAGTTAAAATGATTACTGAGACTATGGTGCCCTGTGCATTTGGTGGGCAGCTCTCCAGCGTGGTATTTGAACCGTGTCTAAATCTACTTGGTGATCATTGATGAGTGGGGGAGTGGGAGAGGATAGTTTTTTTAAAACTCCTCCCACTATTAGAGTCTTTTTTCCTATTATTTGTCTGTTACTTTTTTCACCACAATACTTGGAATGAACTTTCAGACGTACACAAAAGGGTCTCATTTGTCTCACCCTTCTTTTTTCAGAATTTGTATATTGGCAGAGATGAATGTTGTGGTTTGAGTTAAAGTAGATCAGCTTCTTTCTCTTAACTGAGAGAGAGAAGAAACTTCTAAGAAACTTTGTTTTTCTAACTTTGTTAGAAAACTAACTGCATGTTTTTGAGACAGTGTTATTCTCTAAAGTGATAACACAGGGCACTGGTACGCAAAAAGGCCGATGCCTATACTTAACCAGGGCCATCCTCAAGATGGCTGAAAAGACGCTGCACCTGCGAGGAAGGGTAAATAGGGCAGGTGACCCTAAACTGACCAACAGACTATTCCATCTCATATACATCATACTCGGTATAAATTTGAGAGATCGTGAAGGTCTTGCTGTCTTCTGTGATGGCCGATGTCCCATGAGGACTTTGTCGGTCTGGTTGCTCCTGATCCTGGATCCGTGCATTCCTCAATCCTGTTCCTGAGTCCAGATCCCTCTGTGGACCTAGCCGTGAACCCATTCCCTCATGTCTGCTCTGCAGCATTTGTGGTGACGTGTAGTCATCGAGGAGTGGGGGCACAATCTTTTGTATTTGTATATATTTTATTACTTTCTAATTATTTTGTTATCATTATCATTGCATTAAAGCTGTAGTTTTGGTTTCCAACCTGTAAGTCTTTTTCCTCGCGTCTCCCTCTCTCCTTTCCCTGGAAGGTGCCGGGGAGATTTTGGAGGCTCAACTGCACAGCTGCCGAATTCGGCTGAGTGAGGCTAAACCATGACAATGGTCTAGAGAAAGATCTCTCTGCTCATGGTAGGGGATTTGGAACTACATGACCTTTATGTTGCTTTCAACCCAAACCATTCTATGATTCTATGATTTGGTGATTGTAGGTGGAAAATACAATTAGTATCACACTTTTTTCCCTTAATCAGGTTTTTTGATAGACTACATTGCTTGTGTGCATCTGCATTTATCACTTGTGAATGCTGGCATGGAGAAAGATCCTAATTATTCAATTAATTTCCTTTAATTTTTTTTAATGATATCCTAGCTTTTTAGTGATACAGTTACTATGGTCATGACTCCTTTCTATTTCTCTGTGACAGCCAGTTTGAAAACTCTGAGGTGCAATCTAGCATGAAAAACAGACTGTTAAAATGTGTCTTATTTAATGGTGTTTTGGGACTGGTAAGAATGAGCACTTATTTACATACGTACAAGCAGGCATGAACCTCAGTTGCAATTGTGGGAATACTCAGTGCGCCCTAATGTTGCTGGGGTAGAAACAGATACGGTAACCACAACAGAAGGGAACGGCTTTCTGGCTTAATTTTGGGGAGTTTACTCCAAGTCTTGACCTGGTGATTTAACATATGCATTTTGTAAAGTCAAGCTGTGTGCAGTACATATTGCTGGCACCTTCAGGCACTTTGTATGCATGTGGTGCAGTATTACAGGTCCTGGCCTAGTTTTCAGAGCCAAATTCTATATACTCAGCTGGCGGTGAAAAAAAAACCCCTTACTTTGGCTGAATGGATTTTGGCATAGGCTTTCTGGAGCCCCAGAATTTCAACTCTTGGAGTTGTAGCAAAAAAGTTTAATTAAACTGGCAGCCTAGACCAATAAATGTTTAAATTAATTTAAAAGGAAAACTTAATTACCATGTAGAAGAGATACAGACCTTGAATGTCTGTTCCTTGTGCTGAAGGAATGCAGTTATTTTCACAGCAGTCTTTGCTTGGAAGCATTGGTTTGGATCTGGAGATCAAAGGGGTAGAGAAGCTGAGAGATGGATAGATCAGAAATACTGTACTCCGGCTACCGCACATCTTATGATGTTATCTCTGAATCATTCTGAAATATGAGAGGGTTTTTTTGCGCATGGGCCAGTTAGTTTTAAAATTTGGGTCTATTAACTGTCTTCCAAAGTACTCGAGTAATACCTCAGTAAGGAGGTGAACTTAGAATAAAAGGGCTACACCAGGTTCCTGAACGTTATAATAAAATCTGTGCAATTCTTTTGTAAGTATGACCATTAGCCCTTTTTTCCTACTTAATTTTATTTGCCAGATTTCAAGTTTGATAATTACAACTAAGATATTGCAAAGAACTAAAAAGAGGGAAAGCATGAGGACTCAAGAACAAGAGGTCTGAGCAATCTGTTGATACATAGCGTTTGTTTTTACATGTTACCTCCTGGCTACTTATCAATTAATGGAATATTTATGTTCTTAAACTTACCTTTTACAGAGCACTCTATGCATGTTTATGTTCACTTTATTGCCTGTAGAGTTTCCTTAGTGAGATTCAGGTGATCTGACATTCTCTAACTCTGACATAAACAGCTGTGTAGCATTGCTTTGATTTGCAAGATAACTGATTTTATTCAGGACTGGAGTCAGTTGCATTTCAGCTGGGAGAAACTTAGCTCGGTATCAAGAGGTTTTCTAAGACCTTTATAAAAAGTTTGAGATGCTGAACAAGCTAGCAGGCACAGCACTGGGATTTGTATTCATAAGATGGTTTCACTTACGTTAAGAAGACCTTTCTCCCGATTGCCTTTAATAGTACATTTATTTAGTTTATATTTAATAGTTTTACAAAAAACTCGTTGAAGATTAGTCCAGCCCCTTAAGCTCTGAACTATGAAATCACTGACTTGAACCCCTACTTCAACCCCCAAACCACAGCTTGGCTCCAAAGCAACTCCAAAACAAAGATCTTGTTTTGTAATTTGAATCTGTACATCCCCATGTGTACACTCTGATTTCATATCTGAGAGCTTTATTTTGGATTGCTCTGAATGAATTGGGAACTGGTTCCTGCTATGCTGCAACAAGACATTTTCAAATTATTTAACCGAGCCCATGCAGAAGTTTTAGGTGCTATTAATTCTTTTGATTTTAGGGACCTTTTCCTAGCTTTTCTGGATAGATAGAGCTCTGATGAGTATTTCCTCATTGTTGTGGAAGACAGTGAACTCTTTGTGGAGCAAGTAAAGTATTCAGAGTGACAGAGTATTCACTTGCTATTCAAAAAGACAGACACTGAAAATTTACATAGGAATCTGTTTAAAGGTCAGAAGAGACTGCTTAAAATGTAAAAATGTGTGATTTTTGTGCGGTCTCTATTCTAACCTATGTTTAAAGGTGGGTGAAAGCAGTGAAAACTTGTAGTTTTGGCAGTTTCAAGAGTTTTCTTAAAAATTATTGGCCAGCATGGACAACTTCGCATTCCTTTGCTCCATCCCCTGGCCACCCCCTGCCTCTGCCTCTGCAGTGGAAAGAATATACTATAGCAAAATCAGAATTTCAGTTCATCTGATTTGTCTGTAAAATGTGCAAATCAGCTGCTAATTTTGAGTGTTAGATTGACTTGATGATAAGAAGTAATTATGTTAAAGGACTAGATCATGGGAAGCCAAATAGAAATGTTATTACTGGAAGTAGTTTTGGGAAGACTGTTGCATCAGCAAAGGAACTGTAACCTGATACTGGCAGTCTATGTTTTAAACCATTAACTGTACAAGAGTTTCAAGGTCAAGGCAAAGCACTGAAATTCACATTTCAAATATATTTAAGATCATAAATGACTGATTGGGATATAGGACAAGCCAAAGACATGACTGATTTATTACTGTCTTTGACTGTTGTGGGGTTTGGTTTTTTTTTTTACTTGCCAGATCCTGACATTAATGCGATAATAATCTGAAATCAAGTAATTCCTGATGGAAACCTCACACTAATAATATGAGTCAGACAGTAAATAGATGGAAGCACCAGTGAGACTTTAAAATATTGTTTACTCATTCCTAAAACTGTATCCCTTCTCTTTTTGTTGTTTTTTTGTTGTTTTGTTGTTTGGGTTTTTTTTTGGGGGGGGGGGGAGGGGGTTGGGTGTTATTTGGGGGCGGGAGTAGAGAGTGGATGTGTTTAATTTTGTTTGACTGCTGATTTTAATTAGAAGGACAAATTTTAATTAGAATGATAGCAAATTTAAATTACTAATGTCTAACAGTGGACGAGTATTTCTCATTCTTGTGTGGCAGTGGTGTAAGCCGTGGTCTCTTGCACCTATCTAAACACTTGTATTTTTCAGAAATATCTTGCCACCCTTAATATCTTGGTGAGTGTTTTAGTCAGTTTCTTCATTCCTGTTTCCTAAACATCTCTGCAGCTATATGACGTGATCCCCTCAGCAAGTAAGCAGTTTGGGCAGATCATGAATAGGAGGTTAACAATAATCTCTCCTCATACATTCGTGTAAAACCTAGAGGCCAAGGTTGTTCCATTTACTTTAATTGAGGATATTAGAAGATCTTAAGCATTAAGATCTTTTATCGTACTACCTGGGAAGTAATTGGCTTGACTGTTCATAAGCAAGTTGTCTCTGTGCTTAAATACGTAACCAAGCAGATTTAGTCTATGACATATTCCTAAAAGCCAAATCTCCATTTTGCAAGGATGGGATCAGTTTTGGCTAAACGTTTTCCTGTAGTAGGTCAGCCAAACTGTAATTGGCCTCTGCTGATACTCAGAAACAGCAACAATCTGGACCTGATATCAAGTGGTGTGCAACACACTTTAAATTATTCGCTTTCTTTGGGAACATTGAAAACAATCGTTAGCATTACCAAATGTGCAACCTTTTCCTTAGAACTGAATGCCCTAATGATTAGCCTGAACCCTGAGCCAAAAACAACAGCATCAGTGGGCACCAAGGAAGCAACTTCTTACTGAATAAAGCCACAGGCCTGGCTACTGCAGGAAAACAATGTTTGAAGGGAGTAGTCTTTAAAATTTTTTTTCTGTTTTTTCACTACTACTGCTAGTGCTCATTATCATCATAAGCACTCTGCAAGTGATTTATAGTACTTTGCACTTAAATCAATGAGAGAGATATGGAAGGTTCATTATACTCAAAAGCTGATTTGATGTTTTGCTGCTTTCTTTGCTTCTCCTGATGGACTAGGAGATTTTATACAGGAGAAATACTTTGTAGGCAGTACAAATATGCTTTATCCGCTATTAAGATGATCTATTATGTCCTAAGCTTGAAGTTTTCTTCTGCGAGCCTTTTGTTTCATTTCAGTACAAAAATATGACTGTTTAGAGAAATCAACTATTAACCTCAGCTTCTTTATTTTGTGGTTTAACCTTTTTGAAATCTGCAAAACAGAAATGACCAGTGTATGGTTGGAGACAATGTTCTGATTATGAAAGAACTTGGGTGAGGTTTAGCAGCCAATTCCAGGACGTGCACTCTCAAGTGACATTTGGGATATTTTTTCTTGGGCATGTGGGAAGGAGTCAGGTACTGGAATGTGGCTTAAAATCAGAAAGGCATTTTAATACAATATTGAAAAGCTTTTTACATATGGTTGCATAAAAACATTCCTTAATGTTACTGTTGTGAATATATTCAGATGGCTAGATGAGTACTTGCTTGTTCTGTTGTATATCTGGACAAAATTAATAACAGAAACTAATAAGCTAATTATGGAAACTAGATGCCATTATGATAGATGCAGGGATATTCAGAGATAAGCTAGGTTCAGGATTTACCATGGTAAAACACTCATTTGTGAGTCAATGCTCACAATTCATGTTTTCCACTAAAACCCTCCTCTGCACATCAGACTGCTTGAAAAGCACTTCAGTGTTTATTTGTATAGCTAAGCATTAGACCACTTTACATTACTAAAATAATGTACTATTCCCTCACAGTCTTACAAGTAATAGAGTTTAAAATTACACTGACTTCCTCCTCTACCCAGCAAAACATATTGCTTTTCATTAAGACATATCTTCAAGAACGGCGTTAGATCTGGAAGCTGCAAAATGGATTTAGGCTGTGTCTTTATGTAGTTGCTTCTAGGTGCTTAGTTCTCACTCAGCTGAAATAACTGGAAGTGTGGGATATAATGATAATTGAGATTCAGCAAGAGGATTAATTATGATGCTAGATAAAATCTTTTGTGGATGCTCTGGTGGAAGTAATATACTATGTAGGGATTAGGAAAATGTATGAGGGTTTTTTTTCCCATGTTATTTGCTTATTTAGGATAGATGCAGGTATATGCCTTTCTCTTTCTGAAATGTGGCATTATTCAAATTCTTGTAACTTTTACGATGAATTGGAATGCTTACTGCCACTTTTTGATTTCTAAAAAACACAGTAGTTTTTGAAAAGTGTTTTGTTGCCTGCACTCGCATCCTATCAATTAATTGTTGTGAGTAGGTACTTTATCTGTCCTACAGATCAGTAAGAGCCTGCTCAAAGAAACCAAATTGGATATTAGCAGCAGTGTGACTTCTGAAATATGCTCATAACAGTGTAAGCATTTTGCCTGTGGTCAGATAACACTTTCTTCCAAAGTTGTTATTGCTATTATATATGGTCACTAACTGTATACGTTGCACGTAAAGATGCATCTGTCACTTAACATGCGGCAGGAAGGAATTAAATCACTTGATTCATGGTGATGAAAATTTTTCTTGAAGATTTCCTTGGATACAGTGGGAGGTGTCTTCTGACAGTGCCCTTACAGAACATCTCTAGGCCTTCCAGACATGTGGTAAAGTGATGTTGGTGAAGCAGTAGTCTTCAAGACTGGTATTTGCTGGGCACTAAATATCAGGTGGTTCACCACTTTTTGCATTGGATGCGAGTTGGTGCCCAAGGCATATTTTGAGGTTCTGTCGTGGGCTGACCCTGTCTGCACGCCAGGTGTCCACCAAAGCCACTGTTTCACTCCTCTCCTCAGCTGAACAGAGGATCAAAGGAGATAAACAGGGAGATAAAACTCCTCAATTATTGTCACAGGCAAAACAGACTTGACTTGGGGAAAAAATAATTTAATTTTTTTACCAATCAAATCAGAGTAGGTTAATGAGAAAATAAAAACAAAGCTTAAAACACCTTCCCCTTGCCCCTTTCTTCTCCCTGGGCAACACTTCACTCTCAATGTTCTCTACCTCATCCTCCCTGAGTGGCAATGGTATCTTGGCTTGTATCAGAAACAGCGTGACCAGCAGGTCCAGGGAGGCTATTGTCCCTCTGTATTCGGCACTGGTGAGACCGCACCTTGAATACTGTGTTCAGTTCTGGGCCCCTCACCACAAGAAGGATGTTGAGGCTCTGGAGTGTGTCCAGAGAAGAGCAACAAAGTTGGTGAGGGGGCTGGAGAACAAGTCTTACGAGGAGCGGCTGAGAGAGCTGGGGGTGTTTAGCCTGGAGAAGAGGAGGCTGAGGGGAGACCTTATTGCTCTCTACAACTACCTGGAAGGAGGTTGTGGAGAGGAGGGAGCTGGCCTCATCTCCTGAGTGACAGGGGACAAAAGAGGGAATGGCCTGAAGCTCTGCCAGGGGAGGTTCAGGCTGGACATCAGGAAAAAAATTTTCATGGAAAGTGTCATTGGGCACTGGAACAGGCTGCCCATGGAGGTGTTTGAGTCACCTTCCCTAGAGATGTTTAAGGGACCGGTGGATGAGGTGCTGAGAGGCATGGTTTAAGGGAGTGTTAGGAATGGTTGGACTCGATGATCCAGTGGGTCCTTTCCAACCTAGTGATTCTATGATTCTATGTTGTCTCTGCTTCTCCTTCCTCCTCAGGAGGAGGACTCGTCCCACTCTTCCCTTGCTCGGGCCTGGGGTCCTTTGCACAGGAGACAGTCTTCCATGAACTTCTTCAACATGAATCTTTCCCTCAGGTTTGCAGTTCTTCACAAACTGTTCCAGTGTGGGTTCTTTCCATGCGGTGCAGTCCTTCAGGAACAGACTGCTCCAGCATGAGTCCCCCATGGGGTCACAGGTTCTGCCAGAAAACCTCCTCCAGCATTGACTTCACTCTCCACTGGTCCTGCCTGGAGTCTGCTCCGGTGCAATTTTCCCATCAGGTAGTAGCTTCCTTCAGGGGCATCCACCTGCTGTGACCTGGAGTCCTCCATGGGCTGCAGATGGATATCTGTTCCATCATGGACCAGGTCTTCACCGCGTTCTTTTGAACTTCCACTGTGAGCAAGAGGAGCAGAAGTCAGGCAGTTCATGGAAAACATTTTCAGCCCCTCTCAGTGCTGGTTAAATGGCAGATCTGCCCAAGAAGAAAATTAGGAATCTGGCCCTTAGTGAACTCAGATAATACGTACAGTTAAAACTTGTTCAATATGAAAACAGAAGTGGTAAAACTTCATCTGAGTACAGCTGTAGGCTGTCCTGTATTGTAGGATTGTATTCTACTTTAAGCTGGAAAATTTAAAACAGAATAAAAAAAAGAAAGAAATAGTTCTTGAGAATATCTAAAATAATAACAGCACAATCATTTGCTTTATCTGTCATACTCTGTTTTTAAGTTCTTTTTCTGGAAGCGTGATAAAGTTGTTTGTGTGCACACATACCTTACAGACCGATGACATACGTATGCAAAATTTTTAGGAAAGATTTAGATTCAATGTCATTTAAAAACAAGCATAAATTGTCACTGTAGTGCTGTACAATAAAATTACATTTTATGTGAGACTTTAAGCAACTGCTGAATTTTTAGGTTATCTTGGGCTTACTTTAAAATACAGATTGGGCTCCTTAAAATGTCATTAAGTTAATTTTGAAACATCAACCCAGTTCAAGGATGGTGATTTTCAGATGACTCACATTTAAAATAGTCTTACTTATACATAGGAGATAGTCTTTCTTCAGTTAAAATGTTGCTAGGGTTCTTTATAAACTCTGCTTTAAGCCAAGTATAATTGAGCCAAAAAATTAGCCTGATCTGAAAATTGCCGTGTTTGCTCAAGTTTACAGGAAGTGTGTTAACCAGGAGTGTTTTTTGGATGTTATCTATCTTCTCCAAGTTAATACACTTAAAAGCCCCAAACAAATAACAAAACCCCAACCACAACCTGTCCCCAAAATAAGTACTTAAATTACCCTAATGTTCTTCCTGTAAAAATGTTACCTTTAAAATAATAGCGTCTCTTATTTCATGTTGGAGAAAATACAGATAGAATCCGTAATTCTAATTATGTTCCTGATGTCTTAAGTTCAAACTACGCAGTGTTTGAAATCAGTTTTTTACTGTCTGCAGCAAAATGGTGCCAGTGCATTTCTTGAATGGTGCTCAGTGTTAGGAATACCAAACTGCTGGGAGAACTACCGTCAGTGTGCCTTTTGTCAGGTACTGGAGAACACAGCCAAGCTGTACAAAGAAGTACTGAAACAGATCTAATTCTTTCCCTGCTCCTTGAGACATTATTTTATGATGACACATAGTTTTGGCTTAGTAAGTCACCTCCCCTTTCGCTTCTCATAAAACCACAGCAAGTGAATTTCTCTTGTGGTGGTCACCTAGTGCCCTGCTGTAGGTCAAGAAGCACCTAAAAAGGTGTAATGGCAATATGTGATGGCAATACAGGAGGAAGGAATTATTTTTTTTATTATTTTTTTTAATTATTTTTTTAAATGAAGGTGGGACTCCAGCAAAAGCACATGCGTGCAGATGGACATGAATCCATTATTCCTGTAACAATGGCTTTAGTTGCCTATAACCACCGTGCCAGCAACCTTTCTGTGTCTGTCCTTCCTTTGCCTGTCAAGATTAAAACTCTTTTAGGCCAGGCTTCTCTTGGTGTGAGCAGGAACTTCACTACTGAGGTCTGTATCTTTACTTACAATCTCTATACCTTCCCAAGATACTGTTACTAATAAAAAAACCCCTCAAAAATATTGAACAAGGCAGTGAGAAACATGGTCACAAGGCAATTATTCTTCAGAAATGGAGAGATAATGAGGATACTTAACTCTATGGAGACTCTGGCTCTCAGGGTATGAGTCACACTTCTACCACATTATAGCCAACTCAAACAAATGATGTCCAAGAGATGACAAAAATGAAAATGAATCTCTCATCCTGAGACCAAACCCATAATTACTATTCATAAATTAACCAGGCCTGACCAATTAATCTACTTTTAAGTGCTTTAATAGACTTGTGTGTTTTAGTAGTACAGGAAATAACAGTAGTGTCTGAAAAAGTATTTCATAGATTTTAAGCAGAGGAAAATCCTCATAGTAAAATCCTATGAAGCATTTGGTGCTTTAAAAGATATATAAAAGTGGTTGTGGAGGGTAGAGACCAAACTTACTGAAGTCAGTTCTGTTTGAAACCTGAGAGACAGATGATAACAGCATCCTATAACCTGGGCAATTACTACAGCCCTTCTGCAAACAATACTTCAGCTAATTCTATGATCATTTTCTTGAAACCTTTGCAGAAGTTTAGGCTCTATCACCATTTCCTTGCTTTTTATTTTTTTTCTCCTTTAGGGAAAAGTTCAGCAAAATTAAGCCAGAACTGGAAGTGCTTACGATGACTGCCTTTTCTGAACACAATTCAGTGCTGTGTTTCTGTATTTATTGAAACCAATAACTCCTGGGTTTGAATGCTAACTGTGCGGTGACATCCATCCTAGGGCAGAAACTTAAAGCCAAAGCCTGCCCTGATTCAACAGTGTTATATTCTGCCACAGGGTCTGGTTTTGGTTTTTATGTGATAGAACATGCACACAAAGGCATATTCAAAGCTCCAACCTACTTGCTTTCAAATAGGAAGGACAGAGAGTAGGATAGGAAGCAGAAGGACAGACACAGGATCAGAAGTCAGTGACCTGCTCAGAAGTTTGTGCCATACTTAGGTGGCTCTCATCGATACCAAGTCTGTCTCCAGTTAGGGAAGTGGTTGAAACTGTTTCGGTTTACAAGGGAGTTGATAAATAGGAAAGAACCTGGTAGTTATTTTACAGTGATGAACATTACAGGAAAAGTGAAAAGGAAGCTTGTAAACACAGGCAGGCAGCCAAGGATAAAGGCACACCCAACGAAAAGGAAAGAGGGTTGCTAAATATCTGGGAACAATGCTGCTTAAAAAATGTGTACCCACTTTGATTTTATCATTGCATTCAGCTAGTCTCAAATAACAGGTTTTCAGATGTGCTGTGTCTAAGCTCTTAGAAAGGAGGAGTGGTTAATTGAGAGCAATTGCCAGCTCTCAGTAGCAGCATGCACCTGAGTTATCCTGTCTCCTCTTCTGCTGCGCTGTTGAGGGACTTGTACTCCTGTCTGCCATGGTCATGACATGGGTTAGAGATTCATCATCCAGCTTCCTGCATGTTGTACATTTTGTTTAGTGGCGTAAGTAGTTATTGCATGACCATAAAATAAGATTATTACAGATTTTATATATTTTTAATCAGTAGATTACCTGGTGGAAGCTAGATAATTTGTGCTCCTGGACACATAAGTTGTTTTGCCAAGACTGGACCTGTGTAATTCAGAACCTGACCTTTGGGTGATGTCTGGTGACAGGTAGTGGGGACTATTCCCAAGCTGTTCGTGGTGAGAGCAAGCAGTTTGCTGTTCTTCTAACCAGTGGGAACATGAATCTGCTTTAGGGCTCAATGCAAGGCTGTTAGGACTCTGAAAGGAAGGAGGTTGTTAAAGTTACAAATCTGGTATTTGCTTTTAAAATTGTTTTCCTAGTTTGTTTATCTGAATGCCCTGAAATGTAACGACAGGCTGACTGAAACAATTCTGTACAAATAGAAACAAATGAACTCTGTAATATATTTTCTTTGGTGAAAGTTTTCCTCTTTTTTTTTTTTTTTAATCCAATTGAATTCAGAGCAAAAGAGCATACAGAGTGGCAATGAGACAGACATAAAATAGGGCATTCCATCTCCATTACAGAATTCATCCATCTTTCCTGAGTCCATCTGCTAGCTAAAGATAAATCAGTTTTGTCAGTAGAAAAGCAACTATGTTTTCAAGCCCCTGTTGGATGTTTGCAGAAGGCTTCCTTCTGCCAAATGTTGCCTTCATGCTACCAACAGGAGGTTATACAGAGCCATTTCATTTATATTCTTGAATCAGAGGTAAGAAACGCAATCTGACTGGCATGTAAAATTTCATCAGAAAATTGGGAATGTTTGCTTAAGACTTGTTTGTGTTAAACTAAGCATTGATCCTCAGACTCTTTGAAGAGTGTAGTTCAGTTGGCTTCAGTGAAGCAATGTTGATTCACACCAGCTCAAGTGTTCACCTTTCACATTTAGCTTGCAATTCTTTTTTGGAGGAGTCATGTCCATTAAATCTCAGATTAACATATTCAGGTGCTTCAGTGTAGGTTGGCTAGCTGGTGTCCTAACCCAGTGCCTTGTGTTTCATTTACATACAGTCTTCAGATTTTACAGAGTGTGGAGGCTTTCTGTTTCAGAAAAATCTTGGATTTCAGTAACAGAAAAAGCATTAGAGTTGCAGAAAGGTAATGTTTTGTCTCAGTCTTTCTGTATGGTTAAGCAAAGTAACATTGGGTGATGATTCAGAATTTCCCTTAATTGTCTGTCATGTCTGCAAAGTAATGCAGAATCTAAATGCTTCAGAGAGTAGTCATCTGGAACCTTTCCTGATTACTGGAGTCTTGTGTGTATTTATTCTAGATGCTTGTGAGGACCTAGACATGTGTTTTCCTAAATGTGTTTTTTATTTGGGAGAGGAGCAGTAGATAGCATCAGTAAAGCATCCCTGAAAGCTGCTCATGATTTTCAGAAATCAGAATTTGGCTTTGTGGCTTGTTAATCATCATTTCCTTTGAGGCTCTTTTGAATTATTATGCTAATCATGTGGAGATGCCTCTGTTCCCTGACTGGCCTTAGTGAGCCCATAGGAAATATTTGGGGAACTGGGAGTGATTTAGAGAGAGGTGGTAGATAAAGATTACTGGATATTTTTCAAAGTATGAAATTACTTCCTTCTTCCTCCTCTCCCTTTGTCCAAATAGCAGCTCTAGAAATTTCTAAGCTGTCACAGAACTCACTGTTCACAGAAAAGTGTGTGCATTAGAGTTATAAAAGTGCAGCTGTGGCAGCATGCACCTGAGTGCAACTGTGTGAAAGATCATTCTTGGGTCAAGGTATTTCTGAAGGAGTTCAGGGTGATAAGGTGGAATGGCAGGAGCTATTAGATGCTTAGTGCTACCTAAATTCCATTTTAGATGTCCATATAAAAACACTTGCTACTGAAAGTCTCTGACCAGCTTCCGGCTAGCCTTGAGTATCTAAAATTTGTAATATGTGAGTTATCTCCAGCAATATTCCCCAGTTTAGCTTGGCAAGGCTGAGTTACCTGGTTATCAGTGTTGTAGCCATTGAAAGCCACAGGTTCATGTGCCTTAGCCTGTGCTCTCCAAGGACAAAACCTGGTAGTTTCAAATACAACAACAGGATATGGTACTTGGGTTACGTGGTTATGACATGGGGAGGTGAGAGCTGGGATTAAGGACTGTGCAGTTCATCTGACCACTACGTAACTCCTGTTAGAGCTGGGCAGACCCTGAATTCTGGGCAGGCTCTGTCAGCAGGCTCTGATAGTGATGCACTAGGCAATAGGTTCTGAATCTCCATGGGCGAGGTAGGAAAGTGAGGCTGAGTTGCCATTCAGTACAAGCGTGTTGCTGTCAGAGAGGTGGATCTTCTGGCATCCCAGAGGAGGTGACTGAGCACTGGCAATGGATAAGATGTGATGCTGGGCAGCCCTGCTGGAAATTGGGCATCCACTTGTCAGACACCCTGTGAGCCGTGAGCCTGTTTGTCCCTAAAGTGGTGTGCTCCCTTTTTTCATATGATTTGACGCCACTGTCTCAGCAGCAGTGGAAGAAAGCTTAAAATTGTTTGACAACGTCTTGGCAAGTAAATGTGATCCCTGAAACACTTAAAAATAATAATTTGGAGGAATGAAGTGACAAAATGAGATTGGGATTGACAGTGCAGTTCTCTCAGTTCTTTTTTTTCTGTTCTCCGCCTAAACATTGTTAAAAGTTCTTTAGAGGTTGCAGTGTCTTGTAGAGGATTGCTGATTGAGGTGCATAAATGCTAACATCTGGCAGCTTGTCTGTAATTCTTGTCAGTATTCTTTAGAAAAGTCTCTGTAGAGATCTTTGCCTGTCTAAAAAATGTCATCTTCTAAATACTGCAAATGGGAACTTTTTAGTCTGTTTTCATCTGTATGTTAGTAATAAGGTATTGTCTTGGTTTAAGACACAAATGTTGGTCAAACTGAGTTCTGTGTTGTTCTACCTTTCTTTTTATTTGACCTAAACAAGACGTATTGGTAGTGTCAAGGTTGGGCTGGAGTTGTAATAATTGCGTAAACCTCAAAAACATTATTTTAATCTTGAACTTTAAGGTACGCTCCTTTAGCTTCAAGACAGAGAAAAGTTAGGCCAAATGTTAATCATACCTAGTGGAGATTGACTCAACTGTAATTAAAATAACTAATGTACTTTGATCCATGCCAAAGTTTGCCGTAATGACTTAAATATGTGGGATCATGTCTTGCTGATACGTTCACAATAATTTCATTACAAGATGGCTAGGATCTGCTACCATGAGTTGTCTGCATAGTAATGTGTTCAAATCTGAGCAGACAAGGCTGTAAATAAAAACATTAAATCCTTCTGGGAGTTTCTTTAAAATGCTTTTAAAAAAATAAATTACTCCTTTTCTGAAGATTCATTGCACTTGTCTGGAAAGAGTGCAATTCTCTGTAACTATGGAACAGTTGACATACACAAGGAAATGTGGTATAATAATAAAAAAGGAGAATACTGCTTCTCCGTGTGTCTGAGGAGAGCAGAAAGACAGAGAGCTCTTCAACTACTGCCGTGGCACACTATTGCACTCCCAGTATTTGTGTTGGGTGTCAGCAGAGGGTCAGGGAGGGAAGTATCTGTATTGCACTGCTCAAAACTCAGCTTATGTCAACAGCGGAGCAGAGCCTGGCTGTCAGGGGCGGGTAGGCTTGCCCTTTGTGAGATGCTGAGGTAGACTCAGCTGGTGTGGTCCATCTCTCCTAGTGCTGGGCAATGTGGGCAGCAGGTGGGGGGTCGTGTATCTCCCTGTTGGAGTGCCTGGTGAAGTGTTTTTGCAATGGGGCCAAGTTGAACTTTTAGTTAGCTTTTAATGTCCCAGCTTTTAGTTCTGGAGCAGCATGGACTTAAAATTATGCTAATATAACACTGCATGCACCAGTATGCTCAGACATATTTTACGGAGAGAGCTATCTATTATACAGAGAGATCAAATGTTGCTGTGGTGGTGTATAAACACAAGCATGGTTGTATTAGCATGAGTTTGCAAGGCTTCATCACTTCCTTGTGGCAAAATGCTCTGAATGTGCTCCAAAGGTTATCCCTGGCAAATGGCCCTGAAACCTTTGTAACAGCCCTTGCCCTCATCTATTACACAAACTCTGCACTTGTATGAAAACCACCAATTTTGTGCTGCTTTAAAGTGTCACTGACACTTCAGAGGATACTTGCTAATGTTCTGTGTTGTTGCTGTTCTTTCTCCAACATCTTTTCTTTTTCTGTAATTTCATAACTTTCTATGAAAAAATCCTAGTGAGCTGCCATTACTTTGGAGTCCTTTTGAAGTAGGAGTGTGTGCTGCAACAAAATCAGGCTTTTTTTTTTGGTGAGGAAATGTTGTTATTTACTAAAGTAGAAATTCTTCACTTTACTATGTTGAAAAAAATAAAAAGAAAATAACTAGGCTTCAAGTTAAATGATTATATTTTTGATTTCTTGAGCTAAACAGGGGCATTTCACCCCTCTTGCCAAGTCTTGTAAACGTTCCTTTAGCAACTTGAATTTCAGCCTGTATTATTAAATGCTGGCAATCAAAAATAGAGTCAGACTTCCACCTTTGTGAGCTTTGTGAACATTGCTTCATATTAAATATTTTTAGTATACTGTAGACTAAGAAAAGGTCTGAATTTGTCTGACTGGAAAATAGCTTAGGCTACTGACTCTATACTGAACACAGATGTGTTTTACACCAGGAGTATATATTTGTTAGACATATGGCTATTCTCTGTTTTAACACTGGACTCCAGTGTCTTGGTTAGGATACTGGAGTATAACATCAAATGCACATTTTCCGCTTTATTATTGCATTTCATAGTCAAATACTTTTTGTATTGTAATAATCCTACAGAATTCACAGAAATATAATTCTTTTTGACAGTTCACTAACCCTTTAGCTCAGGAACCAGGAATGGGAGGGGAGAGACAAAGAGAAGGTTATAGAACCTGTTCTAACCTGTCACTGTAAGACGAGGCTCAATTGTTTCACTCAGTATGAGTGAATGTGTTCAAATATAGACATTTTCTTACCCTCGGTTGGAAAATATTGGTGTGCAAGAGTGAACAGTGGGTTAAAAGCAAAACAACACACTAGCCCACAATGCTTTGTCCGTGAATCAGTTTTTATCTGATAACTCTCTTCCCAGAGATCAAGTTGGTGCTCAAAGGAACCCGTATTTTGTCAATAGCAAAGCAACAAAGTATAAGATATGACAATATGGGAAAAAGGAAATTATTTCTAAAAAGATTAAATTTAAAAGTTTTGTTATGCTACCTATATTAACATGAAACTTAGCCAGATAACATTTGCATTTGCTTCTGGTTTTGGTATAGAGATACTGCTGTACAAAGCAAAATCTTTCCTGATGTCCAGCATATGGTAGAACTCTTGACACACACATTTTTTTATAAGGCTGAATCTAGATGACAAGACAGATTTTGCATACTGTTACCTTTCAGCATGTAAGTGAGACTACTAACTGTGCTGTGAGCTGAGGAAAGATTGTCTTTATCATGTATTTATGTGGTCAGTATGTGTTGTGTACTCCTGTATGTACACTACATATGTGTATAAACACATACTGCTGAACAGAATTATGTCTATTCTTGTCTTTGTTTCTTATTTCATAGCAATATTTTTTAGATTATCCAAAAGTAAAGACCAGTGTAGATAGAAGTGAAACATGGTTTTTGTTTCATTTTCTTTCCTGTTAGAAGTGTACTCGTTCTCTACTAATCAGAAAAATCTTGTATTAATATCTTTCAGGCAAATTTTTATTGAGTTTTTCCAGAATAGTCATAACAATAGTCATAATAATGAGATTGTACTAACTGCAGATTAGGTGCTATGCTACATCAGTGATGTCAGTGGCTCAGAGGACAATTAGAGGTCATATAACCAAACAACAATTTTCTTCTTATCTCCAACACTAGAGTCGCCAGGTATGACAGACAATTCTTTTTTGATTGCTTGTCTTTTTAGAATTGCAGAGATAGGAGAGAGGTGTATTCTCTGCACCCAGCTCAGGCTCTCAGGAACTTTTGAAGACTGTGCCTGAAACCTCTAGTGCCCTTTGACATTCAACAAAAGGCACAAAGTGTGGAATCCCTGGGCTGTTTAGGGCACTTTGGTAGCTTCAAACTGATAATTTACAGTGTCTAAATCTCTTTGCTGTTGTGTTACCTGGGTGATTAAAAACTTTTAAGTACTCTTTAAAGGTATACTTTGCTCCCCTTCCTGCATAGGCACCGGGAATGGGAGGAATAATTTTTCTGGTCCTTTCTCCAAATCTAGACTTGTAACTCACAATCCATGGTAAAGAACTGAGACAAGTTATGTTGTAAAGAGCACAGGAATATCTTGATCCCTCACCTCCTCCATAATCTCCACACATTCTCTTTGGGCTTTTTGGTCTCCAAAGGCAACATCAGTAATCATTTAAAAATCCAGGCCATGAAAACAGCAATCTGCTCTCTTGCACTTCCTTGCTTTGTGGAATGCTAAAACCATGCTCTGAGAAACATGGTAGTACATGTATTCCAATCCATCATCTTACATACCATTTCTGTATTGTTATTCTCCATATAGACGGGCTTTCTTGTTCCACACCTACATTACATTTCCTACCACAGGAAAAAGTATTTAAAAGTGCTCAAGCAGCAACCCCTTTCTCTCAGAAACATCCACAAGAAGAGGTGTAAATAGTGCTCTGTTCCAGTCCCTAGTGCTTCTTTCGAGAGTTGTCTGAGGTTGTTGTCCCATTGGCCCTACTGTTGTCCAGGGGATGATTCCAAATCCTTCTACCAGAAAGGCAGATGTGTGAAAAATCCCAGCTGAATCACAGCAATGTCTCATATACCACTCCAGAGGCCTCTTGGATCCTGAAAAGCTGCTTGGACAACAATTGGACTACATGTGTGCAGAGCATAGATGCCAAATTCAGCTTCAGTGTTGAGGCAGTTTTACTACACTTGGCTGCAGGTTCCCCATAATTTTTGCTGTACGTGAAAGAATGAGACTATTGATCCTTTTATGTCAAAAAGGACAAAATGCCAGATATATTAGATCTAGTTGGATGCGAGCATTACTCAACCAATGGCTTGCAGTAAATACTTGGTAACTGGTTATTCTTAATGGAGAAATATAGCTATTTTGAAAAACCTTGGTAAAATCCCACAGGGCCACTGAGAAGAACTCAATATTTATCTTTGAAGACTGAATGTAGTTTCCTTCAGGTAGTTCTTGATGTGTGGATAAAATAAACTGGTCTATGACAAACTTGATTTAGTGTTAGGCAAACATCCTTACTTCTAGGCACTAGAATAGATGAATTTGTTTTGAGAGAATTGATTTATTCAGAATCAAGCAGATGAAACTTCTAAGTCTTTGAAAGTGTCTGATGTGAAAAGAGAATTTTTAAGGGTATTTGCCATAGTGAAGATTGGTGGAATTTCTGACTAAAGATCTCATGTTTTATGTCGGACTGCATCTCGGGGAAAACAGATGATCCCTTCAGTCAGTGAATGCACTAATTTCATTTCTTCTGAACAAGTTTATAGAAAGGTAAAGTTTGAAAAATAAAAATAATCACACATAAAACAATGGTAACTGAGCTGACGTTTTCCCTTAGGGGTTGCAGTCCAAGGCTTGTGCTAAATACATTCATGGAAACATTAGTTCAAAGCATCAGCTGAGGTTGAAAGAAGAAATGTGAACATAAAGGACTAAACCAGAATGAAGCAGAACAACATTTTATTGCTGTAAAAAGTTGTGATATGCCTGTATTTTGTACTGACAGTGGTGCCCTGCCCTAAAGGGAATGTAGTAGAACTGGAAAAGCGTTCAGAGATGGTTGATGAGGATAACTGAAGTATATGCAGCGGTGTCAGAGGAACAGCTGTATATGCTAGGGCTGTAGCTGGGAAACGATGCAAGTGAAAGACACTTTAATTGAGAGGTACAAAATCATGAGTGACAAAGAAAGGATGGATAGTGAGAAATTGTTCTTTATCTCATAATGCGAGAACTGAGAACAAGCTAAAGGATGTTCATACAGTAAGCAATTGACCTGTGGCAATTCCTGCTGCAGGATATTCTGTATACTGAAAATTCGCATGCTTGAGAGTGAGGCTAGGAAAGTTCATGGATGAGAAATTTACCAAACAGATCTGGTTCAAACAATCTGAAAAACGTTTGAGGCTTGGAGGGAGTAATAATCTTCTTGTATGCTTCCCCAGACATCTGCTTATGGCTGCTACTGATTAATGGTGAGAATGGACTTTCGGTTTGTACCAATGTAGATGCAGATGTTCTTAGCTTCTTTGATGTTCATGGTTTCTAATATTTTACAGTAGACTGTAGGATGATGGAGCTTCCAAATTACTAGTCAGTTGCACTGTTGTTGTTTTTTTCCCTTTGACATCTCTCTCTTTTTAGTTTCCTTTTCTTGATTTTTCATTTCATTAGAAATTGAACTTCCTTCATCTGCCTAAAAATAATTCTAAAATTTCAGAGAGCAATTTTCCCCCTTCTAGTTGTGAACTTCTTAAATCCAGATCTCTGTTCACAGCCTTTACATTAAGAGGATAATTAAAAAATAGTAAATTTCTTCCTCCCAGATTCCTGTGCTGATACATAACTCTTGACCTTTCCTTACCTGAGTTCATAGTAATAACCATTCATTTTGATCACAGAAGCAGTTTAAGATTTTAGAGTGTCGATAACATGATATGGATTCTATATTTTAGCCTGTAAGTATGTGGACTGATGCCACCAAATGCCCAGCCCATGGTAGAAAACATCCTAGGAAGTAAAAGCATCATGTTAATTCATTACTCAACTATATGCTTATTTGAAAGACACCATACTAACTTGCACTCAACTTACTATAATATTGACCACCTTTTTCCACTATGCAAAAGTAGGATGCATGTAATTGGGTGAAAATTACCTGTTTGTTTCTCTCTGCAATTATCATCCAAAAATTATAACATGGAAATGTGATGGTTTGCGGTCTTGACCTGTAGGCTTGTCAAGAAAACTGCATAGTAAACATTTTGAGGTTGAAAGTAATGGATTATTTGTAGAAAATGCCTTTGTCTGATCTACCTAGAACATGATAGACAATATTACAGCTGTTTTTACATAGAGAGATTGAGGGGAGGATTGTGGTGTGTGTACACATGAAATTGATAAACTGATGCTAATACAGATCTAGTTGTTCTCTGCTTAGCTTGCAGGATGTTTTAATGAAAGGCTCTTGCATGTCATTTGCAAGAAGACACAAGTGGTGGTGTTAGGATCTTAGTGTTTCACTGAGCTCCACTCTTCGTTAGTGCAAGCCTTTCCTGCAATACTGAGAAATGTTGAGATTTATTCTCCTGAAGAAATCAAGTGTTTCTGCAATCACAGATTAATTCATCATTGTCCAGATTTCACTTATATTCTAATGTCATGGTTTAACCCCAACTGGGAGCTAAGCACCACATAGCCACTCACTCACTTTCCTCTAGTGGGATGGGGGCGAAAATTCAGAAGGGTAGATGCAAAAACTTGTCAGTTGAGATAAAGAGTGTTTAACAGGTAAAGCAAAAGTCACTCGCACAAGCAAAACAAAATAAGGAATTCATTCACTACATCCCATTGGTAAGCAGGTGTTCAGCCATCTCCAGGAAAGCAGGGCTCCATCATGTGTAAACAGTTACTTGGGAAGACAAACACCATCGCTCTGAATGTCTCTCCATTCCTCCCTCTTCCACAAGCTTTTATTGCTATGCACGATGTCATATGGTATGGGATATCCCTTTGGTCAGTTGGTGTCAGTTGTCTCAGCTGTGTCCTCTACCAGCTTCTTGTGTGACCCCAGCCTACTCACTGGAAGGGCAATGTGAGAAGTAGACCTTGATGCTGTGTAAGCGCTGCTCTGCCGTAACTAAAACGTGAATGTGTTATCAACGCTGATTTCTTCACAAATCCATAGCCTTATACTAGCTACTATGAAGAAAATTAACTCTATCCCAGCCAAAAGCAGTACATCTACATGCATCCAATTTCACACACAATGTGTGAGTACTGGGCAGAATGTGGCAAACAAAATGAATTCTGTCATTAATATGGAAAAATAGTATTTTTGTTCTGAACCTGTTGCAGTTGGAGAGGGAGATAAATCAAAAGTTACCCTTATCCAAAGCTGGTATGTCCCAAGATGACGTTTCCTCCATTTCCTGGTGGATCATTTCCTCTAAGAGCCTTTGACAGAAGTTTATTCATCTGAAATACTCGGCATAAGTTTATTGAGAACTAAGTTTGCTGTGTCATCTAAAATCTTCTTAAACACGTATTCTGTGTTTTCCACAAAGATTTCTAAGATCTGCTAGGCATGACCCTCTTCTGCCGTAACTACCTATACCCCTCCTCAGTGCATGATCCTTCTCTAGCTGTCTAATTCTAAACTGTGTTACAGTTTCTACAAGTTTGCAAAGTGTAAAATCAGATTTATTGATCTGTGGTTCTCTGACTTCCTGTAATCTATTTCTCTACAGAATTTTACAATATATACACAGCATAGTCTCTTGGGAAGTCTGTATTTTAATTTCGTTAGAAAAGCACCTGATTTTGATGAAAGGACACTACTAATGTTTATAGGAAGCTATCTGGTTCTCTTCCATTTGCCCATTGAAATAGGTTTTCTGAAAGTAATAATATTTTTTTCCAGAAAGAAAACAGTTTCATGGCCATGTGGCGTACTAGCATCATAGTATGTTCTTCAAATGCCAGGAAACTTTTAGAAGCGAATTTCTTCGATAAATAATTTCCTTTTCCATCTTGTCTGTCTTTTTCCCTAAGCACCACTGATAAAGAGGGAATGAAGCTATGGCCTTGCATAGGTTACTTCAGGTCTATGTAGACAAGGGGTCTCAGCAGTTCGGATAATTTGCATTTTTGAAATGCAAAGTTAAAGTTGTAACACCAATGCATTTCGAGTCACGAGCTCTTCAGCTGAGTCATGAGTTGCATTACCTTGTTCCAGAGATCATAACACAGTGCTTTAGAAAAATGTTAAACTCTGTAAGGCTTCTCCTGCCTTACCTGAGGCAGCCTCTAGAGCTTCTTGGGAAAGTTTTGCCAATGGTAGAAATTCACAGCACAGTTTTGCTGTGAGTTCAATACACATTCTTATGCACACTTCCTCCCTTGAGAAAACATCACGGTGTAGGGTTTGGTTTGCCATAGCTGTGTTAGTCTTATTTACATAGCCGCCTAGCCTTCCCTTCTCACTCTGCCTCGCATCTTATTTGTTTGCTGCTTATGAACATATGTGGGTAGGTGTTCAATGGAGAAATTTATTTACCTCCTAGTGAATGGAGATTTTTTAAAAATATGTTTAAACTGTGTAGTACATGACCTGCTGTCATCTCCCACTACTTGGGAGTTGTTTGGACTCTCTCTTGTTGAAGGAGCTTAGTACTGGGTAGAATTAACTGCTCTTTGTGACCATGACAGAGGAATGAGGAAAGTAAGGTGCAAGCACTGCTTCTTCATTAGAAGAAGTCTTCTTCAAACAATTCTCCCTTATTATCTGCAAGCACAGATAATAATGGCTGAATTATTTTGAATTCAAAATAAATATTATCGGTTTGTAGCAAACATGGATATTGTGGTTCCTCAAGGGAAGTAACTGGAACTCTGTAATAAAAGCCTCAAATCCTCTTGTGAAAGAACAGGTCTGGCTTAAAGTTTCTCAATGTTCGTATGCACTAGATGGTATTTATTTCCTGTCTTTGGCTTGGTACAGTCACCTGTCAAATTAAGAAGCAGACATCAGCTGCTGTTGTTTGCTTTGAAAGCTTATGAGTATCATCTGGAAAAAAAACGAATGGTTAACTTCTGAGTTTTGTCTGACAAAATATTTTGTTAACAAAATGGGTAAATTGCCTGTGTAAACTTGCAAGTCAGAGATTATGACTAGCTTGAACGATGGTATTGTCTATTGATGCAGAGGATACAGCTTCGTTCTAGTAGTATTCTGGGCATGAAAATTTCTAGGAAAAACAGGAAATCCTGCAAGAAGCTAGAGTAAGTAGGCATTTATTAGCCTATGCAGTCTTTCTATGTTTTCATTTCTAAATTGGGATAGGGAGGGGTTAATTGCACATAACATTTTTGACTGTGTTTACCCAAGTCTGTTTGGCATTCCTGCACTGTGTCTACCTCTGAACTGACTTTTTTCTCTTCTTAGAGCTCTAAAGTATTTTAAAAAGAGTGAGGCAGAAAGAGAACATAAGCATATACATTATATGAAAGAATATAAAGGAACCTGTATTTTACATGCAGATACACAGCATGAAACGATGTCTTTTATTTTGCTTTAAATATAATGTAAAATCTTTAGGTAATTACATATTTTGTGATAAAGTGTTACAAATTCATATGGTTTTATGCTCTAAGAAATATTATAATTTGAAATGCAAAGGAATACATCGTAGTACTAAAAGTTGCTTTAAATTAAGGAATCATGCCTTTTTTGTAAATTTATTAGAAAAATTTTCTGTTGCACACAGCTTTAGATTGTGTCATTTGGCTACGTATGGGAATAACTGGCATGTTCAGGAAAGCAAGGACAAAGCAGAGCTGATCAAAGGTGGCATTCCTTTTATTTGGGAAATTTTGATGCTTTGATTTTCCTTGCATCTCATGTAACTCCAAAACTTGTAGATATTTCCAAGGGACAAATGTTTTGAATTAAATGTTTTCTTTACTTCCTGCCCCCAGCTGTCCCAATCTACAGGATAGATGACGTTGACAGACTCCTGTTCGGAACCATCAAGCAGGAGACTAAAGTCTCGGGAACCTGGTTCCAGCTAGGACCCAGAGGTGATGCTAGGTTTCCTGATGGAAAATCAAGAAGTTAAGATTTCTAGCTGAAAGAAATTCTGTGGGACTGACCCTGTCTGTGCTACATAATTTTACTGCAGCTGAGCTTTGTCCCCAGACCTCTTTAGTTTCATGTTTCTCACTTACTGATGGAGTGGCTTATTAAAAAATAAATGCTGAATGGAGGTAATAGAGTATCTTTATTAACTGAGGTGTCACTAGTTCAGGAGATAAATGCACATTAATATTTATCACTCACTGTATGCTATCAAAGATCATGTGAAAAATGATCTGTGCTTTGGTATTCATCTGCTGTGATGTGAATAAAATGGGTTGTGTAAAAAAAATACCCAAGCAAAGCTGCTAAAGTAGAATTAAAAGTGTTGGCAGCAGTTTGGGGTGCAATTTGTGGATAAAGAGGTGTTGTAGTTATCTAAAACCCATCTGACTTCAGAAAATGCAACACTAAGGTTACATTTAAAAAAAAACATCCCAGTGCAAAGTAATAAAAGCTTCAAATAAGGCAACAAAACACTCTTAAATCTACTCTTTAGATGAAACCATGCAGCATGTGTATGATCATGATGAAGAATTACACTGTTGGAATAATAAACAGCTTTTAGGATCCGTTGTTGTCCTCCTCTGTTTTCTCTTTCGTGATATCATTATGGCATGTAGAATGGATACTGACCTTTTGAACTTACCACCTTCTGCATATAGGTACTTAGTACTACTTATTGAAAAATTGGAATGAATTGTTAGCAGTATTAACTTTGTTAGAGACTCAACCAGGTTTTTGTTGTGCCCCATCCAAAAGATCAGAAAGAGAGAAAAACTTGTGTGGCATGAAAATGCACCTTGCACGCAGATTATGCTATGCTTTTCACAGTAGCCTAGGGCTGTTGGTCAGATTACATTGTAAAAGCTGGCATATGTGATTTTAAATCAGATCTCAGTGACCACTGAGCATTCAGTTATTTGATGTCATATTAGCACACTGTTTTGGAAGAAGCTCCTATGAAGTTCCAGATATACAAAAAAATTAGATTCTGTCATTCTCTGGTGTTTTTGGGAAAGGAGTAGCAGAAAAAATCACAGGACTGCCTGTCTAAACATGAATGTACTGTTTTTCTGCTTTGGAAAGGATGTGAGCAGAAGGCTCCACCTTTGCATGAAACCATGATGTAGGGAGTCAAGAAGGGTGCGTGTTTGTGGACGGCAGCAGTCGTAGTGGGGTGCATTCAAGCAGTTAGTTGTACTGAGGTTACATGCCTGTGGCTGGGAGGGACATGCCATCATTAATCCGGTTCTTGGCTGGATTACCTTTGGAAAACAAGAAATTGATTTCTCTGCCATGTGTGAAAAGCTTTTGGCCCTCATGAGTCCAATTTAGTGTTGCAGCTGGACTGGAGAGAAAGAGAGTAATGAAGCCTTTGCATCCTGACTTGCTTCCTGCAGGCTTGATCAGAGGGGAACAAACCCTTTCCTAGGAGCCTTGTGGAGGGACAAGGAGGCTGGAAGAACCTCACTGTGTGTTTCCGAGATACACTGAGATATGTTTCCAAAACCACGTGCCAGGCTTTGGTCACACTCTATACCATTAGGAATGACACATTGCACCTGAAAGCAAAACCACTTTTCTTAGTCCTCCAGGCCAATTCTGAGGCAAATTTTATCAATCCTTTCCATCTGCTTAAGTTTGTGGCACCATGTAGGTGTGAGTAAAATCAGAGCCCAGTGCTTAAGCTACAAACCCAGGTGTTTTGCCAGAAGATTCATCTTATTTTAATCTTGATGGACATACACAAATCTACATATCTAATTAAAAAATGGAGAAATTAATGTTCTGATTTCTGGTGTGGGCTGAGGCAGTGTTCTCTGTGTGTCCATTCTGTCCGCAATATGTGTTTCCTTCTCTGTGGGACGATTAGTTTCCATTCATGTCCTCAAGGGCTTGTGTGTTAGGGCAACTGAACAGCTAAGGTATGTTTTAGCAAAAGGATTGTGACTGTGAGTGGATTAAAATAACTAAGAATTAAAGAAGGATGACAAAAATCTTTCTTCCTCATCATAAGAAGCTCTCTTTTATTTCAGGAGTTTAATTTCAGCTGTCTCATTTCTCACCATGACAGTTCTGTACACATACAGTTAATTTTTTGTGTGTGTGGGTAATTTAGAACTAAGTTTCCAGTAGAAAGAAAAAAATGTAAGTCGAAATACAGTCAAATGGGTTTATCCAAACCCTGCTATAAATTGAAACTCATCCCTTATCCAAATCTGTCACTTCTTCCTAGGCATAAATTATGTATCCAGTAATTCACTGATTTTTAGCACTCCCATTTCTCCCAAGTTGTTGATGTCTCTCCAAAATTTTTGAGATCGGGGGCATACTATTTCTTACTTTTCTCCAATTCTCTTGCATCTAGTTTCTGCTGGCACAGAATGCAATGCTGGCAAAGAGTTCCTGCTCAGCAGGATCCAATGGTGGTCCCGTCCTGCTGATGGCCATGAAGGGAGCAGCCCTTGAAGAATGCTGTAACCTGCACTGAATAGCTGCCTTCCAGCTGTGTACTTCCCCTGCCATATTTACCAGTACACTGAGACACTATTTATTATCATGGGTGTTAATGGTCCTTTAAAATTTTCCATTGCTTTCTGCAGAAGGAGATCTTTTTTCAACATTTCAGCATTTTGAGAAATATATTTTCAACATTTTCTGCAGTTCCTAAAAGGAAAACAATTGCAGAAGTTAAAGTCTTGTTAAAGAAACGCTTTGTTCAACCTACAATTAAAATATAATTGATTTCAAGCTTTAAAAAATAGCGTTTGAAATCTAATACTGAGATATATTTTTGAGACACATGGTAATTGAAATATTGAAAGATGGACCCAAGATTTTTAGCAGTTTTATTTCTTTATGTGGAAACAATTTGGAAAATGAGTGTGTGTTGACTAATTGTATTGCATTTTTTTCCTCTGGAAGCTGACTGAAACAATTCTATCAGAAAACTTCCAAATCCACCTCTAGATGAAAAATTCAGTGCTTGATATCTATTGAACTGTTAATTCACGAGCACCGAGAAGAGTTTCTGACTCAGAACTTCAGAAATCACCGGGCTGTCTCTAAAGTCTGTACATTTTTAACACAGCTGTTAACTCCATGGAGTATGTGCTGTCACACTGTTTGTCTCCAGCTTTTGAGATACAGTATTTTTTAGTATATTCTGAACAGGCAGCTCTCGTAATACCATGAGCATGGGACCTGGTAATACAGGAAAAAACCACCAAATAGTGAAACCTGCTGAAAAATTGTATAAACTAACAGTCCTTTGATTGCATTGCATGTGATATCACATTTAACAAATGATTTAATATCGTGTAGCTTGTCATATGTCCATTTTTCTGATGATTTTGAAAATGTTAGTTATTTTGTTATTTATGCTTTTATAGTGCTTAGTGGTTGATGTCCCAAGCCAGGACACCAGGCAAGCTTCTGTAGAAGAGCAAAATAAAAGGGATCTGATCCTATTGATTAAAAAGATTTAAAATCTAGTCTTTTTTTTTTTTTTTAATGTTCTGTTCTCCAGGTTGTCTGCTTTCAGTATGGACTCTGGTGTCTTACCAGTAAAGACCAATGAATAGGTCATACAAAGCACATACCTAGTGAATATATCTTTCTTTTCGTACCACAGAAATTCATACGTAGGCTCACTCTTGCCATTTTTCATTTTGTATGAAATGCTTAATCACTTTATTAAAAAAAAAAAAAACAGTGAAGTTCATTTCATACTAAACAATGAAGTTCATTTCATACTAAATACAGGCTTTTAGTATTCAAAATTTGTAGTGAAAATAATGATCATATAACAAAAGTTTGGGGTCTGATGGAGTGAGATAAGCTGTGACTTTTTCTAAAATTGTTGAATCATGTTTATCTGATACCTTGCTTTATAAACTACCATTCAGGCCATTGACGGCATGCTTGAATGATAACAAATATAAAGCAAAAAGTTGATTTACTGACTAGATACAGACACGTGCAGAATATCTAAGTATGAATGATACAGGCTGCATGTAGAATGAACATGTCCCAGGTAGACTGTCCTAGCTTGAGACTCCATAGCCTTGACTTAATTTGTAACTTTGAGTAAGAATACCAGCAGTGCTGTTTTATAATCTGTAAATAAAAAATGACCCTCAAATGCATGAAGCAGGTGGTGTAAAATCTAGGTATAAAGTACTTTGCAAATAGAACTTTAACTGCAGATAGGTCAGGCAGGATGATATTTAATGTTGTCTTTTATCAGCAATAGAGCTTAGTCTTGAAGATGCGTTATTTTCTGAAATATTAATGGTTTCTTTATTCATAACCTGCAGGTTTGGCTGCCTGTCATTAAGCTGAGTGTTTCCTAGAGGATTTATAAGGCAATTCTAAGTCTTGTCAAACATTTTCTATTGGCTTTGGCTATAGATATCCAATAAATCATAGAGGAACTATGGCCAAGTGTATCTGTTACAGGATTCTTCAATGTGTACTGAAAATTATTTTCAAAAACTTCTAAAGAAAGAGAAAGGGGGCAATCTGCACAAAGCAGAGCATTCATTTGAAAGTATGCCTATACTCCTGAGCCAAACTGAGGATTTTGTGTTGTTATCCCTTCTCCCATGTAATTTGTTTTGGAAAGAGTAATTAGGTGAGCAGGTTTTTATTTTTGCAGTATTGAAAGTATCAGGCATATTTTGTCTGTGTACCACATAATGTTATTATTGATTTAAAATTGAGATCTGGAGACTTGAGAGACATTTTTTTCTTAATCAAAAAAATGAGACCAAATAGCAGTGATAACAATCATTGGGGCTTGTGAGTAAAGATTACGCAGAGGCATTATTGTTAGAGTATGGTTTTGCTATGATGTTGACCCTTAAAGCGCAATCATGAGTAATGCAGATCTGACATTTAGAAATATCCTTGGTCAAGATATTTTTACTGATTTTATACTGAATATCTTTAAGTAGTGTTAAGAAATTTACCAGCTATGTGTATGTGTATTTTGTCTTTTAGGGCATACAGGACGACTATTAAAATCTCTGTGTTTCACCAGTCTATCATTTTTGCTGCTCCACATCATCTTTCAGATTACAATAAACAGTCTTGAAGCTGGAAAAACTATTGCACCTGGTTTTAACTGTAAGTAAAACCTTTTAGTTTTTATTAACATTTTAAGTGTTCAAATGCTTTAGGGGTTTACAACGTGAAGCATTGATGAGAAGGCACTTAGCATTTGTGCTCCTGCAGCTTGCCTCTGTTTTCCAGCTTGTTTCCTTAACAATTACTTCTAGTAGAGCAAGAAGACTAGGTGCATTAAAGAAATGAGAAAAGTGCATTAACTATTTTGTTCCCACCAGAGATACATTTTCCTTGGGTTTAGCACTGACCGTTGTTTGTCTTCGTCTTTTAGGCTTTTTCATAATTCCCTCAGAACCTGAGGTGGCTACATACTAGTGTTACCAGGTCATAATTCAATGTATTAAGAATAAAATGAGATATAGTAATGAACCCCCCCCTACCCATGTCTGTCTGGTAGAACTCCCTTAAGTTGTTTATTTAGTTTAACTTCAAATCTTGACTCCAGTATTGATGTTTGTAAACAGTATTTGTCTCTTTCCCACCTGTGTTGTAGGGGAAGAAGGATTGTCAATTTTTATTTATATGTAAACTGTATTTAAAAATATATCGAATGACATTTTGTATCTTCTCTCAGGAAATATTCTTCAATAATTCAAAAGTGAATGTTCTTTACTGTGCAGAAGTTAATTGAAATATCTATCCAGTGATTTGGATATGTGACCTCCAGGTAGAAACTATTTGTACTTGTCTTGCAATCCTTGCATTTAACATTTACACCTGTCAACTTACCTTTGACAAATTTCCATTTAATTTATCACAGCGTATACTGCTGTTACTTGAGTAAACAGTTGTACTACAATTCAACACTAAAAACCTTACCTGAGGTAAAGCATTTGACTTAAATTAACAAAATCCTAAGGAAACTTGGAACGAACATTACCATTTCACCCTTAACTGAAACTGTTTCTCAAAGTAAAAGGCATTTTTGTGAAATGCCAGTTTTAACTAGAATGTCTTGGTCTTTGTCAGTTCAAATTAGACTTTCAGAGTCTAAACATATATTTTCTGGTTTTCAAAAATGTATATTATTGATTGAGAGAAATGAATGAGTTGCTTTTCTGTATCTTTTTAACATTCTTATGACTAAAAATGTATGCTTTTTACTTAGATTACAGTAACTTTATCAGATAGACGCTGTTTGTATGAGGAGAGAGTTCCTAACTTTTCAAGACAGAGATGCAATCGCTGTCTGTTTTCTTCATCCTGAATCTTCATCTAGACGGGAATCGGGGTCTGCTGTGTGAAATGATTAAAAAATTTACTTCATCCGGAAGAGTCCACATCTGTAGAAGCAGAGACAATATACCATTTCTGTCTGTTTATTAAAAGATGCTGAGTGCAACAGCTTTGGTTCCAGATGCCATTAGTAGTGATTTCCTTACTTGGGGCCTCACAGGACAGTGAGTATGGCTGTAGTACATTAAACGTGTCTCAGATTGCTCTCTGACACTGAAGCCAGTTGACATGAGATGGCCCACATCCTCACCATTAAGCTCTCTTTGTCTTCTGGGCCCAGAGGGTGGGTTGAAGTTGCCAATTGGAAATTGTATTTGTCCCACAGGAACTCCCAAACTGTGCTTGAGTTGTTTGGGGCAGAAGTTGGCAGACCAAAATTGTTCTGAGGTTGTTTAGATTGTTTAGCAATATGAAAAAAATCTGTTGTTGAATTTCAGTGCCTGAATATTAGTAAACTGGCACCATTTAGTTTACTGGTATGGCTATAGTCGGTCAGCTCCAGATGAAGCTAATGAAGAAGGGAATGTGTTACTGGCATTATAAATGCCGGACCCCCAGGGTGCTGAAGGAGGAGTTAAAGAAGGTATAGAGATGGTTGCGGATGAAGGGGGCAGAAAAAACAAGGCTTTTCCTAGGTCATGCAATACGATGAATTATTGTCATTAAATGGCACTAGAGTATACATAGTACTATGGAAGAGAGGAGAAGACAATTCCCACTCCAGAAAATACCTTGGTAGTACTTCTGCTTGTAATTGTTTGGTGACATAGCCTCACTGCATTTCCTGTTCCCCAGTCATACCAATAATGCTGTGCTAAATTGACTATAGCACTGTGCTGAGCCGTAGCTGGAGAAACAACAACAATGTGCCCATAGCGTTTGCACAGTATTATGGCCCCTGCATTTTAGAGTTAGCTATAAATGTTTATTCAACTCTTCTCACTCCATAAGTACTGAAGTGTAGACTGGAAGACTGGAGTTTTCCGTTTCCCTACCTAGACCCAGATCAACTATTAATATAACATTTTTTTACAACTGTTTATTTTATTTTTAAGCCCTGTGTGCCACACTGGAAATATTCTACAGTCTCTTCTCATGCTTATCATTAGGAAATATTTGTCCCGTTAGTCAAAATGTCCTGTCTTTCTCCTTCAGCCTAATGTGTAAATGGAGAAAAACTTTTTGTTAGCCTTTATGGTTACTGTTAAGTATTTGAAGACTGCAGTCACATCTGTCCTACGTACTCTTTTGTCTCGTTCTCTTCTCTTTATGCAACTTCTCCCTCCCGACTTTCTTCACGAGTCCTGTTTTCTAGGAAGATTAGTCTTACTGTGTTTTGTCTACTTCTGTTTTCTCCAAGTGTTCCAGATAGTTCTTGAAGTTCAGTGCCCAAGCTAGACAATATATCAGCTGAAAATTCCTAGCACGTACTGAGGTATAAGAATTACTCAAGGTCTGCAGGTCACACTTCCTGTTTATTTATTGGTTTATTGTAGTTTTTGCAGCAGAAGCGTTGTCTCACATTTTATTTGTGATTGACTGTAACCTACAAATCCTTTTCTGCAGAACAGATATTTTTTTTCTAATTCCGTACTTATGTAGATAAGTATTCATGAATTAGAATGGAATTTTATATTTGCCCATTTTTTGCCAAAATGGTTTTATCTATCATATATTAAGACACTTCTGAAATCTATCTCCCAGCTTGCTTGTGGCCCCTTATAGCTGCTGTCAGAATGTACTACGTTTAAGGGATTTAGGGTGTACTAAAATATTTGATATTTCCTTTAAATTTTATCTTTGTTTTGAATTTGCTAGAATTGTAATATCTCTCTGAATTTAAATAAATAAAACCATAGAGTACTGAAGGAGCTAGTGGATGTTATGGTAGGACCCCTCTTGATTGTCTACCAAAGGTCTTGGGAGTCTGGGGAGAACCCTGCTGACTGGAAGCTGGTCAATGTTTTTCCAATTTACGAAAAAGGCTTGAGGGAAGGCCCAGGGAACTACAGACCTGTTAGTCTAACCTCAGTTCCTGGAAAAATTCTGGAGAATATTATACTGAGTATTATTGAAAGGCATTTAAAGAATAATGCACTCATCAGGCAGTCAATATGAGTTCACAAAGAGAAAGTCACATTTAACTAATTTGATATCCTGCTATGGTAAGTTCATAGAATAGGGCTACATTTGACTGGCCCGGGTCACCAGTGGCGTTCCTCAGGGTTCAGTTTTAGGGCCAGTCATGTTCAATGTATTTGTTGTGTTGTGGATACAGGAGTTTAATGCACCGTTAGGAGGTTTGATGGCTGGGTGGTGCTGTTGACTCTTTGAAGCACAAGATACCTTGCAGAGGGATCTGGATAGATTGGAGCGTTGGGCAGTGATGAATGGGAGGAAATTTGACAAGTCCAAATGCCAAATTCTGCACCTAGACTGAAGTAACACTGGACACAAGAATAAATTGGGAGAGGAGTAGCTGGAGAGCGGCTCTGCAGAAAGAAATCTGGAGATGCTGGTCGGTGGCAGTCAATATGAGCCAGCAGTGTGCCCTGGCAGCCAAGAGAGCTAACCACATGCTGAGGTGCATCAGATGCAACATAACCGGAATGTCAAATGAGGCGATTATGCTGCTGTGTTCAGCATTGGTGCAGCCACACCTTGAATACTGTGTGCAGTTCTGGGCCTCACAATTTAAGAAAGGGCTTGAAGGCATATCCTGTGAGAAGCAGCTAAGGACTCTGGGTCTGTCTAGTTCAGAGAAAAGGAGGCTGACAGGTGGCCTCATGGCTCTCTATAGCTTACCGAGGAGGGGAAATGGGGACAAGTGCTGATCTCTTCTCCTTGGTATCCAGTGACAGCATGCATGAGAATGGTTTGAAGTCACATCAGAGGAGGTTTAGACTGGACATTAGGAAGTGTTTTTTCACTGAGAGAGTGGTCAAACACTGGCACAGACTTTCTAGACAGGTGGCCAATGCCCGAAGCCTGTCAGTGTTTGAGAGGTATTTGGACAATACCTTTAATGCCATGCTTTAACTTTTGGTCAGCCTTAAAGTGGTCAGGGAGTTGGATTAGATGATGGTTGTAAGTCCCTTGCAACTGAAATAGTCTGCTCTATTCTGTTTTGTTCTGTTCTATTGCATTCAATTCTGTATTTTGCTCGCATGTAAATGTGGTGAGAGTAATCACTGTAAATGTTCACTTTCAGTGCACTCCTTTCTAGGCCAAGTAAAAAGACAATACAAGGAGAAAGGGTGGGAAAGTGTAATAGCAGAAACCAGAAAAGAACTTGCAGTTTATGTTGGTTTCTATTTAATTGGTTATTTTTGCTATGATAAATTATGTGAAATTTTTATGTGTTCCTATTGTGATTGTTCCCTCTCTTGTTTTCATCCTGCAGGAAAATTAAAGCTGATTCTAAACTCCATAATTTTCACCTCAGAAATGAATGAATAAATGTTTCAACTTAATTCTGTGTTTTGTGGAACTCATTTCTTTTGTGTAGTTAATAAGCTAATTCCTGACGTTTTCTGAAATGTGTGGTAGAGAGATATACCTTTGTCTTCAAATTCTGTAGGTTAGTTTGTCTCAGTTTGTTCAAATGCCAACTTCTGAATCAAAAGATCATTTCCTGGTTTTATTTTTTCTTTTCACACTACTGTATTAAAGACTCTGAAAATATTTTCATTTTGGCAATAGAAACACTTGAAAAATGTTTAAATTAGAGGTGTGATACAGACTATCACCTCTTAAACCTTACACAGTTATACTTTTATTTTGGAAATGAAGAACAACTATCCCTTTATCTTTTATATCTAGAAATAGTTTAATTTGGGCCATCAGCAAGAGCCAAGCAGACATGTAGTCTTTCAGGCTCATTTTTAAATATTCTACTCTTATCCTGGACTTAATGTTACTCAAAATCAGCTGATAGATAATGTTTAGAATAAGTAAGTCCTGGAATATTTACCTGCTTCAGTTTGTTATTTTTTTCATTGCTGTCCTCTTTTAAAGCTCATATACCTTCTCTTGTAGGATGGCTACAAAATACTACTACTTTCAGATGTAGTAGTATTAATGCAGTAACACAATTTCTTTATTAAATTTGTACTGTGATGGAATAAAAGTCTGATTATTAAGTCAGGTAACATGTTTTGAGTATAGAAACTGAGAGGCAGACAACTGAAAATTAGATCATCAATAATATAGAGTCTTATTCTTCAGCATGCATGCTATAGTTCTTTCCTGGGACTAATTTTAAATATCTTTAAAAATGGCACTTCCACCAGCAGAAATATCTTCCACAGTGTTCATTTTAAACTTTACTTACAGTGAAGTAGTGCATTATTCCTCAACATGCTATTCCTCTGTAAGTGTATCCTCATCTTGTGTTTAATCAGTCTATGAAAATACTCAAATTTCTTTTTTTTTTGGTTGTAGTGGTATACATCCGTATTTTATTTTTTGTTGACTCTGCCACTTCTTGGTCTTTAATTCTGCAAATGGATCTACTGAAACACTTATCCTTTCAGAACAGTATTTTAGTCCATGAGAAATGGAACTAAGAATTGTTCAACTGTTCACTAATTAAGTTTCTATTCAGTGTTTGCTACAATACCAAAAGAGGCATTTAAGGTATTTCTGGATATTTTTCTTACACATCAAGTCACAGAACTGATGGAGCTAAAATAGTGACCTTGAAATCCTTCTAAAGGCTTTCTATAAATCTCTGCATTTGTTACTGTGTATAGTTTGGGTGCTTTATTTACAAAATTATTCTGTGAAGAAAAAGGGAGAATAGGCTTAAAGCACCAAGTTGCCTAGATAGCTTCTCTGTTAGATCATGGGAACTAAATTAATATGCTTCTCAGTATGCCGTGGTGAATGTCAAACAAATGCATGCCACCATTATGGAATCATAATAACTTTCTGCTTTAGATAAATTTTGAAATTATTTCTTGGCTAGAAGACCATCCTGTGTTTGCGTTACTACCGGCATGTCCCTGAGATCTTGGGTTATATTAGGAAGCAGCAATACCCAGTACAAATAAATCAGGTTTCACCATTTATTGAAAGCTCAGAATCAGGACTTGCATGGCCTCTCGTAGGAATGAACAATTTCTTTTTCCTTTATACTTGATGAGATTTCATGTCTTTTATATTCTCCTGAGTATGGTTCTGATGTTGTGTTGATTTTGAAAAGTACTACATCTCTAAAGGCCATTATATTTCTAGTTGGATTTATCAACCTTTTTGAAATAAAGATATTGTTTTTACTTACAAAGGGGCAAAAGATGAAGAGATGTCATACAGAGTTTTGTATTTCAGGAAAGAGTGGCAGATGCATGCAGGTCCTTCAAATACCAAGACTTAATTTTAAAAATGTTACTTCATAATAGATTAAATTGATCCCAATGGCACTAAGAAAACTAGTAAGATACATAAGCAGCTTCTGCTTCTAAGCAGAAGTCACAGCAAAAATTTTAAATCTGAAGAAGTCACTACATCCTCTGGAATGGTTGGCTTACCAAAATCTAAGGTAACAGTTGTCCACATTAGACGGTGCATAAGCACTTGCATCCCAGGCAAACTAGCTCATTTTTCCCTGACAAACACATCCATTTCTCACTGACCAGGTGGACACTCCAGGCACCTTCTAAACAACTAGTTTGGCTGCAAAGTTGCGAGATCTTCAGTTGCATCCACCATATGTGTAACATACTCCTACTTTTTTGTTTAGTGAAATCTTTATTTCAACATTCAAGGGTGTAACTCAAACCTGAGCCCTTCTTTCGACTTCATACCTGCATTTTCTCACATTTCTTGATTCTGAGATATGAAGAGACTAAACACTAGGGTGTTTAACCTCTTCAGCAGTTGCCTGGGGCTGTTGTAGTTGAAACTGCAATGGATATCATCTGTAAGTTTATGTCAGTTTGAAAATGTATATTTGAAAGCAAACCTTTCTTCCCTTAAGAGTTGGTATTATCTTGCAGAACCTCTGCATTTTGATCATATGTTTGTGTGTCATCACAAAGTTTATAACCCTGGCCAAAGTCTGAGTTTAAAAAAAAAAAAAAAAAGCCTTTAAGTGTTTTAAAACATTTCTTTTTCTTATCACAGAAGTTGTCAGATTGTGCTTGTGTGGTGTCTGTATCAGCAGCAAGAGTAAAAGTTCAGAAATGAACTCATGTTTCAGTAACAACTGGAATATCCACTATAGAAAAGTCTTTGTAGGATGAAGCAACCAGCTGTAGTACTGCTGAATAGTCAGTATAACCTTTCATTGAGGGGATATATGTGTTGAACTTGGCATTGTCTAAGCTTGTGATGTCTACTACATCAAATACAGTACAAATTTTCAGAGTCAGATGATAAAAAAAAGTATATGCCAATATTTTAATAAAAGAGATTCTATAGAATCTGCATACTCTCTGGCACCCATGTGAGGCTGACAATGCTAAATCCCATAATATAGAAGTGTAGTTTTAATGAGATTCAGATACCTACATATTTTTGAAGTTCTGAGTTTCATTCTGTATTGATTATTAAATCAATAGTTACCTGAAAAAGCTCTTTGTTCAGTTTTTGTGAGAGAGTTTTTTGTGTGTTTTGGCTTTGTGGTATGTCCTCACCAATCTATCTGAAGCTTTGTTGCTTGTATTATTACCGAGACACTGAAGGCTGAGCATACGAGAACCTGAAAATGGTTCCAGAATGCAGGTTAATATAACTTTGTAAAAGTGAAAGGGATCTGTGAAAACTGTTGTTCTTTATTCAAAGTCAATATATGGATTTTGTCCTTCTTATCCCAAGCAGTAAGACTGTCTGTAGTAGTTCCATTTGCCCATGTGGATTGAGGAAAACAACATGAAAGTTAATTTTCCTTTAATTCATCACATGTTGAATGTCAACATTTCTTCAACAGTTTTAATGCGACTTTATGCAGCCACAAAATTTGTGACGGGGGAAATAGAAGCTTCTGTAATTGCTTCTTAGGCAGGTATGATAAATCCTGCTTAATTTCCTGCTGGGTGTTACTGCCTAGCAGTTTGTGAAGCTGGTGTTCATTCTACTTATGGAGGCTTTATTTCTGGACTCAGCATGGTGCCATATAAAAATTGAGCAATATTCTAAATATTGATTTTCAGCCATGATAAATAACACCTTCTGTATAATGTATATAGTTATGATGTAACGATTCTAGAACACTCATTTGTGTTCCTCCAATTAAGAGATTTGGCATTGGAGAGAAGAACTAGCGAGCTGCTGGGTGGCTCATGGGATGTACAGCTTATTTCTGAAGCTGGTGGACTTCCAAAGGTATTCTTATGTTACTCATGAGGGAACACCTAGCATGCCTATTTGATGCTATGATGCAAACTTGGGCGGTTTTCCATTTTGTGTCCCAGCTGTAGTGAGGATGAGCACACCTGACTGTTGGATAATAGAAAAGAAGAGTGAGAATCATCATCACCTTGTTGGTGGGAGGGTCAAGTAGCTGTTGTCTGTCTCGCTCTGCCCTCTTACGGGTAGAAGCAAAAGTAAATGTAAGGAACAAAAGTGAATGTAAGGAACAAGTCAAGGCCAAGTGTGAAGAAGGCACTTAAAACTTGAATAGCAGAGAGGAGAGCAAAATATATATGTGGAGGAAATAAAAGCAGAAGAGAGAAAATGTTCTGTTGGTTTATACTGTTGGTTAGTGATCTTAGTAAATTAGGAAGCAAACATGCAAAGAAGAGCTTTCTACATTTCTGTAAGTAGCCACTTTCTCACTTGTCCCCTAGTTACATGCTTAACCTTCTTATGAAAATCTTATCAGACAGTACGCAATGCTCACTGCCTCTAAGTTCCAAGTTACTAGAAAGCCTGCTTTCCATATTGTGAAAAGTTTTTGAAGACCAGCAAAGTCAGAAACAGGCTGCTCACACAAACAATTACAGTGATAAAACTTGCCTACAGGGTTAGACCTTCACACTGACACCAGCCCTACTGCTACAGTGCTTATCTTGGCTCATTGGCAGTGTTTTGGTGTAGTTGTGTGGGATATGTAAGGACCAACACCACAGTGCTTTGGCAACCAGCGTCTGTGGGCTGGTGTAGAGTACCATGTTGAAATGTTCCCTTGTTAATCATTGAAATCACTGTAACATAAATATTTGACTAGGGAGTCTCACTGTCGACTTACTGTTCAGGAATAGGAAGCTATATATTTGTGTGTTGGACACTGTTTAGACAAATGCTTTCCACTGAGAATAAATATTTCACTTTATTTATGAGGATTTGTCTCTACTGTTTGGCTGTTTATGTCTTTATGTATTGCTCTTCATCACACAATCATTTTGCGTATTTCTGGAAAACCTAATTTGTTGGTGTGATACCGTGAGCTTTTGCATAGGCCTGTGCCCCACACTGAGGTGTTTTTGGACCCTGGGTCTAAGCCCTTGGGCTTAAGCCTTCTGTATCTCTTCATGCTTTACATTGGCAGCATGACCTGGGTCTCAGCTGGGAAGCAAAGAGTAAATTTGAGTTGAGATGATGACAGCTGCTTACCAGAGCTGTTCTTACACTACACGAGCATCTCAGCTGCAAGGACAGGTGAGGTGTTGTGCCTCAGGGTGGCAGCTACAAGGGGCCAACCCTTGCTTTGCAGAACCTCTGGTGGGTGGACTCCACTGGCCCATGTGGGCTGGAGGCTGCTCAGGACAAAAGCTAGCTGTTAACTTAAGGTTAACCTTGAGTTGAAAGTACTGGGTTTACTGAGCTGTTCTGTGGAATCTGTGATGTAAAACAAATCACTGTGTGAAACAAAGCAAAAGGTGTCGCTCACATAAATATGGCCATCTGGGAAAAAAATGTTTTATTCACAGACTTGAACTTGAAATGTCTTGGTGGGCTCTCTTGTGTCAGGGTGTTAGAACATAGTCCTACGCCTGGGTCAAATACAATGTGAACTCCCATGCTTCAAGCTTACTTCCAAATGGAAAATCTGTGTTAAAATTCTCTTCATTTTCTGCCAGACACAGGAGTCTGAATCAATAAATATGCAGGATGCAAAAAGGCACTGTACATTGCACCTTTTGCGTAAACAATGTGCAGGACATCCGTCATGGTTATATTTAATACAGAACAAAATAAATAAGAAAAATTCCTTAACACTCACAGAAAAAGAAAAAATAACTTTCACATCTTTGGCAGGAAGAGAACTTATTAGACGAGTTTAGAAGTCTGGACTTGATTTCCAAAGACTTAAAAATCCCTTTCATGTTTCTTTACAACTCTAGCATTTTCCTGATACCTAGATCTTGAGCATCACACCATTTCCATCCATATATATTATGTTTACCGCTGAATTTTATCATACCACATTCCTTTAGGGATTTGTTTAAAGGAATCAATAAACTGAATTTCAGTGATGTTAAAGTCATCATCTAGACTAAAACCAGAAAGATTTTCAACAGCATCAGTGAAAGCTGCAGTAAATGAAAAATATTTCATGACAAAACTGTACTCCTATTTTTATGTGTCTAGAGGAGAATAGAACACACTGTCTTTCAAAGTCCAGTGCCTAGGGAATGAAACTGATTTTTGGATATCCTCAGTGATACTGAATACCTATTTTAAAACTGGAAACAATTTTAACGCTAAAGGGAATCAGGAGTAATGTAATTCAAGAGTACGTTAATTAGTGAAAGCTACTACTAGTATATTTATGCTATTTATATAGTTGTATGTTTACATTTAGTCAGCCAGCCCCCAATGCAAAGGACACAGTGATAAGAACTGATAACATTTTCTTCATTTTTGGTTCCTACATCATCTTATTTCCAAAGTCATTATGGTCAAGAAAAGTCATATAGCAAATTCTTTTTCAGGGTCTTTTTGGCACTGTGAATTTGACCTGGTCATGGATTGCGTCCCTGTGGTTTTTTGGCAATGCCACAGATGACTACATGGTTCCAGAAAATCTCTGCTTTTTGTAGACCCCACAGGTTTGTCTGTGAATAGATGTAATGTTTCATGAGAGAACCTGTGTTTTTACCTCCACCGTAGAAGTGTTGAAGGACTCGAATTACACCCAGAACAGGCTTCATTGTAGAGTCTACCAACTTACCATCTTTCTTAGAAATACAGTCCTCAGTTTAGGTGCTGAGTTGGGTATTAATGGTCCTAAAAATCTTAAATCCACCTGAAGGGTGTGGTGGTCTAGTGCTAATTAAACACAGGTGCAGTATAAAACTTGGGGAATTACAAGCTATACTGGTGAAAGTCTTATTTCTACGTCTGGACTTTTTTCCCCCCATCTGTTTGAATAGAAAGGAGATTAAAAATGCTTTTATTTTGTGGCTATCTTTTTTCTGTATAAATGCAGATGTGAGGTAGGGACTCTCCCAAACTGCAGCTGATATCCCATACAAGCTTTGTGGGAGTGAAAAATAAGTTGAGCTGATGTTGTTGTGCTGGCAATACTTCCAACTTTGTAACACTTGGTCTCCCAGTGCTCATTATTTCATAATTATTTTTTTAACCTCAATCTTGGCTATCTGGTGTTTTATGTTTGTCTAAGAGTGAAGTACGAATGGCAGAATCACTGACAATCAGTGCTGTGTGAAGGAGGCAAGGGATGCCTTTTAAACTCCTACCTGTGCTCAATTCCTTTCTGTCTATATATGCACACACCTTTTAGTCTTCAGGGGCCTCATTCTTTACAGCAAGAACTTTCTGTGATTATTAAGTTTTAGTATTGCACAGCAACCTGTGCCATTTCAGGAATCAGGCTGATTGAATTACCCGGTGAGGCAACCTTACCAAGCAGGGGGAGGAGGACATTTCAGCACTGTTTTTTTTCCAATTAAAAAAAAATTGAATTTCGTTAAATTGTCCAAAGTTTAAAAAACTGTAAGAACCAGCGAGGAACGACAGTGCTCTGTAGTGGGCAGTGGCATAGAAGCTCAACTTCTTTGACTCCATGTATGGATGCTGCAAAAAATGTGCAAAATAGGCAAGATTAAAGGGTATAAAACACTTTGAGATCTAGCAGAAAGAAAGAAATTGTTGATTTTATTAACAGAATGGAAATAATTTTAATATTGTTATCCACAGTGCATGTAAATCATGGTTAACTGCAGAATGAAGATGCTGAGCATCAGTGATTTGTTGAACTTGTACTTCTCCTTGATCAAATACTTAATAGCCATGAAATGTGCAGGAGGAGGGGATGCATGAAAGCAGGGGGGAAGTCAGCAGATATACATGCATATTGTCCACCAATCTCTGGTTAAGCAGCTCAGAGTCCATGGTGGATTTGCTTTTCTGCAGTCCTTGAGGCTGCTACTCATGCAGCTGTTGCCTCGACAAGATTTGGGGGCAGGAACTGACATATAGGAATAATTTTTTAGTCACAGTGCTGATTCAAATGAACACTTCAATTTCCAGTCCCACCTCTAAGTGTAATCAAGAATTTTATGCAGTTTGTAAATGAAAATTGTTGAGGATTGTCTGGAGATCAGATTTGTCTTGTTGGCATATAGATGTGAGCCATGGTTCTGCCCAGTGTAGTAGTTCTACAGCCAATATAGGGCTGTCCCTATCTTCTGCTACTGTACTCTCATCGTATCATGTTTTTATAAGGACTTTTAAGTGAGATAAATTTCAGCTCATGAAATTACATTGCCTTGAGAGTGAAATACCAGCTGTTCATTACCATCACGTTTTCTCAACAGCCTTTCCACAAGTTAGATTACATAAAAGCTACGATCATGAATTTTAAAATTATTTTTATGACTTTTCATGACCTCACTGAAATATTGTCAAAAATCTTTCATATATGATAAAAAAGAAAATCCTGAGCACAGAAGTTCACAGAATACTCATCCACATAAAACAAAGCTGGAATGCTGATACAGTTCCATGGACATCTGGAAAAATTCAAAGATGGGTTTCCACATCTATCCTATGTCATTCTGGATAACAGTAAGAAAATGATATCACATTTCCTCTTCAGAGCTCACAGTAGTTCCTGTAGCCTTTTTTTTTTTTAGCTACAGCAAAGAGTGAAAAGTTCTACAACATATTGTACTGAATTGGCAGGTGATGTGTTTAGTCAAAAGGTAAAAATTAACATTTTTGTTTTGCTATATAATTTTTCCTGAAGGGAACGAACAATTTTACTTTTTAGGTTGTGGAAGCTTTTAATTTCAAAGACTTCTCAAAAGTTGGTATACGTACCAAGTTTTTTTATTTTGGAAATATTGACCATCAACAACATCATGAAATTCCTTCTTTATAAGAATTACATTATTTTGGTGCAGTAATACAGTTCCTATAAACACTATGTAGTGTTTATACTTTATTGGGATTTTAATTTATGTAAAGGATATTTGATTTTAAATGGATGTCTCATTAACAGTGAATGATGTGACCTAAAAGTCATAAAAGCAGTCCTGCGCATATCATTGCTGGTCCTGCTGCTGTTAAGCCATTGTGTATCCTGCAATGATGTATTTCTGATGCTAGGTTAGTGAGAACTGCCTATGGTTGGTAGCTCACTGTTTCCTAAATCTCTTTTTTGCTCTCTAAAACTTTCATGTATATAACAGCAGTTCTCTTTTACATGAGCAGGTAGAAGGCACATTGTTAGTGCCTGTTCCAAGGCTTAGCTGGGTATCTGCCCTCGTTGTGCAAGGAATAATTAGCAAAAGCAGTCACAGAACCTTGCTTCCTGTTCTCTATACAAAAATATATAATATGTAACTGTGAGATGCAATAAAGGTTAAGCATCAGACTTGCATGACATTATGCTAAGCCTACTAAGAGTTGCCTACTAAAATCTGGTAGGATTTTGATGTCTTAGATATGAAAAAACCCAACAGATTATTGAAATGGGAAAATATTTCTCACTTGCTCTGCTTTCCTTCCCTCACTGCCTTCTATGTGTCACACAGTGACTGCCTTAATCTCTGAAACCTGCACTGTCATGTTCTCTTCTCTGAGTTAGTACCACTGTCAAAGTGATCCCATGTTTAGAGAGGTTGGGCGTTTTTGCTTTGTGTTACTATTTGTGGTACAAATAGCTACTTTCACCTCGGAGTTGTACCTTTGTTTTTATGAATGCATTTAATTATACGCTAGTATCTTCTGTAGCTGGGTCAGTGCTCACAAAGTTTGGCTTCTGTAATTTTCTATTAATATTAATAAAACCCATCCCCCTAGCATATGGGATGCAGAAGACACTGCAAAGCAAACTGTTATAAAGCCCCAAAAGGTTTATGAGCTGAAAAATTTGAGTTTGGAGAGAGGAATATGGACTTTTGCAATTTCCAAATGCTGATGCTAAAATCCATTTGGATTTAAATCAAACCCATGAGGAGTGCTCTGCTCTTTAGGTACTTTATCCTAACATGTTTTTATTCATTATTCCTTGCTCAGTTGGAAGTTGTATATGAAAGCTGTAAAAATTAAATAAGCAATGTATTCCTATGGAGATGACTAGTATATTTTGGAACTCAGAAGTTGTAGAAAAGTTGGGTAATATTTCAGCATAAATAACAATCATATTGAAATCATATTTTGAAATTCTTAGTCCAGGATGTTAATAGTTAGGTCATAATCTCTCTGGATGTTTCCCAGTGTTTGGCTAGGCTTTGAATGATGATCTCTGTTACTGAAAATGTTGTGCATCCTTCTGTAGGATAGAGTCAAACAATAGATTTTGAAATGAACAGAGTTAACCTACATTTTCATATGTTTTCATACGTTCACATCCATTTCACCTGAATGTTTGTTTTAATAGATGTGACAATGTCTCACTTGATGCTTCTGTTTTAAACTTCATTAAAATTGCTGCATGCTAAAAATCTCTTATGTTAGAAGCATTTGTGTGGCTCCATCTGTCCCCTAAGCTATTTTGGGAGACCTCTGTGACTGCTCTGCTTCTGCTGTTGCTCTATCTTGGGAATTGGATGTCGCTTTCCTGTTTAAAGATTGGCATTCAGTCAAGATACACCCATTTGTAGTTGTTTTTCTTGACATTTGAGACAATTCGACTTCCTTGCTACCGAGGCTTTATTGATATCTTCAGGAACTGCATGGAAGTCCTCAATCACTGCATCCTCTTTGGAAAGGTGAAGATGAGGATGAAATATCTCATCAGAGAAAATTTTGAAGCCATTATTAGAAGGTTTCTTTGAACAGAGTAACAACTAAATTATGTTCAACATATATCAAAAGCAAAGGTCTGAAATCCTCTTATACAAATGGCATAAATGGGGACGAGGATCAGGTGTGGTCTCCGGTCTTATGTCATTACCCCAGCTCATAATATAAGTCAGACTAGATTTTGTCGGAAAATATCATCTTGGCTGTGCACATACCTCCAGGTAGCAGAAGAACACATTAATTGGGGATTGTTGCCCCTCGACCATGGAGAGTTAATACTCTTTAGTGCACAAGGGATTGACCAATTGCTGTATGACAAAGAAGATTTTCAAGTTTCCATGCATGAATAGCTTTTTCATATTGCAGTCCACCAACTACCTAGGCAGGAAACTTTTCTGCACGTGAGTATTTATTTCAAAATTCATCATCTAGGGATCCACTTTCTAAACTGTTTATTTACCTTGGTGCTTCTATTGGTACCTGCAGGAGCAGATTTCATAGAGCTAGCTCAAGGGTCTTCTTGCAGACCTTCCCTTAATTTATCATGTTCTAGTTTTCTCTTTTGCTCAGTGTTTTTTCCTAGTAGGAAGTATACTGTTCATCAATGCCAAAAACTAATAGAATTTTCCCTACAAAAGACTTACTGTTATACATAAAAAAAATCAAGAAGTAAAGTTCCAATAATGTAAACATTTAATTAACTGAGTAATCATTCTAGAATTTCAACAGAAATATGTACCTGTCTGCGGAGGTTCTCAGCTATGAACATAACATGCTGCCGGCAGAGATGATAGTCTTTCCTAAACAGCAGCTTCATCTTTCTAGTTGTGCAGGGCATCCAGTGAGACTGTTCTGTTGAAGAGCATCAGTAGGGAGCTCCCACTGGCTTTCCTTTCTGTCTCCTTCCTTCAGGGTTCACCTGCTTGATGGCTGACAGCACGCTAGGAACCGTAACTGGCCCAAGTGAGATGCAACTCCCTGACCATCAGACACAGTAATGGTTTCTCCAGGGTCAGTTTCCAGTCCCTAAATCAGGTGACTAATTGACCTTTTCCAGCTTATTTGGCTGTTATCAGGTACAAATCTTGATACAGAAGTGTTATTCTCATTTGTGTTTGTTCACTGTAGGGCAGAGTAGTGGCAGCTGTAATACAATGTACAGCGTACAGCAGGGTCCAATTCAGCAGCCTGGATCCACTGAAGCCAGGATATGGTTTCCTTTGCTTCTGCAAGATCAGTTCCACGCTACTTAATTGTACCATTATTACTTCTTGTCATTTACCATAATTTTCTTAATTGCTATTTGTTTTATCCATATGCATAGCATAAGTCAATCTCCATGAAAGTGTCATTAGCTCCATCTGTGTTCACTTAGCCCAACATATCTTTACATGCTATATTTGTATTTCTTCTACTGTGCATTTCCCCTTGCAGTAGCACATATATCCTGTTTAGACCTTCCCTAGTTCTTTGGCTACAGATACCCTTTGGTTTGTTAACAATAATCAAACACCTTATTTTTCAGTCATGTTGAACTCTCCTTTTGCTTGCATTTCTAAGTATGCTCCCTGGTTCTTGCTTCCTGAGATGAGTAGTTCTCCCAACATTGACACTTCTTGCAGAGTTGCAAATGCCACTGCTAACCAGTTTGTCACCTAAGCGTTTAGTCTGACTATTTTTATGACCCCTCTATGTTGATATTGAAACATCTCTTGAAAATTAAACAACAGAGAGCTGGTTTTGGTAGTAATTTGAGTCTCCTAATCTGATATCACTGCTTGGCAAATCCAGTTTTTCAGGTGTGTGTGCCAACAGCTCACTCCAAAAGGTCTCAGGACATTTCCAACAGCCATGAGCTCTGCTATGTTTTAGGTGTACACAGATATTTCACTTGTCAGGGTTTAAGGCACTTGGAAACAGCGGTGAAACAACTTATTTCTCTTTTTTCAGTGGCTTCCAGTACTTATGGTATCAATAGGATGAAAAGAGGGAGAGATGTGATATACAATAAATCAAGAAGTCACTATTTGTTAATTTTCTTACTTTATGAGGGATTTGCAAGCAGGTAGAGGAGATCTCTCAGGACACAGCCATTCTGTTAGGCCAATTTCAAAGAGGAAAGAATGAGGGAGAGTATTTGAGGAAAGTATTTATTGGGCCTGATACCAGAGGCCAGATACGAACAGTGTCTCCTTCACTTGAGCTACCTGAAGAGAAACTTCCAGCCATCTGAGTAAAGATGAGGAGCTGCAGAAGCATGCTACTGTGATTCAATATTTCAGCCAGGCTCCATGCAACCTAGAACATCCTTTTCTCAGCCTTTGCTGATACAGTGGATCTTAACAATTCCCTCAGCCTTCTTGTCCTGTCTGGATTGCAGATTTTTCAAGGCAAACACTGTCTGTGAGCTTCTGTGTTTTTACAGACCCCAGCCCAGCTGGATCCCACTGTTGTCTGGCCTATAGACAATGTTGATGCCAGTAAATCCAACAGAAAAGATGTTTTCCTTGAATTTAGAGAGTGAGTTTAGAGAATTATGTTCCAGATGTAGGAATGCATAAAATGTAAGATATCTTAAGACAAGTCATTTAGATCCCCGATGAGTTTGTGCATAAATCAAAATGCAGATTTTGTTTCTTGGTTTCCCTTCAACATGTGTATTAGAAACACACTAGAATGACTCTTTATTTTCTTTTTCATACATTTAATTCTTCACTGTTTCCTGTAGAAGTCAGTATTTATGCTCATTTGCCTTCTGACATGTTGTAATGAGTACTTTTTGATGTATAATGTAATAGAAAATTATGTTCACCGCTAAGAGCTAATTCTGCCCACAGCACCCATATCACTCCATGAAAACTGTTGGAAGAACAGCTGCACAAGAGAGAAAGCTGTGGATTATTTAATAGGTTGCAACAAAAAAACCCCAAACCTCTGGTGTAAGTCTTTCTCCTTTTCACTGTTGACATTGAGTTATGAGGAGGTAGGGGTATCTTACCATCTTTCAGGGACCACAGTTCATGTATGGAAACCTGTTAACCCCAAAGCACTCATTTATGTCTGTTCTTATATCATACTTCTGCTAAGTATGGAATATAAGGTATTATTTTTTCCATAGTGTGCATATTTATCTGTTTGCTGTGGCATAGAAAAGAAGCTATTAGTTATTTTTGTTAGAGGTTTGATCCCCTCAGAAGAATTGCTTGAGCTGGCTTGTTGCATTTGTTCTAATTTTGCAGTTCACAGCCTTACCCTTTGACTTTTTGTGAACATGAGCCAGCTATTGCACCTGTACGAATCCTGCTGGGCGCTCTGCTCTCAGGATTGGTGCCATGATGCGGGGAAGTGGTATTCAGCAGGGTCACATTAGCATTAGGAGTTAAGATATGATTGGCCCCGCTGGTTTTGGCATGACTCACATTCAGTAGATAATTAGAACCTCATGCCAAACTTTTGCTATTCACTTTCTAAAATGGAGCAGTAATTTTTTTTTATATGTTTTAACTATAATTGCTTAATGGGATTGACAAATATATTACTAATTCAACAATTACTTTGTTATGAGGCACTAATAGGAAAAAATATTACTTGAAGTATAAAATCTCTCTTGTGAATTAATCCTTGATTCTGTACATAATTTCGAATTGAGCAGATATTTACTTAAAACAAGAAATTGCTTAGAAATCTCAAGTAACGTATAACTAATATCTTCTGAGAAAATAAATTGGATTAATAAAGAATAATCTGCAGGGCCGTGCCTTCCCCTTCTCTTGTTCAGAAGTAGTTTTGAAGGAGTTTTTAGTTTGGCTTTTTATTTTTTCTTAAACTAGAGTGGACAGGTTTTACCTCTTGAGACAGAAGAAGAATTCTTGAGCAATTTGAATACAGCTCCTCTTCCACAGCTGCAGTGAATAGTTGGTGGTGGGGCTGACTTAGTCCAGGGACTTTGACCTAGTCAGCATCTTTGTCCTTGGATGGAGGTGGAGAACAGGGATGTAGAAAATAAACAGTGTCTCTTGTATCTCTCCACTTGCCCATCCAGCCTTAATGGTGTAAGGAATTTCTTCTGACATTTGTGGACTGTTCTTGGGGTTCCTCCATGTTTTTCTTCTGAACACTTGGCCTCACTTACCTACAGACTTTTGGCTCTTCGGAGTTTTTGGCATGAAGAGTGTTTCAAGCCAGGGTCACGAAGAGTCCAAATTTTCCCTCCCACTGTGGGGAGGAATATTAGGGCAGGCTGAGCACCATCGCAGAGGGAGTAGAAGGAAGATGAGGAGTGCAGTTTACTCTTCTGTGAATTGAAGAACCACTAAGATTTCATTATTTTTCTGTAAAGGGCAAGTAACAGTAAGGACTTGCCTCTTTTGTTAGTGACGTGTTTCACTCAAATTTTAAATTATGTAAGGTGAATTTGACTAAATTTTTTAAAGCAACAGGTTTCCCTCTTTTAAAAAGTCTGAATGTTCAGATCCCATTGGGTCCCATTAAGTTGCACAGCGACATTTGCTGCTTCTTTGAGTGCCTTTTCTGGTACACACAGTGAATAGTAAAACTGGCATTTAAAAAAATGCAGCAGCAGGCAGCAAGTGTCAGAGAGGCCGCCAAATATCTGTCAAGTAGTAACTGCTCAAGTAGTCTGATAAGTAGCTTGCAAACTTTGCCATATTCAGTATTTGCTAAGCCATCCATCAACTCCTTCATTGTATGTTGTTATGGACAAGTGAAATTATTAAAAAATGACACTTTTAAAAATAGAAAAAAAAATCAATGCCAGCTAAAGGCTACTCCATACGTGATTACAGATTTTGCATGCTGTGAAGAGATCAGATGTTCCAGATATACTTTTCTCCATGTAGTTCCTCTGGTTTCAATTTTCTAAGTCCATGGCCTGAAGTTACAATTTTTTATTCTGTTATTCTGTCAATGCGGATATTCCAGGTAGCTGTGTCTGTTGGACTAGTTGTCAAGCTTGATTTACACTACAACAGTGGACAATGCATAGATTGTTTATATAAAAGCCGATGCACAGATGTATCCCACACTGGCTGTCACTAGCCAAGACCTCTGATGAGGTGCTGTATATCTCATCAGTTCTCAATCACATTTTTTCAGATTAGTATCTAAAATAAACCTTTAAACAAGAGTCATGGACACATGTGTTGTTAAATGTGCATAAACAAACCCAGAGTGTTTAATAGTGGATAGCTGTAGTCTATTTTTATCTATGAGTTTTGGCATTTTGGACTATGCTCAGCTGGTGTCTTTTTTCTGATGGGGACAGGTTGTGTACCTGCTGGAGAGAGCTGGCCCGCTCATCACAGTTTCCCAATTCAGACTGTGGGCAACTGTGTTGGCAGCAGGGAGCAGTCTCCATAAATCACCTATCCTTCTGACGGACCTCTGTATAGGGTGATGGGAAGTGCTTGCAGTCTGAAGCTGCTTGCCAGCAAGCCTCCACTGGTGTGCCAGTGGGTGGGTACCTGGCTAAGTATAGATGTGGCTAACATTACAGCTTGGTTTGATCTGAGCTGGAGTAAGGAGTGAGATCCTGACTGTGATTCAGTATCTACTTTGGAACCTGATTTTGGAGGCGAGGTGTTTTAGCACAAAGATCCGTGAGTGCAAACAATTGCAGCATCCTTTTGAAGTGAGTCCCCCTTGCATCTCTGTGTGCATAGTTATTAGTACATGGAGTCCTCTGCCCTTTTCTCTAAAGAAAGACCTCTTCCCCCCTAAGCAGGATCAGTTAGGCATCATTTTGTCCTTTTGCCCCATGTAGATATCGTGATGATGTCAAAGGTGTAAAAACTCCAAGAAATCCACCCTAGAAAATATTTTTAAAGCTGGATGAAATATTACTGAGACCCCCAGCAAATTCTTATTACTTTACATGCTCTGATTTTGAAAAAGAAATCTACCAAACTGTTGATATGAAATACAAACAGGGATTACTAACACCGAAAAAAACCCACTGTACTTCTGCCACTAAACCTCTTTTCTAGAATAGTAATTAGAAGAGGTGATGTGCAGGTTTTAGCCTGTGAGTTAATTTTATTCCCTCATATAAAGTGTCTTTAAAGTAGTCACTCCAGATAAAAAGTAATTTAAGTTTAGATTAATTTAGATCTAAATTAAATTTAGATTTAGTGCAGGATTTGACATTTATGCATCTTTCCAATATATAAAAATGTTTTTAGGTGTGAATTGTTCTTTCTTTAAAAATTGATCCCTTTTATATTTTTCAGCCGCTCTTCCTATTGAATATATTTTTCTCTCCTCCATTTCTTTGCTCCACTTTCAGCCTGCAGCAGGTACAGTGTCCCCTATAGCTTTGAATAGCTCACATTTGCAACCACATAAAATATACTCAATGCATTCCAGCTGGCAAAGATGAGAAATTTTGATGGGCTTTATGCCTTACAGAAAAACTTGCCAACATACCTCGATTTCTATATTCAGTATGAGTAGTTTTCTAAAGTTGATGCCGATAAAAGTTTGGGATGAAACAAATAGTGTTAGAAGTGAAGCCAATATCCTTCCTACAAAGTTGTCTTGAACTTTAACATCTTTGGTGTGTCTTTCTTTGAGCACAACAAGGATATTTCCAGGATGTTTTCCTATACACCCATGAAGTTGCTTTATAAACTACTTATTCTCTAAGGACATTGATTGCACCTGTGCTCCATCTCCTGATTCGCCTGTGGGACCTTCCAGTTCTTCAGATCTGCTTGGATTGCAAGAACTAGCCAACTGGTGCTAGCTTTGAAGCATTGTTGTTGTTGGCCATGTGTCTTTGAAAGGAAGCAAACAATACAGTGAGCTGTTTGCCCCTTTCCTATTAGGCCTGATGTAATATCACTTCTAAAGGCAATGAAGCAACATGTGAATAAATAAAATACCTGACTTAAAAATGCATTTGAGACTCACAGGTCTAAATTGCCCATGATTTCTGTAATATGAAAATCCCTGCTGAGTAGGAAATTTTACTGCTCATCATCCTCTTCAGTATTTACTCAAAAGGTATGACTATGTTAATACCCTAATGAAGCACTTAAATAAAACACATTCCAGTGAGGACTAAATAAGCACACTTTAAGTAAGTGTGAGAATACTCCTGTCATGTAGTTACTTATGAGAAAGGCAAAAGTTTCAGAATTTTAGTGGTTTTTTTGGTAAGATTTAGCCAAATAAACTAAATGGGAAGGAATTTATCCTAATACTCCTAATTAAGCTTGTAACTGTAGAAAGAGCAAGCTATTGGAAGCATGCGAGATAAAAAGCATGGAGTGCTTTTCAAAACGGGAATGATTAGGCAACCTGGTGATTTCTTTAATTTGTTGATAGAGCTCATGCTATTTGTGGCATCCTGATGAAAACTAATTAAGTGTTATGAAGTGATCTGCTAGTACACTGGATGCAGTCCTGCAGTCTGTTATAGATGAAACTGAACATAATCACATAGCGCTGGATCCCTGTGAATTCTGTCTGGGCAATTCTAATGGCTTGACCGTGGCTATTTCATCTGTTGTGAGCAGAGAGCACAGATCAGTAATGCTTACCTGTGGCTCTTATCCCCTGCCGAGGGCAGTAAAATCCAGCAGATGTTCCAGGTGTGCAGGGGAACAAGTTGCAGGAGGAAAAGCCTGTGATATTGGTCTCACCTGGTTTTTCAGAAGATGTTGAAATTTGTGTGTTCATGAGTTGGGAGGGAGGGGTGGGAGCAAGTAAGGGGTCTCTGCTGTTGGTCCATTTCTCCTGTATCCCTTTGGGGCCTCAGTTAGAATCCAGCTGCCTGAACTCCTCCTTGCAACCCCCTTGTCCGTATGGGTTCCTCACCCAGGGAGCAGCAGCAGTGGAGCAATGTTTTAGAATGTCTAGAAGTGAAGGATGGGGCTGAGTCTATGACTGGCGCCTCACCACCTCCTCTTTTCCCCAATTCTTCTGCCTGTTCCCCTGAGCAGCTTAATAGCTACACAGTCAACGGTCTCTTGACCGAAAGGAAGGGGAACTGGAAAGCGAATGGGTGTTGCCCTTTCAGTTCTCAGAGCCTAGAAAGATTTGGGAAAATTTGAGTGATATCACAAATTTATAAGCTTGGCAAAGACAAAGACAATGAAACCCTTTGTTTGGTTGCATACATGTTTGTACTTGTCGGCTGAACTAGGTAAGGCATTTTTATATTTGCGAGGGAGGAAAAATAACATCTGTTGTAAGCATATTCTTCTGCCTTGTTGTTTGATTCTTCGTGTCTGCTTCACACTGCTGCCCAGAGGAGCATGTCCTTCTGCATCCAGATTTCTCCTCTGGAAAGATCTCTGAAAGTGAGTCAGCTTTCATGCCCCAAATGTCTTGCTGCCTGGTGCAGTCACTGCTGCCATCTTTTAATGGCATCTCTAAACAGGAGAGTTTGAAAGTGCTGTTTTCTTCTGTGGAAGGTGGTATGCTAAGGTTGTATGCACCTCAAGCCATTTTTCTGGGTACCGCCTTTCACACATCACTTCTTCGTATCGTGTCTTTGTATCTAGCGTCAGTTTAGCCGCTGAAACAATTTGTTCGGGGTTTTTTTTTCTGAAAAATTTGAATATGGGAAAGTTCTCAGGTCTACCAATAATGAGTTTCTATCTTCATCACACTGTGAGAGTCTTTCCTTAATCTGTGAGGGAAATAATGTGAATGAAGTGGTTCTTTGTTATTTTTAGAAAAAGTTACTTTTTTTTTTTAAAAAAAAGAAAGCTGTTTCAGAGAAAAGGCATGCATTACAAAGTGTTAGTGGATTCAAAGATATCACCACTGGAATGGTGGTTTTCTGTCTTCTTAACGTTCCTCTTATTTCTGCACAAGATTTCCTAGTTTCCTGTCCTTATTTCTCTCATCTGTAATTTCTTTTATAGGGATGTGCTACTGAAGACATAGTTGTTACTCCCCCTTCCTGTATGTCTGTGCTGCAGAATTCAGGAAGAAACATTTGCCCACCTTTCCTTCTCATGAGACAAAAAGAGAAAATAAGACAATGAAAAGCAAATTCCTTGCACTGGCACACTGCACGCATTCATCACTGCAGGAAACTAGGTCAACATTATTATTCATAACAGTATATTATGTTACAATAAAACTAAGCAGAGGGTAGGTCTAGAAATTGGAAAGATGCCCGTCAATTACGCTCTGAAGTTAAAACTTTACCACTAAGCTACTATTTAGCAGACAGAGCAGTGTTGGTTGAGATGGGAGGGGAGAGAATTCCTCTGTCAACAAAAATGGAGAAAAATCTCATTTTCTTCAGGTTTATGAAAAAGAAACTTATTACAAGATTTCATTAAATTCTTTTGCTTTTACTTTGAAAACCAAAGCAAAGCCAGTCACCTATATTTGAAAAAGTGCCCATTTAGTTATTATTTGGCTTCCTTTCCGAAGGTCTAGAGCAGAACTTTGATGGTCTCAAGCTCACTGACTTGAGGTTGACATCGCCCATGGTGATGGCAGGAAATATTGCCCTGCCCCTCAGAACTCTTGACACCCTTCTCTGCTGTAAAAAAAAGAATAAGAGATCATTTATGTCTGTGGATCGTCTGATTCTTTCTGGCTTTATTCCTGCATTGTGATTCTGTGCTGGTGACCTACAAAATTCTGTATTGTACAGTGTACAAAGTCCTTTTCCTTATCCTTTTTTACAGTGATCTAATGTCATGGGGAAAAGGGAGCAGGACGATTTAAAAAAACAAACAAACAAACAAACCCAAAAGTAAAAGATGCCACAATGAATTCATATCTCCAATATCCTTTGAAATTTGGGTTAAAAACCACCAACCATCCATTACAGCAAACATAGAGATAAATGATAAACAACAACAAAAAGCTCTTCATTAACTAGCTGTCTCAGACTCTATCTGAAATATGTTTCCCAAAAATTTCCAAGTGGCATGGGTTTTTCTGGTTTGCCACTTTGTTCAGGAAACAAATTCAAAATGAAATTAAGTTAAAATAAATCTTTTTATAAACAAATAAATTTAAGCATGTGTTTTTGCAGGGAAAAATTGCCTATAAGTGTTTCAATATACTATATCTGTGCTGACAAAAGAGGTTATTATTCTTACAAGAACTATGGAACCTGTCATCCTTGTGAACAAAGCAGATTAATAAAAAAAGGTGAAGCAATTCAGCCAGTTTAAATTGGATTTATTACCTGTCTGTCCTTTTAAACAAATCTGCCATGGAAGAAAGAAATGTAGAAAGTACTTCCTCAAATTTTCTTTTTCCAAGTTATTATTTCTTCCACATAGCTCTTGACTTGCTGTTTAATTAGTGAATCATCTTCACGTATAAAATGATGTGTGTGATTCTCATATAAAAATATATAAACTTCACATTTAAAACAAGCTGTGTCCTGCTTAACATTTTAAATTCTGAAATTTTTTCTTTCTCTGCTCCTATTCTTCTCAAATTAATTATCCACAGAACATTTCACCTCAGTAGTTTATTACTGGAGTAGAAATAATTGCTGTTATTTATGTTACTGAATAACAGATTTTTTTTTTACTATTTCTTATTGCTATTTGTTTCCATTTCAGACAAAGTATCAAAGTCCATTAACTCAATGCAAATCTTTCCAGTTATTTCTATGGGATTTGGATCAGGCTCAGAGGCACTGGCCTTACTATCACACAAAGTGAGCTGGGTTCTATCCCTGCCTCCATTTGGCATGGTCTGACCAGTGAGCAGCAAGATGTTGGATCATTTATGTCCCAGGTGTACTGGAGAGTATTTTACATGATGTTATCTAGCTAAAGTTAAATGATCTATTTTAAAACCATTCCTTCGCCAGCCCTCAAACTCTGGTGCTAATCGAGATCAAAACAAAGAATATTTATTACGCCTATGGTGCAGCTGCTTTTAGGATCCTCACTTATCTGTGGGAGCTTTCCTGACCGTTCTGGGCTCCCAGAGCTACCAGGGAAGTGCAGACTGGAAGAAGCATCTGCCAGATGCAGTCATTAATCACTTTTACTGTAGCTGTTTAATACTAATTTTAAATCAATATGCATCTCTGTGCACACACAAACATAGTATCAGTACTACTGCATTTTGCTCTAAATTCCTATTTGCTTATTTTCTTAGTAAAAGTTCCCACTCATTAAAATCTCCTTAGAGAAGAAATAGTGTTTTTGATGATTATTATTTTCCTAGTTAACATGGAATGAGTCAAGTTTTTATTAATAGGAAACCAATTTTTGTATCTCACAATATTAATCTAATATTTTCTTCACAGAGGAAAATACACAAAATCTTTCCCATGACATTGTTGTGTTGGGATCAAATTTATACTCTTATTCAATCAAAAATTTGTTGAAAGCTGGTGTAAGTGGAAGGCAAATAAAGGCTTGCAACGTCTGGTCATTTTATTTGATACAACCTCTTTCTTCATATCTATTCAGTAGTAACTCATTAGTAACTAGTAAATAAGTACTTAGATAATAAAAGAGAATATATAGAAGAACAGTGCTCCGCAATCCACTGAAAAGAAAACACGTACTATGCTACGTGTATCTTTACTCAAAGAGAAACCCTAGCTTGTCCTATGCCAGTGTGTTCTTGCAGTTTGTTCAGAGTTTTTAGGTGTGGATTCAGATATTTGGGTCCCAGACTAGTGCCCAGGTGGGCTAGATTGTGAACATCTACCCTGTTCTCTGCTAAGGTGTTTGAGAAAAAGAGTGGGGAAGTAGCACCTGCAATGAAAACTTGTGTTTCAAACAAAGTTTCTTTTTATTCTGGTGTATTCTATGTCACTGTTCCATATCTTTTGAATATATGTAAGTTTGGATTGGGATATTTTGGGTTGGCTGTGTGTGGGGGGTGGGTTGGTGTTTTTTGTTTTGTTTTGTTTTGTTTTGCATTGTTGTTGTTTGTTTCGTTTTTTTTTTTTTTGTTTTTCTGGTTTGGAGAATACTAGTAAGTGTCATAGGCTTCAGATCAGAATTTGGGCATTTATTTGAATATTCTGACCAGTACAAAATCAACAGTTCCTCTTGAAACTCTTTTCCTTCGAAATGTTAAGAGAAAAGATCGATCCAGTTACTATTCCAAGAAGACCTATCTTTTTCTAACATATCATAATAGGGTTACGGAGGTCACATGTAATTCTCATGAGCTGCGTGTGTCTGCACTATGCCAGGTACCTTGCTAGTTTCTTCAGAGAGCCTGGATAACTCTCTGAAACACCATAGACAGGCTCCAAATATTTTTTTACCTTAGAGCTGATGTTATTTACAGGTATTTTGTCCTATTCCACTCATTGAGGATCTACATACTATTCCCATTGTATGCTTGTGTTCTGACATTCTCACTTCATGCTTAATGAAAAATATCGAAACAATATCTTTTGGTTCAATTAAGTAGTATTTTTCTTTCTGGTTCTTATGTCAGATCACAGTGAGAAGAGAATGCAAGACTTATTTTTTGTGCTGTTAGCCTCGAGCAGAACCAGAACAGGCATGTAGTTCTTAAAGTACCACTAACTCTGGAGAAGTAAGAAGGCAGGAGAGTTGTGGATAATCACTGTACATGGTCATAGGGACCACAGGATCTGTAGTGACCTGCATGCCTGCCTGCATGGGGATAGTATAGGGGGCTTGTGTGTTTGCTGTGCATGTGTAGTGGGTGCCAGATTTCTCCTTGTGCAGCTATAGACTTCTGCTGCACTGGCAGATAAGGCATGAAATCGCTCAATGTTCATGGCTGTGCAAACTCCGTGAATGGCTGAAAATCACTTATCCGATACTTTCCCTCAACATTGGACACTTTTAAGATTCAGCTGGACAGAGTACTGGACCATCTTGTCTAGATCATGCTTTTGCCAAGAAAGGTTGGGCCAGATGGCCCATGAGGTCCCTTCCAGCCTGGTAGTCTATGAATATATTACTTTTGTGTTTTTCCTAAGCCTACCAACTTCAGCAGCTGGGCAACTTCATGGTTTGCAAAGGTGAGCAGCCTGGCAGTGGATTATGAGTCCTCTCATTCATGGTAAGTTAATAGTAAGCAGAAAGTTGTAACCAAACCAAACCAAATACAGAAACTGGCATATAAATGAAAGCCTACGTGTTAAAGAAGACAACTTTTCATGTCAGAAAGATATTTTTCATTTTATCTTAATAAATATCTTATTCTTAAATTCTCATTCTTATGCTAGGATTTCATTGAGTTCATATGTAAGCATGATGTGCATTTTACCATTTTTCTCCTTAAATGTGAGCAGTAATTCTGGAAGTACATTGTGCTTCATCTTTTTGAAGAATTTTAAAGCTAACACTGTTAATATGAAACAGAACCTTTGGAACAGATGGGAATAATCAGCCACTCTGGAGCAAATATTTGGAACAAAAGCTTAATTTCATGAGTACAAAATTAAGGCATTCTTATAAGCAGTCTTTGTATTTTTTATGTGGTGGCAAAAAACAGAAAGCTAAGAGAGGCCAAATTAAGTTAGCTTAGCAACCAAAGTGTAGCTGTAGCTTGACTCTGAAAATCAACAGGTGAATATTTTCCACAATCCTAGCAGAGTGAAAGACTGAATTGAATAGACAAATTCCTACTGATTTCTTTGGGAGCAGGATCAAGTCTTTAATTCATGAAAACCTCCTGGTTTGATTTTAATGAGCGTTACGTGACTTAAATCTTGTTTAATGTTTTTGAAGCACTGGGCAAGGTTGAAATCAATAAGTTTTCTAGACTTTTAGTAGCATTGTCCTTCTTAGTACTGTTGTTACCTCAGGGTATTTACTTTTGGCTGTTAGTGCAATGTAGAAGTTTATACTACTGAGAGTGGAATTGGCTACTCTTAAAACAGAATGTTTAGATCATAAACATTTTAAAATAAGACTCCATAAAAAGATGTATATTTTTTTAATATGAAACGTTAGTTGTGTTCTTGGCAGGCTTTGCTTCAGAGGAATCACATGTTTTTTCAGTGTTCTGCTAGCCAGCTGCAGCCAAAAGATTATTTCAAACCAGTGGAGACCTAATTTCTTTTTCTCTTTTGCTTCTCCCTTGCGCCTCTCCCCTCTCTATATATCATATAACTGAAGTGTAGCCAATCGTGGGGTGAAAAATTCATAAAACTAGTATACACAACAGTGACAAGCACAGAAAAACTGACTAAAGATGCCAGTACGAGTCTATGCTAGTTGATATTATTTTTTTCTTCAACACTCTTCAAATCTTCGAACTTCAAAAACTGTTGAATGCTTTCTCAGAGCCAGTAGAATTGCGTAAACTATATCAAGAATTGCTTGTGTCTCCACTCACCTGTGGAGACGCCCAGTCATCTTTTTAGCAATGACTTTATTCATCAGTGCTGCATGAAAACAGATATACTCGAGGGGCATGAAGAAGGTAGTGGATTTGGGGGTTAACTCAGAAAATTATAATGCAGTGATTCTTTTTTAATCTCAATGAAATGCTGATGGTTTATTGTGTTACACATGATTTTTGTTTTTCGTGTTTATTCGAAATAAATATGTGTGAGAATGTTTGTTGTCCTGCTTTAGAGAAGTCTTTAGAAGACCTCCTTTTAAAAAATATGGACTTACTGTTGATGAAAGGTATGTAGGTAGCTGTGTAAGAAGTCTTGCCTCACCTCAGACAAATACAGGTGTTACAGTAGGAGCTCCCTGTAGTGATCAAATAATGTACAATATTCAGTTATTCCAGAACAGAACTTAGCTCATTTTTTTCTGTAAAATGAAGATAGAGCTTTCTCCACCTCAGTTTTGAAGCCTTGTTGCTATGTACTCCACTGGATATGGGCCTGAAATCCCTGTCTGATTTTGACTGAATGGGGACAATTAAAAGTTTTTTTTATATTGATCACTGGCTGTAGCTGTAACAGTCTGGAACAGAACAGTTGTGTGTCCATTGTCCTAAAGTATCATTAGAAAAGGTTTTTAGAGACTTTCACTGAAAATATGTGTGTGACTGTAGTTTGAAGCAACTGGTAGTGACAAGATGAATGAAGAAGGGGTTCCAGAAGAGTATAGCGTGGTATACTGACCATGTTTGGAACTGGCTATGCACTTCCCCCTTAGTCAACCCAAATCCTTCCTGTATGGAGGGAAATGTCGGACTTCAGTTGACTTTAGAAGTGTATACTTTAATGTAGTTTCTTTTCCTCTTTCTGAAAAACAGCTTAATACAAGAAGTTTATTTTCTGCAGGTCCATGTTAACTTTGTTCCTTGTCTGTCCAGTTAGGAACTGTGAAAGGAGCTTTACACAACATAGGCTTATGAGGAGATAGATTAGACATTAGGAAGAAATTTTGCATGATGAGGGTGGTGAAACACTAGAACAGGTTGCTCAGGGAAGTTGTGGATGCCCTCAAGGCCAGGTTGGATGGGGTCTTGAGCAGCCAGATCTAGTGGGAGGTGTCCCTACCCATGGCAGGGGGGTTGGAACTGGATGATCTTTAAGATCTCTTCCAACCTAAACCATTCTATGATTTTATCAAATTAACTTTTTGGGTTTTATTAGCTTCAGTTTTTATTTGTTTAGTCTGTCATTTGCAAATCAGACAGTTACTAGACAACATTTTACAGAAAAATTGTATCATTACTTTAGAAACTTACCACATTCTCCTTGGACTAAACAGGAAGGTTTAGATGATTGAGTAGTAAGAGTTCTGTTGCTAGGTTAAAAAAAATAACAAAACAAAAAAACAAGCCCTCAACCCCAAAACTTCTCTTAAATGTTGAATTTTTAGATTCTTATCTAGATCAGCAGTAAGTGTCCCAAAATCAAAGATGAAAGGCATCTATTAAGTCATACTAAAATATTTAACATGTTGCATATTAGACATAAATACCCTATTACAGACACATCAGGTCATTGATTCCTAAGCTGATAACAGAATGGAAAGGTAGTAAGAGATGCATATGCAGCATTTTTTCTGACTGATAATATTATGTCACCACTTTTCCCATACTGATTTGGCAAGTAGGACTTGGATTGTCAGTAGGTCAAATCTAAGCTATGATTTTTTTTATAATCTTTGTATGGGCACCTGCTGCACAATATGCATTTAAACCTGAAATTCTCTGGATTTAAACCAGGCAAAGTTGCTTTCCTTCATGTCTTTCCACTCTTTCTCACGACTTCTCAGCAACATTGCTGCTTCTTGTCTCTGAGTTTCTCTAGTGCTACTAAACATCACTTACAGGGAATCTGTTTGTTCCTATTTTATATTTCCCTTTAGGTGGTGGACTGCATCAGCCACAGGAGTTACTGTCACTTCTCTGATTTCAGTTTAAATACAATGAAGCATTCTAAAAGAATCATAGTTGCTTACATTGGGTGCAGTCCTGTTACGTTTCTTAGAGGAGTGTAAAATGCAAAAAGCAGACTATGACCCAGCTTCATGTCCTCCCACATATTTGCCTTGCAGATCTGCATGACTTGAGAAATTTGTGCTCTTAGTAGCCTATATTTATAATGACCACATAATGGCAGCAAGAAAGAAACCTACAACAAGCAAAAGACCTACCAAGAACTGAAACCTGATCACTTAATGCTTTGGGGGGAGGGCTGGCGGTGGCGGTATTTCTTAGAAAATCTAGGAAAACGTTGTATTTAGATGCACTAAATACAACTTTTTCCTAAATTTTCTAAAAAAAATCTAGGAAATACCAAGGGTAATTCTTTGGATGACTCTTCCCATTTGAATAGTTTGTGGGGCTGAGCCCTTGATCGTTTTTTAGAAAGTGCTCTTTGCAGGTGTTTGTATGAGTATGAAGGGTTAAACAATAAAGCAGAAATACATCTTCATGCTTTTGCTTAAAAATAAAAGGGTTGGATTTCAGAAGGAGCTGTAAAGCTTTCAGCAAGAATCAGACGAACACTACAAGTGAAATGAAAAGCTGAAATGTGAAGAGTGGATGATGTGGTGTGCCAGCTCAGCACTTTCAGGAGTAATGTACAGATCACGTTGCTGTAAGATAGGAGACCACCCTTCGAACTGCAGAACTTCAATAGACAGGAGTTACATAGGCTGATACCCCTCCACGTGGTAACGTCACCTGATGGTAGCCATTCTTGATAGTTCTTTTACTCTGGGGAAAACAGATGTTATTTACAAGTACTTCTGTGCAGGTAGAAAAATCATCTTACTATACAGATCCCAGCTGCGCAAGGAAAGGAGAAGAGTAAGAGTGTTCAAACAATAAAGGTTCTTTACTGAGGGTGTTTGTTTTTTCTCTTATTTGTATAGGTTCAACATGGGAGAAAACATTACGACAGATTGGTTTTGAAAGGTAAGCCATAAATTTGTTTCCTTACTTGGGGAAAAAATAAGAAAAACTGCATGAGCAAATTTACAGAATTATTTATTTTAGCTGATCGAACATACCTGTGACCTCAGAACAGAACTTAGGTGGAGCCATGCACATTCATGTTCAGCTTTTCTGTTTATGTCCTCTTCTCTCTTCCCAGTCAATCTGAAGCAACTTATTCACTGTATGAACTTGACTCATAATGTTTTTTGCTGGCAACTGTATAACATGCTAGTATTAAAAAAGGTGACACACTGTTTGGACAGAAGTCTTACTTACGAATGAAAATACTGCTCTCATATTATTTTTTCCATGAAACTTCTAACCTGTGACATATTAGTTGACAAACGTAAATGAAGTTGAAAGAGAACCAAAGCTGGCAGAGAGCTATTTAGCATCAGAGGAAAGTTCAGAATTCAGCATTCCTCAAGTGCAAGTACTTCTTGGAGCCAAACTTAACCACAAGGTCATCATACTAGAAACATGTCTCTCTTGGAAATTAAACTAGGCTAAGTCCAGTAAAGAGTGATCTGATGTTGAGTTTTGGATACTTAATCTCATGTTGATTCTTCTGCAAAGGGTAAACAGATTCTACTCTCCACTTGAATAAACTTTTGCTGTTTTCCCTTATTAGAGTGGCTTGCCGTTGTACACCAGTGTGCCTGGGTCACTGTTGACAGGGCAAGAAGGAATTCCTCTTCTTCAAGTTGCATGAGTGCATACTGTGCATACTGCCTGGGTCATCTCAGCAAACCCAACAGTCAGTCAGGCCTTTCTGAGGTTGATAAATTAAAATCATATGAAACAGAAAATTAATTACTTGCTTCTGTAATGCAAGCTGCATTTTTCTACTGACCTTTACGTTGCATAAAGTTTTTATTACCAAAAAACAAGTGTTTGTTACAAGACTGATGCTTAAGTTTAATTACCCTAACTCCTACCTGTAATTAAGATTGTCAGGGCTTTGCAGCAACATATGGGTTTTTATTTTCTATGTAATCCCTTTACAGGAGGATTCTGCTTAACTAACACCAATTGAAGAAATAAATTTCTAAATACTTGACTTTCTTTGGTCTCCATCTAGAAATGTGGCACCTGGGGAAAGGATTAAGGCTAGCTCTAAGTAGCTTCCACTTTTGTAGCAGAGAAAACATAGGCATTGTCATTTCCTAGCCTTTCACCAGTCAGAAATACTTTAAGACTTTAATCTGATCACTAAATAAAAATATCTTTCCTACTGCCTCATGAGCTTAAGCATGCCCAAGTGATATAGGCAACCTGAGTAGAAAATAGCAGTCTTTCATAGTGACAATATTTAGTAGTCCTTGATAGGTTACCGATCAAAATTAATTTAAAAATGTTTCTCTCTCAAACTTTTAGTATTGGGAATTTTTAGATTTTTTTGAAAAATAATTTTAACAAACATAAGTGAAGCATACTACTTAACCTGTAGTTAGTTTCTGTTGAACTCATATGCAGATAGTGTAAGGCACTGTATTGATGGGAAGGAAAACTGTGATTCCATTTAGGTACAGTATCAGAGTGGGGGCTGTGGTTCATAAACATCAACTTGAGAAGATGCAGTGCCAAAACAAGTATCGGACTAGAAATTTCTTGACTGTGACACCTTACTGGAAGTTTCTATTTAGATTAGTTTTAATTTCACAGCGTAAAAAGTTGGATATTAGTGAAAAAGGACACATTCTCAGTTGCTAACTTTGATCTCATCAAGGGATTCTTTTTAATAAGTTGTGCTTTGTTTTCAAGTTATATCCCATTTGGTTTCTTGATGGGCATTTCATTCGGCATGATATACATGTCTGAAGGGCACTACAATAAAATATTGATTCTTTCATTGCCCCATTCTTCTTTTAAAATTATGAGTTAGCACCTTCTGGTGCTGTTTGTCTCCATCAGAATGGAGAGAAGTTAGTTTTGAGGGTTGCTAGAATGAGTTGATACCTTGGGTCTAAGGTTTGAAGCTGCCATTGGAAAATGGTCTGGTTTTTTTAAGCTGAGTTCATTAGAAGTTCTGTTTTTGGCAATTTCCATATTATGAGAGGTTTCAAAACAGCAAGAAGAACCCACATTAGCTATGTATGTGCAATGTATGTACAACACAAAACAGGAGAATTCTGAGTAGACTGAATTACAGCTGAGAAGCCTGCCTGAGAGGAGGCCTATGCGTAGAAGAGATTACTGTGCAGACCTCATTATTGCCATTATAATTTGAAAAGAAGAAAAGCTTTCAGATGGCATTTCTGCACCGTGAGAGATTTATTGTTATCCTGGATTAACTTTAATTGAAGTAGCATGTTAGTTAACACGGGTGGGATGAAGACTTGAATGTACTTGGCATGTCATAATCATAAAACCAGATGTCTTTTCGTATCACCTTTTTCAGAGAACAGGCAAAGGTAAAACAACAACAATAAAGTCCTTTAAGCAGGTAGAACAATTAAGATTTGATGGTTGTTTTTTTTTAAGTAACATACCTGTATTTTTAACACAAGCTTTTGTATGACATGAATATATCAGCAATAACAAGTTGATTGACTAAAAAACCCGTGACTAACATAAATATATGAAGTCCAGTGTTAACTCCTTTATAGCAATATTTGCTTAGTATCATATTGTACATAATTCCTTCAGATCCATATTTCTTTGGCCTTAAGGAACAGTTTCCAAAGTAAACAAAGGGGTAGGCATTGCTATATGTAATACTTCGATGCAGGGAGTGCACTTCACTTACAGAAGTAGAAATCGCAGTTCTGCAGATTTCTCAAACCTAAGAGATGATTCTAGGTGTGTATCACTACATTCTTTCCCTGGTCTTATTCTCTTCAGTAGGCATGTCTGTATGGCCATTGATAGAGACAGGATAGTGGGCTACGTCTATGCTAGGTCTGATCCCCTACAGCTGTTCAAGTATTACGTATTTCAATACTAAGAAAAGAAGCAGCAGCAGCACATGTTTTGCTATTTCAAAACATATTCTCTGCAAGCTGTTGACTTAGGCACACCTGAGTCAGCTGTGAAATATCAATAGTATTTAGATGTGTTGTTTGAGCAAGCTCATTCTTATTCAGGAGAAGGCAGTATTTTTAGATACACAAAAGGAAAGACATTCAAAATAATGTCCTAAGGTGGAATATGTCTTTGCTTAAAAACTGGAAAATTCCTATAAAATGTTTTTCTTAACTGTCTGATTTAGAGTGGATTGAGGAACAGGAGATGTGTACACTCAGTTTTCATTGCAGAAAATTAAGCCCAGATAATATACAGGTTATGTCATCACTGCTTTGTGGTTACTTGATGTTTATTCTACAATAGTAGAGTGTTTGCATTGCTGTTGTCTTCATATCCTGAAAAACATAAAGGCAATAAGGGATCTGACTGCGAACCTTTTATGTAAGCGTTACTTGCGAACTGGGGATGCTGATTTTCAGTGCAAGGGAAATTAAAAATGCTGGAGCTTGAGTAAAGTAGCTTCATGTCCAGGAAATGACTAGAGTTAAGAGCTTTTCAATTAAGTGGAGTATATGTGGGTTTGACAGATTTAAATGAAGGCAGTTATGTTATTGATTGGTTTTCGAGAGATTACAAGTAAGCTAATTGTAACATACTATAGTACTCATAACGTTGTCCAAGATGATCTTGACTATACAGTCCCTGACTGCGTTTTCTACAGAAGATTTTGGAGAAATTTGGAGAATTATGAGAAATGTTAGCTTGTACTGAGCTGTCATACAAGAGATATGGTTTAAAATGATGAGCACATGTGATAGCTGCACATCAAGCAAAAGGTCACATTACATGGTTTCTTTAATAATCTTTGATGGGCCAAAGCAAGTACATTTGTGGATATATATAGGATGACTTTTTTTGCTACTCTTAAGCTGGAGATTATTGTTTGTTATTGGTAGGTGTTTAGGTGATACTCACCTATTCAACAAAATGTCTGGAAAGCAGTCAAACATATTCTACTTTGTTCCAAATATGACTAAAAATGTGTTTCAGAAGGCACTGTTCATCTCATCGCCTTAAGTTTTTTTCAGTCACATGCAGGACCCACTGGAAATGGCTCACTCAAACTCTCAAGTGAAATAGTTACAAACGATTAACTGTGATTGTGCTTGTTTCGGGGCTACTCTGGATATTAAGAAAGAAAAAAAAAAAAGAGGTTAATGCACAAAGCCTGTTAAAATTAAAAAGGGAAGAGGATGAAGCCTGTCATGGAGCTGGTCTTCCATAATGTAGTTCATGGGGTCTTCCCAGGATATGGCTGGGTGAGACTTGCAGCGCAGAGACTGGAAGGACCCGTGGCTAGCATTAGAAAAACTACTGATGCCAGACTGAAGAAAATTAGAAGCCAAAGAAGGACTTTTAAAAGATCTAGATTTCCCTAATCTGTGCTACTAAATGATGGAGTTTGTGTCCTAGTCTAGTAGATTCAATAGTAATTACACAAATGTTTTTATGTTTTCAATGTATTTGTTGACCTAGAAATGATCTAATAATTTTAAAATTCTTGAATCTTAAAACTCGTTGTCCTGCAGGTCTTTCTCTTCCTTCTTTGAATTGTAATGTGATTAGTAACTACTCAGCTACTAACAACACGTGTATTCCCTATTTACATTTTTTTCCCATGGTATTTCTGTCATGTATGATCTTTACATTATGGTTCCACAAAACAGACTTGAGTGATTTAATAACTGTTGTTATATATTATGTAAATACCAACTGTTTAAAAAAATAATTTAAAAATGACAGATGTGTGGTTATTGCACTTCGGGCAACATTCAATAAGTATGTTTTTCATAATATATTGCTGTTTCAGTGACAGGGAAAGGAACTTTTGAATACCAGTTTCTTAGTCAAATGTAATTATCTGTATAAAAACGTGAGTCTTCTGTATTGGAGGTATAGCTTTTGTTTGGTTAATAGCTTCAAAGTGTTTCTGAAATAGTTATTTTTGTGATATGCAAAAAATTCTTATTAATTTGAAGCTTATATATGCAAAAGTGGCTCACTCCTACTCTACATAATGTCTAATATAACATGTCTGCACCATTTGTACAGTAGCAATATCTCTTTAGAAAATGCAACCTGCAGCATAAGAGATTCTGACTAAAGTAATGCTGAATGTCATCAACAGTGGAAGCTGCTTGTGTTAGTGAAGTACTGCATATTGACTTGTGGGCTAGTTATGCTTTTTGTTTAATCCTTTTACTGTTTCTGAAGAATAAAACAGTAGTTGAGGATTGGTAGCTCTCACATGTCAAGGAAAGGAGAGGAAAAGGAGGTAGGAGCAGGGAAGGGAATAGAACTGTCAAAAAAAAAAAAGGAAAAAACTAAACCAACATTGTTATGTTAAGGCTAGGCCTTGGATAAGAAGAAGATTGGCTCCTATTAAGATACATTCCAGATCTTCTGTGTATTTCAGTAGTTTGTTCAACTGCTCTTCTGATCACAAGTTGATAAGGAGGACAACCTGCATTGCTTTTGCCTGAAGCAAAGTAAACACAACAGCTTCCCGTGTTATAGGTAGGGAGATACAACTTTCCCAGTAGATGAGAGGAACAAGTTAGCTGTCATCGCCGTGATGCATTTTTGTTCCTGTGTTGGTCTCTGACACTAGACGGATGTCTGCTTTTGCAGCTGCTCCACACATGCCCCTGCTCAGTCTAGCCAAAAATATTGTGTATATCTTCCCTACCCCTTGCAGAGACAACTCAATTTCCCAAACCACTCGTGACGTGTGGTGAGTGCTGGAATTCAGATGCATCAAAGGCACTTCCCAAGTGTCTCCTTCAAGATCTAGGTTGCTTATTATGAGTCTACTGGCAATCTGTTTTCTCTCTTTCCCCCATGCTTAGATTGCTTGTAACTTGCTGGGATATTTGATTGGTGCTTGGCTAGAGTTTCTCTAGGTGACACGTAAAGAATAAACAGAAAGAAGAGAATAAACAGAAAGAAGAGAATACCACTGGATTCTATAAATATTTATTATGCACCATTCTGGCTTGGAAATCCAAGTAACATATGGTTTTCTATAGTGACATCCTCCACTCCTCCCCACACACTTCAGTGATCTAGTAAAAACAATAAATATATGTTTGAAATATAAAGTCTTCTCCTGATAGCGTGTTCCATAAATTCAATCCCTTCACATACAGCTGAATCCTATAGCCCTTTCTTGGGCAAGTCTCCCACTGACATCATTTTGGGAGCATTGCATCAGCCAGGGGCTGCAAGAGGCTGCAGGGTCTCATCCTTGAAAGCTTCTTTTAAAAGAAACAGTGCAGTCTGAACGTGCTTTGCAAATATTGAATAATTTGAGTCTGGGAAGACAAGGAAAAACAGGGGTGGTGGTGCAATTGGAGGAACATGGGGAAAGCCCTGCCAGGCAACTCTTTCACCATTTTGGAAAAAACAGCCATAGTAGCCTATGTGACTGGTTTGGTCTGCTGCACCAAAAAACACTTAAGAAAAATGCTTAAGTTTTCAGTGCCCAGGCACTCCCTCTGTCTTCAGCAGGATTGTAGTTTACAGCATACTGTCCTTCAATTGCTTCATATCAGAGAAATTAAATTAATCAAGTTTTTGTTTATACTTTTTATTGCTGAGCTCACTCACTCAGTCCTCCTATTTAATGAGGGTTAGTTGCCTTCCTCAGCATTCTTGGCGTATTTTTGTCTGAATGTATCATGCCCATTGTACTTTTGTAGGAGTTAATGAATGCGAATTTATTCTGCAGTGATTACAATTATGTACTTTCTTTGAATAATATGGCAACTAAGTGTAATGTAGGGAGCTGAGGAGTTGGGGCCAATTCCCCATCTTCCCTTGGAAGGCTGTGAATAAGAGAGCAGTTTATTGCTTATAACAGAATTATTGTCTTCCAGGTGATAACTCAATTTATTTGTTTCTGCAGCTTGTTACCTAGTTGATAGCTAGGTATCTGGGGGTGGAAAACAGCACTACAATTATTCCTGTCCTTTCAGCTGCAATGCTTTGTTTCTTTTTTCAAGAAGTGATGGACAGAGAGTGAGAGGGGCTTCCCACGCATATGCACTTGTCTCCAGTGGAAGGGCAGCAAAGGGTCCTGAGTCTTGGAAGACAGGGGGACTGAGGTTGCTTTAATTTAGGTTTCAGAGCTTTACCTCATTTTGTTACTTTGTGGTGTCTGAGACTGTGGAATTTTTGCATGTGTGTGCTGAAGTATTCATGTTGTTTATGGTGTAGTAAATGTGGAAGAAATGTGTTTTCAGTTTCTGTGACACATACTGCATGCCTGAGGGTCTATCTTATATTAAGTTTTCTTCACTGCTCTGACAAAAAGTGAGACTTTGAAATAAAAGTTCGAGTTACAGAGAAAGCCAGAATAAAAATTGGATCATATTTGCAAAGGGAAAAAAAAACAAAGAACAGAAAAGAACAAAATTGTTTTAAACCATACAAATGAAATGGAAGGGTTTTTCTTTTCCCCTAATACTGCATCAGCTGAAATCTTTTAGTAATAAATAATGAAATAGAAACACATTAAATCAAGTTTTAAAACTGTTTAACTTTGTGGATTTTATTCCAATGTTCGCTTTTATTCTAATGTTGCTGAAAGCAGCGTATAGTCAGTCCAGTGAGCACAGGCAGAAGTTACTGTGAGTAAAGATTGTTCTAGTTGACTGTTAACAACCAATATGCTGTACTGGACATGCCGTAGCAGCCTGTGAAGTAAACCTAATCCTCTTGCTTCCACTGAGAAGGAAACAACTTTGGAGCAGCCCCCCTCGCCCCTACAGCAAGCATAATCTGAAATGAGTTCAGAGTTAATAGATCCCCCATTTTGGACTATTATCCTATTTGCCAATTGTTTCATAGTGCTATAAGAGCTGTGGCCTATGAAATTTCTGCTTTTAACTCCAGCCCTGGGTTGCATCTGTAAAGCCAGGCAGTCCAGCTGTTCCCATTTCTGTGTGGTTTGATGGTCAGCATGGAAGGACCTTCAAGGGTCCTCCATCTGTCTTAAAGTCGCTCTTTTTGCAGTGTTTGGTTTATTTTTTCCCCAGCAGTGTAAGGATGTTTTTACTGGTGCTTTCTGTGTTGGGCGAGCAAGTACCCTACTCTCCAGGGCAAAATACAGCATCTGTCACAGTTAACTCCTGAAACTCCTGCTTAGAATTTGATTAATCTTCTGCTTATCCTGAGATATGGGTTATATTCTGTAATTTGCCCTGCAGAAAAGGATCTGGGAATGCTGGTTGGCAGCAGGCTCAATATGAGCCAGCAGTGTGCCCTGGCAGCCAAGAGGGCTAATCGCACCCTGGGGTGCATCAAGCACAGCATAACCAGTCTGACAAAAGAGGTGATTATCCTGCTGTATTCAGCATTGGTGCAGCCTCACCTTTAGTACTGAGTGCAGTTTGGGGCCCCACAATTTAAGAAGGATGTGCTTGAATACGTCCAAAGGAGGGCAACAAAACTTGTGAAAGGGCTGGAGAAATGCCTGTGCTCGTCTAATTGAGCTAGCATAGATAATAGCAGTAGTGTTGATGTACTGAGAAGACTCAGAGGCATGTTATTATATCCATAAATCTAGGTCTTTTACTTCTTCGTCCGATCAAGTGATCTGATGCCACAACAGAACTCAAACCATGTGCTGATATTCCATTCAGAACTGCACCCATCCTTGTATTACAAGATTAGTTTTTTAAATCATTGTATGAACTAAGGGTCTTGATGCAAGAAAGCCTATGATTCAAATGTCCTCATATATACCTACTTTGGTGTTTTGAACACTGAAAACACCTGCTGTTGGATGCAGGACGATTGTTTGCACACCGTGCCTGGGTTTGTCTAGTTTTGAGAAAAGAAGTCTGAGGGGCAACCTCATTGCTCTTTACTGCTTCCTGAAGGGATGTGGAGAGGGGGGTGCTGATCTCTTCTCCCTGGGAGCTGGTGATAGGACACATAGGAATGGTTTAAAGCAGCACCAGGGCAGGTTTAGACTGGACATTACGAAGCATTTCTTTACTGGTCAAGCACAGAACGGGCTTCCTAGAGAGGTGCTCACTGCCCCAGTCTGTCATTGTTTAAAAGGAATTTGGATAGTGCCCTTAATAATTTACTTAAATTTTTGGTGAGCCTTAAAGTGCTCAGGCAGTTGGACTTTATTATTATATCTCATCCTTCTGTTCTGTTCTGTTCTGTTCTGTTCTATTCTATTCTATTCTATTCTATTCTATTCTATTCTGATTTCACCTGATGAAGATCCTTTTAGTGTACTTTATAAGCTGAAGGCAATTTTTGACCTTAGGCTAGTTATAAGAAAAGCTGAATTTTGACATGTCATTTACATAAGTTTTGCAATAATTTTTGCAAAATAAACACATTTCTTCTTACCAATCATGTCATAGAATATTTTTTAATGTATTGCTACTGATAGGTTTGTAACCTTTGTGCTGCACAAGTGTGAGATGGTAAAGAGAGATCAACCAAGTGAGATGTTTTTGTAGAAGCTCTTCAGGAGATTATCACCATATGGCTAAAAAACACTTAGACTAGTAATTGCTTCCTTACTTACTGCATTTTCTCAAAGCTGTCCTTATTAAAAAAGTGATAAAACTATCATGAAATACATAAACATTCACTAAAATAACTCCATTTGTTTTGAGCAGATTTAAGAGATTTTTCTAGGTTTTAATCCCCCATTTTTCTGTTTAAGCAATTATCTTAATAGTAACTTAAACAATATCTGCCTAAAATAATTATCGTAATTATGGCTATTTTCTGGAGTACATCACTGTAATGTGCCAAGAAAGGTATTTCCTCTGGGCTGACTGCAGTTTCCTTGACACCTTTTTAAACAACATTGAAAGCAGCAATGTGAATTTTCCACATCTGAACACACATCCCTTGATTATACGAGCAACTAACTCAGTAGACTTCAAGGGTATATCTCATAAGAATAAACATTTTGAACAAAGAATAAAATGACTGTTAGTGGCATAAATAAATAAGGTAGATTTTTAGAATACGGACTGTTTTCTAGAATTTAGAGAATTCTAAGTTCTCTAACTTAGAGAGAAATCAGATGTTAAAAATCCAAGGTGGACACGACAACAGGTAGTCCAGAGAAAAAATCAGTTGTCTCTTATATAAGTAAAAACAGTTGTGCGATCACTGTGTTTTAATCGTCTGCATGGATACGCGAAAGGTCAAGAAGCCATTTATTCATGGGAGGCATGACAGTCCTGCTTCCTGTTCAGCCTCCTGTGCACCCACTGAAAGATCTGGTGTGCAAACATTCTGGAGGCAGAGCTCTTGCAAATAATGAACCTCTTAATCGTGTGATAGGCCTATGATACATCTCAAACACAGCTGTGTGTAGATTAGAATCACACCAATGTTATTAATTACAAGATCGTTTATGAGTACGCAGTTTCCTCTCCTTTTTATTTATTATTTTTGAAGGTTTTTAAATATTGGGGTATTCAGGCTTGAGATATCAAATTAGATATATCTCCAGATCTAATAGAGGGCCAGCAATATCAGCATACATTTGCCAGTGATTCTGCTTCCTGGCTAGAGACTCTGTCTTAGAGGGACTTGTGGTGATATCAGGACTGTTGGATGCTGGGCATGTTTTGGCCAGTTTGCTGAGGTAGGCACTAGGGTTGTGAAGTCTCTTTTCTTTATAAAAGGGGACTCTTGGATTCTCAGAACATTAAAAATCAAACAATTTAACATTCTGAACTGTTTAAAAGCGTTGAAATAACATCTTTCAAGTGCCTGAATTACTTCGAGAGCTGGGTTTGTAACTCAGGAATCTTTAGGACTCTTGAACATTTTACCTGTAATCTTTGTGTTGCAAGTGCTCAGAACTTAGTTGAACCAACAGTGCATGTCTGATTTTCCAAATTAAATTGCTGCCCAGATCTATTCCTACTGTAGTATATCAAAAGCCAAAAATCCACTAATCATTTTCCTTGATTTTTTTTTGACAAAAAAGGTTCCACTTTTGCTGGAAATAGTCTTGCCTTAGTCTTATGCTTCCTAGTACGCATGATCCTAATAAAATAGCAATTTTACTTCATTAGTTAAGCATCATAGAAACTTTATTATAGTTATTGCTTTTTCTTAAACCACACTGTGGGGAGATGACGTTTTACATGGCTTCACAATGTAGCTTTTGTACCCACTTTATCTGTTGTTCTTTAAGAAAAGTCAGCTTTGAAATATACCCCATTTGAAAGATACCCCATTCTTTCAAAGAAACCTGAAACTTTTTTATTTATCAGTATGAGTGAAGGTTGCTTGCACACATCATAGTGTTTCTCAAACGGTAGAGCCAAGGTGTATTTAGAAGCCGAGCCAAATACTTTTGTGAAGTTACTTTCCAGTGCCTCCAACCCTGTGGTAAGCTTTTGAGAAATGGAATAATTTAATAGTCCAGAACAAAATATGAATTAATATTCTCTTGTCCCACGCTTCCAGTCTAAAAAAGTAAGTCTGCTTGGGCCATTTGTGTCAAAAAAGAAATTGAAATTTTGCACCTTAGGACCATCTCTAGTCATAGTACCTTTGTAATTCTGTGTGTTAAATTAAGGACAGGCTTCACATACAGATATCAGTTTAGGGGTGGGAATTTTTAGTACAGCAATATAAATCCATAATTTGGGGAGCACTGAAAATTTTAATTTCCAGACAGAATGTCAGTGTCTATAATTTCTGAAAATTTAGCCACTTGTTTGAGGCCTGTTTGAAAAACGTGAATATTTTCCCATATCCCATAATTTTTCCTGTGTGAAAGAGAGGTGTCTGGTACTCGATAAACTCAGATAAAGATAATGAAGATAGGTATTTTTCAGTATGTAATATTGTTGAACATAATAATTTTTCTTTTCCCTGCTACATGGATTACTTATTTTGCGGATATTAAGAAACACTCCCTGAAGTATTTTCTGTTGTGACCAAACCTAAAGTAATAAATAGAAATGCCAGAAATAATAATGAGTAGCTTCAAAGTTGAATGATTTAAAACCTAAGTCATAGTAACTTTAATTGTTATTTTTTTCCTGGTTTCTAACCTATAAGAGTGAAATTTCTTCACATTTCAGAGTTTTTCTTCATGGCTGTAAGGGCTGGAAATGGATATATGCGTTCTTTGTAAGGAAAAGTTGGTGGCTCTCACAGTCACATGGCTCCAGAAGGTGAAACTTTCGGAAAACATAGGATCCTTAGTAAAGCTTTGGCAACTGTCAAGGTTAATGTTTAAGCTGTGAAAGACCCTTTTGCAGAACCGATCATGTAACTCTATCTCAGTCTTAAAGGGGGAATGATTTTAAGCTACCTTGTCTCCAGTACACTGGCCTGATTTCTGCACTATGAGAATGAATTGAGCAGCTGTTAGATAACTGATTGTATAAACTGCAGGCAACCAAATTGCCAGGGTAGAAATGGTAGTACAATTTTTATGTTTGTTCCATATTGCTACAAATGGCAGCATATCTGTTTTCTTCTGCCTGTCATCTCTTCTTCCTTTCCTTCCCACTGTCACTGCAGTGTCATAAAATTTCTTTCTTCTGCATCAGCATGTAAAAAACTACTTTGATTACTTTTATTTATATTCTGTCTTCCTGCAGCTTAAGCATATGTGTGTTTCCATGAGACTGCATCCCACTGCTGTGATGACACTGGCAAGTGACTGCACAACCGAAAGATTCATTGCTATAGCAGATATAGTTGTGAATAAACAATCAAATTAGCTGTAACTTTTCAATTAAAAACTCGTCAGTGAAGAGAGTAAAGCACATGAATGCAAAAACCAAATATAAGAAGTTGTACAGTGGTATAAAAATAAAGCCTGATATATTACGAGGGTGAAAGAATACATTTGTGGATTCTGTATTAGAATTCTTTCACAGTCATTTAATAATTTTCTTCTAGCTAATACAATTTTTTATGTGAAAAACTTTTTTTTTAAAGTAAAAAACTGATGAGTTGTATATCTAGAGCATGTTCATCATGATACACTAGTTGCAACAGCCTCACTGTGCAGAAGTCCTAAAATGCATTTGAAGTGTGGCCAAATAATACTCTTCTTGAGAGCTCTGGAAATGCTCAGAGAGACTAGAAATCTAAAGAGAAATAAAATGAGGTACCTGAAAGCCTCTTCTGTGTGCAAAAAAGAAAGAAGCTGAATGAACAGAAAATTTTAGTAGGCTTTGTCTGTATTAAGAAGGAAGATTATTATGAAGTGCTCTGGGCAAATGGTCGGCCAGTGTGACAGAGTAGTGTAAATCGGTGAGTAAATAATCAGGAAAGAATAGAGGAAATGAGTGGGGTTTCTTTTTTACAGAAGATAACATTTGTGTTGAAAAATCAATCTAACACTGTAAGAGAGCTCTGTAGTGTAGGGTTTTTCCCATTTTTTTGACGTGAGTAAATGTTCTGTTCTACTCTTCCAAGCAGCCAGCAAGTATTCTTTTCCATGTGCATATGGTGAGAAAAGTGGAGCAGAGGTTAACACTCCTGGTTCGCTGGGGACTCGTGGCCTCTGCACACTGTCAGAATGCAAAGGAATATATACTGTTATTGTGAAATGTGGATGAATTATGGGAACTTACTGAAAAGCCAGGATTTCCCTTCATGGGCTACCATTCAGAGGAGAAAAAGACATGTGGGAGGAAAGAAGAGATGCAGAACTTGATGCTTACATCTGCTGCAGTTCAATACTGCTAGAAATCAGATCAGTCTGCCCCCATATTTCATTTCCTTCTGTAATCTTGACCAATAATTTATAATTGATATCAGCTGATCATCTGGCTCTCTCTTTCCATGATGAAATGAATGAGTAAAGAACCTTATCCTCCTACTCTTTACTGTCCAAGATACAGTAAAACTTTGAAAGACAAAGATTTCTATTTATTTTTAATGAAGTCTCTGAAACATCCTCCTAGTCAATGTCTTTTCATTATTTCTGGTTTGCCTTCAGAGACAGGAGGTAAAGCGTCTTTAAGCCTCACTGCAGCTCTGTGTCGCTTTCAACATCTGTTTCAGGCTGTATGACATGGTTCCTGCAATGGGAAACAGTCAGAGGGACTGGCATCTTCAGGTGAAGTTGCTTAACGATGCACTTACTCTAAATAGTCTTCTAAAAGCCTTTAAGATCAAGACTGAACGAGTTGCACTGTGTGCAGCAGAATAATGAAATCTGTGAATTCGAATGCTTTTGTCTTTCTAAGTTGTTTATGTTCTCAGGTTACTCACTCACTTGCGTGCTTGGCATCACGTAGTAAGCCTTTGGTTTTGGGGGAAACACTACTTTAGGAATCCATGTGAGCTGAGACACAGCTTTGTTAATTGCAGGCAGTGTCATGATTTTTCACCTAGTGTATCAGCTTTCATCAAGGCTGTATTCTACGTGAAGCTGTTTGAAGAAGACCTCTGGAGAGCAGTTCTTGAGTCAGAAACAGCACATATGCTGCCACATCTCTCTGCAAAATCATGCTCACAGAGCAGACACTTGGCTCCAGCTGCTTCTTCAGTCCTTCAAAACCCGGGATTTACTCTGGCAATGCTGATGTTTTGCAGAAATCACCAGTACAATTCTAAGAGAAGGAGTCAGGGAGGCCTTTTATGCGATTCCCACTCGTCTCTCCTTAGGAATGGTACCAGCTCTAACTTAGCAGCTTTACATGGAACTTGCTTCAATTTTGTGCATGTTTGCAAAACAAAACCATCTCTTTACTGAGAGGGTGGTCAAACAGTGGAAGAAGCTTCCTAGAGAGGTGTTCAATGACCCAGCGTGTGAGTGTTTAAGAGGCATTTTGGACGATACCCTTAATAATTTGCTTTATCTTTTGGTCAGCCTTTATATCGTTACACGGTTGAACTAGATGGTTGTTGTAGGTCCCTTCCAATTGTTCCATTCCATTCCATTCTAGCAGCAAACAGATTTTCAAGAGATGGAGCTGTAGAAAGGGGTCATTCAATCTAGCAAATATTAGCAGAGCACAGTATGGCTGTTTTCATCTTGATACTTCTCTGCCAACCCCCTCTACAAGAATGTTATACTGGCTGTTTATTTATGAGAGGAAAAATATCAAATCTGATAGTGGCAGCTCTTAGTCTTTTTTATGCAACACCATTGGTTAAAACCAAAACCAACACTTAATAATGCTCCCAGGTGAGCCTTAGATAAAACCAGGGAGACAAAGAGGAGACCATGATATACATGGGTGTAAATCAAATAATTAATTTACTTTCTGCTAACAACTGCAGCACATATGCAGTTAGCAACCCGATGAGATTAAAGGGGAATGAAGCTTAAATTTGAACAGGGATATTTTTAATAACTTAATGAGAAAACAGTCCATTTCTTCCACATTGAACCCAAAATCTGTAGTCCTACTGAAAACTGGATGGTTATTACTCTATGCCATTTCTAACAATGTGCTACAGTCACCTAGGTAATTCGCAAAAAGAACAGCAACCTCATTTATATCACCTACATACCAATAGACACTATGACTAGTAAATGGGTATTGTGGAGTTGAGAGGTAGTAATGACAGAGTAATCTCTCTAACTGAGCCTTCATGGTTACTAGGTGTTAGATTTTATACCTCAAATATCTTCTTGCTAACTGCAAGTGAGGAGAAAATTTCTCTGAGCCCAGACAATTGTATAACTTCCATGTAGAGTTCTTGCGCCTCTGAAGTGTATACAATTGTGTCATGTTGATCTGATGGTCCCGGCTGCTTCAGTAATGGTATAATGTCCTCTCAGAAGTTATCTCTATTCAGTAGGAATCTTGTTTATCCAACTGTTTGTGTTAGGTTTTTAAGTTGCTCATTTCCTGCCGCCCCTTATGCTTATTTTCTTTTCAGCTAAATTAATTTCAGCTAACTTTTCTCATGCCATTTAACCTAGGGATTCAAAGGAAACAAACATCTGATAGAAGGTATTTTATGGCCTGTGTTGTTTGACCACTTGAGTTGTGAGACTGTTGTCAGTGTTTTTCTTGGCATGGCACAACGTCCTGCAGTACAGCGGTAGCTGGGAACCATACAGTGGTAAACCCACCAGTAGCGGAATGTGAGCCAGTCTTTGTTTTAATCTGGAGAGCAATCAGTATTGCAATCAGTATCCAAAAACTCTCTCGGACGCATGCATAATGGTTTGGCTTTGTGTTTTATTTAGTTTTGTTGGTTTATGTTCATGAATAAATCATGTGGGATCTCCAAATAGCAATTGGCACATGAAACACAAGGAAGCCTGTGGCCACCGAAGTACTAACCTACCATGTACAGGGTCTGACCAGCCTGCTGCAGTGTGCTGACAAGAAACTCCCAGCTTGCAGGTAAAAGTGGAAGCATTGAACTTCTGCTCCTTTTTGCCCTCTTTGGATGCTGCTGTAGTCATCTACTGCACCTGAGAGAGAGGTCTTCGATGGCCACCCATCCCAGCCACTGAGCAGATGGCCTCAAGCAGTGCAGGGAACTAGTCTTCTCCCTTCTCACATTTGCATGGAGTATTTGCCACCAAGGAACTGTTTCATGTGCTCCATTTAAAGAAAAATAAGAAGTAACATCTCACAATGTTGGGACGTTTAATTTGCCACTGATGTCTACTGTGCTTCTTTCTCAATTTGATGCTGCAGAATTGAACAAAGTTCATCAAGGCTAAATCAGAACGTTTCTTTTGGCCGGTTTTAATGGAGAACAGTGGGGGAGTGGGATCTGCGTGAGCACCCTGTCTCAGTGAGAGGCTGCACATGATGGCTGGAGCCTGCTCTCTGTAATGACTATGTGCTTTTGCCTCTAAGCCATCAGAATTTTTGGGCAGGTAATGGCAGGGAAGGTGAGCTCGTTGCTTCTGTCCTGTCCTGCTTGACACTGCAAAGATAAACATGGACATGTCCAGAATAGATGACGCAGAGTAGGAGCTGTTTCATGTGGAAGCAGTAAGGGTCTTGGTGAATGGTCCCATCCCTGCAAATGTGGAATAGTTTTGAATTAGGAGGGGGGTGCTGCAGGGTGGAGGGTTCCCGTACAGCTGCTGAGGTTCAATGGGGACTCCATCTTGAAACATGTTATTTTCTAGTGGCTGTGTGCCTCTCCTCTGTATTAAGGATAAAATGACAGTAATTTACAATGTCACTTGCTGTAATTGGGGGAAATATTACTCCCTCCTCATCTGCAGATGACTGGAAAATTTAGAAGTTTCTTTTATTTTCTGTGATTATATTATATGCCGGCTATGGAATGAAATAAAAAAGTAGTTTGAAATGATGATCCATGCTCCAACCAGTGAAAGCTGCAGAGAGAGGGAGCAAATATGTTTTGAAATAATCACTGAAAATTAGCCTGCTTGAGTTTTATCAGCTTTTTATTTCAGTCAGGAATATTGTGGAACATATGGATATGTGTATGCCTTTATGTAAACACTCAGCTGTCAGTCACCAAGAATTTATGAGCATTCTGGACAGATTTAACTGTGAATGTTTTGCAGTGTTCAATGAACACTGAATTTGTGCTTAGCCAAATCCCCCTACAATGTGTGTGCAAGCAAGAAGTGCATATACTCATAATGGAAAGTCTCTTAGAAGATTTCAGAACAAAATAGATGTACAGCTGAGGTATCTTCGGGTCTCCTCTGCTCACTGACTCTGCCTCTGCCTTCATCCAGGATCACATTTCCATTTTGACCTGACATAATTTGTGCTGTGGGTAGGCTTGTAATTTGCACAGCACTGTAGGGCTGGCATGCATAGTGCCATTGGTGTGGAGGGGAATGTGCTCGCTTCCCCTTGGCTGTGCAGCATCAGTCCTACTCCACATTTGGAGCTGCGGGACATGGGCAAAGCGAGCTGGATGTTGTACTGTCACGAGTCTGGCACTAGCACAGCTGAGTGCTTCGCGTGATAGCTACTAAATCCCAGTTAAATTTTATGTCTTCTGCGTGCTGCCTTGGGCAGCCTGGAATTTGCCCATTATTAGAAGATCAATGAACAACAAGAAACAGTTGGTGCTTTAGAAAAGAAAAATTTGCACGAGCCAATATTTTACATATTGTACATATCCATAATTTCTTAATGTTGAATGTTTTATGCAAGCAGTGAGGTACCGAAAACTTGGCAGTGTGCATTGAGCTTCAAATAGCTGCAATCTCTCTGCATAGCAATGTTTGGAAAGCAAATGTTTGGTTAAAATGTGGTTAAGCACTTTTGCAATACAGAAAGTGTTCTTCGTTGCAAGGTATCTTTCCTTAAAAAGCGAAGTGTACTTTTGGTTTTTAAATCCATGCAGAGATAGTTTGTAAGCAGTGATTAAGATTTTACAAATACTTCAGGAACCCTTTGAACTTGCATGTTGGTAGGTCAGTGCATGCTAAGTATTTTTATGAGCAGTTTTCTATGCATATTTGCTTCCCTCTTCCTCCCACTCTTTTACTTTGGATGACCAAAATTCTCTCAAAGTGCAACTTCAGGTATTTTGGGTCAAACACATGGCTTGTTCTGCATAAATTCGGAGGACAGTCACATTAAGGCAAAAGTGATCATGCACAGTGCTTTGCATCTTAATATTACTACGTTTGTTTTTTATTTTTCTAACACAATTTATTAGTAATTTGTGGATGAGCATGAGGTAAGGAAAGGACTAAAGTCAGACCTACCAGTGCTGAGCAGCTTGCATATTTTGCCCCTGTCGATGGTTTGCCATCATATAAAAGTTTTTTGGTCATATAAAAGTTGCCATGTGAGCCAACAGCATATCTAACTTGTCTTTTGAACCACCAGGGACAAGTCGTGCCAGCATGAATACAGACTGTGAGTATACTTTGTTCACTGAAGTACTGGTTGTGGCTCAGACCGGGTCCCTAGTGCTCAGATGCAGACAAGTGTGAGTTTCCCAGCAGAATAAGTACAGAGGCAGACATTTCACTCTTAGTTCAAACTGAGAGAGGACAAGAGGCCTCTTTAACATGTTTCCAGCTGCAACCATCTCCAGCACCCACAGCAAGCACATCTCTAAGGCAGTTTGGTTTCTAGCTGTTGGTACCCTCAAAATTTCCACTATTTTTGGATCACAGAGAGAATGCCAGTGATAAACAAATGAATCATTCACAGTACTGCATAGCACCTATGTGATGCTGCCAGTCCCCGTTTCTAGGGGACCGTGCTTATGATTCTTGGGCCTGATTTCCCTCCAGTCCAAGAGATTACAGTTGCAGATGAAGCTGATGGCAATTGTGCTATAAAACATCTATGGCGACACATAAATTACTGTGAAATATTAGATCCATTTGGAAATACCAGGTGTCTCACAGTGACCAAACAACGTGAATGGAAGGTATTGGCATCTATGTAGCTCTTCCCTAGTTTATCACCTGTAAACTATTAATATTAGTGTTACCTAATTGGAGTTTCATTAATCAATTAGAAAGTAAACAGGTGCTATGGGCAAACCCTGAGGGGAGAAAGGGGAATATATTATAGTATGCAGTAGATAAGGCTTTTGAGAAATTTTTAAAACTATGATAAAAAATAAAGATTAAAATACTTTGATTGTCCAGTGTTGAATATAAAGTCAAGCTTTTTATATGGCTTTAATCTGGAGGCATTGTTTTATTTATCATTTAACATAAGATTAACATTGTGATATATTGCTGGTGGTGAATTACTTTGAGTTTTGATTAAGAAAGAGCGATTGTTCTTTTTTTTCCAGTTTTATTTGTTTGCATGTAATAAAATTGTAAATATTTATAAATTGAAGACTGTTGTTTTTCATCCTATATATGGAGTATTTTATATATTATTATGCATGTTACTTTATACATGCGTTACTATATATTTTGGGGGGGGTTTATTGAAGCCATTGTAATTTGAAGTCTAATAGATCTGAGGCTTTTTCTGGCTTTACTCTGTAAACCTGAAATAAAGATGAAGGTTAATGTGTCTGACATTCTAAAGAAATGAAAATAGACCAGATAAGGCAGTATTCATATTTCATCAAAGTTTTATGCATCCTGACAAATATGAATAAATCTAATTTGTGAGAAATGTTTATTCTAGAAAGGAAAAAATGAAAATTTTGTTTTCAAAAAACTCAAATGGTGATTTATCAAGCACCAAGCAAGAATTTAAATTTTAAATTATGCTGCCTTTGCTTCTTCAAGGCACTTGATTTTTGTTAGACTGCTAGTGAGTGTAGATGAAGTAAAAGAGCAGTTTTAACCTGTATGTTTACAGCTAACTATTCTCAATGCAGATGAACTGGGAAATTTTACCTCATAATTTCTTTAGCCCAAATGAACTGAAGAATTGGACCACTGTCACACTGTCCTAGAATAATTCTGTATAAATACAGAAAATTAAGATGATCTCTTTTTAGAGTAGTCTAAATGAATAGTATACAGCTGAAAGCAACAGGGGAACACAGACAGATTGGTGAGGAGACTGCTGTATCAGGGGTCTATTGATACAATAAAACGGTTTCATCTGTTGGTACAGAAGTCATAAAATCACTTTTGTCCCACAAAATTTTCTTCTGTTTACAGAGGAACTCTTGCAACTCTAACTGTGGTAGTCCCTTGTCTTGAAAACTATGTGCAATGTAATTTACTTTGTGGAGGGAAGGTAGAAAAACGTTTCAAACCACTAATGTTTGGGGGGGGGGAGGGGGACGAGCGTCCTATTTTCTTCAGCATTCTGTAAGAAGGAACAAAAGAGAGGGAAAATAATTCTAAAGCTGCCATTTATCGTATTGCATTTCTGAACATGTTTCTGGCTGAATTATAAGCTTCAGTCAGAGGTATCTATTACAATTAAAGTTGCCTGTAGGTAAGTTAGTCTAATTGAAGAAAGGCTGCTGTACTAGTTGTAGATTAAGGTCTATGGCAAATTCATTGTACACTATGATTTTTGCAGGGATTAAAAACCCCCTTTTTTCTCTAGGAGATCTGAATAAGTTTCCTGTGCTTCTGGTTTAACTTTGTCGCTAGAGAGCCTCTTTTGGAGCACAGAGCACAATGCATAGACTGTTATCAAATGCAAAATATGACCATATGCAAAAGTGTAAATAAAGTGAGAAATGTTTGTGGAGTGATTGCAGTATTTACCATTCTTTTTTGTACTGCCAGAGATAACAAGCAGGAATAACTGATTTTTGTTTTAGCTGTTGCTGTGAAAAACTTGGGAGCAAATTGCTTGGGGTTGAACGAAGCAGTTTATTATTCTGCTTTACAGAAGAATATACATTCCTCTATTTTCAAGTGATCTTTTGTTTCCTTTTTAATTATCACACTGAGGTCAATTTGTTTTCCTTTTCATGGGGAGATGGGGACAGCATACATTTGTGACAGCATACATTTCTGACCGGCTCTGGTGAATAAACTATTCATGTGCAGAATTTTTCCTCGCTTTGTGGTTAAGTATCACTGCTCAGTGTCTCTATTGCTTGCCTGAACTGTACATTACATCTTTCACAACAACATGTTAAATGATTTATTTTGAAAGATCAGAAGCACTTGGTTTGGGTTAGTGGAAAGAAATGTGAGCCATGACAGAGGCACTTGCTCCCGCTGGGGTGTCTCCGTGTTCTGGGGAGTGGGATATGTGAAAGAAGACCCAGAATGGCTCCATGGGAGTACAGTGTAAGGAAGGAGAAGCTGGTGCAACTAAGAAGTGCTGGTATTCGAAGGCTACCACCCTTGGTGGATGAGTGGTTGAATCTGACAGACTTGTGTTTTGAATTCAGAAGTGATGCAAAATTAGTTTTAGATAGGACTCTATAGCTGTGTACAGAAAAAGCTCACTTAAGAGATGCATTGCGTAAAAGTAACCTGATCCTTTTTTCAATATGAGATCAGCAAATTTATACTGTTCTTACACTAATACTGGTATCAGGGTTTTTTTTTTCACCTCTTTCTAAGAAAAATGTCTGAGTGATATTTTCAGCATCAATAATTCAGATTTTGTTGCCAGTTACTCAGTAAAATAGCTTCAACAGGCAGGTGTCAGCTTAACAATCAGGATGAGTGAAACTAATCCAGTATTCTTATTGTGAATGCTGGGCACACTATTATTGTGAAATAGGTTCATTAAACATGTAATTTTTACTGCTTTCTGCCAAAGGAGAAAGTGCAGTCTCAGTGCCTTGACTAGTTAATCTGCATGACACTAAGATCTACGGTACTGCTAAATGAACAGACACACGTCAAGCCTATATTTTCTGTAAAGTTAAACAGATTGCCTATGTTGTTTTATGCCAGTTGACTCTACAGCATGCTTTGCTTGAAGCAGTGGCACAAGAAATCTGCAAGCAATCCAGCAAGGACTTTGCCATCTAACTCTTCTACAAGTCTTCAAATTACTTAATTTCTTTCTCTGCTTCAGTACAACTTGAAGCCATTATCAAAATGTTTTCAAGCTACTTAGCTGCCAGTTAGTGCATGACCATTCAGGGACAATCTATAAAAGCAAAGAGCATCAGCGGAGGAAGTTTTCTGGTTGCATGACTGCAATTTGTTTCTTTTCCTTTTACAAGAAGCTGCAATTGAAAATCTTAAGTTGTTTTCCATAGGTAGCACCTTATCAGTTTAGTCTGTGTCTGAGCATGGGAAGAACTAGAGCTTGAATTTTCCCTCTCGTGTTTTGAACCAATAGTATTTCTAGGTCCATTTCATAACTGTGCTATAGGACAGTATCCCACAGAAAAAATTAAGTAATTTGAAGACTTGTAAAAGAGTTAGATGGCAAAGTCCTTGCTGGATTGCTTGCAGATTTCTTGTGCCACTGCTTCAAGCAAAGCATGCTGTAGAGTCAACTGGCATAAAACAACATAGGCAATCTGTTTAACTTTACAGAAAATATAGGCTTGACGTGTGTCTGTTCATTTAGCAATACCCCACAGACCTGAACCCTACTCACTGCTTCCCATGATATGCTCATTTGTACCTGTTGAAATTAACATTAAAACTAGCATTATGATCAAAAACTGGACCATCAGCAGCAATGGAAATGTAAGATTTGATAGGAGGATATCAAAGCAAGATTCCAGACAGTGGCTGTATTGTAGTCACATTAGAGGCTTTTCAGGTACTCTAGATCTGCAGTTAATCACAGCGGTTGTGGGTAACTCCTTCATAAAAAGCTTTTTTTTAGGCTTGAAAGCTGCTAGTGTTATGATAAAGAAAGGTCAGACGTGATCTTTTCTTTTGCATCTACAAAATAACCTATGGAGGTTTTTCTACTAGTTCAGCCTATGAAGAGCTAGTCTTGTGTGTGCTGCTATGTCCAAGGAGCTCTAAGGATACTTCACCTGTCCTCAGAGCTGATTACAGATGTAAAGCCCTAAAAATCTGTTAGAATTGGAGCCGCATAATTAAAATATGTTAACTTTACGATTGGCACGCATATGCTATTCACTTTCCAATCATTAAGATTATATCCTCTCATTAATAAAAGTTCAATAAGTCCATGCCACAGCTTAATGAACTGTTCGTTGTGCTACTAACCCATAAAGTGGTATTTCCCAGCCTAAACAATGAATTCTGCACACTGAAGCAGTGCAATTTTTTTTCCTACATAAAAGTCATTCAGCCTTACAGATTTTTCAGAGAAGAAAGGTTTTCTTGTCAGGGACATAACACTTTCTTTAATTAGTATTTAAATATTTGTACTTGAATACCCTGAAAGATATTCAAGAAGTCTGATTGAATAAAACATATTAACAGTTAACATAACAAAACATATTAAAATATAACAGACTTTTTGGATTGTTCTTGTTGAATTTGAAGGTTGTTTCTGTGTTGCTCTCCACACAATTAATTCAGAATTGGTTGAGTAAAAATACTAAGAATTACTGTAATATGAATATGAGAGGTCCCATTGAATAATCAGTTATTCTGTACTTCTGGAGAGCAGTAATATGTGTCTTGAGCTCCTTGACCATCTTTGTATTTGCAATATTCTGAAGCTTTCTTATTACTGGGTTTTGGAGTTCTTTGCTTTGCCTTGAGCTATCTTTCTGTTCCACCTGAAAATGTCATTAGAAATAACAAATGTTCCTTGTTGTTCTTTTTTTTTTCATCCCATACAGTGTGAAAGGAGCAGATGCAGGCAACGTGATCAGACTATTTGTACCAGATATTGGAATGTTCATTGCTAGTGTGTCAATATGGCTCCTCTGCCGCAACATGTTCCAGAAGCCAGTAACCGAGGATGCAGCACAGTGCAACATGCAATTTGAAAATGAGGAAATGGTATCAAATACGCATTTTTTCTGTATGGCTTTTAGCTAATAGTGAGCTTTGGCATTCCTTTCTGAGATGTATTCTGAAATGGCTTCGTGAGGACTGGGTATGTTTAGAAGTGAACTTATTTTCAGGAAACTAATCAATTGGTTTTAAAATGGAAAAACTACTATTGCTATTATCTTGAGACAACAAAGTGGAAATGCACCTGAATTTGTCAAATAGTTTTGACTTAAGAAATGATCGTGAGAATCCATCACAAATTTTTTCTTCAACAAAGCTGATGGTTAAGTCCAACACGGTTGTTTTACTACATGCATTGCTCAGTTTCTTCAATAGCATCTATATTTCCAAAGTTGTTATCCAAGAATACAGCAACATCTGAATGCTTATCAGAAATTACTCTTTGAGGAAGGAAAGAGAGACTGTGTATTACATTCATGGAAGGAGTTATCTAAAACCGTGGTTATACTGAGTGAGCTTGAGGATGATTTGGGGGAATGGCTTAGCTGAAAGTGTGAATGTTTATGCTGTGTATTTTACTAGTGGGAAGAAGAATAGCACATGTACCAAATGAAGAAAAATCCACAGAAAGAGGGAAACGATTATATAATATAAAAAGCCACAGAGGGAATTAGCGCAGGATGCAGAGAAATTCCCGCTACTAATCTTATCAGACTGTCTAGCATGCCTTGGGTCTCATTTTCTGTCTTGTTCTATGTATGGTTGAAATGTGTTTTCTCTTTGCTCTCAAAACTCCTCTTTTAGGAGAGACGCTTGCAAATTGCGCATTGTTCAAATAGAAATTGCACTTTGAAGTGGGTAAAGTATTTAGGAGGATCAGCTACCCATTGTGGTTCCACTATAGAGAGGAAAAAAGACTTTCTGCATGTTGCCATGTTGTCTGAATTGTGGTATTGCCGGAAGCTGGTTGAGTTTCTACGACATGAGAGATCAGTATCAGGACTGTGCTTTATATCAGTTGCAGCTGTAATTCTTATGGGTTGTCCTGGCAGCTGAGGATTACCTGAAGATTGGAGATTTTCACTGTAAATTGGAGGATACATAGGCCTGATGAGCGTATGCAAGGTTTTGTCGTGTCTCCTGGAAGCTGGTCTTATGAGCTTTAAATATACTTTATTGTTGGAGCAGTGCAAAATCAATTTAGCAGCAGGCTAGAATCTTGGGCTATACACATTAGGGGAGATGTTTGAAGTATTAATAAGTGTGGCTAATTGGCATATTTTGTGTTCAACCCATCTCTCCTAAGAGAGTTGCATTTTACCAAAATGGGCTCTAACAGACGTCTTAGAAGCCCTTAATCTCCTGGAAAGAAAACGTGCAGGTACATAGCCAGTAGTAATCTGATGGCAGAAGCTCAGAAGAAAAACAAAAGGTCATAGTTAGGTTCCTCTGAATTTAGATGGCAATGTTCAGATATTCACTTTTGTTCTGGTTCAGAGGTGAGCCTGAGCCTGGAGTCTGTGTTGAAGGGAGCTCTGTCTCTTGAAGAGGATGGGTGCTGGCTTCCACTCAGTGTTCAACAGTCATTTGCCTGGAATGTAAGGGAAAAAAATGAACTAACAAACACTGATTACACAGCACAGACAGTAGCCTGAAATTGGCTTGGTCCCAGACCGGCTACTTCAAGGCAATCCACCAATGCAACTAAATGGGCCAGAATATTCCACAAAGGAAGAGCATGGGGGAGAAGACAGCAAAGAAATAGTGATACTGGGCAAACAGAAATCTGCATAAATATATTTTACTTCTTCACATTAAAACCCACTGAGTATTACTTACTTTCTGTAAACTGTATATATTATGGAATATTTAGTGAACACAGCAGCTGTGTTTAGATTTAGTGACACCCAAAACTCTATCACAGGGTTATTTTTAAAAGAGGGGTAATAGTTGTTTTGTGAAGTGATCCCCAGTGCTATAAGCAATTCTGATCTTGACTGTTGAAACAATGAATCAGTATCAGAACAACCTGCTTGTTTTTTTAAAAATGGAGTGAAATGGAGGGTGGAAAATTGAATACCTATTAAATACATCTTTCCAAATTTCAGCTTTCTCTTTTTAGGTGTCTGCACATAACATCCTGGAATCATTTCTGCTAGTTTGAAGGAGTCTATAGAAGCAGCTGAATCTGCTAGGAATATGTATTTGGCAGGACTGACTGTAAGGAACCTAATGCATATGCAGAGCATGCAGACGAGTGTCTGAATTTGGGAAAATATTGGCATGATTTAATATCAGTCCAAACTGTGTGGGTTTCACATGATAATTTTCAGTTCTTCTTTGGTAGAGTCCACTGGAAAAAGGAAAACTAAGTAAGTGATTAGTGCTTTGAATTCTGACTGATACCTGTGGCCGCATTTTGATCTGGCCTTCTACTGGTGCTGTAACTCCACTGAATGAGAAAATGTGAAATGAGTTGCAGTAATAACTGCCCTACAAACAAACGCTTCAGAAGTGTTGAGTTTGGTACTGTGCCTCCAAGGGAAATAGTTCTGGGTTTGTTAGACCAGCCCTGTAGCCAATTCCAGAGCTGAAGAGCTTTTGCCGTGAGTCGCAGTCAGAGGTCTGTGGCACAAGAGTTCAAGAATGCATCAGCTGTTTTGAACAGCTTAACAGAGCCATGAGAGAGGTGACTTTTCAGATTGCTAGATGCCTAGCCACAGATGGTTTTATAAATCAAGACATCAGCACTGTGACTTCCAGGCAAAAGCAGAAAGTTTGTCTTGCAACTTAACCTTTTTGGCATGACATTGCTTACATTGAAGGATTCTCAGATCTCTTTGCTTTGGAGGAGAGTAAAATACTATAGAGATAGGCTTAATTAAAAAAGAAAGGTTAATCTTATCTATTCCTTCCAAAATTTATGTATAATCCCCCTCCACACACCCCCCCCCCAGTTGAAGACTTGCTTGAATACTTCTAAAAGTGAGTTTTCAAAGCTCTGTGTGTATCCATCACATTTCAGTTGTTCTGTGCCATGCTGAAAAAATGCCTGGAGAAGCAGTTAGTGATATTTGATTTTGTGCTATACTTTGTCACGGCATTAGCTTCCAGAAACCAGCTGTAGAGTACAATGAATATGATTGCCCATGGATTGAAATGCAATTCAAAATTAGGAAAATTATCAGAATGTAAATTAAGGACAACAAGGATTCATTGAAAAATGGATGTCCTTCTTCATTACACTGCATCCAACTTTAAGGGAAACAGATCTCCATCAGAAAAGTGTATTATACAGAGCAGAACTGAGGGAGGAGGCTGTAAGGCAGTGAGAGACTCCCAATAATTTGTAAGTAACGCTATCCCAGGAATAAGCAGAGTGTGGTTTTAATTAACAGTGAGTCATGAACTAGGAAGGTCTGCCAGATACCAGGCTGCAGTCCAACTCATTACCACCCCTAAATGGTTGCACACTTGGAGCAAACGTGTCTACAGGCCTTTTTTATTAGGGCTCAGAAAATTTAAAGCAGGTGAATTCAGCTGGAGACAGGCCCGAATTGCAAATGCTGAAAAACACAATGCCAGTCACAAGGTGTAAAAGGTGGAAGAAAATAAGAAAGAACAGTTAACTCCCTGCTGCAGCTGAAAGTATGACACTTTTGATTTGGTACAGATGGTGTTCTTTATGCCAAAAAGCAGATACAGTATATACAGTCTGATACGTATTAGAAAGGAAGTAGCTTTTTCTTGAGATTTTGGATGAATTGCCTAATATTGTAAGTGATGATGAGGGGGAAGAAAATCCTTCAGCGATGCATAACGTAGACTTTAGCAGAGGTGTTAATCTTAACTGAAATATACAATTCTAGTTGCCAATGCAACTTCCTCCCACAGCATTTGCTGTCTTGCCCATTCAAGCTTATTTCTCATCCACGCTTTTCTAGAAAGCAAATGGGACCACTGGGCCTTTACTTTTTCACATAATCTGAAGCAAGCTTGATCCCAGAGCCTCCACCCCTCCTCTTTTTGCAGAAGGCAGAGATTTGTTTGGGATCTTAAAATGATTAAAAAGAAAAAAAGAGGAAATTGTTTTAAAATTAATGAAGGTTTGAGAAGAATGAGGTTTGCATTCAAGATATTTGACTGGAGCCAGGAGGACCAGCATAGTTTTCACTTTGGCCACAAACTTGGTTTGTGTCCTTGAGCCTATCACTTCACTTGTCTCTCAGATTCTTTGTCCCTTGGCAAACAGAAACAGACATAATACTCATTTCCTAGTTTTGGCTTTCTAAACAGTGACAGGGATGTTTGTCCTACGCCTGCACTGGGTATGTAGTAGACTGAGAGGTTTCTTTTGGTTGAAGTCTCCAAGTGGGACTGCAGAGCATACAGGACAGAGTGGGTAGACTTCTGAGAGTTACACACGTTTTGTGCTTTGTCCAAGCGCTTCCTAGTCTAGAAATTGTCGAGTTAGATGAGTATCCTTGTCCTAAAAGTAGCTGGTACCTGCTGGATAAGGACAAGAAACAAGTAATTGAATACTTTTTTTTCCCATCTCCAACATTACCATTTATCCTGATCTCTGCTAGTTGCAGACTGGCTTTAATCCTAAAACATGCGGTTTCAAATGCCTTCCAAAAAATGTTGTTGTTAATTATAGGTACTCTGAATAATCTTGTTAAACATATAATTATCCAGACCTTTTTAAAACCTCATTAATTTCTTGGCTTTGGTGGTATCATGAAGCAAAGACTTCCACAGTTTAATGAGTGTTCACCGATTTTATTTTAAATTTAACACCCTTTAATTTTATGGAAGGTCCCTTGTATTACATGTTATAAAATAGAGTGAGATAGTATAAGTAGTATAAGGGAAATCAAATATATTTATAATTTTGCATTTTGTCTTTTTAAAAGTAAGAAATCCCTGTTCTTTTTTCCATTTCTTTTGTTTCCATTACTTTTTTTTTAACCAGCTACAGTTCTGCAATATTCTCTTGAGCTACAGAAAGTATTAATGCTTCAACATTTTAGGCAAGGTCTTCCTGGTGATTTGAATGACTGTATTATGACGTTCGTTGTTAGATTCAGAAATTGTTAGGTTGAGTGATTCTTTTAGTGTATCACCTATTTGGACATCCCATAAAATACGGATAATTAGTTCAGCTTTGAGCACAGCTCTGAGAAAGATCTTATGTCTCAATCTTGCAGTTGCTAGTACTATGCCGATTTTCTTACCTTCAAATGTGGAGAACTCCTTTGAGCTATTTACACTGGTGCCCATAGCCCTGTCTAGATGGCCATCCCATTTTCCTTAAATCCTTGAATGAGTAGATTTTTTCCTGAGGTTATTAATTGTTTTGTGTGTATCTTCATTTAATTTTCTTTTACTAGTATCAAACATTCACCTGGTTTCACTAGCTCTCACTGACGTGGGAACCTCTGGCCATAACTTCTCTAAACATCTTCCCATCTGCAACTTCTGCTCCTCCAATATTTGCTTCTCTTCAGAGATAGAAAATGATGGCTATTGTGGAAAAAAATGTGGAAGATACTGCAGGTGATAAAGAGGGAAAAAGAGCTTCTCTAGAGAGCATTGGAACTCCTGGGCTTCTTTTGGCTTCTCGATGGCACCCTTTTTCCCCCTCATTTTGCTTTTATTGGCATCTCTATTTAGCATGGCCTTTGCTTACCTTTTCTAATTGGTTATAAATATTTCTTTGCTTTTGTCCTCTGGAGAACTGGTCCAAACCAAATTGGTCTTAGCATGCTTTGAATGTGGTGTAAATAGGCTTTAATGCCTTATTTCTGTGTTTTAAAGGTGAAGCTCCCTTACTGCTTTGCTTGCAATGCTTGTAGTGATGAAGTTTGCCAGACCTTGCCCAGCTGCCTCCCTCAGTAACAATTCTAATGCATCTTGTCTTAACAAGGGTCAAAAGTTTACAAGATACGTTGCCTTCTAGTTTTGATGCACATGTCTTTTGATAAGTCTTAACACAAATATGTAATTATACTACAGCAGTGCCTCAGCTAGATAATGTATCAGTGCAATACCTTAAATATAACCAAGGGCTGTTAACCTGTTCAGCATGAAACTTCAGCATGTACTTGTCCTGTTTTAGTTATAAACGTGATAGATACATGATGAAATTCTTGTGGCAGCTCTTCGCTGGACTTACCGGTTTGCTCATCTAACAATCTGTAGTTCCAAAGGCTGAGATACAGAGTTGTTAACCAGAAGGTCAAAATACTGGAATATTATTGCCATCAGACAGCCTAAGTGATGAGTAACACAGTACTAGCCAGAATCTCTTGGGTCACGGAATTCAGTCTGCCGCTGTTGCAGTGAGCTGTATCACATAGTTACCTCTGGAATGTAGGAAGCACCATCTTGAAAACAGGGCAATTTTAATTTATTCTATTGCTCCTAAAAGGACCCTGTTCTGTAATTTTGCTTTTCAGATGTTTAGAAAAACTGTAATTTATATTGTACATGTATTCGTAACTGCATTATAACCCTTTTAGTTTGTCTGCTCTTTTGATTGAATAAACTATTTCCTTCCCTAGCATTTATTTCTCTGATATTTTGTGAGGAAAAAAACCATATTTTTAGAAAGCACGATAGGAGAAGTCAAGTAATTTTTGATCCTCTTATAGATTAGATTTCCCATTCTCCTGTTCATCCCAATAATCTGTGGCTCTTCAGGATAATACTGGAGAAGTACCCTAGGCACTTCTGTAAGAGCTGAGGCAATGCTGCAACTAACCACAGCATTCCAGCTGGGCTCTTTGTCATCCTTCTTAGCAAGGTGGATAATGGCACAATGTGTGTATTTCTTGGTCCAGGAATTACTCCATATGTGTGCTGTGCTGCTTTATATACCTGCACTAGCTCATTTAGAGTTTGTGCTGAATTGTGCCTTATAGTCATAACCCAAGTCTTCCTATTTCCCATTCACTAAAAAAACTTGTTCAATCATCTCTGGCCAAACCACCAAACTCTGCCTGTGAGTTCCTCTCTCTTTTGCATTTGGCTTATATGCCTGAAAGCTTTTTGAAGTCAAGATGTGAAACTGTATTTCTATAGTAGCCAAGTCTTTTGATGAAATCACTTGATGTTTGCTCAGGTGCAGTACGTACACTGGGAAGTGAAATAATTTTTGGCCCTCTCAGTGCAGTATCTATTGTGTACAGGATTTAATGAGTTACCTTCCTGTTATCCTGCTTCAGAACTGTGCTTGTCTGTCTTCATTTTTTTTAATCTTTCATTTCCTCTGAATCATTGAGTGTCACAATGTGCTTCCAGTAAAAAGCTGATCCTTCTTTTGCAATGAATGACTCTTTCCCACAGGAGATTTTACTGTGGAAGTATATGTCATTCATTACTATCAGACACTGTAAACACACTGAAATATTACTGATGATACATCCATGATGAAGTTATCTAATACTGTGTAGGCATTTAACCCAAGATTTAGCACACTTTATATCTATCAGTTATGATTTTTTTTATTAAGATCTATAGGGCTTAAAGTCAATTTAGGATTTTTTCTTTTCAGTGGTTCTAGAATACTGTTCAAATTCCAAAATGCCTATGGCTCATGAATTTCACACGTACCAAATGGTTCCTTGCAATTGTCTCACACTTAATGAGTTCAACTCATTTAGCAGGGTCTTCTCCTGAGTCACCCAGTGCCTGCAATTATAAGGGTGCTGAGCTCTGGGATGCTACAGCTGGAGAAATTCCCAGGTAGCTTGATTAAAATTGCCAGAAAGAGGTTGGTCAGACCATGGAGTCTACATTGTGGCTTTCTTGGTCTTGGCTCAACAAAGCAAGTGCACTGGTCTCTTCTGTAAGTCAAATCGGGCACCTTTCATGCTAATCTAGATCTCAAAAACACTTCTCTAGTATCACTAGCAATAAACAGAAGGGTATGCTGCAGTGTACATCTCTACCCTTGTGCCGAACCTGTGTGTCTGTAGTTGGGTAAGGTTGCTGTGGAGTGTCCCAAAAAGGAGCAAGCTCTGGGAAGCAGCTGAAGGCTGGGATACGCCTTGCAGCCTTCCCCTCCACCCCCCGGAAACTTAAAGGAAACGACAATGTATGTAAGTCAGTGAACACATGCACTGCTTCTCAGGAGGTTGTTTGAGGCTCTGCTTCACAGAGGTGCTTTGCAAAGCATAACCACACAACAAACAGGTTGCCACCTGCAATCCAGACAAGGGTTTATTGTAACTTAATGTCATATTGACATTATGTTTGATAATGAGGCTCATCACTGCATCTCTACAACTTTTCAAATGCCCTCAGAATACATAGATAAATTGGTGAGTTGAGCTGACACAGCAGTATCCTTTTAACCTTTTTTAAAAAATTCTAGAAGCAACATGCTGAAAGCGGTTGGTGAACCTCACATAACTGTTATTCTCAGGCCTGTTTTTTAATTTTCTCACTGCTCGCTGTTTGTTTCCTGATTCTGTCTGGGAGGAAATATCAAAACACTGCAAAAAGGGCTATTTGTACAGCATTTATGAGCCAACTGGAAGGAGGAAGCACCTGAACTCTCATGAGAACTTATTCATGTGAGCTTAGCTGTGTTCACTTGACAAGCCCCCATAACTAATGCAATGCATTTGCAGGGCTGGTAGTTGTGTCCATGCTGAGACTTGTATGTCCTTAGTTGTAACAATTGTGGTTGGCTAAATCCTGTTGCTCTCATTATTTGAATTTTTGAAGAGTTTTGTTCATGCCTTTTGTAGGGAAAAAAAGTCAATAGATGAGCCAATTTGTTTTTACTGACACAGTACTATCAAATGTAGGTACAAAGCAAGGAGAATTCTGAATCGGGAATGTGGTTTAGGTTGGAGTTAAGGCTTCCTGTTAGTAAATACATCTCTGGGACTAGAGTATATCTTTGTGCATTAGTGTTTATACTGTACCAGATGAAACATTTAAAAGTTGGATATTAATAAAGCAGCCCCCAAAGTAGCTAATGGACATTCTGGCCCTGGCCACAATAGTAGCTGCCATAGCTGCCACAGAGGCTGTGCTGTTTCCTTGCCTGTTCTCTATCTCAGTTTGGCAGTTTAAAAAAGTGTTGTACAATAAATACTCCTGGGACTTCCATATGATTGCTGAAAAACCTAAACTGCATTTAGTTTGTTTATAAAAAGTCCTGGGGCCCTGCTCTGCAGAGCGAAGGTCATGGAAACACATGTTTATGGCTTCACAAATGCTCTATACTCCTTGAATGGAGAACTTTATTTGATTTAATCAGCATCCACAGGGATCCTGTAATTGCGTAATAAGTAATTTATTATGGAAGTAAAAGTATTTTTCTAACTGTAGCCTATGTGGCATGGGTTTGTAGCTTTACACTAATCCACATAGTTAAAAAGGGCTTTGCAAAAGAGTCTGACTGGAGTAATGGTGTTCTGTGATGAGCGCATACTTGTGTGGCTATTTAATCATCAGAAAGTGTTAAAACAACAGGCACATTATCACCACGTTGGATGTAAAAACTGTTCAGTGTTTGCCTGCCTTCAGTAACTTGAAGTGCTCAGTGTGAGAAACTGGAAAGCCATCCCAGGTCCTGTTGGTGGTTGGTGAATAGCAGAGTAGGGAAATCCAAAGTTTGTCTTTTTGACGTACAGTGGAACATAGCCTTTTGTGTACTTCAGGAAAGGAACATGACCTTTCAGCTACTTGACTTCACCTTGGATACTGAATTACAAACAGATAGGTTTGTATATAAAATATATCAAACCTATAGTTGTTTAGCTGTCAGTCTTTTCACTGAAATAATCATTGACTGGGTCATGAATTGCAGTACTGGGAAGTAGACAAAATAAGGCTAAGGTCTAAGGTATCATCCTCAAAAGCACTTGCAGACTGGGAAAAGAGAGGGAACATGCTAGTGCAAAGCCCTGCTTTCTGAAACCAGAAATCGTCACACAAGTGTATATATATATGAGGTAGGTGGTTGAAGAAACCCAGCTCCAGAGATTTGTAGTTCTAGAAGGAAAACGAGAAATTAGTTTGGTATTTGCTGAGGTTCAGGATGCTGAAATTTTCTTTCCAACAGTCGATGACCTCAGTAACACCAAAAGAAGGTTCTTCTACACTTCCTGTGAGTGTTTGTGAGGTTCTTACTTTTTTGTAGAACTTGGAATTCATATTTTCATATCTAAATAAAAGTGGAAATGCAAGGAAAGTAAACTTCTTTGGTAACTCATCAACTTGCAAGCTTTTTCACCATGCTTAAAGTGTGTAAGACTCAGTCCATGGAAATTCTGGAACATCATCTCCTTACGAGCTGTATCCTGGTCCAGTGAAATATTCTCTTTCCTAGTGCTTCTCCCCAGTCATGCTGTGTCATATGTGTCAGTACTAAATTATTCATATTGAATTCTCAAGACAAAATATATCCTGAATGCCCTTCAGATCAATGAAACAGGAGTGATTAGCCTGGTCAAGTTTAAAAAAATATTGTCTTAGTTATCACAATAGGAAAATCTGAAGACCCATTTCAGAGAGATCAAGGTGTCAAATTGGGTTGGTGAAAAAAAAAACTGAGGTGAGGGAGGCAGGTAGGGGGAAGAAAGCGCAAGATGTATATCAAGTCTCACCTTACACTGTCCTGTTTTTATGTGGTTTTCTTACTTCTGTGTCCTCTTTTTTATTCTTTTTGTTTGAAGGTACTATGCATTTTCTTCCAGTTTATACTAAAAAATATTTTCATTTTGTTCGTTTTTCCCTCAAGTACATTTTCTGCTTCTGGGTGGATAACATTTTATTGTTTTCTTTTGTTAGTCTTCAGACTTTTTATTTCCTGTTCCTGTGTATGTGTGACTAAGTGCTATCTCAGCAATTTAGACAGAACTCCCATTCAGCTTAAGCTGTAATAAATATACGAATCTTGTCTTCATGTGCAGCATAGATTCATGGTGTTTATAGACGTATGAGTCCTGACAGTCTCCCATGAAATAACTTATTTATTTTAATTTTTTTTCATAAGTAATTCCACATTTTAATGCATATTGTCTTCAACAAACTGAAAGCACTAGCTGAAGAAACGTGAGTCTCTTTCATGCAAACCTCACTCATTCTAATTTATATGGCCTATGAACACTATGGAAGGTTCACGGGTCTTGTTATGCTCAAAGCACAGACCACTAGAGCCAGTCCAGGAGGAGCAGTATTGGGCCCAAAACAACTAGGGGAGTAGCAGGTTCATCTAGTATTACAACACAAGCAGGAATTATCATGACTGTTGCCCTTTGTATGGCTTTCTCACTCAAACAGCTGTGGTAGAAGAGCATAATGTATCATTCAGCCTGCTGTCAGCATTGCTTCTGAATATTTTAAGTAGCTTCTGTTTAGATAGGAGCTGAGATGTGAGCAGCAGTGATGAAGAGACAGAATACCTCTTTGTGTGTAGCTCAAAATGTGATGACGGCATGTTTGGGCTGCCATCTCCTCTCTGTTATTTTCTTTAAAGATCTTATAATTTGCATGTTGAGAGCTGTATAAGTGAATGGTTGACAATAACAGAGCAATTGAAATGCTAGTATACTTCATTAATAATGGGTGTAGCTAGTGAAATAGCTGGATATGTCCAAGAGAAAGGTAGATTTCCCAGATCAGCCCTACTGTATTTAATACGTATTTCATTGTCTGTAAAATAGATACTCTGGAGAATAAGCAGGCTTTTCCTGAGCACTCACAACATTCTTAGTGCTTCAAAGTAAGAGGAGAAAGTTGGCACCAAGCTTAGAGGTGAAATGAAGGAGTCCACAGGAAATATTTTTCCTTTGGGAATCCACATAACAAAATGGTACTGAAGAATTTGGTTAAGTAGGCTGAGAGTTCAGCTGTTCCTACTGTAATCTTATCTGTCAATGTGGAATTTTTCACTGCCAAAGCTCGCCAATAAATATAAAACTGCTGTTCTGATGAAAAATACCAATAGTCTGTCTTTCTTACTTTCACACACAGATATACTGCTTGGCCAGAACTAACATTAGCTAATACAAGTTCAGATTAGTGCCGGAGAAGTTATGCTGTATTACACCAAGTGAGAACCTCACTCAAAACTATTTCTTTTTTCTAAAATATGACTGACTAATTTTTCCATAAATTGTATCTGTGGGTGGGCTTCCTGATACTCCTGCAAATTGTCACCATGGGTTGATGACATAGGCTGCATCATTCAATAGCAGTGTATGTCTTCTGTTCTCCAAGATATGATGGAGACTTGATGGTGAAGGCCACTGCCAAATCCTAACAATCTGCTCAAGCATGAGGGGTCTTTTGCCTGTTTCCTTCTTTTCCTTCGTCCATTGTATGGTTATCGGTCTTCTTTCCCCTGCTAAATTTTTGCAGATCACTCAAGCTTTTGCTGTTTCTCTCTTTCTTGCTTTTTCTCCTTTTCTTTCACCATCAGCTGATCTCGTTCTTTCCTCAAGCCTCTGCTTAGAGTATTTTTTCTCTCCCAAACTGCCTGTCCATTTATTTCAGCCCTTATTGCCCTGCTTTAGATCACTCCTACTTGCTCCATTCTAGGTTTTGCGTTTAAAGTCCAAGAAAGCATTCATGGGAGAGGGTTTGAAAAGTGAGACGTGAGGAACATGCACGGAAAGGTACTTTTGCTTAGTGGATGGAGCTCATACCTGAAGCCAATTGAACCAAAGAGAAGTTTAACAGATAATACATAGCAAAATGGAAAGAATGCTGAGCAAATCAAACCAAATCTCATTTAAAAATGAAAATGTTGTGCACATGTGGAAGGACTGAAGTCTTTCTCAGAAACAGCTCTTAAGATCCAACATCCTTTTTTCTTGAGACAGACCTGAAGTGGGAGCCAGCAATGTACGACTCTAGCTTTAGTACATCTTTCATAACTTGTTACTTGCACATAGTCAAAAATTATTGTTAAATAATATACGCGTGGGTTTGAATTTCCAATTCCTTTGTCTCTCTCTCTCTTTTGCATTCTCTTTTTCTTTCCCCCCTGCTCTTTTAGGCTGTAAGAGAAAAGCTAGAGCCAGATGATGCTTTGATGTATGAAGAAGACCTGGATGATGAAGACTGTGGTGAAGCAGAATTTGAGGAAACCATGAAATTAAAAATGCTGCGTAGAATTGCCTTCATAGCAACCAAACTGCGGGAGTTTATTGGCAACATGATAATCACCACTGGAAAAGTTGTTGTTACAATTTTACTTGGTTCAGCAGGTTGGTGCATTTGAAAAATTTCCTCCAGAGTCCTTTAAACTTTGCATTTAACAAATGAGTTTTCAGCGCTTTGGCACCTGCGGGAATAACAATGGAAATTTTTAAGGGAAAAGAAATTGCTGTTGATTTTATTTAAATTAACTTTTTGGCAGGCATTGGAATATGCTGAGTTGCTTATATACTGATACTGTGTGGCTCTATAATTCTGTATATGACTTTCACAGTTGCTGTTTTAATCAAATGGTGAATAGTTGCGTATTATAACTATATATTTTATATATAGGTAAAATAATGTGAATTCATAGATTTGATTCTGTCACTTGCAAGTGTAAAGAGGAGCTATATTCCCATGGCCTTTAAAAAAATGAATTACTAGAAGGTTGATGATGCAGTGTGTAAAAACTGTGATAAGCAGACTTCATGTTACTTTTTGATGTTGTTGGCAAAAGTAGCTGTTTTCATATAATATAGTCAACTTTTTATAAGACATTTGATGTAGTATCACATCATCTTCTCCCAAGTGACAGAGGACAAGACAAGCGGGAATGGCCTGAGGCTCCACCAGAGGAGGGTCAGGCTGGATATCAGAAAAAAAATTCTTCACGGAAGGAGTCATCGGGCACTGGCAGAGGCTGCCCAGGGAGGGGGTCGAGTTGCCTTCCGTGGAGGTGTTTAAGGAACAGGTGGATGAAGTGCTGAGGGACATGGTTTAAGGGAGTGTTAGGAATGGTTGGACTCGATGATCCAGTGGGTCCTTTCCAACCTGGTGATTCTATGAGTCTATGATTCTATGATCATCAGCTACAGCCAGAGTGGAAGTGTACAAAATGTACACTTTACGTGTACTTTAAATGTACACTTTACATACAACTGTATGTTGGAATTAATGAATTAAAAATTGGATTGTGCAATGTTAAATTACTATTTATCTGCCTACTCAAATATTTGAATGGAGCCCTTACATATGAAGTATGAGTACAAGCGTATACTTAACATAGAGTATACAAGTATATGAAGTATAAAAAAATATATGACAAGGACTGGTCAGATGTGGCCCTCTCAGTAAGGCAGGCTCTTTCAGTGAGGTAACGTTATCTGACTAAGGTAATGTTATCTGACAGCTTCACCTGTAGCCAAATGCAAAGTAATGAATCTAAAAAGGAAAAAAAAAAAGGAAAAAAAAAAAGTAGATTATGTGGATCACCATGGCTCCTGACACAGGCAAGAGAGATGCCATTAAAGAAACCAAAAAGCCTGATGCCATTCTGAAGTTGCATGGCTAAACGTCACCCTGGGAGGATGAAGCAGAAGGATCACACAGCAATGGCAGAGGCAGTTTCTTCTGAGTGGCGATGGGCAGCTTGTCTGTGGGACTCCCAACACATACCGTGAGCCAGGAGGTGTTTAAAGGAGAGTTACAAAATGGACTTGAGGTCTGGGAAGCCAGAGAGAGACCTCGAGCTTAATTAGTTAAACACTTCTTTACTTACTGTGCCAAGAAAAAGAAAGATGAGTGGTGATTGGACTACAGCCTTGAAGCACTGACAAAGGTACGAAGTGCCTCCATTTTTTTAATCAACATCTCTTCTAGTAGAAGTTGTAACATGAGCCAATAGTTAAGTGGCAAATCTAGACAATTTCCAACCAGAAATAAATTTTGAATTTTTCACAGCCAAGAGTAATTTGCCACAATAAACAACTTATTTATGGATAGAGTGAATTCTCTCTCTCCTAAAATGTTTAAGTAAAGACAATGTGTGTCTTTGAAAGAAGAAAGGAAATAGTTACAGGCTTGAGGCAGAAATTGCTGGGTAAAGCCCCAATCATGAAGGAGTCTGAAGAGGTGATACCTGTGGTCCTGTCATGCTTTTATGTGTGTGAGCCTATGAAAACACCAGCAGGTTATACACTAGAGCAGAGACAAACACCATAATCTAAAGACTTGCTCCTAAGTACGATGTGAAAGGATATAATGATGAAGCTCAGGCAAAATGACCAAGTCCTTACAGTACACAAATTTTGCCCAGTATGACGTGGTTGTGAACACACCAGCTTTTGACAACTTCTGCAAAGAAAATGTAGCACGAGGCTCCCTATGTCCTGAGATGCTCCTGCTCCCCTTCCTCCTCACAGGCACTCTGCTCTGCAAGGGCTGTGGGTGCAAATATGCAGGGCCACCATTCAGGCATGTCCTGAGTCTGTCTGGGTAGCGACTGGACTCAACCTAGCCTGGATCTGACCCCAGAGTGCAGACCCAAAAAGGAGCAGCAAGGCAGCACCTGGCAAGGAGTGGCAGTAATCTGTCCTGAGGGAAGGTGCCTCTTAGACATGCACTAGTGAAAACCAAAAATAAATTGATGCAACTCACTACTCACTTCAGTAGTGTTTACTAGACTGGCATGCTAGATGTAAGCTCTCTTATGTCATTTTCTCCTGACCGTGACTCTTAGACATGTATGTCTTTTCTGCTTCCTCATCTATTTTTGTGGGCTACCCACAGAGCATTGAGTGTCCTTTATCATTAATTCACTTCGTAAGTGAAAACCAAAACCAATGTACATATATAGGACAGCAGAATCTGTAAATGTAAATTAAAAGTTTCTAGGAGTCCAAACCTTTTTTTAAAAAATCATACATTTACTGAATATTCTCTAGATAAATTCTATTTTCAATATATGCATCAGGATTTTTTCTATTTTAATAACTTTGAGGTATTGCAAGATTTATATGAGAAGGCTGTTTATCTGTCATGCCACTTTAGCATCTTGTACTTGGTATTAATTTTGAAATCTGATACACCAGTGCTGTCAGGCACTATTGACTGCTCTTGCAGCCATGGTTCTGGTTTTCTCCATGCTTTGTTATACATCTTTAGAAAGTGAAGATTTCATCTCAGAGGAAGGTCTGGAGAGTGGTTGTGTACTAAGCACTGAGGTATGGCTTGGATTAATTGAAGAAAAAAGATCCTTTTCTTCTAGGGCATGGTTTAGTGGTCGATAGGAATGATTGGACTCAATGATCTAGGAGGTCTTTTCCAACCTAGTGATTCTGTGATTCTGTGATTTTAGTCTCCAAGCTAATAACAGTCTTAAGAGCTCACTGTAATAATTAGCATAAACAGTAATTGGATTAAATTGTTTAATAGGCTTCTTGTCAGACTCAGAGGTTTAACAAATGCTGATATTTCCCACATTTTTTCAACCCTCCATGTTTTTAATTTTGCAGGTATGATGGTGCCATCTTTGACCTCGGCTGTGTATTTCTTTGTATTTTTGGGCCTGTGCACGTGGTGGTCCTGTTGCCAAGCATTTGATCCGCTGATATTCAGCTGTCTGTGTGTATTAATGGCTATATTCAGTGCAGGGCACTTGGTTGGACTTTATCTGTACCAGCTACAGTTCTTTCAGGAGGTTGTTCCACCAAAGGATTTCTATGCCAGGTGAGAGAAACTTCTTCACTGTGGACACATGACACATTTTTCTATTGTCACATGATGATACAAATGCTTTTCCACATAATACTTTTGACAGATTTTATGCAAAACTTCATGTTCAGTCTTGGAAGAGTTGAAACATTTCAGACCTAATGGTTTTGGATGACAGAGTGGTCAAAATCCTGACTGGGATTTTTATGTGTACAGAGTGCTGAGGCAGGTTAGGAAGAGAAGGTGATTTTGGTTTTGGCCATAGTTGTCCTCAGATGTGAGTGAGACTGATTTGGCTGAGGCAGGAGATAAAGGAAGTAATGTGGTGGCAGTGATGCAAAGGCAGTGTACACATGTACATTTCCTGGTTGTGGAAAAGAAATGCTCTGAGGGCTGATGTCATAGTGTCTTCACTGGGACAAAATGCACGTGCAGTGCCATCCTTGTGTACAGGGACTGAGGGATGCTGTGTTACTTTGTTACTTAACCTACTGTGTATAATATTAGAATGTTTATGTAAAAAATTCTCTCATGTCGTGCATGCCCGCCTTCTGTTGCTATCAAACTTAAGCCAAAAAGCAGCATTTCTAGCTACTGCAGCAGTAAATATTGATGGGATGCGATTTCACTGACCCTTTAATTCTTTACATGCTTCTATACTGTGATCTAAAGTAAGGTGAAGTAATGGATGTTTTTCACTCATTACTACTATTTTTTTCTTTTTCTGCTTGATTATGATTGCAATTTTTTTTAATTATATGTATTTTCAGGGCCATAGTAATCCTTACATTAAATTAAATGCAAGCAAGTCTTATTTTGATTTCTGGTAAGCCAATTGTTCCTTTTAAGTATTACAAGTTGAAGGTGAACGGATATTAGATGTACTGAGGAGAATGAATTAATGATATACATCTCAATGCACTTCATTAAGAGCAGTAAAAAAGATGAACTGCTTGCCTACAGTAGCTGGTACTTCAATACTTATTTTGACATTTTATTTAGTGCAGTTTAATATATATGTAGTTTGTGATCTTGGAATTTCTAACTTGAGGAGGCTGTTTGGGGGGTATATCGTTACCTGAAAAATCAGAAAAGATCTACCGAGTTCAGGTTCTCTTATGCCACCTAGCGGTGAATGGATGATTTCTATTAAGGAAATTCTATTATTAAGGTGGTTCTATTATTACCAAGGAGCTAAAATGCTCACAACTTCCCTAAAACCTTTATATTACTTTCTCCGTGTATTAAGAAAAGAAAGAAAACATGGCTTCAGAAGTCTCAGCTGTTTGGCTATGAGGATATTATCTCACAATGTTTTGCCACGTGACACCAATACTTTTAGAAAGGAAAGAAACTATGTGTTTCCTACCATTTAGCTACAATAAACAAAACTCTTTTTATAGGCACCACTTGCAAAAGTACCTTTTCTTCTTTATAATGTTCTTATTATTAATTTTAAAATACTTCAGTTTTTATTACCTTTAATTTTCAATTAATTTAATCTCAAACTGATTTTCTGCATTTAGTTATTTTTTTGTTAGTAGTATTAGTCTACATTTTATGATAAAATTTAATTCAGTACTGATAGGCCACTTTAACTTGGTCACTAATTTTTTAAATGAAAAAAACTGGTTGCAAGGAAGTTGCCTGCCCTACATTGTAGAAAGAGAAAGTACCTTCAGAGCTGGAATTAAAAATGTCCCAGTGTTGGACTGTGGAGTAGGTACTGACCTTTTTTTAAGCAGAAAATGATGTTGTTTTCATGCAGATTTTCTCTTGAACTGTTATTGTTGGGTACTCTGCCTTTTACATGTGATACCATATGAGGGACTGATTTTCTAAATTACATAAGAAATTATGTTTGAATATACAGAACACCAATGACAACTCAACAGAAGGTGCAGTAAATATATCTTCTTTGTTTCTTTAATCACAGTTCTTTCTGTTGTGGATTTACTTTGATCTACTATCAGAGAGATGTGCTTGATGAGAGAAGTGTTACTTGTGTTTGGAAGTACAAATCTGAGCGTGAGGAAAAGTCATAAGTATGATTTTTAATTGTTGGAGTAAGACTGGAATATAAGCAGTGGCTACAGGTGGAAAATGGGACATGCGGGAATGGTGCAGAAAAATATTTTAGCAGTTTCTGTTCTAGAAGATATTTTTATATCTTGCTGTTTTATGTACCATCTTGATTTGAAGCAGAGCTAAATATGCAGAGTTTCCATTAACACCGGGGGAGTGGGTGAGGGGCTTCCATGGGTAAATTACGTGTTGCGAAAAGAATCTGATTCCCCAAATTCTTCTCTGCTATTCTCACCCAGAATGTGCTGTTTGACATTGTTTTTGCAAAAGGAGAACAGCAGATCGTTCTCATACTTACTCCTTTGTAAGGGTTTTTCTTATTCAGTTGCAATAAGCTCATTGTTTGAAAAAAAATATACACCAGGTACCTGTATTTGCATGTGTTAGCTTCAGTGCCATCACAAATGGATCTGTATCTGTATAATAAGGGGAGCTGAAGTGTAAGGAACAAGAGCTTTTATTTCTCTAAATTTTTGAGGGTTGAGTCTCCAGGTTAAGTTCTCCTCAGATGCAAGTGCAGATGTGAAAACTACTCCTGTCGAGCTGCTGGTGGGTATTATATCTCTCTGCAGAGCATAATGCTGGTGTTACAAAATGCTGCTAACATTGGTGTTTCTGGGTTTGAGTTCTCAAGTTCACAGGAAAGGTACAAGTTTCTTCTGATCAATAAAAAATGTGTTGTCTCTGAATAGTAATGCATTCAGCTTACCACTATATCGATTGATTTCAGACTAAATGAACAACCCAAACAGACTGGAAAGTTCACAGATCAACAGACTCTTTCAGCTAAGACTTGCGTCATCCTTGTGCTGCTCCTTTTTAAAAGCCTTCAACTCAAAATTCTGCAAATGACTGAACAGTGTCACCAGAATAAAGAGTTTTCTTGTAAGGGATAGTCTGAAATGTGGTGAATTTACATATTTTGCCCTGTAACCTTGTGGGATTCTGTGAGCAAAGTATTTTCCCCCAAAATACGGGATAACAGCACCCTGTATTTGCCATAGTGCATTTTGCATAGTGCATTGGCATACATCAAGGCACCAATCTCCTACAAAGTTTTGGATCTACTTTTGTGGTTTTGTGGTTCTAGGATGTGCAGATAGAAGTGGCATAAACACCAACACACATGGAAATGCCATCCAGTGCACACTAGGATCTGCAGACTGAAAAAATGTATAGGCTAATGAAGAGTCTGATGGATAGCCAATGTGTCAGAAGAAGGCAGCTTAGCAGCAAAGCTTGCATGAAGCTGCCTCCACCCTAACAGCTTTTGTCCTTTAGACTAACCCTTGGTGGAGAAGTGAGCAGCAGTCACTCAAGGCAGTGCTCTAATTGCCTTGGGAAGAGTGATCCTAAATAGTGCAGGAGGACCAGCATAAGGAAGGCTGAGTTTGCCTTTCAGTTAGGAGTTGTCTTGTTGCATGAATTAAGACCAGTTAAATACCAGCTGATCTCTGTCAAATAAAATGTCCACTCTCATTTTATAATTTCATTTAAAATAGGTATCTTTTGTGTTGACTTGCTGCCATATTGCAAAATTGGTGGTTTACAGAGGCAGGAAAACAGCAGCAAGAAGTATCCACTTAAAGCCAGATTCTGAAAATACCATATTTCTGCCTTAAAAGTATTTTCACCTGAGTTAATAAAAACAAGTCAATGAGCTAAAATGGTTTTAGAAATTATGAACACTACAGCCTGAAAAAATACGCAATCGTATGTTTGTCATTTTTCAAATTGCTGCCGCTTTTCTTGCTGATCTTGTTTATTTTGGCAAAAAGATGTAATAGGGGCAATGATAAGGCCTTGCCAACATGAAGAAATAGGATCTGTGCAGTGGTATGAAGTTTATCCTGAGTCAGTAAAGTTATTCCTGTCCAAATCCGTGCTTATAAGCATATTCATTGATCCAGTAATGCGATGTAAATTTAAACTTATGTGCTTCCATAGTTTTAGATGTGTCTTGCATTGCTAGTAGTTTTCAGGCAAGTAATGTTCAAAATATTTTAAATACAAATTGTTTAATCTATGGGAAAGCATCACCCTTATAAAGCAAGGCAATCCTAGGAGTCCAGGGAGTGTTATCCACTTGACAGTGATTTGTTATGTCACATCTTCTTTAAGTGAATGGGAATTTGGAATTACACAACTGATTGTGGGAAAATCTAATCTAAGGCTGTCTTTTCAACAGGAAATTTTCATGTGAAAGGTGCCTATAAATTTCTCTAAGCAGGACTTTTTGAATAGATTATACAGTGATTAGTAATAAGCCTGCTTAAATGACTCTCTTATTTGGGAAGTGAGTGTTATATTATGATATTTGCTACAGATGGTAGATTCAGAATATCTAATTTGTTTTCAGATTTATCTGAGATGAGTCCAGTCCAAAATCCTCCATTTGAAATTCCCTGAAAGCTGTGGTCTAGATTCAGAATTTGTAGCCCAAATGCTTTGTTTATCTAGGGTAGTAAATTAATAAATGTTTAAACACAGTCTCAAATGTATTGCTGGAATTGTCAGCTCAAGATGGGACATCCAGCTGTATTTATTTTTTCTGAAATTAGTGGCTAAGTGTACTAATGAAATCTCAGCAGGAAAGCAAATATTGCCAAAAGAGTAGGACCCAGCAGATCCTTGTTGACAGTCTTGCCTCTGTGCAAGGCTAGGCATTGATCTCCTTCTGCCTTTGTAGCTACTTTGGAGCAGAGAACTGGGTAACATGTTTCACCTGAGCTGCAGCCACTGTCAGCACTTGCTGCAGATGATCTTTGGCACCTGTCTCAAAGGTGCCTCACCTCTAAGAGGCAAAATATTCTTACCTCCATATGAATTTCTGAGGTTTTTGGAGTTCCCTGCATCCTGGTTACAAGCTAGTGTTTGGCAAGATGGGGTATTTGAAGTTCATCTGTGTATCCAATACTGAGCTGCTACAGTTTTCACGCCTTATGCCTGATTTTTTTAGCCACTTACCACCACAGTACTGCAGCACTTGGTGCCAGGGCAAAGACCCCTGAATACATACCATGGAAGGATACTGCACTGTCCTTCTTCTGTTTCCATCATCCTCTATGAGCGAAAGCACATTTCATAGCTGCAGAGCATGCTCCAAACCATGCCAGACCAGCCACAGCCTTTGTCACTATGACAAGATTATGCATGAGAGCAAAGATTTCTCTCTCACAGAGGAATAGAAGTTAGCTGATTTTATTCTTATGGATGTTTTGTAGCTGAATTTTGTATTAGCTGTATAATACACTACAGCTAAGAAGACAATTAGTTCAACTTTAGCCTGTGTGCTTTTTAGAACCTTATCTTCATCTTTTTTTTTTTAGTTATTTTGCAAATGCAGTGACTGCTTCCGTTAACAGCTTAGAAATGCAAGATCAGACTCCCATTAGCAAAAGACAGTAATCATGCTATTATCGTAATCTCTTTCTAAACTGTAGCCTAGGGTAGGTGGGCTCATCTAGGCACCCATTCCCCTGAAAGGTGGGGCTAGATGGTCTTTCAAAATCCCTTCCAAACTGGTCAGTTCTATGGTTCTGTGATTCGAAGTACTCTTCTGAATTGCATGATTCTACAAAAGGTGTTTTGCCCCTGGGTTTTGTGAGCCACACAAAGCAAGTTTCTCGATATTACGCTGGGAAATTTTTCTGTACTACACAGTAAACAGTTAATTTGCTGTCAGCTGAACCATCAAAGTCAGTGTGTTCTTCATTTTCTGTGAACTACCTTATAATGTGTATCTGGTGTCCAAAAGATCCACACCTATAGCTGGAGCTGGTGTGCAGACAATTACCAGAATTCATGGCAGCATGGCAGAAGAGTTGAAAATATAGATGAACCAAGGACTACCGGCAGATTCATAGTAAAGCTTCTAACTTCCTCCATGACATTTTTTTCTCCTTCCTGTGAGTAAAGTTTACAGGTTGTTATTAAGCCTTGCATATTCTTTAGTTTTCTTTTTAGCTTCTTACCTCACTGGAAGAAGCTGGTATGGTTTATATCAGAAACTGCTCAAGATGACTGAGAAAGAAAGAACACCATTCAGAATTTAATTACAAATTGAACTTTTTTCAAGACTGAAATATGTTAATATAGGTTTTGACTGTTTTGAGTTTCACACTTTTAACCATTCTGATAGCAGTATCTGGAATATCCAAATGCGATATGAGAACCAGTGGTGGAGTTCCCAGTCAGTTGTAACATGAAAGCCTTGGAAATGTTCCAAAAATACTCACTGTTGTGAGATTTCCAGCTTAGCTTCTGCCACACGGGCATTCAGAGAGTCATCCAAAATGAATTCACATCTTTCAACACTTATTCAGAGGGAATCCTTGGAGATTCACTCATCAGTGGACATGCAATAAATGTCCATGCTCTGCTCATTTTATAGGAGAGTTGTACTCAGCGTTGATTTAAAATGGTTAGCTCAGGTTTTGGTGGAAGTCCAGTGGTGACAACAGGGCAGTCAGTGTAAACTTACCCAGCTTTACTAGAGAGAATTTGTAGCCCTTGCTGGTCTTTACGTGATTATTAATACCTATTGCTTTTTGCCACATACTATCCTTCTTTAAAATCAGTGCCAGGATCTACAGCAAGTTTGAAATTCACTAGAAAAAAGGTAACAGAGGAACTAGTAAGTAAACTGCAGCAATTTCCCTGTCAGAGCAGCCCTCCCAGCCTTCCTGGCAGCCTGTATAGCGGTGGTTCTGCATCCCCAAGGCAGAGCCTTTGGCCTTCACTGTAGCTGCCGCCCTGTGTGAAGTGCCAAATGTAGTCTTGGCAGAAGCAGTCACAACTTTATTCACGTTACTGGCATTGCACCACAAGTGATTTACATCCTTCTGTCTTCCCCTGGACTTGAAAGGGATGTAAACTGAGAAACATGCTAAGGCCTTTTAAAAACTATGGGTTTCTGCACGCAGGAAAGACCAATTTCTGAGCTGTGCTTTGGAGCAGCAGCGAGCCTGCAGCCAGTGAGCTCTCTGGCCCTGGACACAGGCGGTTCTTGTTAATAGGGAGAGGAGAGCCTTGGCACTCCCAACAACCTGTGCACTGTATCCAGAAATTGAGCCTAAGCTACAAATATAAAACTCAGTCACCATTACATGACATAATGTTGGCAAGCTGCCACTTCCATGCTGCCTCCTGCCCCGAGATAACTGTGTTACCATAACAGCTGAAGTTGTGTCTTTCTTGGGATGCGTTGAAATGTCAGGATGAGAGGGACAGAGGGAAGCGACAAAGATTTTCAAAGTGTTGGTGTTCCATTAAAAACTTGCCTGACGATTCTGTTTGACTGAACTGGGTATTCAATTGCTCTCATAACAGAGCCTTCCCACTTTTGCATCCACGTAGGCAGGTCATTCATGTGGGACCAGCACAACTCTCTGCTCACAGAAGCTCTGCTGGAGAGCTGGAGTACTCCACTCCCCCATACACAGCATGTGTCTGCTTACGTGCGTCTGATTGCCACACTGACATTTGAAGATGGACCCCCTGCCCATCACGGTGATGGATGACTGCAAAGAAGCGACCCTATAATTTTCTTTCTGTACTTTTTAAAGAGCACAGATCTGCATGCTGTGATCGTTGATCAAGTGTCTGGAAGAAAGGACAGAAAAAGAACAGAGAGACATCAACTCCTCCCCTCATACTGGATTTGCATTGTTCTTGCTTTGGGTTATTAGGAGACACGGATTACAATTAGCAAACTTCTCTACACGTTACAAGCTTGTCTTTACTCTTTCCCTGAGGTCTGCTTGCCAGCCTTTATTTTCATACTCTGACGTGCCTAGAAATTGTGATGATAAATATTTAGCACTTATGTAGCTCTCTTTGTTTTCAGCTCAGCGTATAAACATTGACAAATGAATCATCCCACATTCCTTGGAGGCAGGTCAAAAGGCAGTCCTGACTAGCCTCGGTCAAGCACACACAGGAGAGCTAGTCCTTGTCTGTGCAAGAGGCAGTCTCCATGAGTTTCTCTAAACGCTCAGAATGGATGTACTTAATTTCTTGTTTATGTTCATCTAACTGAAGCTGGGAACTTACTGATAAAAACTGAGCCAATCAGGTACAGTTTATAACCAATTCAAATCAGTTATATTGTACAGCTTTGCTTTTGAAATTAGTTAATTGGATATTTCCCAAGCCTTATTGTCCATTATCCCATTATCTTCTTTCCCACATCTTGCTATTTTCTTCTGGTTTTGTATTTAAACACAAAAGGGAGTCATAACTTGCATTTCTGCCTTAGTGCATTCTCTGCTAAAAAGAGAGTATCTTCTTCACTCATATTTTCTGCTGTAGAATCTCTTAATTTAGGTATCAATCACTCTTGCTTTTTCTTCAATCTGTTTCACTGCCAGTTGTATAAGTGAAAAATCTTCTTATCCTCTGCATGCATCACTGAACCTAGCAGACTGTCCCAGTGTGACTGAAAAGTATCATCATCCCCTTTCAGAGGTGGAAAAATTCCCTAACAGAAAAGTTAGATGAATTTCATAATCCCCCTTAAAAAGCCAGAGCTTGGAATGAAATTCCAAGTTTTTAGCTCCAGTCTGTATCCTTAGATTCCTAGGTCACAGACCAAGTTACCTCAAAGTTTAAATTACTGTGGAGCTACACTTGAAAACAATTTCTATTCTTCTGCATCTGGTTTTCTAAGAGGTAATAATACATCTCTTAAACTGGCAGGCAGTTGCATGGTTAGATGTTGTACCAGGTTGCTTGCACATTCTGGTCAAGTAGCACCACCCCACCAAGGTTATTTGAGTGTGGTCTCCTTTTCCTAAATGATTTCTACTGAAGGTTTATGCTCAATGGACTTGTTGTGTAAACTCATCCATCCTTCTCCCAGCACCTGAGCTTAGCACAAGAAAGCCGTTTGTGGGCTGTACTATCTGTTTGAGATTTGAGCAGGCTGTCCTCCTTTCACATTCCCTGCTCTACTTGTGTGAGACTTTCTGAGGTGGGACTGTTGGCTCCTGTCCTTTCAGCAGCTCTGCCAACTCACTTTAAAAAACCAATAACCTGAGTTTCTAATTGGTGCGGAAAGACGTCATTAAGCTGTGCCTCCTGCTGTGTGCTGAGGTGTCCAAGCTCACCCTCTGGCAAGGGGAAGCCTTTGTGCCCGTGGATGTTTGTGCACATGCCTTTAGTTTTCCCTTTCCCACTTTCCATATGGCTCCTTAGAAATCTGGACCTGTTTTCTCCTGATTTTCATCTCTGGGTAGAAAATGCAACTAAAAGTTAGAAATTTTTTATTTTGTTGGCATCCTTCCCCAGGCTGTGTTGTTCAGTTTGAGTTGCTTTTCTTTCCCCTCTGTAGTCACAGGGAACATGTGTATGGGAGAAAGGGGAGCAGATGGCAAACAACTGTGCATGGTGCCAACCAGTCTCCTCTACTGGGGTAGCCTTTCTTTCTTCATCCTCTCATCCCAGCAGTGCTGCCTCAGCTCCTGCAGCCTCCATGGTCCCTGAGTTGCCTCTGGTTTGTAGCTAAAACTCTTCAGAAAAAATACCCTTCTGCATTAACAGGAGTTTTATTTTAGTGACAGAACAAACAATTCTTTATCTAGCTCTCCACCTAACACATGAGTCAGGCTGTCCCTGCCAAAGCATTGACACTGATAGTCCTGGTGAGGAAGGATTATGTTGAAGGGGACACTCGAAGCTAAGGTATCAGGCAGGGACCCTAAAGAAATTTTTTCTCCAGCTTTATCCCCGTTTCTTTTTCTTCTTGCTGTCCTATCTGTTGTTATGCCCTTTGCTAGATGCTCAGCTGTCAATTTGGGATGAAAACAACAGTGGAGTCACTGCTTCAGTACATATCTTCATCAGATGATCATCAGTGGAAGTCCCACCAAAAGTACCTGAAGGCTACAGCAACATCACTGCTTTGTATCTCAGTGATGTGCTGAAAAGAGCAGCATCAATATAAATTCCAACCAGAAATCCAGAGCACAGCTGAGATGTGTCATAAGTAATGAAGCAGTTTGGGTATCCAGAAAGAAATACACTGATAGAATTAATCTTCTTCACACTAGGCTTTTGAAGATAGGTTTTTGTCAGTAAACAAGGGATTAATAGGCTCAAATCTACTATTAGTGATAACAGTGAGGAATTATTGCCTCTAAGGCAATGACAGCATACAACAAGCTTTTGGAATAGAAAGTCAGTACAAAGCTCAATTATTGGATGAACTGTGGTATATATCTCACAAATCTTTATGTTCAGGCTTAAATTCCCTTCAGAGCAGCTGGTTTATTTCAGATATACAGAGTTTTGAATGTCTGAGGTTTGGTCATTTTTTATGGATGTACAGTTCTTAACAGCTTCCAGTCACATAGTTTTAGAGAAAATTCCATTATTTGGTTACTTTAGAAAACCAGGTTATATAGCAGATAGTATTTAACATCCTGTTTTAGAGTTGTTAATTCACTTGTGATTTTATTGTGGCCGCTTATGTGGTCGTTTTGTTCTTCCTGAATTAAGATTTGTGTTGTTTTTACAGTTTTTGCAAGCTTTTCTACAACTGAGAGTCTTTAAAGACATTTTTTCTCTTCTAAAGCTTCCTGGATTAATGACTCATAATTTTTTTCTGTAGTCATTGTATTGATGGTATTAGCACACAAGTTTTAAATTACTTATTTTTTTCATGAGGTTTCTCATGCAATAGATGTGCCTTGGAATTAGCTTTCCATTTAAAAGAAAAGTCACTGATGTTGAGAAGAGGGTGGGAGATATACTAGCGCTGGTTTTGTCATTGCCAGAAAAGCTTTGATCCAATCGAAGCTATGGAAACCAAGACTTAGTAGAAAAAAAAGTACATAGACATCTGCTAAAGAGCTATTGAAATATGATGACATTAAAACAAAACTTAGAATGTTCTACTTACCCACCGAGTCTATATTCACTGTGTGTATGCCTGTATTATAGCGTTGTGATAGCAACGCTCTGAAGGAAAACACTTCCAGTCTTAGTCTATGTTTTAAGATATTTCCAAAAAAGTTATTAACTGTTAAGCTGAAATTTATAATAATACTTCTCAATCCAAACAATCAAATATTTGTGTTATTGTTAATATGGCACAGCTCCAGTTAACCAGTTCTGAATTATCCAAGTCTGAACCAAAGCACAGTCTAGGTCTTTTAAGCACTAAGAATACTTGCAATGCTTTCTAAAGCTTGTTTTCAATCCAAAATGGATAAATTTAATAACGTTAGTCCAGCTGTGGACTGAGGTTTGTGTCTGCAGTATCTCCCTACACAGTTCTCCTGCTCAGCTGAGGAGAAGGCATGAAGGATCAACTCTTTCTCTGTGAAATCTTATAACTGATGATATCTGGAAAGACAAATGCCAATTTACCCATTTATTCTTCTTTTCCCCTTAAAAAGCCATTGAAACCAAATGCCTCCCACCCATCTTACCCTTGTTCTTTGGGACACAATGCATTTCATCCAACTTTCCCACCTCCTTCCTACCTGTGTTCTGCTATTTTTGTAAAAATGTTGTGTAATTTCAGCATACTTTGGAGCATTAATCCCAGTATAGTCTGAACTTGTATTCTATGGTGTAGAAGGTAACAACTTTTTGGAAGGCAAGGATCGATGTGGAGGTACCACGGGACTGGCTGAGTTCTTTCCAACAGCATGTAGCCAAATGATGTACTGAGGGTGGCTCACAGGATTCCCTTGGCAGAGACTTTATGCATATAATTTTATGGATCATAATTTGTATGTAGCTCAGCTATTCAAATACAGGAAATTCAACAGGATGCTGTGTTTGAAAGGGGAACTCCTAACTTTTTGGAGGGATGTGTAGAAGTGATATTTTCTGTTTGCTGGTTTATTTTTTTCATTCTTTCCAGTCCTTCTCCCTTTTACCCCCAGGATATTTTCCATTTCAACAAGAATATTTACCTCCTTTAAGTCAACGTTTTAAAAAAGTTTCACTCTTCACCACCGAAACCTCCCCAAACTCTAAAACGGCGTTCAGTAACCTTAAAGAAATTGGCATGGTTGTCTTTTGAAAGACGTAAGCATTACAACACACATTGCAAATAATACTCAATTCTCAATAAGGATGCATATTGTTATTGCCTCTTGTGATAAAAGATAGCAAGATCACTTTTGGTCTGGGATTTCAAACCTCCTGCCTTTACATCCTATGGAAACAGTAGTTTCTGACTTCTAACAAATGATGTAGCATTTCATGGAATAGCTGTTCAGGGTTCCTTTCTTCCATTTTCCATGCAGTTAGCTGGGTTCTCTCTTGGTTTTTGAACCTATCATCTTGAAAAAGAATGCTTGAGAATGTAAACCAGACAATTGAGTGTATTAGGAGAACTCTTGCTTTGTTTCTTTCTTATCTCCAGTCTTTTATTATTTTGTAGGGTATGCAAAATTCTGTTTCTTTTCCTTATCTTTTATAAACAAACAACATTTAAAGCTATGCCATGATATTAACATATGCAGTTCTTTTACTGACAAAGTCTTAAACCTCTGACCAAATGATTTGTAATAAGTAATGTTTAGGAAAACGTTTGACACATCTGCATGCAGTATTAAGTTTTTATATGTTGGCCAACGAAGTAAAACCAGACAATTTCAGTCACTATACATGGCTAGAATATATAGGAATAAAACAAAGCAGCATACAAACTTATAAATATTTTTAATTAATCTACTGAGGTTTAGCAAATTGAGAACCTACTGCACTCTCAAACCCTTCTGAGGAAACGTAATCAATAGGACATGATAACAGACATTTTACTGCCACTAGGAATCACTTCACATCCTCTTTGATCGAAAGCATGAAATGAATATTTTATGTGTGGTTTGCACATTTTCGGGAGTTAGGTTGGACTCATGAGAAAATCTGTTGTATGTCTTTTGCTTCTGCTTAGTGAGTCAGAAGTGTCTGTAAACCATTTTAAGTTATTACCTTGCAGGCTTTCTGCAGAAAACATGTATGCTTTTCGTTATATTAATGTATTTTGGTGCATATCCATAACTTCAGTATACAAGACACTAAAGTGACGCTATTTATATATTTTTTTGTTCCCAATCCTTAATAAAATGAAACCGCTCTCAAACTCAGAATTTCAGCAGTCTCACCTCAAGTTCTTTCACACAAGTTGAAGTGAAAAAAACCCTAAGCTAGTAAGTTCGCTTATAAGTTCACTCATTCAAATTAGATGTTCTAAATCTCCAAATAGTTGTGATGAAACTCCATCTCCATCTCCATCTCCATCACCTCCTCTGACCAGTCAGACATTTTCAAATGGCTTGGGGGAATTTAGTGCCATTTTCATCATATGCTCCTCTGCTGATGCTTTTTTGGAACTGGCCGGCATTCTCACTCATTGCTAGGAAGCCAGAAGAGATGAAACAGTTCCTTAGGAAGACAGAGTGACAGGTATTACTTGGGAGAAAAACACAAAGGAATCTTGATTGTGCTTGGGATTTTTTTTTCCCCTTGGTTTTGTGTATTAGTGCATCAAGATTTCACACTTTCACACTGGTTTTGGAATTGCAGGTCTAATACTGTAGCAATAAAACAGCTTTCACCAATTTCCTAACTGATGTTAAACTGTCCAAATAAGCCCTAATGTATTTGCATAAACCTGTAAATGTAGACTTCTACTCTGATATTTTGGGTGGTGTCTAAGCGTGACCCCTAGGCTGTGCAAAGAGGGGGAAGCTGTCCGTTGCGGTGGTTGCAGACTGCATATGCTTCTTCTGGATCATTGGATGAGGTTGCTATAAACTGTGGTGCTCAGAGGCGCTATAGGGAGATTACTCCTGCTCTGTTAAGCAGTGAAAAGTAGTATGCAAAGTAGTACACAAACGTGTAGGAAGATGAAGCAGCTGGAAATCTAATCTAGACAAAACTATTACAGAAACTAAATGCGGTAGAAACCAATAAGGTAGAAGATTTTCTCTCTTTTGCAATCAAGATTGGATGTCTTTGTAAATCATGAACTGTAATTCAACTGCAAATTATTCATTCAATACAAGAATTATTGTGTGTCCTACATTGTGCAGGAAGTCAGAATTATTACTTCCCTTCCTGGCCTTGGAAATAATGAGGCAAATCCTGGTCTGATATCAACTCCTAAAAACATCAGTACATGCAGGATCTGAACTGACAAATATATTTTTACAAAGAAAAATGTTCCATATCCTTTTTACTGTAGGCGAAATTCACTGACCTAACAATTACTATTTTGTAATTCTGTATATGAGACATATAATTCTTTTTGTTATGTAACCATTTTTATTCATATTTAATACCATGACTAATTATTAACACCAGTTACTAACACTATCAAGTCCAACTGACAGCTCAACACCACCATGTCTACTAAACCATGTCCTGAAGTGCCACGATCTGCATGTTTTTTTAAGACCTCCAGGGGTTGTGACTCCACCAGTCATCCCTGTGTATTTAAAAGCTTTGAATAAGAGATGTCTCTGAAAAATGTTCTGCACCAACATTTCTCATTAAAGATAATGAAGAAGCATAAATATTGAATGAATAGCAACTTGTAGCCTTATTGGAGGCCAGAACAGACAGAATGAGTGTTCCCAAGATGGCAGTGCATTTTGACTGTTGTGTTGAGTACCTTTGTGACTAACACATCTCAAAAACCAGAGTTCAAAAGTGAGGAGCTGTTCCTCTGTATTCATGATTTATAAGACAAAGTGAAACGGGTTAAATAAATACATTGCTGGTCAGGTGGCAACTAAGAGGGAAGACGTGCTTTGTAACTTATGAATATTTGGTTGAATGCAGGGCCAGAAGAGAGCAGAGTTAAATCCAACAGTATATTTTATTGATAATTTGAAGTAAGCTAATGAAACTAACAGAATGAGGATTTAACTGAAATATTTCATAACAGATAGGGTTATGAGGAATGTTTCTTCAGTAGACATAGAATTAAAACACAATTTTTTCAGACTTTATAGCTACAGTACATCATGCTATGTGCTATAGGAATGGCATATATGATTTGAAGATCATGTCTGCTTGGTAGGGAGTCCAAAGACCTTAAAAAACTGTTCTTTACCATGTTTCTGTGGGAAATATTCAGCACTTACTGTCAAAGGAAAGACTTCCTGCTTCAGTAAGAATTGGATTTACTCTGATTCTGATGTTTGTGAAACAACAGTAGATTGATTTGTACTGTGCTTACGTAGAAAAGATTAAAATGAACCAAAGACAGAGGGATGTGTTGGTAAATAGAGGTAGCAGATGAAACCAGTAAGAACTCAACAAGCTTGATCATTGACACACAAAAATTACAAGTCAGTTGGCAGAGAGAAAAGCAGATAAAACAAGATGTTCCCCTATGCCGATAGAAATATGAATGGAATACAATCCAGCGTGAATTTCAATGTGATGCAGCCAAACACCAGCCCTGAATATGCTTGGATGCTACGGAAGTTTGAATCTGAGTCAACTCCAAACACAGCTCTGTCAGCTCCTTCAGGTTAAAACAATTTATTTTGTATGCAGGATCTTTTTATTCCCCTTTCCAACCTGGGATGCACCCAAAAACTCTGAGAAGTCTTAAATTTTATAGCCTTTGGCTCATTTTGACAATCAGAATGAGCAGTGAGTGCTGATAAATTGTTTAATGAAATGCTATGGAGCTCTAGTTCTGGCAGTTAACAGTATTATGCCCATTCTACAAACCCCCTGAATGAACAGGAATAACCTCTCCTTTTCATATCCATTTCACTCTGTTGTATCCAAAGAGCAGAGTTCGAGTGATCCATCTCTGAGTACCATTCTTTGTGTTCATTCACCCTTTCATGTTTGGTCTTACTAGGTAAAGGAAGAGGAAATCTTTTAGATATTTACCATTTACCATAAAATCCTCTGGCAGAAAAGCTTTTTTAAAAGGTATTCGTTTTGCTCTTTCACAGTGATGATCGTTTGGGGTGGGTTTTTTCCTATCAAGAAATAATTCTCCTTGAACTTCTCTTAAAATCAAATCTATTTCTTGGAAAAACTGAAAACCTCCTTACCCGTTGTGGAAGAAAAAGTGTTGTCAATAAAACAAAACTGTATATAATGAATACTGACATATGCTACTGGTAACTGTATGCACTAACTTTGGAACTCTGCAAAGTATTTTCCACTGAAAGAACCAGATTAATTTTGACTTCCTCCTAGCTTTGTTTCAGCATTTAACACGCCTGCAAAGCATCTAACATCTTCTCTTAAATTTAAACTGTTAGAGGGTTATTTTTATTATTAAATATTTTTTCCAACATAAGTTTCTTACTTGGTAGAAATATTGTGAGATCCCAGTTTTTCCAAAAATAGTAAAATATCTCATATAATTGATATTAATACTGCAACTGCAATAAAAATAGTTATATAATTAATTTTTCTTCATTTTTTTCTTAATGATTTGATCATCCACAACAATTGCCTTTCTGAATGATTTCCTTTTCTGTTCACAACAGCTATGAATTCACTGAAGCTCTGTATATTTATAGGCATTTGCACAATTAGGTAGGCAATATTAGTATAGGCTTTTTACAAAAAAAAAAAAGTCAGTAGGCTGTTCGGTGTGCTGAGGAGATGTACTTTACAGCTCTGTCCTGGCAGAGTGATTGGAATGGTGTTGTATGTCAGTTTACTAAATCTAAAATGTCGTGTTGCTGTGATCTGCCAAATGGCCTTGCAGTCAGATTTTCTATTCCCTTTTTCTGTAGCTCTGGACCTATGAGGTGGAGGTAATTTAAAGATTTCACATTGGACATGGGAAATGTAATAATATCATACTCCGATTTTTTATTTTGAAAACGAAGTGTAAATACTGTTTATTTTCACTAAATATTGTGGAATAAAAATATTCACAGCATTTTAGATATATTGACAAATGCTGGTTTTGAACAGGGTAGTCAATGTTATAGGCAAACAAAAATTACTACAAAAAATACTTAAACATTGTAAGATTTGGTGTTTATTCTCTAATTCTGTTGGGTTTTTATATCCACAGGTTGTTCGGTGTGACTTCTCTTACACAGACAAACTGCTCAAGCACTTGGATGATCATCAAAAATCAAGAGTTACGTTGGTATCACCATGCTAATCCAATCTTACTGCTGGTGATGTACTACACACTTGCAACTCTTATCCGTCTTTGGCTACAAGAACCCATTGTAAGGGTAACTTCCTCCACTTTTTTTAGCGCTAGTGACTGTGAGACTGGCCAGTGCACATACTTGCTAACAGAGATGCAAACATTCAAGGAAGTTAAGGGAAATAGACAGCAAGTGCAAGCTGGTACCTTAATTATGTTTTTGGGTTTTTTTGTAAGGATCTTCAAGAGTCTGATCTTGCAGCAATCATATGGACATTCTTAAAGTCAGCAGGACTGATTTGTGTAGGGACTGTGATGGCAAAGCATTTGTGCTTGTTCTGATTTGGAAAGTCAGTATTGATGTGAAGTAGCGTGGGTTCTCTCAAATGGAAGGCAAACACCAATGGCTTGTCTAGCAGGACTGAAGTAGTATACAGGCTGGTGCAGGATGCTGCAAGACAAGACAAGAGATTTCATATTTTATCATAGAGAGAGAAAAATTTTCTTAAACCTTTTTCTCCTGAAACTGTGCACCTGAGGGAAAATCCCAGCTTTCATTTAGGAGCAAGAGAAAAAGGAGACAAAATGTAAATTTTTGCTTCTTCCTGTTTCAGAGAAAAATGGGAATGTAAGAATCCAAAGATATCTTAAAAGCCTAGAAACTGGAAATATAAAGAGGATGATCCTAAGCGTTATTTATTTTAATCTACTGATTGTCTGAGGCTTGATATGAGTTTTAGAGTTCAGGTTTAGCAGTGCTGTAAACTACAATGAAGGTACTCATGACTGTGCTGTGACGTAGTGTAGTTTGTAATAGCAAGGAAAAATGTGGGAAATTTTCTTATTTTATGGATGTTTCTTCATATAACAGATAACATAACAGTTTTAACATTTAAAAGCAGACAAAATGCATCAACTCTGAATTGAGATGTCTGATATTTGGGGTTTACATATATCGGCCTCGCAATAAAAGCTGAATGATTCCAGAACTGTCAGCTTGATTTATTTAAAAGAACGTCTCTTAAGTGTCCAGAAATCTTAGGAGAGGCTTTTCTAAAGTCACAAGGTTTTAAAAGATGGTGGTCCAGTGCCCTCTGGCATTGGGTTCTTTTAGGGTTTATTTCCAATTATTTTTTTTCTGCAGCTACAACAGCTGGAAACTTGCTTTTTTCCTTTCCTTAGGTGAAAACTGAGATTTCCAAATAAAAATATGATTTTAGCATTGGGACTGTAACTAAAACTTCACATCTCACAAAATGCCTAGTAAAATCATGAGAACTACTCACAGAGGAGTAACCACATGTGAAGTGCAGTCAGTGGGAGCTGTGTGATCTTAGAATCTCTGGGAATTCATTTACAGTACCTGGGTTGTTTTCCTCCAATTTTTAGCATCTTAAAATTTGGTGCTGCATCTAAGTTGGTTACTGTACTTTTTCAGTGGAGAAAAATGGGACTGTTTGTCCCTGGACAGAGTGAATCCTGCAAGTTCCTCCAGGGACTAGATAGGAACTGTAGTGGACTTGTCTGCACTTCTTTCTTTTAGACTACTTGTGTTGTCTGAGATGGATATTCCCATAAGACACTAAAGTCAGTCTCTGAGAACTGGAAACAAGTCAAATTAGAGATGCTTTCTAAGCAATTGAGCTAGAGCGAGTAAGTATTAAAAGAAAAGAGGTTAATTTAAGATAAGTTGATGTCTCTCAAGCCCATGGCCACATGAGAGGCAATACAAAGTTTTAGCACACCCATGGGAACTTCAGATACCATGGGAATGATGCTTCGCTTGAAGACAAATGGACTCTTAAAGAAGAGAATGTTGTGAAGAAAATGATAGCCATGCATTAATGCTTATTTTTGATGCACAGGATGTAGTGATGCAAGTATTTTTTATTAGAAAGAGATACTGAGGTTTGCAAAATTTACTGTCTCTTACACATTTCCTCCTATGGCCTTTTTTTTGTCTAGATGCATTGTTGTTTTCTCTAAGTGGTGCCGTAGAACAGGAATTAATCTTTCTCTTACTGGCTTCATCTTTGTAGACTCCATTCTGTATTATTTAAATCCAGAAATAATTGTATTCCAGGTTTTATTGAAATGTTTTTTGACTTGTGAATTTGTGGCGCATATGACTCATTTTGGAACTAGGTACATAACCTACCATTGCGATCCCCAGTGTCTTCAAAGTTACATCATATTTAGAATCTCAGCACTAACCTACATACAATTGGGTGGATGGCAAAGACAATATGCTATAAGCACTTTAGTGCAAAGCAGTTGTTCTCTGTGCAGTAAAATGGGGCTCATCTTGGCAACTTTATTCAAAAGAATCTCCTAAAAAAACCCTGTATTGAACAAAATGTGTATGATAGATTATACATAAGGAAATATTTATTCAGTCTAAAAAGATGTACATAAGCAAAATATATTACTGGTGTAGCAAATTCAAAAATCAGAGTAAGACTTTTGGACCTGGTGTTTTTTTCCTTGTGTGAATTGCATCTTGGGGTCCTCCTGTGTACAGAATTCCTGCTGGACTGGAGCAGGAGTTGTTTCTCAGATAGGTGCTCTTGAGAATCTCTGCAAATAAGAAGAGGCAATATGTCTCTGGAGATTTCAGCTCATAGATGTAACTGCTAGTACTGAATATATGAATAGGACCCATTCATTCTGTCCAGTGAGTGGTAAAGAATAGTACAGAAGTCAACAGAGTTACAGCAATTTAATGTGGAGTCCTCCTATAGAATTCTTAGAATTATTTGAATTAAGAGGTATTTGAGAGTTACTTACGTAGTGGAAGTAGAAAAGTCAAAAGTCTCTCACAAGTTGTAATCGTATGACTGGTGCTTTGTTTTCTGACTTCTATTCCTTGTCTGCGAAAGAGAAAACAAGATTTCCTACCCTTCTCTATAGACTCTTAGGCTAAAAATTTGTTACTAAGATCATTGTCTACATCTTAGGTCTTTTGTTATTCTTTTGGTCTTCCTGGTGCCAAACTAAATGCTGTTGCTAAACAATTCTTTATGGTCCAAATTTATATTACAGTTTCAAATGGCAATGGCAAGTATTTTAAGTACAGAATCTGTTTATTTCATCTTACAGTTTGGCTAGGAATGCCCTTTCACAATCAAATATAAATACACAATCATATGTGAAAGTGCTACTATTGCCTCTGAGAAGTGAAACTAAATTAATAACCACTGTTTATCTAAGTCAAGATTTAACAAATAGGTCTTTACTGTTACAATTGGAATGGAAAGAGTTTCAAAACCAGCTAGGATGTTTGGATGTCCTGTTCCCATGGACAGCTTTGCAAACTTCTTCCCAGCATCCTGATTTATTCTTATTCTATTGCATCAGTTGATTTTGCATAAACGATGAGAACACTTACCACCAGATAGTTCCCATTAAAAGCCTGATTTGAGACCCTGCCTTTGAAACACTTAAAGTTCAGACAAAAACTAGCTTTCATACCATGGGGTATCTCTTTGTTGGCAGTAGATGGAGTTTAAGTAAAACAGCGAGAACCAGGGCGGATGAATATTTCTGTTGTAAACTGAAAATCAACTTAATAAGACTTCATCTGAACCAGAAATACAGGTATCTGCTAAGCAGAAAAAACAAAATAGGCAAGAGAAAAATCTTAAGTCCTTACAAACAGACCATTCAGATTGAAATAAAATATGACAATTAGTTGACTTGACCAGTTGCTTTGTGGCTAATAACAGTGTAAGTTCAGAATAATGTGACTAAAGCTGGTGTGTGAACTGGTTTTTGGATGCAGCTCAGCAAAGTTCCTGAGTCTTCGCTTAAGTTCTACTGAAGTTACTAAGAATGTGCACCATGTTCCATCTTCCACAAGCACTAGTGTACTCTTCTGAATAGGGGTGTTGTTATGAAGACCTTACAGGTGGTATGAATGAAGATTTGGCTCAATACTCTATACAACTGATAGCAGTGGAGGTTGTGAGAGGAAGTAGAGTTTTAGTAATTCTTTGATTTCAGTAACTCAAAGTTTGTTGAGCTTTACTGTATTTAGAATACAGTAAATATAGACAGTAAATATAGAAACAGCAATATAGAACCCTACTCAAGGACTTTTAATTTCCTTTAGTGTCATGTGTGTATATGTACTTACTACTACAGCACTTTTTTTGCACAGGAAAAGAGTTTTTCTAAAGCAGTACTTCAAAGCATTTGTGAGTCTACATTTCAGTCCTCACCATTCCTTCTGGTTTTGAGATAAACCTCCAGGCATTATTGGAGGCAGAATGGAATTGCCACTGCTATTATAATTTCATAATATTCACTTTATATTCTTTGATACCTTCCTCTGAAATTTTGAATACGTAATATTTCCATCAGAGCCAAAAATCTAAAACTCACATGAAGTTTTGGTAGGAGAGAAGAAACCAGAAAACTAAGGAAGCAGAGCAGTCAAATAGTAATGAAAATAAAAAGTAGGGTCAAGTTTTATGGTTCAAAATGAGAAATTGTGCAAAAGCAGAGAGCAGAGTAACTGCAGTTGTGACAGCTTCTCTCTGATGGTATCTTGGGGTCAGTGAGTCCTGCTGAGCAACACAGTGCTGGTGACGTTCACAGCTTTGCAATGCATCCCTCTGGCTCCAGAGCACCCCATTCTTCCCTTTAGGCTGATACCATTGGGCTTCCTTCTCTGGCTGATATGAACAGCGAGGTTCTATTGTGTTGTAACAGCTCAGCTAAGAAGTTCAAGTTTGCAGGAGAAAGAAGGACAATACAGGAGGAGGTCTGGATGAGCCTGAAGAGGAGCTGTAACCTAGCATTACCTCAGATTAGGTTTTCCAGGGACAAGTCTTGGATGTTTCCAGCAGAAGCAGCCAATGCCCACGATTGTTCTCATTGTTTTGTTTTTTTTTTTTAATCCAGAAGGTATTTCCCTGAAACACATTATCCCCTTGGTCTCTTGTCCTGTAGCCATGCCTCACTGCAAAAAGAGTACTTCTGTCTTCTCTAAAGCTACAATTTAGGTATTAGAAGGCTGAAAACCAAAAATACAGTTCTTGTATCCTCCAGCTTCTCCAACTCTATAATCATCTTGGCAATTTTCTGGAGGACCTTCACCAGATTTTCTATGTCTCTCTTGAACTGGGGGATGCTAGAACTGAATTACAGGTATGGCCTGACACTTGCCAGGGACAGTGGGATAATCACATCCCTTGATCTGCTGGCAATACTCTTGCTGATGCAGGCCAGGACATGCTTGCCTTCATCGCTGACAGAGCTGACTGCTGGCTCATGTTCAGTCATGTTCACCAGGTCCCCCTGGGTCTGTTCCACAAAGCTGTTCCCCACACAGTCTGTCCACAACCTTTACTGTTATGTGGGTTTATTCCAGATGCAAGACTTTATATTGATCTTTCTAAACCTTGTGCATTTATTGTTGGCCTGTCTCTAGCTTGTCTCTGTATGGTCACTCTTCCTTCTGGCCCTCTACCTCACCTCCTAGTTCAGTGTCACCCACAACCTTAGTGCAGTTGCATTCCATCCAGATAGTTTTGAAGATACTGAGTAATACCAGACCTACTGCCAGTCCCTGAGAAACTCCACTCATGACCGACTATCAATTTGACTTTGAGCCATTTCTCCACTTTAAGCAAAACAGTCTAATGAGTTCTCCACCTATCTTGCAGTCCATCTGTCAAGCCCGTATCTTACTGGCTTGTCAGCGAAGATGTTGTGGGATATTGTGTCAGACACGCTGAAATCAAGGTAGCTGACAGCCAGAGCTCTACATTGACCCATTTTAAGCATAAATAACAACCAGATTGCCCTTGGTAAATCCATATTGGCTTTTTCCAGTCATATTGTCCTACATTTGTGCATGAGCACACTCAGGTATTTTTATGGCTTGACTTAGAAACTAGACTAGATAAACCTGCATGGATGACTACTTTGTTGCATACTGAGGCACGGATTGTTGAGTTAGGTTAGACTTTGATGGTAGATGTGTTTGCTTAAAAGGATTTGATCTTTATGGTTCATCCGTTTAGTGAAGCAGAATTGGCTTCTCACATATACAGGCAAATGAGAAGAGTGAATTTTATTTCAATACCCTGCCTTGAAAATCAAACCTCTGTATACTAGCTTAAGGTATGACTATATAGTAAGGTAGGATGTGTATATCTGTGTGATTCTGGTGTCTTGAATCTATCAGGAAACATCCTGGTATCGACAGACTAGCGGTTATAGAAAAGTTCTGTCATAATTTCAGAAAATTTCAGTTCAGTAAGTCATTTATCATAGATCAAGTGCATTAGACACTAAAAGATATTTCAAAGTCATACTTTGGAGAGGGAACGTCCATTAGGGGAAAATTTAAATTACTCTGTTAAGATTGTTGTTTAGAGAGCTAACTAGTCTTGTCATTTGTATTGTTTAACAGATGCCTGACGAAGAGAAATCTGTTAGCAGGGAAGATGACAAAGAAATAGCCTGCAGTCCTATTCCAATGACAGCAGAGAGAAGACGCAGTCTGTGGTATGCAAGTCACTATACAACTGACGAGAAAAAAGTAAGGCTGGAGGGGGAAGGGTCTGTGCTTTAAATGGATTTCAGTCGGTCAGTTGTTTTTATCACACTTACTTTGAAATTAAAGGAAGCACCATTATATAGAAGAAGATCTTCATATCTTATTATATAAATGATACAATGTCAAGGCTGTGTGGCAGAACAGGAATATATTTTGTAGAAGTTAAGAAAACAAAAGCAAGAGCCAATGTAAGGGAGTAGAAGAAGAGCATGTTCTATGTTTTCAGCTTCCACATTTGAGGAGTTTAGGGCCAGGCTTTTGGAATGAGGCTGTTATCTTTGTGCAAAGCAGCTACAAAGTCTGTTAGGGAGCTAAATGCTGATATAAAGATTTGATCTGCCTTGTAACTACTAATTAGCGTTGTCAATGGTAAGGGGAAACTGCCAGCTTATCTTCCTCCAAGCATACTGGTATCATTGTTGGATATTTACAGCAGGGCAGGTAAGGCAGTTGGTGTAAAAGCTCCTGGAATGGTCCAGCTTTCTATCATCTGTCCTCACCAGCTGCAGTGCAAAATTTTATTTAGCAAGTTGCAGTCAAATCTGGTATGTACACTCTGTCAAGCCCCAAGAACTCAACTTTATTTGTTACAATACTAGTTGTAAATGAGCTGGGAAATGAATGAAGTATCACGTTTTATATTAGTATGAACATTTCATTGGAAGTATTTTGGTAATCAGAGTAATTCTAATGACAATTTGAAAGCTTAGTTTTTAAGCTTTGGATTATTTGAAAAATATTAGAAAGCAGTTAATCAGTATAATATCATACTGTTTAATTCTTCTACCTAGTATCTGAATTTTCAATGCACCATTCTCAGTTTTGGGTTGGAATTCATAGGAACATATAGTAAGTTATGTCAATGCTATGGCACACTAAATACCATTTTATGGAGCACAGTGTACAATGCTGCTGACTTCTTAAGAATTCTTTCTGAATTTCTTAGTGCAAATCTGCAAAAGTCAGCAAATATGCATGCACATATTCAAAACGTTACTTACCAGTGCTTGAGCCATGCTTCTTTAATAATTTGTCCTTGCATTGCTTTTTGCAGCTTCTGTCAATGACCCAAGATGAATACAAGCCATCGGATGTTAGTATACTAATAGTCTTCATAATTTCATAATTCTTAACGGGTGCAAATGTGAATTACAGTGATATACACAGATATAACCTTAGATGATGTTTTAAAACTTATTTATTTTAGTTAGCCTGCCACTTACCCTATAACGATTATCCTAAATATAATTGTCTTTTGCTTTGTTGATAATTGCACTGAGAAACCATTGATTAGCCCTAAAACTGATCATTTGAAATTAAGCTGCTTGCACTAGTACCAGCTGGCAAATGATCTTTGCTCTTTCATTGGGTTTAAATAAGATATCAAAATATGCTTTCTAATGCAAGCCATCTTTAAACTTGATTTGGCTTCTTTGCTGTATTTTTTTTATTTCTTTCTTTCATGTTGAAATGCTGAGGCCCTTAATGCATGGCTGACAACACATATGAGTTCAATTTACAGATTACAGAAAATCCAGATCTTTGTTTGGACAGCAAATGATCCATTTATCTTGACTGCTATAGACCCTAGCAGACTCTGAAAGCAGAAACATCCCCTCTGTTCAGCATACACAGAAGACTGGAGATGCAGATGAACTTTGGGAGCAGCTATAACAAAATCTATATGTGCTTCACAGAATGTGCTTGGCGTAGCAGTTGAATATAACTGAACAGTCTACACATTCCTGCACATAGTTGCAACTAGCAAAATATGCTCCAATCTCAAAGCCTAAGCAGAAGCCTGTCTTCAGCATGTACTACCATCAGTAACCTATTGCATGTGAATTTCTGCCAGTAGAAGAGATATTTATGACTGTTGTTGCAAACAAGCAAAAGGGCTGAAATTTTAATCACAAAAATGAAACAATTAAAGAGTGTTTAATTGTGCTACCAAGTTTAATAACTACTGTAAATAATTAGCTGTGAATTAAAGTCTGAAAATCTCAACATATTAGTTTGTCTGAGCATCAGGATGAATTTTTTATTACAGCTTAAATGCAGCCCTGTAATGATGCTTTCCTAGCTCGGCAGTAAAAAGCCTATTTATCCTCAGAAAGGCAGGATGTCCGAACATAGGCTTACTGAGTTACTGTTTGTGTATTGAGCCATGCAGTCAACCCTAGCTTCCCCAGCTCTGGATGTATTAACTTAGTACATCTTTACACTGTTCTATTCTTCCATTTAATTTCATAGGTAGGACAGGCCAAGAGCATGCCTACAGTAATTTACCATGGCTCATTTGGTTGCAATAACTTAATTGCTTTTGCTTGTGTGTCTGTATTTCTATTACTTTTCAGACTGCTCATGTGTAAATTGAAGTGTTACCTAATGCAATATGACATTCTGGGAACGTGAAAAGCAAAAACTTGACATCTTTTGAAGGAAATATATATAGAAGTTCAAAGATGCAGCAGCATTTTAATGTTTGCTAAAAGGCTTCTGCACTGAAGCCAATTTGTACTTCTATTGATATTGCCTAAAAAGCTAGTAACAATTTTGGAAGCTGTTATGTGTTATTTTTGCATGCCACATGACTATAACATATCAATTTCTTTGGAAGGAAGGAACTGCAGTTATTTGTTAAGCTCCTTTAGCACTGTCAATCCAACAATAGTGAAGTACAGAAGTAGGAGTCACATGATCCTAAGAACCATCCTAAATGCAGTGCATGTCTCTGTTGTCCTGGCAGGTGCTGCTAGTAACAGTGAACGGGAACCCTGCTGACTATCACACCATCCATCCCACGCTGACATTAGAAAATGGTCCGGCCAAAGCAGACATGTACTCAACACCACAGTACAAATGGGAGCCTTCGGATGACACGTCAGGTAGTGAATTGCCCGGGGATTACTCTTAGTTTCATATTTTGTTTTACTCTGTATCTCTATTCACTGTCTCTAACATTTATTTTTGTTTTGATAAGCTCTTCAGCCTGTTGATGATGGCTTATCACACAGTAATTTTGTACACTGGGCTGTAGGCATATACTATCCAAAATACTTTGCCTATCAAAACAGCAACTGTGGGTTTTGCTTGCTTTACTGTGCTTGGATGTAAATTTTCTTTGGCTGCCATCTCAAGCTTTCTTATTGCTGTAGAAGTGGCCATCAAAGTAGTTACAAGTGAAATCATTCCAGGAGAGAGTGCATATACTGCTTTTAGACCAGCATGAATTGCAAATAAGAATTTCTTTTTCTACTTAGAAAAGGAAGAGGAGGAGGAAGATGAAGAAGAAGTTACTCAGGAGGAAAAAGAAAATGTTAAATTACATGCCCTAGTCTCTGTGTTCCAGTTTATCATGAAACAAAGTTACATTTGTGCTCTGATAGCTATGATGGTAAGTGCTGGCAACAACAACAACAAAAAAATGCTATTAATTTTGCAAAGGAATGTGTCTTCCCAATGTGTTTCTGAAAGCAATCTCGTTGGTTGATTTTCAGTAAGCATTTGCATCAGGGTTAGAAAATATCAATATGATGTCTGCATAGTTTTGAGTCTGGTTTTGGTTATTAATGCATAATTCCTAGGCATCTTATAGATAATACATTGGGGTTCTGGGTAAAGCATCATATTTTATAAGACGAGGGGCCCTACCTTTTGGTTTTTGTTGAACGTTAGGAAACCACTGGGGTTTAATTTTCTATTGATTCCAAAGCTTCTTCATAAGCGGGCTTGTCATTTGCTCCACTCAAAAATTTGCCTACAAAATTAAAGCATGCCATAGTGATACAGTGAATTTAAAAAATATAGTTCCTATTTCAGCTTGTTGCATGCATCCAGTTACTGAAGAAGAAAAGATCTATAAAGCCTTATTTCCTGTATTGACACAGAAAGGTATCACAGAAAATACGACTTCATGCCAAGCAAGATTTTGTTATTGTCTTAGTTACTATCTTTAATTCTCTTTCTCATGTTGTGGCTTGCTTTTAAGCCCACTTGGTGCAAATACCTTGAGCTGCACTGTAGCAAGTTTTCACCAAAATGGTTAGCTCTCTCTATATATTTCCAATGCAAGCTTTGGGTTTACTGTTTTGGAAATGTTTCAGCTGGGATAAAATGAACCATAAAGCTTCTTGGCCTAATCACACAGAATCACAAGGTTGGAAAGGACCCATTGGATCATGGAGTCCAACCACTCCTAACACTCCCTAAACCATGCCCCTCAGCACTTCATCCACCCGTTCCTTAAACACCTCCAGGGAAGGCGACTCGACCACCTCCCTGGGCAGCCTCTGCCAGTACCCAATGACTCTTACTGTGAAGAATTTTTTTCTGATATCCAACCTGAACCTCCCCTGACGGAGCTTCAGGCCATTCCCTCTTGTCCTGTCCCTTTGCATTAAAAAATGAACTTGGCTAATTTTGATTGCATAAAGTTTCAAACTTTATTGACTGTCCTTGAATAGGAAAAGTTTCTCAACTAATTAAAGAAGATTCCTTGTGCAGAATCTGAATCTAGCTTGATGCACTCTGAGAGATTAGCAAGTAATTGTTTTCTTATTACACAATGCTTTTTTTCTTTTTTAAACTCACATGCTTCATATGATCTAAATTTCTTTTTTTTAATTAATTTCTAAGGTCATATCTCTCAATATCAGAGGAGAAGATGGATTTGAATAGATTTCTTGTAGTATAATACTGAGACATTACTAGCCTTTTTCTTAGTGACATATCCCTATTTAATATGACCCAAGTAAATTTACAGATTTATTTATTATGTGATCTGATGCAAGTTCCAACTACATCATAGCCATTAAGTTATTTTCTTATATGGAGATGGAGTAGTAGTATAAGTTTTCTGCTTACAAAACTTACCAAGGTTAGTTTAATGCACAAAGCAGAGTTCAGCCTCAGCTTTGGAATTCTTAAGAATCCACTTTCTGCACTTCCTCCAAGGGGTTTACTGCAGCTGGTCCAGTAGCTGATAATTATGGATGAGAGTCTCATGACAATAAAACTGTGTGCTGAGTGAGAAGCATAAGTGTAACTAGCAATATGCATTGGTGGTGTTCCTGAATGCATCTGTGAACACTTCTTCCTCTTTTTCCTCCTTTGGCAAGGCATGGAGTATCACTTATCACAGCTGGTTGACTTTTGTGTTACTGATCTGGTCTTGCACATTGTGGATGATTCGAGACCGAAGAAAATATGCCATGATCAGCTCACCATTTATGGTTTTCTATGGAAATCTACTGCTGACGTTGCAGTATATATGGAGTATTGAGCTTAAGAATGATGAGCTTCCTCAAGTATCCGGTTTTTTAGAAAGAAAGGACCCTGGAGAATTGGCATCAAAGGTAGGTGTGACAAAGAACCAAGATTCATTTATGAAGCCACAAAATATATTGTAATAAAAAATGTGGATCTCTTGGCATTTCTTTAAGAGTGAATCCTCAGTATAACCATGTGCAGTAGCAGCTCTACAGTGTCATTAAAAAAACTGTTGAGGAAATTGCTTCTTGCTTGTTAAACTAATTAAAAAAATGTTTCAAATATCTTTGTAGATTTTCATGATAATTCTGTAGAAAAATCTTCATGTGTGGAAATTGCTGGCTTGTTTGGTTTTATAAACTGGATTCAAAACAAGCTGTGATTCGTTCAATTAGTACTTATGGGATGTCAGGTCAGCCTCTGAATATGATGGCAGTTGGAACTGTGGTGTCATTGCAGTTACCAGTACTACTCACTCCCTTGTGATTTGGCATGAATAGCAGTACATAGCCGTGACTGATCTTTGATTCTTTATCCCCACACCTGACACAGCAGGAGTTGGCATCCACTTCAGATCAGAAACAAGAGTTTGTTGACCTCAGTGCACGATAGATTTTTTTTCTCTGATGTCTTGAAAGCACTACAAAATGTATTTTGTTTGGCAAGTTTGCTTCTGGGAGAGGGAATGAGTATAAACAGGAAGTTGTTTCCTAGAGCACCCAAGAGGGGCATCTTAGAGAGTGCATCTAGTTGGCACTGCTCCCCTTGCGCTAAGTGAATCACTTCCCCTGTGACTCCTAATTACCATTTAAGGTGATTCTGTAAGTGATCTTCCTTGTTGGCAGTGCCTTTTGGACAACCATTTCTAGGTCTTTAATGCATTTGAAAATTAGTGAATGCTGTATTACTTCTCTCATAAAAGTAAGGCTAGTTTAGTAAGAGAACTAAAGCTCAGGGGGTTCTGCAAAAGAAGTTTTACAGTTTCTCGCAATGATTTTTTAAATCACTAAGGGTTTTTTAATATTTTAATATGTCAGACCCTTTGACATTGTTTCTTATTAGCTATATCATCAAATATCTTGTCTAAAACTATCTGGTGTCAAGAAAGGGAACTTGTGTATATATGATAATTTGGCTGCAACCATAAAACTGATAGATATCTAATGGGTATTTTTAGGCTGAACATAATGCACTCTGAAAATTTCACAGAATCACTGATTGGTTGAGGTCAAAAGGGACTTCTAGAGTTTATCTGGTCCAACTCCACTATTCAAGCAGGGCCATCTAAAGCTGATTGCCCAGGACCGTGCCCATATGGCTTTTGAATATCCCCAAGAATGCAGACTCTGCAGCCTCCCTGAGTAACCTGTGCCAGTGCTTAGTCACCTTCACAATAAAAAAGTGTTTCCTGACGTTCAAAGGGAACCTCCTGTGTTTCAGATTGTGCCCATTGCCACTTTATGCCACTGGTCACCACCCTGTGAGCTCAGCTGTTTATCCAGTTTTCAATCCACCTCACTATCTGCTTATCCAACCCATACTTAATCAGCTTGCTTGTGAGGATCTTGTGGCAGACAGTGTCAAAAGCATTCCTGAAGTCTAGGTAGACAATATCCATTGCTCTCCCCTTGTCTATCAAGCCAGTCATTTTGTTGTAGAAGTTCGTCAAGTTGATTAAGCATTACTTCCCCTGATGAATCTATGCTGGCTAATGCTGGTGATTTTCTGGTCCTTCATATGACTGGAAATGGTTTCCAGGATCAGCTGTTCCATCATCTTAGAACTGTAGAATGATGGGATGGTTTCGGTCAGAAGGGACCTTTAAAGATCACATAGTCCAACCTCCCTTCCATAGGCAGGGAGAGCTTTCACTAGATCTGGTTGCTCAGAGCCCTGTCCAACATAAACTTGGATACTGCCAGTGATGGGACATCCACAACTTCTCTAGGCAACCTGTTGCAGTGTCCTACAACCCTCCACTTCACAGGGACTGAGGTGAGCTTGGCTGGCCTGTCGCCTTCTTCTTGAAGATAGGAATGGCATTTGCTTTCCTGCAGTCTTCTGGCGTTTCTCCCAGTTACCACAATCAATCAAAGATTATCGAGAGTACTTTACAATGACATCAGCCAGCTCCCTCAGCTCTCATAGGCACATCCCATTAGGACCCATGGACTTACACATGCTCAGGTTGCTTAAGGTTTTCCCTGACCTGATCCTCTTCCATGAAGGTTGTGTCTTCCTTGCTTCAGACTTTTCCACAGTCTCTGGGACATGTGATTCCTGAAGGCCAGTCTTCCTAGCAAAGAATTAGGCTAATAAGGCATTTTGTACCTTTCTTTTTCTTCTTATATACTTACAAAAGCTTTTCCTGTTGCTCTTGACATTCCTTACCAGACTCAGCTTCAGGCCTTAGCTTTTCTAACTTTTTCTCTGCGTGCTTGGCCAGTGCCTCTATGTTCCTCCTAGGTTGCTTAGCTCGTTGTCCATCCTGCAGCAGAGCCCGTGCATTCCAGCTGTGCTGTCCTGCAAATTGCAACTCCCCCTCTGCATCTTCCTGGCCTGTGCTTCTTGAAGAGCCTGTACCTCTCAATTGCAGCTATGCAAGCCATCACACCCTGTCTCTGTGATTCCAGCAAGATCATAGCGCTGCACAGACATCTCTAATTCCTTGTGTTTATTCCCCATGCTGCATAGTGTACAGGCACTTCAGACAGGCACTTGGCATGCTGATTTCCTAGAAGGATCTGGAAGGTTTTCCTGTAATGGTGCCTTGAAAGAATTTCCTTGCTTACGTACAAATGCTTGAGGTGACCCCACATTAGCCCCATTTTGTTGATTATGTGTTTCCTTTGGTGCACATCACCCCAGGTGCCTTTTGCTTGTCAGCCCTGTCCAGGCTGCTATTAAGTCTGTCCCTCCCCATTATTCCTTATTTAAAGCCCTTTGAATAAAGGTTGAATTTAAGTAAAGATTGGACACTGTATTCTGAAAAGATAGGAAAACAGAAAGAAATGTACTGCAATTTTTTTCTGGAAAATTTTCTGCGTGCCGTATGTGTGTATCTGAGAAGGAAATAAAATGGATACTGCAAAAGATGGACTACAAGCATTTATTTGATCTGCAACTTGGTAAGATTTTCTTAGAGCCAGGTCTGGCTCTGGAAATGCCAGAGAAAACAAATTGTAAATGCAGCAGCGGGACAAAGGTAATCACTGCAGAACAAATCCATTTTTTACAGTATCAATGTTTTGTATTGCAAAAGCCAGAGCTGCAGGAAATATCTGGAAAAGCTGTGACAAATCACACAGGGTAACAATCTGCTGCTGCTGCTGCAGCTCAGCATTAGCCACAGAGTCAGTGCAAATAGCTGTTACTAACCTGGGACCTCTCCTTTTCCCCGTGAATTACTTGCAGTTTAGATGAAAAACAGTAGAGTTCTTTACATTGTACTGCCAGACTAGTAATTGCATTGTATGCAAAATACTTGGCTCCTACATGTTTCCTATTTGAGGTTTTATTCTTCTAGCTTATGAAATAGTGAAACAACCCTTGTTCTGCACCACTAAAATCAGTGGAAATTTCTGAGTGTGTGATGAAGAGGCATCATACTGTTTTCTGAATTTTGGCCATCTCTTTGTTATTGCAAACTGTTGAATTTACTTTTTTGCAAAACACAGAAATGCAGTCTTCATTAAAGACATTTATTTATTTCTAAGGTATCCTGCTGTTATGGAATTATCATCTCTTAAAGCTCTTCAGAGTATTAAGAGCCATCTTAAAACTGCTCCAAATGCAAAGTATATTCAGTTGACTGTGTCTTTTGTAACCTAAAGACATACAAAGATATCTTTTATTTTTAAACTGATTGTGTTTACGCATTCAAGGTACCAAAACTCCAAAATCAAAAAACTTAGAATATATAAAAATGACAAAACATTCAACTTCTTGTGCTTCTTCCCTAAAAAAAGAAAAAAAAAAAAGGGGGGGAAAATGAATAAAAACGGACAGAAGGAAATTATACCAACCAGTACGCAATGAGAAGATACTTAACTTATAAGACGGGAGTTAAAAACTGAATAGAATGGAGGAAAGTAGAACTGTTTAGATAAATGCCTCTAATAAAAGATGCTAAGTGAAAAGTTATTGCTCAGTGGAAAAGTGCAAATGAAATAAAGTTGGGTTTTTTGCAGGACATGTTAAAATTACTTCTGCACAGATGAACTTTAACACTGATGCGATTGTTGCCATTTTCTGATGGACAGAGAAAACAAAGGCATACATGTTTATATTAGCAGGATGTAGGATATGCAATTAGTATGTTGTTTTTGTTTTGATTTTTGTTTGCAGATTCTTTTCACAATTACTTTCTGGCTACTGCTTAGGCAACACCTCACTGAACAAAAGGCACTTCGGCTAAAAGAAGCTACTTTATCTGAGGTCAAAGTTGGAAATGAAGAAAATGAAGAAAAAGGTACAGCCACATCCAATTTAGTCCTTCAGTCATGTTAGAAGTCTCAGTTGCTGCATTTCTGTAATGCCGAAAGCAATTAGCAAGATACCTGCTGTTAGCTAAGGAAGATATTACAAAATCTGTGTGCAGCTGTCTCTCAGGGCATAAAAATAAAGCACCTTTGAACTTCAGAAATGCCAATAAAATAAGAATTCTGTTTCCCGTTGAACTGCAAAAGAGCAGGAAGATAATTTAAACGACTTGTTTGTGAAAAGTCATGGAACTTCCACATAATTGGTTTACTCCTTTGTCCAAAATTTAATCCGGTAGATTGTTTGATGTAGGAGTTTAACCACAGGAGAAGAAGGGTTTACATAGAAAAAGTCAATTGCTAAATTCCGTGGAAGCTGAGTTTGCACATAAACACTTATACAAAACCAGATGTTAAACTACTAATTTAAATGGGAAAATAAGCACGTATATTTTCAGTGCAGAGGCTCATGCAATCAGAACCATACCTGAGACCAAAGCTTACAGCTACAGTTTCAGCTAATATAACAGCTCAGTGACCTGTTCTCTCTTTTGCTACTGAGCACATTGTTCCCCTAAACCATTCTTGACTTTTCTGTCTCTCTGGATGTCGATCTGAATAAGTTCGACTCAGTGAAATGGTAGAAAGCCAGACTGGGAAGAAATGATGTAGTTTCCTGTTTGAGTCATTACAATACTTGCATCAATAAACGTTTGATCAGTGTCAGAACTAGGCACTGCAAGGACTTGCAAGGAAAGAGCAAGGAAAGAGCCCAAGAAGAGACATAATCAATGGGACAAGAGGAGTGGACAAGCCTTTTGATGCTGAAGTCTTGATATTGTTCTCAATGTAAAGAAAAATGTTATAGCTATGTGCTGTGAGTTTGACAAGTCCTGTTATCTGGATACTTGCTTACATTTACTTGCGATTGGGGTAGCACTTATCTTGTCCTCCACAAGCCTCATAAGGCTGATAACTGGGAAATCCTGACCTCTTCATAAGACAAAAGCAGCTTGTCTTTTCTACAGTGCCTTAGGTACAGCACAATAAGCTGCAAAAGCGGTAGTTTCTTTGAAAAAAACAGCAGTGTTAGTGCAGCGTTTATATTTTTTAAGCTTGTGTGGGTTTATGTTAATGTTTTCTCATTTGTGGTTTTTGGAGGTAACCACAATATTCTCTAAAGGATGAAATTCAAGATGAGAGTTTAAACTTTAAACTCAAGATGAGAGGTTTCTGATGGTGCTGGTGGTTTCTTTGTTTTCCACTTTCAGAGATATCTTGCCTGGGAGTATAGGTATTGCCATGGAAAGTGTTTTGGCTGTTATCTATCATTCAGCCCTTAGGCTCTAGTTTTCTGCTACAGCTGCCTACATTTCAGACAAAGTGAAGACAGGTGTCTGGTGAGGTGCATAGCTATGCACTGTTTGGCAGTAGGAGCAGGTTGAAGGTCATAAGTTGAAACTCTTTCCCCTGCTCTGAAGACATGTATGATTCAGACATACAGTCTCTTGTAAATATTGTGAATAGAGTGGTTTAAGTTTCCGTGTTGTGTGCAGAGATGTTATTTTCCACCCATTTAAAATCTTACTAAAAGTCCCCAAAACGGAGCCCAAATGTGCTCTTATTTGCAGAAGAGGAGTTGCAAGAGGGAGAAGTGGCAGAAGAACAGGAGGAGGAGAAGGAAAAGGAGAAGGAGAAGGAGAAAGAGAAGGAGGAGGAGGAAGAGGATGATGACGATGAACAGGATATTATGAAAGTCCTGGGGAAGCTGGTGATGGCTATGTTCATCAAGTACTGGATTTACGTCTGTGGGGGCATGTTCTTCTTTGTCAGCTTTGAGGGTAGAATTGTCATGTACAAAATCATCTATATGGTACTGTTCCTCTTCTGTGTGGCCCTTTATCAGGTAAGTGAGTACCGTGTTAACTAGATTTTATCCTTGAATACAATGGCTCATACCTTTAACTTGGTAATAAAGCAGCTCAAAACAGAAGTCATAAACAGTGTCTTTGTTCTTTAGTTAGGTACAACATAATAAAATCATTTGAAGGGGTTAAGACTAACTGTTAAGACTAATTCCCCTTTGTTTTTTTGTTATAGTGACAGGCAAAGTGCACATAAATCAGATGTATACAATACATACCTCTGCTTTTGGACTCCACCTCACATGACTGCGAGCTGTGGAACCTGTGTGCGAAAATTATGGATCTGCACACATCCTACATAGCTACCAATTTCTGTAACAGCCGATCCACACAGCTTCCACACCCTAATGAGCATGCAGTCCCTTTCCTCCTGGACTTTCATCACCTCATGGTAATGAAACTCAGGACTGAAGCTGCCCCTGGCCTTTACGCCTGTGGCCATGTCCCAACAGACATTTTTACACAAAAGTCTGTACTTGGGTATATGTGCATCAGCAGTTAAAACCATATCTGAAAGAACTGTGGCTGCTGATGGGTAAGCATTTTTTACTTCAGGCCACCTAGGAAAAATGTTATTCTTGGTCTTTGTTTGCCAGTACAGTGTTGTCAGTATTTTTGTCAGTGTCTTTACCTTCAGCATGTTTCAACATCCTTAGTGTTTGATTTTCAGGTGCACTATGAATGGTGGAGAAAGATTTTAAAATACTTTTGGATGTCAGTGGTTGTTTACACGATGCTTGTACTTATCTTCATCTATACGTACCAGTTTGAGTCATTCCCTGGGTTGTGGAAAAACATGACGGGCCTGGATGAAAACAAGTAAATGTTTTCAATTTTATTTTTTTTTTATTATTTTTTTCTCTGGTTTTTTGGGTTCAGTGAGGTGGAATACTCTGAGAGCACTCTTTCTTCTTGTGAGGGAAAAACATTATGAGACCATCCCCAAGCATAGCTGACTTTAGGCACTCAGCTCTGAAGCTATTGATTTACTTCTGTAAGAATCGAGATCAGCAAGAATGTGAGGGGCTCAAAGAGTCATATTTCCTCCCATCTACAGCCAAGGCCTTGGCACTGCTCCTTTTTCAATACAGTGCCAGTACTTCTCCTGCCTCTTTGACCATGGAAGTAGGATCTGGGGAGATATTTAAGGGTAGATTTGCAGTATGTCTGGAGCTGATAAAGGTAGACTTGCCTTCCTGCTGATGAGGAAGGCTGAGTTTCCTCCTCCTTTAGTGTGTTGGGCATTTCTGGACATTTCTCCAGGAGCTGAAGTCAGAAAATATAGGACTATGATTGGATCTCCAGTGCAGACGTTTAAGTCAGAGTCAGCTCATCTAGTTCAAAAAAATTGTGGCAGGGTTTTTTCATTTCAAAATCTGTACATTTACAGTATCTCTCTACATTACTGAGTCCAATGCAAGATATTTTTGTTGTGAAACTTGCTGGTTTAGAAGAATTTAAAGAACTAAAACCACATAAGAAGTAGTAGCCTTTTATTTCCCATTGCAAATTATTAGTAATAATGTCACGTGGCAAGGAAAAGTTTTTGGTGTAAAAAAAGGGTAACTTAGAGGAGGTGTAAAAAAGGTAACTTTAGAGGCTTGCTTTTTTTTCCAGACTAGCGGACCTTGGCTTAAAGCAGTTTTCTGTGGCTGAGCTATTCACACGCATCTTTATCCCCACCTCCTTCCTACTGGCGTGTATCTTACACCTTCATTATTTCCATGACCGATTCCTCCAGCTCACCGATTTAAAAGCTGTAACCAGCAAACAGGACAACACTATTTACAGGTAAAGAAACACATAAATGGAGCTATTAATTATCTGTATGAAAATGAACTTTCTGACTGTCTTGTAATGCTTACTTTTGATTATATGTTATTTACCTTTGCTATGACTGCCTGGTTTAAAATGAAAGGAGAAAAGATAATCAACATCACTTAGTATCCAGCACCGCACTAAACAAACCACAACAACATATCTGTCTTCCCTCACTTTCCCCTACACATTAATGTTTTTCATTTTGGGGTACATTTTAAAAGGTATTGATGATGTTTATTTATTTGTTTATCTCATTGTCTTTGTTCTTTAATGGGAGTTAGATGTTTAATTGCTATGTGTGCCTTTTTGTAAGTCCTGTCAATAATAGAAAATATGACTGTTTTTTAATGTCATTTTGAGGGCCAAAAGAAAATTGGGAGATCTTTGGCAAATACTATATTTACGTTGGACAGGTAGGTCTTTTTGTAAAGTTGAACTTCAGAAGTGAAAAAAATCCCAAACCTGTGGTCACTTTTTAAAGTATTAACCCTTGGCTATGCTAGTTCTTTGAGATATTCAGCAATCTCATCAAGACGTGAAATAGTAAAGAAAGTAAAGAAAAGTCTAGTATCAGTAAAGAAGATTGTAGGATGTAGGTTTTATGAGTAGTCAGTGAGATTTTTTCCAGGAGTAAGCAGCCTTGACATGGTTTGCTGAAAGTAGACACTTTTTGTTGCACCAGTCCTTAGTGAAGTGGCAGAGTGAGTTCAAGAGTGACACTCTGCTGCAAATAGAGAGGACAGAAACTCGCACACTGGAACTGGCAGAGTGAGGCACTTCTCACTGTTTATAAAGGTGAATTACAAAGGTCAATTTTACATCTGCAAGAGAAAGAAAACTCTTCTGATTAGGACATCCCAAGCCCATTTCCTTGCTGCACCATGAATTATGGTTTGGCAGAGATAAAGACTGTGAGGCAGATAATTTCTATGGTATGATGCTCCATTATAATCATCTTTAAATAAAAATAGAAGCAAAGATGCTATTTTTAAAAATATGCAGAATATTCTATGGCTTGCTTGAGATAAAGCAGTAGAACCGGCATTTCTTAACTGAAGTTGCGTACAATCTAAATGTCAACTATTGCATTTATAAGCTTCATAAACTTTTCACTGCATGGTGTATGTTAAGCTTTCAGATTGCACTTTGTTATGACATTGTGTCTCTCTTGCTAGACAAGAAAGTGCGTTCTTTCCTATTTAACAGTTTCCTTTTTTCTCTCTAATTCATTTCCCATTTTCATCTCATGCATTCGTGTGCTTTCATCTCCCACCTCATAGCCACGCCAAAGTCAATGGCCGTGTTTATCTAATAATTAATAGGTGGGTATTTCAATTCTTCCTTTCCTTTAAAACAAATAGACTTTCACTTTTTGTTACTTCTTAATTGCCTTAAAACAAAGTGTGTTCTTGTTGCCCAGTACTGTGAAGTAAGAAGGGAGAGAATGTTGTTCAGGTATTATAGTCTCCTAAAGCTCGTGAAACAGCTAGTACATCTCTTCTGCATATGTATCCGCTGTGAGTTCATCTTCCAGCTGGGAATTCTTCACTTAAACTTTGCCCATGCAACAATACAGGAATAATTGGTTCTGTTTATAATTGGCTGCCGACAACAGACTTGGTTGAGGAGGCGCGTTTATCTACCCTTTGTTTGTGCATGGAAAGATGCATGCTTGCATGTGCACTCATACTCACAGGCACACACAGACACATGTCCTTGTCTTCCTCACAAGCACCTAAGAAAGGAAATTTGAGTACCAGGTAAATTAAATGTGCAGTATATATTATGTGTTTGTACAGACAGAGATTTCCTGATTCAGAGACAGAAATGGAACATGCAGTACACTGAAACCACTGCATGCTAAGGATGTTAATTCACAGACTGAGTTTGGTGCTGCAGGATCCAAACCACAAAAGCCCATATTGCCATCATCATCATCCTTTTATAAACAGCATCTTGAAAACAGTTCCATAAAGTAGATTTCTTTCAAAATATTTGAGTGGAGTAAATATGGGCTCTTGTTTAATCGGCTCTGAGATCAGAAGGACTTCTGTGTTTGTTGTCACTACTGAATATAACCAGAAAAGCCAAGAAAACACATTGTTTATCAAGAAGTTAACTTATGTGTCATGTTCACGCTTCTCCTTCAAATGTCATCACGCAGTTTAGGCCAAGGTTCTTAGAAGTTTACCACTGGAAAAGTTCTCAGTGGGAAGCTTCTGTGTCAGGTAGTGGCAAGGGCAGGCAGATTAGGCAAGCTGGGATGGCCAGGAGGCAAGGCTGGGCTCTGCCATGGGGAGTCAGGAACGAGAACTAGCAACTGAGGGTGAGGATCAGATCCATAGATGGCAACAAGGGTCAACCACAGCCTGGGAGCTCCCAGCAAGTCCATAGAGATGATCCAGACTGGAGGTGAAGGCATGGGGTCAGTCTTTGTGTCAGGCTTAGGGCCAGGGAGGCATGGGAGCAGGCGCAGACACAGCTGCAATGCAGCTGCAATGTAAGGGTAAGAGCCTCAGAGTGAAAACAGCTCTCAGAGGAAGGTGAGGGTGTCACCTTGTGCTGAGGCTTGGCCGCACATACCGGCACATACTAGCCAGCTGGCCTTGGATGCAGGCAGCAAAAACTCCCTGCAAGGGCAGGTTAAAGCACTCAGGGTCCTGCCAGTAAAGGTATGGCACTGTGTGCTCAGTTTGAATTTGGCATGCAGAGTGTTTGGGGGGTCGGTCACTAACGTTATGCAGAGTAGAAACCTTTGTGTTAATAAGGCTGCGCATGATGGATACTTGAGGAATTGTTTAGGGACAGAAAGTTTCATAAACTGCAAAAAATTATCAAAGGCAAAAGATGCTTCCTAATGCATCAGGTAAGCTGTTGTTAATCTTCTGCTCTAACAAAATACAAATAGATGAAAGTACTAGGAGTCCACCACGGACCTGGGACACGTACCTTATTTTAGTGCCTCTGAAACTGCTTTGCTACGTAAAACTAGATCTACTAGTATAGTTCTTATTGAAACCCTATTTAATGAATTTGAGGGTGAGAAATGGTCTTAGTTAAAAACATTAGTGAGTGTATCTTCAAGGCTCGTTGTCTGCATTATTAGCAAGTTATTTCTTTTACTAAGTATCAGACACGATATCTTTGTGTTATTTCTGATAATTTCCCACCAATATTTGCTTTTCAGCCTAAAGTTACATTTGATTAATTGTGAAGCTTGCTTCTAAACTAGTGCAGTTTTTATATCCTCATACCTCATTGTTGTCTGTTACACGATATCGTGATCTTGTAGTGAAAAAAAAAAACAATAAAAAGAGGAACAATGACTCTAGCAATAAGTGAGGAAGTTTGGCAAGAAAGGTTCTAAGTAGACAAACTTTCTGAATAGTGGTCAGGGCTTTTTATCAGGCCTTGGATTTCCTGAGTGCATGATCCCATGCTCAAGCCTACTGATGTCAGTAAAACAAAGCACCAACATCCTGAAAACTAGGCTCATACTGAGGCTTTAGCAGGTATATATGTTGCATGTACCTATCTCTATAACCCCATCACCTTCTGGATCTCCTGGGTATGAATGGAAGTTATATAAAAAAGAGAAAGATGCATCCCTTAATATGAAATCTTGTAGGCTTTCTGTCAATCTGTCCAGTTTACACAGAGGTAAGTCCTTAAGTCCTTGATTTACACCAGTGTGAATGTAGATTTTTCCATTATAGAATTCAGCTGGGAAGATATCTCATTAAAGTCAATGCACTTGCACATGTGCAAAATCTGTCTGATTATATGAATACTTTCATTTCATGGGGCATTGCTTTTTAAATGGGCTCTGATGACTTGTAGTGACCAGAGAGCTGCATAACATTTGAACTGAACTGAAAATTCATTCTCTCTTCTTTATACATGACTCCTCTATTGATTTGTTATGAGAGTTTTAGGTAGATATGCAAAGTTAGATTCTTTCATTTTAGGGACTGTTATTGTTTAGTCATTTTACAAAGATCAGAATATCCTTTTAGTATATTTACTAGCTTAAATATGAAAATAAAGTATATTGGACAAGAAGCCTTGTTTTTAGTAGCCGAAGCTACTAAATATATTGTTGATTATAAGGTACTTTAAGATTATTGACACAGGTTCATGGTAAAAAACATGATGAGGGATTTTAGTAGTCATTGTCATGACTATCTTTATTCAGCGAGATTATTTGGTGCTTGACTGTCTTGTTAAACTTCGGCTTTTAAGCCATCTTTTCTGCTTTTTGTTAATTGATATGATATTAGTACTTCAGGGTTTTTTAACCAAGCTTCTGTATCTTCTCCCTCATTTGGGCTGCCAAAGTTTCCATCTTGAAGAAACCGCAGCTCCCAAATCATTGGAAAAGTATTTCTGCTGATTTTACTTTCTCATTAACTGCTTACCCTGTGCTCTTATTTTTTTTAATGATCAGATGGTTAATTCTGGCAGAATATCCAGTCTAACTAATAATATGCCAGAATTTCTCATCATGAAAATAAAGTCCTGAGATAATACTGCAGTGTATTAGATTTACTTGCATTAGTCCGGGAACAGTCTAACACGTACCTGAAAGTGTGCTGAGTGTAGTAATTTCAATAGCATAACTAAACATTTAGTGATCTGATCATATAGATATGTGATTTCCACAGAGAGATGTTATTGCAAGAAGTCATATTCAAAGGGACTATTTATAAACACCCTGCTCAGCAAAGCATATTATAGGATTAAGGAATTAAGAAAATTGAGGTTTTCTTCAAGTATTGGAGGTGAGTTCCAACAGAACAGCTCAGGGATGGGAAAAGAAAATGTCTGAAGCCAGAAGAATATGTAGCTTTTCTTAATAAAGAAAATATGTATGCTGAATAAATCTGTTAAAAAATGGCACCATAGCAATGGAGAAATACCATTTTTGTATGTCTCAGTTTTGGTAGTCTGAAAATTACTAATAGATTTAGTATGAGACAGTTATAAACTTACATAAAATTCTCAGTGAAATGCAGAAAAGAGGGAGAATGAATGGCATTCGAAGACAGACATGATAAAATATTCTGAAGCTACAGCTATGGAGTTTTTGCTTTCATTTGTTCCCAAGCCTATCACTGGAAGAATACTTGTAAATTCCTTGACTTCCCAGCTGCACCTTTCAATTGGAAGAAGGTGGAAATGCATTTACAATAATCAGTCAAATATTTGTGTTGATTCAGCTGCATTATTGACACCATGGTGCAGCAATGACCATGTTCAGCACTGGTGCAAATAGGTCGTCCCCTTTCCATCTGTGCTGCAATTCCATGTTTCTTTGTAGAAGCGCCCTGTGAATGTCACGATGGCATGCTCTTGGCATCAGAAGGCTGCTGCAGATGGAGTAGGAGAATGCTTTATGACTTGTGATGTAGCATGACATATTTGTCAGTGACCTTCTTCTGTAACCCCTCTGTTCTCATCTCCCTTTTTCTTTCTATTTCAATTACTTTGAGCAGCCTCAAGAAAAAAATACCAAACCACCAAAATGAGTAAGTCCCCTATGAAGTCATGAAATGTTTCCTGTTAAACAATGTCATTTCATGCTTCTACATCTTAAACTCTGACCATTTTCTCCAATGGGGAAAATGTCAAGTTTAAGTGTCAATACCACTCATTACTAACTAACCATTAGTATCTGAGTGAGAAATAGTTACTAATACATTCCGGCTCAATTTGCAGTGTGTGTTTGGAGAAAGTACCAGAATCATTAACTTTTCCACTTCTAAGGCATTTTCCATGAACAGTTTATTTTTTCTAATTATACATCTTGAAAAAGAAAAAGACAACGATGTCATTACTGCTCAGTTTACTGACATGCTACTATTTACCAACAGACTGGTACACCAAGATGGAAGCCTGCCTGACCTCACTATGATGAATTTAACAGCCAGCAGAGAAAAGGAAGAGGATAAAATGCTGGAAGAGGATGGTGAGAAAAGAATAGAAGAGTCAGAGGGGGAGGGAGGGAAAAGGAGGGTTGAAAAAGGAAAAGAAGAAGAAAAGGAAGATGAGGACAAAGAATATGATGATGAAGACAATGAATCAGAGGAAGAAGAAACTACAGGTAAGCTCTATAGATTGCAAATTTTTGCCTTCCTCGGCCTTAGTCAACAGTGGCAACAGATGATTCATTCTTGGTCAGCCCTGCTCTCTTTTGTCATCAGACTTTCCTTCTAATTTTTTTTAAGTCTTTGCCAAAAGAGCCTGAACTAAGCAGATGCCTCATTGTCAATTATTCAACAGGCCACAGTCTCTTCTAGGGAAAAACCATGTTGTTTATGTAGGATGATCAGAGGATGAAACCAAAAAGTACTCACCTCTTTCTTCAGGAGGGCACTCTTCTAGGTGGTCTTGGTTGGATTAACAGGAGGTTACTCAAAATCCTAAGAACTCCTTTAGAGTGAAATCTCTTTATAATAAAGAAAATACATATGCGTATTTAATCTTGATATTGCACGCTTTCAAGGCACTCTGCTCCAGAACTCCCAGTGGCTTTGCTTCATTATTCATGTGCACATTAGTGTCATATTTTTCACTTCTGAATATGGGATGTGTGATTGATGCCAGATAAACATAAAAATGCTTAAGGGCAGACATGGGTGAGGCTGCTGTTTTCATCCTTGATATTGCTAGGATGAGCTCCTAATATGAATTATTTCGTAACTCAGTTTGGAAAATGAGCCATGAGTGAAAAACAGAGAAGGGCATTTAACACCCAAGAAAGCTGTATTGTTTGGAAGTGGTTTTACCACAGATTTAGTTGTTCAGAGTGGATTACACAGTGATGTACACTTTCAATAAAAGTGGCCAGGCTTACATTTTATCACACGAACATGCACAGAAGAACCATCTCATTTTGCTTTATGTGTGAAATAACCAGAGAAGTTTAAATAATTGCATACAGAAGCTGATATCTCCTTTACATTTTTATGGCTTTGTCAGTGATGTGTTTTGGTGTCATTTGCAAATATTTCCATCTCTGCTATTAACTGTAAGAATGTTTTCACAGTTGCAAAATCCTTCCTAATCTCCAAAGTGCTTCTGAAACTCCAGACACATTGTGAAGACTTTATACTCGTATATTCCAGCCTAGTGTAACAGTTTTATGCAGCTCACAAGGGAATATGGCACTTAGAGAGCACTATTCAGCATAAGTATCATACATACTTATATGTAGTAGATATTGCCGCATGCTTGTTAACTGGCATATTATTTGTGAGGATGGCTTTTTTAGCCAAATGCTGTCTGTGAAGGGATACGTTCACCCAGCTTCAGGATCTTAAATTGCTAAAGGTCCCATTTCAACTGAGAGAGAGAAATGCTCAACTGGACTGCAATTTGCCTCCCCTGTTTTAGATATCTGTTCTGGGATGACACAAATCACACTCTAGGAGAATGTGCTGTTTGCAAGGCAGTTTAGATAACTTACACATGAAGACATCTATAGTATAGCTGTCTAAATCAATGTAACAAGAATTCTACTCCTAGTGTGCATGGATGAAAACGTTTCTGGATAGCAGTAGTCTGTGCTTTCTGAAAACAGACAGGATCTGTAGCTTCCAAACATCAAACAAAATCCTATTCCTTCCAAGCTGGACAAAGGTGAGGGCTGGAGCGTCTCAGATCTAGTGCTTGGATGGGATCCCTAAGCTTAGGTCCAAAGACACTGGAGGAAAACAGAGCCCAAGAAGGGCTTTACTGGAGAGGAATAGAAGCAGAATTTTGTTTTAAACTGAGCCATATCTTAACCTCCTTCTTGTCTTACTCTAAGGCCTAGAAGAGAGGTAGAAAACTCTTGTTGTCTAGTGGAGCATTCTTTTTTTACAGAGATCTTCTGTTTTTCTCCTCCAAATGGTTCTGCTTGCAGATTTAAGGAATAAATGGCATCTGGTGATTGACCGCCTTACAGTGTTGTTTTTGAAATTCCTGGAGTATTTCCATAAGATGCAAGTCTTCGTATGGTGGCTGTTGGAGCTGCACATCATCAAAATCGTTTCCTCTTACATTATCTGGGTCACAGTGAAGGAGGCAAGTAAACACTCACTGTCATAAATCTTACCCATGGTGGAGGCTTGTCAGCATCTGCTGTGCACTGACGCACCCAAGTTTAGGGAGATGCCTTCCCCATGTCAGACCTCACTGAAATTGTGGGATCCAGCTGGGCTTGTCAGCTGCTAGAAACCTGCCTCGACATCTTCCATAGTAATATTCTGTCTGTCTAGATAGTCTCACCCTCCCCTTTTCTCCAGATGTTAAAGTTTTATTAGTCTAATCCTTTGGACTCAAGAGAAATAATCCCTCTCCTGCTCAAGCTGGCTATGGGCATCATCCAAGGATGTAGGGTGTGGAAAAAAGTTGGGGAGGAACGTCTAGGAGAGTTACTTAAACTGAGTCCGGTGCTGAAGAAACAGGATTGTGGAACTACATCTCAAAAAAAAAAAAGGTGGGGTGGGGGGGAAACAATACCTTTAGCTCTGCCTTTGGTGTGAGCAGTGTGAGTTCTCTACCTGACACAGCCATTCCTTAGGAATCACTGAATAAATAAATAAATCCTTTTTATCACATCTTGGGGGGGAAAGGTCAAGAGGATGGAGGTGGGTTTCAGAGACACACTGATCTGTATCATTTCTTCTTTGGTTTTCGTGTACTAAAGCAGCAGATGTGGTCCTTCGTATTTCATGTCTGTTTCTAGGGTGGGAATGAAGTCTTGTGGGTCTAATATTATCAATATTATGTAGGAGATAGTATTTCCCAAACCAACTGTTGAGCTTTTCCTTCTTTTCTTACCACTTTGTGTCTGTGCTATTGTGAATATTGTTGTATTTTTTTCAGTATTTTTCTCACAGTTTCCGTATGTCCCTTTCTTTTGCATGATTTTTTCTTTTTTTAAATTACTGTGGAAGAGATCAGACTTTCTCAGTTCTCTTGTTATTCCATGTAATTTCCATACTGTTTTTGTGTTTTCAGGTGTCTCTGTTTAACTTTGTGTTTTTAATTGCCTGGGCTCTTGCTTTGCCATATGCTCAGTTTCGCCCATTGGCATCAAGTATCTGCACTGTTTGGACGTGTGTGATTATTGTCTGCAAAATGTTGTACCAGCTCACATCTATTGATCCCAGCACTTTTTCCAGTAACTGTACATTGGTGAGTACAAGTTCATATTAAAAAGTTCGACTGCTGCTTTCTTCAATGAAGAAGAGCAAAAGGAAGCATAAGTACTGAAAACTACAGTTCACCTGATGTGTTATTGTTGATTATCATTCCTTCCCCAATCAGCTTTAAACTAATTTCTTGTAAACTGATGCATTTTCTTTTTAGCCAGGAGAGAATGAAACTAAGGTCAATTTAGAAGAACTCAAAACGTCAGTCCTCTACAGTGGGCCAGTTGATCCTGCAGAGTGGGTTGGATTGAGGAAGTCTTATCCCCTGCTTGTATACTTAAGGGTAACTTCTTTAATTATCTATATTGGTACATTTTCTTATTTATGATGAAATCAGCAATGTATTTGAAATAAATTATCTGCCATACCAAAAAAAAAAAAAAAAAAGTTATGCAAGCCATTGATAACAGGGAAGTGCAGAGGAGAATAGACAGCAGAAAGCCATAACTGCTCCACAGGACATTTCCAGAAGGGATTCAGTACGAATTAAGATAATTTGCATGTAGAAGTATGGCTTTTTGAATCTACCGTCTGTTAAAAGCACTGTAAGAAATGTGATGTTTAAGAACTCTAGCTAATTAAGAGGTACGTAGCTTTCAGGTACCAAGGGACTGATGAGTGTAATTGGAGCAATTGCCTTGAATGACAGTATATGCTATCAGCAGCTAATTTTTTTAAGTGCTTATTCCTTAAACAGAGCTTAGAAAATGTAATGAGTTAAGGGAATAATTCATTCAGACACTAGTAAATTAATGTAATCTGCTTTTTTCTTGGATTTGGTTGATGCCTGTGAGCAATATTTTATTATTTCTGTCTTGGTGGAAAAAAAAAAAAAAGAAAAAAATGTGCCAGCTCTTGGGACAAACATTGCATGTGTTTCTCTTAATTTAAAGAATCTTCAAAATTTTGTATACACCACTTAAGGTTGTTGGAAATTCATTGACTGAATAACAGCAAGTTTTTTTCTAACTAGATCTGTTCCTCATTTCTTGCCTGGCAGCGTACCTCTGTGTGCTTTGTTTGACCTCCCAAGCTCTAGTGGTCAACATAGCAGGCCTTGGTACTGCCTCTGCCTCTCACTCCCTTAGCCATGCAACACCCAGATTAAGAATATATGTGGGGAAGAGCAATTACTGGCCCAAGAGTTCTGCATAGAGAGTGAAGTTGCCTAGTGGTGTCTGGCTTGATACTAGGACCTTTACAGCTATAAAGAGATAATACTTTGGGATTAGAAATTATTCTAGAAGAGTTTTCATTGTGTTAGCAAATAAAGTGTTTCCTCCACATAGAGGAATTCAGTTTAGTGCTAGACCTGAAGGTCCCAAGCTTCAAGTCTTGATGTGTTTCTCTTATGCCTCTTTAATAACAGTCATTCAAAATATCTACAGTGCTGAAGTGAGGGGCTTATCTATCTCAGATTGTGTAAAACTCTCCTCAACAAGAACAGGAATCCCGGGAACAGCAAGCAAAAATAACTTATTGTGAAAAAAAAAAAAAAAATGCCAAAGCCTGAACCGAAAAAAAACCCCAAAACCCAGTGACACCTGTCTTGGGGCATTCTTGTCCCAAATATTTCTCCATGAATGAGATCTAGAGACTGCCTTTTCACCTTCAGTTATGGCTTCATTGAGGGACTTTTCTCTAAGACGGTCTTTTAACCAACTTTTGAGGTTAGTTAGTACCTCTGTTCTGTTGAGCATAGGGCAGATCTCCCTTCTGTGATAAAAAATCTCACTTCAGAGCAACTCAACACTGCATCCCAGTTAATCTGGCTTTGGGACAGAAGGAGCTGTACCTGAGTGAAGGCTGGCAGATAGACATTTAAAAAAGTATCCGGGATATATTGGTACTACCCAGCATTCTTGCAGGTTTTAGGAAGTTAGTACTTGCCAACTGAATTCCTGCAGATGACTTTGTCTATGCTTATATCCTCTGTCTTCTGCAAAATAAAACATGATATCTTAAGAGAAGCTATGATACATGGGCTTCACTGGCAAGGGCTTAAGCCATACCAGCCAGGTCGCAGAAGGCAAAGGCAGGGTTTGGGAGAACAAAGAACCACCCGCTGTAGGAGAGAATCAGGTGTGGGGCCTGATGAGATGCATCTGCAGGCCTGAGGGAACTAGTGAATGAAGTTGCTAAGCCACTATCCATCATACTTGAGAAGTCTTGGCAGTCCAGTGATGTTCCAACTAACTGGAAAAGGAGAAACATCACTCCCATTTTTAAAATAGGAAAAAGGGAAGACCGTGGGGAACTACAGGCCAGTCTCACCTCTGTACCCAGCAGGATCACAGAGCAGATCCTTCTGGAACCCTGCTGAAGCACATAGAAAACAAGGAGGTGGTTGCTAACAACCAGCATGGCTTCACTAAGGGCAGATTGTCCCTGATGAACTTGGTGGCCTTCTATAACAGGGCTATAGCATTGGTGGATAAGGGAAGAGTAACTAACATCATCTACCCAGACTTGTGCAAAGCATTTGACACTGTCCCGTACAACATCCTTGTCTCTAAATTGTACACACATGGATCTGATGGATGAACCACTCGGTTGATAAGAAATTGGCTGGAGGATCGCACTCAAACAGTTGTGGTCAATGGCTCAATGTCCAAATGGAGACCAGTGACCATTGGCGTTGTGCAGGGGTTGGTGTTGGGAGTGGCACTGTTCAGCACCTTTGTCAGAGACATGGAAAATGGGATTGAGTGCATACTCAGCAGGTTTGCCAATGACACCAAGCTGTGTGGTGCAGTTGACACACTGGAGGGAAGTGATGCCATCCAGAGGGACCTTGACAGGCCTGAGAGATGGGCCTGTGCTAACTACATGAAGTTCAACAAGGCCAAGTGGTGCAAGATCCTGCACCTGGGTTGGGGACAATCCCAAGTAAATACAGGCTGGGCAGAGAATGGATTGAGAACAGCCCTGTAGAGAAGGACTTGAGGGTGTTGGTGGATGAGAAGCTTAACATGAGTCAGCAGTGTGTACTTGCAGCCCAGAAAGCCAACCATATCATGAGCTGCATCAAAAGAACTGTGATCAGCAGGTTAAGGGAGGTGATTCTGCTTCTCTGCTCTCATGAGACCTCCCCTGGGGTACTGTATTCAGTTCTGGAGTCCCCAGCGTAGAAAGGATATGGATCTGGTAGAGTGAGTCTACAGGAGGGCCACAAAGATGATTAGAGCACTGGAGCATGTCTAACATGAGGATAGGCTGAGAAAGATGGGGATGTTCAGCTTGGAGAAGAGAAGGCTGTGGGGAGATCTTATAGCAGCCTTCTAGTACTTAAAGGGGGCCTACAGGAAAGCTGGGGAGGAGCTCTTTATCAGTGAGTGTAGTGATAGGTTGAGGGATAATGATTTTAAGCTGAAAGAGGATAGATTTAGATTAGACATTAGGAAGAAAGTTTTTCCTGCGAGGGTGGTGAGGCTCTGGAGCTGTGGATGCCCTATTCCTGGAGGTTGGAACTGGGTGATCCTTAAGATCCCTTCTAACTCAAACCGTTCTTTGATTCTATGAGGGGGCACATCCTCTTCCTTCCAGCAACCAGTGTTCATTATAGTATTTTTTTAATGAATGTCTTCACTTGTATTTTCTGAATGTCAGTATGTTTCATCAAAATCCAAAGAGTGGTAGAAACCTTACTTTGTTTCAATAATAGCAACTGGGAATAGATACCAGTGCATCCTGGAATACTGGAGTGCTCAGTGGTAACATCCATTTCAGTATTCATGGGTTTATGCTTATCAGAAAATTTTACAGCTTCTTGTGCTTTTGATTTTTATTTAATATTCTTCTGATTGTGTCTTCCACAGAATAACTTACTGATGCTGGCTATTCTGGCTTTTGAAGTTACGGTCTACCGTCATCAAGAGTACTACAGATGTCGAAATAACCTTACCGCACCTGTGACTAAAACCATTTTCCATGATATTACAAGAGCACATCTGGATGATGGGCTGGTAAACTGTGTCAAGTATTTCATAAACTATTTCTTCTACAAGTTTGGTTTGGAGGTAAATCACTATGTATTAATTTTCTTTATACTATCATTCCAAATGGGTTGATTGTTTAATTTTTTAATATTATTTTGAACCGTATTTGACAGCTGCATGGTTCTTGGTTATCACTCATGTTAGATCTTGCCACAGTTGCTGTCTATTTGCTAGTAGTGATTTTCCTCTTCCTTTTCTTCATATGCCTTATTTATAACTCAGCAAAATGGATAACAGGTGGGATAAGGGACAGAATTGAGGCATACCCTCTCATGCACACACATACAAAGGAAACTAGGGAATGCATGGGGAGAAGAAAGCAGGTGACTAACAGGCCATTATCTCTATTAAAAAAATTTAAGCTTCTTTTGCCTCTGGCTCCACAAATGCATCCTTCTTTTTTATACTTGTTATGCTGGCTGTTAGTAATCTGCAGGAGCAAGAGCTCCAGTGAAGGTTATTGATGCTTTGTGCCATTAGTGTAAGACAAAGTTCTTTCTCTGAAAAATAGTTTTACTGAAAAAGAAGTTTTCCGTAGACAAGAAACACACAGAGAACTGTGAGAGGCAGGTACAAAGGAATGAAGGGATCTTACTGAAGATCCATGATGTATCCTAAGTATCTGGTAGTTGTCTTATTTAGTGGAAGAGCTACTCATCTGTTTACCAGCAGCAGTGGCCCAGACTGCTGGGATTTTGGCTCAGCTGATGTATTTCTTCTATCTCCTTCACCCAATTCAGCAGCAAAACGTCAGAACTGAACCTGCCTGGAAGACAAGCTATTGCTGAACAAGCACTGCAAAATAAAACCCACCTTCATCTGTTCCCTTGCCTATTCTGTTTGTTTGTAGACACATGAAATGTAGTTTCAAAAAAGTTTGTAGAAATAGTGAGTTTTCACAAATTTCTGTGGCTATCTGCAGAAGGCTATTGCATCCCAAATCTAATCACAATGATGCTCTTAACCTATCTATTAAAGGCTACCACCCCTTGCTACTGAAAAATAAACTGTTCACAGCCAGTCTGAGGTTAAGAATGCATGAAAATTAAAATTATTCAGGAAGATATTTCCCTTGTTAAATAAGTTTAATCTCATCCGAATCTGAGGAGAGAGAAAATAAAGTGAAGAGCACTAAGTCAATGATTCACTATAAATTATTCACCAAGTTTGAAAACATACTTCATGGCACTGAGTGAAGGGGCTACTTTAAGTGGAGCAAGAGAACAGAAATGCTCTGGGATGCAGAGCCTGTAGGGTAATGAACTAAATCTGCCTTACAGCAATTGACTGGATTTGTCTATAGGCAACAGAAGTTTTATGGTCTAAATCCCTTTTCTTTTTGTCCAGTTCCCACATGAGGATACACTTTAGTTTTTGTTATTCTTAACAGTTCCTCTTCTTTTTCACATCTGTAAGCGCTATCAAAATTTATGGCTGTGTAATATATGCTTTGCTTGGCAACAATTAAACGTTTCACATATAGGCTACTGTGACAACACTCTTTCCATTCTGTATCTTCAGCTATCACACAATGGAAACCTGCTTTAGTGCTGTATTCACATAGTTGACACTTATAGAAGAGTATCAGAAATTTTGGTTGATGGGGTGGGGTGAGGAAGGTTGCTGTTGGAGACATACAAATTGTTCCAGCATGTTGGTTTGCACTGGGTTCCTACAGTCAGCTCCAGCATATGTCCAACCATTCTGTCAAGATGCAAAGTAGTTTCTCACTGTTGCATTGACCGACCATCAGGTTGCAACTGTTGCTTACATTTCTTTCCTTCTTTTCCAGACCTGTTTTCTTCTATCTGTGAATGTAATTGGTCAACGAATGGATTTTTATGCCATGATTCATGCCTTCTGCCTGATTGCTGTATTGTATCGACGTAGAAGAAAAGCTATTGCAGAGATCTGGCCAAAATACTGCTGTTTTCTGGCATGCATCATTACATTCCAGTACTTCCTTTGCATTGGCATCCCACCTGCTCCTTGTAAAGGTAAGGACACTTAATCTTTACGTGCAGTTAATACTGCTTGCTTTTACAGAAGAGTCCTGGAAAACTGATAGGTATTCAGAAGAAAGGATGAAGTAATTGTAAAGTACTGATTGCATTTTTGTGTGCTTCTGTCATACAGACTATCCATGGAGAAGTGGTAATGCCAACTTCAACTCCAACATTATAAAATGGCTATACTTTCCAGACTTTATTGTCAGACCAAACCCTGTCTTCCTTGTCTGTAAGTATTTAGTGCATCATTGTGAAATGTTTCTGTATGCTTTGCTTAAAACATCTGTACAGCATACTTTGAAGCCAGCCTTTTAATTATTCTTCAATACCAAGCTGGCATATTATCTGGGAGGTTGGATACTAAGTGTGTATCAAAGAATTAGTCATTTCTACATCTGTTGATTTTATCTGTTTTTTTTTAATAACGTAGCCTCAAGAAATATGAGTTATTTCCAATACTCTAATTTATTTATCAATAAAAATCATAGATGACAGGTAAAAAAGCTAAAGACATTAAGAAAATTCAAATCAGTGTATTTGAAAATAGTACAGTCCTCGAGATTCAAAGTGTGGAAAAACATCCTGGTAACTACATTATAGTATGTCACCACCAGTTCTGACGCCTAAGTTAGTGACTGAAATTTTCCTTTTAACCACTGCTTTCTCCTAGATGATTTCATGTTGCTGCTTTGCGCATCCTTACAAAGGCAGACATTTGAGGATGAAAATAAAGCTGCAGTACGAATCATGGCTGGAGACAATGTAGAAATTTGCATGAATCTTGATGCAGCGTCTTTTAGCCAGCATAATCCTGTTCCTGACTTCATTCACTGTCGGTAAGAACTGAATCTTTAACACCTGGAAAATACAGTGCTTCCTTTTTAAAAAGTTCTCTAGTGTGAAAGTAAATCTCACGGCTTCCAGTTTTACTTGGAATTTATATGCATGTACATTTCCATTTCATAACATAACTTTTCGTGCTGTATGAGGCAGCATATAGTTAGCTTCTGGGTAATCAGCTTCTGTCTTAGAAAAGAACAAATGAAAATATGTCTTCCTAACACTGCTGATGATTTTAAGTGCTCTGCAGAGGGATGTTCAGTGATAAACTTTTCTCAAACATATATTCCCTCCGTGAATGCCCTGTGAGGTGACTTCCCACAAAACACAAACATGTTAGCAAGAATCCATTGCAGTCTGAACTTCCTGATGTATATGTTTAATCCCACAAAGCTGTCAGTCATGTCCGGCTGAGTTGTTGTCTAAAGACAATCAAAATAATACACTAATGTAAGAAATTGTCCTTTGTGCTATTTAATATAGGCATAAGAACCTTAAAAGTGTCTTGGGAAGACAACTGGCATGTCCTTCTTTTTCTCAACATTGCTTGTAAGGTTGTTCAAGAAGGCACATAATATAAAAAGGAGGCAGAGCCTAGTCTGTTCTGGATGATCATCAAACAATGGAGCCATTCCTGGATTATTTCAGTAAAAACAGTAGCTCAGCTCTTCTGAGTTGTGCTGGGCATAATCTTAATTGAAGTTGTCTCTGAAAGTTTGATGCAGTATTACCAGAATAAATGGAAGAGCAAGATTTCTTAACTATTGTGTTTTGTCAGGCTAGGTATTTGCTTTGTGAATGCATGTTACCAGCAGGTGTCTTGAGTGGAAAAAGAATTTAAATGAAGTGAACTAATGTCTAACAAAATCTCCATTTTGCTGGTAAACTATTTCTTTTACCAGCGAAATGCTGTCACCAGAAGCCCTTCTCAAGATCTTTAAGCTGGTCCTGCTGTTTCTGTTAGATATGGTGGCCAAATCTATCTTGAAATAGCTTTGAAGAGGAGACATTGAAACACATTAAATTGACTGATCAGTCCAGAGATTAAGAGTTACTTCTGGGGTGACCTATTGCTCTAGATCCAGTAACATAAGCAGAAAGAGAGAAGTTATAATCTCTACAAAATGCTTCATCAAGTGGGGATGATTTCCAAAAGACAACTGAGAAGAATGTGTAGGGGGATTGCCTGAGTTTTTTTTCTTTACACTCTGGTGGTGTCCTTCTTACCAAAAGCTAATACAGCAATTGCTTCAGGTCACTGGCAAAGACCATCAATGGTGACACGGTTGCTGGCAGAAAGAAAAGTTCAAATTTTCTCTCCTTAGTCAAGAAAAAAAAAAAAATCAATGTGAAAAAACACTCATTAATGATGAGAATGTGTTTTAAGGCTTTCTTCAGAAGGAAAATAGAGGCAAGAAAAGCATTGCTTTCTAGACAGCTTTTTTAAACATCTTTTCAAAGTTCACTGGAATCTGCTGTGTAAAGTCCAGGCTGAACTGGCCTGCTGCCTTGCTACAATCCTTTGGACTAAGTTCTGTGTTCATATGCATGGTATGCATCAGCTTGAAGTTATTGGTGACATCACATTCACGCAAACACACTGCTTGGCATGTGCTGGCAAAATACACCTGTGTATAGATGAATAACAATATGTAACCATTTATTTGGGAGTTTCCAACTTGTATTAAGTAGTAAGTAATATTACTGGTGGAATGTACAAAAAAACCCTAAGAACTGAAGAATCTCATTATAGTTGTTCCAGCTAAATATAGAAATCTGTGCAACTATTTCATGAGGTAGTTCTATGTTGTGTGAGTAAGAAGTAGAATGAAAAGAATAAGGCAGAGAAGGGAACAGAACAGAGACATTTTTGTTTGAAAAATCCATCAAAAGAAAACCCATTAATTTCAGGAACATTAATTTCAGGTTTATGATATCCTTTCTTGTAGATGCTTGGGCAGGTAAGCTATAGCTTCTTATTTTTTTTTTTTCATTTGTAGTGTTAGCTTGCTGAATCTGTAATGAGAACATATTTCTAGAATGGTGTATATAAGTATAAACAGACTTTCCTTTAGTATGAACTGCATAATAGATTTTGTGTTCTTGATGGTATCACCCTTTCCTTTCTTTGAGCCCTTAAGCATCTTCGTCAATGGTTTCACTACAATGCAGATTTTCCATGCTTTAGACGATGTTTTTCTTGAGAGGTTACACTGTGCATATGCAATCTTAAATGCCTAATCTGCTTCAAAGAAGGACCAGAGAATGGCTGGAAGGTCTCTTAGAATGACTGAATCTTTTATTAGGGATTATAAATCTTTAAAAAGTATTCTCAAGCTTTAGAGAATCCACCAAAGATATACCTCAGAAGAAAATGTATGTATCTGGCCTCCATCCAAGACAATTTGGAACGGAAGGGACCTTGTCTGAAAACATTTATTGCACTTTGCCATGGTAGTTTCTGAATGATCTAAAAATTTTGTAACATGGACAAGAACTTGGTTCAAAGCTTATTCAAGCAAATGAAATGAGAAAATAGCATTTCTGCAGAAGTCAGTCAGAAAGAGCCAAACAAATAAGTGAAGACAACTTGGTTATGAATAAATTACAACACATTAAAAAAAAATAGCGCTTAGTAGTCATGTGTTTTCTGAGAAACCCACTGTGTATCTACTGCCATGTAAAAGAAGTGGCCATTGCAGACCGAAACACCTTTCTGATGTGTCTCTGCCCTTGAGAGGATGCCAGTTGGTCACTGTTCTAGTAGGCATGGATAAAAAGCTTTTAACTGCAATATAAACAGTGGCAGAAGAAAGAACATATTTCTAAATGCTTCATTTTCTTCTCTCTGGAGAAATACTTGAGTTCAGCAATGATAAATACAGTCAAGGAAGAGATTTCCTGAAATTTTCTTCTCTTTCCACCCCCAGATTTCTCAGGGGATATATGCTTGACCCCAAGGGAAAGCACAACCAAGGGCTTTAGAAACAGAAATAAAAATGAATAGAAGTAGGAGCTTTTAGAATGAAACAGGATTTAAAGAGACTTCACGGAGGATAATCCTTTCCCACAGTCTCTAATGCTGGAAAATCATTTCAGTTCCCAGGCAATTTTCAGATGTTCTCCTAGACATTGACAGGGGAAAAAATGGGGCTTATAATCTACTTTTTTCCTCTTACAAGCAGAAACAAAATTAAGAGACAGTCATTGCACTGTTTTCAATATCTACACCCTGGGAACGATTACTAGGTGAGTCAGGTGAAGTCTCTCAAAGGCAGCTGTAATGCCTTTCTTGGAACTACACTTCTAACTTAGGTTAGTGAGAGAGGATCTACAAATCACCATTACAGGCTTCCTGTCATAATTTGTTGTATAAAACAGGTAATTATTTTGTTAATAAAATGAGCCTCAACGAATAACACAGCTTTGGAAGAATAGAAGCATGAAGGAAGGACCTCATTAGTAAGAGAGTGAGAGTAACAGAATATCAATCCTGGGAGCAGGCTTGAGAAAAACAGTAGGGACTAAAACTTACAGGATCCACAACACTAAATTTTAAGAAATCTATTGAAATAAGGGAGCTAATTTTCAGAGGGTTTGATGTTGCTGTTGGCGAGGGGAAAATCAATGAAAGTGCTTTCTGAAGGCTGAAATGGAGCTACAGGAAATGCTTTGTGGATGGAGGCTTGGTGAGAAACTAACAATATTGAGATTAGAAGGGGAAACAGACTGTGATGGTGGGTCGCACAGGCAGCTAAGAATGTAAGGAATAGGAGATAGAGAAAAGGGGAAAGAAAGGACGTTTGGGGAGTAGAGGTAGCTTACAGAATGCGATATGTAGGGGTAATATTCTTGGAAGAGAGGGAGAGGGTAGTCATCAGAAGAGGACTGTGGGAGGAGCCTTGGGGTTACATGGAGGTGAGTAATCACACACAAAACAGGCAGCTGATAAGGGAAGGCAATGAAGCGGTGTAACAGCGTGTCCTCCAGCATGAAGAAGCATTGAGCTATGTCAGTCAGTACAACAGCACAGTAGGCTCTTACCAGTGTGTAAGCAGAAGTGTGTTCTTTCCCTAAGCTTCAAAGTGCTGGCTAAGGACAAACACCTTCCTGCAAAGAGGTTTTATGCTGCAGGATCAGCATCTCTTGCTGCCTGCGGGCAGAGGAATGGACCCTAGGCTGGCCACAGCCAAACACGTCATTAAGCATGGCAGGAACACAACTACATTTAGAGCAATTGTTTTGCAACAGGCTGGATCATGTTACAGTTAAAAATTAATGCCCGTGGAACTAAAATATTGAAGCAATCATCATAAGACTAGAAAAGCTTTAGTGAAGAAAAGCCGATCATTTCATATGGAGAGCCATCTGAGGTTATAGTAGCTTTGATGGATGGGTGGAATGAGCTTCAGACTTTGTCTTCTTTGGTTTTGAACAAAGTGGTATGGTAAATTTTTCCACAGTGTTCCAGAATGTCAGTGACAGAGTATCTGCTCATGACACAGATAGCAAATCAAAACTTTCCAGTTTACATTCATCTTTCAGATTTTTTTCTTTATAATCTCTCAGGTAGAGGTTATGGTGCCAAGAAAAGCCATGGTTTGATGTTCTTTGTTCACTGATGCAGTGGCTAATATTCCTTAGGTGTATGGCTCTATTCCTGGACCCCAGCTACACACCCAAATCTTTGCATTCATCACACCAGTAGCAAGTTTCTTCATAGGCTGAATTGTCAGAAAAGTTTTTCTTCTGTCCTCCCCATACAATAAATAGGTTTTTGCAAATTTACTGCTTGAAACCAATTCAAAGAGACAAAGCCAAAGAAGGGACTGGAACACATTGCTGAGGGGATGAAAGGGACTGGAACTGTCCCCCTTGGGAAGCAGCTGCTCAGATTTCCTAGGTGTATTGTGAAATACCACATCCTGAGAGTGGCCTTTCGTCTCTATGACTGGATGTAGATTTAAAGACCACTTAGAAGATGAGGTTTGGAAGGTTTGCATGGCATTAAACTAATGATTTGTGTGGTCTGCAGTGAACTCATAAAATTATGGTATGAGCTATCCAAGAATAAGCATTTTCTGCTGTCCACGAAGAAGTTTTCAAACAGAGAGTAAACACCCTTACTAACCTTCTGGGTTTGTGTAGGGTCTTTTTATCTGTTGACTTTGTGCTTTAGCCTCCCACTGTTGCATTAGAATCTCCAGGTGAAGAACCTCAAACTCTTCACTTCCTAACTTTGTGGAGTTTGAGGCAGAATTTAAAGATTTGCATCTGAGAATGTGTGAAGTGATTTGAGAGGTAATATGTTGAGAACTCCTCCACCAAGACACATCTTTGCTGCTGCTCTTACAGCATTTGACCTACCTGTATCATTATAAGCAAATAATGAAAATTAGGGGGATGTATGACTCCACACTGTAACAGACAGGGAGTTTTGGCATATTGCATCTGAAAGAAGTGTGATTTCAGGAATACTTTTATCTACCTAAGACTATTGAGTGTAGTTCTGTCCATTGTGTTCTCTGTTGCAGTGTTCTTGGGCCAGCACAGAGGTACCTGGGATGGTTGGTAATATTCATTGGTTAGGTGTACCCTGGATGACTTGTTCAAACACCATTTTGTAAGGTATCCACTCCAAGGTGAATTCTTGGGACATGTTTTTATGCTTGGGTTTGCTTCCTATGCCAGGCTTTAAAAAGTTAGAAAGATTTCTGTTTCTAAGATCTACCTAATTTATCACTTGACACAGTTATATTGCCTCCTGCCTTTTGAGATGCTTTTCTTTGCATCCTTTATTATTGTTTGGTTGGTTTAGAGATGTCCAATAAATTTTGAAAATTAAAAGAACATTTTATTTAATTTATTATATTTAATTTTATTTAATATTTTAGATGACTACTTAAGTTTAGCAAATTATTAACATCATAGTGAAAAATAGCCAAATTATTGTCTTCCTTTTTATATTCCCTCTGTTTCTGGAATTTTTAATCTGAGAGTGATTGCTGTTGGACTGTGACCCAACCATGTGTATATGTTGGAAAGTTTGCATCCAGGTGGCTCCAGTTGTCTTTAAGAGCCAGAGTCCATTTTTATTGAAGAGTATTAAGATATTCCTGTTTGATCATTTCAGTTCCATTTTGAGCTTTTCTCAAAAGATGCTGATACATTTTGTTGGTGGCAGAGGGCAAGATTTTTTAAACACTGCAGTTGTTAGAGCAGTGTCAGGAAAGTGATCTCTTCCTAGCCACCCCACACATCTATATTTATTATTAAAGGAACACTAAATATTATGGTTGTTTTTTTCTGGAGAAACAGTAAGAGCACCATTTCCAGTTTATATTAGGCTGGTGAAGAACTGTTCAGCTGATGTCTTCCACTTCTTTGCTTTCCCATGTGTATAGATTCTTTGTTAATGTTTTATTGCCCAAAATCCCGTAGCATTTCTAAAGCCATGATATTTTTAGATTTCACGGGCAGTATTCCATCAATTTCTTAAATGTTTGTGGGAAATAAACATAAAGGGGCTTTCTCATTACTTTTCGTTAACTGCGTCTCTGATTGACTTCAGGAAGTGAAAGGTATAATACAGGTCTATAAATTTAGAACTAAAAATACATACTCCTAGAAAGTTCTGAGCCTGATTACATCAAGCAACAGGGGCCTTTTTATGTGGCTTTATACAGTGTATTTACTTCACTTACTCCTTGCATGGTTTGGCTTAAGTATACATGTACTTGTATAGTGCTATCTCCAGGCCTGGTTTCCTGACAAATCTAGTATTGCAGCCTGGTTGAACAGAACCTGAAAACACAGTTACATCTGGAATCAAAACACTAAAATAGGGAAACGATGAATTAGTTGGTTTTGCAGTGTTTAGCTATGTGTAGTATTCAGTATTACCTTTGGCAGATATTCTTATTTGAAAGCTCACTGAGTCAATATTAAGTCAAAATTTGAAGGAATCTGGAAATACCAAATTGTTTCTCACTCTTTCCCACTGTGGGTTAGGCTGATTTCAGAGAGCTCTGTCTTGTAGCTTCTTGGCAAATGCTTCAGTAAATTCTATCCCATTTAAATTCTGTAGAAACATTGTACCCCTCAAAACTTTGGCAGTTGATCTCCATTGGAGAAAGATATTTTTAGCATCAGTCTTTGAAAACTAGTCTTTTAACCAGACTGAATTCTCTGGTAGTCATCAATAAATACCAGGTTCCTGGCTGTTGAGTACTGTAGCTGGCTTTTGAAGATAGATTTGCTGTAGTATCATTCAGACTTCTTAAAAGATTACCTCAGCTTTTAAATTGCATATATAGCTTTGCCATATATCACCCTATCATGAAGTTTGGTGATAACATGTTTCCCCCCTCTTTCATGATACAAGACTTGATCCTGTTTGATGCAAAGTGCCTTGGACTGGGTATAGCAAGACTCATATACACAGGAGTGAGCTAGAATTGAATATATGAGCCAGGCAGACCCATGAATGAGCTATGTCTGCTAACCTTGGCATTAACTGAAGCAGGTAACCATATGCTGAAGTGAGATGAGAACACTCAGTAAATCTTAGGCACAAAAATTGGCCAGTAGCACAGGTAGAGGAAAGGTAGCACTGCCCTCAGAAAATTGTAAACTTTTTCTCCTTCTTTTACTTTCAGGTCCTACTTAGATATGTATAAGGTGATAATATTTAGTTACCTCTTCTGGTTTGTGCTTACTATAATCTTCATAACGGGAACCACAAGGATCAGCATATTCTGCATGGGCTACTTGGTGGCCTGCTTTTATTTCCTTCTCTTTGGTGGAGATCTATTGCTGAAGCCCATCAGGAGCATTCTGCGTTATTGGGACTGGCTGATTGCCTACAACGTCTTCGTGATCACAATGAAGAACATCCTCTCGGTAAGTAGTTGCTGCGTTTCCTCTGCCCTCAGCATTTTGGTTTCACTGGAAGTGTGCACAGTGCATTCAGTGGTCATTAAAACTCCTTTGTCAGGACTACAGCCTTCTGTAAGCACAAAGCAAGCTCTATTTTAATTCTGAAACTGCAAGTGCATATCCAGGGAATGGTAATGCATATATGTTACAGGAAAATGTGCACCCTTGTATTCAGTCAGGCTCTGTGGAAGCTCACAAGCTCTTTTCAAAAGGCCAGGTTCTGGTTTCTTTGCCTAATAAAGTCTTTCCTTAGAAGTCTTGTGAAAATCTCAGTGGAGTGCGAAATTAATCAGAAGTGCAAGATTAATCATATTGTCAATAAGTAGTGCACATTTAATTAAACCTTTTACTTAAAATAGACTTTTCAAGCCTAGTACTAGGTGAAGTTGTGTGATGTAATGTAATTAGTGAAGTTGACTACAAAACTATAAACTGCATTCCTGTTCCTTTTAGAACTAGTGTGAAATGCAGGTGAGAACAGATATATTTGGTAATTAAATGTCTAATTCTTCTGCAAAATATTGAAGGTTTTCTTACAGTAATTAAATGCTTAGAGTAGATTCTTGCAGTGGCAGTGATAGGTGATAGAGACAAGCCAGTAATTTAGATCTTTTTGAAATGTAAATTTGGATTTATTCCTGGCAATTGCTTTGTAGTTTTGAACATTTCTAGTGCTGGACTGAAATGAGCAGACATTTTTCTCTTTACTTTTATATAAGTCACTGTACCGAAATAAAATTGATTTATGGGTGGTTTGAATTTGCAAATGTTCTAAATGCTTACATATGTGCTCCATTTTATGCTTGGGAATTCAGTGTTAAGCTTGTCCATGTATGTTTGCAAGATTAAGTTAGTGATTTATAAAAGTTGCTTAGCTGTCACAGTGCATCATGTGCCAGATGTATCACTTTCTCTGCAAAAACACAAACAGAACCCACATACCTCCTATCTCACTGATAATCAAAAGAACAAATTCTTGCTATTTAAGTGTTTTATGTCATTGGTAAAGACATTCTTTCTTCTAGTCTCTGTTTTACTAACGAGGTATAGTACAGCCAATGGCAGTCACAATATTCTCATGTAATTTGTAATTTCTGCTATGTTTTGTTGCATGAAACTGTTCTTTTACTTTCCAGATAGGAGCATGTGGCTACATTGAATCATTAATTAAGAATAGCTGCTGGTTGATTCAGGCATTTAGCCTGGCTTGTACAGTTAAAGGCTATCGTATTCGTAAGTATAGCTAATTTTTCTTCAAAATTTTCTACAAGCATCACCTTCCAAATCTTCTACCATATTTAAGTTGTGCCTCCTTCTGTCATATCACCTTGTGAAAATGTCATACCTGCAAGTTCAGTTGATAAAACCTGGTCCTATTTTGACTATCAAGAAAGCATATTTCATAGAGCCGAGGGAGATATATAGACTGAGAGAACAATACCACCACACATGTACTCACAACCAGTGTTTGCTGTAAATGAAAAATTTGGTGATATCAGCACTTGTCATGGTTTCCCTGTGTATGCAGGTGATGTGGTACTTGAGGGTATGGTTTCACTGTACAGCTTAAGCTAAAATGTCAGCTCACCATCACTGCAAAGTGAGGGCACCTTCTACCAGCTGCAGAATCCCACTCCTCCCTGTGTGCCAAGTCTTACGTTCAGTTGCTCAAAGGGTAAACTAGTTCAGCTCACTGATATGGCAAGAGGCTAAGGCAGCATAAAAGTGGTGATTCTTTTCAGACATGGTGAGATTAGGCAATTTGCAGGGGTTTTTTTTACAATTACTTTCGTGTTTCTGGTGATAACAAGGAAGGAGTGGGTAGTGTATGTGGATGGAGGTAAGGGGAGGGAGGAATGAAGTATGCAAAGCAAGACGAATCACCTCTGAGCAAGCTATTAATTTGGCTCCACTTTGTCCTGGATTGATAGTTTGAAAACACCTGCGTTTTTTTGAGTGTTTTTTTTTCTGAATTTAAAGAACTTTTGCATCCTAGTGAGTCTGCAGCAAAGTTCTGAATTCCTGTCTTTGAGTCTGATCATAATAGATAAGCGGGGAAAAGAAAGGAAATAGAAAGACACAAATTCACAAGATAAATGATGCCCAGAAGTTCTTCTATTATCCAAACCTTTTTGAACAGCAACAGAAACTTAGACATAGGTTTCTGACTCCCCAGAGGACAAGCACAGCAGGCTTTGAAGCTCTTGGAGCTTGACCTTTGAGACCTATTAGACTGGCTTGCTTGATTGTAAAGCCAGCTTCAAGCCAGAGTCTGTCCCTTGTGTCCTTCTATTCCCTTCTATAGGGCAACATAGGCCATTTAGTTTATAGCCTAGATCCACAAACCCAAGTTTTAAATTTTTAATATCCCTGAGAGAGCTGTCTTGTAGAGAATAAAGAAAGAAAGAAGAAAAGAACGAAAGAAAGAAATAGCCCAAGCCAAAATCTAGAGGTAGGAGGAATGGGATTTCCTCTCTGCCTGTCTCCTCCTACCCCAACGGAAGCAATTTTGTGGTTTCAAATATTTTTTCTCTTATGCAATGGAAAGAAACATTGAACTGATTTGTAGAGAGGAGAAATAAAAACATTAGATGGTGGCCGTCAAAAAATTATTTTGACGAAAATAAAACACTTCTTTCTCATTTTGATAGTTTTCTTCACAGAAAAAAAATGAGACAAAAAGTCAGCTTGAAATTAAAAAAAAAAAATAGAAACGTGCCATTTTAGAAAATATTGAAATCAAATATTTCAGGCTGACAAAGAATACTTTTTTTCCCATTCTTTTTTTCACATACATTTTAGGATAGAGTTAATTTGTTTTCAAATGATTCACTTTTGTTGAATTCTCAGTTTTCACAGGACATTACATTGTTGGAATCTTTCCAGTTTGCTGTAAAAGAAAGTATGATGTACTTCAAGTAGACATGAATGTCAATTTACTGAAGAAAAATCTAATTATATTACCTCAGTTAAAATAATTTTAAAGGCTAAGATTATTTAATTGATTAAACAGTATAAAGAAATACTTAATAAACCGTCCTTATGCTGATGGTGTCTTTTTCCAGCAACTGACAATCTAGATTGTAAACTACCCAGTGGAGAAGCAGGAATCATTTGGGACAGTATATGTTTTGCTTTCCTGCTGCTGCAAAGAAGAGTTTTCATGAGTTACTACTTCCTGCATGTGGTTGCGGATATAAAAGCTTCTCAGATCCTAGCATCAAGGTAACGTAAAGCTTTAAAAACTTAAATGAAACAGGTAAAGTCTCTCATGGCTGTGGTACTTATTTGTTTACAGTAGGTAGTACCAACATAGTCCTTTAACATTGGTTTAAACAATCCTTGCTAAATTCATAATTGCAAACCCAGATATGACAAAGCGCACTTGAGAAAACAAATTAATTGAGAATCTGATAGAAATTAAATAATCTTTCCTACCAGACACCAACTTCTGCTGTCACAGCCCTTACTAAAAGCTGTGAAAGTTGATGTGTGTTGCAGCATCTTCTCAACATCAAAATGTATGAGAGCAATACCAGAATTTTTAAGCCTTGGAGAGAAAATACTCAGCTGTCAGGGCCTGATTGAGACAATTTGCCTTAGAAATTACAACTCCAGGAATGCCATATGAAGAAGAATACAAGAAAAGTTATGACATCTGACCCAGGAAGACCACAGGGAAGACACTGGGAAAGCGTAACGTCACTGAACACTGAGTAGGTGTGGCAAGGAAGTATCACTGTCTTTGGGCCTGTTACTTGTCCTTTCCCGGAAGCATCCACTCGTAGCCATCACTACCACAATCATTCTGGGTTTTGATAAGGCAGATCAGGAACTAAATTCTGGTTTTAATTTCAGTAAGATTTCTAAGAAATTACTTTTGTCAATATTGGATTAAACGTATAGTGGCATTTTTATTTTTTCACGAAAACATACAGAGTTTGATTTCTGTCTGTGTTTGAGGGCGAAATTTGGCCTGCATATCCTGAAAGAGGGTATTTTTCATCTTCTTCTTCTTCCCCATCCAGGGATTACTTTAGAAATGGGACGTGTCTAGCTGGCCTTACTGAACAAAATTCATCACTGTTAGGCTCTGAATCTTGAAATAACTGTAGAGAAATTAGTATACTGGAGTAATTATAGAATCATAGAATCATTACATTGGAAAATACCTCTAAGATCATCCAGTCCAGCCATCAGCCCAACACCACCATGCCTACTAAACCATGTCCAAAAGTGCCACATCTACGTGTTTTTGAACACTTCCAGGGAAGGAGACTCCACCACTTTCCTGGGCAGCCTGTTTCAGTGCTTGACCAACTGGTTATGTCTTTCAGGCCTTGGATTGGTTTTACTTTACACAGATGAGGTCACGTACAGAGGGAACGCAGAGTTCTCTGTGATTAGCTGGCATAAGGGAAACTTAGAAACATTTAATGTACCCTCTCCATTTTTCTTCTCTTTTGCCTCCATTTCTGTTCTAGGGGTGCTGAGCTTTTCCAGGCTACAATTGTCAAGGCTGTAAAAGCAAGAATTGAAGAGGAAAAGAAATCAATGGATCAACTGAAAAGACAGTATGTATTTAACATTTTATATGTATATGTATATACATATGTATACACACACATATATATCCACATTCATATGCGTGTATTTCACTAATTTTTGGTATATGTCTAGCATTTTCTTTTATAGGAATGCTGATAAGATATGATTTTGCAATTAAAAAAAGGCTCTCTGAGCTTTTGGATGTTGTGGGTATTACAGCATTATGTAGTTTTAGAGTAGTCTTTTCCAAGAAGACAACATACTGCAGAATCTAAGCTTTGAATTAAACATAACATTACATTTCTAGGAGCAAAGGATGTGAGCTTAACATAAAAAAATCAGAGCAGCATGTACTGACTTAGCTGCTCCTCTGTGAGCCTGAAATCATAATCGAAACAGATGTTTCCTATAAATCGAGCAAGAAGATGTGAACCCTCCTGCTTATTCTGAAGGTGTTTCTAAACCTTATAAATCCAATGATGATAGGTAAAGAAGAACAGATTTTAACTGTTCCACACCTGCATATCATAGCAACATGACCATATAGTATTCTCTTTAAGAGATGATCTGCATCTCTGCTCTATTTTTTAATCTGTTAGAGGTCAAGCTTAAATGTAGTTTGGGGTTATCCTATTTAGTGTAGTATGAATGCATGCAATGCAGCTGAAATATGGGGGAAAGAAATCTTTTTACTTCTTTCTTTCCTTCCATCAATTACCCTCCTGTTCTCTCAATTTGTCTCTCCCCATCTTCCAGAAGAATGGGACAGTCAAATGCAAGTACCTTGTGAAACTTTGGAAGAAGATAGGCAGATTACTAGTCAGAAATGCCACATTGACCTTGACTCAATTGAAGGTGCAAGCCTAGACGGTTAGAAAATAGGAGACTGAAAGACAGGAACTGGGCTAAAAAAAAACCCAGAAATTGGAACAGCAAGGGGCCTAGTCAGGAAAGCTGTCCTCAAGAGCCACCTAAATAGCCTGAAATCACTATGGACTGAAGAGGCCAAGTAACATTCTGACCCTGCTGCAACAAATGACAATATTCTCATTGACTTTATCATTATTAGGTTTTTGTTCTGTATATCTGTATTCCTGGTGAAATTTGCTGGATGCATGTTGCTTTAGTTTCATTTGTGGTTGCTCCTGCAGTGTTTGAGAGCAAAATGTATGTTTACATTCACTAAAAGTATTTGTATTCAGCTTAACTGGCTTGGAGATCCTTTCTCTTTATATAGACAGTAAACCACTCTGCTTTCTGTTGGGTGCAGCCAGCATGTTTCTTTAGTAACTTAGAAAAACTTTCAACGCTTCTTTACCACTACGCATTAAAAGCCGTAACTGCTTCCTAACCAGATGTCAAAGCTCACTCCTGACAGTTTTGTTCACACCTGCATAATTGAAGAAGCATCAGAAGGGTGGCAGCACAGTGCTCCCTCCCTGCATGCCTGGGGTTTCCCACCAGGTGATGTAATGGACTATTGCTGGGGCTACTATACGCTTGAATCAGTATTATCGTAATTGACAGGACATGCCTGTGCTGGGCATTATTCTTTTCCATGGCTTCTGCAGATTTTAAGATCAAGGAGAAGATGCTGTTTGCAATAAGACCAAAGCTAGTCTATGTTTCTCTAAAAATTACTGGTTTATATTTGCAGGATATCTGACTCCAACAATAGAGGGTTCTTGGTTTATTTAATTCAATAATGTACATGAGTACTTCATACAATTTAGTCTGGTTAGAATGAAAAGAACTGTCTGCACAGCTGGAAGTTTCAAAGTTGGCCTGACTGACATAGTGTAACTTCAGCAGCAGATGAATGATAGGGAAAGAACTCTAGTTATCTACTGAATAATAGCAACTTGCTAAGTTGAAAGAGTTTTCCCTCTCTACTGGGTGGTTCTTCCCTTACAAATGGAGACATTAATAAAAGTATTTAAGTGCATTTGGGTTGCTGAAATCAGTGAATCATTTGCTTCTAATCCAGTTATAATGAAAGAGTTTATTCTTGTTGTTTTTAATTTTCTTTGGTATCATTTTTCAAACTGTGAAAGAGATTGTGCTAACTTTACAGGATTGCAAGAAGGAGAATTGAAGACTTGCCTACATCTGAACAAAACTGACACAGTTTAAGTCTTTTGTATTTCCAGATATGTGGAACAAATGAGAGCTTAAGGGGTGAAAATGTAACTCAAATAGTGCAGCAACAGCCACAACCCTGCTTCAGAGTGGCAAGCTTCAGGAAAACCACTGCATTAAGCATAAGTCCTTTTTTCTCAGAGCTTCATTTGCTGTGTTGTAGCTCCCGACAGCTATTCTTTATTTTTTTAATGATAATAAGGTAGCTGAGGGGGAGTAGGAAAAAACAGTCATGTGCTCATAGGCAAACCAGCTCTCACTGACCAGTGAGTGAACATCTAGGCTTGACCCTTCCAGCCAGCCCATTCAGAGTCATTTAAAACATGTTTAAGACCAGGATTAATGACATTGTGGAGTGGATATTTCCTTTAGAAATATTGGAGATAGTGTGTGTGTGTGTGTATGGATGTGCTTAACACTTGTTTTTCAGGCTGAGTCAAAAAAAGGTGAAGGCATGAATCTAATAAGATTCTTCCTTTTGCTAGAATGGATCGCATCAAAGCCAGGCAGCAAAAATACAAAAAGGGTAAAGAGAGGATGCTAAGCATGACCCAGGAGTCCTCAGAAGGGCCAGAAATTCGGAAGGTTTCTGAAGAAGATGATGAAGGTACCATTAGCTACTGTTGTACTGAAATTTCAGTTGAGCGCTAAGGACCTAATAGACCTAATAGTTGAAGAAATCATAAATTGTTCTTCAAAACTGTCAGCAAGTAACAAGGTTGTTAGCTGAGTATCAGTTTTGGAGCTTGATTCAGCTGAAAATAATCGGATTTTGTACTGCAAGAAGGTTTAGAGAAAAAAAGTTTTGCTTTGAGGTTATTTTTGATTAACTTCAGGCTCTTGGCAAAGAGCTGAATAGCAGCAGAGATTTGTTTTGAACAAAGTAATTATCTATAAACCACAGCGTTACAAATAGGTAGCATCCACATCTTTCCAGCAACATTTTCTGGATGCTCTGAGTTTTTTCCTGTCACTGAAATAGTTGTACACTTTTAAATATTGTTTAAAACATGGGAACAGATAAAATGGCACCTATCTAGTGCCACATTTCTAGCACTGACTTGGGATCAGTACTTACTGTATTTAAAAAATTTGGAGCCTGAAATGTAAGGGGATCAGAGAGCAGAGAAAATACTTCCTTCTTGAAATTACAGTCAACTGTAATTGTATGTTTTAAAATACAAAATTGATATTTTTTCCTGTTTTAGAGTAGAATACTGTTATAACTGCTGTGTAAATTAGAGTATTTCTGCTCTGTAGTCATGCTTCTGAATTATTTTAATACTGAATGTATTCAGGAGATCTGACATCTGATGTGCTCATGAAGTTTTAGCTCTTTTGAGAGAAATGAAAAATTATTAATCAGTGTAAGAAACATGTTTCTCATTTTGTAAAATTAATATTTGGACATATTTTATTTTAGGAGAAGCAGACAAAGAGAAAGCCAAGGGCAAAAAAAAGCTGTGGTGGCGGCCTTGGGTTGATCATGCTTCCAGTAGGTTTTCTCAATCATCTTACAAATGTGTGGATTTAACCCTTATATCCTTGACCAGAATGAAGGCATTGCCATGACCTGTTTGTTTTATGCCTGATTTTATGATTGTGACTTGATAGAAGGCTTGGTTCTTTCACCAAACAATTTCTACTTCCAAATCTCCAAGGAGTGAGTTCAACCATGTTTTGAACTTCTGTGTTCAGAAGCATAGCTGGCTCATGATATTTTGGGCATTCTTCAAAAAATATCAAATCAGATGAACATGTGCCAAAAAGAATCAATTTTAGCCTCAAAAGTCTCATCTCCCCCTACTGCAAAGCACAATATATTTAAAAATGTGAAAGTGAAGGTTTGCCAATGCAGTCTAAGACTAGTCATAATTTCTTTTTCATATACATGCATCGTACATATTTTTTTATGGTTCATCAGTCATTGTACAGTCAATGTAGAAATCCCAGTACCACAGTAAGGCAGCAAGACAGTTTCCAGTTCTAGGCTGTGTAGAGCTCAGCCGAATGATCACACTGTAATGTACCGTTGATGCCAGTTGTTTTGGTTTTTCCATTTTTTTTATGTTTATCTGAGAGCAAAAATATGTTCAGCCTTGTGCAAAAGAAATCATTAGCCTGTGTTACTCCTATCATTTTTGCATTATGATGCTTTAATTTGTTTGTAGCCCAGTCCAGGCATATGATAGAGTTATTACCTATATTATGGATTAGTTAAAACAAGAAAATGAGTAGACTGCAATCTCAAATCAGATATCCTTCTATTGGATCTTTGTTGAAGGAGAACAGACATGAGCTCTTTAATAACCTCTGAAGATTTAAAAAATATTCAAGTGGATAGCAGTGGTCAAAGTTAAATAGGAACATTTATATTGCACCTGGTCATTTAACTTAAAGGAGTTATTAGAAGAAACTTTTACGTATCTACATACTGCTTCATTTACCTATGTGTAATTATTTATAACTCTGGCATATATATTTGCCAACAGCATTTAACGGAATGTGCTATGCTTGTTTCTATCAAGTCACAAGTAAACTGTGCCTCTATTTTTATTTTTCTAAAGGGCACACTGCCACTTTAGAGAGACCTATCCCTTTTCAAAATTCTTATGAAAATAAACTTCTCGCCCTGTAGTTCCATTAAGAACAACAATGACAAAACAGATCAAAATTCTAATCTGCAAGTTTTTACCGTGGAATTTTAAGCTACAGTGATTTTGAAAGAACGGGATATGGTCTCTTGTTTATTCTCCACTCTTGTTATAGTAAGAAGAACTGCTCAGAAAGAGACATTGACTTGGCTTTTACTTATTTTACCCTTATTATTTAATGTTCTTAGATGCCAACTTACATTTTGATATTTAAACACTGAGCATTCTTGAAATTATTTTACCGCAATAATGCAAAACCTTGTGGGACACATCACAGACCCCGATCCTGCAAGTAGTGGTTGATTACCATGTGGCTTTGTCCACACACACTGAAACACGATGCTCAAAGTAGGTGCTCACAGGCATACAAACTGGAAATAGACTAATAGTCTTCATCTATCAATTCTGAAACACTGTGCTGTAACTGCAGTATTCTGCTGCACTTGGCTGTTCATCTTAGTAAATGGGTTTGTAGCTGTGGCTGTATGTATATGTATATTGAAGGTGCTCAAGCTTGACGTTTTATTCAAATTCTGATGTTTAATTTAAATTTTTACTGTTATTGTCATACCACTTGTTATAATTTTATTGTATAGAAAGATACCACATTTTATATATGATAGGAATTATAACACAGTCACGAATTTGAGTCTGAGCAGAACAGATAGGAAATATCAGTGAGGGTTTCCTCATTGATACTCACTCACCCTCTCCCTCTTGCAGGAAGGTACAGTTCCTTCTGTGCTTACGGTGTACTTATGGAGCCCCACAAGTATCAACAGGAGTTAGGGCCACATGATTTGAGGTCCTCAGCTTCTCCTAGGGCAAAGAGTTATGATGTCTGATGTAGTGCAATTATGGTGCTGTCCTGGGTAGCTCTTTCCCTCTGGGTGCCAGCAGATAATGAGGTTAAACTGACTTCTTCTGCATGGTTCCTGTTCCGCCTCCTCCATCTCAGCCCACAGGAAAAGTCTGCAAGCCGCTTTTCTCAGTAAGAGAAAGTCACATTTTGCAGTAGGACAGGAGTCCACCAAGTCTAGTCTGCCCATGAATTATTTGACTAGGAAAATTTGGTCTCTTTAGTAATCCCTGTAGGTGGCTAACGCACTGCTTCCTGCATTTTGATGCGTGCAAGAATGCATTATTGCTATTCAATCATACCTCCCTCTTCAGCTGTAAGAGACAAACTGCTACATTGTAGTGTCCCCACATTGTAGTGTCCCCTCAGATACACTTCAAGCCAAAAATTTTGGAGGAAGATCATTGCAGATTCTTCTTCTGCAAGCTCAGGCGTTCCAAGTTTGATTGGGTGCTACTCTGAGCCTTTAAGGAACTGCACTATAGAAGAGTTTTCCCCTGGATGTCAGACCTTATCCTGCTGATCTGTGTGGACAATTTATGTTGCTGACCAGAAAATACTTATTTATGAAAGAGAAGTGCGGACTATTGGCTCTTAAAAACATTCATCTCTTTAACATATTTTAAATGGGCATTCTTAGAAGGCCTGTACCAAATAATTAATTTGCTTGATCCAAGAAATTTCCAAACTTTCTCTTCAGCTTTGATCAGCAATTAGAATTGCTGAATTGGACTCTGTCCCTCTGCAGGGCATTCACTGATGTTAAAATCATAACTAGGCACATGAAGCACAAAATTCCCTCTGTGAAGGAGTTTTTGATGCTGAAGTTATGATCCAATAGAGTTCTGGCAAATTTTACGGTGTGCTTACCCTGGGGGTTCTATAGTAGTTACGTGTGGTCATCTGTGCACAAAGGATCTGTGTAGAATTCAAGGTATGATTGAATTAAAGCAATTGTTACTTTTCCAGAAACCTATAATGAGGTTAAATATAATTTTCAATATAAATATGTATTGCTCCACATGTCCAGTTTGTGTCACATTTCATCAAAGTAACTGTTCCTTTAAATATTTCATCTTAAATGTGGAAATTGTTTACCAGTTTTCACTGCTGAGTGTAATGCTGTGATTTTGATTTTTCTCTTGCTCATTACCTTGGTTTTAATTTCTTTTGTTTCCCTTGTTTGTTCATGTAGGCCATCTGAGAAATAAAAACATTGCTTCTGTTCAAGGATATAAGGCCTAGGTTATTCACTGTGCATCTTTACTGTGTCGAGGTTTCAGAATCTTTCTGAATCCCTGGGAAAAAAAAATTGAAACTCAGTTGTGATGACGTTAACAGAATCCAAATGATTTGTTTTAAACAAGCCAAGGTTTTCCATTACCTCATCAAAGCTTAAATGTCTGAAGAAAGCATTAACTAATACCATCCCATTCCATAGTTTAAAGGATGCCTCAGCATTTTAAAGAGAAGTCCCATATTTTTTGTCCACTGGTACAGTTCATGTAAATTAGTTTACTTACATGCTGGGCTTTTCTGACTCCCTCAAATAACCATCAATTCCCAATTTAGATTTGGCTATCATATTTTCTGAAATATGTAACCTAATATTTTTATATATTTTCAAGCTTTTTGTTTACATTTTGTTCTCATGGTGATATTTTCCTTAGTTCTTGTATAGTTCTTATTCATGCCCAAAGTATTGCAGACTGACACCAAATAAATTGCCTGAGACCTTTTCATCTCTTGCTTCTTCTCTGTTTTCACCTCTCCTGGTTATGAATTTTTAAATGACTGGCTGGCTGTTTCCCAGATCTTGGGGAAATTGAAAACAGAAATTTTCAGAAAAATGAGAAAATATTTTGTCTCACTTAGTGGTCAGAAGTGGAAATTATTATTTGTTTGAGACGGATAGTGAAGAGGAAGAGGAAGAGGAGAAAAAGGAAGAGGAAGAGCCTCGAAAAAAATCTGCATTTCAGGTACTTTGTGGTAATTTGCTTTCTATTTGACCTATGGAAAAATGTAGACATCTCACAGCACAGGCACACACGTTAAAGCAACCGGTACATCTAAGGTAGACCTGAAAAGTATTGGAAATGGAATTTCTTACCAATTTAAAACATAAGTTTGCCTGTTTTAAGCATTGTCAGATTCCTACAGGAACTATTGTGAAATCATATCTTCATTGACTTATGTCTGAAGAAAACAAAAAACCAAAAACATAGGTTAAGAATCTGAGCCTTATTTTTTATATGTAGCAGTAAATGCAAGTGCAGAAGCTGACTTTTGCCTCTGGCATTGCTTCAGTGGTTTTCTGGGTTTCGATAGATGTTATCATTGCATGAAGAAAAGATCCCCAAAATAAGTGACTTTTCATGGAAAGGAATACATACTTGAAAAGTTTTATTATTGATCCTAATAGACCACAGATATATATATTTGGGTTATAAAGAGCTTAACATTTAAAATTACATAAGGAGACCATATTGTTTTCTCTTCTATCTTTTTCAGAATAATATTAATTATTATGTTTGCATTTTAAGTGACAGACTGTGTTAGAGTAAGAGGATATTATAAGGTTAAAAAAGTTGCTGAAGTTTCCTAACTTTCCATGTTCCTTAGGCAGTACAAGGTATTGAATCCACTGGCTTAAATGAAGAACTTGGGTGAAGAAGTTAGTGAAATACTCACGCATATAGGATTGCTTTAGTTTTCATGACATTGTAGTTTTACTTGTTAAAAATTTCTGAAAAGTTAAGGAACTTTTTTTAGGTCTGTAACTTAAAAAGCTTAAGCAAATGGGTAGCAAGATAATATTCCAATCCAGATGCAAGCTCATGTCACTGGAGAACTGGTGCATTACTGAAAGCATAGCCCAAGCAAGGGCAAGAAACTGCCTCCATGTTCTTCTATTCTTTATGCCAATAGCTTTCAAACAAAGCTTCCCAGATGACAATTCTGAATTACAGGAAGAAATATTTAATTAATTGATACAATGTGCCTTTAGTTTATGTACTTACATTACATTACCAACTAATTACATTTGTTAAACTGCCTGCATGGCAATAACATGGAAAGATTTTTTTCCTGACCTTAAAAAAGGCAAAACAAATATGGACGAAAAATAATGTGATACGTAAGTTTTATTTTCTACCATTTACATTTACATTTACATTTACATTTACATTTGTTATAAATTTAGCATTTAACTCACCCTGGACCATAAAAATTTCAGATCATTTTTCTTTCTGGTTTTCATGCAGGTAAAGAGGAAAGTTTGCATTCTTGTTTCTGCGGATTTTTTAAAAATTTGGTGATGAGATTTTGTTCAGATGTGCTGGTGCCAAGCACTGAGATTTTAAAGAGTTCTAAACTTGAGTTCAGAAGCTAATAAGATTCTTTCATTTACTCCGGGGTTTGGGGTTTTTTTGTTTGTGTGGTCTTAAGTCCTAAGACTGTTAATCTGAGGATGGAGGATCAGGTCTTTATTTTAAAATTCTGGTCAGACATTCTGTGTGGATGGCCAGTTCTGCAATATGTGCAACGTGAAGTTGTTGGATGGCTTTATGCAGAAGAGGAATTGTATCGACCAGAAAATTGTGTTTATCATCATTTGGTCACCATGCTCTATTTGCCTTCCATCACCTTGCAAATGGCCTTAATAAAAATACTAGCAAAGTGAACTTTGCTGTAGAGTCTGCTAAAGAATTACTTTAAATTGTTGATTTTTTCTCTTAGTGTAAATTGTGTGCAACATTCACTTCTAAAGTTATTTTGGAGATTTTATTTACTAGAGAATGCAGAGGTTAAGGATCACCTTATTGAAATTTTATTGTGGACATCACCAAGGACCTTTCTTCATGCTGGAGTCTATGAATATAAATTTGTTCTTAATAATCTAGATACAATCATTTGGTAGATGCTTTTTATTAATATTTTCCTGTTTTCTACTAATTGCTCTTGCTTTGTCCTTCTTTATAGAGAGCTATTGGGAAATTTGCTTCAGCCATTTTAGCCTTGCCAAAGTCTGTCATTAAACTACCCAAAACTATTCTTCAGTATTTAATCAAAGCAGCAAAGGTACTTGACATTTTGAGAGTGCTCAGTATGTGACTCATCCCATAGTTCTTGATGTAACATACACCTCTGTCCCTGTCTGCATTTTTCCTCTTATATGAAAGATTTAAAAGAACAAAAACCAATGTCAGCCAAAGCTTCATTCCTAGTAGATGGAGTATGTTTTATACTTTTGGAGTTGTCAAGCCACAAGAAAAGTGGTCTGTCTTTTTTAACTGCCACTCTGGAGAGAAAATGCAGACCCAGATGATCTTTTTCTTCTAATACTGCTACGCAGGACGGTCGCATCAACTTGCATGCATCTTAGAAACATGGTGGTAATTGATCTCAGAAAGCTGGTAAAAGGTCTGTAAAACAAACATTCCACTCCAAATCCCTTTTTAGGTCTCTACTTTTCTGGCCTTCGTAATCACAAAAAAATTATTAGCATGTCTTCTTACTTGACCTCCTTAGTACATTTAGCATTCCCTATCTTTGAGCATTGTGTATCTATCCTTTTACACACTATCTGTGTAACATGATATTTGTAAGAAGCCTGTTACAGATTGAGTGTAACACCTCCAAAGCCTAAAAGATACTGCATTTAAAGTTTGTCCCATGGTAAACATCTAATGTAATACATATATATGAACTCAATCAGCTCTTAAAATATCCACTGCTTAGCATAAGTAGTTATGTTAAATTTATTAATAAAATGCCCTTTATTGAGTCTAATATTCTACCCTTTCCAAGTCTGACTTTTACATCTCATTTCTTTATTCACATTGTGACTGAGGCTAGCAAACAGCTTCTCAGCTAACTGTTCAACAGCAGATGTTGACAGTTTCTGACTTCAGTAAGTAATACAATATTAATTCACTTACATATCACCGTTCCCTCAGGTTGCTTTCATTAAGGAAACACCTGTAACAAAGCAAAGAGAAACCAGTGCTTCTGATCCCTCACAGTTTCTTATGTGGTGCATGTTCTGAACAAGTCAGATGTATAAAAATGAATGTACAGACCTTGAGAGATTTGGGAGAGGATTTTTTTTAGTCAACAGTACCTAAATAATTTCCTCTCCATATTTGTATGCATTCACAAAACAGAACGAATTATTTTTCCCTTTTAAATTACTTTAAAATCAGTTTGACAATTAAAAAAAAATGCTTTTAACATTTCAAAGCAATTTGTGTATGAAAATTTAAAAAATAGAAATTAACCAAATAGAAGTTTTACTATTCTGTCCTACAAGGGCAGTTCCAGCTTCACTGAGATACACGTGTCTTGTTGTCATTGTCTGCATGTTTGTAATGTGAATTAATAGAGCTATTTTGTTACTGTGCTTCATTTTCACACTCATGCCTGCATTCGTGTGCTTCCCTGCCCTGTCTCCATTACCAGCTGTGTTGCTTAGAAATAGAAGACAATGCAATGCCAATTGAAGATTATTGTTTCCCAATGAAAATCATAAAAGGACAAAAGAATATCTATTGTCCTAAAAGTTCTGGAGAAGATGCAGTTACTTTAGTTTCTGCTATTCACATTTTATGTCATATAGGCGAATAAGGTATGAGTGTTACTGTGTTTTTTTCTGTGATCTTCCTTCACAGCTTGAGCAGAGCTATTCAAAAAGTTATTTTGGGGTAACTTTTTTCACCTTTCTTCCCACTGCTATAGCATTTATAAATATTTTGGGCCAATTCCATGCTTCATGTAGTCATACAGGTCAACAGACAGTTGATCTGAGTGAATGCTGTGAGCAGGATTTGGCCCCATAAAATCCCCTTAATATATAGGTAAGTATTACTGTCTTCATTTTACAACTGGAAAAAAGAGTAGCAGGATTCATAAGTGACCTATGTGAAGCAACAAAGGAAGACATTGTCAAAATCAGGGTGAAATCTGAGGAATTCCTGACTGCCAGGTTTGGGACTGTGCATAGACAACAAATCTGTAAATGTCCCACTAACATATGCAGAAGGGAAAAAACCACTGACGTTCGAAAAATGTACAGGCACAAATACCTGTACTGAATTTTCACTATATGTTTTGATGCTTTAGTTAGTTCATTGCAACACTTTCTCTTAAAGTTTCCATTGCTCTGCATCTTGCCTAGAAAATGATAAAGTAGAAATACAGATTTAAATGGAGATATTCAGGTGAAGTAGTCAATATGCACAGTAGTATATTAATTCCCAGAGTTCAGAGCATGTGGTTTTGTGGGTTCTAATGAAACTAGGTTCACCCACTAGTGTTTTAACGTTTGGTTTTATGCTCTTAAAAATAGCACATGAAAACTCAGCATATCTGCAGGGGAGATGTTTGATTTGGGATTCAAAATATTTCCTTATCCCTGTAGATCTGAACGCATTTGCTCAAACTATATAGTCCTGCTCGTGGCTTATTCTATGGCTTGTTCTCAAAACATGAAGAACCTTGAAATAAATGAGTTTGTTCCTTCCAGTTTGTTTATCAGGCGTGGATTACTGACCCTAAAACAGCACTACGACAGAGGCGCAAAGAGAAGAAAGGTTTTGGGAAAGAGGAGAAACGAAAGCGAAAAGGATCTGGGGATGGTAGGTAGACTTGTGTATTTAAAAAAAAATATAGCGTTAACTGATTGTTCCTGGTAGTGAAAGGCAGCTGAGTTTTAAAGGGCAAACGCTCTCAATTCTGGCTAGGAATTGGAAAAATGAGTTTGTCTGTGGCTGGCTGTCTTTCCCTGCCCCAGCGCATGACAAGGCCAGCCATAGCTATGTTCTTTCATTCTACACAAAGCACATTAAGGGTGATAAAGGAGAGGGTATATATGTGTTTTCCATGGAGTTGCAAGACACATGGACAAAAACTTTACCAAATAGGAAGAGGCAATGCATTGTAGAAAACGTCAGCTATATGAAAATGTTTCTGGAAGTTGAGTCGTTGCAAGAGAAAGCTATAACCTGTAAAGACATAACTTTATAAAGCCAATAACCTGGTAGTTAACAGCATTTCTCCAGAATATAGAAATGTAAATACCAGGTGTTTAGCCAGAATTAGGCAGAACAAGGACATTACCTTTTCACTCTGTCACCTCATAAAAAGGTTTCTCTTACTCTCTAGGTTTTTCTAGGGTTGTCCAAAGTCTCTCGTTTTGCTTATAGATTCATGTGTATTCCCAGGGAAAGTTTTGCATGTGACAGACTTACATTTTGTGTTGAAGAGCTGTTTCTTGATGAAGTTCCAAGAGCTGTAGTTCAAGTGGAGGTGTAAGAAAAATTCAATTAAATAGCCACGTGTTATTTCTTTTTGCCACATTTCCTATATTGTTCCCTAAAGAAGCTTGAATTGATACATGAGGAAGGTTATTAAGAGATGTTTTTTGCTTTCCGTGCTGTACTCACTGAGGAACCCAAATATCCATGAACTCCTAAATTCACAGTGAATTTAGCAGTTAACAAAAGGGAAACATACAAATGTTAATACGGTTTTACTGGCACTGAAAAAATCATTCTTGTATCTGAAAAATAATCAGCTTATAAGTGTTTCATATCTCTTCATATTTTGCTCCTTTTTAAACCAGACAAGAAAGTAGAATTTGAGAGGCTTAGTCAGTAGAACTAGGGAAAAGGGAGACGCATGCAGGCTGAATCATTGGGGCTTTTCCTCCATTTGGCATCTTCACCTGTTGAGAAGAGGGAGCTTTGTGATTTGACTGCTGATACTGAAAATGCAGTTATTAGATATTAGATAAAAGGAGAGTCATTTGTCTGTCCTTCAGTTCTGCCTGTGACTCTAAGTCACTCTTCTGCCAGAGACCTAATAAAAGCACATGGTGGTTTCAAACCATCTCTGCTGCTTCATTTCAACTTGAAAGTCTCTCTCAATTCATTTGGGTTTGCTGGGTCAGAGGCAGGAGAAGATCAGAGCACTCATCAAGTTGCCCTTCACAGAAACGGAAGAAATGTGCTCAAGTGTGAATCAGTGGAAGGTGAGGCTGCTGAGGGTGGAAGTGGTGTGACTGAGAAATTGCCTGGATTTACACCAACAGATGGATGATCTTGCCTAGCAGCCTATCTAGTAAGAAAATGCCTCTGTAAATTACAAGAGAGGGGTGCTCTTCCATGAGCACTGCTGCTGGACACTCACTTGAGTCCTTTAGAAATGGAAAATGCTTTCTGTTATAGTGACAGTTGAGGAACTGATCAGTACTGCTTGGTAACTGTAGCATTTTCTAGCTTGAATGGCATTTACACCTGCACTTCTATAGGTGTAATTCACCATTTTGCTCATTGTTTTCAATAGATGGTACTGATGCGGACTGTGAAGACAGCGAAGAGGAGCCGGTCAAGAAGAAATCTGATGGACCAGGTGTGAAGGCGGAAAGAGGGTTTCTCTGTTCTTCAAATGCTGCTGTGACCAGTGGCTCAAGCAGCATATCACAGAAACAGTGTAGCAGGGATCTCAGGCTTGTGTAAAAGCTGCAAAATCCACTCTAACCCGAGTAGTGAAAACTTCCTAACTTCTTTCAGGTTTTCAGTTGTCAGATTTACAAGTCCTGAGCATAGGAACTTCTACTCCTGGACTATTAGCTACCACATTCATTCTCTTCATAGTTCAGTAAATACATCTGCAGGCTCAGACTCTATGACTTGCTCTGTTTTTTACTTATAGAACAACTTACACCTAAACTTAGCTTCCAGTCCTGATTGCATACAACCCCGTGTTAAAATCTTGGTAGATTTTGAATGTTTGAAATTTTATTATTAAAACAAAAGCCTTGTGTTCTTTCAGTGAGTTGTAGCAAGGTTAAAATATTGTTTTGTCTGTTACTCAACCATTCAGCAAGGTGCAATAATCTCCTCTAAAAAAATAGGATTTTCCCGGTATTACCCATTCTCATTTTTAATCAGATTTAGGGGTGCTCTGTACGACAGAAGAAATGCCAACAGTTTGCAAGACCTTGCAAACTGCAAGAAATTTGTCCTACAAACAAGTGTAGTAGATCATAAATCTGAGCTTGGGTCTTTGTTTTTAACTGAAATAAAAGAAGAAAGCAGAAAACTTACTCCTCTTAAGTAAGTTTGTATTGTGACTTACTTTGAGTGAGACTTTGTCTTCAAAAACTGCTTTCCTTCTCTGTTTAAAATTGGTTCCCTCGGTTACAGTTAGAATTGTATCCCTCAGAGAGCCACAGGGTAGGAGGTGTTGTTACAAGGATGTGGGAAGTGTCTTTTCTTTCTCACAAGAGCAGTGGTGTCAAATAAATGAGTTGCATTGCTATAGGGTTTTTGTGTTGGGCTTTTTTATTTGTTACTTTCTGCTGATGCTGTTAACCTATGTCAAAGCCCTGAATCTCCAGGGAAATATGGTTGGTGCTACCAAGGAGTTAGGGAAAGGGAAGGAGGCTTGTAATTAATTTATATTGGACAGAGTCAATTTAAGGCGTTTACTATTTCAGTTGAGATTGACCATTCCTATGTAAATTTTTCTAAAGAGGATGGTTGGAAAAATTCGATGGTAAATGTTAATGAAGCATTAGTAACATTATTAACCTTAGACCAAATCCTGTCTAGCACTCTCAGGCAGAGAGAAGCCTTCCCTTTAATTTAGAATAACAGTTTCTGCAGAAAAATAAATCTTTCCTTTTTTGATGTTTAGATGCAATTGATCACCTAAAGATTATCTTTATAAAGTTTCGGAGAACACCAAAGCTGCCAGAAGAGCTACAGCATCATTAAAAATGTATACTGAATCAACTCCATTCCAGAGAGAAAAATTATCTTTCAGGTTAGAAGTGCTTGGCAAAGCACTGTGATGAGACTATGGCATACCAGTGGTGGTCAATAATATAGATAATTTTAACCTGAGGGCTATGATTCTCCTGAAGTCAGTAACAGGAATTCTGTATTAGAAAAGAAGAGTGTGGGTTAAAAAAGAACATTTATACGGTGTATATTTTTTGCGTATGAGTGCTATGTTTTCTTTTTACCTCTTCATAATATTAAGCCAGGAATTCAAGGAAATTAATGCTCCTTAAAGTAGAAACCTGGTATTTCTTTTAAGGCTTAACCTTAACCTTATAAGACTTATATTAATAAAGCCTTATATTTCATTTCCGATAGCAAGATTACCTTAACTTCAAGACCTGCACTTTGAAATATGAGTGAATAAAATTAAATTTAAGCAGGTAAATCGTAAAATTTCTCCAATGACATAGAAAAAGCCTTAAAAGGGGGCAAAATATTATTGAAATTATTATATGAGCAAGTAAAGGGGGGTAGATGCTCTTACATTCAGAGATGCCAGACCAATTCCATGGCATTGCTCAGGTAAATGATACATAATGCCATTTCAGCATCTGCTTCATAGGAATGTACCACTGATGGGATTTTTCCTTAGATCCTCTCCACACATATACACATATAACCCTGGCTGCACACTCAGAAATACATGCATCAGAAATCTTTTGCTTCATTATAGCTTCACCTTTGCATTCTTTGAAGGAGTGAATATACACTCCACAAAGTTTTGCTTGCCATCTTGTGGTACAGCTAAGAAGTGAGGCTGTTGAAAGTATCCTGCTGTAGTGCATGGGTTGGCTCCTCAGCATCTACTTCAAACATTTTGTCCTTGCAATCGTTGGTGGAGTTAGAGTTAGTTCTTAGAGTGGTTACTCTAAAATCGGTCTTTTTAGTGTTCTGGGATTTGCAATCTAGCAGGGACAACTGGCTCTGGAACTGTCTAGTTGGAAAGAGAATGTTTAGTATTTGTACAAAAGTATGTAAAAACTGTAGTGTGTGTGAGTGGAAGAAAAATAAATGGAAAGTGCTGCTTTTTGGGTGAGAGTTTTTGAATTGCTAATGCTAAAGGAACTACTGAAATAAGAAATTACCTTGAAACAGCTGTTTTGAGCAAAATAAAGCTACTATTGTGGGTATAAATCCGTAAGTCCTGCTCATGGGAAAGCGTACTGTTTTGGAAAAATGGTGCATATAGATAATATAAGTTATTTATGTGATTTGGACTAGTGGGGCTGGTTGGTCTGAGGTCACTGATGAAACAGTGCAGCCTGTTTTTTTTTTTTAAAAAGAGAGACTTTGGGAACAGTAAATACAGAGAGGTAAGTTTAGGTGGTTGGAAAACTGCGAGATTCAAAGACCTCTTAGGCAGATTAGACTCCAAACTCAACTAAGCAAGATTCAAGCACAGAAGGCAGAGTGTGTAGAGAGATATGGGCACAAGTAAATAGACAGGTAAGGGGTTTAGCTCAACGTGCTGACTGAGCAGCTGTTGAGATCAAGGGAGCAGGGAGTGTTGAATAGCTCTCGAGAGGTACCGAAATCTGTGGCTTTCATTTTGCAGACCTGTGCATACAGCATCTCTCTAAAATCAAGGATTGTTTTCATGACTAGCAATTATAGGACCAGGGAGTTAAAGGGTGGAAAAGGGACTCCTGGTGGTAAGCCTAGACATACAGGCATGAAAATGAATGGCCCAGACAGCCAAAAGGCCTCCAGCCATCTTAAGAGATTCCTTTCTATGACAGGGTCTTGCAGCCTGGTTTATTATTAATGTTATTAGACAATAAACGAAAAATTAATCTAACTCCAAACAGAAATACAATGGAAGATATTTGCATTCATTAACTTTCTATTGCTTTTCCTTTCCTTTAGATAACATCATCAAGAGGATATTTAATATCTTGAAGTTCACTTGGGTCCTTTTCCTGGCAACACTTGACAGTTTTACAGCATGGCTTAATTCCATTTCAAGAGAACACATTGATATCTCCACTGTGCTAAGAATTGAGCGTTGTATGCTGACCAGGGAGATTAAGAAGGTAACGTCTTTGGTATTTTTTTTTGTCTGCTAATGCCATTTCCTGCTCACTGAAAAATGAAAGGTTGTCTTTTCGGATCACTACATTAAGGAGAAAAATTATATAAATCTCACTTATGCCTGCATTTGAAAAATAGGTCTGGACTCCTTTACTGTTTGCTGGTTTATAAGTACATAAATGATAAATTACTTGGTATATTATCTGAACACAAAACAAATTCTTGGAAAAGTAATTCTTTGAGAGGTTGATAATAACGATTTGGCTGAAACACTCCTGTGATAAAGTGTAGTTTGAGGGGACAGGGTAGAGTCAAGTAGAGAGGAGAAGGCATGGGAATTTAAACAGCTCAAAAACTACCTCCGTCTGCATACTTCAGTCTTTTTGTAGACCAACTTGCCTTGGAAGTGGCTGGCAATATACAGGCATGATTTTCTTCACTCCCAATGAAGCTATGTGGTCCTCAACAAACTGATTACATATTAGCAAAATCCATTATTATCAAAGAACAATGTTAATAGTGTAACTAGATTATTTGGATCTTCAAAGTGCAAATAGATAGCTTGAAATCGGATAAAGTTCCCACTTTAAACACAGTTGGTTTTGCATATGTCACTAGCTCCCCAGCTGTTTCTGGAAACCTGGCATAGAAGCCTCATTTTTAGTTCTTTGTAGTTTTTGTTAAAAGCTGCAGACTGACTCAGAAATTAATAGATTAGAAAGGTCAACAGCACATTATTATTATTGACGTTAATAAATGCCTGTACAGCCCAGTCACTGTTGACATCTTTTGGCATAATAAGCAGGCTGCCTACGACCCCTGGAGTTCAAAGAAGCAAATTTTCCTATTCAGAGGGAATCTGTACCCCATCTAGCTGGGAGGCCCTGAGCACAAAGAGAGTGCTGCTCAGTGTTAGCATTTAGTGACTGTTATTGTCACCAAAGTGTCCAATAGTAAGAGGATAATAATAATAACAATAATAATAATTCGATAAATCCCCAAAACAGACTAGAAGAAATCTGGCATATTCAGAGTAAGTCTTTCTTTGGAATATGTCCCAGCTTATGGCAATGATTGGTTTAGGGCATCCCAAACCAGAAATTCCATCTGGTCCATTATGTTTAATAGTATCAACCAGTATTCTTGGAGTTTGGCTGGTGACATTTTAACCCATTCTTAAATGTTGGCTTCCAGAAGTTCCTAAAATATGGAGTTCTGTAGTGTCATTCCATATGAAGTGTTTAAATATACTTTCTCTTGTTCATTTTAAACCTGCTTCCTGATTTTTTGGGTTCTCCTGTAAATCAGAGATGTATTGCATTTTCCTCTACTATTCCTGATTGTATACATCTTCATGGCAATTTCTCAGTCATTCTCTTCAAGATAAAAAGTCTCTTTCTTTTTAGCTTCTTTTCAAATGGAATCCATCCAGTGCTTCTAATCATCTTTTTTGTCCTTCTTCATACCATTTCCAGTTTTAATATGGCCTTATTAAGACCTGATGACTGGAACTGCACGCTATTTTCAAGGTGTGGGTGAGCCATAGGTTTATACGGGAGTATGATGTGTTTTCTTTTGCTTTCCTAGTAAAATGTAACAGTTGAGCTCCTTTGAATTTCAGTGTTCGCTGCCTGTTTCAGGGGACTATACACTGTGAATTCAGAATCGTTAAGGCTGACAAAAGCTGACATGAAGCCTGTCTCTATCTGTATGCAGTTTCGGTTAATTTCCCCATTGCATTTCTTGCCATTTTTTACCAAGTCACTCAGTTCTATCAAGTTCTTCAGTAGTGAGTTAGTCAACTTTACACTTGAATAGCCCAGATACATAGTTTTTTTCATCTGCAAACTTTATCACATCACTGGTTTCCTGCTTGCACTGTTTATTTCTGAATATGTTGGACAGTAATACTCCTTGGGGGGACCAGTCAATGACCATCTTCCTTTCTAAAGAAAAAACATTTGTTTGTGCCCTTTGTCTCTGATCTTTTAATGGAGGATAAATACAAGAGATAGATATAGTCTGCTTTATTTCATGACCACTTAATTTCTTACAAGGGTCACTCAGGGTCATTCCTGAAGCCACGTTTAAGGATTGGTGTGACCTTTTCTTCCTCTGGCACTGTTTCATCTGTTGGTCCCTGTGGAGCTCTTGGGTGACCACCTTCTACTCAGCGTTCAGCTTAGTTGTCTTTTATAAAATAATCACTCCAATCCTTCTATGGGATTTAAGCTATTCCATTGGGACTGTCAGTGACTTCTTCTGCGTCAGAGGGACGCAAAAAGTTCTGTCTTTTTTTGTCCTGTTGCCACTACTCTGTTATACCTCTTTATGTCTTGAGCACCTTTTGATACCCTGATTTTCTGGCAGCTGATTCTTATATTCTTGAAAATGTAATTGCTATCAGATTATTTTCTTTTTAGCAAGTTATTCTTCAGCATATTTTCTGGCCTAATTTGCTGAAGTTTTACATTTAACTCTAGAAAGTTCATTTTAGTTTGTTTTTGCTCATGACCTTCGCTTCTTGAAGGATGTCTTCTCGTTTCTTCCTCCTGGTATCTTCCATTCTGGTGTCTTGGAGGGGTGTGTGTTCATGCGTGTTCTTTCATGGCGTTTACCTATTCTGCATGGTTACATTTGAAAGTTAACCTGAGTCATTGTACATTCTTATTCCGATGGTACCTCCTTAATATTTAACGGGCACTAGTGCACTCCTGGTTTGATGGTCAAAAATTGAGTCTTCATACTATACTTTTTCAATATTAATTTGTTCAAGTCCACCCACAGAGCGCCTGTGGTAATCCTGGCACAGTGGATTTACTTAATTAGTTAGACTTCATGCTTTTTGACGCATACGACATCTTTCTTAAGCTATCTTCTATGCTATCCTTCCTATATAATGCGTACTGTGGTAGTACAGCATTTTAGTGATACTCCTTTTTGCCCAAAGTCTCACAAGTCCCTGCTATTTCAGCATCCTTATTGAGAATCACATGATTCTTTTTCAGCACCCTTGAGGTTTTAAAGTTTTAACATTTATGCAGAAGCCAGACTAGCAGCCTTTTTATGTCCATTACTTATTTGGGACCTTATTTTGAACATTCTTTGCTAATTCTCACCTTAACTTTATTGAGCTTTTCCTATCCTTTGTGCCCAATAGATCTATTTATGAATTTATCCATTTGAATTTCTTATTGCCAGCAGCCTAGTGCTCCTTTGATTACAACAGAGCCCATATGTCTTTGTACAAGTTGGTATATCCTGCTTCAATCCCAAATTTTCTGGTACTGGGGGCCCATCAAAGAACATCCCCCAGTCAATAGCTTTGAACTTTAGGCTTTTTTTCTAGGATCTTTATTTCTTCTGTGAAATATTGGTACCCATGAACATCAACATCATCAATTCCTTTATAGCATTACCAAATCTCTGTAGCAACCCCATCCATGTTATTGCTGCCCAAGAAAGGAGGGTCTTGCTGCAACTATCATGTTGACATGTTTCTTAATGTGATATGGGGTTGGTGACAGTAAACCTGATATATAAAGTTCCCTTGGTCTCTCTTCCAGCTACAGAAGAGCTTGAAATTGAGTCTTCCATCAGTTATGGAACACTTTTGCTGTCACAGCCCTTGTTCTTTATCCCAGGCCGGCAGTTGAGCTAGAATATTGCATGTGCTGTAATTTCAGAGGCTGGACATCATAATGGAACAAACATTTATTACTGTAGAAGCAACACAGCTTGTATACAAACCAGCCTAATTTACGACCTGAGTTTCTGGTTTTGTTCTTAAGATTTTGAAAATTTTAGGTTTGGAACAAGTGTAGAGGACCATATCTAAAATACTAGTAACTAATAATATTAGTAGAGGACATATGGGCACTATGTTAGAGTACTTTTATTATTTTAGCTGGAAAAAGTCCTTGCAGAAGGCTTCATTATAAGTCAGAAAAATAACTGTTCAAGAATAACAATCTTCTCTCAGCATATCTTCTGAACTCGATGCAAGTGCTAGTGAAAAGAATTGGATATGTTTCTGCCTAAGAATAGGCTATGAAATTCCCAGTTTTATTCTTATGACAGGCCTTTAGAATTCTAATTGCAATATCATAGCCAGAAAGTCTTGATTCTTTGCCCAGATCTGGTCTGACAGTTAATAAAACTATCCTTCATGAACTTACTTGATCTTTAAGTCACAAAGAGAGGGTAAAGATCTTCAGTGTATTCCAACTGTACCCATAGTTCATTAACAAATTCTTATTTTGAGACAGTAATGAAAATCAGTTTGTACATGACCTGTTTCTTTTTTAGCAAAAAAAATGTGCTACTGACCACTAATAAGATGTATGATTGTCAGTGAAGCTATCTAAAAGAGATATCTCAATAGCTGCTGGAGTACGGGTTGAGTCATGGTTGCAGCCCACACCTGAATGATCAGCAGTCCACTCAGGAGGGCTTTGTTGGCTATATACAGCCTGAAACCGCTTGCATTGCTCCAGTTTTGCTTGAAAGCACAGCACTTTGTGCAATGGTGATTTAAGTCAGAAGCCCAATTGCACTCTGCAAAGGCACTACCTGTGAGAGACTGTTATTTATTAGAAAGCTATTTGCACAATCCTTAGTCTGTTACTTGCCAAATGGCAAAAGAAACCAGTTCCTCTAAGAATAGACCTTTCTCCTGCCATGTACCTCTACCTCTACTCTCTTCCACAGGGAAACGTTCCAACACGAGAGAGCATCCATATGTATTACCAGAACCACATGATGAAGCTTTCTAAGGAGTCAGGATTGGACTCAATTGATAAAAATCCTGGTCAAGCTTCTGGTTTGCAAGCATCTGAAAGAATGGATAGTTTAGATTCAGCAGCTTCTCGTGACAGTATTTCAAGGTATTGATCTAATTTTATTTTGTGAAATATAGAGGCAGTAGGTATAATTTTAGATAATGTCTAATTACTGATGAACTTCCTAATCAATGTTGAATACTCTTTTTGATTTATCCATTCCATTTTAATAGTGAAAACTCTGCTAGATGTTACTATTTATTTATAGTGGTGCACGCAGTTATTGGCCCAACTCCTTACTACTGTATGTCTACCTTGCTGTTGCCTGTTTCCTCTAGAATTAGGAGTTGTTGGCAGGGATCCTGATCTTGTAAAAAGTAATGGAAAATAGGGCACTGCTGAGGATGCTTATGGGATACTGTGTTAGGAATTCAGGTGTGGAGTTTGGAGGATGATTATTTATTATGAATATTTTCAAAAATAAATCATTATCTGTTGCCCACAAATCAAAAAAGACTTTGCATTGGGAGAGATTCTGGATTTGAGAGAACAAAATCCCTTTCTCCTGCATACAGGGAAGAGATAATCTGGAGAGCCTGATTTCTTAACTGCTGTGGTTACAGTCCAGCAGAGCTACGCGGTTTATGGATCGAATACGCATCTCAGTTCAGGAAAAACACCTTCCTCATTCTTTTCTGAAGGCAGATGCTGTCAAGTCCCTTGCCAAAACTACTGCATGCTCCTGCTGCTCCATGCACACTGAGGCACACACATTCACTTCCTTCCTTTACAGAAGCAGCCTGTGTCCCTGGTGTTCTTGCCTTTTAAGAGACTGCAGAATTTCTCCAACGTGAGGGGAAGATGGGAGGGCTTTGGAAATCCAGCTGTTTCATAATCCATTGCATTCTGCTGTCTCCTTCTCTGAAGTGTGGCAGTATCATATTTTTTTTGATATTTCCAACAGACTCAGTAGCTTCTATGGACAATAAATTATGCTTAGCTCTTACTAATTACATATGGGTACACGTTGGCAGGCTGGAAATAATGAGGGCTTGTCTTTCTTTCTGGTGTTATTGAAAAGCAAGTGTAAGAGAGTGCTTGCGAGTACTGAGCTTCAACAAAATATCCACAAATTGCTCCCCAGGGTAAGCACTGGCCTTTGAGAGGTTCACTCTAGTAAAAAAAAAAACCAAATCCAAGCAAATCTTTCTCCGTGGCTAGCTACCCAACTAAGCAACACCTTTGTGTTTTGTCTCAAAGTTTTACAGGATTCAGATGACGTGAGAAAAAACGTAAAGCCAAATTCTATTACCAGCTCACTTGGAGCCACTTAAATATCTGCAGGGCAGAAATTAACTCCAAAAAGTTCAGTCTCGCTCAAAGAAAGAATAATAATATCAGTCCTGCTTTCATTAAATAGATCTTGGTCACACTGTTTATTATAGACAGAAGAAGTTATCATTATTATACAACCATGTTAGCAAGAACTTTAACTTGAAGCAAAGGGAAGCCAATTCCAGAATGAACTATGAAAAAGAAAGACAAATCTTGTAATTTTTATGTGTAAATTCTGCCTCTCCTATAAGATGCTATGCAGTGTTGAGCTTCAGTTATGTCTCTTTTTTTAGAATAATCACCCATTTGTCACCCTACTTTGAGCATACTTACACAAAATCTCTTTTGAAACTTAGAAATCAGTAATTCTGTGGAGCTGCTTCGCAACAGAAAAGGCTAAATCTTTCACATGTGTTACTGTCGTCTCCGTTTCCTCAGAAGATGTCACAGCAACTATCAACAAAGGAATAGTGAAGGCAGTATTAGGATTGATTTCTCTTATCTCATTCTGGTAATGAACAGTCAAATATTCTTGGCACTGAGAGTATTTACAAAGAGTGCACATCTGCTATAATAATAATGACCTGTAATTAGAGGAAGCAAAACTGAGTCTGTTGATTGAAAGATAATGCCTTTTGTTTATTGGGACACCCTTGCATGTCTCTTCCTGATATCAGAAGTGCTTATCGGCTTTTTTAGAAATGTGAAATGTTTTAAACTTAAATGTGAGTTTATTGAGTTATTTTTTTTAATTGCTCAAACAAGAGAAGGGGACATTTTACATTTCAAAGTAAGGATTTCCAGTAAATGTAAAAGCAACTCATTAAATCTAAAGCATCCCCGTGATCATGGATCTAGGATTGCAATGGAAAACTTCTGAGAAGAGGCAGAGGGTTCCTAACCAGGTTTCTGGTTGTTCTTCTTTATTTGCCCTTTAGCAGACATTAGGTCCATGAGTAAGATGGACATATCTAGAAGTCAGACAGGGCTGCAGAAATGTGGAAGATATTCCATTACAATAATACATATTCCTCAGTGGTCAGGGCAGGAATTACTGCAGGCATCTGCTCAGTGCTCTGGACAATGGATTTCCAGAGAGAACAGCTCTCCTGATCAGTTGCAGGAATCGTCCTTTTCTTGTGAAGTTCGGGGCTGACCCTTGTAAGTTTTATCCAGGGATGTTGTGCTTACCCTAGATAAAGCTCTAAAAAGTGTTTTCCAGACTGGAAAATCCCTTTGTGGGATTTTCTCTTTTAGTAGGGCTGTCATTTATTGTCAGTCACTGTTCTATACAGTAGCTAGAGGTGTAAAGAGGTATTCATGATGTAATTGTTTGTTTTATCATTATGTATAAATACTCTTATGTGTCCTTATGGCAGAGTGCAAAGTTCATATGGGCCAAGAGGAGAAGAGGCTGATGTTCATCCTTAACAGCCTCTTTGAGGAGCACCACCAGAAGGGATCAGGAACTAGCATTGTAGAGCATTCATCACTGTTTGTTTCCATTTGACTGATGAACTGCTTGTCAGGTTAAACAACTTGTGAAAGTCAGTAACGTGTTTCAGAACTTGCTAAAACCAGTTAGCTACCTTCATAGCACTTGGCCTATGATTATGACATAGCAGCCACATGAAGATCCTAAGTCAGATTTCACGATATCAAATTTTGTTTTGTATCCAGTTCAGTTTGGTTTACTTTTTGTCCATCACAAATAATATATTCAGTAGCCAACTGCACCTGTTTGTTGACTTTCATAGGAGGTGCAGGTAAGAGCCCCTGACCCCCCTGTAGGAGTGAACAAAGAAGTGCAGTTGGGGTGTTTACAGACCCCACTTTCCATCTGTTCTTCCCTCACCAGATGGGGGAGTAGCTTTTGAGACAGGGAGTACTGCAGTTTGCCTTGAGTGGCAGGAGAAAGGATGAAAGGAGAGTCCAAGTTTGGGACTGAATCTGGGTCTGGTTTAGAAGCGTGAATGACAGGAAATGTTTAGGATCTTTGCATGCAGATGTGGGGAGTGTAGTAGTTCATAGACATAATGCCCAGTAATTAGCTCACAGGCAGAATAAACCAGAAAAAAAATGTAAGTTACTCCTTAAACTAATAAACTTTCTGGGAAGGGTAAGTTTGGTTAACAAAAAGGAAGTCATAAAGTAAGAAATTTTTGCTCACCAAGGATAAAAACATCTCTGCTATATATATTCCCATTTGAAATGGATACACAACCAACTTTTTATATAATGCCTGAACTCAGGGCTTTTAATGAATGTTCAATTTAAAATACCTAGTCCTTGAATGATTTCAAGAAGCTAATGCTTTTCAAGGTCTCCAAGGACACAAATTCGAAAAGTCACTTAGGAAGATATGCTTGGATTAAATTTATGTGATAGTCAATGACTGAGTCAACATCAGCTTGCCAAGTGTAAATCTCTCCACTTTATTGCTGTACTCATTTCCTCCTTGTTCAGATGCGTGTTCCTAAAAAAGTACATAAAGAATATGCAAACTGTGCTACAGGTGTCATCTCATACGCATCTCCTGACATTCATGGATACAGAGCAGCTGCCTAATAGATAATTCTTCTGATGAGTCATCCTTCATTTAAAACAGTTTTAAACCAAACTATTGTGGGTACTCCATTTGGGCAAATGTTTCTATCTATTGAGATTAATACATGTTTTTCCTTTGATTTTTCTGGGACCCAGGTCAAAACTTACATATTTTGGAGGGCAGGTGGCATATGTTTCCTCCACTGAAAATATATGAACAGGCAAGGGCTACTTTGATTTCAACAGCTGCTCTGCTCGAGGTCCTTGGAAGGTTCCCTTTGAACTATTTCTGCATTTAAAATACTTCAACAACTTAGTGAAAGGTGTTGCTTTTGAAAAGAGTAAAGTCAGTCCTTGAGATGTAAAATATTGTGGATAATGCTGTAGCACACAAACAGAAAGGTAATTTGCAAAAATAAGTTGTCTTGTTGCTGACATCTCCCTATATTTTAGCACCAAAAACTCACTGATAGTACAACCACCTGGCTGTACTCCCTAGGTGTATGTGCAAAGGGAAACCTCCTCCCTCATAATCCCCTGGAGTTAATTACATGGAGTTCTGACTGATATCCATGTTGCCAAATCGGGCCTCCAGGGTGGCTCTCCTGTTTGGGGTAGAAAGTAGCATTTGCTGCCTCATCAAAACCCTGCATCATGCAGACAGCCCTCCAGGTTTTGTCTGGAGGATGCTTGCGTGTTTTTGCACGCACACAGAAGAAATGAAGTGGCTTTTAAGGGGTCTTGGCCAAATGAACTAGCAGGACAGAGGTGCCCCTTCCATTAATACTGTTTTTACGGGACGTGTTTCACAATACCTGTGATATCTTGGTGATACTTTTCTTCTATTCAGAGACCTCTGCCTATTCTTTTAGCCTCTGCCCATTCTGTCAAAGAAGACCATCACTGAATGTAGGCCTAAGAATAACTGCTTCTTCAGTCCGCATACTTTGCTGTTTTCCTCTCAATTTTCCTAAAGATAACAATTGCAAGCTGTCACTTCACAACAGCAGATTTTTCTACTTATTTCCAACTAGCAAGACCAAAGTAGCACGGAAAAAGCCATTGCAGTTCCCTTCTTACCTCTTTTCCAATTCTATTTGCCTTTGGGCAAACGTAATGATTGCCAAGGAGGCAAATCCCGTGCTGCCACAGCTCAGGTGTAACACAGATGGGACTCAAAAGAATAAAAGTAGAATGTAAACCCTGCATTTTTTGGACCTTTTCTTTTCTCATTCTATCTGAGAGACTCAGGCATGTCACTGCATGGTTTAAAACACCAGGTTCCTCGACTTATTTCATAGACATCTGTGTTTTTCAAAGATTTTTACAGGAGAAATTCTTTTACCTAGTATATGTCATTAATGTATTTGCTTTTTTCCTGTTGCTATGTTATATGCTTGAGTTTAATTATATACTTTCTTTCTCATAATCCATCCATTTCTTCTTTTCTCTAGTAATACATAAATGTTCAATGTGTGGTGTGTGTCTCTGGTGTCCTGTTGTATTTGATAAGTGAAAGGAGATAAGGGTTTATTATATCTATTCTTCCTTTCAAGATGTACATGTTACCGGTTTTGAAATAGTTTTTAAGCTGTGATTTAAATAAATGAAATCTTCTGGAAAGAATCATCACGGCTTACTACTAAATATCAAAATAAAAGCCATCCCATGCAGAGCAGGTTATATTTGGCATGCATCTGCTGACAAAGTAACATATCCGATTTGGCTCTTTGGTTCGGAAAGAGTATTAGCCAATGTCTGACAGCTATTTTTCTATTTGTGGAATATGAGCTTATTCAGTTTTAAGGGCTCTTTCAGGAAATTGGCTTGTACCTGTGTAAAAAAGTTCTGTGCAAGATATCATTAATAAAATAGACTTTGTAGAAGAGGAGGTCACTTCCCAAAACATTTTTGAGGAATTCAGAAATTTCAGGGGGAAACAAAATAAAAACTCCTCACATATGTAAGTTGGTGCCCCTGGAAAGCATGTTGAGCACTATGTTGGTTTCATATATCTTTGAATAGCAAATAGACGGTTGTTAGCCTTCTGTTGCCTCTATATGAATACGACTGTGAGCCATCTGTGCAGAGAAATATGTTTACATCATGACTCTAAACAAATCCTTATCTTTGCTCCGAATCTTTTTTCTCTGTGTCAGTGTTTTGCTGCATGGCAAGCATATTTGTTTACTGAACTATGTGTATAGTAATATCATTTGTATTTAACACTGTCTTTATAACTGTTTGCGCTGCTAGCTGCTACACTGAAGCAACCATGCTGTTCTCAAGGCAGTCAACCCTTGATGATTTAGATGGACCAGACACTGTTCCTAAAACAAGTGAGCGCGCTCGACCTAGGCTTCGTAAAATGCAGAGCATGGATATGTCCTCCTCATCAGCTGACAGTGGCAGTATAGTGTCAAGGTGCTTAACTCATGCATGCTTTGTTCACTCATTTACCCATACCATTATACTTACCGCAGTGTACATAAATTTGCATTTGCAGATATGTGGTGTACGGAGTGGTTTGCATGGTTAATGGAAGCATTTCTTCCTTCTGTGTTGTGGCACAATCCTGAGGTTCAAAGTCAGGGTCATAATCTAGGGCTCATTTGCTCACTTCTTAGTCTGGTTAGTTTTGTTTTGCTTTTCATCCTTAATTCATGTATTTTTAAAAGCTACTCCATTACATTATTCTGGCTGTCTTAAACCAGGCTAAAGTCTTTGTTTATTCAGCTAAAAAGAGTCAGATTTTCAGAGTTACCGAGCTGATGGTTGTCCTTATTAAAATTGGAAGCTGGAAGTGAAGTTTCTTAGCTAATCAATTATCCTAAATACAGACTTAGATTCTGTCTAATTTTAGAAACTAAGATAGGCAACCATTAGCCCTGCTCTTTCGGTTTTTAGTTTTCCCCATATAGGAAAGATTGCTAAATATGTTTTGATTACTTTACCATTGATTTGCAGTCTGTGAGATGTTGGAATTAAGAAAGGGAAAATAGCTATGAAAAGATAGTGAATAATATCAATACCCAGTGTGAGAGAAACTGTTCAGAGTCTTTCACTCACTTTGTAGCAGATAAAAAACAGGGGTTTATATGACATTGGAAAGTAGCATTTCGGCTAGTATTATAAATACTATAAATATGAAATTTTATGGCATATTAGATCATTCCTTTTCAGTGTTTAAAGTGTTTTACAAATTTTTGGTCTCAATCAGTTTTGAGATTATGTGATTTTATGATTTTGTTCATTTTAACCAGCATGAGTGCAACCATGAATCCTTAAAACACGCATCCTAATAATAGTGTTACACATCCTACTTAAAAATCTGCTCGAAATAAAGTCATCTAACATAACCAAAATACAATTGGAAACAGTGTAAAAGAAAAAGAGGTGCCACTCAATTTTTAATTTTGGCAGGAGTTGGTAGTGCCAACTGGCTTTGCCAGTGCTAATTTTCTTTAAAAAAAAATTTACTTTAGGCAAAAACATTCATTTCATAGGTGCTATGTGAAATCTGATTTTGTCTCTAAGATACAAGAACATGCAGCCAACAGAAGACACTCAGTTGATGCCTATTGTCTAACCTATGGAAAAGGACTGGAGACTAAAAAAAGGAAGAGTGGTGTTGAGGGGAGAGGTGAAAAAATACTTGCGAGGGATGAAAAGGGTGAAAGTAAAGCCAAGAAAATATTTTTAAAATCACGGTATCCAGATTCCCATTTGGAGTCATCAAGCTGCGTGAATTTACATAGGATGATACTATTGCAGAGCACAGAGCATTAAGACAGAAAGTTAATATGGACACGCGAAGCCAAGAATAAACACGTTGAACAAGCATAGAACTGAATAGATTGAATAAGAACAGTTGAAAAAGAAAATAGGTACCTATGGAAGAAAAGCAGGCAGGTAAGGTAAAAATGAAGACTGCTTTGAAGAATATAGGGCAATCTAAAGGTAAGCAAGATACTCTGTTACTGAAACAGTTTTGCAATCCAGATTCTTTTTCTCCATGTTAGCAATTTACTTCTTCTTTTATTTGGAATCAGAGTTGATGTGTGTGTTCTGCTCACATTCCAGCTGCATACAGCATCCATATGGTTGTTTTTAAAAGCACCGTGTTTAGAAGGAACTTCATGGCTGCCTATTATTCACCATGGAGCGTGCTTTAAATAGATGTAATAAGAAGTCTTGATTTCAATTAGGAAGTGTTTGAACTACTTTCAGAAAATCGTAGTTTCTCTTGATGATTATATTAATTTGCCATTTGCTGGTGTGAAAAGATAGTGAATCACTGTGAGTTCACTGGCACATCGTTTACAGGGCAGATGGACCTGGATGGTCCATCTCTGTAAAAGGAGATCATGATAATGTATTTTCTACCAGATTATATGAACTTTGAAGGCCTGAGAATGGAATGTGGTTGCCCAACTGTCTACATAAAGGTACAATTAGCAAACTTTACTTGGTGGGGAGCCTCAACTCTCTCTTCGTCCATCCCCAACAGTGAACCTACACAGGTCACCATGCTCTATTCTCGTCAGGGGACAACAGAAACCATTGAGGAAGTAGAAGGGGAGCATGAAGAGGAAGGAGTTGATTCTTCATCAAGGCCAGAGGAAGAAGATATGGAAGATTATAGCCTGGGTTCGGAAGGAGCTGCATATACTCCTGATACTGATGTGCCACTGTACTCCACTGTGGATAGCAATGCAGAAGCCCCACCTTCCTATAGTAAAGCTGTCAGCTTTGAACACCTTCCCTTTGGCTCCCCAGATGACTCAGCTGGTAAGAGCCTCATGATGGTGAGCCCAGACAACAGTCGGACGGACAAACTTAATGATACGATTCTCCCTCCATTGACGCACGAGCTAACGGCTAGTGAGCTGCTTCTGAACAAGTAAGGACCTTTGGCAGGGAAAATTTTTTGGTCCCAGTCTGTGAAGTTTTGTCATTACTTTGGGGTTTTTTTCCCTCATAACTAGCCTACAGTTTCTGACAGAGACCTTGGGCTAAGTTTGATTTAAGGGAAGAAGCTCATTTCCTGTGCAGTTGTTCTAATTACAGATTTCTAAAGTTATTCAAATTCATGGTGGAAAGAATCTGTGCTTTCTCCCCCAGACACCACAGCTAATTGTTCCAATTAGCATTGGATTTCTGTGCTGCAATTGTCACAGGGTCAAGGACTTTTCTAAATATACCTTGTGGAGAGGGCTTCTCTTCTCCAGGCAGCTGTGATTTCAATAAGTTGCTTCCAGGGCTATCTGGGAAAATGTTTTTCCTTTAATTATTTTGGATTACTGTAAGGGAAACTCTGACCTTTGGTATAGTTTTTCTTTAAGCCAGTGGGAGCTGAGGGGTGTGTAAAGAGACCACCTTGCTAAGTACTCTCATAAGGGATAGGCCACTCCCGTCTTTTCCCCTCAGACGCTGTGCTTGGTGGCACAACTAGCATTAAGGTTGGGATGGTGCTGCTGCTCTTCTTCCGCTGCTTTGTGGCCTGATTCAGCTAGGGCAGAACTTCCCTGAATGCAAGGACAAAATCAAAAGCCATATAAATGCCTTTCAGCCTGACTGCATATGGAGAGAGAGGGGCTGTGTAGATCTGACTTCATAGATACAGTGTCTTTACTTCTGGTTTTCCATGGTCATTCTTGCTTTTCAGTGAGGTCTCTTCTCAGGCCAGGACACTCTTTATGAAAAGCAAAGAGAATTGTGAATGTATGTGAAAGTCATATAATGATTTCTTAGTGCCTTTCATATATTTTTTGAGTTAGGTAAAGGGAAGAAGATTGGACACATGCTCAAGGGTATTTATTATGTTCTAATCTTATGTCATAGGACTATTCATAACATATGTCTCCTGATGCACCTCTGGAGTTTCTCCAAATTCCCATCTGCATTGATAAATCAGATACGAATCCAGACAGGGCCACATCAGCATGATGTGATTTACATGAGATATGTTGGTTGGGCAACTGTAGGAAAGAAGTGTTTGTAGAAGATCTTGGGCCAGGCTGACTCTCCGGGTAAAATTAAAAAAACAGCAGAACAGTTATTTTGCCTGAAATTCTTGTTTTCTGAGTATAGAATGAGGCTGTTTGATTATAATACCAAAGCCCATCTTTCCCCCCCCCCATTGAACTCAGCAGCAGAATTTTATGCTTTTTCAAAAGGAAAAATAGTAGCAATTTAAAAAGCAGCTCTTGTGAAATGAGTTTTCAATTCATTATGGTATTCTGCTCATTACAGGATGTTTCATGATGATGAGCTGGAGGAGTCAGAGAAGTTCTATGTTGGTCAGCCTCGAGTCTTGCTTCTTATTTATGCCCTATACAATACACTGGTGGCCCGGTCAGAAATGGTGTGCTATTTTGTAATCATCCTTAACCACATGGTCTCTGCCTCCATGATAACACTTGTACTTCCCATTCTTATATTCCTTTGGGCCATGCTCTCTGTTCCTCGGCCGAGCAAACGTTTCTGGATGACAGCCATTGTCTACACTGAGGTATGCTGCTGTTTTTGCAACCCTACATCTAGCATAGAAAAGTTAAGTTGCAAGCTTCGCATGGTCTCTTTTCTGCTTTTGATCTCTAGGATCAGGGGGCTTTAACCCTTCATATTAATATAAATATTTGCTCAAGTCCTCAGTGATTTCTGTGGGATCAAAGGGTCTTGTTTGTCATTTGTTCATTGCAAAGAGCAATATCTTTCCTTGCAGTTAAAACAATTACCACAAGAGCAGACCATTTGCAAGCAGCTGCTATATAATTGGTAGTCAAGAGACTGTATGTATACACTGCTTGCAGTACCTCAGGTACCACCGAGCATCATCTGTTGGTAAATGTTGATTGACTTTATTACTGAGGAAATGTGTTCCTTTGTAGCAATGAATATGTTTGTTTACCTTCTCATAAAACTGACCAGTTTCTCCCCTCTTAATGTCACAAGGCGCTTATATCTGCCATGCTAATAAAACACACCAAGTGTGTTGTGTTTCTGAACAGGTGACCATAGTCATCAAGTACTTCTTCCAGTTTGGCTTCTTTCCTTGGAATAAACATGTGGATTACACAAAAGATAAACCTTACCATCCACCCAATATTATTGGCATTGAGAAGAAAGAGGGTTATGTGCACTATGATCTTGTTCAGCTCCTTGCTTTGTTCTTCCACAGATCCATTTTAAAGGTAATCTGAGTTCATGTAGTTTCTTATTTTATGTTTAATTTTTAGTTTTAATTCTTTAGTCACTCATGTGATGTAGGAAAGTCACTCATTTGGATATTAGGAAAACGTTATTTATAGAAAGGATTGTCAAGCACTGGAACAGGCTGCCCAGGGAAGTGGTTGAGTCACTATCCCTGGAGGTATTTAAAAGATGTGTACCGGTAGCACTTAGAGACATGGTTTAGTGGTGGGCTTGGAAGTGTCAGGCTTATGGTTGGATTTGGTAATCTTAAAGGTCTTTTCCAACCTAAACAATTCTATGATATCCCTACACAATGAATTTGTCTTCCTCTGTGTGAACACATGACTGAGCTTAGCAATGCCTGTGATAAGGACTGTGACAGAAATACAAGGCTCAAATGCTGTCTTCTTCTTTTTCCACTAGTGCCATGGATTATGGGATGAAGATGAGAAAGGGGACAGCTCCAGTAATAAAGAGGATACTGATGATGAGCTCTCTCTGACGGGAGGCAGGAGAGACTCTTCTGCCTCTTTGAAATCTGTCAATCTTGCGGCATCAGTGGAGTCTATCCATGTCCACTTCCCTGAGCAGCAGACTGCCATCAGGAGGAAGAGCTCTAGCAGTGAATCACAGCTTTCACACAGGTCCAGCTTCTCTTCACACAGATCTAAGAGAGGTAAATGCCATGACATTATTGGATTTTGAAGAGCAAATGTTCATTTCCCATAGGATCATCCTGCTGAGCCCTTGTACCAGTTGCTGTGGAGATTCCGGAGGCTACTAAACGTTGCTTCTTCTCAGTGAGGAAATAGAATATAGACCAAAGTATTTTCATGTTCGAACAAAATCCAAGCCTTCTTAAAGTTCAAATGGAAAGTCCTACTTTGTGATTCACTGTGTTTTTAAAATAACATGATCCAAAAGCTGGGAAAGGAATGCTCACTGTGGCCTGGATCCAGGATTTGTCGTTCAGCATAATCTCCAGCTAGAGGGAATGCAAAGCATATGTATTTTTTCTATCTACATGTCGTGATACTGGAAGTGACAAAAAGTTTTAATTAAGTATATCGAAACAGATTACCTGTCCCATCTTGTAAAAAGGATGAGCTTACTCTAGCCTGAGTGTATATATTACCAGTTGCAATTACTGAGTTAGATCAATCAAACGCTTGCCTTTATTGCTGGTCTTCTCTTTTTATAGTTATTAATCAAGTTTTGAACTGCCAGCAATTAAACCTTTACAAGATGCACTCAAGATTTTATCATATTGGAAAAAAGTGCAAGAATAATTTCAAAGCTTCTTTCAAATGTAGGAGTCATATATGGGATGGAAGTCTCAAGATTTAGTAATTTCTAGTTTATATGACTAAACCTTGATTTTGAATTAGCTTCTCTTTCTCTCCCTTCAGGAAGTACCAGTACACGAAACAGCAGTCAGAAGGGAAGCAGTGTGTTAAGCATCAAGCAAAAATCTAGAAAGGAGCTTCTTATGGAAAAGTTTCGAGAACAGATGATCAAAGCCAAGGCGTTTACAATTAAAAAGTGAGCAATGTGAAAAGTTGTATGGGTCTAGGGGGAGGTTCCAAACAATAAGAGAGTAAAACAGCATTTAAAGAGAGAAGGTTACTGCTTCTGTTAATTCCAGAGAATGAATGAGTACGTATATAGTTCACTGTGTGCAGAAGCTCTCACTGTAAGTCCCAACTGCTGAACATGAGACAAAGCAGCCATTGTTAAAAAGAGCATCTGCCTGATAAAGACGCTAAATATCCTATGTGAACTTAGTTGGCTATGTTTATTTCTACTGAACAAATGCTAGTACAATAGTTTAGGAGCAATCAGAACAAGGAACTGGTGTCTGTGAGGCCCTATGAAGGCTGGCAAAGTATATCTCAGTTAATTTTAGAAACATTAATCATATTGCACCCAGCCATTCTTTCCTTCAGTGGAAGTTACAGATTTGTAAAATCACATTGTGGTCTATTTCGTTTTAGGACTCTCCAGGTGTATGTGCCCATCAGACAGTTTTTCTACAATCTTATTCATCCAGACTACAGTGCAGTGACTGATGTGTATGTGCTGATGTTCCTCGCAGATACAGTGGACTTCATCATCATTGTGTTTGGATTTTGGGCTTTTGGGGTATGTCACAGAGGCATCTATCTGTAAACTCTCAACGGGATTTACATGCTGTAGATGCTAAATGTTGTGAATGTCCTCCTTCCCCGACCACTCTGTTATACTTTCCTTTTCAGAAACACTCTGCGGCAGCAGATATTACCTCTTCATTATCAGAGGACCAGGTCCCGGAAGCATTTTTGGTGATGGTGCTCATTCAGTTTGGTACCATGGTGGTAGATCGAGCACTGTACCTCAAGAAGACTGTCATGGGAAAGGTCATCTTCCAGGTCATCCTTGTTTTTGGGATACATTTCTGGATGTTCTTTATCTTGCCTGGAGTGACAGAAAGGTATAACCCTTATAATCAGACAGTACGAGTTGATATTTATGCTCTACCAAGTTGTTTGTATTTGAGATGGTTATAGCTAAGCTTTGGAATCATGAGCAGGTCCCTTCTTGGTCATATTTCTAAGCAGAACATTGGAGTGCCTTTCTGTAGCTATAACTGTGGCCAACATAAGTTTGAGGAAGAATTAATTATATGAGTATGTACAAAAAATATTCTCAACTTAGGCCAAATTGCAAGCAGGTGAAAGAGAACTGGTCTGTAATTGACTGATTAGAGCCCTCACCTGAGACAGTGCTGGACTCTGATTCAGTTCCCTACTCCCAAGACTGCTGCATGCTAGTTTAGAAGAGTGATTAGAAAATGTCTCTCTCAGAGTAAGTTATAATTTAGCACTTTCCTGGAATGTGTGCACTGTGGACTTAAATCCCATTAGACTGAGGAATGTCTAAAACCTGTGTCTCTTCTGAAGTGAAGAAGTCCTCCTCCGCTGCTCCTGCCACGTGACTCGAGGTGATGTGAAGGTGGTCACCTGCTGCGTGAAACCTTTTATAACATGGACTGTCAGGTTCACCCCCAAATCTAACATTTCTCATTGCATGGCTCAAGGCAGTTATCACCTCAGTCTGCACTAGAGAGGTGTAGCTCACCTCTTACTTACTTTAAATTGCCTTGAAGTGTTTACTTCACTCCAGTGACTATACAGGGAAATTGAGTGTGTCACCTGGGCACATTACACTTCGTTAACAGTCAAGTTAACTTACACGGGAAAAAAGCAAAATAGGTGCATAATGTAGAGAAAGACTGAAAGATCTCATTTCCTCTCAAAAATGTTTTCTTTTTCCTCAGTGCAGTAGCAATTGTGCCCTAACTTGAAAAAAAAAAACATTTTCAAGTGGATCACCTATCTACTATGCATTGAGAATCAATATGAAATTTAAGTCTTGATTTGGTAATGTGAAAGGCAATAAAATAATTTTGATTTTTCATGTGCTTTTATGAAATTTATATCAATTTCTTAATTTCAAATGTGCATCTGAAACCTCCTGCATTCATTCTAAGTCAGGCTGATACTTACAAGTTCTTGCAAATTTCTTGATGAAAATGGTTTTGCAGGATATAATTGAAAATACTGGATCATTTCTGGCTTACAAATTCTGCCTATCATGAGGCATCTCCTGTAGTTTCACCTTGATATTGAACCGCAATCAGAAGTGGCACACATTCACCAAAATAGTCAGGGAGATGAAGCACGTGACGTGTGAGGAGAGGTTGAGAGAGCAGGGTACCTGTTAAGAGGGCATTGAGAAGAAGGGAAGCTCTTTTCAGGTAGGACAACCAACCATTAGTTGGAAAAGGGGAAATTGCAGTTGATATGATGAAAAATCTTTTCATCATAATGGTAGTCAAACGCTGGAGTAGGTTTTCCAGACAGGTTGTGGGATCTTCATCTTCAGAGATATTCAGACCTCAGCTGGACAGGTCCCTGAACAATTTGGTGTAGTTAGACGTGATTCAAGCAGGGGAAAAAGTTGGCTTTCAGAGGTCACTCCAATTAAATTCCTGAATGAGTTCATGATCTTGGAGGTGCCCTTGTGAACACAAAAAGCCATTAAAGCTGCCAGCACTCAGTCCAGTTGTCAGCCCTCTGAAAAGTCAAGAGAAGCAGTGTCTGCCCACAACACACAGAGGGATGTACCGTCGTCAGGGCTGAGGGCAGGCTGACTTGTGTTCAGCAGCGAGGCACCTCTAGCATCTAGAGGGAGAGGTCACTGCCCCAGAGCCCTCACTCTTTTCCCAGTGTTGCCCCTGTGAACTTGAGGTGACAACAGATGTTGGTTTTAGACTTTCTCACCCAGTATCTTTCAAATACTGTTTTATACTTTGCGGTGGGGTCAGAAACCAAGGACTTTTCAGAGGATCTCAGGAAAGGGAAGCTGCCAGGAACACAAAACATTTCAAGCTAATTTGGTCACACACAGATACAAAGCTCATCATTTTCCTTTATCTGTCGTTTCCATTACAGGAAATTTAGCCAGAACACAGTTGCCCAGCTCTGGTATTTTGTGAAATGTGTTTATTTTGGCTTATCAGCATATCAGATACGCTGCGGATATCCAACTCGGGTTCTTGGCAATTTCCTCACAAAAAGTTATAACTATGTCAACCTGTTCTTATTTCAAGGGTAAGTCAAAACCTGATGCCCTTCTCCTTTCTTTTGTGAAAAAAAAAAGGATCTGTTCTCATGAGATGCTGGGGTTAATCATGACTTCTCATCACAGGCTGCTGGAAATGAGACTGTAAATTTTGCACAGCACACTCTTATATGCCGTATGTCCCCTGTTGTCCACAAAAAAAAATCCACACTTTCAGGAATGCAAATTTCAGAAAAATCAGTCTCCCACTCTGAATCCAGAAGCCTGACATACCAGTCAGCCTTTCACGCCTCTATGGAAGAGGCATTTTAACACTTCTAAGAGATCACCTCTGTGAACAGAGATGGGGGCTACACATTGCGCTAAAAAACAGGTGATGTCATTTGCTCTGTGGTTCTAAAAAGTAGTAAGGCATAAAATCCCAAAGAGATCTTTGGAGCAGGTCTTCAGGCCGTACCTTAGCAGGTGAGAAGAATAAAGTGAAAGACAATAGATGTGAGAAATAAGAGCTATGTATCAAAAAAAAAGTTTCCTTTGTGTATCTTTTGAGAAGTGCTGAAACTCTTCAGAAGTTAGGAGTATTAGTGCAAGTAATAGGCATGGTGTTACCTTAGAGTGAAAGGTGATGATACAGAAGCACACCACACCCTTCATTTGTGCTGTTACCATGATGTTGTGATTAAGTCAGTTCAAAGCATATACATATGTCACAGAAAAGCTGGAATAATTTCAGCCTTTTCCCAATATTTTATGTATGGGCTTGTTGCATTCCAGTAGTAAAAGTTACAGAAGAAAGCTTTCTTCACATGAAGTAGTGTTTGTGACCTGGCCAAGCAGAAAAGCGTGGGACTAGAATGATGCACTTTGAAAAGTTGCTATAAACATGTTGGTTTCCTGTTAGCCCATCTTTTGCTGCTGCTTAATCCTGAGTCATAACTCCCAATCCCATATGTAGCCTGGGACTGCCTACTTCTGTGATGAAGCTGTGTGCCACTTGGTGTAAGGAGGTATAAATCAAATTCCCACCATCCTACTGAAAGTATGTTTCTCAACTCCACTCCCAGGGCAGAGAAACGTAGGGATACAAGAAAGTCTCCTTTGTACTATTCCATCACTGGCTCAATCTGAGTTACTGGGCATAATGATGCAATCATCCTTGGCCTGACAAGGAAGTCTAGAGGAACGTGAGCTATGGCAAAAGGAACTATCCCCAAAACATCAGTACTAGTTGTGCAGTCTCAGGGTATGATTGCAATCATGTTTACAACATCTCCCATTAAACTGTCTTTTAACATTGACTTAATTCTCCCTTCTGTCTTACATACACTTACTGTGCTCATTTAACGTGGTCCTTGCATTTCTGATGAGTTATCTGCTGTGGTCTCCCTTCAGGTTCCGCCTGGTTCCATTTTTAACTGAACTGAGAGCAGTAATGGACTGGGTTTGGACTGATACCACACTCAGTCTTTCCAGCTGGATCTGTGTTGAAGATATCTATGCTCATATATTCATCCTGAAGTGTTGGCGAGAGTCAGAAAAAGTAAGGAAGCCACATATGAGTGATCCAGTCCTCCTCTCCCCCATGCAGAAATGAAGAGAAATAATCATGAGTCCCTAAATAACTGGGTAATCCACCATAAGGACAGTTTGTTAGAAGATACACCTGGTGTTTATGTTCAGAAATATTCAGACTGTTGGGTACTTTGCGTTAGTTGGCAGCCACTGCAAGTGAAGTTTCAAATGGCTTCTCTTTTGTGCCTAGTGATTTTTCCACCATTAACATGAACTCCACAAGCATTCGTCTCCTAGCTTAATTGCCTCCCTGAGTTTCGAGGCCAGGGTTGAAAGTCCTGGTGTTCATACAGGCTCACTTTGTCGGTAACAACTAAATGAGTAACTTGCAGTTGCAGGGAAACTGTAGCTGATGAGTACGGTCAGTTGAAGAAAAGAGCTTGTGCCTCCACAGTCTTAGGTTCCAGGTTCACCTGGTTCATTTAGCTGCAGAGGGAACTCAGCTGGCCCCTTTATCTCGGGAGAGTGCTTGCACATTCAGAGCTGAACTGCAGGCCAGTTAAACCCACCATTTGTCTGACTAAAATTTTAGTCTCTTTAAATCATTTAAGCTTCAGTTCAAATAAAACTTGCAAATTCTGGATTCCTTATAACTGCTATAAAGATTGCAACCATATGCTCCCTTATTTTGCCAATTTGAAAAAGAAATTAAGCATTCTTTTAAGAGTGACCCAACCAGTCAGAAATTGTACATCTGCAGTGAAACGGTTGTGTTTTTAAGTGTTAGTGATGTATTTCTACTTTTATTATAATCCTGTGTCTTAATGGCAATTACTTTCCAAGTATGACACTTAGATTAACTCAGAGCTGAAGTGCACATAAATCTGATATATTGGTCTTTTCTGCATGACTTTCATTTCTGCCGTGAACGGAGTGCCATCAGAGGCTTCAAGAGTGGCAGCAATAATAATGCAATTCTACTTTGACTGTCCATCTCACGGCATTTTTTTACACTACAGCAGGATCATTATATGTAGCATGGATGTGACGTGGGAAGATTTCTGTGTCTAAGCAAGCATGTATGTGCCAATGCCATGTAGCATAGAAATAACTATCCATGACTTTATAAGTGTTGTTCAAAGTACTTCGGTTGTCTCTCTCTCACATTGAGTGGTATGCTGAAGTACTTTGACTGCTAGAGGCTCTCTGAGCTGTTCTATAACATCATTAAAGGTACCTGTACTAATTTCATACAGACAAGTAATATACCCCTGGTGATCTTGATATGATATTTTAATGAAAACAGTATTGTGTAGTGCAAGACAAATGACTTGATACACTGCTTTTGAAAAGTAACTAATTTGTTTTAAATATAGCATTGTATTACAAATTTAATATTCTCCTAGGGTTTCATGTTGTAAAGCAAGAACAATTTCCTGAAAGCTAGGTTCCTGGCGTGTGCTTGAGGTGCAGTGCAATACAATGCATCTTTATTTTGCACATGCAGTATGCAATGTTTGAAAGACAGGATCCTGAAGTACTCTGTGGAGTTACATCCTGTAACAGAATACACAAAAAAAAAAATGACAGTGATGGTAAGGCATTTTTACAGGATACTAAAGCTATTAAAGTATTCAGTCATAAGGCAAATAACAGAGGGCAGAAATCATGGACAAGGCAGAACAGATGTGCCATGTGGTCTGCTTTGGAAAGAGAAGGATAAAAACAAATTCACTTTTAGTCTCAAAAGCTGAGAAAGGGAAGGGTGTTACATCAGTAGTGTGAAGACTTAAGGAACAGCAACAAAACTTTAAACCATATTCAAATGCAGTTAGTGTGGAATTCGCTGGAAACAGGTTGAATCAAGCCCGTGAACATCTCTTAGAAATAATCTATGTGAGATGTGAAATGCATGTGGAGGTAGTGCAATATCAGACAATCCTTCTGGTTGTGCATGTCAGTTACTGGCAAACAAATTTGGGTTTTCTTCCCCAGTTGGCAGCATTTCAAGCTCTGTGAGAGGAATTCTGCCTTAAGGAGCTTTAAGATAAAACTTTTTGGAAGGACAAATAGAAGAAAGTGGGTCACTCCCAGTATCAGTTTTTTGAACAAATGTTTGTATCCCTGTTACTGGTATTATTTTATGTTTGGTTCCTTTAAGTTCATGCTTATGCTTCTGCAGACAAAAAATTCAAATTACCCTACCCAATTTTTCCCTTCTTTATGGTTGTGAAGAATCAAACCCACATAGGTTTACCATATTTTTTACACCAGACGCACATTTGACATGAGTTCATTTGGCATTTTTCTCTGTCGTCACCAGAAATTCAGTGTCTGTGCAGGTTTGGCTAAAAATCTCAAAATAATGGGCCTGACAATGGGTATCAAATTACTGTAGAAAATGGGAAGCCTTAAGATCATTATGTATGCACCCATCAGATCATACCAAGTATACCTTTGATAGAAGAGACATTACCATGTTGCTGTTTGCTTTTGCAGAGATATCCTCAGCCGAGAGGCCAGAAGAAAAAGAAAGTTGTGAAGTATGGAATGGGTGGCATGATTATCGTCTTGCTGATTTGTATTGTCTGGTTCCCACTGCTCTTCATGTCTTTAATCAAATCTGTTGCAGGCATCACCAACAAGCCTCTAGATGTATCAATCACAATAACTCTAGGAGGTTATCAGGTAAAAAAGAAGACTAAAAGCAAGCACAGTTTTTGCACTGTATTTCCTTGTGCTATTTCTTATTCCCTTAACTGAATTGAACTTTCCTGTCTTATGCAGGAGATCAGGCAGGCTCCCTCAAATGATTCCTTTGGCGTTTAAAATATTATCTTAATTTGCAAGTTAAAACTTGCAAAAAGAACCCACTGGCAGTGGAATCTGAATAAATTATCCTATATCAGGTATACTTAGATAGCTGCCTGCAGGTCCACATGGTAAATACAAGACAATTGAAGGTTGCTTGCTTATCGGTGGAAAAAGATCATAACCTTCTCCTGTATGAGTGCCATAATTGTCTTGGACTGTGATGCACAGGATGCTGTACTATGTATGTAGCAGCTGATGTAGAATAAATGTGACATGTGTGTTCTTTTGTTTCCCAGCCTATTTTTACAATGAGTGCTCAACAGAGTCAGCTCAAGGATTTGAATCAGACTGATTTCAATGCGTTTCTGGGAAGCTATAGGGGTAACACTGTAAGTGAAATGTAAAATACCTCATTACTTAAAAATGCGTGCATGTTTCCATGGAGGGCTTTTGCAAGATTTGTGTATTTATAACTGGTCATCATTTGGAAGACGTTTCTGTAAAGAGGGTTAGCGTGAGTGAAGGTTCAGACAGATCATTTGTCAAAACAGGGCTGGTTATAGTGAGACAAGTTACCATTAATCAAGATATCTTTGCACAGAATACTGGAAGACAGAAACCCTCATTGTCCTGTTGCCTGAATAAAAACCTCCTCTAAATGAAACAAACCTTCAGGAGTTGTGATGCTACAGGTATACTGCCAAAACAAACTTGCTAGGGGGACACAACAGTATTGGCACTTTTAAGCCCTGTGCTCCTTCCTATAGCCCACATAACTTGCACTTCTCAGTGAGATGTGCTGCCGTCAAAGGAAGGTGTGTATGGCCTAGAATAGTTCTGACGTTAAAACATCAAAATGTAAACGTTTAAACATAGTCTCACTATTTCATGCTGCAGCATGCACAAGGTTATCACATATTTCTACAGGAAAAAGACTGGTAATTAGTAGAAGCTGTTGCGTTATTAAAGTAATAGGGAGTTTATCAGATATAACTTTAAAAGAAGTGCTTGTTTCTAGCCTGTTAAAGAATTAACTATTTTTTTATATTAGATCCTGCCGAATAGCACATGTATTACAGCAGTAGTATTGGAATCTTGATCCATTTTGGAAGTTACTGGCTTCAAGTTGCTTTTTCCTTTGCAGACATCTTTCTATGCAGAAAGATGCTTAACGAAGACAGAATAAAATTTTAACAAGTTTAAATAGACTTTACAGAGTTTACCTGATGAACTTTCAGACTCACTTTGGCCTATGTGGCCATCATTCTTCAAACAGCATTGCCATTTTTGTTTTGCCCTTTCCCATCTAAAGTCCCAGCTGGTACCTGAGGAAAACAATCAGGCAAACCACTGCACTGACAGTTAATCAAACATTTACAGTTCTGCCTGACCGGGATATGTGGCTCTGTGTCTTGTGAATATTCACTGAAATTTTCTTTTTCTCTTCTGCATTTATAGGCTGCTTTGCAGTTTCTAGAGGGCTATGGAAAAGAAGATATAACTCTAGCAGATCTAGAGGGAAATTCAAACTCTTTATGGACCATCAGCCCTCCTAGTAGAGAGAAAATGATACAGGGACTGCTGGATTTTTCAGCTGAGTTCACTGTCGTTCTTTCATGGAGCATTCAAAGGTAATTAACAAGGCCGTTAAGAGGCTGATGAATCATTTGACAAGAGTTCTCTCAGCAGAACGGTTCCACTGCTGCATTTTTGGTTTAGTTTTTCAGCAAATTCTACTGTACAGGAGACATAAAAAAAAACCAAACTGGAAGTGGAAGGAAAGAGACAGAGAGAAGTGACCTTTGTTACCCAGGAAAACATTTGTTGCCTGCAGTTCTCAAAAAAAAAAAACAAAAACAGAGCAGTGGAACCACTTCCAAGTGCAATATTTGAAAAGAAAAAAAAAGGCAGGGTGGAGTTTTCAATGGAACTTAAGGGGTAAGAGGGAAAAGTAGTAATGTTTTAGCCTGTTTTAAATGGAGATGTTCAAATAAACTGTGCCAAACAACAACCTCGTTAGCATTTATGGGAACTGTTAAGGAATAAAAACTAAGAAAGACATACAAACAGAAGTGTCAAAGAAGTACAAACAGAACTGCTCTTATGAAAGGAGTGTGGAACTGACACAAACTATTATTTAAATACAAATAGACTTTTTTAGGCAAATAGCATAACAATGACACAGATCCATTTTGTTGAGACCTTTGCCTGTTTACTTCTGGTTATTTTGGCCCCAGTGAACTATTACTTCACAATGAAGTTTTTACGAGAGAGAGCCTAGAATATAAAGTAGTTGCATGCAGGCTAGAGCACACCCAGTCACTGAGGTGGTTTGTTCACTACTGTCTGCCAGCTGGGATCCCTGTAGACTGCTGGATTAAATAGTAGTTAAGTCATCACTCCATGGAAATTAAGTACCTTTGCAGCCCTAGTATATACTTGTTTTGTTGGAAGTAAACGTTGGATTGTTAGAGCACTCCTCAGCAAAAGACTGCACCCAAGAAGCAGGTCAGCTGAATCACTGTGGAAGCTCTGAACACACCGTGTCAGTCCTTCCACAGTCAAAAATAGGCTTATAATGGATCTGCACCCTTAGTTCAACTTTATTTGACCCTCTTTATTTTCCTGGAAGCATGCAGTATTAGCTAGTGAATTACATCATTCCATCATTTCTGAATTTTATATTAATTTTTAATACTGCTATTCAGTTTGCCTGCGTAACTATAAACATTCGTAAACTACTTGAAAGAGACCTATTTCAGCCTCATACTGTATCCTGTGGGTTACATTGTGACTGTGAATGACTGGAAGTGGTACAGATTTACCACAGTGACCTTCCACTTTCTCTCCATAAAGGGAAATTGCTGTCTTCCATCTAGGACAAAAGACGACAAGCAGCTATAAGATGAGCCTTTTGTAGAAAAAATGCTTTCTGCCTTTGCATGTCATCTGTCATCATTGTACTGTAACACATGAAGCGTCATAGTCAGTTAGAAAAATACATCTTTAATGCTGCTGTATATTCTCCATGGGAAAATGCATCATCTCTGGTACAGGTAGCGTGATGCTTGCTTTAGCGAAGACCGGGATAGCCAAGGTCAGTGCAGTTATACTAGTTAGACAGCTATTTCTAGTGTTCAGTGACCAAGTATTTAGTTTATGCTCTCATCGTAGGTTGACAATGCGTCTTTTTTACTTACAACAGAAATCTCACCCTTGGTGCCAAAGCCGAAATAGCATCAGATAAACTTACCTTTGTCCTGCCAGAGAACACCAGAAGAGAGATTGCTTCAATGATGTCTGGACAGCAACTGAAAAATGTGTAAGTTATTTTCTTTGCTTATTGATATGCAAGCCTTCACTTTTTAAACCTAATTTCCTAAGGAGGTTAGACTTGTGCAACTGTGTCATTTGCCTGTCCAGCTATCCGCTTCTCATATCTTTGGAGCCTTGTTCACAGAGGCCAACAGCACTGAAGTCACATAATAGTAACACTGAAGGTAAAAGCTTATTTGATATGATAAATGTAGACAGAGAACATTGGAACACCACCAACAAGCACGATGAGGTTATTAGTTACTTTAATTTATTGAATAAACACAAGTTCATTATAGTATATTCACAGTTAAACTCTCCTTTGAGTTACTTCAGTTCAATTTGATCTGAGGATGTTGTATTGGTGGGTTTTTGTTATAAATAACCTTCCAGACTGTATTTCTCCTTGTTATTCTTGAGTAGTATTAGATTGGCAAGGAAGTGTTAAATCACTGCAGTCAAAGGGTAACATCCGCAGTTGTTTCTGACATCAGATCTTTTCCTGAAATGGAGATTGACCAGGTAAAAAGAGCATGCTGTTCATATGAATAGCAAACATTATTCTATGGATGTAGCCTTACGGCATTAACAGAAGTGGTGCCTCCTTTCAGATTTGAAAGGAGTCTGGCTGCTCTTCTTCCACGTGTTCACTGGGGATTGCTTTAAAGCAGTGGTCTCTCAGTACTGTTAAGCCAACACATCATCCCTGAAGGACACCTGACCTGATTTGTGGCCACAGCAGTTCTAAAGTTAAAGCGGAGGCCAGCTGGGACAGAGGAACCTCTGAGAGGTTCATATCTGTTAGTCAGTGGAAATGAGATTTGTCTTTTCTGTGCACAGTTATTTTTCTGCACCCATGCACACCTGTACATCCAGACTGGTATTGCACATCTGATCATTGCATTTAAAAAATATTTTATGCCTCTTTTGCTTTTCTGCAATCCGAGGATATGGTAATATTTCCTAAGGTGATACAGTGACAAGGAGTTATTTTGCGGAAAGGAGTAATTCATTCATAATCCTTGCAGACAGCAAGCAGTAACATAGAAGATACACGTGTATTTGGCTGTGTTGCAGTAATATTGCTCATTTAAGCTTCTTCTACTTTGTCATAAAGTAAAAATGGTTGTGGTAGCTAGGAGCCATTTTACTACTTCAGTAGGAAGCTTCTGCCACCACCTCTGCTGGAACAACTTAGCTGCTAAGATCTTACCACTCTTTTGGGCCAGCTGGAGGGATAAGGAGGGATTTTAAACTAGCTGCCTTTGTTCTTCCTCAGCCTAATATATGCAATGTAGCAAAATATCACAGGACTTCCCTGAGAGCTCCGCTTCCTTAGCATTTGTCAGTCATTTGAGGAAAAAGTTAGGACAGTATCTCTGCGTTTAATGAAATTTGTCTTCTCTGGATGCTGGTAATTTATTCACACTTAAAGTGATTTAATTTTGAGTCAAATGTAAAAGCTTTCACAAACATCCCCCTTACACACTGTGACAATATTTCTCATTGAAAGATTCGGGCAAAAATTCTCACTCTTTTCAGGTGTTATTATCAAAACATCTTGCGAATCTGAAGTAATAACTGTTCTCACATATTTTTCTGTCTACCTATTTTTCTAGCTTGTTTACTACTGGTCCTGTGTTGCCTTTCTTTGTGCTGCTTATATAGCTAACTATGAAAGCGGCTTTGTTCAAACGAGGAACAAACTATAAAGTCTACATTCCTTGCAAACACACATGCCCCAGGTGTGTGGTATTCATGGCGTGTGAATGGTGACATTATGGATGGAGCTCCCTGCTGAAATACTGACAGAACATAGTCAATAAATCCAGTTAACTTTCAGATGTGACATCTGAACACTATAAAATCGTAGCTTAAGCCAAGAATTACTGAGAACTGTGTATAGCCCTGTTAGGTATTTCTGAATTATTTTAGAGGTATAAAAAGATGAAATATTTGCTTTCTCATTTTTTCCAGAACATTAGAGACAGTATACCCATACTACATCAAGGCTCCTAGTGATTCTCTGGCAAAACCCATAAAGCAGCTATTGACAGGTATGTGTCCAGACCACAGAAAACAGTATGGTTGAAAGAAGTGCAACACAGCACTCAGACTTGCACATTCAGTGAGCGGTTATGGAGCATCTCAGGCTGAAATACACTCACAGTGGTTTCAGCCTGGTGTCTGCAAGCTCAGGGAGACATAATGTGATACAGTATAAGGCGGAAAATGCATCTGGATGTACTTTCGCTTTGTATTTAACACTAAGGACTCGAAGGATGCAGTGTGGCTCCTTTCCTTCAGATCTGCTTTCAGGAACTGCTTTGCCTTGTTTTTTGAGGAGCTGATGACAAGTTTCACTTCCCCACATTTCCCTGCTTTCACCACAGTCAATAGTGTTTTCTGTCTGCAAATGTATTCCTTCAGCCTAAATAATGACACTGAATGATCTTTTTAGCTATTCGTTCCCTATTGGCTATAAATTTTAGATAAATGATTGAATTTCAGAGTGCTAAAATGGAATTAGAAAGCATACGGGTACTCACAGACATAAAATACGTGCATACATGTGCGCGTACACTCGTGAAAAAAGCTGTAGGTTGGAAGAGTTAAGGATCTAACTAAGTCTTTATCTAGGAACACTTCACTCAACAGAGTGCTTAGTTTGGTGCTTAGTTGTAGTAATAGTACCATGTAGTACATTACTGTACTATGTGGTACATTGATGTTCAAGGTTCAGTGAGCATGATTAGATTAATTAGGAAAAATAATTATTGAGGCTGAACCTAGCTCTATAAGCAGCAATAACTTACAGATGCTTCACTGTCATTAATCAGGTTCTGTCCTAAAGAACTCTTGATTTGAGATTCTTCAAAAGGGCTTCAATGTATACACTGCTAATATATGTTACCCAGAAAGCAGGACCAATACATAAAGACATAAATTATACCAAGATATAAATTATAGTTTCACTTTGGCATATAGAAGTCGACCACTATCACTTCAGGTTAAATGAGTTTCTTTAGGCCTGTAAATGCAGACATGCTGACTGTCATTGATACTTTGGCCTGAAAATATTTAAATGATTTTACAGTCATACAGAAGGATATGTAGGTGATATGAAACATTTTATTTATTTAAAGCCCATTCAGATGAGTTTTGCAAAGGAAGCCATAGCACTGTAAGTATTGTACTTTTGTACAGAAATAATGTAAAATGGGGTTTGTGAGAATTATAATAAACCCTTACTCTTACATCGTTCAGTCATTTTATTGTGCAACTGCTTGAAGCACCTACTTCAAAACAGTTTGACTTTTGCAATTCTTGGTATGTACATTAATATTTCCTTTTTTCAATAGACTGCAGATGGGAAAACATTACGGTATCCCTGGTCAAAAATGTGTCTGAAGAGGGAGTTCGTGAGTGGTGGGTTTTGAATCAGCTTGGAAAAAGATACAAAACATCTGAAGAGAGTCTTGAACTCTTCATATTCAGTGATAAAGTCAGTCCACCAAGCCTTGGTTTCTTGGCTGGTTATGGGTAAGAAGGAATATTTATGTAAAGTTAATGATTCTAAAGTTAAAATAATGTAGATAAGATAAAAGTAGAGGTGACTTTATTTGCTGGTTTGGGGGTCTTGTATCTTTTCTTTTGTTGTTGTAATTTTTGAACATTATAACACTTTGAAAAGGTGTTTTTGTGAGATTTTCAAATTCATGTCTATTAACGTAACCTATAGAAAACTTCAAGTTTGTAAGGAATGGTATTACCCTTGATACCTGCTGTCCAGGGAAAAAGAAAGCAGAAACACCTTTTGCACCATTCTGCTTTTGAAATAAAATAATTTAAAACATGTTAGTTTAACTACAGGTCAAGTTCTGCCCAAACTCTGCCCAAGTTTGACAGCCTTCCCAGTTTTGTAGCCAGGACCCTGGGTGTGCAACAGTTATGAAATACAAGTTCACAGACAAAGAAAGGCAGGAGGCTATGCCTTCCTGGGAGATATGACATTCTGGCATGATTTTGGAGAACTCCTTATTGGAGGATTATCAGGGGAGGCCAGGTAAATGTAAGTTTGTCACAAGTTACACATCCTTTAATAAAAAATATAGAATCATCAGATCATAGAATCATAAAGTCATTTGGGTTGGAAAAGACCTTTAAGATCATCAAGTCCAACCCTTAACCTAGCACTGCCAGGCCTACACTAAACCATATCCCTAAGCACAACATCTACGCATCTTTTAAATACCTCTAGGGATGGTGACTCAACCATTTTGCTGGACAGCCTGTTCCAATTCTCAACATCCCTTTGAGTGAAGACATTTTTCCAAATGTCTAAACCTTCTCTGGTGCAACTTGAGATAATTTCCTCTCTTCCTGTCACTTGTTACTTGGGAGAACAGACTGACACTCCCCTCACTACAACCTCCTTTCGAATAGTTGTAGAGAGTTCCCCCGGCCTCCTTTTCTCCAAACTAAACAGCCCCAGTTCCCTCAGCTGCACCTCATAAGACTTGTTCTCTAGACTGTTCACCAGCTTTATTGGACGTGTTCCAGCACCTCAATGTCTTTCTTGTACTGAGGAGCCCAAACCTAAACACAGAATTCAAGGTGCAGCCTTTCCAATCGCAAGCACAGGGGGACAGTCACTTTCTTACTCCTGCTGGCCACTATTTCTGATACAAGCCGGGTTGCTATTTGCCTCCTTGACCACCTGGGCACACTGTTTGCTCATATTCAACCAGATATCAACCAATACCCCCAGACTGTTATGACCGAAGTGCAGTGTTATGACTTAGCCTTCTTAGAATCATAGAATCATAGAATCCCTAGGTTGGAAAAGACCTTTGAGATCATGAAGTCCAACCGTACCTGTCCACTACTAAATCATATCTCTAAGCACTTCATGTACCCGTCTTTTAAATACTTCCAGGGATGGTGGCTGAAACACCTCCCTGGGGACCCTGTTCCAGGACTTGATAACCCTTTTGGTGAAGAAGTTTTTCCTAATGTCCAGTCTGAACCTTCCTTGACACAGCTTGAGGCCATTCCGTCTTATCCTATCACCTATCACTTGGGCAAAGAGACCAGCACTCACCTCTCTACAACCTCCTTTCAGGTAGTTGTAGACAGTGATAAGGTCTCCCCTCAGCCTCCTCTTCCCCAGGCTAAACAACTCCAGTTGCTCAGCCGCTCCTCGCAAGACTTGTTCTCCAAGTCTATTCACCAGCATTTCTGCCCTTCTCTGGACACGCTCCAGTACCCCAGTGTTTTTCTTGGAGCGAGGGGCCCAGAACTGAATACAGTATTCAAGGTGCGGCCTCACCACTGCCAAGTACAGGGGCAGAATAACCTCCCTGGACCTGCTGGCCAAGTTGTTCCTGATACAAGTTAAGATGCCATTGGCCTTCTTGGTCACCTGGGCACACTGCTGGCTCACGTTCAGTCGGCTGTCCATCAACACCCCCAGATCGCTCTCTGCCAGGCAGTTTTCAAGCCACTTTTCCCCAAGCCTGTAGCACTGAACAGGGTTGTTGTGTCCCAAATGCAGGACTCTGCACTTGGCCTTGTTCAACCTCATCCCATTGGCCTCAGTCCATTGATCCAGCCTGTTCAGATCCCTTTACAGAGCCTCCCTACCCTCAAGCGGATCGACACTTCCTCCCTGATTTTTACCCATAAGCACTCAACCCTGTCATTGTCATCATTAAGCTCTAGGATATCAAAACACAAACACAGTTGGCATTGGCCCATCAATTCAGCTTTTCCAGATACCTCCAAAGACACTTCCAACCCTCAAGCAGATCAAGACTCTCACCCAACCAAGTGTCATTTGCAAACTTTCTGAGGGTGCGCTCAATCCCCTTGTCCAGGTCATTGTTAAAAACATCAAACAGATCTAGACCCATCACTGAGCCTTGGGAATACCACCTGTGACTAATTGCCACCTGGATTTAACCTCATTCACTACAGCCCTTTGGGCCCAGCCATTCAGTCAGTTTTTTACCCAGCAAAGAGTATGCCTGTTCAAGCCATGGGCAGCCACTTTCTCCAGGAGAATGCTGCGAGAAATGGTTTCCAAAACTTTAGTAAAGTCTAGACAACATACACAGCCTTTCCCTCATCCACTCAGTGAGTCACCTTGACATAGAAGGCAATCAGGTTATTCAAGCAAGACTTACCTTTCATAAACCCACGCTGACTGAGCCTGATCCCTTGGTTGTCCTGTACATGCTGCATGATGGCTCTCGATATCATCTCCTCTATTAGCTTCCTTGGCACCAAGGTCAGGCTGACAGGCCTGTAGTTCCCCAGATCCTCCTTCTGTCCTGTCTTGTAGATGGGCATCGCGTTTGCTAACCTCCAGTCAACTGGGAACTCCTCAGTTAGTTTGGACTGCTGATAAATGATAGGAAGTACCTTAGTGACCACTTCCTCTGGCTCCCTTCAGTACCTTTGAGTGGATCCCATCCAGTCCCACAAGCTTGTATATGTCCAAGTGTTGTGGCAGGTCACTAACCATTTCCTCTTGGATTATAGGGTCTTCATTCTGCTCCCAGTTTTCCAGTTCAGTGGGCTGTGTACCTTGAGAACAACTAATCTTAGTGTTAAAGACTGAGGTGAAGAAGGCATTGAGTACCTCATGCTTTGTCACCGTGTTTCCCTTCACATGCAGTAAAGGATAGATAATCTCCTTAGCCCTTCTTTTGCTGCTAACGTGTTTATAGAAGTATTTTCTATTGTTTTTATGATAGTAGCCACATTAAGTTTGAGTTGGGCTTTGGCCCTTCTTGTTTTCTCTCTGCATAACCTCACAACATCCTTGTAGTCCTCCTGAGTTGCCTGCTCCTTTTTCCAAAGGGCATAAACTCTCCTTTTTTTCCTGAGTTCCAGCCAAATCTCTGTTCAGCCAGGCCAGTCTTCTTCCCCAACAGCTCATCTTTAGGCACATTGGGATCGCCTGCTTCTGTGCCTTTAAGGTTTGCTTCTTGAAGAATTTCCAGTCTTCCTGCACTCCCTTGACCTTCAGGACTGCCTCCCAAGGGACTCTGTTAACGAGGCTCCTAAACGGGCCAAAGTCTGACCTCCGGAAGTCCAAGGTGGCAGTTCTGCTGACTCCCACTCCTCAATTCTTCAAAAATTGAATACTCTATCAGTTCATGATCTCTACAGTTACATGTATTTTAATACAAAATATTAGGTATGAAAGCTAATAAATGACTTTCCGTTAGTAGACGGCAGTTGTGGGATTTCCCATTGTGACTTCTGAGCTGTAGCAGACAGGACATTAAACCATCAGTGAATGGGGTTAAACCATTTAAGTCAGCAGCCTCAGGTGTTTATGTTTCCAGATTTCTGTGGTGTTTGAAGAGGCCTTATTTTCCTGCATCCCACAGCACAGCAGAAACAGGATCCTAATCAGAAATTAGTGTTCACTCAGCTGACAGACTACACTTAACCCTGTAGATGATCTCCCTCACCCTTTTTCAAGGCATATTTTAAACTCTTTTCTTTCTTTCTTTTCAGCATCATGGGACTGTATGCCTCAGTTGTCCTGGTGATAGGGAAGTTTGTCCGTGAATTTTTCAGTGGGATTTCTCACTCCATCATGTTTGAGGAGCTACCCAATGTAGACCGAATCTTGAAGTTGTGTACTGACATTTTCTTGGTGCGAGAGACTGGAGAACTGGAACTAGAAGAAGACCTGTATGCCAAACTAATATTCCTGTATCGCTCACCAGAGACTATGATCAAGTGGACTAGGGAAAAGACTAATTGATCCCTTTGGTGTCACACTGCGAATCAAGTTGATTTCATCTGAATTTTAAAGGAAAAAGAAAAAATAAGCACAATATTCTCTTAAGAGCTAAGCCTTTTATAGTTAGGTAGCAATGATTTTTCACAGAAGGAGTCCTGGAAGCTATGGCCTTAGGAATCCATGCTGCCTTTCAAATTAAGGATCAACAATGAAGAAGGTTGGATGATTTGTTGTTTTTAATGTGCCACTCCTCTACAATCTGGGGACTGCTTTGTAATTTAATCAACAAAAAGTTTGCATCCTTGCCTGTCTGGCTAGTTTAATTTTCCAGACAATCATTGCCCTTAAAGATAAAAGAATGCAGTGAACCCACAGACGACTCCGGTGTACCATCTTAACCCTTTATGGAGCCATTCAGACTGGATTGTGCAATATGCTGTTGTACATCACTGACTTTCAAGCTACAGTAATGGGATGCTGACTAACCTTCAGGACACCTGAGACCCAGGGCCACAGTGGAAACTGAAGACCATACCCATTTGTAGAAAAACAGAGGTTTTGATGTACAAAGGACACTGTGGACAAGCCTCTGTTAGCAAAAAGAAAACAAGTAACAATCTCTTTAAATGCCTTATTTTATTTGTACGGTCACAGAAGACATTTCCAACAAACATCAATGATTTTTCTCAGGAAACAAAAAAAAAAAGCAACTGAAACTTGACACTTTGTCAAGGTTAACTAATGGCTAGAATAATTATGATGAAATAGTGGGGTGTTCTGCTGGGCCATTCTCTTCAAAGTTACTACTTTCCATTAGATGAGAAAAGAAAGTGAATTCAATGACCTAAGGAGTTACTTCATTTCTTATAACCCTTTAAAGACTTAATAGTGTGTGCTTCTCCCTGCTCCCTGTGACATGCTTTTCCCCATTTCAGTGATTTAAAGCAACTGTTGTTTTGCTGACAGCTGATTATCTTCTTCCAGTGTTTCAGGTATATGAAAATGTTTACATATTCCAAGTCACATTTTTACATCTGAGACGGGTTTTGTTGTTTTTTTTTTTAAGTTCCCAGAATATAGACAGACATACACATGAGCTTGAAAAATGGTCTTTTTCTTAAATTACTATTATTAGTGACACAAATGGCTCATTACAGAACATTGTAGCATGAAAATTTACAATTGCAATGTAGGTTTCATTCCATGTTAAAAAATTACTGAGAAAAAAAAATCATTGAGTGGGTAGGGTATATTAAAAGGGTATACTGTGTAGTTTTGATTCAGTAATGACTTAAAATAAAGCACATGTTGCAAAGTCATTTTAGAAGTTTTTTTTCCTCTGCCTTTTTACATGAAATGGGAGAAGTCTGACATTCTTCTAACTCTGTGACAAATCTCTTCTTGTAGTTAGCTGCTATTTACTATATGAATAATTAATCACCAGAAAGAAACTAATGCGACGTAATCTGCTGGCACATCTTACTGCAGAACTTCATAAAACAGTACAACTAAATGAAGTTGCAACATACTCTGCTGAGTGCTTCCATGACAAATGTTGTCACATCCATTCTATACTGTGAATACAAACATTTTGAGCACTGTGAAGTGCACAAAATAAAAATGGCTTCATCATATTGTAACAATAAATTCATTTGGTGACTGGAATTCACTGGAAGACAACCTGATTTCCTCCAAAGTGTAATGGAAAGCAAGCTGCTCATGCAGCCAGGCAGCATTTCCCAGTGAAGAGTTTTGGTCCATTTTTTCCATAGGACCTGTAAATGAAAATCAAAATACACACGGCAGCCCTGACATAGGATCCAACAGGGATGCCAAAATATGTCCTTTGTGGTTAGATAGATCGTCACCTGGGCGTTCAGTGGTTTTAAGGAGAGCAACACTGGAAGAAGTGTGAATGGTGTAATGTGTTTCTAAAAGTACCAGCCAGCAGAACTGTGCTGGCCCCAGCTGGTCCTGGTTTCGTTACTGGTTCCTTTTCTTTAATAGGCACTTCCTTTCTGGTGGGAAAACTCTGTCTGCAGAATGAGCGGTACAGTTATTTGAGCTTTGCATAAAACTGCTCTTTCTTTCCTGGATTGATCAAACTTTGAAAATAAAAGGATTCTTCTTTTGTTTTTTTATTTATTTTTTGACCTGTAGTCAAATTGGTGACATGGACTGGATAGCTAACTGTAGCAGGTGAAAAAAGTACTGCTGATGACCAACCTTTGAGCCCAGCTGTTCAGATAAAATCAAACTGGCAGCCAGTTTCTTGTGGCATTCTTTAGGGAATCGATATCGGGGCCAATACCATTTGCTGTCTTTCAAAGGGGACCTCAAGTTGCTGGAGAAATGAGATGCCAGGTACTTGATGAAGTTCAACTAAGACAAATGAAAAGTCCTGCATCTGAAATCCAGCTGGAGGCTGGTCACAAGTGGTGTCCTCCTGGGCTCAGTGCTGGGTCCAGTCCTGTTCAAGATCTTTATCAATGACTTGGATGTGGGAATTGAATGTACCCTTAGTAAGTTTATGGATCATACTAAGCTGGAAGGAAGTGTCGATCTGCTTAAGGGCAGAGAGGCTTTACAAAGGGATCTGAACAGGCTGGATTGATGGGTTGAGGGTAACAGGGTGAGGTTTAACAAGGCCAAGTACAGAGTCTTCCATTTGTGACATAACAACCCTGTGCGGTGCTACAGGCTTGGGGAAGAGTGGCTTGAAAGCTGCCTGGCAGAGAGAGACCTGTGGGTGCTGGCTGACAGCCAACAGAACATGAGCCAGCAGTGTGCCCAAGTGGCCAAGAATGTCAAAATAAAGTCATTGGCTCCAAAGCAACAGCATATTTACACAGAAATACTTGCACTTACAGACATAGCTTAGTAAACCTGTGTCAAATTTTTCAGAGCTGAGCACTGTCAGGGAAAAGTCCTGGCTTCCGTCTTCCACTCTTGCAATCAAGAAATTATAGCTCACAAGGTGATAACATATGCCCTTACCTAGACAAATGGACTGAATCAGTAGTATGGTATTAAATAGTCTTATAAAAAGTCACTTATAAAGACTTAAATGAAACAGATCCTTGTGGTATTTTGCCAGGTTTTATGGCTCCTTCCTGTTCTGTTCAATACAGGACCAGATCGTCAATGGAATAAGCTGAAGTAAGAAAAGAAGACACAGCCTTTAAATAAAATCAATTTTATTTTATAAGCATCAGCAGTTTCACTGTCCTTACAGGACTTGATATTTTAATATTTCCAAGGAAGTTGCAGCCATTACACAGTGTAGGCATTAACAAATTTCATGTCTGTGGTGGTGTCAAAAAAGGCATTTTTTCAACCTAGTCCACAGCTTTTGTGAAAAGAAATTGCAAAATTGTTTCTATGCTGATAGTTCACAAAACCCATGCTTGCACCACGGAGAGTCATCAACCTTCATTTTTCGGACCATTGGTACTGTTAGAGGAGGTGAGACTTCAAGATCATTTTGCTCAGGGGCTTGCCCAGTTGTGGTCTGGCAGTCTCCAAAGATGGCAATGTTACAACCCTTCTAGTCTCTCCCAGTGGTTAACTACCCTCCAGGTAGACACAGCTTTTACCCATATCAATTTGGATTTCCTTCTCACAGGTGTATAGCATGCAAACTTGTCCTTTCGGCTCTGGAAGACACTGTGCAGTGTCCTGCAAGCAGAGTCTGCAGCCCCTCAACTTTGCTGCCTTCATCAGAGGACCGAGTACTCTGGTGGCACTTCTTTGGACACCTTGGACCTTGGCCCAGAGAGCTAGCAAAGAGGTAGCCACAGCTGTGAGGCCAAACTAAAGGAGAAATTTGCAAAACGCAGATCACCTTATGGTTACCTTGTATTAATGGCATTGTGGTTAATAAAACCAGGCTGATGCACATACCAGAGAATACAGTTCTTCTATTTAGTTGGCAAGAATGTTGTTTTGCAAGTGCTGGCAGAGGACGTGATGACTCTGTCATGCTTCTTCAGTAAATGATGGCATGAACTGTTTCAAGGCTTAGACCTTGAAAATGCAGAGCCATGCATGAAGAAAGGAGGCCAAGTCTGACAAGATCTAATACTGGCAATTTTACTTTGAGTCCTTCACAAATTTGGTGAACACTCAGTCCAAGGGGTATTTGGAGCATCACCTTTGGGTGCCTTTATACCCCATTTTTGCTTCTCTTACACAACAACCCATGTCAGAAGACAAAAACACCATAATCCTTTGTGAACTGGTGCCACACCAGGGTGTCACCGATCACTATTCACTCTTGTGATTAAATAAATAAATGCTAACTACACTATCTGAAAATGGGCCCCTCAGCAGTTTCTGCCTCACCTTCACTCCTGCTGACAGGGAAGCCCAGGGCTCAGAGCTGAATGCTGCTTTGTGTTTCCTCACCTTCACACAAACTCAGCTTTTAAACTGAAGCAGCTGCTCTTTTTTTTTTTTTTTTTTTTTTTTTTGGTGCTCTTTTCTAGTGAGTTAAAACTTTACTGCTGTCTATAGGATGTGAAAGCTATGCTCGTTAGCCAGAGGGGTAAAAGGCCATCAGGGCTGTCTGCACCATGTTAACAGAAAATAAGTTTTATACTGCCCCTCTTCTATCAAACCCAAATGGTTCCTGCAGCATCAAGTACTACATTGAAGATGATACAGTTTTCTGTAGCCTCAGGTTTGGCAACCCTGACTCACTCACAGTGCTGAACTTCTACTTTCCCTTACATTGTGGAAATAGTGTTTCAGCTACAACAGTTCTTACAACAACCAAATGGTTGTGTTGAGCAGCACCCTGCATTTCCCTCGGTGGTCCCTGTTGTTGAACATGGGGCTCAGGCCACTTATCCCCATCCAGCAACCCTATCCAACACCGTGCTAATAGGCAAAGTAGGGCATGGACACCCATGTGAAGCCTGTGTGCGTTTTACCACCTGATTATAAGGTGATAGGGAGCTGACTGCAAAGTCCATAAGGATATCCTGTCATTTCAAGTAGACTTTGTTTTTGGAGATGAGGAAAATGGCATGATCAAGGAGGTGATGTCATATTTATTGAAGTTTCAGGCATATCCTCTTTCCAGCGTTTATCTAGTAATATTGTCTTTAAAGACACCACTTAAAATCAACGTGCTTACATTTTGGCAGGCTGTGAATGCTGAGGATGCAGAATGGGCTCCGCAGATCCCATAGCAGGTACCCACCTCCTGCAGCCACAGCCACAAACGGCCTTGTTCTTCAGCTCCTAGAGGTGCCTCAAAAGCAGCCTGTGTTCATAGTAAAAGCCAAGAAGGTCATCAAAAAAGTTAGATTGAGGGACTGAGTCCTGGGAAAAAGCTATGTTTCACTTGGGACTGATAGCATGACCCTGCCCTGGTGCTGGAGGTGAGGCAGATGGAACGCTGGGGCAGGAGCAGCTCCCAGCCTTGTCATTGCCTCTTCAACATGCCTCTGTGCTGTAACACACTAGTGTTAAAGTTTAAAGGTGCATTGCCAGTTCCTTCTAAGAGAAACAAGAGTTTCAGTTAATTCGCTCACTTTTCTCTAGGGGTGTGGAAAAAAAAAAAAGCTTCATTTATCAAAGAGGAACTTGAGATTGAATTGCATGATAGGAGCAATGGCTGGGCAGGTTTCTCCAGACAAAAGCTAAGCCTGTTTTCCCTAGACTTAGTTTCAATTGACATGTAACAAAAATGTAGCATTTATTTTCGCCACTCCTTTATCTTTAGCCATTCCAAAAGACAAAACAGAGACACAACTTCAGTAAACAGGAGGAGAAGCAGATTTCAGCTGTAGTAGGTTTTCCTCTACTCTATTTGGGTGCAGTTGTGCACACAGTGGTGTCAGATTCTAAGTTAGTGCAAGGACAGCTGTCCTGACACCACACCCAGTGCAGAAACAACAGCCATCCCAGAAATCCCATTTGCATGTGTGACAAGGTGAATTTTTCAGTTCACGGTGTGTGTGTGTAATTGCATTCATGGTTTTCCCTTACCTGCTAAACTGGCTAAACGCCAGACAATGCTGTGAGAGTAAAGCTGCCGCTGTTCTGCATGGCATTGTGCACTTTTTAAATAAATCGTTTCTATCCTGGGTGCATGTGGGTTATTTTAGATCGTTTATTGATACTTCTTTCTTGGGAAGAAGGAAAATGGAGGAAACTTCTAATGCTTTATTAAAAGTTTGTGTAAAGTGAGGGCAAGGTAACATGTGAGAGTACAACAGGAAAGGCAGATCCCCCATTTAGTGGCCACGGGAGCAGAAGGTAGGAGTGCAGTACAGCCTTGACCCACTGTGCTGAGGGTCTTCTCCCACAGGTTGTTGTAGGGCACATTAAGAATAAAAGTGGATGCTTAGCAGAAAAAGAGCTGGAGGAGAAACAGTATTCAGAATCACTCAGTGAGACTCTTATGGTTGAAGGAACTCCTTCAATCCTGTATTTCAAGTCAATAAAGTTCATGGTATGAGAAATCATTGACAACATAGCTTCAACGTTTGCCCGAGGAATGTGCTGCAAAAGTGGAAATTCATGCAAGTGGTCAACAATCATCTCTCCTTACCTTTCTTGGCCTGACAAGCACATCCCAAGGCCAGTTCCTCAGAGTGCTTTTTAAAGCTTTTATTAAAAGAGAAATCTAATTAATATAATCTTTTGCTATGGACAAGACTAGTGGAATAGTGACTGATGAGCAGGGCACCCACAGACTGTCTCTTCCTCAAGAATAACTGAGGGATTATTCACATATGAAGAAAAAACTGTTTCTCTCTCCCTAATCTGCAGAAATTACCTATTTGTGACTAGCAAAATGCATGAAATGAAAATCCCAACTCTGTCCCTGCCCAGGCTTCAAACTCACCAGATCATGAGCCCAAGCCAGCGTCAGTTACCTAAGGGGACACAACATACACACTCAGAGCTCAGACGCGTTATGACCATTTCTTCCAGCTTCTTCTCAGTGGTGACATCACACAAAGTCCTTTCATTTCCTACTCTTGCACCTTTTTTGTTGATTAAGTTACGGAGTACACCATAACTAAACCAATGAGTAAATCCAGCTAGAGTAAAGCTCTCAGTGCTGTACTTGTGACTCCATTCTCCTTCAAAGGCTTTGGTGGGGTGGTATCATTTTTCAGAGGGAATCCAGTCTTACTGTGAGGAATTTGACACCTTCACAGCTGTGCCGAGGTGCACACTGCTATGTCTCTGGATGCCAGATAATGTCTGCTACACAACGTTAGCATCTGGTCTTGTATGTTCAAGTAGCAGCAGTGTGAAACGCACGCATACATGCACATTGGGCATGTGTGTGCGCGTGTGTGTTTGTGTCTCCTTTTTCCATTGCACAACGGTGCTGTATTAGCTTTCATTAATTTTTCAAGCCGCTGCCTCCTGAAGCCCGTGCTGGGATGGAAGAGTGAGCTGCCAGCAGACATAGACGGCTCATGACAATGTGACCGTCAGAGTCCAGTAACAAACATTCAGGGAAAGCACATTTTTAATACTGTTGCAGCAAGAGTGAGGTAATGAAGTAAAATATTAATGAACCGTTTCAGCTGACTTCTCTAAACACATTATAGATGCTAAACTTTGGAGGGCAAGACAGTGTATTTACTACATATTCATCCAGCAGTAAAATTCTCCTTGTTTTAATCAATGCTGGGGAGAGGTGGGAGAGAGAGAGAGAGAAAGTGGGGATTCAGAGAGAGAAGAGAAAAAGCCATCTATGAAGCTCATTGCATTTCAAAAGGAAGCAAGTGGAAGTTTAAGACAAAAATTGGTTATTACCTTCCTCCTTTTTGAAGGTGAAGGATTCTACCCTTCTAAAGGTACCTTTTAAAGGTCTAAAGTACTGTCCCTCAAAAACTATCACAAAATAAGGATAAGCACTAGATACTCTAAGCTTGATAAAACATCCTGTTACCTGGTGTGCAAAAAGGCAATTAGGATATACAAAAATGCTTTCACTTGATTTATGCTTAATCCATAGCTCACTATCAGTTGAACACAGACATGGTGCTCACTTGACTTCAGAGATGGGCAAAAATGCAGATGAAACTGTTTTTAGCATTATTATTCAAAAGGGAAGAAAAAAAATAATAAAAAGCTGATTAAGGAACAACTAGATGACAAAAAAACCCTCAAGGAATGCTTCTAATACCAATTGTTTTGCTGGACAAATAAACTAAGTTTATTACTTAAAACTGCTTCAAAGGAGAACCTAGAGGACAAAAATTGTCACTTTTTCATGACTCAACTCTGAGACTCAACTCTCATGACTCAATGAGAACATGGCTTTTACTGCTCGTCTCACTGTCCCCTGTCATCAAGTCTTGCACGTTCCAACTCTCAGATCCCCTTCACTGCCCCTTAAAATTCTGCACAAGTTCACAGCTCACAGGGCCCTGCTGCAGAGCTCCCAGCACTCCTTGGTGATTCCAGCCCATCCGCAGCCCCAAGTGCCCCTGCTACATAGGCTCCTGCGCTAGCACAAGATGCTGGGAGGAACAGAGCAAGGGTTCTGCTTGGAAATAGCACTGTTGTACTCCCACCCTAGTAGAAAACACTGAAAAAAACCCTGAAGAAATCTAAGAGAGCAAAAGATACAGCAACACAAAATGAAAATGAAAAGATCATTTGTGTAAGCAAGGAGACAAAATGCATTTCAGATGGCTTTTTTGATCATTCTTTTTTGATGTTTATCTATCTGAGCTATTTCTTTTGCAGTACTCAGCCCATCTGCTAATTAGCTCATGATGTGTGGATTCAAAATACATCCTCACACTTTGTTGATGAAGTAATATTTCTCTTGTTTATTTTGCCTAGACAGACTCCACAGCCATTTCTCCAGGGCTGTGGGATTTGTATAGCTACTTCAATTACCTTCAGCTTAGAAAAAAAACATAAAAATGTTGGTGGTCTTGGTCAGGGTCCAAATGACAGGAAGGGCAATGTTCTCTGCCAGGATTTCTGACAGACACTGAGTCTGCTCTGCTTGAAGAAAGTGGATGCTCAGAGTACAACCCATGCATTTCTCTTCTCCCCTCTTCCAGCCATCCTTTCCCATGCTTGATCTCAGCTGACCGAGCATGGACTTGGATGGCCCTGACTCTCCTTCCAAAGGTATCCAGGGAGGTGTTTCTTACGCAGAGCACTTGTTCAAGGTGTCCTTGACAAAAGATGGAGGCACTGGCCAACACGGCCAATATGGCCAGCCCTAAAGAGACGATATCTCTTTCTGCTGAGCTTTGTAGAAAACACCTCTGAACCAGCTGTCCCAGCTGCAGCCTGACTAAGCCAATTTCAATGCCTGCAATCTAAAGTAGGATCCTTTTTTCCTCAATGACATCCATGCACTGAGCTCAGGCTCCTGGACAGGAAGTAAAGAGCAAGTCATGCAGAGCGGTGACAATGACATGTTTCCAGGCAACTGCATCAAGGCAAAACACTGGAGCATTTCCTTGCAGCTCAGGAGAGCACGCTGAGGTTTCCTTCATTCCCAACTACAGGAGCATGAGCTACAGGAAAAAGGATGAAGGGATTTGGGGAAGCAGGCTGACTACATAGGCTCCAAAACAACCAACATGAAAGGGGGCAAACCTATTCTAGGGCTTAGTGACTCTCGAAAAGCTTTTCTGTCTTGCAGGTCAGGAGATGAATAAGTACAATGAAATAGACAGAAGAATTCTCTAAAAGGGCTCTGTAAATGGCGTACTCATTTTGAAGGTTGTCCTTCCTGGCCATGCACTGGCTCCTATAAGAACTACTCAACATGTAAACAGTGGTAAGACTTCATTTACTACACACTTCATCTTTTATTGTCAGTATAAATCAGATGGGCAAGAAAAGACAATTATTTTACTTGCTTTGGGGGCTGCAGTTCAACACGGCATCTGGAAGAAGGAAGAAATATACACACATGCATTCTGCTGGTCACTTCTTAAGAGAAGCTTTTGTCATTTGGCAGCAGCACAGATCATAACTGCATGTAGCAATAGGTGGGAAAGATCATCAGTGAGAGACCATGTCTCTGGCACAAGGGAACAAACTTTCTTAAGGACAACATGGGAGGGGGCCATTTTGTACCCTCTGCATGTCCCTAGAAGCTACAAGGACAAACCTTCCTCCCTCCTTCAACCTGCAAGCAGGCTGTGTAATTGCTCTCGGATCACCTCCAAGGCAGAAAATGCACAAGAACAACAGTAAGATAATGTATTTAGAAAAGAAAATGAAGATGTTAAATACTTTTCATAAGACCACACAATTTTTTTTCTTCCTTTAGCACAAAAAGTTCAAGTAAGGATATGAATACAAGGCAAAAAAAAAAACCCAAAACAAATGAAACAAAACCAAAAAACAACCAAAACCCAAACCCCACACTCAAACATATACTAAGGTGAGAGTAACACTGATTTAAAACTTATGTTCATGATCCCTATATGGCTGAGGGCAATGCAGGCTGCCAGCTCAAGTGCTCTGAATTGGAGTGTCTCTCTCTATTGGCCAGGGAATGAGCCCAAGTGCTAAATGAGGGAGCTAAAGGATAGACTTACTGTTGTCTGTGTGAATATGATCACTGAAGTACAGTTCTCAGCCCTGCTAGTTTTAAACATCTGGTGCAGCTTTCCACTATATTCTCATTGTCCAATTTAAAGGTAAACACAGCAACATGTGATTGCACTCATCTCATTACTTGGATGCTATGGCAACAGATAATATGGAAAAATTATTCAAGGGACCAACCAGACATAAAGGATTGTTAAAGAAAAATTAACGGGTTTAATTCTGAGAAAAAAAATCAATATGACCACTGGTGTTTACAGAAATGTGTTTTCTGTTTCAGCTGGCAACAACTATTTCCAAAAACATTCCTTCTTTGCTATTATAAATTCATCTGGAAGGTCCACAAAGCAGAGAGGTTAGCCAGCTCTCAATACACTGCATCTTGCTGCTGACTATGGACTAAAGGGTTTTTTTTCCCAAGCTGTGCTTATGAAACCTATAAAGATGGATCAAAATAGATCAAGGACTGTTCAATGGCATGATTTGGCTACATTTCACCAAGATTCAGACATTGTAAGTCAGCCTGAGCCAACACTCTAGTGTACGACTTTCAAAAACCTGCTTCCCATGGACTATAGTCGAATTCAATGAACCAATGAAAACTGCCATATTTTTATGTGTAAACAAACTTTTTTGTGTGTGTATAAACACACAAAAATAACTCATATGAGCCCCACAAAAATAAGAGGCAGCAGTAAAGAGAAAATTGGAGGGGCAGGATCTTTAAGGAGGGTGAGATGGGAGATGACTATTAGAGGTGACAAAGGCAACTGCATGCACATGTAGCTCGCAAAGACTCTGCACTGCTTCTGTCCTTTCTTAGTCTCACAGATGCTATGCATGAAAATATGAGGTATAGCTTTGCAGTGGCAGACAGCATCACAGTCTCAAGGGAGGAGAGACTGATGGAGACCTCTGGACCTCTGTCCAAGCACTCTTGGCTGTCAGACAGGTTGACACTACCAGAGACAGGCTGCAGAGCAGAGGCACAGCTTCCCCTTCTTTTTCTGCCGCTGTCAGTATAGTTTAATGACATCACCTAAAGAGGGAAAAATAAACCTTGGCAACTCACTTCTCTTTTTCTGTAGTAAAAATAAGTGTGCTACATTTAAGCAAGACTTGGCAAAAAATTTTTCATTTGTATAGCTGGATTCCCAGCCATTTGGTGGAAGATTTGGTCCTTCATGTCATTTGAAAAGCCATACATGCTTATGTTGTTGACATAACAATTAAGACATTTACTTGCAGGTGTTTATAGTCTCATTCAATTTATATGTTTAATGGAATAGTCAGATTGAGAGAGACTGACTCACAGAAGTCAAACTGTCTGAAGTATGGATTCCCAAAGCAACTGTAACTTATATCCCACTTTCATATAAAAGCAAAAGTCTGAAGTGCTTCAGATGTCAAGACCAATACAACTCGAGTTTTCTTCTCCTTCCTTTTTTTTTAAATAGACTCTTCCAGACAGTGGAATAGGAACTGAATTCTGAACCACATCTGATCACTTCTGATCCTGGTAAGCACCCCTAGACCTATGCTCTCTCTCACAGTCACCAACCAGCAAACAAGTGGAATTAAAATCTTAGTACCTGCTGCACAAGCCCATCCACCCTTAGCCATTTGTAGTCAGCCGTTGCTGCTGGTACACTGGTCCTCTATCAAGCACACTTCCTGAGAAACATCCACACCAGGAAAAAAAAACAAGCTCCATAGGAGGGTTGCCTATGAGACATGACTGTATTGTACCTATTAAGAAAGTTATAAAGTTCTTAATAGGTACAATACATTATAAAGTATAAAAGCTGACCCCTTCCAGCAGCGAATACTAACACAAGTTTCCAGATGATTAGTATCAAAATTTAGGGGCATTCAATTCCAGGCCATAGGAAAAGTTTATACTGACCAATCCAAACATCTAAAATGGGATTCTCCTCTCTCCCCATGACACCCTTCCTCCCACATACTCTCCTTCCACTTCTGGCACTTCCCAGGCTGCTCACTGGGGTCTAGGTTGTGGGACAAACCTACATCTAATGCTGTTTCCTGACCCCAGATCTAGTTTATGGAAGCACTAAAACATTAAGCAGTGTTGGAAAACAAGTAAGAACACACAGAGAGACCTGGGGTGGTTCAAGGGAGAGGAGGCTGCCATCTTCAACTACCTAATAAGCAGCTATAGAGAGGATGGAGCCAGACTCATCAAGGCATGCTAGGATGGGACAAGAGGCAGCAGACAACTTGCAACACTGCAGATTCCCAATAGATATGAGAATTTTTTTTTTTTATTTTTTTTTTTTCCACAAGGGATGCAAAAAACTTCTGAGATCACTGTCCTTAATGATGCTCAAGGCTCAGACAAACAGATTCTAGTAAGCTGATGCAAGTCTGAGCCTGGTCCTGCCTGGAGAGGGACTGCCCCTAGGATCTCCAGAGGTCTCACTCAGCCTGAACAGATCCTGTGGTCTTTGGTTCTGAGTCCCACTTTGTGCTCTGATGATTCTCCGAGACCAGCATCTGGCTGTAATACTGTTCTGCTTAATTTATCTCTCCCCAACTGCATCAAACCAAGTTTTTAAAGGCATCTGCAACACACTATCTTCTTGCTCCATCTCCTGGGGAAGTGTTACTTCTTCAAACTTTATGCCTGTGGAGAGTGTTGGTTGCATTATGTTGTAGCTATTACTTCTTAAATCTGTCCAGGTGCTGATTACAGCTGATAAAATGGCAAATAGTGGTTTTCAACAAGAGTAACAGTTCTGTCAAAAACAGCGTTTGGGTGAAACTTTATTACTGATTAAATTCTTTAGAACTCAGCCAACCAAGCCAGATGCTATCGGCGACTCCCCCAAAGCTTTACAAACACTGCTCTTTCTGACAGCCTTCACATGCCTCTCCGTTCCTTTCCATGCCCTGAGTGAACATTAGCTTGGAGGGTAGGAGGTGAAAAGAGGGGTGGAGGGAAGTTATTTTTGGCTTTCAACTTTTTATGGCATTCCTTTCCCAGAAAACTCTTCAGAGCTATGCATCTCACCCCAGGTCAGGAAAAAAACAGTTCTGCAATCACACAGAAATTTCTTCATGAGATGTAAGTTGTCCACCTGCCAGTCAGTAGCAATAATGACCCAAAGCAATGACCCACTCAGGGCTCCGAGCTGGTAAAATGCAGGCATGGAGAGCCTAGGGATGTAAGCTGCTTATAAACCCACTGGATGCTTAAGCCCACATTCATCTCTGAGGCACAATTCCCTTGATGGGAGCTTTCCTTGACTTGAAAGGGCTGAGCACACAGTCCTTGCCCTGTGCAGAGAGGCAGTCTAGACATGACGGCGTGGGCGAGTAAGCAGGGAAGCTGTGAGAAGCCTGGCAGGAGGGAACTGTGTTGTGCTTTCTTTCAACAGGCTCCTCCACCCTCTAAGAATCCTTTAGTACTGCCACAACACCACAAAGCCTAGGAGGATCCTTGTCCAAAAGCTTAGTCAATACGTGAGACAGCATTACCCCAATAATCACGAGTCTCCTCAGAATAGACACTGAGTTTTATGTAGGTTGAACGAAGTATAATTCCCGAGCCAACATAATTGCATAGCTCATCAAGAATTGCCTTCTCCTTTCACATCTTCAAAATCAGCAGTATCTGTTAAAAGCAAGATTAAGGTTCATATAAACCACTTTGGAGGTTTTTATAGCACTGATTGTCAACATGTTGTTTAGAAGCTTGATGTTTGCTTTCTTAAAGTGCCTAACAGAGGTGCAAGCCCCAGAACAGAAGTGGGGTTTAGGGAACAGGTCCATGACATAATTTGTCAGGGGTTTATTTTATTTAGTTGGGGTTTTTAATCTTTTTTTTTTTTTTCAAACAGAGCCACTCAAGTTAACTGAATTATCACACATGCCTCTCCAGACACTATTCAGCACTTAATCAAGTGCTAGTGCTAATCAAATACCATGTGTTGCAGCAGTAGCTGAGTCTTGGTCATCGAAGGTTAGATTGTCTTTGCAGCTTTGTACCAGTGGGATAAAGAAATTGCACCAGGAAAGCAGTGATTTCATTGCATGAGGCAAACGGCAATGCAGAAAATAACTGAAGTTCAAAGAAAACGTGGGTTCTCAGAGTCATGCAAAACACACCATTTTTACTCTGGTTCTTCATTAATAATAAGAAAGAAATGATCTCCAAGCTGCTGAATTATAGGTAAAATGACAAGGTAAAATGACAAGGTAAGCAGATCATTGCTTCGGTAAAGCTGTCTGATTCTCACTGGGAGACAGACAGATACAGTCCCTCCAAACTCTCAGAGATCAACCTTCATAATTGAATGAGCAGGGGATCTTAGAGGGAAAAGAGGGGATATGGATTTTCTTGTGCTTGCTAACTCTTTTGAAATAACTTTGACAGAAGGATTAAATGTAATTTAGAAAGAGAAATGTATTATTTATGGTTGTATTGCAATAAGCAGGGAAAAAGTGGATACTTCTTCAGCATCGTGGTGATAGGCAACTCCAGAAAAGAGAAATGAGCTAGCAGCCGGGAAAGTAGACATTGCTGGATGATGTGTTTATTTTTAACTGGGTCACAGAGATCATAAAGAGATCATCCAGCTGAGCTGGAACACACTCTTGAGATTTCGAGGAGCTTAACAAAACTGCTGCAACTTAAGAGAAGTTCAGATCTCCCTTTTGGTCATGCATTTTTCCTGGGCAAGTAGAGGGAGTTGCCCATAGCCCCGGCTTACTTAACCTTCAGGCTTACTTCCAGAACCAACAAGCTTGTATAGCTGGGTCTCTCTGTGCTCACCACTACCAAACACTTTGTTTATTTGCAGCTGCCATGCTCTGAGTAAGATAAACCAGATCAGCAGGACTTACATGAATGCAAAATAGCAGAGCTAGTCCTAGCTAAAGCCAACTGAAGAAGTAAGCTCAGTGCCCATATGAAGTGGCTGGCATCTTCTTGTGATGAAAACAGAAGGGAACAATCAGACCTTTCTCTGAAATACACAAATCAATGGGAACACTGAAGGAAAAGGCAAAGAACGGATGGAGGCCTGCTATCAGCTTGTATCAGAAGTAAATGGCACAAATCAGTAGCTGAAAGGCAGCAGTCAGCTGTAGACCTGACAAGGTTCTAAAAAGACTTAGCTTTTTGATGTCCTATGTACAAGCTCATCTGAAGAAGTTACATTGTACAGTTCTCCAATTGATACCATTTCAGTGAGTCTATGAATTTCTATTTTTTTGATCTCTCTCCTCAGTCATGTACAGCTTTGACCCCACACTTACGCATTCCAGCAGCTGTTATATTTTCTTTAGCATTCAGCCTTCTTCAGCTTTCATCACAATGATCTCTAATCTGTTTCAGAGCTGATCTGGCAAAGAAATCAACATTGAAAAACTGCATGCAACAGCTCCCTAAAGTCTGCAGGTCTTATGAGTTTGAAGGACTTCCAGTCCTCTCACAGGGACTCCCCGTTCACACTCAAAGAAGTTTCAGACAATTGGGCTGACATTAAATACGTTTAACTCCTCAATTCCTCAGGGGCTAGAATAAAAGGGAAAAATACATATACATTTAGGTATATGAATAATTGTACAACAAAGAGAGAAAAGCTTCAGGTGGCTAGTGGAATTTGCTGGTGTCACAGCAGGACGGCTGATCCCAGCTTAGCTGTAGCTATAAGCAACTGGCTGACATTAAAGCCCTTACAGAGGAAAACTGCGAAGTTGTTATAGGATCTCTGTGCTCTCAGAGAAATTTGAAGTGGGTGGCAGGCCTTGGCTGGCACTGCATGTTTAACTACATGTCTCACTTCCGAGGGAGGAATTGTTTACAGCAGTCTTAACTTAGGAAAAAAACAACAATATGGTAGCCCTCAGCAGTTAAGTCCCCCTCCATAGAGTCTCACTTGTAGCAAAGTCTGAAGCTACATTATCTCTCCCATCAGATACTGCGTGTAACCATCAGACAAGAACAGAGTTTCATAGTCATGTAGCACAGCTTGGGAAAACACATTTATAGCTTACTCATGTGCCCAATGTGGCATCCCACAGCATATTTGACACTGCATTAAAGAATTGCTGTATCTGCTACTGCAATGTATGTATTTGTATACATTAAATATGTTTCTATATTTTGCATATATATAGTGCATAGATTCATTAGTAGGTTTATAGTATAGGGTTTTTTTCATTAAAAGTAGAACTTAAAGACATTTGTGATTTAAAAAAAAAATGCCCCTGGTGTTCCATCAAGGGAGATTGTTTAAGGAATGCTTAAGGACATGGTGGATGGGCTGAGTTTACTTGGTAGTTGATCTCTTATTAGGAGAATCGCAAACACAAGCATTTTAGAGCAGTCACCTGCTCCAGCGACATGTCAGCCATGCAAGGCAGTTAGCAAACTGTTCTACCCAGACCAGCAAAGCAAAATCCAGATGATGCCCTGGAAGACTGTAAGATGGCAGAATCCCATGTACACCTCCCTATTCCAGAAGCTGTAGATATCACAGAAACACATAGATCACTCATTCTTCACACAAAAGATTTATCTCCAGCATCAACTCCACATGGCTCTGTATAGCTGTCTCTGCCTGGAGTCCCCAAGTTGCACAGCTTCAGGTGACGACAGGGCAGTAACAAGCAGAAAGGTAAGGTAAAAGTCTCCCATCATACCGGAGACAGGCTTGTTTCCCCAAGGAAGAGAGAGCTTGCTGAATAAAAGAATATGATTCTTAGGTTAAAATAAGACAGTTGAAGTGGGATGACAAAGCCAGCCTGTGCAACTGTGAGAGGCTCAGAACTCATGGACTGCAAGTCTGTTTCCTTGAGCCTGGTAGCTATGCACAGTGTAGGATAAAATATCACTTGATTGCAAACATCACTGCAAATGGAACCTCAGTAGAGAGCAGTGCCGTATTCTCAGTGACATCATAACCAGGACTGCTGTTAACACTTCTTCTCTCAGAGGAAAACAAAAAAAAAACCCGAAAACCCAGTGTTATTACTTTAAATTAGTGCAGAACTGCAAACCACACCCAGACAGGAATAACACAGAAATCAAAATGATACTGAAATGCAGGAATTTGTTATCCAACTTCAATTCACGCAGAAACCTTAGCTTTCAGTTTTTACAATAATAAGCATTAATGAGTAACATCTGCAGGTTTAGAAGCCTAAAAAAAAGTGATAAAAAAACTATTGTCTTAAATCATAGAAGCCCGTTACTCTGGAGAAAAAAGTACATTGATTTAACTTTCTCAGTAAAATTAGTATCTAAGTGATCTGTAGCCCTCTCATAGAAATGACTACATAGTCTGAAGATCTTCCTGCAATGAGTGGAAAAGCCTTCTTCTGTTACAAGATACATTAATGATATTAGCATATACATTATAAAGTGGCTGGTGTAGGGATGTTATGTTAGAAAATTAACAATATAAGCTTTCAGTAGGTGAAAACTTAATTTCCACCTTCATCATATATTTGACTAGTCCAAGGTACCATTTACCTTCAGTAAGGACTTTGGTAAGGATTTCATTAGCTTAGAAATGAGAGGTCTAGCCTTTAAAAATAATAATAATGATAATAAAAAAGCCATAGCTACACACACAAAAGATACTGAATATCCTGGACACGAAAGAAAGCAATGAATATGTATAAGCCTGCTGACAGCAGCCTCTACAAAGGCAGCTTCACGTGCCTCAAGTAATCAGTAAGATATAAAGATCAGTACTGTAACTGAGGTTTAAGATGATCTATGAACATCCAAAGCAGTGCTTAACTGCACACTGTACCGCTAGTCACATGCATAAATCCTTTCATGCAACTAAACCAAAGTACTTTAAAGGTCTCCCGCCCACCTCAAGGCAATTCTCCAGATATTATATGGATATGAAATACTTTTAGAATAAAATCTTGTTGAGTGTTGCTGACTGTGAAGATATCACAGGGATCTCTTGGGACTCCTCTTCGAACTAAAATTTAAATGCCTATTTTTCCTGTTACTGATGTATCCACAGCATTAGCATTGTTGTTTGGATCTGAAGCACAGGGCTGAGGGCAGCTTCCTGAGCGTCTACCTCTCACCAAACACCAATTTGCATTATGGGGTGGTTTTGTGGTACGTGAACTGAATCCCTTTGTATGAAGGTAATGCAGAGGGTGCACTGCAGGTACGTATTTAATGTGCTATAGCTACTTATAGGCAGTTCAGTCTATTGGACCAGAACTCTTTTGCCTTCAGCCTTTTTCCCTCTGGGGAGGAGGTGTGACAGGGTTTGGCATGGAGAAGTACAGAAGATCCACAGGACCGGGCTAGAGCTAGGTCACTGTAAACCACCCAAACCACATGTAATGCTAGAACCTTGGTACTGACTGGTTACTGTCAGTAACCAGTGTCCTTACTGCCCATTTCTGTCCATAGGTGTGGACAGGAGGCAATAGAAGTCCTTGGTTGTTATTTAAGAACATTGTCTCCTCAAAGCAAAAGGTTGAAATGATGTTCCAGCTCCAGCTTTTAGCCTCAGTACATTTTCAGTTTGATTCTTGCTCCTTTCATCCCTATTGCCACTATTTTCACCCCTGGACTCCAGCACAGGGTGTTATAGATCACCAACATGCTGATGGAACAGTGTGAATGAGGACTGGGAGGTCCACTGTCCTTTATTTGAGAGACAGTCCCACAGTGCCCCGTTCTAGTGCTGCAAAACACTTGGGAGAGGCACTCCACAGCTTCCCCTGTAGTCAGGGCTTGCTTTATTTGGTGTAAGCAAGTTGAAGCTCAAGACCTAAATTTTCCTTCTGTCCTATTAAGCCTTGGAGAACAGTGATACATGGGTGTTAAAACGCATGCCTTCATCAAGGACCTAGAGAGAACATTAAATACTTTGTTAACTCACTGGCTGTGAGCTGTTGGCCTCAAGATTGAATCCATTTGCTTTCCCAATAACCAACAACACTGCCTTCTAGGTTGAAAAATATATCAATAAATCACATTCAGAGGTCTTAGAACAAGTCAGATTCCCTAAGAAACATGACTTCTAGAAAGGGAGAAAGCTCTTTTCAAGTTCTCATGGCTGGAATACGTCATGGCAACATTATAGGTACAGCAAATTCCTCTGCAGGAGGAAAGATTTCAGGCAAAAATTAGACAGAGGATTTGATTTATAATGGAAAATAAAGTTAAAACTAACAGGCCAAGTTTTGCTTACACTGAATAATACTTAGCACTTACATAGGAAAATTCCCACTGACTGCAGTCAGAGTAGATCTGAGGGTTTAAACATGCAGTCTCCACTTCAGCTCCAGAATAGCACTGCTAAAAATTAGGTGTCAGACTGGGACATGCCCTTCAGATGAGAAGGGGGGAAGGAATGGTACACATGGAGCCCTAGCTTTCTCTGCTGGGATAACAGCGTAAAGGCTTGAGCCTTCAAGGGGAAAACTGACTTTGCAGGTCAATAGCTCTGGGAAAAGGGTGAGCAGTGCTGACAGTACCCAAGTCAGTGTTGGAGCTTGTAGCTACAGGGAACAAACTTGGGGAGAGCCATCACAGACCAGTTGAGCCAGAGTGCTCCAAGGCTGTTTGGCTTAAGCCAGACCAACCAGGAAACACACAAAATCCGCACTTTGCTTGTAGGCAGAGGCAGCAGGTGACTGAATGGATTCTGCTGTTAGCCATGTTATATGGAGGCAGCTGGTGTCCTCCTCCCTTCTATGCCAGGGAATGGAGAAGGACCAGGTCTGCAATTGGAGGTCACAGTCCCGCCCTAGGTGAAAAAAGCCTAAAGGGATCAAAGCTGTTTGAACAGAATCCAGCCCAGCTTTATTACCTGTTGCCATATCTGTTCTCCAGTTCATGAAGCAACGTCAATGAAACGTGTGCTCTGAGAGTAAAGCTGCCATTTATGACCTCGGCAGCCAAGAAAGCAGACAAACCTGAGCATCTGCGTTTGCAATCTCCACTGCTCCATAAAAGACAAGGTCAGACAGAAAACATGTGTTTCATATTTGCAAATCTGAATGATTTATATTAGGGGAGCGGGGCTGGACTGCATACAGGCTCTAGGATGTTAAAATTTAATTTACTAAACAATTACTATCAGATGCTAGACTTCTTTAGCTGCCCCATACAAGGAGCATAGTTTCTCAAAATACTCTGTCTTGAGTTCAGTGCTGTATCTCCTTCCAGAGGCTGAAGAAAGGCGAGATGAATTGCATGAGCAAAAGAAAAGGACCACTCAGTCCTATGAGGTCATATTTTAAATTAAAAGAAGCAACTAGAGCATTATCTCCCCATTTCTGATGGTCATTTGGAAGACAACATCCTTTTGCCACTATTTGGACAAAGCACCTTTAACTGAGGAAACAGATGCAATAAAATGAATGGTATGTCTCTCACTTCAAGGAACCCAGGCTAGAGGAAACTCTGCATCCCTAGCTGTGCTGTCCTCATTTTGGCTGGATTGCTTCTCAACCATCACTCCCAGTTTGAAATATTTAGAAAGTTATGAACGCATGTCTCTCAGCAGCTGAAACTAAATGAGCAAGAATAAAAAGTAAAAGACAGAACCAAGAGTGTTGTTGATAAGCCTCCTTCCTGTTATGTGGCTTACAAGGTATTGTTGAGTCTCCTGTGCTGTACAGCTTTGGGGGGCAGGTTCACAAATAATTCTGACCTTATGACAATGCTGTGTCTGTATTTTTCTAACTCTTCTTAACAGTAAAATGGACATAGTGACAACATGTGATTCAGATGGCTTACGTAAGTCAGAGATTCTCAAACACAAGAGCTGCATGAACATCACTAGTTTCCTAGCTTACACTCTCATCCTCATACACACGGCAATTCCCACAGAGTTCCAAGAGTCTGTGGGTCTATTCTTACCCCAGGCACACAGGACACCATACCTATCCATTCAGCTAGGTTAAAGAAACCTCGAGGGTCTTGAAACTTGTGGAAACAAGCAGATGACAACTGAACAGCTCCGGTCTTCACCATCTCAAGGATGGTGGTATCAGGAACATTGCAACACAGTGGAGATCTTCTATCTTAAAGTTAGGAGTGCAGACCTGATATTATGCTGCCTTTCTCTGTCTCCAGGCAACCTCCTCTCTCAAAGGTACAGGACTACTGACCACTCCCAGCAAGACTTTGCCTATCCAGCTTGGTCCTGATGGTGAGAGGCCAGTTATAGCCAGTTCAGGATACAAACATCAACGCTAGCATTGGTTGAAAAATTCTTTTAATGTCCCCTGTTAAAATTAGCTCTGTTCTTGGTTACTAAGTCATGCAGAAAATGATCCTGGCTTCCCTTTAATGTGGTAATCAGAGACCAATAACATTTTGAAATTATGGGTCAATTGCCAGCTCTTTCCTCCAACTCTTTGCTATCTACATTTTGGGTGACGGGTTCCCTAAGAATAGGTTAATGTTACTACTCTTGGAATGGAAGAGGGAAATATTTTAAACTGGGGAATAATCAGTCCAGTCCAAACCTTCAGATGGAGAATCATTCACATTAAGATTCATGAAAATCTCAGTACTTTTTTTCCAACAAATACCCAGCAGGTCACAGGCAGTTGGACAACTAACTCCCCCATGGTAATTTATGAGACTGAGACTGTCTGACAAAGAAGATAACTACTTTTCTTTTCTTTTCTTTTTTTTTTTGAGGGAGTGGGACAGGGAAAGGAGACAAGGAAGCAACATCAGATTTCAGGTCTCAGGACTATTTTAACGCTATCAAGTACCTAAGGACTGAGTGTAACAGACTACAGATTGTGCTAAAGCTTCCCACGCATAAAGTTCAGGGTTTCTTTTTAATATTTATGAATGCTAACACGTCAGGTATGCTTATACCTTAAAGGATGCTTCAGTTAGTCCTGGTTTCACTAAATTCAGAAGACAGATGCTGCTGACCTGATGTTACCCACTCACTATAACTAGAGAACTCCAGTAATGTTACTGTCTGGCAGATTTATTCCTACCTGGCCCTACTGCTTAATTAACAGTCTGTTAAATCAACAGAGTGAACCATGGTAATTTCTATGTAGCAAACACAAGGACAATAAGTGATATAAGATCCCTGGGTGTAATGGGGCCATGACCACAATATGTGATTATAAATTCTCATGATGGAAGTTGACAGCTGAATAGCTGAAAAACTTTTGAACCAAGGCAATGACCAGAACCAGAAGTGATGATTGCAGAATAATCAGCCCAACAATTAGTATAAATAGGATCACATTCCTATTTTAATTCCATCCTGTAGTATTATTTGGAGAACACTGTTTTTCATGTTGTTGCACTGTGGGGTTTCTGCATACTATTATATTGTTGATACCTTCAGCTCTGGGAATGGCTGCATTTCAGTAATAACTCAAACAGCCCCGAGAGTAGTTTAAGAAGTTCAAAGACGATTTGCATGGAATTAAATGGCCTTGACAAATGGTAGATGTTTCAACCTCCAGCTCTTCCATGGCTGCATAACCTCCCTGTCTGCTTGCCTCTTTTCCACTCAATGCCTCAGCAAGTATGGTCAAGCACTTAGATACCCAGACAGAAGGAGAAAGTGAATATCTTTCCCCCCAGAGAGGGAGTCTGTGACTGGTAAACACATACAGGAGTCTCAGTCAAGCCCTTGCCTGCTATGCAGGCTTGTCTAGGAGAAAGGGGTGAAAAGCCAAAAGTTTGCAATCCTTTGCTGCAGGAATTTTGGCCTGTGGGTACAGTTGGCTGCCTTAAAGTAGTGTATCTTCTGCACAGTTGAGGCTCTGCTGCATTGTGTCTGTAGGCCAGTACAATAGGGGAGAGAGAGTTTACTGCCTCAGTTTGACATGAATTTGGAGAACACCGGTTTCCAACGTATCTCCCACACTGAACTCCAGGGACATTCAATTGCTGACCCAGATCTGGAACCATACTTCAGGATTTGCTCCTAGCTCTGTGATCACAACACTGATTTGACTACATACACATCCATAACTGTAAGATTTAAGAAAAAAGAAAAAGAAAAAGAAAAAAGCATCACTGAAGAAAGGAAAAGAAAAATGTCTTGTTTCCTTATTTTAGTTATTTAATTCTTGCTGTTTCCTGAAGTGATTTTTTTCTTTTTAGGTTCTGTGCATTCATGGGTGTGGACAGATCTGTGCACAGACTGTTGTAGTGTTTCAACTTCTCCTGCTGGTTACAGAAGTTTCACCCTCTGATTCTTTTAACTTCAGTGCAGTTCGAATGTGCAGCTCCCAGCCTCTTCATGCAGCCTCTCCCAACTACCATTGAGGCTTTTATGTTAAAGCGCTCAATCAACAGAAACAAGATTATAACCAAGAACTGTCCTAGACCTCTGCTCCAAACAACTTGATCCCAGCCTGCCTGTAAGAGGTTGCCAAAGACCCACAGGCTGCCAGTCATTCATCCAAAACGTCCTGGAACACTTTGAGAGCCATGAAGTATCACAGTCTGTCTCTCTCAGTTGATATGCAACATGGCACCCCTTAAAATGGGCCATAGGGACAAACGCAATTTAGAGATTGATGGGGTGAACAAACTATACCACATCTGTCTAGGAGTAACTTAAATCTTTATCTGAAGAGTAGATCACTGCCAGAGATTTTCAACCATTCATTTAGACAATAGAAAATCAACATCTTTAAACACTACTTAGAGATGATGTCTACAAAAATTGTGAAGAGCTCCAAAGACACAAATAACTAAGCTCTAACAAATTAGAAGACTGACAAGAAACACAGCATTCATATTTTAAGCAATTAACTCACATTTAACCCAGCTGCCTCAAAATGCTATACCTCTATATCATATGGTATGCACTACATCAGTGAGCCACACCACAGTTAACTCAACGGAGTGTGAATTCCTCACTCAGAGTTTGGTGATGTGTGATAGCCCTTAAAAGTCTGCTTCAGAGTGGAAAATTACTGCAGAAGAGTTTGTATATTTTTAAAATCCAAGCCTTCATTTAATCTACCACAACTCCCTACACAGACATGGCCTAAATCTAATGATTATGTGTCATATTCACCCATTACTTGTATTTGATCAAAGGTAAAACCCCAAAACAGTGACAAAATGCTAGCCATTCTGCCACCAGAACCCAGCACACCCTGGATTGTTGACAGAAACCAGGAGCTTTCCATCAGCTTCAGTACTGGGACAGTACATTAATTTTCTTACTCGTTTCTCTCCAATGAGCACAAACCAAGCCCAACACTATCAATTAAAAAGCAATGATTTTAATGAGATGCCTAGAAAACCTGGTCAAAAAGGTGAAGACCTACTGGAATATCCCAACCAAAGCAAATGTTTGGTTTCCCTTCAGCGTAAACCAAAGGAAACTGGAAGCCACTATACAACAAAGGTGACAGCAAACAGGATTCCCTTTTTCTGTACATCGGGAAGCTCCACTAAAGAAATGCATTAGATCAGAGCAGTATAAATTTGGCATTAATTGAAAACAAAAATTACTTTCTCCTACTGTGTTGCAGTAAAACTGTCAATGATGTTCAAAAATCTTTAGATCTCTAACAAAAATAGGAACTTGTGAGATTTACACAAGCCGCCAGATGTATGATTCATGTTATGGTTCTCTGTTAATTGTCAAACAATGCATTATGTCTCCAGTTGTTGTTTCACCCTTCTTCATGCTTATGGTCAGGAAAATGTAAGAGGGCACAAGTACTCTTAGCACGGGGCCAGAAGCCTCCTTGGCTTCTGCTTTCTACATTCACTCCTTTCCACACTGCACAGTGACTCCTTATATCTTTCCATGCTTCATGCATTGAATCTTGTAGCTAACATTTCCCATCTTCTACTCCATGAAGATCAGAGTCCTAGTAATTGCAACATCTATATTTAAAAGTGGCCAATATATTTTGTTATAGCAATACAAGACTACACACAGCAGTCAGCAAAATTATCCACGATGCAATCTGCTATATGGATAAACACAACAGGAGCAGGCTTTTCTAACTTTTTCTTCTATTATTCCTGAAATACTTTGAAAAAAAAAAAAATTACTCCTCTACCTTTTTAAGAAACTATTTCAAAGTAGAGTGAAGTGATCACAGATGTGGGGTGTTTCTCCCTATCTGTTTCATGAAAAACGGATACATAGAAGTTCATGCTTGAAACAGAAATCTCTCTGGAAGTGGTGAAGCAATTAATGCATACCCCAAATTGCAGTAAAGTTCAAGTTATCCCATTACTCCACTTCAGTCTTATCAAGAAACACTACTTCTGATATATGTTCCCTGTTTTAGATATCCTTAACCCTCTAAAACAAAAATTATCATGTCATAAATGCAAATGGAGGTAAGTATACAGCATATGTTGGCATTTAGGCTGCTACTTGCATTTACTGTTTTGGCTGCCTGTCACTAGTATCAGATTTTGTTTGGCTGCGCTAAACCAACCATGAGGCATTCACACCTGTTCTAACATCATCACAGCATCTCCAGGCAAAAAATGCAGTGAAATCATATATACATGAATCCATTTGACAGCCTATTCATCAAGAGATCACAAGTACTTCTGCATTAACACAGCCAAAGATGGACAAGTGACTAGCATAGGCAGGCATATGCATGCTTTTTCTCTTGATTTCCCTCCTGCTCCCATCTCAACCACAAGAATTACTTTGCTACCTAATGGCTACAGAATGACACATACAGAAAAATATCTCTCTGAATTTCAGATCACACACATGAACAACAAAGGAAAAAAACTCTAATCCTTACATTAGAAAATATTGAGATCTAAGGAGATAAAAAAACTGCAACACATAAGCCTTCTACATAAATATATATCCCTTCGTCTAACTTGACAGAAGACAAGGGTGCTTTCTTCTCTTTTCCAATGTTGCTCAGCAGCAGGGCTTGTCATCAAGCTCACGTCTTGCATCAGGAATAGTCTGAAGTTTCTCAGAGGAGAGAGAAATAATTCTCCACTGGTATTTCAAAGAAAATTAGTTCTCAGGAATTCCCACGAGAGACAGCATCTGGTAAGTTTGGGAGGATAAACATTAAGACCACTGAAGCACCAGACTAATATCTTACTTAAAGCAGAGTTTTAAATACACTAGTGTTTCTGCATCTCTGTTACCAAAGCTTTAAAATATTTTGCACAGTTGGCGTTACTACACAGCTACCTTATCCTCCAAGTCCACCCTGCTTTAACTGCTCACTCCTTACACAAAAGCCTGTGCTCCAGGCTTCAGTGCAGCCGAGAGGATCCTCATTCTTTCTCCAGATATTCAGCTTGAAAAATCATACATTTACACAAGATGGGAGCCAGAAAATTACTGGATGGTGGTCAGTTAAATAAAACACTTGGCACCAATAAGACACATGAGGTACCATAGGTCTTTACACTTCATGAATTTTCTGCTATATTATTACTAACACAATTACTCTGGAACAGTTGCTGAGCAGTGTAACACAGAAAGCACTGGCTAGAAAGTTGTCAGCTGTGCACATATACAAAGTAAGAAGGATGCAGATTCCAGAATATGTCTGTGTTCGCACTGCCTCACATCACACACAGCAGCAAAACCTCTACCCAGCATGAAAAGAGCAGTCATGCCAGTCCTCATCCCTCCCTCCCTGAGCCCTCTCTTCCATCAGCCAACATACCGTTGCATGATGAACAACCTTCTCACTCCTTCCATTTTCAGTTAACATTTTCCCCCCACAACTTGTTGATTTCTGTCCTCAACATGCATTTTGTCCACGAGGCATTACATAAAATATTGTGGCTGCAAGGACAGTTGCAATTGCAGCAGAATCAGCCAACCCTAGAGTTGAAAATCTCTATTAATGTTATACTGCACACTGGCTACTGTACTCTTTCCATACTCACCCTCTGTAACTTAGTCACTCGATTTGCCAGGCCCATGTTCACAGAAGGTGAGAGAAAGGCAAATCAGTCATATGGGAATCAAATCCCATGACTGCTGGGATTTGAACCCCCTGAAGGGCCTATTTATCATGTTATCAAACACTCACTCTGGCAAAAATAAATACATTTGTCTAAGTTTGGGGGGCAGGTGAGGAGGAGATGGGTATCATCATAAGTGGGAGGGAGGATTGGACCTGTATTTCCAGGCATCCTGAAATCACAGCACAGCTGTAGTCTTCTTTCTTACAACCAGAGCCACGCTCTCACAGAGCAACCCCCTTGCCTCCTGCCTAGAGCACAACAGCCTGCCTGGGAGTCCATTAGCGGCACTGCTGGCAGGAGCACCTCCGGCAGCAGGCAGCCAAGGCATCTTCTTGCCACCAACTCTCCAACAAGACAGGAAGAAGGAGCTTTCAGTGGCAGCCAGCTTTGCCAGGCTGCTGGCGAAAGAAAGCTCTCCAGCCAGGACTTGGAATTCACAGCAGCCATCAGGCCGGGAAGCGTGGCAGCTTGGACTCAGCATGATGATGATGCCAACTGCACGAGCAGGTAACACTAGCACAAGGCAGCATGCGGCACTCTGTATGCAGCACCAACCCCACCTGCCCCAGCAGCAGACACAGCTGCCTGCAGGGCAGCCACCCTGCTGTGCAGGACTTGCACGGCAGCCAGCACAGGAAGGCAAGGTGACAGGTTGGTCCCACAAGACTGCTTTTGTCAGGGAGTTGTTTCAAATCAGAAGCAAGAGCAGATAGGTCCCCATATGGGTTTTTCTAACCAAACCATCAGCTGTGTGTATTTAGGTGTAAAAGTTGTCAAACAGAGGGCAAAGGCAGAGAAAAGCCCTTTTCTTGCTCTGCTGCACCATCTGGCGCTAAAAAAAAGCAATAACAGTCTTAGGGGAGGGGAAAAAAAAAAAAAATCCATTCTGGGTTACACCAAGTTTAGAAACAAAGCAAAACACAAGCACATAAATACATATGTAAAACAAACAAGACAACTAATGATAACCTATTTTCACTTTACATGTGTGAGGGTCTACTTCTGTCATTCCAATATCAAAATGTTGCTGTTGAGTAATCTAAACTGGTTGTACACCACTTAACATCCCAGCAGCATGCACCTCGGAGCCTGGCCACACTCATTACCATTATTCCCATTAGACTTAGCAGATGAGCCAATAACAGCCATATGTTCTTTAAACGTACGTGCAGCCTTGCAGCTGCCTCTCACTCCCGTTCCAGGCTTGAGGCTACACTGCTGCGCTGCATACAAGAGAAATCATGGCTGAACGGCAACAGCAGTAGCTCTGAAATACAGATTCAGAAGCCTTTCAGAAGGTGATCAGATATATCATTCATGCACATCATCTCCAATAGGCACTAAGTTAGAGGAAGAGATGAGCCCAATTCCTGGTGATGCCGGCCTCTACAGCCCCTTAGCTTAGCAATTAACACCCCTGTTCATCTTCAAACAAACAGATCCCAAGTGGTAACCTGCTCTGGAAAGTTGCAACTACTTGCTCCAATTTTATTACAACTACTGTTGGATGTGGGTTGATTTCTTTTTCTATTTCCCACAACAGAAAAAGTTCACTACTTATTATAAACTTAGATGATAAAGATTTTTCCCCCATGTCCTCCATTAGAAAAAGTCCTTTGAAGCCACCATAACTATGCCTTGTATAATTAGCCAAAACTGAGGAAGATGGAGGACTGAAGAATCAAATATGTCTATTTTGTGTTGTTAAAGATGATTGATTCAAGTCTGACAATCACCCAATATAACTATTCAGTTTTCCAAATACAAACCTTTGAGAAGTGAACTGGTAACAATGAACCACCAAGTTGTTCAGCAGAGATGCAAAACACCTACATGCCTTTTATTCTGAGTAGACAGAATTGCCTAAGATGTGGGACCATCTCAAATAACAAAAGCCAGCAGAAAGGTACCAAAGGATCAGTTAGAAAAACAAGAACCACAGGATAAATCAAATGGGCTGTAAGCAAATGTCTACTGAATAAGAACAAAGACTGGACAACACTAACTTTTTCAGGACTCAAATTTGAGCCAGCAAATTCCCAAAACTTCGTCCTTGATCACATAACACGCCTGTAATACTTGATGACTAGATCTGCAAACAGTCACACAAAAAAACCTGCTTGAGATTAAAAAGCAATACTCAAATAGCAGTGGCTCAGCAGGACCTGGTCAACAACAGTGAAAGCTAGCACAAAGGTGTTAGTTTCAAGTTTTATTTTTCATGTCGGTGAAACACACGGCCTCTTCTCAAGAGGCAGCATCTGTAGAGCCATTACATTGACATTTTGTACTCTAATACACCACATATTTGGAAAAAGAACAAATACAGCACAGGTCTCACACTGCACTTGGGCATACTAAGTCAAGTTACAGAGAATTTAGAAATCTGATTTTACATATACATTGCACTGTCCATTGCTGAGCCTTCATGCACAATTTGATTTTATTTTTCTTACAGTCAACATTGGTTTTGGAAACTTTCTTGCAGTAAATGGTATATTTTCCATTTCAAATCACTTAAATGATATTTACCTAAGTGTGCAAATTGCTGTGGAAGTTAGAAACAAACACTAATACATAATATATAGACAGCTTCTTCTACAGTTAAACATTTACTGAAAGGCAGTTAACATTCCTATCAGTTTCATTGCCTAAAATAGGAGAATAAGTTATATAAAATAGATCATCTTATTTTCACACACTTTCATTTCCGCAGATTTGGTCTTTGCAGCAACATTGCAATCAAAGATTAAGATTCTAGTCCTAAGATTCAGAGAAGCTCCTTTCCGTTCAATGGCAGCTTAACAGATTTAGTACAAGTTACTTCTGTTCCAGATTATCCACAATTGGCACAAGGAAAAGAGAAAAAAAGCTATGGGAGCGGGGAAGGCAGTCTTGCACATCTATTTTATTTTATTTTTTTGGCAATGTGAAAAGTATGCTTTAAGACTCTAACCCGTTATTCTAATTTTTATTTTAAGGGCCTGTTAGTTTTACAAGCACAGTTTAAACAAAGCCTTCAAGTTCCTTCACAGAAACACACAGGGCTCACTATTTCTTCTTACACGCCTTCTTCTTAGATATATGGAATTGTTCACATGCACAAAAAAGCTGATTACCCGAGACCATTCAACAAAACTGATTTCAGAATTGGAAGCAGCAGGAAATGCTTGAAGATTAGTGTTGCTGGTGCTCCTTTACATGCCAGGGGTTTTGTTTGGTTGGTTTTTTTGTTTTTTACTTGTGAGACTTCTCATGTGCATGCTCACCTTCGTGAACAAATCTAGAAGGCAGGAGTAAACTGGAGTGAGTGCAAAGTCTTCAAACCCATCTTTCTGGTACAGTTGTAATCATTTTTAGAGAAAAGCAACTCACTTCCAAAAATTACTCTTAGACTATTTTACAGAAGAGCAAAAACTTCCATACATATCATTAATAGCAAAGGGAAATTACCTGTCAGATAGGAAAGAAATAGAGCTGTAGTTAGGTTACTATTACATAATACAAAGACAAAACTGTTTTTTGAACACCCATTAAATTGAGTAACATGACTTTTCCAGTAGCCCTGCCACCAAATTACGCACCCGTCACCATGCTACTGAGTGGTATTCACCCCTTGGCAAGTGAATATTAACTCACTAAAAGTTTACCATCATTACAACTATGCCTGACATCCTGATGTCAGACATATGCTTGACATTTCTGAAGACATCCAGTTCCCTAGTATGTCAGAAATTGTACCAATAGTTAACACTGTGCTTCTGGCTTACTGTTTATTGAACTTTGGGGAGCACATATCACACACAAATCCCTGCTGGATTCCAAGTGATCTCATACTGCTGCAGATCTTGATTAGGTTCTTCTGAAGAAAAAGACCACAGGTACTACTTCCAGTGTCAACTTTTAACCAAAAATTGTCAAATAAATTTAAGACGCCACAGAAGTTTGCAAAACACATGATGACTTAAAACCAAATAAAAATAGAGAAGATACATAAAAATTTGGTTACTTTGGATTCTGAGCTAGTTTGAAAAATGCTGTAAGAGACATTATGTAAGAGACATGTTCTATATTTCGAAAATATGAAACAATGAAATGTCTTTGTAGACTACCATATTGATTAGTAAATAAACACCTATAACACTCGAACTCAAACATATAATTAAAACATTCCTCCTAAGTTTTCATTAAACACTGTCTTCAGAGATTTATATTCAATGCATGTTATCTGCTACCTTCAGTTTCTTTTCTTGGTCATGGCATGCTTCAGAAAGATTGGTAAGAAACACTGTGCTCTCATCCCATTCCCAGGGTGTACATTACAAACACTATGCACACCATTATTTCCAAAGACTTCAGGTCAATGAAGTTCTTAAGATGGAAGACGTGTACGTACTTTAAAGCTTGCAAGACAGCTTCAAACTAGTCGACTTAGCATTTTTCCACAACCGCATGGATACTGTTAGCAAAGAATAAGGTATTAAAATAAATATTCCCCCATGGAGTAAAACCTCACTGAAAATAAACTGAGTGCTCCCCCTAGTGCTTATGCTAGTGAAAAATCCTGCCTGCCACAGTCTGCCTTAAATAGTGTTAAACAGGAGATAAACAGCCAGATGCATGAGCATATATTTAGCTCGGGAAACAAGCACAAACATATTACTGGGACCAAAAAGCATCAGCTGTTGAAATTCAGCATTTAAAATCTTGTACCACTCTCCCTACTCCCGTGCTTCTGGGATTTTGGTTTCTTTTAAACTGCTTTTAGTAAAAAATTCTCTCATTTTTTTCCCCCCATCAACTGAAGGCAGGGCCCTGAGGAAGTTCTATCCAGCTAAGAAATAAAGTCCAAAGATGTTTCAAGATGACAGGTACAATCATGCTTTTTCTCCTGTATTGTACCCAAAAGCTGCCAAGTTAATATTAGCATTTCCATATCACAATTGCAATGAAGCTCTGGTAAATCTGGTACCTTTGGATATGCTCAACATCACAAATAAGTCAGATACGTAAAACAAACTATGTTTGTAGCTAGCATAGTCCACCAGAATATTCATCCTCTTCCTCGTCAGCATGAGAGCCTGCTGCAGCTGGTCCTCTTGCTTTGTCTTGTACAGCATTTGGTGATTTCTTCTTGATTCCACCTCCTGGCACCACCAAGGTAAGACCAAGCTTGGCATACTGATAATAACAAGGCAAGTTTAATTTCTGTACTATCACAGAAGTAAAATCTTATTGATTTACACTGCACAGAATTCACTGATGCTTGTAAAAAATAAGCAGGTAATATTCGGTACAGAAAACAAATGGATGCTCCTTTCATAGTACATTTTTCCATCTTAGCATGCAGCCTAAGATTGGTTCATTTTTTCCCCTCTTAAACACTCTAGGAATGGGGTGTAACTCTGCCTTGATACTGCTTATTATAGCATTTGGCCAAATCCTACAGCTTCTGTGGTTCAAGCTTTATGTAAAAAAGTAGGTTTTCAGTATGCAGCTCTGCATACGTTATCTAATAATAGCTCATGTAAAAAGTCTTACAAGTGTTTTTCACTAAGACTAGTACCTTAATTCTTACTGTTCAACGCAGTAACACAGTAAAATTAGTCAACACTGTCACAAAGTTTGACATGGATTGATGTCACATGTACTTTACACCCTTCCTATCTTTATACTTCTTACAATTTGCAAGTATAATTTAAAAAAAAAAACCAAAAAACAGGGAGGGTCAACGAGACAACTACTTAGGTAAATTAAAAAGAAAAATCTTTCAGTAATTAGTAACTTGCTAAGTAATAAGTGCTAGAAACACTCAACAGTGCCATCCTGTAGGCATCATATTTTGTAATATTTAAGCACACATCAGCTATATGATATTTCTGAGATAAAGCACAAGCAGCAAAGTGTTCTGGCCCCTAAGAAACCAAGCAGATAAGAACTGAATTTTGCTCAACACAGACTCTGCAAATCCATAACAAACCACTCTTTCACCTAAGCATTCCCAACATCTGAAAGGAACAACGATGTGGGAATTTTCATTAGCAAGCAGTAAATGAATAGATAAAGCTGACAGGCACAGGGTAGGATGACAAAGCAAATCACAATACATATATGGACTCTGCTTTTCTTCTCATCAAGTACTAAAAAAAAAAAAAAAAGTATCTCAACTTGAACAAGCAAAAGGATTATTAAAAAAAAAAAAAATCCATTGAATGTCCCCACTTACATCATTGTCCATGTATTTGAAGAGTGGCAAGTTGCAGACTTCAGAAACTTGATCCTGATCTTGCTGGTCATACCCTTCCAAAAGTTGCTCTAGCGCTGCACAGTCTTCACTTCCATTAAATCCTGGTATACTGAAGGAAATTAAGAGTTCCATTTAGCGCGTTTCAGCAAACTACCTGACACTCACCTATTCTGTCTCTATGCTGCTGATTTGCAGCTGAAGAGTAAACAGCTTCTAAGAATCGGATGGATTGATTATTCCATGAAACTGCCTATAACCACTTTGATTTCTCCAGTTACATAGCTAATATACACAAAATTAAAAACTTTCAGCAATATTAGTTTACATGCCAAGAATAAGACCACAATTACAGTCAAGATAAAAAGAGAATATTAGAATTCTTCACTTTTTCCTGACCAGTCCATAAACTCTCCACTTTACATAGAAAAAAGAATTCTGTAATGAGATTTTCTATATATAAAATATAAACTGAAGACTTGGAAAATACGAGCAAGATGTTTAAAGACTGATCTTGAAAAATTCTGTCTAAAAATAAAGTAGAATTTAAGTTACACATATGTTCAAGTCATTTCACTAAAAACACAGAGTAAAAATATGTTGTTTCAGTATTTTGCCACTGAAGTCCTAATGAAAAGGTGAAATGGAGAGCTGTGGGGAAACCTCTGAAAGCAGGGTTAAACGCTAAATCCAGATTTAGACATCAAAATTTCCTCCTGGATGCATAAAGAATGCCTTCGTCATTTCAGTGTATTCAGCTGGACTACTCTGATTCCTAAATTATCTTCCAGTTCAATCAACTATTTTAAAAAAAGAAGTCACAAAAAGTAGAAATCTTTTCTTCTTCCAATGTATCACAAGAGCAAGATATCCTAGATCAACATAAGCAGAAATGTAGTGACTCACATGCTGAAAGCTTTTAACAAAAACATTTAGATTAACTTAAGTACCACACTAGATAGATTAATTCATTATACTGAGATGCTGCTATTGTGCATTTTGAGACTGCATTCCCTATTTCCATTCTCAAAGAGTAACAAAGTATCATGAAAATTTGAAATTCTTTTTAATTGCCTCCACATGTGACATGGCAAAGAGATTCTGAAAATGTTGTTAGCAACAAGCAGAAACACCCACTTTAAAGCCATAAAAGTTTGTTAACAATGGCCAATACGTCTCTGTTCCATTTCAGAAAAAGACACAATCCAAAGGACATCAGTAAGACAAGAATCCCAGCCATAGCAGTATTCTGCTCAGCTTTGAGCAAAATATAAATAGAAAGAACTTCTAATTTCCTTCTCATTTCACCTGTCACACAACTACTTCTTGATGACTAACTTTTTATTTTAGGTTCTTTGTGAAGAGACATCACAGTAATCACAGCTAAATCTGTTAACGGTGAAAAAAAATTCCTCTGATAACCACCAACCAAGGAATGCTATTATTGTACTGTAAGTCAACAGAAGAACAGGCTTAAAATTTCTTGGCAGACAGCACTTACATTGCTTTTTCATAATAACAGACCTACATTAATGGTATGTCCACTTTAAAACGATAAGAGATGAACTAGGCTTACCTGTAGCTTTCCCTCACACATCTTTCTGCAGCAACATAATCATTTCTGTGAAGATGAACCAAGACTTGAGCAATGGTTTTCTAAACAAAAGCAAAAAAACTCAACCTGAAGATTCTTTAGAAATGAACAGTAAACTATGAGAAAAATACTCGGCTGCTAGTATTTAGCATGAAAAGGTCACGACAATCTGCAATGATTCTAACATAGTGACATAAGAGCGTCAGAACAACAATGAAAAAGCATAAAGCCATATCCTCAACTGGTATGAAATGCCACGTTATCTCACGTAACACTGTAATGAAGCAATGCATCAAGCAACAGCTTTTGGTATTTATTACTTTCAATAATATCTTTATTTCTGACATTTGTTGTTTCTGACAGCACATGTAGAGAACAGCATACTACCTTCAACATTATAGTAGCAGAAAAGCACAGTTACATGTTGGGGAAATATGCACTACCAAAATTTTCTGCATTCAGCAAGAGCTATATATTGTCAGTCAGCTGTCATTAGTTACCTATAAAATCCTGAAATGTACTACCAGAAGTTATCACTTAGAATTTACCTTATAGCATGTCGGGTAATTCTCAATTTCTTTATAAATACTTTTTTCCTTTTGAAGAGACAATGCAGCTTCATCTAACCTAAAAAAAACCCCACAGTTAGGAGTATCAGTGCCAGGAAGACAGCACAATGAACCTGAGGCTAATACACTGGCAAGCCTACTGGAACAAAAAGCAATACAACTGAAAAACAGTAGTAGATCTTACTAACAGAGTAGATAAAGAAACATAGTCAGTAATTCCTTTAGCCAAGGACAGGCAGGCCAAGAACATCTCTGGTATTCATTCAGAGAAATCCATTTTTCACAAAGCTGACAAGAAGAACGCCTTGTTACATACTCTTAACAGATTTCTGTGTCATGAGGGTACGAGAAGCTATCAGTTAAGTCTGATATTCATGAACTACCAATATTATGTCACAGTAACTTGTTTTTAGTTTGAATACTCTTTTAGTCATATTAGCATTATAAAGATCAGCAACAGCACGTGAGCTATAAAACAGCAGAGCAACCAAGTCTTTCCCAGAAAGACTTTAAAGTTACTTTACAAAGTGACTATTAAAGATTACACTAAAAAAGGGCATAAAGTCATACCTGCGCCCTCTGACTAGAAGTCTCGACGCTTTCCCTAGCATTTCTAATGCTTGCCGTAAACGTTCTTCATTCTAGAGAAGAAAAATAATTAATGCATTCGTATTTCATTTGCATGGAATTAGGACTGCTAGACCTTAAACTAAGTATATCACCTGTAACTTAGAACAACTCTTAATTACCAGCAATTCACACACTTGAGGGAAACATGAAGAGCACTGGTGCACCCAAGCCCCACAGCCAGCTCCCCTATGGATCTAAGGAGCAAAGTAATATCAGCGCAAAGTTGCTAATCTGGAAACATGTGACATCTGACGATAGAGAAGTATGCCAGGGGCAGTAGCAAAAGTGAAAATCATCTGCTCATGGGATGGGCAGAACACCAAGCAAACTCTTCTCTTCTGTGCCTTCACTGATTCCAAACTATTTTAGGCTCCAGGACTCAACAGCAGCTCTGTTCCATATCCTCCGGGCTGCCCAACAAAAGGCAGAAAACTTGACAACATACAAAGTTCAGACTAAGTCCTGTATGGACAGAAATGCAAATCAAACTGACTCCTGACTTTTATAGTCTCCTGTACATCATAAGAAGCCTTCAGCTTCATTACTCAGCCAGTGATGTGAAAGGAAGGAGAAATAATTTGGAACCTAATAATAGGCTTTTTCTTAACTATATAGCTGGCCCCAAACACCAATTCATTAATCTCTGTACACCTTCTGGGACTAGAGAGTTCTTTGCTAGCAGGGAAGAAAAAAACCCAACAAAACAAACACCCCCACTCACTTCAAATACTGAGGCCGCTTGCTGATACAGCTGCACAGCCTTCTCTGGGTTCACATTTTCTATTAACCTGTAAGAAGCAGAAATCATTTATCTTCTGGTGAAGTGAAAATATTTTTTACTTAAAAGCAGCAAAAATACATGAAAGAAAACCAAAGACATATCCATGCACCGCATGCATTCTAGTCACCAATACCACAAACTTACTTTCCAGCCCGTTCCAGTGCAATAGCTGCTGTATCTGGTGTCCCGTTCTCCAGGTACATCATGCTGGCTTTCTCAATCAGCTGAACTGCTTCAGGGAGTCGCTGCATCTCCTGTAAAGCCACAGTCAGAGAGACATTGCTGTCAGGAATTACGCTAATGTTCAATGAAAGAAATCAAAACAAATTGTAATATCTTATTTATTAAGACTAATTTTCACTTACAAACTTGTAGAGCTAAAGGAAGTTGACCACCAAGTCTATAAAATTCACTTGTAAGTAACAAACTCCCAAGTAAGGCACAAATTTGGGGTAGTTTAGAGCAGAAGCACCATTATTCCATTACCCTCTGACATGAGGCCCCCCACATTTTCTTCTACAGAGGGAAAACAATGTTTCCCCACCACCAATTACGAATGTCACTTCCCTAATCTACTGAGGGTATTGTTGGGGACTATAAGTTAACAGAAAAATATCACTCAATATGCTATTACTCTACATGTATTTGTAAAATGGTCCAGTGCATAATACTCTTCACTATAAAATAGAATTTTTAAATAAACACTAGCAAGTGAAGATACCTTTAGCATCATGCCAGCTTGTTCATAAGCTCTGCAAAGAAAAAGATCACAATTTAGTTAGATGTCATGTATTTCTGCAAGCTGTAGTTATGCAGCAAAAGTTAACATGCATTAGTATCACTTCACAGTTGATCTTTAAAGATTTGAAGAAGTTTCAAGTGTTTTACTTAATGCCATAGTGCATGTGTAACGTTATCTTGCGCAAATGAAGTACCTCAATCACACTCCCCACTAAAAATCTGTTCTTAAGATCTGACCCACAGGCAATATTTGTCATCTCCTTGCTCTGAAGCACTCTTTAATTACAAATTTCTTTATAAGCCCAACAGTGTAGAATTCAATATGACAAAAAGTTCATCTAAGAAAAAATATTTTACATCAAAGGTCACTGAAGAATGTCAAAATTGTCATTTCTTCAGATAGGCATTGCAGGTTTTCAGACTTTCCTAGCCCACACTTCAATTAAACTTATTTTGAAACAGAGAAATCACTTGATCTACACCAATTACTACAGAGAGATCTAAATGACAGTTCATGCTTGTACCATACGCTAGAAAATTTGTTTCAAATTACTCTGTGCTTCTGTACTTACTTGGCAGCATGGAAGAGACTGGAAGTAACATTGTCAAAAGTCAAGGACAAAAGCCACAAAAATACAAGTACTAATCTCAAAGCAATGAATCCCATAAAGGCACATCAAACCTACTACATTTCTACGCAAATGTCAAGAATAAATTCTTCCAATGACAGAATAAATGCAACACAACAAAGCATAAATACATGTAAAGCTGTAAAAGGCACATTTACTTAAAATACATTCCTGGCTACTACATACTACTACAAGTACTGCAATATGTCAGTGTTGCATTAAGTTTACACTATCCATTTGTACGTATCTTAAAAAAAAAAAAAAAACAAACGAAAAGCAACCAACAATAATTTCTGAAGTACTAACTAGACATCTCCAGCACTGGTCAGCACCTTATCACTCCAGATGTTATTGAAAACAACACAGATTTTCTAACCTAAACAATTCCTTAGCTCCCCCACTCAGAGCACACAAGAACAGTCTTTCAAAGAAGAAATTTGTAGATTAACACAATATGCAAATATATTAAATACATCTTCAACTAACCCCCATTGCCCCATTCTAAGTAGCAAACTGTTAGTTCCTTAGAAAAAAGAATAATCAATGAAAAGATACGCTTTATTGTTTTCATGTGCCTCAGCTTCCCGTAAACAGGCTTCCCTTGCCTGGTCAAACTGCTTGGCATTCTTAAAAGCAACAGCTGCAAGAAATGAAATGAAGTTCTTATTTACAGCTTGCCTTTTTCCTTTCTTCAGCACTTCTGCTCAATAATTTAGCCACCTAAAGACGCAAATGGACTCTTTAAATGAATGGTTACAGTTTACCAAGCTCTTAAAAAAAAATCCCATGACAGCCCACCTTGTTTATTAGTCACTTAGTTACCACTAAAAACATTTACCATCAATAATACTTTCACACCATCATTATACTACACACTATGCACAATACGTCTAGCTGGATCTTGGAACTCACTCATTCTATATTTTAACTGTAGAATTGCATGAAGCCATATGTATATAGCTTCACTAGAGGTTATACCAAATCACGCTATGGCAGGAACAGAAGTGTATCATCAACAAGCACACCTGTAACAACTATAACAACTCCCTCAGCTCAACCACTTCGGAGTACAAATATGTATTTCTAGCTCTATTACAATGATAGGATATCAAAGGAGGATTTAAAATTAATTTCAATTTATAGATACCCCGGTTATCTTCCAAGTCTGTATTTTTTATTTGGGCCTAAATGAATGAGTAGGAAGGCATAGACTAAGAAGCAAAAAAGCCATGATAAATTGCTATAGTAAAAAAAAAAAAAGTTTAAGAGCAAAAAGGAATCAACAAGTAAGAATTTTACACTGTGTGACACTTGGAGTGGAAAAGAGAAGGAAAAAGATCTTGCTATGCCTAAAAAACCTGGCAGCATCTCTCTGCTTTACTGAGACAGTCTTTATCAGGACATACCTTATAAGATTAGAAAAAAAGCAGTTTTAAAACCAGCTTGAATATTGTTTGTTTTGTAGGTAAAGTCATAGGATTTGAGGGTGGACAAGTGAACGAAATAAAGATTTGTTTTTATCACACATCAATATTTACAAAGTAGAAGTTGCAAACTTGAAAAAAAAAATTAATAGTTCTGACAACTGTTCTAGATCTCCAAGTACAATCTGAAATTTATTTTACAGTGTTACTAAGAGTATCTTTTCTGTCATTTCACCTTACTTTATCTTCACAACAGTTTTATTTACACAACAATGTACTAAAAATATATGAAATATTATCAGGAATTCAGTTTAAAGAATACTGTGAAACCTAAAACTAAATGGCGACATTTTCAGCCATACATACCTGCTTTGCCATATTCGGTAGCTGCACTGTCATAATCTGGTTTCCATTTTAAGAATCCAGTTTTCAGACTAAAATGCAAGAACAGCCTTTTAATGATTAGTAAAGATTTTATTTCACCTTTAAATCACTTCAGATATATTTAAAACGTTAAACTTCCTCTGATATGGAGCAATCACCCATATGCAAATACTATGATGGCATCACAACAGTAAAAATAAATGTCAGCACTGTTAGGAATCACACAAAGCACTGCAATGATCTCCAGTGCCTCGCCCTAATATGGTTCTACCATTCACAGAGAGTCCTCACAAGTCCAGCTCTTTGACAGTAAGAAGTCAACAGAAGAAAAATACTTCCATCTACACCAAAGTGACATCTCAAGATTTCTAATACTACAACACTGACAATATTTTTTGTTACACATCATGAAGTTTCCAGTGTTCCTCCACAGTCATTTTCTGCTGCTCAGAATTATCAAAAACACTCCATCGCATAAACAAATGAAAGAACTTACGACTACAAAGCTTCATATGTCATATATGTATTGTCATGACAATAAATGGTGTAATGCATGCACAGATGCATATATAGGCAAAAGTATACATTCCAAAACAAAGTGAGTCATCAAGCAATGTTGACTTCAATATCATGACTTCCTCACTCCTAAAACAAATATAAAATTCACCATAACTTTAGAGTTCACGTCCATATTTGTGGTGGGCAGATACTTCAGTTGCAATACATACTTAACTTTAAAAAAAAGTTGTATATCGACTTCACACAGGTTTTGTGGTCTTATTTGAATGGAAGCCAGCAACACACTACTCTAAAACAAGCCTTCACGTTGTGTTATTTTTATCAAAGGCAAAGTCTCAAATGCCTCTAACTGAAATAGTCAATGCTTTAATTTGCACACAATTTGAGATTTAGGTACCTTTTATTTCAAAAGCTTAAAATTAGTTCCACTGAAATGCACTTTTTATCAAGTAATTTGAATAAGATACTCTAGGTACACTTTTTTTGTTCTAAGCAAGTCTCTCCTCTATCACAGTTTATACTTTTCATACATTTTGTCAGGATGCCTAATCACTATTCTTACAAAAATAACAGCATCTTTGGACTAGTCAACTCTATTACATTTATACTATAGTCTGTGAAATTGTGACTTACAAGCAAACTGGCTATGCTCACTGTCAAAACACACATTAAAAGGCTATTATATGTAGATGTCAAGTCCTCTAAGTCAAATGTCAGCACAGGTCTTAGGCACCATCTAAGAAGAAACAATCATATATTTCTCATCAGCAGGAACACACCATCTCCACATTAGGCTCTTTTTTCCCCCACAATCAACAGAACTTTTCTCCTACTTGTCTTTTCCCCCCCACTAACTCTGGCAGAAGAGCAGAGGTGTCTTCCTTCACTTTTCAGTTAAGACTCGGAGCAATAAAGGCAACACAGCCCTCATGGAATCCACTGAGGCTTCAGGCCTACGAGCCATGCAGCCTCATTAACATGAGTTTTTAGTTTTAGAGATGCTTTATTCTCCCAGTTTGGGAAAGAGTGATGACCTTTAGCACCCACCCCCTGAAGGGAAGGGCCCCAGAAGAAGGGGCAAGAGGCCATGTCTTCCCACTCCCCTGGCCCTGTATTTTCCTCTCTATTTCCTAAGGTCAAGTCGCCTGACACATACAGTGCCCGTTAGTCAAGGAATCATACAATGGTTTGGGTTAGAAGGGAATTTAAAACCCACTCAGTTCCAACTCCCCCTGCCATGGGCAGGGACACTTCCCACCAGACCAGGCTGCTCAACGCCCCATCCAGCCTGGCCTTGAACACCTCCAGGGATGGGGCAGCCACAGCTTCCCTGGGCAACCTGTGCCAGTGCCTCACCAGCCTCATCGTGAAGAATTTCTTCACAATGTCTAATCTAAATCTTCCTCTCTCCAATATAAAGCCATTCCCCCTTGTCCTATCACTCTGTGGCTTTGTAAAAAGTCCCTCCCTAGCTTATTTATACACCCCGTTCAGGTACTGGAAAGTCGCTATAAGGTCTCCTCGGGGCCTTCTCTTCTCCAGGCTGAACAACCCCAACTCTCTCTGCCTTTCTCATAGCAAAGATGCTCCAGCCCTCTGATCACCCTCGTAGCCCTCCTCTGGACCCATTTCAACAGTTCCGTGTCCTTCTTATGTTATGGATTCCAGAACTGGACACAGCACTTCAAGTGGGATCTCCGGAGAAAGGAGCAGAGAAGCAGAATTCCCTCCCTCGCCCTGCTGGCCACACTTCTTTGGATGGAGCCCAGGATACAGTCGGCCTTGTGGGCTGCGAGCGCACATTGCAAGCTCATGCCGAGCTTCACACAACCAGTACCCCTATCTACTTCTCCACAAGGCTCCTTTCCATCACATCTTTCCCTCTTCTGTACTGAAACCGCAGACTGCCCCGACCCGGGTGCAGGACCTCGCACTCGGCTTTGCAGAGCCCCCCGAGGCTCCGACAGGCCGACTCCCCCAGCCTATAGCCAGGCCACCGCCTCCCCCGCCCGCCCACGACCACTCCGCGCAAGGCATCATGGGAGTTTTAGTTCCCCCGCACCCCCACCCACGGCACGGGCAGCAACGTGAACTACAACTCCCAAGAGCACACAGCGCGCCGCACGGCGGGGGGGGGGGTCGCTAAGCCGGGGGACAGCAGCCGCGGGGCTCAGAGGCTGCGCGACATCGCGAGCAGCGCTCGGGCAGGAGAAGATGGGGCCGGCGAGCAGAGCGGGCTCGACAGCCCAGGCGCTGAGCTGGCAGCCGCCGCAACCGCTCGGCCAGCTTCCCCCACCCTCCGGCCTCCCTCCACTCCGCTCACTATTTCTCCGCTTTAGCGATGTGCTCCAGCGCCTCGTTAATCTTCTGCGCCGCCATCTCGGCCGGGGGCGCCCAGCGGAGGCGCCGCGCCAGCTGCCGGGGAACAGCGCGGGGATGGTGCCTCCTCCCCGCCTCTTCCTCCTTCTCCCCCGCCTCTTCCTCCGCCTCGCGCCTGCGCTGCCCCCTCCCGTCGCTGCCCGGGGGGGTGGGGCCGTCTGGGGAAGCTCCGGCCGTAGCGAGTGAATGGGGCGGAGCCATAGGCTTATAGAATGGTTTGGGTTGGAAGGGGTCTTAGCGATCATCCAGTTCCAACCCCCCTGCCATAGGCAGGGACAGCTCTCGCCAGACCGGGCTGCCCAACGCCCTATCCAGCCTGGCCTTGAACACCTCCAGGGATGGGGCAGCCACAGCTTCCCTGGGCAACCTGTGCCAGTGCCTCACCACTCTCATGGTGAAGAATTTCTTCACAATGTCTAATCTGAATCTTCCTCTTTCGAATTTAAAGCCATTCCTACTTGTCCTGTCACTGCATGCCCTTGTAAAAAGTCCCTCCCTAGCTTTCTTGTAGCCCCTTCAGGTCACTATAAGGCCTCCCTGAAGCCTTTCCTCCAGGCTGAACAAGCCCAACTCTCTCAGCCTGTCCTCATATGGGAGGTGCTCCAGCCCTCTGATCACCCTCATAGCCCTCCTCTGGACGCAATCCAACAGCTCCATATCCTTCTTATGTTGGGGATTGCAGAACTGGACACAATACTCTAGGTGAGACCTAATGAGAGTAGAAGGGGAAGAATCATCTCCCTCTCCCTGCTGGCCACTCCTCATTGAGGCAGCCCAGGATACGGCTGGCTTTCTGGGCTGCGAGTGCGCATTTCCAGTTCATGTCATGCTTCTCAACAGTCAGCACCCCAAAGTCCTTCTCCACAGAGCTGCTTTCAATCATGTTGTCCCCTATCCTGTATTGAAACCTCAGATTGCCCTGTCCCACATGTAGGGCCTTGCACTTGGCGCAACTCATGACATTCACACAGGCCCACTCCTCCAGCTTGTCCACCTCTTTGATGGTGGAAGGCATCTCACTCCTTCCTTAGCAGCCCCGTCACTGTTACAACCTGGCAGGGGTTGTGCAGGTGAATGGCTGTCCATGGTGTTGAGCTGTGCCACACTCAACCATAGACTCATAGAATTGGTTGGCTGGAAAAGACCTTTAGAATCAATGAGTCCAGCCATAAGCCTAACACTGCCAAGCCTATCACTAAACCATGTCCCTAAGCACCACATCTCCACATCTTTTAAATACCTCCAGGGATGGTGACTCGACCACTTTCCTGGGCAGCCTCTACCAGTGCCTGATAACCCTTTCCTAATATCTAATCTCAGCCTTCCCTGGTGCAACTTGAGGCCATTTCCTCTCGTCCTAATGCTGTTACTTGGGAGAAGGCACCAACAAACCATCTCACTACAACCTTCTTTCAGGCAGTTGTAGACAGTGATAAGGTCTCTCTTCAGCCTCATTTTCTCTGGGTTAAACAACCCCACTTCCCTCAGCTGCTCCTCGTAAGACTTGCTGGAAGGTGCCTCCCTTGCAGGAGCCCCCAGCCCCACATCTTGTCCTAGGCCAACAGAAGGTTTTTTGAAAGTAGGAATGAGCTTGGCCCTGCATTTCCCAGGGTTTTCAAATGGAGGCCAGGTTTTGGTAGAAAAGCACAACCCATGGGCCAAAGGCTGAAAAGCACTGCTTGCCCTGCTCTGTAAGAAGCCTCCAGAAGCCTTTTTGCTGAGACCCACCCCTCTGGCTCATTTAGTGTTTGTAAAAACAAGAGGCTGTCTCCAGTTAGGCTGGCACAGAAATCTAAAGCTGAAAGCGTGAGTGGTCTTTGACCACACCAGAGTGACTAACACTGAAACACTCGAATTACACAACCAGTAACTGAATTGAAAATGCTAAAGTCTATCTTACTGTCCATACATCCAGTTTCCTTGACCCCTTAGTTTTGTTAATCTGAAACATCCTTGAGTCATAGAAGGTCTGTGATTGAGCCCAGAACGGGGTTTATTCTCAAAACCTGGATGTTGTTATTGGCTTCCAGTAATCAGAGTAAGAAAAATATTTATCAACACAGGTGACAGGAAGCAAAGTGAGAAGCTGGTTAAATTTGAAAACTCTTATCTGACAGTAGGAGTCATTGAAAGTCCGTATTGTTGACAGGAATTGGAGATTTGCAATTGTTTCTACCTTAAATGGTGAAAAGAAGCAGTATTTATATTATTTGTTTTATTCTAGGTAGCCATCAGACTCACAGGTCTATATTGCTCTCCCTTCCTTTTCCCACATTCCCTTGATGACCTGGAAACTTAATTTTCTAACTTTAGTTCTTGTGCTGCACTTGAGAGGCTATCATCTACTGCAGACAGTGGAAAATCCCCACTAAATCTTACATACAATTATTCTGTGTCCTCGATCAAAGTAGGAAAAAAAAGGTTGTAGAAAGGTTTTTTTCTGCTTTCAAATGCAGATGGGTGGTCATGGGAGTAGAGAGAGAAAATGGCTAATCTTGCATAATACATATGCAAAAAGGTTTCTGGCAAACGCTCACTGGTAGCAGGTAAAAGAAAGGAAGCTATAGTTGGAGAGATTCCTGTATCACCACATCTGTCTTTTCTTTCCCTTGCTGTGGCAGCCAGGATAGATCTGGCCATGTAACTAGGAGATTGCTGCAGTGCCTTTCAAATAAATTAGTGCTAGCTGGGAAAGTAAAATGATAGAGCTGTGGCATTACAGACCATGATAATCTCAGAGAGTACTTCTGATGCACCCAATTAGTGACATTGTTTCTGTGTTTGTTTTTGATAATGCTCCTGGCCTGCTGTGTTCCCTGGGTTATAAATAGCTGTTCACTTTCTAGTGAAACCACACATGTGCACTGTCTGGTTACACTTCATATTGGAATGACCAGACGAAAGATTTCCAAGACTAGTATTAAATGAAATAGGATATTCCCGGGTAGCATTTGTTTTGTAGACATGGAACCTCGAGAGACTTTACATCTGGGAAGGATCATATCACAACATATGGTGCTTGGCTGTGAATTAGAATTTGGTGTTAAAAAATGACCAGGTATGATGTGAAAAAAAAATCACATTGATAGCAGTTGGAGTGACAAACTTATTAAATTATAATCTTACAGGTTTTGTTTACTAATTAGATATGGACTCTGCAAATACAGTAGCTCTACCACTATAAGCCATTGGTCATTAACCAGTCCTCAGCTGCCCATCAATACAACTTGCAGAGGGTTTCTGTCTAAGTATTTCTTCGTGTACACCATTGCATCTGAAGGCATCAGTTACCAAAAATGGGCAGCATGAGCTGATACAGCCCCATTTCTCAGAAATGGGTTAAAAAGCACCTGTGTGAGACTTCACAGGGCTAACCTCTGGCAAGAGGCTGGAGGCAAGGATCGGGGGACAGCACCTTCCACCATTATGGTGTTGGGTCTACCCACAGCCCTGCAGTACGGACAGCCTGGGCTTCCTTCAGAGAGCTGCTTTTAGTTGTAAGAGATATCAGTACAACCACAGCTAAATTTGTTTCCCAATTAACTCTGACTTTACTGTGAATATGTCATGTTCTTGTTCAGAAAGTCGGGACTGACTACAGTGAGTTTTATTTTAAATCAGCTGCTGAATCCTCTCTGCTACTCCACTGGGTCTGGAAGGTGAATTTAAGTTTTCCTAGATGTGGATTTCCCAGCTCTGTCTGATAGCCTTTTTTGGCAGCAGGACATGGAAAGTTCTGTCTTGTAATTTATTAGTGTCTGAGTTGGAGTTGTAACTCCAGTAACAACAGCTATATCACGACACTGAGGAAATTACCTGAGAGGAAGGGAGAGGGATCTGCATATTCTTCCTCCCAGGCAGACTGCTACTAACACTAGTGGTCTAACGAACAATTGGCTCAGACACATTTTGTGCCCATTATATACACAGAAATGTGTTCTGTGATCTCTCTGTCCCAGTGCTAGCATATCAGTGCTCCAATACGTTTTCTTTTCCTGTCTTCAGCTTTAAATCCATACAATTCATTTGGCCGTGAGACATTACTAGTTCCTGTCTTCACTGATATGACAGAAAGCAAACAAATAACTCGGTGGCAAAATTAATGAAGACTGGTTTTCTGTAGATTTGTGTCTCCCTGCTGATTGTCTATAATTAAATAACGGAAGGCTACAGTGCCTTTTATTAGGCACTTAAAAGGCTACATGCCTTTTATTAGAGGTCAGAGAATAAAGAGAGAGACATTACAAATATCCCAGCCTGGTGAAGGAGGTAATGTCTAATTGGATTTCCAGAGTCATGAGAGAGGAGGAGGATATGCTGGTGTTTAGTAAGATGTGAAATATTCATAATAAATTTCCCACTATTTAGTGAACATATAATTTACATGTTCGTTTTCCAGGTTCAGTAAAGTCCTGTCCACCTAGGTAAGGCCAGTTGATTTTGCCCTGGGTAATATGACATGTTATGATTACCAAATCCATTTTAGAACCTACCTACTGTCTCTCCTGCCTCTCTTAATTCCAACAAGAATCCATTTTCCTAGATCATGACAATCTGCAAATGTAATTTATTTACAATCAAATTAATTTTATGCAGTAGTTGATGCATGACTCACAAACATATGTACAATATCTACAGATGTGAATAAAGCCCTGAGCCACTTTGGGATCAGACAAAAGCCTGAAATTGCCACCATACTATTTTCCACGTGCTCCAATGGGGAATTTCATGAAATCTATATTGTCAGCATTTGTCACCTCCTGGACTTGCTCCCTGAAGTGTTGATACTTTCTCATCTTTTCAGCCAATGCATCATCAAGTGGTGATAATTTGCTTTTATATCTCACGGCTATAGCCACCAGCAGTGCCTGACTCAGAGAAGTGACTTGTGAAACACTAGCCTTTTGAGCTTCCTCACCCAGCAGGTCATGCCAGTGGTTATGTCTTTTGATCCTAGCTTCCCTAACCGCTGGGCAATACCCAGTAATATGTGTGCAAGACTCACCCTCAGCTTGACAGTGCTGGCAAATCTTGAGTTTCCCATCTACCCCATGCTAGAAATTCCCCCATGGGGCAGACATTAGCTTTTACTTGCAAGGCAGTAATGAGCTTCCTGTGAGGAATGCCCCCATAACTTTCAATTCAGTTGCAACTAATTTTGTCTTTTTTGAAGTTAGCAATTCCATGGCCCTAACATGACACTCTGGTCCAATTAAAGAACTCTTCCTTCCACCAGTTACTAGATCTCAGAAAGATGACCTTGAAGTGGAAGTCTCCCATTCTGAGATGGAGCCTCACTGCAAACCACTTCTGGAATCCTTGACTGCTTTCAGGTCCCACATTGATGGGTATTTCTCTTCCCTTCCTCCCATGACAATCTACAACTTTCAAAATTAACTCTCAATACTTTCTTGATGAACTATTGATTTCTTAGTGTCCTCAGAAGGATGGGCAATTCAGTCCAACTGACAGGACTGCATGTTTGGAATTAACATGTGAGATATATGGTCAACTGATAGACTGAACAAATTTGGGGACGTTGCATCACCTTGCTTCACACCAGTCTGTATGCCACTGGGGTCCAACTGTTCATTCTTCAGATCCATCTGGGTATTAATATTATGATGAAGAATTTTAACTAGGTCAATAAGATCATCATTAACACACTTCTGGTTTAGAGCCATTATAAAATAAGACTGGTTTTTGGTGTTAAAAGGCTTTAGCCAAATTGATGAAGACTACCCTGGGAAGCTAGTATTTCCCCTTAGAACATTGAATAGGTAGCTATAGTAGTTTTAAATCTTTGTAACAACCAGATGATGTTATAAAGCCCCTCTGACACAAATTAATAGAACGTGCCCAGGTGAGCCAAGCTGTTTAGATTCTCGAAAACAGCCTCAAAATAGTTGACCCAGTCATAATGATCTGCCAGTTATTGATATTGCTCTGTCATTCGGGCAATGGAGATTTTGATATTTACATTGTTAGGCATACTGTGACAGTAGTAGTATGACACTGGACACCAGCCATGAAAAAATTCCATTAGTTGGACACACTGGGTATCTATCTCAATTAGGTGTCTCAGACTCAAATGGTCTGGGCCCAGTGACGAGTTTTTACTAGTTTCTTGGATGTTCTTAGAGATCTCTTTTGCCATCATCATGGCCTCAAATGCCAAATTGTCTGCGAAGCCAATAGCCTTGAAGCTCCCAGGCCTTTGAATGTTCCTGGTGACTGCCATCTCAACTTGAACACAATGTGTACCTCATCAGGAGACTGTATATTAGAGATTCCACATTGTCTAGTATAATGATAAAATAGCTAGTTTTCCCTCTGTCTGGGTGGAACAGACACTGGAAGTGTAAGAATTGTCCTCATTGCACTGCTTTCTTCTTCATCTACCTTTTTAGTGGACCCAATGGGCATGCTCCTTGGTGATTTGCAGTAGGCTGTTCATTGCCATGGTTGACTTAGCAAACAGGCATGAATAGCAGTGTTCAGAAGCCTCATTAATCAGAAGGTTAGCTCTTTCTCCCCTTCTGTCACCTCAAATCCCATTGGAAGCATAAGAAGTTTGTCAGCCATTCCAATACAACCTTTCTGTGATGGTATTTGGACTCACCTTCTCCATGTAACCCAACATCATCTTGATGTATCCCCTCTTCTTGCAGAAACTTTTTCCAGTCCAGATATTTCACCATTTTTTTTACTGTACTGTTAAGAAGTGCTCTCCATTTGTTACTCATCTGTTTGGCCATTTTAGACAGCAAGTGCTCTGCTATTAGCTATTACCTTTAACAGTTGTAGAGATTACTACAACTCAGTGACACTAAAATGAGTTGTCTACTTCTGTACCTATATTTCATGAACCCTACATAAAGTTCCCATTTCTTAGTCACTTTTCTTTCTAGTGCTGCCAAATTCTGTTGCACTTGAGTAATGGTTTCAAAAGATTAAGTGGGATATTAAACAATACATTGAGTACCATTGTGTGCATTTATTTTCTTGGGAAACAAAGTTTTTATTTCCATGTACACCAATGCAAATATATGGAAAACTTATTTCTGAGTATGTCTGATATGCCCCACCCCTGTTGTTCCCACCTGTGGCTCCCAGGATGGAATAATTTGTGATACGTTGCCTTTCCTTTTTATTTCCTGCTGCTTTTTCCTGTGTGCTGATAATTACATGCATAGTCATGTTGTTACCCAAATCAGAGAAAATTAATCTAGCTTTAGGAAAAAAGAAGAAAGAGATAAAGAATCCTGCTGCAAAATAACATGTTTTTTTTGAAGGCTTTGTCTCACAAAGTCAGTTTGATCGGTTTAAGGAGTATGGAGTCCCTCTTGCCTATTTTTCTGAAGTAGTTTGGCTATGCTTCTTTTGATATTAGTACTAGCTTCATTATCTCCCAGTCCTCGTGCAAGGGTATTCACACTTACCACTGTTACCCTGCATTGTTCCAGCACAAAAGGCTATGTGGCCTCTCAGTGAACAAACTCCTACTTTTTTGGCTAAATTCTTCTGAGCTAGCTCTGTTCCCTGATGCAAATTTACCAGTCATAGCTGCACAAAAAGGGGGTCAGGAATATATGGTGGAGGCAGGAATTCCTTAAGCCAATTTAAGTACCGCGTACTAAATGAATAATCACAGCTTTACCTTGGCTTCTTTTTCTGTTGATGAGTAACTTGTTCAAGATAGAGCATGTACATTATTTAAAGATGTGACTCCTTTTCTGCTTCACCTTTCTGAATCCAGAACCTCTGGAAACTTCTCCCCTTTCTTTCCTCTGTCCTTTCTTTCTGAATTGTTCTCCACAGAAGGCTCTCACATAAGATTGTCCTTTTAGAAAGCCAGTTATTCCTCTCACTGGATCCACTCAGTGTTAATAGATTTTGAGGGCTCTTTCATTGTTTTGCAGCGGTTTCTCTGCAAGATGCTCAGGATGGAAAATGAAGTTTAAAACTTAGCATTGTTCCCCAAATCAGGATGCATTCATAAGTTGACATGAGCATGTATCCTATAATCTGTCACTGAAATAATGTTTGGCATAGATCCCTGAACACAGACAGGAAAACACAACAGTTTTGATCCCTTTTGAAAGCATAATTAGGATTTTCCACTTTACTCCAGGAATGCCGAACTGCATAATGAATGGTTCTTCCAGATGCCAGCTTCTACTTCATATCCATGAACAAGGAAGTGAGGAAATAAAGATCAGGAGTTTTGTCTCTGATGGTCTGATCACTGAAGTCCAATAAAAGCAATAAGGCTATCCAAGCTTATAGTCACTTCTACTGACTCCATAGTTTCATGGTCCTGCAGCAAGATTTGCAGAGGAGTGATAACAGATTCCTTGGATTTGTTTTGACCTTCGTCATTGTTGTTTTCCCTAGTCTGCTTGAGAGAAGCACATGTAGCTCTTTTGGCATCCTAGCTGATTGCCTTTGAATTAGGAATGCAATCTTGGACAGAAGCTGCTGCACTATGTGTGACAGACATTAGCGTGTTAATGCTGGTAGAAGGAAAACTAGTGATCTCATTAGTTAAGTTCATTTTCATAGCATGCACAGTTGCTAGGTTTTGTTCCACATGGTAGCATGGAGTAATTATAACATCTGCTGCATTCCTCCATCATGCCATATTTTATTCGTCAGCATAAAATTCTTTCTGAGATTAGTTGCTTTGGTCATGTATTGGAACACCCTACCTCACAACACTTTTCATTAACAATATCAGAGCCTATTTCTCTTTAGGGGGAGTCAGTTGTCTAGCTTTGAATTGTTATTTACATAGCCTATTATCATGCGGCTGCAGTATGTGTCTGCAACAGCTTAAACTGCACACTTTTACAAAAGTCTTCGTAATGAGCTGGTTATCAAAAATGATGTGGCAGCTGTGTGGGTATGCTGTGAAGGCCACCTAGGGTATTGAAAGTCAGTCCTATGGGCAGTTGAGGTGACTGAGAGGTGAAGCACTATTATTCTTAGTGTAAAAATCAGAGGTAAAGAAAATAAATATTCCGGTTCATTTAGCACTATTAAAACTGGTGATTCTTGGTCTCAAACGTAGCATTGAGATAGGTTAAAAAACATTAAAGAAAAATTTGATAACAAGTTTCCACTTGCTTGAGTGGCCTAAAGACCCTTTAATTCCCTGCAAAGACCACATCTGTGGATTGTTAGTCCCTAGATAAAGGTGATAAAAATCTCATTTAGAGTTCATTCTGTGGATTGGAGAAAATCTCCGTGAAATTACTAAAACGATTCAAATTTCCATCTTCTATAACATTTCAACCTTCCTTACCCCCTCTGTGTGAATGATTACTGTTAAAAGCTGTAGGAAGAATTCAGTGGGTTGCTTCATCTAGATGCACTCTTTAACATGCAGTTTGGGTTCACTAGTCATTTATGACCCACTGCAAAATTGTTTAGAAGGGTTGGACAAGATGTTCATAATGTGCATTCCCACTAGCCCCAACACTAGTCTGTTGTCTGCATTTTTTTTTTTTAATTTCTTTTCAGGGAAAAAAAAATCTTTGAAAATCCTGTGTTGTTTCCTGTCATTTTCCTGCCAGACCTTCTATTTCTCTTCCAGTAGTTACAAAATACCATTGTATTCTAGGCAACTCATGTGAGTTGATGGCAAACATGTAGAGGTGAAAGCTGATTTGCATCATTCAAAGTAGTTAGCTGTGGCCTAACCATGATTTTGACTTGAAACACAGATAACAACTTCAGAAAACACATGATTTCCTTTGCTGTAGTACTTCCAAGTCACGTTCATTTTTTCCTATTAGTTTAACCAAGGCTCTATATCTCACTTGAGTCCTGTAAAACAGAATACTTATAATTAATTCAGTGCAAATAATCCTCTTTTTCTTTCTGTGAGTTATTAAAATAAAACCACTAACATTTTCTGCTTCTCAATTTGATGCACAGAATGTGTGCTTTATTACTGTGCTGCATGTAGGAGAGAATCGAGATGTGTTTTGCTCATGAGGAGAAAATGTTTAATGTGTGAAAATAATCTGAAAGATCAGGATAGCCTGTCTTGGGCTATCCACAGACAATGTAGTTAAACTGTTTCTCGTGTGAAACAAACATGAGAGTGAGTATAGTGACATGTCTTAAATGTAACTGCCTTCAATGTCATCTTCCCTGAAAGTACTAGTGGGAAAATGTCAATTTGGAAGAATCAAACTGTCTTGTAAAAATCATATTCTTTATGTTTACTCAGCGTAGAAAAAGGAATTTATGGAATTGGGAGTAAATCTCCATTTTGTAATTTGAAGAAATGTAGAAGTGAATCAGCTATCAGTTCTTTGTTTTAATCTGCAGAATGTATTTTCTTATCTGTAAACCTGCTCAACAAAGAACAATCACTGCATTTACAGATCGTCTTCTCTGTATACATACATTATTAATAAAGGCTACAGATGCACAAAGGAGTAAAGGTAACTTAAGGGAGGGTTCTCTACAGTTCTCTGTGCCAAGTCTTTCCTGTGAAGGATGTGCTTCTTACATACCTTTCTGTCTCACAGTATTGCAGAGCACTGTGTCATGCCTTACTTCTTTGTCTTACTTACTTTACTATCTCCAAACTTTTTTACACCATTATCTTTTTTCTTTTCCCCATTGTTTCATCTTATTTCTGGGTTTGATTTTGCTCTTTTGCCTAGTAGCTGATTTCTTCTCTCCTCCAGAGGAGGGCTACAAAGATGATTGGAGGCCGGAGCACCTTCCCTACGAGAACAGGCTGAGAGAGTTGGGCTTGTTCAGCCTGGAGAAGAGAAGGCTCAGAGGAGATCTTATAGCGACCTTCCAATACCTGAAAGGGGGCCTATAGGAAAGCTGGAAAGGGACTATTCATAAAGGCTTGTGGTGATAGGATGAAAGGGAAAGGGTATAAACTGGAGAGGGGCAGATTTAGACTAGACATTAGGAAGAATTTATTCACCATGAGAGTGGTGAAGCACTGGCACAGGTTGCCCAGGGAAGGTGTGGATGCCCCATCCCTGGAGGTATTCAAGGCCAGGTTGGATGGAGCCTTGAGCAGCCTGGTCTGGTGGGATGTCCCTGCCCATGGAAGGAGGGCTGGAACTAGATGATCTTTAAGGTCCCTTCCAACCCTAACTATTCTATGATCCTATGATTCTATGATTACAAGAGGGATACCACGTATTCGCCTACCATTTGGAATCTGATTCAAAAACATAGTGAAAGACACCAGAGAACAATAGAATCACACAATCATTGAGGTTGAAGCTGTCTCTGGAGATGATCTAGTCTACCAGGAGTGTGCAAAGCAGTGTCAACTATAGCAGTCTGCTCATGGCCCTGTCCAGTCATTTTTTTAATATTTCAGTGCAGAAAGCATGCAAGGTTGAATCAAATATCATGGCAATGTTTTTGATAACAATTAAGCTATCGTTATTTAACTTGGCTACCACTGAACAATGACATAACTAAGACAGGGCTACTGCTGAATTCTTTCTCACTTGTTATCTTTAAAACTTGATACAGTATTTGGCAAATGGAATTCGACAAACCTTTTTGTGTAGAAGCCAGAGGAAAGGAGCTTGCCTGTCCCTTCCAGAGCTCAGTCTTCCTCAGTGAATGTAGGTCAAGAAATGATCTCTCAGATTTAATGGATGTTGTAATGAAACCTACCAAACACAGGAGGGCTCTGTTGGAACACGTATTAAGAAACATTTAAAGTGCTTCCAGATAGGAGTGGTATATTCTGGTATTACATAACCTTAAACTAAATTGCAGTGCAGTTTAGAGAAATAGAAAATTCTTAACTGTTTTCTATGAAATTATCATCTTAATTTGGATATGTATGGGCTTATAGCTAAATGTAATCTCTGTGCTAGAGCATAGAAATATAAAAATAAATCGTATGAACCCCTGCTGAAGGGGCCCACTATGAAACACATAAAATAAAATTCCTGATTTTGTAATTTATAACAAATGTACCCAGTCTGTATGAAGGAGGTTTAGGTTTAGCTGCCACAGATATATCACAGTCCATCACAGGCCGGCTTCTGACAGGAAAAATGGTCTATTTCCTTGATTTTATGTTACTAATCCTAATTTTTCCATATTGCTACCATGGAAACAAATGGAGAACAAAGGCAGCACGGAACAAAAAGGTACTATTGCATATTTGGTTTTGGTCATTCCTCCACAAAGACAAACAGGCTTTCACAGCTGAGCTGTGCTGCTGTGCTGCTGTGACACTGCAAGTCCCTCCAGGTAGGGACTGTACTGGCCTGTGTCAGCATGCAGCTCGCAGCAAACTGCTTGTGGAGAGAGGTCTCTACCCTGATTTGAAGCAATGGAGCTGTGCAGGTGTTCAGCATCAGCTGTATCACGCACTGCTGAAGCGAACATGTCTGTCTCATCAGGCCGTGCTATGAGAGAGGGAGATTATCTTATCTCTCCTTTGTCTGGCTTCCCTTGCCCATCACCCCATGCACAGGGCAATTCGGTGAAGACAGGAGGTAAATAAAATCTTTATGCAACAATAATGTAGCAGCCCCTACAAGAAAAAGGATTTCTCCAGTGCTGGTGAGAACAGTGGGAGTCGTAATAAGCAACAACAGTAATAACAAGGAAAGGGAAGTGCCCACTTGTGAAGGAATGCTGCTTTGCTAGAGCCAGAGTGCTCTTCTGTGCTTTACACAGGGGGTGTCATGGGCTTGTTCTCTCCCCTCATCCATGAGTCTCAACGTAAGGAGCTTTATTCCAACATTTCTTGCCGTGAAAATGAACAACATTGTATGTGGAGAAGAAAGACACTGACTTGGATTTTTCCCACCCAAATTTGAGCATCTAGCTGAAGATCCGGTGGTACAAGTGTTTTTGTGTTAGGCAGTTCCTGAAGTGCGTGTGAGCTCTGCTACCCTTACAGGCACATCATCCTGTTTATTGTTCAACAGGGCGCCTCTAGAGAATAATGTAGACTTTAAAAATCAGATGACATGAATCCAAGCTGTTGGGAAATCAGAACAGCCTATAGACAGAAACTTGAAGATCAAACTTCTTTGGAAGAATGCATGAAAAGGGAGCGTTTGCTATCAAATCAGAAATCAAAGGTAAAGTTACTCAAGTAGGATAAGAGTTGTACAAGACTCTTGGATTAATCCTTTAGGACTTATCTCAGACAGCAGTACACTAAGATTGTGAGTGCCTCCTGTAAGCAGCATCAGTTGTCAGCCCCATTGCATTTCCAATATGATGCTAGTTGACTTTAATGTTTAAACCTGTCATGTTAAGACTGCCTCCAGCAGGCTAGTAGTTAAAATTAGATTTTATTAGAATTTGGGTTGGGTTTTGTTTTCTTCAGGACTTTTCTTTTGCCAAGTATAAACTTACACTGACATAGCAAATGTATGCATTTACAAACCCTTTGCTAAGGAAAGTACATAACAAATGATTTCTGGAGTGCTGTTTTTAGCACAGATAACAATTTCATAATCTATTTTTCCTCTGAAAAAAATTATTTTGATTTAGTAGACATTGTTAATTGCTTCTTTTTTTTCTTCTTCTTTCAAAAGCCGATGACAAAAGAGTACAGAATGTGTTACTAAGTGGACAAGTATTAGTTCTCCTTTGGATCACTGCTATAAAGTGCTGCTAATCAGCATGAAAAGATTACTTGTATGTTATAGACATGCTGTTCTTGACAAGTGGGTTATCATTTCTTTACAGCAAGCAGTGTTATAAAAATAATTCAAGCTATGCTTACACATGTAGAAACAGAGTAGCCAGAGAATGATGGACCTGCCATCAGTAGGCGAGGCTGACCCAAGCTTTGAAGTTGGAATTTCTGAAAAGGTTGTTGCTTGTTGAATGTGTGGATTTGGCTCTCTAGAAACAGGTCATAATCTACAAACTTCTAACCTGTATTTGGATAAACACATCCTACTTCAGCAAAGTTTGGATCAAGGCTCTGGGTTAAATCTTAATTCAGATCATCATCTGATCTTTCATTAGGATTATGAGGAAGAATGCTGGCTTGAGACCAGATTTTCCCTCTTAGATGTTTATTGTAAATTCTGTTGAAGCAGTTCAGATTGATTGTTGTACTTACAGACTGGAACAGACCTTATATTTTCTTCATGTGACTGTCCAGAAAGATACAAGGAAAAAGAATACATTACTGCAGTACAGCTGTGGGTTTGCTAAGCAAATCTGGACCACAGACACATTTATATAGCAAATCTCCCTGTCACTGCTTCCATTTTGATGAACCACAAGTATCTTGGCATTCTAATCTCTCCACAGCATATTAATCTCAGCTTGTAAAAAAAAGAGACAAACAGTGAAACACTGTAGTAAGGATTGCCTTCTTCCATTCTATCATTTGATGCTTGCTGTGTTCCTCCAGAGAGGAAGACGAAGGGAAGTAACACATTTGTTTAACTCAAGGTTTAGTAGGAATTTTTGAAGGATGTTCACCTGCATCATGAATTTTTCTGTCTCTACTGGATTCTGCTCACTTCAGCTGTCGTGTGGGGATAGGATTCAGAAAAGAATCCTTTTTCAGCTAGTAGGGAAAGTAATGCAGCTTTATCAGGGGAAATTCTGGGCAAGCAGCAAAAGCCATTTTAGAAGCCAGTACTATTCTTGAGAAGGAACATTCTTAAAGAGAAAACCAGAAGAACATCTATCCTAGTAAGCGCTTGATCAGATGATATGCAGGGCCAGCAGTTACTGCCCAGGACATATTAAAGACTTTTTTATCTCTAGCATATCAGACAGCCACATTTATGCTGGTTCTGCAACCTTTCATTAAGTCACTAGGCAACTCTGCCTTCACGGACAGCTTGGAAATCACATATCCATACAAAAACTTTTCATCTTCCATTTTTATGAATGCCTATTTCTTGCATGTGACAGCAGCAAAACAGTTATTCTCTTATTTTCCTATGTGTTCATTTGGAGCAATGGACACTGCAGTTTGTTAAATCACTTGCATTTTAGAAGCTATCAGGGAACCTTTTTAAATTTTTAGCTGAAAAAAACCATGCTTTATATCCCTTCTAATAAAGCAAACATGGAATTTGCATTACAATTTCTCTTTGAGGTCTTTACCTTTATCAGTGACTCAAATAATTATTAGAGGTTTTTTACTTTGCAAAATCAAAATTACTTACTTTGAAGTCATGCTTGATATATCTGAGGCTGCAGATTATCAGAAGCTAAGAAAGATCACACCTGGTTGGATAATAAAACAATAAAACTCTCTCTTCCAGTCTTTCACTCTTAAACAGTACCCAAAATACCTAGAAAATTATGTAACATGCCAACCATATATGATACTTCCCCATTTACTCTCCAGCCTTTCAAAAGATTTTGGTTTTGAGACTTCTCAAGCAGCATTTAATTTCTATGTACTTCATAAGCCTTGGTGCATTTCTCTTCCATGACCTTATCCAGTCTTCACTGCCACCCATGAGAGATTCCAGCCTCCACAACTTCTGAAGAGATGTTGCACAGCTCATTTTCCTGCTGTAGAAAAGGCTACCTTTGGTTTATTTTGAACCTGGATTTTAGTGGCTATGTTTGATTCCCCCTGTGCTTTACCCAGAAGAGACTTTTAACAGCATCTCCCTTTCTCCTCTGTCTATGACAGATGGGATTTTATGGAATTACTTGTTGCCTGTTACATAGTCCTGGGAGTGGGATAGGTGTGACAGGCTTATACTCAGCAACGCTTGAAGGTATTGTTGTGTTACAGGGCCTGGTAGAATCAGTTTATATGCTCAAAGCCAGGTTCAAAGCCATAGATTTGTTTCTCAGGGAAGATACCGATACAGATACTGAAAATAGTTTACCCTTTTAGTTCAGCCTTTCAGTCCTCTAAGGCACCTTCATATTCAGTTTGTCCCTTGTAGCTGTGAACACACTGAATCAAAGATCTGTACGTATTCTGGTCTGTCCAGATGTGAAATGGCTTTTATGCCAAAGTAGGGTTTATAAACTCTTTAAATCTTCTTATACAAGGCTTAAGGACATATATATTTTAAGGACTTGGTTTAAGTGATGTGCTTGCCTTTTGCTTGTTTTTTTGCACAACTTTGAAATTCAACCACTCTAAGTAAAATTAAGTCCTATTAAGGTTTCATATTAAGATTGAAGTCATTCAGTTTCTCACACAAATATCCCTCCTATACACATTAGAGGCAGACACCATGATCTTATGTTTGTTGGATCTGCCCAGTTATATGTACTGTATGTATGTGTACAGATGTCATACCCTTTTGTGAGCTATTAGAAACAAGTGCGTATATTGCACACTGAACTATTTTCCTTAAGGGCATCTGCCTAGTATTAATAGCTTAAAAATCTGAGACTTTTGGGAAGTATAGACATTTTGCTTTAAGTTTGTGAGGACATTAACAGCTTTGCAATCTATCAGAAGAACAATAAGATAATGAAGATGAAAAGGAAAGAGTCTTTTAAACATATCTTCTGTAAGAGGAATGACACCTAAGGTCAAACATATTTCTTTCCTGCCTCACAACAGTTCTCTCTTCTTGGCTCTTGTCACTTCAGGTCTGTCAACATAGAAAGCCCAGATCTCTGCCTGAGTTCTGTCTCTTTCTCCTGTACTGCTGCAGCATTGTCAGCACCACTTTGAAGGCCAGCTGACTGTCCTAAAAATGCTGTATTTGACAGGCAAATGCTGATTAGTGAAGACTATACCACTAAGATCTTAAATTCTTGCAGAGGCCACAGGCAAAGAAAATTACTTGCTATCTATTAAAAAACTTTCTGCAGCCTTTTTGAAAAGAAAGTCTGCGTGATAAGCATAAAGGAAAATGAGACATAGGATCAGAGTATGACAGTCTGCCATAATGATTATTCCCTGGCCTGTAACATGCATCTGGAAGGATAAGGTGAAAATTATTTGTTGCAAATAACAACTTGGAATTCAGTTGGTGGAAATGAGATCAGTTTTCTTTTTTTTTTTTTCTCTAAGTAACCTTGATAGGAGGTTAAATTTGAAAGAAAAAAAGATAAACCTTAAGGCTTGTTAAGCAGATGAAAGAACACCACAACAGAGTGATGTTATCAGTATGCTAGAAAAAGCCCACGTGCCTTAACATTCCCCTTGATGTACCCGAGTCTGGGTTTTGGGGCTTATGTGAAGGACTAGAATGGAGTTCTTGTAGTTTTAGTATAAAAATTGCATTTCTGTGCCTAGCCAAATAAAATTCAGCTATAGCCCCAGCCTGCTTCACACACTTGGCCGTATCAAGGAGGGCAGGTTTCTAAAGTCTTCTTTCCGTGTATATTCTGTGTTATACCTCCAAGATCTTTGTCTCTGCCTTTCATTCATCTCAGTGTCTGCTCACAAACTTATCTCAGATCAATAAAGCTGATCCAAAACTTCAAACAAGGCAACAATCCCTAGGTGGCTTTAGACCAAAGTGGTAAAGATCAACTTATTTCAGCTTACAGGACTATTTGGGACCTATACGAAGTTAATAGCTTACCTCAAAGTTATCCATCTTAAGGAAAGGATATCAAAAAAATAAAAAGGACATGTCTTGCTAGACAGGGGCCAGGAATTTAATGGGCTTGGGGATGAATTAACCTTTAGTTCTTAATGTTTTCTCCTGGTCCATAGTAATGAAGTACACGGGTGGGACAGTAGGAAGGACATTGTCCCTTCTTATAGTCTACTCACTTTTTTCCAGCCTCTAGATTTTTCACTCTCTGTGGATTTATGTGTTCTCAATCCCATAATACTGCGGAACAGTTTTTCATTGATTTATTCTCACGATAAATTTTATTGGGAGTGAATGGAGATGTTCACAAGGCTGGGCAAATTTCTCCTAGAAAGTCCACAGTGGGAAAAGAACTCCGCTCTGGTGTTTTAAAAACACAAACATTTTCTTCCTCTGAAATTTCTTTCAATTTGTTCAGTGAAGAAGGGAAGGAGAAAATGTGTGTACAACAAGTTACTAATTTGAAAATGAAATGGTTTCCTGAAGATGCAGTTCTCAACTCTGCTGAGGTGCTGCAGAAAACACCACAGAACAGCAATGTGGGTCCTCATTAGGTTGTGATTCACCAGAACAGTATCACGTGAAATGGACCAGGATGGCTGCTGGGCATACTGAAGATACAGAGGGACAAGATGATAAACATGGATCCGGTTGTAGAGGGGAACCTTCTGACATATTTTTGGGGAATTGCTTTGTGACAGTGCGGTCGAAAACGTGCAGGTATAGATCCAGAATGCAGAACTGCAAGGTGAAAAAGAAGAATAAATATAATGTTACAATGCCGTGTATCGACTTGTAGATAATAAATTCAAGATGCATTTCAGTTCTGGAAATGACAGCCATAAAGGCTGGAAAAGGGAAAGAACTGAATAGATATGTCATTTAGAATAAGATCATGAATACAGGATCGCACCTGCTCGTCTTAGGACTTTGAAAAAGTTTGATCTTGAATGTAGGATGAAAAAGTTTGATCTTGAATGTAGGATGACTCTTACCCTGTACCAAAACCACACACACATAGTGTTAAAACAAGAATGTGCAGAGCCTTTCTGCACAGGCTCATGACTCCAAGCCTTTGTTTCCTCCAGCTTAAGTCAACATTGTCTTGTTCTCAGCTGTACACCCTTAGACATGGGACCTGAGGCCCTAGAGATGGCTGGATTTCTGCCAGCACAACAGGATAGGTGCAGGATAGGAAATATTGTGCAGATAAGATACAAGCTACTGCAAATCCACTGGTTTTGTGTAACTGTTCTCATGTAGATTCCTACCCCATGGCTCCTGTAGGATTCTGCAGAGAGGAGGGTTCTTGATAAACTGGCCCATGTCTTCTTGACTCTGTGCAGAACAGGGATGCTTTGTTTCCACTCTGGTTTTTTTTTCTGACAATATTGCTGTTTATATGATGTTCCAGGCATAAGTGCTAATTTTTGTTGTCCAGACTGTCAGTGCAAGTACATAGCAAGGTATTAATTCATAAAATGGACTATATTTTTAATACAGTTTGGTGAGGGAAGTATTTTGTTGTATATCTGAATGCATAATCTGCTGAACTGACAGCAGTCACGTATGTACAATAGATCATTCTGAGCTTTAGTTTCCAAGGTATGAAGTACACGTAAATCTTAGCACATGCAGATCGTACACAGGGTGTCACCAGCATATCAGTTCTGGAGCCACAAGTTCAACAGGAACCAGCCTGACAAAATGACTGCATGTAGCCCTGCAGTGTGGACATAACATTTATGTTCATTCCTGTTTTACTCAGGATGATCTCACCTGGATTTAAGCAATCAGATACCTGTGATAAAGATTTCTTATTACATAGAAGAAGCATCCTCATGTTTATAAAATTTACCTTACAGGTGTCCAGTCATCAGCTGGGCTTGCTGCCATGCCCTAGGCTGCTGTATCCCACAGACATGGAAATGCTGCCAATCTCTTTTCCTTCTTTCAGCAGACAGTTAGAATTTGATGAAACCACATGAAAATACCAAAACTACCAATAGTTTCATTATACACAGACCTACGATCTGCAGATTGCAGTGTTCGAACAGTTGTTTTTCCAGGGCACTGAGCAGTAGGTGAAAAAGAACATCAGTCGGAAACCCGCAGTCGAGTCATACAGACATCCTGCTCAGACAGAAGTTCCCTGTTTGACTGATAGGAAAACCAAAGCACAGGAAGCACATATCACCAGTTTGCAGGTGTTTCCAGGGCAAAGACTATAGTTTTATGGGTCTGGCATTGAAATTTCTGCAACATTTGGGTTGCCATTTCTAACTGTTACCATAACAGAGGTAATATAACACATAACACCAATGGTAAAGACAGGGGCAAGAGCTGGACTTGAATCACCCGATTTGCAGTCCTAGAAATTCCTTGCTAGTTTATTATGCCATATCTCTTCAGACCAAGTGAAAGTGCTGGTATTTTTCTTGGAGGATGAAGACTGACAAAAACTAGTTAAGGAGAGAGCTAGGGTAACCTTCCAATATCTTATTTGTTGGCCACACTCCCATTAAACTGGTTGATATAACTAATGCTCTTTCTTCCTATTACTGTCTCTTTCAGTAGAGCGTTATAAATTCTGTCCATTTGCCTTTGAACAAATTCCTAATCCTTGTTTTTTGTTTAGGAAAATCAGATGTATTTGAAGGTAAAGTTAGTGTTTTCCTAATATTTCCGTTGCTTTGTTGTTCTTACTGCTCTGATGTGGGAAGACCTATTGGCCACTAACATAAGTCCCTCTTTACACACAGCTGGCAAATGAAAACAATATCGGAACATCTCCATGACACACAAGGCTTTTATACAGTGATGTTTCAAACTTTACTGCAGTTTCCTTTGGAAATGCTTAAAACAACTACATCTGTTTCCTTTCACTGGGATTTTGTGTTCTTTTAGCCAAAAGGAGGGGATAAAGCTCATTAATTCTGAACAATAATTGCAATGTCCTATATAAATATTTTTTAGACTGCAGGTTTGTTTTTATTTTTCTTTCCACTAAAAATATAAAATAGCTTGTCTGTTCAATGTAATGAGAGTTCCTGGATACTTCTACATTTGCGCTGTTATGCACAAATACTTGAACTAGATTTAAACAGTCTGGCACAGATGTTGATATCAAGCTAATAGTGACTACACAGAAAGCAGTTCAGAGCCAGACACCTAACGACAGGAGATAGCACAACGTAGATTTAATGTACCTTGTTTTTTCAAGCGCATTTTGTGTCCTACAGTAACTGTCAGCCTGTCATAGCTAGACTGCTACCAGCCTGAGTGTACCCGTCCTGAAAATGCATTAGAGACTCAACTCCTGTGGCAGACACTATAGCTATGTCTCAGCTTAGGGCCATAGAACACCTGGCAGCCTTCTGTGGCACTGTACATAAAAAACGGTGAATGCAGTCATAAGCCAAGTACATTTTTTTGAAGGAAAACTAAATTTTGCTAATATTACAGAGGGGTAAAATCAAGCCATGCAAGCTACAACATTTAATCCAAAACAAAAAAAGCAGTGCTATCTCTCCCCTTATCTGAGGATTGGATCTGGGTTGGACAGGATATTACAGATGATCTAGTTCCAAGCCCCCTGCTGTGGGCAGGGACATCTCCCACCAGACCAGGCTGCTCAAGGTTCATCCAACCTGGCCTTGAACACCTCCAGGGATGGGGCATCCACAGCTTCCCTGGGCAACCTGTGCCAGTGCCTCATCATGAAGAAATTCTTCCTAATGTCTAGTCTAAATCTGTCCCTCTCTACTTTATGGCCATTCCCCTCCAGTTTATAGGCATTAAGTTAACTTTTCCTTGGGTCCATGCTTCAGAAGGCCTGCGTACGTGAAAGACAAAATGCACAGGGTGACTGAAAAAGAGGCAAGGAGTGAACTTTCTTCACAGGATAAAATGTCTGTTTTCTGAGAGATCAGGACTGGGAATAGCACAACCCAGTCATATGTGAAGAGAAAGTACATCCGTGCTTGAAATGCTGCTACAGATAACAGAGAAGACATGATATTTTTAGAAAGATTTCCTAAAACAATGAGACCTAGGGGGAATATCAGAGTAATTCCAGTCTGAGGTATAAGCCTGCAACTAAGTTACTTTACTGGATATGAACAGGAGTTCAAAAAAAATCCGTTCATTGGTTAACTAGCCTGTTGTTTTCATGTTAGCATCCTCATCCTTCACAATTTCTGTCACTCCCTCTTCCATAGTCTAGCAGTGTGCATATCCTGTTTTTCACTCCAGAGTCTCGTGTACATACATCCCAGGGACCATGTAAAATAACCACAGAAAACTGAGATGAACAGTTATTGCTTTGTACCTAAAATGAAAATGGAACTTATGGAGAATGAATGGCATCGATGGAAATAGGCTATTTGGGCATTTACTTCCTTCTGGCATTAAACAAGATTAAAAAGCAAAGAGCTAGATACAGCTTACTATGTAGAGAGGGTAGAGGGGAGAATATAACATTACAGCTGATACCAGATGGTAAAAGTAATTCCTTAAGATGGTACATTTGCTTTCCATTTAACAGTTAATAAATACTTTTTTTTCATGTTCTCCATTAAGATCTGTAGTAGTTTAGATGCACATGTGTGAGGAAACTTCCTATTACCTTTCAGAAATAGTGTCCTTAAATATTTTTCCCCCCATTTTCCTAAGCTTATATATTTTCCTATTTCAAATGTACTACTTTCATCTCTAACTATGACACTGAGACAGACAGCTGTAATGTGGCAAGAAGTGTGTGAGTCAATGCCATTAAGTGATCATAGAAAGAAGTTACTCAAGCTATGGGAGATCTACTATTGATAATCTTTTCAAAGGATGGGCCCTCTCTTTATAAATATAATGTAAAATGTTCAGGTATAACAACAAAATAGTGATTTAAGACCTGTAAGCTTGGTCATTGCTACTTTTAATGTTAAAGGTCCATTGCCAGGAGTCTTGTATCCAAAGCTGACCTTCTTTAAGACTGCTATAATCTGCTTTGGAATGTTTCATGGATACATTCATTAAAACTATTCTGGCACAAAGACATTAAAAAAAAAATCAGATCCAGTATTCACATAGAAATCTACAATAATTTGGCTCTGATCATGTGGCAGTATATGCAGAGCTTTAGGAAGAATTCTTTCCTCTGAGATACTGCATAGGGCAGGGCTTTTCATTTTTCTGGGAGCCTGCATTGCATGTTGTTAAAGGCAAGGTATGAAAACCCATGGAATAAGGTTGATACTGTGTTTGGAGACATAGTTGTAGAGTCTGTACAAAGACCATTCTTTTCCTAAAGCTATGCTGACCATAATGAGCTTGAAAATACAGCAGATAAAGGTAGACAGCTTGTGCTCTGTAGTACCTGGAGAGGGCATAAATTGTAGGAAAAGACACACTCGTGATCCTATAAACTACAGTCAACTAGCTGTATGAGGTTTGAGAAACTGTCATGGTGAAAATGCCTTAGTAACTGGAAATTACAGTCAGTCTTCTGCAGACAAGGTAAACATCCCACGAGGGAAGGCTGAGAAATCTAAATTATAAATAATGCAAATGGTAGCACTTTGAAAAAATAATGAAAGATCCAAAGAAGAGAAGCAGTTCTTGGTTTAGTCCTGAGGAGTGAGCAGGAGTCGTTTCACAACATGTTAATTCAGAAACTTTCTGCATCAAGGATTGTAAAGTGATGAAAATCCATGTTCTTCTCAGACAGAAGAAGCTGGCTGAGAAAAATACTCCTCCTCTCCATCCCCCCAAAATGCAGACCAATGGCAGTGAATCTCCAAAAAGTCAGTAAAAGGTGAGACAAAGCTAACCAGGTGGAGCAAATAACAGAGCTGGGAGAATGAGAGCAGGAAGACAGTTTAAGGGCACTATCTTAGAAGACTAAATGTTTTCTATCAGTTAAAAATGTTGAGTCAAAACACAAAGAAAACAATGAAGCTATAAAAGAAAGAAAAGAAAGCTATTAGGAGTATTGTATTCTTCAAAACAGGGGTTATGTTTAAGAGGAAAATGGAAGAAAGCATAGACACTGGCAAGATAAACGGTAAAGCCTAATAAGGAAGGCCAATATGAAGCATGCAATTTACCAAAGGTGTTAAAACTAATAATAGAAACTTACTCAAACATCAAAAGCAGGACACATGCCAGAGAATTGGTGAGACTGAAAAATGATCTATGTGTAAAAGGCATACTCAAGAAAGATCAGTCTAGAGCAGAAAACCTAAAGTTGACATCAAGGCTTCACTGTTCACTGCAGAGGAGTTTATGGAGTTTCTCATACCAGGAACATTCTTTACAGAGAAAGAGTTTGAAGATTTATCTCAAACTGAAGTGTTGATACAAGGTCTTTTGTGCCTAGAAGAAAATGTAAATCACACAATAACTGTTAATCAGGACCATATGGTATTTACCTAAGTGCTCCAGAGGAACCCTCTGTGAAGGCTATGAACAAACTGTGGTGCATGATATATTGGTTAAATCAGCCCAAGCACATGGGAAATATAAGGTGGAAAATACAATGGAAAATTTAAAAAGAATGGACTTAGTGCACATATATGGATGAATGAGATTTATCTAGAAAAGCCTTGAAGTAGAGAATTAAGCTTTTTAGAGGGAAAGTACTATCTTAAAACTCTATCACAGTTACTTGATTCAGTCACTGAGCTTGTAAGTAGCATCGATTGAATTGATAAGAGTGATTTTTATCAGCAAGCATATGATAACTCTCAACAGAGATGATTAAAGGAACTAAGCTGCCATAGGAGTGGTCACATAGATTATAGATTTTTTTAGAAAATAAAAGGTAAGAGTAAATGGTTGACTTTTGCAGTTGAAAGGGGTTACCAATAAGGCCCAAGGGAGCTATGATGGCTCATGTAATTCATTAAATTAATTGGGAAGGTTCTGAAGAGTGAGGTGATGAAATTAGTAAATGATATAGAATTATTCAAGCTAGCCAAAACTAAAGCAGACAGCAAAGAGTAGTAGAAGGACCTCATGATACTAAGTGACCAGGTTCAGAGAAAGTAAATAGGGAAAAATTAAGTGTAGGAATTTATTGGCAACTAATTAAATTAGTTGAGGCAAGCAGTTTAAAGCAAGCAAAAGGAAATACTTTTTCTGCAAATAATTAAAATGTGGAACTCATTGCCACAGGATGCTCTGGAGCCTGAAATTACTTTTACAAAGTAATTAAGACAAATTCACAAAAAAACCAGCTTGTACAGCATGGTGAAACACAAAAGTGTAGATGTAACTTATGGCTTTAGGAGCCTTTAAACAAGTTACTACTAAAAGCTGGGATGTAAAGCATTGGAAAGGGCATTCTGTAATTGCACTATTCTTATATTCTTTACCTAAGCATCTGCTATCAGCTGAATTACAGCCAAATGAATGAAGAATTTTGAGCACTGACTTCTAAGAATTGGGAATATTGTGTTCAATTTGTTTCTTTGTTCTTGTCGTACACATCTGTTCATATTTGTCTCACTTTGTAGGTTTGGGACGAGGACATTTATTGTATTTTTATGCAGCAGTTACTGCAATTTGGTCCAACAGCATTTAAATTTTAGGTCTGAACTTCCAGATATTATTATAATACACATGTTGAGCTACCTGTCATTGAGAAAGCTTGTTGTATCACAAAACCAAACAAGAATGTCTGTTGAAGAAAATAAAATTGCAGTATCAAGCACTTCAGAGTTCCAAACTATGTAATTTGAAGTTCTTCAAGCAAGCTTTAACCTTTGCAGTCCAGGCCTGCCAAAGCTATATGCAAACGGAAATTAATACACAGAGGAGAAGCAATCTAGTGTAGGTGCCATGTTTAACTCAGTCTCCTTATGTATTCTCTTATCATTTTATGCACACATTCCATTCACATATGAACAAAAAGTCATAAAGTCTAGTACTGTAACTGGGTCCTTAATTTTAAAGTTTTAGTGTGAGTAATGGAAGGATGCTGAATGAAAGAAAACTGTAATCCATAAGTCAAAACTGTAAAACAACAGGGAAGAAGGTGAAGCTGGAGGGAACAGCTTTGTAGAAGTGATATATTTTCTATTGTTTCACAAAGAACTTGTGTCATTAGTAAAACAAAATTATGGAATTACTTTCACTGATGGGAATGCATATGGGATAGCTGGCTTTTATATATGTGGTCCAGCACTGAGCAGGATCCTGTACTGAATAAGATGAACGAGACAAGTTGCTGTCTCTAAGTGGAAGTACAATCCTGTTAAATGCTGAACTCTCACAGCTCCTGATAATTTCCAAACCAGTGAAATACTAGGTACCTCTTTGGATCTGGATCATTGTTTGTTTCACCATTGTAGTCTTCTGTGCTTAAGGACAGACATATTGCTGTCCTTACTTAAAAGCTTAGAAGGGAAACATAAGATGAGGACAAATTTCTGTCACACCCACAGACTTTCTGAGTTACAGCACAGATTGCTCAGTCTCAATTCTCAGTCAAAAATATATCTCAACTTCTCTCTGAAATGAATGGAAGTTAATTAGATAGCACCACACTATTCCGCAGGCACCTTGTGAGAACAAAACCATGAAAAATTACATGTAACAGTAGCGAGATACAACATAACCAAGACAGGTTTTTCCTCAAGGAATTTTGTCTCTTATGCTTCAAGAAAAGATTGAGACTTGAGTATACTTTCGCTGTGACTGTAGCAATCTCTATAGAGTAACCAACCCTACCTATGAGGATGAAGTTCCCATAAATCTGAATAGAAATTAGGTGCTCACATATTGTACATGCTTAATAAATGGGGTGGAGAGCTAGAGATCTCTTCACTGAACCTCAGGAGGACACAATATTGTACAACCCCCAAGGAAATCCCCAGATATTACAGTTATATCACCCTTTTTAAGGTGGGATGTGCACTCTCAAACTCAAAATTCCAGCAGGTCCATGTATGATTCTCAAGTCACACCTTCAAGTAGAACATCATGGCATGTGTACATCCCAGTACCATTGAGGATTACAGTGTGTCCTGGAGTTATATATCCCATACTTGCTTTGGAAACAAAGTCAACATATTAACTTTTGGACACGTAACTAGCAATTTTAGCAAAGCATGGTAAAGGTCAGAAAATATGTGCAAGTTTGCAGACTAACCACAGACACCTGCAAAACACAAGAAGCTTATGCACAGTTTTTGTCTTGGTATTTCTTTGTGCCATATCTCATTATTTTTAGAAATGTCTGCCTTAACCAACACAAAGATTAATCTGCATTTTAATATGTAATTGTTTTTACATGTACTCTAATTAGTACAAGGTCAAAAGGAAGGCTTTTGAAAGGAGATATGAGGTCTTTGTTGTCACTAGATGACAGCTTGTTGAAAAGGTACTAAAATGCCACGGCAGAATAAAAGGGGGATTTTGCTTTTTGTTTTGCTCCATAACTTGAATTGCCGAGCATTCAGGATTTCTTTAGTTCAGGGCTCAGTCATCACTTTCAGAGTGAAGAAATGACTCCTTGACAGGAAAGGGCAAACTAGATTCTTGTTTTCCTTCAATTGTATCAACATTTACAGTGGTCTGAACTATCCCCATTGTAGTTTAAACTCACAGGAAGGGGCTCTGGAGAAAGAAATCTTTGTGAGAAAATACCCTCACACAGCTTCTTAGGGTTTTTTGTGGGTTTTTTTTTTCCACCAAGGGACAAGTTTCTCTCCAGAGGCTATGCCTTCAAATCCTAAACTGGAAAGACGTCCTTTAAGCTGTCAGTCAGCTTTCCATCCATCATGCTTGCAGTATAATTCCCTTGAAGAGCAGCTACAGGAGATTGGGATGTCTTGACACTTGCAGATCTGAAGGGAAGACAGAGGGCAGTCAAATGAGGAAATCAGGTTGATGATGTTAACCTGAAGCCCTTCCCCTCCATGTGGAATCAAACAAAAAAAAAGCAGGGAATAGAGATCCTGCAGATCAGTGGGAGACAACACAAGGCAATGTGACCAGCAACTACCCAGTGTTTGGTTCCACTTAGGAGCCATTTGTGCACTTATTTAGGAAATTTTCGATGAATCTTTGGAGGCCAAACTTCAAGAAGACTCTCACATGTTTCACTGTTTGCCTGAGTAAGGATTCCAGTACTTCACAAGAAATTATACTGAAGTGAAAAGTTTTTCAATGTATTCTGTATTCCAGTGGTTTTTTGTATTTTGTGATGCATCAGGACAAGACAGTTTGTAATGAATAGATGAATACCATTTTTCTTCTGATTTTTTTTTGTCATTCAAAAGATTTGAAATCACATTGGAGCAATTAAATGTCCTGCTTTTATTTAAGGTAATGGCACTGTTACTAGTTTTGAAATATTAAGGAGCAGTCATGTCCTGGAGGACTTTCTCACTTCTTATTTGTACAAAGCTCCTTTTTAAAGTAATGGACTCACTAAAAACATGGGAAAAAATTCAAGACTCAGTAGTAAAAATATTTAAAAATAGATTTTCATCAGAAAATGTGTGACAGAGGTAGCTATGGAATCCCAAGGTTCCTGGATGTAGTTCAACAAATGTCAGTAAAGACATCACCATTTTCTGCAATCTGAATTTGGTGATCTCCATCTGATTACCTGTATCTTCAGTTGCCTGCATCTCAAATAAAACTGATATTGTTGTTAAATGACCGCATGCTGAAGTCAAAGGATAATGGCAGCTGAGCCTGGCTTGTACATCATGAGAGCTAACACGAAATACATCATGCAGCTCAAAAGCGACCCTGTCACAAGGCTCAAGTCATCAGGTGCTGGGGTCCAGCAGAGGTAGATCAGAGCCACTGAAGCTGTCTTGAGTGTGGTGGTAAATGAAATGACCCATCTCTACCGAAGGACTAGTCTGCCCCAAGGCCAACTGACAAAGCACAATCCTTGCCTTACTCTCCAAGCAGAGTGGTTGCACCTAAAATGCATTTTGGGAGTAGTTCTTGTCCTCTGCTAATTCCCAGCTGTAGCTGGGCATTGACTGGAAGCCTTTGGCAGGCCCTTTCTGAGTTCGAGCCAAAATGCTGCCAGACGTGTGCAGAAACAGCTGGAGAATTACAGCCTTGTTTCTGGTTCTGGCCATGTTCCTATACCTGGAGCAAATCCATTTCCCTCTTTAGCTTTGCTAACTAGCATGCAGGACGAGATCACTGACCTTCTGACTTGTTCCTGCACTCTTCCTACCCACATATGCAAGATGAAGCGTTAGATCCCCAGAAGAAACAGCACTCACCCTCTTACCTTGTATGCATAACATGTTAGAAATTAGCGGGGAGCTTTTCCGCAGTGCAGTTTTCTCTGTAGGCTCTACAGTGCCATCTCCGTTGTGGCAGTAACATTGCAGACTGACTTCTGTTTTCGTCCTGGGAAACTTCAAGATATATTAGTGGGGTAATGTGGAGAGAAGGCTGTATATTTGCAGCCCAGTTTGTGCATTGTGGCTGAGGTTGATCCCAGGCCCTCCATTCCCTTAGTATCTATGAGCACTGAAGCCAGTGAAAAACATAAGGGAACAAAACCCAGATTTTTTTTTTTTAATAACACCAACAACTGTGACAATATTTAGGTTCGGCTTCTGAAGAGCACATATACGTTTGCTGGCAGCCCCGTGCATATCTACTGGGGCAAGGGTAGCTTAGTGTCTGCTACTTAAAAGAACAGCAGTTACAAAGAGACCTAGCCACTAGCATCAATGTCTTTGCTTTTATCTTCAAACAACAGATGGTGTTAATCCGGAGCTTTGCATTCCTGAAAGTGCCGGAATCATGAAGCAACTTGCTTCCAACAGGACTCTGAAACATAATGTAACACTAGGGAAAACAGTCAAAATGAATGATCAGAGCAAAATATGCCTACCATCAAACATAATTTGAGTGAAATTCTTATCTTTTTACAAGACAAGATGTCACACAGCTGACAATTGTGGGTTTCATTCTGTTTTCAGTCACTCTGCCTAAATCAGGAGTAGCTTGTGTGAGTCACTGAAATCTGGAGTAGCTTCAGTGACTGATACGCGTTATGACAGGATAAGACTAATAAGATCACAATTACGTTCATATGCCAATTTTACACTGGAATAAATGTGCAGTGCTCTGCATCTGGGTCACATTTCATTGAAGTTATTTCAGATTTACTTCACTGTTACTGAGATCAGAATCGGTGGCTGCCTGGGATGAAAACCTAAGGTGACACTGAGGCAATTTCTTCTGTATTTCATGTGGGGAAAGCTAAAATATATAGCATGAAAGGCCCCCACATTATTAGCTAGTGTGTTTGAAAGAATCCTGCCATTGTGTTTTATCTTCTCTTAACTGCAAGCCAGAACATTTAAGATTTAATTATTTAGAAAAAGGGGGAGGGGAAGTGTGCCTTTTGAACAAAGTCCCACAAGTTTCCAAACACTTCAACATTTCATCGTGGCAATCAGCCAGATGCCAAACAAAATGCTGCTTTCCACCAAGGATCTGACAGGTGGCCTTTCCAAAGTTTACACACTGAAGTGAGAGCTGATGTTCTGCTGCTTATTTTTCTGCCTTTTAAGTTATTCCTTTATTGAAGCCAGACTGCAGACATCTTTCCATGTAACAAAAGATAAAATCTTTCTCGGAATATTTGGGGATTTTAGTATGCTTTTATTTTATCCGTATCTACTCAGGAGATTATTATTCACGTGTTCAGATGAAGAAATGTTGGGCTGGCAAGAGAGAGACACACATATGTATGCAGGCAAAAGAGAAGCTATTTGAAGCTTCACTGATAACACAGTGCCAGATAATCCTGCCTTTCCCTTGAGGCGCTTCCCCTCTTTGTGGCTGGGAAGAAGTCTAGCACCCCAGCCCCGTTCATCTCCTGGGCCATCCTTCAGGGCAGCTTCACCTGCCTGGGGCTCTCCACCTGCCACCTATGGGCACACTCGAAGGGTCACCTTCAGGAAGAAGCAAACACATTCTGTGGTTGCATTGCACTCTTCTTTATCTCTTTTGTCTCTGTGTTGTCCTAGGGCTATCAAATATATCCTCCGAATTTTCTGGATGCTCCTGGAAATCCTCTAAATTGAGAAAATATCGGGAGAGACAAAGTGCAATGGAAAAATGGAAGGACAGTAGATCTAGATTGTACACCTTACTTTGCTTGCTCCTATCATGTATGGTGTCCCTACAAATACATAGCAAGGTCCAGACTAAGAGATGAGAGAAACCTCAAATTCCTCTGTAGTAACAAGTTTCTTGAAGAAAAAAGAACCATGACTGATTCAATGGAATTGGTCAGAACTGATAGCTAGGTTAATGAGGCTCACATCTGACAGTTTCATTCACTTCTGTGACCAGATTCTCACAGTTCACAAGAGACTACTTGAGACATGCCCTTGCCCTCACTTATATCCCATTTGGCCATCATGAAGCCGAGGGAAAGATGGGATATATTAGATAGTGCAGTATGTAACCAAAATTTTTCAGTGTTTAAGAGGGAGATTCTGGAAAAGAAAGGCCTAACTCCTGGCCAAAGTTATTCTTACTGTTGGCAAGCAGCAAGAGGGGATCTTTCCCCATTTTGTTCATGTCCTTGCACTGCAGTCTTCTCCACAGTGTCTGAGCAGTTTCTGAAAGCTTCCCATGCAACTAACATCTGGCCTATAACGTCTGTTTCCTCATCATTCTCGAGGGAAGAGAGATGTGATCAGTAAGGTGTCTTTTTTTTTGGTAGAATGATTTTAAATTACTGTTATATATGTTGATATGTATTTATACTGCAGAAGACAAGGTCAAAGGAATAGCTTTGTGCTTGAGCCAGGCAAGCAGACAGCGCTAAGTCTGTGCAGGACCTTGGTTCCCTGAGGGAGTTTATTCCACTGGCTGAGAACAGCACATATGAGCATTGTTTTTGTAGAGGAGAGTCGTCTTCTGCCAAATGGGCAAGATTGTAGCCCATATAATTTCTCTTATATAGAAGTATGTGTGTGTATAGATACAATAAAAGTCTAGACATCAGTCAGGAGTCCTTGAAAATGATGTCTGTGTTGGATTACTATGCCATAATGCTGTAAAGGGACCTTTCCAATTAGAAAATTAAAAATCAATATATATAAGTAAGTATGCAAATGGACACACCGAGTATTTTGTGTAGAGTCAGATCACTGAACAAAATCCTCTGTTCTCTGAACATTCAAAATAAGCCAAGGGGAAATGAAAATACAGTGCCATCATACTGAACTGTCCATCATTAGTCATAATCCTCACGTTTTCACCGGTGCTTTCCATCCAACCCTTTGTTTTCCAAAAATCAGAGGAAGGTACCACTGAATTTGTCTGTAAGGCTAAGAAAGGCCTGCGTGTGACTGTAGGGGAAGTACACTACAACATCACATTTCTGTTTAAGATTTCAGCTTCCATCCATTCATGACAATAGCAAAGCAACCGCTGGTTTCAGTTGTGCAGCTCAAGCACATTGCAAAATAAGCATAAAATTATTTACAATTGTTAGTAACATTCCACAATACTTGGAGCAGGCAGAGAAATGCTTGAACTCCTCTGTGAGTAGTAAATAAGCCAATATGTTCTTACCATCTCTCCTCCTACCCCACACCCTTAAGAACACTGAAAAAACAAAGAACTATAATAACAGAAAGTCAACAAAGCAGGCAATTCCTTAGGAATTTTCTTGTATTCAAAATCTCTTTGAAATTATCCAGCAACGAAACCACAGGCCTCCTTGTCATTTTTCTCTTACAAAACAATGACACAGACTCTTCTGTGCTCAGATTCAGTAATTACAGGCAACATGGCACAGAGAAAAGCAAATAAAACCATTTCAGTTGCTGGAGCCAAACATGCAATTGTGTATCTATAAAGGTAATTACAAACCAAAAGATCAGTCATGGTTCTTGTTTCTCCAAATTACCATTTTGCCCTGAAGCAAAACAATTATCATGTAAGCAATCCTAATAATTTTAACATTATTTTAACATTTGTTTTGTATATCAGCATCAAATCTGAATGCCTTTCTTTTTTGAGGCATCTGAAGTGTGTATTCTGAGCCGAACATTGTATCTCTGACTAATTTCTAGTTCAGGAAAGCCTTGGTGCATAATCCACTGGTGGCAGTGGAAAGAACCCATAAGAGATTTCTGCTGCTGATTCCAATAGTTTTTTTCACTCTTCTTATCTATTTTTATGTCACTAGCCCCTCTTGCCAACAAGCATTGCAAGCATAAGGAGCAGGAAGCTGAGGCACCCAAAAACCATGAAAATATGAAAAACTGACATATTTTACTGTTGCTTTTCAGCTTTACTGCTGATACATATGAAATTTCGTTACTTGTTGGTATTCACTAAAGCATCTGGTCTGTAGATTTGCATGCAGTAAGAAAAAATACCCTGGGTACCCTCTCAATCCATGACCCAAATCCTTGGAGAAAAGCATCTATTTATTACCTTTCAGTGCAGATTGATCCCTCAGGGTATCCCTTTTACTGCTTGGAGGGAAACACAAAAATGTGCCCTAATGCAAAAGTACTTCAACAAAATACCTCATAGAGAACTAACCTACTGCCATCTACAGAGTGTGATAAAGAATCTTATTAAAGAAATTAGAAACATTAATAAAATGCTTTTCTTCAATATGGCATTTGGAGTTCATTCAGCTTTTCGAAACATTCACCATACATTCAACACATCTCAAAACCTATTCTGTGCAGGGGAGAAAGAACTATAAATGAAAAAGTCACATCTGGCTGCTTTCAGTAGCTCTGAGTCTCAGAAATCAGATCACACCTGAAAAATGAGAAACAGAAATTACTGTTATAACATCAGTGGATGTGATCCTGATGAAACCTTGAAAGATGGCCTTATTTCAGAGGCAATGAGGGGAGATCAGGTCAGACTTTTCAGCTTTCTTCCCTGTGGACAATTAAATCACCATAACAAAAACAGCTCATGTAGCCTCTCAAGGATGAGCTGTTGAATTCATGAAGGAACAGGCCAGACTCATGCTTGATGCCTAGTTTGGGTTCAGTTCAGCATCCTCATGTAGGTCTAAGCCAACGGAAGTCAAGCCAGCAAGGATATTTTGGCACCATTTACTGGCGGCCACAGTGACCTCACATATCTATTATGCATTTTCTTTTTTTTCATACTCTACATATTTAGTCAGCTTTATTGGCTGATGTCCGATTTTCTAGCTTGTTTCACTATGGCTTGGCTGTACCTTCTATCGCTTGGCTTGCCCAAGTCTAGTATCATTTGATTTGTAAAGCTGCTGCAGTTTCTTAATTGGACAGTTGTAGACTACAATCCACTTAAGAAAATTCATTTTTAGTCTCTCATGCTGCATAAGATCTATCTGTTCATTCCCTCATTGAGTCTGCTGTGTGCAGAGCAGGAACATATACAGGAATTTGGGAAGGGGAAGACTATGATCAGTAAAGGTCATGAAACCCCTGCATCAGAGTACCAGTGCCATTAGCAGCTCAGCAGGCACAGTATTTTAAGGTGTTCTGTGGCAGGCATTATCTCACTTTATGATCTGTATTTTCTTTTCCTATAGCAGTTTTAAGCTTTTTTTTCCACAGGACCCATTTAGAACTCTTTCTGTACGTTAGGTGTAGGCAATGGCTTTTACCTGAGAGAAAGCTCTCAACTGATCAAGCAATGCAAAGGGCCACACATAACATCTGCATATCGGCCTTCCCCTAGCAAAGGGGATCCACCAGCGACTGCTGCATCCCTCAGCCTCAGCCCCCTGATTCTCATCAACTGTTTGGAAATCTACATGACACAGCAGTACTCAGAGTACTTGAGCAGGGCAGCATGCAATCATAGAGACAGGTAAAGTGCCTGGCCCAGGGAACCTGCAGACTAGGAAGGATCATATCTTATTTCTGCTTCCTTCCCTTTTCGTTTCTCAAAGCACTTCTGTTTGCCCCTCTTATTTCTGCCTCGGTATTCCCTTAGGAAAAGGCTAGGCTTCCAACTCTGTCTCCTTCAGCTCTCTCTGCCTCCTTCAGCTCCCTCTCACCTGCTTGGTTGCTTTCACTTTGCTCCCTGCATGCCTCTAGTCCCCCTTGGGCAGGTGGAGGAGTGTTCAGGAGATGCATAAAAGCACCTGCGGAGATTTTAAAGCCACAACACGGGGACAGTTGCTGTCTCACAGGAGCAGCTCCTTATGCTCATCAGCAGAGTCAAATGAAATTCAATGGGATACAGCAGGTCAAGTAAGGACAAAAGTCATCTTCTCCCTAAGACTCACATAAACACATTGTAAAAATGCTTGGAAGAACCACTGCTTTCTCCTGCTCCATCGTGTTCACTGTGGTGAAATCTTTCTTGACTGAAAAAGTGCAGAAGCAGCGAAAGGATCGATGCCTCCTCCCTCGCTGTCCCCAAAGGGTGTGTTTCAAAATCTTGCCATGACTGTTGTGCTAGAAAATGCAAACATGCAACGTGAGCACACACCACAGGCACACACTACAGGCCAAGCTGCCTCTCAGTTTCCTCCATGTGGATTTGGGGACTGAGCAGAGTCTACTTTAACTTGATATTGCTGTTTTAGCCCCAAGCAATTCTTGAAGCAGCCGCAGGCAACAGTAAGCATGCAAGTGGTCACTTGCAAAGCTTTGGCATGGCTGCTAAGTCACTGAGGCAGGGAGGGCTTTCTGCCGTAGCAAGCAGGCAGTATAGAGGGGCGTTGCAGGAGTAGGCTCTGTCCCAGAAGTACTGCATGGCTTTGCTTTGAAACAATAGAGATGTCGTCATGGGCAGAATAAAATACCAAGAAAAAAAATCTTGGCAAATAGCCTGGCTGCTTGTGGGAGATCCTCTCGCTTGGCTGATTATACGGAAGCTGCTCTTCTTCCTCATGTGGTTGGGCAAGACTTGCCATAAGAGCAGCCCCAGTGCCTTTCTTCCACTTGGGCCACGACCTGATCCTGCCCACCCTGGAGAAGCAGCAGGCAACTTGTAACAGAAACTCCTTGCCTTTGCTGCCACAGCAGTGTATCTTTTTTCTATCCTCAATTCAGGAGCTAGCAGGAAAAGTCAACCTGTATCTCACAATGGGCAAATGTTTTATTTACTGGGGTCAAATGCTGCTTTAGGATATAGGTAGAATTGCATGATGACATCTCTTTCTTCTCTAAGAGTTTGATGGTTGCTTAACATACATGGGCACAACAGGAGATGTTTAACATGTGCAGTGTTTATCAGGAACTGGTTGTTTCTCTTTCTCTTCCATTCCCTACTCGGGGCCACAGTGCATCTTCCCACAGACCACACTGACCCAAATCTTCATTTTTTTACAGGCACTTCCCATGTTCAGTGTATGATTGCAAAGGAGATTTCCCCTCCAATCTTAAACCATTCCTCTTAAAGTGAGTTCCAGTGGATCAGTGGCAAAATTAGAAGTAGGAACTTACAGGCACATTAGTATCTGTGCTGCAGTACTGGTCAGCAGCTCAGCCAGGGAATAAGCCCCGTTCTAATAAGCAAAGACACACGAGGAGGCAGTGTGTTGCTGTGCCTTTTCTTCTTTCTGCTCAGTATTTCAGTAGGGATTTGGAGGTGGGTCTAGCACTGCAAGGTGTAAGCTCATTTTTTAATTGAATGTCATTTTATTCCTGGTCCCTGTGTTATGTTGTGTTATTTCTTCAAGACGTGAAGCTATAAATGGGAGTTATGGAGGGGAGCTTGGGACTTAGAAGATTAAATTTGGATTTGCAAGTTTTTATTTTAGGAACATTTTGTTTTAAATTGGCTCTTCCGTATTGCTAGCAGCCTTTTTTGCCTACTGTGCTGATCAAAGCCCTCGTCTGTGCCATAATCAGAATGATGATAACAGATCTGTTTGAAACCATCCAAGTGTCATCTTATACCACACAGAAGTGTTGAAAGATGATTGTATGAGGATGAAATAGCTGACTAAGAATGGTTACGTTTCTCTCTGACCACAGGTTACATTTATTGCTTTGCATGCAAAAATTCTGCCCAGAAAAAGCATTATTGGGCCAACTGTGTCTCCAGTCAAAAGCTGTCAACTGAAAAAACATATCAGTTCATGTTCAAGACCACCAGCATTTTCCTGATGGTTGCTGAGCTTGGATGAACAGTATAATGGAAGGAGAAGAACTATCCAGATCAGTTCTAAATTTCAATAAATTGTATGAGGCTTTTGTGTATTTCCCTCTAGCAATATAAGCACAGCAAATATGGCCTGAGAAAAATCATGATTTTTGGTGTGGAACCTTTAAACTACCTTATTAAGTATATTTGGGGGAATAAATCCTATAAAAGGAGCTGGCAGCATTCTGCAGGGAGGCTTGGCATGAAAAACAGAACAACACTGTAACAGAAATTTATTACAATGGATTATTACTGTCATATGAACAAATCCAGGAAAAATTCTGGCTTCAGAGAGAATAAAGAAAAGTGGAGGAAGCTGCCTACTTTATTTTAAGGTCGAAAAAGTTATTCAGTTTAACTAGCACAGATGTCCTTAACCAGCTGTGAACTTAGCACATGAGGGCACAGTGAATGAATGTTCTCTGAGGTTGAACTTGGCCCCAGGACTTCCTATAACAACTCCAGATACTGAAAAATAAACTCATTTACTATCTATTTTGGTTTATAAAAATTTTGAGCATTTTTTAATAATATTGAGCACACCAACAGCAAAAACTCACAGCACAGAGAACTGACCCCATCAGACTAAAATACTGTGACTTCTTTAAACATCAACATTACATTCCCATGAACTCCACAAGACACTTTCCAGGGTGCCAGTCACTGGCAGAGCTATAATGAAAAGGATGAATGCAGCCTATAGTTTGAATGCACTTTGAACTCAAGAATTATATGGAATGGGCATGTAGAAGGAAAAAAATGACATGGAGCTTCCACAAAACATGAGTTCATTCTAGGGAAGATCATACCCTGCCTGAATGTCCTCTGTAATTGCTCACAGCTATCCAACCCATTGACAAAATGGGTAGTGTTGGCAACAGTGGTTACTCAGTTCGTTCATAGACACTCAAGAGATCAAAAATGGGCCTAACGCAGCCAACTGGCTCAACTTGGTAATGGAAAGTGCATCAGTGGAAAAATCTATATACTGTGTGTGAAATGAATTATGAAAAAGTGGAGCCATTTTGACTGTGTCCATCTAACGGAGGCAGATACCACAGGATATTAAGAAATGCTCCTTTACTAACAGCCTTTATTTAGGTATGGTCTGTATTGCATTCATGTAATTGTGATGTAGCCTGCTCACGGCAGGCTAACACATACCCAATTTGTATCTGGGGGATGTAGTCAAAGATCCACAGATTCCAGTGGTTCTGAGATCAGGAACTGAGTTCTCATATTGACGGAAACCCAAAATGAAACAGCTTCAGAAAAAAATCTCCTATGAAGCACAAGATCCTATCAAAATGGCAGAAATGTCACTGAAATGGAAACGCTGGCGTGTTACCGAGTTCCACTCCTATAAAGCTACTGTCCTTGAAACCAGAACTCCCTGAAAAGTCTTCATTTTCAAAACAGGCTTAATGCAGCAGATTATGTAAAATAAGAGGATATAGCTACTCAGAGCTGCACAGCTTGTCTATTGGAAAAATTCTTCATTTTCTCTCAAATGATAAGAGCAAATGCATATATTGTTAGCAACGTTTCTGCAAATGTAGTCTTTTCATTATAGCTCTGCCGTTACCAATGTAAGAGCTATATGTACTAACAGCTTAGTTCACAGCTAATCTAAAAAACCCAAAACAAGATAAATTGTTAAAGCATTAAAAATATATTATTAATTTTTTTAAATAAAATATTCAGGGTTTATGTACATGTGAGGACACAAGTGTTATAAGCTGGATCTAGGTATTATTTGTAGCATATGAGATTAAAGTGAGGGAAAGTTATTTGCCTTTGCTTGGAACAAGAAATATTTGAATTGTAAGAATATCCTACAACAAAGACCAACTCTCCTAGTTGGAAAAGAGGTTGTTGGGAAAGTACATCACCCAGCTTATAACCAGCATTTGATATTCAGTTCAGACCTTTGTGAATTTGCCATCAGAAGCCTGCCCAGGTTTCAGTATGAGACTGGACTATCTGCTAGCTCTTTCCATGGCTCCCTCCAAGTCACGACTGAGTTTTAGTCTGGTTTGCTGCAGCCTTGCCATTATGTCAGTTTCTCCTGTTTTCTGGATCAGTCGCAGCCTCCAGTTATAAGCCAGTGGCCTCAGTCCAAGGCTGGACTTTCCAGAGGCTGAAGAATAAAAGAACAGAAGTCTGATGCTGGTGATGAGCCAGGACACTTGGTTTCCAAATCAAGATAAAACTGCAATCGTATTTATTTTTTTTACTGTGGGAAGGTCCTGGGTTTTGATCAACCCAGTATAGATCTCATCAGTACAGGCTTTTACACACATGCTTGTATACACCACTGTGATTGTCCTTTGTTCCAGGGCTAAGTGTTGGCAGAATAAGTGCAGTCATTGTAAAATGTATTAATATGTGCAGACACACTATTTAATAAAATCAGTCTCTGCCAGAACTGAACTGTCTGAATGTTTACAAAGGCATGTAGTGATAGGACTAGGGGGAATGGCTGTAAGTTGGAGAGAGGAAGATTTGGACTAGACATAAGGAGGAAATTCTCCTCTATGAGAGTGGTGAGGCACTGGAATAGGTTGCCCAGGGAAGCTGTGGATGCCCCATCCCTGGAGATCTTCAAGGCCAGGCTGGATGGGGCCTTGGGCAGCCTGATCTCGTGGAAGGTGCCCCTGCCCATAGCAGGGGCATTGAAAGTAGATGATCTTTAAGGTCTCTTCCAACTCAAACCTTTGTATGATTCTGTGATTCCATGACTCTCTGTGCTCTTTCATTCTCAGAGTAATGAAGACTGAGGCAAACACTGCTGAATCCTCTTCTGGAAGACCAAATCCAAGCATTTTATGAAGGCGTATCATAAACATTTGTTCCTACGTGTTATTTCTGTGTTTTCTAGCAGAAACTCATTAGCAAATTCAGTTGAGAAGGAATTACTCCTTAGCTGGTAGCGATGTAGAGCTGAAAGCCAAGAGTGCCAAAGGACGTGTTTGTTTACATTTTGCACTCCAAATAAAGGACAAAGCTTTTACATAGCAAAAACTGGAATGTCTTGAGCTACATGTTGACTTTTCAGTCAAAACAGTTTTTGTGGAAAATCCTCAAAAAAATTTGGGGTCAGCTCTTACAGAGAAGTAATAAATATCTAAGGTTTGCATACAGAGAGGGCAAGTACACAAGTAAGTAGAAAGACTTCCTGAGGCTTGGCACCGCAGCAAGAATAAAGAACGCATGCAGATCAGATAACTCTACTGCCAGAAGTCCTTCATATGTGCTCTGCTGCAATAATTACATGAGATATTGCATGTGCATTTGCATCTTTATTTAAAAAAAAACAACAGACAAACTGATGACTGTTGTACGCAATGGATCTGTCAGTAGTCGAGAAGTTCATGTTCATTATGTTTTCAGACATACTGTTGAAATAACACTTTTCTAAGTCTTTAGTCAGTGTCCTGATACAATTTATTTGTAATATGTTATAAAAACTCATGAGGTCATATTTCATTGAAAAGAGATTAGATACTCTTCACTTAACTTTTTGGTATTCAGGTCAGAAAGAGTATCTGACCTACTTAAATGGCCATAAATCTGCCTAGCTGCTTATATGAACCATTTTTGTCAACTTAAAGCCCCTTAGCCGAAATGTTATCGCAGGTGAAAATTGAAAATTGCATGAGCATATCTATGCACACCATTGTTTTCATTATCAGTGCACACAATATCTTGAAATCACTTAGTGTGGGTTTGTCTGCATCTTTTAAACAAATAACTTCTGCAAATACAATATTCTTTCTGAAATCTTGAAATGGACAAAAGATGAAGAAATGCTGACCCAGTTGTCTACAGGTAAACAATTTTCATCAGCCTTATGGGCTTGCTTACTTGTGTCATCTTGGAAGTCATAGTGTACGTTAAAAGTAAGGGGGAAGAAAAAAGTCCTTCAGAAGAGCACAAGCTGAGGAGGTTAGGAGTCAATTTCAAGAAGAAACTCTCTCCTTTTATGTAACCCTAATTGACACAAAGCTGAAGAAGACCTCTTGAGCCATTTAGTCTAGATCACAGAATCTACAAAGCGAAGCACAATATATACTGTACATTCCCAGTATAATTACTGTTGCACAGTAGTGCTCATATGATGGGAAAACACTTGATTCACTGCATCAAAAAGGACCGGCTGTTGCACATGCACAATCATCCTGGATTCAGGAGATGAGTATCAGCAATGGTGCCAATTGTCACTACTTTGTGCAAAGAAGATGAACCACAACTCTCTCTGCATCCCTGAGTCAGATTAATTTCCTCAACAGCTTTACCAAAGGAAAGGAAAACCTATAGAAAGAAATCCTGAGCAATAGTTTAGTTTAAGATAGCAGTTAGTCCCTTTTTTTTTTTAACCTCTGACCTCCACCTATGCACAGTGTAATTTCAAGGATTTCTGGCTTTTTTTCCTTTGATGGTGAATGGGCAGATGTTAATTGATCTTTGCCCTGACAGCAGGTAAGTAGAGCAGACTCCTCCCAGAGGCAAGAGTAGGTGAGCCCTCCAGCTGTGCAGCTGGGATAAGGTTTGTGGTCACTGGACAGACTTTCAGAAAATGCAGTAGAGCTTTCTTGGCACAATATAGTGAAAAGACTGTACATAAACCTATCTTGCTGCAAGGTATAGCGCAGCTGAATTTGCACCACTCCACAGCCCTTTCAGTCTAGATTAGAGTGCTGCCCTAGCATGACCTACAAGCTGAAGAATTAGTTCATTTTCCCCTCTGATTAACAGCTCATGTAAAATTAGTAGGAAGGAAAAAAAAGATGTGCTAGTTAACCACCATGTCTTTCTTGGCAGGAGGATGTAAATGTTGAAGGCAGAGATAATATTACCTCCCTTGGGCATTAGATACTTGGTGGTTTGGAGCACATGCCTTTGATAATCAACATCAATATCTCTTTCATGTCACTGAACAGTAAATAGGGCCTCTTCAAAGAGACTAACTCAGAAAAGAAATTGTTAAACAGGCCTGACTGGGTTGAGCAATGCTGGAAATTAGGGACCCTGGAGGGGCAGGATTAGAAGTGAGGTCAGCACGCTCAGACAGGGCAAGGAAGTGCATTAATAGCCCTCTGTCCTGCCTCTGAAGTTCAGATGGTTGTTACTGAATATCCATGTGGCCCTCTCCTTCTCCCCCCTCCATATGCTGCTCTGATGATTAGCATTCTGCCTTCTTGTTGTAAAATACATGAATTAGTGGATGGCCAGGAGCTTACTGGCCTAAGCTTTTGAACTGCTGTAGAGCTTCAATTACACAGCCTCACTCAACATTTTTTTCTTTTAATCCTGACTTTTTCATAATGTTAATCTGCTAGTAGATACTTATTCCTTATCTAAGACACCAAGGCGTTCAACAAATGCACATGGAAGAATGAGGCTTTGTTCCATTGCCATCCGGACTCCTGTTTCATGTGTGCTTCAAATAAGGGAATTACTTTCTAATGACTCACAGTTTCCTTTGCCTTAACCCTTCTAGACACAAATGACTTGCTCTACACTGATGACATCTTCTCTCTCCTGGACAGTAACTAATACAAAATTAACCTTTCAGGAGGAACACCTTTAGAAAAGAACATCTGGTTTTAGCCTGGGAATTTCAAAGGTTCTTAGCAAAACTGAGCTCTTAGTAGTGATGTGCTTTGTTATTCAAGGTGCCTTACGATGTTCTAGCCTTCCGGACCAGCAAAGCAGCTTAAGAAGTGCTGCAGAGTGAGAGTAGGGAGTTGAGGCCATGCTCACATCTTCACAGCTTAATTGAGAGCTGTAGTGAAGGACCTCAGGTGAGGTTTGCCTGTCCTTCAATCACTGGGCCATGTGAAGACACAGAGCCCTTGTAACCATATACAGGGGACAATGCATCCCAACAGCTCACACTGCATCATGGTGGGCTGGGTGGCTTGGGCAGGGAACAATGCCGATACGTTTATGCTGCTTACAGATCCAGAGCTCCGATTCATGGGCAGCAGGGAATCTGCAACATATTCTGTGTAAAAAATTCAAACAAGATGTTTTATGTAGGTGACTTAAGGTACAGTCATTACAGCCTGTATTCATTGAGTCCAGACTCTTTTCTAGAACCACTTTTGTTTATAATTCTCACTAACAAGGGGGTGGTTTCTGTCCAGCATAAACATGTACAAATCAATTAATTATTGCCTACACCAGACAGGAAACTTTGTGAAGCCATTTTCTAGCAAGCACAGTATTTAAGCACAGATACAACTGGTAGAGTTTGAATTCTGGTGTATCATCTGAAAGAGTTTGTTGCTTCCTGCAGAGCTCTAGGCATATACTTCTTGAACCGAATGACAGCAATTCACTCATTTCTCAAGTTGATAAAGAAAAATGGAAACACTGTAAAGCAAAACTTTCACCTTGCACTGCTCAGTGTTGTGCTGGCTTAAACTGCTTTGCACATTCTGACCTTAATCTACTCAAATATATAATTTCTTTGCATTTCCACTTATTTCCAGGAGCATTTTATCTTTTAGATTGCTTTGCAAAGACTTCCACAGCTAACTGTCAAAGCTTTGGTACAAAGAGGACCTTGAAACAAGAAGCAGATATTTTTCCAAATAACAGTGAGTTAAGCTCCCTAGAGGCTCACAAATTCGGTGCTGTTTCTGGTGAACTAGCAAGCAAAGCCTCATAAGCAGAGTCCTCCCAAGACTGCACAAAAATGCCACACGCATAAGTGACTCGAACATGTTTCCCGTGTGTCCAGTCAACAGGAGTGCCAAAGAAAACAGGAGAGATTAAAACTTTATCTCCCGCAGCAGACTGCAGGACTGCGTTCCCACAGCTTCTGCTCCAGCTTTGGAAATTAAGTAACATTGGGGAGTGATCTGGCTGGTGAGCCAGCGTACCCTAAACTTGTCCAGGCCTGTCCCTAAATCAGCTCCACCCAGACTGGGCAGGGAGCCTTGCTGGCACCCTGGCACAGCAACCGCCTCTGTAGAAGACCCAATAAGCCAGGGAACAAGAAACAGTTTGTGGCAGGACTCTGCTGTCTTAGGTCAAAACTCACTGCATGGCAATGTCCATCATCTAAGCAGATACTTGCTTTCTTGCACAAATATACATCCCTGAAGAGATCTTCTCTCTAAAAGACATCCAAGGATTTTACAGGCAGTTAGATTTCACAGTGTCTTTTTGAGGGGGGTGCTGTTGAGTGTTGGGCAGGTTAAAGTAGAAGAAGCTGAGGCATGATGAACTTAAGCATTGGCCTCAGAAAGTAGAATCAGAAACAGACTGATCCCTGGTGTACACCATCACAACTCATTTCTCCATGATGCAGTTGAGGAGATCAGATAGCCAAACCTTGAATGCTATTTTAAACGGTCTTTAGATGATGAAGTTTGTTACCTGTATTAAGTATTTAGTCCTATTTCAGATTCACTGAGCTCTCCGTATAGGTTCATGAGGTTGGCAGAACTCTAAAGCTGTTGGATATATTTATTTTTTTAAAAGGGAAAAAAGGCGGATGTCAAATTCATTCAAAGACCAGCAAAACTCCTTAGATATTTCTCTCTTACTTCTACAGAATGGATACAGCACATCCCAATGTAGCCTTTATACTAGATCTGGTGCTTTGTTTATGCTGTGTTTAAGACTTTCTATGGATTTTGCCTAAATGTCTGCAAATCAGTAAATTTTATTCAAAATGAACTCTCGCTATTGTTTGCTTAGCTGAGAGACATTTTTCTGAAAGGTCAGAATAATAAGACTGACAGACTCTGAAACCATCAGCTCAAGAAACTGTCTTTCCTTTTGTTCTGCAGAGGGAAAACATTGGGACAACATTGGTTTGGTTTTTATTTTTTTGGATCCTACCTCAATCACTGTTATTGAAAATATAGGTTCGAGGTAACAAACCAGATATGCATGCTTGGGACGGTATCATGGGTTCAACAGTACTCACAAGAAGAACACAATTAAGAGGGAGCTTGATTTATGAAAACTAGGCTGATTAAACCCCAAATATGCAGACAAGTATTTAGGTACTACCATTATTCCATGTAAGGATGGGTTTCAGGCCTTTTTTTTTTTCTTAATTTGTTCTAAAGAGACTAATTCAGAGCATTCAAAGCTACATTCCCCTTCATGGTGCACTTGTTACTACAAACAATACCTGTCTTGTAAAGGGGTCTGTGTTGACAATGACAGGCCTGAGTAAACACTCCACTGTCACATAGGTTTCCATTAGCTCAAGTTTACATGCCTTGTCATGCTTCTCCAGCTGCCATTTATCACAGTGCTTTGCACAAGATTGGCAAACACTATTCTCCCACAAAGTTTCCCCCATTTCTTTCTTAGGAGGAAAGAAAGAAAAAAAACTGTATCAGTGGGGAGTACAAGGATAGCATAATTAATTCTTCTACAGGGCACTCAAGCTTTACATGAAAGAGCATCTTCAAGTCTTCCATCTTCAGACCAAAAGCACAGCCCTGCAATGCAGCAGTCTCTGAGGCAGCTCTCCCAGCAAAAGGCTGTGCTCAGAAACAACATGATCAAGCCAGAGACCCAAAGCAAAAGCCAGTCAGGCTGGGAGTTATTTCAGTGTACTTAACTGGCCACAGAGCCTTGGTGATACTGGCAGATCTGCAAACCAAGCAGTTGTCAGAAATCATCTGTTTTCAGCTTCCATTGACCTCAAAGAAATATTGAAATTTCTTTGCTCATGCGGGCTCCTGGGTGCTTGTTCATATTCCTCATAGGGATAGGATAATTCAAAGATTGAGCACATCAGGCAGCTTTAGGTATACGCAAAGGGCATGTACATACAAACACACATGGCAAAACAAAATATTTAGAGCTTTGGCATAAACCCATGTCTCAAGAAAAACCAGTCCAGTCAGTGGCACATTCATAAATGCAGTTCAGAGACTGACCCTCACACAAAGCAAACCTGGAGCTCAGGTTCTGAGCTTGTGATCAATATCTGATAAGGAGTTGTAAGACGTTTTGTCATTGTTCCTCCCAGTAAAAATGCTGCCCTCAGCAGCATTTAGTCTGGTTCCAGTTTAGAAGCAGTGACATTTGGTGAGTCAAAGTGACCTCAGCTTCATTGAAACTCCCTACTTGCTATTAAACAGCCAGCAGAGATTTACAGGACTAGCAGGAACCAGATGGGAAAGCACCAGGACTGGGGACAGTGGAACTATGGATCCAAAGGTCATTACTGCTCCATGGGAAGTGCTTGAGCCATATGTGTGCTAGTCCAGCCCCCGGGCTAAATAGCTGCTGAAAAGCTTGGTGACCTGGGGAGAAATCCCCCTTTCCTTCCCAGCCTGCAGATGGCCTCAGCCCTCCCCTGGCTGCATCTGCTGTGATGGGCCTTTAACCACCAAAAGCACCTGGAAGTCAGGCTGTGCGTGTTTATTTTTATGAGGAGGAGCAAGGGGTTAAGCAGCAAAGCAGAGATGGAGAAGCAGATGACAAGCCAGTTTCTTGGCCCCATTCTGCTCTCCTGGTGCCTTTCTGGCAGTGAGAGCTGCCACCTCCCCGCAAAGCCCAGGTGGCTGCTTACCTCCAGGTCTCAACCCCTTCAACCTCTCCCCAAGACATACATCAGAGCCAGGGAAAGGGCAGAGTAACAGTGGTCCCCGCAGCTGTATGACTTTTTATAAAGGATGGGAAAATAAGACTCTTCAGTTTCCTTGCTGCTTTCTTCGTTGTTAAGAGTAGGGGAGATATGGGCATTTTCCAGGGGAACATTGTTCGAGTTAATCACACATGCTTCTCTGCTAAACTTCTATTAAACAGGTAAGCTGAGTGCTGGGTAGACACTGCAGGGAGGTCTAGAACAATTCTCCACAGCCAACTCTCAATAGGGGTACAGCTCTCCACAGGCACAGCTCTAACCCTAACCCTGACTGCAATGGCTCCCCATGGAAACTTGTCCTGCAGAGAGTTAGCCATAGAGGGTTATCCCTTCCCAATCACAGGGATGGGTTTCACATCCTGCTGCCTCATAGGCTGGGGGAGCATACCACTGTGGCTGTGGAATTTTCTGAATTCACCCAGTCTTCCTCTGTCTGCCATCACGCAGCTACAACATGCCACCACCAGCTCCCAATGCTCCACTCACACCAGCATGGGGTGACCTGCAGATGGATTTGTCCATACAAATACTCTTATGTCCACACAAATACTCTTTTATATGACCATGGTGTCACTTGACTACAACAGCAGTTGTTAAATAGCACTGAAAGCCCTGTTTTCATACTTCTGAGGCACTTTTCTGGTACCTTCACTGCTAATTAGCCCCTCTGCCAAAGCATACATCCAAATGTGTGCAAATGATGAAACAGCTGGGGCCAGAAATAAGCTAGGGCCATGCAGCCTAGCCCTGAAGGGCAAACTGACCCTGACAAGGACTGCTAGAAAATCCCAAGATAAATCTGTGAAAGTAGCCTTTAAGCAAAATTTGGTGCCACGGCCTCTGTTCATCCTTAGATGTGATTGCCCCTTTGAGCAGGATGAGTATCAGCACAGGGGGTGGCAGAACCTCTGTCATGCAGCAAGAATGTTAACATCCTCCAGATTTAAACGGCGCCATCTGAAGAGCAGTTCATGTTCTGAAATTAATTTTTCGTGTGTACATCATGAGGTCCTAATAAAAATGTTAGAAGAACTGTCTTTGTTGTCTTCTGATCCCAACAGGCCTCTCCTCTCCCTTGGCATTTCTCATCATTGTTGTTGTCTGTAGACAACAAGGTTGTTGTTAAGGTTGTGGTACCAGCTTCACAAAATAAAAAGGATTTAAAAAAAAAAAAAAGAGAGAGAGAAACAAAAAGACAAAACAAAACCAAACCAGAAAGAAGGTTGGGGGGGTGGCGGGGGAGCAGGGGGAGGAGGAAAGGAGAAACAGAAATGTGCCAGGAAGCAATATAAAAAGAAGCAGAGACTTTTGATGTTTTCTTTTCCCTCCTCCTTCATTCTTGGCTGAATTATAGGGCGTAGCATAGTATTTTCAAAGCATCTTTTACAAACTTTATTTAGTTCAGTGATTCACATTTCCTGAGCAAGGTTAACCAAAGGAAGGGATGTTTCTCCCCTTGCCCCGAGCTGTTCCCCAACTTTCAGCTGAATTGTATCACATTCATAAAAGTAATTGTCAGAAAGGAACCTTTCCTGATCTCCTCCAATGGCATTGTTTTTTTCAACAATGTGCATGATAGTTCATTAATTATTCATTTTAGAGGGTGTTTAAAGTACTTTGCACAATCAGAAGCCTCAGACTTAGGTAGTACAGATGCATAATAGTTAAGACTGAGAATGTCAGAGTCCTTGCCCACAAGAGCTTGTTGTCTTCTTCAAAACATACAGTCCTAGCCCAAAAAAACCAAAAAGTTATATACATAAGTCAGCTGTCTTTCTCTCCTAGGCTGGGTTGAGCACTCCCTGGGAAAAGGTGGAGCTGAGATCAGATGCACAAGAGAAGACATCAGAGCTTATCTGAGACTTCTGGGCCTACGCAGACACCACCTGAATCTCCATGCTCCAGTAACCCACCTGAGCACCATAGGCTGCAAGCTGATGCTGTGCTTGGATTGTGCCTCATGGTGACCATCAAGACAATAAAAGTGCCAGAGTGTTAAACCTTCATCCGTTCGCAGGATTTATTTCCTCTGTTTCCCAAGTGGCACCCTATAATGCTCTTGCTCTCAGTACCTGCTGCTGGACTTCCAGCTCATGATCCCTCCGGCTGGGACAATATCCCCCAAAATTCACATAAAGTCTGTATGAGGGGCTTGCAGTCACTTACTTCATCAATTCAGTTCAGTCTCTGCACAACTTCTCAACCCTTCTTGCTACACATAAGAGGGAACAACAACAGCCATGTCAGGGTTCTAAGAGAGTGAAAATATGTACAGGAGTTAGAGGGGGAGCCATATATACAATAAAAGCAACAGAAAGCTGAGTGAGTAAGGCGTGACAGTCAAAGCAGCTCAGTCAATAAGAGAAGAGAAAGTTTGAAAAATCCATCATCCTTTACAGAATATCTGAATATTTTAAAAAAAAAAAAGAAAAAAGAGTAAGATCAGTACAGGAAAATCTTACTCTTTCCAGTTTCCTTTTCACTGATTCAAAGAGAAACTTCTGCTGTCTCCACTAGAAACAACTGTAAGGTCAGATATAATTGAAGGGAGCAGAGAGGAGAGCCTCTGGTTTCTTTCCAAAAAAGCAGTTTATTTTAGATTCACAAAAGGTCAGGAAGAATAAATTGCAATGGATACTCTTCCTGTGTCTCCAAATGTATTTCCAAGCAGAAACATGATGTTATAAAGAAACATGTAAATATAAGAAGGCTGAAGAAAACACCAACCCTCTTCTGAAAACACCACCCAACTTCTGATTGCAGAGTGGTGTCACTCTCACATATGATCAAGGCGTAAAATTATTTTAAATGGGGGCAGTGGCAGGGGGAAGGGGTGGGAGTGAGAGCAGAAATAGTAGCTATGACTTAGATAAGCGTAGAGGCTCACATTTGTGAGACGGTTACACATCAGAAGCAACATTTGAGGACTGAATGAAACTCTGCCAGCATGGCTTAGTCTTGATCATCTATTGCAAACCCTAATACAACACAGAAAATTGTCTCTCAACCTGTAACTCTGCTGGAAAACACTGAATGCACACAGCAATACATGCAGTTTGTTATCTACAGTAAATGAGGTTTGTTTAGGTCCTTCAGCCCTGATCTGTATGCTCTAACAGCAGTGTCTTTAGCTGTTTGGATGCTTTTATTCCCACGTGGCTTCCTTCAAGTAGATATATGTAGCTCCATTTCTCCGAGTGATGGAGAAAAAAAGTAAATGACTATTTAAGGGAACACTGCTTACTTTTGTAAATGAAGAATATTGTACTTATTTTTGTGGGCTTAATCTGCTACTAGGTATTTTGATTACTCTACAGCCAACAAAAATTAATGAGTGATGCAGATAGTACTGTGGGGAAAAAAGTATTGGATAGTTTTATATTACTGCCTGCTGATATCCCTAGTACTAAGGAAGCCTGCCAGGACCTGGAAATAGCAAGGCTGTGTCTCCAGAGGATGCTGTTTATTTACTTGTGCCTAACACTGAGCTGAATTTTGACTTGGGTCAGCATAGGCTCTAAGAAGCTCTGCCCAGACGTTTATGGATGATGTCTACTGGCTGCCTGAAAGTGGTCTGTGGCCAAGGAAGTTGAGTCTTTCTGCTCTAAACACTGGGAGATGGAGATAGGCTTTCTGGTTTGCACTTACACAGCACCCATTAGCATTAAGGTCCCAGGGCTATCATTTCTCCATCCCACGGCTGTACCAAAGCAATAACAAATGCCTTGCTGAGTTTCCATCTAATAAAGCTGTGCTTTTCTCTAATTGCCATGATCATTGACAGTTTACGTTAATCAAGTGACACCAACATAAAGTGATGGGCTGCCAGACGATGAGAAAGCAATTTACCCTCAGCTGTTTCTGACATGTTTGTGTGCACAGTTCAGTTTACCATTAAGAAGGGCAAATAATGACCCATCTCCAATTTGAGGCTGGGTCCCTTGAGTAATAAATTGAAAGCCAATGTTTAAACAAAGAGACACAACTACAAATTCAGCCTGACACTCTCCAGGAAAAGGGTCATTAGGCAGCAGAGACTAGACAATCTTCATGTGCCCCTTAGGAGGTTTCTTCTGTGACCACTGAAGATATCCTACATCTTTTACTCACCCCAGCTCCTAACAATACCAGGGTCTGAAGAAGTCTGGACAATTTCCGAATATAGGTGCATAATGGCTTTAAACATGCCTTTTTTTTTTCCCTTTGCAAACTGTTGCACAGAGATGCAGTCCAGGACACAACTCACCAGGGAACCTGTCACGTGTGGGGGCAACAAAGGATGTATTTTGAACACCAGGTCCCAGTACAGGGAAAAGGGGGACAGGAAGGGATCTGAAGTATACCAGTGGAGCCTTTTCAGTGTTTTACGGGAATCAGCATGATCCATGGGCCACAGCATCTCGGACCACCACTGGTTCCTCCGTCATTATTTGGGTATGATGGATGTAAACTACCACTGAAAGATTTCAGATAACCATCTTCCTGCCTCTCTTCTCCATAATCCTGGGGCATAATCCAAAAGAATGAAATAGGATTTCAGTAGCTAGTATAATGTTGCAATGTGGCTACTCCTACTGACTTGAAGATAAACTATTAGTATCTGAACTTCTAGATGCTTTGATATATATAATCCTTCACTTTGGAAGATGATTTACTATTTTCTGCATCCTCTGAGGCTTTTTGTCAGCACTGATAGCTCTGATCTAAGATGGGAAAGCATTAAAAGTGTTTCCACTTAACAGTAATCAAATTTTTTTTCAAGAGCTCATAAAACCCAATCAACTCTTCTTCCATTACATTCTCCCAGCAAAAGCCAGTAATATTTCCAGACAGACAAGAAAGAACAGTTATACCCTATGAAAAAAGACATTTGGAAGATAGACTTCCTTACTTTCCCTAAAAAGATTTCAAAGGCAGAAAACATTTGCATAAAGAAAATGAGGAAGCAACACTTAAATTAACAATATAAATTCTCCCAGATATGTGGTTATACTGCAGAAATGCAGAAGGAAATAGGAATTCACTGAGTGTCAATTTAATGGAGTCACAGTGATGGAATAAGTGCCTGGTACATAATTGAAGGTCTTATTTTAGGATATATCCAGAAGTTTCTTGCTCTCCGAGCATGTGGTTCTTAGCGTTTTCCCTTTTCTCCTCCAAACTTTAAGCTAGGAACCTGCACGGTCAGCTATCTGAGTGAATGGAAAGTACTTCTACATCCCAGAGCACGCAGCTGTATGCAACATTGCTGTTAAAATCCCACTCTCAAATTTGACCTCTCAGCAGTCCTGCAGGCTGATCCATTGAGTTCCTTCTAAATTGTAAAATCTAATGAGACAACACTGCCACAAGCTGTGTATGACCCTGGAGTGGAAGAGCTTGGTTAACCACGCGAACCTTTAATTTGTAAACACAGATTCCTCCCTGCCAGATGCTGTTGCTTCTGACAAAGCTCATCCTCAAACTACATTGAGCATTTGCATTTCTGGTGGGTGGGTGCTGCAGGGGCAGGTGGCCAGTTGGTATTTTACAAGTTTGTTGGGTTTTTTTTTTTAATCTTCAGACAGTTTCAGAGCAATACTTGTGCAGGTTGAGTGATTCTCATTAGGACAATAGCACCTACAGCGGTTTGACTTTCTGTCAGCATGGCTTACTGCAATACAACTACAAAGAAGTTCATGCACAAGAATAGGTCAGCAAGGGACAAACTTTGTCACTTGATGCCCTGATTTGGTGAAGAATTCAAGAATATATTCTATTGCCAGCTTGGTTTTACTATTCACGTGCAGACAGAAGGAACAAGCTGAAATGCCTCATGTTACTTGGTCACAGAACAGTGTAACAAGCATTAAAAGAGCTCAAAGACAAAAGGTGAAGTTAAGGTTTTGATTTTGAAAGCCTAACCAGGGATGGGTTCAATGAGAAAATGAGGGCTGCCATGCCTAAATGAGCACATCTGGTCAACTTTATTTTTAACAGGACAAAGACTCTTTTCTCCAAGGCCAAGATACTAGGTCTTTAATCTTTTTCCATATTTCTCATGCTTATCGCATATGGGCATATCGTAAAGATGTCTTTATCACTTCTTCCTTTTGATTAAAGGCTCTGAGCAATGCTAGCCAATATCAATAACAATGCCCTAAAAATAACGATATCATCACACCAGAACCTTAGAGGGAACACAGCATTAAGTTAACTAGTCCCTCTCGTACAGACCATCCAACTGTGCTTAGGAAAAAGAAACATGAAGAGCAAGGCTCTTCTTCAGAGTATCATTCATCTTACTGAGAGTGAAAGCCTGGGTGATCTTTATTTTACGTGAATCACATGGTTAAATTGCTCAGATATTAGGCAGGCAGGTTGGGGGATGAGGGAGGGGGAAGAGGGGGAGGAAAGAAATAAGTTGGCTCAGAATTTCATCCTAAACAGAAACCAAATGTTAGTCACTTTTAAAGTACCATAAACTTTAAAAATGTTTGAGTCAAAGGGAACGGTGAAAGCAATTAGTCTTACCACATATTCAATGACAGCCAAACTAAAAATCAACCCAACAGGTATGTATATATACATATAAACAGAAATACACATTGGTCAAAAATATGGTTGAGACATTTCATCCCTGTGAAAAGTAAGACTGCAGCTAAACAAACAAATAAAAAAATTCTCATGAAAGGCATTGATTGCCAACTAGCCAAGTTATTACAGAAAGTTGGGTTGTATATAGGACACAATGATAATAAGGACACTTCATCGTCCTAAAGAAAATAACAATTGTGGGAAATCATTGTAATAGTGCTCAGAAGGATTGCAAAATCCCAGTTTCATGTTGTTCTACATCAGACTAATGTTTTCCTATAAATTATAGCAGATTTCAAGGGAAAACAATTAATGGTAACAGAATCAAAGACATATGAAATCTTTCCATTTAAAGTGACATTGCTCATTTTAACATAGCTGGTTTTAATTAGCTTCTTCCTAAGATCGTTGAAGGTACATATTGAAGGTAAATTTCCCTGCAACCTGGAGAGAATTTCTGCGCTCAAGCAACTTGTGACATTGTGATCTACAACAGCAAAATTATTGGTAAATTCACTGAATCCTCATTATAAGACTAAAAGTTAGTAAATAGTCCAAAGATGACATATCTGCTTTTCACTGTCATGATCAACCACTAAAAGTAAAGCTGAGCTATAATGATAAACCTGAAAGTATACAAGTCTATGATACATCTAAGAGATGCATCCCAGAGTCATAGAATCATAGAATCACCAGATTGGAAAGGACCTAATGGATCATCGAGTCCAACCATTCCTAACACTCCCTTAAACCTTGTCCCTAAGCACTTCATCCACCCGTTCCTTAAACACCTCCAGGGAAGATGACTCGACCATCTCCCTGGGCAGCCTGTTCCAGTGCCCAATGACCCTTTCCGTGAAGAATTTCTTTCTGATATCCAACCTGAACCTCCCCTGACGGAGCTTCAGGCCATTCCCCCTTGTCCTGTCCTCAGTCACTTGGGAGAAGATGCCAGCTCCCTCCTCTCCACAGCCTTCTTTTAGGTAGTGGTAGAGAGCAATAAGGTCTCCCCTCAGCCTCCTCTTCTCCAGGCTAAACCACCCCAGCTCTCTCAGCCGCTCCTCGTAAGACTTGTTCTCCGGCCCCCTCACCAGCTTCGTTGCTCTTCTCTGGACACACTCCAGAGCCTCAACATCCTTCTTGTGGTGAAGGGCACAGAACTGAACACAGTACTCAAGGTGCGGTCTCACCAGTGCTGAGTACAGAGGGACAATAACCTCCCTGGACCTGCTGGTCACACCGTTTCTGATACAAGCCAAGATGCCATTGGCCTTCTTGACCACCTGGGCACACTGCTGGCTCATGGTCAGTCGGCTGTCAACCATTACCCCCAGGTCCTTCTCCTCCGTGCAGCTCTCCAGCCACTCTTCCCCCAGTCTGTAGCGCTGCATAGGGTTGTTGTGCCCCAAGTGCAGGACCCGGATTTAGCCTCGTTAAACCTCATGCCATTGGCCTAAGCCCAGAGGTGCAGCCTGTTCAGATCCCTCTGCAGAGCCTCTCTACCCTCCAGCAGATCCGCGCTTCCACCCAGCTTAGTGTAATCTGCAAATTTGCTGAGGCACTCAATGCCTTCATCCAGGTCATTGATAAAGACATTGAACAGGACTGGACCCGGTACTGAGCCCTGAGGAACCCCACTTGTAACTGGCCTCCAGCTGGAGTTAACTCCATTGACCACCACTCTCTGGGCCCGGCCATCCAACCAGTTTTCAACCCAGGAGAGTGTGCACCTGTCCAGGCCAGAGGCAGACAGTTTCTGAAGCAGAATGGTGTGAGAAACTGTGTCAAAGGCTTTACTGAAGTCCAAGAAGACTACATCCACAGCCTTTCCCTCATCCAGTAGTCGAGTCACTTTGTCATAGAAGGCGATCAGGTTAGTTTGGCAAGATCTGCTTTTCGTAAACCCATGTTGACTGGGCCTGATCACCCAGTTCTCTTGCATGTGTTTCATGGTAGCACTCAAGATTACCTGTTCCATGACTTTCCCCAGCACTGAGGTCAGACTGACAGGCCTGTAGTTCCCCGGATCCTCCCTGCAACCCTTCTTGTAGATGGGCACATTAGCCAGCCTCCAGTCTAGTGGAACTTCCCCAGTCAGCCAGGACTGCTGGAAGATGATGGAAAGGGGTTTGGAAAGGACATCTGCCAGCTCCTTCAATACTCTTGGGTGGATCCCATCCGGCACCATAGACTTGTGGGTGTCTAGCTGGGCAAGCAAGTCTCTAACCACCTCCTCTTGGATCATGGGAGCCTCATTCTGCTCCTCTGACTCCTGGGTTTGTACACCGAGGGAACAACTGTCCTTGCTATTAAAGACTGAGGCAAAGAAGGCATTAAGTACCTCAGCCTTGTCCTTATCCCCTGTCACTGTTGTTCCTTCTGCCCTCCTGAATTTTTCCCTGCACAATCTCACTTCCTTCCTGTAGTCCACCCAAGATGCCTGCCCCTTCCTCCAAAGCTCATAGACCTTCTTTTTCTTTTTGATGCATCTCAAGATCTCCCTGCTCAACCAAGCTGGCTTTTCCCCCCGCTGGCTCCTTTTCCGGAACACAGGATGGCTTGCTCTTGAGCTGCTAGTCCTAAGGGCTAATGTAGTTGCCAAGCCACTCTCCATGATGGTGGACAAAGAAATAGGTTGGATGGTCATATTCAAAGAGTAGTGGTCAATGGCTCGATGTCCAGAGGGAGATCTGTGACAAGTGGTGTCCCTCAGGGGTCCGTACTGGGGCCAGTGCTGTTTAATATCTTCATCAATGATAGAGACAATGAAATCAAGTGTACCCTCAGCAAGTTTGCAGATGACACCAACCTGAGTGGTGTAGTTGCCACATCAGAAGGACAGGATGTCATCCAGAGGGACTTGGACAGGCTGGAGAAGTGGGCCTCTGAGAACTTCATGAAGTTCAACAAGGCCGAGTGCAAGGTCTTCCACTTGAGTTGGGGCAATCCATGGTTTCAATACAGTATAGGGGACAATGTGATTGGGAGCAGCCCTACAGAGAAGGACTTGAGGATGCTGATTGATGAGAAGCTCGACATGAGCCAGCAATGTGCACTTGCAGCCCAGAAGGCCAACTGTATCCTGGGCTGCATCAAAAGAAGTGTGGCCGGCAGGCTGAGGGAGATGATTCTGCCCCTCTATTCCTCTCTTGTGAGACCTCATCTGGAATACTGTGTCCAGTTCTGGAATCCTCAACAATCCTCAACATAAGAAGGATATGGAGCTGTTGGAACTATGGTACCAGAGCGGGGGCTACAAAGATGATCAGAGTACCCCAGTACACACAAACCATCAGACCAAAACCTTTATCTCAGCTACTGGAAGGTGAGGCTCTTTACTCATTTTGTGTGACAATTGTCCCTTTGCTAAATCAACCCAGCACCTCAGTTTCATACCTTATTAGTGCTCCTCAAACAGGAAACAACCAATAAAAGACTTTTCTTTGGTCCTTGCTATTTTCAATTTTCTGGAGTCCATTAATGACACTGGAACCTGCATCTTTAATTGTGGTAACAAAATAGAGCCACTGGCAAAATAAAGATAACAGTAAAAAAACTACAAAAGCCATGACTATGCCTGAGTACAAGCCCCGTATGTAGAAAATCAGGCAGGAAAGGGAAGAGACCGGCATGGCTGAGGCAGACCTGCTGCTTAAACTGAAAAAGAATAAGGAAGTGCACAGGCAGTGCAGGCAGGGACAGGGAACCTTGAACGTCTATAGAGACGCTGCCCGGTTGTGTAGGGATGAAGTCAGAAAGGCCAGGTTGCAGCTGGAGCTGAACTTGGCAAGGGAAGTAAAAACCGACAAGAAGGGCTTTTACAGGTACATAATCAAAAGAGGAAGATCAAAGAGAATGTACTGATGACTGGAAATGGGGGTCATGTATCAACAGATGAGGAAAGGGCTGAGGTACTCAAGAACTTTTTTGCCTCAGTCTTCACCGATAACTGCTCTTCTTGCCCCTCCTGGGTCATGGGACAGCAAGATGGTGACAAGGGGGGTAGACCCCTTTCCACAGTAGAGGAGGATCAGGTTTGCGAACACTTGAGGAACCTGAACATATATAAGTTCATGGGATCTGACGAGATGCATCCCAGAGTCCTGAGGGAATTGGCAGATGTGATTGCCAAGCCACTCTCCATGATATTTGAAAAGTCATGGCAGTCAGGAGAAGTCCCTGGTGACTGGAAGAAGGGTAACATTGTGCCCATTTTTACAAAGGGTATAAAAGGCGACCCTGAGAACTACTGACCTGTCAGCCTCACCTCTGTGCCTGGGAAGATCATGGAACAGATCCTCCTAGAAACTATGCTAAAGCACATGGAGGGCAAGGAGGTGATTAATGGCAGCCAGCATGGCTTCACCAGGGGCAAGTCCTGTCTGACCAACTTGGTGGCTTTCTATGATGGGGTAACCGCAGCAGTGGACACAGGTAAACCAATGGATGTGATCTGTCTAGACTTCTGTAAAGCCTTTGACACAGGAAAGCTGGAGAGGGCTTGTGGGGATAGGACCAGGGGGGACGTGTATAAACTGGAGAGGGGCAGATTTAGACTGGACATTCGGAAGAATTTCTTCACCATGAGAGTGGTGAGACACTGGAACACGTTGCCCAGGAAGGTTGTGGATTCTCTATCCCTTGAGGTGTTCAAGACCAGGCTGGATGGGTCCTTGGGCAGCCTGATCTGGTGGGATGTCCCTGCCCACAGCAGAGGGGTTGGAACTAGATGATCTTTAAGGTCCCTTCCAACCCAAACTATACCATGATACTGTGATACTATGCAGACAGATGATTTGCCTTTTCTTTAATGAAGTGGTGGCGTTCAGAGTGTTGAATTAGCAACATGGTACGTTCCAGCTAAACAAAAAGTGTTGTCTGGTTTGAGATCTCTTATAACTGGAGTACGTGATCTAAATCTGTATTTTCAGAGGCAAGTGATTATTTTCAGTGCCCCTTACCTGAATGATCAGCTCAATGGTCCTGCAAAGGTGAGGGTGTCCTGGAACTGTTCCTATGCTCCATCCAGTTTCCAGAACCTTACACTGTACTTTATAAACCAAACCTCCAGCCTAAAAGTCTCAGCTATAAATTGTAGCAAGAAGGCCTCTTTTAGGGAGAGGGGAGATAATGAAACAAAATGAACTGCACAGGATGAAAAATCTCCGGTGTGCCTACAATTAAAGCCTGTGTACTGCATCCCAGAGAGGAAAAGAGTGCTTTTTAAAATATTATTGGAACCTCTGTCAGAAAACGAATAATCCTTTTGTGTGACTGACAGCAACAATGCAGAGTTCTTCTTTTTTAACCCTTCATCTGTTCCTTTAAACACTTTCTGCCCAACACACAGAAAGCTGAACAAGTAGAGCTCATATTCTTCTTGCAAGTGTTCATATGCATTAGCACCTGCCTAAAGGTTTATTATGAACTTATTTATTTAGATTTCCCAGTTTTCACAGTTAGATTTCACATGGGCAGCAGGAATGAATACAACCAAAAAATTTCTCTCTCCAGAGCAAACAATGCTTATTATTCTTCATATCCAATCCAGACAATTCATGGAGGCCTGAGGTCAGCATGGGGAGTATCCTTGTGCTTTTACTACGTCCCTGCCATGAAGGATGGGGAATTCCTCCTTTAATGAGGAAAAGCTTTGATTTATAGCTTCTGAAAATATCTTTTTGTTAAAGAAGATGAGTTTGCAGATCCAGACAGAAATGAGCTGCTTGGAGCAAGGGGTCAGTTTATTTCAAGAAATTGACCTGAAGATCTCTCAGATCAGAGCCACTCCCTATATCTCAAAGCCATGTGTCTCTTAAGTGGCTGACAGGCTTCTGTAAGATGTAGTAAAGTGTACTTATATTCAGCTGGATGGGAGATTTCATCCTCTCTTCTCAGCTACGGACTTAGCATCATGAGGTAGGTCTTCATCATTTCTAACCGAAGGATATGTTCTGGATACCTTGGAATGATTATTTGGAACAAGAAGATGCTTCATGGATTTAGAAGAAGTATCTCTGCCTCCCCAGTAAACGTAGCTTTTTGGGAGTCTGCCACTTGGGTGCTCCTAGCTGGGGTCCTTGCTCAGCTTGGGCAGTGCCCACTGTGGAAACCAGTTTTCTGGTGTGAGGAAGAAGCATCTGAAGAGGACTTATCTAGTGATCCTTGTGTATTAATGAAATTAAGAGGGAAGCAAGCATCTACCAGTGCCTGGAGGTAAGTCCTTAGGACTTCAATACTTAGCACTGACAGGAAGGCTCTTGGCAGTGGGAAATTCTGTAGTGCCAGAAATCAGAACCCGTCATGAGTAGGGCAATACAAAATCCACTGCTGTGCATATGAATCTTGGCTAACTCCCTGTGATCTGCTGCATTAGCCCTGCACATGTTGTTTACCCTCTCTGTACCTCAGCTCACCCTTCTGCTAAACTAGGATGAAATTACTTGCTTACCAACTGCCATAGGAAAGCAGTATCCTAGAAAAATACCAAGATAGACTTAATTAGGCTTATAAATTATTTTTATATTCCCAGATGAGAGTTCTCTGAAAGTATAAAGTTTTATTATTGTTTCAGCTGCTCCCTTCCATAGCATAATTGAAAAAAAAAAAAAAGGCTTTAGGAAAGCCTCAGATTAACCATAATACTTTTCTCGTTAATGATTAGCAAAAAAATTATACCTCTCACATGGGACATAAGCATTTGATTTCAGTTTAGTGCACCACCATTTAAGAACCAAGGCAAGTATCACTCCATGTCTTGCTCAAACCTGACAACTTTTTTTCTTGGAAAATATGTTTTGGGGACAGTTCAGCTGTGCTTGTTTGCAATTTACATACTTTCAATTATGATTTAGAAAAAGACTGATCTGAGGTCAATGATTATTACTATTATCTTGAAGAAGTGATTGCAAACTGGGAACAGCTCCTGCTTCAATAATTTCATTTGCTCTACAAAGCAAATTTGAAATAATTTGTAGTGAAAAATGCATCTTCCAATGAAAGCATCTAATATCAAAAGAAATTGTAAGATTAAAAATGATAGCTTTCAGCTGCTGCTCAGTAAGTAGTCAATGTTTCTTCCTTTCTGAAAAGCTGATACTCCCTCTTCAGGGGAATTTGAATGGACAAAATAAGAACGAGAAAGTACAAGAGACTCAATAAGACTGAAGCCAGTCCTGTGATTCTCTCGGTAGGAAATATTTAACAACTTGTTCACTACCCACAACTGCCACATGTGGATTGTGCCTGAAGTGGCCATTGTTAAGCTATGCTGGAACGTGCCATAGGGAAGTTTGGTGAAAGGACTTGATTATATGTATATAGAACAGACTTGTCCCAACACCACAGTTCAAATGCAAGGTAAACCAAGAAGGATCAACCAATCTTTAATAGAAAGCAGAAGAGGGAAGTTTAGAACAACTTTTGCCATTCTGTCTGGAGACTATCCATGAGTTGTGGTTAGAAACAAAAGATTTCTGCAAGGATTTACTAGTATTTTTCAAAACCACATCAGATGGAAAATCCAGAGCCACAGAAATGCTGGGGTCAGTCCTGAACTTCAATATGCCTGTAACTACATGGATTAATGAAAATAAATCTAGAGATAGTGTGACAAATTTTCCTACATATATACATAACATGTAATTTGTAAGCACCTGAAAAGAACCAAAATGGGAGGTTGCCATGCCGTTTTCTATTTTGGTCAGGAGAATGGGATTTCCAACACAAAGGCCTTCCTCTTCTCTGAAATTGAGAAGGTGTTTAGTGTGATGACCTTCCAGTACTTTCTCTGCTTGGCAGGTTGGCAACACTATCACTTTCCCAGAGTTTAATAAAGCCACTTAAGGGCCGGATTATGATCCCAGTTACACTGGCTTCACAATCTTCCCTCCTCCAGGCCACAGGGCTGGAAAGAAGATATGCAATGTACCCAGCTGGGACTGAGGATAGCTCAGCGTTTGATACCAGGACCCACACAGGGATTAGTCACAATCTGGACTTCAGACAGAAAGACCTCCAAGCAACATCCTTCATTCTCTGCTGCTGCCATCAGAGCTCAGGTCACAACATCTCTCTCTTTATGTAGATTGTTTGAAAGCCTTGCTGCATGGAGTTGCTCTGGCTACCTAGCTTTTGTCGTAATGCAGCAACTAATCAGCAAGCAATCTGCTCAAAATTATCATGCACGTGTATTGATTGTTAAAAGCATGCACTCTATGAAATTTCTAAGTGGATTGAAGGCTTGGAAAATTACTTATGAAAACCAGCCATTTTCCATGCAGGATAGGCAGGAAGATGCTTTAACTGCAGCATTGGTTAGTTGACTTTTTTTTTTAATATGCCATATTGTCTAAGAGCAACATCTAGAACACAGGCAGTGTTATATGTTTGTGTTGGGTTAGCTACCTCCTTACTAAGGACACTCATTTTGCTACTGAGAATTTGGAGGTGAGATGCACCAGCACATCATGTTTTTCTTTTAGTTGTCAGATCTGGTCTAGCTAAAGAGGTTGCTCTTTATGAGCGTATGGTACAGACAGGTAGCAGTGTCTTGGGAAAGGCACCCTGTCTTGAGAAAGAGGACTCTGACCCTGCTTTTCACCCTCACAGTAATGGATCATGCTGCTGAGTGGGAGAATTGCCACAGCTTTACAGGGGTTATGGGAAGGAATGGGGCTCTCCTTGCTCAGCTGCACCAGGGGCGTGAGGGCAAGGGGTGAGCAAACTTCCTTGCTACTACACATGCAACCCCTAGAAGGCTTAGAGATATAATAGGGACTGCCTCTGCCCAATGCCTTGGTGTTATGAATAGTCTTAAGGCACAATGGCCATATGATTTAAGGTATGAAAATGTCATAACATTAGTAAACTGTAGCATTCAATGTGGCACTTTCGTGAGGCTGTTTTTATTGCTGCTCTATGAAAAAATTGTGGAGATTCAGTCCCCAGGATCCTACCATGTGGTGTGTCTCTAAAGCAATGCTAGGCACATCAGAGGTGCACTGCCCTTGGCTTAAAAGGATCAGTCTGGCCTGCTGACAGGTTCTCTGCGTGTGAAAACCAGTCCTATCAAAGCAAGAACCTCCTAAACCAGCTCCAAGGCAGAGGGATGAGTGGCGCAAAGATGGGCAGTTGATGGCTCACATCCTGGTCTCAGTTCTGTTGATACCTAAGTGTCCTTCACTGAAATCATCTGGATTACCCCACATATCCACTGACACAAACAAAATCAGATTCTGGTCCAGGGTACCTTCCCACTTGAGTTTAGTTCTTCTGTCACATTGACACATACCATATGGCCTCAATCAGTGGAAAAATGAACAGTCTCCTTCAGAAAGTCGTGCAGGTTTGTGCTCTCCTTACCTTTGGTCCTCAGTCATACACTCAGTGTCCATACACAAATTTGAGAATTTGCTTAATCTAGAAAGATCCACAGAGTTCCAAAGGGAAACTGAACACCAGCAGCTTGACCTAGTATCATATTTGTCTAGAAAGATAAAAAACCTAAATTACTTCATTATCTCCAAGAATCTGTTTAGGCTGAAACACCTGCAGCCCAGCTGACTAATGCCATACTGTTAGAAACTCATGATGGGATGGCATCACCCACACGGAGCTCTGTGGCCTTAACCTCAGCCCCTGCACCAGCAGCTGTCACACCCACACTTTGTCCTCTGTTGCCAAGAAACTCAAAGGCAGTTAGAAGCAAGCCCCTCCACATACACAAGATTAATAGCACATCTCTTCAAACACATCCACTGGCTTTTCCATTTTGTATGCAATATAGAGAAAGATATTCCTGATGCCAGATTCTGCCGTCCTTGCTTAAACTGAGCAATAAACGACCTTTTGAGTAATCCACAGATGGCAGCAGGGCTATCTGAAGAATAAGGAACAGATTTTAGAAGGAATTTCACTGAGAGAGATGTGTTTTACTGACTTTCAAAGCACCAGCCTAGGGTAGTACACAATGTGAATGATGATATCACAGTCTGGCTGCGATGGCTGAATAAAAATAAAATTGAACATTTAACACCAGAAAAAAAGTCTCTGCTATTAGAAAGCAGGCAGTTTAAGCTGGTGGGATGCAACAGCAGATGCATTTCCAGATCTCTAGTCTGCAGCTTTTCATGCCAGGGCCGTCTTCCAAGATACATTAAGTAGTTCCCTGAACCCTCACTTTACATTTTTTGAACTATGACTAAATACAGCTTGTGCGATTCTCTACAGTATTAACAGGAAAAACCCCGCTTTCGGAAAAAGGTGAATAGAAGGAGTAAGGGGAAAAAACAACAGTATGAAGCCTAGCACATTTCTTAGTTATGATATCGCTATATCGTGATGGTGCATCTCCATCCCTGACACACTTGGGCAAGTGACAGGGCAACCCCAAGCAGCTTCTGATGCTGTGTCAAACCTGCCTCTGCATTCCCATAAGCAACAGGAGAGGTAACAACTTCTCAGAAGCCAGTAGTGACAGTTTATTTCATATAGAAGCAGCTATGTTCCCACATGAGGACAGTCTGAGAGAGTTGGGCTCATTTAGCCTAAAGAAGGGAAGGCTCTGGGGAGACCTGAGACAGCCTTCCAGGCTTAAAGGGGGCACAGGAAATATGGGGAGGGGCTCTTTGTCAGCCGAGTGTAGTGACAGATCAATGGGTAATGGATTTAAGGTGAAAAAGGGGAGATGTAGATTCGATATTAGGAAGAAATTTTTTACTGTGAGGTTGGTAAGGCACTGGAATAGGTTGCCCATTGAAGTTGTAAATGCCCCATCCCTGGAGTTGTTCAAGTCCAGGTTGGATGAGGCATTGAGCAACCTGATTTAGTGGAAGGTGTCCCTGCCCATCTCTTGGGGGTTGGAACTAGATGATCTTTAAGGTCCCTTCCAACCCAAACCATTCTATGATGCTATGTTAATCAGAGAACCACACAGACTTGTTTTAACCCTAAGTACATTTTTTTTTCTGACAGTCTGGATCAAGCCAAAGGCAGTATCTGAGGTCCCTGGTTTTGAGTGATGTTACTGAGGGCACTAAACAAGTTACAGTCAAGAAGCTAAGACGCTTCTCATTAATATCCCAATTTGTACTTAAATCTCAGTATCCTGAGTGACCATGGGAAAAAAAAAAAACCCAGCAACAGGACTCAGACCCCACTGTTTCAAAGTGCTTTGAGTTAACTACAGACAAACACAGCAGGCTGCAGACTTCTTTGGGAAAAGTCAGGAAGTATGTTATTTTTATAAAAGGCAGTGCTGAAGGAAGGAACAGCAGCAGGATGAAATACATGGGTGGTATCCTGTTGCTAATGGCTGAGCAAATGGGACAGAAATGTTGGCATGCTGAAGAGATCTGAAACATGCAGTGTGCCTGCCTAGCAGAGGCCCCAACATGTAGGGAGTGGATATTTTTGATAAATTGGAGAAAGAGGCAGGATTCAAAATAGGGCAGTGGGAATATGATTTTGACAGTGCTCCAAACAGTAATTGAATGTCCCACTAATCTTAGTTACACATTATCCAGTAGAGGAATTAAGATCTACTTGCTCAAGGATAAATAGAGAGCAATAGTCAACTAGAGGACTGTGATCTTATTGCCTGAAGGCAGGGGCTGGGTGCTCCGCAGGTGTATGTCTACAGTCAATAGGTTTAATTGTTTCAGTGAACTTCACCAGAGTAATACAGAATATGGCTTTACGTATATTGACTGTTGATATTTTACTATTCCTGTGCCTTTCCAAGTAAAAGGCAGAAACAGCCTACTGCATGTCTTCACAAGTAGCATGAATCATACTACTGCATGAAGTAAAATCTGAAAAGTACAGCTGCTCCATCATCAGGCATCAGCACCTCCAGCAGCTTCCTAACCCCAGACTTGTGTTTTGTCCGTATCCGAGTACTAGCATTTTCCAGCAGTTTCTCTGTACTGAGCTGTCATGTGTTGAGTGCCTAAATCACCGAGGCAAAGTGCTTGATCAAACTACAGAAAATACGAACAACATAAACAGTCCTGTGAGTCACTGCAGATCTGGGCTGATTGAGAGTTGGTTTTTATGGCAGATAAAGACAGTTTTGCTTTTGCTGTAGAACTATGGCAATAACCTGCTTAGGTGTCTAGAACATAGTTATCACTCCTGTAAAGTGAAGTCAATGAGTACTTGTGGCCTTCATTTTATTAGCAGTCTTCTGGTAGAACAATAATAAAAAAGTCTGAGAATAAAATTTTTAAGGTCCTAACTAATTTTATAACTACCATTTCTTAAAGTTTAAGCCTTCAATCATCTTGATTTCACAGAATCACAGAATCACAAGGTTGGAAAGGACCCATTGGATCATCGAGTCCAACCATTCCTAACACTCCCTAAACCATGTCCCTAAGCACTTCATCCACCCGTTCCTTAAACACCTCCAGGGAAGGCGACTCGACCACCTCCCTGGGCAGCCTGTTCCAGTACCCAATGACTCTTACTGTGAAGAATTTTTTTCTGATATCCAACCTGAACCTCCCCTGATGGAGCTTCAGGCCATTCCCTCTAGTCCTGTCCCCTGTCACTTGGGAGAAGAGGCCAGCTCCCTCCTCTCCACAACCTCCTTTCAGGTAGTTGTAGAGAGTAATAAGGTCTCCCCTCAGCCTCCTCTTCTCCAGGCTAAACAACCCCAGCTCTCTCAGCCGCTCCTCATAAGACTTGTTCTCCAGCCCCCTCACCAGCTTTATTGCTCTTCTCTGGACACACTCCAGAGCCTCAACATCCTTCTTGTGGTGAGGGGCACAGAACTGAACACAGTATTCAAGGTGCGGTCTCACCAGTGCTGAGTACAGAGGGAGAATAACCTCCCTGGACCTGCTGGTGACCCCATTTCTGATACAAGCCAAGATGCCGTTGGCCTTCTTGGCCACCTGGGCACACTGCTGGCTCATGTTCAGTCGGCTGTCAACCAGCACCCCCAGGTCCTTCTCTTCCATGCAGCTCTCCGGCCATTCTTCCCCCAGTCTGTAGCGCTGCATAGGGTTGTTGTGCCCCAAGTGCAGGACCCAGCATTTGGGCTTGTTAAACCTCATCCTATTGGTCTCAGCCCAGCAGTCCAGCCTGTTCAGATCCCTTTGCAGAGCCTCCCTACCCTCCAGGAGATCGACACTTCCTCCCAGCTTAGTGTCATCTGCAAAATCTTAGATTTTAAGCCTTCTATCACACTGGCTTTTGATGAAACAAGCTCGTGGATATCTGTGTTAGTTTTGAATAGGCAATTTCTTGGCTTTATACCTGGGATCTGCTGAGGAGCATTGCAGGAATGCCAGAATCCATTCAACAAATTGGACTTTGTTCCTGAAAATTTTCTGCTTACCCAAGAAAAACAGCAGAGAGGAAACAGAAGCAGTATAGGACTGGTCAACCTAATATAAGTGTTAGAACCTTCATTTCTGCAGATGGTGTTTTAGACTGAACTGGCTCTCCCGGTTTTCTGGAATCATATCCTTAGAGACAAACAGATCTGTTTACACCCATGTGACCCAGCTGGAAGCAGATAAGAAAACTCAGCTTAAACTAAAACCAGAAAGGTATGAGGTATTCAAACTGTGCTAAGTGTGGCTATAGCTTGCAGGATTTTAGCATAGCCATAGCAGATAAACACTTTGATCTATTCATCCAGGCTAATTATATCCTAGGACCCACTAACATGTCTTTGTGCTAGGCACATTGGTTTGGATATCCTTCACTTAGGTGAAGCTACAGCAGGACACTTAACCATCAGCAGCAGCCATCCCCAGCTTCCCATGCAGCATCCCGCAGCTTCTCAGCCCCTTCCTACCACAGAGCCGATTAAACCCCCTGCTCTTGCGCCAGGACCTCCAGCACAGCTCTGTTTCAGCATCCCAAGCCATAGTGACATTGGCAGACAATGGTAATTCACCTCTGTGTAGGTCAGGAGCAGTTTTTGGAAAACATGAGGCATGCATAGACCCAGCACAATTCTCATCCTGGGGTAGGGAAGCTGCTGGGGGCTACCAGACAGGACAAAGGTCCCCATGCACTCACCTGTGGCCGCATAGATCTCAGTATGCAGTCAATACAGACTTCTTAAAATAAAACGTGAACTTGCTGAAAAAATGAAGTTCTGGCATGCAATTCTTAATAACTTTCCAGTGAACCCAGTAAAAGGCCAATCCTTCTAGCATTTAAATTCCAAGTACAGGAACTATAACACTATACTTCTGACAGCATTAAGTTACAGTACATTCAAAAGGCCCAGATGCATAATATAGGCATACATTCAACAGAGCTTATCTAGCAAGTTCCAGCCTTGATGAGCTAACATTATACTGAAAAAGTGAGGCAGGTCCCGCCAACAGTGTACTTTTAAGGCACTGCTCTAAAACAGAGAACTACAATAGAAAAATACTTTAAAAGGAAACAAACTATTCCCACCATATAAATCATAGAATCATAGAATCACTAGGCTGGACCTGTTGGTCACACTGTTTCTGGCACAGGCCAAGAAGCCATTGGCCTTCTTGGCCACCTGGGCACACTGCTGGCTCATGTTCAGTCAGCTGTCAACCAACACCCCCAGGTCCTTCTCCTCTAGGCAGCTTTCTAGCCAGACTTCTCCTAGTCTGTATCACTGCACAGGGCCCCAAGTGCAGGACCTGGCATTTGGGCTTGTTAAACCTCATGCCATTGGTCTCAACCCAGTGGTCCAGCCTGTTCAGATCCCTTTGCAGAGCCTCCCTATCCTCACAAAGATGTGCCATCCCAAAAGATAACCACTTTTTTTAAGGGCCAAGTGAAGCAGGATAGCGCACACAAACTGCATCTCTCTCTCAGAGTTTATACCCATAAATACGCAGATAAAATAGTGGGAAAAGAAAATAAACTAGAGCTCACTATTTAAGCTCATGATTACAAGTTTAAATGGTCAAGTTATAAGCTTATTTTTGTAGATATCCTATCTTTATATGTATGAAATGTTCTTTCTTCAGCTAAGCTTTCCCACACGTAAAGAATTTTGGATCAAGAGCTATTGCAATAACTACATTTTCTTTGAAATACCCTGAGCAAACTTCATATCAGGGCTTTCCTCTGCAGACACTGTATTTTTAATGATATCAAGTTTTTGTAGGTATCTCATCATAAAAAAATGGTGACATGTACACATAATGCAGGTCATAAACAAACCTTTTAAATTTAAGTCATATGAAACCCATGTAGTTGAACTGTTGGTGAAAACAGCAGAAATATTACTGTGGATATATATTTAATATTGAAGATCCCTAAGCAGGGAGGAGAGGTGGAAAAGATTCCACCTTGTACAGACTATCAGATCACTGCCTGACAATCCTAGCCTTATGTATATATTTGTAGGTAAGCTATCCTCAGGTGTCCCTACTACTTGACTAAATTTTAAGGACTTGATGCTTTAAGAAGAAATCCTGTCAGGAGACCCCTTAAGCACATGAAGACAGGATAACTCAGGTGTCTTTACAAAAGACAGGCCAATTCTTACAGACCCAGTCAGAATTCCTACAGTAAAAAATGCAGCTAGTGCATGGGATAAACCCAACTCCTCTACATCACATGATGTGATGAAACATCTGGGTCTCTGAGCTAGATCCATGCTGGAGAGGAAGGTGTAAGCTCCACCCAGAGACATTGAACTGGGAGAAGTATACGCAGGGCTCATTTACTCAGGCACAGGGCTGGTTTATGCCTTTTTGGTAGGGATTTTCAAAGGCCTGTGATCAATTCAGTGGTAGCTTCGCAGTGGCCTCCTAAATAGCTCTGCAACCCAACCAAAGTGGGTTGAATAGGGCTCTGTGGATGGGAAGAGAGCAGGAAATTCTTAAAATGGCATTATCACCAAAAGCTAGAACATTGAGCCATAGCCCCATGTGGGATTTACACAACCGAGAACAAGAGCTCATCTATAAAATCGCTATTGAGATTTTTTTTCCTATCCCTCTTATATGCTGTTATTCCCACCTTCACAGCACAAACTGTATTGCTCCAAGTATCTTGGTTCAGAGAGTGGCCCCACAATGTAATACAGATTTTTAAGGAAAGCTCCCCAACTGAGCAAGGGACTAAAAAACTTCAGAATGGGTTGGAAACTCTCTTCACTCCTTTCATCCTCAAAACAACACTTCTCATCCCATTCTTAGCCCGATGTTTCTTCTTCTAATTTTCAGCTCAAGATGATCTTGGATGACAGAAAAAGCTCAACTATTAGCTTCTCACCTTCCAGTTATAACCATCATTCTAATGCGAAAAAAAAAGCTTCCCTCCAAACTGCAGCCCACTTAAACTGCAGCCTTTGAAGAGATTTAAGAAAGTGTTGTACACTACTAGTAAGTAGTCACTGGTAGTGAAAATTAGCAGTAGTGAAAATTAGCACTAGTGACTCTGTATTGCAATGACCCATTTACTGAATGACACAAGAGACTGTCCGGAAAGTTTGTTGTTGAATGTCCTCAGTCCCCCTTCCACATCACCCTAGCAATGGTGTCTGCTAGGCAGAGATATTCAGAAACATTTTGTTATTGACATTAATATATTGCTAACCACCTGCAATGCGTTTATTTCTCCAGGCACAGAAAATTTGGAATACAGCTACCTGCAGCACTAAAGTAATTTTGGGCATAAAATACGTGTGTCGCTGTCACTACATATTCACAGTGGGAATGCGGCCAAAATTTTGTAGTCATAGTCAGGTCTTCAAAACCACTTGCTCAGGAGCAAGCATTGCTTCCTCTGGTGAGCTGTTGACACACAGGTTTTAACAAATAGTATTCACTGTCAAGAAACAAAGCTACAATAGCTGCATGAATAGCTTTGTGTCTCAGAATATTTTATGATCGTCTATTGCAGATGGTACAAATTCCTTCAGGCAGTGGAGAACCTTTGCAGGAGGAGGCAGCTGGTTACCTGGCCTCAGCCGTATATTGTAAACACAATGCAGAAGTCTATGTTAATGTCCTACTTCAGAACAAACTGTGATAGCTCCAAAATATCTTCTGTATTTAGTTCCTGGTAGGCTTAATCTGTGCATAGCATCCTTAATAGATTGGCTGCCTGGGTTTAACATAATTTGTGTTTGCTCCTTTTTTTCCCAGAGCACATACTTAACTCATCTGCCTTGGATCCTCTGGGGACAATGCCTAGAACAGCTCTTAACATTGGTGTGTCATCACTAATAAAATTTATTTTCTTTTCATAGGTGTGGAGACAGCCACAGGAGATCCTTAACTCTGTGTCTGTCTCCAGTGCAGCCTCTTTTGCGTGTGTAGCTTGTGTTGCTGAAAACGATGGCATAGACTGATCTCACTCAAAACCAGCCAACACATTGATAATTTGAAACTAATAGCTGGATCTGATTGACCAGAAGTATTTTCAAGTCCTCCTAGTTCTGTCAGAAATGGTTTTAGACAAGAGAAAAATCCTTGGGGACTACACACCAAAACTGCTATGTTTAAGCAACTAAATTTATTCATTTGTGCTTGCCTTACTTCAGGAAAGCCCAGCTCATTAGAAGTGTTTCTCGGAGGGGCCAGTTTTCGAGATCTAATTTTTGATGGACATTAAATGTGAGCTCTGCCTAACCAAGGGCAGAGGGGTAGCTTCCACCAACTGTGTACATATTGGAAAGCATTTACTGTCTTTAGAAGCCCTAAAAAGGTTCTGCTAGAAACTCCAACATCTCTCTGCATTGATTTTACTAAAATTCTAAGGAAGCAACCACATGTGGTGCCTTGATTTTGAACAGGAATATAAGGTCAATTCTCAGCACATCCTCCAGTCTTACTAATGCTAAGAGCTTCTTCAATAAGGAGAGCCTTACTGAGGTGGAAGGTGGCACTGCTGTACAACTGCATGGCCTTGCATTTCAAACTGCATCTCAACCCATGCTGAGAGTCAGTATTATTCAAAGAATATCCACCCTTTACTTTTCCAAGAAAAGAAAAAAACTTTTTTTTTTGTTATAGCTAACACTATTGCTGTTAATTTTAATATAATATTAGTGCAGTCTTACAGGAATAGATACAGGCTCAGCAATCCATTTATTCATTCTTAAGCAGCAGAATTCACATGTATAAGGAACTAAAGAAGAAAAACTTCCAGCCATGATGGGAGTGCTCAGACACTCCTTCCAAGAAGCAGCAACATCTATCTATATAGCCATATTAAGACTTATTCTTTTTAACTATATTTCACCGGAGCCTTCATTTGCTTGCACTATTAGCACTTTCCTCCCCAGACCAGCATCCCACACAGCCCTTTCTTCCCTACCTTCTTTACCAGCCTCTTACAGCCTAACTAATGAACAGGTTATCTATCAGTTTATCATCTGTTAGCACATATACACTCAGCTCATCAGCATGCACATAACAAAGCACAAAAAAGAGGTAGTCAACTATGAATATTTTTGAAAGGTCAGTCCTCTGGATAGGACGTTTCCTGAAACAAATAGCATTTAGGAGGGACAGCTGGAGTCACAGCTGTAGCTGTTGAATGAAAAACAACTTTCAACTCACAGCACTTGGAAAAAAATCACAGTCTTAGGAAGCGTTTTATACGTGCACAGCATTATTTTCTTAGAAAGGTTTACATTTTTTATTTGCTTAAGCTGAGCTCACTTGTTATTTTTACATGGCTTCAAAATCAACAGATATTTGTGATGACATTTCTTTGGGATTTGCAGTCCACAAGTATCAGCTTTATTTGTTGCTTGTCTTTATACACAGCCCTTGTGATATTCTTGTTTCTACTAAGATAAGAAATCTGTAGCTGTATCCAGTATGGAAAATATACAGGCACTACAGGCGAAAGAGGTTTGTAAGGGGTCTTTTATCTGTCTACAAGAAAGAAAATTCCTCAAGCCTAGAACATGCCAATGCTGATTCATAGGTGACACACAGTGTATGCTCCTGGGTGCATATCACTACTCCAAAAGGCTCATGCCAAACCCTCAAAGTGAGATTGTAGTTTCTGAGCAGGCTTAATGGGGATGTGGTCCTCACAGTGGACATGTTGCTTGTTCCTGTGTTGTCCAGCTCCTGGCTTTGCAGACCAGCCCTAACTGCGCAGTATGCCTTCTCTTGTCCCTCTGCCTCCAGTGTGGTTCTCAGACAGTGACTGTGCAAGGGCTGTGGGACAGCCTGCCCCTTACACAATCTTCTAGCACTTTATCTGAAGCAGCTGCTGAATGTGAGAATTAGCTTCCCCATCCTTCCTCTGGATATTTTATGGTCCTTGAGCTAAATTGCCCAGCCCCACAGATTATTCCAGCTAAAACCCATGTCCCACCTCCTTCCCCCTGGCTTCTGTCCCTTTGTTCAGGCTTGAAAATTAAATGCAACCATAGAAGATGTGGAGCCTAGCTTCTTAATTGTAACAGCAATGAAAACAGCTAGTTATTAGCAGCTGTCCTTTTCTGAGGGGAGGTGATCAAGACAATGCCAGTCTAAGAAATGGTTATCCAAGGAAGATTTCTGTGTCTGCCTTGGTGCCCACAGTGCCCTGCTTGGGTCCAGGTTAAGGAAGAGCCTTTGAAGTAGACTCAGCATGTGATCTGCATGTGTTTGCTGCTGGTTGACTGTTAGTGTGGCCAGAGCAGATAAATGATTATGCGTGTCTGACCTGTATTTGTTGATACTAGCCTTTTTTTTCTTGGAAGCTCCCTTTGTACACTGTCCAACCCTTGTCTGACAGCTCATAGCATAACTTTTTGAATATTCCTAAAAAGTGCCACACTACAAATCCACAGAGGACTTCCAGAAGTATTTCTAAGAAAATTCTTTCTTCAGAGAGCTAATGAGACAGCTAGGACAAGGTATTCAGTTAGCTGTAATTCCCATTCATCCTAGAAAGTCAGCACGAACTTCAGCTGATTGCAGGCTCCTCCATGAAGAGGATGGCCATGATACAGCCAGAAATAATTCCCTTGATACAGCCACATTTGGCAGAGACATAAAAGGCCTGCTGCAACCACTCAGCTCCTGCACTGTTCCTGCAGGTCACTTTCATTCCCTGCCACATCTCACCACTCACCAGGCCCAAATCCACAAAACCATATCTGTGCCTAATTTTAACTAAACTGGAGGTGTCTAAATACTGCTAGCTTTTAGTCATTCGGCAAGTCTTGCCTCCCCTGGGCAGCCTTGCTCAGGAACGGCACGAAATAACATTCAGGGTAGTGAGGTAAGGTAACACACTGTCAGTTCATCTTTTTTAAAAGCTCCATAAAAATATTCAGAGTATTTGGCCACCCACACTAGCTGAGTTTCTCCCACACTGTGTAGCCTTCAAATGTGTTTAAATAGAGCTCCTTTTACCTGAGGGTATCGTTCTCTAGATAAAAAACACAAACACCTGAGCTTTGCATTGCACAGCTTAAAGAGATCAGGTAAAAAGATCTTAGGTCTGACTCTACCCTTCCACCAACTCTATGTCAATGGAATTTAGATATGTTCAGTGGCATTACTCCAGGTTATGACACTGTAAGACCAGCAGCATTAGTATCCAGAGATTTTATTGTTATTTTCCATATCTAATTATCAAATAGCATCTGACATTTCTGAAATTCAAAGATAATTAAAATACTATTTTGGTATTTGTGCCCACTTTTGAAACAAGCTGATGAAAGCAGATGAACTTTGCACTTCTGCATTTTATAGTAACCCATTTCCTGCCAGTTTCGTATCTGAGATTGAATACAGCAGCCTCTGTGTTGTGAAGATACTGTTTATACATTTAACAATTACATCCAGGCGTATTTAGAAAAGGAAAGTAGAATGGGGTTATTTCTGCTAGTCTTTGCTTTTACTAAATCTGTCCCTATAAAATCTAAATTCTGGGACAATTTGACTCGAATGTCACAATCTCTTGTAAAAGGCAGAACAAAACCACAGGCTTATACTGAAAAAATGCAAATATTTCACTTTACTTAATATGCATATAAATTCAGCAATATCTGTTTGTTTTGGAAAGCTGTGCTGTAATGATTAACACATGCGCAGAAGCATCCAAATAGTGCAGGCAGGGTATGCTGCTCCACCAGTGCCAGGGCCTGTCACGCTGCATATTAGAAGCCTGGATGAGAAAGGGTTTTCTGAATAATTCAAGTGCTGTGCAAATGAAGTTTGCAGTTTAGATACATGTGCAAAAACAAAGGTTGGTGATTACAAAGCTAGAAAGAACTTGGACTGTGCTTACATCTGGTTCCTGGAAGGTAAAATATACTCAGAGGATGAAAAAAAATAGCTTTCAAGATTTTCTTTTTGTTAGTGGTGTCTTGTTGTTGATGGTTGTTTTCTTGTGGCAGGGTAATATGGAAGATTTCTGTGCTTTTATTCTGTGGTGTGATTTGATGAGACAGCTGGTGGTACCCCATGCTGGAACGACAGCTGGGAATGGTCATGTAATGTTTCTGGAGAGCACAACACAAGCCAGCAATCTGTGTCAGCAATCAGCTATCAGTCACCTTCTTTTTAATTAGTTTCAGATGTAGTGTCTAAATACGTAGCAAAATGCCAGCAGTCCCACACTCTGAAATAAAGCCTCCTCGGACCCCAGGTAGAGTGCAGGCTACAGTCCACTGATGTTTGAAAAGAAAAATCCCAGTAATGGAGCTTTATTCAGAGCACACATCTAACAAATGTTAGCCTCAACGCGGTGTGCATTTAGGACTTTGCATTAAAAAGCCTTATACCTACAGTTAAATCTCAACTAACCCCGGGCAGTTGTCCAGACTCCCTGGGAAATCAGAAATAAAAGATAGCTGGAGATTCACGCAAGAGGATTCACCCATCCTCTTGGACACACGTGTTATGGTGGGTGATGTGCCCTCTGTGTAGCTTGTCACAGGGGGAATGTGATATGTGACTAGAGACTAATGCCATTGCTTTCCAATGGTTAGACCTAAGTGAGGTAAACCCTTCCAGTAGTTTCTAGAGCTTTGCAGACTTTTCACTGCAGTGAGGACCAGAAGAAAGTCTTTAAAATGTGAGTTTAAAGGTCTTTCTAGCCCCTACCTTGCTTCTCACCATGGCCAAGAGCAGATGCCAAGAGAACAGGCATATATGAAGATTTCCTGTAACAATCTCCCAGATCCTAGCCATTTTCAAGGCAAGGAGTTCCTGAAGAGGCTGTAGTTTCTGTGTACTTGTTACTCTCAGGGGATTACTCTTCATTAAATTCTCCAGCATGTTGTTGAAAACTTCAGCACCCACACCATCCTTTGGCAGGAATATCCACAGGTCAGCTGCCTGAGAAGATGTTTTGTTTGGAGTCCTACTGTTTTATTAGCTTCATCTGATGCCTCCCACATCTTGTACTGAAAAAGAGTAAAAAATCAATCTACTCGTTATCTCAATGCTACTCGAGATTTTTTGTGAGTTTATCGCCTCCTTCTCTATTACCTCCCTTCCAAATGAAAAATTCCCATCTTAATCCTCCATCACATTGAGCCACTCTATACTTTTGATCATCTTTGCTGCCCATGTTTGAACTTCTTCCAGCTGCCCCATATATTTCTTGCGATGAAGGGATCAGGACCTTCTAAGCTTACTGGAACAGGCAAGCTCACTCCTAACATCCCAGACTTGCTGCAATGTCACTTGCTCAGGATCAAAATGCCTTTCAGTGCAACAATAAGCAGGCTACAGGCTGCAGCTGAAGAACATAAGCAGTGTTAGAATCATTGCAGGCTCTGAAATAACTTAAGGAGACTTCATCTCATCTTCATCCTCTGCAGCCAGCACGTATGAGAGATGGCAAGTCCCACCTCAGCATGGCAGAGCCATTGCAGGTCAAGGAACCGCAATGCAGGCAAGGACAAGGAGACACCTTGAGTGTGGACCTTCTTGAAACAAAAAGGGATCTTCTCCAGGATCCCTTTGGTTCTTTAGCTATAGCATTAGGAGGCTGGAGAAGGAGTCAAGTTTCACAGTTCTTCTGTCAAAAGGCAATCTCCACTTGCTAAGCAAAGAAATGAAAACATGAAGAACTCTTTCCCTAGGATCCCTGCCTATACACGTTTATGCAGAGAGGGCAGTTGTACCCAAATGTTTTCTCACCTAATACTGAAAGGAAGCATGTCTTCTAAATAATTAACATGCAGAGCTTGTGGGGAGGCTGTTCATGCATTTTTTTCCTTTCATTTAATGGCAGATGTGAATGTAAGAGGTCCGGTGGACCTATGCATGTCCAGGGTCCTCTAAGTACACTGGAGTCCTTGCATGTGTGATATGTTTGGTCTGTATCTGCCTATGTGCAGACCAATAGCTGAAGAAGTAGGAGAGTAGGCTGTAACTGAAGTAAAACAGTGTCCAGCTTTAACCCAGACATTCTCAGAAGTTCTATTCAAAGCCATGTGGCTTGAAGAAACCCAAAATCTTGAAATAATAGCCTTGAGAGAAGCACTCTGGGAGACTTTGTTTTGGTTTACTTTTTGGTGCATTTCACAGATAAGCATACTTTGTGAACATTTTTCTCATCAGTGAATAGATGACCTCTTGCTGCTCACCACTCAAGTATTATTATTGCCTCAACCAAAATCTCCGAAGGAAGGAAGGAAGGAAGGAAGGAAGGAAGGAAGAAAAATAAAAGAAAGGGGGGGGAATAACAAAAAAAAGAACAAAACAATGGAGAAAAGAAAAAAGAAAGGAGCAAAAAGACAGTGACCCAACAGGTTCAAAGCCAGTGAATATGCTCTTTCATGTATCTGACTGAAAAACGTGTTAGAGTAACAAAGCTATGGTACCTTCATTCACTGCATTTCAAGCTAGAACAGCTCAGCTTGAATAATTTGGATTCTTGATAGCCAGGTGATTATGTCTTAAAGAGCGCTAACACACTATTTGCTATAATGATCAAATAGGTTGCCTGAAGAAAACAAGACTGGACATCCACCCCAAGAAAGCCAAAGATTGCATTGGCTACGTATCCATTTTCCTTTGGGTTATAGCTTATTCTAAGTCTTAAGAGTAATACAAACTTTTTCAAACAATAGCAGACTCAATTAAAAGTATGTGATATACAGCGTTCACACTCCAAGGTTAGAAAAACACATTTTAAAAGCACATTATTTTTTACTATTATAGAATATCAGCCAAGGAAAATATTTTTGTCTTCAGAAAAACCTGAAATTCCCAGTAGGGTGGGATGCAGCTGACATCTCTAGTGGTTTTCTGTCTTTTTTGGAGGACCATGTGGTTCACAGCTAAAGGACAGAGATACTTGCCATGGAAGAGTTGAATTCACCTTGGAAAAATGCATGTCCTAGAGCATTTCATAGTTCACCTGGAACAGAAATGCAAAGGCAAACAAAGGAAGGGAAAAGTAATTTAATTTGGATTATTGCTACTGTTGTGATGTCATTGTTACTTGTTAAGTTCAGTTCATACTGAAGCTTTTGCACAATAGTGATAACAATGCAATATTAAATACATCGAGGATGTCAAAGAACCAAAATAATGGGGTTTGCGTTAAAACCTGTGGCCTCATATTTTGCAGTAAATCTACGTTTTACTACTCCAAAACCAGAAAGAATTTATTTTCCATCTTTCAGGAAAACTACAGTGATAAGCAGGACAAGAAAGAGAAAATAATGCTGATTGCATAAAGCTTTCACTCTTCATCACACACATATGTGCATCTCAAGTTGAGCCAGGGGAAGTTTTGATTGGCTATTAGAAAAAATTTCTTTACTCAAAGAGTGGTCAAGCATTGGAACAGGCTGCCCAGGAAAGTGATGGAGCCTTCTCTCCTGCCAGTGCTCAAAAAGTGTGTAGACGTGGCACATCATGACATGGTTTAGTTGGCACAGTGGTGTTGGGCTGATGATTTGACTTGATGATCTTAGAGGTCTTTTCTAATCCTAGTGATTTTGTGATTCCATAATTCTATGTGGTCCTTCTTCCCTCAGACTCTGATGGGCTGCCATGAGCCATGAAATTTCTAAGCCTGGCTGCGGGAGAAACAATGAATTATAAGGAAACACCTGAGAAAGGAAGGGAAGCCAGGGTAACAATTGCATGAGTTATGAAAAATATGACCATGGGCTTCCCAACGGGTCCTTTTCCTCCAGCATTGCTGGCCATGCACTCCATCTCAGACAGACCTGATCTTTTTGAAGTTTGGGCCCTCACAGCACTAGAATCTGTTTCTGCTTTCAGATCTTGCAGGCAATCATGAAGCAGACACAAGGCCAGAGATTCATCAAATATATGAAGTCCAATAATGTGATCCTCTCCAGTAATTTGATTTGGCTCTTTTATAATAAGATTTCATACCTTCACTCCCCCACAAAAGATATGAGTGACAGCCCATTCTCAAGGTCTTAATATCTAGCAACCTGTATCAAATGTAATGCAGCTACAGGCTATATGAGAAACAAGCTGCGAGAATTATTAGTTTATTTTTATCTCTCTCTTTATTACAAGTCCATTATAAAGGAAGGTAAAATGTTAAATACTGGAGCCAAAGCAAAGACAACCAGTAAAAGCAAATGATATTTTTATCTTTCATGAGTTCAGCTGATAAATGCTGACTATCATAATATTTACAGGTTGTTTCTGTATCTGAACACAAAGACACAAAGGGCACAGCTGATTCTCACTCATCCCCTACAAGGTCAGCCATTCAAGACAGAGGGAGAAGCATAATATCCTCAATGCCACAATGACGAAATGTTTCCTTTCTCAGCATTGGGCCTGTATAACACAGCTAATTGATGTCATGTGTTGCCTCATAGAAAGCTTGGCAACCGCACAACTCCATGCAGTTTGTGAAGTAAACACCAGTATCAAGATTTCATAGAAAGGGAAATGGCGGGAAAGACAGCAATTGTCTGGTCCTAAATCACTCGACGTGTCAGTGTCAAGTGCACAATTGGGGACATGGTAAGGACCTCCCAAGGCCTGAGCCAGCCTCACACTGCTCTTCCAGGAATCCCCTTTCCACACAAGCCAGCTGGCTGAGAGACAGAGGCAGCAGAGCTACAAATAACAAACAAGCCAGGAGGGATGGGACCAGGCTCCTAATGGCAAATACCTCAAAGATTTCAGTTCCCGTCAACAAAATATACATCTCAACACAGGGTTTACTGTCACCAATAGTGTATTATTTTCTCTGGTTCCCATTGGAAAGAAGAGTATATAGGAGAAATCAGATAACAGGCAGTGATGACTAACTTGGTCATGCCTGATTCCTCTCCTGCGCGTGTCCCAGTGCTACCTCTCCATCCTTCTGCTGCTGCTCCATGGGCAGTCATAGTTCATGTAGCCAAAAGAGTGGGGCAGAGATGAAGAGCTCAGGCCCTGATGTTGTTACCCATCACCTGTCACTGGCTCAGTGCTACCAGGGTATAATTGAATAGAATATAATTGGGAGAGTTTAAAATAAAAATAGAAGAAGTTGCTTAACTTGATCTAACCTCTGTTACTTATCGTTTTATTCTTTTTAAATCCTGAAAGTGTACAACAGGAAGTTTTAACTCTGAGCTGAAAGGTAATGACTCGGCCTTGGGGTCATCAAGGTAGTGCCCTGGTTTGCATAGGTTACTTTTTTTCTGGGAGAGGTTAGTTGTTGCTTGGGTTTTGTGTTGTGTGGGTTTTTTACAATAGTGGTCATGGTGCATGTGCCCTACAGGAACACTTACTCTGACTTCTTAGCAGCCAGTGATGCTGTCAGGCTGTATCATTGTTATACAGAGCACATAAATGAGTCAAACAGCTGAATTTAAGTCTATTATCACTGAAATTGTGGGTTCAGAGAAGAAGGAATCTCACCTTCTATTTTTTTTTTTTACTTCATTCGATACACAAGAACCCATACACAAGGCTTACATAGATATGAAGTAGATAAGAACAATAATTTTATTCCACCTCCCTCCAAAATCTGACCTCGTCTCTTTCTTTCTTAACTGGGAAAACAACCAGTCCAAACTGGAAAAACAGTTCAACCAATACTAACTCAACATGGGAAGACTAACCTGCATTCTCCTACCCAAGGGCCAGGGAAAGCTTCACATCCTGGAAGATGAGAAACTTCAGACAAAGAGAAAAAAGTAAAGGTTTGGCTCCATTCCCAGCCAAGCAGTGCCACTTCTCCTGAGCCAAGACATTTCTGGATTGGGATCATTCCTAGCCACACTGGATAAATGAGAGAGGTTGGGCTCTCAGAAATATGTCCGAAGACACTTTCACCTTTGGGGGGAAATCAGTGCCCCATATCATTTTAAGTGACCTAAGCCAAAGCTTTTTGAAGTCAGTGGCAGGATTTATGCCGACCTTAGTGCTCTTTGGGCTGCTATTCCATGTAAAGCATGGAACAATTTGGCCATGGCTGTTGCGTGGGAGATGGGATGCGGTATTTTGCATCAACTTCTGGTCTAGGCTACACCCCATACAGAAAATATTGCAATAGTTAGCTAATATTTACTGGGGGTGGATCATAAGAGCTAGTGCTGCATTGGAAAGAACGTGCAAAGATGTAAACTAGTTTTTCTATTACACAGCTGTCCCACGACAGTGAGGAGTCCAGTAAGACACAAAAGAAAGACACTGACAATCACAAAGGGTAGGCATGACTTTTCATCAGTCATCTGCACCTCCTTTTCTTTTCCTTGCTAGTTGACAGACTAGGCCAGGTTACCAGAAGTCTGGACTTCCACCTTCCACCTACACATTATTATACCTGAACCACATTTGAACTCATAGCCTCCTCCATGAAAATGCAAGTGGTAAGCCACCCAAACAACCAAATGATCTTGCCCATCCAAATATCAGACAAACCCAATACTATCATTTCCAAGTGTGCCTCATACAGGTAGCACCTTTCTCTTTACGTTCATTGTCTTGTCCTTACCATTCACTATTTAGTGGTATTTAGGTCTCTTCAAAGTCCCTTTGTACCTTTACCCCCACAGACCAATAACTTCCTTGGGCAAACAGGTCTGTGGCAACAGCAGATTCTGCAGGTCTGCGCACCTGCATAAATATTTGCATGTTCAAATCCTTCTGCTATAAATCTCTTGGGGCTGATATGTTGTATTGAGCCTGGCTGAGATGGAGTCGGTTTTCCCCATAGCAGCCCTAACAGTGCTGTGCTTTCTATTGGTAGCTAGAAAGGTGTTGATAACACACCAGTGCTTTAGCAACTTCTGAGTGGTGCTCACACAGCATGAAGGCTGTCTCTGCAACATACTCCCCTCACCAGTAGACTGGGAGTGGGCAAGATCTTCAGAGGGGACATAGCCAGGAGAGCTGACTCAAACTGAACAAAGGAATATCTCATACCATAGCATGTCTTCTCAGCAACAAAAGATAAGAGAAAGAAAGAGGAGAGGGACCATTCATTATTATGATGTTTGTCTTCCTGAACAACCACTATGCATACTGAAACCCTACTTGCCAGGAAGTGGCTGGACATTTCCTGCTGGTGATAAGTAGAGAATAAATCTTTACTTTCCCTCTTCTTCCATGCACACTCTTTGCTTTTGATTTATTAAACTGCCTTTATTTTATGCCCATGATCTTTTTTCCATCTTATTTTCTCCTCTGCTGTCCCGCTGAGGAGGAGAGTAATAGAGCAGCTTGGTGGGACCCAGAATCCAGCCTAGGTCAACCCACCACACACGTTAAGGTTTATTCCAACTCCACTGATATGTTCAGAAATTGTGCCATCTGAATTAATGTCTTTGTGTTAAAGCACTGGTGGCATGACAGCAAATTCAGGAGTCTGACTCTTCTAAAGTATCTATGATATGTAATGTCCATGTGCAATGTAACCAAAATGAAGCGATAAGGAGCCCATAGGAGCGACGAAGCAAGTTTCATAGAATTATTTCCTCTTTCAGGTTCTTGAAAATCCTTGTATGCAATTGCTGGAGTTGTTTGACTAAGACTAGCATGAACATTAATGGAAAGCGTATTGAGAAGAAGAAGACATGGATTTCAACTAGCTATCTCCTGAAGGAGCAAAAAAACCCACATAAGTAATAACATAAGCAAAACTGGGGAAGAGGCCTGAGGTTTAAGATGAAGAAAAGCAGTCTGGTAGAGAGAAAGGGAGAACAAGTCTTGCCTGCTAGCGATAACAGTTTTAAAAGAGGTACAGCATTAGATCTGGGGAATCTATTGGCCCCCTTATTTTATTACTAATTGTGTTTTGAAATAGCCATTTATAGAAGAGACCCACATTGTGTGTTGTCAATTACTAACATATGTCTCACACTTGGCAAACAAGGCAACTTGGAATGACATTTTGTGAATAATCAACACCATCACCAAAAAGTGCCTGCATCTTTGCTTTGGGCTTAATAACACATTTTTTCCCCAAACAAGATAGTTTTCTCACGATGGTGCCAAATGGAACATATTAAGCTCTAGCGATGTCTGAGAACATCGTGCGCTGGAGAGGCAGGGACAGGGCTGTGAGAGTGTGTCTCGGACCTTAGAACAAACAGCTGTGTGGGTACGAGCCGCAGAGGCTGCTCTGCAAAAAGGGGCCTCCAGGCATTGCTACAGTACAAATAATGCTCTAAAATGGCATACTTTGGCAAACCAAGTCTATGACTTTGCAGAGATCTCTGAGTCAATCACAAAACATTCAGCAAGATGCAATCCTCCAATCCCGAGAGCAAGGAGAAAAAACTGCATAGACTAAGGGTTGCACGGGACATGGAAATGGCCAGCTTATTGCAGTAATGTATATAGTCCACTAAAGAACCCCCTAAAGACAGACAGTTATTACATAAGTGTCTGAGGTGGGAAAGAAGTGAGGAAATACATTTCAGGTATCTGCCTAGCTTTTCCCACAACAGATATATGCTAATACAATGACATATATCTGTCAGACTATGCTGGCAGAGACAGCACAGGGGCAGCATTTAGTGCCAATGCAGGATGCATTCTGGCCTCAAGTTTCTGCCCCCTATTCCCAGCAAAGCCCTTGGTACTTTGTTGTGACATTTCCAATACCCAAGGGATGCAGACAGACCTCTCATCTATATAACTTTCATTGGTGTAAAGAACACAAGTGCAAAAAATGTAGCACTGCCATAATCAAAGCACTGGGTTTGGGATGGTGGAGAGTGTGGGACAGCTGCTCTGGAGCAGGAACCTCTGCACTTACTTTATGTGACTCCTGTTTGGTCTTATCAGGCATCTCCCTTATAGTCCATTCATTAAAACCCAATAGGACAGCCAAATAGTTGCCATACTGTGAAGCCCTACTGTTAGAAAGCATATAGTTTAGAGATGGGTTTAGCGCCGTGGGAGTATGAAAAGTCATTTAGCACCATGCCATATCAGCCTAATGGACTGCAAGCTTGCAGTGCTTTACTGTGTTATATTTCTCCAAAAATATGATTTCCAAAGAGGAAAAATATCTTGCCCTGTGAAGTTCAGGATTCACAAATAACATCTATTCCCACACAATTAAATAAAATAACACTCCGTTTTTTAAAGTTTCTCAGATTAGAGCTTCATTTTGTATGAAATAAGGGTCCTTCACCTTTGCTTATGTGAGGCCTGACAGTAGCTTAAGATGTGTTGCTCTGGTGGGCCATGACTGAAGGACCACAGATTGAAGCACTGCTGTCATCTACTTACCTAAAGTATGTTGAGATTGTTTTCCCCAACCACTCCTTTAAATCACCCACTTTTCTATTTTATCAAGATTCTTAACAGTTCGAAACTAGAAAGATCCCTGTAGACTTTTAACCTATTCTGCACTATTTTCAACTGGTTTTTTTATTCATTTCCTCTTCTGTGTCTCCTCCTTTGAACTCTTATTTCTCCTTTTGGGAAGCATGCCATTTCCACCACTGCTGTAGGCATAGCTCTTCACATTCAAATCTATTCTCCTTGTTACACCATATAAAAATTGCGTATTAACTACAGAAAAAACAGAAGGGTGGAAATTTGGTACTGTGCATGGCTTCAAAGAGTTTTGAGAACAAAGTTCAAAGGACAATCCCTAATAATTCTTGTGTGTCCATTTTTCTAAATTCTTATACACTCCAGTGTGAAATGACTATTTTATTGTGTTGCACTTAACACTTCAACTCTGCCCTCCGGTATTAATAGGAATGTCCTTCAACTATTGCTGCTTTTTGCTCCTTTTCTTTGATTCATTAGTTGTTTACTGCAAGCTATTAACAGCCGTAGAACTAGCTTTAATCTACAGCCAGAGTCTTTAAATATAATACATCATCAACAGGTAATTATTCACTTTGAAGTCTTTCCTCCTTTTTTCTTAGCCCTGTGAGGTGATATCTGGGGCTTTCAAGTATAGTAACAGAGTACTTCCATCAAAGCATCAAAATTAGCAATACAAATATCAAGAAGTTGATTCGCCTACTTCGAATACGAGGATTGCCAGTCTTCCTTCCTGCCTTCTCTCTTTCTCTCTTTCTCTCTTTCTCTCTTTCTCTCTTTCTCTCTTTCTTCCACTTTTGACTCTTGCCACAGTTTTGGAAAGCTTTTAATTTTTTTGCAACAGTGGTAGCTTGACAATTTATATTTTAGAATTGAGTTACTGTACTATAAATGCTCAGCACTACAAATTTGCTTGGATTCTTGGCACTTTTCATCATGTTCAATAGGGTTTTATTTCAGTAGTCCCATTAGAAGTCAGCTCAGAAATTCAAAGCTATACATTAAAGTTCCAGGCTAGCACCTCTGAACATACATTTGTGTAAGCACAAGTTTGTGGTGCTATGTTGATTCCAGGGATCTTTGACTGACGTTCTTTGACTTACTTTCAGGAAGGTCCTTAAGGCCTTAAGGATTAAGTGCTTCTGTACTTAAGGCTTTCCTAAGTGTTATCTGATCCTCGTAAATGTTTCCTGCAGTAGGTCCTTTGTGTGTACACTTGCAGAAATGCCTGGGCCAATTCCAGATGCCCTGAGAAGGATGCGAGTAGAGCATACACAACAACTTGCCTTCACAGGCTCAGAGAATATCAGTCTTTAGTCTCTGCAGTATAGTGGGCATTCATCTGAAGCATCTCTTAGTCTTGAAAAGTCAAACACACAGTACCATGGTAAACACCTGAGATAATTTTTCTTTTGGTTACAGTATTCCTTTTTAATCTTTTCTGCAGTATTTTATAACTTTGGTCTGTAAACATCCTCAGAAATTACTGAGGAAAAGCTGACCCATAAATGCAAGACAGTTGCATTTATTGAGATAAAGAGTGCAACTTCCTCTGGTTATCCATATGTCTCTCATTATGTGCTTTTAGGGTGCTCTTATATGCGGTTTCTAGCAAAGGTGGCTCTAGGTGTGTGGATTTTTTATTATTACTTCCTTTCACTGCACATTTGCATTTCTTTCAGTTCACAGGCAGCAACAATCACTCTCAGAATGTGTAACAGGCAGGCAGATGCCCACTCTCCCAACTTCTGGTTACCAGCAGAATGAGTGGCGAGGCTAAGGCAGTCAGCATGTGGACACAGATGCTTCGATCATGACAGTATCCCTAGAAAGCACTGAAAGAAAATAGCATCTTACACATGAAGAAGCTAAGAGCCAAGTTTCAGCCTCATTTTAATCAGGCTTCCATTGTTAAGACAGTAAGCAAATAATGGAAGAAATGTTACAACCCACAGGTCAGGCCACTGATACCACTGCTGGCTGGCTCACAACAAGAGGAATAAACCAGCACATAAATTCAGAGTGAATTCTGTGCAGCCCCAACTGCTGGAAAGCATGTGCAGGCATGGTCCCTCTTCTCTTGCTAAGTAGTCCACAGCATCACGAGAGAAAATGTGTGCACAGTGAGGAGTTAAAATGATGAAAATTAAGCATGTAATAAATTATATCCTTACTTCTGAGGAAGATCTAAAAGCTTCTCCACAGTGAAAAGTAACAGCTAAAAGACCTTTCTCTTTGCAAGCATCATAAAAAAGGGTCATAAGCTGTATACTCTACAAAGGCAATGCCTTTGCCCTTCCATCTCTGTCTGTGATTTCTTTAGATTGAAGAAACCTGTTGGCTTGAGTTCTAAAACCCCAGATAAACGCTTTGATTTGTTAATTAAATTTTTACTGCTATCTGCATTTGATATCTCAGTCAAATTGTATCCGCTTGCAACAACAGAAAATGTCACATCAAAGGAGATTTCCACCTCCATGACCTGTAATTACAGAGTTTACTGCTGGGTGACACTGGCTGTAAGATGCACCTGCCAGGCAGCCCCAACAAGCCATCTACATTTAAAACAAAGACTTTTCATTCAGCCAGGGTGAGCCAGCACACGCCAAACAAAAGGGCTATGTTTTTTTTTCAAGAGCCAATGTAACATTTTCCTTGTCCTGAGACAGAGAGGAGCTTCTGAAGACAAGTGGATTTTTCCTACATTATCACACTAAATTGGGGATAAAGGTGAGCTCCCACAGAGAAAGGCAGAACTAGGAGAGAAAGGAAGAGAAATGGGGATGGGAAGATAAAAGGAATTAAAAAGAAAAGGAAGAAAGAAGAAAGAAAATTTAAATCCATCCTAGTGGTTAAAAAATAAAAAAGCTACTCATAGCGAGAACGCTGACAAAATATTAGGAAACATAATGAAGGAGAAAGATAGGGTAGGAGGGAAAAAAATAGAGGGAAACAAACTAGATATCATGCTTGTATACTAGTATATCTGCTGGAATCAAACTTTAACAGGCAGAGTATTCTCCTCTTTAAGCCTCCACACAGGTAATGCAGAAATCCCCAATTTGTGTCAATGCATTCTTTGGCCCCAAGTTGTTTTCCACTATATTTTGAAACAAGCAGAAATGTGTAATGGCAAAGCCTCACAATGTAGTCTTTATTAAACTTGGGAGCCTCCCTAGGAGCCCCAGAAGTTATTAGTGTTTGTGTTTGGGAAACAAAACACAAGGAAGGAAAATAAAGTAGTGTGTTGAATAGGCTTGCTGGATAGGAATTTTCCCTGGAGTGATTAACATACACAAAATATCCATGTCACAGAACAGGCATTTTCTAGAAGAGAATAATACTTTTGCTGAGAAAAACAAGTTTTCTGTTGGGAAAATGAATAAGGCAAATCCATGCCTATCCACCCAGAAGACTTTTGCTAATACTGCTTCAGTGACACCAGGACTTCCAGACTGGCAGTCAAAAAAATACCCAGTTTGGTCCTTTCACGTGGGTTAATGCCCAAGGCGATACTTCCTGCGAAAATACATGATCACTAAAATACAAAACTATTTCCCTGCGCGTACTACTTGTTCATCCTGAATCTTTATTTATATTTTTCCCAAACTTCTTGGATTTTTGAGTAAAAGAGTCTCAGATTTTCTAATCAGAATTCTTTTTTTTTAATGAGTGAGTAAACTAGAAACTAAAATCACTTTCGTTAACTTACTTCAGCATGAGCCTGGCCTCACTGTAACCAGGGAGAAGTTTGCTATTGACTTCAGTGGGCCCAAGATCTTGCACTTTGCATCCCTTTGACCTCAGAGAACACTGATTAAACAACCTTGTTGAAAAGCATGGGGTGAGGTGTACAGTGCGATAAAGGGTCTGTAGACATCAAAGGTTCTCTCTGTTTTCATTGGAACATCAAAATGCTGTTAAAATATTTACTAAATCCAGTTGACGTGATGTCTCTGAAAGCTTGGATGAAAAGCACGCTCTATGGCAACCTGAGTTTTCAAACATGGAGCACCACCAGGGCATCGCTTAAAATGACCGTGGACCAAAACTGGGCATCAACCTTTTCTCCAATAGTCTTTCTCTCTGTTGTACTATCAGACCCATCTTTAGCAGTGTTTCCTACTGACACTGTGTGGTTTCCCTTGGTTGACAACAGCAGGAGCTGAGGACAGGACCTGCTCAGGCCCCACCATCAGCCTCAATCTTGTCAATGCTGCCCCAGAAATGACAGCCCCCACTCCTGGGACTGTAGCCTCTCTGGGTTTTGTCACCAGGCTCGGCAAAACAAGGAGTAGCCTGGGAAAACTTTCAGGGATAAAAGGGGAAATAGGCGCATGAGGCAGAGTTGGGTCTCTCAGCATCACAAAACACGTCAGGGCTAAGCTGGAGCTAGAAACCAGCAGTAATTCTTGGTCTCTGTTCAGGTGGTAGTGTTATTTTCTGATGTTGTTTAATACCATGATTTAACCATTTCCTTCCTCCCTGCCCCTTGCCTTCCAACCAGCCTAGTCCTTCAGGTCTGAAGATGAGGGAGTTTTTTACTTCGGCTGGAAGATGTTCAAAACTTAGTGTTTTCAGAAGATGTGTGTGAAACTTGGCACAAACCCCAGAGGGTGCAAGGGCAAAGTTAACATGAGACCAAAGGCAGAGGGTGACCTCAGATCACAGCATACAGCTTGTGTGTCCCAAATTACTCAAGTTACACCAAATTTGCAGTCAGTTAGCTGTATGATACCCTGCTGCTGTGAAATCTTGCTGTTGGCAGTCTTTACACCACAGGCGAGGGAGCCTTAGAACCAGGAGAACTGATACAATCTGGGTGAATTTCCCCAAAGCAGAAGAATTTGCACGTGGGTGAGAATTGACCTGATATTCAAGCTACCAATTTAACATTGTAATAAAGGATCTGGCAGAGGGTCTGCCTCAGCACAGCAGGGAGCCCTGGTGGGTTTGGGGGATGAAGGCAGGTTAGATGCTCCCCAGGGAGAAAGGAGTCTGAGTCAAAACAGGGGAGCATAGTGATGCTTTTGGGGTGGGAATTGCCAGTTGTGAGATTAGGAATGTGGTGAAGCTATCAAAGTATTTTGTTTTCAGGTGAAGCTGGAAGTACTCATGGAACATTTTTTAGAAGTAAGTATTCATGTACCTTACCTGGATTCATCCAGAGGACTTGAAGTGGGAGCAAAATCATCTTGATCAGTAAGCTTAAAGGCCCTGGTAAAAAGTGAGAGGGCTCACAAAACTCCTACAAAATATTCAAAATATTAACAAAGTACATCTGAAGTGTGTCATTTTGCAAGAGCAGTAAAACATCTTTCATTTCAAATGCTGACTTTCCAAATATCAAGAGTAACATCAAAGGGCTGTCAATATCAGAGAACATTAAAAGGCACTTTACCCAAATTGTGGGGAGGGTCTTAGATCACACTGAACTGGAGCATTTAACCCAAATGTTGAGGAGTGTCCTAGATCCAACTGAACTGGAAAGGTATGAGCTGGTATGAGGTCTCTCTAGAAGAGGCTACTGCATGGCCATCCCCACAGATGTCTCGGGTTCTTGCATTGATGTGAAACAACAGAGACCATGTCTCTACTGTCTTTATAAACCATGCCCCAGTACAGATTTAGTTCTTCTCTGTGTGCATGTCAAGCCAATTACAACCAAGCTGTCCTTAAAGGGCAGAGCCTGAATTCGTACTGGATTCCTGCCATCCATCTGGGTTTCCATGCTAGGCAAGTCAATGCCCTTGCACCCACAGCAAGCCAACATGTGGGCAGCATCAATGGCTAAGCACCTCAGAGTGATGCTGAGATCGTGGCTAACAGAGCAGAGCCAGGCAGAAACAACATAGACTGGAGTAAAATGCATTCATGGAGAGAGAAAATCCTCAGCTGCTAGCTGGACAAAGAAAAGAGCTATATCTCTTTTGATTGCTAGAATCAAAGCAAAGGAATAGGGACCTGAGACTGACTTCTAGGGCTGTCAATAGTCACACAACATTTTAGAAGCTATGACTAAAAGAAATTAAAAGCAGTGAGTACTATTACACACTTTTAAAGTCATCCCAGTTGAGTTATGTAAAAGTTATCCACGATCTACTTGCCTAAAACTGGAGTGCTGTGATCCTTATTTACCAAGCAAAAGAAACACCACACGTGGCGGGAGGAAATAACCAACGAATGCAAGTCACAGAGCCTTTACAAGCCTCCTCATTACAGTAAGATCAGAGTGTGCCATGTGTGCCTATCATTTTCACAGGGCTTTTTCTTCTCCTCCTCCTGCTTTTTGTCAAAGCTCTTGACTTCCCGTCTGCTTTCTATTTACAGTTGTTAAAGGGAAGGATGAAAAAACAACCCATTAGTCTGGAGTAGAACAGAAACAGGGATTAAAATGTAAATAAAAATTAACCTGATGACTATTTCTTTCCATACACAACTTCTCCTGAAAAGAGCATAAAAGATACATGATTATGTAAGTACATCAATTGCATAGACTTCTGAAGTAAAAAACTTTGCCAGAGACCCTAACGCCAGCATATGGCCTGTATATTCCCTGGGTTCTTTGTGCAAAGAAGGAGAAAAAGTAGATACAGGGCAAAGTTTTGAAATATTTTCCTCTCATCACAGAAAATATGCTTTTTTCTGCTTTTTTGTGCACTGTTTGAGTTTCCCTAAAGTGCTCTTCTCCCAGGTAAGATGCTCCTCATCCTTCATTTCTGACACTTACTGAACTTTCCTGAGCCTGTAGGATCTTGCCAGCTCCTTTGACTGCACAGACACTAGCTGTGTACCACAATACATAGCCCTGCAAAGAGGCAGCTCCCTCATTTTCTTTTTTGCTAGCAGAGCCTTAGCCTCATTTCCAACCTGTCTGCTAAAATTTAGTGCCCCATCCAGCAGCATTGCCTACTCAGTGCCTATCCCCATTGATGCAGCTGCTAATTTCACTCGCTGCGTCCTCAATAGGCTCAGGGCAGGTTCATTCCCCCAACCTCTACATCAACAGTGCTATTCCCCCCTCAAAAGCCTCTTGTTCTAAGACCTTCAATGCCAGCTCAACATCTGCACATGCATTCACCACAGCAGCCAGCAGGCACGACAGCTTTCCCCGCTGTGCCTTCTCTCCCTCCCTGACTGCTCACTCACTGCTCATCCACCCTCAGCTTCCAAACAGTGCCAGGTACTCCCACTTATCCACCTCAAATCTCCCTTGATCATGACAGTAGAATCCTTGTTTCATCTGCTCTGTGGCATACTCTGATGAATAAAGCTCTGCTCAGGGATTTGCGAGAATAAATGTGAGCAAACAGTTGAGATATTCTATCCAGCCCCAGTTCTACTATTTTAGCTTTAAGAGAAAAAGCAACAGTCAGTACTAAAATAGTAATTTGGCACACGTGCTTCATTTCTTATCAGCTCATTTGCTCACAAAACAAAGACAGGAAAATGCCGCAGGGGTCATTTTACCGTGAAGAGGCTCAGAAAACCTGGAAGCCTGTGATGAAAACCATTTAAATGGTATAGCCAATGGTCAGAATGAGTGTCTGTGGCAGTAAATGGGAACATATTAAAATGGCATGGGAAGTTTAACCTGTGATTGATCTCCCAACAATTACTCCACTTTCCAAATCTCTCCATATCATTTAATGAGGTGATTTCAATGTTCTAATAAAATGTGGCAGGGTAATGTTTCCAGATGTCCGGCGTGCAGGGAAGTAATGCTTCTCTGAAACCATAATCTGTGTATTCAACCAACCAACATAATATTCTGATTGAATTACTCTTCTGTCTCAATTACAGAGAAAGGAGTAACTGAAAAGTCATGATATTTTAACAAATCCTTTCAAATCATGTCAGTTTTATACAAAACAGAAATCCTTCCTCTCTGTTGATTTCTTGGCATTAAACATCAGCATTTCACAAGTGCTGAAATCTCTGCTTTTACAACATTTCTCTAAAATTGGTTGCTTATTCCTTCATCAGAAACAGAAAACATTGCTACTTGTGCCCCGTGATTGAGTTCTTTGTCTCTGATCACTGCAAAAATGAGACCAACAGGTATAAGCCCAGATCTCAGACTAAACTTTGAGAACGGAGGAAAAGGTTGTGATGAAAAGTTCAGGACACTGGGAATCAGAGTATCAGTCCACTTGTCAAACACTCCTTGCAGCCAATTCCAAGAGGTCACTAGGGTTCCCAGCCCCCTGTGCAGCACTTCTTCAGCATGAAGATTGATTTTTTTTCCACTTAGAAGGGTGCTTCCTGCAACTGCTGGTCTGATTTCCGTACTTCAAAGAGCTCATACCAAAGCATTCACATGACACATCACCAGACCCACGCTCACTGTTTCTCATGTATAATACATACATCAACCATTACGCTGTGCCAGAGGATGACTGTGAGCATCCCTGGCATCTCCCAGACTCCCTGCTGGTAACTGCACAGGGTAACTCACAGCTGCAGCATTTGTCCCAGATTTGCCAGACCTGCTCCCCACCAACCATTTTTCAGCCGAACACTTTGGGTCAACTTCACGTTTTTTAAAGTATTTTGATGACAAATATCTCAGAGGAGTTTCGGTGTGTGTACATATCTGTCTTGTACAAAGAAACTCAACATCTTGAAAGTCTACAGCAAAACCACCTTCCCTCCCTCTCCCTTCACTACCTACAGTTTTGGACAGTGACATATAACTACTATAGTGTGTAGGACCTATGTCTCTATTTTCCATCCACTTGAGACTAGATGGTTTGTCTCTGTCTGTATTCAACCATCAAAAGCAAATAAAAACTCAACTAATCCTTGACAGCTGAGGTCACACCATGTCTTGATTTCTGTGAGCGTAAACATGGCCCTCTTAGCAGAAAGAAAAAGGGGGAAAAGCGGCACACTTAAACCCCTCTGCTCTGTAAATAGCCTTGTTAGCTCTTAGTTATCAGAAAAGCATATGCCACATTGCATATGGCAAATATTAACCAGATATTAATTGCAGCTCTACTCACATGACAGTAAGTAATGCATTTGAGCCTCCAGGTTAGCTGTGTTTGGATGTGAAGGTCTGTATTGACCTTTGAAAGATTACGGAGGAGGAAGGGAATACTTTGAATGGTCAATATTTTGCAGTGTACAGTTAGATGAGTACTTAGTGCTCAGCGCAGCAGTGCCAGGGTGGTGTTTTGTTTTGTGCCTTTGGACATTATATCAGTTAAATAAGCTGAAATGTGCAATTGAATTTATATTTGAAATGGTAAAAAATGATCCTGAAAGAAGCGCAGTGCATGAAGTATCTGTCATATCCAGGGAGCCTGAAATTACAGAGTATACTTATACAGATTGTTCACTTTAAAATGTTGCCAAAGAATGTGAAGGCCAAGTTGTAGATTAAATTTCCTTTGCTCTTCCCTACATATGATATAGTGATATGACCCAGATGATAATGCACAAAGAAAATTGCCCGGGGTTGTCCACCCACAGGGTTCATTTGGTTAACTTTCTGATTATTAATTCCAGCAATTAGTGAATGTTCAATAAACGGAGATGTTGTGAAAGCTGGTCTTCTGAAACTGTGGTCCCAGCATTCTCTTTTGACATGTAAGAAAACAGCCATCCTGCTCAACCTTCACAGCAGCCACTTACACTATGGTCTGCACATTTTGTTGCCAGAAAGCATAGAACAGGATATTCCTTATCATTGCACCTGCTTCTCATGAGCTATTCATTCCCTAAGAAAAGAAAAAAAGAGATGCGTCATTTCTTCATAGATCTTTTCTGACATATAACATTACTCCTGCCACTACATTTGCTATTGGACAATATGAAAGCTGTATCTGTTTCTCCATTAATTAGCTTGGGTTGAGTAAGTAACTCATAGTGAGTATTTGCCTCTATACAGGAGACAGAGAGAGTAATGATTAGAGGCTAAGAAAGCTTATATCAATGTATTTTAGTTTACATCCAAGAAAACGTGGAGCATGACACTCTTCCTGCAACACTACCTTCATTTCTAGAGCCAGCTTTGGTGTCCCTGCATATTTCTTGCTTGGGCATCCACATTGGCATCCACATATAAAGATGGGGACACAGTCTTATTCCTCTAAGGAGCTAAACTTCTCTCTGAGAAGTTATTCCTTAATAACATTTAGCAGAGGAAGATCCATAAGCATCATATTTTCATGGATATAATGTCAGGTTACCTGCAACCCCCACTCCTACTAGTGTGACATATGCCCTCCGAAAGTGCTAATTCTTACCCTCCCTTTCAAACCTTTCCTTTAAAATCTGTGAGGGATATCTGAAGATATTCAGCTTTTACAGTTTTATATCAAAAGAAGAAGACTTTTAAAGACACTGATGTTATCTCAGACTGGGCCACACCTTTGAAAAAATGGCAGTCTTGCTTGCTGAAGTACTCTTTCCACTTGCTGTGCAAAGATCTCAAACCTACATCTTTAACAGATCTGGTGGGTATTGCAGCACAGCCTGTTTCTCCATTCCTAGATACAATATCTATTCACGAGCTTGTCTAGGCCCGGACTTATTCCATTACTGCTGCTGAGTTCCCTTCAGCTATAGTTCCCTGTTGTAACACCAGGCAGGCAGATGTGCCAAAGCAGCAACGAGGAAGCAAGAGCAAATCAAGAGAAAAGAGGAAAAACTACATCCATTAAAGCAAGAATTCAAAACAGCTTCAGAAAAAAAAAATACTAAAAATGGCTCAGCTTGAAGAAATTGTTTATCTTAATTTGTAGGTAATTCAAAGTGACAATCAGTTAACTATAAAGTACATGTGGAAGACATTTAATATTCAAGGAACAAAACAAGAAATTCTGCTGTCAGAAGTGAGGCAAAACAAGGAGCTGGAACCAATCTGAAATTATTTACAAGATTAAAGAGCATTGCATAGCAGATATGTTGGACAGTTTTCTCAACATTTCAGTCACAAGGGAGTGAACATTTCAATCTTGCCACTTCAGAAGAAGACAATGACTGTATAGAATAGCCTAGAAACCTTGATGCAAGAGGAAAAATTTTATTAGTGTGAAACTGTCCAGAGTCCTCTCCTTATCATAACAAGTACAATTAAAATGTCTTCCGCTGATTAATAAAATACTTCCTTCATTTACAAAGCAACCTACCGTAAGGGAAACTGCGTATTGAGTAGACGTTCATCCTCAAAGATTTGCTTTTTTAAAAGGTCAACGTGAAAAGCTCTAAAGAATTTCAACACAACAGTTTGGAAATCTTATGGGATATCTTATGCTGTGCCTCAAAGAAGGCCCCAGGGCAAGAAAATTAGAAAACATTAAGATCGATGAGATAAGAGTGATCATGCAATTATACAACACCTCAGGAGAGGCGCACCATTCACAGAGCACAGTTGCAAGATCTATCATCGGCATCAAAGAGAACTGCATATAATAGCAAGCCCAGAGAATTCCAAACAAAGCTGAGAGCCGTACAGGAAAAGTGGTAGTATAATAAAGCAGAGGAAATCCAGCTGTACACTGATAAGCATGAAAGGGTTTTGCAAGTCAACGTGAAGAGGCCCCAGTCTGGTGACTATGGTCTAATAATGAGCAAATTGCTTGCAACCTTCAGTCTTACATAGGACAACATGAAGAAAAGGCTTGAAGAATCTTGTTTGCTGCAGCCTGTGTTTGCATTGCCCACACACAGCTGAGTTGCTAAATATTCACCTCAAAGTCTCTAACTTATTTCAGAGGGCTGTAAGAACTTTGCTATTACTATTTGTTTCAACAAGATGAAAGTCATGTCCCGGGCTGCCCCTGCTAAACTTCTAGAGCTTCTGGCATTACTGTTGGTGGATAATCACAATGTGCAATATAGAAAGCCAAATAAACACCATGTTAAAGGGAACCACCATCTTCAGAGAAATGGCATTTCTCCCTTCATCTCAAACACTCACTGTGGGCGAAAGGTATGAAGATTTGACAACCAATTTTACTATTATTAGGTCAGATGCATAGATTATTATTCTCCTTTTTTCTTTTGAGCTATTTTATCTCTGTCACTTATTCAAATTGTGATGAGTCTTAGACTTCAAGCTAGTAGCTAAGTGCATTGACATTCAATGACTAGAAGATAAGTCTAGAACTCAAAGTAGGAATAAATGGAGCCATTTAAGTCTGGAATAAAACATTAAGGGAAATAGTAATTTTGTCATAACTTTAATTTTTTTAATCATTATTTAATATCTTCCACAGAGAGGTGTTGTAATTTAACAAAAATTTGCTGGATTCAGTAATGGAATTATGAGGCAATGTTTTTTGGTCTGTAAAAGCTTAAAAGAAAATAATTCCTTGGTTAGTAAAATTGTTTCCAAACTGAAATTTAAATGTTTCCAGTGAGTGAAACTTGCTGCTCACCCACGCCCCACGGAAGTACTCAAAACTACACTGAAGTGAAGCTTAAATTGTGCGTAGGCCTTCTGCTGGCCTTCTGCGGTAGGGAGAAATCCCAGTCAATCAGGGAACTTAGAGGTCAGGACTTACAGCTAAGCACAAACATACATAGAGCCTTAGAATCATGTGTGCACATGGAAGTCTGCTTTATTCTGTCACTCACTGGAAGCCCAAAAGGAATATTCCTTTGACTCTGGGTCACCAGCGCAAGCAAAATCTCTACTTTATAAAACAATATCTCTTCAACACACAGGAATGTTTTCCATGTGCTATAGAATTAAAAATACAGCATCATATAATGGAAAGTCATTTGGATAGGTACATTCTGAGGAAAACCTTTGTTCTATGAAGAGCTATATAACAAAAGGACATTAGAGAGAGAGAAATTAGCCATTAACATACTGAAAGAAAAGCTTAACTTCTTTTGGCAGACTGTCCTGATAAGTGATGGAAAAAAGTGCTGATTTTTTTAAGGAATATTCATATTTTTACAACTGAGGCTAAAAGGAATCATTATAATAATTTCATTTGAGCTTCTACTGATCAACAAAAAAAAAACGTTTACAGCAGTTAAAAATTTTGGTTGAATGACAATCCATATCTTAACATGATGTTTTTCCTTTGTTTAGGAATGTAAAGGTAGTAAAACAGCTACATACTGTTTACACTTTGGATTCCTCTACATCATCCTTTAGCTCCAGAATGCTATGCCGTTGTCTTGTGAGTTAAAAAGTCCACTGTTATTGAATACAATCTCCATGTGCAAATCCTTAGAGGCTGTAACCACACCATTTCTTAATTTCTCAACTTCTTCTCAAAAATTAACTACAAAATCTGGATTACTTATATATGGCAGAACTTAAGCTCAAGGTTGAAAAAAGCTGTTTTTAAAATTTGCCAATATGCTTCTGAAAATAGAAAGATGAATGTGGAATGTGTTACTCTGGCAGAGGTATTGTGAATACTAGTAATGCTCTATGCCTAATGGATACCTCAGGATCACAACAGTTCCTTTTAGCTACTACATAATACACAGAACTTTTTTGAGTATTATTGTTCTCTCATGCATATCTCATATCATTAAAAAAGACCTCATTTCTCTACTGCTAGATATAAAACTTTAACTTAATACCATAAATGCACTTCCAAGGCATTGGTCTCTGTGATATACCAGAACTGCAAGAATATTGAATAGTGTTGGTCAAAGGGCAGGTTCCTGCAAGACCTTCTTGCACATTAAAACATCCTTGGTCACTAAGACTTCCTTAGTTTCCATTTGATGATGTATTTATTGTTTAAAATTCAATGTTTGGCCCATGTTCTGTTTGCCTCACTGCATCATTAGCTTCACATTGAAAGAATTGAAAGAGTTCTCCCCTTCCAGATATCTCAGGACACCAGGAATAGGCAAATATCATCAAACGCATTTTACAGCTCAATAAACAAAGAAACTCAGCTGCTTGCTAGAAGTTTTACACCTAAGAAGGTGAAAAAATAGAATTAAGGCAGAGAAATCCCAATGATAAAAGTGCAAATACAATGCAGAGGAATCGTCTCTTGTTTCCAGATTCCTGTTCTCCAGGCCAATGAAAAACATGCTGGACACAAGAGCTGAGGCTAAACGGACTCAGTTTGCATTCAGATTAAAATATCACTCAAAACCAGAGTCTTTCAGATTTACATCACAGAAGTGTTAAACTGACATAATTTCTCTACATAGACTATTCAAGGAGGACAGGGCTTCTCTGATTCTGTCTGTTGTTCATTAAGATGCCATGTTTTGAAAAAACATGTTCTTTTAAGTTTTTCTTAAATAAAGAAAAAGAAATATATATACGTATTTCAACTTGAAAACAGACAAAAACCGAGCAGAGAGTATATGTTTGTGGAGACAGAAGCTTATCCCTCTTGACTGATTGTTGTGAATATTGATCATGGTTCTTGTAAATTTGCTTACAGATTAAAAAAAAAAAAGATAAAATAGTCTAAAGTCCCCTAAAAGTCTTCAAAAATATTATAAGACTTGAGGAATCAGAGGGTTAAGAAGAGTTTAATAAAAAGATGAGAACTAGAGGCAGCACCAGTAAGATGATGTTTATTGCCTCCTCAGTTTCCTCTTCCTTATGGCTGGTGCACCACATGGTGAAGGCTTTGGTTGCAGAGCAAGGGAATTAAGTATCTTATTTGGTTCAGCTCCTGCAGGCTTCATAGAAACAATGGAAAACTTGAACAAGCAGAGCCCCCAGTGAAGTGGGTAGCATTACAGGCAAACCTGAGATGGTTGCAGTTCTCCAAGTGGCAGAGGACATGCATGATTGATGTTAAGCGGAGGAAGGAAAAGCAAAGTTGTTGTTCAAAAGGAGAATAAAATAGATAGTTCCTGACTTCTGAAGTGTCCTAAACCACTCCTTTACTGTACCTTCGAGAGCAGACATTAGGCAGCCCCAGAAGAATGTGTCTTGTCACTTCCACTAGCATATGGCACATGGAAAGTCTGTGTCTCCCCTGCACGAGGGAGTATGTGCAGCATGCTGAGGAAATCAAAGGGACAGGACATTTAAATGAAAAGAGGACATGGCATGTGAATTTTTGAGAACAGTTGTTTGCACAATTTACACATACCTTTCATAATTTAAAAGCAGTTTGTGCACAAGTTTTCCTCAACAGCATACCCCACAAGCAAGCTAGTGAAGCTAGAAATGTCATCCCAGTGTGTTTCTATCAGAAGCATCTGTTCACTAGCACAGACATGCTTGTATGCTTATAAATCTCATGCAAGTCTGAGACTGGTTTAAGACTGAAGATAATGCCCAACCAATGCACTGACTCCAAGCAGCCTTGAACTTTGGCTAAGTTTCAGTTCAGCTCTGAACACTAGTGTTATGACTGAAATTTTTTCTACCTTAGTTGCTAAATCCTATAATCCTATTCTCACTGGAAGCTCTCAGGACTTTCGTAGTTGTTTGGTGCCCTGTAGTTGGCAGCATTTCAGTGGTTACTGAAAATACAATGAAAGTAATAAGAAATGGTGCTGACTAAAGGCCAGACAACTATTACCAGGCCAAGCGGGCAGGTGGACTGGGCAACACAACAGAATCATCTCAGAGCAGAGGTCAGAAACTTGATTTCAGTCCTTAGAATTTGAGAGAAGCCATGGTGAGTGTATACACACTGGCCTTTGGGCTTTCAGTGCAAAGCCTGAAGACTGAGAAAGTACCAGACAGCAGCACTGAGAGTTTCTGTGTGCAGGTTTCTGAGCTTCCCACCTTGAATGTTTTGTACAGCTTGCCAAACCCCTCAGTTCAGCCCAAAGAGTAGATGCTGGAGTCTCACTGTAAAACAATAGTGACATTGTTCTGATTACAAATAAATCTCTCTCTGAAGAATTAAAAAAAAAAAAAGAAGAAAAAGGAGGAGGAGAATTCAAACAAAAATCCTGCAAGCAATGCAGTTGACTTACAAAGTTGTAACAGTACAATGAAAGCAGAGATCAAAATGTGGTGGAGACGGGAACAAAATGTCAAAATTTCCTTTACCAGCACTATCAGCAAAGCCAATGTAGTCCTAAATTCAAACTCTGAATCTCCTTGGGCATGATCTGATCAACACTTAGGAAAGCTGGTTCGTGCGTAAGTGCCTGAATGAAAGGGACCTTAATCTTTCTCTTTCAGTCCTGACTTGAAGTAATGAAAACATTTTAGACAGAAGCATAATTGTTATGTTGATGATGTCTCTCCAACTATTTACAGAAGTAGTGCCAAGATACCACAAGAAAGGCTGAGCATAAAGTATTTCCAGCACATCAAAAAGCAGGAAGTATGGGAAATCTTCCCGCTAGAAAAGCCTGATCTCATGAGATTTCCAGCTCAAATGCTTAACTCTTGCTGTCCCAGCAGCTCAGAGTGAACTGCATCCATTTACCTCAATTCTGTCATTTCACTGATCCACGGCAAGTTAACAGAGAAGTGACAGAAATCACAGACCTGTCATTGAATGAGAGTTTGAGTGAGTCTGTTTACGTATTGAGCTTGAGGAAAGCCAAAGGTATAGTTGTTAATTCAAGTCCAAATCTGGCCTGATCTCCCCCAAACTGGGGCTTGTGGTAATACAGACTTTCGAGCTCGACAAGGACATGCTTTTCGCTTTGGTCTGATGGACTGTGTGCCAGGGGAAGGGGACAGTGCAGGCCTGGACGACAAGCAAGGAAAACTATATATAAAGTGCCTGTGTTTTGTCCAGCAAGCAGAGGCATCTAGGAACCACTTTTGTGTCTTCTCCTGGGGCTTCTGAGAAAATTGTCACTTCTATAGTCCCACCTGCATGGGGCAGAGCAGCCAACACAGCTGCCTGAGACAAGCCCTGCAGCAAGGTGCGAGGAAAGAGATGGAGGGCTCCAATTTGCCCTTGGTAGGATTTGCATCAAGGACACTTCAATCTTCCTTTTAAGCAGGGTGTAACAATATATAGTTAATCCGTGGAAACAGTAAATTGACTGCTGTGAGGAATGATGCTTCTTAGCAGCTTAGCTCACAGGCTACTATCTCAGCTGTGGAGCATCCAGGTCCCAATGGGATCTTCTCTCTCCTGATCTCCATCTACCTTGCATCTGATGGAGGAATCCTGCAGCAACCTCCTGCTCCCCCACATACCTTGCAGTAAAAGGCGACTGCTTCAACTAGTCCAAGAAGTCTCCAAAACCTGCAAATTCTCTCCAGCATCAGGGGTGGCAACAGAAGGGATGACAGCCTTTCTTCTGCAAAATTTGTATCAAAGCAAAGGCTTTTCAGAGACAATGAACCAGTGAGACAATTTGTCTATTTCAATGCCTGAGTGCTTGTCTTCCACAGAGGCTCCATAAAGGCCGTTCCACGCTATAGGCTTCAATTACAGGATAACCTAACCCCACGTGTTATTTCTCGCTATGCTTCAGGAGGAACCGCCTTTGAAAGCTGTCTGTAAATTCTTGTCTCTAAGTTCCCGGCTTGGCAAAACAAAGAGGGTTATATGCACTGCCTTACATAGGTAACTAAGTTATTTGTCTTGGGAAATGAGGCTGCTTGCTCTCCTCCACAGTGAGGCTCCCACACAGATGGTGTTTAAGTTCAACTGGTCTTTTTAGGGCTGACTTAAAAGAAGAGCAACTTCCACTTCTGTCCCGTCCATCTTCTCCACCTCTTCCTCACTGTGGTGGGCTAAGCAACAGCATGAAGAGCAGAAGCAGGGGCACAGTAGCTAAAGCTATTGAGCATATCACACGTAGGTACCTTCATCAGCAAATAAACCAATATCTCGGACCATGAGTACATGGGCACAGCTCAGAAAAGTGTTCCTAGCCTAAGGTAACAAGTAGTGATAAACATATGATGGGAACAAGTTAAGGTTTACTTTTCTCAGTGACCGGGGCTAATGTACTCAGAGAAAGTAAAACTTCTATGCTTATGTATATCTGCCCCATTTCTGAGCTGTCTGTAAGGGGGATGCCCTTTATCCACATGATGAAGGTACTGGCTTGTTTTTATCCCTCCAGCTGGTTCCTTTTCTCTTTGCTTTCTACTGCAGTTGGACTGTCTTTGTTGCAGTGACCAGTCCGAAGCACTCAGATAAATACTGTCAGGCTTGTATTAATTCTCCTTGGCACCTATTTCTCTCATTTTTTGATAACCATAAATCTGTTCACCAGTCCTCAGGTTTCTCGTGAAGTCTTAGATTTTTATAACTCCTCAGCTCAGATCAGCTGCTTGCCTTTGACAAGAACTAAGTGTGATAGCTGGGCTTGCATCAGTATGGCAAGGAAAAATAATGTATCAATTAAGAAAAAAAGCATAAACAGAGGTTTTATCTGGCATTTCAGACTCTTAATGTTACTTCTTCAGCTGTAAAAGTAATCCCTGGGTAAGCTAAATAATGACACTGAGATATTGGTTGCTTGGACACAGTGACAAGTAACCTTACTATCTGGGCGTGACAGCATCTATTGAAATCAGAGCTAGATAATCCATGAGTGACTGCGTGAAAGAGTGTCCAAGAGGTTTACAGCAAAGAGTTAGTACAAGTTGCAGGCTCCAGCTGCTGATCATCTGAGGTGGATTTAATGTGTGTGTTGAGGGGGAAGCCGTCTCCAGATCACATCATTTTACAGGACCCTTTTCAGAGCAACAAGAGAAAAAGTTACACAGGCTGCAAGGTGAGGAGATGGATAGCAATGGAAAAGGCTGTGGGAATGCAGGTTGTAGGAATGCAGGTTATAGGAATGCCTCTTAACCTGGACCACAGGGCAGGCATGTTTCTGTGCCTTTAGACACAGTCTTACCTCTCTCTTTCCCTTCAAGAGGCAAGCTGGTGAAACTGTCAACATACATTTGTGTACTCCAGAGCAAAGGCTGTCCTTATCCTCTTTCAGCTTGACTCGGCCTCACTGCAGGCTCAGGCACTGAAAGGCAGCTTATTGAATGGCTGTAATGTGACCAAATATCTCAGCCCCAAGGCTGAATGGGTCTAAAATAAACCAAAGCAAGCCATTCCTAAATTGAACTAAGTGTACACACCACATTAAAATTTCTTTGAAGTTATGTGCGTCAGAAAAGACCCATGTTTTCAGCAAATGAGTGAGAATACTGTAGATTTTTGTCATGTTTTGAGCTGTGTGTCACTCAAGACTTTGTGTTTAATATACTAATGATGATAGGCATGTACAAAGGCTCGGGCACTAACATTTCAATGTTAATTGCCTTCATTTTTGTCTTGCTGAGGATTATTTTAATTAATATGGAGACTTGCTTAATTAAAGCACATGCATGACAAAACAGACTAAGCCAAGAAAAAGCTCCTTCACTGTCTGGAAGACAACGTCACTTCTACCACAGATGCTCTGGTCAAAGTGGTTGCATCCAAACTGTCATCCTGGAGCCAAACCACATGTGGAGAAGTAAGAGCATAGACATTAGAAATTAACTCTAGAATAGTACATTGAAAATTACATGATCTTAGCATTCAAAGATTTATAGATTGACATAACCATCATACTTTCAGCAGAAATTTTCAAGCCATTCAAGACAATTTTTTTCTGAGAAACTGAGGGCGCAACACAAACCATTATTAGGTCTTGTTGAATACTAATACGTGTCTCCAAGAATAAAAAGGGGCCAAAAAGTCTAGTAAAAAAGAATCAGTGGTGACAACATACAATACACAGCAAAAAATTCCCCTTGAAGTCAGGGACAGAAGGCTAAATCAGTCTTGGAGCTGTTAAAGAAGGAATAACAGGTACCAAACAGATGTGGAGGAAGTAGAAATCTTAAGAAATCGTGAAAGTACCAAAGTGGGAATACTTATGTGGTTCATTCAGGGATCGGCAGGATCTTTTTGAGCTTCTGAAGCAGCATAAAGGAAGAGGCAGATCAGAAAGCTTGCTGGTATCTGTAATTGAATGAGGAGTGTGTCATACACAGAAACAAAAACTTAAAGGCAAACTCAACACCAGATCCACCTGAGTAACAACAAAATACTGTGACAAAAGATCCCTCAGTACTTTATGTTTTACATACATATAAAATAGACTGTGTGTGTGTGTGCACGTGTGTGAGAGTGTGTGTGTGTGTGTGTTCATGGATGTGTGTGTGTGTTACAGAGGCAAGGAGGTTTACTGGGCTTTTCCAGGCATATGCAACAAAAGAAAGGAAATGGTGAACTTATCTCCTGGGAAAGAAAATGCTACACTCAGTGCAGACAGTAACGGTTACTAACCAATTTCGTTACTACTTTTGCCCATCCACACCAGAAGATTATTTTAAGTATTTGTACAATATCTAAAGATACTTTGAGACTGAAGAGTCTTTATTGTCATTTTGGTTCTACACAGTGCTCCTTCGAAATAAGATAATCATGGATTATGTGTAAATTAATGTGTAAATAGAAGCAGCAGGTTTTTCCTTCCTATCTTTGTATTCACCTACCTATTTTAATGAAAATATTGCTACCCCATTGTAGTTTTTCCTGCTTGAGCAGCAGCACAAAACCTCCTCATTTCTAATTAAGCTGTCAGAAGCTTAACTAAACTATGTATTTTCTAGATCTAGTAATACTACACATTTGATAGAAATGTTCCTTCCAGCAAAATATAAGGGGGGAAAGTACTTGAAATGTATGGCTGGCATGTCAGCAGCTTTTATGAAGGCATCAGAAAGAGCAAAGGTGCAGTTTGCCCTGCCAATATGTTATTTCACAACCGGAGAAATGCAGGAGTTAATTTAGAGCACACAAAGAGGTTTGAGAGAAGTTCCTGAAAGGAATCAGACATCTAGGTGCCAGGTTCACAGGCTGGAAAATGGGGCCTGGTCCTTCTTTACAGAGGGTACACAGCTGTGGAGGAGGGAGTAAAGTAGTTGTCTGTGTTATTTAGGCAGGCCAGGGCTACTCAGGCTTGGCTAGCATGTCAGATTCAACTGCTCTTTCCCTTGAGTTCACAAATAATAATGGTCTGTTTTCCCTTTTTTTATGTCCTTTCAACCATACTGCTATTTTACGCTTCACTTGCTGGCACATGGATCAATCACTGTAGGACCTGATTTACAACCTGTATTCCAGACATTGCTTCTAGCAAAGGAGGGAATAGGGACAAATGTGTTTAAACACCCGTTGTGCTGTGTCTCGAGTTGGTTCTAGGAGATATTTGGAAATATAAGGCTGAGGAATGAGGCTGATTCCTCTGTCATTTATACCAATTAACCTCTGAGCAGAGAATCAATCCCTCTGTTTCCACAGAATGCACCCAAAACTTTCAACACTTTTCAGTGAGTCCCTCTTTAAAGAGCCTTTTGTTTTCCCAAGACAGATAGTACAGTCCTGCATCTCATTATGGATGGCTCTTCTAGATTAAAAGGAAAAAAAAGGGGTTTTTTATTGGAGAAAACTAAACAAATATGACATCCCACACCTTGTATTGACCTCAGCTGAGAATCTTTAGTCACTAAAAACCAACACACAAACTTCATCTCGCTTGGCAGATGGGGCACAAAGAATAACACTTCCTGATAAGTAGGGACCAATTTTAGGTGTATCCACATAAACCCCACTGCCCTCAAAGGCCATTTAAGAGAATGTATAGAACTCAGATTCCCTTCCACAGCTACCTAAAACTCCTGGCTGGAAGGCTGGTGCCAGTATGCCTGGCACAGGAGGAAAACAAGGCTCAGAAGGATTTTACTGAGGGCTATAACATCCTCATGGGGATGGACCCCATAATCCCAAAGCTGAGATCCACCTTTGACAATATCAGCATAGACTCCACTTCCTAACAGCCCTCTGAAAGCTATTTAGTGAGTTGTCCAGAAAATCTGCCATGTGCACACCAACCTAAAGCTTATTCAAACACGTGGGAATGTTTCAGTTCTCTTCAGCACATTTTCACCTGAATTAATGGACAACGCAACTGACTGACTGCACACAGCTGTATGTAACATACGCCATCCTTCTAGTCTCCAGAAACCAGGAGGGCTGACAGTTGTTACACAGATATACCAATCCCAGCACTTATATACATAGAAGGCACTCTACTTTCCAATACAGCTTGCTATTGTCAGCAGAAATGGCTACAGAGCCTAAACAATCTTATTCAATCCTAAATTTAAATTTTGGTTTTATATTTTAACACTGAATTCGTGGCGGTAAAGGCCAGGTCTACAATTGGCCTTCAGGTACCTGATTCACACTCAGAGGGAGTTTAGCAGGATGTGGATCACTTTTGTGGATGTGATAATCATAAACTAACTTTTCATGCACCAGCTGAGTACGGATTTGACTGAGTAATTTCCAGACCTGGATTACAAGACATGTTTACAAGAAGGATTTGGCTCCCTATCAGAGCTGCTGCTGAGGGTCCACCAGTTCACTGAAGATCACTGCCCTTACTGACTCCCAGAGCACATTACAATGTCAGACATGGCAAGGTCAGTGTGCTACTGCAACATGGAAGCCCGACTTTGTCCTTCAGAGAGCAGCCATAGCTTGCTGCAGGCACCAAGGGCCTTTTTCCTGTTCCAGGAAACATGAGAGACCAACCAACAAGGTGTTGTCACCTATCATATCCCAAGGTGTGAGAAAGGCTACCATGCTGCACAGCAGCTAGAGGTGTAACAGAAGAACCACTCTGTTACATGTGTCTTTTCATCAATCCTCCCTCCCCACTTGGCCTCACCTACAACTCTCTCAGTCAAAGAAAAGAAAGGTGCTCCATATGTCTGTACCAACACCCACTGTTCATTTGAGAGGTTACTTGCAACATAAGCAGAGCACAAAATAAAAATTAAATTTTACTGTAGTCTGGAAAGTCTCTTACCAGCAGCATATCTCCCTAACTAAGCATCAAAACCAAATGTAGCAGAAATTATTTTCAGACTAGCATGCAACCAGTCAGTAATGCTGCACCTTACACAGACTTGGCACTGGCTACTAACCCACGGGATCACCTCAAGCAACAAATAACCCTCTGCATTTCCCCATGCCTTCTTGTAGAAACAGTTTGAGGAAAATTTGAGGACAACATTTTTTTCTGGCTCTTCTGGTGCAGAGGCAGATGAAGCATGGAAGATAATGCACCAAGAGTTGGATGATTCATTCAGCCTCTTGCTCTGTCCATGCCCAGAAGAGTAGACCTCTTTGCCTTTACACCCAGAGGCTGTACACACCCATGCCAAGATGATGAAACTGCTGCTGAAATGTCCCCTCAAGCTAAAATAGCAAGATTTGGTTTCAGTGAGATTTATTTTGGGTCTAGTCCTTCAAGGAACTGAAAAGCAAGCAAAGGATCTCCCATGTAGCAGAGAAGCACAAATCAGATGCCTTCCTATTGGAGTTTTCCAGAGGAGAAATAGGAGCAATGGAGCCATGTCATCACCTCACTCCATACACACATAAGAGTTGGTTAGATGAAGCAACACCTCCCTGAACATTGACCTATATTATAAACATGCAAGAGACTTTTAGGGTACTGGAAGTAGAATGACTACAAAGCAGAACGACTTGATCACTTTTATTACTGTGATTGTACTAATTCCTCTGACAAATCTGCCCTCACACACTGCTACATTATGCTACTGTGGTCGGTACATATCCTTGCCAAAATGCTGAGGCTACTGCTGGGAACTCTAAGAGGAAATTTGCTTCTTTTGTTCTTTCCTTGATGAGCTACTTGGAAAACAATGTGGTTGTAAGCTGTTTTCATTACTGACCGTGTCTTGCAAGTGGTCTTCAGCCTTGAGCATTTGCAGTTCTTAACAGCTTTAGAAGTATTGGCAGATGTCAGCATTTCTAGAACAGAAAAGTGGCATTGGACATATTGTCAGATGATTGAGGTGTTCTCCCGAGACACAAGTTTCATCCGGTGAGCTCAGATCTGGAGACAGATTGTTTCAGATTTGAGGGTGAAGTCAGTTTTTAATCTGGAAATCAAGGAAACTGAAAGTAAAATCTGGATGAGAGAGAAGGTAGAAGTTGCTCCCAAATTTCTGGGGAACATAAAGTTGTTTCTAGTTCATGTTTCTAGATTCCTGGTAAAAACCGGGAGAGACTTTACTTTTCCAGAAACAAAATCTGGGTTTGTACCCGCACAATTCTCTGCATAGTCCTTCCCATTCAGTGGTCTTTCTGCAGCACCACTGCTTCTCAGAGCTATGAGTCTAAGCATCCCATCCATGACTACCACCTGCTTGCCTCTGCCACACCTGCCCACACCTGCAGCTGTCTAAAGTGGAGATTAGTTTAGAGCAAGGAGCAAGGGTGAAAACCAGCTCTCAGTGGGCAGAATCCACCCAAGAGCAGTCCCAGCAAGGACCCAGGCATTCTGCTGCCTAAGGAGAGAAGCCATCATCCCACCATGGAGACTGAGAGGCCTCTGTCAGACCACAGAAAGTCTCTGGCGGCACATTCAGAAGGGGGAAACATTCTCCCTGAATTATGATTCTTGCCATAATTATTTCACTCTTGAGTGAGGTTATTATTATATTTTATTATTGTTTTAGAAGGCTCCATTTCATTAGGAGTGGGAATTCTCTATGTATGCAAACACCCATATATTAGAAAAATCAATAAACATCCTTCTCTACTATAATAATAAAAACAATGAAAAATACTATTGCAATCTTGGGCTGTAAGAACAAGAATAAATAGCGCTGTAGTGAGTGAGACCCTGTTTCTAATTAGAACTTGACAATATGCCTTGTTGGGCAATAGTCTTCTCCTCAGAGGTAGGAACATGATGCTTCTAAGTAAGCAAATGCAGCAGCGATAAGGTTGAAATGGAGGCATGTGTGTCTCCAGCACTGCTGCCCTGAAGGCTGGAACTTTCTTCATACCATGCTTGCCCAGAAATGACCCAGCGAATTTCACAGTTAATGAGTACAAAAGGAAATAGGATTTTTTTTGTTTGTTTGTTTTTCTCCTCAAGATATTTGGTGATTGCCAGGCTCTGGTCAATAAAGATTTTGGTCATCAAAGTGGCAATTAGAGCTGGTCATGAGATTTCTGACGACATGTCATTTCACTGGAAAACATTGATTCACCAGAGCCAAACAGTTTCATGTTAAAACATATTTGTTTCAATGAACGGACATCAAACCACAGGTCATTTTCCACTGGAAAACTCCCTGGCTTCTTACCAGCTAGCCTGGTGGGCTGCTTGGGACACAGGGATCATAGGCTCACTGCCACCAAATCAGGGCCCTGGTAGTGCTGGAAGACCTGACTGAAGTCAGCAGTCCCACAGTGTAAGCTCCCAGCCCCAGCCGTGGCTCAACACGCCGCTCCGTAAGAGAGGCTGGAAAGAAGCACCGGGAGCATATTTCATTTTGGAAATACCACACATCATTGTTTCCTATTCCTACTTTTTCCCCTCTAAATTTCTCTTTTGTGGGTAATTTTGAAATAACTGGTTTTGTTCCAAATCAGAACAAATCCAAATGTCAGAATTTCCCACAAATCAGGAATTCAATAATTTGGCCAGTCTTTCTGGTAATAATCCAGCAAATTTTCATTTAAATTGGATGTGCTGCTTGATGGCAATGAGCAGTTTGATTTTCTATACAACTTCGAGTGCTTCTCAAAGCACTTTCCAAATAGAAATAAGCTGTCATTTTGCTTTCAGCTGGTAGTAGGTGAAAGCAAAACCAGTACCTGGACAGGGACTCTTCTCCCAAGGAAGTGTCCTCATGGCGTGGTGGGTCTACAACAGCACAACCTGCTTGATCCTTAGAGAAGAGGGGTAGTCCTGCTCTCAAAATACAGTGAGGGAGTGGGGGAGATGCCACGTGCCAGACTCCCAGTCTATATCTTATTAAACACTATGACAAAATACTAAGTTCTCAGAATAAGATTGGCCAGTACAGAGCACAAATTCATCTGATGGGAAATACGGTGATTTGCATGGTGTCCTTTGTTTACCTCTTTATTATTGGCCTTATGAAGTAATAGAGTTGCCTTGTGAGGGAGAATATGAATGACCAGCTGTTTAACCCATGACCAGTGAGAAACCAGGATGGTAGTGGCTAATTCCCTTTTGACATTCATATCAACAAAGTATGTTTCAAAACTCATCCTGAGCAGGGCTGAAATCTCCAATGCTTTTTACATCCACACAGAACAGGGCAAAGTGCTACTATAGGGATATGAGCATAATGCGTAGCTTCTAGAGGAAGGACCAGACTCCAGATCTGAAACCAGTTCTTAGGAGGGGTTGTGATTTCCAAAGCTACCACTACAACTACCACCACAAAGGACTCTATCCTGCACTGCCTAGCCTGGCCAACATCCTAGTCACAACAATAGGGACGCTACACTGACAACATGCATGCAAACACTGACAAAAATACTAACTAACATTTCTCTGCAAGAGAGAGAGCCTCAGTTCTGACAAAACTTGATTCCCAAAGAGCTCCAGCATGGCCAAAAGAGAAAAGCTGTTAGCTGAAGTGAAACAGCTTTATCTTGATGCCTGCAACTGTGGACCCTAGCCTCTTTTATGTTCCACACAACCTAATTCAGATTATTTTTCGGAAGTGAGAATTGTGTGGTTGGTCATTATTTACTCACATGTGTTTAGGGAGGAGTATTCCTGTATTTAAACACTTCCCAGGATTAGCCACCTAGAAATGACACTGATTTAAGAGGTGAGAGAAAGAAAACAAGAGACAATTAACAGGAAAGCGTATCCATCAGTATCTTTCCAGCAAAATAATGTGCCTTTAAATGAATGAAGGGCTCAGTCAAAGGAAAAATTGATTAAAAAAATTTTATCCAGATTTTGCTTACAACCACTTTACTCCAACAACAAGTGAGGGCTACACAGGATTTCTGCTTTGGAGGCAAATTAATCCCACTGAGCTGATATGTAAACTTGCTTTGGTAGACAGCTTGCAAGTACTGGAAATTATTGGTGTGTGTCCAAAACTGACTGTCATCAAACTAAAAGCATGGAGAAAGCATTACAAACGTCATGTGACTATACTGTAGCAATCATTAAGGCCTTCCATATATTTGCTTCAAAATAGTTCTGGGCTTACCATGGATACTCCAAAAGAAGGACACCTGCTATGCCGCTTTGTTCAGTTCCCAGAGAAGCTGCTGTGAAGCAGCAAGACCATCCCACAGACCACTGTGCTCCTGGGACTGCCCTTCAAATTTTGTCGTCTGGAACAACATCATCATTTGAAAAAGTTCCTGAAGTCATAGGTTTTTGAAAGCAATAGGTCACAGAGGAGACACATGGGGCTGTGCCCCTTATCACATGCTGCCCAGGGATCAGGAGGGGAAGCACTCTCCGGTTTGCAGCTCTCAGGAAAGATCCAAATAAAAGAAAGGTGCTCTGTTTCTGAGTTAAACATCTGCAAGTTTACCATCACACAGGTTGGAAGGCAAAACTAGACCTCATCATCCTCCCTAACTTATTAACCTGTAAACTCTAGTTTGAATCCCAGCTCACAGCTAGGATCCTGTAAGTCACAGGGAAAGAGATCAGTGTTTGCGCATCTCTGTCTTTCTTTCTCTCTCTGCTGTCTAAGCGCATAAGGAGCCCACAATTTTGAGTTCTGTTGGAGTCTGGGGACTTTATAACTCATTCATTACCACCTCTCAAACAGCAAGCAAGCATATTTTGTGTCAGCTGATAAAAACACTGGCAAAAAAAAAATCATAAGAATGTCACCTCCTAGGTTAATTACATATAAAGGAAAACATCAGCTACCAATTTCCAGTTTTAAACCTAGAAATAAGAAAGGTATCTTCAGATCACTGTCAACAAGTCTCAGGCACACAGCGCATGAGCAAACAGTTGTTAGGTACTTGGTAACAGCTTGGCAGTGAACTCATCTGAGGGTGGCCATTTGCTTTGATGTTGTGTGCAAGGCTTGCTTTCTACTTTTTTCTATTAAGAAGGTCAATAAGTAAAACCATGTACCATGTTTATGTGTGACATCTAACTGGATAATATAACAGTCCATGCTTTAGAAGAGTTTGAAAGAACAAAAGATGTTTGTGAAGGGAGTTTTCTTGACACAAACAGAAAAAGTGCCGAGGCCAGCAGACCAACTGAACTTCCTCCATTTTTCTGCTGTCTTCATGCTGGTAACATGAAGCTCAGACACCAAGATGTTGAACATTCACATTTGTCATTGATGTGGCTGATCGGTGCCAGATGATGGCATTGGTTTCATCAAAGAAACAGACATGGAGCCTGTAACATGTTACTGCTGATCAGGAGACTTGCAAAGAGGAGAGCGAGATCAAAAAGGCAGTGAAAAAACACAGAGAAAGTAAAAAATGAGAAGATCATCAAAAATATCAGCTCTCCTCTCAAGGGATACAGTCTCCTATTCACAGTTCTGACACAATGAACAAATGAAAAGAGGTACTATATGGTTTACTAAGTAAACAGCCTCTACAATTCAGCCTTGCCACTTGTATAAACCTTTCTTTTACATTTTGAGCTTCTGATACAAAAGGGAATATAAACAAGTCCTAAACATACATCAGAATCTACCAAGCCACAATTTAAACTATAATTTGGTTCTCTCCACGGAATAAGTTGGATCAGAGTTTCTATATAGTTTCCTCCAGCAAAAGAATTTCTTCCAGCAAGAGAGTTTCTATATTGTGCATGTGGCTTTCTGTTGCTATGCCAAAGTAATTCCCAAAGCAGATCACCTGCAATTGGAGGCACTTTCCCAGAAATCTGTTCTATATTCCTTAATTTCAACAGTTGCTGCTGTTGATGGCAGGGATCCTTTGCTCCTCCAAAATGTGTGTCATATTCTTCCATGATGCACAGGTTCATCTCTTCAAAGGCTTGATGATCTTACATTAGAAAGATTTCATCAGTTCAACTTGAGTGCCAACAGTGGTACCTAATGTTTCTTACAACCACAGCTGTGGATAGTTATTTCACAGGTCATTTGGCAAAAGCCACACGATTTTATGGGCTTTCAAAAACATTTTCAAGGGAAAGAAGAAGTAGAGACCTGTTCTGGAGGTGTCTTTCCAATAATCTTTGACCTCCCAGTTTCCACCTCTGAGCTGCCATAGACATAATGACTTTCCATGGGTGAAGTTATTACTTCTAAAAAGGGGCAGCATTCCAGTGCTACCATGTGCAACAAGTTGATTACAGCCTATGGGATCTATAAATCAAAATGCCATGGGTTAGTGTTTGATGACTGGTTGCCTTAATGTCAAGTCCAATCTTTTGGTAAGTAAGTAAGAACGTATTTTGTTATTAAGGAATTGTGCAATAATTTTATATCATGTACCTAAATAGAGAAACTCAGTACAAAAACCTCCAAGGGAAGGAAGGAAGGAAGGAAGGAAGGAAGGAAGGAAGGAAGGAAGGAAGGAAGGAAGGAAGGAAGGAAGGAAGGAAGGAAGGAAGGAAGGAGCAAAAAAACAACCTTGGGAGCAGAAAATTTAACATTGACTGCTAAGACCTAAGTAATTTTTACCCAACTTGCTGTGAGCAGAGAGCATTTCAGGACAGTTTCATTGTGCCCGTGAGAGTATCCAGTTACAATTTTATCTCTTTGAGCTGTGATGGTGTTGATTTGACAAGCAGCGGGACATTTTTATTGAAACTGGGTGACTTCTAATTGGAATAGGAATCCATGCTATTTGTCAGATACTCAAATTGACTAGTACTTCTTATTTTAAGGTATTAAGGCTTAAAAAATATTGGAAATAGGATTCTACAGAATCAAGGCATGGAAGACACAAGACTAACTACAAACATTTTGTAAATGTACAGCTGACAGATTTTCTCATCTTTTTATTTTACAATTTTCCAGGAAAACAGTAAAAGCAAGCAGCTGAACTTATGATTTTCTTCAACCCCTTTAGTGCAGTCCATCCAGCTGCACGACAGACAATACTTCAGAAATATGATTCTTTATTTTTTCAACCTTTTTCCTTTTTACAGACAGAAATTACATCACTGAGATCTCTGCCCAAAACAGTAGCCCGAACCTACATTAAGAAGCTTCCTGTAGTTTACAGAGCTTGTGATTTGTCTCGTCAAAAAGAGTAGTTTTTAATTTCTAATATCAAAACAAATTACACTATTTATGTGAATGTCTACTGAAATGGTTACAGAGGGCTGGTATTTAGGATTGTTTCGGAGGGAACTTCACAGTTTCAACAATGCTGGGTCCAGAGTGGTTCTCAGTTAAGGGTAGTCACACTGCAAAGAAAGGAGTTTCCAGATCATTTACTGGAAGTTTTGACTTAAGCAATCTGAGAAGTACCAGAAGTGAAGCCTGTGCCCAAAGGTAAGCACAAGGTTAATCTGCAAGGGAAACTACCACTTTATGAGGAGCCTTGGCTTTATTGTCTTCCCAAAAGCAACATTATTAGGTAAAACATTAGACCACCACAAGCAGTGGAGAGCAGCTATTGTAAATCTTTTCTGAAAGCACCCAATCAAATACACTGTGTTTCATTTATGTTTCTAGACATATATTGTTGACTTTCTGGGAAATATTCCAACAAACTAGTTTGAAGTCAGCAATAGTTTTTTGGGTTTTTTTGAAAATGATATTTTAAGGAGTAACCTCAATTACTGATGCGAGCATTCCCACTTACAAACTCATCTGAGGGAACGACACCCCTCCTATCAGGAAATACTATGCAACCTGTGAGTTTAAGAAAATCTGCCCAGAATAGTTTGAAAGTCAGACATCAAACAAGGAGCTGATGATAAATAAAACTGCATGGAGGTATTGTATTTCTTGAATCTTTTAACAAAAAAAAAAACCCCATCACCCTCAAAAAAACCCCATGTTTCAGCATATGTGTGGATCATGGCTGAGACTTCCTATTAGACCCTCATCAGTCCTCTCCTTTTATTGTTAGCCTGTAAATTTTAGTCTCACAGTTTAATTTGCAGTGCTTTAAGTTCAACCTGGTGTTTTATCCCTTCTGTATTTAGATGTGAGCAGAGACAGAATGGCCCAACTACTAAAATGTCCTGAAGATCAATGAGGAAAAAGGTATATAATTAAATGAATGAAACTTATGCCCCTCTTGCCACAACAGTGGTTCGGGCTCACAGCCCTGGTCCTTTCATTCTGCCAAAAGCACACAGTACTAGTATCAGTAAGACCTTGGCAACACAAGTTTCTTCTGGTTGTTGTACCAATAAGTTAGACCTCAATTAAACAACAGCTATATTGTTTTGGATATGCTATTTCCCTGATCTTTCAAAACAGACTTCTCTAAATCTAAAAATTATTAATCATTCAAATCCACTGTAAAGTTCACAACAAAAACTATAGAACAATTGTAGCCTTAGAACTACATAGGCTTAGGTTTAATTCACATGCATAGAGGAAAAAATTGGCGAGGGGATATCATAAGCCAGAGCTAGTCCTAAAATTATGGATTCAATCTTCCCAGGGCTTTCTCCAAAAAGAATAAAACAAAGACACTTTATCTTCCTCCTGTAGAGGGTTCACTCACAAGAGCCCAGAGTTATGTTGACCCAGACGTGGGTCTCCAACATAGATTTTCTAGCACTGCTCTGGTCTGATACCTTATTAAAAATTGCACCAATGCTCCGTAACATTTAATAGGTATTAACGCTAAGGACACACTCAGAGGGCTAAAGAGAAGATGGAAGGCATTTACAGACTAGAGGAAACGGCCAAAAAGCATATTTTCACCCTTGATATGGTATGTCACTTAATGATGGGGGCAATATTTGAATCTTTTTATGCTAGATTTGCTTTGGCTCTTTGAGATTTGAGTTCACAGGAGGTGCTAAGAAGCAGAGGTTTTTCAGGAAGTTCAGGGTAGGTAGAATTGTTTTTCTTCTGCATCTGAATGAAAATCTGCCAGAAATGTGCAAGAGCTGGAAAAGTCTCTTTATTTTCATAGCACAGTCATTATTTTACTCACAACATGGTTCCAGAAGCCTTTAGGGTCTTTCAGCCCCTCCAGTCACTGGCTAGTGGTTGGCACAGTTTAAACTAATATTTGCTTATTCTCCGTGTTGTCTTTCCAAAAACTTCCCATCAGCTAAGTCTGTTGCTATGACCTCATCTCAACCCTCCTCAGCCACAGTTCACAAATTACAACAAAGGAATGGTAAAAGTCTGATGTGTTACTTCCTATTAATCCCTATTACTAAAACAGCGAGTGCCCCTGCAGTGGTGAATGGACACTTTGGAAGAGATGGCTATGGGGCACGATGTTTCTGGGGACCTCATGAAGTGGAAAAGGCTTAGCTTCTGTAGCCATGGCCACACAGCCATTTCCCATGGGAGACAAAAGTTGTGGCCTAGACATAGAGGTCAGCAGCAATATCCCATGTTAAAAAACATAAATTTTCCTCTACCTGGGGCCTGAACGGCTGTCTATACAATTCAATATCAGTGACTTTTGGAGGGGCAAGTCTCATATGAAGAAACCTTAGGTGGATGCAGCACTCATAGATCACCGGATGGCCCCACCAATCAAGTGAGATGTTCAGAAGGACAGTGAGGAAAACAGATACTAGTTGTCCAAAGGCACAGTACTGTCAGTGCCTTAAATTAATCATGGTCACAGTCCTTTTCAGTGATGACTTAGAAGCAGCTCTGTAAAAAAACAGCTCTGAGACATACCTGCTTTAATATTCTAATGACAAAGGAAGCCTTGTTTATTGCTGTCCCACAAAGGAAAAATAAGTGAATACGTAAATGATATTTCAGTTCAGGTATCATTGACAACTCCAGTTCCCCTGCTTGACAGCCTATGCTGGAGGACAAGAAACACAGAAAAATCTGGAAATCTTGAATGCAAAAGTCACAAGTGGAGATACAGCCCCTAGTGGGTTTGGGTTTCAGTTCTGGTGAGAAATTATTACACCTCAAAAGGACTTCTAGTCTGTTAAAAATCAGTTCTTATATTCCCTTACAGAACAATCACTTCCAGCAAAAACCATATACATATTTTGAATAATTCATTTGATACAGGGAATTGCGGCTCTCCTTTTACTTGTGTATGTTCACACCTTTGAGGACCATGGTCACGGTGGGAAAGAACCTGCTCTGACCAGGGATCCCACATGTTGGCTAAAGGGTAACTGCTCCTGTATACATCCCATCCTTCCAGGGTTTCTTTATTCCTAAATTGTCAAAAAAAGCTGTGCAAAACAGAAATAAGAAATATAATAACTTCAAGAACAAAAAAAGCTGGGTTTCCTTCTGCTTTGTTATATCCAGGGGACTTTTCTGAAGTTTAAAAAGGTACAAATGAATCACAGAATCATAGAATCATAGAATCACAGAATCATAGAACAGATTGGGTTGGAAGGGACCTTAAAAATTGTCTAGTTCCACACCCCCTACCATGGGCAGGGACACGTCCTACTAGACCAGGCTGCTCAAGACCCCATCTAACCTGGCCTGGAACACTTCCAGGAAAGGGGCATCCACAACTTCCCTGGGCAACCTGTGCCAGTGCCTCACTACCCTCATTGTGAAGAATTTCTTCCTGATGTTCTTCCTCCCTCCAATTTCACTGGAATCTTCAGCTTGTCCAGGTCCCTCTGGATGATATCCTGTACTTCTGGCATGACAACTGCAGCACTCAGCTTGGTGTCATCTGCAAAGTTGATTTAAGGGTGAACTCGAACATCACTGGTCTATAACAGTGATGAAGATATTAAACAGCACTAGTCCCAGTACCCCTGAGGGACACCATTTGTCACAGATCTCCATTTGGACATCGAGCCATTGACCACTACTCTCTGAATGCTACTATTCAACCAATACTTTATCTACCGAACAGTCCACGTGTCAAATCCAGTTCTCTCCAATTTAGATAGAAGGATGTTGTAGGGGACCCTCTCAAAGGCTTTACAGAAGTCCAGACAGATTACATACTTTGCTTTTCCCATGTCCACTGATGTGATTACCCCATCATAGAAAGCCACTAGGTTGGTCAGGCAGGACTTGCCCTTGGAGAAGCTACACTCTAATCACCTCCCTGTACTCCATGTGCTTCAGCATTGCTTCTAAAAGGTTCTGTTCCATGATCTTCTCAGGCATGTAGGTGAGGCTGACAAGTTCCCAGGGTCATCCTTTCTACCCTTTTTAAAAATGGACACAGTGTTGCCCTTCTTCCATTGTTCTTTCAGTCTCTCTCCTGAAATTATATACCTTGAACCAGAGAATAAGGTTGTGCTAATGCCTCTGTCCTCACTGAGAATCACAGCAAGATCTCGTTAGCCAGATACCCATACATATGGAATTGATGTAGTAGTTAGATGTTATGGTTTAACACCAGCTGGCAGCTCTGTGCCACACAGCTGCTTGCTCTTTCTCCCCAGCCATGTGGGATGGGGGAAAGAATCAACGGGTAAAAGTGAGGAAACTCATGGGTTGGGATAAAGACAGTTTAAGAGGTAAAGCAAAAGCTGCACACACTGTGTTGGTCTGAAAATTGTTTCTAATTAATTATCTGAAAGAGAGAAAGAAAACATGTTTGCATGTTTGTTGGTTCACTCATACTAAAGTGCTTCTGAAAAGCATCACAAGGGCATGAACAGAACAATACAGCTTTTAAGAAGGTACATTTCTGGAAATATGCCTATAAACCTATCTCTACAGATGATAAATGAGAACAGAAAAAATAAAATCATAAGAAAATTTGGGGAGGGCCAGTTTTTTTCCAAACTATTTCTTTAGTTCACTAAGATTTTTGGCTTAGCCTTCTGCAGAATAGATACTGTAATACAGTGCATGATATAAAATTCTTACACAGAAAACCATACTGAAAAATATTGACTCAGATAACTGACAGGAAAATACTAGTTGCATGCAAAATCCAAACAAAAATGTATATTTCAGTTTATATTCAGGTAAGTTTGGTCATATGTGTGTACCACACAATGAGTGTGTTTGTTCTATGCACAGAGAAACTGGACCGCCAGGGAATTTTAATCTTTCAAAGAACGCAGTAATATACTGTGTGTTAAGGTTCTTTGCAACTGAATTCGCTGAAAAGCTCATAGCCTTAGCCACTGAAATAGAACTGCTCTTTGTAACCTTATCTCATTTGTGGGTCTGGCTTTTGGACAATGTTTCTGCTAAGCAATTCATACATCATTTATAAGAATAGTGTTATTAACTCATAAATAACAAACACAACACTTCTAATGCCCACTCACAAGTGCCATCATTTGCACCTCATGATACTCTAGCCCAGATTCTTGTACCAACTGTTGAAGATACAATCAAGGCTGTGGGCACAAGAAAAGAAGGTCTTTCTAGGTCAAAGCATATTTTTCACGTTCATCGAGAGAGCGCATGCCATTCCGAATATAAGACTGACTGATAGCTCCAAAGGTTGAGAAACCAGAGACGTAATTCCCCTCATACCCTAAAAAACCCAACTGTCTCTCCATAAACACACAGACACATTCCCTGTGAAGAGGGCTTTCTGAAGGAGCCTGTGAATTTAGGAAATGAACAAGACAACGTTAGCACTGTGATCAGGGCACTTCCCTCAGTGTCTATGTCCAGTCGACATTGCTGCTCCCTACAAAACCATGCTGAAAGTGGCACAAATCTTCAGGTACTTGTGGTAGGTCTTTTGACCAAACAAGCATTTCTCTCTTAGGGTGCATAGGATGTATTAGTCCTCCAGCTATCCCAGGTGGGAATTAGCCAGGATAAAGCAGCTCCTACCTATTCCTGAGTTTCCCAGGAGAGAAACTACGGCAGGACATATAGAGGAAAACCTTACATGCCACCTGGCCATGTGCTACTGCAACACCATAGGCTGCATCTCTGACGAAACATGAACTGTCCTATAATGGTTGCAGTTGTGAAGAGCACTCTTTCTTTTACAGTTTTTACTACGTTTGTGATCCTTTCAACCCCACAGCCCAGCATGGGTCAAGTGACAGGGAAAGCAGAACCTTGTGCGACACAGTCCTTCCCTCCCTGCTTCTGGCCCCTCTCTGCAGTAGCAGACGGGAAACATCTGTTATCCAAGCCCCAAGTTTTGTCACAAAACAAGGATTTAATTATTATTTCACCACTGTTGACTTACACTTTACATATTCCAATGAAAGCAGGTCAAGCTGGTTAATTGGGGCAGGAGATGGGGGGGAGGTCAACAAAGAAAAAAGTAATTTCTTAGATTTTCCAACAGGATTAACTTCAGGGTACAAAATTTAAGTGGTTATAATTGAATGTGACTTTCTTTCTGATAAAACAAAAATCCATGGGGAAGGTGGCTTTTTTTTCCAGTGTGCTTTTTTCAAGCACATGGTTGTTTAGACTCTTAAATATGTTTTAACATAGCTGTGAGATGTTTAGGAAAGCATTCTGCAATGACACTGGCTGATTGTCCTCAGCCATTACATACATAACAGATAAATTTGTCTTTGCTTACAAAGCGTAAACATGTTTTGATGAAAAAATAATAAGTAAAAATTGAAAGATCGGATTTTGAAGGAGCAGCTCTACTCTACTCCAAGGAGCTGTGTCATTATTGCTATCCATGTGTTTGTATCAGCTGGGGGCTTTGTTTGATCACACTTTGCCATCTATAGCTCAAGATGCCACTGATCTATTAGAAATAACAGCAGATTAAGCTTTTAACTTGTTAATTTTATTCCCCTAAAGATTGAATTTGTTTTCAGCATCTTATGCCAGAAGACCCTGGCTGTTTATTCCAGTTGGAGAACATGACAGTCAGCACTACTTAAAAGGGATCAGTTATTTTCTTTGTCAAAAAGATAGATGTTTTAAAATATTTAAGCACTTTAATATTTAAGCACTTTAATTTTTCTTCTTTAGAATACAGCTCTGTGCTGGCATTGCTGGGAGTTATTATTGTATTTAACGGCATACTATTCTCCAGCCTCTAGCTGCCTGGAAAGACAAGTGAGGAAAGTGTCACCAGAAATTTTTACCATGTATGACGCATTACTTGCAACATATAAGGTTTGATCAGAGGGCTATGGATGGCGTCTGGCAAGAACTGAGTTGAGGGGGTGTTCTTGTTTTGTTTTAAAATGACTATTTCAAAACTTCAGCTGTCAGGCCCTTGCACTGTTTCCTCTTTATCACACAAAAGCAGCATGATTTATATTATTCTTCAGATTGCAGTAAGGAAACAAAATGTAAATGAAGAATCCTCCACAGTTTTGCTGCTTTCCCTAGTTTGGCCTTATCTGCCCACGCTAAACATGCATTGAAAAACAAAGCTGCCAGTGTTTTAGTAACTTGGGCATGAGCAAACCATAGGAGCTTCCAGCTCAGCACTGGTGCAGTAAAATGAATGAGAACATCCTGGTTTCACAGAGAATGGATCCTTGAACACAAGCTATCCTCTCCCTGAAACGGCTACAAGAGAAACACCTCTGAAGAGGTTAGAAACCACCTTAGATCTGAATCAAAGAGCTTGCCAGCCCCAGGTGTGCTTCCTAGAATGTTTTTGCACCTCTGCATTCTAAGTACAATTAACTCTCCTGCAATAAATTCAAAATAACTTCTTCTCTAACTTCAGTTTTCCTTTGCTCATCGTGCATCAGCTGAGAAACTCAGAAATCTACTTGGTCAGCTGTCACCTTTTGTGAGTTGTCTCAATGCCATCCTAGCTGAAAACATCCCTATCTAATGCTGCCTCCTTTTTAAGGGTTTTGACAGGCAAGAGGAAGCCTGTTCTTGAACCTCCACTGGCAATGGCAAAATTGTATTGGAATACTATTAATGTGAAATGAGAATGGTTTACAAGATAGGTATTTTCCCCTTCAAAGAACAACACACCACATTCTCCCCACTGGTCACTTATACCAAGTGAAAGTGCCTTCTTAAGTAATTTGCAGTAATTCAATTCGGAGTTCACAAGATAAAAAATGCAGAAAGAAGGGGAGGGTAGACAAACAAACAAACAAACAAAGAAAAAACAAGGTAAAAGGAAATTTTCCCTGAAGCTACATCTAGGCTGTGGGATCTAAGAGTACTTCCTACTCTCAGATCTTAGCGTGTACCCTTGCTAAGTCCTAATTCCTTGTCTGGATGAGGTCTGGGCATGCCATCCCAGAAAGTCACAGGAGACTTGAAAGCCTTCCAGGAAGGTGAAGAAAAGATCAAACTGAAATTATTGATCTTGAGGCAAGATTTTACTTACTGCTTCTCTTAGAGGAAACATCTTGCTACGTCATTAAGAAAGTTCTTCCAGCCCTTACATTTGCATCATTTCAGTCACAGTTCACCAGCAGCTTCCCTGATTAAATAATTTGCTCCTCAGCAGCAGCCAACGCTAGCTGTTCAGTACAATCCTTCTTCAAAAGCCAAATCCTACTGAGAGAAAGAAAGCGCAAGTCTGAGTGTTACTTAAAGAGTCCGGAGTTCCAATTTTTTTGTTCTTCTCTTCTGCCCCAGCTTCAGTCTGTTTGCTACATCAATTACCAACACTACAGCCTGGTTCTAATAGTGAAGACAGTAATCCAGGGGGTTGTCTATATATATGCCTCAAATCAGACTTCTCTTAAATGCTGATCAAGGATAACATCTCTCACACACACACATCTATTCAGACAAAAACTACTGCTGAGTTTGAAAACAAAAGGAATGAACTACTATATCATCATTTTTAATGAAGAAAATAGTCCAATATTATCCAAAGAAACTGAACATATTCCCACTGCAGTTATCAGATCCAGGGTTATATCATCCTGAGCAGCATGATTACTTATTACTTTGGGACCCCACACACAAGCGCTGATAGCTTCTGCTTATGTATTTTTGCTTTCCACAGGGGCAGATGAATCCTTCAGGAGGCCTGATTATGTCGGACTGTAAATGGGGCAAACAGCCCTGCCAGGCTGCCCCAGAGCTGCACTGAAATGGATCAGCTCTGAACAACATCAGCAGCTAAGACGTACTTCAGTGGGCAGCAGAGTCATTCTGCCTCAGGCAATCTTTCCTTCCACTCACATTAAACTGTCTTCACCAGCTGATATGTTTTCTATCCATTCTACCTATTTTCTGGCTGTTCTGGAAAATCCTGAGCTATCAGGGATAGGAAGAGAAAGAGGGACATCCAATAACAAGAGGATGGAGAATGAACCAAGAGGATTCATGGTGTCGGATCCCTTTCTTCAAGCAGCTCTGCAAGGGAGAGCTTGCACATTGTCAAGGGGGAGGCAGCACGCATGACTTCTATCTGTGTGTTTGTAATATGTGTTGGAGTTAGCAGTGGAAAGGATTGGATTTGTCAGCCCCTGTGTAGGCAGTTGACTTATGAGTCATCTCACCCTAAACAGGATATCTGAAAAAAGTACAGTCTGTGCTCTAGAAAGTGCCTGTTTCCAGAAGTGAGTCTAAAGGATTGTAGATGATTGGTTTCTGATAAAAATTTTTTTTATTCCAAAAAATAAATACTTTTAGGCAGACCGATCCCATCACCAGTTTCTCATTTGTAGTCTCTGAAGCTCTGATACCTCTTTCTTTATACCCTTTTTACCCTGCACCAAGATTCCTATAATTTCTTCCAAGATTCACAAGAGGTCTGCCTGTTTAAGGATAAAACTGTACTTGTAAAAGAAGACTGCTATCTCCAAAGACAGTAGGAAAAGATAGGGCACGGGAGATTCACTGCTGCAAAATTAGTCATTGCTCGGTTTACCTGTCCTCTGAGGGGCTTTTGCTCCTTTGTCAACCTGCAAACAGTTAAGAAATAGCTATCTACGAAGAGTGCTCTGAGAGGGCCTGTGTTATCCGATGATCCTTGATCCAGCACTTAGCTACACATTTTCCTGATTCAGAAGGAATCAGCCAGGCCATGCCCAGTGTAATTACACAATTTGTTTTCAAATCCATCACATTATTTGCATGTCACACAGGCAGTTTTCTACTCAGGGGCGCAAAAAGTAAAAAAAATCCACTTCTTTCTTGTTAAAAGATGTTGTTGACAGAGCTTACAATGTTTTTGCCCCTTATAATAAGGACCAACGTACACTAAAAATAGCTGCCAGTGACATCACTGATATCTTCCATTTACACCTTCAGGAACCAAAAATACTCTAAGTAGTAGATTTTAGGTTTTGAAAGATGATTAAGCCTTCTTTCCTCAACAAATTCTGTGAATTTTTTTTTACTTTAATAAATCCATTATATTTGGGAAGTGATCAAGCAAGTAATTGGAGTGGGATGTTGAAAAATCATTCCACATTTGCCTGACTCGTAAGAGATTCACCTTGGGCTCCAGCAGCAGGAAAGCATTGGTGATTTTGGAAAACTCCAAACCTAAAGACTTTTTCAGAAATGCTGTTTAAAATTATCCTTTGAACAGCAGCTTATGTTTCAGTGTATTATTTTACTGTTATGATAAAATAAATCATTGATTTTCTGTATGACGATTTTTCTGCATTTCTTTTCATCAAATAATTCCAACAGTATTAACGTAATCTTACAAATACATTAGAAATTGCTAATGACTATTACATTCATGTTATGACTGGGAATGCAGTAAAATGAAAGCCAAATGAGTGTTCAATAATAAAACCCAGAACTATCAGTTCCCTTTCCTCCTCCTTCGTTGTGCTGTTCTATACTCCTGAAAGCAATGTCATGAGCTATTAAACAGTCTTGAAAGTGAATGATAAAAACAAGATTCACCAGAGAATAACCAATGCCTATCATTTATGTGAGAACATTTCATGTATGTCCTCCTTTAGCAATATACGGACTGATTTTTAATATCATGGGCTAAAAGTGACATGGTTAAAGCTCAGAGTAGATAGTCCCCAGCCCATCTTAAATGGTATTCTGTGTCCCTTTTCTCAATTATGTAATACACATGGATTTACCAGCATCGTTGAGATTCTTCCATTAGCACCACCTGGTGGGAAACACACATTCCAGATAATGTCATGGAGTTTCAATTCCATCCATGTGCATGTAGGCACACGCACACTCACACAAAAACAGGATGCACAGCTAGATTTGGGGAACAGTGAGCCTAGGGGAAAAAAAGGAATGGCAGAAACTTCGTTCAGTGCAACAGCCAAATGAGTACCTGCTGCAACATGTCTTTACTTCTCTGTTGAAAAACAATATAGTTTAAGGGAAGATAAAAAAAAATGTTTCATTCACTAGTTCTTTAGTAGCAAAGAGCAGTTGGTCAACAAGCTTGTGTTTGCCTCTTGTATTTCTAAGTGGTATCTGTTCCAGAAAACAAGCTTTTGCCTAATGCATTCTCCCAAAAGTTTTTAAAATGTGTGCTTTTGAAGTGAACTGAGGCATTTTGAAAAATGCATTGATTCCAGTGAGAACACTTTTAAAAGAGAAACATTATGACTTCTTTATTTCAGAAAATTTGCTGATTTTAAGGGAATTCTGTTTTGGGAGGGTTTTTTATATTATGCTTTCATTACATCATGATAGTTCAGACAAATCTTCCTTTTATGGAAAAAATATCAAAGGAAACTCTCAAAACTCTCTATGTTTAATCTGTTTTAAAATGTCTGCATTTCAAAATAAATGATCCCTTATTTAAACATCCCAATTTTCTGAAGCAATTTGTTTTGCATGAAATCTTAAAGCAATATGTTTTCATTTTTAGTCAAATAAAAATGTATTTCCAAATATCAATGTATCTAAGAACATAAAAATGCCTGATTTCAACCAGATATTATTACCAACTATCTTCTCCAGGAAGTATAACACTGCGAGTCTTTACCCCAACTGGCAAATAAAGGGCAACATCTGATCATACAAGTCCCAGCACAGTGTATAATTAATATTGGCCAAGGAATTCAGACTCTGAAGCAGGAGAAACATTTTAAACTCTTATGTTACAGATATGGCTTCAACGGAGATGAAATTGTGCTTCTGCATGTGGGAAAGAGAAATGCTGAGAAGTGAATTAAGTGTGTAGTCCTCACTGATGGCCACAATCTGTGGCCTTCAGAGACCTTGGTTAGAGGAACAGCAATAGGATAGCTCAGAATAAAAGTCCCATTTTGAGTAAACAGATTCTCCTAACTAACAAATTTCAAAAAAAGAAAAAAAAAGAAAAGAAAAAAAGAGCAGGTTTGTCTATACATTTCAGTTATTTTTCCCCAAAAAGAAAGAAAATATTCTGTTTGTCGAAGACATATATATCACTCAGAATCATAGACTGGTTTGGATTGGTAGGGACCACAAAGGTCACCTAGTTCAACTCCCCCTGCAATAAGCAAGAACATCTTTAACTACATCAGGTTGCTCAGAGTCCCATCCAACCTAACCTTCAATGTTTCCAGGGATGGAGCTTCTACCACCTCTCTGGGCAACCAATTCCAGTGCTTTACCACACTTGGTGAAAAAAATATTCTTCCTAATATCTACTCTAAACTTTTCCTCTTTTAGTTTAAATCAATTACCCCTTGTCCTATTGCTGAAGGCTCTGCTAAAAAGTTTTCCCCCTCTTTCTTATAAGGTCCCTGAAAGGTTGTGAGTTGCTCTAGTCATATTAATCTACTCATAATCTACTCATATTGCTCTAATCATTATGTTTTCAGTACAGTGTTTTGTGAAATAAATCCTACCCATGGAGTAAAATCAAAGAAAAAATACAGTAACTAAGAAAAATATTAGCTATATGTCAGTCCCAGAATGACAATAACTTCTCATTATCACTTATTTTTTCCAACTATTGCCATCGTTTGTTTATTCTGTTACTTAACATGGTGTTTATTTTAAGTATGAGAGGAGAGTTTTGTTGGTTTTTTTCCAGAAGTGTTTTAGATGTCACCAGAAAACTCTGAACTTACATGGTAAAGTACAGGGGAACTTTAAATTTCCAAGTGCGGATAGTTCATTCAAATCCCTAAATATGATGGGTAGTGGGGGGAGAATATTTCATCACCAGCTCACGATTGCACTTCTGGTAGTATTGTTTCTCAAAAAAACAGGGTGAAATAACAGGCTTACAGTTGCCTTTTCAAAATTGTATTATTCTGGTGTTGCTGCTGAACTAGAGGATGACTTTTTTTAAGTCACTACAACTTTCTAGGCACTTTCCCGGCCATAGAACAGAATTTCCCAGCTATAGAGCAGAATTTTCCGGCAATAGAACAGAAAAGACAACAAATATACTGCATAATACAAAAGAAACGGTGGACCATAGTCTGTCCTCCAGGTAAATGGACAACCAGAGTCATCAGCTAGGCACAAACAACTGTGCATGTGCATGATATGAGTTGCCAAGATGCTCAGCTGCAAATGAGCAGCCTTGGTTCCTTGTATAACACCATACAGAGACCTCTGGAGAAGGTCTCTCCATTTGGTCTGCCTCCCTTCAAATGGGATAAGCTGATACTTGAAATTGCCCTTTTATCTTCACTGGCAATAGAGGGAGCCTAGCCTAGGTCTGTGTGTTTTAGTTGTCCAGACTGCAATTAAGCAAGCCATGCCACTCCTTTCTCTGAAGCAAGTAAAGCAAAAAGCTCAGAGGCACTAAGTTTCTACCTTTGCCAGGTATGATCTCATAAAAACTATTTTTATTCTTGGTGCTTTGGGTAACCCACTGCTGATTCGATAAGGAATATGTCACAGGCTTATTATGACACTTGACAGTTTTTTCAGATGAAGAAGATGAAGAATGAAGAATGAAGAATGAAGAATGAAGAATGATGAATGAAGTCTGACCAAAGCACCAACTGACACAAGGAAAAGTTTGCTCAGAGAGGCATATCACTTGCCTGGCTTAGGCCTCTGCTATGGGTCTTTGGACAGTTAAAATAATCCACTACCTAAAGCTTCAAATTTAAAAAAAATACAAAAAAAAACCCCAGTTTTTAAAAAACAAATGCTATCTTCACTGTATAGATCAGCATTTGAAAATAAGATGCACATTGTACTTCGTATATGTGAGTCACCCGAATGCAGACAGCATGGCCTTACAGATATATTTATTCTTGTTTGAATCAACACAGCAGTAAAGCTAAGAAGCAGTCTTGCTGTTCTTAGTTGTACACAGTAACGTATACCACATACACTGGGCTGAAGTGTGTGCTGGTGAAACGACCACTCCGATAAAGGGGAAAAAAGAATTAGGAAAAAAGTATTATCAAGGCTTTTAAAATAAAACTTCTAAAGCACCTTTAAACTGTAACATCTTGAGCAAAGAAAAGCCTGAATTATGTAAAAGCGGTCAGGGAGCCAACATCTGGCAATAATAAGATTGTTTTGTAAGCATGCAGTTTTCTACATAGCACACACTTCTTGGTCCACATTAGAGCAAATAGCAAATCTGTGAAGATGTGCATGGTCTCTGGCTGCCAGAAGGATACCCTAGGCTTTGAGTGAAAATTTGGTGTCATTTGATCTCCTAAAACAGCCAGCTGAGATGAGTTATATTCCCCCTGCCAGGAACCTCGAAAGAATTGTTCAAACCATATACTCATTCCTGCTGAATTAGAAACAAATGCCATAGCTGCATTGTTGGACTTTGAAATCAAACTCTCCCCAACTCTTCCCAGCATTCCAGGGAGGAAACAAAACTCCTTCCTGTGTCTGCTGCTTCTGTCTCTGCTAAGGGACCTCCTTCCCTCCACTCCCCGTACTCCTTCTCATCCTTTCTCTCCTCCTCCCGCGACTGCAATCTCATTCCAGAAAGCCACATCACAGGCCTGCCCCATGTGTTAGCGATCTTCTGTTTGCTGTCATTAGACTTTACCATTGCCTGTAGAAATGGAATCACTTAATTAGGTCCAGAGAGCTGAAGAACAACAAGGCTGTTCAGGGTGGCACCCAGCCAGCAGCTTCTTCCCCTCTCTTTTTTGTTTTGTTTCGTTTCCTTCTTCCTCTTTTTTTCAGAAGGGAAAAATCTCAAACCTTTCCCTGCTTCTTCCCACCTGTGAAATCCACAGAGTGGGTTAAGGTCTTCAACCAGACCCTGCACTACAAAGAGATTATCCTTCAAAGTCATCTCCACCAGCACTCAAAAAAGGAAAGGAAAAAAAAGAAACCATAACCAACCCCAAATTTGCCAGGCTGCAGGACTCCAAAAGCCTAGACTGTGCTCCAAAAAGAGTAGGCAGCTACTGATAGTTGACCTCCAAGCCATGAAGGGCATTGACAGCCGCAGACATTCATCAGCGCACCAGGGAAAGAGGTCTTGAAGACCATCCCCTCAGTGCTCAGAGTTGTGTCTGACTGTGGTTTAGATCTTATTCCAGCTTTCATAAGAAGTACAATTGCTTCCTGTTAAGCCAACAACAGTCAAACTCCATCTCAGATACTTAACTCTGAGTATGTTTGCTGACAATGAAGCACGCATGTGTGCTTCATTTCAAACTGCCTGGCTGCCCCCCTTCTTCCCCACCTCCACCACAGGTCATCAGAGAGCATTCACAGATCTATCATTTCAAAGGTATTTCACTGCAAATCTGACACTCATCTGCTGAACAATGCAATCATCATATTAAAGACATTTTCTCAATTTTCTTACTTGACTTCTAGTTTTCATTTCATAGAGAGAGTACAAAAGCAATTAATACAAAGCTACAAATCACCACTGCTGCATACCAGCAGCAGTTCAGACCTGATAATGTGCAGCCACCAGCAATTAGCTGGCATCACTTAGGCTTTCGTAGGTTTGCTCAGTAATATGTATCAATCTGACACACAAACATAAAAGTGATGGATTTATTCTAGGGGAAAAAAAAGAAAATTAATCTTTTATAGGTAGTATTTTAATAATCAATTTGTTCTTCACTGCTCTAAAAAAAAATCTATATAAAACTGATACTCAACCAGAGTTGTTTGCAACATGTATTTCAGCCAGCCCTGATAAAGCAATGGAATCCTTGGAAATATAAAATAAATAAATTATATAAATAAATCCTTGGAAATATAGTGCAAAAATGGAAGGAAAGGAAAAGGTAAGGTCCAGTTCTTAATTTAATCATTCTTTTTGTACCTGGAAGCAAGTAGGTTTATTCGACAATGACAAGATATATCATAGTCCTTTGTGTTTCGAAGCTCACGCATTGCAGCACATAGACTGGAAGTCTTGCTAAGACTGGGTGAAAATGAGCAGGCTATGAGTACAAGTGGAGTATCACAACCTTTGAAAGGCTGCTATACAAAATATGGGAAGAATTTCCTTCTAGACAGTGAAATTGAGTCCAGAAGAAGTATGTGGAAGCATGAAATACACAAGTCTGGAAATTAGTTTATCCTTTCGTCTTATGGTTTTATAGAACTATTCTATGCAGGTCTTTATCCCTCTCATCAGCATATGTCTGCAAAGCAGAGTATCTCAGTTTGCATGCCGCTGGCCCTCACAACAAGAGCTTGATGAATGCTCTGAAGAAACACCGGGCTCTTGGGAAGGATCTCCAGAGGAAGTGACAAAAGAGGCCGTCCTCTCCTTCTTCAAAACAAAGCTTCACCAAAAAGAAAATTCCTGGAAGTTACATTTTTATGTCCAAGGACAGATTTCTTCAAAGGAAGTTAAAGCTGGGGGAAGATCAAAGACCAGATGGGAAGAAGCAGGTTGTAGCGCTGGAAGATTCAATCATCATGCAAATAAACAACAGGGTGCGTGACCCTGGAGAGGACCACAGGGGAGTTTGCCTTAAAAGAAGAAAGGTGGTGGACTTCACCGGAAACCTGGGCAGGGTCTGAGGAAGCCTGGGGAAAGAACATGCGCTGATGATCTGCCTGGGCAGATGGACACTCTGAAGATAACATTTACAATCACGGAAGGGAAGGTACAGACCAAGATTCCTGTGGTCTCTTTGCTGGGGGTGACAGAGGAAGCTAAGTGGCTATTGGATAAGGAGAGTCCTCGCACTAATAAATTAATAAAAGATAGGAAATGCCTTATGAGTAAGTGATCAGTTCTCACAACATAGGGAGGTCAACAGTTCAGTTTTACTGGCACTAGTGCTGAAAAATTAGCTATTCAACACATGCAGAGATTTTTAGAAAAAAGGATGAGGCGTGAGGTAAAGATTGCTGATGACACTAAGTTATGCAGAAGCATAAGGGCATGAGCAGACTATGACGAATTACAGAACAGTCTGACAAGACTGAATGGCTGGGTAATAAAACGGCAGCTGAAATTCATTGTGTATAACTATGGAGTGATGCATATAGGGAAAGACAATCCTAGATCTGCATAGACAGCAGTAGTGTCTTGGTTTCTGAGATAACAGTTAGCATTCTGGAGCAAGACCTTGGTGTCATGACAGATGGCTCCATGAAAGCATAGTGATAATGTCAGGAATAATCAGAGAAGAGAGTACAAAGCAAAATCGTTTTGGTGCCGTTGTGCCAACACTTGGTTCACAGTTACCTCCTTTGTGCAGTCCTTTTGGAGAGGATGGGAATGGCATTTAAATTGCAAAAGGCTTAGAAAGGTGCAGGGAGGCTGACAAGAGGTGTGGGAGGGCTTCCATAGTATGGACAAGGGAGGAGTCTAAGCCTCTTTGTTCTGGAAGAGGGAGAATGAGGGAGAACTTAGAGTGCCTACAGCCAAAGCTTACAAAGTGACAAACACCACAGAGAGGTTGGAGGAAAACCACAGTCCACTCTCTCCACAGCAACAGGGAGCACATGCACTCAGACAAAGCTACTAGAAACCAGTGTAAAATAGACAGAAGGAGATGTATTTTCATGCAACCATGGTAAGATTGTCCTTGTCGAAGGATGTTGAGAATGCAATAAATTTGCACAAGTTGATGGGAAGAAGGTGCCAAAAATATCCATATAGAGCTACTGAATAGACAAACCATGACAGGATCAGTAGGTCCTTGGGGGGAGGGAGGGGTGTAATGTTAAAGATATTTGCCCAGCAACTTCTCATCCTATTGTGCCTGCTAATCATCACTGTTAGAGATAGCACTGGGCAAAATGGACCTTAGGTCCAGCATGGTATTACCATTCTTCCTAGCATTACAGTAGACTGTGAGACCCAGGCAAACTAATTTCCTCTTTGAAATTCAATTTTTCTCTTCTCAAGCAGAAAAAACAAATTGAAGGCAGGAAGCGAGTGTGACTAGAGAAAAATGTCAGTAGTCATCTTACCCTGCATGCTATCACTCACCATTTGAAGTAACCTAAAGTTTTCAATAAGAGATTCAAATATTAATCCAATTTCTTCTTCTCAATGGCTTTCCTATAATTCCCAAGCTCATTTTATACACCTACTTTGAGTGAAACAGCTGGAAAATGGAGGATACCCAGAAAATTAAGCTCGTTTTTAAGAGCATAGTTGATTTCGTGAGGCAAATGAGGATGACGACAGAAGGAAAGTGTATGCTTAATTCATAATAGTATAAAAATGTCTTGGTTTTCATATTTTATGTGTTCTACTAAGAATCATTCATGTACGTTTTTCCATTATTAACATGTAATAGCAAGCATATTTTTAAAGGAAAAAAAAAAGTGTTGGCAACATCAAGGGGAAAAAAAAGCAGGGAATGGAAAGGGTAAAACTCCTTAAAAAAAGTAATTCCTGCATACTGTTCACTCATACTCACCCTCTTAACTGCTTTAAAAAAAAAAACAAAATAAAAGTAAATATTGTCACTGAAAGTTAGAAGATCTGCGTTTAGTTCAGAATGGGGACTCCTAGGATCTGCCAGTACTTGTTCTACTCTGAAAGGGCCTGGCTGTCCATGAATACTGACCTGCAGGAGAAGTGTCACTTCATAGTTCTGACAGTCAAAGAGCTTATTTTATAAGAAAAAATTATCACAAACAGATTTAGGTGGGGAAGAGTACGTCAGACTGATGTTAAGAAGCATCGTGTGCCATGAAATTGTAAACCTTGCTTTTTATATGGTGCTGAAACAGAAAATACAGTCCTTTATGAAAGGAGAACAGAGGCCTATGCTGTCTAAAAAGATTCAAGTATTCCTTTAAAAATGTGTTTTGATAAAGAGATTTTTTTTAAAGTAAATCACTTATCTTATGGTTATGATTTTAAAAACACCTTTAACACCTACAATTGCTCCTACCTGACTATAACATCATTTTTAATATCTCTGAAATGAACTCTCCACTGCTCAAACCCAACGTGTTTTATTTTAAAAGCACTGAAAGCACCATTCACACAGCCAAGAAAAGCCCCATGAGAACAAAAAGCACGTTTAAAATACATACTTATTTCAAGTTTCTGTTAACATTCTCAGAGCTCACCTAATATGAAAGGGAAAATAAATGCAAGAGACTGTAAAGCCATCACATACTCATGGATTTTAATACATTAAAATTTCTCATAGGAATAGATCAAATTCCAAAATGGCAGAAACCATTATTCTACCCATAGTGAGACATGTTCTGTTAGTTTATCAGTATCATTGGAAGTTACGGACTTGCACAATCAGAGAAAAGTAGGAAGGAAAATCAAAGGATAAAAATACTGTGTGCATTAAATGTACTTTTTGCAAGAGTTTTCTTAGTCCATTCACGCTTCCTGTCAGAGTGGCAGATTTTTGAGATAAGACACGAAATCATATTCAATCAAGCACAATTATAAACCACAGCTGAAGCTTGGTCTCAAAATTTCTGCCTACTCCAAAAACTACAGTTGTCAGGGATGGCTTCTTTTTTGTTGCACTACAAACATATACACTTACATACATTCTTTCTTGTTTCTTTTTTTTATATATGGAAGGCCCACATTCTGAATAGATGGAGAAAGCGTCTGTTTTAACAGAAGAAAGAGCAACTACATAGTGTTGTCAAATAAATACAATGTTGTAAACTGCCTAAAAGAACCAACATCATTTCCTTTCACAAACTTTTCCAATCATACAAACTTAGGAGCTACTTTTAACATAGACAAATCTTTGAGCTGTCACTGACTGAAGCATCAATTCAAATTGATTGTGCCTCTTTAGCCATATGCACTCCCATGCCACATTTACCTGAGCACCGAAGAACGGGAAAAAGGAAAATATGCACAGAAAATGGAATGAAAAATTAAATACTTCTTTGTGTCAATGTATTTCCTATAACAGCACATTTCTGCTAAGGAGTAGCAGATAGAAGAAAGATTATTACAGCTTCCTCTGTGGTGCACAGTGATCAGCACTGACTTCCAATGACACTGTAAGCTAGTCTGGTGACTTAACGAAAACCCTCATGTCTTTACAAGTCCAGTTTATGACCATTTTTCAAAAGCAATTAATATGCTTTGCAATCATAGGTTAACATTGTGGGGGCATGGAATAAAACATTCTCATTGCAACTGCTCTGATTCTGCAGCTCTTATACATACAGGGAGGAGGCTGCTCAAGGCAGCTGGCCATACTTTTTCACGCAGATTAAAAGATAATATAAAAGAAACCTCTCTCTCTTTCTTTTATTTCTTCCTAGTGATGTATAATATTTCCCCTGTGATGGGCAGATCTTTATCTCCAGCTTATCAGCGCACATGACAAGTGAGAAACAAGCAGTACTAACACAGAGCCCCCAATCTTTCCCAATTTAAGCTGTATCAGTGTCCTGTCAGAACGACCCATAGCAACAGCAGTGGGAAGATTCAACGGGAAATCAAAAGGTGGTTTTGGAGTTTTGGCTTGCCAATGGGACAGGAAAAGGAAATGTTGAAGACACTCCAGGAAGGGGAATCCCATGTCAGTTTTTTGAAGCTGTCCAATTTTTCTTGAGCTACTAGAGGTGGGTTAAGGAGCAATGCACTTAGGGAAATGCAAGATTATCCGCAGCAGATTAGGGAGAAGCAATTATATGGGAGCAGTTTCATCACTAATATGCTGAAGCTGCTTACCCTTGGAAACTGAAGCTACATCTTCTCTGGAGAACTTTGGGGCTTTATTATCAGCCAGGTAGCTGGTTAGGAAGCCAGAAGGTTAAGCTGGCAAGAAGCAACTTAGGAATCCATCAGAACTTGGCATACCCTGATTGATCGTGCTCCTCACTTCAGTGAACAAATACTCCATGAGGATAAAACAAGCCACCAAAAAAAAAAAATAATCTGAGCAGATTAATTGAGTCAGAAACAAGTGCCCTAAGAAAGAAAAAATAGATTGTTATTAGTGGTTTTCTCAGATTGCTGTGGCCTTTCATGGCTGCAATGCCCCACTGAGACATTCAGATTTTCTCACTCCCTAAACACGTAGACAGACCAGTCCCTGGAGCCCCTTGTCCTTTTAGAGTATGGGATTAAAACCACATCATACAATTAAGTAAACAATTCTTTTCAAGACAGAACATCCCAAGTCCCTTCTACTCTTGTAATTTTTGCAGACCTTTTCTGCTTTCTGAGTCCTGGGAATTCACTTGATAGATGACTGGAGAAGGTGGGACGGGAGATGCTGAACTTCTTTCCCTTTCCAAGCAGTACCTCTCTCTTCTTCCGTTTTCAAGCTAACTGCAGATACCCATCAGTTTAATTAGGTCTCCCTAAAGTATGCAATTCCTGTAATAATTCAAGACCTTTATAATATCCATCTGCCAAAACTTACTGTAAGAAGGTATGAGATAAAGGCAATGAGATCCAGGAATGAAACCATAAAAAACACTCTAAGTAAATAAAGACTCATTTAAACTTAGTGCACGAAATTAGGCAACTGTGCCTGGACTAAAATCATTTCCAAGTCACTTCCAAATCACTTCCAATTTCTGACAGAAGGAAATTAAATCAGTGGAATCAGAATACACATCACCCAAATGTGACAATGCAGTCCTACTGTTGGAAGAATGAAATATATTATATTTGGAATTAGTCTATAGGCAAATGAAAAAGCAGATGCCTCAGCCACAGGACCCCCCTGGATTAAAAGGTACTCAGGACATTTTGAGGCTGATTGCAAAAGTTGTGAGGGCAAACACATGGCGTTAATCATGGGAGACTTTGGTTACTCCCATGCAAACCAAGAAGGTGACACAGTGAGGCAAAAAGCTAATGGATTTGTTTATTTTGTGCATGGCATAAATGACTGCCTCAGGGTGCAACCTGTCAGACACCTGACAGAAGGAGAAGCATTTCTTGACCTAGTTCCAAGCAATCCGCAAGACTCAGTTCAAAATTTATTGCAAAGGGCGTCCATGATCGGTAATGATCATAACAAATCATAAAATCATGACAATCGTAAATCATAACAAATCATAGAATCATAAAAATTACTAGAGTTTTAGAGTAAATATGTACAACATAAAATAGCACCAAAAAAATCAAGCATTTTTAAGTGTCAGTCTAAAGGAGGCTCTTAGAAGTATAAAGACATTACTCAGAAGTGAGGTCATGTCCAAGTGAAGAAAATAAAAAGGGTAAAATGTTTATATATTAAGGCCACAAGTTAAATATTTGCAAGCCACGATAAATCAGAAAACATTTTTGAAGAACAACTTACTACAGGCATCCCAGTTAATAACAAGTTTTGCAAACACAGGGGCACCAAGAGTTTTGTCAGAGTTCTTGTGACTAATACATGATAAAGGTGTAAAAAGAGAGTTCAAGGCTGCATGAGAAAAGCTAAATTAATTATGTGTATAAGAGATATAAGATATGATATAAGAGATATGATATAAGATATGATATAAGAGAAAAGCTCAGAAAAATTTCATGTGTGAAGCAAGTTTGAAATTTCCAACTGAACTGCCAGTGGCAGGGGACTAGAGAGGGTCGATAAAACAGTAGCAAACCTCTAAGACCAGATGCCACTCACACTGCAGTCTTAGAGGAACTAATATACAAAACCCTAAGCACATGATTTATCTCTTCAATGGCTTTGAAGGGCTCTCAGCCCAGAAAAATGGAAAACTGCAGAGATGACAAAAAATTACTAAACAGGTCTCAGGAGAAAGGAAGTACAGAATACTGTAGACCATTAGTTAGGTTTCTGTGTCAGGCAAATTGGTTGGAACTTCAGCAGTAGATATACTCATAAATATCTCAAAACAGAGTAGTTTTCATAGAATGCTGTCATAACTTCTAGACGCATTGCAGTTCTTTGGAGACACCAATAAACAAGTGAACAGGATGATTCAGTTGATGTATTATATTTGGATTCCCAAAAAGCCTTTAACAGATTGAGAAACACATAAAGAATCTTAGTTGGCATGGAAAAAGGAGAGATTCTCTCAGGAGTTAATATATAGTTAGTAACTTTCTTTAGAAAAGAAAAAAAGAGCTGAGAAGAACAGCCATTCTCAAAGTATCTGTTCCGTGATCTCTGCTTACCCATAACAGATTTGTTAGCAGAGACTGAATAATGAGTACAGGTTATGCATAACATAAAATTTCTCAGCATCATACAAATTAAAATGTACTGCACAGTTACAGAAAGATAGCTCCATGACTGAACAATAAGATGTCAGATAGCCGTTCACATCACTAAACAGAAAGTAACCTATGCCAATAAGAATATCCTTAACCACGCAGGCAGAATGATGTGCTCTGTGTTAATTACCAATCAAGAAAGATCTACAGAAGAAAATGGTAATATGCAACAAAAGTAGGCTTTTAAGAACATTAACTTATTGGAAGGTACCAAAATTATAGGAAAAGACTAGAGAAATTAGAAATATAAAATATCACTATCAATGTGTTTATGGTGGTGTAAACTTGTGGTGGGTTTGTGGCTTGATTGATCCTCAGAATTGATCACTGAGGATCACATATATAGGAGAAATTTATTAGAACAGAAGAGGTACGGAAAAAAGGAATACAATAGGAGGAAGTATAGAATAATTTCTCCATGAGGGAAAAAAATAAGCAAGCCAGGTCTCTTCAGCCTGGAAAAGACACAGTAAGTAACAGATATGAAGTATCTGAAGTTTCTGAAGGGCATAGAGAATGTGAACAGAGAAACATTAAGCTTTACATGATGCCATCAAGAGTCAGATTTAACACAATCTTCTGAAGTCCTTGTTCACGTAGCAGATGACAGAATTGTGGTACTCTTTGCCATTGAGTATTGTGGGGACTAAAAGCAAAAGTGTCTCAACAAATTGCCAGAAGCTATGAAAATTAAATACAGGGAATTGCTGCTGGTTAACTCTTCTACCAGCATACCCTTCTCTGGGCACCCGATACTGGCTGTCATTAGGGAAAGGACACTAGTCTCGCTAAATCTTTCCACTGGCCCAGTGTAACAGCATTTATGCTGAAGAACTGGTTTTCTTTAACATTTGCGTGGTAGGATTTTGGGGTTTTTTTTCCACTGATGTAGTCCCTGCCTGTGACCCAGACCATTTGCATATTTGGTCAGAGCAAGAATATGACACATTTTCAGCTCTCTGCTTGGTGATTCTGGTCAGGTACAAGTAAAAGTTCTTTTCCAAACAATCACATGGAGTGAATAGGACCCTGAAGGAGCTACTGCAGCAGGGGGGATGAGCAAGACTGAGAAGAAATTAAAATAGGATACAACCAAACAGCAATCAAGCCCTTCCAAGCATATTTTCATCCACACTTTCCAATTCTCACATCTGTCTGACAGCATTTCACATGGCTTGGGCCATGCTGAGCAGGCACTGGGAAAACATCACACCTGCTTTAGGCCCAATATGCATATGAAATTATAGATGTTCTTAGAGATTCTACACAGAGTCTCCAAATATTGCATACTTTGACTTTTAGGTAAGGCAGGAGCATGAATAAATCAGTTTTCTTCAATGCTTCTTCGTTTCTTTGGTTTTTAATCTCAGCTGCTCCATTATCAGATAACTTGTTCTGCATCTCCCTTTTACAGCCTGGCAAAAGTAGTTTACCAAAAGACACCACAGTAGTAATGGTTTCTCATTGCAATGTAGGGCATTGCATACACTATAATAAAAAGACAAAAAGGTTCTACAGAAAATACTGGACTATTACTACAGGCAGCGCCCTGACACTGGTGTAGTGATAAAGTGAATACCAATGAGGAAAACACTAGCCATAAGTTATCACTTAAATATCATCTCTTCAAGTTAAATTATGAACACAGGAAAGGCTCACAGTCAGTTACAGCTGATTTATATTTGCTGGCATCACAAATTATGTCAACTTTCAAAAAAAAAAATATTCACCAGAGCAACATACTGCAAAAAACAATTCATTTTAACCAGCAGCAATTACTTTTGGTTTTGAAGGGGAAGAATTTCTACCAGTTGAATTGCAGGGTGTCTTTACTTGGAAATAAGGGCTCACAGGTCATGGCATCTCTTAATTCTGCCAACTCCAAAAGGGTGCAATAGAGGTTTTTACAGTCCTAGTATGAAACCTAATTTAAATTTGTAACATCTTTCAGAGCCATTGTAAAGGCACAATCTAAATGCAAATTAATCTGATAATACAATTTGGACTGTTCCAGAATCTTATCCATGTAAAAAACTGGATTCTTCACAGGGTTTTGAAGTGAAGATAAATATCTCTGAAAATGAACAGATCACACCACCACAGATAAATCTTACTAAGGGAAAATGTGCTGCTGCCTTTCTGGAAACATTCCTAAGGAAGTATGTCATGCACTAGGAAACCCATTCTGGATAATGCTATAGAATTGCTCACCTTAATTCATATGCCAAATTCTTCTCTATTGAATAACAATAATCTGCTATAGACCAGTGTCTGCCAGAAACTGCTGAATGAAAACCACAGCTGTGTCTGTCATGGGGCAAAAACTACGTCTTTGACACATTTATTCAGTGTATGAATGAATTCCCTGTAAGGTTTTTTTTAATAACTATCTGGACACTTCTTTTTGTCAGTGATTGGCAAGCTCTATCTGGGTACATGCACACTTTCCACCCAGGCAACAAATGTGGAAGAAAATTAAATGCTTAGTCAGGTTTTTTCTAGAACTGTGAAGGGACCACATGCTGGAGTACATGTAGAGAGCCATTATTTTACTAATAGCTGCCTTGGCAGCTCAATAAGTGGCTGAACACACCAGGTGGGCTGTCCACATCTTTCCTATAGAGAATTTTGTGTAAAGCAGCAGCAAACTGGCCTCGAGCTTATTGCATTCTGGGCTATTCTCATAACTGTATGGAGTGGAGCACGTTTACTGTAGATATAAACCAAGACCAGTATCTCGCCACTCAAACTTAGTGGTACCCTACCTTATTATGAAGCAAGATTCCTACTCTGTAAAAAATCCAATACTGACTAGCAACAAACTGTCAAGAGAAAAATCAAAACATCTGCCAGAAAAATGTTGGGCGAATCTCAAATGATTCAGTTCAGGCTGGCAACAAGAGACCACAAAAATTCAAGTTATACTAAAAGCAGAACATCTAAGAAATTTATCTTACTTTTCAGATTATTCATTTCCATGTTTAAATATTAGCCTAAAGAGACAGGTGTCACCTCTGCGTTTGCTTAGCTCTATAGATCACATATACCCCAAGCTGCATAAACAGAAGTAAACTGAACAGTTAGAAGTAACTTCAGTTAGGCTGTTTTAAAGGGAAAAGTGAAAGCAAAACATGACTTATTGAAACAAACAAGTCATTCATGTTGGCATTTGAATCTGCGAGCGTTAGATCTTTAGTCCTGAATAAAGCAGGGACAGATTAAGTCACCCTGGGAATATGTTATATTTTTCAAGAAAGATACTTCTATTTTTAAGCAAAATCTGGGGGTGATGTGATCATATGATCTGGACTTCACAGCAATTATCAACATACAAATCTAGCTTTGATTAAAGAAGAAATCAAACACACCACAGAGAAGATTTCAAACAGTTCATTCTGTGTCCCTGATTAATCATATTCTAACATTTCTTGAGTTTGGGAAAATAGTGAGGCGCTCCAAACACTTACAGGAACATTAAAAAGATGTATTAAGTACACACTGAAGGGAAACCAGAAGTGCCACGTTGAGATGTCACAACCCTCGAGGCTTGTCCGTCTTCTCACATGCTAATCCTGACCTGCAGCACCCTTCCTGGGCTGCAGTGGCAGCGGGTGGCTCAGACATGTCTGTGCTCATTAACACCTTTCTCCCCCATGCTTATCACAGCATTTGAAGAGGATATTTCCATGCTTCATTTCTTGAGCAGCTTTTCTCTCTAGGATACTGCACACAATACAGACCTGACCACAGGAAAATAAAGAACAATAATAATAATCCTAAAACAGTAATGCCACTGTGTACTCCTCCACTGATTTAGAGGAGCTGTATCACTCAAGAGGATGACGCAGGCTGGTAGATGCCCCCAAGGCTGCAATTATCAGCCTTCAAGACCCAAAAGCTACAGTCAGCTCCCTCCTCCCCTGACCAAGGGGGCTGAGAGTCTGGGCCATTTCCAGCTGTTTGCGCATCTTGGCAGTTATCTTAGATGCACTTCAATGCAATGTGTCTGCTATATGGGTAAATATACACCCACTCCCCAAAATCCCGTTGTAACATGTAATCATCATTGCAAGTTTTCAAGACCATGTTCCTGAGCAGCCTCGACAGATCTTATAGCTGACTTGGTTTCAAGCAGGAGGTTGGAACTGAGACCAAAGTGGATTAACATATGACTTTAGGGTTAATGACAGGCAGCTTCTATCATTATTTTTACTGACTTCTACAAAAAGAAAACTAAGAGGAGCCTTATGAAAACTTCCATCTGGCTACCTTCAGATTTGTTTTGTTAATTAAGGAGATTTTGTAGAATGAGACTGGCAGTTCAGCATTATTCGTCTTTTTTTGAAGTTGCCTGTTGCAGCTTAATACTGAAATTTGAAGTAATTGTGTAGCGTTATCTGGGCTTCTGCAGGGGAATGTTACCAGGACCACTTAAAGGCTACATCAAGTTTCCAGTTTCATATCAAAATGTGAGAAGAGATTCCCTGAAACCAGAGCAATTTTTTTAAAGGACTTTAGTGAAGCCAGGATTCCAATTGTCTTCTAAAGTGTTGCATGAATATTTTGCAGGCTTTAGTTCCTTCTTCCTCTTCCCTACCCCCCAGCAAAGAAAAATTAATGAAAAAGAATTTCTGTTTTACATACCGAGCTTCTCATAAACTTTCCATTATGTTTCCAACTCAGACCTCAGAATTCAGAACTCATTCTTTGGGGATGAAACTGGATAGATACGAAGCCCACAGTCACTTGGAATACTTTCAGCAAAGAGCTGGTGAGAACCCTGGTTATCTCATTATCCCATACCCATGTGTACACTCCCTCTCTTGATACTTATGGGTCTGAATCAAAACTTGCATCCTGTTTGTCCCAAAATGTTAGGAATGGTTAGAATCTCATTTATTATTTGTGAGAACTCTGTCAATAAGAACCCAATTTTGTGATCCTTGTTCACAGAAAGATCAGATGGCTGAGATTACTGGAATGGAAACAAAAAGGATAGTCATACAGAAAAACAAATATGTAGCATAGATGGCAAGCTATGTGCTTTTACAAATTCCTGTCAAACGTAACTGTAAAGCCTTTCAATAGAATTGAGTGGAATATAGCTATAGCTAACAATAACAGGCAGTTAATTTTACAGGAATTACTGTATGACACTACGAACTTAGTGAAATTCATTAAAATATTATTTTTAAAGAAACTGAACAAAATGAACAAACACAATAAATCAAAATTCTAAACAACCAGAAAGAGTAAATTTAAAATGTCTGTTAGACAGGATATTTCAGCTAAAAACTCAGCTTTTGGGGGTATAAACCGTCACTAGTTCTTACAAACAAGGAAGCTCTACCTGCAAAATACTGATCATTTGCTACTGACTACACTGTTGCATGTATCTTTTCTTTCAGGATAAAAGATGCCTCAGCATCACCTGTGCAGTGTTACCAAACCAGGTGAACACAACTGGTGAAGGATTCTGACCACAGTTTCCCAGTGTTCTAAAATCTGCATTGGCATCAATGAAGTAGATACCTGAAAAACAGGGTTAAGCCTCTATATGGAAGAACTTTGTTGTGCAAGGAAGCATTTGAGAAGAGACAATACACAGCAATCATTTTCTCAACACAACTTTATCAAGCTTCCTAGATTCGTATATGGTCAAGTTTCTTTCCAACAGAGATCAAGCAGGAAAATATGACCTGGCTGTTAGTGATAAGGGTCTAGATTTTGGCTGAAATAAAATTAAGACGCAGGTTGGGTGTGCACCACTTCAGTTCAGCCAATAAAACAAGAGACATGAAGGAAATTAAATATCTCCTGGTATTTTAATCAATCTGATGAGTGGGCATTTCTCCTACAGTCTGACCAGAACTGCTTGCAAGAGGCTTTCCAGCTGTTTCAGGCTGCCTAACCCATTTGTAGCATTTATAATGATTTCTATCCATTCAAAAGAAAACCAAAAAAACCCACACAGAAATCTGTCTTGCTGAGATGAGTCTAAAGAAAAATTTCATAAAATGAAATTCATCAGTTTTAGTAGTTTGTGAGTCTGTTATAAGTATGTTACCATACTACCATTATCTCCTTTATTGTTAATATTTCTTGCTGTCGACCACGAAAGCTGGGATGTTACAAACTAAAAGAAAGGAGAAAAAAAGGAAAAACACACTTCTAGTGACTTAAATGCCCCCCAATATCCTTAGGTTTTCAAAATCCAATTCCAAATTTAAACTTATTCTCTAAATCCCTCCAAAGCTTGAAACTTTTCATTCTCCATCGATTCCATCTAACTAAGCTTTCACTGCCTTTTCCCAAAATCTATAAGGACCCCATAAAACACATAGCCTTTCCAAAGCACTTCATTTCACTGGACTTGACTCCAAAGTTCTTAATGCTCTTCCTTGTCCAAAACATGCTGTCTTAAGAAGGAGCTTTGTGCAAACAGAGACCAAAGAGGAACCTGCAAATTCAGGTCACTAAGCAACCCCTCTGCTCTGAATGGATAGACAGCACAGCTGCCAACTTTTCAGATCTGTGGTCTGAGAGATGTAGCTCCCAGGCTCCATATCTCAACACTTCACTCCATTTTCCTAGAAGAGATGAGAGAGCCTGGGAGATAATGTCACTTGAAAAATGCCTAAAATTATTCCTTCACCCAGAAGATTTATTTGAACTTATAATTACATATTTTCTTTCTACGCTGTTGCAGCAGTATGCTTCTGCAATGCAATAATCTCAGCTTCAGAGTGCTCTTGGTGAAACAGCAGCCCAGCTTCAAACCTGTAACTGTTTATCCTTATTGGCATACCATTTCATCAATTCGTCTCCATTATCACACTCATCTTTAATTTGTTTTCCCTGACAAATCCAACATGTTTTATTCTCCGGCAGAAGAAGGATTTCTCAATGTTTCTCTTGCTTAGAGCACAGCTTGTAACATTACAGTGTCTCAAGCATGTCATAAATGTGGAATCTCTCTCAAACCGTGGAGCAGAGCCGATCTGAGATCAGAGCCATGGCAGCAGCCAATTCCTTATGCTCCAATTATCAGCTACTCAACATTCTCACTCTGGTAAATCTCTAACTCAAGAGTCTATGAGATGAAAAGTTTGTTACAACACAGACATTCATGAACCCTCTTTTAAAGAATACATTTGTAAGTATCACAAGGCAGCTTAATTAACATCCTTCTCTAGTCCTTTTTCAAATCACCTCTTTATGTTTAAGAATACCTTCACTTTTATGGTTGTATTAGAGAATTTGGGAAAGATGCCTGATTCCATGGTAATTACAACAAGTGACATTTTAATATACCTTATAATATGGTACTGTTGTATATCATTTGTAAGGTTCCATAAGATTTTCCATAGATAAAAAAGCGTGTTTAAAACAGGAATGTAAGCTGAGATTTTAATCAAAGCTGAGTGATGCTGAAATTCTATTGAATTACCCTCTCTGTTTATGCTTTCATTGCATGAAAACACTCAGAGGAAAAGTGTAAACTGACATCTGAACCATATATATTTTTGTCCACTTATCCGTGAAGCAGATATATATTTCTAACCAATAAACATACTAAATACATTTGTGACATTTCATGAAAATTCATAACATTGGAAGACCTATATACTAGCAATCATACCTACCTTTCTTATGTTGTACTGATCTGTTAGTAAACTCCATCTCTACTCTCTACACTGCTCGAGGACAGAGATCCGAAGTGGCAGCTGCAGTGGAGGGAAGTGGAAATTGAGCCTCTATGCTTAGTGGAAAGATCCTTCCTCAAAAGGCAGATTAACAACAAGGGCTTATTGCAGATATTTTGAGTAATTTTCGTGGGCAATCTCATTTTCCAGCAAGGATGGGAGAAATACCACATACCACCTTCCCTAACCTGAAGCTGTCTTGTGTAAATAACCATCAAGTTACTTACACAGATGATAACTCAGCAGAACTGAGTTTGTGATCAACATTTCTGTTGGGATTAGCGCTACAATGTCTCAACAATTTCCAACTACATAAAAAAAAGAGTCTTATTTTAATATCATACAAATCCAGGGAAATCTTGGCAGTGTCTTCAGTGCAAGGAGAAAGGGACATGTATCAGACAGTGACAATACAATTTTGGTTATTTTCCGTACAAGGGTGAAACCCCAAAGTAAACTGTTTAGATGCAAAGGTATATTTAAGCTGCTATACTTGTAAAGCATCATTAACAAAACTTCCAAGAAAATTTATGCAATTTTACTGCAATTTCCTTTTTATCCAACACTCATTTCCAAACCTTTTGAAATATATGATTTTCAATTAAATTCTTTACCATCTTGCTCCTTAAAATTAACTAGGGCCAAATTTTCGCTTTTATGCCTGGCCTTACATTTAATTACCCACACTTAGAATATTAGACATCATGCTGATTTCTGTCTAGAGGAAATGACCTAGGATCATTGGAAGCATATGAAGTTCGTTTTAAGATGAAGCAATAACTTACGTTAAAGGATGTAAAAGGTCTTAACCTCCAGGCCCTCAACATACTGCAGCAAAAAGTTCCTCTTTTTTTTTTTAATTAAATAAAACATCTGCAAGGCATTTTTCCCTCAAAGTCACTAAATAGTCTTTAAAAGCCTCCCTGGCTAAATGGCTCTGTGTGAGCATACATGTAAGAAGCATCACCGAGCTTGGCTGACTGGCTTAGCTGATTGTTTGGGGAATTAGGTTTCCCTTGGGTTACTGTCATACAGCATGCTCCTGAATCACAATCTTTCTTTCCATTAATGTTTCATTTGGAAAATAAAAAAAAAAAAAACCAAATTAAAAGCGATCAGTTTCACATACACAAAAACTCTCCCTCGTGTGAAGTCTTTTCAGAGCTTCTGCTCACTTGTTAAAAATGTCCGTTTACTGAATCACAGCTAGGGATTTCGTTGGCAGTTGCTAGTTCATAGAAATACCATACCTGCCTCTTAAAAAAAAAAAGAAAGAAATGGGTGCAGCTATCATAGTAATTATTTAGCACTTGCCAAATACTGTTTTGGTTGACTTCAGGGAAACAGCATAAGTTGGTTACTCAGAATAGGAATTTTAGAAGTGCTTCAGGAAATGAATGTACCACTCACATATCAATCTTGTCCAGTCATTATCGTCTAGCTAAAAGCTGAGTTAATTAGGCTTTCCATTAAGTGCACTCTTTCTGGAATTTACACAATGCTAACTCAGTAAGCTTGCAAAGGCTGATCCTGACAGTGATATAACCTTTCCTTAAATAACAAAATGAACTTTAAAGGCAGAGGCAATTGCATTTTGCCTTTGGATTTTCAGGCCAGGGTGTTATAGCACAGATGATCACTGTCTGCAGATTAGTCAGCCTAAAGCAGAGGGAGTGAAAATCTACCTTGCAAAAAATGTTAACTTCCACTAAGAACATCTACTGCCAGTTCTGCAACAAGGAGATCTGAAGCAAGTTAGCATTGGAAGTACTGTGAAAATATTCCAACAATATCAAATCTCAAGCAACATAAATCTTGAGATTAACACTTGCACCTTAATTTGGCTTCGCAAACATCTAACTAGACAACACAGGAACAAGTTTTCACAAAAGCTACTGTGAGAATTATCTCTTTAAGGTCGTTATGGAAAAAAAATTAATTTTACTTGCATAGTTGCAAAATTTCCAGTATCACCTGATTTTATTTGGTCAGAAAAACAAAAATACTGGGACATGCAACTATGTTGGTCATCAACTGCTAAATATTTGCAGTGTGTCAACAACAAGGTCATATCCCCTTTCTGCTACTGACAGAGTTTCTACCAAAAGCTGCGTGTCATCTTGAAACACAGTTCAAGCTAGTCTCCAAAGTTTTTCAGAGTTGCAAATTTCTCTCCAAATCTGCTGCAAGTGGCAGCCTTTACCAAGTTTCTCACAGTCTTGACCGTGACAGATTATACAAGCAAGCAAAAATGACTTCAAATTTCAAAAGAACAATTTATGTCCAGTCCACGGTTTGGGCAAAGTTTCAGGTCAGCTCTTTATTTTACCTCCACCGGTTCCCACATTGCAGTTTACGATGGAAACCTGAACCAAGGAATGCTCTTGGAACAGCTACAGCCAGTCTGGGCACACAATGCTAGAATCCAAGCTCAGAGATTTGTTTGTTCAAGAGCACCAACCAAGCACCTTTACCATGTGTTAAATACAGGTTATTTGAGAGGCATTTGAAAGCTAAATTGGGCTTAGTATTACCTTTTATGTTTTATGGGTTGTGGAAATTTTCCCTGCTTAATTATCAAAGCATTTTATGACCTTCTACAATCCCCAGGAAAAGAAGGGCAGAAGAAAGAGGTGGGGGAGGCAGCCTGATCCATCAAGGCATCCGGATGAAAGGCTGACCTCCAGAGCTCCTGGGGAATGATAGAGTTTGTTAGCCTCTCAAAGCAAGAAAGTGACTGCCCTACCAGGACTATTTGATGACTTTGGTTTTGGAAGGTGAGAGGCAACAGCTGTAGTCATTTGCATGACACAGTTATGTCATGCCTGAGATGATCTGCCAAACACCGTTCCTTGGTGCTCAGAGAGGGTAGTCAGGGCTTGCTGCAAGCCCCAGCTCCCACGACAGGCGACTCCTCTGCTGGACGATGGTCATGGATGGTGGGAAATTAAACATAGTGGCTACAGATTATCACAGTGTGTCCCTCTGGCGTAGACCGAGGAAGCAGAGCAGCCTGGCTTTTTTATCAGCCCAATTGAACTGCTAAGCTCTGAAGAGGAAAAAGCAATTTACAGCCCAAGTTTTTTTCCTTAAATAACCATAGCAAAGAATTCCAAAAGGCATCATTTCCTCATGGTCCCTGTGAGCTGGACTGAGGTTACAAAGAGTCTGCAGAGACTCTAGACCCACCAGCAGCCAGTGTAACAGCAGTGGAGAAACGGGCCAGACTCTACTAAAGCATCAGCCACTACCTGAGCAACCTGCTTCCTTGTTTGTGTCTTCTCCCATTTTCACAATGCTTCCTTCCTTCCTTTTTCTATCAGATCAAGTTAGAAACAGCACCATAAATAACACTTGACAGCATCCAAGGCTGGCATAGATTTTCAAAGGCTATTACAAACTATGCAACGAGCTTCCTAATGCTGTTAGACAACAGCCAACTCAACAGTTTGAAAAGCACAAAATTGCCTCGGCACACTTACTTCTTCCAGAACATGTCTGAGCAAGCAGTGACTCTAACACATGCATACAGTGCTGGTGTCCATTCACATATGACAACAATATGGCAATTGTATTGCAGCCAATTCACCCACCAATGCACATAATATAAGAATTTTTCATGCAAGATGTAGGATTTTACACACGTTAAAACAAGCCCACAGAACAGTGTAATTTTATACACTATGTAGGTACTTGATGCAGTTATATGTCATCAAGAACAAAAATCAATATCTTTTAATTTCTGCCCTCTTCACATTTTCCTACATATGCCTGGCTTAAATCAGTGATTTGTATTTTAAAACATTGTTAGATGGTTCAAAATAAATGTTGCATATGCACTGCATCCTCTTCTACCCTGGTCCAGCACTCCAAGCCAAGAAATTGAAGTGGCAGCAAGACACATTTTGGCTTCACAACAAAGACAGCCCCCTCCTGTGTGAGATCCAAACAAAAAAAAAGAAAGGATTGTCAAGGTGGTGAGAGTCACGGAGAATATGGCAGAGGTAGAAAACCTAGACATGAAAGCAATTGTAAAGATTTATCTGAAGACAAGAAAGGATGCTTATAATAAATTGTGCAGGTGACAATCAGGCAGACTTTGGGGGAAGGCATCTTCAAAACATGCTCTTAACTTTCACAAGCTATTTATACTCTCCAAAAACTCCGCCTCTCCTGAAAAGGGATGTCTAATTTTTGCCTAGCTCCAGGCTCTTCTGATCACTTTCCTCCCATCGGCCTTCATCCAGGAATAAGGGACACTTTCTGACACAACAAGGAAATAAAGAAATGGTTGGAAAGGAAAGGGAAGAGTCAAATCATTCAGGGTCTTTACTCCAGCCACACAGTCCTTAGTTTAATGGACAGTCCAACTGAACTCAGGGAGACTTTTTATCAGGCAATGATAAAGGATTAAACCCTGTATTCAGCATTGCATCAGCAGGACAGAAATTATCCCCTCAAAACTGAGATGCAACAGCAAAGGGTGTTACACTCAAACTGCCTTGTAAACACCTTATCTAGGTTTAGGCAGCTGTAAGTTAGATAACATTTAAGTTGAAAATACCAATAAAAGACTCAGCCTACTGATAACAGGTGCTTCACCGGACACAGCAGCTCTTTCTTCCTACTGATGAGCTATAGTCTGCCCCTGATGAAAGAAGCCAGCCTGTACTGTATATCTTACAGTGATGTGCGTCAGTAAGTTGAGTTTACTAGCTTGGACCCTTCTTCTCTGAAAAAAATTAGCGGTTGTATCTATTAAAAAGGAGGCTCAGAAAGCTTTCCTCTTGCCTTTTTGTGGAAAAGTAAAGCCTTGGCAGCTATAAATAAATAAAAATAAACAGAAATAAATAAAAATAAACAAAAATAAATAACATTCTTCTAATAATTCCTGAAGGTGTTGGTTCCCTTTATGCACAATTCAAACAACTGAATTATTGGTATCAAGCAAAAACTACTATACTGTCCTTTTGCTTCAGTGTTTCTATTAGTCATTGATGAAGTCTTATGCCATGTACAAATACCACTCCTGGCTGATAGTTCCTCACAGAGCTTATTCACTGCCTCCAAGGCCCAATTTTGTTGGTTTTGTAGAGATATGCTGAATGCTGAAGAAATCATGAAAGGAATATTTAACATAAGAACTAGGAATATCTAACATAAGAACTAGGAATATCTAGCATGTGATGTTATGAAGTTATGTTTTATGTGATTCAGTCCCTAGAGAGTGGTGGACATCACTACTACAGTCAAGCTTCAAACTTATAAAGGGAAATAAAGGTTTGCAAGGGAAATAAATTTTGCCGACTGCAGTAATCCTGTTTTCTTAATCCAGTTGAAGACCTGGGTCACCTGCTTCTTTGGAAGGGTTCCAGGCTCAATGTTCAAGCATGAACTAGATAGATAACAGAGATACAAACTACAGTGAAAGGAGGAAGGGAAGGAAAAGAGCACCCGTGAAGAGGGATCTACAGTAGCAGGTATAGTATTGCACAGTTTGGTTGAATAGCAGTAACTCCCTACAAGTACAGAACGTATATATGCATATACATAGCAATGCATACTTTAAGCTCCAATACATCTACAAAAAAAATGAATAAACAGCACCAGTGGAAAGCCATAAGATTGTCACCTAGATAAGTTGCATAAATCTAGTATTTCAGATCTCTGAAAATAGACTTTGGCTGTTTGATTCCACCATAAATCAGGATCCCCGTTAATCTGGTTTTAGAGTGGCTTTCCTGTGCAGGTTTGAGAGTCTCAAAGGAATATACTGTTCACTGATTTATATACTGGTCTTGCTGAAAAGTTGATTTACCTTTGCTTTCTGCAAACAGTGAATTGCAGCTAGCTGGTTTCTCTGAATATGCAAAGCCTCTACTGTATATAAAGGTAGGAGACTTTGACGGTTTGCAGCTAAGTAAATCACACTGATCCCAGTGTTTGCCCTCAGATTTACGGCACTCACTATAATTTAGGCCTCAATGCTGACCCACAAAATGCAGCTAAATAAGAAAGTGTTTTGTCATCTTTTCATACATTGGAACTTCTTTCATTTACCCATTATTTCAAAGTCACTCTACCCAACAAAATCCATTTTGAAAAGCATTGTCAATGACATATAGAAATGCTTTCAGTCCTAATTTGACAACAAAATCTACGAGGGCTTAAGCAAATTTCCTTTAGACATTCAGCAATGCTTACTTATTTCACTACAGGCCACTGTGCATAGTCACAATTAAAAGAACCACAGCAGTGAGCCTGAGTTCCAGAGGATTTCTGAAACTCAAATGCAGATTAAACATAGGCATCTTGACCCAAGTAAAAGGAAAAACAGTGGAGAATATGAGAACTCATGGTATTCGTTTTTCAGTCAGTATTCTCCATACTCACCGCTCATGTGCATTGGTAAGAATACTGTGATTTTTGTTTCTATACATGTGATAAAATGCAAACCTGCAATTGGCTACTACTTCTTAACAGGTATTTCAGGACAATACATCTTCTTAAGATCATTTAGGCAACCAATTCACCACATTCAATATTTGTGAATCTAGATTCTTCATCTGCAGATGTGACCCAGTTGTCACCATACTGCAGATATCAAGAGAGCAGATATTGGGTTTTTTGCTGATGTTTAGTTTGGCAAACTATAACTTGACACGTTCTTTACAGTGACTTTTCCTGTTTCTGGCAAAAACTGTGCACCTCATTGGCCAGCTGAATAATGAAGAAAGATTATCTCCTTTGTAGAAAATTACACCACTAATGTCACAATGAGAAGACAGTGTAATTTATAACTTCTCTCCCTCCTCCTTTCATTTTGGCCTGGACACTAGGTCTTTCATATCAAATTTCAAGTCATCTTTCATTTTAGGAGCTAATCTGTTTGGTTACTGAAGTGAAATGACAGAACACACCTGTGATCAAAGCGGAAGATAGATGGAAAAAACATCTCCTGAGTTCATGTACATACTAGATCCATTACCCTGACCTTGTAACACAGTTCTTCAAGTAGGTTTGGTCAATTATTAGACATTTTACAGTTATTTTCAGAACAAAGAAACTATTGAGCAAGTTTGGCATGCACTTTGTTCTTTATTAATTTAAACTGTCCCAAGTAATGATTTGAGAGAGGTCAAATATCTCTTAATAAAAAAGAAAAAAAAAAGAAAAATTCCCTCCTGTATAAAGGAGCATATTCACAGAGGTGAAACCCAGAAATTACCATTCTTCAAGATGGAGCAAGACCACCCCCTGCTACTCAAACCAACTGAGTATTCAAGATCCCCTTTAGATTGAAGAAATCCCAGATTTAAGACCTGGCTTAAACTCATTGAGGGTTTTCAAGACTCAGATTAGGCTAATTCAGGGGTTTCCCCAGGAGGAGGTTTTAATTGTCTGTTTTGTTCCAGTGGGAACAAAGAAAACCAAATTTGAGTACTGCATTTTTTTCACAAAGATGGAACTTTTCTCACCCAGTCACTTTAAATTAACTTCACTTGCAACATGAAAGCATTGACACAGGATGGGATTGCAAGGTTTGTGAGACAAAGCTAAGGGCCACAATCCCAACTCTGTGACTGTCAGCACAGCCAGTAGGGACAAGAGTGCTGGTATCACACTCTAATGAATGTTTCCCTTAAGGCTCATGGATTTTTCAACTAATCTTAGGATTTCATTCTTTTTCTGAAAAATCAGTCCCCTATCGTGCCCAGGGAACATGTTCAAATTGGGAAATGAGGGAAAAATAATGTAGAAGGAGGAATCATCTCTGAGCAGACTGTGAAGAACCTGGTTATCAGTTCATCTCTGGTACATGTTACTTCTTCAGTCTTCTGTCTAATATCCATGTCATGCTCCTTTTAACATTTTATTGAATCAGAAGGGAATAATAAATGACAAAGGACAAAAACAGCTCTATCTGCTCATTTACTTCCTTCCTTCATTTGAAAAAATAAATTATTTTTTATATCATCTTTGTGATGATACTGTAGTTGTGAAGGCAACTACAGTAGAGCTGAGATTTATGTGAATTTAACAAATGACCAAAGTTTAGTAAAATCTTTTCAGGGAGACAAATGGGTGGTCTGCTTCTGTGGCCCACTACAACAACAACAAAAACCCGCGAAAAGAAAAACAAGGACAAACCTCCTTGTCCCCACCTCCATCCACCCTCATCAAATCATTTCCCATGGCTGAGTAACGTAAAAATCACGTAGAAAACAGAGAATATATAAAACTGCCTCTAAATAAAAATAATTCTAATTCAGTATCACTTTTCTGTGGGCTTTAGTGAAGCACATTCGAAATAAAAGGCATCTGTCCAGAAGAAGCAGAAAAGTGAAAACAGCTTGTTCTGTAAATGTTGATTTGCCTGGAAAGTATAACCTTGTATAGTTACAAGAGACATTTTCGTTATTTCACAGTTAAAGAAACCATTCTCACATCTCTTGTTATAAGCTTTTTCCCCACTAGTATGTGGGCCCTCATCTCTTTTCCTCTGAAGGATGGGCAATAGAACACATTCACCTATTTCTTTATAGCGTTATAAAAAACAGGTGTTAGGAATTCCAGAGATGCTCATTGCAAAATCATTACATAATCTCTATGAGCAGAAAACATGATCTTCCAGATGTCATCCTATTCCAGTGGCATGAAACCCCAGCTACCAGCACAGAAAATAATAATAAGCAAGGAAAATAAAATGGCACTGCCAGTACTATAAAACAGCTATTTTCTCAAAAGCAATCTGGTCTCATTCTGGGAAATAGCTACCACCCTACAGCTAAGAAATACGATGGTTGCAGCACCTTCCACACGAACATTTCCTCCAAAACAGTGTGGAGGGCACCAACATAGAAGCATTGAAAAGCATCCCAAATTCTCAGTTCCCCTCTCTCACTTATCCGGTGCTTAATGATGTCTACCTGTCATACAACTCATACCATATCTCCACATTCAGGATTGGATTCTGCCCCAAGCAAACCCCTGGGATTCCATTACTTTACAGAGAAGTGTAAAGGCGGAAAGCATGATCTTTTGCCTGCTTTTTTTGTGAGCCAGAAAAAAATCTTTAACTGTCCCCATAGTGATAAGGTCAATGCATATTGGAGACCACTTTTTGCAATTGCAGAGGTGTTTGCAAATTGATAGCAGTTTATGTAAAATACTTTGATAGCACATTAATCAAATCTCTTAAAAATTTCTAGAAACAGATGAAAACAAAGCTTTTGCTGCAAAAACATTTTTGTTAAATCGTTTCAGTTTTCACATGCTCTTCTATCAGGTTTAGCTAAAAGAAATAGAAGCAAAATGGTATAACTGATTATTCTGTCAGTACCTCCACCTTCTTGAGTTAGGAAGCTTAGTAAAAATGCTTGAGCAATGCCGAATGGGAAGAAGGAGATGCTGAGAACTCATGACAAATTTTGTTTCAAAAAAAAATAGAGTTTGTCAAACTCAAATTTATCAATAAGAGGTAAGCACCCATTTCAATGGTAGCAGGTGTTTGGGAGTGAAAAGAAGAAGTAGAAAGTGAAAAAGGGGAGAAGAGGACCCACTTAAGCTCATAGTTCAGCAGACAGCGTACCCGTTACTACCAAGTGCCATGAATCTATGAACTACAGACCATGTAATTACAAAATGGAAGAGCATGAAGATGGTAAACAAAGAAGGCCCATTCCTGAAGGTGTGATAGCCTCCTCACAGCAGGCTAAAGCTCACATTTGCTTAAGTTTTTCACCCAACTTCATTCAGATTGGGTTGATCCAGCACACAGAAAAGAACCATTATCTCCAAGGCACTTTATCTTTTGCTAAATGCTCGGTTTTGTTTTAACAAATAGGCATTTTCCAGCAATATATTTTCACACGAAAAATTCCCAACAAACTATTCTTAGAAGTAAGCCAATTTCCAGATCACAGATTTAGATTAAGTAATTTGAAGACATTTCTAAGAAACATCTGTTTCTTCCACATGAATTTCCAAGTCTTTCCTCAGCTACTCTTTGCTAATCTTCTATTGCCTTTTTTTTCTTAAAGGAGCTAGAAAACATGACTGTCTCTTCAAATACTAAAGGAGTGCGAAAGAAACAACTACTTAATATGAGAAAGGACTGTGAAACAAAGAATACAGAGACTAAAAAATACCCTGGGCTTGCTGATGGAGGGGCTGTAAATGGAAGAATGTGCAACTTATCTTGTGGTTTGTTTTGAGAACAGAGAGAAGAAACATTCAGATTTCTGATGCTGACACTATTCATAAGCATTAAAACACTACAGCACTACCTATAGAGAGACTTAAGCTTGTTCTGCTTGTACTCGCAAGCTGTCAAGAAACCCACAGCTGTGGTTAGCAAGGCACCAAGCCCAAGCTAATAAGGTTCAGCTGAGAAGCAGGGCATATTAGTTTAGGCCTCGTGCCATGCTAGTTTGCTATATGGCTTCCAGTCAGCTTAGAGCAAAGACAGAGCAAGCTCACATCTCTATGTGAAAGATCACGTCGACATTACTTTAGATAAATAGAAAAACAACATCGGAGCCCTAGGTATTCAGGTTTGCAGACATACTGTAGTTAGAAATGTCTTTACCCTTGCCGACAAAATGCGTCAATCTCTGCCCCGTTGGTGGGTAACACTCATTCCTGGATCACCCCCTGGGCCTAACAGGTGCTTCATCCCATGGAAATACATCCTCGTAAAAAAATTCCTGATGCTGCAGCTGAACAAAGATGTTGGTTTAAGAAATTTCAACATTTCAGACTTATATTTCACATAAGTAGCCTACTATTTCAGGTTTTTGAAAAAGGCTTTGGAAACGAGAGAAATTATCATGGTGAGGCTGGTAGTGTTGTCTCATGAGATCTTTGTATTGTAAGTTGAACAGTGCTTATGCTCTGACATGTTACATATAATGTAGTGTTACAATATGCTCATGATATGTTTACAGCTGACTTCTCTAATACGGTGTTTTAGGAGAGAGACCGCTGCAGTGGAGATGAGGAACTAGGAAAATACCTGTCAACATTCATCCTGTGGAGGTTAAAACCACTGGTCTAGAGTACTCAAATCTAGTTTGGATTACATTAATATCTAATTCAATTAATATCTTGCTGTGTTTTTTAAAGGAGGAAGAGTTGTTTCCAGAGCTGTCATGAAAATACACCAGAATTTAAATGGCTACTGCTCTTCTGAAATCTTGTTAATTTTCAGAAAATTTCTAAGACAGAAGCTTGCAAAGAACAAGATAGATAAATATTGCTATTGATATCTAAATTATTATCTGCTCTGGATAACTTTCTTCTTTGGCAATCTGGTTTATCGCCTCTAGGAAACACAAGATCTTTCATCCTTTTGTTCCAAAACAAAAGATTTTAATCTCTTAACAGCAAGAGATTAAAATGTCTGTAAATTACAGTGACTGCTTACATTTTCCTGCTAAGGAAAGGAGCTGCTTCATTCTCTACTGTCAGATCTGTACAATGGCATCTTTCACACCTCTTATCCATGGAAGAATAGCAAAGTAAAATTTCCAAGACTTACTGAATCTCTGAGGAGATTGCTGAGTAGGCAGGTGTGCCGGTCTCTAAATTGGTGTACATCAAGCTGTCTGTTGACACCTATATGGCACTCTGAGAGCTGTGAAGCCACCTCCATCAAACAAGGTGCATGCAAAAAATTTCTTTCTCAATGATCTTACCTTGGATAACCATAATATTCAAATTTTTCATTCCCAGGTGCAAGGTATGAAAAATACCGACAGAGAAGCACACTGGTCATGTGACCAGCACCAAATTGGGATGCAGGAACTGGGCTCATCCTCCTGTCCTACCACTGACTTCTATGCAAGGGCAAACTCACTGAGCTTCTCTTCTCCTCTCAATAAAGCACAGAGTATAACTACGCAAGTGTTCCCTGTATCTGGAAGTGTTAAGAGTGAAAAATAATTACATGAGACATGTTAGGTATTTATGTAGTCATTTATTGACACAGTGTGTGAATACAGCACAAGATTTAAGAACAATCTCGGAACAAATTCCTAAAGCCATTAACTGGCAAATTCTTCACACCTGCCAAGTCCAGACCCGAAAACTAATTCATAAGCATTCAGATTTTTTCCTTTTTCCCTAGGGACTTACAGTAATTTTAGCATTGACTTCACTGCCTGCACAAGTATGATTGAGATCAATTCACCTGATTCTCACAAAAACCTTGGTAAAGATAGGGCTCAGATATCTTATGTGACATCAATCAAATGTCAAGAATGAGATTTCTATGTCATTTACACGTTTCCATAGATTGAGAGATATTCATGGGATTTGAAAAGCAAAGGCTTTGTTGATATTTTCCTAAGCTCACTAAGGTAAAAGTGTGTTTGCTCCACCCAAAACTGGAGTGCTGGACTTTGTTTGCATGAATTCTTCCCATGCCATCTACCTGTCCAATAAAAACAATTAGGCCTTAGCTGCAGTCTCATATACACTCCTTTTCACAAGGCAGAGTTAAAATCTGAGATTTCTGTCACAGTCAAGTGAAATCAGAAATTGATTCCAACTCTATTTTTCATGTTTAAAAGAAGGGTGAGGGAAAGTGAGTGAGTTGAAAAACATCAAAACCTCCAGATCCACAGCTAACTTGAAAATTAAAGCCAGTTCTGAAAAGGTAAAAAAAATCCAATAGCTTTGTATTTCATCTTTAAGATCTGATTGTACAGCTATTCCTTGCAAAGAAATGGGGAAAATATTCTGTGAAATTTTCATTTTACACCATTTCACTTTAGAAAATTTTGTACCTTCCTCTCCTCTACTTTTGTCCTTTGAACTTCAATATTTTGGTATAGAAAATACGTAAAATAACATGCTTTGTTCTACATGGAGTCACATGAATTATTGTACAGTGGATGTCTTCATTAAAAATAATATCCACAAACATATACATTTTTAATAAAAGACCAATTTTTAATTTTGTATACAATTCAGGAAGAAAAAACAAGTGTGAAAACCTTTTCTTCTCAGCAAACCTATTTTCTGGTCCTTAACATCCATTTACTTTCTGCTACTAATTATGACACAGACAATTGACTTTTCACAGTCCTCTTTCTGTCCTGATATTTACAAGGAGCTAGAGGGCTGGTTTTATATACTGCAGATCTGAAAATTACTCTTGGACTTAACACAGTCATTTAAATGCCAAGTTTTTGTAAAGGCATTCGCAAATGTCTTGGATTTGTAGTTCATGAAAAGTTTCATTCTTCGAAAGACTCTCTGAATAGTCTTGCCAGGGAAGTGGTGGTAAAACGGTTTTAGCACTTCTGTGAAAACTGTGGCACAGATGATTAGAGATTATAATACACAGAACAAGGCCTTGGAGAGTACATTAGATTTTAACAGCATTTGAAAGCTTAACTAGAAGCTGGTCAAAGAAAACCAAACACAAAACCTTCCCTCCTTTCCCTTGCCCACTACAAGCAGTTCAGTCTTTTCACACATAAAAAAAAAATAAACAAAATTATGTAAGAATGAAAATACTTAGATCCAAAGTGGTTGTTATGTTGCCTCAAAGAAGATTAAGTCAGCCTGGTTAACATTACCCATATGGCAGAATAATAACTTGAGGCTACAGAACTAGAAACCTTATGAGGCTCTACCATTGCATATCCCAGTCTGTTGAATCATGAAATGCTTCAGAATTGGGGTTCTGTATTTCCTGGGGAAATGCAATACTTCATCCAGCATTGTTTTTTAATCATAAACTGAATTTTTTACTCTTTTTTTTTTTTTTTAGCAAGCTTTTGTACGTGTTTTCCAGCTGCTCCTGGGCAAATCTGAAAATACAATTATTGGATTTCCAGCTTTTTTGAAAACAACACTTAATATTGTTGGTCGTACTGGTGGGTCTAAAAAGTTATCCTTCTGAAGGTGATCGGGATCCTGCCCTGGCGTCAGTGGAGATACAACCTGAAATGTCTTTTCAAGGAGCTGTGCAAAAGTTACATACCTATGTAAGAAAGACAGAGAATTACTGCCAGATCAGAAAAAGGCTAGAAAACAAAGGACAGGATCCAGTAATTAATTCTCTATGCAGCAGTCATCAGCCAGAGCCTTGAAATAATGCACAAGTTAATAAAGATGTTGTAATACCTGCAAAAAGGTGGTGGAGGTACCAGACAACACTGACAAATGATTTGGTTATTTAGGGTTTGATCCAGGCCAGAGCACACTATGAGGTAATGAAAACCAGAAACACAATGGTAAAACCAAATCTAAAACAGAGAAAAGCACTCTTTTGAAATGCAAACATTAAACATAACCTGATCTTATACCTGGCAGAGTCCTGACCACCCTTTCAGTTCGAGAGAGAGTGTGAGACAGTGGTAGGGAACTTGGAGAAAGCTTCCTGTTCAATGGCAGCCAAGAACTGAGGAAATGTTAGGATTCATAAGGAAGGAGAGGAATAACCACCTCAGCAAGATCATTGCAGGGTTGAGGTAGGATTAGCCAAGAGGCAGAACTCCTTTCAAGCCAGTTTGTAAAGCTTGGAATCACTAAGACTAGAAAGGTTGTGGACATTCTGGGATTTGATGGAAGTACATAAAACATGGCATATTCAGAGAAGACTGGATGAAGCTTTTCTTCATTCTTCACTCTGTAGTGAGTGCAGTAACACTGCCAAATATCCAAAGCAGCTAAACAAAGTTCTTCTCTGTAATGTACAGGATTAAAATGAGGAGCACACTGTCCCAGAAGCTGAAGAGGCTGAGGCATAATCCAGATTTGGATACTGGGATAAGGATATAGAAGATACACAAATCTGTTGTCACTAACAGTAATACTTTGGGAGAAGAGGGTATACCATATGCTTTAGAGTACAAACCAATTGTTAGAGACTGCAATTAAAACTATGTGTAGGCAAGATCAGACTAGCTGCTTGCTACAGAGTTCATGAACCTGGTCTAGGATTCGGCTGGTGAGTCTGCACATGCAAAACCTGCAAAAGCAAAGTGTGCTGAAGCTATTTTGTTGTGGCAGCAATAGGTATAGGGAGGTCCTGTGAAACCAAATAAATTTAAAAAAGAAAGTAACTCAGACTCCCACAGTCTTGCTTGAGTTGTGTTTTTCTGATCTTTAAGTCAGCCTCCCTTTTTAATTTTCCCCAGTGCTCTGAGATGCATGATTTAGTATTTCAAATTCATTGCCTTTCTGATCTAGATTTACCAGGCACTTTGAAGTCAGACAAAACAAGTGCATGCATTTTTTTTTTGCTTTGCAAATGAAAATTTATAAGAACAAACCATTCCATGTGCTTTAAAAAGTGGCCTAGAAATACATATGGTAAAAAGAATTTTTATGTGTCTGTGAAATAAACTTAGAGAGAAAATCACTTCTTTTAAAAAAATCACCTTTAGACAATTTAGCAAAGGCAACTTTGTGTGCCCAAATTCTTTAGAAACCATTTATCCAAGTAATGGTTGAAGACAATTATTCAACCACACGCTTACAGAAGAAGGCAAGATTCATAAGAGAGATAATATCTTTCAAGTCCATATAGCTGGATAAAGCAGACAAGCTTTCAGGCATGCAAGCCTTCCTCCAGGTCATTTTTTTTCATAAGCTGGTATATTAAAATAAACCATTTACATCCCAAAACTACCACAGCTACAACATTGATATCAGCACTCACAAAGCTTAAGACTGACAAGGCACACTGCATATGAATATAAGATGTCAGCTGAATACTATTTTAGCATAGTGGCGAACAAAAAAACTCAAAAAATACCAGAAAATATTTCTACAAAAGTGTGTATTGAAGTTCTACCTTAAAGGTCTTCCTGGTGAGAATAAAAACCTGGCAGGGTTTTTTTGTTTTATTTCTGTTTTTGAATGTTGATGTTAATAGGAATGTCCTGTTCAAAGAACTTCAATGCCAGGAAAAAAAAAAAGACAGACACAGGGTGACTTGATTCTGTAGATTCCTCACAGTTATAAACGAAATACCGGAAAACACATCTGGGAGCCACATTGCTGAAGGCTGAACAAAATGAACCAAATGATCTGAGGGCCAAAGTAGTGCTGAGACTGGAGGCAGATAGAGCCCTGCGTATGCAGGAGACCAGAAATGTGAAGCATCATGTATACCTCCTGCATCTGCAGTTGAGAAATTCCAACTTTGCCAAAAATGTTTTCAATATAAATGCATCAGATCTTGTTTACTTCTCCCAGACATGCGATAAAGTGAGACAGCAAATTGCCGGAGAAAAATTGCAGCTTTTCTTCTCAATGTTTTCCTATGCCTTTCCCGTCTTAATGCTGAAATAGCAGCGCTGCCTTGGTGTGAGTGCCCACCTTGCTCTTCCCATCTGAGGAAATAATTACAGGTAACAAGAGCTGCTCAAAAGCAAACTTTAAACTGTAGGAAAAGTATATTATACATGGAGATTTCTCAATTTTTACATCTGGGCAAACCACGGATCCTACATCTAGATATGTTTGGAGAACCAAACCTAACTGACTGCTTCAAAGTTTAACCAAGAGTTTTCTTCTTACAAAGGCTTGTGTATTACAGCCAGGCTGCTGCTGACTGTGGTGCTTATCCACATACATGTAACCGCTGTCAGTGACAGAAGAAATCATCCCTAACTTATTTTTGGAAACTGTCTTCCCTAGGTAAGTGTTTCCCACTACGCTGGATGCTTACTCATCCTTTCTTTTAAAGGCCGTTTAAGACTGATCGTTGTTTTCCTCTATGATCCATTCTTCCTCAGATCTCTGTGTTACCATTTTCACACACAAATGCAACCATAAGAGGAAGAAACAGAAGTCAGTCGCATTGTGTCTTCAGCTTGACTGTACCCTTTGAACCGGCACCTTTCGCAGTCCTCAGTTATGCTCACCCAGCCATCCCTGCTTGCAACACTTCCAAGGTCACAGAAAGAACCCTACAGCCTGCTTCATCTCAGCAGGCCTCCCAGGCCACTGCGGTGATTGCCTGCAGCACCACTGGATGGACATCAGCTGTTAGGGAAGCAGCTCTTGCTGGTATTGTTGCCACCTCTAAAGGGCAGCCACCATTCCCATCCCCACCTGCAGAAAGAGGAGATCTGACAGTGCTCCACATCTCGCTGTGACAAGGTAGCTGCTCTTCCCATGGTTGCATCGTTGCACGTCTTCCTGGAATTTTCCAAGAAAGCATCCAAGCATGAGACCAGAGCTTGCTTCGTACTGCTGAACACAGACTCAGTCTGGAAACGGTCTGTATGCCTCGGCACATGCAGTGGCAGTCATGGTCAACAGGTTTTAACAAGATGCTGCCAGCTTCTGTGAGCTTTAAACTAAGCGGAGGCTCCTGGCACAAAATGAAGTCACAGCCAAACTGTACAGTGAAATCCAAATATACCTACCATTACTGAATTAATTAATGGAAAACTCATTTATTAAAGACTGGGGAAGGGATAGAAAAACCAACAAAGCAGAGAGAGAGGGGTATTGTACCCGTTGAATGCCACCAGGTACCAAGACAATTTTTGCAGTGGCTATTCTGTCTGTAGAGTAAGGTGTTGGGTTTGCTTTGTTGGGTTTTTTTTTTCCTTTCTGAAGAAGTTCCTCACAGAAACAATAGCTCCATAGAGCATCGCCTCTCATTTTGTTATGCAGCCTTCCAGAACAATGTGGCCCCATGAGCTACAATGTTGAAAATAATGAATAGCTTTAATTAAAAAAAGATTGTGGAGGGGTTTTGTTTTGTTCTTTGTTTGTTGTTTTGTTTTTTAAACCAAATTGCCACTCCCAGGATACTTCAGTCAGCTCTACAGAAATGTAGACGTATTAGAATCCATGAGAAACCAAGGAAAATATTAAGAAGCTGAAGAGTGAGTACAGCTGGGGAAAAAAATTGGAAGGAGTAACTGCTGTGTGTAAAGTTTAGCTGAGCAATCATTGAGAGGACATATGTTAACCGGCTACAATCATCTGTTAGAAATAAACAGCTAGCAGAAGAATAACAAGTTAGGATAGTAAAAAAGCAACAGTTAGAAATAATGACAACACTAAGAAAGGCAAACTTTAGTCTAAACATCAAATATTTTTGTACCATAACAAGCCCTAGGAAGAGAAATATTCCCAGGGACCTCTGTAGAAATACTTTTGTTTAGTACATGCAGTTTTATCCTGCTATTTTAAAGTCAGTCAGTATGGAGGACAAAATCTTGAACTGTTAATCTCAGAAACCATATAGCGTTTCTCTCCATAAGCATCATCTTCCAGATATAGGGCCTGCTGGTTGCAGAGAATATCATTAGCTGCAGAAATCACTACTAAAAATTATCTGTTGTTTACGCAAGATTAAAACAAAAAAAAAAAGTGGGAAAAAAATATGAAATGCCTTCTTCATCAAAATCATTAAAATGCTAAAGCTGGAGTAATCTTGTAAATTTTCTGCCCTCTTTCTTTGGGCAGAATTTTTTTTCTTTGAAGAAAATTAAAAATACAGGCCATTGTACCACAAATCCCAGTATATTTTAGCAAGAGCATTGATCTGTCTGAAAATATACCCCTACCTCAGGGCTCTTGAGCCGTTATCTCTTCTGCAATTGGTTAAGTAAAAACCAGGTGTATATTCTCTAGGGTCGTCTCAGTGGATGTATATTCAGGAATGACAATTTCTGGATGATATTCAAACATTCCTCTGGATCCATGTCATCTTGGCAAACAGTTATGGATGCACATACTGACCTGTATCTCTTCATCTGCTCTGTGTTTTGTTCAGCCCTGTAACCACAGCCAGTATATGGATTTCATCACACAGAGGTGCCAAGTCTCTGCAGAATTAGAAAAGAGGAAAAGTGTGTGACTCATCCTGAAGAAGACCAGATGTAATGTTGCCATTACCTGTTAACAGAGAACAGATTACTATTTCAAAACTGTCTTGATTTTCAGAGGATGCACTGACAGCTTCATAGCTTTCATTATCATTTGGAAGAATTGGTCCCCAAAAGGTCTTTTCGCCTACAGTGGATGCACAGAGAATGCAGCTTCTGCAGGTTTCAGCTGGAGCTTACCTTTTAAGTATACTCTTCAACAACGGCAGTACCAAAGGAATCTTCATGACTTTGTGAATCTTAATCAAAATACTAAAAGATAAACATCAAAGCAATGCTAGAACGTGCTGCTTGGCTCCCCACAACACACAGATGCAGAAAAGTAAACCAAGTCTCTCTCCAAAGGTTACAACTTTATGTTAAGCTTAGACTCAGCCCAAGGAATAAGGCTGACTGTTCAAGATGCAATTTATATGACTCTGTTTTTACAAAAATCCTCCCTCTGCACCACCTCCCTCTTATGTCCCCAATTTGGTATAACTTACTGATGATAGCACTTAGGAACATTTAAGCAGTCCCTTCCATGCCACCATCTTTTCTGTAAGCTTACAATTTCCTCTTCCCTTATCTTGAAAATTTAAAACATAGGACACCATCCTTCAGTAGCTGCAGCCAAATCATCTGCTTTCCAAAATGCAGCAGTTGAATGCTTCAGTCATTTAAGAACTGCTGAGAGTTTAGACATAACTTCCCTCAAAAGAAATACCCACAAAGACAAAAAAAAAAAAAAAGAGAAACGTGTTTCTCCAGTTACATATACACATTTGGTACATGATCTAATTCCCTATAAATTTGACTTCAATGACTTAAGGAAAAAAAAATAAAATGAAGGGCTGAATTAGGTAGTGAAGAAACACTTTAATCTGTAAGAAATTAAGTTGACAGTGCATTCAAAGTCCTCCACCAGTATTTACAGAGTTAGTGTGATCTGTTCCGGAGACTGAAATCACAGAGTCAAGGTATGTGAGCTGGTAAGCGTTAAATACTATTTTGCCTGGAACACTTTTTCTTTGGTACCATTACGTATTTGCAATAAACCAAAGATATCAGTTTTCTGTGAGTTTGTGGGTACACTTGAAAGTGACCTCGTCTGGCAGAAAGCAAATCTCCACTTCGTTTATATTCGTGCTTAACCACTGCTGAGTAGTGGGCCACCAGCTCATCCCTAGGCTGAGATCATAGAAATATTGCAGCTCACATCAAAGCTGACCAGAGGCCTGAGACAATCAACAGAATGACCTCATGTAAGAGAGAGTCTGAGTTCAACAAGCTTCATCTGATGCCTTTACATCCAGCCCATCGGAGCTGAGCCAGCCCATCGGAGCTGGGATTTCAGCATTCCACCTCACTGCTGCTTACCACAGCAGAACAAAAAAAAAAAAAAAAAAGAACCAAAAACAAAGACAACAACAAAAAAAGATTATTTTCATATAGAATGTCTACTAACAAAACCAGGCAGGAATAAAATCATAGAACCGTAGAATCATTTAGGCAGGAAAAGACCTTTATGGTCATCGAGTCTGAAGTCGAGTAGTTTATACCCTATAGTTTCCCAAGCTGACATCAGAAGTTTTCCAAGCTGAAACCACACATATCACCTGGAGAAAAAGTGTGTTTGGAGAATGAATAAACCAGAGATAAGAAAAAACACATGCATTTCCCTTAGCCATCTTATTCTTTGGCTATTTATAGTATTTGACTGGCATGGAAGAGTCAGTTTCTTGCTCTGACAATTTCATTTTGGGACTGAAAGAAAGATTCTGGATAGTGTCTGAGAGGAGTATGAACTCCTTCGAGCTTACATTAGCAACAGCAGTAGGGTCAGGGCAGCTGGTAGGAGGAAAAAGAGAGCAGGAATTTCCAGGTAAGCCCCTGTTGCTGGTGAGGGAAAATTGTTTATGTGTGAAGGCTGTCCCCACAGAGATATTTGGACAACAGAAAAGTATTCTGTCATGGCTCAGGACAAAAGGGGTTTCTGTTCTCCTGAAACTTCTGGTATGTTCTAGTTGAGTAATTTCAAGTCCACCACAACAATATTTCAGTATTTCTTCCATCCTACTTAAATGAGAGACAAAGTCAGGAGAAGACAGCAGTGCAGAAACACATTCAAATTAAGTGTAATTTTAAAATAAAGTAATGATGGAACCTTTTTGAAGTTTGGAATAAATTATCATGTACACACATTTATGTAAAAATTAGTGTTCCAGGATGTTCTGAAATAACGGTTAAAGAAATAATCCATCTACAGGCAGTGTAGCGGCATTTATTCATACAATGACCCAAACTTCCCTTTATTAATACCCTCATTTACTCTCTTTTTTGAAGATATTTTCCTAATGTTGCTCATTCAAGAAAACATTTCCCATGACAGATAATTGGTTTCAGGTTCAAAAACAATGGCAACCAATGTATCCACTGAAAAATTAGCTATTGTGAAGTTCCAGTGGTCTCTATTAGACAGGCAGTACCATCCTCATGCACTGCAAGAAGGATGGTGAAACTCTGAAAGGGGAAGATTTGCAATAACCTGCACCAGAATTTCCTGGCATTGAATATGCTCATGAAAACTTCCTTAAACTTAGCCAAGTTATCCACTCTGGGAAAGGAAGAGTTGGGGCAAAAGGAAGTCACCAGGTATCTCCTGGGTGTCACCAGGGTGCCCTGAAACAGGATTTAGCGGGTGTGCACCATAACTCTTCAAAAAGAGAGAGAAAATCCACTAAACCAACAGACTCACCCTTCTCCTGAAGTGCATATGAACAAAGTGCATATGAATATCAAGCCCTCAAAAGCAAGGACATGATATAATCAGACCACAGAGCTCAGAGGCCAGGAATTACTTATGCTGCAGGGTGGTCCAAAGAGTGACATTTCTGCCCCTTGGACTTGACTACATTTGCTTGGAAATGAGAAGACACAAGGAGTCCAAGCCTACAGGCAAGTTATTTAAAGCAAACTTTGAAAAAAACAATTTCAAGGGTACCTAAGCACTTACAGATGCTGACTTATGCTCCCTGACGTCATGAGTTATTAGACACTTCATCCAACAAGGTGTTTTGAAAAATGCAAGCAGACATCTAAGTACCTTTGAAAAACACATCTGCATGGGGACCATATTACTTTTGTATTAATAATGTGGTGACGAGCTTATTAAGAAAAACAAGTTTTAACTGCTTTCATTCAACCAGACAAAACCAATAATAAAATAAATGAAATGGGTAATTTAGATGAAAAAAAAAAGTATCAAGATTTTCTTATTTAGCTAGTATATTAAAGGTCGTTTTACTGAACAAATAAAATCTCTCTTAGGCACTCCAATTTTTTTGTCAAACTTCCGTTTGTATTCAAAGTCAATCAACCGGAACACACATCTCTTTACAGAGAGCAGTATAATAGACAAAAACCAATCACAACCAAAATTTAAATCCATTTTTGATATCTAGATTTCTTATTCAAGTGAAAGTTCAGTGAAAAAACTAGTCTAGGCCTTCCTAGGGACCAAACCATGAAGCATCATACAAAGAGTTCCCAAGAAACTTAAATAAAGCCATTTCCTAACCTTTTAAATTTTTGTTAACCCTGTTAGCTATTTGCTAACCCTATTGCATTCCTCTATGATAACAGAACAAGCGAAAAGAAAATGTTGTCTGAAGAAGCATTTCTATGTTAACACCTTTCCAAAAACCCTGGCAGAAGAAATCTTTAGATATCTTTAGAAATCTTTAGAATACTTTAATTTGAACATCCACCAAGCATAATAAACCTTCCTACTCTAGCCATAGCTGTCTATGATTGTAAAAAATCTTCCTGCTGGTAAAATGAGGCCACAAAATCCATTGTTTTTTGCACCTATACCAGAAAAAAATCTCACTCTGGAGACTTGAAGAGGGGAAAAAAGGTATGTTTGTCTTCTGATAGCCTCTATCACAGAAGAGAGATTCATAACTGTCCCAAGGATTTGGAGAAACAGCATCTTTGGAACAGAGAACGTGATGTTTTCTCCATGTAGCACTTGCTAATTTCCAAGAGCATCCACAATTATCTGGCTACGCTATCTTATGGTTAGAGACAAACCCACTGGCAGTCACTCTACAGTCTTCAGCAGACTTTGGAGGAGTCGCTAAATGAACAACTGATCTATTCAAGTCAAGTTCTTTACTGTATCCCCTTTTTCTATACTTCCCTAATAGTACAAATCATCACCTACAGATGATGATTCAGCCAGATGTTGAGAAGTTGAGCACTGGAAACCCATTTTTCAGCTACAAGATTAAATGTTCCTGCAACAGATGCTGCCTGGAGAAGTTCTACACTTGAGGCTCCACCAACGCATGCTTATCCCTAATATCCATGACTACCACCAACTTCACTCAAAATCTCCTAATGGAGGCCTCTTAAATGAGAATGGTTCTTCAGCAGCCCCTATTCGAAAGCACAATAAATTATGAATTGAACAGAGTGATATTTTTACATAAATCTGATTTTACCTCATCAGACATCTAATCTAAGTGTAAGTAGACTGATAACTAGCTCTTCTTTCCTGTGGCAGGGATTTGAGCTGACAGCCTCATCACAGAAGATTTCTTGCCATTGTAGCACGTCTTGTTACTATGTAAAGAAGGCAGGCTTGCTAATGAAAACTACTTTTTTTTTGTGCCATTTTCAATTATAAGAAGATTTGTGAAGGGTTTTTGGAGATGTGCTGATTCCTTGCCTCCCTACTACCTCCTGCATTCGTCTTTTTATTTTGCCTTTCATCTCCTTTCTGATGCTCCACATCCCATCATGCCATACTGCACTGGTTAAATAAACCCCTAAATCTAGCTTTTGTCCAGCCCTAATCCTTTTATTTCCTAAATCTTATTTAATCCAAAGGGCTTTCTTTCATCTCTTTAACTGTCAGTTGGGTCACTACTGTTTTCTATCATCAGCTCCTGCAAATCCTGTATGGAGTTAAAAAGCTTTCAAGTGTTTCTATGATTCTCATTAGATTCTGCTCCCCCCAACACCTGCAAAAGACCATATTGCTGCTGTTCATGCCCTCCTGCCTATCCCCTTCCCGAGACAGCTCACACTTCAGACAAGCAATAATCAAGTTAGGAAGGGTTTCCCATTTTTTTCTGGAAAACTTCCTGCCCTAGTTCCGGCTCAGAGATTAGCCAGGCTTGGTTAAATACTGTTGTTTAATACAGTGCAGGAAAAAGAAAGGTTTTTACATAGAAGGGATTGGTGAGAGGGTCACAAAAGTAACTCCCCCCGGTGCCTCAGGAAAGAGGTTATCGGCTGTTTTTTCATGCACTAAATCACTGCTTATGGGAAAAGTTGTCTGCATTTCACACTTGTGCTGCTGCTTCTCCTCTTGATTCCCCTCACTGGCCATTGGAGCAAATATGGATCAATGGAGTGTGGTGGGGTAGAAGTAGTTTTCAAAATTGTCTCCCTGTAAGGAGCACCCATTTGCTAACACCCAGCAGGTATCTGTAGCAAGGTCCTGCCTTCCCACAAGATGTTTCAGAGTGAGTCCTTCTGCTGGATGAGACATTGAGCAGAAGTTCCACTGAGAGGACACCTCATTTCTAACACCGCCAGCTTGCAAACCATGAACACCAGCTCTCTGCTCCTGGCCCTCACTGGCCTAGAGCAGCTCGCACTTTGCCCTATTCTCCATCTCACAAGGACATGGTATGAACTCCTTACGTGTTTCCTGCTCCTCACACTCTTCCACAGCATGGGTAGCAGAGGTAAAAGCCAAAGCCCAGAGCTGGCGAGCTTAGGAATACCGTCCTTTCCAAAGGGAGATAAATATGCTGTTGCTACATTGTGGTGGGAGAGGAGTGCTTATCAAGCTGTCCAGCCTTCCTTTAGGTACCTTCTCACCTTGTCCTGCTCCTTCACCTCCCTCTAAAAGCTCTCAGTGATTTTAAAGAGTCATTTAGTGGCTCACAGTTTTAAAATAACATATGTGGAACTTATTTCCACTTTTTTCCCTGTCAGGCAGTGGTAAGCGAGAATATGAACACCCAAATGACACCACGGTCAGTATACTTACCAGGTGATGTGCACTCTGGCTTCTTACTGACAGACACCATGTACTGAGAGAAGGACCATTCAAAGCCACCATTCAACAGAATCCTGGGGTCACAGCTGTCAGGCAGAGAAGAGCAAGTGCCCGTAGCCCTCCACGCGCAAGCCCCAATGACTGTACCAGGCGACAGGGAAAGGCCAATGTTACTGTGCCATTCCACACCCTCCATAGCCACCTCCAAGCCTTGCATTTCACCAGCGCATAAGCAGGTTTTTTCCGCATTGCTCATGAACTGAAAGCTAACCATTTATACAACTTGGACAACATCCATATCTTCAGATAAATTAGATTTTTGGATGAAGCACAGAGAGAAATGGGTACTGGCAGCACACCACAGCCGAGTCTCTCCCTCCCCTCACAGGTCTGCCCCTGCTCCACTCTGCAGCCCTCGGAGCTGAAGCCTGCTGCTGCCAGGGACCTTGCTCTTGAAAAGCCTCAGCGTGCAGGATGCACCCTCACCCTCAGCTGGGATGAAGCAGCCAAGTCAGTTACTTGAAACACAGTGTGAACAGTTTTTTTGAACTCTTATGTTAAATTATGCTCCAAAGGTGAAAGCTAATCTTTACCTCACTTCTGTTTTGCCTGCTGTACTTCCAGCTTTGCTTCTGGATCATACTCACCTTTCTCCCAGCTCCCAAATACTGCCTCCTGAACCCTACTAAGAATGTCAGACATCACATTTCATGCTGAAATGCTACAACTTGGATCCACTGCATGTAACCAGTTAAACTGGCTAGGGCACTGCTGCAGTCCACAGCTGCTCCAGTTTACTCTTAGAAGCAAGTTGTTATTTGCTTCCTTTTGCACAACACGAGCCTTATCTCTCTGCAGGCATGCAGTAGCGTGTCTGCAGCCTTGTAGTACCAAACTCATGCCTTAGACAGGATGTGCCAAGTCAAGATACAGAGGCCTTTAGCTATGCTGAAATATTGTTTAAGAATTCAATAGCAGGATGGAAGGAACTGTGAAACTAGCATGGAAACAAATGAATTTTAAATCTCTCCTCAGTGATATGTGTATTATAATGCCCATACAACATCCTCTAATGCTTTTAATTAGATTTTGCTGAGTGTGAGTTCAGTATTTCACTTATGTAATGATATTCTAACAATGTCAACCAAGAGCTACAAAATTCAAAATATGTTTTAAAACCACAAATGTCTTGTACGGAATCTTGAACAGTCTGCATCAGGATCCAGAATCCAACCTCCAACACAGGTACTAAATACTCCTACCCAGAGGGCCATGCACCACCCTTGAAATGCCTTGCTCCAGTGTGGATTTAAATAACAGCAACCGACCCAGCCAACCTTCCCAGAGGCAATATTCCGGCATCTTTCTGGATATTGCAGTGAGCCAGGGACGATGACTATAAGCAGGAGGGACCATCCTGCTTTGGTGGGAGAAGAGATGAGCTACACAGATGTGAACTATGATTGTTCCACTTCATTGCAGGGACTTGGCTGGGTGACCAAGCCTGGCTGTTGCATTTACTTCGTACTGACAAAAGCAGTAAAGAGCAAAGCATTTCACATCTCACCAGTCATTTATAATGCCACTTCATTATCCATCAAAGGGTATGTGGTTTCATCTACCAAATAAAACAAGTTATTCATGAAAGGGGAGTCCTCTCAGAAAAATGCAAATGAACTTCAGTGCTTTCCTGGATGGGAATACAAATATCTGAGAGGAAAAAGAACACAAAAACAGGTGAGGGGAAAAAAAAGGTAAGAAAAATATAAAGTCTAACACCTGACAAACTAAACAAGTCTAGAATATTACCTCCCAGAAAAAATCAAAATCCACAACCCAAAACTTTTATGCATATGAAGAATAATCACATAATTTTCAAGACAGAGCATGTTTCATCTAGCAGCGAAGGTTCTGTTATCCACTGAGTCAATATAAGATAATGAGAATCCTATTTTCCTGTGATGACAATAGGCAAAGGAGGAAGCTTCCAATACAGTCAAAATCTAAAATTAGCACCACTAGTTTAAAATCAAACTGCCATTTTGTAGGGGTTCAATATAAAGAATGTTGGACGAGTGTAATTTGAGCATGGCAGCTTAAAGTTGGAGAGCAAACAGTCCTGCTGCCCTCTGAGCCTTACAAAGGAGATCTGCAGAAACACCACTATGAAAGAAACACCATGACTGATCTGTGGGGTTACGGATGTGTGTGTTGCTATGAGATGGCCTTGGGCTAAAAAGCAATAGCACCTGCACATACTTTACATGTGATGGAACAGTGGAGAAGCATAGATAGTGTAAAGGAAATTATATCAAAATTCATAACCACTTTCACCTCCAAACTGGTCATTCCAATATAAAGTTACGTGGGAGAATAGAACTGTGTTAATATTGGGAATGCATGAACGCTCCAATTTTCTAAAGACTCAGCGTGTCCAGTAACAAAAGAGACAGCAGTGCCGCCCATCAGTTGTTCAAAGTTACCTGGAGACCAGTTTTAAGCCAAGAGGTCTGCTATGGTATATACCTCATAGGCTGCATTCAGCAATACCCATCCCACATGCACATAAAATGTTCCAATGTATCAGCAAAGTTCCTCACTGAGAGAAGCAGCAGTGCGCTTTCCAATACTTAACAAAACATAAAGTGCGCAGAAGCGCTAGCAGTAGGAGGCATAACTGGTAGACCACCACTGGTGGCTCTAGTATTTTTAGTGTAATATTTAGAAAAACACACAGGAAGGACAATATTGGACATAAGGCTCAAAATCTGGCTAAAAATTTCTAACATGTCATGTGATCACCAATACAAATAAGCAAGGTTTCTGTCGCTTGTTTGCTACTCCTTCCATGGCCCCAGTTCAGAAACCACACAGGAACAAGCAGCACCTAGGCATATTCCACACTGCTAAGTTGGAGAGAAATATAAAAGCAAATCACCCAAATCCTTTTTTTCATCTGCATTCACTTTAGAATCTTTCATATCCTGACATCATACTTCTCCAGGAATTACATGACTTGCCCTTTACCAGAGCAGTTCACAAATAGTAAATGTGTCTCATAACAGAAAGCTGGAAGGGCAGGGAAATAATCACAGTTGGGTTTTGAATTTCTTCTTCATTTTTCATGAAAAATTCAAAATTATTTCGCCAACATATTTTTTCTAAATTATAATAACTCCAACTTCAGGCCATCAATGTGACATGAGGATAAATCATGACCAGGTAAGCAGGACACATAGGCACCTTATATGGAATATCTCCAGACCAAATTAGGAAGAATGAGTAAATTTGCTGAGGCAAAAAACAAACCAATGTAAATTTCCACCAAGTCTCTCAGAAAAATGAGGATTTAAACATTTATCATGATTTTGTCTCTTTTTTTGCCTATGGTGAGCTCTACTGATGGCAAATGTTCACTCAATTTTCTATTACACTTGGCAAGCCCAGGACAGTCATGTAGCCCACAGGAGATTATGGTAAGGGCTCCTTGCCCACTGCACTGCCACATATTAAACACGCTGAATTGTCACCATCAGTACCTTTCCATTAGGTGGAGAAACAGGCAAGCATGCTCTGCAAAAGCATTTGTAATTCTGGATTCCCATCATAAAAACTGTCATTGTCAATGACTTGGGCAATTGTATGTTAATTCAGCATTTATGCAAATAGCTAGATTTGCAATCCCAGAGCATGAAGCCTCCTCTCTATCCCAAACAGTAGTAGGGGCAGTAGAGATGCCTAAACATAGCCTTGTAGTGACGCAAGGATTATCAAAACAGCAAAATGCCTGTGTCCATCCTAAACAGCATTAGACATCAGCAGCCTGAACAGTTCTGCCACCGGGCTTCAAGCTTTCTGGAGTGTATTTGCTCACCTTACCAAGGATGTGACCATTTAAAGCAATTTTGGGAATGGGGAGCTTCTTGTAAGCCTCCTGTCAGACTCGCTTTACGTGCACCACTAAAACTGTTTGAAAGAAAATTGAGTGTAGCAGTGACTGTAGATTATGAGTAGAAAGAAAGTATGACTCTAACTGCCACATATATGGGTTACGGTGTGGACAAGTGCATCTCACTTCTGATGCATCTCACTTCAACTTCACAGCTGTCTTCACATTAAGCCTTTCAGAAAACTGTTAGCACTGTATGCATATAACAGTTCAAAATGCTCAAGAGTTTATAGGCTGCGATATACACTGTGGTGTTCTGTGGTAAATATAACTTTTACTAAGCTAGAAAAGCTTTCCACTGTAAATGCAACTTCTCTTGTAGAGTTCATGATTACTATTGCTGCCATATTCACCATCAAATTATATGTATTATTCAGCCAAGGAAATGCTGAGTAAGGTCATCAAGTTGCTGTAGTTGAAAGAGAATAAAAGCCGAAAGGGTAAATCATATCACGGAAAAGAACCAAAAATCAGCTTTGTCTCAGAGAAAATGAAATCCTTTCCACCACTCACACTGCCAACCAAATGTTTGTGTTTATCTCTGTCTGTCCTTTGTGCTGTCCTGGATGCGGGAGATGGCCACGTCATTGCTGAGGCTGTCTGGGCAGCTCAGCCCAGCCTCATCAAAGCAGTCTGACAGAGAGCTGTAGCTTTTTCCTTGGAGTACAAGACTGTTTCACAGCTCCCTGTTTCACAGGCTCAATTGCAGCACTGTCTGCTTTGATCAGGCCTCTCTCTCAAAGCATCTGGATGGAGCCTCACACAAGAGATGCTCAGAAAAGGAGCTGGCTGCTTGCCCTGCTGCAGCTGAAGAATTTGAGTGGGGCGAAGGGGATGGCAGGGGTGGGGGATGCGTTATTTCCAGTGAAGGAAGAGATGCAGCCAAAAGATATCCCAGATTTGAAGAAGCTTTATCAGCATACAGAATCAACATGTTTTCTTACAGTGGGAGGTAGGAGTGGCTGGGATAGATTGGCTGGATTTTGAAAGCTCTTACTCCATCTCCAAATCCAGTGGATAAATCTAGCCAAATCTAAGCGTAATTTCATCTCTTGCACTGTAATAATTCATAGAATTCATAGTAACAGAATCAAAACCAAATCAGGCCGGTCCTCTGCCAAGGCTATTCACATTGCGCAGTCATTCACAGGGACAGAAGGTGCACAGATGTCATGCACAGACTGCCTGTCAGGCTTTTAAATCCTGTCTGCACAGGTGCAAGCAACGCAAGGTACAAAACAGTTATGAATATATTCATAGGCTGTTGAGTTGTGATGTTATCATAAAACCCAGAGACACAAGCAGACATCACACTGACCACAAAGTTCCTACACGAGGGAGACAGAGGTAGAGGTCAATATTCTAGTGTGGCTGTAACCCACATAATTAGCTCTCCCTGGAGCAGCCCATTTACTCTCACATCACATAACAAATGTGTAGTCACATGCAATTGCAATGGCATTTAGTGTGTGCTGAGCGTGGACGCTGTCCTGGCTGGTCAAACACCACAGTCATGAAGGGCACCCGTTCTGGGCCACGTGTACGGCAACAGAAATCTCTCCAGCCAGATGTTTTCCTCTCTTGTGGAAGCAGTGGTTTGTAGCAACATGTCTCAGCTCTGAGCTGGATCACACGGAGAAATAGGATAACATATTCAGCTGCTCTCCCATCTCCTCTGCACAAAAGACAGCAAATTGTCTTGCTCTTTATGTTCTTGTACATCATTTTGAAGGAGCATTACAGTCAGTAAGTCACATGTTTGCCAATATTTATGTCTCTAGCATTTGGAAATGGGACTGCAATAATTAGGCACAGCCGTATCTTTCTGCACAGAATGTACAACAAGCTGCAATACTCTCATTAATGTGGCCATTACACGTACCAAAGGTTCTTATGAGCCCTGGGAAACCCTGAAACTTGCTGCTTTGGTACTAGTTCACTGTTCAGTAATCACCCAGGCTTGTGGTAGCCCAAAGAGCTAGATCAGGACAGCTCATCCCCTTGCTCCCTTTCCCTCATAGCTTCTGTGTTTGCTGCCGAACACCAATAATCACACTACTGCAGACTGCTAAGCCTTTGGGACCATAGGAGTAGAGTAGTCAAGGCACTTGCTCTTAGTAATTACTGCAGTGCTGTGGGAGAAACTCATTCTGGAAAATGAACTACATGTAAGAAGCAAGAGGAAAAAAACTGACCTTTTAAGTTTATGGAAGGCGAGTTGCTACCTGTTTGCCTCTCCTGATTAAAGTGCAAAAGAAAAAACATATGGAGTCTCCCTGTGTCACAACCACAGCCTTAACCAGAGACTTCACCCTCGTTCAGTAACACGAACTGCGGAGCCCTGCCCGATCCACTGTTAGGAGCAGGCTTCTGAGCAATGCTAGCTCTGAGCACCCGTGAGTTATTAGCTATGCACTTCTTTTTCCTGCTGAGTAAAGCCTGGTCTGATGACCTCCAACAGTGGACATGTAGGAAGTGGGTTATGCGGGAAATGAGGTACTACCTATGAAGAAAGAAGGACCTAACCTCCCTTGAAGCTGGTATTCGCCTAAAGGACAAACAGATACAAGAGCCTCAGAAATTCCCCTTCTTTGCTCAAATGCACATTAAGTCAGAGATAAATGAGCACAACCCTGCTGGTACCTCAGCTAGAGGCAGAAGCACCAGTGCTCCAGGTGCCCTCTCCTCCCTGCCATGCACGTACTGGAGGTAGGAAAATTGTTCTTGGCAGAAATTCAGTGCGCATCTCTGCCTGCAAAGGTCTTCATTGCAGAAGAGGTGAGAGAGCTCCTGGGAGCCTTAAAGATATTCAGAACTCTGGTAAATAACAAACTTTTTCAACACAAGACTTAGTAGCACCTCAGAGAACTTAAACCAACTCTATTTCTAAATATTTGCTCCATCAAACTCAGTAAAGCTGCTACAGTATTTGCATCTACTGAAAATGAGGCAGAGGTGGATCCAGCAATCCTGCAGGCTTGCGGCTCTGGCGGTCATTTTTGCCAGTGCCACTTCAATCACAGGCAGCAATGGATGCATTCCTGTCAGGGCATTTTATTGACACAGATGTGTTATATCTTTTTGTCTCCACTGCAGTAGACAGCACTGGGTTAGACTTTGGAACTGCACACCGGCAACACCTGGTCAGCAGAGCAGAGATAACCCTAACTCTTAGAAAAAGCCAATCTTCCAAGTCCTTCAATCAGCACATAGTGCTTAGAGCATCTATGTAAACCTCCAAAACCCAGTCCTTTTTCATAAATCCTTGGATCTTGGAAAGGCAGCACAAAAGAGAGATACTCCAGTACTGTTACAGAAGAGAAACACAGAGACCAAATTATTTCCAAGGCAGCAAAATCTAGAAGACAGCCTCAGGTGGATAAAATATGTAAAATATTGCCCCAGTAGCTGAGTTTGAGACTCTCAGAAAAAAAATGTTTTCTCAGTTTCTTGAGCTCTCATTTCCCCTTGCACCAGCATTCGGCCCCTCTGTCCACTGGCTGCCCCGGCTTGGTTTGGGGAGCCAGCAGAGGAGTCACAGCACTTCAGCAGGGGGGCAAAAAGAGGGAGAGTTTTGCACCACTTTCCTTCCCTGATGTAACCCAGGAGGTGGGAAACAGTGTAAAGATGCTGCTGAGGGAAGAGGTATGGTTAGCCATGAGGGACAGAGCCATGCCAGCAAGCCTCACTCGTAGAAATCAAAGGTAAAATGTTTCTCCCTTTTGTGTCTTGCACTTTAACATCACCAGTTTCCAGGTTTTACTCCTCAGGATTGCTCTTTGTGCTCCTTAGCAACCACATCACAAACTCTGACAGGCTTTTAACAAGGTTGCACTGCCCAGGACCCTGTTCAGGCCTGCAGTTGACACTGTCTCCTGGCCCTTTGCTGAACAAACCAAGGCAGGATGCAAACACCATCGCCCTTTCCCCTGACTCCATTTTTGTTCTCAGGAGTAGGCTGTGTTCCACATTCACAGAGCAGAAGCATGAAAGGGTTTAGCTATACAAAGCATGGTGGATTGCATGAGAATATTTTCTGAATTACACACCCAATAGTAAGGGACTGTTTGTGCAATCAGTAGCTGAACAGTGGATGGACATAGCCCTCCATTACTCCTCAGGGCTCTCAACTGTGTGAATGAAACTCACAAGTGCTGAATTCATGTAAATGCTGTAAAAAAATCAAATGCTGATCTGGATCCCAGCCAAGCAAACCAAGTCTCCGTGGCTTTGTTTAGGGGAGAGGTGGAAAAGAAAATGTAGTTGGGAGGCTTTTCAGAAAAGGTTCTCCCAGAAAGTTTATCACAATTTCAGTTTTCAGTTAGGAAGGCACACCTACAAAAAAGGACCTCTATCCCACATTCTCAACACTTGTTTTCAAAGCAAAAGAGACAAATATTTTCTCCCATCAGCATAAATTAATAGCATATATGTCCTGTAAGAAGAGGGTATGTTTGAGCAGGACAGCATTTTTTCATTCACAAAGAAGCACTGGAACATTTTCAAACCTCATGAAAGAGTCTGTTCTTGGTGGGCTCAAGTATTGGACAAAGATTAAGATAAATCTTTGCTACAGCCAAATTTTTGCTACTTCAGGATTTGAGTTCTATGTGGTTTAGTGCTCCAATCCACCTCCATCCCTTCCCTCTGCATTACAGTTTCCTTCCTTCAAGCTACACATCCCCTGCACAGCAGCCAGTAGTCCCTTAATGCTCTCCATTTCACCAGGCTTTTTACTCACATGCCCGTACAGAAAGAGGGACAGCTGCTGGCACTGCCTCAAATTGAGGCACTTTTCCTGCCCAAGCTTCTTGTCCAAGAAAGTATTAATGCCAGCATGTTCTTGGGGGTCTCTGTGCTTGGTATGTCAACAGGGGAACTCGCATATGCCACATGAGAGCCTCAGCACTGTCAGCAGTGAAGGTGGATCAGAGCTTGATCTCTAACAATGCACAAGCTGCTGGCTGCAGCATTTCTGCTGACAAAAGAGTATTCATCCTGTATGCACGCACAGGCAATTTACCTTTCAGCAAGCCAGTCAACCCCAGGGTTCACCAAATCTTGGCCACCTGGAAGAGCTAGCAGGGGTGGGGTGGGAATGGACCATCTTCCATCCATTTCCCATCCATCTCTCCTCCTTCCCTTAACAGAGAAACACTCTTGACCAAGGGTCTTCCCAAACTTGTATATTTGCACAACTCTGATGCTTCCTCCCCTTTGCAGGATGTTCAGAGGAAGTCGTTGGCACAGGTACGTTTGTACACCTGTGTTCACATACACACATTAACCACCTCTACTTTTTCACTGCTTTAGATACTGTGCATGAGACTCTCCAACTTCATGTCTTATATAAGACATTTGATGCAGGCTCCACAAATACACCTTTTGCATCACAACAAAACATCGTGGCTTTCAACACCATGGAAGATTAAGACACTCAAAGAAGAGTCTGGATACAGTTCCTTTTGCCCAGTGAATTCAACAGCCAGCCAACCCCCTCTGCAGGGCCCTGGGAAAAGATAAGACCTTAAAGCTCACCAGGAAAGCTATAAAACTCAATGGGAAGATGACAAACAGCCTTAAGACTTCCTACCTTTGGAAAGGGCCCTTTCTTGGTCATCTCTGCCAGTCCCCACGGCAGCAGCAACATGGAGGGTAACAGAACAGTCTTTCAGGTAATTAGATCTCAGACTATTCACATGTCCAAGCCAAAACATTGAATTTCATTTCATACATTGATAAAGCACACCAAAACCTTAGCAACTGACGTGCAAAAATCCAAATAAGCAGAATGAAGCCACAGATGCTGCTGAAGAAAAAACCAGCACTCATCTTTAAGATCATATTTGGTTTGGGGGGTTAGAACAGGGGAGGAAGGAAACAACTAAGCAACAGTGTAGGTGGTCGATGCTTCAAAATAATATTATTACTAATAATATGACAGGTTTTTCAGAGAAACTATGTTCCCTAGCAAACTACTTCTTGGTGAGCTTTTAAAACAGAAATTGAAAGACACCCACTGATCAACATCCCACCACCCTCTGGGATGCTGCAAAATGAGAAGTTTTGTCATTCAAGGCCTGGGGAAAGGGAATACTTCATAATTTTTTCCTTCCATCTTAACTCACAGCATCAGAGAACTCTTCACCCACTGCTGCTGATCCTGCACACTGCAAACACTCAGCAGCCAGCTGAGCACTGGTAACTCCTAGATCCCTCCCCAGAAATCTCTTCCTCCGGAAAAAAAGTTCTTCAGATTAAAAAGAGAAATATTTAAATAAGCAGCAGGACCCAAGACATAAAAAACTGGTCTGGCTAATAGGACATGGGGTCCTATTCACAGATGTATTTCAGATACCAGTGCAAAATAGTTTTTCTGAGCACTCAGTCACATTGGGAAGAAGAAAAGCTAGCACAGGAAGTCAAAACTTCTTTGCTGGGATTCAGTAACTTCAGTTAGTTTAGACTTATAATTTTGATTTAATTTATGTAGAGACAAATAAATTTTAAAAGCAGCTATAGAGTATTGATAGGGGCTAAGATGTTCCGTTTAAGATATTTTTATTTTCTTTTTACGTATCACAGCCAATCATTTCATTGTCATGAGGTTGTAAAGAAAAATAAAAAAAACAGTAGAATCATCGTATCATTAGGGCTGCAAGGGGCCCTAAAAATCATCTAGTTCGAGCCCCCCGCCATGGGCAGGGACATCCCACTAAAGCAGGTTGCCCAAGGCCCCATCCACCCTGGCCTTGAACACCTCCAGGGATGGGGCAGCCACAGCTTCCCTGGGCAACCCATTCCAGGCCTCACCACACTCATCGTGAAGAAATTCTTCCTAATGTCCAGTCTAAATCTGCCCCTCTCCAGTTTATACCCATTGCGCCTCATCCTATCACCATAAGCCTTTATGAATAGCCCCTCTCCAGCTTTCTTGTAGCCCCTTCAGGTACTGGAATGTTGCTACAGGATCTTCTCTGAGCCTTCTCTTCTCCAGGCTGAACAACCCCAGCTCCCTCAGCCTGTCCTCGTATAGAAAGTGCTCCACCCCTCTGATCACCTTTGTAGCCCTTTCTGGACTCACTCCAACAGCTCCGTATCCTTCCTACATTGAGGATTCCAGAACTGGACACAGTATTCCAGATGAGGTCTCACAAGAGAGGAATAGAGGAGCAGAATCACCTCCCTCAACCTGCTGGCCACGCTTCTTTTGATGCAGCCCAGGACACGGTTGGCCTTCCGGGCTGTGAGCACACATTGCCGGTTCATGTCGAGCTTCTCATCGACCAGCATCCCCAAGACCTTTGCAGGGCAGCTCTCAATCACGTCATCCCCCATTACGTACTGAAAACAGGGATTGCCCTGGCCCAGGTGTAGGACCTTGCACAGTCAGTATAAGAATTTCTTTAGGATGATGTCAAAATATCAAAGCAGCAGTATAAAAGTATTTCTAAGGTGCTGCTGAATTCAAGTCAAATCAACTTCAGCAGCCTACAGTGGGATGACATTGCTCTACCATGTTAAGATGTAAAGTGAATGTCATTCTCTATACACATTTCCCTTACAGGACTTGGACTTCAACATCAAGATTTTCATACATATGAATATATTTTCATACAGCTTCCACCAACACTTCCATCTAGCTTTAAACATCAGGATTTTTTCCTGTTATTCTTCAAGCAAATCAACTTCAAGTCCTGAACAGACATGCTTATTCAGGCTGTATTCAGTGCACAATAACTCACATATAATAGAAAATTGTTGCCAGTGGAAGTAAGTGGGAACATCAGAACCGCAGCCCCTAAAATACACACCAGAGCTATCAGCAGGTGAGGGATCCACTAAAGAGTCAAGGAATAATATTGAGACTGATCATGACATTAATTTTTGCAAGATTTTCAAAGCACCGAAAAGATGTCTGGAGCAGTCATCTGAGCCAGAATGGAAGATAAATAATCAAGGTCAATGCAAGGCAAAATCAGCTTCAGTCTGAAATGGCAAGTTACCCCAGATTAATTTATTTTCTTGTGCACATTTAAGATATATTAAATAGCCATTCCTAGACTTTAATGGAAAAAGTGATATCCTTATTTGTTGAAACACTGAACAAATTTAAGCATCCTAACATTTTGCAACTAATAATTTTTGGCGAAAAAATAAGTTAGCTGAAGGCATGGCTTCATTTTTCAACAACTTTCAGCAGGAAAAAAAAATACAATTCCTGCAAGAGAAACAAAGAAGCCTCTGAAAAGAAGTTGTTCCTCAAGTAGTATGTTCCTTTGTTAAGAATACACTACTATTACAGCAGGGAGCTTAAAGCAGAATTTCATTAATTTAATGAGTTTATGAAGCAGTTGGTGCCTCTAGAACCACTCATTTCTCTTTGTGCCATCATTCTTTGTTGTTCAATTACTACACTTTTTAATTATCTGCTAACAGAGTACTTAAAAAAAAAAATCAAGCCTCCTACTGAATATAGAATATAGGGAAAATTTTCAGATGTTTGCTCCTTCTCTGCCTCCTCCTGCAGAAATGCTATGTTAAAGAAACCTGGGACTGGTGGGAAGCTTCCGGTCCTAAGTAGCTTTGTGGTGGGCCCTTAATGGGTCCTACACCTGGGTCAGGGCAATACCCGATTTCAATACAGGATGGGGGATGATATGACTGAGAGACGCCCTGCAGAGAAGAACTTTGGGGTGCTGGTTGACGGGAAGCTCGACATGAGCTGGCGATGTGCGCCCACAACCGAGAAGGCCAACCGTGTCCTGTGCTGCATCAAAAGAAGCGTGTCCAGCAGGTTGAGGGAGGTGATTCTGCCCCTCTTTTCCTCTCTTGTGAGACCTCGTCTGGAGTATTGTGTCCAGTTATGGAATCCTCAACATAAGGAGGACATGGAGCTGTTGAAATAGGTCCAGAGGAGGACTACAAAGATGATCAGAGGGCTGGAGCACCTCTGCTATGAGACAGGCTGAGAGAGTTGGGCTTGTTCAGCCTGGAGAAGAGAAGGCTCAGAGGAGATCTTATAGTGACCTTCCAGTACCTGAAGGGGGCTTCAAGAAACCTGGAGAGGGACAGTTTATAAAGGCTCGTGGTGACAGGATGAGGGGTAATGGGTATAAACTGGAGAGGGGCAGATTCAGACTAGAGATAAGGAAGAATTTCTTCACCATAAGAGTCTTGAGGCACTGGCACAGGTTGCCCAGGGAAGCTGTGGACGCCCCATCCCGGAAGGTGTTTAAGGCCAGGTTGGATGGGGCCTTGGGCCCATCTTTAAGGTCCCTTCGAACCCAAGCAATCCTATGATTCTATGATCAGTCTTGATAGTCTCAAGTCAGAGGAGGGTGGCATCCACCCATGCCAATCCCAGCATTATCCCATGGTCAAGTCAGACAGGTTCACCAGTTCACATGGCAGGCTGCCTGCTCAAAATACCCAACAACCTCAAAAATTCCCCCGGTGTAGGTCTTTCACTTTTACCACCCCTGGGGAGCCCAGCACCCACCTTTGCCCTCATCTGCCTCTACCTTGATGCGGGTCCATTATAGAGCCGCTATTGGCACCTCCCCTCCCACTCTCCTCATGCAGGGAGGCAGCAAAATAGGGAGGTTTCAATGTGGAACAATTTTCTATATCCTTGTGCAGGGGAAATCTGGGATCATTTATGGAAACTCAGATGTTGCTAAATAACAAATGCTCTTCTGAGAAGGAAAATTTCTTTTGTTTTGGGAGGATGAGGGGATTCTTTTTTAATGCAGTTTAGAAAAGACTGCTTAATGTTTGTTCCAGAATATAGAGGAAATATATTGAAATAAATCAAGTGTTTCCTGGTGCATATGTTTCATGCAGTACCTACCATTTCTGGACAAGGTGGGCACTCCAACAAAATCTGAGAACAACAAGATCTCCATCTTAATTGCCAAAAATAAACAAAAATTAATAAGGATTTTATTACCTGTTTGATTTGTGTCCTGTAGAGAAAAATTACTCTCTTTCATGCTATTCCTCTGCTAAGCATGGCAGAAGAAAGGGACGTGCACAAAATAATCCAAGATTTAAAATTATACTGAAAGAAAAAACTCCACGTTTAAAACTTTAACGATAAAAATGCACAGTTCAGCAGAAGATGGAAAGCCCAAGTAATTCCTTCTGCTATGCCATACCAACTTCCTCTATGCGTGATCAATAAAACTCTTCTCCAAGTTTACTATATAAACACATATATCACAGCTCTGACTTTGTCTTCTTGCTCATGGTGGAGGTTTCAGACAAATGCCTTCTGTTAGATATCATATTGCATCCTGGTAAGGCTGAAAAAGAATTTACTGATTTTAATGTAAATATCCTGTTTTTCATATGATGTTCCCAAAATCTAGTCCCCATGAAAATATTTCCTGGAAGAACGTGCAGTTTTCTCAAATTTTAAGTCTAAATGTTGTTTTTCTCTTGTAAATACAATACAGTCGAGCAGGTCATCTCTCACTGGAAAGAGTTCTCTATCTTTTCCAGGATATAACAGTACAGTGGCATGACTTCCCACTGCAGCAAACAACATGCTCAGAGTAAGCATTAGTAATGCAATAAGCTGACTTGTGACACATTTTAAAGAACATTTTAGATGCCTCCCTAATCACAAGGCTAACTTTTATCAAAAGAGTGCCTATTTTTATTATTTTTAAAATAAATTTCCCCTATGACCACAAAAATCTATCCATATATCAGTAAGAACACACCGAAAATAAATAATAAGGAATGTGAAGAATAAAGAAATGTCTTTGTTGTTCTACAAAGCATCTCTCTTGTCTCTGTAAAGTGACAAGATGTTCCCCTCATTTTGGATGTAATATGTTTACCAGAGATAATAACATATTACAGTAGAGTGATGGAGAGAGGGCCAGAGTGCATGCAGCCATGGATTATGCATGAGAACTGCAGTAAATATTCATTTATCTATATTTAGAAAACAAAGAGAATCACAGAATCACAAGGTTGGAAAGGACCCATTGGATCATCGAGTCCAACCATTCCTAACACTCCCTAAACCATGTCCCTCAGCACTTCATCCACCCGTTCCTTAAACACCTCCAGGGAAGGCGACTCGACCACCTCCCTGGGCAGCCTGTTCCAGTGCCCAATGACTCTTACTGTGAAGAATTTTTTTCTGATATCCAACCTGAACCTCCCCTGGCGGAGCTTCAGGCCATTCCCTCTTGTCCTGTCCTCTGTCACGTGGGAGAAGAGGCCAGCTCCCTCCTCTCCACAACCTCCTTTCAGGTAGTTGTAGAGAGTAATAAGGTCTCCCCTCAGCCTCCTCTTCTCCAGGCTAAACAACCCCAGCTCTCTCAGCCGCTCCTTATACGACTTGTTCTCCAGCCCCCTCACCAGCTTCGTTGCTCTTCTCTGGACACGCTCCAGAGCCTCAACATCCTTCTTGTGGTGAGGGGTCCAGAACTGAACACAGTACTCAAGGTGTGGTCTCACCAGTGCTGAGTACAGAGGGAGAATAACCTCCCTGGACCTGCTGGTGACCCCATTTCTGATACAAGCCAAGATGCCGTTGGCCTTCTTGGCCACCTGGGCACACTGCTGGCTCATGTTCAGTCGGCTGTCAACCAGCACCCCCAGGTCCTTCTCTTCTGTGCAGCTCTCCAGCCATTCTTCCCCCAGTCTGTAGCGCTGCATAGGGTTGTTGTGCCCCAAGTGCAGGACCCGGCATTTGGCCTTGTTAAACCTCATGCCATTGGTCTCGGCCCAGCAGTCCAGCCTGTTCAGATCCCTTTGCAGAGCCTCCCTACCCTTCAGCAGATCGACGCTTCCTCCCAGCTTAGAACATGCACATTGTGGTGCACAGCCCACCCTGAGCACTCTTCACTCAGTATCACAGCACCAGGAGGCTGGGTGGAAAGGCTGAGGTTGAAGGCTTTCTTCCCATCACCTTCCTGCCGAAACACTTTGTGGCAACACCTCACCATTTTCTGGAAGAAAATGCACACAGAAGCACTGGCTTAAGGAACTAGACTAAATCCAGATAGAGAGTGTTAAGTGGTCCATATTCTGTGGAAAAATTGGTGGCCACACAGGTCTTTATCGTGGAGGCTGAAGTTTCACTCTGGAAAAGCTAGATCACAGCTGCTCATAAAACTATTATTTCGGGGTCATCTCCACTCCTTCGAAAACAAAAGATAGAGATTTCACTAAATAGTAGAGATGTTGCAAAGTCATATCTGCAAGACTTTTAAATTCTTTAATATGTGTGCAAGCAATAAAAGAAAGGTATTTGTGCTAGCAACTGGACACACTCTTCACCAGCACCTATCTTAGAGTACCCAAAAAGAAATACTCAAATAATTATTTTTGCATGTGTTTTTCAACCTCTCCTTTCATGGAAGTTTACTTTGGTATATTTTTCCTATTATTTGAAATTCTACCCATTGCATCACCACTAAACAAATGCGGAAGCACACTGTAAAGGAAGAATCCCTAGCTCTTCCAGAAGGGATAGTACAAGCATATATCAAACCCAAAGGTCAGGAGCCACACTGAAACATCTATTCATCATGCTTATAAGGTAGGAATGCCTGAATCTGATCAGCTTGAAGCAAACAATCAGTTTTAGTGATTATTATTATTAGGTATATTTTATAAACAGAAAATATCAAGTAATCTTCAAAATAATTCCCTTCCCAGCACAAACATTTGAGCAAAGCTAAGGATGTTTAAATGGATGGTACAGTGTGGAAAAACATATGGATCTGCTTTGAAAAAAATGCAGCTAATTCCCTCCAACACTTCCAAGTCTTTCTTGAGGAGACACACAGTGGCATCTTCTCTAAACATCTTTTTTTGTTTTTAAAACATTTTCATTCCAAAATCAGCACTTTATTGTGGTGTATGCATTGATTTTGTGGGTGTTTGTGATTTTAAGAGTAGTCAGCTAATGAAACCATCAGCCTAGAACTTGGGACGTCGCAGTCTTAAAATTCATCTGCTCCATCACAGATTTCTAGAGTGACAAAAACACATTTAGGAAATGCCTACACTGTGAAATGTATCCCCAAATCGGCACAAGCCCAGAGCAACTCATTTCTACAACAGGCCATATTCAAGGCTACCCCATAGTGTCTCCAGACTAAGCCTATTCACCTGAAGCTCCCCTGCCTGCACCCTGTGATGCTCACACACACAGCTCCTGCCCAGCTGTGTGTGGGAGGCACAGACTGAGCCATAGTGGGGCGTTTGGATATCTGTCACCTCCCACCAGCCTCTCTGCTGATTGTTACCTCGTTTCAACATCGCTCTTCCCTCATGGCTGCAGCAGCCACCTCCAGAAGTCTGAGCCATACAACCATTGTTCGTTCATTTGTTCGTTCCCCTTGTCAAATGTGAGAGCAAACATACTAAGGGATGCAAAGCACCTTATGGTCTGCATAGAGGGCTGTGTAAGGAAACGGGGAGATCTGGGAACCCAGGTGGAGTAACAAATTATACTCCAAGGAGATTACATCTTTTTTTCCTATGGCCTTTTTTTCCTGTGATTTTTTTCCTCCAGCATTGTCAATCCAGCAGTTCTCTCTAAGTACAGCGCCTTTTTCAGACCCCCAAACCCCAGCCAGCAGGGCTGCTATACAGGTCTCCCAACATGACACATTAGCATCCTCCATCTAAGCCAGTTATGTTTTTTCTCCCCCTCTCTCTTTTCTTTTTTTTAATAAATCATGAAATCATGATCATCATCACTCACCCCATTCAATCATGTACCACAGTCATCATGTCATCAGCACTCATTCTGGCAATGTGGGACATAACCCATGACAAGAGGTTGAATTACTCAGGCTTCGTTGCAGCAAATACAGAAGAAACACAATAAGGGAGAATTCTGCCCAACATCACCATCTGTAAAAGTTACAGGGCTGCTTTTAAAAGAGAACATGAATTTAAGTGATTTCTCAGCTCTCTATTCTCAGCTATTAGTCAGCTCTCAATGTTTCTGAAGAGTAGGTGTCATGTGAAGGTACAGGCCTTCATCTGATGGAGGTGATGGCTTTACAAGGTAGACGGTTGGGGAAATAGTATGTGACAGCATGTGGCTACATATATCAAAATAAAAAGCAACACACTTCCATCCTAAAAAGGCTGAAGTATTAATGCCTCTGCCTCTGATTTTAAACTTCGTCAGAATCCAAAATACACCAAGTTATTTCTCTATTTAAGTCAGCAGCTAGTAAACATCAGGTAAATAAGGAAAGACACCAAGCTAATCAAACTGCATTGAAATGATCAATGAGCTGTTTTCAGGAATGGTTGAGGTTCAGTTGGGATAATTGAACAACTTGGCCTGTACATATGCTCTGCCTCTTGAATTATGCATCTGAGGTCCTGGTGCCAGAGCTTGAGCAGAAACCTTCAGGATGGTGGGAGTTCTTGGAATATATGTTGGTTGTAGGAAAATAAATAGCACCAGCTCTTGCAGGCATATTGTTTTCTGCTAATACAGAATGTCTTGGTCCCAGCCAATATTCACTAATCGTTGTAAACATGTCTTGATCACTGAAAAAAATCATCTTAAATTAAAATACAATAGGTATATTAAGAAATCTCTCTTAGTAGCAAGAAATTAGGAACATCAGATCCTGCCAGCTCTTACATATGTGCTTCATTGTAAACTCGTAAGTAATCCCAAATTAAGCACATGCAGAGGTGTTGAAAAGATTTGGGCCATCAGAGAGTCATCCTCAGAGTACTGACAACCCAGAGTAATGAGCTAGCGTTAGCTAAATTACTCAGAGTTGCAAGATGGACCACAGACACGAGGTAACTGCAGCATCAGACCCCAGTTTAGGGTTGGATAATGACACTCCTACAGCTAAAATGTAAGATTACTGAGTACTTGATACTTACTCAGCAAACATATAAGTGCATGCATAACTTCAAGAATTTAGACAGTCTTGATTCCTTTAAAGCAAACCGCAGACTTAATTTTTATAACGGACAAGTTTTTTAGTGAAAAAGTACTGTATATAGACTATATGCAGAGTAAAGTACTACTCAACTTCTTGTGAGTGGTAGGACCTAGATTTAAATGAATTGTTTTCCATCTAAATACAATGCATTATTACAAATCATCATATTTAATACAGATCACTTCAATAAGCAACAAGCAAAAATGTACTGCCTTTAATAGCATGGTATTATCTAAAATACAGAACAATGAATAGTTCCCATCTCTGCAAGCTATGGACTATAAAAGAGCAGAGGCAAGTAAAAACCAAGAATGCCTTACAGTAGGATGTGGAAACAGCTAAAGTAATTGAATTCATAATTAGATATTATATTTAGAGTAAGACACCTAATGCAAAACTAATTGGATTAGTGGGAAGAATACTTGGATTTAAGGGGACATGTAATTGATCTTTTACTATAAACCTGTGAAATATACTAGCCTGCAACATGGAATCTCTTAATTCTTGTGAGCTTAAAAATAAGCATAAAAAAATTTAAAAGAAGGTATTTTAAGAGGTTTTTACTTTTAAACTGAGCATGAGGCAATTGCACACTACTTTGGTATTCTAGAAGAGTTTCATTTATTGGTTCCTTTCCCTTAAGTCCGCTCAAATATTCAAATATTTTTATGAAGGGTAACGTTTTTATTCAGTACACTGCCATGGAGCTGGTGACATGTGTATCTACTTAAGCCAAGATGACACTTTGTATTGTTACAGGATCAGAAAAACTAAACAGAAATCTCTTAGATCTTTGTCCCTTACTGTGAGAGAAAAATCCCGTAAGAGCCATTAAAGCACAATGCAGACTTAAAATAACAAGTTAGCAATCAAAACTATCCAACACATTCATCTTCAAAATGATCACTGAATGCACACCCTCCTCACAGAGGCAGAGGATCAGGGGGCTGATTATGATGGAGGCCTAAGGACATGCATTGGGTGAAGATTTGTCAAGGAACTGAGCAAGGGTAGATTACTCAGTCACGGAGACAGAGTCTTCTTTCTTTGCATAAGCATTTGAATAATTTCTGAGGAAATCCTACCTATAGAATTAAGATCACAAAATGAAATATTTGTGGCATTGAATAACAAAAGGCAGGTTTGCTACTTGATAAGAACATAGTGTTGCTTAAATGAGTCTTAGTCCACAAAAGGTCAATCACAGTGGAAACACCATTTCACTTGCCTGCCATGCTTTGCAATGTCTGAACAGGATGAGATTTTCAAGAACATTTATGACTCAGCTGCTCCCACTGTGACACTGGAAAATACATAAAAGTCTTGGTTCCTTATATATTAGCAGTCTAGTTCCTATCAAGGAGAGGGGAATTTCAAACATCTTCACAATTGTGTCAGGAAATAAGAACAAGGCAGACATTCTGGTATCACAACAGCAGACTTGAAATTAAATAATCCTTGGCCACCTTCTAATTGATTGATAGCAAATTTTCCTCTCTCAGTATAATTTCTCTACAAAAATGATAAATGTGCACCCTCACTGAAGGACAAAATGAGCAGGGAAATGCATCTTCAACCACAAAATAAAAGAGTATTTTCTACACTAAAGAGCTCATGATCCAGGTTTATAAAAGAAACAAAACATGGAATAAATGGAGTGGGATGGCAGAAGCATTTTTGAAGCACGGTAAGACAGACAGATTTTCACTTCCCTATTACTTAGACTTTTCTAGATGATGCCACTTAGGATACAACAACTAGGCTTAACCTTTGGGCCATGTGCGCTCCCTGAACCCTGCTGCCTTATGCGTTAGATCAAGGCAGACTACAGGAAACCATCGTAGGTCCCATAGTGCTCTCCTGAGAACCAGCCACTGGTGGACAGCAGGTCTCACCGGGGAGACCAGTAGCATACAAGTCAACAATGAAATATGCCCAAAGGCAATGAGTGACAGAGGTCTGCTTTAAGCATTATTCAGCCTTGTTTAGGATCATATGTTAAAGGTAATGGAAGTGCTGCAGACTCACAGATTTGCTTCTCTTGTGAGATATAACCGGTAAAGTATGCTTGAAGTGTAAGGAAATGCAAAAATTGGAGGCTAACATTTTGGAAGAGCTAAGATGGGGTTTAATTGGGGGGGGGGGGGGGGGGGAGATGGGGGGCGAATAACAGCATGATTGCTGAACACATGGCAGTGACAGGCAAAGCACTGCTAAGTCACAAGGAGCCTTGAGCTAATTGCCAGAAGCATGTGCTTACTGTGCAGAGAAGATCATTCAGCAACAGTAATGGGCAAGAAGGTCAGAGTAAAATACAAGGATGCATTAGCAGGTTTCAAAAGAATAAGGTGAAGGCAACTTTTTTCCCCCCCCCAAAAAACGATGCTGTAGTAACAAGCAACCCACCTATTCTATAAACAGATAAGCACCCTTCATACAGAGCTGTCGTACTGCCTTCTCTACATCTTCCAGCCCTACCTCATATGTCTAAAGCCTAAGCCGGTTTTAGGCTTCTCTTGACATCACATCTCAATACTGTAATGTACCTGCTTTGAAAAGATAGTAAGCCCTACAACAGAGAGCCACCCTGTGATCCACCAAGGTTTCCCTAAGTTTCCAAAGCTACTTTCCATCTTACTAAAACCTAGTAGTGTGCACAAACTCACTCCACCCTTTAGCCCAAGGACTCCCTCCCTAATAACAAACATCTGGTTATAAAGCATCTCAGCTGTCACTTTATACCAAAGTTAATAGTTTTGGTAAAGCTGTAAGTACTATTAAAAACATCCATACTAGCTTGCATGAATTTCTCTCTAAAGCCATTAACTTTTATTTTGCTAATAACTTTGTTGTTTCGTCTAGTAACTACTCTTCCTGCTCTCCCTCAACCCTGAATCTCCACTCTGCTCAGACCTGTTTCCCTAACCTCCAGCTCAGAACACCGCTAATCCTTTCCTACTGGTACTCACTTTTTAAGAGCTTGTGAGTAAAATAATCCACCCCACCACCAGCAGCCTGTACATAACTCAGTTAATCTGCAGTGAGTTTAAGACCTCCTAGTCTATGGATACAGAGAACAGAGAGTATCTCTACCAAGCCCAGGCAAGTCCTTGCCAAACATACTGTAAGTCAATGTTATGCAAAGTGAATGTCAGACTTTTCTCCCACCGTGAAGCCCTCCACACCAAATCACCAGTGTTGCTCTGGAGTCTCACCTGATTGACTTAGGCAGTTCATGATACGTCCCTACAGATGCACCTGCACCATGTGCAGTCTGTTTCAGCCCTATGGAAATAAAATGCTAAATCCATCGGAAAAGGGATTATGGTCTTTTTTACTAGGGAAAAAAGAGCCTTAGGAAGTCTTAATAGATACATCACTATAAAACGAGGGTGAAAGGGGATCAAAGGATTAATTAAATGAATGTGTTGTGAGATGTTAAGAATAGAGCAGAACAAGAAGCAAATGACTCACAGAGGTGCTGGCAGAGACATAACCCAGAAAGTGCGAAACAAATCTATAACAGGCTAGAAGAGGAACACACTATATCAGTGCATGAGTAGGAAACAGGAAGACGGAAAGAACCATTCTCCTACTATCCGGCTTTAGGAAATTGTTCTACCCCAAACTGGAAACCTGCTGTTGCCTCTGGCTGATTGCTACAGCCAAAGTTCCTCCAGAGTTTATAGAGAGGCTGCTATAAACAAATGCTTTTCTACTAAAACCCATATAAACAAGCCATCTGCTAACACACTACCCTTCCAACAGTTGTACATTGTCAAATGATATGTGAGTTCCAAAAAGTTGCTCATATTCAGAAGCAAGCAGTTGCTTTGCCTATCCCCTTCCAACTTCATTTTGTGAATCAAATCAGTTTTGCCTGCCCCAGGGCAAGTCGGAGCTGATTCAAGCCCAGAGATTTTTGTTTGCACACAGGACAATGGCCATTCTCACAACAGGGAGAAAATACCTACAGCCACTGGAAATCTAACACAGCAAACGCAGCACCTTTTAAGCTACTAAAAGCTGATCTTTCTGACATGTTGGAATAGTAATACATTCACGTAGCTGTTCTACAATATTCAGTGATTCTGTTGATACATATAGGTATGGAGCCACAGACTTTTCAGACTGAAGCAATGCAAGCAATTATGCCTAGATGAGTCTTAAAATAAAGAAAACTAATATAGGGGTGTTTCTTTAAATGTAAATCTAATCAGGACAGAAGAAAAACATATCAGAGAGAGAAGCTTCGTCTGAATCTCAAGGTCATAGCTAGAGGCTGATGGTTTCTTTCTTCTACAATAACCCCATATCTGGAGAAGGAAAAAGATATTTTCCTCAGTGCTGACATTAAATCATAAGCTAGTCAGAAGTCCCTGAATAAAAGGCAAATATTAGAGGATTCTTCCATCAACTGTATTGTTTAACACATCTGTCAGCAATCAAAGTATTGCTAGTCCCCAAACACTGTTGGCAGCCCTGGAAGAACCTGTTGAATAGGGCTTTCTTCAGCTGTTGAAAAAGCCAAAAACAATGCCTTCATCTGTAACGAAATCGCAAATACTCTATGTCATGTGCAGATAAGTCAGAAGATGCCACATAATTCTTAAGTGTGCTTCAGTATTGAAATGCATTTTGTACTTGGCTCATATCATGCTTTTCAAGATTATACTCTTTCTCTGAACTCCAACTTTCAAGCTAGAATTGATCCATATTTAAACAAACCAGCTATGTTCTTAAAATACCTATTTAACTCCACGAATAGACATTTCAGTGTAGTAATAGAGTGCTATGTTAAAATCTGGTAATGTTTTCTAAGGCAGCAGAGCCACAATGATTGAGAAAACGGTCTCAAATGGTTCGTCAGGAGATTATTGGATTCACCTTCTGTTCATGAGAACCCCTCAGTGTCATTCCTGACTGACATTTGCTCCAGACTTTATTCCAGTGCTCCCCAGCCAATTAATTCTTGTACTCCACTGTACTTTCTGTAAGAAAGTTGTGGGGGTTTTTTTTATATCAAGTCTGCACCTTTGTTGCTGCAGTTTCAAAATTTTTGGTTTTCACCTCTATTCACTGGAGACCTGGAGGAAAAGGTATTTCTTTTGCAGTAGTCACTTAAACACTTCAAATCTGCAATCCTATCTCCTCTCAATCTCCATTTCTTTAAGCTAAGTAACCCCAGTGTTTGAAAGTCTTTTGTAGTTCCTGTATTACAGTAACATTTTTTAATACTATCATTTTTTCCTTTTTTTCTGAACCACTGTCATTTTTGCTTAGATGAAATGCCCAAAGCCAGACACAGCACTCCAGCTGAATCCTAACCACTTGGGAACAAAGCAGGAATTTTCTTCACACATCTTGCAGGCAAAAACTAGTTTACAAATCAAAGTATGAAGTCCATCTTTTTTGAAAAAAAACATGGCAATTACAACTTTCTATTCAAATTGTCGCACAAAACAACCCTTACACAATTTTCTGCCAGAACTGCTATCAAACCAGTTGTTCTTGTCCTGTTTGTGTGGCTGTTGCTTAACTAAACTACCACAGATTTGTAACAGCAACTACTACTATACTACTGAATACAATACGAAGCTAATGAATTCAATCCCATTTCCTCCGGCCATTTCTCTAAGCCTGTTCTCCAAGCATCCTCTTGGTTAACCCAATCACTCCTGTACGTTCCTACCTCCAATCAGAAAAACAGTTCTACAGGTTTATCCATACAAAATAATGGCAGGATCTTCCCAAACACAAATCACAGATATTACAGAGGTTTTACTATAATAAGGAAAAAATTAAGACAAAACGCAAATAAAGAAAAATGAATGAGAAGGAAGATAAGAAACTTATGGGTAGCTGGCCTTTTTCACAGACCTGTACTCCTTCCAAACGTCTGGTAACCTGGAACGTGGCATGCTAGTTTAAGAAATATAATATTAAATGCTCGAGAATAAGTGCCATAGGCACAGACAACAGCAGTGGAAATTCTATCCCTCTCCAGGAAGAATAAGAAAAGAAAAATCCCATCTCTGGATTGCAATGAGGAAAATTTTTTTTTCTAAATGTCTTGCATATTCTAACCATGAAGCAATAGAAATCAGACAGTTTAACCCCATAACCTGTTGTCAGTATGACCACTCAAGCATGGAGGAATAACCTGGCAGCTGATGAAGACAAAGACATGCACAATTTTGTTTATTCCTGAGACAACTGTTGCACTGCAGGGCTACGAAGAATTAAGTTATCCAGATTAATGTTTCAGACAATGTCAAACAAAGACAAAGAAACCTAAGATCTGAAAGCTATTAGAGGATCTTTTTTTGTCATAGGTCAGCCACCATCTGGAAAAGCTTGTGGTACTATCAGCCATGTCAGAAAACCTTGAGACTCTTAATGGGCAAAAGCTTGCAATCCCATGACTCTGAATAGGGCCTTTCTCAAACACGATCACTTGACAGGAGGTATCTGAGCAGTATAGGGAATGCCCGAAGCTAAATGCAAAAGTCAGGCACGACCAGCAGTTTTAAACTAGTTATATTATGATCAGAAAGACTAGCAATGCATGATTGCATCTTTTGTGTCCTCCTTGTCCAAAACTGATAGAAAGTCCACTAGAAACTTTTCTCATCACTGGAGATTTCAAGACACCTTTCCATGTCAAAGCTAACATTTCTCTCTCCTCCATCTGTCCAAACTTCCAGAGATGTAAAAGCTTTCTGATTATTACTGACTTTTTAATTTTGGTTGAAACTCGCCAGTGGGTTCAAGGGAGTGGGAATGTTAAAGGAACATACAAGAGGATCACCGAACTATGCAAATAACAATTACTTGGGTTTGATGAGTGCTTTCTGAGCTGCCCAACCTGAACTGCATTGGTATCAGCAAGAAGTTTGCTGAAGGATGTCATCTCCCAGGCTCCCTAACCAATGAATTCCTACTCAGTAACTGTTTTCTTAATCACAGGAGATTTGCACAGAATTAGAAACTTGTTAGTCTTTAGTTTAATAATTATATGTGATCATATTGGCTATTATAGGAATACTTGATGACGTGAGCACCTCTAAGTCACTTCCTAAGACCAGAATTAACTTGCCTATTCCTGGTTCCTTGACTGGGGCATTATTATGTTTGTGATGCTGTGATTTGCCATCTAATTCAAAATAAGACACAGTAAGTCTACCTTTTGGCAAATACCAGTCAGAAAACCTTGTCTATAAAGAAAAAAGGGAAAATTATTTGGACAATTGAAGGCCTTTGAACTCCAAAATCCCATCCACAGTTTTAGCACACACTTTGAAGGAAAAAAAAAAATAAAAGACATGGAAGAAAGTGGGAAGGTGAGAGTATTAAGTAAGATGGGTTTACCAAAGGTTGAACTTTTCCAAATAATAGATTTTCAAATTAAAGAAATGAACCATTTCTCATATATCTGGACTTCATTAAAGTTCGTGCTATGGTGTCATATGGGAAAAGCTATGCTGTAGAAAATGGGAATTGAATTCAACAATTGTAAGATGGTAAGAAACTGGTTACAGGGCAGGATGTGCTGACAGCAAAACAATTGGTCCTGCGGGGGAAGTTGTTTTTGAGTTCTTAATAAATTATATATTTTCGTTCATGCCTCTGGCTTAAAAAGTAATGTCAGAAGGATGGTCATATTAATCAAGAGAACAGCCAGAATGTCGAAGAGTGGGGTAGCTAAAAATTGTGTGTTGTGCAACACCTTTTATGCATATATTTCAGAAGATAATGTGTGGCTTGACATGCCACTAGAAGTTGACAATAAGTGTAAGGTAGGTCTACTGGATATCTTCCACTACCACTGAAGTTGTTGTCACTTTTTAGTGGCAGGGGATGGGTGGAGGGCAGTTCCTAGTTTCTCTGTCTGGACACTGAGAAGAATCAGATGACCTTGAGGCATGGAGCTCTGGAAAGCAGTTAGAATCCAGCAGTGCTGAGCATGAGGCTTGGCAGCAAGAAATCCCTAAGATTTTGTGTCACAGGCTGGCATTTCATTAGTTTGACAAGAAGCAGAAGGAATGAGTCATGGGATTACATTAGTTTGATGAGGAGCAGAAAAAAGAATGAGTCAATCAGCAACAGGAGGAGCAAGAACCACACCTATGACGTCACTGTGAAAGAAAATTGTGCTCCTGATATGTATGGAGGTGATTTTTTTTCCTTATCCAGCAGGAATACAGGAAAAAGTAATACAACACATTTGTGAAACCTCCTCCATAATACCATACAGTCCCAGTCATGCATGAAAATACATACTGGAACAAGCGTGGATTGCTAGGCTGCATAGGGCTAGGACAATATAACTTATACACCCTACAATAAGGAGGCTAAAAACAGATGTAAATGCCATATGTAAAAAACAGCAGGGTACATCAAACACAGATACTGATAGAAGTTACTTAAACTTCAAACAAGATCAGCATAAGAGTGAAAGGTATCAAATAATAATGAATGCTGTAGGTTAGAAGTATTTTTCTCAAAAACAGAGAAACAGTATTCTGACCCTAACCTCAGAACTATGATAATTCATTGCAAGAGGCACTCAGTGACTCAGAAAGTCCATTCTCATCCAGTACTTTTGTACTCTTCCTAGTAAATAGGCATCCTAGCCTCCTACATGCTGAGAAAAAGATAGGTACACCCAGTAAGTTGTAAAATTGGCAAATGAAAGCGAGTAAGCTGCCAAACTGAGGTATACCTCAGGCCAAATTAATGTGGACAGAATTGATTTTTTCTTATGTGGTATAGCTTGTGTAAGGGAGATAATGTAATCTACAAAACTGGTTTTCTGTGTTACTTGCCAAGTATTTTTCTTGACTTAAGACTTTCAGGCTCAACTCTAATCGCTAATCTTTCAAAGTGACTAATTTCAGTCAGAATTAGATGCACACTAGGGCAGCAACTTGAATTCATTTAAAAAAAAAAGCCTAACAGACACTTATTCAACATGATCAAGAAGCCCCAGTGCTAGGCTGTGCTAGGAGGAATTTTCCACTTTTCAACTTCAGTTTGAATAAATAAATTTAAAATGCATTTCTATAGTGTCCACATGGTAATAAACAATTTGCAAAAAGAAAAATCATGAGGCAATGGAATTCCACAGCACTTTAGATGAAGCCACATAAGCTCGTGCTGTATTCTGAACTAAAATTCATGTTAAAGGACAATTGTATCCAGAAGTCGAAATGTGGAAAAAGTTAAGCGTTTTGTAATAGACGATTATTCCCGGAAACAATTACCCTGCTTTGGTGTCCTAGTCATTTAAATAACTTCACTCCTCTTTGAGCAGTCTCTATTTGTTTATTTATAGATCTTTCATCTATTAATATTTTTTTCCACCATCTTCCCTATAGAGTCAGAGGGGTGTACAATGCAAGAATAGGACAGACTGAAGATGGCAAAGTATATGTTTTCCAAGAACAAAAGTTCATTTCTTGCAAATGGTTTCCTATCCAACAAAGGCCAAAAGGAATTACTCACGAACTCCTTAGGAGTCTTCACTCCTACAAATAAACACACAAGCTGGAAAAGAATGCATATACGAGGGTTCATTTGAGAACTTGGAAAGTGCTGTCATGTTATGTGCATGCTCTGGCGTCCAACAAGAGATGGAGGACAACTAGTGAAAGGACAACGTACCTTACTGCTTTTGTAGTGTTTGTGGTGCACATGGCACCAGACCTCATTGCTTATATAGCATTTGTGACAGCAAAGTCTGAGGAAGGGAAAACAGCTACTACCACAGAGTCAAAGATTGTAAATGCCTGTGGGAAATTCAGATATTACTAGAGAGGAACCAATTGTTGCAGCCTTTCAGCACTTAAAACAGTTTAAAAGAAAAATGGAGAAGGGCCTGTAATGATCATAAAAAGGATGATGTTTTTAAACTGAAAAGGGGTAGATTTACATTAGATATTATGAAGAAATTCTTTACTGTAAGCGTGGTGAGATTTTGGAACAGGTTGCCCAGAGAAGCTGAAAATGGGCCATCCCTGGAATTGCTCAAGAACAGGTTGGATGGTGCATTTGAGTAACCTGGTCTGGTGGAAGAAATTCCTGTCCATAGCAGGGGAGTTGGAATGGGTGTTATTTAAAGGTCCTTTCTGACTCAAACTATTCTATGATTTTACGATTCTGTAAGAGTTCAACTGAAATAGTCAAGTTTCAAAACTAAGAATCTGCATACACTTCCACAGATTGTATTAGGAAGTTGCATTTCTGCTACTAAAAAGTAAAGGATGCTCAATGTTTCTAAAGGCCTATGAAGATTAATACAGAAAGTGAATTCATTTTCAGGTCTTTGTTCGTCTTTTATAGTCAAGTGGGTTTTTTTCAGTTTTCTAAGTTTAAATGGAAAAAAATCATCAGAATCCAGTCACTAGTTTAACAGATATTTCGTTCTTATTTATCTTTCCTATAGAATAAATTGTTCTAGTTTTGCCACGTAAAAGGATATCAACATTATTCCAGCTAAACACTCCATCAGCAAATATGAAAATCTCATACTCTCCACAGAGAGTTAATGCAATCTATTAACCCTATAAAATAGGCAGGGAGGTGAGAACAATTCTCTAGAAAGAATTGATCTCTGACGTCTCTGCCAAGAAGCCCTGAGAAAAGACAAGATAAAATTTACCTTTACATTTTCCCATGGGTGTTTCCATTGCAAAGTAAAACCCAGTGCTTGCAGAAGTGCATGTTTGAACTCGATACAGATAAGTCTCCTTCACTCAGATCAGAGACCAAAACCTACTGGCTGAGAGACCTTTACAGAGATCTAATCAAAGTCAGCCAGTCTTACGCTCAAATCTGTATTTCAGATTCCCCTTAGTGTGCAGGGTTTCAGATTCATTTTGCCAACTAAGGCTTAAACAATGGACTCCAGAGTCAAAACACTGACACCTTAAATCCTCTTTGAGCCTCTGCCCCATGGTATGATTTTGGGCCCAACTTTTAACTTTCTTACACCTCAGTCAGCTCAGCTGGAAAACTAGGTAGGAAAACAGCTTCACAGAAAACCAGATGCTCCATCTAAGCCAAATTCTGCTGAAATATAAGGGAACATAAGCTTTTCTTAAAGCAATCACAGCAGTCAATAAAATGTGCTAGGGGAAATGCAAATGCAGTCTCCCACAGAATGTAAATCATAGATTACGGCATGTTAAAAAAAAAGAAACAATGCAAACATGACATATGCAAAAATATTAGGTTCCATAGAACAAAGGCAGCACTTAAGTATGGATTCTGCAAATGTGCATATGTACATATATGGCTTTACTCACATAAGGCATTTTGAATTTGGTGGGATTATTTGTATGCATAAACAAACCAAAAAAAAAAAAAAAAAGGCTTGATATGTATATTTCCATAAAGTATGAAAGCAAGGTGTTTTCTATGCATTGTAAATTCAGTATCAGAATTTGCCAAGCAATAGCAGGAAAATAAATTGCATCATACCTATCTGTAATGTTCAGAGCACAAGCTGATATATCATATACAGTGCACATCATTCTTTCTCACTATTTTAAAGCACTCAGCTTACTTTTTTTTTCTGCTTATTTCATCTCCGCATAGGCTTGTGCATCCTTGGCACAGAGACCGTTTTCACACAAGTCAAGGAAGTCTCTGAGGTATCAAATACACAGACTCTTCTTAGTGTAGTCTATATTTTACCCAGGTCCACCGAAAAAGCAAAGCCAAATATAGATTACGTTTTAAGGGAGTCCATAAGTCTTGGAAATTTTATTTACTTTGGTTAGACTTTTTTCCCCAGAAAAGGACGGCAAATCAAGACAAGATGCTCCTTTTTAATCATCACAGAGCATGGAAGTAATGAAAGAAGAAACAGTAACCGTTTTTAATTTTGTAATGGTTTTTCTATTTCTTTACGAAGTCTCTGCAGGAAACAACCCAGCAAACATTAGATGTTGCAAGTTTGTTCTGCAAGACTTAAATCTCCCCTGAAGTCTTACATTTCTCAGCTAATATTTCAGTACTGTCCTTATTACCAGTCTTTACTTCCCTTAAAGCCTAAAGATTATTTACATGCTACAAAAAAATAATTTAAAAAAATATAAAACAAAAGAAAGACTTGATGGATGTATTCACAAGTAACATAGGACTCCAGTCTTCAGCTCTTCAGGTCTTAGCTCCACCAAGGCTGCTGAATAACCAATACAACAAAACCAGTTGTAGTCACACTATTGTACTCACACCCCCTCTCCAACAGCAACAGGGAATCAAGCTTAAAAAGTGGAAAAGTGTTATTTGCTTTACACGCATAGAAATACACCAGCTTCCTTTGAACAAAAATGTGATTTCCTCTATGTCATACATAGAGTTTCCTGTCACCAGTACTTGAAAGGAAGGTCACTAAATTTTAATGCTGTGGGACTTCCTGTGCAGAGCTGTACATGTGAACTGGTAAAAATTCTATTCTGAAGAATAGAATTAGGGGGACACAGAAATAAGGGCAAAATGATGGAAAGAGCCCACACAGATTTTGTAGAGGGAAGTCACATCACTATGTCAATATAGCTCCTGGAAGAACTCAACAAGTGTGTGGAACAGAGGAGATCAAATGGATCTGGTTGTTTTGGACTTCCAAATTCTCTCACCAAAGGCTCTTAAAAAATTGCATATTTAAACTGGAAAAGCAAAGTAAGAAAAGACATATTCCCATGGAGAAGTAACTGATTTGAAGGCAGGAAGCTGTGGCAGGTGCAATCAATCTGACAAGAAGGTTAGAGCCTGACAAACACATGACAAAGATCAGGACCTGGCAAATACTGGTCTTGCCAAAGACACAAAAGGCTGGGTCTTTCCAGCTGCTGAAACCTCAGTTCCCCCTCCTCAGCACCCCTCAAGCAGGGGAGGAGGTAGAGAACTGTTTCCAGGCTCACAGTCCTGGAACATGTGGATCCTTGGCCAATTAGAATGACTGGAGATCAGACTCAACCGGGTATAAATGGGGTCCCAATGGAGACCCTTTTTGAGCTGATTTCTCCTGAGACCTGTGGGCCTCCAGTGAGTACTCTCCTCTTGGATCAAGACACCACCCAAACTAAGTCCCCTGGGACTGGGGGCCCTCACTCACCTTTTGATGAGTGATTATTTCTTTCCGATATATCCTTGAGTGAGCCTTCACCCATTTGGGTGAGCAATTTTATCTTCTCTGTACTGTACCCTTGAGAGAGAATTTTCTCTTTGTGAGTGAGTGAATGTGCACGTTTTGAGTATTCCTTCTAAAGGATTGTTTGCAAAACTTAGGAATTCTTGAGGCCATTGTGTAGTAATATTCCCAATGGACATCAAACTTGTGGTTCACTTTGTTTGTTGGGGTGCTAAGTAAATTTTGGTTGGAATGAATCTTCATTTTGGTTTAATGATTGTCTGTTTTGTGGATGTCCCCATGACAGAAGCACAAGGTAGGAATAAACTACCAGTTTTTCAGTGTACTTCCGGAGGCTCTGTCTATGCTTTTCAGCATATCCACCCATATATTTATGCTCCTGTAAAAGGAATGACACTACCAGAGTTCCAAAGATATTCAGGGCAAACGGGAGACTGACAGTGAGGAGCTGCAGAAGGGTTTCATAGAACTGGCTAAGGGACAGAATATCAAATGAAATTCAGAGTGAACGAATGTACGTGGGCTAAACAAATCCTAACTTAACATTTACTATTGCCACATAGGGACAACATTTTAGGGTCAGTCACCTAACTGCCCCATAGCCATCAAAAATGCAAATCAAATAAATGCCAGAAATAGTTTTGTGAGGAGCAAACATCAAAGTAAAATGTATTGTTATACAATTGTATGAGTCTATGTGCAACTACATGTTGAATACAGAATACAGTTTTCACCTTATCATCACAAAATGGACTTAATAAAGCTAGAAAAGGCCCACAAAAAAAAAAAAAGCCAACAGGTATGTGTGCAAAAATTATTTAAAAGTACTATGACTGTTCATCTGAGACAAAAGATGAAATTACAAGTGGCAAGGAGGATGTGAGAAAAGATTTGCTATTTGCAATAACAGGAAATAAAGGCATCAAAAGAAGTTGTCAGGTGGTAGTTTTTAAATAGAGGAAGAAAAGATATCTTTTAAAGTATCATATGCTTAAACAGGAGAACCAAAGCCAGACAGTATTGTGGGTTCTAAAGTTTACATTGTTCAAAGATGTCATTAGAGCAATTAATGGAAGAAAGGTCTTTCACAAGCCATCAGCATCAAGACACCAATCACTGACTCAGAAAACCCTTGAACTACATTTCGCTGAAGCTTGAACAGTGTCCCTGGGAAGTATCATTAGAAGTTATCCAGTGGGTAGCACTTTGCACTGAAGTCAGACCATTGAGTCAGGTGTACATGAGGAATAGCTGTGTGCCCCTGCAAGGAGGTTTAGGACCCTGTTCTGTAACCACACAAGCTAGAATTTGAAATGCCAACATCTTATTCAATGGGAATGGCAAGGGATTTTTGCTGCCTTTGATAGAGCACAGCTCTCCCACCTTTGACTATTTTTTTGTTGTTCTGTGTATATCTCCACAGACTTTTTTCCAAAGGACTGTGCTGACAGGAACAAAACTGCATTCATTTTGCTGACACTTCCCAAGGGAAAGCATGCCCTAAACAAAACCATTTTCAGCAGCTTTCTGTGTGAGCAGGCAGTAAGATGGGTCCCAGGAGAATGCGTACAAATGTCCCCTCAGTAGCTGTCTTCGCTCCTACAGAGCACAACTTGTTGGAATTGCACACACAGCCCCAAGAATTGTTTTTACTCCACCCACACGCTGCCGGGAGGTTTTTCAGATTTCCAACGTGCTGTTTCCAGGACGACCATTGATCTCAGATTTCAAACATTGCCAGAGCTGCATATCCTCTTGCTAGCCTCTCTTCCTTTTGGGAAAGGAAAAAAAAAAAAAAAAGAAAAAAAAAGACGTCTGCAAGCCTGATTTTGCCATAAGGAGACTTCATACTACACACACCACTGGGATGCTAAAAAACCTTTTACTTAGTGCCTGAGGATTCCTCTTGGTCTTGTATCTTATACAGTACATATGCACCAGGGAGCTATAAAACACCACCAATATAATATGCCTTGAGGTAACTGAATCCTCAATTCTTCTTAACCTCAAAAAACCCTATGAATAAAGGATTAAGTGTCACTCAGGGTCTCTAGGTTTCATGGGGCGGTTCCTCCAGTATAAGGAAACCTATACTGTCATTAAAGTTCTTTCTGCTGCTTCCCACACCATTGCTGTTCGGTAAAGCTAAAGAGAATGCAAAGAACGGCCGGCAAGGGAAACTCTAAATTCATTGCATATGTACTTGAAAGACAAAAGACAGGGACCCAGCAAGCTTTCCAGGGGCTCCAGAGGAGAGAAAGGAAGCAAGCAGGACTAAGAGATGCAATCATACTACATGCAGAGATGTCTGTGCATACTCCACTGCCTCTCCAGATGGGAAACCTACAGCCCAGGAACTGTTTCCTGGAAGTGCAAACCCATGGTGAACTGATGCTTCGACTTCTTGCTAGGCATCCCCACAGCTGCGCATCCTCCAGCTCCTGCTCCCCACTAAGTACAGGGCAGGATTGGCCATTTGAGCAATCTATGCCTGGAAAACAGGGGCAAAATCCAGTCACAAACAGGGGCGCTTTTTTTATGAGACCAATAAACAGGGTTACCTGTAGCTTATCTAGACCTAAAAGTCAGCATCCTCAAAAGATCCTCCTCAACCATATAGTTAGGACACAAACTCAAAATGTCCTGCTCATGCAAAAATACCTTGCTGAATCCCACCCTAAACACTCTGGAGAGAAGAGGCAAAAAAGCAGCCTTCTTTATCATTCCCTTTTGAACTAGCTACATTATTTCTGGGCTGTACATTAAAACAGATGTCTCATTGATTTCCCAGTCACAAAGAAATCATTCTTTTCATGTCTTGTGACAGATGTTTCTTTAGATGAACAGCTTCAACTTCAAACAGGATCTTTACCTCATGGAATAACTTTTTTCCAAACTGATTTAAAAATATCTATTAGCAAACCAAAGCCAGCCTCGTTGTATTTCTTGAGCAAAGGGAGAGGCGAAATGGCCTCTTTACAAAACTGTGCAAAATGTCACTGTCATTTGGCAATTTTGTCTCATACAGCCTTGATCGCAATAGAACATAACAGGTGCCTAATTAAGGAGTATTTACTTATTTTTTTTTCCCAAACTCATTAACAGCCCTGAAAGAGTATGCCCCAGACACATCCACATCTCATTTCAATGACCTCTCCTTCATCAACAAGGTGAAATTTAGTGCATTACTTTAGTAGGGTTCTGCTTATTTTGCAATCCCTGAAAAACCTTCAAAGGAAAAGGTCGGGAGGAGGAAGGAATACAGAAGTACATAAAGTATGTTTTGTGCTTTGAAAGTAAAATGCCTCATGCTGAAGTAAAGGAAAACTAGGGGAGTAAATTTTTGATTTACTGAAGTGCAAGAAGGAAATTATTTTATATACCGTTCAGGTTTTCAGTTTAGAGATGGACACAGTGCTACAAAGACTACTGTTTTGGGTTAGTGTGACAAGGTTTTGATAGTCAGGGACTACAGAAGTGGCTTTGGTGAGAAGCTGCTGGAAGGTTCCTCTGTGTCCGATAGAGCCAATGCCAGCTGGCTCCAAATGAATCCACTGCTGGCCAAGGCAGAGCCTGTCAGACACTCTGGAGCACCTTTGGCATAATGTATTTAAGAAGGGCTTAATGTGCAAATACAGCCAGAGAGAGGAGAGAAAATATGTGAGAGACAACTCTGCAGACACCAACATCAGTGAAGAAGGAGGGAGAGGACGTGCTCCAGGCGCTGGAGCAGAGATTCCCCTGCAGCTCGTGATGAGGACCATGGTGAGGCAGGCTGTATCCCTGCAGCCCATGGAGGACCCCCCATCAGAGCAGGTGGATTCTCCTGAAGGAGGCTGTGAACCTGTGGCAAGCCTGCACTGCAGCAAGCTCCTGGCAGGACCTGTGGCCCCGTGGAGAGAGGAGCCCATGCTGGAACAGGCTGGCTGGTAGGACTCATGACCCCTTGGGGGACACATGCTGGAACAGTCTGTTCCCAAAGGACTGCACCTTGTGGAAGTGATCCACCCTGGAACAGTTCATAAAGAACTGCAGCCTGTCAGAAGGACTCACATTGGAGAAGTTAATGGAGAACTGTCTCCCATGGGAGGGACCCCTCACTGGAGCAGGGAAGAGTGTGAGGAGTCCTTCCCTCACAGAGAAAGGAGTGGCAGAGACAATGTGTGATGAACCGACCACAATCATCATTCCCAATCCCCCTACACTGCCTGGGGAGAGGAGGTAGAAACAGTCATGACTGAAGTTGTACCCATGAAGAAGGGACAAGAGGGAGGAAGCTGGTTTTAAGATTTGGTTTTATTTCACTTTGATCTACTCTGATTTGATTGTTAATAAATTAAACTGATTTCCCAAAGTCAAGTCTGTTTTTTCCATGATGTAAATGAATGAATTATCTTTCCCTGTCCTTATCTTGACCCATGAGACTTTCATTATATTCTCTCTCCCCTGTTCAGTTGAGGAGGGAAGTGACAGAGTAGCTTTGGTGGGCACCTGTTGTCCAGCCAGGGTCAACCCATCACAGCTGCCTTGGTCTTTTTCTTTTAATTCTTTGCCACACAAATCCTTTTTCCTCCTTGAACACACTATAAAAAGGGAATAAACCTCTCCTATGAGCTACTTAGTTAAACAGTCTGAGGCAGGGGGGAAAGCTTGATTACAATTTGAACATGGTTCTTGATACAGCCAGAAGAATTTGTAATGCCATTCCCTCCAGCAGATCTTTTTTCCTCAAGAGGTTACATCAAAACGAAAGAGCAGCTAGTACATCTTACAATTAATATGGCATGAATAGCTACACACATCAACAGATTCCACAGGATGCTTCTGTCTGACCAGAGCCCACCTGCGTATCTGCTTCTTCTGTATAAGGTTGCCGTGGCTGCTGTTTGCCTGTTAATCTGTACTTCAAAAGGTGTCATACAGGGAACCAAAAATAGACTCACAAAGCCACTTTACTAAATCAGCATCAAGCTTATAAACCTTTCTCACTAGAAATTCAATTTAAGAGAAAATCCAGGTTTATGATTTAGGCTAAGGGCCAATATGAGAATTTGAAATGCCAAAACTTAGTCTCCACAGGCTTTCTTGCATGGATTGCTCATCTTCACCACAGGTCACTATATCTAATGACATGCCTGCTTCCTTTTTTTTTTCACATAGGACTGTATAATATAAAATGAAGAGTGGTCTTGGGGATTGGAATTTCATATTGTGAACTATTTGTGCCATTGTGTGTGCATATTGATGATCGCTCTGTTTACAAACCCATGTATACAGAGCAGCAAAATAAGACCATTAGCAAACAGAATAAAAGCATAATTCAGAGGTCAGAACTGCAAGTTTCTCTGCCCTGGAAATCTGAAACACCACAACTTATTCAAAAATTTCTCTAGTGAAAAAAATAAGTAATTATCTCAAGCATTTTTAAAAACTTATTCTCCATCACAAAAATTCTGTTCAGGCAGAAAACTGTTCTAAAATGTCAGTCACATAGCAAAAGAGAAATTTTATTCTGTGACTCATCCTTTAGGAGCAAGGGAAGCAGGTATGTCCTGTTTTGCTCTGTCTTAAAGGCGTCATGGTTTCTAGCAGAGTAACGTAGCTCTTTGCTTGTTTTTTATGTGTATGAGTGTGGCACTCCAGTTCACGTGTGGATGTAGCTGCAGGATGCTTGCAGCCATACATCATGACAACAGGACCATACACACGTATGATGTGTATCATCCTCATATGGCCACGGCTGCTTATGCGCAGGGGCATGCATGCAAGTATCAGCAGACTTGGTGCTCCAGCAACACGGGCTGTATTATCACTCAATCCATTCTAGAAAACCAGCTATTTTAGGCACTGCAGGAGCACGGGTTATACACACATACAAAAACAAACATGTGGGGTAACATCCTCTCCACATGAAAAGATGAGTCTGTAATCTCTGTGGGTGTCAATTTAACATAATACCAAAAGAAAGGTTTAGCTTGGTTTAAAATACACAGATGTTGAATTTAAGAAGGGCCTATTCATTTCAGGCCCAAAATACATAAACATGCCTTGAGTAATAAAAAAAGGTACTTTTTGCTGATGTGTTGTGGTTTAGGATTTTTGAGGAGGTGAAGTATGGAGCTTAGTTGTTGTTTTCGTTTTCTGAGGGGCTTTTATTATTATTAAGTTTTAATTTAGTTTGGCTCAATCTTTATTTTGTAGGTATGTAAATACAGGCAATCCACTGCCAATAACTAGAGCAATAATTCTGGTCAAAATGAAACACAGAGCTTTTGGCTATAAACTGAAGACAAAAATCAAAGGATTTAAATTAAATCTGACATGGCAACTCATTAAATTCAAGACTGTCCATGATATTTTATTAAACATCATTTAAGTGCATCTTTAAATAAGATGAATGCAAGTTCAGGAAATGAAACAGTCATTGCCTAAATATTTAACATGCTAGAGACAAAGGAAATACACCACTGTTGAACGAATTCAAAGGAATTGCCCCAGCCACTCCATGGCCTTATCGTCAAGAGCTGTCCATATCAGCATCTCCATAGGCATTTATCTCCTTTCTAGAATACACTCTAAAACCAGTCCTAAGACTGGATGACTAAACTGAACATAATGTTTCTGATGAGGCCACATCACTGTGAAGATATGAGATCGTTTAATTGCTTGACATCCTATCTCTTAAGCACTTGACCAATAAATTTGATTTTGAGTTCTTTCTTCGTATGCTGAACACAAAGCTTTCACAATGACACTCAAGTACTGATTTTTGGGATATAAAAATTGCCAATATGGGTAAGAGTCAAAGTTTCAGTCTGCAGTCCTGTCTCCAATAATGTCTAGGTGATTCAGTGGAAGACATATAAGACCTGCAGAAAGTAACTGGAATATCTTCCCTCACCAGAGATCTTCCTTATTGCTGCTGGTTGGCATTAGTTTAAAATCTTTTTCTCTCATGATGGGGTTAATTCATCCAAATGTTTCTTCCAAAAGCTTTTCTTGAATTTCATGTAAATCACTCAAGTCAGTTAAGTCCACCTTAATGTTCTCCCCAGTCACACTCATTGAAATAATTTTGTGCTATTACATGGCTTTTTTAATCTCTTTTTGTATATCATTGACATATAGAGTAAATACTACCCCAGAATATAAATTCAGGTCCTTTTTTGTAAACATTTTGTTGTAATATTCTTGGAGTTTGACTCAGTGGTAGGGGTGTTGACATTCCTGTTTTCTCAAAATACTTTGTTTCTCACACCATGACCATCTAAACCTTTGTGGAGGGTTCTTACGAAGACAAGCAATTAAACAAAATGTATCAATTGACTTCCCTGTATCTGTTATTTTATTATGAATGAATTTAAGTTTATTAATAGATTGCAAAAGCTGTGCCAGCTACAATCAAGTATACAATTTTAGTCTTAATTTTTTCTTTCACTTTCAGTGTTCTTTTCAAGCAAGAAGAATCACTTGGTGCAGATGTTGCTGCTCCATAATTACTCAAATCACCTTTTGTGTTTTTAAAAGATATAGATCCACACAGTGAATAAACTAAAACAGGTAAATTAAAGCAATAAGAATTTTAAAGTAATACTGTTTTAAAATACTTAGCTACTGCCTTAAGCATATAATGTTAAGAAAATGCTCTGTCTTGTATATGTGTGAATAATTAGGATGTAGATGAAGGTATAACAGAGTTTTTTCAAAACTAAATAGTCCCGTTCCTGGCATTTTTAGAGCTAACATAATGTATGCTGATCTGCATTACGAACAGTCCTAACATTCATCTCACTGCTTAAACACATATACATTATATGGCAATTTAAAACAGATTTTCCCAATCCACCAAATCAAGTCCTCAATCCCGAGAGGATTAAAAGTGGCTAAGAATAGGGAAACTTAAGTAGCTACCAAAATACATCTGAGTGTGGCCATTCTCCTCAAGCTCTCCTGCTTTAAACAGGCTGTACGAAACCTGGCTTGTTGTACCACACATCTCAGGCCATGGCCACGCTTCCCTATCGTCAGAGCTTTGCAAGCTGTCTGTGATGACTGTGCAATCTGCTTCTCAGAGGGTTTAAGATTGCTGTGGAGATTATTGAGATTATTTTATCAAAGTTATCACAGGGAGCATGTTAAAATCACAAAGTTTTCTCAGAAATGTTTTAAAAGAATAAAGGGGGGGGGAGGCAGGGGGAGAAAGGGCTTAAGAAAGCTTGCTGACTGAAAGGAAGATCATGTCACAAAATGCCTGTATTAGAACTACAGAAGTTTTGCTCTGCCAAATTTAAAGGACCAGTTTCCAAAAAGTACTCCTTGGCAGCAGTATGGCAGCTGTTATGTATGTTTGCCACATAGATGAATCAATATTCTTCACTTCATGGGGAAAATCAGTAATGACCATTTAACCAGAAAGGAGAAGACTGCTTCTGTGGGGCTCTTCTGCATTAATCTGCATCTGGTTGTGAAGTCTAAACTGTCCACCTATCCAGAGCAGCCAGAGAGCTTCCACTTACCACTGGAAGCTAATTTCTTGGTTGCTCATACTACACTGGCCTTGGACCACTATAAGTATATCTGAGCTGACATTTATCTGCCCCTCCATGCAGCCTGTTTTCCACATTCTTGTGGCTTGGTGCACCCGACACGAGATATAACCCCGTATGCTCTGGCCGGTTTTGTAGACATTGCAAGAGGTGCAAGTCTCCCGTGTGATAACATCATGCCATTCCACTTAATCCACTATTCAAGAGCTGATCACCTGGGCCATGGAATGATCCAAAGACAAATCCTAAGCCCTCCTTGTTTTGTCTTGAAGTATGAATGACACCAGTGTTTTCATAAAGCCTACCAAAGCTGGTAGACCTAAGACAAGGTTACTGCAGAGTCATATCAGCAACATTACACACAGAGCAGCATCCAGTTCTGTAAGACTGAAGGCAAGAAACACAACCCCGCTTTCCTTCTTCAAGTTTGAGGTGTTTCTGGCAGTTTACCTCTCACTCTGTGACCCAACACCCTCCTTGGGGCAACACAGGATCTCAGCACTATCCAGGAAAAGTAAACCCCCTGTTCATCTATAGAGGATGTTGTGAACTGTCACAGCATGAGTGGTGTGAAATGTAACCCAGAGGAAAGCAGAGAGAAACAGAGCAAAGGGAACTTCTGAGCCTGAGGACTTTTAAGAGGGCAGTGGCAAAACAATCACGTGACTGTGGGTGTTTCCTCCAAAGGACATGCCGCCAATGGACTGAGCCCAATATCCATGAGCTCTTTGATCTGAGCTCTGAAAATAAATTATTTATGGGCTTAGATGGTATCTTTAGATGTCCTAGTAGTATTGTCCTTAAATTTCCTTTAGCTGTGCATAGCAGATGGGCAACATAGCAGTCTTATTTGCGGGCAGTCCTTATTCACACAACAACAGAGACGGAAAGGGAACAGCCTGTTTAGTTTTGACATGAAGAACTTCTGGTGGAAAAAGTTCTGCTGAGAGGTTATGGAAGACTTTTCTTTTTTAATTGTTTTGCATTATCATTTCGGGCTTAAACATCTAGCCCACAGCTCTATTGTTCTCTCCTGGAAACTCTTGATCAAAGTTTAAACATTAATCAAAAGGGAAATAAAACTAAAATTACCTCTAAACTACACTAAGTTATATCTTGGCAACTCTACCCTTTTGACCCTGCTATCGCTTTGATGAATCCAGCCTATTGTGTTGTGCAGTAAATTGCTGGCTTGCATGAGTTATAACACAGGCTGCCAAGTAGTGTACTGACTGGTTTGTAGATGCCTCTACTAACAAAGCCTCTGAGTGTGTATAGACAACGTCATAGACTGGTTTAAACCAAACCACCGAATAAAGCTAACATGCAGGCAACAACCCCCATTCATCAAACAGAGGTCTGAGAGCAAATTAAGCTTTGTACCATCTCATGAAAACCAACAGCCTCAAATTCTCCTAGATCAGTGGGGACGAAAAGTTGCAGAGATAGTAGTTTTCATTAAAAATAATTGGTTGGGATCTGCAATTAGTAGATCCACCATCAGTTGATTGTAATCCATTAATATTAACAATCCACTGTTTATACTAACAATCCATTCATCTCACTTGTCTGGGCAAGACAAGTAGCGGTTCAAGAGGTCTTCCTCCAATCTGCATAAGGAATCAAAAATCCTTTATTCTAATAGTCAAGTCATCACACAGAAATCTGTACCAACATCTTCAGCTGCATCCACAAGCAGAGATTTCACACTGGAGAAGAACAGATATATTCTGTCTTCCTCTAGCAAACCACTAGGCTTGTACACTGTAATCAGGGTTTCATGCACAGAAGAGACTTCAGGTGCTATGACTTAGGAAACCCAGAATATTCTGCCACTGATCTGCAGCGGGACCTTACCCACGCCATGTCAGTGCTCTGCCATTCTCATTGTCTCTGCTGTGGCTTGATGTTTCGTGCTACACCCACATTGGGTCATGTAGGCAATAAGACTAATAAAATTCTGTCAAGATCTACATCTAGCAGTAGGCTGTAATTATCATCAGAAAAGATGCTTTTCTAGTGATATCATTTCAGTGTCATCAGAGCTGCCTGAAACAAATACTTCATTGTTTTACTGTATAAAAATCCTTCTAGGTTATGTTTGCCTTGATGAACTTTGCCTATGCCATCAGAAGATGGAAGATGGCAGAGATAGCCAAAGTGCGTCAGCTTTGCAAACCCACTGTTTCCTGGTTCAACAGCTAACCGAACTGCGTCCACACATCATTGCTGGGGAGCCAACTCTTTCCCAAAAGGAAAATAGAAAATGTACTGTATCATTGTGGGGCAGCTCCAGCACACTAAATAGGATCACATGCTATCACTTCATAAGCAAAACCTGCTGCTAAGGGGAAAGAAAGGTTATGTTTGTTTTTGAGGTTTTAAAAGCATTTTTTCCTTTCTTTTTTCTCTTAACCCAAAAGGATCCAAAGTAGAAGTACCTTCCTGTCTGAAAGAGGTAGGATCAGGACATTTGTGGCCTCATTCTCCTCTCAGCTATATTGAGTTAAGTTAGACGTACCTCCAGTAAGCCACCAGAGCTACTTCAGTGAAAAGACAGAGTGAGGGAGACAAGAATCTGCATCACGCTAATGAAGTTGTAACAGTAGCAGCCCTCCAGAGCAACATCAGCATTTTCAAACCAAAATGATGTTGACCTTTCAGCTGCAACACACAAGATTTTGAAGCTCATTCAAGTACTGTGCACCAAAATATTCAATTCCTTTCCAGAGTAATTTTATTGTAGTCAATAACATGGGTCTGTAGCCTGTTGAGGCCAAGAGAAACGGCAATGACTTTACACTCTTTTCTCTGCTTGACAGTTTTTAACCCAGAGGAAAGAGAAGATTAATTAGAATAAGCAACAGTAATGGGTAAGGAGTCCTCGCAGTTGCCACAATGTGTGACATTCTCTAAAGCATCCTGAGACTTGGTGACAAGAGGGACTGGTTTGATCACAGCCTGTGGCATAGAGACCACAGAAGTCATTCAGCAGTTCCTGCAGTCCAACCACAAACCTTGGGTGAGTTGGAAGATCTAGATTAGAAGGGTTTGGACATTGGACATTATTTTGAATATTTGCTTCAATCAAGGAGAAAGAACTACCATCATGTGCCTCGGATGTTTTTAAAGAAGGTTATCTTCATAAAGTCTACAAAAATAAGGATCTCAGAGGATTCTGTCTGTGACAAATAAATCTTTCTTAGAAGAAAGACAAGTGCATCCTCCAAGTTTAGTCACTGTAAGAACGTGAGACTTGGGACAAAATCAGAGTTTCTGGTCCTTGTTAATCCAGTAGAAATTGACTCTGCCACAGCTTATATGTATGCTTTCAGCATACAGTGCTCCTTACCAGCTTACTCTTTGCTTTGGCCATTGAACTTCACTTTTAATTCCCAGTTTAGCTCTTGACTCCTCTTCAGAGACTTCTGATTTGACCTATGTTAATTTTCTTCCCCTTAATCTCTACCTGCTTGTCTTACATTGCTTACATCTTATCTCATCTACTATACCAGAATGTGCTCTGCTGTTTAGAGTCCCTAATCTTGTGGTTAAGCCTTTGAGGACCTTCTTGACCAGATCTTCTGGCTAAATGCAGCCTGTTTCCCAGAGTCTAATTGACTGCAGTACCTTTATCCCATCTTCAAATATACTTCCAGTTTGCCTCTTGTCATGGGGCCTTATTACCCACACTCTACTGTGTGCATTTCACATCCAAGGGCAGAGGAACATGGCAGAGTATCTCGTGAGTCATTTGTTTGTGATGACTACCCATATCCAGCCTACATTCACTGTTAAGTCACCCTGTCTCTTTCATATGAAAAACTCTCTCTCTTTTAAGGGAGAATTTTGGGGCTGAAATAGTTTGCATTTGTTTTTACATTCCTACACTTAAGCATTTGAATCCAGTAAAGGCCTTGAACTATCAGTAGATAACCCAGACCCACACTTCAAGTGGAAGATGTCTTTTTCTATGTTTTGTAAGAAAAAGAATTTCCTACTTTGGCAATGGACAGCATCAGTCCAAGACAGTGCTAACAATTCCCATATCCAGGTTTCATGTTACTTTTCCAGTCTCATCACATCTTTTGTGACACTCTCCTGTGTTACCTTACCTTACCTGATCACTTCCATCCTGATCTTCATAATCCAACACGCTGACCAAGAGAAGACTCTTGTGGGGTTATTGGTGCTGTCTTGCACAGCATGTGGTCCCTGTCACACAGCAGAATATTTGGCAATGTCACAGAGTGGCTGGACACCAAGTAGTCATGAGAGCATTGCCCTTCCTTTTGTCTGCCTCTCTTGAACTGAGGGTGCCTGTTCTCCACCTGAACTATTCCTTCTTGAGCAAGAGAAGCCAAACTGCACTGACAAATGCCACTCCCCTGTATACACCTTGGCTGGATCTGTTGGCTCTTTCCAGTGGCAAAGGGTGGAGAAGTTGGGACACTTCCTGTCTGCATGCCCAAGCTCTTTGGAAGTCTGGGTGCCATAACACATCCAAATAGCTCAAATTAGACAACACTGTAAACTGGAGAGGGAACTGGTGGAAAGTCACTGTCTTCTTCCATACCACCAAACTCAGAATCATCTCAAAGATACTAAAGCAAAATTAGGTTTAACTGTTCTTGGTAAAGTCCTGACTATTCAGAATACATTTGCTATACACAATGTACTCAAAAACAGGGATAAAATTATTCTGATTAGGATTAGGAAACTCAGTAAGAACAAGACAGATATTATGAACAGATTCTCCACCAGACTGCACAATGATATACCTTCTTAAAGTCACAGACAACTTTTAATAACTTCTAGGTCCTATACTAAATCCTTCCTTTAGTCACCTACTATCTGTGAAGTGGTGTGATCCATAAAGTTGCTCACCTCTACAGTAAATAATGTAGGGCTGGGTGGATGATCACAAATCTAACAGCAAGAAGTGGTGTGTTTTTCCCGCTCACCCACCAAAGATATTCACAGGCTGACTTTTTTCTTTCCTTTCTGGGGAAATAATCCAATGTGTATGCACTGGCACACTGACGAGCCTTTGACTTTCTCCCTCACTTCTCTCCTGACAGACTGCAGAAGAAACTAAATAGGTGGAGGTTTAATATTTTATTACTGCTATAGCCTTATTCTGAGATGTTTATAAAGAAGGAAATCGACCTCTTCCTGGATACCAATGAACTGTCAACTTTCTCTAGCCAGCTTCTTTGTAACACATGAAAAGCTTTCCTCATAGGCAGGCTTGTTATCTTTGCTCCAGCTACAAAAAGGGAGTGAAAAGTAAGCAAACGGGTTGGATGAGAAGCACGCCTCAAATCCTTCTCTTGAACTCCTCCTCATATTCACCAGAAACAGGTAGGACCTCGGTATGTGGCACGGTTCTCAGGTTATGTTCACGCTTCCTGGATTTGGGAAGGATTTGAGCAAGGAGAAGGCAGGAGTGTGTCAGTTTCCACCAAAGCATGGAGTCTTAGATAGGACCCTTCCTGCACATCAAAGTACCCAAAATAAACTGTGCTTTGTTCCCAAAGATATAAACAAGAGATTCTTTAACTTTTGCACAAGCCCTTGCAATTTCAATTATTTGCTTAACATCTGTATCTGGAAATGCTCTTTGCTAAATTATAAATGCTCTGATTCTCTGTATCCCAGTAGGAAACCTGGGACGTCCATTAACAACATCAGAGCTTGCCAATACCCTGAAACACACATCACCAGGTAAAGCACCTGGCCTGACAGTTCATAGGTTAATTTTTATGCTTTTATTCTCCCTCCAATAAACCTGCAGCCAGCTACATACTTTTCTCGAAAAGTCTCTGGAGGACAGTTTGGTCCTCCCTGCCTTAAGCGGGGGGTTGATTTCAACGGTTTTCCAAGCTGGGCTGGGATCACAAACCAGGCTTGAACTATTGACCAACCTCACTCAAATTCTGGGAGTTAAGTTAGAAAAATTCATGCCCAATATTTGATGCCTTAGCCAGGTAGGTATTCAAAACGGCTGGGCCAGCTCAGTTGGTACCTTTAGCAGGATTAGGACACCAAGCCGCTCATGGCTTGAACAAAGAAATAGCTGTTGATCAAGAACAGTAAATACACGGTTCCTGTGATGTGATTTTGTGACTTCATATATAAGAAAAAAAAAAACGGGAAAAGCCCCTCCTGTACAGTCAGTTGGCTCAGTGGCCAAAATCATGTGTAATGGAGGGGGTAAATAGTTTAGTGCAGAAAGCAGGAGGTTAAAATGGATCACATCCATGGGGCAGCAAGACAGATGCCTGAAATGCTTCAGGACAACAGTTGCTGAGACTTCAGAAGAAAGAAGACAAAGATACCCATAGGAACAGCCCAGAGGCACATCACTGTACCCTTGTGAAGACCCAGGGAAAGACCCCTTTGCAGTATTTATCCCAGTGGGCAGTGATGGTGGCAATTTTCAGTGCTGATATTGGGATAAGAGAAGAGGCAGTTGCTGCAGGAAGGAGGCTGGGTCTCATCACGCTAGGAGGAAGAAAAGACTAACAGAGAAGCTCAGGAGGAAAGGGAGCTGTGGGTCTGAGCTTAGGGCACCAATCACAGCTCCAGCAAGCTGCCATGCTGTAAGGGTGGCAGTGCTAAAAGACTGACAAGTGTGTGACAGGGTCTGATGGGCTGATGGCCTGAGATAAATTTGACAGCAGGATCCCATGTTAAGGAGCAGAAGAATTTCAGAGTCATGTAACTTTCTCGCAGACAGAAGAATATTTCCTTTTGTTCTCCATCCAGTCCTCTGGCTCACAATGTGCTCTCCAGCGGCATGAACAGCCCAATGGCTTGTCTACCCATGCTATCAGCTGAGATAACAATTTGTCCGTAGTGCATTCTAGCCCTTCTGGCATCAATCCATGATTTTGGTTCACTTTCAGTGTAGAGAATTTACTGGTCAGAGCTGCTGCTCTTCCCCAGGAAGCAAGGGGAAGAGAGAAGGGAAGATAAAAATATCAACGAACCATATAGCTGTCAGAAACAGCCATTCCATAGCCAGCAGGAGACAACAATCACCAAGAGGCATTTTGCTTCCTCTACTAGGGAAAGATAATACATTAACAAACACTTTTCCCTGGATTTTTTGTGTAATTTGAGTGGTCCTTCTCTCATCATCTCATTGTCCTGCTCCAAAGGCTTTATGCCAGGTTTGGAATAATGTCAAGAAGAATGAAGGAAGATGAGAACAGCCACGTCAGATACCCAAATTTCAGGGCAGCGTTGTTGCCCCATGTGTCCCCAGAACTGATCTCCAGTCCTAAAACAGTAGGGACAGAAAAAGGTGGACAGGTCTAGGTACATCAGTATAACTTCCTTGGCACATCAACGTAGCGGCCAGTCGCTACTCATACTCTTTTAGTGCAAGGCTGTTTACAAAGGAAAAATAACATCAAACGAAAAGGTAGAATAAATCACCTTGGGCTCTTTTTCCCCAGCTGTGACACTTCTGCAGTTCTGCAGCCTGTGGTTTTCCTTTGAACTATGCCATTCAGAAAGACTTCTGCACAAACCCTTTCCAACTATTTCATCGCAGACAGCAGGCAAATACACAATCAAACATACTAGTCTCAACATTGTTCATGAAACTAGAGGCAAAAACTCTCCTGCCAATCCACTAGCAAATAATCCTACTTGAAAGGGGAAAAAAAAAAGCCTACCAAACAAAATCAGAGTACCAGTGCACAGCTATTTCAGTTCAAAAAAATTTATTCCTCCAAAAGCATCAAGTATGGGTAGCTGGGAAAACACGAGTCAGGCTCAAAACAACTTCAGCTGCCCAGTTCTCACCAACCTCCTTGATGCAACTCCACCTCCTGCTCTGAATTTAGGTCCTGATGCAGTAGAGCGCTGAGCACATGCTCAGTAAGAAGCATGGTTACTGCCCATTGGCATCAATACACCTTGAGCTGTTTGTCGCAGTCAGGACCTAAGGAGGCAGGAGCTCTTCCATCACAGGCACTCTAACCTCACCGTGGGCTAGCTTGGCTTTGCAGCATGAAGCCATGCCTTCCTGAAAGGTTTATTTCTCCCTTTTCCCTCACTCTCCTGGTACCGGTGTTGTTTGAGTCTTGCACTTTCTGCAGTGATCTCGCCTGACCCTTGACAGGCTCCATGCAGTTAATTAAGTCTGGCTGTAAAATGCTTCATTTCTAGTGGGGTTTTAATTTTGCCTGTTCCCTTTTCCCCTCCACTGCAGCATACAGCTCTTCAAGGGAGACGAAGCCCGTCTTCAGGTGAAAGTCCAGAGGTTTTTTTTTCATTGATTTAAATTAAACTCCAGATTTGCATTAACATCAGAATTTAGTCCCAGAACTTTCAAGTCCTGCCAAATTCATAGAAAAGGAGAGCAGCATGTTTTAAAACCTACCTCCACTCATTAAACTATTTTAATTAAACAATATTTAAAGTACTATTGGACATATGTATGTGTATTTTGAGTACACATTAATATTTTAAATTATGCAATTAAATGAACCATGAAAATTAATTAGATGCCTGTACTCAGGAAGTCAGCAAACGCAGGGACAGAAACAATTTCTCCTCTTTCACCTGCTTAAGAAAGAGTTGAAAGTATGTATATTAATGCTAGAAGGTGGTTCTTAAATTAAACTATCACAGGGCCCTCAAAAAAGAATAAAGGACTAGGTAAGGATGATTAATGTGCTTTTACACAAAGAATGATACTTTTTACATATCTTTGACCTTCTAAGGTCAAAGGGATTATAAGACTGCTTGAAGTTGGGGAGGAGCTGAGCACAGAAACAAGAGGGCTTTTCACAGGGTGATGAGAAACTGTGGCTCTGACATTTGAAGAGCAGAAAGCCTATTCTTATTAACTCCTTCTTTCTCAGGTAAGAAATGTTTTTAACAGGAGAAAACAAAGCAAGTATGCAAAAATCTTCCCATTTCCTCTGCAAACGTGCAGACCTAAGCTTGAAGTTCAACAGAACCAGCAGAACCAGAGTGGTCATCCATGAGGAGGCAGAAAAGAAAGACCCATTAGAGGGAGGTCACTGAAGGAAGGATAGAATGGCATTATCAGCAGTTCAAATAACATTGCTCGCTGCACTTTTGCAAATTTCTTTAGGACAGCAGTTCAGATCCTGCAGCAATCATAGTATATTTTTGTCGTAGATTTTTCTGTTTAAATTTCTGAAGAGCATGTTTTGTACTTTTCTGTGCAAAAATCATTGGATGAGTGAATGTCAGGGCAGTTATTTGAGCATGTAAATAGTAGCAAATATACTGTGTGAACCAGAGGAAGGAGTACAGCATAAGGACTCCAGAATAGATTAGGTTATTTATGATCAGTGAGCATTTTATTTGCTGAAAAACACTTTGCAGGAGGGCATGGAAGGATAGGTTAAATTTAATTTAAAGTTCTGGCAGTGACATCTCAGAAAGATGAATGACATGGCAAAATGGGGATTTTATATTTTCAGTATTTAGTTTTTTTCTTGTTTTAAAATGGTATTTTTTTACTTTAAAATTGTCCAGTTACTTCAAAGAGTTTTTAAAAGAGCTTAAAATCCCACAAAGGAAACTGAATATTTGACTTTGAGTCAAATGAAAGGTTTTGATCAATCTTAAATTATTTTGGGTTTTATAGTATAATTACGTAAGGGTATGTGACTTTTGGCATGAATATTAATGTTTTGTAAACATATGCAGTCCTATCAAACATAAAGTAAACTATATGTATTTACTCACTCAGCCACAGTGGTAAAGTGTGGAGAAGAGCATTTGCTTCCTTATTTTTTCTGAAATATTCTGAAATTTTGTATTTTAATGCCACAAGAATGTCCTGATGTTGAGTGCTTGCAAAACAGGGGAAAAAATTCACTTATGGTCACCATTACAGCAAGAGTCTATTCCAGTGCCCTCAATTCAGCTACCAAACCAGAAGTTCAGTGGAGAGCTGTATGGAATACTTGGGTCGGGGCTGGCTTCTCCCTTTTCATTGTTGTTGCTTAAGTTTTCCACATTTTTATGGACAAAATGAATGTTTTTCACTTTTCCAAAATTTTCATCTTCCACCTCTAGCAAAAAACTGTAATGAAAAAAATCTCATTTCTCAGTCTCTCTTTTCACTTACCCTCAAGTTATGAACAGTAGTATTTGACTGCTATTAACACAGCTTTCTTACCTTGCATTAGAATTCCTGGGCATATGCTGAGGTTGCCAACAGAAAATACAGGAAGTTTCCACATCCATGAAGGTGCTACCACAGAGAAGTACAATTCTAGAAAATCTATTAAATCACAAAACAAGCCTTTCTCAGCTCATCCTCTTTGGTAGTGTAGCTTAAAATGGTTGTTTACTGTTAGTCTTAATACTCTCTCCATGGACATAAATGCCAAAAGCAACTTCAACATAGCTTATTCAGTCAAGATTGTAGACCAAGTACAAAACTATACCTAAGGGATATGACATATGCCCTATAAAATCTACTATTCAACATCTTTCATTGTCTATGGACTACTCTGCCATAGCTGTATTTGTGTTGGGAGAAATGTCATTCATAGTTTTGATTTCTAGACCTTTTTGAAAGAAAAGGGTAATTTCACCTTAAAGGCTTCGTTCAACCCACAGTTTACCCTGGACTCGTACTGTAAATCCACACGTGTTCAAGGATATTTTTTATTTGGTGGAATATCTGCCATGTAATACACGTAGCAAAGGGCAGACTGGTCCAATTCGCCAAATCCCTTTGGCTTGAAGAAAAATTTTAGAAGACGGAATCACGAAACGATTAGTTGTGGTGTTCTTTTAACTAATATTATAGCAGTTGCAGAACTCGGATGGATGTAAGAAAACATGAGTTTCCTTGCTTTGCCAGAGGAGATGCAACCAATAGTTCTTACCTCCCAAAAGTTCAACAGTAACATGAACCCTTTTTGTGTGTTTAGGGCAGGTCGTCTGCCTGATGGTTTCCTTAGTAATTAAAAACCTTAGTAAACTACTAAACTGCAAGTTTCCCACGTTTCAGCTGAGCATCCTACCCATTAGAATAAGGAGTCCCACTCATTTGCTCTAGTTGTCTCAGTTTCTAAAAATCCCATACAGGGCAGAAATGCTTCAACAGAAGTGACTGAGAAACCATCAATCAAACCTGATGGTTTGAATGCTTCCTACAGAGTTCTAACTTAAAATTCATTGCTTTCTGATTCAGGGGCACAGGCATATTGAGCTGTACATATCAGAAGTGTTTAGGCTACATCGTGTAAAGGGGGCGTGCGTAAACTCACCCTTCTTTACCAGAATGAGAACCGGAGTGAAGGTGGTCTACTTTTTGTCAAATATTTTTTTAAAATAAGTAGTCTGCAAGTTGAAACACTCCTCTGGGCTCGTTTCTATGTTCCAATAAATATTTATACAAAGTTGAAAAGCGACAACTCGGGAGAGTTGTCTGGCAATAGGTTAAAAGGAGTGTCCAACTCCTTTTCATTTTCCAGTTTTGCGAATCTATCCCTTCATTTCCTTTGCTTTTCTTGCAAATGCTTGGAAAACAAAATGTTTCATTTTGGGTTGAGCAGAATATTTCATTCAACATTAAATGTAATTTGGGGAGTTTTCATCCTTTCTTGAGGATAAAAAAAAATGGAAGCAAGTCTAGATTCATTTTAAAGCAAAACAAAATCTTGATTTATTTATTTTTTTAATTCAATTACCAATTCTTGACAGAACCTTAATGATACATTGCTAAATCTCACTTGCTGAGCTGCTGTAAGCACTCCAGGCTACGAAAACAAATTGCTGCAACAGGAAAAGGTGTGCCAAGCACGTCTAAGTAGAAGACAATATGATTATTGTAAGATAGGTGAAAAAGAGAAAGGAAAAACGTGGGGAAGGGAAGGGAAGGGAAGGGAAGGGAAGGGAAGGGAAGGGAAGGGAAGGGAAGGGAAGGGAAGGGAAGGGAAGGGAAGGGAAGGGAAGGGAAGGGAAGGGAAGGGAAGGGAAGGGAAGGGAAGGGAAGGGAAGGGAAGGGAAGGGAAGGGAAGGGAAGGGAAGGGAAGGGAAGGGAAGGGAAGGGAAGGGAAGGGAAGGGAAGGGAAGGGAAGGGAAGGGAAATTGTCTGATGCTGTCTGCAACAAAATAAGTCCCACTGACAGCCACAGTTATTCTGACTTGGAAAAAAGTGAAAGACAAACAAGCAATGGGAAATTTGGACCTGCTGCCCTTTAATAAAAAGAATTAAAAAGAAAAAACAGTCCAAACTCCTACACTTCAACACTTCTCTGCGCACAAAACCAGGTGAGTCTATGCCAATATCTCCCAGCTTGTGTGTTGAGACTTGGCCACATTCCACAAATAATTCCTCTTCTCTGTGCCTGCAAGATATTTCAGTGTAGGAATGGGAACACAATCCAGCACTTTAAATTAAAATAATTATTCAAAATTGGCAAACTCTGAGATATTCCTATTGTTTCTTGCTCAAAAGGTGGCATTAAAACTTTCAGAGATATGAAGAGGAACTTTGATTGTAGATCAAATGCAGTTCTAAGGAAATCTTGCATCTCGCCGCTCCTGAAGATCACGAAAACCTCTCTGAGGCCCCATTATAAGGGGACACTGTTAATACGTACAGATAAGGATCTTATTCACGTGCATTAAAATGTTCCTAATAAAACATAAACTATTTGGCCATAAATATTTGTGCAGTAAAAAGACTGACTATCATGTAAAATTATTCTATTGCTCGCACAGAACAATGCACCATCTCCCTTTCTAATACTTTAATATCGCTTAAACATCTCACCACCTTTTTCATGTTTTACATTAGTTTCTCTATAGCCGTGGTTCCTAAGGAAAATAATAGAACTTATTTGACTTTATTTAAACTGAGAAAAACTAGCTTTCTTCTGGATTCATGAGAACAGCACATATAAATAAATAGGTTTTTGAAATTACAAATAGCTCTTAAGTCTCACTTATACATGATAATTCTCAGAGAAACTAGTCTGGTGCTACAAGACTTTGTGATTTAAGCTCCACTGTTTGTTGTGTGTATATGCATTACAGCCTTGCTGAGGCAAGTTCTATTCTTTGACTCTAAATGTCTCCCCTGTGGCTCAACTCTTTCCTGTTGCTTTAATGAAAATGAGAAATAGTCCTTGATCACAAAGTTCCCAGGTTTTTCCTCACATTGACACAGAAGATTGTTGTTAGCTTGCTGGCAAGTTTTTTGAACTGTACCAAAGAAATAGGATTCAAGTGAGTATTCTCATGGATCAGTAAGGGATTTTTTAATCCTCTGTAGAAGCATTAAGGACACAGGGATGGCAGCATGCAAGAGTAGCCAAGGGTGACTATGCTCTAAACACAGTTCTTAGAGTAGTTTCTTAAATTTTTCCACTCATGACCTCACTTCCCAGTGCACTTCCAGGCTCATGATCCCATTTCTGATTGCAAGCCCTACTCCTGCAATCAAGTTCCCATCAAGTCACCTCTGAAGCAGTGTGATCTCCTGCTTGTAAACCTGTGTACTAAGGGTCTGGTAAAGAGGTAATTTCCTTGTGATTCTCTCAGCACAGCTGCTGCCAGCAAACAACAGATACCTCTATCTGCCCACCTATATACTGTCTTTCCTCATACTGGAGATGAAGATATTTCCACCCAATATTTTGTCTTGGAGAAAAATGGCCCTAAATTGTCCTAAAACTATAGAAATAAGATGCTTAAATCTTGGAAATGCATGCAGGCCAAGACTTCCTCACAGTCTGCCCCTGGCCAGCCTGCACTCCTGGCCTGCAACTCTTAAAGATCAAAGGGATGCTTCCACTGACCACTCGGACTTCCATGTAGAGGAGCGCAGAGCTGAGTGTGGCCATAAAGAGCACGTGAAACCACATATTGCCATGATCCTTTCACAGTCACTTTGCCCACAATTCGCAACATTCCTTGTGTCACTATTAGAGGGAAGGGGAACCAAAGCCACTCTGGTAAACCTCCCTTCGTTTTTGATCTTCCTTTGCTCCTGACTCTGTGGCCTTTCATCTCTGGCTTTCCACCATTTTACCATTGAAGCTGGAGAGTTTTCAATCCTACGATCTTTCTCAGAGGCATTCTTTAAAGGAGAATACACAGTTAATCACAGAACAAGCCTGGGCAGCCTAACCTAGTGGGACGTGGCCCTGCTTATGGCAGAGGGGTTGGAACTAGATGATCTTTAAGGTCCCTTCTAACCCAAACTATTCTGTGAGTCTATGGTTCTGTGGTCCGCAGAACTATAGACTTGGGTCACAATTTAGGACCGAAACTGATGCCTAATGAGCCTCACATATGCTCATCTCTTCTTGGTATCTCCTCTTCTGAATTATCCAAAACCTTGCTATGTTCCATTTGTCAGACTGCAGGTGCCACTTCAGATTGGCAGAACCTCACAAGGATTTGCATTCAGTTCTGCAGGGAACATCCATCCGGGTTAGCTTCAGGTACGTGCATGCACATCCACTAAAGCAAGAGAGCAAAATGCATCCTATAAAACGCTTTTTGTAACAAATATTTATAACAGATAATTCCTTACAGGGTGCTGGACCATCTGCCACACACAAAAAATGACATTTCTGACTGCAATAACCATATATGGAACTTTCTATTCATCTGGAACTTTCAGATGTGTGTTAGTATTGGTGCCACATGATTCCCTTTCTCTGAGCTTGTTTTTTTGAATATAGGGGAGATCTTTACACCTATGCACAAAAGCACAGAAGCATGGATTGACGTTTGGATTTTTTTCCACTTTAATGAACATGCTTGCCAGAATGCAAGCCAGGAAATACCAGCTTCCATCGGCACTGCCGCTGTGGGTGGTTTGAGGCTGGTGCACCCATCCCTCTGGGGGAACAGATGTTGCCACTGATTCACTTTGCAAGCATGTGAGTCAAAGTCTACATCTGCGACAACTTACAGCAAAGAATTGTGAGCAGCTGCAGAGCAAAAAGCACAGAGTGAAAAGTCAATCAAGATGTAAGGTAAGATAATGCATCAACCCTGAAAACTAACAAATGGAATCCATTTGACACAAGCTGCAGCAAATCTGCTTGAGCAGAAGAAAGAAAACAAAGGAAGGAAAAGAGAGACAGGCAACAATTTGCTGAGCGCCCCATGCACAATCTACAGTGCCTGCTCTCTGCCTCCTCCCACACTAAAAACAGCTGAAAGGGGTCTGCACGTTACTGCAGGACTTCTTATGAACTTGTGATCCAAATGCTGCCGTTTTCTGCACCTTCTCCACATCCCCCCCATGACCCAGCAAAGCACTCAGAGGGTCTGACTGAAATGCAGCCCCTTGTCATCTGCAGTCACAACAAGACACAGGATGTTTAGAAAGTGTTGACTTAAGTCTGCTGGTCAAATTCAATTTTTACCTTATTTTGGCCCTTTGACACAATATTGGCGCTGTCAAAACTAAGGGAGGTTGCTTCAAATTGATATGCCCTAACTACTCCACAACACAGGCAAGAGCAGTTCAGACATGAGCACTGTAACCTGAATTTAATGGTTTGTAAAAGGGTGAATGCTTTAGGTGAAAAGTATTCCCTACTTAAAGAAATAAAGCTACCTCCATGCCTACACAGGACAGTGAATACTGGGGGAAAAAGAAAAAAAATGCAAATTTTTGATCAACTTTCTAAACAGATATTTCCCATCCGGTGTTTTGCTCTTTTATGTTTGGGGTTTTTTCTGGGTATTTATGATATTGGATTTTACTAGCTCAAACATTTGTAGAAGGCAGAAATACACAAGGTTCGATGTTGGGGAAAAAACAAATTTTAAATGTGCTTTATTCCCTAACTCTGCAAGAAGCAGGATTATATTTCTACACTGGTCAGTCACATAATACAAACGATTCCACGAGTCTGAAGTAAACTAAGCCTGTGATGTGAGAACTTTCTCAAACCTACTGGTAGTGTCGGTACACCAAAAGATAGTTATCTTTATGATCTTCAAACTTATAATGATAATTAACCTTATTTAGTCAAAGTGGGGGATTTTGCCAGTCAGAACACTTTTCTAGCAGTTACCAAGACTATAATTTTGCAAATGGAAGCAGCATCTTCAGAATTATGTTCTTTATGAAAGTTTTATCTTTCAAACCTGTGTAGTTAAGGGACTTCTTAAATTAAAAAGGAGTGATTTGACTACCTGAACAGTTTCTATTTCTTGTGTGAGTAGGGCTTTCCCTACTGCATATGTTATTTGTAGCAGCTTAGAAGTGGCATGCTGAGCACAGATTTTTCACTTCTTTTTCTTGAATCCCCGTAACATAGAACTGTCTACAGTGTGCAGGGCACTTCCGTACGTTTGCACTGCATTTATGCCTCACTGTTTTATAACTATTACTGCATATACAAATTGCATTTATCAATACTGGACTTCATTCGCTATTAAGAGTTCATTTATCTAGATTTCCTAAGGTTCACCAAATTTTTTCCAGTCTGTCTCCTACCTACTTCTTTCACCTTGATTAACCTAAATTATTTGGGGGCCATCTGCTGACCTGCTGCCTCTAGGCTCATCCTCACTTCCAAGTTATTACCGCATACACTAAACAATAGCGCTAATATGGAAACTTGTTAGACCCTGCTCTTAGGATACTGCAATAATGAAAACTGATCACTGATGGAAATTGAATCCTTCCCACTTTTTCAGTAATTACAACTCTTTGACATTCAGCCAGTGACTACTTTGTTTTTTAATAGCTGCTGTCAAAGTTCTTTCCAAGTCTAAATAAATTTTACCAACACTTTATCCACTGACCACTTAATTGATATGCTCAATGAAGTTCGAGAATTTACCCAGCACAATCTCCCAGTGCAAACACACATTATGATCTTCCAGATTAATTTTATTTAACTAGTTCAAAGCCTTTTGCAAGGTCTGAATGTAAGGTTCATGGCCTAAAACTTCCTGCACCATCTGTTAACCAAGATATTTATTTAAAAAATAGAGAAAAATAGAGAAAACTTTTACACAAAACTTTTTCAAACAAAACTGTGAAAAGAAAATTTGGGTGAATTGCCCTAAAAATGTTTAATTTTGCTCTGGATTTTTTTAAAAATCATTCTATTCTGTTTTTCTTAAAACAAACTTTTTGTGTGTTACTACTGTTCAGCTAGCCTGGTCTAGTCTGATCTAAAAATTATGGCCTCTAAGCTGCCTCCCCCTCTAGAGTACAATCCTCCTTTATGTGGATATTTTCACATAAATACAGGTGAATATCAGTAAGGAAAATCAAACATTGGGGGCTTTTAAAGAAAAGAGCAAAGCTAATTGTTATTAGTATGCCACTGCATGGATTTCTCATGTGCCTGCACCTTGAATATCCTGCAAAGTTTTCTTCCACTGAACTCAGAAAGGATATATTTGAACTGCAGAAAGTTCAGTGAAAGGTCACACGGATGATCAAAGGTGTGGAACAGCTTCCCAACCAGAAATCACTAAACAGAATAGGCTGGAAACAAAATGACAGAGCGGGGATATGACAGAGGTCTATAAATCACACAGGTGTGTCTCGGTGTGGAGGAGCAAGCTGGGCATAAAGAGAACACTGTCCCCTCCAGGGCAGGAACCAGGGGCATAGCGTGAATTGGGAAGGTGGCGGGTTGAGCACAAGGGACAGGTAGCAGCTCTTCACACAACGTATTATTAAGCTCTGAAGCACTTTGCCTCGGGATGTTATGGATGCCAACAGTTTCAAAAAGCAACCAGACAAATCCATGAAACAAAGGTTCACAAGGGGCTGCTGCTTCCTCCAACTCAGAAGGGGATTGGGCCCCAAATCACCAGCGACTAGCTGTGGAAGAATGGCTCGGTGAATGAGGGCATGATTTAATAGCAGTGAACAATCCAGGGTTTGCTGTCTGTAGCTAGGCCTGACCTTGAGATAAGATAAAAGGGAGTAGAATACAAGAATGTGGAATCCAGCACGGGAAAGTCCCGAAGAGTCATGATGAGAACTTTGTATCTGCCCTTTTCGCATGCTCAAGAGCGTCTGGCCAGTTGTGTGACAGCACGAGGTGCGTGAACAGTGGGACATAACCAATTAGGATTTGTTTTGTTAGCACGTGCATTATTAGGAAAAGTATATAAGAAGTGTAAGGTGTATGAATAAATGAGAACGATCATACTCATATTGAGCCTCCATTGTTACTCCAGGTCCGCCTCCCACTCCAACAACTAGCACTAAGTGATAACCCCTGTTCTACTCTTACATAGACATCCACATCTCACCAATATTAGAGACAGGACTCTAGGTTAGACAGGTGCCTGCTCTGACCAGCACTGCCATTCCTACATTTCTGTTTTCTATCTCTGAGGCTCAAAGCTACTTTTAGTGACAGATTTTTGCTAGTATCTAAACTGCCTTATATCCAAATTACCTGCCAACTCCCTTCTTCTGATAACAACAGTGTCATGTAGACACTCTTCTTCCAACATTTCTGTCCTTTATCTTTACCACAGAAGAGGACTTTTCTGGAGATCAGACTTCTGTGAAGTCATCTGAGGAATGTCCCAGCCATCGACAAGGAACCGCACCCATATTGAACTGTACATGGTTGCTGATTTTCACACTGCAACGTACAGAAGATGTGTAAAAAAGTGATAGATTAATGCACAGAATATCTGATTCCCCATGTGTTGGGCACTTAATCAGCAGGACATTTGAAGCAGAATGACCAAAAGATGGTTGGGCTGAACCAAACCTCTAACTTTAAAGCTAAAGAAAAATGTTTCATTTAAAAAATACAAAACCAGAAAATAATCCTGCTTTACTGCTGTCCTGTATAAATACCTGTATGATATTTCAAGAGCTCTATTCGATATCTTATCTGCCAGGGTAAAGAAAAGTAATTTTAAAAAGTATCTCCTTGCAGAGATGATTTTAGGTGTTATAGAAGAAATGGGTAAATTTATTTCATTGCCAAGATGAACTATAGTATTTTCAAGCTTGTCTGAAAATTTGGTGCCTGAGAACATTTTGTCTCATAGACTTACACGCAAACATTCTGCTATTTGTTCAAAATAGATACATTTATTTATACACAGTGAAAGCATAAACACTAATGCAGCAACAGCAAAACATCCAACAACAACGCTGGTTGCTAAATTTGACAGGGTCAGGCTAAAAGTCCTGTGGGCTTGCTTATTCAGTCTAAAAAGGGTCAGTAATACTTACTCTGAACTCATCCCAAACTTCAGATTTTCAGAAGACTGAAAATATACCTTCCATGCTAGTGAGACATCCTGCACTAAGAATTGGCTCTGTTTGGAAGAGAACGAAGTAAAGTGGCCTGCTTGACACAAAGAACTAAATTTTCTGGGTTTCATTTCTGGAACTGTCATCAAACCATTGCATAATTCAGTCAGCGGGATAGCAGGCATTTTTTTTAATTAAAGAAGGTTTTCTACTATCAAAAAATATTATATTTGTAAACATAGAGTTTTGATATTTGTGGTTTTCAAGCAATTCCAACTGATTCTTTTTTATTATTATTTAAAAGCTTCAATGTTTGCTACTTTAAAAGCAGAAGAAAATCCCCAACCTTCTCTGTATTATCTTTGGTTAAGATTTTCTTTGCACTGGCAAGAAAAAGGTCATAAAAAGAGAGAAAAAATACAAGCAATATTTTTATCTTTTTATACTTAGCTGTGGAAAACTGATGAGAGGATAAAGAAATGAAACAAAAATTGTTTAAAATGCAACTTAAATGATACCTTTTTTTCCCATTTAAGCAAGCAAAATATTGAACCTAAATCTGTCTCACTTCACCTACCATACATACAATATCCTGCGGCAGAAATAGACGAATGACAATGCTGGCCACACCTGTACATCTGTTTCACCCGGACCTCCCCACAGTCCTGGACATACAGTGCTCTGCATCCCTCATACCTGCTCCCAAGAGAGGTGCCCCTTGGGATACAACCTAACCCCTGGCCAGTCCTTCCTAATGCTCCTGGTGCTGGCATCAGCATGATCTCTTCATGCTAAAAAGTGACTGGCTTGAGCAATGTTTATTTTGAGGGCAGATCAGTTCCCTGTTCACAGTCACTGTCACTCCCAGAGAGCAGCTCATGGTGACCAGAAGAAGCAGCTACTCTCTCACATGGGAACAAGCATCCAAAAGCAGAAAATCAGCTTGGTTCTTTCAGCATCTATTTTTTTCAAATAACAGATACCATCTCTGGGAAAGTTGGGCTGAATTTCCCAGCTCCTGTTGTGAGGACAGGTTAGTCCTGGCCCCAAAGACCAAGCTGTGGCTGTGCAGAGCTTGGCAGTCTCCAGCAGGGCTCCCCAGGAGGTTGCGTGGGGAGAACAGCTTGTCCCCTGCAGCCAGGCACAGCTCTGCCTCTTCCACCATCCGGTAGTGTTCCAGCCTCCTGGAAGCCCCAAAGCCCTGTAAATACAGGCAAATCCATCCCTCCATGAGAGCGTAGCTGATACTAAATCCTCCGTGTGCATGTGCTGCGTGTCCAAGTATGTGTCATGTCAGAAATGGTTATGCCAGAAACTGATGAAATTATGCATAATGTTAGGACCTTCCAGAAAGGAAATAGTAATGTTTACAAATACATAAGATGATATTTCATCAGAAATAAAACTATGTGGATATGAGATCTTGCTGCATTCCACATAAAAATCATGTATATTACACTGTTGGATCCAATATATTTAACAAAGACAGGAAATAAGACCTCAGTCAAAATTAAATTAGCTGCCTGACCTACATAGTACATGCATGAAAATGTATGGTGTGCCTCATCTTTGCCTACATGATAATGCTTACCTACACCATAAGGTTAATACAAGAACGTTTTAACCTGATTTAATTTAATTCAATGCTTCACTGCCACTTACCTACAGTTCGAGCAGTGAAATCAGTTTGCGTAACAGGGTTTTTCACATAAAGGCATGCCCTCCAGACACAAGTATATGCATTTCCCATACATATAAGATTATTCATAAGCACATGCAAGAATGGATCCTAAAATTTGTCCGTAGTGTCTGACCAGTATCTGCTGGACACTGATACTTGTTATTATTTATTGGCTGTCCTTTCTAATTCCTTTCCTTTAACAGCCTGATTTCTTTTTCCACAGTGGTCGCCCACTTCATGGAATAACGTGTCTTTTCTGAAAGGAATCACACATTATTATTTTTTTTTTTATTTGTTTCCTTTTAGTATTGTACCACTATCTTTTAACATTTCAAATAAAAGCATGACTGGAATAAAAGACAGTTAAATTACATCCACATGGATACTAACAAGCAGTCTCTAAAGTCTTAGCCAGTTGCCTAACTAAAACACGAAGCATATGGGAAAGAAGGGGGCCTAAAATTAAAAAAATCCAGCAATTCTCTACCTAGACTGTTTACCCTGTGTGGTTGAGGGGACTTGAGTTATCGGGACAGGAGGGCAAGCAATGGAAGCCTAGTGCAGTTATTTGGATGTGTAATTATGTTAAAGGACCCTCCCGTGTACATGTAGATCAACATGGTACACATTTAGCTCTCTACTCCTCTAGAAGTTCTATTCTTTTTTGCTTTCTCTGTATCTGTACATCTAGAAGGACCAGGACCTGGTCCACTGATGTTGCATCCAGTGCCTTGTGTGGAAGACTGAATAGTCTGTCCTAAAAGCTTCACTAACAGCTTGGAGCTGCTCAGAAATCATCATCTTTCCAAGGCCCAAAGGTGGGATGTAATGAACAGAGTGCACAATGACACGCACATAGTGGGAAGTCCCTCAGCTTGACTGAGCAAAAGCCAAAAGGCACACTGCATTGCCACCCAGCCTGCGCCCTGCCAAGCTCCACCCTGAAACAACCGTAGAATTGGATCAGTCACACTTCCCAATTTGTGCATTTTACTAAAGGATACAATAGCTGGAAAATGTGAAATTTTTCACAATGGCAATTTGCTATTTTCCTGATTTTATTTCTACTCAGGCAGATAGAGTAAAAAAAATTATTTTTCAGAGCCCATGTTTCTTTGCTCTACACAGATTTGAGTAAGCTGACGAAAAGACAACAGTTTTCGCTATCCTCGTCTTTCTCTTAGAACAAGCATTCAAATCTGAGCTATCTTATCTGAGGACAATCCAGAAAGGACTGAGAAATTATGATGTAACACAGAGCGATCTGATTTCCAGAGGAGAAGCAGACCTCCACCTGCTGCGTTATTCAATTACTGCTCATCAGTACATCAGGAAGCCGATCTATATCATCAGCACTAAGAAAGTATGGTAATTATTTTTCCCTGGTAGAACATGAAGTGATTGTCCCAGACGGCTAAATATACCCTCTGTTCACCGGGAAACAGAACCGAAGAGAATCTGGAATCATTTTCATCCAAGAAGAAATGATGTGTTGTAGACAAAATGGTGCTGTGCATCTCAGACACCAAGACCAAACTGTGAAACCTGGTATAAATTAGGTAGATTTTTTTCCTAAATGCTCACTGATTTTGGACACCTAGATGAAGTCATCTTTTTCGGTATGCTTAATAAATGTTTTTAAAGATGCATAGTTCCCTTTTACGAGGAGTCAGATTCCTCAGAGCCCTAGGCCTCTTCACTAGGATCAAAGAGGGCATTTTCAGACAAGTAGCAAGAACTTTTTCTCTTGCCTTTCACAGAGGTGGTGACAAATTAATAATTTCTTGCTAGAGACTTTGGAAATATATTTCACCTTAAAGTAATGACCTGGCTAAGAAGCTCAGAAAACTACCAGCCAGTGAAAACAACAGATTACTATAGAGAACACTACACTAACTTAATGACTGCAATTCAGGAGAAGCATTTGCTCAAGTTCAACAGCTTCTTCAGCCTCAGTTTCTGAATGTATGTGATGAAATTGCTTAAGTTGAAATAAGTCTAAAAATTTTTGTGAGTTCATTGAATGCACATAAGGCCTGCAAATATTTCTTACAATGCCAGCGCCTCTCTAAACAGACACACAATCTACAGTTTAGACATAAAAGAGTTTGGCGCATATATATATATATACGTGTGTGTGTGTGTGTGTGTGTGTGTGTATACGTATATGAACAGGAATATACTTAAGATATGCTTAAGTATTTTAACACTAATATTCATATGTAGAAGAGTAATAGTAACAGGATAATATAATGTCGATGGTACGATAAACTGTGCCCCATTCTGCTTAGTGTTTCATCAGCTGCAAATATTTACCAAGTGTCCTTCAGCAGAAGATAAATATTTCTTTACAAAAAGCTTATAAAACTTATCTTGTTAGCATATCTAAATGTTAACTGTCATCGAATCTCTGAGGGTGTATCTTCCCTCTATCACTATAACAAAATATTTTTTTGCCTGTGAGTGTTCTGCATTGTCTCTGCTGTGCCCAAGTATCTGAAACTGCTTAGCTAAGTCATGTTTTCTTTGTCTTCAGCAACAAGTGACCACACTATTAATTAAAAGCTTTCTGTTAAGCAAGAGTTCAGGCCTGCCCTGGAGTCCTTCAGTGTTATCATCACAGAGAGAAAAAGAAACCCAATCTCTTATAACAGAAAGTCAAGGCATCACAGAATCATAGAATTACAGAATGGTTTGGGTCAGAAGAGACCTTAAAGATCATCTAGTTCCAACCCCCCTGCCATGGGCAGGGACACCTCCCACTAGATCAGGTTGCTCATAGCCTCATCCAGCCTGGCCTTGAACACCTCCAGGGATGGGGCATCCACAAGTTCTCTAGGCAGCCTGTTCCAGTGCCTCACCACTCTCACAGTAAAAAACATCTTCCTAATATCTAATCTAAATCTACCCTCTTTCAGGCAAAGGACCAATATGGGTTCCATCCACTATTAAAATCCACCCTGCATTGCTGCAATATAGGCAAATTTTCTTGAAACTTAAAATGTGGAATGTGCCTCCATTCCCACTCTTATTATTCACACCTTCTTTGGGTCAAGATGCAAAGAATGCTTTAAAATGTAGGACTTTGAAAATGAATACTTAAGGCCATTTCAAACCCAAAACAGCTCCTAGTCAACATCAGGGGCTTAAAGATACCCAATTGTTTGCTTAACATAAAGGATTAAACTGTTGGGTTTTTTTTCTTTAACAGCTGTAGAGGCAATTTCTTGTTCCATGTCGAATTTGACAACTTTTAAACGGAGCCCATTACAACCCATACTCAAGCCTGAACCATTTCCACTTCTCCAATAGAAGTGAACACTTTCAACTCCTGGATACGCAAGGAAACACCACTGCAACAACAGTGAAAAAGAGGACAGGGACTCTTTCTGCTGCAAACAAACACACGAAGAGTATTTCTTCGCTATTCCATTATATAAGGCACGATGAAAAAATTCTACAACAGCCTCAGGGAACATCTCCTTCTTTCCTTTCAGTGGGAATGAATTTCCTTTTCTATTTGTAAATTATTTTAGAAGCATTTAATTTGTGGTAATTTAAATTTTTCATGAGTACACCTTTCAAAGTGAGATTCTGAAAAGATTTGCAAGAAATAAGTATGCCTGTGAGATTTATGATTGAGCCAAAGCCAACAGAAATAAAATTAGATAACCAGCATAATGCTAGTTCATGGGTGAGCTAGTACTGGAACTTGAGAGTCCTGCTTCTGAGTTCTCTGATGTTGGATTGTATGGATTTGAAAAGATAGATATCTTGGACTCCCAGAGGAAAGTGCTCTAGACAAAATAAATCACTGTCAGAAGCCGGTAAGATTCCACTGAAGTAATGCCAGGGGTGAGTTAAGCAATTCGTCTTCAAAGAAGTTCATTGCATCTACCTCCAGGAAGATATTAATGATATTAATGGCACATTTATGCAATGAAGGTTTCAACATGCAAATTATCTTTATTAAGATATTTCTTTTAGTTGTTTGCACTTGCTTTCAAACTGAACCATAAAGGATTTGTCACCTGCCCTGCAACCTACCCCACTCCTGTTGAAACCAAACATGAAACTACCATTGACTGCAATAGGAAACTACTGAACCAAATAAACTTGGACAAAACATGAAACAATGTACTTAGTGCTAAAGGTGTGCTTGAAAATTAAAAAAGCAAGTAAAGGGATAAATATTTTCATCATCATCATTAGGGCTGATAAAAAGCAGGCTAATTGCCATCCTTTAGAGACCACTGCGCATCTCTCTGTTCCTGGGTTACAAGTTATCCTCCCTATCATGCCATAAATCATTCCCAGTGCTTACATATAGGGCATTTCACCAGTTAAAAAGGAATACATAGCTCTTCAGAGCAAACTCCCATACTGTTAAGATGCCCAAAACCACGTGCAAGCAAGTAAAAGTAAGTTTGGGGAGCTCATGAATAGCTACAGACTCATGTCAGACAGGAATATGAGTAATAGCAGTTTGGTAATGGCTGACCATGAAAGCATTTAAGCAATCAAATCGCACTTCTCTCTTGTTCTTGATTTCTTAATATTGATGTTCAAGGGAGGAGAGAGTCTGTGAGCAGTGGAGCATGTTGCAGAGGGCCCTTTATGCTCAGTCACCCCTACTCCTCTTCCCCGTATTCCTCAGTCCATAGGAATGTGGACCCCGTTGCGGTGCCATCATCAGAAAACAGCAGCCATGCTACTGTCTATATTCATAATAGACAATTGTAGAAACAGAGAGCAGGCAGAAAGGCACTCTTTTTTTACATTCTGTGAGTGAAATGTTAGTTCCCATCTGCTGCTCTGTGTCCCCAGTGTGAAAATTAAAATCCACGGGGCATATCTGGTACGACCTGAGGAATTTGTATGAACTTCACCTCTTCCTTTCCCTTCCAAACAGCTCCTTTCAATGCAGGCAGCTTGCTCCCATTTAACATACAACGATGCTCAGAAGAAAACTCTGCTCCCCACACATGCATCAGTTCAGACTCACTGACCAGCCGCTTGCTCTGACCACATTAGCTCCCTCCAGATCCGATAGTAGAGACCAAAGTGAAGCAGCAGCAGCAGCTGTCTGCCCCTGGATTCACAGTGGAGGCAACCTCTGCAAAACACTCCATTAGAAATATCTCAGGGAGTCTACCACCCTTGCATAATGAGCAAAGAGCACTATGTGTAGACTCCTTCAGGTCAGACAATTACTACCAAATGTTACTTTTTCTTTCTGTAATGTGATGGGGAACAGTTCAGTAATTAAAAGAGTGGGCTGAAGGGGATATTTTTGGTAACTTGATAGCTTGAGTAAGTCGCGCACACTTGTGGTTATAACTAAAGTAGCTGATATTATTCCGATGGGAAAACAGTTCCATGGGTTGTCTGTGTGTAGAGTGTTTATTTGCGTGCGTGTGTCCAACAGAGGAAGAGTGGTGCAAGGGTCAGCAATCCTTTGCTGCTTTCTCTGTAGTCCACATCTCTGTTCTGTTTTCCTCCTGGAGCATTACGCGCACACAGCTCATTACCACGCAAGGCAATAGAGGTGCAAGTATGTCTCTTTTGCCAGATGTTTTTCCCAATCTTTCACATGTAAGTGTTCCTTGCTGGTGCAAGGCCAGGCAGGAGTATAAAGGGAAGGGGCTGAGAGGAGGGCTGTGGAAGGGGTTGCCAGAGCTCCCAGGGCCACAGCCAGAGGATGGGACAGGGATAAAGGGCTTTTGCGCTGCCATCAATTCCTCCCACATCAGGAAGAGAAGGCACCTCTGTGTGCTGTTTGACACAAGTTGATTGTAACTTTGTCCAGACTGAAAAAATAAAAGGCAGGAGGGGACATAGGAGGTATCCTCTTGATACAAAGACCATGTGACTGCTCAGCGCAGTTGTCTACCATAGACAAAGACGTAAAAAGCAATGGAACAGCCTTCAGTTACTCAGAGCAGATACTCACTAGCTATTTTCTAGAGCCTAAATACCATCAGCTCCAGAAAACACAGAGATGCCTTACACCACCGTGGCTGTTCTTCTCCTACTTCTTGTACCAAGCACAGAAACAAGAGAGGAAAGAAATGAGCCAGAATTCAGCTGCTTGGTGCCTTTTCTTTCCTTCTTCTCTCCTCTTTTTATTACCTACAACTGTAATTTAGCCACTGCTCCAAGAAACTTCTCTCCAAGAAGCTGGTAATATTTTCTCAGCAGATAAGCAGTTTTCCTACAGAACCTGGCAGCTTTTAAGGAGCCTAGAGAACACCCTACAGCTGCAGACAGAATTGTCTGGGAAGATTGCAGTTTAATTCAGGCAGTCAGCAAGCACGCTGGCTGTGTATAGACTTGAAAAGCATATGCTTGGATAATGTACTATCCAGATGTTTCAAAGATTTTATGCATACATAAAACAGACATTTTGTGCATATACATGTATTGTATATGCACATACACCACCTATACAAATATATGTATATAAAATACATTTTACATTGGTAAATAGGTGGAAATGATGGAAGGAATTCAAAACCTACTTCAGTTGATTTGGAATACCCTGAGATGGTGTATATACATGTTGTTCTGCATAAGTTGTGGAGTCTTCCACCTTGGAGACATTCAAAAGCCATCTGGATGCAGTCCTGGGCATTATAGCTCTAGGTGACCCTGTGTGACCAGGAGGGTTGGACAGGATGACCTCCAAAGATCTCCTGCAGTCTCAAAAATTCTGTGATTTCTCTTACTTAAAGCCATATTAATGCTATTCTATCTGTGGGTGAGCTCCTAAGTTACAGCTCATATTGTATATGCATAGCTTTCAGTCCATGAAGTTATCTACAGAATTGTACATATTTTACCACAGCTGGGGAAACTGAGACCCTGAGAAACCAAGTGACTTGCACTAGCCTTGCACAGCAAGCAGGAGCAAAGGCTTGCCCTGGGCCTCCGCTCCACCCTGGCTGCCAAGACAAGAAATAGTAACTCCCCAAGACTTCTTGTTGCTTTTTTTCCCCCTTCTCCTTATTTTCAAACTATGTGAGAAAATATATTAAATCATGGAATAGAATAATAGAATGGTTCAGGTTGGAAGGGACCTGTTCCAACCTCCCTACCATGGGCAAGGACACCTCTCACCAAACCAGGCTGCTCAATGCCCCATCCAACCTGGCCTTGAACACTTCCAGGGAGGGGACATCCACAACTTCGCTGGGCGACCTGCTCCAGTGCCTCACCACCCCCATGGTGAGAATTTCTTCCTAATGTCTAACCTAAATCTTCCCCCTTCCAATTTAAAGACAATCCCTCTCATCCTATCACTACATGCCCTTGTAAAAAGTCTTTCCCCAGCTTTCTTGCAGCCCTCCTTCAGGTACTGGAAGACCACCATAAAGGTCTCCTCAGAGCCTTCTCTTCTCTAGGCTGAACAACGCCAACTCTCTCAACCTGTCCTCACAGCAGAGGTTCTCCAGCCCACTGATCATCTTCACAGCCCTCTTCTGGAACCATTCCAACAGTTCCACATCCTTCTTACGTTGGAGATTCCAGAACTGGACACAGTACTCCAGGTGGGGGTCTCACAAGAGTGGAGCAGAGGGGGAGAATCACCTCCCTTGCCCTTCTGGCCATGCTTCTTTTGATGTAGCCCAGGATATGGTTGGCCTTCTGAGCTGCGAGCGCAGATTGCCAGCTCACGTTGGACTTCTCGTCAATAAGCATCCCCAAGTCCTTCTCCACAGGGCTGCTTCAATCACATTGTCCCCCATCCTGTATTGAAACCACAGATTGCCTCAACTCAGGTGTTAAGATCTTGCACTTGACCTCGTTGAACCTCATGAACTTCTCACAGGCCCACTTCTCCGGCTTGTCCAGGTCCCTCTGGATGACATCCCATCCTTCTGGTGTGGCAACTCCACCACTCAGCTTGGTGTCATCTGCAAACGTGCTGAGGGTGCGTTCGATCTTGCTGTCTGTGTCACCAATGAACATACTAAACAGCACTAGTCCCCATGTGGACCGCTGAAGGACACCACTTGTCACAGATCTCCATCTGGACATCGAGCCCTTGACCACTACTCTCTGAATGTGACCATCCAACCAATTCCTTATCCACTGAATAGTCCATCCACTAAATCCATGTCTCTCCAATTTAAAGAGAAGGATGTTGTGGGGGACTGTGCCAAAGGCTTTACAGAAGTCCAGATAGATTATATCCATTGCTTTTCCCACGTCTACTAATGTGGTTTACCCCATCATAGAAAGGCACTAGGTTGGTCAGGCAGGCCTTGACCTTGGCAAAGCCATGCTGGCTGTCAAATCACCTCCCTGTCCTCCATGTCCTTCAGTACAGCTTCTACCATTTCTTTTGTAGCCAACTGTGATAGCAGTGGCCATGATTACACCTTGATGACGTCATTTGAAAGTGTGTGGAAGTGGTATCCCTTTACTTAAAGACACTGGTTAGTCCCACTTCAGGAAGAAGCTTCGATCACATGCACTTGTGGCGCAACATACAAGTGGTTTTGAGAGCGTGACCCTGAGTTTAAGATTCAGAGAATGTTTTGAACAAGGGTCAGCTTTGAATGAACAAAATAAAAATGCCTACACTTGGGTACATTTGAGATATCTGCAGGCCTCCAAGACTCTGATACCTGCAATTCGAGTTCAAGATTGAAAGTGGCTGCTGAGAAATAAACAACCTTAGTACAAGAATGAGACTGGATACTAGCCAGTCAAAGGGCCACTACAAAAACCCAGGGGCACTGTTACACAATGTCATGCTTTCAACGTGTGTTTGGCTATTTGTGTACCTAAGGCACATTGCAAGGGACCCATCACCAAATACAAACACTGAACAAAACCATGAAAGAAAATATCCCACCTGCTCCCTCAAGGCCATACTCAGGGTCCCCTCCGTTCCACTGACCACTCAAGGCAGCTAGGGACAGAAGGGCAGGAGAACTTCCTCATCTCCTTGCGGAGCAATGGCTCTATCTTTAACAGGGCTGCCTGGAATAGGTTCGATTTCCCACTCTTTGTCTCTCCCCTATGTGTTTCCTTTGCTCCAGAAGTTTGCAAGTAGAAGGAAGACCACAGGCAGTGCTCTGCAAAAGATGAAAAATCATTTCTCCAAGGATGTTATTAACCTGGAGGAGCATTGGCCCCAAAAGGAATATGAGAAGAATATAAACAAAGAAAGTAGCTCCAAGGTGCATTAGCTGCTACTTGAGACTCTCAAACAAGCTTGGCAGGTCACATTAATCCATTTTTCAGTTTGGAAATGAAAGCTACTTCTTTGGATAGTTTATAAAAAATTGCCAGAACTTCCATTTTCTCTGAGAAATTAATCAAAATCAAACTTTAATTTTACTTTGAGAAAATATCAGCAGTACATGTGTTTAAATTTTGCCATAAGTTTTCTTTTGTCTTCAGCAATGGAAACCGTCATTGTTTCAGCTGATCGCACAGTGCTGCAGAGCATGAAGATATACGGAGGACATTTTTAGCCAGAGTGCAACAGATTTTCAATCTGCTGGTTTAGCAGAATGGAGTGGATTGTTTTTTTGAGTCACAACATCAGAAAGCCACTGCGCAAACAACAGAAGGCATAAACAACTTTTACGAAGGCATTTTCACCACACTCATTTTCATGGTATTTGAATGCCATGAACAAATGAAACCAGCAGCACTGGAGAGGGTTAGGATGGCTGCTCGTACATATGTTGGATGAAGAAATAGCTTCAGCTCTTGTTTGCTGTGCTTCTAGATGAAAGCTGTCAGCATACAACAAGCACTTGCTCTTCCAGCTGGTGCTTCCAGCAGCCTCATCCAGGGCCTGATCCAGCCCTTGCCATCATCAATGGCAAGACCCCCACCAAGTTTGCTGGGAGCTGGAGCAGGCCCTAAAGCTCTGGTTGCAACAACAGCACCATGAAAATGTCCATGCTCGTAGTAAAGCAATTCTACACAGAGAAGTTTTTCTTTGGCTCTGAGCAATCAAATCACAAGCATATTTTAAATGACAAAAACACGTGGAAAAAGGAGAGTGCCTATTTTATTGAAAGCCATTTGCTCTGTGTGTGTGTACGTGTGTGCATGTCTCTACATGTATCTAAAAAAATAGAGGAAAACGAGCCTTTCTTGACCACGGCCACAAGACCTTGATTTTTTAACTATGTTTGGTCTACATTTTCAGTGCCAGGTAGCAATGCCTCAACATGTGTATTGTGTCTTAGATCACTAAAATAAATTCATTACCAAAATATACTTCTCAGACTAGTTATCTACCTGAACAAGGAAGAACAATGAATAGACTTCTGTGGTAACTTGTATTAATTCAGACCCACAGTTTGCAGGTGAGCATTACCAGGTGAGAAAGTTAAACTCGGATTCAGCACCCCTTAAAATAATGATGAAACTCCAATGGCTTCAGTGGCTGCATCGAAGATCAGGTCCCCAGTGGGGGAAGGTAAATTATTCTGCTGAACATCTAGAAAATATTGCTAAAGGCTCTCTCAGTTACTTTTGCTAACAAAGAATAAGAAAAAAAAACACAGCAGCTGAAACACCTTACTCTAAGAATATAAAACTGATCGATGCAGTAACTAATAAACCGTGCTATACTCCATAAACCACAGCATTTTCAGTCCAAACTGAAAGGAGAAACAAACCGAATGCCATTTGTTTACATTGTAAACATCTCCCTCAAACAACTGAAGCCAAATTAAGAAGTCACACAGTGCGTATTTCTATGTATCAGACAAGCTTCAGGCTGGTCTTGCAGATTGTAACTCAAGCTGGACATGTAGGAAAATTTCTCTCCAACTCTTCACTTATTTTCTTGAATTTGTCATGGACAATTCACAAATAGAAATCTGACAGGCGCTTGTTTCTTTGCGAATTAGTTGGTCTACTCCTTTCAAATAAATCTTCATGTCATTTCTTTGAATTATTCAAGAGAACATGTTGTCTTTTTAAAAACATACTATAACCATCAGCAAATCATAGCTGTGGCACTGCCAAAGCATTACCGAGTCAAAGAGTGCTGCCCCATCCCATTCTTCTCCATAGCGTAAAGTGTCCCACATACTCACTGCCTCCGTTCTCTCCCATCCTCTCTCTCTTCTAACTATCTTTCACCACCAGATTGGCATTGGCAGCCAGCCAACCAGCCAGCACTTTAGCTAGACAAGTGCTATGCTAATATGCCTAGATCTTTGAAGTGTCACACAACAAGTCCAACAAGTTCGTTTTCTTCCTATTTTCATACTTTTTGCAGAGGGCCCCAGCCAAAAAGTACATTTCCCATCAGTTTTTTTTTTTAAAACGGCTCCTTTCTGTGCAAACTTCTGCTGACAACTCCCATTTTGAATGCTTTCACCCCTATGATATTCTTGAGAATATGGCCGAGAGATGCCTTTGTAAGTGATATTACATTATACCAAGTTCAGAATGTCGTGGTTGGGTTGGTTAATAGTTTTCAATGAGCACTGATGTGACATGCTGCTTAGAACAAAGTGCAAAGAGCTGTTATTTGCCACTGCTTCCCATCACAGATTACACATTCTGGACAGGGGCACAGTAACGAAACAAGTGTGACTGGGCATAGTTAAAAAAAATGTTGCATATCAGGCTGAAAAGAACCATAACCTTAAAATAACACAAAAATTAAAAAAGACAAGTAAAAGACAAAGCATAGTTTGTGCTGGTTTGGGAAAGTTCTCCTGTGTCTGAGCCCACTCGGTATTGATTTTATTTTATTTCAGTACCATATCTGAAGCTGCACTGACACAAAAATCACAAGCGGACCCTAAGTTACCAAGTTGGCCAATGGAGCAATAAAGTCACCGCCCTTTCCTCTTCTAAAAAGCTGTTAGTGATGCTGCTGTGGGAAGCTGCCACGTCCCAGGAAGAAACTGTGAGATTCTGGGATAACCGACTTTTGAGATAAATGACTTTTTTTGGCGATTCTTAGTCTCATCTTTTTACAGACAATTATGTTGCTTTATCTGAGGACGGTAAATCAGGTTTTGTCTATAGAGAAAGCCTCTCCTTTCAGATGTTGATGGTTTTATACAGTTATACTTCAAAACCGCTAGTCCTTCATTACTGCACATGGAGATGCTGGCCTGCCCTTTACATTCAAGTAAATAGTGCGTTACTTACATTAAAAGCTCTCCTACACCATATTATACATATACCTTCCAAACCTGTGAGATTCTTCAAGCTGTCTTGTTGCACCAGGCAGGACCCCTTCATAATAATCTGGTGCTCAAGGCAGACAACAGAGCAATCCACAGATGCTGCCTTTCACTTCTTCTCTCACCCACTTGAACACCCAGCAGGAACCGATCATCCTGTCAGGAACTTCTTTTAGGAGAGGTAACAGTCATGCACAGATCTAAAGTGCATCACTGGTCCCCACAACTCGGAAATACAGCAGCTTGTACTACACTTAAGCAAACATTGTTCTTTTCCTTGCTCACTGGATCTGTTTCACGGACAAAACCTGCAGGAAAAGAAAAACTACCTGGGTGCCTCTGCCACTGCAGGATTGTTAAAAGTGGCAAAATAAGAATTTTGCTTAAAAAATAAGAATTTTGCTCTGTATTAGTCCTGAAAATAGTCAAGTGGCTACACAAGGCTTCCCAAGCAATTTTTCCACACACACTGCGCCGACAGCAAGCATCGCCTCCCTCCCCACACACCTCTGTGGCAACTACTGGAATGGATTAAAGATGAGCAAGCAGTGTTGGGTAACAATATTTTTACAGCCTTACTCAGCATCTTACTCTGTGCTTCTCTCTCCAGGTCACTGAGAGGATATCTGACCACTGCAGGCTTGTACAGACCGCCACCAAGCGCTCTGGAAACCATCCTTTCTGGCTTAAAAATCATTTGTGTGATGGCAGGCATAACCCTGAGAATCCATGGCACTGGAGCGCTAATTCTGACTCACCACTTAACTTGTCACTGTCTCAGTTTCCTCACCGTGTAAGTAAAGAAGATTAAATGTATTATTCCTTCTCAAGGGAGCTGCAAGGAATCATCATTGTTAGTATTTCTTTTAAGCACGCAGCGTATAAATAGTTCAGCTCGGTTAAGTTGTTCAGAACTCAGTTACATTGGTTATTCTCAAAATTTCCTGCAATTTGTTACACGTCCTTTGCCAGGAGGCCCTACAGCCTAGTCCAAGAGGCCAAACACAAACAGGAAAACATGACGTCCGAGTCCGGAGGACATGACAAACGAAAGCCTCGTGCTTACACCCAGGCCCATGAGCCGCTCACATGCACAACATGAAGCGCATGCGTAAAGAGGTTGCATGACTGGAGCGTAAGATTAGACTAAAAACCAACACTAATCAACAACAGACACGAGGGAAAATGTACGGGTGAGTGCGGCACCAAGAAGGCAACCGTAGCATCTATTTTTAGCTTTTAAAATGCCCCATTTACGCGGAAAGCCGCAACCAAGCAAAGACTTCCTTTCGAGGCAAGGGCACGGGTCAGCTTTCTTTCTGTCCAGCCGCGCTTTGTAACCCTTTGGGAAAGCAGGATTTGGGCACGGAGAGCTGCAGCCCTCCCGTTCCCCTTGGGAAAGCGGGATTCGGGCACCGAGAATCGGGATTCGGAAATGAAGAGTTGTGATGTGGGCACCGAGAGTCGTGATTCGGGCACCGACAGTTGTGATTCAGGCACCTAGAGTTGTGATGCAGGCACCTAGAGTCATGATTCAGGCACCTAGAGTCATGATGAGGGTACCGACAGTCGTGATTCAGGCACCGAGATTCGTGATTCAGGCACCTAGAGTCGTGATTCAGGCACTGAGAGTCGTGATTCAGGCACCAATAGTCGTGATTCGGGCACCAAGAGTTGTGATTCGGGTACCTAGAGTCTTGATGCGGGCACCGAGAGTCGTGATTTGGGCACTGAGAGTCGTGATGAGGGCACTGAGAGTCGTGAGGAGGGCACCAACAGCCGTGATGTGGACACCTAGAGTCGTAATTCGGGCACCGAGAGTCGTGATTCGGGCACCGAGAGTCGCAGCCCTGCCGGCAGCCCTCCCGTTCCCTTTGGGAAAGCAGGATTCGGGCACCGAGAATCAGGATTCGGGCACCAAGAGTCATGATGCAGGCACCAAGAGTCGTAATTAGGGCACCGACAATCATGATGAGGGCACCTAGAGTGGTGATTCAGGCACTTAAGAGTCGTGATGAGGGTACCGACAGTCATGATTCAGGCACCGAGATTCGTGATTCGGGCACCAAGAGTTGTGATTCGGGTACCTAGAGTCGTGATGTGGGCACTGAGAGTCGTAATTTGGGCACCTAGAGTCATGATTCGGGCACCAAGACTCGTGATTCGGGCACCTAGAGTCGTGATGAGGGCACCGACAGTCGTGATGTGGACACCGACAGTCATGATGCGGACACCGAGAGTCGTAATTTGGGCACCAAGAGTCGCGATTCGGGTACCTAGAGTCTTGATGCGGGCACCGAGTCGTGATTCAGGTACCTAGAGTCATGATGAGGGCACCGAGTGTCGCGATTCGGGCACCCAGAGCCTCAGCTCTGCCGGCAGCTCCCGTTCGCTTTGGGAAAGCGGGATTGGGGCACGGAGAGCCGCAGCCCTGCCGCTCCCCGCAGCCGAGGAAGGACCCGGCACCCCGCCCAGAGCCCGCGGGCACAGCCCGGCTCCGCTCCGCGGCCCTCCCGCCGCCGGCCGTGGGAGCGGCTCGTGGCCACGCTGCTCCGCCCCCGCCCCGCCCCGCGAGGAGTCCCCGCCTCCCGGCCCCTCCTCCTCCTCCTCCTGCTGGAAGGGGAAATATGAAGCGGGGCCGGCGCGGCGCTGCGCGGAGACGGCGAGTGAGGCGGTGGCGGAGAGGGCATCGCCGGGCCCCGAGCGGCGGCCGCAGCGCAGCCCCCGGGGGGCGAGGAGCGCAGGGATGCTCGCCCCGAGCGGCGGCCTGATGAGATACCTGTTCCCAGCCCTGCTGCTGCACGGTGCGTGCGGGACCGGGACCGCGGGGAACGGGGCCGCGCGTGTCTGTCTGTCTGTGTGTCTGTCTGTGTGTCTGTCTGTGCGCGCATATGGAATGTCTGTATAGGTACCTGTGTCTGTATATAGATGTGTGTGTGTATATGTGTATGTATGTATGTGTGCCTGGAAGTATATACGCGTATATATATATATATATATATGTGTGTGTATATATTTGAGTGCGTATATATATACGCGCATATATATGTGTGAGTGACTATATGTGCATGTTTGTCTATATATACATGTGTATGTATGCATGTCTATATATATGTGTGTGTGGCAGTATATGCGTGCATATATATATATGCATGTATATATGTGTGTGCGTGCATATGTATGTGTGTATATATGTGTGTGTGCATATATATATGCATGTCTATATGTGCATGCATATATATACACACGTATATATGTGTGTGTGCATATGTGAGTGTATATATGCATGTGTATGTGTGTATATAAATGCATGTATATGTGTGCACATGTGTGTATATATGTGTGTATATACATGTATGTGTATACAGGCACACATATTTATACAGACACTATATATATAAATATATATGTATACATATATGCCCGCGCTTGTGTGCGTGAAAAGGCAGCAAAGAGCCCCACAAACTCGCTGGTGCAGGGAAAGGTTTGCATGTGGTTGCACTCGCCTGCCCGTCCTGGGTACGGGTGTTGTATCCCTGCTGCTCTGGTTAGGTCGTGCAGAGGAAAGGTCCCTCTGGATGCCGGAGCATGCAGAGACCTTGTTCGGTCTGCCTGAACCCCATTGTTAGCAGCATCGCTCTCCCAAACGCGTGGCGGAGAGCGGCAACCAGCCGGTGTAGGCAAAATCAGGCAGGAAGCGTCCGAGCTCCGAAGTTCATGTTGGTGGTGTTACCGTTGTGCGCCTGTAACTGCTTGGATGGAGCAGCTGGTCGGGGCACCTCACACATAGACAATTTACACACCGTTGGGCAAAGGGCTGGTTCTACCAGACTCTGGAGAACTTGGCCGAGATGTCCTACAGGACCCTCGTTTCACCTGCAGGCGAAGAAAAGTTTTCTGATGTGGGGGTGTTTGCTGTGAAGCCTTAGGCAGCCAAGTTTGCCAGCACTCGGTTGTGTACCAAACAAAAAGTGTTTTGCTGCAGTTCACAGAGATTCTGGGTGTTATTACGCACAGTCCTGCTTTGACACTCTCTCAGCTGAGCCTTTCACTGTCATTTCTCTGAAACTGCACAAATAGGCAAAATTTTATTGAGAAAAGACACTGTATTTAAATTTAAACTTACAAGTTCATCTTGTAAATCCCTATTTAGGCACTTAAACAGATAACTCATCTTTCCAGAAAGCCAGTGTTCTTCAAGAGCAACTTCTGAAAAGGAGGCTGTTTAATGAGCTGCTTAGCTATGTCGAACATTTGGCAGCCAGATTTGAAAAATCTGGGTACAATATTGTTCTGAAAGAGTAACTCTACTTACTCGGTTACAGCATCATTGTGAAGAGTGTTCTTAATTCTGAGGTACTTTGTGGCATCCAACCCTCTTCAGCTAAATTTCTTAGGACCCCAAGCTTACTTGTAAAAAGAGGAATTTTTTTTAACTGTTACAATGTAAGTGACCTACATGGATTCAGTGTGAGATCTGTGAGCTGGGGTGAGGATTTCAAAGCTGTTCCTGGAGTTGATTTTGTGGAGCAGGGATTGTATCTCTCTGTGTTTGTACAAGTGCTAAGCACACAGTTGGTATTCAATAAATAATAAAGAGCATGGGCTTCTGATTGTGTGTTTTGTTTTGAGAAAGAAAGAGCAGGAGACCCTGTTCCCCAGGAGGGGGTTTTGTACTCTTCTCACAGCTCAGCTATGAAATCCGGAAAGCATAGAAACGTGTTTAGCTGAGCCAGACTTGCCGGAACGCCAGAGGTGTTCTTTAAAAGTCTGTGATCTGAGATATAAAAGTCAAAATGGGAGGTTTGAAGTTAGAGGGTAAAGAAGGGAGATGTAATTACAGGGTTGGACTCCCCGGCTCATCTGCTTGGAATTACAGAGGAGAGCTGAACCCGGCTAGAGCAGGAAACATTAAAATCAGGGCCAGCGATCAGATCAAAACAGCAGCTGCCAAAAGAGGATGAAGGAGTAAAATCATCTATTTCTTCCATCTGTAGTTATATTTCACCAAATAACATATACCTAAGTTCTTACAGAAAGCTATAGCTCAGCAGCCCGTATATAAAGATATACACCTTGGTAATGTAGGAGTGCACGGTTTGGATCTGAGCTTCAAGTGCTGGGAAACTACTGCCCTCTTACAAACTTGAAAATGACATTGGTGGCAATTGATGCACCGAAATGCAGACTGTCTAAATGTATTCACCCTCTTAGCTTTAACTTGGCCCAGAGCTTTTCGCTGTGTACCATAGAATCAATAGGAACATCCTCAGCTAGCCTGAGCTGGTCATATGTAAGAATAACTATCAATCCCAGAGGATTGCAGTGTTAAGCGTCTTTATAGCAGATGATGTTTTCTTTTGCATTTCTATTGCACCTGGCGATTTAAGGGTTAAAAGTGAGGGAGTGTGGGTGGGTGGTTGAGGATTTTTAGGGCTTAAAGCTTTATAGCACAAGTTAAAATATCCTGTAAGGCTAAAGCTTTTGCTTTCATTACAATAAGAAGTGCCTATTCTAACATCAGCGAACAAAAAATTGGAAAATCTTCTGTTCATAAAACCTGTACAATGTCAAAAAAAGAAAGATCTGCAGCTGGAAGTTGTCCATTTTCACTGTTTTCTTTGCTTAGACAAAAAGCCACAGAAGTTTCAGATGTCAAATGCTAAGACCATTCAGCTCTAGAAAACCTGATTAATAAGAGCTATACTCAAGTGGATTCAAAACAAATTTGGCTAATTTCTTTTGTAACTGTAAACTTTTTTACAAATACAGATGCTAAGAAGAAACCTTAGTGTATTTCTGGTTATGTTAGCATTAGAGTAATGAATTAGAAACTTAAAGTAAAACAATTTGTAGTTAACGTCATGGAAATAGTACTAATGATGAGGACAGGATTGTTAGGCTTTTCAGAGAAAAACTGTTTGTTTTTAAAAGTTCTCTGGTAATATTGCTTAAATTAGTTACGTAAAAGTGTTTTATTTCAAAACCTGTTCAGGAAAATAGTAAGTGAATGTATTAGTAGATGTAAATACCCTTATCCATAAAATGGACAAATACTGTGCTCTATCCTTAGAGGCATATGTGATCTGTTCTCTCAGTACAATGCTGCTTTTGGAAATCTGGAAGACAACAAAGAAAAAGAGGGGAAGGCACACTGCTTAGTGGAAGACTTGTAAAGTTTGCAGGGAGAGTTAGAAGATGGACTCAATTTTATTCACAATTTCATCAGGGTAAATTCAATTTCACTTATCTCTGTAGCTTGACTATGGGCTCATAATGGTACAGTGTAGGTGTCATGAACAGCAAGGACAATTTTTGTGCCCTGTATGGTCTCTGTAGGAGATGTACTGCCAGGCAATGCAGCCCAAAACTAGCCTTAACCATGCTGAAGGCAAACACCTTCAGCTCTGCAGGGTCTGCAGGCTGCACAGCAGATGTCTGTGACAGAGAGCAGATGTTTCCTTCAAAGAGTGCAAGACCAAACTACTGTCGATCCTGAATCACACTTAACAGCCCGGTGCTGCACCCACTCAAGCCACAGGCAGAGTTCCTGCTGCCCTGAAGGGTGGTGGTGGGCTTTAACCCTTCAGGGCGTCATAAAGAAGCCCACGCTCTGGGCAGTGGCGTTTCAGCTTGCATGGGTAGCAGCAGTCACCCCAGATAAGAGTCAAACTTCAACTTAGCAGAGGTTATCGGCTGTGTAACTGCTTGGCACTTAGTTCTCTGACTTCTTCCAAGATGGGGCGTTGGGTAAGGACTGAGCTGCAGAGTAACGGAAGACCTCAATGCTGGGACAGTCAGCCTCGGGGAAGTTTCTTTTTAGCTGTTCCATCTAAACGTACTTCAGATCTCTCTGCAGGATATTCCACACTCTGAAACACTCATTTTGCATCTCTTTGAAAGCTGTACCTGGAAACTCTGTATGCACAAGAAAGGCAACAGATATATGTGAAAGGAAATAGTTGTCCTGTCTGCTTCCATGACCATAAACCCAACTTTCCTTTCCCAACCCTTTTGTTTGTAGTAGCTAATTTAGGTCCCAATCCTGCAAGAACTCTTTGAAGTTTCAAGTGCAGGGAAAACACTGGAAAACACTGACCACAGCTTCGTAACAGGACGTTATATTCTCTGTAGCAATTACGTAAGTTTGCACTGCAGCTAAAAGCCTGTCATGGGCGTTATCTAACACTATCCCACATCAAGAAAGAGTGTAATCCAAATGTGTATTTATTTAATTGTGCAGGGCAACTGCCCAGATAAGGAAAGCTATAAACTTAATCCAGCCAATTACTCTTTATCTGTTGGAAGGTTCTTCAAGTTTCAAACAAGTTCTAACTTGAAAGCAGTTTGCTGTGGAAATAAAGAATGAATGTTAAAATGTTTCTGTTGGAGATCAAGCCATATTTTGAACTTGTAGTATCACTTGAGGTTATTCTAATTCGTAATAGAATTATGCTTTTCTGGATTTACATTGCTATAAATGAAAGAAAAAGTGAAGTGGACCCTGATCAGTGATCCCAATCTAAACCCAGGTTTGAATCCTACTTTCAGGTAACATTTTTTCTCCTATTTAGCAAAGGGTGAACCTGCTGAACACCTAATAGCTTTGAGTCTGGTTAGAAGTCATGGTTTAAATTCTGGTAAAGGTGTTAATTAAACTGATTAAATCTAAACAGTTTAAGATTATTTGCATTATACTTTTGCAATCTGGCATAGCTGAACATAATTTGGCCAGGGTGTTTAAGCTTGAATTAAATTGTAAGGATTTATGTTCAAGCACAATTCTTTTTATCATTATCTGTGTTGCAGTTGTACGTTATTTGCATGCTATTTTCCAGAAAATTAAAACATTTATTCTAGCAGCTCACGTGTTTTTTTGTAGAAATGTTGATGGAAACCTTTGTGATAGTCATTTTTGGAACATATTTGGGTAACAGCCTGCCAACAGATTGTCCTTTTAACATTTGTATTTTACTCGCAGCTATGTGCAGAAGTATTTGAAGAACTTGAAAGTATCCTATCTTCCCTTAACAATTATTTTTATCTTGATTAGTTTTTCCCACATCAGATACAGGTTTATAACCTGAGAACCTGAAGTCCCCTATCTGGTGTACTACATGCTCCTATCTGTGTCTTCCTGGAGTGGCAGCTGTGCAGACCTCCACTTTCCCATTCAGATGGATGTTGCGTCAGTCTCTATCAAATGTGATCTGTGAGGGTCTGAGAAGAGATCCCCAGCTAGCTGTAGCACCTCTTATGCTATTTTAAATTAGTTTGATGCTAAAGATGTAATCTACACTGCTACAGCTGGATTATGAAAGAGAAGTTGGGTATCAACTCATCAGAAAATGCATTTTGTTTGCTTTGTTTTTCTAGCTGGCATTTCTGATAGATTCTGGAATTTTCATTTTCTTTCTGGACTTGCTCCTTTGAGTGGTACAATATTATGAACTGTGGTTGTATTGTAGCTAAAGTGAAAACCAGCCGGAGGCTTCACAGAATTATTGCTATGAGTCTCATGCAAAGACTGTTTTTTTTGTTTAAAGTCCGTCACACTTTTGAGTGATGCAGTGGTGGATTTTGTTTATTTGTTTATTTTTCACAAGTGGGTAAGATTCCTTCATAACGCACAAAAATTTAGAAGTCAGTCAGGGAGAGTCTGAGATACTTTAATGGGATTGTCATGGAACCTAAACATCTGTCTGTGCTGTAGTGAACAGCAGACTTGGATCTCTTTGAATGAAAGTAGTGGCTCCAACTATGGTGCAACTGCATCTAAGCTCCCAAGTGGGCTTTTAAAGAGCCATGAAAGCCTTTTCCCAGTTTCATGAAAGCGCATTTTAACCTTGAGCCTTCTAGCAATGCCCTATTTAACAAGGCCAAATGGATCTTTTAAAATTTGTGGTGTCATCCCTGCAGGATCTTGGTTTTGTACAACACCTCGTTGCACACTGCCAGGGGTGGAGCAAGAGACACTGTGCTGTCACTGAGCACCTGCTGTGAGGAAAAGCACAGGAAGATGATGTCTGGTTTAATGTCTTGCATGGGACACATATCACCAGTCTTATGTTTGATCTTGAGAAGGAACTAGAGGAAGTCATGGCACCTTTGTATTGTAGTCATATATGTGCAGGCATGTGTCAGTAAATATAAAGGCATTGAATTAATTACTTGGTAAGAAAAGAGCCTGTGCTAAACTATTTCCTTGCCCCAGCAACACACACACATAGGTAAAGGTCCCGTTGCTGCCTTTTGATTTTATACCATAATTCATATTCTGATGTTAATGTCCTATTTATGTGATGTTGGACAGCACGTGTGTGTTTTCTGCATCCCTTCCTCTTTCTCTGCAGACTTTATGTTTTCATGCATGTCTTGATTACCTAAACTTATTCCTGCTTTCATTTGTAATATTTCAATAGATGGAGAGTCCCAAACAAATACCCTCTTTGCAGGTACAGATCTTTGGGGCTATCCATGCAAATCTCCTTTTCATCCCCTGGTTACAGCTTATCATTTAAAAGCTGCAGACAGAACTACAGACGTGATAGGAAGAGCTGGGACCACATTGCTTTTGAGCTATGTCAAAGAAAAGACATTGTAGAATACCACATAAAGTTTGACTTCTTTTCAAAACGCCCTTCTTTTTATTTTGTGCTCCAGGGAATAATTGGGAATGTATAATGTGGTTACTGCGTTTTCTCCTTTGATATGTGCACATACAAGATGGTATCCTCCCGCAGAAGGATTTTTGCTTGGAGAAATTAAATGCCCAAGTGTGTTTAAATGAATAAGTCATTCACTTTTAAGTGTGTCTGTATTCATGAATCATATGACATGAGCTAGGCAAAATACAGCTGCTTAAAAGCAATGGTATAATAAATATGCCTTGGAAGTAGTCACTTGAACTATTTCAAAACCTCTTGATGGTAGATTTCAAACACTTAACAACTTCAAACGGAGATGTAAATTTTCAAAGACTTAGTCACTGGGAGATAATTTCTTTGCAGGGGACACCCCAACAGCTATGTTTCTATTGAAACAGTTAGTACTGATGGTTACTGCCTCTACCAGGAACCTTGTAGGCGGTGTCACTTCTGACCTAAAAGATGCTCAGAGCCCGCGAACAGGAGCACTCGCTCCATTTCAGACCGAGGTGCTGAAGTAATGTGGGCTTTTTGAGTGTGTAGAAACTTAGAGATAGAGAAGACTCTTAGAAGGCAAACTGTCAGTCACTAGCTGTGATTCAGAATGACAAAAATAAATATACTGGTACCTGTAACTAGCTGAACTTGTTCTCCTGGCAGTGTGCAGGCCTGTGCTATCCACCCCATACGCACAAGATTTCAGATAAACCCAAGTTTTTCAGATCGTGAATTGATGTTCCGGGTGCAGTGGGCTGCAGACATAGCACGGAACAGAGCTGCTGTGCAGAGGTGCTGGCTTCAGCCCAAGAGGCTGTACCACCGTGCACATGAAGCATTGACCCTGTCTAGCAACTCCTGCCTCTCCAAAGATGCAGTTAGCCTAAGCAAAGTGTCACCCTGACATGACTATAGCATTTCTGAAGTGGCCATACTGTTTGTAACTGCAGAACAGCAGTTGTTTGGCACTAACATGAGTGGCTCTGCTTACCAATGTAGAATTACCTGAGAAGCCGTGATTTCCAGAAAGGGAGAGGTACTGACCCTCTGAAAATCAGGCTCCTTTAAGGGCATCTTAGATGGTATGCTCAAATATCAAAGCATCCCTAGTATTTATTACCCTTTAGAAAGTAGGGCCATAAATTCTCATTCAGATGGAAGAATTATTTGTAACCTGCAACAAAGCTACCAGATTTACCAGTAAAGACTTTGTGAGGTTGTATTCATTAATCTTATGAAATCTTGAGATCATTCAGTGGTGAAAACTGTTTACATTCAAGTATTTGTTGTGTTCTTTCTGATCATACTTTACCCTGCCTACTGGGTAAGTCCTTGCCTTTGTTTAGCCTAGGAATTGCTGTTTTTAAATGGTTGGCATGTATTTATATTTTTAGCTATGCCATTTTCCCAGGTGTTAACTTAAGTTTTTTCTGGAAGATCTAAGACTTAGCCAACATAATGAATCACTGACACAATTTTTTTTTTTTTGCAATAGGAAATGGCAAAAATTTGTAATGGTGTCTGCCTAGAAACAAACAATACTTATTTTTTTGTAATTTCTGTGGCGATGCTGTGTGCTGCCCAAGCACGTGCCTCACTCTTAGATGGTGCCTCGGCAATAAAGTGTAGGATCCAGTGTTAGGCAGCTTGGTGTGGCGTAGGGTTGCACCACACACTGGTGATCCCAAAGAGCCCAGTTCTTGAGCCAGGTCAGCCAAGAGGGCACCAGAAAAGATGGAAGTGAATCCCAGACCCTGTGCTTGGGAGCATGTGTTAGAGAGACATCCCACTCCTGAGACAGATGCTTTGACTTCATGGGCATGCAACCAGTCCTTCACCTTCACCCATATTTGTTTTCTAGCCTGCTAGTTCTTAAATTCCTTCTGGCAAAGTAGTACACTTTCCAACCCATTATATAAGGTTCATGTTTTTCACCTCTTAACCTCTAAATGTGTGTTTTTCTTTTGATCTGTGTTTTCTAACATATCTAAGAGCAGGCTGTGCCTAAAAGAGTAAAGATGCATTTCTTCTGAAGCTATGTATCCATTTTGTTCACTTAATATTGTGTAGAGAGAGCATTGGTGGGTTTTGTATGTATACATTACTAGAAACCAAAATTACTGTTCACTGGACATAAAATTAGGTTTTGAAATTCTTTTTCCCCTTTAAAATAAAAATAGCAGAATCTGCCTTTAATTGACCCATGTCAGTCGTCACAGAGGCTTCCTCTGTGCAGAGGCTTTGCTTTTAATATCTGTTTTCCCTTGGCTTTATTTGCAAGTTTATTATAGAAGCGTTCAAATTAGAGGTGGGCTGAAACCACAGAGTGTTTGTCCAGATCCAGGTTTTTGATCGTCCCGACCACATCACCTGGGTGTGGAAACACCACTCTTCGGTTAAAGTCCTCTGCCCAGTATATTTTGTAAAGTAAATCTATGCAGTGGATTATTAGTGGGCTAACAGAGAGGACAAGCTTCTTGTACAGGGCCCTTCTGTAAGAGAAAGATATTGAGTTGCTGGAGCATGTCCAGAGGAGGGCAATGAGGCTGGTGAAGGGTCTGGAGCACAAGTCTTAAGAGGAGCAGCTGAGGGAACTGGGATTGTTTAGCATGGAGAAAAGTAGGCTGAGGGGAGACCTCATCAGTCTTTACAAGTACCCAAAATGAGGTTGTAGTGAGGTGGGTTCTGGTGTCTTCAGCCAAGTAACAAGTGATAGGATGAGTGGAAATGGCCTCAAGTTGCAAAAGGGAAGGTTTAGATTGTATATTAGGAAAAACTACTTTACTGAAAGAGTGGTGAAACATTGGACAGGCTGCCCAGGGAAGTGGTTGAGTCACCATCGTTCAAAAAACATGCAGATGTAGCGCTTCAGGAAAAGGTCTAGTAGGCATGTTGGTATTGAGTTGATGGTTGGACTCGATGATCTGAGAGGTCTTTTCCAACCTTAAGGATTCTATGATTGATTCTGTATTTGTGGGTTTTTTTAAAGACAAGACAAGAAATGCAAGCAGTACTTTCCTAGACACGTAACACTGCAACCAAGAGTCATTCAATACAAGATATTCTCAACTTCCTTTATCATGTTGAAGCGTTTCTCACAAGGACCTCTTGATCATTTATACTCTTTTCTATGACAGGGCTGGGAGAAGGTTCTGCTCTTCTTCACCCGGACAGCAGGTCCCATCCTCGGTCCTTGGAGAAGAGTGCATGGAGGGCTTTCAAGGAGTCACAGTGTCATCATATGTTGAAACACCTTCACAATGGAGCCCGGATCACTGTGCAGATGCCTCCTAGTATTGAGGGACACTGGGTCTCTACTGGGTAAGGAAAGAGAAAACAATGTGTGAGTGTTATAGGTGGAAGAGAAGAGGGGAAGGAAGCAGAGAAAGAAGGAAGAATATTCCCATTTTAAGCAGCAGGGGAAATATTTGCTTTAGTATAGGGATGGTCTAAATTCCAGATGCTTGCTATATGTTTATGTATAAAAGGAGAAGGAGCAGCATTATGTACGTCAGAATAGCATGCTATGAAGCTGTCTCAGTGAATCAATTTATAGTCTGGATTTGAAACAGCATGCTGTGAAATATCTTTAAATCTCTCTTTGAATAGGAAGGAGCCCAGCAAGTTGCCAAAATGGATGCTTATTCAAACATAACATTGTACTGTCTTTGACTATATGCATTAGATCCGTTGAATGAGTCCTTATATTCAGAGCGTGTGTCTAGCACAGGTTTTATTAGCAAAAGAAATTAAGAAGCTGTGTTTCACCAGCTCTGTTACTCTCTGTACATGATGACTTTTAATTCAGTGAGCTATTTTGCTTTCTGTGGCTCAGCGGGCAATATTCACATGCTTATTTAAAATGTCTCATAATAGGGAAGGCTGTGTGGTTTTTTAATGGAAAGGATTGTATTCATGTTAAGCAGTATGCATGTGACAGGAGGGACAAGTTTAAAGGCACAAAAGGACTTTCTACAGGAAGTGGGATTTAACTGCCATTCAGATCTTCAGAAAAAAAAAAAAGAAACAAAAATAAAAACTGAAAACCTGAATATTGCATGTTCCACATTCAAGCCAAATGGGAGATTTGCATTAACAGTCAGCAGTTTTCATTAACTGCCCTCTTGAGAGTCAGAGTGGAAGAGCTGAGGACGTGATCCTACACATCCTCTGCAGACCAGAACTGGTGGAGCTGCACTGAGAAGCTTGTACAGCGGCATAGAAACCAGTTCTTTGTACTGTTACCTGGATATTCAGCGCTTCACTTTCTGATGTTATCAGTCCTCTGGCTAAATCTACCATGCAAAAGAGAAGAATAGATGTTTAATAAGCAGTTATTTTGTTTTGCAGATAAATTGTTTGACTGGCAGGCGACAGATGCCAAATTTCTATTTACCCCCATTTATGTTAGAGGGACATTAGCACCCAAATTTCTATGTGGACCCATGGGGGTTTACTCAGTCTTATTACCTGTAGTGTATAAAATGTGCCATCTTGCTAAAATTTTGTTTCCATCACTTTCTGTCTTCCCCACAGCTGCGAAGTTAGAGCAGGCCCAGAGTTCATCACAAGATCTTACAGGTTCTACCACAATAATACATTTAAAGCTTATCAGTTTTATTATGGTGGCAATCGCTGCACAAACCCTATCTACACATTAGTTATACGTGGCAAAATACGTCTCCGCCAAGCATCCTGGATCATCCGAGGGGGCACTGAAGCTGATTATCAACTACGCAGCATACAGATCATATGCCACAACGAAGCAGTAGCCAAAAAGTTAAGTGAGTTGGTGAACGATACCTGTCCTGGATTTATACCAGCAGATAGTCCCTGGGAGCAAGATGTGAGCTATGATTTGCTGAGAGAAGAGAATGGCTGTGAATGCACCAAAGCTCTGAATTTTGCCATGCACGAACTCCAGCTGATCCGTGTGGAGAAGCAGTACTTGCACCACAATTTAGACCACCTTGTAGAAGAGCTATTTCTTGGAGACATTCATACTGATGCTACTCAGAGGAGGTACTATCGGCCCTCTAGTTACCAACCTCCTCTTCAAAATGCCAAGGTACGTGTGTGTATATATGCCCTCTTTTTAAGATACTAGTGACAAAGGCCACATTCAGCTCTTACGAGTCAGTGCACTAGTGTAACCTAAAATGTAAGTGGGGTTCTAAAATACGAGGTGGATTGCACACTTACAGATGATGCAGCCAATTACAAAATGGTCATAGAGAATATTTCTTGACAACAGTAACTCTTCTGTTGTTTATGAGACTGCATCAAATGTGCAAGTAGTCTGGTGAATTAACGTCAATAAAGGCCACTCTGAAGGTGGAATCAAAGATTTGTATACAAGTGGCGGTGTTTGGATGGGACCATGGTAGTAAGCTAGCAGCCGAGGAGAAAGTTTGACCCAGGATTGAAACAGAACAAGAGAAACAGGCATCAGTGGATTCTTGTGTAGCCGCAGAAGTACCAGGGAGAGAGGAAATCAAATTCTGTCAGCATATGGAAGCTGAGTGATCCATAACCTAAAGAGAAAAAGAGGAAATTGAAATGTAGACACATGAAAGGGGCAGCATGAAGGGAACGAAACTGATGGGCTGTGCAGGTCATGGATCCAGACGCAGGCATACACATAAATTAAATGAAAAACAGGTGAATTTTGAACGAGGTTCTGATTCCATTTGATAATTCAGTTTTCAAAGGGGCCTCAAAATGCCCTCAGCTTCCTTGGGAACTGATCAACCCGTAGGAAGTTAAATAAAAGTCAAACAGGAGGAGTAGACACTGATGGCCTGTAGCAGAAGGTCTGTCTATGGATCTTTCCTGGTGACGTTTCAAAGGCAGGCAACGATTGGAACCACATTGTCAGCTTCTGCTGCCGCTGTGCTCCAGCTGGGTGCTGCTGCAGCATCACTTCCAGCTAATGGGTTATCACCATTTTTAATGATCTAATCACAACCGATTCAAAAATCAGCTACAGCTCATCAGCAAAGGGAGAAAACAACAACAGGGGAAGAGAGAGTTTGGTGAAAAAACCTTGGCTTTCCCTTCCATGTGAAACCATCTGCCCTGGGTTACATCTGCCCCTTCTGAGCAGCAAATTTCAATGGTTCAGGACTTTACACGATCTGCCTTTATTTGTTTTTATAGCCTGGCCTAGGGATAATTTTAATCCACAGTCCACTGTGTCTCAGTATGAAAGCTGCTGTCATTTCTGTCATTTTTATGCTCTCTTCAAGTGACCAGGAACAAATTTGCATTTTCTTTTCAAATATGTTTTCCCAAAACAGAGAGTTTCAGAAACAGCAGATGAACAGATGAACAAGAGCTCATTGCTCATCCAAATTTTACTTTTCTTTGATTCAAACAAGTACATTGACTTTTTCTTTGCTTACTTGGGAGTGAAGGTTCTTTCTTAAGTCTCTTCCTTGCATATATCTGTGGGTACGGATTATCTGACACCAGCTGTCTGTTGTATCTGTTCTAGAAAATATGGTACATCTTTTTCCAACCACATAAAACAGAGACAAAATCTTGATTTAATTCACGTAGCTAATTATTTTTTCTGGTCAAATCTAGCTGTCTTATTATGGGCTGATAGATAGCATAGTAAATGCTAATACTTCCACCTTGTAGTAATTTCTTAACGGTCAGAGTCATCAGGTGTACTGTCAACCAGCTTTATAAAAATAAGATTTTTTTTGTCCAGGTCTGCTGTTATTTTAGAACACACTGGTAACTATATTCATGTTGGTCTCTTCTGCTACTCTACCATCATGCTTTGCCTCTAAATTACAATGCCTCTAAAATATAATGCTTATATTTAAGGGATCAAATCTTGCATAAGCCTCTTTTTTTTTTATCCAGGTTAGCTCCATAAACCATGAGAGCGCTGAAAACTCTCATTACATTCACAAAGTCCATTATTTCAGGCATGATCCGATCTATTCAGACCTGAGTGGATGACATCTCTGTGTAGAAAGTAGGAGCAGCCTCGGACTGCCTTCCAGGGTCACCCTGCATACCATTATCCTGTAGTCCCGCTTGTCCCAATGGACAGGTCTTGCCTGGGGGTACCCATGCACTCGCACTTGGGGGAGACTGTGGTGTAGCTCCAAGGGGAGGCTTCCATATCATATGTCTAAAAGAACTAGAGGAGGTAAAAAGCAGACAAGCCAACTAGCTATGTGTTGGTATTCTTGAAATCCAGTGCTTCCAAATAAGATTTTTGGTAGCCAGGTCTTGGTACGGGCTGAATCTCAAGGCTGAATTTATGACAGTGGAAGCCCATTCATATTGGCTACAGAAAATCCTGTTCCTACAGAAGGCACAAGTTAACTCTGAGTACACCAGAATACATGCAGATTCCAACTCACCGTGATGAAACTGCTGTTGTTTCATAAATGGGGGCACCAGGTCCTCATGTGCAGGCCACCACTGAACTCCCAGTTTGGCCAGTTATGAGTTTTGGAGAGTTTGTTTCTCCTCCAAACATTGGCTGCAAGGCCTGCTTGGCTCCCACAATGTATATATATATAGCCGATGGGTTGCTGAGACACCAGTCTCAGCTGGAGCCTTCAGCGACAAAAGATGCAGAGGTTTAACACAAGTTTTAAAGTGTGCAACACAGCTTCTTTCTGTGTCTTTTTGTCTCTTTTGCTGAGATTTGATGTGAGATTTCTTTTTTCTCAAGAGAACTGGGACCTGCTAATACTAGGCTTTCAGCATGATAACAAATAACGATACCCCTAAAAAATGGACTTTTGCCTCAGCTGCCATGAAAGACTTAAGGGTGTTGGTTTGTACCTAACTGTGAAGTTCTCCATACCAACAGGTTCACAACCCAGCCGTCTGACCTAGTGTTAGCTGAATGTAGGAAGAATAGTAACAGAGAAGCTTTTTTTTTTAACAAAAAAAAAAAAGTCCAGGCAAACATACCGCTGAAAGGTTATAACCTTTCTTCTTTGAACTCTTTTCCTTTTCTAATTGTTGCTCCACTGGGACCCAGCTGAAAATGAGTTTAAATGCTAAATTGAGTTTAAAACTACAAGTCACAGACTCCTCTGGAAACTGGACACCATGAATAAATAGAAACATTAAATCAACTTGTTTTCTTAAGGTTTCTACAGTCATACCAAGAGGTTGAGGAGGCCAGGAAATTGCTTCTGAAGTGAATCAGGTGTATTGTGTGGAATCTTTCATTTAAGGCTTTTTTCATTTCCTTTTTATTTATTTTTACTTTAAACTTATAAAGGCCTGCCTAAAATAAGTTAAGAGGATTCACATATTGAGTTAAATTTATAGTTAAGCCTCTATGTAGAGGAAAGTTCCACTCAGCTCAAGAGTTTACACAGCCTGTAAGTTGGATGTGGTAGCCACATTCATTACTTATGTGGTCGAAATGAATGGTAATTAAAAGCAAATGATTGCTGGATATGTTAGGAATGCCAAAGCCACACGATCAGGACTTTAAACAAATAGAATTGGACCTTCTCCAGATTCCTGCAGTGATTTCACCACAGAATGGTAAATCAAAACGGCTGTCCAAAAACCAGACAGCTTTATGCTGAGCTACAAATCTGAATAAATTCACAGATTACTATATCTCAAGTGTTCATATAAAATTAGGGATCTTTTAAAAATATATATGTCATCTCTTAAGGCTTTACGAATTCTCTTAGATAAGAGCATACCTTAAACAAATCCCTCCTGTAAAATACATGGAAGTTCTTGAGTGCAGCTGACGGATACCGGTCCTCTAGCCTAGCTCAAAATGTCAGTTAAGACTTGCTTATAAATAGGGTTAAACATCCTTGATGTCTCTTGATGCTGCAAAGTTTATCAAGCAGTTCAAGCTATTGCACGTGCAGCTTCTTTAGCCAGCGTGAGAGAGCATATGGTTGGGAAGAGCAGGACAGGGGAACTGCTTGGCCATCGTCATGGCTATTATACAAAATATTCCTGATTAGAACAAACTTAAGGAGCCTGGCGGATTGGTCAAAAACTCACACCTTATTTAAGAATGCATACAGCAAATTGTAGTGCAAAGGAAGGCTTGGATATAGCATTCATTTGCAATGGGGAAGGACAGAAGATGTTTTCAGAGGTATCTGCTCTCAAACTAGAGGAAATGTGTACAACAGCAATACTGGGACACATTACATGTAATTGCCTCAGCAATAGTGCTTTGTAAACAAAGAACGCCTTGTGCTATTTTACCATCTGACAGAGTAATGTGAAAGATGAGAGCAGGGCTGTGGTGACCGGTCATTCTAGTTAGATCATTATTTAGGAATAAGGCTGGAGTGGTCTCTAACATCAAAGGAGGCCTAAAACATAACGCACTAGGATAACCTTCCATCTGCCTTTGCTGTGCTCAAACACTGGCTAGCCACACACTTTCAGTAAGACATTATTCCTTTAAAACACAGTTCCAATGGATCGATTCTCTATTACAAGTTTTTTTGCTGCTGGGAGATGACTTCTAGCAGTCGGTATTTGCAGCTAATACAGATTCAACGTATGGAGCCTGGCGCTTGGGCGTTGCTTCCGCCAGGCAGCGAAAGAATAAAGGGTGTTTTTGAAAATTTGGTTCTTCATGTCTTTGAAACTCAGTGACTTCATCTGTAGGGGAATGCTATGCACTTGAGGAGCTCCCAGGGAAATGTGAGCGTAAGTTAATAAATGTGTTAAACAAAGATGTTAAACATGTGAAGCACTTCACAGAAATATGCAAAACAGTATCTCAACCAAAAAGTGTAATTTTGGAGGACAAAACTTCTTTGTTTACTACTAGAGTAGTGCCACTAGACTTCTAGATTAAGCTAACACTTGAAGGGTTTATTTTGTTCATTATTACTTGCAAAAGGCTCATGGTTATGGAAGTTATGAGGGGAGCAAAGAAAGAACATTCAGAAGAACGCTCAAGTAGGTTAATTCCAGGCTTATGAACAATACAGCATGTGTGATGCACTGCAGAGATAAGAAGAGGCAAACAGCTCATAGCTGAGGCCGGTCCTTGCCACGCTCAGCAGCACTGTTGGCTGTGGCCTTGCACAGAAGAGAGTTCCTTTGAAGGTGCCACTCTGCAATTACTGCCTACAGCAGTGCTAGTGCTAGGCAAGGGCCGAAGCAAAAGGTTGGTTTTCACTTTCTCTGTGAACCTTCAAAAGCTGCACGTCACTTTTAAAACCCTATTCATCTTTGTTGAATTAACTATCACTGTGTTCTGCAAATACAGTACCAGGGATCAACATTAGCTATATAGTCTAGCAAAATAAAACACAGGCCTTCAGCCCAACTCAATGTATCTAAACTACTGACACTTTCCTTGCTGCTGGCATCTAACCACAATTGCTTCATCTTTTGTAAGAGAGGAGGGAGGACTCACTGGTAATATTGCTACATGATTCAGAGGGCTGTATAGGTTGTTATTTAAAGGCATAGTAAACATATAAGGCAGCTTCATTTTTGACTACTCTGGTCCTGAAGATGGACATTCAAACTGCCTCTTCGGGTTTTCCAGGAATTTTTTTTTTGAGACTTCCCAGAATATTCATGTCACCATAAATTAGTATAATTTTAATGGGATAGATGACATGCAAGCACATTCTGAGAAAAAGGCCGATTTTCTCTTTGTTCTTGTCTTTTGCCCAGGCTGAAGTAGTTTGTATCAGAAAAGAACAACCAGAAGACTTTTGCATTTCAAGTCAGTTGTGTTTATTTCAGTTTTATGCAGGGTTGTGCAACAGAATCAACACTGTAGATCAGACAGTTGTGTAATGATAGTGCCTTCAGATTCCTTCGCTATCTTTCCCTTCGTGGGAGCAGTTAATAAAAAACGTTCCTCAATATCTTAAAATATATGGTGCGCATTTGCAGATAAGTCTGAACACATCTCCACCCTCCTTCCTGTTTGCAGCTCCTCAGTTCCTCATCAAAAAAAATCCCAAGCAGACAACTTTGCAAAGGAGTAACCACTCTCTCCGGCATTTCACTTGCTTCAGAATTTTTAATTAAAGTTCTAAATCTTTGTTATTCTTCATTCTGTTTGGCAGGCTGAATTCTAACTGTGTCAGCCGTGCTTGTAAACTCCCCAGAGCCAGCCTAATGCACATTAGCCAACTCAGCTTCACATGAGGTCATGGAAAGCCTGCAAATTATCACTTTTGTGGTGGAGAGAGATTGTAGCCATTTGTTAAAGAGATGTCTTGGTCTGCAGTTATCTAATGCAGTGGAGGAGCAGAGCGTGATGTTATACTGAGCAGTTCATAAAAGTGTCCCTTCTCTGGACTCAACTCCTTGGCAATGTGAGGCAAAGCTGTCCAACTTCTTTTGTTGAGTTGGAAACGTTTCATTGAGTTGATGTTCTCGCAAGGGCTTCTATTTGCACTCATCTTGGGAATACTCAGTTACGAACACTAAAGCCCAGCACCTCGTTTTCTCGGGTGGTGAGGTTTAAAGCACCCTGACCAGACATGCCTCGTTCCAGTCCCAACTAGCCTTGCCCATGACACATGGTATTTGGGTGGGTGTGAGAGATCATTCTTAAGCACAGCATTTCTTTTCCATCTTCTTCAGTGCTTTCCCTCATGGTAACATGTGTTCTTATGGCAGGGGTTTCTTATCCCGGTTTTTGTGACTGTTGGACCCTGCAAGATCCCTGGGCACTGGTTAGGTCTGTACTGTACAGGCAGTTCAGGCCTGAGCCTGCACTTGAGGAAAACCAATACCTGGTCCCTCACTACCCATCTCCATCTAAGGAAGATATGCTGGATACAACAGGCTGGACCCAGCCCATGTTAGACAAGTTGGCCACAGGATGCACCCTAAAAGGGAAGCCCTCGATGCAAAAGCAACACAACCTCGTGAACAACCATAGCCTGGGCTGCCTTGTGTGGAGCTCCACAGCTTGGTCAGGAGCATCTTTCCCACTGATGGAAGGGTGCAGAAGGGAGCCAGGATGAGCACTTGGGGCTTTTGCTAGCCCTTGCTTCTTGCATTACATATAGATGCAACCTGTCCTCCTTCTCCAACCGTGAATGAGACCTACTTCTTGCTACACACTGGTAACAAGTGCAGATCAGGGCAGTTTTATATGAAATGAGAACCTGGTTCTTCCAGACAAGCTTCCTGCGCTGCAGCCACCAGCACAGACATGGAGGCTCAGACAGTGGAAGTAGAGTGTTGTAGAAATATTATTCATTTCAGTGCATGACTTGATAAGGCAGAATATTGCTACAGAAATTTGAAATAAGTGACTTCAGCATTGTATTATTGTAACTGAGTAATAATTGGTGGTGGCAGCAGCCCTTGAGGAGAGACCAAGGCCAACTGACAGTGGCCTTGGGACAAAGAGGGAAGGGTGTACTTAGTGTAGCCACATTGAATATCTGGGTTTGAATAAAAGATGGAAGTTGAAAGGCCTGAGCCCCAAGGGGGGCATTACAGAAACAAGCCACTGCTCCGCAAAAGGTTTTGAGTTGGGTTTTGGTTTGACACTGGCATTGCTGAGGAGTGGAAGAGGAGAGCAAGGAGAAGTCTGAAGGCAGCCCAGCTGATTACAAAGAGTGTGTGCTTTTCTATCTTGCTGAGGCAGAGCTGATACCTGAATCTCTTAACCAGTTTATGTTATGGGAAGGATGTGTCTGCTGTGCAGTGGCTCCAGATAAAAAGAGAAGGAGAGATGATTTCCCAAATTACCTGGGGAAATTGCTGTGTCGTTTCAACCAAGTTTAAAGACTTTGCAGGTGTAAAACAAACTGCTACTGAGAAAACTAATCGAGTTTACCACTACTCCAAGTTGTCTGCTGCTTTTCCTTAGCAGGGATCAGCTCCAAACAGCAGCAGTCCCACGTCTGCACCAACATCCAGCCTCTTATGATGAGAGTTGTCATATTTTTGCATGGTTTAGGAGCTTACTACACAATGCTACCTTCTGCTTTTGTCTTCCTAATGTGTCTGGTTTAGAAAAATGCCAGCTATTTTCAACTATAAAAGATGACAGAGAGCCTGTCAGACAATGGTCAAATTTCTCCATTAAAAATACAAAAAAAAATTCCCTAAAAATCCTTTTTCTAATTTTTTGAAGAGAAACATTGGTCTTTCAGAGAGAAATTGAATACCAGAAAACAAAACTCTGTTTTGTATCTCTCCTGCTCCAGACTGTGTATACTCAGTTAAAAATTTCCCATGTTCTTTTTGAAATAAGAATCTAATTAAAAGCATCACATTAATTTTTCAGTTTGTTCTGCTAAGAATACAATGTATCTCTTAGACTCTTAAGTGCTCTGAGCAATGAATCTTCCCTTAGAAAACAGTAAGTTATAGTTGAGATGTTTATTTTCCATTATGTAAGTAGCCAAATATCAGAATATTCACCTAGTGTAATTCTGCAAGAGAAGAGTTGAGTTACAATTTCAGCCATTTCAGACAAATAGTGATTTGAAATTTTTGGACTGAGATAGAGAAAACATTTTTCAGGATATAAAGAATAAATAGGTACATAAGAGAGCAAATGTGTTTGAACAAGGTGTTTAGTTGAAAAGAACTATATTTTCAGCCTAATCTGTACCACTTTAATGCTTGTTTGTTTTGTCCCTAAAATTTGCAATATATCTTGTTGGTCCTTTCCTTGGTATTAAGCACCGATTTCAGCATCTGCTGGAACCATAAGGAAAGGGTAGATTTTCTCTACGTTTTGAAAAGTTTTTGGTTCATAGATGGCTTATTCTGTAGCAACAGCATTGAAATACAAAAGTGTTCAAAAAAAAACTAGAACAGCTTTCAGAAAAGATCTTTCCAGGTGTTATTTGAAGCTCATTTCACCATTGCTCAATGAACATCCCAGTTGCATGATAGTTTTTTGGCCTGGACCATAAAAAAAACATTGTGAATTGATTAGAGTCAAATTAGTCCTAGGCAGCCATAGAATCCCATAGTTCTTAAGAGAAAACTAAACTATGCTGAGAGGGTTTATGTTTCTGACTATTCACAGCAATTGGGAAAAAGATCAAGGAAGCTCAGCCTTGTTTGCTGTTTTTATTAGAAACCTCCCTGCTTGGATTCCAGAGCTCTCTGGTCCTGTTACCACTTCAGCTGAGGCAGCAGAGGGAGGAATAAGGAAAAATGTTGGTGGAAATTCTCAGATCACAAATTATTTTCTCCCCAAGTACGAGAACTGAGTTTCCAGACAGAGATTCAGGCTTATTTCAGCTCACACGGCCTCGTGGATTAATTCCGAAATTGGTTTTAAGGAAAAACCCAAGAAGGCGAGGAGTTGGGGCACCATCGATTTCGCATTGCAGAGCTGCAAGGAGGCAGCCACCTTTCACAGGAAGGGATCTTCTAGTTATAGGGGAGCAGCCATTTCAGGGGGTGGTCCTTCTAGCAAGGCCCCACTATTAAGAATATTGCATTGTACACCTAAGATTATCAAAACACAGAACAGATGTTCATCCTGTCCACTGCTCGTTTTATTGCTTTTTAGTTTATGTCATGCCCAAATGAGCTTATTATTAGAGAGGAATTAATCGTGTTTGGACTCGAATGTCCTCTGCCTCTGTTCCCTACTTTGTTTGAACATGAGTTTTAGAAAATAGTCTTTCTCTAAGACACATGGAAAGAGAGTGGTTTGCCACTTAAGATCCAAGAGGAGCCAACCTGAAAAAGCAACAATGAAAAATGCAATCAATTGTTAAACATAAATTACTCTATAATTATAAAGTCCAATTGCCTCATAACAAAACTAGATCTTTCTCTTATCTGTTATTGGACATCGTAGTAAGGGAGTTTACGTGTGGCATATTCTTCCACTAAGAAGGTCATAACTCCATGAAAGACAGTATCACAGCAAAAAAAAAAGGAAACTTAAGTGGGCTTAGATACTAGCACTGGTCTCAGGGAAGGATGCATCTGTATGAGGTACCTGAGCTAGCCTGTGAAAAGGGTACTTCTGCTTCTCTCCTTACCATCCCAACCTCTTCCTGTCCCACTCCCTCATTATTGCAGAAAGTGTCCATTCACCTCAGCCCCTTCATTGGGGCACATCAGTAGTAATTAGGAGACAGGCAGGCTGGACGTTTCTTATCAAGCTTTCAGAGCTGGTACAAAGCCTTTGGAATTAGAAGGGCTGCGCAGAGTTAGAGAAGTTCAAGATAAGGACCACAGACATCAAAGAGTCAGATGAGCTACAGAGAAGTGTTTATATTACTAGACCTCACTTCAGTTTCTGTGAGTTAATTTGGACCTTCCTTAAGTTTGGCCAAGGAATTACCTCCACTGACAGTGTAAAGACAGCTAGCATAGTCGCACTGCATGAAGTGTAGAAGTTTTGGGAGGTAACTCCTCCTTATGCCTCAAAAAACGAACCCACCTCTGATAAGGAGAAAGAGCCCGCTTGTAGTTATGATTTTTTTCCATGGGCTCCATGGACTTTCTGCCCATTTTGCTGCTGGCCATAGCCAAGGAAATAAGCAGCTGTGAGTGTGACCAGTCTGCACCAGTGTACTCCCAATACGATGGAGAGGACATGAAACAACAATAATATTCCCTTGCCCAGCATCAGAGCCTTGGCTCATAAAACTTATGGGACATTGCAGAGGAGAGAACATACCTAAATCATGGCTAGAAAAATGGCAAAAAGAACATTTATGTTTGATAGTCCTTCCTGGTTACAAGCTAAAAAAAATACTGTTGCTGCAAATAGGACTGATTCCAGATCTCCTTCGTGTTCATTCACTAGACCTGAGAAACAACAGAGGAATCCCACAAACAGCCAAGGGTGACCAAGAAGAAAACAGGCTGGGTTTCTGTTTGGTTTTCTTCAGATTTTGAACAAGGGCAAAGAAACCACTGGTTCCCAGGTTAAATTGCCTTGGCTTACAAACTGATTGTGGAGTACAGGCTCCTGAGAGAGAAATGTGAACACAAACCAAACCACTTTGGCTGGCCCATCCTGGTCTGCCAGGGTCTCCTTTGGGAGGTCATAGGAGCTTTCAACTTCACTTCAAAAGAAAATGGATTGTAACAGAATTTGTCTCCTACTATTGACCAATTCAGCTTATGTAAGCTATGTTCACTTTTATAACACAGTCTTTTCCTCACTTTCTTGTTTCACTTTATGCGAGTGAGGCAATCACAGCAATAGTTACTGTCATCACTGTAGTTTATTAGCCGTTACTTTGTTAGTGACAACCAGTCCGTCCCATGATCTTCCACAGAGCAACCCCTTGTCCTGCATCACTGCAGGTGTCCATGCAAGGCAGCAGCAGCGTCTTTTGGATGTCGATATCCAACAAGACAAAATGTTATTTCTCTTACACTTCAAAAATGTTTCATTCTTTGGCGCATTGAACAGTGTCCATTCATGGGTGGAGCAAAATGGAAATGAGGTGGCTCTGCTGCTGATCAATATGTGCTAAAGCAGTGTTCACCTTTCCCCAGCACCAACTCATTTCCTAGCTATTTACAAGTCATCTGCCTCCCAGCAATTCTGAGCCACAAACCACCCAATAAACCAGATCGCTTCCCAGAGAAGTTCCTGGTGTCCCCTGAAGAGAAATAGAGGCTCAGCAGACTACTTTTGTAAGTCTCAAAGAAACTTACAGATGAAACCTAGTGAGATTTTATTGCAGGCAAGAGGAAGGTGGACACTGGGCTTCTGTCAGATAGTATTTGAGTGTTTGTTCCAGGAATAGAGCTACACACATTCTCTATGATAATTATTATTATTTTATTTTTAATTACATCTAGGTCCCTGAAATTTCTGTCTACTTTCTGAAAACTCGGTGTTTTTACTTAGCCTTGTCCCAGACAGAAAAGCTGTAGTTGTCTGTGTTTCTATGAAATGAGATTAAGTCACACAGGAAGGTCACACAAGAAATCTAGAGCAAAATAGGAAACATAACTGGCTCTTCGTTCCTCCCTTGTCCATCAGAAAATCCAATTTGAAACTTGCAGTGTCAGAAAATTACTCAGTTTCACAGTCCTTGTGTGTTATCTGTGTTTTCAGTGTTCAGGAGAACCAGAGGTTTTGTGCCAGCCTCTGCTGACGGTTATGATGGCACAAATCTGTGCAAACTTTGCCAGTTGCAGTTAAATTACTCTATTAAATATTCTTTGTATTTTCACTAAGATACTAATGGCCCTTGCACCTGCTTGCAGAATTTAGCTGAAAAATCTATCTTAAAATCTATCTTAACAAGCTCCACAGTGGGAAAGAACTGCATCTACTTAATAGAATGCTGACACATGGTTCCTGGGAGACCATGTGTTTTGGGATGGAAAGACCCTCTGGAGGTCACCAGGTCCAACCTCCTTCCTCCTTAAAGTGTGGCTGCTGGTCAGCACTGGTTCAGATCAGCCTGAGCTGCATCATTGATAGTTATTTTGCACATAGACCATTATTCTACATCCAAGGGATATAAAACAGTAGACTTTTCGTGGATTTCATTGACTTCTAAGTGTCTGCCTGGTCTGGTGTGGGTGCAAATATATATAAATCCTGTTTAATATGTGTGAAAGGGATATATTGTGAGAATTGTATGTTGATTCTTTGAAGCTACCTGTGGTCATATTATTGGAGAAATTCAGGACACTAAGTAAGACTGTGTAAATGACACCCATAATGTGTTATGAGCTGAAGGAGAATGAGTGAGTGGGGAAATGCTGGCTCTATCACAGCTCACACAGGCTTTAGAATATGAGCAATGAATAAGAACATTTACATAATGGAGAGAGCTCAGAGAGTTCTCAGAAAACAGGGCTGGAAAGAGGCAGAAAGAGAAAAATATTTGTATGAATCTCTCTAACTGATGGCTGCATGGGGATCTTCAGCTTTTAACTCAGAGCACCCTGAGTTGCACCCCAGGAAAACACCTTGCGGTTTGAAAAAAATGGATGTGAGTATCCCACCTAGTGCATCCTCCTCTCTCCAGGAAGGATCAAGTGTCCTTGAAAGGTGAAGGGACAAGCCATCTGTGTGGTCCTCGCCTTTCACTTTGAGTATAAGGCTGCTTACAGCTTAGATTGCAGCCCCATTGCACATCGCCAGCTGACTAGACATCCCAAGATATAAACACAGCACATGGTCAACCCAAAACAGGCACTAGCAAAAAATAAAAGACTGCTTTTATCTGGCAGGGCAGCATTTATTCTTCTTGATCTAATATTTTTTCATAAATGGAATGAGCTAAAATATTAGGTTTGTAATCCTTTATTGGTCCATAAAATTTACTTAAGGTTTAGTAAAGCAGAGACAAATGGTATTGCTGCTGTCTACCTTGCCATTGAAGAAGTGAAAAACTTAAAAAAAAAAAAAAGTTTAAAAAGAGAATAGCTAGGCCAAACTCTTTTGTCAACATGAGGAAATCTTGCAGAGGCAGAAACAGCCCTAGGAATAGCATACAGGTTTCTGGTATCAGTTTCTGATGTCAGGAGGTGGTAGCCTCAGCGTGGAATTCCCTCCCCTCCTGCCATGGACTTGTAGCATTCACATTGCTCGTAAGACACCCCCAGTACTCGGGTTACCTGGTTCCTTAAGGCCGGTGCTTAGCTCACAGCAATGAGCCACCATGAAGCCCAGCGGGCACCACAGAACCCATTCCTGCTGGAGAGGCCCATAAAGCTCTCACTGTGTCTGGTGGCAGCTGGTGGTAGTGTACATTTCACAAGCTTACATTAAGGCTCAGAAAAGCTGAAAAGGTTTTAAAATAGCTGGTTACTGTTCTCCCAGGCTGCCATCCAACTGAAAAATGTACTTAGGACACCCATGTCCATCTATGGTACCCAAATTAACAACTAAAAGGAAGACAAATGCAAAGTAAGAGCTCAACAAATGTGTTCATTTCTAACACAAGAGTTGTGAAGTCCCAACCATAGTAAATTATCATCTGCCAGCTTCTTCTGTGATTTGAAGGATCCAATAAAAAGCTCAAGTAAAATGTTTATTTCAGAGAAATGCAGATGAGGGAATTAATCTAACTCCACTTCTGCTATGCAGTCTTATACATACAAAACCACATAGTGCCATGTTTCAGATGCTTTGAATGGTAAGAATTTGCAGGAAAACATTAAAAAAGATAAGAAGAAAGTATTCCTTAAAATGTTGAGCTGGTGTTACTTTAACATGAAATGGGGAGCCTGACTCATTGCCCTCTATCACAGATAATGCCTAATGAGAGTTCCTTTCTGCTTATTTCAGAACCACGACCGCACATGCATTGCGTGCAGAATCATCTACCGGTCAGACGAGCACCATCCTCCCATCTTACCTCCAAAGGCAGATTTGACTATAGGGCTGCACGGAGAGTGGGTGAGCCAGCGCTGTGAGGTGCGACCAGAGGTCCTCTTCCTCACTCGACACTTCATCTTCCACGACAACAATAATACCTGGGAAGGTCACTACTACCACTACTCTGACCCCATCTGCAAGCACCCCACCTTCACCATCTATGCCAAGGGGCGGTACAGCCGCGGAGTGCACTCATCCAAAGTGATGGGTGGAACGGAGTTCGTGTTCAAAGGTAGAGTGGCTCGCTACACCGGGGGTGGAGATGGTCACATAGTTAGACTAAAGCATAGTTTGCTTATAATAATTTGGTTGCTGATTATTTTGTTCTGTCATTTCTTGTGAAGTTCTCAGGCACTGTGTGAATGCCCAGCCAAACTATACAACAGTGTGGTATTTCACACCACTGAAGCAATACTCATTTGAGGCAGAGATCTTTAAGTACAATGCAAGAGAATAAGTTTTCGCATCGCTAAGTCTTGGAGTCCAGTGGCCAGGCTTCAAGCATGTAAACACAGTGCTTGAGATTAGATCTGTGTCCTAGGGCTCCTTCTGTAGAAAGAAAAAAGCACCTTCAGAAGGCATTTCAGGTCATATGTGGTAGAAAATGTTTTCTGCTGAAGACAGAAACAGCAACATCATGTATCTTTTCATCAGCTTCCAAGGGGGCCTAGAGCAAATAACAATCTCCCTCAAGACAGCTTTGATTAATCCCACCACAGTGATAACTAGATGTATCTAACCAAAACCCCTGGAGTACTTTGGGAAGGAACGCTTATTGGTAGCACCACCCAGATCCCTGTGGCTGCAAAGCCTTCCTGTGCAAACAGCCCCATAGCATTCTGCTTAGAAAGAACTCAGTGGCTTTAACCACTCACACAAACAAACATCTCCAAAACATGATATCCAGCCATGGTGCCATCCCCAGTGGAGCCTCTGGAAGCCCCAAGCACTCTATGGGCTCTTCTCTTCTTTGTTTCAGTTACCATGTGAGAAACGTACAGCTTCTAGTATGGCTACAATTTAAGAAAGCATCTAACTATAAGAAGTAATTTACTAATCTGTGATTTTCATAGGAGGTGGGAGATAGCCTTGCCTGTCGGAGCTTTTGCTCTTTATAACTGTATGTAGCATGTTCCAGCCCAGTTCCTGGGGTGACATCCAGTTTTTGCTCAAATTTCTGCTTTATAGTTTGCCAGCTTACCTTCCTACAAGGTCATTCATTCGGTTTAGATAAAACTTTCAGGCTTTTTATAGATGATCTTTTACACCAGCTAGGACAATTAATGTGAATGTTAATGACCTACAAGAGAATTTGGGATTTTGGTGTGTTGGGAGGCACGAAGGCTGGTTATTTGCTTGAGTTTTGGTCAGCACTGATCCTTTCAGCCCATCTTTTCTTGATATACAGTGTCAAGCACACACAAGGCATAGTCGCTATTCAGATTCCATAGGGTCGTTTGATTTGGCTTTTCCAAACTTTATGAGAAAAAAGCATCTCTCTACAGTAAAGGAATATGTTATAATTCATGGAAAAAAGGACAGGTAATACATGAAGATAATGCAGCTGCATTACTTCACAAAATTTCCAACTGGAACTAATTATTTCATTAGCTTTACAGGGTACTGTGCTAAAATAATGATGAAAAATACATTATGAACAGCGCTGCTTATGGATTAATATGGATGATAATAAAACATGAGTAAAGTTTTAGTGTTTCCTCTTTTAGCTGTCTCCTAGTATAACCAAAGAGTCTTTATCTGTAAAGGATTGTCTGGAATTTATGAAAAGCTCTGCTTAATCTCTGACTTAGATATGTTGCCATCAGGTTTTCTTCTACTGAGTTTGTGTGTGTTCTGTGCAAGAAGCAATTATGTCAAAGATGTAAATTGATGCGAATAGATTCACTGGCCACATTTGCAATATAAAACAATGGTTTCAGAATGAAAAAGGAGAGACAATTCTGATTTCAGAGGTATACCCCATTCCACACATTGTCTTTGTTTTGTGTTCGTTGCTCTGCTGAGAGCTTCTCTCTTCCTCTGTTGCAGTGAATCACATGAAGGTCACTCCCATGGATATATCCACAGCCTCTCTCCTCAACGTCTTCAACGGGAATGAGTGTGGAGCGCAGGGGTCCTGGCAAGTTGGGGTTCAGCAAGACGTCACCCACACAAATGGCTGCATCGCGCTTGGCATACGCCTACCTCACACCGAGTACGAAATCTTCAAAATGGAGCAGGACGCCCGGGGCAGGTACTTGCTGTACAACGGTCAGAGACCAAGCGACGGGTCCAGCCCCGACCGACCAGAGAAGAGAGCCACTTCTTACCAGATGCCTTTAATTCAGTGTGCTTCATCAGTACCCAGATCTGAAGAGTCACCAGAGGAGAATAAAATAAGGCTATACAACAGCAGGGCACCGGAGAAATATCCTAGCATTCCAGCTCTTACTTTGGTGTTGTTTATTTGTACTGTGTCATATTGGGCCATTCTCAGCTAGAAGTGAAAAAAACCCTTATTTTTCATGACTACAAAGCCAGGATTCCACCAGACTGGGGGTTGTTTTTCTTCAGAAAGAAAGAGACATTTATTTTCTTGATGCACTTGAATGCCTGAGAAATGTTGTTTTTTTTCCTTAATTCCCCCCTCCTCCTCGAATCCCGAACGGCACTCGTTTGATGTTTGTGCTTTGAACTTCATCCAGTCTGATCCCTGGCCTGACATGACTGCACAAAAGTAATTGCACTTTAGGACTGCAGACTTCTGGGGGGAGGGAGGGGGTCTCTTTTTATTTTTATTTTTTTTTTCAACTGCTGGGTAGAACACTATTATCCTGCTTCAGTCGTCTCTGCCATCTTACCATTGTGGTACTCTTCTCACCAGCGCTTGGTTTCTCATCAGAATTTAGGTCTTGGGAAGGGTTCGGTGTCATGCCAGTACTGGGATAGTGGATTACACCTCAGACTTCAGAGCTCTGATGTAGATATGTAAATAAGGAGGAAATCCACAAAGATTTATCTAGCCTTTATCTCACAGCTCTTAACACAAAAAGAAACACCAAATCAGCAGCCCTCTGTTCAGATAGTGCTAAACAGTTGATACGTCTAATTAAAAAAATACTCTAAGTAATTTAAGCTATTTTTACAATCATTAAGTTGTAAAAATAACCAGCGGTTTAATATTTTCTTGTTCCGTAGCCTTAGCTATGTAATTACTTTGAGGACCCCCTTTGTATCTAGCAAGTAGTTACAACCAAGCCCCCTTGAAGCCAGACAGAAGCAGCATTTTTCTGTCAGATGCAAACAGTACAGGTAAGTCACCAATAAGTAAGGCTGCAGGGACTTCTGCTGTTTTCATATTCCTGAGGCCTTACGTACTCCATATGCAGTATTTGTGCCTTGGATTTTGTGTCAGCCAGGTGGACAAAGTAAAGAAGCAAGTGGGGTCTAACGCATTCTGCAACTCTATTTAGAGTTGCAAATGGCTATGCTCAGGCTCCCTTCCTCCTCAAAGTCCATGCTTCCTTGACAGGTTTTCCAAGCTAGTGTCAGCTTTGGACACAAATTTCCTCAGAGTGGGAACAAAGCTGGATCACCTGGGTTTGAGACAGCCAGGTCAGATTGCATCTTTCATGGTTTTTCCTTAGACAGATGGAAAGTCACAGAAAACTCACTATGAGTGAGGAACGGAGCTCAGGATGGTTCAGTAATCACCAGAGAAAGTGTTCATCTGTGCACCTGATATCAGATCCTCCTTCAGCCTACTGAAAGGAGCTGAAAGCCAACTCGCCACAATGAATAAAGCCCTATGAACAACAGCTGCTCTGATCAGCACTTCCTGATGGTTTTCTGCTGCACAGTCAAACCTACTTGAAGAGTCAGTTCTGGATCAGTTGCTGGTAGAGAAGTATCAGGAAGATAATTTTAACTAGAGGTCAAAAAACAAGGCACAATGCTTCTGAAAGACAATCTAGGAACCAGGACAGAGTTTGGTTTTCTCTAGTTAGGCTTGAGTTTTTTATTCAGCAGACTAACACCAGCATTAACTCCAAATGAGTTACTGAGCTATTACAAGATAATTAAACAAGTCCTTTCAAATGCTAGCTTTGTTTCTTCTGTTCAAAACACAGGGGCATGAGTGAATTCATGTTAGTCTTTATTTATGAGGACGGGTATGGGATGATGGTCCTTAGATCACATGAAACAAGCTTCTTCCACCACCATCAACCATCTCCATGTTAGGTCATCTCATCTCTGGAAAAAATACCAATGGCTGGGAGTTGTCAGATCCTGTTCCTTCTCTATGCAAGTGCCACACACAACTCTGTCCCAGCTGAAACCTGCCCATGCTTGTGGGGTAGGATTGAAGCCAAGAGTAAAGGAACTGCAGCATGATGCTCTGTACTCATCAGGGCAATTGTCTACAATTTCTTAGTGCTTCATGGCTCCTCTGGAAATTTCTTAATGTCAAAAATATTACAACAGTTTCAAGAGAAACACCTCTCTGGTTCTTACCTCTAAAAAGCACGTTCATGTCTCAACTGCATTTCAAATCACAAACTTGCAAAGATCTACGTTTTCTGAGGTTTACGATTACACTAAATGCAAACATGACAAATGTAAAAATTGTACAAGAACTCCTTTTACTCTTTCTTTTCTAGGTGACAACCTAGAGATAGCTTAAAAGGATGCATTTGAAAGAGACCTTCATAGCGCATTGCCAGAAGTCTGATTTGGGACTAATCTAGTTTATTTGTAGTGTTAACCAAAACCATAATGTTATGATCCGGGTTCATATATGCTGCATCAGCTTCCCTCCTTGTGCCTACATATTTTATCTTTTATTTTTCTATTTGCCTATAGAAGCCAAGTCGAACAAAGTTGTAAGTCTTCAGAGTGCAGTTTATTTGCCAATCCACGTTCTCTGCAGGGCTTCTCTTAAGCTACAGGCATAGAACTAGGAGCTAAGCTTCCTTGATCTTTTAGTTTCACCACGCACTCAATTAACTGCTGCACAGCACCGTATACGTTTATGATGCAATATATTCCATTAATTTTATTTCTCCAACCTGACCTCATGTGCTGGCAGCCCTGGCTGCTAAAAAAGTTAAACCACAAGTGGTTTAGCAGCGGACAGCCTACAAAATGAGTGATTTGTCCCATACAGAAATGCAGTAGTTTTAAAAAGTGAAACAATTAATGTCAATACCTTCAATAGCTGCCAGTGTTGAAAGGTGAAAGTCTTTCCCTCAGCACCACTGTAATATCCTACTTAAGGAGCCACCTGACAGAAGAAATGGTAACCTGAAGAAGTTCTTGGGCAAATTGTTTTAACAGGTTCCGTTTAAGAAAAAGGACAAAAGGGATCAGAAAAATCAAACAGGTGTTCTTGCTCTGTTTCTATACCGTTTACATATTGAGCCTGCTGCCCTGGGGTAGAAAGTAATTTTTATGAACAGAAGTCTGTATTTTAAGATATAATGTCTATCTTGCATAAGTTGGAGTGTGCTTGCTTAAAGTCCAGGATTTTTTTAAAAAAAAAAATCATTTTATTTTTGTAAAGTTATAGAAGGTATTTTTCTTTTCAACTATGTTCCAGATTAAACTGCCGGGGAAGTTTAAGCACTTGTTAAACTATTGATTTAAATAAAAAAAGCCTAACTGAAAAATTAAGGATTTCTTTGCCTCCTATATGTGTTACTTTCCTGTACTGTTGACTTTCTACCTATAAAAAAATAAAGGATACTCCCAATTCAACAGATCTCAGAAAGCGGTAACCAAAAAATCCTGCTGTTGAGTAACTTGTGTGCAGAAAAGTTCCATTTCTTACTATGCACAACAAGAAAACATTTTTGCTTGGGAACTCGTCAGTAGAAACAGCTCTGATGGATACCAGTGGGTGTGTTTTGGGTTTCACAGGACATCTTCAGGTTCTCTGAGTAAAATGGAGGCTGGAAGCGCCCAATGAGGAATGACAGCTTTGGCTTGCACGGAGAGTACAGTCAGAGCAGCTGTGTCAAGACAGAGGGTGGGGTTCAACAGAAAAAAACATTTTTCATAAATATGAGATGTAAGCAAACCAACCAGCATTACTGCTCTATTATTCTGTCTCACTTGCTTTAAGGGCTCCATCCTGGGAGAGGGAGTGGGAAGGGATTAAAAAGGACACTTTTCTTAAAAAGAAAAACATGAAATGAACTGAGAAGGGAAAGCAAGCCACACGATAACAAAAGCATCTTTCCTCAGTGCAGTGCTGTTTCACTCTTGCCTCACTTGCACACAGAAAGGAGGTGAAATGCAGTCAGTGAGACCGCATCCAAAGTTTTGAAGTTGACTGATTTCTGAGTTTTCAGAACTGACTCAGGAGATCCCCGGAAGATGAACTTGATTTTCAGGAACGATGCCCTAAATACAAGGCACTCCAAACACAGTAGCCACAGCCTGTAAAGAAGTGGCCTCCCTTCCACGCAAAGTAGTGGATGAGGATAAATTCAGGCATAAATAGCTTCTGCGTGGCATAATTTACTCATTCCTGACACAACAGGGAATACTAGGTAATGAAAACCAGCACCACTCATTCTGAATGTTATAGTTTCACTAATTTTACATAAATTTCCCTCATACTACGAGCATCTGCCAAGAATTTTTTCCTTCTAGTGTTCTCCTCTAGTGCAATCACTGTTTTGTTTTGTTTCTGTTTTTTTTAAAAATTGCTATTTGCTGCCAGCAATAAATAATAGTAAGGAAATGAAGAAACGAAATTTCCACTCCACTGCTGAATCAGGCAGAAATGAACATGGCTGTGAGGAATCAAATCACAAGTACCCTCAACAGCTAAGGAAGCAGTGCCGGCGGCCTGAGCAATTATTTATCAGGTACCTCCTCCTCACCCCTTTTTCATAAGTCTGCTCCAGGGTATAAGAACGGTCTGTTGGATGGATTCTAGCTATGGTGCTACCAAGCCCTGAGGACAGTAATTAATTCATACATGTCTTCCAGTAATGGGAACTGCTTGTGATTGCTGCCTCAAAAAGAGGGCAGACGTGATTTCCAACATCTTCCTCCCATGGGAATGATCAGTCCTTGTCCGCTGCCATTCCCAGAACAGCCTACCAGAAAAGAAGCAAGCAAGCCGTGCAGGATAGTGCTGTCTTCAAATAAAGGCACAAAAAAAGTTTGGGAACTAAGCTTAGCCTGAAGTTGTTAGGAATTGGATCTTGTAGACTGACCTGCTGAATTTGCAATTCATCCACAGAAAATGCCTGTGAGATCACCTACTGCATATCTCCATCCAAAGGACTCTTGCTAGACAGACGGGCACTATCAGCTTCTTTGAAAAAATGCCCAACTACTGGATCACTTTTCTCTTAGCAGCAAGCAGTAGCCTGAAGATCCCCAAAGATGAGCAAGACAATACACAGACATCAGCCTTCATAACTGCAGGGAACAACCAGATCTTCCAAAAAACACAAGGAATAGTTTCGTGGCTATAAATAAGAGACAGACAACCTCTTGAATCACAGAATCCCTTAGGCTGGAAAAGACAAGTCCAACCACAAACGTAACACTGTTAACTCCACCACCAAACTATATTCCTAAGCACTACATTTACAGTTTTTAAATCCCCTGAATGGTGAGTTTCACTGGGCAGCATGTTCGAATGCTTGACAGCCCTTTTGGTGAAGTCATATTTCCTCTTTTGTGAGACCGCATCTGGAATAGTGCGTCCAGTTCTGGAATCCTCAACCTAAGAAGGATATGGAGCTGTTGGAATGGGTCCAGAGGAGGGCTCCAAAGATGATCAGGGAGCTGGAGCACCTTCCCTATGAGAACAGGCTGAGACAGTTGGGCTTGTTCAGCCTGTAGAAGAGAAGGCTCAGAGGAGATTTTATAGCGACCTTCCAGTACCTGAAGGGGCTGCAGGAAAGCTGAGGAGGGACGTTTTACAAAGGCTTGTGGCAATAGGACCAGTGGCAATGGGTATAAACTGGAGAGGGGGCAGATTTAGACTGGACATTAGGAAGAATTTCACCATGAGAATGGTGACGCACTGGCACAGGTTCCCCAGGGAAGCTGTGGATGCCCCATCCCTGGAGGTGTTCAAGGCTTCAGGTTGGATGGGGCCTTAAGCAGCCTGATTTAGTGGGATGTCCCTGCCCACGGCAGCGGGGTTGGAACTAGATGATCCTTAAGGTCCCTTCCAACCCTAACTATTCTATGATTCTATGATTCTAATATCCAGTTTAAACCTCCCCTAGAGCAACTTGAGGCCATTTCTTCTTGTCCCCATCACTTGTTTCTTGGGAGAGGATCCCAACACCCACCTCGCTACAATCTCCTTTCAGGTAGTTGTAGAGAGGGATCAGGTCTCCCCCCAGCCTCCTTTTCTCCAGGCTGAAGAGCCCCGGTTCCCTCGGCCGCTCCTCGTTCCCCATGGAAGAGCCGAGCCCGCTCCCCCCGCACCCCCCGGGTCTCGGCAGGGGACCGGTCGGAGGCGACAGCCGGAGCCGAGCAGACATCGCCATCTGGCGGCTCAGACCCACCCAGCGCCTCCCGGCTTTCCCCCCAAAAAACCACAACGGGAACCGGAGCAAAAAACCAAGCGAGGTTTGCGGTTCGCAGACCCCTTTGTGGAGAACGCCGAGCAGAGCTCGAGTTAGAGAGCGGTCAGGCACGCTCTGCCTTGGCCTGAGAGCAGCAATCGATTCACTTGAAAGGGCAGGAACTGTGGAGCAGAGGGGCAGCGAGGGGACCGGGTGGCACCATCCTCTCTCATTAGAGACAAAAGCTCATCACAGACTGGGCAACTGGGCAAAGTAACACGCACTGCCCTTTAAATCACTTTCTCTATTGAGCGTGTAAGCCACTATTTGCCTTCAAAATAAAAACATATGCATCTCTTAAAGATATTTTACAAATCTTCCCCGAGGATCAGACTAACAGCAGCCTTGGGCAGCCTGAGCTAATGAGATGTCCCTGCCTATGGCACCGGGGTTGGAACTGGATGATCTTTAAGGTCCCTTCCAACCCAAACTATTCTCTGATTCCAACGCCACAATTTCATTCTGCCTGATGCTCTGTCTTACCAGAAGGGCAATGCCATCCATCGGACTGGTAGCGATAAATAAGTCACAGGAACAACACTCAGAAGAAATGTGAAGTTACGCTTTCAAGAGGTAAGAAACACCAAAATGAAGCTTTGCCCCTGCATCCCCTGCTGCAGCCCTTTCTGCATGCCCAGTGTCATACGAGCAGAACAAAACTTTTTGAACTTATACAGTTAAAAAAGGAATTCATCCACATTACATAAAGGATATTGGGAAAATTACTGCATGGTCTAAGCTGTATCAATCATTTCTGCAGGATTTGTTTTAAACTAATACTAGAAGGAAAATGCTATTACTGAACTGTAGAATTTGCATTCCTTCAACATATTCCCATCTGTCCAAAAATGTATATGTGTGAATGGCAACTGGAAAACAATGTAGATATACAACATATGTTAAGTACTTTCTTCATCAAAATACCAAAATTTTTAATGAGTAGCATTACACATCCACTCAAACTGTTCCAAAAGCTACATAAACTCTCAAATACACTGCATGTGCTAAAAAAATACTACTACATTTTGCTGTACAGTCTAACTTTAAATTTTAGACTACTGTTGGCTCACCTTATTATAAGAGTAAGCGCTTTAGCTTCCATTCCAACCAGGACTAGGAGGTAACTCAAGAGCATAGCTACGTGAAAGAGAACATACCAGGACTGGGTGACCATCAGGCACGAGACTGGGAAGAGTTGTCCTATAAAAACAGCTTCATTTCTTTAAATCTAAAAATACTTTTGCACTGACTGCTGAGATCTTTGCACTTCATGAAAGCAGGAGCAAATGCTTCTGGATATTGGAAATTCACCTTGTGTCAGCATCCTCCTGCTTAAGCCTCCTGTTTCTCTTTGAAGGTTTCAAATTAATACTCACAGAGGCTCAGCATGCATTTGAGAAGGAGTTGCGGAAAAGACAGCTCCCATTTGGCAAGTATGAAGCATGTTTCCGCACCCAGTCACCCTGAAAATTGTCAATTTTAAAGAAGCTTGAAAATTAGGAACAGATAAATGAGGAAAACGGATTCAGTAGAGGCAACTGAAGCAGTTACAAATCTACAACATAAAGCCCTATAGTAACCCAGTCCACTGTAAGCACCAGCTTGCATGCAGCACCCCAGAAAATTTCTGTTCACAGATCAGACATAAATATGAATGTACACAGACACACACAGGTTTTGCATAACCCTATCATTATGCCTGCCCACAGGGGAATTAACGTTTGTGTGGCTCACCTAACAAGCCACGCTGCATACATAAAGCACCACAGGACTTCGGTCATGAGTTGCTCTTTCCCTGCTGCACTTTCTGAGCAGTAGCCAAGGAGCTCAGGAGGCCCCTGTGTGCATGCTGCTGATTACAGTGCTGAAAATACTTTTCATTAGCGGCTTCATTTCTATGCCTCTTCTATGCAACTTCTACATAGCTCTAGAAGTGGACTCATAAAACCACAATTAGCTTATTTTTCTTAAAATTAATCGTCTAAGAGAAGCTTAGAGGTCATTTACAACTCCTCTGAAGATCAGCTTCCCTCTCCTACCCACTTGCAATCATTAAACCATCAGTATTTGTAAAGTGCCTGAGCAAAGGAGGTTGAAGAGATGATATATACATGCAGGGTTATACTTTCCTCCAACTTTTCACATTGTTCACCTCATTATTTAGCATCTTCTTGCACCACCTCTTCCCTGTCTCATCCTGCACACCCTCCCGTAAGCTCATCCCAGCAACAGCTCATTTTTTCCTTCTGTGCCTGCTAACCCGCTCCCTTGTAATAGGCTTTTCTCTCACCCACATTGCTGACAAGCGCTGGGCTACCACCGGCATCTGCCAGGGTATTTCATCTATGCCCACGCTTGGCAAGCACGCCAGCACTAACTTGTCAAACAGCAGCAAGCGCAACAGGTACCTTTGCCACTCACTGCGCAGGCTTGCCCTGGATGGGAACACCAATTTAAATGTCTTTCATCTCAGCTCTAATTTCCCTGTAATTTGAGGTAGCTGGTATCTGTGAAACACCAACCTCTCTATCAAATGTGGCTTAAATTAGATTTCAAATTCACACAGCATAAAGATGCTGCAATTGCATAAATCTTGTTTCTTTAAGAAGTTTTTCCACAAATATGCCGACCTTCCTTTGCCATTGCAATCTGGTTCCTGTGGAGGTAGAATGAAGAGATAATTGCACCTAATCAGGAAAGCAATCTGTTCTCATTTTCTTGAAGCTGGGACATGGAATGAGAGGCCCATGGGCTAAAGTATTGCAAGGTATTATTCAAGAAAGTGAAGTTAGAAAGCCAAGCAATGAAGTCAAAGGCTGCATTGGAAATCTGGGGTTAGACAATCCTGGGCATGAATACAATGATAATCCTTCTCCTGTTTACAAGACTGGTCACCATGTTTGAAGCTTTATACCGAGGCTGGAGAGAAAGCCCCACTCCTGGAGAAGGCCATAGCAGTTTCCAGCATATGTCAAGGAGGAACGCAGCACATACAGACCTTTCTAACAACCCACCTGTCCCATGAAGACAAAGCTGTCAACAAAGCCACCTCTGAAGTAGTCCATCTTGCTCTTCTCATGACCATCTCTTCCTACCACACTCCCTTTTCTTCACTCAACGCCAACCACTCCTGAGATGTGGGGCAGGTGTCTCATATTTATAATTCCCAAATGCTAAACTAATCTGAGGTGATGAAGGCAATCAAGGAAAACTAGCTACTACATGAGTTTCCACCTTCTATGAACTACCAACCTCCTTATCAAAGCTGTGCTCTTTAGTACCTCTGATTACAGCTCTAGAGGGTTGTGTCTCTATTTGATCCAGGGTTCAAGTTTTGTTTTCTGTAGACTTTCCTCCCAAGCCTTTCCAAAACATGCTTCTATAAACCAGACTGTCCTACGTAATAATCTGAAGTAATAATGCCTCTCAACCATTACAAAACAGAACACTATCTTTATAATTACTATATTCTCATTATTAATATTCCTCAAATCAGCTCTCATACCACTGCAGAAGTGTCCTGCAGTCTGAAAAGCTGCAATAATAGCAAAGCGTTTACTAATTTGAGTGAAAACACATCAGTGGATTTAATCTCTGTAAGGGTCTTGTATTGCTGGAGCACCTTTATTTGCAGGAGTCAAACATGCTTAGCATTTAAGAAAAAGAAGTGTTTGACTCTTCTGAAGAAGTGTCTCCAAAAATCAGAGCAAACCTGCCTGTATCATCTGTATTTGGAGTATCAAAGCAGCAATGGAAAAAACATTTTGTCAATCCCATGTGCAGAGCAATATACACCATCAGTAATGGGATAGTTAACAGATTCAGGACTGTTTGCTTTCTTTTACCTGAAAAGTACAAACTGCACTGGCTCCACAGAAGCGTTTTTTGGTTTTTTGCTACAGACACACGTAAGACTACAAACAGCATTTCACCACTGCCAGCTACAAAGCTAGCTGCTGTATAAACAGGGATTCAACACCCTGCTGGCAGTGTTATCAACATTACATAAACTAGTACCACGCTTTAAATAAAATTGCACTGTAATATGGTAGATGTTTATACCATGACTTAGTTATTATTTGTAGGGGATGAAACAATAGATCTCATCCAAAGCAGTTTCCAGGGCCAGTTCACCACACAAACACATAAACCCTTGTCCTAGAAAATGAGGAAGAGGCACTAACCTTACCATCTAGCAGTAATGGGAAAGACAGATAAAAGGTAAGACTCAATTTTGCCTTTACACAAGACCTCATTTCTACATTGCCATTTGTCACTTTTAAGTGACAAATTTTGCCTTTAGGGCAAATAAATAAAGGTGATAACACCATCACTACCTCTGTTTACGCAGCCCTCAGGATCAGCAATTTTTCTTAAACATACGCAACCTGCATTCAGAAAGAAAAACACAACAGACCATCTTCAATCACATACTTGGCTACATTATTTGAATGCTCTTGTAACAGAACTTCAGATAGGAAATAAAGAAATAACTCTCATTTAATTTTCTTCAGTTTCAGACCTTCCTACCGGAGCTTAAAGCCTTGTGAAAAGGGACCGCTGTATTTAGCTCCCCCTCTTGTTCAACATTCAAGCATGCCACCAGACTAAAGCGCCCGGAGAAGCTCAAGATCAGCAAAGACAGTCTCCCTGGCAGCAGTGACCAGCACTAGACATGGATGCACCTTTCAAGACACATCCCGCAAAGTTATTCAACAGGACCCATCATAGAGCACAAAGCAGTCCACACCAATGTGGCTAAAAAGACAAGCTACAGAATTTCAGTCCTATCTGCAAACATGAAACGGGGTATTTCAATATTATACTAAACGTTTGTTAGAGTTGCTCTGTAGCTGCGTAGCTCTCATTCCATCTTTTGCAGACTGCAGTATGTGTTTCCCCCGGCAAGTCACTTCAAACACAAACGCCTAGGGACTCCAAACAGGATAAAAAAATCTCTTAGTAACGACTACTTGAATAGTCAGCACCTTCAGTATTGCCTGGATTCAGGCACCTGCTCTTCAGTCCAACACAGAGTCCAAAGAGCTTCATGCTATTTATCATCAGTACCTAGAAGCAGGGCAGTTACATTGCCTGTGAAGTGGCACTACACCTACATAGCATCAGCAGTCTGCAAAATGTACATAGTCAGGAAGAAATTTCAAAATAAAAAGGACACTATTACATTTTTAATGGTTTATTAACACTTCAACTTTTAATATCTTTGAAGAAGGCCTGAAGGATAAGTCTTGCTTATTGACTTTGTCTTTTCCCCTTTGGCAAAATGTCACCTACCACCTCCTCCCTCCACCCTCCTTCCTCCCAAGAAGACAATGAAGTTTGAAGCTAGTGTTTGGTTGCTTCTTACATGTAAATTGACTTCAATCATAGCAGCAGAAACATGCAAGCCTGGGCAATAGTGTTTGTTAACAGCTTTTAGAGAACGCGTAAAAACGCACCAGTAACTTGTGCATTGATACAAATAACTTTTTCTTCTGTGAACTTTATATATATGTATATATATATATACTCTTAAGTGGGTTAAATTTGGTGCCCCGTATTACTACAGAAGCTACATCTTCTATTTAACTAGCCATTTTTTTCCCCCAGAATCATCCATCATACTAAGCTTTTTTAAAGTGCTATATTCATAAAAACTTTAAAATATTACTTCGATACTGAATACTTGTTCCATCTTGCCCTTCTGGAAAAAGAGCAACCTGCAATGCATTTTTAATTGAAGTTGCGCATTTAGCCTTACAGGACTTTACGGGCATTGTCGTTTGATCATATCACTAGGAGCAGTGGAGAGACTTATTTTCCCTGTGCTTACATACACAAGTAAGCAAGCAGACAAAGCAAGAAGTTCTAACCATTTCAAGAACAATGACAAACAATTTAATCCATATTACATAATTCACTGAATACAGTTGATCTCATCCAATGTGACTCCTGAGAGCAAAATAGTTTTAGCATTACATTTTATATACAGCTTTGAAGGGATTACTGGAAATCAAGACAGTGTCCTTATAAGCATTAGTAAGTACACTGGTTACGAGACTGCTGCACACTTTCACTTTGAAGACATTACACCATGACCAAGTTTTACCATCACGTGTTTGTTAATTATCACAGAAGTTATTTCAATCTGATTTATTATTTTTACCTTATTTCTGCTGCCAGACATCAAAACATGAGTCAGCTGCATTGAACAATGACTCCCTTTTCTGCTCTCAAGTCCTGAAATTGCTAGCTACCCTTGAAAGCCTCTATACACTATGCCATAAACACTTTAAGATCATCCGGAGGATTCTTTTTATTTAATTATTTTTTTCCCTTCAACGCAGGAATGACTGCTCTGTCTGAAGAAAACTACACCCTGCACACTATTGCTTTCGTTATTTTCCACGTAATCCATTTGGAATGGGCTACGAAAGTTTGATGCATCAATGTTCTGGTAGAGAAAAAAACTGGAAGAATTACACCATTCTGAACCAGTGGAATCAAAATAATCAAGACCTTAACATAGTTTTTCCAGTCACTGGGATAGAAGGAGACTTGAATGCAGACATTGGAACAAGTAATTGGAAACATCTGTGCTTGCATGCTTAAGTGAAAAGATAAGCACTATTTGCATTTTCTTCATCTTCCTTGCACATACGCAAGATTTTATAAAAAAGTTTATCACAGAGAGCAATGACAGAACATGACGTAATTACAGGGTTTTTTTTAAAAAGCACTAGAAATCAAAGGCAACCAAGATAACATACATCTTCTCTGGAACATTCTTCTCAGCTATGTAAGGTGTGCATATCCCAAGGTCTAACACAATTAGCTGCATCACATCAAGTCAAGCTGCCCAAGAGCATACACAATTTTGCTTACAGGAGTAAATCCCTTCTGCAATTTTTCAGTTTACAAGTAATCCCCTGTATTGGATTATGCTTAGTCAGAAGTACAGATAATATTTTGTTCCAATACTACTCTTCATTTTTATGACATATTCAGAGATGAGGCAAGACATAAGACTAAGGGCAGTGAAGCATTTCAGACCCCCAAAAATGCATTCTTTAAACTTAGCTATGCATGGCTAACAAAGGTAGATCTGCCAAGAGTTGCACAAAAAATTACTTTCATTTCCAAAGCAAGCAACGGAGGCTCACTCAGCAAGTATCAACTCTTCTGCATCATGGAATTCATTATGGGTGTCTGAACCTTTCCAATTGCATTTTTGAATATCTGCTAAAACAGAATTACAGATGGAGTAAGTTAGTATATGTGAATTAAGTACCCTTATGAAATCAAATAATGACTCCTGGGAGACACCCAGAAGATCCAAAGATGGAACAGAAGGTTGATTACACTCCTGCACAATCCAAACAATGTGTTAATATATTGAAAACATTCATGTCTGGAATTAGTACCTGCTGGATATCCAAATTATTCTGTCCCCAAACAAAGGCGATAACCATATTCTCTGTAGCTGAAAGCAGCCAGAAAACAGTTCATTTTCCTAAACAAATGGAATGGAAGCCTTTCTTTAGCCCCCCCAAGCTTCAATTACAACAGTCTAAGCCAGAGACTTATGCAAATAAACTTCAAAACAGCCATTTGTTACAAGTAGCAAATTACCATGAACAATGAACTCGTTAGGAATCCCTTCTAAAAGTACGACACACACAAACAGGCTACCCAGCAGAAAAAATCTGTTAACAATTTTATTTCTTTTGTAATGTTAAATATTATGGGACAGGATTGTAAGGATGAAGAACTCTCAACAATGCTTCACAAGGGATAAGAAAGAAATTCTGCCGTGATATTAGCAAAGTAAGGTAAGGAGAAAATTTACACAGTAAGAGGCACCATTTCTCCCAGAATACCTCTTGTCATGTTCCTGAATGAGTGGGATTAGCAACTGAATAAATCATTTTTCAAGAGGTAACAGCAACAGATAAAATTTTAAAGGATTATTAAAATAACATTTACAAGACTCTGAACAATTAACTCTTATTAAAACCACAGAAAGAAAGAACAATTCTTTATTTATGAATTTTTATAAAGGACTGACTGTGCAACTGACACCTGCTATTGATGACTTAATGTACAATTTTGTCCAGTAGCCGAACAGTTTGTCTTTTTAGATTGTGTTTTCTAACCGTGCGAGATCATTAAAGGCAAAGCCTGTTATGATGCTGTACACAAAATGGCCACTTGGGCCATACTACCAATGAAGTGGTAGGTAAACAAATCTTTTTCTGGCCAAGAAAAAAAAAAAAAGGAAGCTGCATCTTTTGCATGCTTCTCTCACTCATTCTTTCTACAAGATGAACTTCCCTAGAAAGAATCCAATGAAAATGGCTGCAATTACAACAAGAAGTGAAGGAAGAGAGTTAGAGCCATTATCTCTGAGGGCCAAAGCTGTAGGTGATCCAGATTTATCCGAATGCGCTACCTTTCTGAGCCTCAGGCCTTCATCCTGAGGGGGAGAAAACAAAGATGGAAGAAAAATTTACGAACACATCTTCTTTACAGTTATAAGAATACAAAGGCCAAACTTACTAATAACCACATAAAGTTAAAAAAAAAATAAAAGTAAGATTACACCACACTAAAATCCAAAATACGAACATAGCAAACTGTAACATTTCACATAAGGACAGGTAAAATACACTAGTTTCTCTGCATGCCTGGTTAAAAAAAAGACTCTGAAATTCTTGCTATGCACAACAAAAAAAATCCTGCTTTTACTTAGTATGTGTCAGAATTAAATACCAGTAATTCCCTGTTCTTGAGGAAAAAATATCTGCTTTGTGTAGTGTTTCTCCAAACGTTCCAATGTCACCAGAATTACAGGTGCAGAGAGATCATTTCATGGTTCTTTAAAAGGCTACCAGAGCCAATGTAATCGTTGGATATCCAAAAGCAAATATATAGGAAAGTCACATGATGTCACATATTGATTAGTTACAGGTTATTGAAATGGCATCTTTATAGAAAAGCACTGGAAAGCAGCATTTGCTTGCCTCCTAGAAAAACAATTGTTCTTATTCACTAACAACTTGTGATACAGAATATTACCACCTTGGATCTCATTTACTTATTCTTATTCATGAATAAAAATGCACTTTTATTAAAACCTAGTAGTTCAGTATCTCTGATTTAGACTTAAGGTAACTAAGACCACCTTAAATAGCATAGTTTCATTTAGGAAGAAATTACACGGCTTCAGTATCTCATCCGTAACAACGACAAAGTCTCAATCATTCGGGAGTTTAAAATATACAATATACACAGAACAGTCAAATGGTGCTACAAATCAATCTTGACATTCTAATAGTTGCACCTAGTTTCTGGAATACACATCTATTGGCCTAATTACAAGCCAGATCTTTCAATCAAGAAGAGCGAAACCACTTCAATATAAACATGAAAGAAAAACTTACTCTCAGGTGCCGATTTTCATCCGTCAGCTTCATTATCTCTGCTTGAAGTCTTTTGCACTCCTCCACTAGCTTCCTCGTTTCAGTATCATTAAGTGAAACACTATGTGGTTTTGGCATCGGTCCATCCTGCTTAGATGTATTCAGTACTGGGGCAGGTTTGCTTGCATCTATATCATTCTACAAATATTAAGAATTACTTGAGAATTTTACTTACCTAGGGAAAATCACCCACAGCTTAAAATTGAAACAACCCAGAGATACTAGTATAGTTCAATGAAGCTCATATTTACAGTCATTTGAACAAAGACTTCTGTTATCAGTTCAATTCTGATTAGCTCAAATAGTAAAAAGCAAGAGAAGATTACACTGTTTACATTTGGTAATACTTGCTAGGGAAACAAAAATTAACACTTTAGCTGCTTGACACTGACCGAGTAGGCATCCAAAAGATGGCATAAAATACACCAAACAGCATATGAGCTTCAGAGGGAAAAAATAAAAGAAACTAATCCTGCAATAGTAAGAAACAAAAAGGAAATAGCTTGTGTCACCAATATGAAGTATGAATGGCAAAAATATTTTGTACTTATAGCATCTCATACTTTATTTATAGAAAATAAAGTAGTGCACAAACATGGAATTTAAGTCTCACAGCATCTCTGAAATACTCATTACTAATTTTGAATATAAGTGAAAAGTCACAAAAAGCTGTGAAAAAGCAAAAAAAATTTAAATATCTAGTTCCCACAGCTCTGCTCAAAATATGCAATGACCTTCAATAGACATGAATAGTACAATGGATTCAACTATAGCCAAGGTTACCATTTGTAAAAATACAGCATTCATATGGCAGTACACTCAAAAATAGTTCATATTCAGGTTCAGTCTTCTGTATTCCTACTTGCTTGGCTACACAGCTATGTCATTTGGACCACCACCACGCAGCATCTTTCCTACCCAAAATAGTCCAAGGCAAACACTAAATGTATAGAAAACCTATTAAAAGGTAAAAACACCTATGTAAAACCAAAAAAAAAAAAAAACCAAAAAAAAGATGCAAGAATATTTCCTTAGTTCTTCTATAAGTAGCAGCTATTTGGTCTACAGAATCTACTTGCATGTTATATTTTCTGCAATCCAGCCACAGACAGCATAACAGCCAAATCCTGCTACTCCACACAGGTACTCCCAACTGGACTTAAAAAGACCATCATGTTTACACCATGACTAAGCAGACCGGGATCTGTTACCTTTTTAATTGGTTTCCTAGCTGAACTGAATTCCTTTAGTAACACTGAAACTTCACTAGAGACCCAAGACTTATCTCCCTGGCACAAATCTCCCGCTGTTTGACCTCACTGACTGGTTCCTTCATCTCAGTCTTCTGGGTACGACTGGCAGGCATATGAAGAAAGTTGTTGATGGGCAGAATGAAATACTTGCATCCTGGTGTGGGTATATCCTGAGGTGGCAGGTGAAGCTTACCCTCAGGACTTGACAGATTTCTCATTGCCAGTTTTAAGGGATTGACTAAATCACCTGCAAACACAGGATTTTGCAATCCTACACTGCTACTCAGAAAAATTCAAATATTATGTACAGTCAATACTACGTAGATATCACATTAAAGAATTACAAAAGGAGACAGTTTTGTATAATCCACATTTCTCTCACTGCATTATACATTTTACAACATTAAAAACAAGAATAATTTTCTAGTAATTCAAGATGTAATTTAATAAGAAGACAAAAAACATAGGAAGTAACCAAGTGTCTTCAAAATAAATGCTTAACCTTTAGAATTTTAGCATTTAACACATGCTTAGAAAGCTTGCACCTGAATAGAAGGCTGCATCTCATGAATTATCCTTTACAAAAAAAAAAAAAGGCCAAACAAAAACATTATACTGAAATAGCATATGAAAAGTATCTTTATATTACACTCAAAAAATTGCTTTAAATGTTTGAAAGACAGCTACTGGCCAGCTAGCAGCCTCCACTGAGACCCTTTACACGTGTAAGAAAGATGTTTTTTACATGCAGAGACTCATGCTACTTTCACCCAACTGCTTTTTACAGACTGACAGATCAGTGTAAAAACTGGACAGTACTAAAAAGAAAAGTCCAGGCCATAAAGTAAATAACTTTGTATACAGATGTGCTATTTTAACAGTCTAATTCACTATGCTAAAAGCAGCACCAAAAAACCCACACCAAAAAACACAAACTATCCACTATGTAACAGTATTAAGATTCCATAAATAAGAATTCAAAGTATGATTGTAAAAAAAAAAAATAAAAAAAATTAATGCATAAGAATTTAGTTCCATTCTGCAAAACTTCTAGGTAAGGGACATTTAACTATTATTCCAAATATCAGGCAACACAAAACAGACATCTTCAGTCTGTATAAAATGAAACTGTCATCTTAAACAATCGAAAAACATTTTGTCTGAAGGCAAAAGCATGAAAGAGGTAATAGGGTTGGGGTTTTTTCTGTCTGATTATCTGTCTTTACCACTACTATGCTTCTAGAATTCCCGAGGTATGCATTAATTTCTAATCAGTACGTTTCTTTTCCAGCTGAATTAGCAACAGAATTTTTAAAACTGAAAAGCATTTAATACTTTAAAAAGCAAATGATGCAATTCACTTTTCACTGTATGTAGTGTTGAATATTTTTTTTCTTAATCTGACAGCAATAAAACACTAAAGCAAATCCATAATAAAAATAAAGCAAGGATAATAATTTTTGGTACTAGTCTCCATTGCTGGAGGCTTTTCGAATGCAACTGGTTAGTGTGCTCTCTTTCCAATGCGAGGCTGGACCAGATGGTATTTCAAGGTCCTTTTCAACCTTGCAAATCCTTGCAAAGTTACATACTGAACGCCCCTCCTGTCTGTTCAATTTAGCACAAATTTCTACAGTCCATTTAATCAACAAATCAAATAGGTTTAAAAAGCACTCAAAACAGATATTCATGAGATCCTACTAGTGCATAACAGTTTTACTCTTTTCTTACTCACCAGTTTATCATTTTCATTGGGCATTTCGAACACACATCTCAATTTGGAGTCCATTAAATCTTCAGGTTTTGCTTCTTTCCACTAAGACAACAATTATTATAGTTACTTAACATGCCAGACTCATATAAACACCTAAATAGTTCATAAGCTTGCTCCAAGTACTTGCTTCCTATATATCTGGATATTGTCCTTATCCCAGCTGCAATTTTCACACTCGCTTCTGACTTTTTTCATTTTGCTTACTTTGACTGCTGCAAAATAATAAAAGCCAGAAATCATTAAAGTTAAGTCTGAAAACAGAAATGAGTAAATTGAATGCAATGATGGATCTGGAGGTTTGTAGGGGATAGAGAGGGAACAACACAACAGTTCCTTTAACACATAGTAAGGAACAAGTATTACCCGAGTTTAAGAACAAAGTTCTAGCCCTATCACTCCTTGGTAAATGTATTCATCATATCCCATCTTGGAAGCACCAATTTTAAACAAAAGATTGAAAGATACCTTTTAGTGATTCAGTATTTAGTTCCAGAGTAAATTTCTTCAGTTCTTCCTATTTCAGATTTTTAATCACTTCCTCCTCTTACTGCACTATACATTACAATTTGAGCCTGGAGAATTTTTCAAAGCCATTTATAAAAGAATATTTTAAACTCCAATGTTTACCAATATATTTAAATAACTGTGAAAAATGCTGGAATCTTTCTGCTCAACTTAGAATTAACTTTCAAAGCATACACTTCATGTAGCTGCCTTAAGTCTCTAGGCTCAGAACCTGATCTGAAGTCTGCAGCAATTTTTCTAAAAATAGTTCCAATGAAATTACCTTAGAATTGCAGGTCTTACAGAGTAGAATATCCAGGCTTTTCATAACATCCTTCCTTTTTGTTTTTCCTTTTTTTTTTCCAGTGGCATTAGTTCTACAGTAACTTATAACTACAATTACCAATTATCTGCAAGATCTGCTTTTCAGTATTCCAGTATTCTATACCTGAACACACTGAGAAAGCAGTTATTTGAAAGGTATTTCTGAAGTGAATTTTTGTATGCTCATGAAATAGCCTTCACTTACCACGCACAACCAAGATCACATTAAGAAAAAGTGAATCAGACCAACACAGAAAAGAGATGTTAACTTTCTAGCTACATGTCTCAAAAACTTAACAATCTAAAAGATTTTCCACTCTTTCCAGTGAAGAGCGATACCTTCATGTAGGGGGACAGAGCCTAAACCTGCTGAGGTCTAGTAATTTCAGCAACTTATAAAACCTCATCTTTATCCTTTGTTTCCCCTCTTCTCTTTTGCCTTGAGTGAACATTGAACATACCTATGTAAACTCAGGCATTCCTTAAAACAGTCTGTAGAGACAGAAGCCCGTGGATCCCTTCCCTCCACCTGAATATATATGTTTATGGGAGCCCATGTGCACCCCAGAGGGCATGTACTGACAACTGAAGGCTTCCTCCCCATTGTTGACTGCTTATAAGGTCAGAAACAGGTGCCTTTACTTGTGAACTAACAAACACAAACCCAGATCTCTTCTTTCTGCATCTTTCATCACACCAATCCTGTCCAAGAACTGTATCTACAACATGCTCTGTCAAAAGAGAATATAAATCTATCCTTCATACCATGTTCAGCTACTTGGTATCTTGTAGAGAGCTATATCTTACTTAATGTTCCAAACGTTTTTATTCATTATAATCCCACTAAATATTTCACTTAAACACTTTCCAGACCAAATGTACTCATTTCATACAGCTTCAGGCTTGTTTAAATACACTCATTTCCTTCATATACAATATGTCTCCTTCAGATATCTGTGTAAAATGGATAATGCCCATATTTTGACACTGAACTGATCTTATCTTAGATTCACAATTTCCATTCAGTTCACCACGCAAGTTCTAAGAACCGAGCCTGTATGTAATATTAGAAACCTCAAATCACATACGGAAATCACTTGTTCAGAGAAAAAAAAAAAAAAAAACAACAATGCTCCAAAACTAAATTCCAAAACCATGATTCATTTACCATTAAGCCTGACTTTTTAAGAAAAAAAAAAATACACATACAACAGACATCTTACCCCATTTTTACTTACCACTGCCTCCATATCTGAAATATTTGGTGGTGCATAGGTTGTTTGTACCATAAACTTGTGTTTACTCTTCTCATTTGGGTCATAGTCAAAAGGCTGCAACATTACTGTTCAAAAGAAAAAATAAAGCATAAAATTGATTCTTCAGCCAATTACTGTAACAAGCATGCTAACCATTTCAGATTTGCTTCTCACTGAACAGACACTGGAAGTTAAAATGCAACGGTAACACTGAAAATAGAGCAGATACATACTGTAATAACAGCTACTGAGAAGAAAGATGTTAAAAGTTCTTCACAGTCTGGTGTAGTCAACATGATTTCTGTAACTACTATAGCTAGAAGACATTTCATATGCAAGTATGAACAAATAGATCCTGTAAGGCAAACAAAAAAGCCTAAACAAGCAAACACCACAAGACTTTTCTTCGGAATAAACATATTTTATGATCAAGTGAATGCAAAAGTAAAAGAACGGTAGCTCACATTATGATAGATACGCTGGGGCAGAGGAAACGTAGCAGAACCTACATTAGGTAGACGACCAAACAGTGCAGCAAGTTGAAATGACTTCTAAAGGTATATTAGTCTAAGCTGAGAGCAAAACTACTACAATACTTCATGCAAACTACAGTTATTATAGAGGTAAATCTGACTGGGGCTTTAATAATACATCTTTAAAACACTTTCAAATTGAGCTCGTTTAAAAAAAAATTATAGTAATAAGTCATGTAATAACTACACAACACATTTTATTCAAGTTTTAACATTCTTACCCATAAGCCCAGTTTAACAGTTAACAATTGCCCAAAACTAATCCAAAAATCCAGGTACAGACTTTAATTCTATGGCAAGTTTGGGGCCTCTACTGCATTTTACCAGCAAAGAAGGAGGGGTGGAATTCAAAATCAAATTCCCTTTAAAGGTAGCTTTAAGTGAAACACTAAAACAAAATTCACAACACCCACTTCTTACATCTTATCTTACATATTTTCTCTCTGCATTTTCAAATTTCAACATTAACGCATATTTAAAAATAACCCAACTTTCTGGATGAAACCAGACATTTTTGACACAATGTAGTTTGTGCTACACATATCAGAAGTAGAGCATGCAAGCGGTTCAGACTTTCTGAATGACAGCCTTACTATTGCGCTTTCAGCTTTCCAAAGTTGAAAACTCTGTTGGTCAAGAAAAGAAAATCCTATTTCTCTGTAATTTCAGTAATTTTGAAGTGTGCACCAACTCAGTAAAAAAAAGAAAATACATAATTGAGAGTATTTATAGCCTCCATTATTTCTACAGCACTACAATATTTTTAATTGAAAGCTTTAACTACAGAAGCACAGTACCTTCATCCATCCAAGTTATACAAGGTCCTCCTGGAGCAGACTAAATTTTTTTTTTCTTTTTCCACCAGATAGCAGTTATCCAGGTCACCCTGGCATCACTATTTTGTGTGTGGTTTCTTTAGTTCAAAGAGACTGAAATAACATGATGTCTATAATACAGCTCAGGAGATGAGAACTTATACAGGATACAGTTGCATCTCCAGGGGTGTAACACAGGGGTTTGTGGAAATACCTGAATACATAAGGTTTGTTATGGTAGTGTTGAGGGTCTACTGAAGCAGAGGGATGGATATAAAACCAGCAGAGTCTGCTTACAACCACACTGCCTGTCTGGTCCAGGCCCTGAAACAAACTATCACGTCAGCTCCCTTGTCTCCTTTCAGAGACAACTGGTTGTCTTACTCCAGATGGTAGTACAGACACCAGAAATTATATTAAAATATGTACACGTGGGTACACTTGCAACTTGGTCTACCAGAGGATAAGGACTCTGAGTAAGCTGTAGAGATAAATTATTTGACGGCGTACATACATTTGTCTTCCACAGAATGGGAATTCCAGTCCAGTGTATCTTCACAACAAATTAAAAGAGCAGTTTAAGTAGTTTCAGATAAAAAATATATATTAAAAAAAAATCACAAGAACTACATTTAGAAGTCTGATAAACACGTATCTGTATTTACCTACTTTACAACAATGAAAAAGTTAAAGCAGAAATACTGATTTAGCCAGAAAAACACCTTGTATGTTCTGAAAAAACTCCCCATATATGTTCTAAACCAATTCAGGCTGTAGACTTTGACACTGTTATAGCTTCCAAGAATTCAACTATATTTTCCACAATTCTGCATTTTCACTGGATGTATAATAGTTCAACAAGCCTTCCTTTACATAGAGTAAATTCTTCATGGTAGGATTGAACTGGACTAATTTAAAAAATACTAAGTATGGTATCAAAATTACTAACCTGGTCTGTCCAAATTCACTGTATGAAAAATAAGATAGTTTTAAATTTAATTACACTGCCACTAGCTTTAGACCTTAAATACCAGTAACAAGTTGCAGGTGTTTGCTACAGGATGGCTATTGCATTTTTTTTTCCCTTAAATTACACACAGAATAACCAGAGACTAAGTGAATAATCTGAATCAGATATATTTCACAAATAAAGCACATATAGGAATTGCAGTATTTGACATGCTTTCAATCAAATCTCATTTGGAGGGGTTTAAAAGCCAGGTTTCCTTAATCATTCGTTTCACTGTCATACAAAACATAACCAATCAAACTAAATGGTTTTTCCAGATATGGATGCTACAGCAATTTATCTCTAAGAATTGTTCCATCAACAAAATACTGAATAGCACGCAGTGCTTGAGTTTCCTTAAAACCACGGAAATAGATAGAGTAATGTGAAACACGGCAAAGCCAGCTCTCCATCATCAGAGAACTTCTTCACATGCTGGTAGAATCCTTGGATAACTAGTTAAATAGCTTTACGTATTTTAACCACTTGGTAATAGCTGAAAACCTGATGGAATTGAAAAGAAGCAGACAAAGACAAACCACAAATTCAGAGAGCTTATTCAAGCTCTTCATGGTTGTAAGGAATCACGGAAAATCTCATGACTATACAAAACCATAGTTTTTCAACATGTTCTTGGAATCCATGAGTAATTCAGAGATCACTTCTAGAAGAATAACAATAAACAGTTATAAAAGCAAGCCTCTTGTTAACAGGCCTATGTTTTCCACACACAAAGGCTTTACCTCCACAAAATAAATCTTAAAGCAGTCTGAAAACCAGAAGGAAGACTATTAACAAGTAACAGTAACAAGCCGTGAAGAAAATAAGAGTAACATGCTCTACTCTGAAAAGAAAAAAAAACCCAAAACAATTGTTGTTAATAAATTAACAAAAAGGAATACATTATATGATAATAAATAGTTAATTTAGGACATTAAGGTAAACATTACCAGGTCTTACCAAATCAGTATTTTTGGAAAAAATGTATAAACATGGATCAAGAAGGTTACCTAGTGATGCCCATGGACCTCCTTAAAATGATTGTTAAATGAAAATCGACAATGAATTTAAAAATTGGCTTGACTCTGCATCAGCATGATGCATTATACAGGCCAAAGACAGCTAACACTACCTCAACATTTAGTTTTGAACACATTTTCATTTCAGCCCATGGTATGCTATAGTTATTTCTCTCTGCAGAACAATGTGAGCAAAATCTATTTTTAATTATATGAAAGATGAGTCAGCACTGAAAACATTCAGTTGAGAGACTGGTGAGATAAAGTGGGTCACTAGAAAAATCATCTGCGCACTTGGCTTACCAAGTGACCGAAAAGAAACTATATGCTTAAAAACAAGAAGATAAAGTTGACAATTTGAGGAAGAGAACTTAATTCTGAAAAGCACTGTAGAGTCACTGTAACTAAACAACTGCACATGAAAGCATCTTGGGGTCACTGTAGCTGAATAACTACATGAGAACCCAGTAACACAGTAAAAAAAGAAGACTGAATATTCCCTGCTATGCAAACTGAAGAGTTCAGCAGTATGATACTGTTTCCCTCTATTGGTGAACCTGAGTTGAAACTGTTTGCAGCTTTAGTATTTCCTCATTTGAAAAAAAAAAAAAAAAAAGACACAGTTAAGACAAAAAGGCTGGAATTCAAAGTTGAGATATAAATAAAGTAGGCTTTTGACTACTTGAATCTTGAACCAATTCCCAGTAAAATGATATTTCATCCACAAAATGCTGGAACATCCACAATAAACAATACTGAAGTTTTAAAGGGTCACATTCTACAGGTCATATTAGATTAGAAAACTAGTGTCTCTCCTACAAGGAACATTATACTAAGGTCTTAATCAGTCATAAATACAAAGTTTTCCTGAGCTATTCCTTGCAACACTTGACTATATCACCTGAAGCTAGTTCTATAGCTCTCTTTAAACTTCTCAAAGGATATGAAGTATATGAATCTGAAAGGCTTTGAGGACTGGTCATGTTTCCCTTTTGCTTTGCTACAGCTCTCCAAGGACTCCTCACCATTTTAGACTTACAAGACCCAGGAACTCACACCTGTATTGCCTGCAATCTCTTGGAAATCACAGAATCATAGAATGGTTTGGGCTGGATCATCCAGTTCCAACGCCCCTGCCATGGGCAGAGACATCTTCCACTGGATCAGGTTGCTGCTCAAAGCCTCATCCAACCTGGCCTTAAACATATCCAAGGATCAATATCCATGACTTGTCTGGACAACCTGTTCCAGTGCCTGACCACCCTCAAAGTGAAGAATTTCTTCCTAAGATCTAACCTAAATCTCCCCTCTTTTAGTTTAAAGCCATTACCCCTTGTCCTGTCACTACACTCCTTGACAGAGTCCCTCCCCAGCTTTCCTGTAGCTCCCTTCCAGTATTGGAAGGCCGCAATAACGTGCCCCTGGAGCCTTCTCTTCTCCTGGCTGAACAACCCCAACTCTCTGTCTTCACAGGAGAAGCACTCCATCCCTTTGATCATCTTTGTGGCCCTCCTCTGGACTCGTTCCAACAGGTCAATCTCCTTCTTATGCTGGGGGCCCCAGTGCTGGACACCGTACTCCAGGCGGGGTCTTAAGTGAGCAAAGTAGAAGGGGAGAATCACCCCCCCCGTTGGTCATATCTTTAATGCAGTCCAGGATATGGCTGGCTTTCTGAGCTGCAAACCTCAAGTCCTTCTCTTCAGGGCTGCTCTCAATCCATTCTCCGCTCAGCCTGTATTTGTGCTGGGGATTGCCTTGACCTGGGTGGCAGGACTTTGCACTTGACCTCGCTGAGCTTCATGAGGTTCACATGGGCCTGCCTGTCAAGGTGACTCTGGATAGCATCCCTCCCCTCCAGCATGTTGACTGTACCACACAGCTCAGTGTTATCAGTAAACTTGCCCTCACTCCCACTGCTTATGTCACTGACAAAGATGTTAAGAAGTGTCCACCCCAATACTGACCCCTCAGGAAAGCCACCCATCACTGGTCTCCTCTCTACAACCTGTAAGACCATAGCCTATAAAAACAGGATTCTGCTCTCTCCAAGTTAGGAAATACGGTAGGTCCAGAGAAATAAGTTTCTAACCTCTTATAGCCACTAGTTCAACAATCCCCTTTATTCTGGAGATTCCTACCTCAAACTGATCAGGAAAATGATCTATGAAAATCATTTACCAAACCAGAAGACCAATATCTAGTCTTTTCCCATTGTCTTGAGAAAATCAAATCCCACAATTACTAACACCTGAGGTTTTTTTATATTTTACAGTCCAGTATAGGATTAGACTATTATAAAACAGCCATCAAAATTCTGTGGATTGTCAGAATTAGGTATGCAAGCCATAACTACATGGAGTCCCACGGAAAAACAAGAAATTGTCTGGCTTCAGGGATCACACTCTGTTAAAAAGTAAGGATTTTTTTTTAATCCGTTCACTCAAAGAAAACACAAAAAAAAACAAATAAGGAATGAGTACGTAGTGAAAAATACTAGATTTTTCAAATTTAAAGGCTACAAACTGCTTCACCTACCTGAAATAACAGAAAAAAATCATTTTTAATAAGCAATTTAATTATTGCCACTTAATACATACTACTGTGATAAATGGAATAATTACAAAACAATACAGGTCAGGGACCAATACAATGGTCAAAACAACTAGTCTATAATTGTGAATGATTTTTTTTCAGATGCAATGAACTGTCAAATGCTAAACTTCTAAACACATTAGAGCAGCCAAGCAATGCCCTACTTCAAGACAGCAATGATATTGCTAACATCACTGCCTATTTCCAACTCTCTTTTCCTCCTCTCACAGAGGGGAGCAGATATAAATGTGACAAATGGCAAGTATTTCTGTATGGAGGATTTTCATGTATCACTGCTGCTCTACATCAAGTCAACATTGTGCTAATGAAGGAGAACAGTTTTATTAAAAAAAAAAATTTTAAAATCTCACATACTTCAAACAGCCTTAAAGATCAAGCATTAGAGAACCTCATGAAAGGCCTAAAAACACCTAAACCTAAACTGCATATTCTTGTTCTTACCTGAAACAATTACAGATGATCCTGGGTCAATAATTCCACTGTTCGGCCTCACGCAGTATCGACGAGGTGCTGTGGTCTTCACTTTGAAGCATACTTTTCTATCTGATGGATTTCGTAGTTTAAGATTTGTAGTTACTACATCTGTAAAGGGACCTGCAAAAAAAAAAAAAAAAAAAAATTTCTTTAAAATATACATGTAGCTCTGGAAAAGATATCTGTTTATACAGTACAAATTACTCTTACTTGATGGCAACAAACTTCTAAAAGCAGGACAAATCATACATCTGTTAAGCACATACACTATTACATGCAAAGCATGCTCCGTCACCTTAGTTGTAACAAAATACACCATAGCAATGAACAAGTAATTCTTAAGTAGTATGATAGACTCAAGCTGCTGGCTCAAAAAGTTCATATATATATATATGCTAATTTTATCAAATCTTTCTTAACATATTAAATACCTAGAAGGTAAAGGACATATGCAAAAGTATATTTTGCTGTATTTTTCTTTAGGAATAGAAGCAATGTGTACTTTGAAGCTCTTTCAAATGTTTGAAGGAAGAAAACCCTGTGACACTGAAATATACTCATCACTCTTGAGATTTGAGCTTCTGCTGTATAGACCATAAAAACAGACCTCGACCTCATCTTTTAAACTCAAAATAGGCAAGAGAGATGATACTCTTTATGCATATACTCTAACTGATCAAAAAAAAAGAAGTTGTAGTTGCCATATTTACCTATTTAATGCAGTGTATTAATAATAAACTGTGTTTATTTAAACCACCAGGATAGGAATTGCCTGTAAGACTGGATCGGACAAGAGGCACAATTTCAATGTCAAGTTGCAAAAGCACACCTTCCGAAAGAGATCACCTCTAAGTGATGCCACACAGTAACAGCACAAAAAGCAAGTAAGGTTCACAGTGTTCTGAGCTGTGTTAAATCTCCCTTATGCTTGTGTCATCTGAAAGCAAGACTGCACGGGCACTAAAAGAATAACTCATAAAACCTAATTTCATGGGAACACGTGTACATTAATGTGTACATTAACTTTAAGAATCTTCTTTATCATCTTTTTAAAATTACATATCAAAATACTATAAAATAATTTTCATCAGTATCGAAAACATGAATACTTTTCCTTTAAAAAAAAAACACAAAGAAAGCAAACTTTAGACTACATAGGATGAAAAACACACATCATATGAACAAGCGGTATAGTTTAACAAAACCACTAATTGCAAGAGGCAAAGGAAGTCAATCTCTAGACACCTTATTCCACAAAGGTGTCTGGATTGCTCTGAAGGAAATGGCACTGGCCTCTATAAAACTTTACTACACTAGAGGGCTCACTATCTGATCCAAGTCTTTGTTTCCGAAACTCTCAGTCCGAATCCTTGCTTTTCAGGGAGTGCTAAACAGAGTATTGACAAAAAACACAGAGATACAATTCAATAAAGGAATAAAACAGGAGTTACTGTTCTGTTACAGAACACAACAGATGAAGACACATACAAGCCACGATTCTATTCAATGACGCTCTTGTCAGAAAATAGGAACTGGTATTAACTTGTCTGAAACTTTCTTTCTAATTTGGCCTTATGTGGAGGAAGAGATAGTCACCATCTCAATCCAAGCATATTTAACACAGCCGCCAAGATGAAAATTTACAAAACTACTTCAAAGTTTCCTGCCACTTGCCTCTTGGTGGCTCTTGCAGGATCTAGTTGCATTTACTTAGAGTGTGATCCAAAAATAACTCCCATCACCCACACCGCAAGCTGAACTAAAAATCAGGCAGCTGAATACTCCTCTAAATCTGAGACAGGTGATACACTTAGAAAAGATCAAACATTTATTTTTTGAGCTACACAAACATTTTGGAGTAAGTTATTCTAGGAGTTTTACTAACAGACACCAGGGCATTGCCTTCGCAGTGCCCAGTGGCATACAGCATCTTGAATCTAGCTTTCAAGGGTGTGGATTGTTTGGTTGTGTGGGGTTTTTTTTAACTGAAACACTGGACAACCTGAGGGGTTCTGCTTCTCAGTTTGCTCAACTGCTACTACTGAGGCAATTCTGCTCAAAGTTAAAAAATGCTCAGTTGAGAGGCTCATTTTTAAAGGCACAGTCACCAAGAAACGGAGCTATACTATTCAAAAATATCTTATTTCAAGACAAAGAAGCAGTGAATTTACGAACTGATGATAAACTAACTTTTTTTTCTTTTGAGACATGAAAGGTCCCTTTGTGTCTGCCTTCTCAAAGTACATAATAATGAGTGAGATTCAAAACACTCTTGAAATTATTCTGATATTTACTGTCAGTTTTTACACCACAGATAATTTAAAAAAAAAAATCATCTGCTTTTGTTCCCCAGGTACATGAATGCAGTGACCTCCTTTGCACTGCCTGGGTACTTCTCACAAAAAAAGCCTTTAACTCAGGGAAATTTTTTAGTATCAGACATTTCTTTCAGAATGGACCGAAATCTTTTTTGAAGTCTACAGCAACCTTTTGGCAGCTTTACCTTTCACCTGCTTTCTAGAAGCTTTAAAGAAAAAAAGCTGTATAAATCCTCTCAAGACTCGCAACCAACAGACTTACCAAATAGGTGGTAACAAACTGGTGCACAAAAGGAAGATGACTAAATTTCACTGTTCCTGCAGAACCAACCTGTTTCGGTAGTTAGTGGCATGCTGGCAGACAGCACTGATCTAACCATGGACAGGCAGCAGCAGACACAAGGATAGTAAATCAGAAAAAAAAAATCTATTACCATTCAGAGCAGCCACATAATCTAAATTAGCACAACACATCCTTCAAAAGGAAACCATGCAACAGCAGAAGAGGATTCTGGAGTATCCGTTTACACAAATAAAAATACCACTACCCTTGAGGGAGTGGGGAAACACACAAGCTGGCACTAACAGCCTGAGTGTAGAAGTCTAAATTAAAGACTGTTCCTTGAGAAAAACATGAGCTGGAGGGAGGAGGAAGAACTAGGAAGGAGCAACATTTTAGGCCATATCACACAGACTGCATCCAACCAAGGAAAATAACAGGCAAAGGTGGATACAGACTTTCTGCACATGCATCAAAATGGACAAATGCATGACAACTTCACCTCAGAAAATATACAGATACACTACAACAGTATTATACTCTCAGAAAGAGCATCCCATTCACTGCTTGTATGACACCTAGGTCAAAGTTGCTTTTTAATTGAGCACTTAAACCTCCCATAGCTCATGTCTAACTGTATCCACCACACAAAATGCTTCACGAGTACTCATCTAGTGTTGTTCACCCAATACTTCCATTGTAAACTGTTTAAGACTATCTTACATTTGTACAACTTAAGACAATGGACTTCTGAATCTGCAACTAGGGTTTTCAGAAGCTGTGGTAATTTTACTAATAAAATTCTGAAGCTATACTTATGTAACTATGATGTAAAATGACAAGAGAGGACTGCTTTATACACTTGTGATCTCAACCTAACAACCTCTGGGAGTCAGAGCTACTTTAATGGGGACAAGGAGTTCAGCAACCCACTTAGCAGTGTAAATTCAAGACACCAATTACAGCATTTTCCTAGAATAAAATTCATTGGAGTGCCAGGTTATTGCAACAATTTTGAATGGAACAGTGACAATCCATGCCGAGATTTTTGCTGTCTTCTTGGCTTACAAGGGCTTTAGAAAGGAATGACAGATACCTGCCTAATCACACTCAGAAATACTAGAGATCTCCAAAAACATTATGTACCGAATTTCTATTCCAGCAATCCTACAGTGCAGCCACAGCAACATTAATGCCAGGGTTGCCTCTGGCAACTACACATCTCAGACTACAGCAAACAGCGGGCAGGAAGAAATGACACAGATTCTGCAGAGCCAGTTTCCACTGCTGAAACAGTGCCAAGTTTCCCAGCTTGCCACAAGCTTGCCAGTTATACTGCAGTAAAACAGAAATACTATGCGTTACTGTACAGGTAGGACCTGTACAGAGATCGTTTTGACCAATGGTTATCATTTTCTCTTCAAATTCAGGTCTCTTTCAGTTTTCTCAGCTCGAAAAGGCATCCTTCTACCACCCTGGATGATCAAACATAATGGAAAAGAAATGACATGAATATGCCTTTCCTGAGTGGGAAGGAAGAGCTTAGACAAACTTCCTCATCCTGTGGTCCCTTTGGGAAAGGTGGGAGCTCACTGTCAGTATCTCTAATATAGGTAGTACAGAGTGAACATAAAGAACGTCTGATAAGGATACAGATCCAGTTATCAAAAAGCTCAATTTAAAATTAGTACTGCTGTCATAATGTACACGCAGAGCCTTTCACAGAACATCACCTCTACCTAAAATTGCATGAGAAATTATAATTTTATGAAGTTACATAAAATCTTTGATAATTAGAAGGCACATAACTTGTAGAGTTGTACAAAAATGCACATGCATTATTAAACAAATTCAACAGCATTTTATATGAAACAGCTTAAGTGTTAGGTATATTGCCCTCATTGATTTAAAGCATTGAACTGTAGTTGATATAAAAGGCAATACCTAAGCTTACTGCCAGAAAGCACACTACTTAAAGCACAGAACTGAAATTTATTTAAGCTGTAAACTGGCACAGTAAAGTGTCAGCTACAGGTCCAGCTACATCTGAAACCAATATAAGCACATTCAAAACTACACAGGGAAATCCAAAGTCCTTAAAATGCATAAATTACAGTGTTAACTTCAAAAACTATTGGGATTGTATGCTTTAAGTGGGATGCTGTTTATTCACAACTGTTTTATCACCTTCGAAATTTGAAGAATACTTGAAATATACAGAACATTTCAAGGCATCCTTACGAAAACAAACTCAGACAGGGTAGTTTTCTTTCAGCATGCAATAAAGTCAGGTTGGGCAGGCAAAGAAAAATCATTAAGGAAAATAATTTACTATATTTGACAATTTGAGCCCTAATGAATGAGAAAGCAGGATAAAAACTAGCAATAATAATTATAAAGCCAGCAAGACAAATTTTAAGAGCAAGTTAACTAAATTTTATGATAGACTTGATAGGAAGAGACTAAGATCTCCAATAACTCATTCTGCCAGAACAATGGAAGAATAAGTTAACCTAACATAGATCCATGTAATCTAGGCCACAAGTTAATTGTTTTTCTTTCCTACCATTTGACACGGCAACCACAGAGTGGTTGAAGTTGGAAGAGACCTCTGGAGGTCATCTGGGCTAAACTGGCTGCTCAAGCAAGGGCACCCATGTCAATTACCTAGGATCATGTCCAAATGGATTTTTAATACCTCCAAGGACGAAGACTCCATAACCTCCATAGGGAACAAGTCACCCTTACAGTTTAAATCAATCAATCAATCAATCACAAGTGTTTCCTGATATTCAAAGGGAACCCTCTGTGTTTCAGGTTGTGCCCATTGCCTCTGGCCCTGTCACTGGACACCACAGAAAAGAGCCTGGCTCCGTCCTTTGTGCACCCTTCCTTCAGGTACACATTTGTAAGAACTCCCTGAGCCTTCTCTTCTCCAGGCTGAGTAGTCCCAGCTCTCTCAGCCTCTCCTCACAGAAGAGATGTTCCAGTCCCTTCATCACCTTTGTGATCCTTCACTGGACCCTTTATAGTATGTCGATGTCTGTCCCATAGTGGGGAGCCTAGCAGACCCAGCACCCAGCTATGGCCTCACCAGTGCTGAGCAGAGGGGAAGGATCACCTCCCTCTTCCTGCTGGCAGCATTCCTCCTAATGCAGCCCAGGGCATCATTGGCCGCCTCAGCTGCCAGGTCACATTGCTGGCCCACGGTCAGCCTGGTGTTCACTATGATCCTTAGGGCCTTTTCTGCAAAGCCACTCTCCAACTGGATCAGACTCCAGCCTGTACTGGTGCATGACGGGTTGTTCCTCCCCAGGTGCAGGACTTTGCACTTCTCATTGATGAACTCCAAGAAGTTTCTGCCAACCTGTTTCTGCATCTGCCAGCTCCCACACCACTCGTGGGTGTATCCCATAAGGGCCCATGGACTTGGGTATGTCTAGTTTACTTAAGTATACCCTGATCGGATCATTGCACCAAGGGTACGATGGAAAGACGCCTAAAAATAAATTACCAGCATTACACAGTGAGTCAAAACTACCTTGACTGTCGGATAAGAGAACTAATCTTAAAATATACACAAAGCATTTAATTACTCCAAACAGAATTTATAGTCCTTTCTGAAAAAGGCACAGGTGACACAGCTGACACAAAAGAAAGTGAGAAAAATGCTGCGTATTTCCATAACTTAGTTTTAAGAAATATTCAGACTTCAGTGAAAGCAATAGGAAGAGAATCCATCACACGCATCGCCAATGAATGTAATTCCTTCCTCTTGAGATATCAAAACCATGAACATTCAAATACAGTCTTCAACTGGAAGAAAAATTCCCACTCTGACAAATTACCTATATTAAAATTATTCACAGTCTATGAAGCATAACAGCTTAGGTTTCATGGATTAATACTTCAACATTATAGAGCTGAATGATCAGGAATAACCAGTGGATGAAGGTGCAGGATTAATAATACCTACAAATAAGCATGGCTCTCAGGTATACATCCATGTATTAGAGCAATAATACAGAATCTTTCACGTCTTATTTTACCCTAGCACTTGAGAAATAGTTATTAGTTTTATCATCAACCTGCATGTAAATGTCAGAATATAAAAAAAAGCTTTATAAGAAAGCTGACACACCCCAATGTCCACATTTCCTGAAGGCTGATTCTAGGCTAGAGTTGTTTATCATGAGTAACATCAGATTTTATCTGAGCTCCCCACAACGACATGCTGTCAGCATCCATGCTGATGAAGTATCTGTCAAGACTTCTCCTTCTATAAAATGCTGACACAATGCCCATTTTTTAGTCCTAAAGAGCTCATCTTCGTCTGTCAAAGGGGCAAGCACAGCCTATATATGGCTATAGAGCTTACTAGACACGCTAGTGCAGATGCTAGCAAGCATGCCTTACTAAGGGCTGGTGTGAGAGAAATGGGAATTGAAGCTTTTTGCCTGCCGTTCTGACAGAGACAAGACAGCAATACAATACAGTGGCATTTTAAAGCAGAGAAAAACAATCAATTAGTTTTCTTATGTTTTCTTTCTGGATCAAAATTTCATATTCACCCCAGCTTGTTACTGACATGTTGTTAGCGACCAGAAAACACAGTAAAAATGCATGAAGCATCTATCTTAAGGGTAAAGTACAATTCATTACCATGAATTCTAGCAAAGAAAATATTATCTACTTAAAAAAAAATACAGACTAAAAAGGAGATTGTCCTGCATTTAATGTTAAATACGGGCAAAGGTTTCTTTGCTTCAACAACAAAAAACATTAATAAGACAGTATAACATGAAATAACTTTGAAGGTATTAATGCTTGTATTTAGCTTGAGCTTTAAAATCTAGCAGTCTGCGTCCAATTCAGTCATATGTCTATTATTGATATTTTTCCTATTAAAAAAGTGTCATTACTAAAGAATTCCCACATTACTAACATCAAAGGCATGTCTGTTACTTAAAGTTAACATCCCCATTATTGTGAATTTCTTACTTGAAAGTGAAATAACTTGAAATAACAAGAACAGTAGAAATATTTTACCAGCGCTAAAGATGAACATTTAAACGAGGAAATTATCACTGTATCACCGAATGATTCGAGTTGGCGGGACCTTTAAGGGTCATCTAGTTCCACCACCCCGCAGTAGGCAGGGACATCTTCCACTAAATCAGGTTGCTCAGAGTCCCATTCAATCTGGCCTTGAATGTTTCCATGGATGGGGAATCTACCACCTCTCTGGGCAACCTCTTCCAAATTATGCCCAAAATTCTGAAACAGCTAAGTAATATGTACAAGCAATCTTTTGGTACAAATGCAATATTTACAATTCAGTTCAGTGACTGCAGTTATAAAGCCTTCCTGCTGGAGCAACTATTCTCTGTACTTGCATAAGTTAGAATAATCAAGGAATGTGATAATTACACACACCTAAAGAAATGGCTCTTAGATTTCAAAGAATAGTAGCAGATTTGAACAACAGAACCAAATAAACAAGTAAATCTTCTCTTTCTTTTTCCTTTTAAACTTGCTTTGCGTTAACCTGCTACAGCTTACAAAAGGTTTCACTGATGCTGAAAAGCCCAGAGCTGCTGTTTAAAATATTCAAATATTCAGCAGCTTAAAATATGTATGCATCCTCAAATATGAAATTTCCAATTTGATACACCTTTCTGATCTGAATTGCAACATACAAGATACTCTTCAGACTCTATAGAAGTAATCAGAATACTTGTAATCATCTCAGATAGCAGCTGTAGTGGCACATAGAAAATCAGTCTTTCCACAGAAGACCTCACCAAAAGCTGTTACCTAGAACTTTTCCCAGTGTGCTCCAAGAACTGGGTACCAGAGGCCAGACACTAACACTAAAAGAACACCAGAGCTCTTATGATTGGTTTCCTTTCAACTAGCATCCTAACAGTATAGCAAAGTAACTTCAAAAATAAATCAAATTTCACACTTCTCCCACTGTGATAAAAGCCCATAGTGTTCTTTTTAAAAAAAAAGTTAAATAGTTTCAGGTCTTTGACTGCAACATGGTGTCCAACCTCAGCACATTTACAGAGAGCCCAATCTAAACAGGCTTACATATTAGACATTAAACTTCCTACAGGATAGGTCTAGCTAACACTGGACTACCTCCCAAAGACAAGAACAGCTCGCTTCAGTTTCAGGATAACCTTTTATTCTCTGGAAGCACAGACTACAGGCCTCCATCTCCCAGATCTCCGAAAGCCAAGTACTGCATATCCTGCAGTCACACAAGAAAACAAATACCTATTTTACATAAAAGTTGCATTCAGTCACAACACTGTCACTCAAGACAGGATCACAAACTCCATTCCCTCACTGCCTTCACATCACAATACTGAGTGGATCTAATGCAGCCACGCTCCCCAGGACCAGTTCGCTCATTTCTGTAGAAGCACCTACAGTTCTAACTTGAGCTGTAAAATGGATCAAGTCTAGCAGACATCCAAACTGAAAAAAACAATTTTTATTTTCATCGGGTCTACTAGACTTGGCAGCCATATTAAAATCACACTTCAGACATGTTAAGGCAACATTATACTCCTATGAATTACAATTACTAAGTTTACTTCACCTATGGAGCAGTCATTCCTATGCACATGATTTTTAAATTTATGAATACCCCTTCTTATAAAGAAACAAACGCTGAACACATCTCAGTCAAGCCATTCTGATGCCTTAGAATGTAACATGAGGTACTAGCTGCTAGCTGAAGTACATAATGAGGTACTACTGTCCTACCAAACTTTCAGGAACATTGTAAGCTCATGACCTAGAAGAATCCTTGTCAAGTCCACATGAAACAAACTATTTTTTTTACGTTGATGAATTTAAAATTATTTTTGCCTACATAATTTTTAGAAGGTGGTTCAGATTGACATGATTCAGATCCGAAATTCAACTAGTTTCTAATAATCTAAATACATTCATAGCCACTTTTGTACCAATCCCAGCCTTTAGCCTACATAGCTTTTGTTTTCCCCAGTGCTTACTTGCTTCCAATACATTTATAGACAGCAATCAGATGTCCTTTCAGTCTTCATTTTGCCAAGATAAACAAGCCAACGTATTCTACTTCACATATGTTAATAACTTTTTCTTTGCAGTATTCCCATTTGGGTTCATTTTCTCTAACTAGATGTCGCCAAGGATGCATTCAGAGAAAGCTTCATCAATGCCATAAACCTTGACATCAATACTTCCCTCACTAGTAAACTAGTCTCATATTTGCCCAGTTTCATAACTCATCACACTCACAATAAACCTGTGTTTAAGTACTTGTCTCTAGTTTTACTCCTTCATTACTTCCATTCTAAAATCACTTCATTACTTCCATTACTAAAATGAGTAAACAGTAATTCTATTACTAGCACACAACAAATGCATTGATTTTTCTGTATGCCCATCACATTTCCTAATTTTGCATTATCAATGAGCTCTACCAGTACAGTTCCACCCATACCAAGGTCGTTAATGAAGATATTAAACCAAGTTCAAACACAGCACTGGTCCATCCTTTATAAACATCCTTATTAGTCTTCCAGTAGCCCAACAGCTGCCATTTATTTTATGAAAAGCCCAGTTTATTTCACAGTTTGTCCTTTCTCTACCTTCATTTTTTCCACTAAGCTCTTTTACCTGCCACTTAATTATTTAGTTTTACAGATACACCTTTGTATCAGATAATCAATGTTCAGATCATGGAACAGATCCTCATGGAAGTCAGGGAGATAATCAGAAACAGACAACGAGGCTTCACCATGGGCAAATAGCGCCTGACTAATCTACTGGTCTTCTACAATGAAGTGACTGCATCAGCAGACAAGGGAAGAGCTATGGATGTCATCTACTTGGTAGATAAGTAGAATCACAGCCAGCAGGCTGAAGGAGGCGATTGCTCCCCTTTACCCAGCTCTCACAAGAGACCTCCACTGGAGTACTGTGTCCAGCTCTGGGACCCCAGTAGAAGACAGACATGGAACAGTTAGAGTGGGGTCCAGAGGAGGGCCATGAAAATGGTCAGAGGGCTGGAGCACTTCTCTTATGAAGACCAGTCGACAGGGCTGGAGTTTTCAGGCTGGGGAAGAGAAGCCTACAGGGAGACCTTGTTGCAGTCTTTCAATACATAAAGGAGGCTTTGTAAGTAAGGCTGAGAAAGACTTTACCATGGCCTGCAGTGACAGGACAATTGGCAGTGGAGTTAAACTGAAAGAGAGTAGGTTTAGAATGGACATCAGGCAGAAAATTTTTATGTTGTGGGTGGTGAGGCACTGGAACAGGATGCCCAGAGAAGCTGCAGATGCCCCATTCCTGGAAGCATTCAAGGTTGGGTTGGATAGGCCTTTGAGCAACCTGATCCAGTCAAAAAAATCTTTGCCCACAGGAGGAGAGTTGAACTAGGTGATCTTTAAAGATCCTTTCCAATCCAAACCATTCCATGATTCAATTATATAATGTAATAACATCCAGAACATACAGTGGTAAGATCAGACTTTGTTTGCAGGATGGACACAGAAGAGATGGAAAAAAAGAAGAGACACAGTGAGAGAGAAGGAGGTCTCAGATCGGAGTGGTGCATTCTACCTGGGACACTAATGCTGCATTTTATTCCACGTTCCATTTACCCCCATGACTTTATTCTTTCCTCTAAGGCTTTGCATACTACTGAGGTCAGACCTATTTAAGCACGGGAGCGTCAAACTAAGAACTACTCCAAGTGAGACTAGATTTTGAGTAACACAGGAAGGAAAAAATCTGATGTGATTATCTTTTTAAAATTCAGGGAAACTATTTTTTTTTTTCTTCCTTATTCCCATTATTAAAAACCAAACACCTGACGTCCTACACCAAGACATTTAGTAAAATACATTAATTTTTATGACCTTGTCCACACAGAAATAAAATGAAATAATTTATTTTAATTTACATAATCGTGTATTTCTAAATACTTTCAAAACATAAAATGAAATATGACAACTGTGTTCAGTTCTGGGCTCCCCAGGTCAAGAAAGACAAGGAGCGACTGAAGAGAGAACAGCTGAGGGCCACAAAGATGATTGGGACTGAAGCATCTCTTTTATGAGGAAAGGCTGAAAGACCTGGGTCTGTTTAGCCTGGAGAGGAGATGACTTAGAGGGGATCTTATCAATGCTTATAAATATCTAAAGGGCAGGCATCAAGAGGACGAGGCCAGACACTTTGCCCAGAGACAGGACAATGGGCAATAAGCACAAACAGGAACACAGGGAGTTCCAGTTCAACATGAGGAAAAACTACTATACTGTGAGGGTGACAGCGCACTGGAACAGGCTGCCCAGGGAGGACGTTGTGGAATCTCCCTCTTGAGAGACATTAAAAACCTGCCTGGGTGCATTTCCATTTAACCTGCTCTATGTGAACCTGCTTTAACAGGGAATATGGACTAGATGATCGCCAGAGTTCCCTTCCTATGCAGACTATTTTGTGATTCTGTGACCTGCATTGCCAATTAATTTACAGTGCAATGAAATAACTGTGTACAATTCAGAAAACACTAAAAGGCAAGAGAAGCTAAAGAGGCCAAGATCACTATGCACCAGATAAAGTCTTACTGCCTTAAGAAAAATAGAGTTACTAAAGTTCTAACTTGTGCTGCTGCATTTTTTGTTTTCAACAATACCAAATTAGAAATTATCTTAGTAGAGTCATTTTGCTGGGTTTTTTGAGTTTTTTTAAGAAATGAGCTTATACACACTTATCTAGGTCATCTGACAATAAAAGCCCTGTAATATGAGAACTTTCAAACTGGAAAACATAATACTTATCTAATTAGTCAGTGATTTTTTTCCACTTTACACACAGCAAGTTCTCTCCAACAGACTTTTCAACTTGAATTTATGGCTTGTAAACTGAGCGTGTAATAACCCTTTAACAACTGATGGTCACAAAAATCTAGTTAACAAACATCTCCCAAGGACAAAGTTGGTCAGAAAGTAAAATATATCCACAAACCACAGTCACACCAAAACAGGAACAATTTATAATACCATAATGGACAGTCAGTACACTAAATATTCAGACCTACTAACTGATGCATCAAACAGCTACTCCTGTTTATCATAAGTATCTATTTTTCAAGCTAGCCTTGAAAAACGGTACAGTGTTCATGTATAATATAGTACTTTTTACATTATGGTGTATTAGAGTGGTCTACAACACTTGCTTAGGTTATCAACAAGCAGAATGAGTAGGCACTTTACACTAATTACAATGTAAGGGTGAAGCTTTTATAGCAATGACTATGCTAGAAGTACAAGATGGTGAGGTTTGGATAGTGTTTATCTGTTTAGTGAAGACGCAATATTAAGTAAAATGAAGTCCTACAAATAGCAGGTAAAGGACAAAACTTCCAAATCTTCAATGCTGCATCCCTCTATCACCAAAGGAAAATCTTCCATTATTGAATCTTAAAACAAATGGCAAACTAGATAATATAAATAAATAAATGCCAAAATATAATCTAACACCTATAATATGACTGACTTTACAGAACAATACAATTCCTCTTTATTAGTTAGTTTTAAATGCAGTCTAACACCGTGGGAGAGACGTATGTATTAACATAGAATTATCTCATAAGCAACACGCAGTAAAATATATCCTCCTTTCTCTTCCTCAACAGATTCCCATCAATCATTTTTTGTTGATTGATTTTCATTAATACCTGTGTTAAAATAAATTAAATACTTACAAATATTACACTTGAGCTAGGAAACAATGGATAGAAGTACGTGTGTGTATATATATATATATATATATGAGTAAACAAAAAAAAATTTAAGTTGAACTGAATAATTTTAAAGTATCAAAAAGCCACAACTGTCTTAGTAATCACTTACAACCAGTCTTTCTGTTCTGCACTCCCATGGTTTAGTTTCAAAAATGTACTTGAATGAAGATATCAGAAAGCAATGGATGTAGCCTATCTAGATTTCTGTAAAGCCTTTGACAGTCCCCCACAGCATCTTGCTCTCCAAACTGGACTGTTCAGTGGATAAGGCACTGGTTGGATGGTCGCATTCAGAGAGTAGTGGTCAATGGCTCGATGTCCAGATGGAGATGTGTGACAAGTGGTGTCCCTCAGGGGTCTCTACTGAGACCAGGGCTGTTTAATATCTTCATCAATGATACAGAGAGCAAGATCGAGCACACCCTCAGCCAGTTTGCAGATGACACAAAGCCGAGTGGTGCAGATGTCACACCAGAAGGACGGGATGCCATCAAGAGGGACCTGGACAAGCTGAAGAAGTGGGCCTGTGTAAACCTCATGAAGTTCAACAAGGCCAAGTGAAAAATCTTACACCTGGGTCAGAGCAATCTGCGGTTTCAATACAAGATGGGAGACAATGTGACTGAGAGCAGCCCTGTGAAGAAGGACTTGGAGGTGGTGATTGATGAGAAGCTCAACATAAGCCAGAAGGCCAACCATATCCTGAGATGCATCAAAAGAAGCATGGCCAGCAGGGGAAGGGAGTGGATTCTCCCTATCTACTCAGCTCTTGTGAGACCCTACCTCGAATACTGTGTCCAGTTCTGCAATCCCCAACATAAGAAGGATAAGGAACTGCTAGAACGGGTCCAGAGGAGGGCTACAAAGATAATCAGAGGGCTGGAGCACCTCTGCTATGAGGACAGGATGAGAGAGTTGGGGTTGCTCAGTCTAGAGAAGGCTCAGAGCAGACCTCAGAGCAGCCTTCCAGTACCCGACAGGGCTTTGAGAAGGCTGAGGAGGGATTTTTTTACAAGGGCAAGGGGTGATAGGACAAGGGGGAATTGCTTTAAACTGGAAGGTTTAGATTAGACATTATGAAGAAATTCTTCATGATGAGGGTGGTGAAGGTGGCAACTGAAATAGGCTGCCCATGGAAGTTGTGGATGCCCCCTTCTCCCTGAAAGTGTTCAAGGCCAGGTTGGATGTGGCCTTGAGCAGACTGATCTAGCAGAAAGTGTCCCTGCTCATGGCAGGAGGGTTGGAACTGGATGATCTTTAAGGTCCCTTCCAACCTGAACCATTCTATGACTCTATCAAAACTGACATCCCAATCACCTCCTTTTAACCTAACTTAGAAAGCTGAACATCACTATTCAAAATACCAGCAAATTTGCGAAAACAGGCATAAAATTTGACATAATCAAGACACACAAATAATGCAGCAAGACCACATCTGAGGACTTCGAACTCTACCTACCCTAGAAGATATCCTAGGCCAATTCTGGCAACAGGCCTTGAGAGCAGGGAATGGATTTAATGTTGAGCTATTTTTACCTTTAAATTCCACCTTCTCGATTTGCAGCCACACATAGCCTGTGGCTTTCAAAGTTACCCACTATTACAAAACAGCCTGCAGTAATATTTTTGTATTATTTAAAATGTCATTCAAATCTGCATTTCAGAATGAGCTGTAATACTTAAGTGCTCTCTACCTCACCTGGAAAGAGTCAACTGAACATATACCAGCTAATATCTGATTTTATAAAACTAACAATCCCAGATTATGAATCAGACTAATAATCAGAAACTAAACATGATCTGTTATACTGGTTTCTACCAGTATAACATCTGAGCATATCCCTGCTCAAACCATCAAAGGGAAAATTTATAGCACACAGACATGCTCAAAAGTTAATATCAGTCTGCTTACTTGCTGACTTATTTCTAGCCTCAAGGTGATAACAAAAAAATTATCATGTCTGACTATTGTTAGTCAAACACCTCTGAATCACATGAAATTCAAATTCTGAACACTGTCTACTAATCTTCCACGGCTCATCAAATCAACTAGTGTTGATTTTCAATTAGGCATTGCAGAAGATTGTCTTATGACTGATTTAAAGATTTGGCAATGGCTTTTAAAGACCATGATCCAAGACCAACTTAAATATGTGTTACTTACAACTGCAAAACTGGCTTCTTCAACTTAGGAAAGACTGAGTTTCCATAAAAATAATAGAAATTCTGAACTGAAAACTGTAAGCGCTGCTATTTAACTATACAACTGTTCAAAACAAATCCTCTAAAAAAATTTATTTACTCAGAAGGAATCAATTCCATATTACCATAATCTTCACTAAACTAGAGCTACAATGATTCTATGCATAAGTCACATGAAAAAGAGCCAATAAGAAGCAGATAATGTTCCACTTTCCAAATTAGCTGCTTTTAAGTGTCTCCTGTTTCAGTTCTTCTTATCTAGTCCTAAACAAACCCAGACTTCAGATTCAAGAAGCTAAACAAAATACATTAGTCTAAAGTACAGAAGAAAGCTAACCTACAGGATTGATCAGGGCAGCCTGATCCAGTGGGACATGTCCTTGCCCATCGCCCGGGGGGTGGAACTAGATGATCTTTAAGGTCCCTTCCAACCCAAACTCTTCTACGCTTCTTCTACGATTCTATGATATGGCTGAAAACCTGGATACTAAAACCACGAGTAAATTTTCAATGCTCCATATAGAGTCTCTGAAAGCATTTTTACAGTGTTTCAATCGCCTCTTACTTCCATCACTTTTAAGTGCGATCTTCCCTTGTCACATTCACACAGCACTGTGAAAAGTACTTTTAGCACTGAGGTTTTCCTTGGGCATTACTGATGCTTTCAGAACCCAAAGAAACCTAGCTATCATAGAAACAGAGGGAAACAACCATGACCCAAAACACCATTAATGATTGAAATTTCAAGGAATGCAAAGTACTACAAAAACAGGACTCTAATCTTTTGGTCACCAAGGGAAACATGTCATGTGTTAGCCACCATGGGACACATTCTTTAGAACTCCCTCTAAATTGCGTGGAATAAAATTCAGGATAAATGTATTACAGACTCTATTTCTGCTGATCAAGTAAAGTAAATTAAAAAAAAGTTTCATCAGGCAGTGATGAATTTGAAGCCTTGTGAACAACTCCTTAAGATAAAGCCTATGTATTTCTCAATTTAAATCGCTGTTTGCATAGGGGCATACTAACGCACTTCACTTATCCTAAAGGTCAACAAATCCACTACAAGTTCCTGAGGCATGAAAAACAGCAAAACTATTTGTCCAGTTCAGATGTTTAGACTTAAACTGGATCTCTGTTACATACACATCAAGGGTATTACGTCAATGATAACAATGGATAATTGTTCCAATAAAATAACTTTGAATAACAAGCTGCACTGAAAAATATATAATTTCTTTAAACAAAGTTGTATGATTCTTCTACGGTCTTAGAGGAAGTCACTCATTCTCTTACAAACCAATTACTTTTTTTAAAGAAATACTCAGAATTCTCCTCTGCCAATATCATAGTATCATAGTATAGATAGCGTTGGAAGGGACTTAAAGATCACCTAGTTCCAGCCCCCCTGCCACGGGCAGGGACATCCCACTAAGTCAGGTTGCCCAAGGCCCCATCCAGCCTGGCCTTGAACACCTCAAGGGATGGAGCACCCACAACTTCCCTGGGCAACCTGTTCCAGTGTCTCACCACTCTAATGGTGAAGAAAATTCTTCCTAATGTCCAGTCTAAATCTGTCCCTCTCAAGTTTATACCATCCCCCCTCGTCCTATCATCACAAGCTTTTATGAATAGCTCCCCTCCAGCTTTCCTGTAGCCCCTTCAAGTACTGGAAGGTCGCTATAAGATCTCCTCTGAGCCTTCTCTTCTCCAGGCTGAGCAAGCCCAACTCTCTCAGCCTGTCCTCTTAGGAAAGGTGCTCCATCCCTCTGATCATCTTTGTAGCCCTTCTCTGGATCCATTCCAACAGCTCCATGTCCTTCTTACGTTGAGGATTCCAGAACTGGACACACTATTCTAGATGCGGTCTCACAAGAGAGGAATAGAGGGGCAGAATCACTTCCCTCAACCTGCTGGCCACGCTTCTTTGGATGCAGCCCAGAATACAGTTGGCCTTCTGGGCTGTAAGCGCACACTGCCGGTTCATGTCAAGCTTCTCACTGACCAGCATCCCCAAGTCCTTCTCTGCAGGGCTGCTCTCAAGCACATCATAACCCATAATGTACTGAAAACGGGGACTGCCCGGACCCAGGGGCAGGATTTAACACTTGGCCTTGTTGAACCTCATGAGGTTCACAGAGGCCCACTTCTCCAGGTCCACGTCCCTCTGGATGACCTCTCGTCCTTCTGGGGTGGCAACTACACCACTCAGCTTGGTGTCATCTGCAAATTTGCTGAGGGTGCACTCAACCTCGCTCTCAATATCATTGATAAAGATATTAAACAGCACTGGTCCCAGTACAGACCCCTGAGGGACACTACTTGTCACAGATCTCTATCTGGACTTTGAGCCACTGACCACTATCTGAATACGACCATCCAACCAGTTTCTTATCCACCTTACTGTCCACCCATCAAATCCACCTCTCTCCCATTCAGAGAGAAGGACGTTGTGGGGGACTGTGTCAAAGGCTTTACAGAAGTCTAGATAGATCACATCCATTGGTTTACTCATGTCCACGGCTGCAGTTACTCCATCATAGAAAGCCATCAGGTTGGTCAGACAGGACTTGCCCCTGGTGAAGCCATGCTGGCTGCCATTAATCACATCCCTGCCCTCCACGTGCTTTAGCATAGCTTCTAGGAGGATCTGTTCCATGATCTTCCCAGGCACAGAGGTGAGGCTGACAGGTCACCAGTTCTCAGGGTCATCTTTTCTACCCTTTTTAAAAACGGGCATAATGTTACCCTTCTTCCAGTCACCAGGGACTTCTCCCGACTGCCATGACTTTTCAAATATCACGGAGAGTGGCTTGGCAACCACATCTGCCAATTCCCTCAGGACTCTAGGATGCATCTCATCAGGTCCCATGGACTTATATATGTTCAGGTTCCTCAGGTGTTTGCGAACCTGATCCTCCTCTACTGTGGGAGGGGGTCTACCCCATGGTCACCACCTTGCTGTCCCATGACCGAGGAGGGGAGAGGAGAGCAGTTATCGGTGAAGACTGAGGAAAAAAGTTGTCGAGTACCTCAGCCTTTTCCTCATCTGTTGATACATGACCCCCATTTCCAGTCATCAGTGGGGGTACATTCTCTTTGATCTTCCTCTTTTGATTATGTACCTGTAAAAGCCCTTCTTGTCGGTTTTTACTTCCCTTGCCAAGTGCAGCTCCAGTTGCAACCTGGCCTTCCTGACTTCATCCCTACACAACCAGGCAGCGTCTCTATACGTGTCCCAGGTTCCCTGTCCCTGCCTGCACTGCCTGTGTACTTCCTTATTCTTTTTCAGTTTAAGCAGCAGGTCTCAACTCAGCCATGCCGGTCTCCTCCCTTTCCTGCCTGATTTTCTACATACAGGGACTGAGCACTCTTGTGTCCGGTGGAAAGCTTCCTTAAATATTTTCCAGCTCTGTTCCACTCCCTTGTCTCGGAGGACCACGTCCCAGGTGGTCTTACCGAGTAACTCCTTGAAGAGCTGGAAGTCTGCTTTCCTGAAATTTAGCGTCCTCACTATACTCCTCACCTGTCCCATATCCCTCTGGACCTTGAATTCCACCAGAGCATGATCACTGCAGCCCAGGCTGCCCCAATACTAACATCACTGATAAGTTCGCTTGTACTGGTGACCATAAGGTCCAGTATTGCTCCTCCTCGGGTGGGGGTCTCTATCAACTGGACTAAGAAATTATCTTCAATGCACTCCAGAAGTCTCCTGGATTGCCTACAGCTTGCCGTGCTATTTCTCCAGCATATGTCTGGGTGGTTGAAGTCCCCAAGTAGGATGAGCGATTGCGAGCGCGAAGCCTCCTGCAGCTGGAGGAAGAAGGCTTCATCAGTTGTCTCATCTTGATCGGATAGCCTGTAGTATACACCAACCACAAGGTTCCCGTTGGTTCTTCCATCTTTAATTTTTACCCAGAAGCTTTCAACCTGTTTGTGGCCACTCTTCAACGACAGCTCTTCACATTCTATTCCTTTCCTGAGAATATCATATTCTTCAATGTGGTACTTCAGAACTGAGTCTGTAACCCACAAACCTTTTTAAACACCTCAGAATAAAAGCAGCTAGAAAATCTTTGTTGAGAGTGCACTTGCTCTCCCAATAGATAGCTCTTTCTATAGTATATTACTGTAATAATATAGCAATGGAGTGTGCTTCTCATAGAGTATTAAGACTGCAGTCTCACTATGCTTCAGATTTTGGTTTTTCGCTTAGTCTGCTCTATAGAAATTTTCCTAATACTACACGTATTAGCCTGAAACCAACATTTATGCCTAAAGAATACACATTTCATGCTCTAAATACATAAATATACAGCACAATAAAGATCACTGACTAGCAATGGCTTCATACAGAGCTTCTAATCTAGTATTTATTCTGTATTTTCTTTATCAACACTTTGTTTCATATTACATAAATACAGCTTACTTCCAGCTTGAAGACAGTTCAAGATTTGAAAGCTTCTAATTAGACACCGTAGCTTTTTAATTTTTTTTAAAAAAAGTAATAATAAAAATCACGCATTTTCTTGTGACAAGAATACAGTGTATTGAAGAGTGCAGGCAGATCTGGTAGCATTTTAATAACACAAAACAGAAGTGAGAAAGAGAAGTTGCCACTATGGTTTTTGATATGTCTATGAATGCACAATCTATAAATTTAAAAATTGAAGCCATCAAGAAATTTATATGTGTGATCAGATAGATTTTCATTTTGATTTGATTTGGTGGATAAATAAAGTAAGCATAGTTGGTTAAAAATCTCTTTGATAAACCAGACTTAAGCTTTAATTCTAAAAGCCAGACTGGCCAAAGGTATTTTAGGAGAATAACGTGCTCTTCTCATGTATAAACATTGATTTGTTCTAGGTGTCCATTTAAAGATTTTTACAACATCATAAATTCCACTCTGTCTCTCTAAAACGATCAAAAATGAATCTACTAAGAAACATTTATAAGATTAGGCAAGCATATGTGCTGACATGAGTAACAAAACCTAAAACATAAGTTCAGATAACATTAACAGCTTTTAATAAAAAACCTAATATTACTGATTCTAAACCTGAAACGTTCCAAGACCTTTCTCAACACCCTTAACTGCTATTAAATATAATCACAGGATACTACTAAAAGCTACTTATTCTATCATGTGGAAAGTGTCCCTGCCCATGACATGGGGGGCTGGAACTGGATGATCTTTAAGGTCCCTTCCAACCCAGACCATTCTATGCTCACACTTTTCATTATGCCATTACCTCTCAAGGACCACTCATCTCTGAAAGAACATTCCTTTTCAAAACTATCTAACTTACTGGGGGGAACCCACACGGGAACAGCACTAACTTGGACTTATTTTGACAGGAGCATGTGATGCCGGTCACAGTCATGCAGTCGGCACGCAATACTCGATACACAGAAACTTCCAAAATGCATACACTCCTTTCCTCCTTTCCCAAGAAAGGAGCGAGTTGCCTGTTTACGTGCTGAGAACCTGCCGGAGACATGACAACTTGAGGAAAAGGGCGAGGAGTCCTTTGGTCAGGCCAAACCGCAACGGTGAGAGGCGGCGAGTGCCTGCTCGCCTCCCCCAAACCGCACCAGCCCCCGCGGCGGGGCCGTGCCTGGACTCTAGACCAGAGCCCAGAGGTGAAGGCAGCCTCCTGAAGAGAGTTCTTCCGCTTCCTCAAGAGGAGGCGAGGCTTCGATCGCCTAATTCGGGGTCTCTCCTACCCGCTGCGAGCAGAGGGAGCCCTCACGGAGCGGCACTGGCGCCAACAGAAATGACAGGAGAGGCGGCCCCCCCCGGAGCGGTGACACGGCGGGAGGGGGACACACGCGTGGGCAGGGAGCGGACCGGCCCATCGCCGGCGGCGGGCGGGGGGAGGGGGGGCGCGGACCGACCCAACGCGGGGGGGGGCAGCCCGGCCAATGGGTGGGAGCGCGGACTGACCCATCGGCGGGTGCGCGAGGGGGGGCACACAGACCAGCCCATCGGAAGGTGGGGGGGGGGGGGGGGGGGGATGAGCGTCCGGTCCCGCCCGTCAGGGAGAGCGGGCGCGCCCTCCCCGCGGCGGGGGCCGGGCCGCAGCGCTGCCGGGGCGGCGGAGACGCTCTCGAGTTCCCGCGGGATCCCAAGATGGCGGCGGCCGAGCCCGTTCACCGGCTCGGCGGCGCCCCCCGCACCAGTACTCCACGCACACACACCCCGCAACAGCCCCCGGCACCGCCAAGGAGGTGAGGGAGGGTGAGAGGGGGGGACAACAGCGGGCACACCGGGGCGGCCGGAGGCAGCTCCAGCGCCGCGGCGAAACGGGGCAGCCCGGCGGGCCGGTTCCGTCGCGCCTCCGCACGGCTCCCCCTCACCTTTGAATTTGAGGTCGGTGGGTGGATCGAGCACCAGGATCTGCTCGTGCTTTGCCAGAGCCCCGGCGGCCGCCATCTCGCTCGCTCGCTCCGGCTGGAGGGAGGAGTTTGGGAGGGGAGGAGAAAGAGGAGGAGGAGAAGGAGGGGGAGGCCGGGCGGCGCCGCTCCCTTTCTCCCTCCCTCCCTCCTTCCCTCTCTCCCTTGGCGCGAGCCGAGGGCACGCGCTCCTCCTCCGCCTCGCGCGAGACGGACCCAACGGCCAGCGACGCCGCCCGCTCCCGCCTCCTTTCCCTGGTGGGCGCGACGGCGCCACGCGCATGCGCACGGGCGTCCCTGAGCCGCCGCTCTCCGAAGAGACACCCCCGCAAGCGGCCCGGCCTTCATAACCGCATATACACACACATATGTCGGGGGGGCGGGAAGCGATGCTCCCCAAACACACACGCAGAGTTCGGACAGAGGGGGAGCAACTACAGTTCCCGGCGTGCCGCGCGGTGGGTGGGCGAGCGCGGGACATGCCGGGAGTTGTAGTCCTGGCGGGAGGCGGTAGTGGCGGGGGGCGGCCTGGCGTTGGAACGGGTTTTTTGTTGACACAGCATCTTGGTGACCCTTGTGTCCTAAATCTACTTATAAAGAATCTGGCTGTAAGATATGTAATTTGTATTCTTGAAAGGCTGGAGCACACGCAATGGCAATGAAGTCAGAAGGATTAACACATCTCTTTTTCTCCTCATGCAGCCTGGTGTAGATATGCTAACAAGATGTATAGGAACATAATAACCCATTTGAAAAATGTGTCCTCATAATGAATATGTTGAAATTACTTATAGATCATAGAATAGTTTGGGTTGGAAGGGACCTTAAAGATCATCCAGTTCCAACTCCCTGCCATGGGCAGGGACACCTCCCACCAGACCAGGCTGCCCGAGGGCCCATCCAGCCTGGCCTTGAACACCTCCAGGGATGGGACAGCCACAGGCCAGTGCCTCACCACCCTCATTGTGAAGAAGATCCTCCTTATGTCTAGCCTAAATCTTCCCCTCTCCGGTTTATACCCATTGCCCCTCGTCCTATCAGTAGAAGCCTTTGTGAACAGTCCCTCCCCAGCTTTCTTGTAGTCCCTTTCAGGTACTGGAAGGTCACTATAAGATCTCCTTGGAGCCTTCTCCAGGCTTGACAAGCCCAACTCTCTCATCCTGACCTTATATGGGAGGTGCTCCAGCCCTCTGATCATGTTCGTAGTTCTCTGGACCCATAGCTCCAACAACTCCATATCCTTCTTCTGTTGAAGATTCTAGAACTGGACACAGTATTCCAGGTAGGTCTCACAAGAGCGGAGTAGAGGGTGAGAATCACCTCACTTGCCCTGCTGTCCATACTTCTTTTGATGCAGCCCAGCAGAAGGTTGGCCTTCAGGCTTCTAGTGCAGTATTCAAAGCCAGGTTGAATTGGGCTTTGGGCATCATGATCTAGTGGGAAGTGTCTCTGCCCATGGCAGGAGGGTTGGAATTATATGATCTTTAAGGTCCCTTCCAACCCAAACCATTCTGTGTTTTCTATGATTTATTACTAGGCAGGAATACGGGGTATTTACTATTCTTCTCACTTGCACTTTTTGTCAGACACAATGTTTTCATAGCAGGCCTTTTCATTACTGCCATGCTTTCAAGCAGATGGTGCATCTTGGGATATTTGAATACAGGAATGACAAACAAGAAAAAATAAGATAAACAGCAAAATGCATCTGAACCTTGATGATCCCCATGCCCTAGATCTCCTTCTAAAGAATCCGGCTGTAAGATATACAAGTTGTATTCATGCAAGATTGGAGCACACGCAATGGCAATGAAGTCAGAATGATCAACACATTTATTTTCTTCTCTTGCAATCTGGTGTAGGTATGCTAAGAACATGTATAGGGACATAATAACCCATTTGAAAAATATGTCCTGATAATAAATGTCAAAATTACTTGAATGTTTTACCTTCAAAATCAGCCTACCATAGTAAGACTTGTGAATCATATAATTTCTTTGGCAAATTTCTCTACCTCAGCCCCAACCGTGAAGGAAAAGTTTTGAGGCCATTCAGCATGGGGAGACCCTCTCAGTAATTTAGACTCAGGCTTTGTCTTTGTTCCGGCAGAGCCTTAACTCTCCATTTCCTCTGCCTGCCTCTCCTCTAGGCCTGCCACAGTCATGCCTGCCTACTTCAGTGCTTTTCTCCACACCTCTCTTGCTGACAGCAAATACCCAAGTGGCTTTTAATACTGTCACTGACTGAAAAAGAAATACGTGAGAAGTGCTATAGAGAAGTTCTTCAGAGCCATTTTACCTGATTGGAATTGGCTTCAATAGGTGGAGTTACGTGACATATACATGGAAATGTTGCTAGAGATCTGTGACTATTCTGGCTGCAGTTTTCCTGCTGCAGCCATGTTTTAATATGCACATAAAACACAATTTTAAATTACATCCTTTATTTACAGTGAAATATTTAAAGTTATTGTCTAGTGATCTGCTGGGCTTTGTTAGTAAAACCGATGTTCCACTTTGTTTATACATTCTTAACTTGGAGAACTGGAAGATAAATTGGAAGACAAAGGGGGTTTTCTGTCCTAGTATATTTTTTTCTTCTGTTAATGTGGACACTTGGTCTACTACTTCCACTCTTTCTCTTTTTCAGCTCATGAATCCATCAAGGATTAGGCCATTTCACCTCTCAGAAACTATAATTCAGCTCTAGAATTACGTGTTGATTATGTACCAGAAGAACTTCTGGCCTTGGCTTGCAAAGAATCAAGACAGAGGGACCTGCTGCAAAATACTAAATGCCATAAAAGGTTCTGTCTTTTGTCCTTTTAATGGCTTTAAAAATTAACAGCGAAGAGTACCAATTCAAAAGATGCTTCCTCTATTCAGATTTAGAAGACAGAAATACCTCTGTTTTCTAATTCTTTTCTCCATCTCTTTCTTAAGAATATCTAAGGAGAACCAGAAGGTCTCTCCTTAATATGACAACAGGTCTTACAGGTTTTCCCATGTGTGGTTTTCAGTGCAAACACCTTGTAAGACACAGGTGTGCAATAGATATCTCTGACATTAGGTGATGTACATGGATTGGAGGAGGACTGGGTTAATCTTTACCACCAGCATATTGAGAGGCAGTGTATGAGCAGCAAGGCACAGCCTCAACTACGCAGAGGGAGCATCTCATCATCACCGAGGCTGGAGGGGACCCCAGGAGGGCTGTAGTTCAACTTCCAACTCAAAGCAGGGTCAAAGCTGAATTCACGCCAGGTCAGTCAGGGCTTTGTCCTGTGAGGTCATTAAAATCTCCAAGGACAGAGATTTCTCAGCCTCCCCAGGGCAGCCTGGCTCAGTGCTTGCCTGTCCAGCTTCAGTCTGCTTGTTTCATGTTATAGCAACGGCGAAGTTAGCACATAAATATTGAGTGGGCGGATTAGTTAAGGTAATTATGTATGAACATGTTTTTTAACGTAACCTTTGTTGTTGTTTGAACACATCGATAATCTAAATAGTGCATTAATCTGTTTTGTTGCATTTAGTATAATTTCTGATATAATGCTTTTATTTCGTCCAGACTGATGTAATTTTTTATATTAAACAACACCTGTGCTGTTGATCAGCAATATCTGGCAACCTTCTCCAACATCTGATTCATATTAACGCCTCATAGCACAGTTCAGGAATTAAATATTTGATCTATTGCAGTCAACAGAACTCCTCTCATGATTTTGGTGAGATCATGATGTCATTCCAAGGGTGTCTTTACTATATTCATCACTGCTTGCAAAGGAATAACATTTGCTTAATCGGAGGTCAACATTTTTCCTGTGTGTTTGTAAATCTTAACATTTTTCCCACTGTGAATTCAGTATCATTGTTACAATAGCTCAGTTTGGAGATGGTTTGACATTTTTCAAAACTGTTTAATATTAAATATTAAATACTAAATAAGCTCTCTCTAAACCTGAGGAGCAGCAAAGTAGATTCAGTTTTGTAACACTGTTTTCCACTGTTTATTAGGCAGGTAGCTTATTCAGTCCCACCAACTCTGAACTTGAAAATGTCTTTGCAATAAAACAATAGCATGACCTTCTTGGCAATTTCTTGGTGTTAATAAGACTGTCAGAAAAAGTGACCAACTGCCACATTACTTGTTGTGTTAATGGGAAAGTTCTAGATCTGATGCCTCCTGCCCTGCTAAGTCACCCAATATCACAAAATGCAAAGGTAGAAACATAAGAGTATGTTTTAGTTTCTCTTTAAGAAAATACCTAGCCTTTTGGTGCTGCAGTTTATCTTCTGCAATACAAAACTGCTCATATAGCAGGCGCTACTCATCATTTACTTGACTGCTTATGAATTCCATATATAATTTTTGGCCCACTTATTTTGTAAATCAAAGGTAAAGTTGCAGTCCACACTTATTATTGAAGATTTATGGCATTATTCAGATGTTGCCATAGTCTAGAAAAGTAGATCTTAGTTTAATATCTTCACATTTGTTCAACTACAGTGTATTATTTCTTTACCTAGTGACATTATTATAAAACCACATAATGCTGTTGAATATTTAAGTAGAGAGAAGGTAATAACACATAATGGCATTCTGATAAATAGTGATAGTGTAAAATTTTATGCACCTTTCATATATTGGACCCGATTCTATTCTGCTGAACACAGAAATGCCCTACGCCATTAGCTTATGTAGGAACAACACAAAAAGATCTTGTCTATGTGGTTTAAAGTAGCATTTAAGGAACTGGATGTGTCCTGAAACAATTTTGAATATGCTAAAAGTCATTAGTCCTTTGATAAAGGACAACATTATTAAGGAAATTGGGGTTTCAATACTGTTTTCAAGAATGGTTCTTACAGTTCATATACCTTCATAAGAGATGTAATGAGACAATTCAATATACAAAATATGGATGTGTATGTGTTGTTGTTTTCTGCTGGTGCTGCATTTCTAAAAATGTGCAAAAGCTTTGCTAAAAAATGAAAAAAATCAGGTATGCATGGCTAAGTATACAGACTTAAATACGTAGTTGAAATGCACCTCCAAAAGAGAAAAACTGTCATAAATAAAAGTCTTAACCTGAGGAGTATTTCTGCAGAAACAGCATGATGATGGCCTGTGGTCATTGTATCTCTTTTCCAGTCCGATATTCTTGCAAACAACATCATGGTCTTTCACAGTCTCCATTTGGAGAACTCGTCTAGCAACAGGGATTTGAATTTTACCTTTCAATTGCTGAGCAATTGAAACCATCAGATTATATTTTCACATTATGCATAGATTCAGTTCTAATGGGTCACCAGGTAAATAGGAGCAAGTAGTGTCATATCAATGTGTGAAAGACAAGCATTGTACTGAAACTTTGCATGATCCCTGTGCTTTCCCTCTACTGAGCATTGGTAAAATGTGCACTGAAGTGCCCGGTTTTCGGCACTGTCCTTCAGGGAAGTTGTAGGATAATTGATGGAAGTCTAGAAAAGAGGACCTATAATGACTAAGGTCCAGAAAATAGACAGATTGAAACATGAGAACAGATTGAAAAACTGAGGTTGCGTAGCCAAGGAAGCCAAGACTGAGGTTGTGTAGCCAAGCCAAGGAAGACAATACTGACTCATATCTTTGGTAATAGTCTCCAAATACATTTAAAGCTATTGCAAAGAGAAAGAAATTAGCCTGCTCTCATTTACTTTGAATAGGACAGGAAGTAATGGGCATAGATTGGAGGAAGAACTGATTTAGAGCAGATATGAGGAACTTTTTAAGAGTAAAAGTAATTAACAAGAAAGATTGCCTGGAAGTGCAATCCATGGAGTCGCAGTCACCGACCTTTGAGAACAGGTTAGACATCTATTGGGAGATATAAATTTAGCTGGACCTGCCTTGAGATGTGACCTCTGAAGTCCTTTCCAGCCCTATGAGTCTATCATTGTTTAAATTCCAGCATGCTCAAAGATTAAACTGATCATCCGCAGTGGAAATGTCCATTCCCTAAGGTCTGAGCTACAGTCCATAAAATCAAGGGGAATTTTTCCAGTGGCTTTAATAAGCATTGGATAAGGCCCTAATTGAGTGTGTAATTTGGAACTGTGTATGGAATTTGGTCCACAGCTCTGTAATGGTATTTGCAAATGAGAAGAATCCAGCTCCTTTCCAAGGGTACATTAATTTGCAATGGTTTACAAGAGAAAGTAAGCATGCGCTGAAGAGGCAGAGCTAGATTTTTCTTACAAAATTGAGTAGAATTGACTGAAGACAGACACAAGGAGAAGATATCTGGGGGAAAAGTAGCAACTTTTCTTAAGGAAGAACAATCTAGACAGCTATTTTTTTACATCGATAAAGCTGGGCCAGACAGAAGGAGACTATGTTAACAACACTTCAAAAATAAATAGGTATCATGAAGGTAAGACTGAAATATTTGTCTCTGCAGAAAGATCAAATTAACTGAGAGCCTGCAAATGGGCAGAGGAAAAGAAGGCGAGACATGGAGAAATTCAAACTGCCAGCAGATTCAGTTGGTTGCATAATGAGTGATGAGGAAAGATCCATTCCTCCGTAGTCTGTTACCAAATAACATAAAGATTTTCCTCTGCTCTGACTGATCAATTAAATCAGAAGCACTTGTGCCAGCTAAAGCTCTGCCTCTGCAATTGCATATGTTTGTGTGATCCAGAGGAATACTAATATGCATAAAGCTAAGACTCTGCAGATTTGCAAAATCACAGCTCCTGTGGGCATCCCCTGGAAATTCTTTCTCTGTTACGCTGATGTTGCAGCAGGAAACAGGCAAGTGCTCAAAAATGCTGCTCTAACAGGTGCAAGAAGCTAAGGTTACTAATATGTGGCTAATACACACATACGAAAGATCTTTGCTGTAGATTGATTCATTATCTCTAGAAATAAAGACACAAGGTTTCTAGAATCATCTACCCACTCCAGTTTGTTTGTTGCAGACATGCCCTGTGGCTGCACACAAGGCTGAACACTCTACCTGAGAGATAATTTATGAAATATTTATTTACTTTGCATTCGGGGAAGAAAAAAGAAAAATATCTGCATATTATCAATGGAATCTTTGACTGCCAAATACTGAATTATTTACAGCTTAATTGTACAAACGATACCCGTGAGGACTTGTTAGATTGCAATATGCAATTGATACACTGCGCAAAACCAGGGACCTGTCTTTCAGACTTTGTTTTGGTACTTTGGTGGGTCACCTTAAAATAGGTATGAACACTTTGCAGAGGCAAAGCTGCGATACCTAACTGAATTTTTGAAGTTGCAAAGGGTAAAAGGGTCTGCAGGAAGCCCTGTGTAGCAAAAGATCGTCTGACCTGGATTGTCATGTGGGACCTCTCCACTCTTACACTGTACTTAACTCCCTGATGTTACACTTCCCTGTGGCAACCCAGTCCCTTCTGCCCTTCAGTAGGTCCTACCTATGCTATGGGCACTGCAACCCTGTGCACAGCTCTCCACCTACAACAATGATTATTCACCATTTTCCTCCCCAAACACCAAGCACTAACAAGGAAGGTTAGGAGAGTGTACTTACACACCTGCTACTTTGGTTCTTTGCCTCCATATCTGTTGAAGATAAAAATATAAATAGATGTTTCACTTTTAAATTCATAAAGTTAAATGCTTGTAAATATTTTGTGAGCTATGTCTTTTAATACAGACTTCAACTGTGCAATTTCTGTTTCAGTTGCATGAGTTTCCTGCCTTCAATTCTGCTTTCCAGAGGAAAACACATTATAGTGTATTGAGACCCTTCTGCCCTCACTCCATCACCCCCAAACCACTCCTGTCCTATTTTGCTGGGTTTTTTTTTTCTTCCCTCTCTCCTAATCCACGTTGTTTCTGCCCCTCTCTTTCGGATGGATAGCAAGACAGACAGGCCAGCAAGCTTGCCATCCTTTCACCTTCAAATGAGGCAGGCATTTTTTCTACTCTTTTGTCTCTAGCATGAGAAAAAAGCAATTTAGTAGAAATTAATAGCTATTTAATAGAAAAGCAGAGCCAGTCACTGCAAACCTGGAATGTGGTTTGTTTGTTTTTCTCCTGTGCCTGGCCATTCCTTGCATTTTTTTCTGTACCCAAGTAAGGCAAATAATAGAAACGAGGAAAATGGGAATCTGTAAGTGGATCAGAAAGTAGCTTTTCTTCTTTCACCACCTTCCCTCTCTGGGCCACTACCATAGACTTCAGAAAGTCCCACCATAGGCAGATAGCGGATAGTATCCCTTCCACATTGAGACTTATCTTATTTTAAATACTGGTTTAAGGCTTAAGATCTGAAGCACAATGTTAAATACACTTATATCATTTTGTTCTCTTTGTTCTTTCCTTTCCAGCAATTTTGGTGTCATTTGCAGAGTTATCAGCAAAGAGTTTATGTTTTCTTCCAGATCACTGATAAAGATATTAAGCTGCGTTAGCTCCTTTGAAGATGTTAAATAACCCATTAGAAGAGAGTAGAAACATGCTGATGTAGCTGCTAATTGGTTCGCAGAGCATTTGATACAGGTAAATTGATTTTGTATAGTACTGAGGTTTTTTACTAGATTGTCGTGCAGTGCTACACCAAATGATTTAAATTAATCCATGTGTAGTAAATCAATATATCTACCTTAAACAACTGCATTTTAGTCTCATCTTGTTGCTTGAATGTACCTATTTTCTATAAAATAATTATTTATTAACATTACAAAAGCTACTACCTATGAATTATTTTCTATTTGTTTCCCATATCTATCTTTATTAGTATTTTGCCTAGGGTCTATGTAATGCTTTTAATTATCCGAACCCATCATATTTATTCTTTACTGTGTGCCATATTCGCTTTTTACCATCCATCTGAGACTTCCCCTGTGCACCAATATTTGTTCAGAATGAATATGAATGACTCCAAGAGTATCTCCACCAATTTTTGTCATACTCCTGGGAGCATTCAGCCCTGAAGATTTAAATGTGTTTTGCTTTCACTGATGAACATTCTCTCACACATGCAGTGAAAGGGAAAGAATTTCCTATCACTTCATTATTATAACAGAAAAAATCCAGCTTTTCCAAGTAGCTTAGTAAGAACTGTGCTTTCTTATCCAGAAACTAGTCTCCAGGTGAATTCAGTTTCACTCACATCAAAGGCAAAAAAGAAATCACTGCATTTTGATCTTGTTAGATGTTCAGAGAAAACACAATTGTGACAGAAACAGCTGAGCCGGATTTTGGCTTATGCATCAGTAACAAAACTTTTAACCAAGTTAAAATATTGGATGTTCAATCCTAGGAACAGCTAAGCCAAAGAGATAACTCTTTAGGCAATTTTCACATTCTAAGCAGAGTTTCCAAGTCTGGCACATAGTCTTCAGCAAATCTCAGGAGGCTTGATATGAATAGTTTTGATAGACAGCAAAGCAAGGAACTGCATCATTACATTTTTCATGTTTAAAATCTGAGAATTAGGCTCTTCCTTAAAAACTGTCATGTATTTGGGAAAGCAGTGACATCATGCATGGCATTTCTTCACAATTTTTTTCCTTGATAGCTATTGAAAAGCGAAATGAGGTTTTAAATCCTAAGTTTGTCTCTTAGAGAGTGAACTGGATAGGGGTTTCTGAATGACTCATTTGGGCCACTGACTCAATTTTAACAAATTTCAGTAACAACTCATTATAAAAGACTGGAGAGCATGAGAAGGATTCTGGCCACTTCAGATCTGACCCAACTTCAGATCATTTCAGCCTGGGTAACATATATCCATTAATTCTTAAACACAAGCCAAAGTAATTCATTTGATGGGTTGACCATAGCAACATCTATCAATTATCTGACTGCTCTTCTAGAAACTAGAAAAGGAGGGTTTACCCAAGGCAAGTTTAAACAGACTTTTGCACATTTGCAGTTTTTACTGTCCTTGTTGCCTCTGTGTTGCTACAATGCAACACTTTCCTTGCTTGTGTCATGAGCACGTAACAGATGACATCATAAGAAAATGAAATATTCGCTGTTGCCTCATAGGAAAACTTAGAAATGCACAGAACCACCCATGAAGTGTACTCTTGTATGAGGTAATACAGCTGCCAGTTCTGATGGACGCAATGGCGTTGCCATGGAGGCCTGACAGCGTGGTAAGTCGCTGCACATCAAGGCAACCTCAGGCCTCAAAGGTCTGGCTCAAAATTGCTCTTATTCGGTGGCCTCATAGGAGGATGTCAGTTGAGGAGATGATGGATACATAAATCGGAGGCATTTACCCTGATGGGAGAGGAGTACCAGTTTGTCACAATCAGTCAAAATCTTACTCTCCATAGATTAGCTCTGAGTACAAAAGAGGTAGGTAAACGACAACTGTCACATTATGCTAACATTTTTGTTTAAAATTGCAGATGACTGAAAAATTTGAAAGATAAATTTTTCATCACCTCATCACATGCTTTTTATAACATGGTTGTGTATGAAATCAGATGGGCCACCTCGCTTGAAGTACGGTTTGCTTGCATTTACAGCATGACCTGGAGATAACAAAATAAAACCACAAGTTCCCAAACTCTAATTTTCTGCCTGTGGCTGCCTGGCTTAAAATATACATTGGAGTTATCTAACATCTAGGATTTAGTTAGGCTTCCTGCCGAGTGCAAAGAATATTCCCAGTACTGGTTGAAAATGGCAGGGAGCATGTCTTTCCTCAAGCATCTCCGAGAACAGGGACCTTTCATGGGAATTTTGTCACCGTTTCACCAAAAAAGGCTACCTTTCTTCAAAAGCAGACCTGTCAGAAGGCAGCTTCAATAACTTCAGGTTCTCCTGCACTACCAGAGACATGGGCTGAGTCATGTTGCCAAATAGCAAAGTAACCACTTTCCCAGAGCTTTGAAACAGCATAGTTCCCAGACGTCCTCACCTTGCTGTCACTGATGTGGTGTAAAACACACTTCTCAGATGGAGGCTTTCCTTCTAATCTGGCAGTTGCTTCAGGCCCTGTAATTTTTTAAACTGTGTGTATCACACAAGTAAGGGTGCAATTTTCTGCCGTGGTATGCATCTTTCTTTGGTGTCTGATTTGCAGTGAGATGAGGCAAAGTGTCTGAATCACATGCCTGCTGACAGTGATGACTTGATGAGTCAAGTCTTGTGTATTTTCTAGGCATCAATTTCCTTCTGGGGAAAAAAAAATAAAAATCCCTCCACTTTATCTTTCGGTGATAGATGTTGTGTTATTGTAAAGCCTTTATATTCCCAGCAGCAAGTACTTAAGTACATACTGTGTGCTGTGGTTAGATCAGCCAATGCAAATCTACTTGGATATATTTATCACCACCTCATCTTTTCCTTATCCTTCTCTGGAACAATTTGCCCTTTTCATGCCAAACTACCTGTCAGTACAAGACATCTTCAGCCAAAATCGAGCTTCATGAAAAGCTAAACCACTTATGTGGCTACATAAGAGCACTGGAGTGTACTAGCCAAAGCCCTTTGTCCAGGGTTCCAAGTCAGTAACCGGTGTGTCATGAACTACATGAATCTCTGTCATCTTTTATTCAGTGGACTTCGTACTATGTAAATTCAGGCATACCCACAGGTAAAGATACGGTATCATTTTTTACAGGTGGAGTCTAGGCACCTGATGCACTCTTAATCTTCTATTTGTTTATGCTCATTTATTAGCTAGGGTTCTCAGGTAACAACGGTGCCAACGTGGCTCTGCCATGAAATGCATGTATATGCACTGTTCGACGATTTATAATGTGATATCCTTTTCTCCCCAAATCCAAATTTTCTGTGTCAGACATCACTTTTATTCCTTCTCTGTTGCCTTGATGGGGTTGTGAATCGCCACAAAGAGTATCTTTTAGGGTAGGACATCAACATGTTCTTTGTCCCTTCTTTTCAGTTCTAAAAATTATTTTCCCTCTTCAGAATTTTGTAATCAGTCTAATACTCTGGCCTTGTTCTTTCAAGAAACTTATTCCCCCTCCAGAAATGTTACCTCCTAAAAATATTAGAAGAAAGAAAAAAAGAAAGACTGGTGAAAAACTTATTTAAAAAAAAAAAAAAAAAGCATTCCCTTTTCTGGTATCTCTGTCATGAGGAAATAAGTTCATCCGTTGAGAGACGTTTACCAGACGATTATGAGTTCATATTTCTAGCATATCTCAAAAGCCTCCTTTGTACTCAAAACTGCCAAGAAACTGAGTCACCTCCGTTAGAAACGTCAGCTTCATGACACTTCTGTCCCTCCTTACTGAGGCTATGGAGAACCATTCCGGTGTTTCAGGCTGTGCTGTAGGAGGAGAGCTGGGTAGGCGCCAGCAGGCAGTTCAGGTTGCCACCTTGAAAGCAAATTTTCCCTGAGAACCCAGAATGACCTACAGAGTGTGGTAAAACATAGAGGACAAACAGTATCTCTACAGGGAATAGTGCCAGGAAAGCTATTTCATTCTCATTTGGGTTCCTGTCGGTCTCAAGGAAAAGTACAGAAAATTTAATCTTTATTTTGAACGTCCTTCTTTCTGAGAGTTCTTATTAGATTCCTACTAAACATTTTATGCTTTTTTTGGTGAACATCTACAGTGCAAAATTGTTCCATGTGATGAGTGATGAACATAGACAAGAACTTGGATATTTGGTAGGGATTCTAGGTTTGCTGATGAGTTGATTTTTTGCAGAGCTAGAATATTGGAAATGGATTTGAAATGCACTGTCTCATCCAGGTTGCATGCGTTGCTCTTTCTTGCTAAACCTCTGTGAACACTCCTAATGTTATTTGTCAGCAATGCAGCCAGATTCTTTGAAGATGACAAGAAGCAGGGATTCCTTTACAAGGTGCTTAACCTACATTTCAATACTATTAAACAAGCAAAGAGAAACTGTTACTATCTTCTTATTCCTATTCTATTTATTTTAAGTCAGTAACAGCAATACTGTTGCTTGCCCCCCGAGTCATGTTATATTCACAAAGGGGAAGGAACGTGATGTTCATTTTCCTCAAGGGCATCTCTTATACATGTAAGCTGACTTCCTTATTGATTCGTATTTGTCAATAAGTAATCAGAAGTCTAGAGATTCTCTCTCTTTTAGTCTGTAAGAGATCGTTTCCCCGGAGTACTCTACTTGCTGTAGGGGAACAGGGATTTAGTTGTTAGGTATTTATCTTCTTATTTAAACACATATTTTACTGTCAGGGAGGGAGCAGGTATGGCACTGACTGGGAAAATAAAAATGAATTAAATGGACTTATGGGGAAATGCATTTTTTTCTAAAATTCTCAGAGTGGTAATCAGAAAGGTTGAGTGTTTCATCATAAATAAGGTGTGTCTTAGCTTTTGACAGATGATGGGAAAGATAAGCTCGGGTTCTCAGGGAGGTTTTGAGAAAACAAGGTCAGTGCTTTTCAAAGAAAGCGAGTTTTTTTTTTTAAATACTTCAGGGATAAAAATTATTTCTGGCTGCAGTAATTTAACAGCCAGAGAAAAAGAAATCCTTCCCAAGGTGATAAATGTTTAATACCTAACCAGACACCCCAAAATTCTTTTCCACCCTAGTGCTAGATCGACTAACATCTTATTAAAAACTTGCTAATTGGTGCGACACTAAATGGAAGTTAGTATAGGTCCCTTAGACTTCAAGTTTTGCCAGGGTAATATCTTCAAGTTTTCACAGTTGTGTTACAAAACAATTTTAATAACACTTTTATACTGTATCTGTTGAAAATAGATAGAAAAAGGACAGGCATCTTGGGTGGACTACAGGGACGAAGTGAGATCGTGCAGGGAAAAAATCAGGAGGGCCAAGGCCCAACTAGAATTAAAACTCGCTAAGTCTGTGAAAGACAACAAAAAGTCTTTCTACAAGTACATTAACAGGAAAAGGAGGACGAGGGAGAATATCCAGTCTCTAGTGGATGCAGAAGGAACAACAGTGACAGGGGATAAGGACAAGGCTGAGGTACTTAATGCCTTCTTCGCCTCAGTCTTTAATAGCAAACAAAGTTGTTCCTTCTGTTTACAAATCCAAGAGTTAGAGGGGCAGATTGAGGCTCCCGTGATCCAAGAGGAGGCGGTTAGAGACTTGCTTGCCCAGCTAGACGTCCACAAGTCTATGGGGCCGGATGGGATCCACCCAAGAGTATTGAAGGAACTGGCGGATGTCCTTTCCAAACCCCTATCCATCATCTTCCAGAGGTCCTGGCTGACTGGGGAAGTTCCACTAGACTGGAGGCTGGCTGATGTTGTGCCCATATACAAGAAGGGTTGCAGAGAGGATCCGGGGAACTACAGGCCTGTCAGTCTCACCTCAGTGCCAGGGAAAGTCATGGAACAGGTAATCTTGAGTGCTATCATGAAGCACACGCAAGAGAACCGGGTGATCAGGCCCAGTCAACATGGGTTTACAAAAGGCAGATCTTGCCAAACTAACCTGATCACCTTCTATGACAAAATCACTCAACTACTGGATGGGGGAAAGGCTGTGGATGTAGTCTTCTTGGACTTCAGTAAAGCCTTTGACACAGTTTCTCACAGCATTCTGCTTCAGAAACTGTCAGCCTCTGGCCTGGACAGGCGCACACTCTCCTGGGTTGAAAACTGGTTGGATGGCCGGGCCCAGAGAGTGGTGGTCAATGGAGTTAACTCCAGCTGGAGGCCAGTCACAAGTGGAGTTCCTCAGGGCTCAGTACTGGGTCCAGCTCTGTTCAATGTCTTTATCAATGACCTGGATGAAGGCATTGAGTGCACCCTCAGCAAGTTTGCAGATGACACTAAGCTGGGAGGAAGTGTCGACCTGCTGGAGGGTAGGGAGGCTCTGCAAAGGGATCTGAACAGGCTGGACTGCTGGGCCGAGACCAATGGGATGAGGTTTAACAAGACCAAATGCCGGGTCCTGCACTTGGGGCACAACAACCCTATGCAGCGCTACAGACTGGGGGAAGAATGGCTGGAGAGCTGCACAGAAGAGAAGGACCTGGGGGTGCTGGTTGACAGCCGACTGAACATGAGCCAGCAGTGTGCCCAGGTGGCCAAGAAGGCCAATGGCATCTTGGCTTGTATCAGAAATGGGGTCACCAGCAGGTCCAGGGAGGTTATTCTCCCTCTGTACTCGGCACTGGTGAGACCGCACCTCGAATACTGTGTTCAGTTCTGGGCCCCTCACCACAAGAAGGATGTTGAGGCTCTGGAGCGTGTCCAGAGAAGAGCAACAAAGCTGGTGAGGGGGCTGGAGAACAAGTCTTATGAGGAGCGGCTGAGAGAGCTGGGGTTGTTTAGCCTTGAGAAGAGGAGGCTGAGGGGAGACCTTATTACTCTCTACAACTACCTGAAAGGAGGTTGTGGAGAGGAGGGAGCTGGCCTCTTCTCCCAAGTGACAGGGGACAGGACTAGAGGGAATGGCCTGAAGCTCCGTCAGGGGAGGTTCAGGTTGGATATCAGAAAAAAATTCTTCACAGTAAGAGTCATTGGGTACTGGAACAGGCTGCCCAGGGAGGTGGTCGAGTCGCCTTCCCTGGAGGTGTTTAAGGAACGGGTGGATGAAGTACTTAGGGACATGGTTTAGGGAGTGTTAGGAACGGTTGGACTCGATGATCCAATGGGTCCTTTCCAACCTTGTGTGATTCTGTGATTCTGTGAAAATACAGTGATGAAGAATGCTCACATCATGAGCCTGTCTGCATATTCCTAGAGAATATACACCAGTGATAAGTGATAATGCAAACTAATCTGCATCAAGACCCACTTCATAGTATCAGAAATAGACATTTTGCCATAAGGATTCTTTTTAATTGAGAGAGGAGAAACTCGTGTGAAATAGATTTTTCAGACACAATAACAGCTGTATTATGCTACATGATGCTATTACTTATTTCTTCTCATCTTAACCGGCTAAATGCAGTCAACCATTGATTCTACAGTTTCTAGGGAGGACTCTTACTTTTGGACAGTGAGAGAGCATTTATATCAAGCAATAAATTTACCCCTTGTCCAGCTGTTAAAAAATAGATGTAATCTAAAGTGAATCTTTATTAATGGTCAAGAACCTCATTACACGTGAATGCATCCTACCATTGATGCAGAGTCCTTAGGGAGTAACTTCCACCAAATAACAAAGACATTTGTGAGCATTTTAACACTTTTAAGAAAATCACTCTGTAGCCCTATGTAAAATAACATTGAGAAGGTGGGTAAAAGAAATCCTGCAGTTTACTGTTTTCCTTTCAGGGAAGAGAGGCATTTCACAAACCTGATAGTAGCCTGAAACACTTCTACAGATTAGGTGAGGGGGTGGAATTATGAAGTAGATACACAGACTATTTCATCAGCCTTGTTGTCCTGATTTCAGAACAGCGCTCAGGAGATCACAGCAGGGTGTCCTATGATGCTCTTTGCAGAAAGACTGAAGCTGCAGTCATGAAAAATTTGAAGGCTGAAATGTCAACTACTTTTCCTTAAGTACCCTGAGACACAACCTTCAGTCTTCAAAGGGAAAGCAGAGTTTTATTTTCCAGCCAATTGCACAGCTCCCACCTCATTACTAAATACAACTCTAAACTAACCGAAAGCCCTACAAGAACACGCTTCCCAGCCATGTAAACCATTGAGTACGCAAGGACCTGTAGGTCAAGGGGCACAACTCTCTTTCCAAACTGAAAGGAAAATCAGTGTTCTTTTCTGCTTTTTCAACACACTGATAATTGTTAAAAGGAACTTACTTAAGCTTCCCTTGAATTAAGTACACCATCTTTTACAGTTATATACCCAGGTTCATTTTAATTTATGCATAGCTGGAATTACATACATAATTTTTTCAATGTGAATATAAATCCTGTAAAGCAGGGAACAGATTCTGCCAGGTGTCTTTAAGCAGTAACTAAACTCATAACCTGTCTAATCTCCCTTGAAATACTGGTTTCTCCTAACACAGAGACATGGTGTTCTGTGCTATCGCTTGAGTTGCTGTGGTTTTTGTGTGCTGGTATGTGTTGGATTTATCATGGTAGCTAGAAAAGTCTTAGTCCAAAAACTGTTTTTCCTTAAAAAAACCCAGCCTTTATTCATAGCCCTCAAGGATGTGGCAACAACTTTAAAAATATGAACCAGAGAGTGCAAAAAAATTTGGTGAGTTTACAAGCCTCTTGAAACAATAACACTAAGAGGTATGAAATACTTACTACTTTTCCAGGAGGTGTTAATTCTTAAGTCCTAAAGACAAGTTTGAGGGACATCAAGTAGGAAAAAAAAAATTAAAGGTACCACAACAATAAAAACATGTAAAAGAGAAAGTGTCTTATAAGCCATACTATACTTTGCTATTCAAAGTGAGTGGTAACCGTAAGCTCAATTTCTACTGACAACTACTATTCTGAATTTCCAAGCTGGTACTGGCCACAAAGGTACCTCTCTTCCAATGGGTAAACCAAATAATTTAGCAAAGGGATTTTCACACAATCTTCTTCTGGGTTTTGAAAGTTCATTTGCACTGCAGGATCCACCAGGAATGCACTCAGTTTCTGCTAAAAAGCCTGCCCCACACATTTCAAGCAGCATTTATATCCCAGCTAAGTGATCCAAAGACTGCAGACAGCCCTTTTTCAAGAGCAAATCATGTGGAAAAGGAGACTTTCTCCTTTACTGAAACCAGAGACATATCCAAATCAGAGGCATTTAAAACATTTATTAGCATTGATCATTGTAGGTTAAATAAAACACAAAAACTACATTTTAGGGCAAAAAAACACCCATTATTAGGTATGATACAATTAATATGTAAAACAGAAGGTAAAGTATTAACAGATTGCAGCATCCCATACATGAAGCAAGTGGGTCCAGCCCAATCAAAGCCCTTATATTAAAAAAAAAAAACAGAATAAGAGTACTTGGCAGGTGATTTTAAACAGTTTATCACTGACTCTGGTTTAAATAATTAAGAGTAAGACAGTAAAGTATATCATCATTGTACTGAAAAGGTCCAATTCTAGGCAGCGAGCTGGCATGTATAATCTATCTAGTCACGCTTATTACCACGTGTCATGAAGGATTAGTGAAGACAAGGGATTACAGGTAACTTTCCTAGGTATTAATACAGACCCTTGTTATACTGTAGCACTTCAGATAGACCTGCTGTACCATGAACCAAAAAAAAAAAATTATTTTCTTTTTCTTTTTTAGTGTTACTTTATTACTTCAATCGTTGGGTAATAATGGCCTTTTAAAATTTGCTCAGTCTGCAAAACCACCTTTTTCTACAATATGCCATTTTCATGCATAAGAACGGCAAGTCAACAATTGTACCTATGTGTATCTCCATCTTCTTGCTACCTTCAGTCTGTAGCTTTTAAGTTCATAAAGCTGAAATGATCATTAACAAAAAAAAGTACTTACAGAATACAATGTGCAGTATATGAGAACCAGACATAGTGAGAAAACACTACACGTCAGCAAAACAATGTAAAACTTTACTTATATACACACACATATGCAGAACATATATGAAAACTAATTCCTTCATTATCTTGTTTTTAAACTAGTTCATGACGAGCCAGAAAAGCAAGTCACCCATAACTGGACAATCACAGTCTTGAGTCATGGTGCAAACAAGCCCCACCACACTTCCTTGGCTCTGCAGCCTGTGCTTCCACCCTGCTGCCAGCTCTCTTGAGAAAACCGCTCTTGGACAAATCCAGCACTAGTTGGCCTAAACCTACACTTGCAGTGTTATAATTATTATTAGAGCAGATCAGCTCGAATTCAGCTTTTCACCAGACAATAACTATCCAGAGGAATTCTGGTTGCTGCTGAAACTTTTGACTCCGAGTTTAGGTTTTTTTAATATGTCCTTTTTCTGGCTGTTTATGAAGGGTAGTGGTACTTTCCAAGGAACACAGGCAACAAAAGGAAGGAGAAATCATGAATTTCACATATGAAAATCACAATTCCAAAATCAAATCATTCCCCCACTTGAAGAGGCAGGTTAAAGCTACACTTTAGCTTTGAAGAAGAGCAGAGAAACAACATCATTGCTGAAGGCAAGCCCTGTCTTCAAAAAAAAAAGTGAGCTACTCCGCACAGCACAGTAGCCTGTTATTTTGTCACCTGTGACTTCACCATAATGCAAACCTCAAGAACTTATACAATCAGAATCCTTTTTATTTAAATCTTTTTCTTGACTAAAAGCAGAACAAGGTGATACGGATTTGGCCCACCAAATGCAAAAATATCTTTGAGCCTACTTAGCCAGCATTTAAATTTTAAAATCTGCCAGAGATCCATTGTAACAACCTACAGTTTTAAATTATTTTAACATACAACTCGTAAACCTGTTCTGATTCACATATGGCTCAATGCCAGCTGTATGAGCTGATTGTTCAAGGCTATCTATTCCATACAGATCAGCATCAATTGCCAGTTCCAGCATAAATTAGAGTATATAAGGTACTTGCAGAATTGCTTTACAAAACTTTCAGACATCTCAAGTAGGGTTTGATGAGTTTTGAGATGTCACGCGAGAAAAAGAAATAGGCCATAAAGATTTGTGAAGGCTTAAAAATCAGTTATGCGTCACTACTATATGTTGAACTAAAATTTATGCCACCTTTAAAAACATGAGTTCAATCTCAACTTGTTTTCTAGTTAACAGGTCTAGCCTTTTACTGGGTTTTATTAGGAAGAACCAGATCTCTTGCAGCATTGGGTCACAGATCTCATAAATTATTTGAATATGTCATGCTGATAAGATTGATATTTCTGGCACTGAAGGCCAGGTTAACCTCTCCCTCCACAGTCCTGTGAAAGAGCCAGGCACTCCTGGTGAATTTGCTTGTACTAGGATGGGCTGGAATGGTCCCTGAAGGAGCCTAAATCCCTCCCCAGATATCAACAATTATGACTGCTGGATTTTCACTTAAAATAATCTTGGATTATCCATAAAATAGTTGCTGCAATGAAATAGTGACTTGGATAATACATCAGCACAGGTGACAACTGAAGGTTTACCAAAAATATCCTTTCCCATGGCAGCTGTCTGAGTTTGCTTATTATCCAAGGGCATATTTTGAAGTATGAGTGCTTTCAAAGGAGCTCAAAACATCTGAGAAATTGATTATATGTTAAAAAAACAATGCTATTGAGATTCTTAGATAAAATCTGGTGGGATGTGTCCCATCTATAACTAGCTTCAAGTCCTCTGAAGACAAAGAAATGTTCTCATTGATTTCACCTGGTTCCGTTTCAAGCCCTAATAATTAATGCCATTTTATCAAAGCAATCTCACAACCAAGCAATAACGTCTGGGGTTTTATGTATAAACATGGGAACCCAGCTCTAGCCTGTATGTTCATGATTTATTGTGGAAAGCTCTTTTTTGTTTCTGCGTGCTTTTCGTAAGTCCCTCAAAAAGTGTGCAGTGAGGTTAATTTTCCTTGTAGAAGAACAAATAAATATTGTGGAATGCAGGCTGGGCTTTGGGTTTGAAGCTTGCATTTCTTACCCTAGTCCTGATTCCCAATGAAACTGATGAAGAAGATAAATAGTAATTTATCATCTTAGCCACACACATCCATGAAAGATGCAAGTGGAGAATACATAAGGGTTTTACATTATTTTTAGTTCATAACCACCTATAGGTTATTTTTTTTCCTACACTGTATTTTCAAGTGCATCAAGCTTCAAAGATATGACACACTGGATCTTCCGTAACGCATCATGTGGGTGAGGAGACTATGCCACAAACTCGCAGAATTGCATTTGTAAATACACACTCTGGTTTGTTTTACTAGATTCTGGCCTTTAGCCTCAACTTATACCGTGCTCTCTTAAGCTGTTTTTGTACAGAAATATCATTCTTCTGACTTGAAGACACCTTAGTGCACTGCAGTGAGACCATGGAGTGGGATAATGTGGCACACTCTTAGAAACCATGGAAGTGGCATCTTTGAGCAGAAACAACTATGGATTAGGGCACAGAGTTGAAGGTAACCTGGTAAGTAGCACAGACTACGCTGGCGTTTATGTCCTTTTTACCATTTCAGTAATTAATGAAGCCCGAAAAGGGGATCAATCCAGACAAAGCACAGTGGCTGTGTCTTCTTTCCAGAGCAGACTGGAACTGCATGGGGTTCAGCAGTCTCCTTCATGACAACTCCTTCTTTCACATACACAGCACCTCCTGAACCAGATTTTGACTTCTAGCCTGTAAAAGTTGCACTCACTTATCCTTTGGATCCAATTTTTTTTTTTTCAGTTAGAAAATTCAGTCCATTTCTTGCTGGTGCTTACTGGAAGTACAAGATGAAGCTACAGATTTAGAAAAAAAACCACTGAAGCAGAGTCCAGCTAGAAAGATGGCAGAGAAACTGTAAGCCAAAATTCAGGGTTTATGGGGTTTTTTTCACCCTATTATTACAGAGCAAACTCTAAAAACATGCCGAGTCCACTTCGCAATGTAAGAAGAGAAGTTTTTGCAGCAAATCTAAACTTTATATATAAAAGGATCTTTTTATAAAAAAAAGAAAACCAAAACAACAAAACCAGTCATTGGCTTAAACAGAGACTCAGAGTACTCTGACATTGTAATTTTGACAGGATATTAGAGAGAATTTTCCAACTAGGTTTTGCAAAATCCCTTTGAAGTAAAGCTTTCTGCTTCTGGTCCTTGCATTATTGCCCATGGGAACTATTGAAATTACTGCTTTCAAGATAAGGAGCCACGTCACTGATATCACGAAGTCCTTTCTCAGTGAAAAAAGCAAACGGTGCTGTTTTTCAAGTAAATCTAAAAAGATCAAGTTGGGTCAGCAGCACCGCCTACCCATCTGTGAAGTCTGCTTTCCAAGTTTGATAGCTCCATTGTTACCATTTTCATGAGGATCTAAGGGTGGAATTTGCCGACCTGAAACACACAAGGAGACAATTAAATCAATTTTCCTAATGTAGTTAGCAACACAGGCAGATAACAGTTAGGACAATTCAGCTTGCATAAGAATTAAATCTGTGAAACTTCACCAGAAACCCGTGTCCTATGCACCCTGAATCTTTTTCCTTCCATCCTGCTTATGAGAGAGGATTTTCACATTAAAAAAAAAAAAGAAATATAGCTATTGAGAATGCCTGAAATACACGGAAATTATGTTATCCATGTATTTTAAAAAAACAGTTATCTTGCTATTTAAAAATAAAAAAGTTATGTCACTGAGCACCTTACAACTAGGAAAGAGAAAATTCTCAGCTTAATTCCCAATTCCACTTAAATGATGCTAGTTTCACAATATCGTGCCCATCTTAAATCTTCATGGCATTTAGTCCTTGCACGCTGGAATTTTACAAAGCACTGTAACTAAACACATGCTGCCTATATTGGAAAAAGAAAAAAACTCCTACACCTTTTCATTGAATCCCTGCCTCCTTTGAGGGATACCCATGTCTTTCCAGTTTACAGATTTGATTACTTAACCCCTCCAAAAACTCTCCTGACTTTTTAATCATTTTATGGGGTGATTATTTTAAATGTTTTAAAGGATTTCAGCCATCACGTGAGAGCTCAAGTTCTCTCCCAGGGCAGACAGCGCTGCTCCAACTCTGTGTGCCCTTTTAGTACTGCTGCATCTTCTACTCATGGACAACATCCAGTGTCATGGTAAGGCACTTATTACCTCGTGGATTTGCTGGAGTATTTTTCTGAAGCTGAATCTATCTTCTATTAATTACTCCTAGTTTTACTACTACCCATGTTAAATAACAAGAGTTAAAATGTTTAACATCTGTTTGCTATATGCCACTTTCAGAGAGCATAAAGTTGCTGTGCACATCACAATCCAGGTGGATTTTACCATTTACATTTCCCCATCCTTTACTGCATTTATTCACAGCATTCCCTTGCCAAATGTTCTATGAATTACACACCTCTGTTGAAGCCCCAGTCCTACAAATTACTTGGGAGGACGGTTGTAGGCGGGTGAGTTAGAAGTATTCACATAAAATCCAATCCTGATTAAATAAACCAGCAAAATTTAATCTGTAAAACATGTCCCTAAATTACCTTGGGTCAAACCCATCAAAATATCAACTTTTCAGTCAGTTCTGTACAGGTATGTTATACAACAACAGTGTGACATCTGAAGCAGAATCTTTGGTGTTTGCACATGGGAAAGGGAGAGGAAAAATTCCTTACATTACTAAGCTAAAGATACTGTATTTTGTCCAAAAGAATGAGACACATGTATCTTGAGGGCTGAAGTATATATAAGCACTGACATTACAATGCTGCACTCTATTCAGGTCACTAAAATATCAGCTTCACACCTTGCTTACATTATGTTTGAACTTCACGTTTGCAAGTGCCATTTCAAAGTAAAACAAAAAGCAGAATGGGTGGTTATAGACACAGTTGTTAGATGCGTTACTTCTGTTGGCTTTGTTTGGAGACAAAGAATCCACTAATTCTTGAAACTAAGAGAATATGAAGACCTTACTATCTGTGAAAGGCTTTCCGAGAATGTAATGCTGCTGTTGTGGACACCTAGAGAAACCTTCTGCATGAGGTACCTGCTATTTACACAGTCCTTTCAACTCAGTCCCAGCTAAAACAAAATCCTGACAGTCTGAGGCAAACACAAGGTAGCTAAAAAAGATGGAATCTACAGACACTGTTTTCATAACATATCCACTAGGCACTAAATATTTAGCTTTTCTAAAAGCAAGTTCAGAAGAGGAAAGCTAGTTTGCATATTAAAGCTCAACTTTCACTTTAGAAGTCTGCATTGAACTGTTACCTCTATTTGTTTGCCATTCATATTTCTTTGGAAATTCAAGTCTTTTCTACAGTATTCTTGATGTGCTTGAAAAGAAGCAGGAAGCTTATCTTTGGAGCAAAACCACTGCAAGCTTCAAGGTCAGTGAGCACTTTGTCCAGTTCAGACCAGGACACAATATATGTCATTAAGAATCACCTTGATTTATTTCATTTCTCAAAATGATAAAACCCATACAGATATAATCTACAAATAATAAAGATGAAAAAAAAACCCTAGACGTGATATTTGCTGATTAGTTATTCTAGCCTTTGAACTTAAGTACTGTTTGTCATTAACTAGCCATGTTTTCTGCTGTTTGCATACCCCTCCTTGAATTAAGCACACGGAAATAAAGCTTTAAACAGTCTAAAAGTTTTTCAGGGTTGAGACTATTTCTTCTAGTAGGTTCATTTTCTCTCACTTATGATTTCTCTTATTACCAGATTTATTAAAACATCAAGTTAAATAATTTTAGTTTTAGTTACAAAATTTATCCCTGCCCACGCAGCCTTTACTGTTGATGCACAGTTGACAGCTGGAGAATAGAACTCTAACACCTGAAAACTAGCTCTGCAGCAAATGATATAGGGATTTTTCACCAAGGGTCAGGGGAAATAATCAGTCAGAAATCTGTTTAACCAATTGCTTGACCAATCGTCTCACCCTGGGCCTCCTTTGACAGCTGGTCTCACAGCAGATACCATAACAGAGGAAGGTTTAAGCAGCAGCAGAACACTAAGGAGCTATGAAATGCTGAGCCTGCATCTACACATCGAGCTTCTAAAGCAGTTCAATCATTACTGCTACCTAAAAGCACCATGCTCTTTGCATCTTGTCATTCAGCTCTTGATAAATATGGCATCAATATGCTGACACCAACCCAAATATCGCTGGCACTGAGTCAGGATCAACAGAGGTTGTAAACTGAATTAATTTTAGGAAGTATATACTAATTCTGAATGTCTCTGATCCAGAAAAATAGAAGATAACCATGTATTAGATAACCTACAGCACTGTTAATTCATGCTATTTCTTTCATGCAGTCCATATCAGAAAGGATCAGTAGTCCCCTGACAGCCAGCCCAGCAATTATTCTGCTGAAGAAATAGATTAAGAGAATTCCTCTTCAGACCAAAGATTGCTCTATTAAGATAGTCAGCTCAAAAGGTCCATGAAAGATTGAACTCTTCTGTTGCTCAACTTAAAGACAGCAAACTAGACCACAAATAGAGTATTTCCCCCACTTTAGAGAGCAGGAGACAACTAGCCAGTTTGCCAAAGACAACCAACAGCACATCTTAGGATCACATGAAATGGTCAATCGCACAGAGAAAAAGAGATGTGCATACATTTATCTAAGAACTCTGCCACTGAACTGGTGAAACGAGGAACTTAGGGATGTTCTGATACTCAGACAGTATAAAAGGTCCATACGTTTCCCATTGTTGATATTCGTATGGAGTAAGGTCTGCTGACTGTGATTAAAAATTAGATTTTGCACTTGTCTTAAATATCTGATTATATATTTTGGGTTCATTTCACCAATGTTCAGACCAAGTTTCAGAGATTTTGTGCAGCAAAACCATTTGTAAAACATGCACCTCTACACATTTATGCAGAGGTCTTCGTGTCCTCCATGATCTCATTGCAGTAAACACACCATGGTTTGTAAAATTATAATAAGCATCACAAGAGACTGCCCAAATGCAGGTTAACAGAAATTGTCATTGTTCTGCAGTGAACCATCCAGGTTAACAGGTGGTAAGCACTGAATCAATTAATATCCTCTGTTCTGGCATGTTTGAGTTGGGCCGAGGCAGCCTAGGATGAAGGTCAGAGTCTTCTCCAATGCCTGGTAGAGTTCCAACTCCTGCTACTGAATCTGAGACTTGTTAAAGAGATTAATCAGCTCTCTGGGAGTCACAGTTCTAGATTGCCAAGGGCAAAGAGATTGGGCAATGGGAGGGTGGGACAAGAGGTAAACAAAATGGGAAGGGAGAAAAATGAAAACGGGAGCATGGAAGCAAGAGAGACAAAAGGGAGTGGGTCACAGCTTCGCAAGCAGACGTTAAAGGCAGGTAGATGGAGATTGATCTGCTGCAGCTGAAACAGGATGCATCTGAAACAGGATGCATCATCACAGTAATAAAATCTGCTCTCTTTTTTCCTTTTTGAACGTGATAATCCATTTATAAGCTGTAGCATCCATTATCTCAGAAAAATCAAGGTTGGAGTTGGGCTTTTCGGTTAATTTTTTAAAAATATTAAACTAGTTTCATTATTGACCTGTACAGGACTGTGTGAAAGGTTGGAAATAGCATTAGAGTTGAGCATAAGGAAAAAAAACCATCTGGTTACCATGCTGACAAAGGGACAAACACAACAGTGCATTGAACAGATACTCATTCAGTGTGTAGTGTAAAGGAAAACAGATGTGATGTGATCAGCTTGAGCTGGCACATCCAGATAACAACGTCCAAGTTCAAAAGAAGCACAGTCCTAATATCTAACACAACTACAGCAATTTTGATGAGTGTAAGAGACAAGACATAACGGTGCTGCACAGTGGCTTTCTGCATATTTGTCCCATCTGTTCTCTCTCTGAAAATCATGTACAACTCAGTTTTTTGGAGGGACTAGGAAGGGGAAATTTTTATTAGTGCAGGATGTGAAATACATCTCATTTGGCTGCAGAGCAGCAGCCTGCTGCAGCACCCCGAGGATCTAACTGCTGTGGGTAACCTGAGAAAAGGCAGACTTCTTCAAGCAGTGGTACAACAGCTATACAATAGCCAGAATCTCCTCCTAAAACTGCTGACTATCACGGCAAAGTGAGGCCCTGCAAAGCATTGTTCCCTATAATCAATAATAGAGCACAGTTGTCTGTGAAGGCATGGCAGAATGAAGCAGGCACATCTTATCCAATAATTTTAGCATTTGCATACAAGACTCTTTCAGCACCTGTAGGACTTATGACAATCACATTTCTTATCTCCCCAGATCCTTTCATCTTTTGAAACCTGTTTCACTAGTATTTCAGAAGTTCCCCACATCCCTCACATGGTTTACAAAGCCTGGCCCCATAGACAGTCTCTAATTTCTTTTTCTTTCCCCCTGCAGTGAAGCAGGATTTCTCCAACCAACAGAGGTGACTACTGTGTACTTCATGTTGCAAGTTTTCATGCAAGGTAGCACATATTTACAGTAGAGGACATTGCATAACTAAACATAGTTAAGTTGCAATTATTTTATTGTGTTTAATAGCATCTCCATGGAAGAAAAAAAAAAAAACCACAGGGTTTTTTTTTATTTAGAGCAAAAGCATGAATTGCTGACACTGAGGTTCTTGCTAGGGGAAGCTGCAATACAAATAAATTTTGCCCATTTATTTAAAATCTTCAGGGAAAAAAAAACCCACCAAAATTTAAGTCTTACATGCATCAAAGTAAACAAAAGAATTCCTAATGACTTTAATTACTAAGAGATCCGACCTTGATGTGAGGTCTTGCTGTAATTAACTTTGGGCTGTTTTGCTTTATTTCCTAGTTTATGTTGAAGGGCTCTCCTGTGGCTGGAGAGAAAACCAGGACCTCGCAAGTTTAACTTTAAGAGTAGTCTTAAAGGCAGTAACTTTTCCTTCACTCATTAAAATTTGAAAGCAAGAGGAGAACTAATCCTAGAACGCAGGGAGCATATACTGTAAAGAACATAATTGCAAACATAAATTAGGGCAATGTTTCTCCATTCTTTCAGAGGGTGTTCACAGGTGAACACTTCCTACAAAAATTCAGTTATGAGCTTGGGCTGTTTTAAAAATGCTGTATGTGAATTGCTCTCTAACACACATACTTGCTTTTCTTCAACTGTCTTTCACAGACCTCTTCAAAGCAGTTCACAGATACCCCCAAATGAGCAGATAACAGGATGAAAACCAGGATGTTCCTCACTCACAAAGTTTGACAATGATTCATCTGCAATTCTATCCATCCAAATTCATTTGAGTCAGCACAAACACTGAATTTCTGCTGGACAGGATCCCTCCCCATTCTACATTCTTTCATACATTCCTCTCTACTTAGTCCAGTATATAACTGGTTAAACTGTAAACTCTAGAGATTGGTTTGTGGGTTTGGGTTTTTTTTTTAAATCTCCCAGTATTTCTAGGAAACAAGTATTTGGGTTACATTAAATATTCAATATACAAGCTGCTGGCAAGGCATAAGAAAATCAATAGCTTCATACATTTATTACTGAGCATTTATTGCATGAAAGGTTGTATCCTGAGACAGAAACTCTCTGCTCTAATTAGGAAGCCTCATCTATGAAGAACATCCTTATCTGGATTTTTATAATAATCATTAGCCTGTCTCTCCTCCTTGTAGTAACAGCATTAGTAAGACTGAACGCGTGAACAACTCTTTAGACGTTTTCCATAGAGGGATTCTGATAATCTTATTCCTCAGTTCCCTCTCACCTTTGACAGAAGATGCTGAAATGCTTCAATCATCCCCCCTTCGGTAGCACACCAGTCCTTTACATTTGCCAGATGTCAAAAAATAATGCATGCCCACCTTTTTAGTTTTTTTTTTGCTTAATATAAGTTTATTTCCTATTTCACTTGGCTAGGTATTCCTCCATGGCTTACTCATCCCACTGCCTGTTTACTTTTGGACCTACTGATGCAGACTGATATTAACCTGGGAGGCACAGTCTCAGCTCTACCATTTACAGAGGACAGTTTTATGTAATCTTCTCTTTCCTATCTGGGGCACCTTCACACTAAGGTAGGAGGCAATACACACACTGAAGAGAAACAGCTGGGTGTGTACTAGATTTGAATAAGGTAACTAAAGCTTATTTGAGTTGTTAAATGAACAGGTGGTGGAAAATTGCAAGGGTGTGATTGCTATTACATGACAGGACACTCGGGGCACCTTGTTTAGTCATTGAAAACCAGCCATAAAACCGTGTGAGTTGCCTTCCCAGGCATCAGCACTGAAGCCCCACAACCAAGAAGGGACAACACAGAACTGGTACGACCTCCTGCACAAACACAACTTTATACTGTATTATATTGCTATCATATAATGAATTCCTGGCATTTTTGCTGCTGCTGACGTATAAGCCAGCGACAAGAAGCCACTGTACCTATCAGTCTTCTAAGGCTGGGAATAAGAAAAATAATAATATTTGATCCTATAGTCACTCAGCTATCAAAAAAGAACTACTGGAACACATGAAAACCCACTACAATCTTAAGCCTTTTTTAAGTCAAAAACCTTTCAAGACAGATATTAGGAAAAAATTAGCCCAAGTGGGGAATATACAACCATACTAAAAATACTATTTGCTTGTTTACAGAGAAACAAACCAGCCATGTGATGTCTCACAATCACAGCAAGCCTTCAGTCAGGTGTTGCTAAATCCAGCCAGGGTAAGTGTAGTAGTAGCTTACCATCTGAAATCACAGGGTACAACAGACAGCCTGGAGCTGTGTCCCATGATGCAGCTCAGCGAAAACTTTCCAGCACAGAGAACACCGACTTTGCTGACACTTGTGCTGACATTCAGTCTGCCTTCTCAGCCTTATTCGTCCAAGTAAACTGACTGCAGAATCCCTATCCTGTCAGATCTGCCCCATCTTCCAAAAATTAGAAACTTTTACTGATTCTAGTCTTTCGCATCTTGTATTTTCTTGAGAAGAAATAGGGACAATGGATTTTTGTTGAGGTTGTGTTATTAAGACATCCCTCAAAAGCGATTAAATCCTCAAATCCTGAGAGAAACTTATTTTGAAAAATCCTTTTAAAATAGTCTAATATAATAACCTTAGAAATGAAGCGATCTCTCTATAATCTCTCTAATATTTCCAAGATTTATCTGGTTGTCAGCAAAACGTCCCAGTTCCCTTTTTATTTTTTCCCTTCTTTATATCATTATGTTGAGTAATTTTTTCCCATTATATTATTTCACTCTGTTCACTACATCTTCCCTGGAAAAGAGACAGTTGTTAGACACCTTAGGAAGGAAAAATGATTACATTAAAATACCCTTGGGAAACAAAAAGCATAAGTAAGCAGGAGGTAAATTTTTTAGCTAAATTAAAACGTAGTCTACTCTTTCTTTTTGGGGTATTAATTTCAAGAAGGTTTTTAATGAAGAAATTCGCTATGCATGATGGAATGTCCTTCCAAATCCAGGCTGTAAAATAGGCAATATATACAGCCTACCTTCAAGATCCAAGGTAAACAGAAGTTGCTGTTGCCCTGTTCAGAAGCTGAGGACCTGCACCATGCCCTTCTGCTGCAGCACGAAGAGAAGGCCATGACCTCTTAGGCAGCATAAAAGCAGAACTAAAGCTGCAGCATGACTTCTAGGGCACCACACAAATAAAATGAGTCAACAGGGTAGGAGACACGGCCACAAAGGGATTTCATACAGAGAGAAGGCTGAAATGCTGCCATTCAGCTTCGGCATAAACAGACCTTTTTGGAAACCGCACAAAGACTAAAATGGTGTAAAACATCAGGAAGTTATTCATACCCTCTGCCCAGTCATAATCATACTAATTAATTATCCAGCTAATTAATCATTTTTCACTCGGTTTCCACTATATTTCTATAAACATACACCACCAACTCTATCCTTTCTCTCCACTGAGTACTTGATAAGGTCATGAGTACATCCACTGAGACCAAATATTTCTATATATAGAAATAATTGCCTGTGGAATTAAGTGCACTTGCCTGAGTATCTAGTTCATACTAAACTTAATTTAGCTGATTCTCATCATCTATTATATCCATTATTAGGGACAGTGTGTACGCTGCCAGCTGCAGCATTGCCTATCAAAGATGGAAACTAATTAGATATTTACGCATCAAGCATGAGTTCCTTCGCGAGAATATTCACAAACATCAGATGTAGACAATCCAGAGACAATCTAGTAAACTATCACAAGGAAGGTTTATCCAGTGTGCCATGTTTCACACTCCTTTTTTAAAGGAGGTAAAAGAAAGGTATCTTATTCTAGGAATATTGGTTCTCATTAACCATTTCCAACACATTCCATTCAAGCAAAGTAAACACTTGAACAGGCCCCATCTCAGACAAAGTGCTGTAGGTAATATGAGCTGATTATGAATATGTGAAATAAAATAAAATAAACTTTAGGGGAACAAAGTTGAGACTCTAGACATGCTGTCTCCTAGGCCTATGCACCCCAAAATAGGATCGAGGGACAGGAGCAAACACTAGTATCGGAAGAATATCAAGTCACTGAACTCTGGTATGCATGCATACACGCCTGAGGATGTAAAGGAAGCAAGCCAATGTCACTGCAAGGCTGTTCTTTACCATCTCTATCATTTTTGAAAGTTTGTGGAGAATGAGGGATGTCTTCTATGACTGAAGAAAGGTGAATATTATATCTGTCTTCAAAAAGGGAAATAACAAGCCACGGATCTGCAGGCTGGTTAGCCTCACTGCTTCCTGGGAAAACCCCAGAGAAAGTCTTCTCAGAAGCCGCTTCTGAGCACATGAAGGTGAAAAAGGTGACCAGGACCAGTCAGCATAGATTTACCAAAAGTAAACCACGCCCAGCCAACCTAGTTGTCCTAAATGACGGTACAACTGGATCTGTGATTAAGGGAGAGCATTGGATGTTGTCTACCTTGGCTTTAGCAAGTTACATGATACATTCTCCTACAGCATCCTGGTATATCCAAGGTGGGATGTTATTATTTGGATAGGCTGACTGTTAGCTGTGTGAAGAATTGGCTGGGTAATCAGACTCAAAGGCCAGTGGTTAACAGTGTTTATCTACCTGTAGGCCACTTACAAGCAGAGTACTTTGCTTAATACCTTTTATCAGTGGCCTGAAGGAGTTAAAAATAGGTGCATCAATACTTTTGAGGCCAGGGCTGCTGTTCAGAGGGCCTTAGGCTCGAGAGCAGAATGGGCCAACAGGAACCTTACATAGTTCAGAAAGGAAAAATGCCACAGCCTGCTTGTGGGAAGGAAGAGTCCCTGGCTATGAGGAGTGGCTGCTCTGCTGAAAAAGACCTGAGGGCACCAAGCTGAGCATGAGCCAGCAGCGCACCCTGGCAGCAAAGACTGCCAACAGCATCCTAAGTCATACCAACAAGAGCCAAGCCAGTAGATCAAGTGAAGCGGTTATCTTCTTCTAGCTATGGTCTAACACACACTGGGTAATGCATCCAGTTTTGGGCCCCAAAAACCAAAAGAAATATTGACAAACTGGCACAGGTCCAGAGGAGGGACACCAAGACAGTCAGGAAGCTGAAGAACTTGCCCTTTGAGGAGAGGCTGTGGAAAAGTGGTCTGTTCAGCGTGGAGATGAGATGACACTAGAGGATCACAAAGTCGCCGGCCAATGCCTATGGAGAGGGCTGCTAAAAAGACAGAATCAGGCCCTTCGCTGAGATGCATTCAGGACAATGAGCAACAATGGCTGTGAATTGAATCAGGAGACATTCTAACTCGATAGACTGGTAGAGGGGAAGCCACTGTGAGGACTATTTAAACACTGGACTCGGCTGCCCAGAGAGGTTGTGGAACTTCTGCTCTCAAGCCCAGTCAGGTAACGGCCCAAGCAATCTGGTCTAAATTCACTATCAAGTCTGCTTTGAGTGGAAAGTTGGACTGAAAGTCTCTTGAGGTCCCTTGCAGCCTGCAAGGTCCTTCCCACTTGCAGTCAGAGACCAAAACTGGAACCCCCAGAAAGCAAACTGAATAAGATGCTTTTTCTTTTCCTTATGCAGAATGTCAGTCTCGGCTTGTTTAAAAGACTCGAAAATATTTTTTAAACTGCTTCCACTGCAATGACTATTTTCTACTTATCACAGCCGTCCAGGCGCATTTCTTAACATTTAAGTTTTTATCAACACCATGATAAGATCAACAGTATTGCCTCTACAGCAGGCTTGGTCTAACACAGAAGATGTAACCCAGGTAATGATTTATATACAGATTTGGAAAGAACAGCCTTACCTCATATCTACTATCTACTATGTTTTCCTCTGGCGTATTCAAAATAATTCTTAGTTTACATCTGCATAAACAGCAGCCATGCTACTCGCCCAGTGGATTTCTTGATGTCCTTGCGAAAGAGGTTTTCAGACTCAAAACAGACAGCTATTTTCATATGACTTCTAAACAATCACAAAAAGATAATTTAATTAAGAGATCATTTACTTACTTATTCCTTGAAAAAGTTCTTCAATGTTAACAGCATTCTTTGCACTGGTTTCAACAACAATTGCACCTATAGATTCTGCATATTCTTTGGCATCCTTCATAGGAACCTCCCTACCAAAGAAAAAAAAATTTACATATAAAATAAAACAAATTTTCAAAAAAAACCCCTTTATTATGGATAGGAAAAAAAAGACCTCAAACATAGCCTGATCAGAAAAGCATTAGCATAGTCTTCTTCCCCGCAAGAGTATCTTTCTCCTTTTTATAGCATTTAATCATCATATTAAAAAAATAAAATTTTCACGAATATCAATCTGAAGATTTCTTGGACTTGCTGCTGAACCCGTGCCTTGAAAAAAAGCAGATAATTTAAATGTCAATCCCACTTGTTTTTCAAAACTCACCCCGATAAAAGCATTAAAACACTAGAGAAAAGACATAAAACTCTGCTGTTAAAGTGACACCATCTTAAACCCACTGGTACAGCATCCTCATTCTGTAGCCAATATACGCTAAAAGCTGGTAAATACAGTTTACAACATGCAAAAGGCCTCGGCTTCAGACACAAAGCAAGCCCCACACTGACTTTGTGCCTGCCTGAGCCAGGTGGCAGAGCTGAATCTGCCCATGTCCACTGCTGTCTGGAACCAACAATACTTCTTATTTTTAAGCAACAGCTCAGAATCAGAGACCGAACACGTTCACAGGCACCCGAGACACACCCAATTAGGGGTGCAGATGTTGAAACACCAGGCTGCCAGTTGTTCAACCCATCCAACTGGTGTGTTTTGTGTGGCTTTATAGCTGTCTATTGCACACGCAGAATTTGCCTTTACCCCACAACTCTAATGTACAAGCCCAGACACTCCTAGAACAATTTCCTCCTAGTATGAGTGCCTTGGACTTCAACAGAAGGTAACCAGGTGGGGGCACAGCAATGCCATTTCACAATTAGTTGAGGGAGGTATGTATTTTAAATAAATCAGATCTGCTGCTCATGGGAAACATGCAGAGAGGCAGAATAATTGTCCAGTTTATTAAAAATGGTTTTTGAAAAATTAGCCTGCAAATCCAGCAGCTGGATTCAGAGCTTGCTTCCACTACTTGCTTCTTTGTATTACATGTCTTTGTTTTTTGAGGAAGACACATGGAATGCAGCATTACCCCTTATTATTTCTGAAACAGCAGTCTGGCCTTTATTAGGAAAGGTACCACCATCTGCAGATGGCCCCAGAGATAAGAAAAAAGGAACTTAACTATGTAACAGAATATTCAAACAACAGTAAAGGAAGAAATTTCAGAACATAGTGTTATGTAAGACTTTCAGCTTGCTGTAATTTAGATGAGAAAACAAACTTAAGTAATCAAGGAAAAGTAAAAAAGCACCAAGTAACAATATTCCACGGAAGCGTCACAAAACTTCTTAGCCTTCTCTGATGACATTTCTAAAGGGAACTGATAAATGTCCACAGCACGTGGGTAATAAGCATCACGCTATTGATGACGTCAACTGCCACTGACACCAAGAAGGCTGCGTAGAAGTGGAGTCACCATAACCTGGATGTCAACATTGCTAAGATGCTACCTTGTCAAAAAGGAAAAGTACAAATGCTTGAACTCTAAGCCAAGAAATGAATACATGCAAGATGGGGTGACAAAGGAAGAAGGCAAGAACCATCAGTGGAGTGTTGAGTGTTATTCCAGGGCTACAGGCAAAGTTAGAGGAATACGTATTCTAAAAGATGTCAATTATTTCATTTTATCCTTTCCAAATCATTCTATTGATTCAAGCTCCGTTCAGATTTTCTGAATCACTACTGAATGAAGAAATATTCTGGATGCACAGAGGGAAGATCTGAGCATGACATTCTGCTGAAGTCTCTTAACCAAGGATCTGGCAATTTCCAGTGAACACAACTTGTTAAGAAGGTGCATCATATTTTTATGGAAGTAAACCATTCTTAGTTGACTACTAACTTCTATAATGTTCAAAAAATATGTTGGACACTCAAAATATTTTAACACTGAAGTTTCAGCTCTTGTCTTTAAAACGACTGTTTAATGACCTGCCTGAAGGACTGGACACATACCAGAAGGAAAAGTCTACTACTATTACTTAAAAATACACCAAACACTCAACAGTACTATCACAAAAATAAGGATTTATATAAAACAAAACTGCCTGTTAACCTGTAGAAATTCCTTCAAAATGGAGAAGAAATGTACTTCAAGAGTGCCAAGAACTGCTCATAACCTATTAACAACACTGTAAAAACAGCATGACCCCCGAGTGTCCCAAATCCATCTTGGCAGCTCAAAACCAAATTTTAGATGCTAAACAAGGAGGGTAACATGGTCAATGATTATGAGAAATGGTGCCAGTTTCCCAGGGGAAAATAATCAGTTCTTATTGCTTCCTTTCATTCCTCCTTACATCTCCTACGGTCACAGAGACTGCAGAATCAAATCAACTCGGATCTAGGCAGCTTGTCCTCTTTTGCTTCTATTCACATTGGTCTTAAAAGCAGCTGTCTCTCTAATATCCCACAAAACATCTGCCAGAATTTCTACAAAACCCAAGAGAGATGCCAAAAATGCACACAAACAGCAGCTTTCTCCTGTGTGCTCACATCATCTTATCTTTAAATTCTCTGTGCAGAAAGGCATATGTATTTTCTACTCACTGGAAACAATGTGATAAATTGGTGACACATTTCACCTACAATCATTTTTACTGAAGTCAATCTGAAGACATAAAGCAGCCAGAGAATACATACAGCTGCATGCATTGCATAAACAATCAGATTGCTGGAAGAACTGTGAAAACATATCACGTACAATACAGTCCGCTCTCTATTTGTCGACCAAAATCTCTGTAACTGGACATCACTAGAAGGCTTTAGAAAGAGAAAAGACTGCGGGATGCAGAAAGAATAAAAAAAAAAAAAATCTCTAAACTGTTCATAATTATACAAAAAAAAAAAAAAAGAATAAGACATTACCTCACTGAGGACAATGAACACCACACAGATGCCAGAACATTTTGTGCATGGAAGAGATGTACTGGCTGAACATGAGCAAGAAACAGATAATAAGCCATCAGTAAAAAACAGGTAGCATTTGAGAAGAACATGTTGGGAAGATCACAATCTCTCTGTGAGGAAACCCAGTACTGTTCCAATGTTTCTCTGGTGCAGGTTTTCCTTCATGTCCCCAAGTTAACCTGCCTCTGGTGGAACAGCGTTTAAAAGCTTGCTGCTCTAGCAAATGCAACAAAAAGCAGGAGGAGGGCTGGTTATGGATTCATTTGCTATTAGTGTTATTTGTCAGAATCTCTAGATTTATTACCCTGGATCTAAACAGGCAACGGTATTGCTGGGAACACGTAATTTTAAAACTGAAGATATCTCGGGGCAACTAGAAACTCCCCTTTGTGCTAACTGGGTTTGGGGTTTATTTTTTATAATTGTCCTTTCCTCTGTTTTCCTCTTCTTCGCATTTGGAAACCTCTAGTTTCTTATTATAAGATTCTGCTTCGCCATGTTGACAAGCATAACACAAGAGCAAGTAGGAGATGCCAATATACTGTGTCCCTGACTCGTAGCCCAACAGAAACCAGGAGTCTTCTAGCAGAAGAACAGGGCTTCTTCAGGTCTTCCAGAAAGCACTGACTCACAGTTTGGGGCTGGTTCATGGCAGATGGGCTGAGGGAGGGAACAAAAAAAGAAAACCCCAAACAAAAACAAAACAAACCCAACACAGTTTGGTTCTGGAAGCACTGCAGCACTTAAGTTATACATGTGCTTCAGGGACCTGATGAACTTGAGTCAAAGTAATGATTATGAAACAACGGGGGGGTAACATTTGAACAACCACAAGAGCAAACGAGGTCCTAAAAAGGAAAGCATCGAATACAGCCATTGAGTCTGAACTCACAGCTGAAGCAAAAAAATAACAGAGTTGTGGACTGACACAAAGGATTGCTACTGTACAGCGGAATGTGTTTCCAGTTCCAGAAAGGATAAATGTGAATCTAAACTAGAGCTAACAAGAGAAGAGCAACTCTACTTTCATTCTCATCCCAAAGGGCATCATCTCAGCTTTTTTGCAGGAGGGTGGATTCAACCACCAACTCTTTTACCCAGGAACATTTTGTTTCACAGGTGACAATTTTTATGTGAGGCTACGCTCCTAAAAACAACAAAAACACACTTTCTACATCCAGTTTCAATTATTGCAAAGCACAAAGTACAAGTGGTCACTGCTGCTCTGTGAATAACATTATTCTACTGCAGGTCCATCCTTCTAGCTTTACATTGCTGGTTTTGCTCATCATTTAATGAATTCTGCACCTTTTAATATGAATGGAAGGGAAAAAAAGAATAATACTTTTACATTCCAAATGATTCAGCAGCTAAAAGGTGTACACCGTACAAACAGACAAGAAAGGCAGTAAAAGAGAGGTTAAAAAAGAAATATATAATTCTAGTTGTGCTGTGGCTGGTGAGGTTCTTCACTGGCAGGACCACTGCTGTTAGGAGATACTCCATACAGCTGACCAAAATGATATGCTGTTGTAACAATGAAACAAACTGGCTACCCAAAGGAAGGAAACAAGATATTACTAATTTCAAAACAACAAGAAAAATAGATGCATTACCTGATATCAGAAAGATCGCATTTGTTTCCAGCGATGGCCATTACAATGTTTTCAGGACCGTGTTCTTTTAGTTCTTTCACCCATTTCTTCAAAGTATGAAATGAATCCTAAGAGAAACAACAAATAAGCCTAATCTGTGTTGACATATTTGCTTATTTTTCTGAAGTTAGAGGAACATGGCTTTGACAGTATTAATGCTGTTAATTATTGTTATTAATTATTATTAAAAATAATAATTTTATAGATCACAACTCCAGAAAAAGATTGCTGTATCTATGTAATCTGCTTTTCAAACTTTAGGTCGTAAGACTTCCTCAAATTAAATCTTGTCTGAACTTGGACACTACCTTCTCTGTCCCTCCTAAAGCAGCAATGAATGTTTTTCTTCAGTTTTCATTGACGGAGAAATTACCACAGGTCTTTTAAGTTTGTCTAGCAGTTAATTTCCCTTAACTTTTAATGTGAGCTTCATTTGTCTAATTTCAACTTCTGCCCACTGGATTATCATCTGAACCACTGCCATATGTTTAGTAACATCCAAGAGACCTTTCAGTGACCCCCTTCCCCTTTGCATTTCTGAATCTGTGACCTGGTAAACTTCAATTCAATCATTATGGAAACAAAGAGATGTGACAATTCACTTGGCTTTTTTCCTCCAAGTACAAAATTCAAACACTTTTTGATGCTATCTACCTTTTAATAGTAAATGTTCTATTTCTTTAAACTAATGAACTAATAGCATTAAAATTACTTTTGTTCCTAAAGTTTCTAATAATAATCCACACTCGAAATCATCACAGAAACTCAAAGTGAGCTCTCAAATGTATTATAAATAATATTTTCCTCTTCATAAATGCATGTGAGAGTTGTGTCTAAACCAGCAATGGCTGTATCAGTATCACCGAAAAGAAAGCACTATCAGTCATTTGGGGGAAAATATCCATTCTGCTTTAACAGCCAATGCTGCATATTAAGCATCAGAAAGTAAAATACACATTGACCTTCCTCTCCTATTTTCCCATCTTTATTCTGCAAGCTGTTCCATACAGGCTTGGAAAAAGGCTGGCAAAACAAAATTCTGTTCTTACAATGCATTACAAAATCAACTGTAAGACATTTAAATTAAAAATAAGTATCAACCCAGCATGATTCACTCTTCCTCATTTTTTTCTTGGCGAATTAGCAAAGGAAAACAGCACTGCTGTGCAACAGTGGCCACCATCATCAGCCACAGATCATTACACTAATGCACTGGAGAACAAACTCAGCCCTCTCAACCTAGTAGTAAATAATTCAATTGGCAGGAAAGGAATAAAATGCAAGTGAACTGTCATGACCATCCATCCACTAATGCCTCCTCTAACTCAGCTTTATCAGCGGGAGTTTCTTTCAAAAGCAGTGGAAAAGGCATTCAGCTAGAACCTCCCAGCCTCCTCTGCCTGAGAAACAAGTAAGAACAGTTTAGGATCTAAAAATACAGTTTTCATTCCAAATGAATAACGTCGAGCCAAAGGTCAGAGACTTATTATTTCATTACTGGTTTCCAAGTTAAGACTCGAGTCCCTCAGTGCAATCATGAGATGTTATGCTTAGTTAAAAATAATTAGCTTTAAAATCAGTAATATGCAAACAACTGAATTTCTGTTCGGTTGCTAAAGCAGCTAGCTGCTTTTGGCATTAAAATTCAGTTCTGTACAGAGAACATAGACAGTATTGCAGGATATCATCCTGCCTACTTAGCTAGAGGAAATCCAAAAGAAGTTTCTATAAAATGCCATCTTCAACCTTTTGTCAGGAGTAAGCATAAACAACACATAAACTGGACTTTCCATTTAGGTTTTTTAGGTAGCTGGACACCTCCATCCAAATCTACCCAAACTACTGAATCCTATAAACCCCACTGCTCCACTGATGTGGACACAAATTAACATATAAATACTTCCACGGTTTTACTCTGCCCACAGCAGAAGAGTTAACACAGGGAAAAAGCATACAGGTGGTCTTACCTGTTTGGTGATATCATAAACTATCACAGCTGCTGCCGACCCTCGGTAGTACATTGGAGCCAAGGAATGAAACTGTTAAAACATACCCCCCCCAACAAAAAATATCATTAATAAATCAGAATTACCACACCTTGTGAGGTCACATATACTTGCATGGCAGGACCACTGAGTTTCTTTCATCCCATAGAAAACAGACCTATTTAGTAGTTGCCCACTTCTCATTTTCCTTAAGAGCCAAGAAAGTAAATCTCCCTTACCTCCTGCTGCTCTTCATCCTGCTGGATTTACACCATCAGCACTGACTGGTTCAATACAACTTTTCCATTACAGAGCACGGGCTCCAAGGATAACTTTTGACATGAAGATCACCTGCACCTTGAGTCCTAACCCGACACCCCTCCTCTCGCCAACAGCAACACTTTGCTTTGTATTCATTAACAGACAGGACTCAGCTTGGGTTCAAATTTCATAAAACACTGCAAATCACTTAGGTAAAATTAGCTTTTCCGAAAACTCGGAACAATTTTCATGTTTACGTATTTTACACTGTGGTAGATATTTCAAAAAACATGGGTTCTTGCAGTTTAAGTTATTCTTTAGCCTTTTGTTTCAAGAGAAACATCCTTTTAGGAAAAAAAAAAAGGCAATAAATATGTTTATTATAACAACAGCTTGCCAATGAACAGCATCATTTTCATAATTTGCCATGACTAAGCAGCTAATTAGAATTTCAGCTTATAATTACACAGAGAAAGGAAGTCAGAAAGCCCCTCTGCTGATTCAACTAAACTTAGTCTTAAGCAAACCAAAAATAATCTTTTCTGGAAAATATATTTAGTCTCACTGTACTCGCAAAGCCATTTTACAAATTTTTATTTGTAAAGTCATCTGCAAAATATATCTTCATATAAAGCTGCAGTTAATAACTGAGGTCAGGTCCTAAATCAAATGCATTATTTGGGCAGGGTATGCATATCTCACCACCCACTGCACACACACACACGGATCCATGTGTTACACGGCAAACCTGTGCAGATTTACAGACACATCTTCGCCTCAGAACTTACTTAGGGAATGAGCATTTCGACCTAGCAGCTTCCATATGTTGTGCTGTTTCATGTGCAATGTGTAAAGCAAGTTATTTGTAGGATTGGTTCATTTGTCAGACTGTAAGCCATTTATCAGAGATCACCCACTCCAGCTCAAGGTGGATACTTTTTCTTGTAACACAAAGGACAAGCGGCAGCAATGACAGATGGTCAAGTGCTGAAGTGTTTTGGGGAGCGAGGCAGGTGGGAGAGCTCATTAATAGGAGAAAACAGCAGGAAGGGGGATGAGAAAAGAAAGAAGAATCAATCAAGAAGCTAGGTCTGAAGCCAAGGCATCAGCCCAGATCCTCAGGGAGTTGGGCAGACGCATGCCTTGCAGGCCTTTAGGGTGTGGCTTTACTACTTGCATGTGTAATGCAATAAATGCTTTCCAGAATTCTTAGGCTTCCAGATTGCAAGAGAAATTTCCCATGTGTTGCATTAAAGTGCCCTAGAAATCACGGATCTTAATTGTGGAGGCTAGATCAGACCTTTTATGGTGTACGTATACCAGTCCCAGTCTGTAACCTCCTGGAAAAACAAAAATTTCATACCCTAAACACATGCTGATTTGGTTTTAATCTAGATTAACGAGGTATTTATGAATTTACAAACAGCTCTCAGATAACAGTAATCACACTTCACAGGAGCCGTGCAGTTAAGCTCACATGCTTCAAATTCCTTCAATACTGGCCCAGAAAGCATACTGAGAACCTGTACAATATCTTGGGAATTTCTCTCCCTTTTCTTTTGACCAGAACAAAAAAAAGGCACCAAAAGAAAGCATCAAGTAAACATAATTATTTGCATTATATTTTTACTAGTATGTTTGTGATGTTCATGCAACACATTTGTTAAGAGTCTATTATTTGTTAAGAGTCTAGTAGATTATGAAAACTTACTCAGAATTACAATTTTTCATCCCCTCTGGATTCATCCAGTGTTGTTCCTGTTTTCTTGTGGACAGCAGTGATTTCTCATGATTGGGACATAGCGTATCATCATATTTTTCTATTAGACAATTCTTACTACTTCTTGTTTTGACAAGAACACTTTCTATAACAGCTGTTTCAATGAAGAATACTGTGTTAAGGCCAGAAAGTAAAAATAAAAAAAAATAAGAATTTTAAAAAAAAAGGAAAGAGAAAAGCAGACCTCTTTTGCTCAGTCCTGGAAAAGAACTGGATGCAAACTGGAACCAGGATGCAAACTACCATTTTTTTGGGTAGGATTAATTTTTAGCTGGATTCCTAAGCAGCTCTTTGTGGATCAGATAAGCTCCTGGCTCAGCCGAAAGCAAGGGGTAGGAATGTGTGGTTGAGAAAAAGGAGGAAGGACAGGACCACTAGAAGTCTGATTCACACCAGTTTAGACCATACTGAAAGATCTCTGCACTTGCAGAACTACTTAATGCACATCCCTGCTGGTACAATCTACTGCCACTGGCCATTCGACTCTTTTTCCTACAACATAAGCAATAATCAATTTAAAACCAGCACGGTTAATAAACAAAACCAATGAAAACTTCTTTTAAAACACTTTTTGAGATTAATTACTTCAGCAGTGTGTTGCATTTCAGTAACAGAAGCGCCAAACAATGTCAAACCACATTTGACCTGCTCCTTCTGTCAAGAAACAAAAAGTGGCAAGCAGAGGCGCAGGAGGAATGCAGTTCCTCTGCTATTTAGGACAAAATAATCTACTTAAATATTCCAATTCCTCACAAGCTTGGAAAAAGGGAGGGCAAGACCACAGCAAGCTAGGCTTGGAAAGGCTGCCTTTGAAAGGCACTCAGGTTCAGTAATTGTTGGTAACACATAAATACAACCTCCCTACTCTACTCTACTAAAAAACTATTTACTTGCTTAGCTGACAGGACAGTTACTTCTTCTTTTGTGATTCTACAATAATATTTTAGCTATAAGGCATTTTAAAAGAAGAAAACTTTTCATCCATATTTGGGCATGCAGGTTAAGGATTTGGGTTTTTTTTAATATCAAGTGATAGTTTTCATCTGGAATGTAAGTTTACATTCCTGTTCAGACAAACTTGACACTCAAGATTTCATATTTTACATTGGACAAAGTGACCAAGATGGGATTACAACGCATCTTAATGCAATTTCCTATGGTCTGTGAGGAAAAACAGGTACTTTTATACTGTTTAATAACAACCAAAAGTACATTAGTAACAACTATTATCAGTTATCACAATACAGAATACCAAATAAAAACAAAATTAAATCCTCCTTACCATTCTTTTGTAGAGTATAATAAACAAACATGATGATACACTACTCCCAGTCATAAGAAATCACTGCTGTCCACAAGAAAACAGGAAAAGACTCTTTGCAACACTGAATGAATTGAGAAGGGATGAAAAATTGTCACTCTAAGTAAGTTTTCATGATCTAATAATAGACTCTTAATGAATATGTTTTATGAGCATCACAAACATACTTTTAAAAACATTATGCAAATAATTATGTTTATTTTATGAGCTTTTTTGTGCCTTTTTTTCCCCTTTTAAACCACTGCCCAAAAGCAAAGTCCTCTTGAACCTTTTTCTGGCTCAATTACCTGGAAAAAGAGTCACACAAAATTAAAGGGATACAAAATACTAAAGTACACATTTATCACTTGCCAAGGATCAAAGGTGGGACTTGTGCCCAAAACAAGCTTCACACAAAAGATCAGCTCACAAAATTAAATCTCACAGGACTACTTTCTGTATTATAAATGACAACGTCTATAATCTTGATTTTACAGCTCAGTATTTCTGTGCCCAGTCATTCTCAAAAACATCAGGAGAAACAGGAGCAGTCGGAGACCTGCTCTGCTTCTCGACAAGGGCCACCTAAAACACCCAGGCGGCCACTCCCAGCTCTGCAACACTGACAACCCAGGTTGCAACCCCAGCTTAGCAGGGAGTCAGACAGCTCTTACCACCACAAATAACCACACTCCTAACCTGTTTCAAAAGCTGATCAAGCTCCAGCCTAAAATAAAACCTTTTTTTCACCCCATACTTCTACAGGCATCATATTTCAGCAATTAATAAAATTCTGAATTCCTAATTAATTACCTGTAATTTATTTGCTCCTTGACTTAGCAAAATTCAAGCATCAATGCTCGCCTTTTGCTGAAATACGAATATAAAGCAGTTTTAACTTTGTCAGTCTGCTAAATTAGGCTCTTCCAGTCTTAAGATTAGGTAAGAGGGGAAAAAGCAGAACCTACTCACCCTTCTCGGCCTTAGTCCAGCTTCAGTTCATCTTTCCTGACTGCTGCTGATCAGGTTTGTATGCAAACACAAAATGATCAAGTGCACTTCCCCTAACTTGTAACACATTTCTCATGGCCGCATCAGACACACATGATCATCCTCTAACCAGGAAACACGCTCACAAGTGGCTTATTCCTCTGTTTCCTAAGAAAATCACCTACAACTTTACATTACACACTTTTGTTGGGAGTCAAAACGTACTTGCTACTTAGACCACTGAATTTCATCCACACCATTTTCCACCAGGTCATTCTAGGCACTGGGAATACCTCTTATCTTTCTGTAATGACTGAACTATCATTAGGAGCTCACCTATTGTGGAAGTTTAGACGTCTTGTGCCTCTCTTTCAGTATCCACAGCAAGTTCGCCTATTTGCAAATACTGACTCACTTCATTGCTCATTAGGCCTATTCTGCTTTTGTAGGGATTGATAACAACTTTTTAGTCTGAGGTCATTAAAGGATGCAATGCAATAGTTAAGTTGTAGGGGTACATTTCCCCATTCAACAGCTACAGCAAGGCTGGAAGGGCCATTCAAAATATAAATAATGCCAAAACCAAAATCAATGACTTGTGTAGCTTCATGCAGGCTTTTAAGTCTCTATTCGTTAAAGCAGGCCACCAAGCATACTATGTACCTACACAGTTGCATTAAGTACTGGTGCAATGCTAAGTGGGTTTAAAGCACATTCGTATTCGTGCTCCTCTACCAACACGTGCACTTTGCACTTGCAGTTCATCATCTCTGCTGCTAAGGAGGAAGCGAGGCCACATGCACATGATGAAACTTCTTCTGAAAGCAAGTTCTTTTTTTCTCTCAGGATCTGACTAGAAGCTGCCTAACCTTTACAGCTGTACAGCCCTGCAGCACAGAGGACAAATTCGGTCTTAGGTGATACAAATGCAAGTTCAGCATAACCAGTGTTGCTCTTGTTGATTCCAGGAGTATTTTGGGATTCTGCAACCCCTGATCCAGCCATCGCACTGAAGTCAACAGAAGCTTTGCCCTTGCAAAGGGCAGAAAAATGGAACCAACCAATCATTAAGGGATTTACCACCTATTTAAAAGCTCTGGAGTATTTTGCTTTGTGTTTCCTGTGCATCTCATCATGGACGGGTGTATTTGATCGCAGGTAATGCTTTTCACATTTCCTCTGTACTAACAGTACAGAATGAGGAAGAAGAAAAACCCAGAGAGTAGCCATATCACAATGCTTAGAAGAGAAAACCAGATTCAAGGGAACACAACATAAATCACACCCAAGCTGTGGTAGTGAAAGTCAGTCCTAACTGTGTCTCATGTAATGCTGGTTTAGAAAGCAAAACAGACCAAATAAATACAGAAATACCACTCCTGCCTATTTATATAGAGGCTGACAAATGCTGCTGAAGACAGTCTGGATTCATTCAATCTGCCAGGCACACCAGGGAACACTAACTCATGTCTGCAGCTCTTTGCACCATGCTGTAGTGCTACACCCCAGTGCTGGCTTACCGCCACAGCAGGGCTGCCTCTTCCAAACTCCACAGCCAAGCGGAAAAAAGAGAAAAACAAAATACGAGACAACAACAAAACACAAAACCCCTCTCTGGATCACTTTTACCCTGCTAGAGTCATCACTTGTTCCTGCTGCAGAAAGATTATAATTCTGCCTACAAGCATGGCTGGAAAGGGTAAGGATGCACAGAGTAAGCAGAACCAGACCAGTGCTCAGCATCTTCTCACATCAAGGGCTGAATTCAGCTAAGATTTTTCCACGTGGTACTTTCTCAAGCACAAGATTTGCTTCCTGACAGCTGTAATCATTTGACTACATTTTATTCCCATTCTTGAAAAGCTGCTCTCTGACTACATACATTGCACCTGAGTGGCCAAGACCAAACCACTTGGCTTCTCTCAAGGTCAGAGATCCTTATGCTTTCTTTATGTGGGTGCCATTAATGGTAAGGACAGCCACAGCTTCTGTCACTCACTCCCTTCCTATTACACACACTCACCCTTTCAAACCAGGACCTTCATGCACCTTGGTCCCCTCACTCAGTTGTCCATTCCAAGCCCATGGGATTTTGGGTGTCCCACTTCTTCTGTCCTCAGCCCTTCGTGCCACACCACCCTCATGAACCCCTTCAGTCCTACCCCCCAAATCCACCTGAAATATGTTCCTCCACCTCATGCTTTCCACCTCACTTCTACAGCTCAAACCACTGAAGTTCGCATGGTGAAGAGCATGCTAGACCAGTGCCACAAACACGTTACTACCAGCCTGCTTAGCAGAACTGCCTTAAGTGCTCCCATGAACCAGACAAGTACCCGTGTGGGAAGAGTCAAAGGTTGCCACTCCTGCATCTGTGTTGCACGAGTCACTGAAGCAGTCTGTACGCCATGAACAGTATCCATTCCACTACTTGCCCAAGTCTGGGCATTTAAATGCCACATCCCTGTCATCTTCGAGGCAACAGAAAATCTGGGGCATGGAGAGAAGCAAAGGCAAAAAACAGAAGCATCAAACAGATTATCCTAACACATAAGCTTCTCGCACAAGAAGCAGCACAGGGAGGGATATAAAATTCCTGACATTCTTAGCTGGCAAAGAGTGAACAGAAAAATGTTATGCATGAATGCTGCTATCAGATACCATTTAGCATTTTATAACCTTGAGTAGTTTTTCCTACATGATTGAAGGCTGATTCCATTTCTCAGGATTCACAAGCTGAATAAATCAGGCTCTCTATCTCTGACCTACAGAGTCATACCTACAGGTATTTTTTCCTAATTAAATTAGAGAAGATACACATAAAAGAACAAGCATTTCTCTCAAATATCTAAGATAGTCTTAAAGCAAAGGGGGGAAATTTCAATATTTTAGGATAATCTTTTGAATATACTTTCAATAAGCAGAAAACGAATCTTTGCAACATCACAGAAATTCGCTGTGCTTAGCCTTTTGAAGCCTACAGTCATTAAATGAAAGAGGCAAAAGATACTACACATAAAACGTAGCTCAATTGCAAGCTACATGCACCACAAGTTTGTTGAAGCTTAAGAAAGAACACAACCACAATCATCTCAAATTATTTACCATGCTTTGTGCTCACTGAAGATAACATATTCACTTACTAGCTCTAACACAACTTATGCTCTCATGAACAAGTGCTACCAAATCACCTGTTGACCTCTGCAGCACACTGGCAGTAACACACCATGGTGAGGTCCTTACACCACATATATAGAACCACCTCCAGGCTGACTGAGCTGTGGGCTACCATCAGTCACCTATATAAAATGGCAGAACAAAACTCAGGCCACATCTTGACTGCAGAAGTAATTCAAGCCATTGATAACTTGTGTTAATTCCTCGCAGGATAGTCTGGTTTCAGAAGAATCATCCATGAGCTCAGTGATTAGGTTGCTCAGCTTAGAGGAAACATTCCACTTGAGACTGCAATGAGGACAAGTCCTCCTCTCAAGGAGCATTTTCACCCCCTACCTTGTGACACTGTCTCTGAATCACCAGAAGTCGGAGGAGAAGGGGCTATAAAGCTCTTTAGGTATCGCACCAGTCAGCCTTTTCCTGAAAATGGAGCAGTTTGAGAAGAAAAAGCCCTAAAACTCAGGGTAATTTCTATCAAGGTTTAAACTGGGCTCAAGTAATTGAGGCTCATTCTATTACACAAAATTAAAAATCCCAGAGTTTAACACAGTAAATTTAAAAAGGACAGAGATAAATCTTCCTGCCCTAGAAACATGGCTCCCCAGCTCCCTACCTATTTGCTATAATATTCCTCAGCTGGCAAAATAGAAAGCTGGCAGCTACCCAAAGTATTCAAACAAAGCATTGTAATTAGAAGCTACTTAGGGCATCATGAACCAAAATATATGCTAATAAAAACATCATTAACTAACTTGTGAAGACAGTCTTCTTAGGGGAGGGAATCTTCACTAACAGCAACATAATTGTCATGCATTTCAGTTTGCTGGAGACCACAGCAACAACTTAAAGCTGATGAGGAAAAAGTGAGGTTTGGAAAAAAAAGTGGTATTTGTGAAATAGTGGGACAGAGGGAAAGTGCCTCTGAAAAACAGAATACAGTGAACTTATGTGATTTCACACCAACCAAATTGGGTCTGCAGGGACCAGTACTTAGGCACAGAAAAGCAGGGGGATTTTGTTAAGTGTGCTGCCAGTTTCTGGTTCTCCCTATCCAAAAAAGGGAAAAGAAAAAAGAAGATAAAAGAATTAACAAGCTATCTCCTTTTGTAATCAAATACAGTGTACAGTTTCCACAGCAATAGTTGCTGGAGAGCCATGTACCCTTCTCCTGGGTCTCCTATGGGATGCACAATGAGCATTTGCTCCCAGCAAGCCTATGACAGAAGAGCTTTCCATTTTCTGCTGCATTATTGTCACCCTAAGGAAGTGACATTTGCTCATTTTTTTCTGCAAAATGACAACTGTTGTTCCTTCTCTACTCTGCCTACAATTCTCAACTTTCCTGACACAAAAGCAATACAATATTCTATCTAAAACCCATATGCATCAGAAGTTATCTGTTCTCCATGACCAACCTCTGACTAGCTGGCCTGTATATCAAGGTTCTTCAACAAACTCAGGTATTCCTACAAGCTCTTAAACCCAGTAAAGATGGGTATTTCCAAAGGCTTGCTACATTCCAAGTAGCTATCTGAAAGTTGATTTAACGCCTCAAGGGGGTGCCGAGTACTTCCAGCTGCCTTCTCTGTACACCCAGGACACAGCTCCTTTTCAGAAGCAACCACATGAATTTCTAGTTTGTTCCAGCTGACTGAAGGCAGCCAAGAGGCACACTGGTTCTCACAGAGCACTGCTTGCAACTAAGACAATTAACTGGTTTCTCCACACTCTCCAAGCTGGCAGTTTCCCACTCTAGTGGCCAGAGAAGAGAAACTCAAGAAAGAGAAACTCATGCATGAGGAGCACCAAAGTGCTGCTGCTACAGTTACCACCTACCCGCTCTACTACGGTTAAGGTCTGGACCTAACTTGCAAGGCATACGTAAGGATTATCAAGCACTATCAGAGGCTGCACAGGGAGGTGGTTGAGTCACCATCCTTGGAGGCATTTAAAAGGTGGATAGACAAGGTGCTTGGGGACATGATTTAGTAGTAGACAGATACGGTTGAAGTTGATGATCTCAAAGGTCTTTTCCAACTTAACGATTCTATGATAAGGCTTCAGTTAAATCTCATCTCAGACTCTCCTGCTGTGCATCACAGGGGAGCAGCAGCACAGGGAAGGATTCACATCAGCACACAGACACTGCAACTGCTGGCACAGCTGGAGAAGCATGGAATGCCCCAAACTCCAGAACAAACATATGGCAGTCCTATGCCTGGCCTTGCATTTAGAAGAACAAAGCAAAACGACAACAACGTTGAAAGAGAAGGAAGTCCTAAACACTGTTATCAGCAGTGTAGACAATAGGGGCACTGACAAAACCTCCAAACTTTGTCAGTGGAACATAAAGCTTCAACAGAAATCATAAAGAACAGGGGAAGGACAACAGCTCTCAAAGCAGAAACAGAACTTGGCAGACATTTATTAGTACAGTATGGAAAATGGCAATAGGCCCAAAGGTTGGGGTAGGCTGTGAGCTTTGGGTCATTACTGTTGTTCAGAGGATAAAGAAAAAGAAATTAACAGGGGGAGACATTTGTTCTTGAATAGCAGATCAGAAGGAGTAACATAAGACAAAGTAACCAAAATCCCAGATACAAATTAAAGTGAATAAGCTACTAAGAAGCATCATGTGTTTAGCTGTAAAACAGGGATGTTCTAGGACAGAGAATGGCCTGGAAGAACATGGATCTCATCCTGGGAAACTTGTCCGCCTCAGTGGCAAGCACCCAACACCTGTCAATTTTGCTTACTGTATCACCCCAGTTTTGTAGAGTCATAATGAAGGATTTGGAATATGCTGTGCAAACACCAAAGAAAAAGATGGTCCCTAGCCTAAAGAGGTTGTAATTGACAATTACAAATGAAAACACGTAACACAAGTTATCTGTAATAGATTCTGGGCAATTTAACAAAGTTTGTGGTGGTCACTGTTCATCATTGTTAAACACACACATACAAAAAAAAAAAAAAAGGAAAGCAGATGTTTGAAAAATGATGAGCTTAAAAAAAAAACTGAGAGGAAACATAAGACATGAGATGGGAAGGATGGATTTTGTATCCAAGAGTCACAGCTCAGTCAAGTCACAGATTTCCTGCTTCAAGTGGGGCATCATTTAACTCAGTAAATATGACTTTATTCATATGCACCTACTTCAAAAAAAAAAAAAACTTTGACAGTTTTATGACTATGTGAGAAAACAGATTAGTACTTATATATAAATGTCAAGAACAGAGTTTTGTGTGCTAAAGAGCTTAAAGGGAAAAAAAACAAAAGAAAGGACAGCAGGGCAGCAGAAGGGAGAGAGAACAAACAAAAACTCAAACCATGGGAAAAGAAAACTGAAACTTTTCTATCTCTTGCTATAATTACCTGACCATGCAGAAATGGAACAGACAAGATCCAAGGGAAGGAATGATGCTGTACTTCAAATACATTTCTCAAGATCCATTTTCCCATCATAAATAACATACTGAATTACTAAGAGGCAACAGATTTCATCAGGGCCCCTTTTACATCATGCTGTGCATTGCAAATAAAAGCACAAGCATTTCCTGCACTTAACAGCAAAAATCTTCATTGACTGCAATTCACATACAAGGCATGAAGAATACAGTGGGATGTATCAGGACTAATATTACAGCCTGTATAAGCACCTCATTTTACCCCAACCAAACATGAGCATAGCTACGTATTTTTTTTTACAAATGGGAACACTGCAATTTCAAAAGAAAGTCTGAAGATACTTTTAAAATGTGTGCAAGAGTTTTTGTATTTCTTTCAAACCTCTCAAGATAAATGGAGGCATATATTAAGAGAACTCTACAGTTCTACAGCGTATTACCACATAGTGCTGCCACTGAGGCAAAGAATCAAATGACCAATGAGGCTTACAAGTCAATATGAACTAATGACTAAAAACTCCACCATGGCTTTTTTTAAAAGCCAAAGGAATAGCTACTTAATTTGAGTAATTCACCTCACACACTTGAAAATCAAGACAAAAACCCTAAGCGGTTCAGGCTGACAGTGTTAAATTCTAAAATAATAACAATGGACACAACACGTGCCCACATTCAATGTCCTAACTCAGGTCAGCCCCGGAGTCACCACCACCAGCCAGCCAATGTGCTGGAAGTCAAGTGCTTTCCAACATCAATGAAGGCTGCCATACATACCCCAATGAAACCAGAGGGGAGCTGGAGACTGCTTGGGCACTGCCCAAATTGTCTTGAGGAAAATAGCTGACAGTTCACAACAGGCTTTTGGTTTTTTTTTTTAGGTAAGCAGTATGGTCAGCCTGCCTCTGCATTTTCCTCAACTGTGAAATAGGAACCTATATACTTGATGACCGCTGATCATCCCCTTCACAGAGCCCTGCAAAGATTCAGTATGTTTGTACTTATGAAGCCTTCTGAAGATAAAAAAGTTTAGAAAAAGTATGCCAACGCATTAAAAAGGACTGGGACAACAAACATATCATAAAGTAATACTCACCCGTTCCTGACCAGCTGTGTCCCAGATCAGAAATTTATGAAGCTCATTCCCACAAGGCACAGTTTTAGTCATGAAGGATGCCCTGAAAAGAAGGAAGCAGCAGAAATTTGTAACACAACTGTTAATCCAAATATGTAACCCATATACCGTAGCCAGTTCTGCTGGGTTAGACCGCACAGGAGGAAACTCCAAAACCTTGATAAAATGCCTACAGAAGTAGAAGTCCCCCTTTTCTCAGATAAATTATATGACAACTCTATATGTATTTTAAAAGGAAGTTCAAAGTGCAATTGTGTCCAGGAGCACAGTGTTCCTGCCACTCACACTTAGTCTCCGCTGTTTGCTAGCTCCATCTTCTCAGTGATATGGACCTGAGAAAAAGGCATCAGCCAGCATCATACCAGGCAACGAAAGCACAATTTTTCAGTTACAGCTAGAAGACTGGATCACCAGGGAAGAGAGAAGTTATCATGTGTCGAACAGGTGGAAAAAAGTTCTTCCCCTTCTCAACTCAGATGAAGAAGTCTTCTTGTATTTTTTGTAGGAAATATAATTTGTCTATGTTTTCACAGTGTGATTTTCTTCGAAAGAGGGTTACAAATGTATAGGCTTTTTCTATATTACAGCACTTGAATTGAAAGCTAGCTAGGAGATATTGCCAAACTCTGGTAAATTCGGGTTTTCCTCCATCCTATCTGGACACTGCTGAACAATTTCTGCTGTGATAGCATTTTCCTGGCTCGTAAAAATGCATTTGGTACAAAGCACTGTCATTACAAAAGCACCAAATGACATATGACTGATCCAAACATTTCCTTAGAACGATGTATCAGAATTCTCCTCTACAGCCATCTGCAAAGTGCTCAAATTTAACAATGCTGCATTGCTTATAAAAGTATTAAGTAAGGCAAAAATAAGCAGCATTGTCTTTGGTTATTTTCAGGGTGTGTGCTTTCGATTGTCACCCTTCTAGAAGCATTACACAATGCTTTACGGCTTCAAAACCAGGAACTTCCAAGTCTCAGCAGCTACTGTAAATGGCAAGGATTGCATATTTAAAACATTTGATTAATTTGGAAAAACACAAATAAAACCCAAGTAGCATCACCTCTGTGCAGTGTAGCCTTCACATTTTAATCATCAATTAGAAAATAGTTTTGCTCCATTATCATAATCATGAAAATGAAAAGAACTTTTTTTTTCTATTTGACCGGAAGACATTTACTCAGCAACAACTACTTCTGAAAAAGGTTGCTGATGATTCAGAAGTAAAGAACTACTCAAGTTCCCATCAATTCCTTCACTTCAAACAAGCATCCTCCAGCCAGTGATATTATTCATTACATGCTTCTTCTCTCTCTGTCTGTTTTTTTTTATGTTCATTACATTCAGGAGTCCAAAATTGTCCTTAAACTTCAACGCGCAACTTCCAGCTGAGACTCTTTCAAGCTTCAAATAGCAGAGCTTTGGAAGATATTGTCTAACCCTCTGAACAGCACACAGCAATCAATACCAATCCTTCACTGATGATTTAAAACAGCTATAACACACAAGCAAGATCAGCCCTTTCCATTCAAATTTCTCCTTTGTGAACATTATATATTATCTTATTTCCTAATAAGATATCAAGAATTATCAAAGTTTGCCAGGTAACATTGGATTTGGCAGATTTGTCCCCTTTGTTAAAAAAAAAAACTTTGGAATTAAAATCAACTACAGGACCAGTAGGCTTCTGACGATCTGACACATGGAAGCTTGGCAGTTTTTAAAGAATAGGTGTGAATTAATTATACTTAGTTTAATTATAGTAGTTTAAACTGCATTGTCTCCATCTTGAGAAATGCAGGACAATGTAACATGTCCCAAACCCAGATGAAACTGTCCATGTTCCAGCCCAGCATGGCAGGACATACAATGTAGGCAAGTTAAGGGTTTCCCATGGTTCTTGTGCCATTACTCAGCCTTGGGGCCTCCAGGTATTGTGTAGATCACAGCCTGTTTGGGTTGTAGGGTTTTGGTTATTTTAACTCCAAGATCAGATTTGATACCTCATTCATAGTATCATAGTATAGTTAGTGTTGGGAGGGACCTTAAAGATCATCTAGTCCCAACCCCGCGGCCATGGACAGGGACATCCCACTAAATCAGACTGCACAAGGCGCCATCCAACCTGGCCTTGAACACCTCCACAGATGGAGCATCCATAACCTCCCTGGGCAACCTGTTCCAGTGTCTCACCACTCTCGGTAAAGAAATTCTTCCTAATGTCCAGTCTAAATCTGCCCCTCTCCAGTTTACACCTATTCCCCCTCATCCTATCTCCACGAGCCTTTATGAATAGCCACTCTCCAGCTTTCCTGTAGCCCTTTCAGATACTGGAAGGTCGCTATAAGATCTCCTCTGAGCCTTCTCTTCTCCAGGCTGAACAGGCCCAACTTTCTCAGCCTGTCCTCGTAGGGAAGGTGCTCCAGCCCTCCAATCATCTTCATAGCCCTCCTCTGGATCCTTTCCAACAGCTCCATATCCTTCTTACGCTGAGGATTCCAGAACTGGACACAGTATTCCAGATGACCTCATTGATCAGTTGGAACAGAAGAGATATTAATCCTGAGGTTCCATGACCAAAATACAGTGTAAAGTAGGAAGCTCTTGACACGACAAAAAGAAAAGGGAACCAGATGAGCAAGACATCTAAGAATCTTAGTATAAGATGTTGAAGAAAAACAAAACACAACACCTGGAAGTCATGGCCATGCCAAAAACAACACAGCGTGGTTCTGGACAGCTCCAGAAAAGCGGCTATTTCAAGAGACACAATTCAAAGGGTGAGAAAGGCAGAGCCCTGTCAGCCCCTCCATAATAAATTCTGCAGCAGTATAGCAAGCTTAGGACCACTCTGTATTCTCAGACAGGGAGGGCAGAGCAGACTTGGTTTTGGAGCAGTCCCAGACTCTTTAAACAAGTAAAATGAGCTGAAAGCCACTGAAGAAGGGTAAAGAGTTAAGTCAGTTGATAAGCTAGAGGAAAAAAAGATATACAGTATTCAGAGCCTTGAGATCAAGGAAAAGAAAGGAGCTCAGTGGAGGGTAGTGAATTAAAAAAATATATATATAAAAGAAAAAAGCATTATGCACAGTACTTACCCAATAGTAGGACTAATATTGTGATCAAAGTGGTCCTGGACAAATCGACAAACGATGCTAGATTTCCCAACCCCAGTATCCTGAAAATAAAGGAAAGCATGACATTGAGTTCAGGAAATCCTAGATACCAGTATTTCACGTGAAGAAATACTCAAATATTAATTTCTGAAATTAAGTGCACCATTGGGAAGTTTGCTCATGACACAAAGCTGTGTGGCGTGGAGGGATGGGATGCCATCCAGAGGGATCCAGACAGGCTTGACACGCTGGAGGGATGGGATACCATCCAAAAGGACCTCAATAGGCTTAGGAGGTGGGCCTGTGCAAATCTCAAGAAGTTCAACAAGGCCAAACACAAGGTCCTGTACCTGAGTCAGGGCAATCCTAAGCACAAACACAGGCTGGGCAGAGACCAGATTGAGAGCAGCCCTGAGGAGAAGAACTTGCAGGTGTTGGCTGATGAGAAGCTCAACATGACCAAGCAAGGCTTGCATGCAGGCCAGAAAGCCAACCGTATCCTGGGTTGCCTCAAAGGAAGCATGGCTAGAAGGTCGAGGGAGGCAATTCTCCCTGTCTGCCCTCTTCACTATGAAAGTAGTGAGACACCGGAGCAGGTTGCCTAGAGAAGCTGTGGATGCCCCATCCCTGGAGGTGTTCAAGGCCAAGTTGGATCAAGCTTTGAGCAACCTGGCGTAGTAGAAGGTGTCTCTGCCCATCGCAGGGGGACTGGAACTGGATGAACTTTCAGGTTCCTTCCAACCCAAACCATTCTATGATTCTGTGAAATATTCTCTAGTGGCAAGTGGAGCAGATTAAACATTTCAAAAGAAATTAGAGCACATGGATTATCCTTTATAAATGTCTACACTGCGAATGGAGCTCCCTGCTCCCCAACACTCCGTTCTCTCCAAGCCTTGTGTTTTTGGTTGGCGTTTACATCTCTGTTGCAAGGACCACAGTACTTCAAGCATAGACATTTACTTGTTTGAAAGCACAGGATGTTCTCGTACATGTTACCTAGCAAAGCCAAAGAAACAATCTCACTCAGGCCTGCTGCATGGGCACTGCAAGCATGCTTCCAAAACAGATTACTAACACCAACCTTTCAGTATGCTGGCAGCACTACCTTAGTAGAACTAACCTTTCCATTGCAAGACAAACAAGCCTGCTCAGTGCAAACTTCGCAGAGGCTCTAGGTGGTTTTGAAAAGACAGGAATCCAAAGAGCTGGATCTCCAGAGATGTGCAACCATCCCTGTGCAGGTTGTGTTACTGGACTGCGGTGAAACAGTGTTATTTCAAATGCAACACAAGTTACTCTCTACACTGCAATGTGGCAGGCTGCTTCTATTTGCAGGAACAGCTTTTTTGTTCTTTAACATACACCTCCCTCCAAACAGTAAGGAAAAATAACAGTAGTACAGCACTAGAATAAAATCTACAATAAACTCTGGGGTGGGAGAAGCTTGACATTACTCAGAAATACTATTTTAGGCATTTAAGATATTAACAACTTCCCCAAAAAGCTGCATTTTTTCACTTTGTCTCTGCTATTCCCTGAAGCCTTGGATGTTACACAGAAGAACATAAACTATACTGAGAATTATCAAGGAAGAAGAATAGCACTATCACTGCATCTCCCACAGAATTGCAAAGAGCCTCTTTAGAGACAAAAAGGATGCTAGAAAATCAATTCTGACCTTTCCAAGACGTTAACAATAACAGCCCAGGGTCCAATGCAACTCATTAAAAAGTCAATGGAAAGTTTTCTATTAATTTCATTGGAAGTGGTTGCAGAGCTACCAAATTGCACCTGGTAGTTCCATTTTTATCCACATTTTAGGACACTTGACTAATCCACACAAATGTTCTCAAAAAGCAGCAAGATGAGAACACCATTTGCCGAGAGTACTACACTCATACCTACATATTTAAAAAAAAAAAAAACAAACAAACAAAAAAACAAGCTGCCTTTGCCTTTCCTGTAATCACTTTTACAATATTTTATCTTCTTTTGAATACAAAAGAAAAAGAACGCTTGTATTTAGATTTCCTTTCACCATGCTTAAATGAAGCTGTATTGCCACTGCAAGTGAAGTCTTTAAAGATAGCACTTATTAGAAAACCATCATTTAAACTCTCATATTTAATTCAAAGCTGTCCTTAGTCAGCTTAAAAATTGTAATAAATGCTCATGCTACACAGACGGTTGTTTATCTACTGTGTTCAATCAATAGCAAAGAAAGATCAAAGAGAGGAGTAGTGTTTAAAACCAGTCCAGTAGCCTTCGCTATCGATTCCAGCTAACATCTCTGTATAATTACTAGACCAGGATGGCAGAACACATTAAGGAAAAAAAAAGAAAGGTGCTCTCTGCTGAAAATGAGGATCTAATTACTATTCCAGATTCCAAACCTTGTGAAGAAACAAGAACTACCACCCACTGGCTGTGAGGAGTTACATTTCCTTCTCATGGGGACAGAGTTTCTACCACCATGTCTGAAACTAGATATTGACTCCTGTGTCTCAGTGACGCTTAGTTTCATCTACTTCCTTCAGCTCTCTTGACAGGTCACTCAGCAAGGCAACTGCAATTACAGCTCATAAGCCAGAGGAGCTCAATCTCTGGCAGGGATGTGACATCCTCACACACGTATTAAAGCCTAGTTAATTTTCTTGGAAGCTTCTACCTCTTAATTTTTCAGTTCACGGCTCTTACTAATGTTTCACACCAATGTTAAATGAACTTCAAAAGATTCTACTGCCCTTGCTTCTCTCACAACAAGCACGGCCAAACTTACACATGTGCCAGGCATATCGAGAGGCCTCAAATCGCCCAAAGGCATTCTTATGCTTTGTTCCTGGGGTTGGTTGGACTATCAAGAGGGCTAAATTTACCTCTGGTGTAACTACAGTGAAACCAATGGACTTGGACCACAAATAAACCTGCCTTTAGGACAACCACTGTTGCAGGCAGTCGCCAGTGCTTTCCAGGAGCCAAGCAATTTATTGCACCAAGGGTTCAGCTGAAACAAGTACTCCCAACTTCTGTTTTGTTGCCTGGAGGATATAAGCAGACGGCTACCTGACTATAATTAGAGCACAGAAGGGCAGGAAGTAAAAAAGAAAAAGCGTCATACTTAAAGCAGCGATTCTCAGTCCATCACAGAATTTAAAACTATTTAAGACAATTTCCAGTCCATGTTACCACACCCACACCCATCAAATTAAGACACTCACCTGCCTGGAAGCAAAGCAAATCATGATGCATTAAGATCAAACAACTTGAAATCTCTTACCACTAATCAGACCTTATCTTTTACTGACAACAGAGAACTATCTTTCAGGTCAATCTTGCAGAAGTCAAGGAAAGCGAGGTCAAAGAAGTAGAAAAGGCATTCACTTCTCAGAGATGAATTTAATTAAATCTCCTTGCTAAGGCTGCACAAAGCTTTCCTGCTGCCATCTGCTTTGTTCTTTGTTATATGGTCTTCCTCTACCTGTATCCATCTACATCCATCCATCCAAGATCTGATGGGGATGATCATTCTTGTTTCGTTCCTTTTTCTTCAGAGGATTATAAGAGAATTGTCAAGCCACATGCCTGGGTAACATTCATGCATACAGATGACTCTTTTTTTCAATTCTCGGTGTTCTGCTTTTCAAACCCTCTAATCCATTTTTTGTTGTTGTTTTACTCCACATTGGTGTACATATAACATATAACAAGGAATAAAATTTTGGTTTATGTCACAGTGGTACTAAGCTGAGTGGATTGGCCAAGTTTCAGAAACTGAGAACGTGTGCCCTCAGGAGTTATGTCGCAAGAACAGAATCTATAATTCAGAAAAAGCCTTATCCAAAGGAAATCTAAGAGTTTCAGCACCATACTAATTGACTCATCATGATCGAGAGTCTAACATTCCATGAAAGGAGTGGCAAGAAAGGAATAAATGTAAAATAATTATTCTGAATCAAAATGTTCATGATGCATTTGATGAGTCACTCATCGGACCAACTGCGCATTTTGCTTTCCTCCTTTCTCCTTCGTAAGCCTTGTAGAAGGTTTACAAAACGTCAGTTATAAAATGCATTGTACTAGGATAAGTGAAAGAGGTGGGGTAGGGAGGAAGGAAAGGAGTAGAAATGTAATCCACAGTAAGGGAACCACTATTAGTTCACCAGAAGAAGTAGCTTCAGAATCTCCCATTGGTCAGCAAAATGGATATGGAAATCGGAAACTGTATCAGATGTTTCTGATAAATACAAGGAACCGATGCAAGCATGACCAATTTCCGATTTTCACTCTTTAACCTTGAAAAGATACTTTCTATTCCTCTAAAATCCTTTACTGACAGATTTAGGCATGAGGATTTTAAGAGCACCAGAACAGAGAGCAGCATGCCACAAAAAACAGTGCTTCCACCCACACTCCTGCTCGCGGAGAACCACACCACTTGGCTCTTCTCAGCTTACATTACTGTAAAGAGATGAGACCATATTTCAAGCCAACAGAATGGCCGGATGCTGGCAACTAATTCGCAGACAAACAACAACTGAGTTGCTGATTTCTTCTGGCTGATTTGCAGCAGCACAGAGGAAGATTAAAAAAAAAAAAAAGAAAAAGGAAAAGAAAAAAGGAAAAGGAAAAGCAGAAGTTCAATATGAGCAATATATTAATAAAGAAAAACATTCTCCCACCACAAATAAGCAGTTGCTATATTCCTCCATCCACTGTTCCAAATGTGTGCACACTGGAAGAAAAAACTAATGTAGAAAATCTAGCTCTTTAATTTAAACCTGGATATATCGTTTATACCTTTGCATAACCATAGGGCTCCATCCTCCAAGCACTTTTCCAATTTAAAGGGAACTCTACTACACTGTAACACATCCCCGATTAGGTTATTAATCTTCGGTCTAGATATTAAAATAGCTTTTAATAGACACAGATGCACCAAGCACTAGCGCATTGAGCAAAAGAAGCTCCTTGTGTAAATTCTTTCTATATCTGAAATGGAATAGAGATGTTGAATCCAGAAAAAAATCCACTTGTATTATGACTGATGACTAAACAGCAGCCCTATAATTATGCACACTGCTGCAACAGCTATTTCGTTCTTGACTACGCAGAATATTTCTGTTCTTAATATAGGTAAAATTCCTAATAGAGTTCTTAACATATGTAAAATTAGATAAACCATGCAAAAATCCTTTTATGACTCTAGGATTTTGGAAACGCAAATAAAATAAGAAAACTAGATGGCATTTCATGGAAGAAAATGACATGCTAAGAACGAATATACTGAAGAAATTGCCTTCTGTCCTCCTACTTGCAAAGTAAGTAAAAAAGAAGAGAACATCTGGCTTGTAACCACTACAGATCTCATGACTAACTTCCCATTTCAGCTTTAAAAGAGGGTTGAGATACCCTGGAGATGAGTGTCACAAAAATCTATATTGAGGAATAAAGGAGAACTGATCTCTAGAACACAGGGATCCAACACATGGCTCCTATAGAACGAAACAGTATCAAGGAAGCCGGCAAAGGTGCTCGCTAAACCCCTTCCCATCATCTACCAGCAATCCTGGATGACTGGCGATGTTCCATCTGACTGGTGGCTGGCAAATGTTATGCCCATTTACAAGAAGGGTCAGAGGAAGGATCCAGGACACTACAGGTCTGCCAGTCTGACCTCCATGCCAAGGAAGGTCATGGAGCAGGTCATCTTGAGTGCTATCGCACAGCACACACAGGACAATCAAGTGATCAGGCCCAGTCAATGTGGGTTTATGTAAGGCAGATCCTGCCAAACTAACTTGATCTCCATCTACGAAAAGGTTGCCCACTTAATGGATGAGGGAAAGGCTGTGGATATAGTGTACCTGGACTTCACTAAAGCCTTTGACAACATTTCTCACGGTATTCTGCCTGAGAAACTGGCCTGGACAGGCATAGTCTCTACTGGGTTAAAAACGGGCTGGACGGCCAGGTCCAAAGAGTGATGGTAAATGGAGTTAAATCCACTTGGATGCCAGTGACAAGTGGTGTTCCTCAGGGCTCAGTGCTGGGTCCAGTTCTGTTAAATATCTTTACTGATGATCTGAATGAGGGGATTCAACTTAGTAAACTCACGAATGATACTAAGCTGGGAGGAAATGCTGATCTGCTCGAGGGTAGGGAGGCTCTGCAAAGGGATCTGAACAGGCTGGATAGATGGGCTGAGGCCAATGGGGTGAGGTTCAACAGAGCCAAGTGCAGAGTCCTGCACTTGGGACACAACAACCCCGTGCAGCGCTACAGGCTTGGAGAAGAGTGGCTGGAAAGCCGCCTGGCAAAGAAGGACTCGGAAGTGTTGGTTGACAGCTGACTGATTATGAGTTAGCAGTGTGCACAAGTGGCCAAGAAGGCCAACAGCATCTTGGCTTGTATCAGAAACAGTGTGGCCAGCAGGAGTAAGGAAGTTATTCTGCCCCTGGACTCAGCACTGGTGAGGCCACACCTCAAATACAAATACAATGTTCAGTTTTGGGCCCCTCACTACAAGAAAGATATTGACGTCCTGGACCATCTCCAGAGAAGAGTGACAAAGCTGGTGAAGGGGCTGGAGAACAACTCTTACAAGGAGTGGCTGAGGGAACTGGGGTTGTTTAGCCTGGAGAAAAGGAGGCTGAGGGGAGACCTTATCACTGTTTATGACTACCTGAAAGGAGATTGTAGTGAGGTGGGTGCTGATCTCGTCTCCCAAGTGAGAGATGATAAGATGAGAGGAAATGGCCTCAAGTTGTGCCAGGGGAGGTTCAGACTGGACATTAGGAAAAATTTCTTCATCAAAAGTGCTATCAGGCACTGGCACAGGCTGCCCAGGGAGGTAGTTGGGTCACCATTCCTGGAAATGTTTAAAAGACAAGTAGATGAAGCGTTCAGGGAAATGGTTTAGTAGCGGACAGGTATGGTTGGACTCGATGATCTCAAAGGTCTTTTCCAACCAAGTGACTCTATGATCCTATAAAAGTTTTCCCATCACCTTAGACAAAGCCAAGCTTCAATTCATGGTATTTCAATTTGTACAAATTTTTACAACTATAAATGTCTGTCGCTCCAAAGTATTTCTCTTAATAACCAAAATTCACTGAGACATGATCTACAGGCAGCAGCCTCATTAAAACTGCCTGGGTTTAATATGCATTAGTCTTGCATATCAGAAGAACAGTGACAACATCCTAACAACATGGAGCATATCAATATCAAGTGCTCCAGAAAAACAGGCAAAGCCAATATTATTTCAACAATAATATGAGAAACACTTGAAAGTGACAAGTATTTATCCTTTTCCATAACCAAGAAATCAATCCCACAGCTCACCTGGCTTCCACCAAACTCAGCAGGAATCCCCCTGCACCTCACATTCAGAATGCATCTGCCCCTCGGAGCCAGTTTGTGCAGGAGTCCCCCAAGAGCTTACCTGCTAAGCACTCTAACTGTAAAAGCATCACAAGCATTTGACAGCTCAACCCGTTCTCTGAGGAGGAGGAGAAGTGTGACTGATGCAGTCAGGGTTGATTTAGTGTAACCCACAGGCAGCGTCTCACGGCATAGCTTCTTCATCACGTGTGCAGCTGGAATTACAAAGCTGCTCACACTGATGAAAATCCAGGTTATAGGCAGAAGGAAATACTGGATCTTACCAGCAACCTGTTTTGAAGCTTTCTTAAGACAGGTTAGCATCAAGAAGTGCAATAAATGCACACACCTGAGACAATCGTGGTCAAATTTGCACCTTTCAGTGAGATAACACTGCCTTGTGTCATCTTTCAGGCACAGGAGCAGGGAGAAAGCTCAACCAAACATACAGGACAAAGGTATAGTCAAAAAGCTGTCCCCCTCTCCTGGAATAGAATCTGTTCAGAGGAAGCTGGCTGCTCCCAACTATTGACAAAAGGAACAATTCCTGGCTCCCTGTCACATATTTATGCCACCAGTCAAACTTCTTGGCTGGTTCAAATGAAAAATAACAGAGAAGCTAGTTTATACTCAAAATCTCCCAAGCTAAATTCTCCTCTTTGTTACACTGATTTCACTCCTGCCAATGCCACGGCAGATAGGAAGAAGAAGCCCTTGCCTTGCCCAGTGCAGAACTTTCATTACTGGGAGTAATTAAGATGTTCATTTGAAAGCATGTGAACTACTGTGAATTTGTTAAAAAGGAGAAAACTGTCCTTTATGATCAACACATTTGACATTTTAAACACCAAAAAAGGCACTCAAAAAGTCTGCAACTGGCCACGCAAATCTGAAGTAGAAAGGCATGGTTTAAGCTTTAGAGGAAGAAAAACAATCAAAGAGTGTTAGAAAAAATGCAACGCAGAGAGACCTTTCATTCCAGTAGCTCTGCAAAGCACAGCTGGTCTTGGCTTGGCAGTTCAGCTTCTGCGCATTAAAATAGCTGTTCTTTCCACTGTCAGAATTGGCCACGCTTTAGTTTCTGATTTACAGTTGAATCCCCCTGGCCCATTCCCATTATCCTCAGCAGGACTTTAATGGAATTTGAAAATTCACAGCAGCATAATAGCATTGCAGCACTGCTAGATGGTTAGCATTTTATTAGCTATCATCAAATAAATCGCAAGGCCTGCAATGTAAAGTAACACTGGGCTTTTGCAGAAATGTATGCTCAGGTCTGGTCAAGCCTGGTATCTAGGAGGAATTTCACTCCTTGGACACGGTCCAGCACGCAGCACTGAGATATCCAACTTGCATCTTCAACGCTTCGGAGATGCCAGTCCTTAACCCAAAGGCACAGGATGTTTTAAGGCTGAGTACAGGATTACAGCTGCCTTTTAAATTCCAACAGGAGGTAAAAAAGCAATGAGCTGGACAACAAAATAAAGCTTTGCAATTTGCAGCCTGCTTTAGTTCTCTATGCCTGCTATTAACATTTTAATCATTACTCAGATGATCAGATGCAGGCAGCATTGCAATACTTTCCATGTCTTACTAATCCAGTTACAGCTGCTCTGGAAGGCTGTGGCAGGCAGCTTGAAAAGCATCTGAAAACGGCTTTGGATTTTTAACAACTGTATGAACATACAAGGAAGAGTTATGCACAACAGACTCCTGATCACACTTTCCAAGGGCAGTATTTTAACTCAAGAATCACTCTACCCGATAAATTTTTGCTAACCTTAAACACATCCTTCATCCTTCCCTGTATTTGGGTATCACTTGCTTGTCTGAAGCCACTACTGTAAGGAGAAATACCTTTCAGGACACCCTGGGTTCAGGGACACCCCAGGACTGAATTGAATCTGCCAAGCATCAGGCTTATCCCAGCAAAAATGCAGCCATGCACTGTGCAGTGGTGTCTAGGAAGAAATGCAAATAGCTTCTTGCTGTATTCAGTTTTTCCATCTGCAAGACGTATCAAGTGAGCAAATCTCACCACTGCACAAGTGCAGAGATGAAAATACAAGAGCAGCCCTTAGACTGACACAACAGCTCTCAGACACTTGACCAACACAAAGCTGCTTGAGGCTTCAGCCTGAACCAGAAGGATGGTGAGGTGCCTTGAGGTGCTCTGAAGCCTTGCTTCTGTGGTCAAAAGAATAGGCATCTCATGCAATGCACCTCTAACAAATGAGAGGTCTGTTGTAGTTTTCCTCCCTACCTCATCACCACCACTTTATCTGCCTTACGCCACCAGAGATGTATCCAGAAGGAGTTTTTGCAAAGGCCCAAAGGATATGCAATTGCAGGGCAATTTTTCTAAAGGGAAGAACTAGAACCAGAGTTGTCCTCCAGGGGTGTCAATGTGCTGTTAAGCACTTTCCCGAGCGAAGGGTACCTGGCAAACAGACAGCAATGCTCCACTGAATATTGGAACCAAGTTCCCCAAGATCCCATCACAAACACACAGATCTTGATGCAACTGTGTTTTTAGGGTGAAGATTATTCTGCAGTGTCTCGCTTCTTCAGCAGGAACCACTCCAGTTCTTTTGTGTGATCCATGTGTGAACCTTAGAAGAACATCCCCACCTGCATTTGTTTGTTGTATGCCTTTCTTTAAACTCATAATATGGGGTAATATTGGTATCTTTTAAATCAGTCAGTATACTACTCCCATAAAGTTAGAATGATCTGTGTCAATTCTCCCACAGTAAAACACCCTACACATAATTTCTAATTGCTAGTGTAATTTCAGGCTCATGCTGGTGTTCTGGAGCATGAATTAGCTACAGAATAAGGCTTTTACCTCTAGTGTGCACTGGAATTAGATTAACTCTATTTCCCTCTGGATGTAGGAAGTGCACCACTTATTCTCAGAGACTTTTTTCTAGCCCCAACCAGGCCAGTTCCATTATACCAGAATACAATCCTCCCTCTTAGTGTTGCATAGGAATTCTTGGCTCTCTCACTTTCAGCTCGCTAGCCCTTAGATGAAAATAATCATTGATTTTACCTTGTAACAGCATGATAAGGATTAAAATCAGTGGTACCTGTAAAGTGTTCAGAAAATACACAGACAAAAAACCATCCAAGTACCTGGAGAGACAGTCAAGTGCCAAGTCCATTTGTTTGATATTTATGTGTGTCTTCAATACCACGTGCATATTTCTAACAGCTATTTTTAAATAAAAGAAATATCTGCTGGCCAGGGCTTAATGCTATCTGGCCTTTGAATGCATAATGTATCGCTTCATCCTTTCTCTCAATTTGTTTTCCTTTTGTCCACATAGGTTAGTAAAACATGTACAATGATTGCCCATCTGTTCCGTCTCAGAGCTGGATGTGTCAGTAGCCGTGCCGACCTCTCCCATTCCTAACCAGCCACCAAAGCCAAATGCCTGCTGCCAGGTTTTGGCTCCCTTTCCAGTGTAACTATTCAGCATGTGGTTTCCTTTCACACGCCATCCTGCATGCATCCTCCTATGGAAATAAGCTCAGGCATGTATAGCTGCTCTGATATCTCCCATACCTGGAGCCAGGGAATGCAGTCCTACTTGTCCTGCCATTTTTTAGGTTTCTCTAAAGTTAATAAGTTTATCCACGTTCACTGTGACAGGTCCACTGCTCTCAAACAGATTCCAGCCCAGTAAGCTTTTAGAGATACAAGCCCTCTAATGCCCAAGTTTCAAATACATCATCCCTAGTATTTTGCTGCATTCTTTCCACTCTCATAGAAAAAAAAAATTCCAGCCCTTCCCCACCCTCGATTGCTATAGTAAGTACAATCCCTCCATCTGTCTACTTCTGTCAGACATAAGTCCAGAGACCCCAATCAACACCGTGGCCTCACCGAATATAAAGTACAAAAGCAAGCATAGATGGTCAAAAGCACTCTATCATCCTATCAAAGCAATGTGCCTGGTCAGGGATGAAAGAGACTGGAGAGCAGCTAATGTCTGTATAGTAGCCAATGTTAACAATAAATTCACTTTCCTAGAGACATTCATATCTTTGTATATGTAATAGTATATGAAACTGAAGACTCTCTCCTCGAGTCTTCCCAAATACTTGGCAGTATCCTGCTATCATAACTAGGGTTCCAATCTCAAGCTCTTCATGCTTAGTTGAAGGCATGGAGAGTCACAGCTGTAGCCTGAAGAACTTGGAAGATGAGTGGACCAGTTGTATCTTTCCTTCTCCTTTCCTCCCCAGACACTTGGTTTTCAAAAGTATTTGCCCAAAACTCACTCTCATCTGGCAGCCAGTAAGCGCTCCACTAACTTCAGCTGAAGATCTGACTTCAGGTGTGGAAAGGTTTATCCAAATGTGGAGACTTGAGAGAAGCAAAACATTACCACTTTGAAAGACAGCAAGACAGTGCTGGAAAGATGACCTAGTCACAAGAGGAGCTATCTTTCCTTGGTATATAGTTCAGTGACTGACATGGCATTAAATCAGCAGTAAGAAACAAATCCTTGTTTTACACTACACCAGCAATGGACGGCAAGATTAGCAGTCAGTTAAACTATCTCCTATCCAAGAAATCACAAAGCGGCCCACGTGGCTGCTGTACATTTACTCACGGTACAAACCGTGTTGCTTTCCCATGACCTGCCAACTCTTTTTTTGTGTGCAAACTTGGCATGGGTATATGAAATGATCTTTATTTATGAGACAGAGGGCTGCACAGGGAAAGGGAGAACGAAGAAGCTTCCTTCAAAGCTATTCTTTAAAATAACTCCAATGTAGCAAAAATAAATAAATAAAACCATACAGCAAAACAGAAATGTGACTGATAAAAAAACACTACTGGTCAGTAGTCCAGCTACTTTAGTTCCTTGCTCTTCAACATGACTCAAGAACATCAACACTATAGGACATATTAAAAAATAATAACAACAAATTAACAGCACAGCCAACCTAGCCCCAGTTTGCTCAGTTTAGCAATTCTTAAAGCTCATCTACTATTTCAGTCAAAAAAAAAAACCCACACCCATACTCTAATTCAGATATATATACTTTATCACTGCATCTTATCATACAAAGTGCAAGCTAACCATGCTGCCACACTAGGAGTGTGGATAGCAAAGATAAGAGTCTTCAATCATTATTAATATTATTTAAAACCTGCTTCCCTACATCAAATTTCCAGCTAACTCTGTGTCTTTTCTTAGACATATCTTTCTGCTTTCCACACAAGTTATCAAATTCAGAGCAGCAGCTGAACTGCCAAGAGAAACGGAGGATTTTAAATTGAAATCAAAGAGCAGAATCTCAATCAATCAATTTCTTATGCCCTTGACAGCATGAGGTATAGACTGCTGCAGAGGAAGAAGTGCTTAGCCTTGTGAAAAGGAAGATGGGAACTTGGTGTTTATTTGCATTCCTTCATCTCAAATCGTGGCTTTCGGGGGCATTAGCTATTTGCTTAAGATGCTGAACTCCTTGTTTTGAACTGCCTCTACAGTTTCAAGTGAGAGCATGATCTCTATAAAAAGCAGCTGCAAATAAGGTGGTATGAATCTAGCTGACTAATAAGATGAAAAGCTGAAAGGAAAAACAAGAGGAACATCTTTCAGGGCACAGTCTCACACACACACAAACCTCTACTGGAGTAGCAGCAGACGCCAAGGAACCTGCAAAAAAACCTCCCATCGAACGGGGGGGACCAAACAGTGCAAAATATGAGGGCATCCTTACTGAGACCTACTCGTACTTTACAGTAAAGTGGCTTTTGAGTACAACAGTGTGGTCACAAGCTGTGTAGAAGCAATGTAGCCTTTTCAGGACCTCAGTGTCGAACAAGGCACTGGCTGATAAAGTCACAGGGAACAGCTTTTCCTTCAAAATAACTAACTCAAGACTGAACACATAGGAAGAACCAAGATTCCTCATTACCTGACACAACTGCCCAACAAAGAAAGCTCCAATGCAAACCCAAACACCATAAAAACCTTCCACAAGAGCTGAACTATGCTGCAGTGCTAGGGTGGGCATTTAATTGGGAAATAGCACCACCTGGTGACTTCTGGTACTAAGGGAGAAGGAACAGTCAATCAGCCATACTAGGACAGGAGGAAAGACCACTGGCCAAACTGCTCAACTGAGTTGGGAACCACGAGCCTAGGTAAGAAGGGAAAGAAGATTGCATGACGGAGTTACAAAAACTAGACAGGTGGGACAGACAGAGATGGAAAGAAGAATGCCTGAGCACCCTCCCTTGGAAACATAGGCATCTCCCGCTGCAGTTACCACCTTGGGAGCCCTGTGTGACAATGGGTGGCATGAACGTAGCAAAGGCAGCTGCAAATGGATGCCCACACCCCACACATAAATCACTGTATTAATGAACCAAGAAAGGAAAAAAAACCAAACACCACCAAAATACCCATACCTGCACAGTATCAACACTGTTATACACCACAAGCAGATATTTTTGGTTCATTTTTAGGAGACCTATAGCAGTGACCTTTATAATTGGTTTCTACTGATCACTGAATCATAGAATTCTCCTGATCAAGTCATAACACAAACCAGCAGGTAAATCGACTCTGCCAGATGCTCTGTGAGTGATAAGAAAGCATACTCCGTGGTAAGCTCTCCCACCTCTTCACTCCCACCACCCTAGTTCACCTTAACAACCTCTCCCTGCTACTGCCTTGCTGATTTCCCATCTGAGCACCATGACAGACACTTAGGTATTAACACTTCAATATTCACCACTTCATTTTTCAGGTGAGGAGGAGAAAGAAGAGCCCCAGTTTACCATGGGAAAATTCCTACTGTGGTGCCATAGATGGGTGGTCACCACTTATCACCTCGCTGGCCAACAAAATGGGAACCAAGAGAAAACTTAGCAGATCTCTCCAGCATGTGAAATATCAACAGGGAGGAGCTAAATAAAGCCAAAGTAAAACAAAGAAAATTTCTGAGTCCTGCTTTAATGCCTATGTAATCTTAGAGCAATACCTGATTTTGGTGACTCAAATGGTCAGAGTTTATATTCTGGACAAACTTGGAAGACTGTTTAATACCTGCATGCTTCCATCCTTTTCCTACCCATTCTATCTTAAAATATACATACAGTCACAAAAATACACTTCATATACTACTTTTTACATAGAAAAATTCCTACCAAAACCAGCAATGCACAAATATCAAAATATTCAAAAATATCATTCACAATCTGTATGAACGATATCTACTTAGTAATCCTGATAACTGCCCCCGAACTTGAAAAATTAAGTAAGAGATAACTGTAAGGAAGCAACTTAGAAGTAACTGTACCTCACACTGTCAACAATAATGAGTATTGACTGCAGGGGCCGTTATCTCTATTGGCCATATGTACGCACATCAGCACAACAATCTGGTTAAATATCATTCATCATCATTGTGCAATGCAGTGATCAGAGAAACCAAGTTTCAGACTAAATACATAAATAACCTGATGCTTTCATAGTTCAGTAAACACTTTAGGCAACAGCATCCTGACAAATGTTGTTGTTTTTCAGTACAGTTCGGCAGCAAAAAATGGGATAAACAATTCTGTGTTACTCTTTCTAAACCCAATTCTTTTCCTGAGTGAACCTTCCCCACATTTATTTCAAGCAGCTGAAGCTTTCAAAATAATGGCGTGACAAGGAAATCATCTTTGACCTGAATTGCTGCTTGACACAAGTTTCTACACATGCTCCAACACCCCGTCTGTTCTATTATCAAATCCTATCATTAGGGTCCATAAATTCAAGTTACAGGCTTGTTAGTGTCATTTACTTAATGGAGGGTGGGAGTGAAGATTGGATATACCTATCTCCACATAGAAGATACTAAAAATCTTCCAGGCAGCCTGGAAGAGATAATCATAGCATGGTTTGAGTTGGAAGGGACCTTAAAGATCATCCAGTTCCAAGCCCCCTGCCATGGGCAGGGACATCCCCCACCAGACCAGGCTGCCCAAGGCCCCATCCAACCTGGCCTTGAACATCTCCAGGGATGGGGCATCCACAGATTCCCTGGGCAACCTGTGCCAGTGCCTCACCACCCTCATCGGGAAGGATTTTCTCCTTAAGTCTAGTCTAAACCTTCTCCTCTCCAATTTACAGCCATTCCCCCTCATCCTATCACTACAAGCCCTTGTAAAAAGTCCCTCCCCAGTTTTCTTGTAGCCCTTCCAGGTACTGGAAGGTCACTTTAAGGTCTCCTTGGAGCCTTCTCTTCTTCAGGCTGAACAAACCCAATTCTCTCAGTATGGAAGGTGCTCCAGCACCAATGTTTGCAATCCAATACAAACATTATTATTTCATATTACAGATTGCCTACAAATCCCAATAAAGTGATTTTCTTTCATTAAAGGAAGGCAGTGGCTCTTATGCAGTCAACTATATGCACATCAGCTAGGCAGCAGCACTCGAGGAAATAGCTCTTAGTGTTCAGTTTAGTACTTCAGTAATACAAAAATTGTCCAGTGGTTGCCTGGAAAATTTGAAATGGTTTGACTTACCTTCAAGTTTGACCGTCTAATCTCAGTAACCAACTTGATTCTATGTTCAGACATTCCCCTCCCAATTTGTAACTACTTCACCTGCAACTCATTATTGCATTTCATACCAAAGAGGAAGAAAAAAGCCACATAAATTACGAGCGCCAACTGAAACACAAGTTGAAAACTTCAGTTTTGGAGAAAAGAAAGCCTCTTTTGCAGCAACAGGCGACAGAGAGGAAGGAGAGAGTTTCAGGGGGCAGCTATATAAAGACATTTCCCCTAACAAATAGGAACCAGTCTCATGGCCCCAGATCTTTGCTCCACATTAGTGGAGCTCCTTGCACAGGGTATGTCACCTACCAATAACCAGAGGCAAAGAACTCTTCCTTGCCTAGGCCAAAACCAGCTGCCAGTGGCACCTTCTTTAAGCAGACTGCCCTTACAATTCGCCAGCTCACCCGCAGCCTTTGGAAACCTACCCTCATCAGCCTTCTAGACACATTAGAACATGTGCCTTCTCCCAGGGCATCAGGGGAAGGGAGTGAATTGAGATTTACTGGAATTTACTACAATTTGTTATCTACAATTCAATGTAGATAATAAGTAGATGCAGATAATGTACAGCCTCATGGACATTAAATAGCATCAAGGAGAGGTCCAGAATTCTTGAAATTAATGTTTTAATTTCCTGACTTGATGTGCAGGACTGGGAATGGACAATCAGGGTTTTCATAAACTTCAATCCTTGTTAAGAAATTTTTCATCAAAGTATTATGTTTAATTAACTTCAATTAACAACGATTTCACGTTCATTTCACATATTGTCTGGATCTAAAGTTTTCCTTACACAGTAAACATCCACACTTATTTTAAACAGCACCATACTAAGGACCCACCTGGTGCTTTCCCCTATGTCACCCATGCAAGTAAACCAAAGAGATAAGAGCAAGCACAGTACAATAAAAGCCAAGGCTGAGATCTTTATCCGTGGATTTACTGCACGCTGCTGTGAACTTACTGAGAGTGAAGCTATCTGCACCAAACAGGCTCATAAATGGAAGACATTATCAGCACAAGACTGTATCCCTTAAGCAGCTAACTTCATCTCCTGTTGATTTCAGTAGCAATGAAGCCCAGCAACTTCTAAAGCAGGTACCAGTAGCACCACAAAATTCAACAAAAATTCAAAATTCAAAAGCCCTTACAAAGAGCAGAAGTAGGTTTTGTTGCTGCTACTTTCCTTTCTTCACCACAGAAATAACTAGGAAAGAGGTATCTAACTTACAACTGACTTGCAGAAGAAAGTTTTTATTGACTTGGCGAATTTTTCTTATCTTCACTCAGCAACTGGAAACCAGAAATGGTCAAAAGCAAATCTCAACTGAAAGGCTGGTGGAAGCATTTAATTTGCAGTGCTAAGCCATGAAGTTTATTACATTTAAGGTCATCTCCTCAAGTAACAAACTCCTCAAGTAATAGCCAGGGCAGTAGAGTAGTGGATTTGATATTTCCCTCCAAAGCAGGAAAAGACAGCCACACAGAAGATGAGAAGTCCCTCTGAGGACAGACTGTTCGGATACTAAAGACGCTTTCCGTGTTGCAGCCTGAGTGTTTGGAACCTGAGTGTTTGAGCCTGTGTCCAAAGTTCCTACAGACTCCACATATGGCAGAACAACAGATACAGGGATTTTGGACAACATCTCAAGTGCACCACAAGATCCTACCAGACCTTTCCCTTCAGATCTCTGACAGAGTGTTCTTTACTGGTTGAGAGATAATTGCTTAAATTTACATAATGACTATGCAGGTTCCGCCAGACAAAAGTGTTTTGAAACATAAATGAAACACTGCTAACTAAGATAAAATTGCATCTTTAAAAGAAGAAAAAGGGAAACTGAAGGCTAAAACCAGGGGAGAGGTGGTGGGTTTTTTTTTCAACCCACCTTATTATTTCGTATGTATTACTCACTTTGCTGTTTTGCTTTATGTGGTTTTCTGTTTCCTAATTCTCAGCTTCTCTTTCCCTTGCTTCTGCTCTGACTTTTCCCCCCCACCCCATGTTCCTCATTCTCTCCCACTGGTCCCCCACAATGCTCCTCTAATGCTGTCCCTCAGTTTCAGTCCTCACTTCCTCCAAGAAAGCTTTCTCATTTTGTTCCTTCAAATCTCCTCTATGCCAGCTTTTACACCCCTTTCCTACTGGTCATCACTTAAGCTATTCCTGAAAAACTTTGTAGAGTGCAGGGCTATCACTGGCCTTTAGACAAACTTCTTTATTAGGACTTAGTCTATAAGCACCAAAGGTTAATTCTCCCTCAGCCTTCCTCCACACCGGCCTAAAGAAGAAAGCAAATTTGGCCACAAAACGCTTCATCAACTTAACACCTGCTCAAGCAAAGCACCATCTCCAAAGAGCCTACGGAACGCTAAAAACCAAGCAGAAATAAAACTGAGCTACTTTAACTGCTCTTAATGTTAAATGACAGGAGTCACTCAACAGCTGTGTTACCTCAAATACTAAATTTACATTAACTTTTTATCTTTGTCCTCCACACAGCACTGCATTCAGCTGTGTAAAATTAAAGTATACGCTGAGCTTTAAGCTTTGAATTCAATTTAGCCCACTGAGCAAAGGCTGAACCATGTACCCTGACACTGGTGAGAAGGAATTACCCCAATGCTTAGAATCAAACACATACTTGAGGATGCTACTCAAATTAGAGTTCCAGTAACATAATCTTAGCTCAGCAATTTGTGTTACCTGGTTTTATATAACTGTCATTTTTGTCACATAAAATATGTTCCAAGTGTCCATGTTAAGTATCCATTCTTTTCAAGAACACGCTGCAGCAAAAGAAAATAAAGAAAAATATCCAAGGGGAAAAAAAAAATAAATGTCAAAGGACAGAAAAATTGACTCTGAAGTCTATTTACACAAACTACATTCTGCTGCTGGAGTCATAACAATTGAAGACATTAAATGTTTAATTCTTTCATTGAGATCCAAGCATGCTAAGGCAAAAGCCAAGTCCAGCTCTCCTTGAATTTTCTACAAGAGCTACACCCCAAAAAAAAAAAAAAATTCTGACTTAAGGGATAACATGAGAAAAATGAAACGTTTGTAACACACTCAATAACTGAATACCCTAAAAGTAAGATTGTGTGCATAGTATTGCGAAGGTTGAAGTCAGCATGGACTATGCATCATGAAGAATTTTTGGCCTAAATGTGGCTGGAAGCTTACTATTCATATCAGCTTTAACGAGATACAATGCAAGGGTGGATTGTATGACTCTTAAAATGGACCTACTTATATTTAGTACAATATGGAAAAAAAAAAGGGGAAAAAAGAGATAGTGGGTTTCCTATGCAATAAAGGAAAACTGCTTTTTCTCATTTCCCAAATCCCTCCAGGAATTAACCAACTGCCAGATTTATCCAGCCACAAAGTGGAAGTGTGCCCTTACAGGCTGGTAATGGTGTGTATCAGTCGGAGTGTTGGATTTTTTTTTTTAAATTAACAAAGACTGTCTGAAGCAAACAAACACAGTATTTGCTTCCACAGACAGCAGAAGCTGCTTGAGATTAAAATTGTGACTGTGCACGGACAAACACTTCAAATTTTTCAGTTGTAATATGCTTCTAACTCTTAAACAACTAATCATAGCAATAATCCACTTTGTTCCCCTTAAATCACGTAGTTAAAAAGAAATTAAAAGTCCCAAGAGCCAAGCCAAGCCTTTGTGTGACTCCACACCAAATTCAAAGGAGTCCTTTTGGGGATGCTCTTCACATTAGTCTTAGAGAGGCTTGGTGATCCCTACTCCACCTTCTCTGCATTGGCACACATGAGATGTTGACCAAATACCTAAGGATTCCTTTTCTGCTGCTGAATTCCCAGCATAAACCTCACAAGCAGGAAATGGGTGCATCTGGAGAACACACAACAGCAAACCTGGAGACGAGGTACCAGCTACTGACTCTAAGGGCAAGACAGAAAAGTTTAATGCTACTCCAATGTCCATCGTATCTCTTGGGTCACCAGTAAGCATGGGAGAATGTGCAAATGACCCCAGATATCCCATTGCTCAGATGCACTGCTTTGTTGATGAACATTAGATCTCATCAACGCTTACTGTTCCACTTGCTTCAGAATCAAAAGGGCCAAAAAAAAAGTTTTTCAAAATTAAACCCACTTTAGGAATGTCTTCTAACTCACTTTGGTTCTGTAGATATGCTTTAAAGTAAAGGAAGATCTGCCTCAGAGAGTCCCTACCTGTAGGTGAATTCCTGCTAGAGGCTAATACTTATCATTTTAAAAGATTGCGCTTACAGCTTTTTATAATCCCCTGCAAGTGTTTCTGGCAGAGGCTGACTGGTCCAACCAGGACACCAAATGACGTCTGTAGCATCCTGTCGCTCTGCTGACAAAGGAGGAAACAATATCTTGGGGACACAAAGTATTTAGTAGCTGGATTTCACGCACATGTACTTCCACATGTTGCCCAAGTAAGAACATAGTCTGTTCAAAACAAATAGCAAAACCATAACTGCTCTACCCTCTCCTCCAAGAAACATAAAAAACACACACTAACCAGCATTTATGTTCAAAAATAGACAGGCGAAAATAAAAAGCATTTGTTCCACTGCCTGCTGTTCAGCTTTCATGATCAGCATTGCAAGGCTGGAGACTGTAAATCAAACCGCTGGCATTTGCTTACACAAAGCTATACTCCGAGCCAGCCTCCCATCCACCTCCACCAGAGGCTTTCTGAAGCTTGGATTTGTCTTCTTGCGGTGGTGTTCAAAGCTGCAAGTGTTCACAGGAAGGGTGTATAAGATGTTTCAGAAGAAAATTGAAACGTGTCCCTTTCCTGGCATACTACAAGTTAAGCCGAGATGGAATTTTAAAAATTTCCTTTCACCTTGACCCTTACACCATTACCCAGTCTCTACGAGGTAAGTAGAGAGAAGAAAAACAACTTCATAAGAATTAAAACATATTTTATTCCCATTTACTTTGAGAGTGTGTGCCTCACAGCAGCTCTCACGCACCTCCTGGCAAGGTGCGGCAGAGTTATATTCACACGAGCTGCCCCAAGGCTACAAATGCAAGGTAGTGGGGGGCACGACAAGCCCCGACAAGGAGCAGAGCACTGAAGGCTTGCTCTGCCCTGTCCAAAAACGTGTGGGATGATCTAACCCATGGCCGTGATCAGCACTGGATGGAGGCAGGGGTTTTTTTAACTTCTTTATAATGCAGCCAATTACCCAAAGGGAGTGGAGGGCAGAAAATAAACCAGCTTAAATCTGCTGTAAAGATTAGTAAGCTAAGCATTCAAGAATACCAGGCCTTGTAAACTAGAAAGAAAAGACCAGGCTGCACACTAGGTGATAGTAGTTTTCAAAGGGAAAGATGATCAGAGCAAGAAACTCCAGGGAAGATAGGAACCAGCAAGCACTCCTTTTCTTCCTACCCTAGCAGACACAGCCACTGCCTAGACTGCCCAAGGATGAGCTATTCCCACCCATGCCCTCAAGGTTCTCCCTGCAGAAAGCTCCAGGGACATCAGAACAACCCACAGCTGAGATCGTTGGCCATATTCAGAGGGCTGCACACTATTTTTGTGTCAGCCACTGCAGGTCCAACTCACCTATGGGGCTGCAGGGCTGGTGGGGAACAGCTGAAGCCATGACCCACAGTAGGAAGCTCTTGGCTATTAGTCCACATGCTAGCGTCCATGGCATGGGCAAGGAAACCAAGGAGCAGAAGAGGGACTAGGTAGATACTGAACTGGCATATGCTGCCAGCTCTAGAGACAGCAAATGCTTGTTGCACTGAAAACAAGATCCTTGGCGTTCCCAGGATAAGCTCCACACAGGAATGAAACTAACTCTAAGAAAGATTGAAGTACCTGACAGGTAGGCTACCTAATTTTGCCAGGGCAAATGAACCAGATGAACCCCATGACCAGATGAACCCTCCCCATTTCCCAATCATATTTCCCAACCCTTTTGGAGTATAACTCTGTGTATCCACATGTTGAGCATACAGCTGGCCCCAGAAGTGCCTCAGGAATACCACAAGCAGAGGAAGCCACAAATCTCCATGTAGAAGTGGAGATGATGGCAAGGCGGTCAAACTACAACTCCGAACTACAGCCCCCCATCAACAGAGGCTGATGAATCACGGAGGCTAAGCAGAAAAAGGTTGTCCTGCACTCAAGAGCTTGGTTTCTGAGGCGGCACCTGAACCATAGGGAAGGTGGGGTCAACAGGGCAAACCTGCTAAAGCCAGCTGTGTTCCCTTCCAATGCACCCCTTGGTCTTCCCCCTCAAAACCAAGGGGGAAAGCAAGAAAACAGTGTCTGCCTTGATCTCACCTGAACAGGGATGCACCCAGGAAATACATGATCAACACAGTCCCTGGAGGGTCTAACAGCCTTGATGAGAGAATAAATGGCATTTGGAAGAAGGAACAGACGGGAGATAAAAGAAAAAGTGGGTGTTTGACAACAACCAGAGCAGAGCTTGTGGCTCCAGCCTCCCTGGAAGTGCTTCTCTCAACAAGGAGAAACTTTAGAAAGAATATGTCTGATCAGCCTCTATGCTTGCAGAGTCCACAGCGTCCACATACTCAGCTCAGACCCAACCCAACATTAGCAAAATTTAACAGCACTGTAATTTATAAATACTACCGTATGGAAAAGCCCTGCAGGTCCAGAGGTCTTTGCCTATGACCAGCTCAGCTAATGCCTATTTTACCACTTCCTTAAACTGTGCTCTACCTCCAACACACGCTATAAATAAGGCAAATTGTCACCTTAGGAACAAGTCATACCATCAACCAGAGTCTCAGAAAACATACTTTAAATGTAAATTAAAAAATGGCCTTTGACTATGGCATGACTTAAGCCAGTTAAAAGGAATTGGCTGATAAGAATGACAGGTTTTTTCCTTCCCCCCCCCCCGATTTCTCACATGCAGAGTTTCTGGTTGCTTCATACAGTCTGCCTCAGCACTAAGTAGGGCTAGAACTGCACTCATCCATGTTAACAAAGAAGTAGAATTTATCACCAAATAAACTTCCTTATTTTCATAGAAAGAAAGAATTTTAATATTTTTTCTCAGAATTACTCTAAAACAAGACACTTCACAATTTTTCAGCCAATACTAAGAAATTTAAAAAGGACTGAAGCCAAGGAGGTGGGGAAACGTAACAAAAAAACCCAATTGGTAACATTATGAACAAAAGAAATAAATATAATTTGAGAGACAGTAAAACTACAACCTGCACATAATTTTTGGATTACAGTCACTACAGGGTCTCATTTAACAGGGAAATTATAAGCAGCGGATGGCAGATGAGAGCAGTGGGTCAGAGCTGATCACGTGCAGCAACAGGCACCAGCCACAGGGTATTCTTTTGCTGCCCAGCTGATGAGTAATAACGAGCTTCCCCTTCAGAGGCTTTGCAGCTACTGAAAGTAAAACCTGTTTCAAGTCCTGCCTTCTGCTGCTTCAGAAATCTAGTTCGGTTGCGCTGCTGGAAACGAAAGCAGAATGTGGCCCCCACGCTCATCTTTTCCTAGAAGGATGTTCAGGTCATAACTCGGTCTACTCACTTTTCTATGCAACCCCACACAAAATTTTTGGAAGATATAAGTAAACAAAAAAGTTTTGTAGATACATAAGCAAGCAGTAAGGCCAAGGTCAATATGTAACCCTGATATCTGCTAAATTCTGATAATTTGTTTATCCACATATTTAATGTCTATGTTGCGAAGATCTGATTGTAGCTATTTAAATATTTCATGGGTTAATAGGAAAAGGCTAGTTTAGACTTCTGAACATACCTGTTTGTTGATACAAGAGAAAAGGCATTTCTCACTTGGTACGTAACTCGATTTTTATACACTTTTTTTTAAAAGAACCCTCAAATAACCACAGTCCCAGTCTTCTTCAATATGCTGGTAGACCATTCTTCTGAATGGCAAAGCAGGGCAATGGAGTACTGTGGAAGTACTATGTGCACACTTGAGTGCAAACTTCAGAGTGTCTCTCAGCAAGGAAGAATATTGAGAATACCATTTCCCAAGGAAATGAGGTATATGTAGTCACGCTAACCATGTGTCTGGCTGTCTGCCTTTCAGTTCCCCGTGGACTTAAAATCACCGTCCAGTTTTACACGTGATTCTATGTTTCACTACAATGCAAAGAACTAAGTGGCCAGGGGAGAGACACAGACAGACCGTGTGGAATCCTTTGACGGAAAGGCTGTGGCAATGAACATTTCACACCAGTGACTCCACAGGACAGACAGCCATGCAAACCCATGATTCAGAAATTTATCTTGTGATAGAGCTACTTGTTTACATAATAAAACTTGAATGAATAAATAGACAATGGTGAGCTGCTACCATGAAAAGAAGAAATTGCTCATCAGTCTCTGTTCTTCTCTCAGACAGATACTTTGTGGACAGAATTTTAGAAGGCATACATTTACTTCCTCAGTAAAATTTTATTCTTTTCATGACCATCTTTGTTGTCTGCACTACTTTGGTCCCTCTTGTTCTGGTTTAGGCTACAGCACCGCAGCTGTTGATGTGTGCACTGCTTCTGTACCTGTGTAGTCTTACTGTCTTCAGTAGGATGCTCATCTTAACATTTAGACTCCTGGCATGTATCCAGTGAGAAGAAAGGTCCTTAACTAGTAAAGCCCATCCAGGGATGCATTTTTGGTTTTAACAGCTGTGCTGTTGTTTGGTTTGGCACATTTAGGCACTAAGAGCGTTAATAATGACAAACAGCATCAAAAGAGAAATAAAATTGTTGTCTTTTATAAACACCAACACAAACTGAAAGATTCTCGGTCATACACATCCAGTATAATGGTTACTTAAACAGGAAGAGTGGATATTTAAGCTTCGCACTGAAAGGTCTGACACATGCAGACCCTTTGCAAGACGAATTTGTTCTCCATCGAACAGAATCAGATCTTTACATTATCATGGCATGAAGATAGGAAAAACAGGGAGATTTTCTGAAGAAAACTATTACCATATTCCCAATTACTTTAAATATCGAACAATTTTGAGCTCAATTCCACAGCCTGCATGTGCACACACTGCACACAGAGGTGCACAACATTGTCAAAGGTAATGAACTGCTCTCCATACCTAGCAATTGCAGTTCAGTTGTGGAGAAACTCCCGAGCAAACCTTCTCCTCCACAGAGGAAATGTCACTCCTTTTACAAATTTAGGCTCACCAGTTTCAGACAGTATATTCAGAATACAAGCTAGCAGAACGCATGCCAGGAAGTGACTTCTTAACAGCAAGAAAATGGAAACACAAACAGGAGGGTGAAGAAATGAAGACTCAGGCAAGGAAGATGTAGGCACTATGTTTGGGAAAAACTTTCTACAGTAAGAGCAGTTAGGTCTGGGTCATTCTTCTGGGGAGAAGATAAACTTTGATCAGGAGTTTTTTTTAGGAACAGGTGAGACAAATATGTCAAGAAAGCAATGAGCAGCTTTAGAGTCCAGGGATGACTTCTGAGTCTCTTCCAACCCTAACTCCATTGGTCCTATGACGAACAGTCACAACATAAAAATGTAATAAACATACGCAAAAGGAAAGGAGTAATGGAGGTCACTTTAGATGGCAGTTAACAAGCCACCTCCCAAAGTCTCTCTAAAGGGCTGTCAAAGTTTCCTCAGGAAGTGACAAAGACAAGAAATTCTGCCTTAGTCCTAAACCTGGCAATCTCTTCTGCAGTTGCCACACACAATTATGTTAGGACTTGGCAGAGAGCTATAAATCACTCCTCCAGCCTGCATAAAGAAAATGTTGGGAGCCAAGGCTCATGGCACTCAGCAGCCACAGCCAGATTAGGACACCTGGCAGTTCTTTCCAGCTGCACACGCAGCACCGAAGCAGAGTTCAGGAAGACACCAGCTGCTCCCTGTCCCTCTCTCCTTTACCCCCTCAAGTGGGTGCCCACTCAGGACAGAAACAACATGCAAGCCAAAGGGGATCTGTACTCCGTTTCGCTGTATAAACTGAACTGCAGCTAAAACTTGATCAGTACCATAAGGAGGTGGTCTCTAATACAGAGACAACTGCTGTGAACAAACAGGCTGGACCCAGAGACCAGGAAGAGTTTGGAATGACAAGACAGGACTTGCAGTAGATGCTCAAGTGTTGGTACTTACGATGATGAACATGTTCCATATATAGACACCTTGCTGCCCAGCAGCAATCATTTACTGGGTGAAGTAGTCGTCTAGGAGCAGGCTTGAGACCGCTTGTATGACAACATACTCAAGAGAGCTATTCAAATCGTAGCTCCATAGCTCCTTAGCTCCAGCACCTAAGGCTGTAAGGCAGTACACAATTAGGCAGGCATCCTCTTCCTGCCCGCATGCGAGCAAGCTGGAACAACCTCTCCTCAAAGAGAACTGCTTTCCCAAATTGATGAAAAACAAAGCTCTGCTACCATCAACAATGCCTGCCTTCCAGACTGACCCCAGCTAGCCTTCAGCTGCCCCAAATGTCCTGTCATTCTCTTGCTAGTGTATCCTTCAAGTCTACAAACTTCACGACCACCCCTTATCGTGCACTACTCGAGGCTGCTCCAAATCTCTCCCATCACACCCACAGACAGTTTTAAAAACCTCAAGACACTCTGGAGGAGAAGGAAGTAAAACACAAATCCCCAAATCCTCATTTTGTTAGATTTATGCTAAAAATTACAGGCCAAGTTCCCTCCTGGCAATGCAGGGTGACATCCAGGAGCCAAGAGCTTACTTCCCATCTGTACCGCAATGGCTCCAGGACAAACAGTGGCCCTGGGGTACTGTGCTAGCTTATGCAGGCTGGCAGCATGGAGCACAGCTCTGGTTTCCCTCTTTCTCTCTTCCTCTCTTCTCATCCTCCTGCCTAGACCCTCTACAGCTCAACAGGACTTCAGGGCTTGTGGAGAAGCTGGCTTTGCCCATGTTATGCCAGCTGCAAATTTTTCCTCATTGGGGAATTGTGATCTGGCAGGAACAGCCCAAGTCCATGCCCTTGGCACAGCTGAGGGATATAGATGGGCAGTGATCCTCCTGTCTGATTTAGAGGTGTAGCCTAGGGGCTTCACTCAGATGCGGAGAAGGATACAAATAAGACTTGGATATGCCAGATTGGACTGTCGGGGGACCCACTAGATACAAATGCAGATTACCTTACCACATCCAGAACCTACAGAAAAGACAACTGTTAAAATTCCTTTTGGTAGATCTGAAAATGTATTTTTGAGTTGCCCTCTAGTTTTCAAGCGGATCAGAAGATTAGCACCTGCATTTGTTCACACAGACAAGTATAGAGTTCCCCTCTTCTTGAAATCTGTATGAGCTTCCCAAAGGGATTTGTTATATAAAGGATTCCTCACTTCTGGGAAAACAGAGTGTCAACCTCCATGGTAAATGATATGTTTACAATCAGAACTAGATGTTTTTCTAGAATTACACCCTATTAAAACTCAGGAAGCTACTAAGCAACTATAACTACAGACACAGTAGTTCCCACTACCATCCTATCATTTTAATGAATCTACAGAGTAACTGCATACTTTTAGTAACACAGAGCTACTTCATAGGTTTCTTTTCCTGTCTTTAAAAGAAGTAAACAATTGCCTTGCAAAATCGCCAGTACAGTTTAATGTTACAAAACAGCAGTTAATAATGGGCAAGAGGAATGTCATTCCGCAAGACACTTCATCGCTATAAAATTACACGATTTTCTGCTGGGGAAGAAAAATAAAGACACATCCGCATATTCTACCACAGACTCCTCAGGTTTGTATAAACCACATTTATTTTGTCTCTATGCCATTTGAAAAAGTTGAAGGCAGGAATTCTCACCACGAAAGAAGGGATGGTCACTGCCAAATACTTTGGGCTGAACTTCCCAGTGCTCTGGCACTTGCTCCAGGGCAAGGTACCCACTCCGTCTGGGGTAAATGTCAACATGGATCAGAGAGAACTGGCGTGTCTGTATTTGCTTTTTAAATGTTCAACTCACTTTTACTGCATGAAAGAGAATTCACACTATGCCTTCATTCATCCCAGCTCTTCTGAATGTTTATGGAGCTATGGACCTAAAAAGCAGCCTAACTCGCACCCGATAATTTGAGATGCTTTATTATTTTTTTTTTTGGGGGGGGGGGGAACAAGCAAAGTAGTGATGCTCTGATCTGTAACTGTGAGAAGAGATGCCTGTATTCTCAAAGCAGTGTTTGGAACAGCTCGAGGAGCGCTCTTTGCTGGGAAGCTCCAGCGAGCAGGGCAGCGAGGGGGCGCGGAACTGCCGAGCTAAGCAAAAGAAGGAAAAGGCCATTCCTGTAAGGAGCCGAGCGAAAGCAGCTCGGAATAAACCCAAGCGAGTAATTCAACAAAGCACCGACGCAGCCCATCGGTGACACGGGAAGTCCGGGAGAAGGAGCCACCCGAAAGCACGTCCCAGCTCGCCGCTTCCCTCTGTTTCGCTCCCCACCATTGCCTCAGGGGCTCGGGGAAACCAGAGCTGCGAGAGACAAGACCTCACAGCTTCTCGCAGGGATGGCGGGCACCGAAAGCCTCCCGGATCCCTTTCGGGGCTCCGGCACAGGATGGAGAAGCGCTTGGGAGCCACAGACCTCCCTCCATCCAGGGGGAAACGACACCTCCAGCTTGGGAAGCGCCCCCAAAGGAAGCCCCTCGCTTCTCCCCCCCCCCCCCCCCCCCCCCCCGCCTCCAACCCGGCACAACCTTCTTAATTTTTATTAAAAGTTAATAACCAAAACAAAAAAAAAAACACAAAGCAAAAAGCCCACTAACGCTTCCCTCCTCGCCCCCCGTAGGCCGGTGCGCGGCTGCCAAGTCTCGGCGTGGAGGAATTCCAACCCGGGACGGGGAGAAGCGAGAAAAGCGGGGGGATGGAAGCATTCCCTTCTTTTTTTTTTTTTTTTTTTTTTTTAGCTAGCACCCCATCTCCTCCAGCGGGATGGGGAGGAAAAGGCGTGAAGCGGCCCCCTCCCCCTCCCCGCCCGGTCCCCTCTACTCACTCCAAGAAGACACACTTTGAGCTCGCGTATCGCCATCATCTGCCCCGGCGCCGCCGCTCCGCGTCGCCCGCCCCGCCCCGCCCCGCCGCCCGCGTCCTGCCTTGGGGCAGCCCCGAGCGCCTCTGGAGCGGGGAGCAGCCTGGGGTGGGGGGGGGGGAGGGCGCTGGGAGACAGGTCATGGAGTCATCATAGAGTCACCAGGCTGGAAAAGACCTCTTAGATCATCGAGTCCAAGCGTTCCTAACTGCCACTATACTGTGTGCCTGAGCACCTCGTCTGCCCTTCCCTTAAACACCTCCAGAGACGGTGACTCCACCACCTCCAGTTTGAACCTCCCCTGGTGGAGCTTGAGGCCGTTCCCCCTTGTCCTGTCCCCTGTCACTTGGGAGAAGAGCCCAGCTACCTCCTCTCCACAACCTCCTTTCAGGTAGTTGTAGAGAGCAATAAGGTCTCCCCTCAGCCTCCTCTTCTCCAGGCTAAACAACCCCAGCTCTCTCAGCCTGTGCAGCTTTCCAGCCACTCTTCCTGTAGTCTGTATCACCACACAGGGTTGTTGTGCCCCGAGTGCAGGACTCGGCATTTGGCCTTGTTAAACCTCATGCCATTGGTCTCAGCCCATTGGTCCAGCCTGTTCAGATCCCTTTGAAGAGCCTCCCTACCCTCCAAATGATCAGGGAGAGGCTGCATCCTTGAATCATGGGACCATAAGGTAGGAAAAGACCTCTAAGATTGTCCAGTCCAACCATCATCCCAATAGCCCCATCCTGAAGTGCCTCATCTTTGTGTTTTTTTAACACCTCCAGGGATGGCGACACCACCACTGCCCTGGGCAGCCCGTTCCTGTGCTTCACCACTCTTTCAGTAATGAAATCTTTCCTAATACCCAATCTAAACCTGCCCTGATGCAACTTGAGGCCATCTCATCTTATCCTATCACTTGGGAGAAGAGACTGACATCCTCTCTCTACAACCTCCTTTCAGGTAGTTGTAGAGACTGGCAAGATCTCCCTTAAGCCTCCTCTTCTCCAGGCTAAACAACCTCAGTTCCCTCAGCCACTCCTCATAAGGCTTGTTCCCCAGCCCCTCCACCAGCTTTGTTGCCCTTCTCTGGACACGCTCCAGGACCTCAATGTCCTTGTACTGAGGGGCCCAAAACTGAACACAGTAGTCGAGGTGCATGGGACTGTATGTGTTCTGAGTCCTACACGCCATGTGCTGCTGGTCTAGATTCAGGATTTGGGTTGCTTCAGTCGTAAATGATCTGCATCCATCTGCTTTTTCTTTTTTCCAGTTTTACTTGCTGTGTGCAGAAAGCATTTGAAAGAGTAACTCCATTTTTACCCATCCCTAAGTAATACATTACCCATTTTTTATTAAATCAGTCAGTCTTGAGGTGATAGTAAGGCTGCATCACAAAGTTATGCTAAATACTACATTGCAGCTCATATTGGGACTGGTTCACTAAAATCAATGAGGAAGGTTTGTAACAGCTCTGCTGTTCTCTTGGTAGCCAAAGTCCTAGAATTTATGGAGAAGAGTTGCATGCTATAACCCTGAGAAAACAGAACAGTGTCATAGAATCATAGAACAGTTTGGGTTGGAAGAGACCTCAAAGGTCACCTAGTTCCAGTCCCCCTGCCATGGGCAGGGACACATCCCACTAGATCAGGCTGCCAAAAGTGTCGTCTGTAAAGTATTTTAAGTCATAGCTTCTGTTCTACTTACAGGTTTGTTTTCATTTTTTTCACTAATTCATGAGGCAGAACTTCTAAAAGGAAATGAAGAAAATCTTCATTAGTCACTGTGAAATTACTGCCACGTCATTAGGAGCTTCCTGGCAATAAACTGTTGTGGCGTTCATTATGTCACTAATTAGTTCCACATGAGGTCCTACACACACACTAATAAGCTGGAAGAAGATGTTTGCTCTCTTCCAGGGCTCCCAAATCCTAGGCCAAGGAAATGCTTGGAACAGAGCAGTTGTTATCCCCAAGGAGGAAAACACAAAGCATTTGTAGTGGAGTGTCACAGCCTGTCAGGAGAAAGAATATCAAAAGAGAGATATCAAAGGAGAAGCTCATCAGAGAGACGCTTGTCATTTAATTAAGCTTTTCTTTTTCAGAAGGATTTAGCAAAGAGAAACAAAGCACAGCAGGTTTTCAGACAACCAATACAGAACATTTTTAGGATTCACTCTGCTCATTGTCTTTCCATAAGAATGCATGATACAATAAAGTCTTTCAATAAGCAAATAGGATATACTCGCTAATATAGAACAATTACAGTTTGCGCTCATAGCACAACTAATTCAGAGCAGCTTGGCATTTCAGCCTGTCATTAATCTACAAAACAATAGAAGATTTTAATTTTCAAGGCTTTATATCCCTCAACTCCATCCTCTCTTTCTATGTTAAGCCTAAGTGAAATGTTACCCCTATTACTTAGATTCAGATTTTTCCACTGTTAAGGGACTGACATTTACAGATCATGTTATGGTTCAGTATCATCTTTTGCACAGATTTGTATTTTTGTCACCTCTTTAAACATTCCTGTGTCTTCCATATATTCCACATATTGGTTACCTATCCCTTTTCTTTGGTCCAAGTTGTGCAATTCTTGAAGTTTGGGAATTTTTGTTTGTTGTATGAGTGAAAAGTTATACTAGCTGAACTAATTTCAGAAAGAAGCACTCAAGTATCAATATATTAGATTGCAGATTACAGAAAGAGACTGGAGGACTGTGTTCAAAGCTCTTTGGTGTCACGAGCACAGCTTGAGGGCTTGTCTATAGGTTCACTCAGATTAAGCTACGTTGATGTAATGAGAGCATCCGTAGAGCAGATTAAAGCACTTTGCTATATATGCATTGAATCTGCCACTTTAACCACGGCAGTGTAATTTTCCAAAGCCTCTCAATGAAGGCATGCACTAAAATATAATAAATAAAGTTACAGTTGGGGAGAGCATTTGATTAAGCCTATCCATTTTTGAGACAGTAATACATCCCGGTGGCTTCAAAGGCAGGTAAGTGCATGCCTAATGCTGCCTTGACCCAGTACCATGATAATACAGAGCAGCATCTGAGAAATCTGCTGAGGAAAGAAAGTCAGACTCCCATCTTCCTCCTTATCTGGAGAAACTTCTCAAATACACAGTGGTGAAACAGGAGCCCTCAGTAAAATAGGTCAAAACTGCGACCTCAAAAGCTTACTTCTGAAGATACAAACAACTAATTAGCTACTTGCAAACAGGCAAATTGTTTACAAGGGTAGCATGAAGATGACCCAGTGTAAGTTGTTCAGGCTGAAACAGCACAAGAGAGAGTGTTTAACGAGGGCAATTCTACTTGCATAGGCAAAAAGTCTGAAGAGCCAAACAACAAAAAAAAGAACAACCAGAGGAACCAATTGTACTTTAAACAAAGAGTCTAGGAACCAAAAAAAGAAGGAAAAAAATATCCCCCAAAATTAGGGAGATAAGAAGTGAGAAAAACAACAATACAAACAGACATGTGCTCCAGTACTAAAAAAAGCTAATGACGTTCATTCTTCCAGGAACTGGCATAATCCTTGTGTTTGTCTGCATGCAAGACGCTGTGGTCAGGAAAACATTTTTGAGGAATTGGTCATGTTGCAGTGTTTTCAAATGACTGGTTAAAAGCAAAAGAAAACAAGTCTTTGCATCCTAAAAGTTTCCTTTTTTCCCTTTTGTAGCATCTTATTCAATGAATAATTATAAGCTTCGAAGCAATGGTTTACCTCACTTCTTTCTACCCAACTCTATTTTGTGTTTGGGAATTACAAAACCAAATGGCTTTGTTTTTCTGCAGCCTCCCTTTAGAGTTTCAAGTAATCCATTCTCTCCTCAGAAATCATTTGCCTCAGTGTCCAGAAACTGGAGGAGCCAGTCCTTTAGTTTATTCTAATTTTATAATAGCGCAATTACACTGCTTTCCAATTCATTACTCCTTAGTGTGAAAGGTTTAGGTCCTCGGAACTGGGCTGAAACCAGCAACATGCAATCTGGCTCAAGGTGTTTCCAAGTTGGAAAGTTTGTTCAGGCCTGTCTCTGGAAGTTCAAGGTAGTGCTGGTTGCCTTGGGAGGGTACGATTGATTCATCCTTCACCTTGGTTTTGCTTAGACAGCTATCCTGTCACTCACCTTAGTTTTTTCAGCGTAGCGTGACTGATGTCCTGTGAACAGACCCATTGAGGAGAGGAAGGAAGGAAGCCTTCTTCTTAAAGGTGCAATACGAGGAGTCAAGAAGACTGGCTTATTCTCCTGCTGGCAGTGTGTCCTTACTGTGAGACCTGGGGATGAGTATCTAACCGTAAGTGCTCTGTTCCACCTTGGGTTCCTCCAGCAGCCTGGGAAAATGGTAGCTGGGGCTGCTGCCGCTGTTCTCTTTGTCCCTACTCACATGTTCCTGCTCTTATGTGGTCTGTGCCAGTAGAAATCTCGCCCTACATTTAAAAGTTTTATACAACCTCAGTCTACTCCTCTCTGTAAGTGGTGTATAGTGGTATTTGTCTAGACTGTACTGGTAGGAAACTGCATGCTTCTGAGTTGCTGGCAACGTTCCCAGGCTTATGAAGGCATCTGCCTTCCTCCTTCTGCTTTCTCTCTCTGGTGAGTGACCTGTGCAGAGAAAGATCCCTACAGGACCCTAATGTGTACCCACCTCCCCAAACTGCTGTTGTCTGTCCCAAGCACCTGAAGCTTTACTTCGTTTCTCCCACTGTTGCTTTCCCTCTTGATTTCTTGGCAAGCATCTTCCTTACACAAAAATGTTATCCCTCCTGTTCACTGGTGAATCCAGTCCAGGCCCTCCTACTATGGGCTGCCATCCCAGCACTTATTCCCAAAGCACGGAGCAGGAGGCAAGTTAACTCCACACTGCCTGGGGAGAAATGCCTCACAAGTCCCATGGATGACACAAATGTGCAATACAGTAATGACTGCCAGCACACAAATTTTGCCGGTGCCTGCCCAAAGAACTGCCAAAATGTCTTAGAAGGAAAGCAGCTGCTGCTGAGCAAGCAGTTCTTGGAGCAGGAAGAGCAACGTCCAGCTCAGACCCTAGATCCCATGCAAAATCCAGTTATTCTGAAATGGCTAAACAGTCTGGAAGATGCTATTTTTTTGTTCATTTGTTTACTTAGAAGGCTCCAGGAAAACCTTACAGCAGCCTTAAAGTACTTAAAGGGGGCCTACAGAAAAGATAGAGAGGGGCTTTTTGCCAGGAAGAGTAGTAATAGGATGAGGGCTGATGGTTTTAAACTGAAAGAGAGTAGGTTTAGATTAGATATTAGGAACAAATACTTTACTGTGGAGATGGTGAGGCACTGGAACAGGGAAGTCGTCCAGGGAAGTCATGGATGCCCCATCCCTGAAAGCTTTCAAGGCCAGGCTGGATGAGGCTTTGAGCAATCTGATATGGTGGAAAGTGTCCCTGCCCATAGCAGGGGGGTTGGAACTGGATGATCTTTAAGGTCCCTTCCAGCCCAAATTATCCTGTGATTCTCTGACTGAGTCTATGATTAACCATCATGAAGGTTAGAAAAGGGCTGCTCTGAAGCTCCCGAGACACAAAAACTAAAGAAGTACAGGAATGAACTGGTGGAGACTGAGAGCCGATTCAGTCACACAGGTCTTAAACCACTGCAATTTTTTAACTCCATTAGGATTATTCCACTTAATTCGGCATACAAAAAGTGAATTAAGTCCTTCATAGCCCATCATTAATGCCAGAAGGAGCTGCAGCTGCCTGTTTCTTAATTTTATTGTAGTGTTACTTCATGTTTTAGTATCTCTTGTTTGTGGCATTTCTATGGTCCATTCATTCCCTCCTGAAGAGAAAATCCACTGAAAAAGATTAGAGGGGAGTAAACCTCTGCAAGATCATACTTGCAGCTTCATTGCCAAGTATTTTGAAAAGTAGCATTATTGCTGCTGAACAAAACCTGGGGTTGTTTGCATTAAGCTTACCGGAATGCTTCTTGATAGACTTAGAAACAGACAGAATGGTAGAATGGTTTAGGTTGGATGGGACCTTGAAGATCTTCTAATTCAAACTCCCTTGCCATGGGAAGGGACACCACTCTCATTCCTTCCTTATATCTAATTTAAATCTAACCTCTTTCAGTTTAAAGTCATTGCCCCTTGTCCTATCACTACACTTCCTTGTAAAATGTCCCTCTCCGGCTTTCCTGTAGGCCACCTTTAGATAGTGCAAGGCTGCTATAAGGTCTCCTTGAAGCCTTTTCTTCCCCAGGCTGAACAATCCCAGCTCTCTCAGCCTGTCTTCACAGGAGAAGTGCTCCATCCCTCTGATCATTTTTGTGGCCCTCTTCTGGACTTGCTCCAACAAGTCCATATTTTCCTTGTACTGGAGACCCCAGAGCTGGAGGCAGGACTCCAGGTAGGGTCTCATGGGAGTGGAACAGAGGGTGAGAATCACCTCCCTCATCCTGCTGGTAATGCCTCTTTTGATGCAGCCCAGGATATGGTCAGCTTTCTGGGCTGCAAGAGCACCTTGCTGGATCACGTTGAACTTCTCATCAGTCAACATCCCCAAGACCTTCTCCTCAAGACTATTCTCCATCCATTCTCTGCCCAGCCTGTAATTGTGCACACAGGATTGCCTTGACCCATATGCAGGACGTTGCACTTAACCTTGTTGAACTTCGTGAGGTTGACACAGGCCCACCTCTCAAGCCCGTCGAGGTCCCTGTAGATAGTACCCCTTCGCTCGAGCTTGTTGACCACACTACACAGCTTGGTGTCATGAGCAAACTTGCTGAGAGCATACTCAATCCGACTCTCCATGTTGCCAACAAAGACATTAAACACCAGTAGCAATACTGACCCCTGAGGAACACCACTTGTCACTGGTCTCCACTTGGACATCAAGCAGTTAACTGCAACTCTTTGACTGTGACCCTCCAGCCAGTTTCTTATCCACTGAGCCGTCCATCCATTGCATGCATGTATCTCCAAATTTAGAGAGAATGATGTCCTGTGGGACAGCATCAAATACTTTGTTCAAGACCAGGTAGATGACATCAGTTGCTCTTCCCTTATTCACCAGTGCTGTAACCCAGTTGTTGAAGGGCACCAGGTTTGTCAGGCACAATTTGCCCTCAGTGAACCCATATTGGCTGTCACAGATCATCTCCTTATTTTCCATGTGCCTTAGTAAGTTTCCATGAGGATCTGCTCCATGATTTTGCTGGGCACAGAGGCGAGATTGATCAGCTTGTAGTTCCCCAAGTCTTCTTTTTTTCCTTTTTTAAAAATGTTCACATTGGACATCAGGCCAGATGCACGACAAAAGAATCAAGTTAGAGCTCTTTCTACTGAGACTGAAATTGCCATCTTTTAGTCCATCGAAAGTCCAGCTGCTTCAGCCTGTATGTTACTTATAGAGGATGAATCCATGCAATCAATTCCTGACAAGAGATCAATATCTTATTACCAATCTCGATTTCTATATGAACCTTAAGAAAATACCTACATGAGCCCAAGATGCTGGATGAGTTCTTTCTCAAGTTACATTCTGTACAAAATCTGCTTGAGCATGCACATGCTTACAATGTAAACAGCAATCTAAACAAAAGGTTGTTGTGATTTCATGTACCAAGGCACAGTTCAAAGCAGGGGGCTCACTTTCTTGTGGTCATTCAAGGCTGCAATCTGATAGTGCCTGTAGCTATTGTAACACGTTTTGTTTTGCAAGTCCTCTCCTCAGGCTGCCAATTTTTAACACAATTCGAAAAGACAGCACAATGATTATTATGAGTGAGTCCATGGAGGTGACATAAACTGTCTCAATTCACGTTTGGTGGTGCTGACATTGGTTTGCTCCCTCCTTTTAATGCTTCTGATATAGCTGATTCCTGTTAGTTGCTGCTTGAAAAGGGAAGGTAAACGTTGACCTCACCCAACTAGATGTTGTTAGGAGAGATCTCTACTTCAAAATGCAGGGAGACTTTGCAGCAGGACAGCAATACCTCCTTGCCTTCCATCTCACTGCAGGAGCAGCCCAGTGGTGGTCTCATTATACATTACAACTGGATTTACTGAGCAGGAATGCTGTTTCCTTCTAGCAGTATGTTCCACAGTAGGGTATTCTCATACAGAATAGCATAGTATCTAGTGGTTAATTTTGCTCACTTTACCACCATTAGCTTTTTATAGGGTGAAGGAGCCTGTGTTTACTACCAAATGAAAGGAAGGCATCCATAATTCTCCTTTCAATTAAGCTTAGTCTTGCAAACTATGAAAACAGTATTGTATTAAGGTCAATGTTTTATTGTCAAGAAAGCAGGCTCCTATTGTGTATATTGCCAAGGAGAGATAACAGGGCTCTTATACTGTCAGGAATTTGTCCTGCCAAGTGGGCATCAGGTTTGTCTAAAACACGCCCAGTGTGTGTGTACTGCCAGCCAGAGAAAGTTTGAACTTCACATTGATTTTTCTCATTAAATCCTCAGGCAGTGAATACACGTTGTGAGGTGCTTCCTCTGTTTACGGAAGGCCCAAACAGGGATCTTCCAAACAAGCCTCAAATTAACATTTTCAAATGAAAATGCATCCATCTGTTCTGGCCTTACAGTAGTTTAGGTGATGAGTAGGGTGTCTGCAGCCAGCTTGTGGTGTCACTCCTATCTTTTTGTCTGCATCTGTGGAACTGAGTGTTCACTATAAACATTCATGAGGCAGCTGGAAAGGAGAAATTAAAATTCAGTTGTAAGCCAGGTGGTGGCTGAGGAGACTTATTTTATGGATTAAACTTGATTCATTTATTTATATATATATATATAATAGTGAGATTGTTCTTTGCAGTCCAAACAGTAAACAGGAAAACAATCTAAGAAAGAAATCTCAGAGGGAGAAAAATCTGATCAAGAAATTCTCATTAATCAAAAAAATTCTCTCCAGCATAAAAGACAGAGTTCCTAACTTTTCCCCTCCCTCTTGCTGCTATGAAAAAAAGTATTTATGTGTTTGAATGAGTTTAAGTCTGAGATTGGGAGTGTGACCTCTCCTCTTCCCATCCCTAACCTAAATAGTCCTGAAATGCACAGGATGTTTGATGTAAACTCCAAATCCATTTTGGGGTCTCTGTCCTTTATAAGGACAAATTAGCCTTTAAAGAAATTTAAAGTTTTGCCAAGTTTTCACTACACAAATTAGAACTATTTCTGTTATGATGTCAGTATTTTTCTTCTCAGGGTGAGTCCTTGTTTAACATTTATTCCAATTTCCATCTACATCCAGTGGTAGTACTGCCTGTTTATGGACTTCAGAATTTGCCTCCAACACAGATAATCTGAGTTTTTTCAAACCTAAAACCAAATGACAAGTCTGTATGTTTTGTTTTGTAGGGTTTTCAATAGTTAGTAATAAAATATTTTACAAGGGGAAAAGAATGTGGTACTTGATCAACAGCTTTATTTTTCTAATGAGGAGCAATTATACAGTAATCTCTTCAAATAAGCAATAACTTGTCAGATCCTTGCCTGCACCAACAGGTGCTGATTACCCTGACATAGCTAATAGCTAAGAGACTATCTTGAAGAGTAGACATTGGAAATACGCACCATGTAGCGTATCTTATCTGGCCAGATTTTTTACCCTCTCCTTCAATAATTTTTTGTGGTTTCTTTAAAGATGGTGGAACAGTGATGGGTGCAACAGGTCCAAAGATCCTGCAGTACACTAGGAGGCTGTAAATGTTAATTTTTAGGGCAGCTAAATGTCAAAGTCTTATTCTAAGCCTCCATTCTAAGGATATGTAGACACATGCTCACCAAGTAGCAAGTAGATCAGGAAGTCACATCCCTTGTTCTCACAGTTTGAAGAGCTTTAAGAACTGATGAGAATAAAAGTATTAGAGCAATAATTGGAAACGTCCATCGTGAAGGTGTAGTTTAAAGAGAACTAGCAATGGTTGTCTGTGGTAATACAGTCATCAACGTGAAGATCTATCTGCAGGACAACCTTTGGGAGAAGCTACCATAGTCATAATCTTTATAATGCTATCAGGAAGATGTTAAAATAGATTAGAAATAATTAAATCTGACACTCTGACAAGGACAAAATGTCATTCTGTAAAAACTCAGAAAAAGTAAAAAGTCTTTTATGTTAGGACATATCAAAAAAAACCACTCTTGGTTCAACTCTTCAACTCTTGGTTGAAGTTTGAGTTTGAGAGAGTCCTACTGAGGGCAAATTCTTTCAGTAAGACAGGTGGCTGGAAAGGAGATGTGGTCCCCAGTCCCCTGGTCCAGGTGTTTGTGCAGTTGCCAGAAAGGAAGAAGCTTAAGCCGTGAACAATTCAGGCTTTATGCGAGCTACCGTCGTTCACTGAACTTCTGGAAGAAGTGTCTCGACTGTAATCTCCCTTCAAAAAAGCTCAGATGAGCTGAATTTAGGTGGGAATATCCCCTGTGGCTCCTACACAGAGAATGGGAGCACTTGGGCACCTGGGTGACCTGGGTCGTAGCGCTTGCTTGTGGCTGCGGAATGAACAGCAACCTGGAAAGTGAGGAAATCAGCCCTCTGGAAATACCAAAGGATTTGGCGGGGCGGGGGGGGGGCGGGGGGAGGAACTGGGTCCCAAGCGATTTGCACAGAGGATGGTAAAAAAAAGGAACTGAATTCCCGGCTGGCTTTATCCTGCAGGAAGGGGAGGTAAACGACACTGTGTGATTTCTAAGACTTAATCCAAACGCTGCCTGGATGTGTTATCCCATAGCAAGAACAAGTTCATAACGTCTTAATTATTTCAACTCAGGAGTGAGAATATAAGCATCCCTTTGAGGGGACGCCTATTGTGTACCTGTTCTCAGACTGGTCACCCAAAAAATAAGCTCAGACTGAGGGCTGGTTTGTTTGTTTATCTAGCCTAAGAGAAAAAGTAAAATAGGTGAGTAATAACACTCAATACACATGCTGGTTTAGTGGCATCTAAGGAGCTAGGTATGGAAGAAAAAAGGATGGAGAGATTTTTGAGGATAAGAAAACATCAAGCCTATCTTAAAGCAAGACATTTTGCTCCCAGGCCTCTCTTTATGACAGCTTTGTCTCTGGATCAAAGACACAATAACGGTCTGTCAGTTTGTTTGTTTAAGATAAGCCAGATTTTCACTGCCACTCCTCTTTGTGGAGTTACGTTGTACACTGAATGATTTTCTGTTTGCTTACCAAAAGTTATCATGAGATAAGTAATGCACCTAAACTACTCATAGAGCTTTCCAAGAGAATTTTTTTCCAAGAGAACTTTTCCCTTGTTCTCAAGTTCTTCATATCCTGAAACTTTTTTCCCTGACAATGTTGAGAATGGTGCAGATTAACTTTTAATGGGTAAGTGAGGGACATCACAGCAAGCACAGCCTTTTATTTCATCTCTTACATGCTGAGGAAAATTACAAACTAAACTCTTTCCTGCATATTTAATCTAACTTAAATCTGAAAGTACGTTTGAGTGAAAGGATGTAATATATTATTTAAAGCTGATCAATTAACCTATGGGTTAATGCGTTCATACTCTTAAAAAAACACAGCTGATGATAGGAAATTTTGAGAGCTAAATAGCATCTGTGGAATGTTAATTCTCTGTGCACAGGTCCTGAAATTTTAATGTCAAAAGTAGAAAGGGCTCTGGAAACATCGTATATGCACCATTTCCTGTAGTGAATACTTTCTAGCACTGCAGTCAGAGTTGGAGTCTTTCTTTTAGCTCCTGTTAGCAGGATAGTTCACCTTGTCCCATCTGCCCTTGTTTTGTGAGAATATGAGTCTTGTAAGTTACCTGTCCTCCATAAAAGTCTTCCTCATTGAGCAGGGTATCCACAGCCTTCCCTTTGGTTCTTTTTACTCTAGTAAGCTGTCCTGCCTCATAAATGCATGTATTTTACAAAAAAAAAATGCAGTTAGGACCACCGTAATGACATCGTTTGGCAACTGAACTGTACTGAAGCATTCAGAAATCACAGAATCATAGAATCATAGAATGGTTTGGGTTGGAAGGGACTTTAAAGATCACCCAGTTCCAAACCCCCTGCCAAGGGCAGGTACACCTCCCACCAGGCCAGGCTGCCCGAGGCCCCATCCAACTTGGCCTTGGACACCTCCAGGGATGGGGCACCCACAGCTTCCCTGGGCAACCTGTGCCAGTGCCTCACCACCCTCATGGTGAAGTATTTCTTCCTGATGTTTAAGCTAAATCTCCCCACTTCCAAGTTAAAGCCATTTCCCCTCATTCTGTCACCACATGCCCTTGTAAAAAGTCCCTCCCCAGCTTTCTTTTCAGCCTCCAGGTACTGGAAGACTGCTATAAGGTCTCCTTGGAGCCTTCTCTTCTCCAGGCTGAACAACCCCAACTCTCAGCCTGTCATCATAGCAGAGGTGCTCCAGCCCTTTGATCACCTTAGTGGTTCTCCTCTGGACCCATTCCAACAGTTCCATAGTCTTCTTGTGTTGGAGATTCCAGAACTGTACACAGTACTACAGTCAGGGTCTCACAAGAGCAGAGTAGAGGGGGAGAATCACCTCCCTTGTCTTGCTGGCAACGCTTGTTCTGAGGCCACCCAGGATACAGTTGGCCTTCTGGGCTGTAAGTGCACATTGCCAGATTATGTCAAGCTCCTCATCCACCAGTACCCCAAGTCCTTCTCTGCAGGGCTCCTGTCAATCACATCATGCCCCATCTTGTCTTGAAACTGAAGATTGCCCTAACCTAGGTGTATGACCTTGCACTTGGCCTTGTTGGACCTCATGAAATATTCACACAGGCCCACTCTTTCAGCTTCTCCGGGTCACACCAGAGCATGACAACTGTACCACTTGGCTTGGTGTCATCTGCAAACTTGCTGAAGGTGCACTTGATCTCACTGTCTATATAATTGATGAAGATATTAAATAGCACTGGTCCCAGTACAGACCCCTGAGGGACAACACTTGTCACAGATCTCCATCTGGACATTGAGCCTTTGACCACTAGTCTCTGAATGTGACCATCCAACCAAATCCTTATCTACCAACTAGTCCACGAATCAAATCCATATCTCTCCAATTCAATGAGAAGGATGTTGTGGGAGACTGTGTCAAAGGCATTACAGAAGTCCAGATGAATTACATCCACTACTTTCCCCATGTCCACTGAAATCGTTACCCCATCATAGAAAGACAATAGGTTGGTCAGGCAGGATTTGGTCCTGGTGAAGCCATGCTGGCTGCCACTAATCATATCCCTGTCCTCCATGTACTTTAGCATAGCTTCTAGGAGGATCTGTTCCATGACCTAACTAGGCACAGAGGTGAGGCTGACAGGTCACTATTTCTCAGAGTCATCCTTTCCACCCTTTTTAAAAATGTGTGTGATGTTTCCCTTCTTGCAGTCTCCAGGGACTTCCCCTGACTGCTCAGACTTTTGAAATATCATGGAGAATGACTTGCCAACCGCATCAGCCAATTCTCTCAGGATTCTGAGATGAATCTCATCAGGTCTCATAGACATATATATTCAGGTTCCTCAGGGGGTCACAAGCCTGATCTTCCCCTACAGTGGGAGCAGCTTTACCTCACCAGTCCCCATCTTTTTTCCATTAACTCAGGAGAGCTGAGGAGAGCAGTTGCCAGTGAAGTCTGAGGCAAAAAAAAAGTAGTGAAAAAAAATTTGTGAAAAGTGGCACTGGTACTATTAAAACAACAAGAAAGTTTGTCTTCTTTGGCTCCCTGATATAGAAAGCATGGGTACTGGGTGGTATGGCATGTACCACGCCATCCTCTGGGTATGTACATAAGTGGAGGCATTCTACTGATCAGACCATGACACTTGAAAGCCTCGTTGGGCTGTGGGAAATAATGGCTAACCTTCTGAGGTGGTTATGCCCTGCAAATGCATCAAAGTGTAGAAAGCAGGAATAAGGGTAGGCTACTCTATTTTTACTCTTTAGCAAGCAGTAGTATAAAAAAAGAGAGACCTAATTCATGATTGGGAACCAAAGAGAAATTAAACAATATATTTTTAAAGACGTTTTAAAAATAAAACGGCCTGGTTTTTAATGACTGAACTTAGGAAACATTTATCACTTGTACCAGTACGAAACCCTCTAAGTAGGACTCGGTTTCCCAGTGTTAGAGCTCCTTGTTCTCAGTACGAGTGGCTCTTTAGACTGAGAAAGAGAATCAACACTGTGTTTTTCAAAATGCTGCCTGGAAAGGGATGTGAACAGGAACAGTGCAGAGAGAGTGAGGTATATGCATGCAAATGTGCAATCACAACAAACCCAGCTCAGCAGGCTTATGGATACTCAATTAATACCAAAATTGTATTTAAATAGAAATGTTGCAGCCACTCTGTAGAGAACAGATAGAATTTTCTTCTGTATTGGAGCTGCAGACAGTATCTCTTTAAATCAATGTTATTTTTATTGAATTTATTAATTTTCCTGCCCTTCACTCCCAACAAGTCTGACTGTCGTCTCGTTGCCAATGGAATATCTGAGGGTGAATGACACAGATTTCTCCTTTTACTTTGATATTTTCACTGGGATTCACTGGAATAAATGACAGTTGGAAATATATTGTGGTTCCCATGGGCTAAATCCATCTTTATTCAGAAAGAAGATTTCCTCTATGCTGTGCTTGACAAGCATATTCCACTAAATCATTACTTTGATCCCACCCACATTCCAATACCACTGTGCATACTTAGTCTGGCTTTCTTTATGAATCACCCAATAAAACACACCCAGTTCAAGATATTATTGGCAATGCTGCAGTCTATGTACATTAAATCTCATTTTAAACAAAAACCTTTGAACCTGAAACGTTGCCAGTGCTCGAATCCAAGAAGTCATTGAAATACAGTAATGTGAATCTTAATATACCTGACACTCTTGAATTGTTGCCACAGTTAAAAAATATTTTAACTTACATTAGTACCACAAGCAGACACCCTGTGTTTCAAGCCCATGAGGGCTTTTTTTATTATCATCTAGATGATTAAAAAAAAAAAAAGGAAATGGTCAGATCAAGTGAGTAAAGCTGATTAGGAAATTATTGAGACAAAGAGCCTATCCAGGAGTTGCTTTAGGACTATAATTGCTCTTTCACATCTTAGGTAATTTAATTAAACAAAGGAACTACTTTTGGACCAGGCAGGTCCTTGAACTTTTGATTCTTGCAATTACAAATCATCCAGCCCTGTATATTGTCAGGTTTCATGACTCATGCTGTATCATCGTCTTCCTCAGAGATGATAACATGGGTTTTATGTTTACTTGTATCCCCTCTAGTTTTGTGTACAATTACTTCAGATAAAACAGTTTGCTCCTTGGATGCCCTCCCAGCTCAATAGCTGAAAAATTCTGTATAGAAACTGGCACATGTCAAGAACCATCATTCAGTTGTTCTCCTTATTTTGTGTAGCGTTTAGGGATGGTTTTCTCTGTTACACAATCCTTCCTTATAGTCTGTAGACTCTACAATTTTATCTAACACTGTATCTTAGCATTGAATCTTAGAATACTCTCAGCCTCAACTTTTAGGAGAACAGTTTCAACCTCAATTATTTCTTCAGTGGATTGAACTCTGCTATATTTTGCACATATCTGACTGGTTTTCAAATAGTGTACCACTGTCTATCCAAATGTCTGTCTGGGCTCAGTGCTACATGAACTGAAATTATTCTGTTGCTGATTGAATTGGAGCACAAGTATTCACATCTGCCCTCAACAGACTGCACAAATACACGTATCTAAAGATTAACTCCTCCGAAGGTCTAAAAAACTGACCCTGAAACTGTGTGCTTCCGAAACGAGCCAGGGTTATCTAAACAAAAAGTTCTTAGGATGTAACCCCTTGACTTCTCCACCCCTCATGGTTTTTCAGATTGACAGATCCTAGCAATTGCACAGACCAGGATAATGAGCCATGTCCCAAAGCAATCATTCTCCTGACATGTATCCCACTGGCACCTACTAACCTTCATATCAGCAAAAAAAGAGCTTAATTGCCTGTATAGGCATGCACCCAATTCTCCCTGACAAAATGGATCGCACTGTTGCCAGATGAACAGGGTGGCCGAGAGGACTTCCAGCCAGCTAGTATTCACATGGCTTGTGAAACAACGTCACTCTTGAATCCGACCTAAGCCCAGTTCAAATCTGAAAAGCTCTACAGACAGGTTGCCAGATCCCACTTTTGCCAGGGTTTGGGTTTTACTTCTATTTAACTTTGGAGAAATGCAACATGAGTATAAGAAAACAGTAAAAAAAAAAATCAAACACTGTTCATGAAAACGGAAATAAAAGTGCTGTGAACAGCAGCTTGCTGATACAAGCTTGGGATGGAGGAGTAAGGTGGTGGGGAGAGCCGATGCTGTAGTAAGAAGAATCTTAGGAAAGGACCAGTTGGAAAGATGTGAAACAGACATTGCAGGAAAACTGACAAAAGGAAAACCAGGTTTTGTGGTAGTAGTAGTTCAGCACCATTTGTACGTCTGAGATGCGTTCTGAGATCTAAATAACTAATCTCTGATTCAGAAGAAGAGTGTGAGCTGATTGTATGTGCCAATATCTGAGCACACCTAGAATAATGCAAACTTAAACTCAGTATACCAGGAAACAAAAGAGTGAATAAATGCAAATATATTAATCTGAAAATCAGGTTAGTTATTGCCAGGCAAGTTGGGTGGGGAAGGGAGACTGCGTGGGCTGACAAAAGGCTGGCAAGCCTGGCTGACTCAAGGGAAAGTCTCACAGGGATGTAGGGTCTGGCCTGGCATTCAACTCAGATCTGGTACATTAGGAAACATGCACTAGATTGCTACCTGTGATGCATGTAATGGCATCAGACAGAGAAAATTAGCACAGAATATTTTTTTCAGGTGTGTTTCATTTTATTCACTACTTTCCATCTCAGGCCTCCAGCAGTATCAGGCACATTACTTTGCTTCTTTTGTTCTCTGTTTCTTTACCTGTAAGATAAGAATAATGGCATTTATTTCCTTTCAAAATGATTTGGAGATCTAGAATGAAGGGTTGGGGGATATCAGTATTCTCTACAATAGTATCCCAGCTGAACATATATGTGTTTGCTGTAATTTCTTGAAATAGCCAAATTTCCATTTTTTTTCCTCTCTGTTCAAAAATTAAAAAAAAAAAAAAAAATCATCAGGCACCTCAGTGAGGAAAAGTTTCAGTTTCTGGTTGCCTAGTCTTGTAAGTCGGTGAGACACAAGCCTCTGAGAACCAGGAAATACAGAGCTAAGGTACTGGGGTATAACCTGAACTCTGCCTTGTTTGATCAGTGATTCAGTCTTCCCGTAGCATACATATGCATGACAGAGCATTTCAGAGCTGTAGCACAGCTCTCTTAAAGGAAAACCTCTGTCTAGGTGAGTGCTAATGCAAGAGGAATCCTGCATGTACGCTGCACTTGAGCACTGAGACCCAGGGAACGCTGCACTCAAAACACTGAGATCCAGTTCTCTGAAACAGCCTCTGACAGGTTAATTCTTTGTCCTCTTTCACAGTGAGCTTGAGCACCTATAGGATCAGATATAGACACAGACTTCCAGTTGCCTGCTACAGACATCACAGACCACCCCCATGCAGTGCTTACAACCAAAGGAGTTGAGGATATCACCACTGGTAGTGGTCTTAATTGCAAAATGAGGCATCAAGACATGTCTCTCTGCCATTGGTGCCAGAGATTTGCTTGCAAATTAAGCGAAGAGCTATTGCGAGCTCCGGGTGCAGCCTTAACATCGCACCAGGATGTAGCTCAGCTGGGTAATTCCTAGTTTTCTTGGGTTAGAGCATCACTTGAACTTGCCACTGAATTCGTTGCTGTCCTGGAATGACATGAGGAACCTACAGGGCAAACTTAACTTTGTATTAAAAAAGCTTTTTGTCAGCAAATGTAAGTGTTAATTTATTCATGGTTGGCATAGTAATGTGTTTATAAGCCTTCTGTGAGGCCTTCCCTGGGAGCAGTGGCAGGTGGACTCCGCTGTTAAGGATAAAAGGTCATCCCCAGCTCAAGCTCTTACTCAGGGAACAAGAAAAATTCAATAAAACTGTGGTACACAGTAAAAAACTTTCACAACCACAAAGGATGTGTAAAAAAACCCAAAACCTTTTATTGGAGGGAGAACAAGAATAGTGCAGGAGAAAAGGAAGGAAAAGGGGAAGGAGAAGAAAGGAAAGGCTTCATGAAGAACACCTTTTAGCAGGAATGCTTCAATGTAAGATACACTTTCAAATGCAAATCGACTGTGTCTCAGGCTTCAGCCATTAGATTTTCACATGTATTCATATGTACTATGCATGCTTACATGTATGTATGTGTCTTAGTCTGTGTATTTAGTCATGAGTCAATGTCAGTTAAACACTCTAGAAAGAACAAAAAGATGGTCTATAAAGTAAAGAATGTATAGTATAACTATAAAGCACAACATATACATGCAGACAGAATCCTGGGGGTGGACAAGAACACTATGAGTCAGTGTTACTCAAGAGGATAAGCAGTCACCTTGGTGCACCAGAAGTCTGACCCTGATGCATTTTTTTGTAGGCTTTACAGGAAAAGAAAGTTTTGCGGAGGAATCAAAAAGAAGACGGCAAGATGGCCGAGTAGATATTTATGGGAAGCTCTTCCCACACATGCAGGGAAGCCTGGGAGAAATGCAAAGCCGGTTAACATGTGGAGATTAAAAGTTGGCATTGATATCTGATCAGACTTGCTTCTTCACAGCAAATGAGAGGAAACAGATAATAATATGATAGATAATAATATAATATCCTTGAGTTCTTGGGGCTGCAGGTGTTTTGAGCCTGAGGTCCCTATACCTGGAACAATTTTGACTGAGGAAATGTCACTAACCCAACTGCAGAATAACACACTGCAAATATTTCTAGATGGATGTTGGGTATCTTGTGTCTAATGTGGTCACTTGTGTAGGATTGAAAGGATTTATGTAGTACTTTATGTAAATACTATCATTTCTTGCTGATAGCTACAGACTTTTTTGTGATGCATCATGCAGATAGCAATACAGGTGTCTTTTTATCACAAGCAAAGGATCTTGCCAAGGAGTTTTCCATTTGTATCCCTCCACCCATAGCCTTGGCTGCCACCCTTTGTAGTGTGTTTTGCCATGAGATAAAAGTGAGTTTATCTATTTCATAAGCTTTGTAATTCTCAGTGCCTGTAGATGTACTCAAACTGACTATGAGAGCTTCAGCACAAAATCTGCTAGAATGGTTTGGCTGGTGCTATATTGCTTACTCTTTAATATGTCTTGTCTAATATAACAAGTCTCAGTCTGTTAGGAAAAGTCTGTTTTCTTTCATAATTAGGTAAGCTGATTTAGAATGGCAGTTCATCACGTTGTCTGAAAGAGTTGGCATCTGTACTACACTTACAGTGTCTCTGCTTTGCTTGTGACCAGAGGGAGGGAATCACACCCTCAACTTCAACTTTGGATCAGGCCCTTTATGAGTACCTGGGGATTTACTGAGCCTGAGACGTTTAGAAATATCTGGTTACTTATGTATTAAGTGGCATTTTTCATGGTGCGTCGGCATGAAGCAAATTATATTTTTTTTAATTATTTTTTTCCCGTCCATGTATGTGCCACTGTATGAGCCAAAGGTGAGAGTTTCTACTCACAGAGGAAAAGACCCTGATGGCTGCTAGCAATGGTGCTTGGACCAACTGCACCTAGGGAACATAGTCTGATGTTCTACTGGTAACATGGGGCAAAAAAATTGCAATTCTCGAACAATTATAATTTGTCTTGAAAGGCTAAATCATGCTGATCCTTGTTTTGTGTGCTATTTAAATAGCCCTGCCTACAGAGAAAGAACTAACCATCACTTAGGAAGATCACATGCAGATGGGAAGATCCAAAATTAATTTATATGAATTTATGTTAAATATGATCTCTTGCAATCATCATTTTGCCTTGATTTATTGCACAAATTGTACTTCCTCTCTTTATACAAATATGTACATAGAAATAAAAAAATCCTAAGTACTCAAGAGATTATTACAAATGGGGCAATTATTAATGGACAATAATAAGCACTACTAATACACTTTTAAGAGTAGTAATTCTGGTGCATTACAAATTATAATCCCAGTTGTCAGAGGTGTATCTCGTTAAGTTTCATTTCTCATTCTAATGGTAACAATAACGGTCAAGGTAGCTTCAATGCCCTCAGATCACAGTAATCCATAGTTAGTGGGCACTAATGCCTTTCCGTTTGAGTTTGAAACAGGGAAATGAACCCCTCGATTCTTTCATTAAAATGAAGCACATCTCATTTTAGGCTGTTGCTATTGAATTCAGAGGACACGAAACCAGGCCTTGACTGTGGTAAAGGATGCAGAGCAGAGAGGAGATAAAACTTCCTGGAAATAACTTGTGGTAAGAGAGATAATAAAATGCAATCTTCAAGAACACTTTATTTTTCCACTCTAGGTTTATCGCCAGTTATTTGTGATATCAAGTATTTTACAGAATCACAGAATAGTTTAGGATGGAAGGGACCTTAAAGATCATACAGTTCCAACCCCCTTGCAATGGGCAGGGACATCTCCTATCAGATCAGGCTGCTCAAGGCTCCATCCAGCCTGGCCTTGAACACCTCCAGGGATGGGGCAGTCACAGCTTCCCTGGGCAACCTGTGCCAGTGCCTCACCACCCTCATCATGAAGAAGTTCCTCCTTATTGTCTAGTCCAAATCTGCCCCTCTCCAGTTTATACCCATTGCCTCTAGTCCTGTCACTACTAGCCTTTGTAAAAAGTCCCTCCCCAGCTTTCTTTTAAGCCCCTGAATCTCCTCTTACATGGCACAGAACAGCATGGTTCATACAACTGAGTTACGGTGAATTTACTTGATATACTCAGATTTTGAGACTATATAGCTGAATAAAAGCAAGTGTTGGATAATCAGTATTCCGTAGGCCCTAGTGACTTGTCTAAAGTTCAAACAGGTATGAAACAGGGCAGAGCATGTTCAGCAGAGTTGTAAGGAAAGGTAATCATGCATTTTAAAAGAAAATTAAGCATTATCAGTCATCATGGCAAGCAGAATGAATGCCCACAGAGACTTAATCCTTGTCCAGCTTACAAAAAAAAAAGTCCCAACTGTATGATGTTTGTCCTACAGGAAAGCTAGGGAGGACTCTTTACCAGGGAGTGCAGTGATAGGACTAGGGTTTTAAGCTGAAAGAGGGGAGATTCAGATTAGATATTTGGAAGAAATTTGTTCCTGTGAGGGTAGTGAGGCACTGGAACAGGTTGCCCACAGAAGCTGTGGATGCCCCGTTCCTGGAGGTGTTTAAGGCCAAGTTTGATGAGGCTTTGAGCAACCTGATCTAGTGGAAGGTGTCCCTGCGAGGGGTTTGGAACTGGTTGATCTTTAAGGTCCTTTCTGACCCAAAGCATTCTATGATTCTATGTTAAAAAGCAGCCCACAAGACATGCTGTAAAACTTGCAGCTAAAAACAGCTATTGAAATTGCATCCTTTTTTGAAAAATGAGCAAAATAACTTATTTTGCTTTCCTGTGTATCAACAACTTCACAAACTATTACCAGGACAAAAACAAGACTGTGGAAGCCTCAGACGAGAATCCCATGTAGCATCAGTAAGAGTTCTTGTCTTTACAAAATGCTCTAGGTATCAACTAATTGGAGCATTTGTTTTATCCAAGATACTTAACCTTCCAGTTTACAGCTGAAGATCTATCAGAACAGTTAAAACGACAACACCCACCAGCACTGACGATAAGGTTCAGCCAACAACAGCAGAAAGCAATGGATACCTTTACATACACATTAGCTAAACCATTTATTTTTACAACCAAAGCCAAAACACAGAGCAGTACTGGAGAGAACATCCTGTATTTTTAAGCCACAGGTTCCCAGCTGTGAAGAGAATACTCCAAGAAGACCTTATTGCAGCCTTTCAGTACTTAAAGGGGGGTTATAAGAAAGATGGGCAAAACTTAGCAGAGGCTGCAGCAATAGGACAAGAGGCAATGATTTTAAACTAAAAGAGAAAAGATTTAGAGTAGATATTAGAAAGACATTTTCTAAGCTGAGGGTGGTGCAACACTAGAACATTTGCCCAGGGGGGTGGTAAATGAGCAGCCTGATCTAGTTGAAGATGTCACCGCCCAGTGGAGGGGGTGGACTGGATGACCTTCATGGTTCCTTTCAACACAAACCATCCTACGATTCTATGAACTTCACGGTGCACAGGAGGTGGGTGCTGGTGGATAGTGTGGCAGTGGCACAGCCTCCGCTTTCCCCAGGTGACCCCATGATGCCTGAGCCTGCTCCTGTGGGCTCTCCACTCCACCGAGACCCCTCTCCTCTGGCAGCTACCCCACGCAACTCAAGGTGAGGGTGCCGTTCTTGCAAAGTGACCCCACAATGGGGCCTTCCAGGGCAGGACTGGGAGCGTTGCTGGGGACTGGTGGCAGCAGGAGGAGCCCAAGCCCTGAGATGGCACTGGGGGGGAGGGAATCATAGAATGCCAGATTGGAAGGGACCTCTGGGATCACCTGGTCCAACCTTTTTAGGTGACATATAGTTTAAATGAGATGGCCCAGCACCCTGTCAAGCTGAGCCTTAAAAGTCTCCAGTATAGAAGAAACTACCCCTTCCCTGGGGAGATTACTCCAATGTTTAACTGGTGTCAAGGTAAAAAATTTTCTTCTGGAATTCAGTTGGAATCTCCCCAGGAGCAACTTATACTTATTACTTCTTGTCTTTTCCATGTGACTCCTTGTAAAAAGTGAATTTCCACCCTCTTGGAAGACACCCTTTATGTACTGGAACATGGTAGTAAAGTCTCCCCTAAGCCTTTTCCTCTGAAGGGTGAACAAATCCCGTTCTTTCAGCCTTACTTGACACAGTCGGTTTCCTAGTCCTCTGATCATCTTAGTGGCCCTTCTCTGCACCCTCACCAGCTTGTCCACATCTTTTTTGTATAGCAGAGACCCAAACTGTATACAGTACTGAGTAGTGGGAAAGGGGTTCAGGAAGAGAGTTGAGGCCAGGTGAATGGGCCGGGGCGTATGGCCTTCCCTGGCTGTCGCCAGCCTTGCTTCCTAGAACAGGCTCTCCAGAAAAGTAGTCACAGTGCCAAGCCTGACAATATGCTAAGAAGCATTTGGACAATGTACTCAGACACGTGGTCTGACTAGCGGGGCTGTCCTATCATAGGGAGGGTACCTTAAAGATCACCCATTTCCAAACCCCCTGCCATGGGCAGGGACACCTCCCACCACACCAGGCTGCTCAAGGCCCCATCCAACCTGGCCTTGAACACCTCCAGGGATGGGGCAGCCACAGCTTCCCTGAGCAACCTGTGCCAGTGTCTCACCATTGTCATCGTGAAGAACTTCTTCCTAATGTCTAATATAAATCTGCCCCCTTCCAATTTAAAGTCATTCCTCCTCATCCTCCAGTACCTGAAGGGGCTACAAGAAAGTTGGGGACGGACTTTTTACAAAGGCTTGTAGTGATAGGACTAGAGGCAATGGGTATAAACTGGAGAGGGGCAGATTTGGACTAGACAATAAGGAGGAACTTCTTCATGATGAGGGTGGTGAGGCACTGGCACAGGTTGCCCAGGGAAGCTGTGGGTGCCCCATCCCTGGAGGTGTTCAAGGCCAGGCTGGATGGGGCCTTAGGCAGACTGATCTAGTGGGAGGTGTCCCTGCCCATTGCAAGGGGGTTGAAACTGGATGATTTTTAGGGTCCCTTCCAACCTAAACTATTCTGATTCTATCACTCCATGCCCTCATGAAAAGTCCGTGTCCTGCCCCCCCCCCCCCCCCCCCCCCCCCCCGCTTTCCTGTAGGCCCTCAGGTACTGGAAGGTCGCCGTAAGGTCCCCTCGGAGCCTTCTCTTCTCCAGGCTGAACAACCCCAACTCTCTCAGCCTGTCCTTGTAGCAGAGGTGCTCCAGCCCTCCGATCATCTTTGTGGCCCAATTCTGAACTTGTTCCAATAGCTCCATACCTTTCTCGTATTGGGGACCCCAGAGCCGGACACAGCGCTCCAGGTAGGGTCTCAAGAGAAAGGAACAGAGAGGGAGGATCCCCTCACCCTGCCGGCCACGCTCCTTCTGATGCAGCCCATTTACGGCCGGCTTTCTGGTCTGACCACCCCCCCGCTCCTCAGCCCGTCCTCCCAGCCGCGCTGCTCCAGGAGCCACAAGCTCCCGCGACTCCTTCCACCCCAGCAACCACTCCTCGATCCTGACTCAGGCCGAGGGGCGGGGAGGCGGCAGGCGGAGGCGGGGGCAGCGTGTCCGGCTTAGACCCCTCCCCTCCCTCCCGCCTCCCTCCCTCCCTCGCCGTTCGCTCTCCCGGGGACGCGGGCGCCGCTCCGCGCGGGGCCGCCCCCCCCCCTCCCTCCCTCCCCTCCCGCCATCGCCGCGGGGCCGCGCGCGCCCGCTGGGGCTGCAGCCAACATGGCGGGTAGGTAGCGCCCCCCCCCCCTAATGCGCGCACGCTGCCTTCCCCTTCCTCCCCCCCCTTTCCTCTCCCCCCGCCCCAGCTGCGAGGCGGGGGAAGGGCAGCGCGGAGGGCGTTTGGGGAGGGGGGCGGTTGTCGGTGAGCGCCGGCGCGCCTTGGAACACGGTTTGTGTCTCCCGCAGATCTGTCGCTGCTCCAGGAGGACCTACAGGAGGAGATCGACGGATGTGAGTGGGGGACGGGAAAAGGGGGGCGGGGGGGAGGGGTGGCGGGCGAGGAAGTGGCTTCAACTGGGGTTGGAGGGGCGGGGGGGCGCCCACGGTGCATTGTGGGAGGCGAGGAGGAGGAGGAGGAAGCCATGCTCCGCGCTGCCCCGCGTACATGACGCGCACGCGGGCGCGCGTGGCGCAGGCCGGGCTCCGCCGGGCTTTCCCGCGGGCGAGCGGGAGCGGCGTCGCGCGCCGGGGTGCGTTGGGGTGGAGGGCGCGTTACGGGACACTTTGACCAGCGAGGGGAGCGTTATAGGATGTATTGGCTGGCGCTGGGTGCGTAAGGCGCTATAGGATGCATTGGACGGCACTAGGAGCGCGACGCCGGTTGCGTAGGGCGCTACGGGATGCGTAGGGCGCTTGGCCAGCGCCGGGTGCGTAGGGCGCGCTATAGAATGCATTGGCCGGCGCGCCGGGTGCGTAGGGCGCGCGACGCCGGGCGCGTAGGGCATGCGCTACAGGATGCATTGGCCGGCGCGGAGCGCGTAGGGCGCGCGCCGGGCGGGGGGGGGGCACATATTGCATTAGCGCCCGCGCGCGCCTCCTCCTTCCCACTCAGGCGGCAGCGGGGAAGCCTTTCCTTCACGGAGCGGGCACGGGGTGGGGGGGACGAGACGACGCCGACTCCTTCTTCTCCGCCTCCGGGGAGGAGAAACCTTCCAGGGTGGAGGCTGCAGCGTGAAGGGTGCCAGTGCCTTTTGTATCGATATAGTTTTATATCTTTGTTGTTTTTTTCTGCGTTCCCTCCTCCTCTTCCTCCTTATCCTCCCGCCCTCCCCTCTTCCCCCCCCGCAGGCCCCCTGTTCTTCCTCCTGACCCTGCGGAGAGGAAATGTGTGGAAAAGAGTTAATATCAGGGTGCAAATTGCAGAATGTGGCTCTGGTGCAAAATTATTAATTCGGAGGTGTGAAGCCTGGCTGGGGCAGACTGTAAAAAAAAAATCTTAACTCAGGTGAGAAGGCGTCTGTCGGCAATGTCGGTACCCAGGGAGCTTCTAGGAAGTGGAGGAGGATACGTTTTTCGGGTGGAAAAGTGAAAATGGAGGCGGAGGTGGCTGGTGATGCAGCAGGCGTCTGCTTCACAGCCTGCGGTGGGCGTAGGGACCCTTATTGCTGTCATAAGGGATTTTGCCTGATGTGCAGTCTTGCACGGCAATCCGCTCACCAGGACTGGGTGGCAGGAGAAAAGGCTTTCTTTTTTGTGCCTTTGCATTTTTAGGGGAGTGATTTCCCCCCCCACCCCAAGTTTTCGTTTTATATCTTTATGGATTGATTTTAATTTTTTTAATTTCTCAGAACTCAGCTGTAAGTGTTTTACATCGTTTTCAGTTTTGTCATCTGATATTCACAAGGTTTTTATTGTGTGTTGCCTTGCACAAAGACGGAGCTTTTCGCTAAGGCTTTTTGGTTTGTCTTTTCTGTTGATTCTACTTGCTTGAAATTCAGATTAATATCATAGCTGTTCATAAACTTTCTGTGATTGCAAGAGGACTTTCTCAGAAGTGACACGCTTTTTTTTTGGGGGGGGAAGGTGTGGTCTTAAATTTCTGCTTAGATTATGATTTTTCTTGACAGGAGTTGAAATAAGATATGATTGTAGTCATTGGAGAGATTCTGAACCTGTGGGTTTCTGGTGATGGTTTGAAAGCTTGTCTTTAGAAACATAATATATGCATGGAGGTGTGACTCAGTCCAGATGAGAGCATCCTGAAGGCAGGAGCCATGGAAATCTGAAAATTTGAAACCTCATTAAAAATTACTGAGGTTTTGATGAAGTAGATAAAAATGAATAACCCCATACTTAATGCATATTATTTTAAGAGAAAAAACGGGAATCTGTATGAATCAATGTGTGTTGTCTGGGTGTGGTTCAATCACAGGATGTCTTTTATGGTTCTAAATTGTATGTGGTTTTGTTTTTGTGAGGTAGGTTTGAGCTTGAAGAAGAATGACACAGACCAGGGAGACTGTGCATATCCAGTCAAAAGCACTCTTGTGCAGTGGTATCCCTTTGAAATAACCATATTTTGTATGTATGTACAACAGGTCTTATGTAATTTATGAAAGTGTTCCCAATTGATGCATTGTTTAGGATTGCATTTCATGGCTGCACATACAGAAAAGACAGTGTCAAAAAAAAAAAAAAAGCTGCAATTTGCCTGGGTTTACTGAACCTGAACCCCATACTACAGTACCTCTCCGCTGTAAATATTTCAAATGTTTACAGTTCTTTCAAGCAGTAGAGTTAGACACTGGTTTAGAGGTGTGTTCCTGAAGTAGTAATACAGTTATGAGAAACCTGGAAGTGCTGGCAGCTTTTATGCATGTGTGATTCTGGCAGCTGTCATCTCAATGTTAAATGTGCTGAGCTGTAGTTAAGGCCAAATGGAGAAAAAGGCATGCGGGCATGCCTGTAGCCCTGGTGGAGTAATCTAGGAGGAGAAACTGGGTAAATGTAAAATAATATGAATTATAAGAAAAGGCTGAGTGGGATCAGTTGTTTGGCTAGTTTGAAAAGTGAACTGTGTAATTTTCAATAGATCTTTGGGCTTTTAATTGATCTGTTATCAAGCAATAGTAAAACATCCATGAAAGTACGCTGGAGAGTCAAGGAGACTAGATGCATGGGTACAGATCTGGATTGGACATTCGAAGCTCGGTCTCTGATTAGGCGTATGTTTTAGGATATTTTACTGGATTAGGTATTCCTTTTTGGATCATCAGTTATCTGGGTTTGATTCTGAATCACAAATTCATGGTTTGTTTTTTTATAATGATAGTTTACAATGGGATTCACAATTCTCTGGTGCAATAGAAGTACAAAAGAAAATGAAAGAATCATTAAGGTGACTAATAGATAACTTCTATTGGTCATGTTCTAAAGCAGTAGGAGAAAGTCCTGGAATCGAGCAAACGACAATGCACGGTTGCTGCTAAAAGTAATGAACCAAGCATCCATCTGCCTTTTTAGATGCACAGAGTTAAGAACAGTTGTTTTATGATGGTTTTCTTTAAGGTCTCTGGAATTAAGGATTTCACCTAATTGTAATTTAGTTGGAGTTTAATCAACAGCTTGTTGTACAACTGTACAATTTGTGCCTTCCCTCATTTATTGTGCCACCAACTCATTGGATGCTAATTGTCTAAAACAGTAAATTATTATGTCTTTGGAGTACTGTTTTAATCATTGCTTGTAAAATACAGTTTACCTTTTCCCAGAGAGAACTTCATAAATATTTAGGTTAAGTGGAACATTCCTGGGTTTCAACAGAGTAGTAAATCTGCTTTTGGAGTAGTCGGAGACCTTCAGAATATATACCGTAGAAGGCATCTGTCTTAAAAAAATGCCTTTTGTTTATTTGTTTAAGAGGTCAGAGATTAAACAGCAGCTTCTGTAAGGAAGGATTTCAGAGACTGCTTGATAAACCAGCTGGATTGACTTCTAAATAATTAATTTCAGCTTTGGTTTGCATTTCTACTTTGAAAGCTTCATACTATTTTCTGCTGTTGGTTGCTTGGTAACCACTGGAGAGCCCTGATTTATTTATTTTTTTTTCCCCAGGTAAATGTGTACTTTACACCTGATGATGGTACATTACACAGATGGTTGCTTTAAGTAGTTACATAGCTTTGCATGTGGTATTTCAGTACTTTATTTTTAGCTAATATTTTGCTTCTGTAGAGGTAGCTCCTGATGTCAGAGGCTATGATAAATCATTAAAGAAACTCTGGTTCTCCTGTGCTCAGCTGGTGGCTTTTCCTTGTTTGGTAGTTTGAAGCAGAAAATAAATATTCAGCGAGTGTATTCTTACTGAATGTACAGAAGGTTGTAAAAGGCGTTCAATTCCTAAATGTAAGTTCTTATTGTGAAAGGCAATTTTCTAACCGTCCAAATAAGTAATAATATTGCATTTCATCTGAGTGAAGGTGAATCTAACAAGAATCCTGGCACAATGTCTATTAAGGCAAAAAAAAATCGCCCCACCCTAAAGACAATAGGTTGAAAATTCAGAGTGGAAGCCTACAGAAGACTCTCTATCCTATCTTAAGGTGGGAAAATTAAGGTAGCGGTTCAGTATCAGCTGGACAGTTACCCATAATACTGCTTGAACTATTGGCTTCCTTGGTCTTCTGTCTGAAGTCTTGCATGATACACAAAAAGAAGTCAGGGAAAAACTGGCTTTTGTTCAGATCTTTGGTATGTGCATACAAAATCAAAATAGAATAACCTAACTGTATAAACTAAGTATAGAGCAGAAAAGAAAATAAGCAACAAAAATGGCTAAAGAGCACACATGGGAGGTCGTAGAATTATATATTTCTGATGAGAACTAAAATGCTCTTTGAGTCTTTCAAGAGTGTTCCACACTCCCTTCCATCCTTGGATATTTCTGAAGACTGAACTGATCAGTATGAGTAAATGTAATAAAATGCACCATGATGCTGACTTCTTTCAGTCTGTCCGTTGACATGTGCAGGATGTGTATTCTGAGAAAGGAGTCATCTGTAATTAGAAGTCAGATTGTTAGAGAGGAGAGCTTTAGCTTGATATTTTAGTTGCGATTTAAGTAGGGAGAGAAAAGAAATTTTTATCTAATAACTGGTTTAAAAGTTGTTTTGGATTTGTATTTTTAAACAAATGTTAATTATCAATAACTGGCAGCTGCATTTATGTACGAATTTTGGACTTCTGATAGTTGCAAGTCCTGGATTCACGCTTTGGTGGCCAAGTAGCTTAGCATTCAGATTCTGAAGCTTTACCTTTTATCATGTTGAAAAATGGTGAGTGGTAGTTAACCTTTTCTTTGTACACTTAGTGTCCAGGTATTTTAATTTAATGCAGAAAATGTTATTTTAATATCTAACCTTAGTTTAGACAGTTCTACTTCAGAACTGCTAAATGAGTTTTATAAATACTTACATATATACACACCTGAGTGTAAACTTCTTTTCCTTAGCCTAAGAGTTTAACAATAAGATAGATTTAACAGTAAGGTACTTTTTGTAACTAGCAAATCTAGTATTATTGTTTGGATTTTACTAGTGGATTAAACAGCTCTAAGGATTAAAAAACATAACATACCTGTAATCTAATATTACCTTTAGTTTTATATTGTGTTATTTTTCGTTGATTGAAAAAGGAGGATGAGTCTTTCCAGTCTCTCCTCCCAGTGAGCTTCTGAGCTGTATGTGAACCATTTATTTAGCTGAGCTCGAAGAAAGTACTGTTTGTGTATCTGCAGGTGTCAAAAACTGGTTTGTCTTTGATGATGTGTCCTTGATCTAGGTGATCAGCAAATCATCTGGCATTAGGAGTGAGCTCCTGTTTGTTAGGAGTGAGCTCCTGTTTGTTGAATGCTTTTAATTAAACTATACTGTTAGACTTCAGATAGTGCACAAGTATTTTCTTAAATAGAAGCTAATTTCAATTCAGTTTTTTTCTTTTAAGTTTTTTCTTTTTTTTTTTTCTTTTTTTCTCTGCTAAGAGTCAAAAGGGTTTTATTGCTGTTTGTTTTTTTGGTGTCAATTTGTTGTTGTTTGTTTTGTTTTTTCCCCAATAAAATCAGTCTGTATTTCCCTGTGTTGTCAAATCACAATCACAGCTTGATGCTCTGTTGTATTCTTATTCCCTGGCAGTGAATTATGCTGGGATAACATGCATTCAGTATCTTAAAATTCGCCTTATATTTCGGGCAGCTGTACATAATATCAGAAGTTTTTGTATTGTGATTCCTTTGTTCCTTTCTTGTGGAACAAGAATTAGCAAATTGTTATGCTGTTAGTTATGCTGTATGTTTTGTTATGCTGTATAGACTGCAAGTTGGGTCACTTCTTGGAATCAGTCGCAGCTTTGCATATAGCTAAATTTCCAGCATAATGTTCAGATGCCATGTTGCAGTACTGACCATTTAGTTCCATCAGAGACTTAGCACTAGCAAGAGTGCCTAGACAGTTTGAGTTACTGGGTTGGCATTTCAATAGTCTGCAGCCTATAGTGTCTGTGTTGCAAAAAATAATAATGGAAATTAATGACTGACTTCCAGTTCTCAGGTGTGACTGAGATTGTGTTCCATTGGGAACCTAATAACCTGTTTTTAATGCTAATGAAGCATACTTGTTAAGTCTGTTGTTTCCCCTGGAGATCAGATTTTAATTCTCTTGACTCTTTAGTTCATTTCTTTGTCTTTCTGAATGGCTCTCGGAGAAACTGGGAGACTTGGGTGGATGGCTGTGTCCCCGGGGAATTCTGGTTTTAGTGGTATCTGGTGGGTAATGTTTAGTGTCTTTTTCTTGAACAGCCTCTTAGGGTCCCAGAGAGCAGGTGATGGGAGGAAACAGTTGTGCTTAATTTGATACAGGCTAATGAACTTTCCTCATGCAGCTGCATGTTTTCTCCATTACACCTAGCAGAGGATTGAAGAAGAGGTAATTTTCTAGGCTTTCAGCTTCCCAAGGCCAGTAGCATTGCTTCTGATGGGGAAATGTGCTTTTCACCAGCCACTTTTTATGTTCTTGTATCTGACAGGAATCCTTAATTAAGGTTGCCAGCTCCTCTTTTTTCTAATTTTTTTTTTTTTAATTGTTGTCTTCTCCTTTATCCTCTAGGATTTCAGGTATTGTCTCTTTCTCTCTCATTTGGAGGAAAAAAAGAAAGGAGAAGGTGTGAATGAGTCAGGAAAGAGCTGGAAATTTTTAAAATGTTAAGCTTAAGGTAGATTGAAACCTTGGTTTTCCTGCATTTGTTTCTGACTGCTGACCTGTTGTGGAGGTGGCAGACCACGGCTGAAGAGAAAATGTCTCTCTTTCCTGTGTTTGTCTTCTGCTGCCAGACCCTCCCGGAGACTTTCCCTCTGTGTGGGAAGGAAGCTTATATTGTTAAGAGTAGTAGCTGCAAGAGATGACTGTAGCAGAACTAGATGAAAGCCTTTTCTTTGAGAGCTGGAGTAATGATTCAGCCTTCAGAAGAGGGAGGCCAGAGACAGCTGTTGCTAAAGGAACCTATAACATCAGGGCTCCTCTCTCTGCTTTGGAAGGTCTTGCATAAGAAAAATTAATGTGGCTTTTTCTTAGTTTGATTGGGATGCTGTGATTCTTTCTGGCAATAAGGTGTTAAAATCCTGTCCAATGTATAGATGGAATAAAGTGCCAAAATGTGTTTGTGAAGGGTGTTCATTTGCCAGAGCAGAAAACTGCACCGAGTGCTGGTTTGATGGGAAAGAAAAGTGAAAAGCAAATAGTAAAAAGAATAAGCATTATTCGGAGATACAGTTTCTGTAAAAGCTAAATATGTTAATGTATAGAAGTAACATTATATACGAGTGCTAATGCGGACTGTTGAGCGTTTTTCTCTGATAAATAAGTCTGCTTTAGGGTTTTTTTTTTTTTTTTTAGTCTTGTTACCATAGTGCCTGTACAGTTCCCAGGTATTTGAATGGAAGAGAGGCCACCTTTTCCTTCCTCTCTAGCCTGAAGGATGAATAGCTTGATTAGTCTGTAGGGATACTTGCTTGTGCAAGTTTCCTTGTATGTTTTATTAGATGAGATTCTATTTTAAATAACACTGAAATTAGTGCCCATATCTTTTTACTTACTTTTTCTAAGAGTGTATCCACTGTGTTCTGTGCTGCTCAGTCTCCTCCATTGACCAGTTTTATACTTTATACTGAGCACATACAGAAAGAAAAAAAAAATGTGAAGAGTTGCAGAAAGAATATCCACCTCTGAACACTCAAACAGGAAGGCTTATCCCTCCAAGAGTTTTGAATGCTGTTTAACAACATCTCAAGAGTGTAGTGTGCAATTTAAATTGACAGAGGAGAAATATAGTTCAGAAGTTCAAAGTGATTTGTGTTGCAAAGCCATGGTATACAGACTATGGATGTATGAGTCATAGAACTTACCTTCTCTACAGCATTTAGCCCAAGCAAGTTTATTTTGATTCCTGGGACTGGACCAAGCAAAATAACTTCATAGTGGAGCAACACCGGATTCGAGTGGAGCAATTGGGTTAGTAGCTGATGTGTTTCACATCAGCACTGCAAGGCTGCCTCAAGTCTTTGGAGCATTTGAGCTTCAACTGCTTGTTTCGTAATGCTCTCCCTTCCAGTTAGTCCAAGGTAAAATCATATTTAGTTTGAACTTGACACTTTTGTGTTTACCAGCTGCCTAGTTAGGGGCAGAACTTCAAATGCAGTAAATGCATGTGTCCTGTAATGATAGGACCATGGATAATGTGTTGACTGAAGATGGAAGTGGAATGATCTTTGCGGTGTTTGAAAATGCTCAGTCAATCATGGAGGCAATAAAAAAAAAACCCACAAGCAGCAGTGTTCTGCAGAGATACCTTCCTTTGACTGTAAGGAAATTGTAGAGGAGAAAAAAATACCTTAGAGGAACTTCTGCTTGTACTAGCTGACTTGCTTCACTCCAGCCTTGTTCCACCATGCTTAATTGTATGTCGTTGTTTGGAAGGCATAAAAGATAGCAACTTAACTAGCAGGGGACTTGAGTACCTTGGTGATAGGGTGTGACATGAGCCCAACGGGAAATTGGCAGATGAAATATAAACAGTTGATTGTTTTACTGGTAGCTTGGATGTTCTTGTCTTTGTTTCAGTTTCCTCTGGACCAATTTTTCTTGCAGGTCTAACCCTTAGCCAGTAGAAGGTACATGCCACTGTTGTACGAATAAATGACTAGTGAGCAATGTGAGGTAGAACTCTTCCTTTGTTTCAGAGGAAATCATAATTTTCAATGCTGCTTGTGTGTGCCTCAGAGAAACTTGTCTGTAGCTGTACCTGTCCTTGTTGCTTAAAGAATTTTGTATTGCCTCTTGTTTCCTCTGATGCTTAATGCAACTCCTTTGTCACATGCTTGATAGCTACATATAATTTTTTGAAGGCCTTTGCTAAATGAGACTATTCTCTTAATCTATTATGTTTAGTATAATGGGTCTTCTGAGTTTGTTGTGCCATACCTGCATAAGTTCTGCATGTACATAGCTGCTGATTTTGATTCCTATGTCTTTCTTTCATCTGCTAAATGCTTCCCATCCCAAGCCTGTACCAAAGCTTTATTTTAAAGGGTTTGCAATGTCTGTGCTTCAAGCTATTAGTAAGCTCTGCTGATAAAGTGCTGCGTAGGGGCTGATGTGGTAAACCTTGCTGTTAGCACAGCAGCTTTGCATCAGAACTGCTTTGCATTTCCCCCTTCTTATCTTCTTCCATGCTCCAACCTCTCTCCTCCTTCTCTCCTACCCCTAAACCCAGTCCCTCCAAACGTGGAATACAGAAAACAAAGTCTACATTCAGGTGTCGTGCATCACATAAGCTCAAGATGGATGGCGCTCCACATGTGAAGGGTAGGTTTGGGGAAGAGACAGAGAAAGGCAGATGTGGTTCTTATTTCTGCTAATATGGTGGTCAGACTGGAATCTCAGGTTATCGTTTGCCCTTTATACTTTTGTACGCCTGTTTATAATTTTGCTGAGTAAAATCACACATTATTCAAATTTGCATTTTTCTCTGAAAATATCAGGGTAAACTTGAGGCATCTCACTTGCATTCTCAGGCTACAGCGGGAGTACAGAGATGATGCATTATGAATGTCTATTGGAAAAATCAGCTCCCGCTTTCTGACAGTGGTATTTAAGATCTCCAGTGAATTATACCTGGGTCTGGCAGACAAGATTAGGGAACTTGGCATCACGAACACATTTTGTAATATTTGTGTAACTGTTATAGCAATAGAGCTTGGTTAACGGTACTGAAGCAGCGCAGTAAATTTGTTGTAGCTAATGAAGCCGAAGTAGGGTGACTGACACTTTTCCGCAATGACATCACTGACCACCAGAGCGGAAACATGGTGCACTGTGAAAGGGTAGGAGTAACGAGTTTCTAGCCACAGACAAATTTACTTGTTTAGCTTCCATGTTCATGTTGAGGTAGGTATCTCTTTGCAGAACATCAAGATGCAAAATTATACTTCTTACAGAAAATTAGATGGAAAGGAATGTATTTACAATATTGAAGGGCTGAGAACACTGCTTGTGTTCTGCAGAAACCATTATGTACAGTGACTTTATTGTCTCGTAGCTTTGAAGACGGTGAATTGGAACAAAAATTGCTGCTAATTATTTTGTGATTAGGATAGCAAATTTTTAGGCTTGTAGGACTATTTTTGGTCTACTATTAAACAGAAAAATTGCTTGCTTGAGCAGCAGAACAGACCTAGGTCCTTCTTGCATACAAGTACTCCTGTACTGATGCCTGAGCATGCTTGTGATGACAGTTGATGTAGGTCATGACAAATATCTTGTACTACAGTTGAACAAAAATTAGTCTGTTTTACTAGATATACCTGTAGTAACTGCCATAGAGACTTATTAATAGAGCTTGAGAATACTTTGGGAATGCAGAAGATAAAATGAGGGAAATGTGTGTAATATTAGTTGTAAATTTTGAATCTTTAAAATGCTGGTTGCTCAGCTTTGAGAAATGAAATTTGTTCGTCTTTAGAACACCTGTCATCTTATTACTGAGTTTCCATGCCAAAATGAGGAATGATACGTTTCTGCCATGCAGCCCATAACAGATACAGAAGAACAAAAAGAATACATGTAGACCTTGCTACTGAGCAGTCTATGGCAGAGTTCATGCGTTATTACATAAATGAAAAATTGTCATTATTTTTTCAAACATGATCTTCTGTACCTGTCTGTAGAAGACACAATATAATGAAGATCTCTGTGAAAGATACCATGAAGATGAGAGATACAGTAGAAAAATCATCTGACTTGAAAACAGCCTACAGATTGTGGTTTTATAGAGGATTGAGTTTTTAATGAACCTCTGTTTTGTGGTGTGCTCAACCAAGCTTGTCAGTAAAATTGCTTTATGGCCCATGTTAGTTATTAATTGTGGCAAGAAATTGTTATATCCTTGCCATAAAACAGAGGAGAACTTGAGGGAAAGAAAAGAATTTAAAGCCAGGGGTGTTAATATGTTCTTGGTACAATATGGACCACATGCAAGATAGATAGGCAAGCCTGAAGAGCCTCTAAAAAAATACTAAGACAAATGATGGGACAGGAAAATGAAGGTACAGAGAGGAGGAGTTAGTTGGCTTATGTCATAGAACAGGTCAGTGGTTATCAGACACTGAAACAAAATCCAGTGCTTATCTTGTTATACAATGATGCCTTATGTTTAGTGACAGTTGCGTGGAGATCTGAAGAAAAGTTTGCAGGCTATGTAGTCTAGATAAATTAATGCATTTATTCATTTTGCTCTGCTTTGGTGCTTGTGTGGACAGAGAATAGAGGCACTGTTGTTGCTTTTCACACTGTTGTCCAACTATTGCTCATCCACCATCACCATTAGTGACTTTAAATTTCTGGGATAGGGTGTTTTTATAGCAACTCAAATTTCTTGGCTCTACTTCTTTTGCATGTTGGTGAACATGTAAGACAAGATTAAAAGGTACTTAGGCTCTGAAGTTGCATTAGTTTTCAGTGGTGTAGCTTAGATGCCTTCTGAGGATTTGGTCTGGATTTGTACTGGTTTGAAAAAACGAAGTAAGAAAAGTGACTTATAGTTTTTTCTTCAGCAGGAGAGGAAAGTAACATGTGGCCCTGTTGCCTGGTCTGTTCTGAAGTAAAAATTAATTTGGACATTCTGCATTTGAGCTAGCAAAGACTTGTACTGGTTTTGGCTAGGATAGAGTTAAATTTCTTCATAGTAGCTTGTTTTGGGCTGTTTTGTATTTGTGCTGAAACTAGCGTTGATACCACTGATGTTTTAGTTACTGCTGGACAGCTGTCAAGGCCTTTTCAACTTCTCGCACTGCTGTTCCAGAAAGTAAGTTGGAGGTGCACAAAATAGCCCCATACAAGCTGCTATGGAGAATTTTAACTCTATCCCAGCCAAAACCAGTAGGCTTGTGTTCAAGGGTGTTTTTAGCATTTGTGAAATTTACAAAAGGTCCCCTCCTACTTGAGGAAGTGCTCAAGAGTTGGCTGGAAAGTAGAGGAGGCCTGAAGAGATGGTATTCGGTTAACTGCCTCTTGGATAGCTTGTTAGCTGATTGTATTTGGGGCAAGTTAAAGACAAATCTCCTTGATGGGTTTTGTTAGAATGGGGATTTTAGTGGGCTAGTGCTCCTTTTTGATTGGCTTGGTGTATTGATGTTGGGAGTGAACATGAATATGCAAGATAACTGTAATGGTACTTTTTGTAACTAAAGACTGTACACATTCTGATTGACTTATTTTTATCACCTCTCTCTTTCCTGTTAGTATTAGTGCTGTGTTTATCAGGATGCTGCCATTTGGATGATCTTGTTTGTGACTGAGATGCTGGGGTTATTTAAATAATAAATGTAGCTCAGCATCAAAGGCATATCAAGCCCATTGTCATGCTAAACTTAACTTTACAGTGCAGACAGAAGAGTCTAATCCATACACCTCGTTTTCTGTTTGAATTAGTATGAGACATCAAATAGATTAAAAATACGAGCAGCTGCTTACAATTTGTCGTTGATATTTACATCTGGATTTAGCAGTTTGGTTGACTTGACAGGTTTCATGAGACAAAAAAAATATCAGAACATTCAGTGCACTAATAAATCAAAAGCATCAGACATCCACTCAACTTTGGTGTGTGTTTTGTGTGTTAAGACGTGTAGAGTGAGTAGTTGCCGTGTCCTACAGTCTAAGATGGTATCTGCATTGGACCACTCACTGTAGCAGTATTGGTGGGGGAGGAAATGTAGAGGGGGCAAAGAGGAACATGGAACATAAAGCTGAGATTGAGACAATATAAATGAAGGAAGTAAAACTTGTGGTAGTTGATATAATGATTAGCATTTTTTATTATTTTTCATGTATTTGATAGGTAAATAAAAATATAATATTGCTGATAATTATGTTGATATTTTTACATAGTTTCCTAAGTTTATGCTTGTAAATTAATAATATGACCCTGTCATAGAAATAATTTGACTGAATATTAGTGATTTTTTTTTTATTCCTAGTTGGTTATGACACGACTTAACGTATTAATTAAAGTTCTGTAGTTTAGAAATTGATCCAAGTGCAGTGGCTTAGCTCCCTAGTGAAGGGTACAATTATAATGATACCAAAAAACCCCAAAAATTCTGAAATGAGGAGCATCTGTGTAACTTATTTCATGTGTGGATGCTGCAGAGGCTCTTAGTTGCTTCAAAGGATGTCTTGAGTTAGCCCTCCGACAGTAGGAACTTGCATATAACAAAATTTTCTAAGCGAAGCAGTTAAGGACTCTAAGTTTGTCTGTCTTGGAGAAGAGGAGAGGCTGAAGGGTGACCTTGCTCTCTATGTTTTCCTGAGGAGAGGGCTTGGAGAGGGATGTGCTGGTCTCTTGTCCCTTGTATCCAGTGACAAGGTGCATGGGAATAGTTCAAAGCTGCATCAGGGAAGGTGCAGACTGGACATTAGGAAGCATTTCTTCTCAAAGAGAGTTGTCAAAACATTGCGACAGGCTTCCTAGAGAAGTGGCTGATGCCATAGCCTGTTGGTGTTTAAGAGGCATTTGGACAATTTGCTTTAACTTTTCGTCAGCCTTGAAGTGGCCAGGGAGTTGGACTAGATAATAGTCATGGGTCCTTTGACTGATGTACTTTATTCTAAATAGACTTGCCTCTGTGAGAAAGGTGCATGGCATAACTACCAACACAGGAAAACCGCTGGTTTTACTTGAATCAGTGGCTTGAATTAAAGGCCTGTGAGCCTGTCAAATGATATAGCTTGTTCATTGTTAACTTAACCTGGCATAAAATCCTGACTTGTGTTACAAATGCAGTTTTACCTTCTCCCACCTTTCCTGTGAAAGTAAAACTAATTATTGCAAAAAGGACTGAAACAAGAAAAAAAAACTAACAAAACCCAAACCAAACAAGGGTTCAAACAGTTGTGTAAACATTGGTTGCTAAATGCTTTCCCTTTGTGCTGCAATAGCTCTCTGCAGCTGACCCCTCCCCCTTTTTTTTTTTTTTTTAATTTTGAGGCTTCCTTTCCTCCCCACGAAGTTTGTTATTCTCGGCCTTAGGCATACCCAAGAGCACTAGTTCTTGTCCTCAAATTGCTCTTCCATCTACTTTGTCTCACAGCTCTTAACAGGCTTTCTTCCTTGCCCCATTTCCCAGATTCTTCTAATGCCCTTGGATAAGATTGCATGTCCTATCAGCTACTGCAGAATTTGAACCCTCCTCCAGGAATGAGGTTTATTTATGACCAATTAAACAATGTCTATTGATTATTTACCTAGAAAATGAAAGAATTAGTTTGTTGGTAAAGGAACGGTATTAACTCAGATTGTCTAAGAATATTATTCTTACAGAGAGTTTGGTGTTAAATCTTCTGACGTTTGAAATACGTTAAGGAAGACATTCAGAAAATGGTAGCTGCATTCCTTGTATATTCTGAATGCTGAGGATAATGATACAAAGTCTGATAATTTAGGTAACATAGTATAATTGTATGGAAAGTAAGAGAACAATAATCTTTTTTTCTTTCCTCTATAGAGTTCCCATTGTTGGACTTACCGATCTGTCTTTGTCTTTTATCCATCTCTATTTGCCAGTTTTCCAAAGCATTTTCAGAGAAACTTGTCTAGACTGAAAAATATAGTGTACTATAGTGTTGTATTTTCAGGTGTAAAGCAGGTGACCCAAGATAGTTCTTGCAAGTAAGTGATTGCATTTGCAGGCTAAGGTGTGTGTTACAGGACTAAGTTTTCAAGTAGTTTTATAGGGCATATGGAAGCCAGAAAAGGTGGTAGTTGAAATCCTAATTCCTTAAGTGGCTCTGCACGGCATGGTTGGAACCCTTTTCCGTTTCATTGTGGTTCCATGTTGATAATGGTATCTGTTTATATGAAGTTCACTATAGATGTGCTAGTTAATAATTATGCAATAGGTGAATTGTGCGTATTTTAATTGTTAGTTATGTACAGCAACACACATCTGAACTTTTTAACACGCCTAATTTTGATTTTTCTTTCTTAGAAAAGCTTCTTTTTTTTGTTCTGTTAGATGATGTATTTACTCTTCATCTCTGGGCTAACGGCTGTGATTTTAGTCTGTGCGTCTTGCCATGGCTTTTGAATTGGGTAAAAGTCATTTGCTTAATAAAAATATAAGGTATAAAAATACTTTTTGTCAGCTAAAATATCACTAAACTTGGGCGTTTAGTGAAACACCATATTGGGGAATTCAGAGAAAATTATTCAAAATCCAGTTAGTCCAGTTGGTATGTTATCAATCACTGTTGTATAGAAAAGACTTTGTGCGGGCTGGGGAAAGCTACAGGGGAATGATGTAGTGCAGTTATACATTGTCAGTAGGACCTTGCCTAGACTTCTGTATTTCAGACCAACAATTTCAAACATTTTAGTGTTAAACTACTGTGATTATAAGGAATATTTCTGATGTCTCTGATAGTTGGTGTGGATGACTACAGCTCAGAGTCTGATGTGATTATTATACCTTCAGCCCTGGACTTTGTCTCACAAGATGAAATGTTGACGCCTTTGGGAAGACTGGACAAGTACGCTGCGAGTGAGAACATATTTAACAGGTATGCTTTTTAAATGTCCTGTCTGGCTAATGGTTTGTGAACTATTCATCTGATTTGAATCTGACTGAAATTAATTTGCGTGAAATAAAGGTAATTTAAAAACACCCAATGACTTTACAAAATTCTTCAGTTTCCCTCTTCCTTCTGTTTGCTGATAATCCTACTTAGAGAGAGAGAATTATTAATGATAACAGAAAAATATTTGCTTACGCTTGCTTAAAAGTTAAGCAGCAGTAGTTGAGGGCTTCTTGAACTTTTTCATTAATTGGACCACATCATTTTAGGGTCTTTGTGTAATGCTAACATTCCTGTTGACACAGAACTAGAAGTTAATAGTAGACTGCATCCATAACTCTGTGGAAAGTGACTTTAAGAAAATACTTTAGGCAAGGTCAGGAGAGGATAATGCACAGCACTGTAGGTTGCCAGAGGAACCCAAGAAGCGTTCTGCACGATCATCCTTATCCATAGTTTACAGTTTGAGTATTGCTGCTTCTTGTTATTGAAAATGAAAACCTGCTGAAGAGAGTCTTGTCTTACCCAGTTAATACTGTGGTCTGCCTTTTCCCCTTTTTATTTCTGTAATGTCACCGAGCTCATTTCTCTTAAAAGCGTGCATATTGTAGCATACTTAGGACAGGCGCACGCCCGCTACGCCCCATTCCCTAAGCACAGACACTCTGCAATGGGATGGAGACATTTTTGTTGAAACAAGTGTTTAATTGTAACTGAACAATTACAAGATCACAGAAATATATAAAAATATGTTAAGATGGAAGTTTTCTGGTTTTAGTTTAATATAGTTTAGTTTGGGCTTCAAGTGAATCTTTAGTAAAGCATATTTGCTCTTACATTTAATTCTTAATTCAGTAGTATGTGGAAGATTAGTCTATGATCAACCACCCTATAGATTGGTCTCTTTCATTGTTTGTGGTCCGAGTTCTGTTATTTAGCGTTTAGCCCTGTTCTTAACTGTAGTCATGTAAAGTGTACTTCCGATTCCATACTACATGTATGAGCATCCACTTATGGAAGATTTTCATTCTGATTGATCTGAGGCTAACACTTATAGAATGGCTTCTCTTACTATAATTGCATAAATTTGTATACATTAATTAGTTTGGAAATCTCTGATTAAAGTTTTCTTCTCTTCTGAAATGCATAGTTTTGGGTATTTTACAATTTGTGATGAAATCAGCAATCTGCCAACCAAGAGAGAGATTTTTATATTTGCGTTTTCATGGAGAGGGAAGATAGAGGAGCTGTTAGGGTTGTAGGTGACAATTCTGTAATAAAAGCCAGTAGGGAAAAGAACAAACTCGGAAATTCAAGTTATGTGACTTGAATTTTAAACAATAATAGTGGTCCTAATAGTTTACTTGCCCCTTTAAGAAAAAAACTGTCTTGCTCAGTCTCTTGATGTGGATTGCATGGGACATAGGGCATGCATAAGCTTGAAGTGTTTTTGATGACACTGTCCAGCTTTATGCGTGTTGTGCTTGCCTGTGCTTTCCTACAGGGGAAGATGAGTGGATTTGCCCTTGGTGTTTTGGTTTTTTTTGTATTAGCCGATTTGGGCTTTTTTGCTGGTAAAAACCTCTTATTTAACCCTAGCTGTCTTTGTAGGCCTACTGTGTTATGTAGCATAAGAAAATGAAGGAAATAGCATATGATTTAGTGATACAACTGTGAGTAGCAATTATATCTCTGTGATAGTAACTATTGCAGGCAATTTATGATGATTCAGCATTAGTCGATCTTGGGAATAATTGCTATTTGCTGGACAGATGAACTGAAGCATTTCATAGAGAAAAGATAAGAATAAACAACTTGTATGTAATTTAGTTTATTTCTTTCAGTATGGTATAATCACATCCAATTACTTATGTGTAGTTTACCATTATGTTATATTGAGTTAATAGTATGTCAGTTGTTTTTGAACCTGCATTTGTGTGGAAGCTTCAAATTGTAGATGCCCAAACCCTTGAAACATAATCATTGAGCCTGGGTAAATTAGATTAAGACTTTTTTTTTTTTTTCCTTTAATGGATGAACTTGCTTTTAGTGGGGGGTTTTTTTTTGAAAAAAACTTTAAATTTCATTTTAAGCATTATTTCTCTTTGCGTTTGTTTTTATTATCACTTTCTGTCTGGCTAGTCAACTACATATATATCATGTTTTCAGTGTGCACTTAAAGTGAATGACTAAAGTTAAGTGATTTTAAACAGTTATTACAAAAGTGTTATCCTGTTTGAGGGGATTCCTTGAATGCTCATAATTTCTCAGCTGGTGTCTGAAGGCCCAATCCAGTCACTGTGAGATGGAAATGGACCTCTGTTTGCATCCTGAGAAATTTCAGCAGCTTGGATTTGGAACTTGCAAATAGGAATTGCTTCTTATATAAATAAACGTGATTTTTGACAAGATGAATTGGAAAAAGGAAGGTGAGGTAGGGAATTCTAACAGTTTCCCAAATGGTGGAGGAGTTGCTGTGTAACAGTTTTTAGCTCATTATACTCTAAATCCTCACCATTGTAGCACAGGTGTTGTCTTAGTCTATGAGAACAGAGGGGAGAACCTGACAAATGTTACATTAATTGACCTCTCTTGTATCTGAAAGCCAAGGCAGGTGGTACTTTGGTTATAGATTTATTAATGAAGAGGCAGCCTCCAGACCACATTTGAGAAGCATCCTTAGCATACCTCTCAGTAGTCCAATATCATATTGCAGACAGAGTAGATGCTGAGCAGAAAGCAAAGACCATTACTCTGAAACACAAGGTCTCCTTGTGTCTTGTAACACTGGGTGGGGTAGAGGTGCGCACAAATACATGCATGCATGGATGAAACTTCCCTTTTACTATTGCATAAAAAAACAATTGCTGGTGTAGATTGGAGCATGGCTTTTGCCTCTTCTCATAGTACAAATCTTTTGTGGGTTTTCCTAAGCTTTATTGCTAGTTAACACACTTGCATTCCCCATTAAGAAGGCTCAGAAATGTACTACACTCTCCAATAGCGAGGCAGTTCCTGAGCAGCAAGCCCTTCCTTTTGATCAGCTTACTTTTTGAGGAATTGCTGTTGCCCTTTCTCTTCAAACCAATGCAGAGCTTGGCACCTAACTGTCATTTATCTGTATGAAGGGTCTTGCCTATTAAGACTGTATCTACATATCAGTTTAGATATTTTAAAGCTTTCCTCTTACAGAATCATAGAACAGTGTGGGTTGGAAGGGACCTTAAAGATCATCTAGTTCCAACACCCTGGCACTGGTCAGGGACACCTCCCACTGGACAAGGCTGCCATGCTTCTTTGTGTTCAGAAGTACTTCTTAGCTTTTCCCTCCAAAAATACTTGATGTCTTTTGAAGTAGTTTTTTTGAAACAGTGTATCTTCAAAATACTGGTAGAGAATCAGTCAGCAGTAACTGAAGATGTACTGGATTAAGTGTAGCTGTACTTCCATACAGCATAGCAGTAGCATTTGCACTGTCTACAGTGCAGGTTAAAATTTGGCCTAAAGGATTCTGGGTAACTTGTCTTTTTTTGGCTAAAAGGTATGTTCCTCTGACTTCATGGCATAGGCATGTGGCTTCTGAGATGGTCATCAGAAGATAGCCTTGCTTTCTAAATTCTTGCTTTTCTAGATGGAAGAGATTGGCATCAGAAAGGAGACTATACCACATGTGGCAAAGAATTGTTTCAATGGGGTTATCCAATTCCTGACTGAGAGTCGCAGTATAAATCTTGGTTTTATGTGTCTGTGATTCTGGAAAGTAGTCTAGAAGTTTTTAGAATATATGCTCTGTTTCAGGAGCTAAGAAATCAATTTCTTTCCAAGGAGTTAGGGTTAGTGACAAATTTTTAGATGTATCGGGGCTATACCATAAGCCTTTGTACTTCTTCACCTGTTCTGTTGAGTCAAGAATATAATTTTACTGTTTATTTAAAAATTAAGACTTGCATGCGGGCAGTACCCCCACTAAAACAGAAGTATGATTTTTTCATCCCTTTGTGCTGTAATGTGTATCAAAAACCTCTCTAAGATACTGTGTTCGGTGGGATGCTGAGAATCTTATCGAGATTTATTAAGTGTAAGGAATTACCTTGCCTTGTTTTCATGTAGGTATGATCAGACTATAACCATCAAGTTAATTGCAAATTTGGTTATTCATAGCTGCATCTTTTTTCTCCTCACTCACTTTCCTCCTGCCTGTGCAGCCTAGCACAATGTAAACTTTTTGGGGTGTTTGTTGACTGTTGACAATAAGGAAATGCCAAACTCTTAGCAAAGCTATGCAGATGAAACTGTAGTGACACTCATTCTGACTAGGACACTTCTCATCATTTTTGGATAAATCAGGTTATTTCTGCTATCTCTAACTCTCCTTTTCTCTGTTCTCACGTTTCAGTCCTTCTAAGCCCACTGTATGTCAAAATATAAAATGTAGTAAAAAATTAAACCTCAAAACATGTTTTTCCGCACACAAATTTGCTGATACTCGTATATCAAACAAATTACTTAAGTTTAACTTTGACAATGTAGATTGAGAAAGTTTACCTTGTAAGTGTATATTAAAATGATATAAGCTGAACTATCAAAGGACAGGATTTTTCCAAAGCCCTAAGAGAAGTCTTTATTACTTCAGCAATACTGAATATAGCTCTGCATATTTAGCCTTTCTTCTTAGGAAGGGTACAGAGATGTTGATTTCTAAGTTGGGAGTTTATCCACAATGTCTTCTGAGATTATTTGGGGAAAACAGTGCCAAGCTAAGTTACTGCTGCTAATGCTCAGTTAAACCTGAAATGTTATCAAAACATAATTTAGAAGTTCTCAAAAAATGGATGAAGAAAAAACATCTTTTCTTTCTCTTATTTTATTCTTTTAAAGTATCCTTACTAGCTAAAGGCATTCCTTGTGCAGTTGAACTCATTTAAATTCTATAGTAGACCTTTATTAAAGGGCTAATGATGGTGATCTGTATGTGGTAATTATATCACATAGAACTCCAAGTATTGATTCCAATTAAGGTCAGAGGAGTATGTAAAAGGAGTTTGAATGAGCCAAGCAAAGAGATTTATAGGTCTTTTTGTAGTATAGTGTCACAAATCCTAATTATGTCCGTGTGTGCAGTCTTAAAAATATCTGTCCCCTGTATGTGGACATAAATCTGTGTTTGTAATTTATCCCGGAGTTAACTCCTGCTAGTTGCAGTGAAGTGTGCCTAACTATAAGTTTTTCTACCATTGGACGAGCTCTCCCCATGCATGCTCATGAAATCTTGAACTTTGCTAATTATCCTTCACTTCTGCACATAATAGTTGAAACAGTTGTACTGCATGCTGTCCTGGTTTAGCACTGGCCGGGTCAGTAGCTAGAACTGGGCAGCTCCGTGTCCCAACTATGCTACTATGCCGTGATAGTTCATTGCAGTCCTCTGTAGACTTTTTGTAGCTTGACTGCTAATGCTTGCATGAGAAGGAAGATCAGACTGCTGGACAGGGCACCAGGGACCCTTGCTTACTGTCTCCTGTCTGGTAAACTGAGCACATTGAAGTGTGAGTTTGTAGGGCTCAAGTAATTGCACATTACTTGCCTACATGCTAGCTGTTAGCCTGTGGCAAATGCAAGGCAGGTTTATCTCCGTGTCCTATGTTGCACCTTGGAGAAACAACAAGAATTTTCGCAGGTTGGTGGGGATAGTGGCAGATCTAGGTCAGAGCCTATAATGTTTAGAGGACGTGAGTGGACATCATCTCCCAGAATAGGATGGGTGGAGTTAAGAGATTACTCTGTCATTACTGGCTGCCAACCCAGTTAAATTTTCTAGGCTGAACTTAGCTTGCACTGTTGTCTGTTTTGTTGTAATGCTTTTTATTATACCAAAATTTGCTAAATGTAAAAGTAGACCCATTTGTTCCTTTACAAGCCAAAGAAGGAAATGCCACCTGAATGCAGATGGGAGCCATCTTCTACATTTAGCCAAGGGAAAAAGCTGAATGTCTCTTCTTAGGACTTATTTATTAAATCCACTCAAATCTGTCTACTTCAGGTTAGGATTTGGGGTGTTATCTCTTCCTTTGAGCAAAAGGTTTGTAGCCTTCAGCTTGCAGGGTGGCTACTTCTGCATAGCCATCTGTCCAGCTCACAGGAACTAGCAAAAACTTACTGTGGTATCCAGCCACCATAGTGCAGGATACTGCTAATGGCCTCTGTGAGAAGGTGAGACTCTTCAAGACTTCCAGCATAGTAAGGGGCAATTCTGTGGTCCCCAGGAGCCTGATGGCATGTAGTGCTGTTTACTGTGGTTCCTTACTTGCTGAGACCAACTCAGTGGTCACTTGAGTTGTCTCTCATTTTCCAAGATTGTTTAATAGGTAGAGGCCACATGCATCCAGGCAGGCTAGTCTATGAAATATGCTTCATCTGTTCTTCTTCTCTTTTCAGAGGTGTCCAGCTCTTTAAAAGGCCAAGTCAACTCTGCTTCTAGGTTAGTGTGTCACGTAGTCTGTTTCCCTCCATTAGGATTTTGGTAGCTGAACTTCTTGCTGCATGTCAAGATCTTTTCTGAGAGATGTTGCACTTTTAGCAGGTTGAAATGAGTGAGGGAGAGGAAATTTGTTAAAGGCAAACAGCTTTTCACACTTTGGTTTTTGGAGGATTTCGTTAATCTGTATGTCAAAACAGTTTAGTTTAAGATTGTTTTGCAAGTGGCCCATGTGAAACACTTAATGATTTTGAGTTTGAGAAAATGGCATTGTCTGCTTGGCTTTGGAAATTGATTAAAATGTACTGCATTTCTCCAATTGTATGGAATTACAAAATTCTCAAGCTTCCCCTGTACACCAAGAATGTGACCATCTGTTTCTTACCAGTTTGTGACCATCGCTGATATTTGCTTTTTGTTAGTGAATGTGATCAACTTTAGCAATGCTTCTGCTCTTGTCTACAGCACTGTGGTTTGTTACCAGTGCTTATATCCAGGCTGCGTCCTAACAGTGTTTCCATTAGTCAGATCTGACATAGTCTCGATATTTTTCTGGCAATTGACTCTTGCGGCTTCAGCATTTTGATAAATTGCTCCAGGGCAGTGCAAAAGCTAGCAGTGTGTTGGACATGATTTCTCAGCCCATTCCACTGTTGGGATAATCCTGATAATGGACAGTGTGGGTTGAACATCAGCTCTCTAAACTGCTGTTCAACTCCCATTGTCCAAAAGAGTAGATAAAAAAGGGTTATTCCATTTCAGGCTGTTGTTGAGGAAAGGTTGATTGCCACACATTGTCATGCATTGTTTAAAAACTTAATGTTTAAGGGTCTCCATGTAGCTGATGGGTATAACTTTGTAACATAGGCTGCAACAGAACTTAGAGGATAAAACCTCAAATTTGGCTCAGTCTTGTCACTGACAAGTTAATCCTTAGAAAAATTTCTTGCACATTAAAAGTAGTAACGGAATTGATTCTGACTTGTTTCATATTTTCTTAATGTTTCATTTTCTACTTTGCTTAATTCATGTCCCAGGCACACATGGGCTGGTACATTTTATTTTCACAGTATATACACATTGCTCTACATAGCATTTGAATGAAGTTTTGCTTCTAAATGTCACTGTCAGTATGGAAATCTTCAGCTTAAATTTTGTACTTTTCCTTGTGAAATAAGGTCATGATTCTGTTTAAAACTGTTCTGATGATAGTGGTGTTGTCTTCCTTTGTATAGAACAAGTTAGGGAATTGAGAGGTGACATTGCAAGGCTGATACTGACTTCCTAACATTCAGCTCCTGTTTCCCACTTGACAGATCATTACTACTTCTTATCGTTGTGGCTGGTTTCTCTTACTCTTGTAAGACAAAGGGATACATTTAAAATTAACAGTTCTTTATGATTATGCCACGTATCAGAATTAAGAATTCCCAAAGCAGGACTAACTAAATTAACTGATCTAAAAGTGAATATATGTAATAATTTGCTGTTTGGTTTAAGAAACTTGTATGATTCAACAACTTTTGGATTTGGCTGCATTTCTGGACACAAATAATGCTAATTTTTAATCTTTCTTGTAAACTAGGCAAATGGTGGCTCGAAGTTTGCTGGACACTTTGAAGGAAGTCAGTGATGATGAGAGAGATTGTATTGCTGTGTTGGAGAGAATCAGCAGATTAGCTGATGATTCAGGTAGGTAGCATTCAACATTTTACTGGGTTAATGAGGGAAAGTCAGAATTGCTGAACCTGTGTTCAGCACTGGACCAGTACGTTCTTTCTAGTCTTCAGTATTCAAACTAGACCTCTATAAATGCAATAAAATATGGAAAAAAATAGGTTTGCTAAATCACACACGACCACCACCACCCCTGGATCACTTTTTTCCTTACTATTTTCCTCTACGGAATTGAGCTCCCTCAAAATGCAGGATTACCACTTTCCATCAGTACATTTTTTTGATAACTTTTATTATGTACTTTGGCTACTCAGCAGACCTACATGATTATTGTAGTCTTGAAAAGACTCTTGCAAAACATCTGTGCTGAACTCCCCATTAGTTTTGATAGAATTTAAATGCTGAAGCTGTTCCCTTGGTCCCTTTTGGGCAGGCTGTGGTGAAGATAAGAGAAGCAGCATGAATTGGTAAGCAAGATGCAGATACAAGTAGTGAATAGGAGGGCTCTGTAGATACAGAGGAATTTTTGCTCATGAATATATTAAGACTACTGGGTGTTTGGAATAAAAGGCAGAAGCAGGAAAATAATGAAAAACAAATATGAAAGAAAAGGAGTACTGGGCCTGTGCAAACCTTATGGAGTTCAACAAGGCCAAGTGCAAGGTGTGGGTTGGGGCAATCCCAAGCACAGTTACAAGCTGGGTGGAGAGTGAATTAAAAGCAGTCCTGAAGAGAAGGACTTGGGAGGTGCTGGTGAATGAAAAGATGGATATGAGCCAGCAAGGTGTGCTCGCAGCCCAGAAAGCCAACCATATCGCTGGGCTGCATCAAAAGAAGTATAACCAGCAGGTCAAAGGAGGTGATTTCCCCCCCCCCCCCCGCTCTCATGAGACCTCACCTGCAGTACATTCAGTTCTGGAGTCCTCAGCACAGCAAGGACATGGATCTGTTAAACCAAGTCTAGACGAGGGCCATGAAGGTGATCTCGGGGCTGTAGCACCTCCCCTGTGAGGACAAGCTGAGAGAGTTGAGATTCTTCATCCTGGAGAAGGCTCCAGGGAGACCTTATAGCAGCCTTCCAGTACTTAAAGAGGGGCCTACAGGAAAGCTGTGGAGGGGATCTTTATCAGGGAGTGCAGTGGTAGGACGAGAGGCTAAAAGAGGGAAGATTTCGATGATGTACTACGAAGAACTTTTTTCCTGTGAAGGTGATGAGGCACTAGACAGGTTGTCTGGAGAAGTTGTGGATGCCCCCTCTGTGGAGGTGTTCAAGAGCAGGCTGGATGAGGCTGTGAGCAGCCTGATACAGTGGGAGGTGTCCCTGCCCATGGCAGGGGCGGTGGGACTGGATGATCTTGCAGGTCCTTTTCAGCCCGAACTGTTCTATGAATCTATGAAAAAGCAGCGCAGTAGTGGATAAGAGAATAATGGTTTGGGCAGAGCTGCAACAAAATACCAGGTTGAAGATGCTCTAGAAAGAATTAAGAGCTTGATTTCAACATAGCTGATACAGTTGAAGCACCAGAAGGGAGAAGGAAGGCTTTAGAGGCAAAACATCGGAGAAGATCTGAAGTTCATTCTTTTGTCAGTGTAGGGAATGCTATGCAGATAAACTCCTATTAAATCTTATATAGGAAGAAAATTTTTCTTCTATTTAATGTCTGTTAGTTTTTCTCCCTTCTTTAGGAATTGAAGGGTATAATGCTTTCCAAGGGTAGAAAAGTATTCTGCTCATTTCTGTTATTCTGTCATTACTGTCTTCATTTAAAATGCACATTTTTATTTTCTGAGAAAGTGTCATTGTTTAGCCAGGAAAAATAGCCTGTTTTAAGTAGTACAAAGTTGTATTGAGTACGTCTCCAAGGATCCTTGAAGTTGGGAGAGGGGGGAAAAAGTCACTATTTGTTTAAGATTGTGTCTTTAATTGAGGACAGTCGTGTGCTACTGTTTCCAGAATGCTTTTCTAGCAAAGCTCTGCTTCTGGACTCTGTGACCAGGTTAAGAGTTATGAACATCAGAAACTTTCTGAAGCTTCAAGTTTGGAAAATGGGACAGATAGATCTGTGTCCAGGGAAAAATGGGCTTTTGCCGCAACTTTGTTGCCTTAGGCTTTTCCTTGCTTACCAACTAAGTGTGTCAAATTGAAGTTTGTTTAGGTAGGAAGGTCATGGAAGTAATGAGTTGAGCTCAAATCAATTTGTTTCCTTTTAGGAAGGGTGGTGTACATTTTTTAGTCAGGGTTGGTGTTTTCTCAGCGTTAGTAAAAGCAGCATTTCAGGCTTTTCCTGCGATGTAGAAATTGTCTTGGATCTGCCTAACTAGTAGCGCTAGATTCTGCAGCTGCTCCACAAATTAAATTTCTGCAGACTTAACTGTGAGTTTCATGCCTCAAGCACTTGCAGTATTGGACTTACCTTGTTTCTGTAAGACAGGTAATGAGAATATCCTTGTGTCTTGAACTGTGTGAAAATTCGTTAAGGAACTAGATCTTCTTAATATATGTGCTTAACCATTACTCAAAGTGCAGCACGGTGGTTTTCATTGGGTTTTTTGTTTGTTTTGGTGTTTTGGGGCTTTTTTTGTTAAGGTTACTGTTACTAGGCTTGTTTTCAATTTTTCTTTTATTTGATGCTTTTTTCGATTTACAGTACTTTTTCCAACTTGTTCTATAGACAAAAAAACCCAACTGAATTTGGAATAAGAAAACACTTATAAAAGTATCTGTGCCTTTTGACTTGTTTGGTCACAGCCAGATTTATGTACAGTTAGACCTGCCCTGGGGTCAAGCCTTCATGTTTAAATACATAAGTAAGTAATATTAAAACACACTGTTGGGAAGTCCAACTAAACTCTGCACAGGATTTCTCATTTCTAGTACCTGTTACTTATTAGTCTTATGCCTGTGTTTTAACAATGGGAGGTATTTGTCTTTTCTTGTCAAATCAAGTCACAGAAAACAAGATACTCTTCTCTTTTTTGGCAGTAGTTTGTGTAATTTGGTTTGAATTAACGAATGTACCCGAATTATGCAATATCAGCGTGCTCTTTGTGTTACTGCTGCAGTTATCTAAAACACAAGTGCATCAATAAGCTAGGAATACCCTCTGCCCTAAAGCTGCCTGTGCAGTCCTCTGTCCTGTTAATACTGTGCAACCTAAGGAGTCCTGTAGTTGGGCCGATATTTTTCACAGATGGCCTTTGTTTGTTTGGTGGGGGGGTGTTGGTTTGGGTGGGTTGGTTGGTTTGTGGGTTTTTTTTTGATTTTGTGTATGTGGTATTTGGCTTTGAGAGTTTGTCTTCTTTTTTAATAAGATGGGGCTACAATGAGGCAGCTATTTTAGTGTTTCAGAGCAAGAGAATTTCAAAACAATAATTATTTTTCTCTCTGTGTACTGAATAACACTTAAAATCTAAATGTCATCTCTGTTGTGCTAAACACTGCACTAATGTGAAATAAAAATTAATCTTTACTAGAAGATCCAGACCCAAACATCATTGTAGGATGGAAGGCACAAAAAAATCATGAGAATATGGTTTAGTATGATTGACACAAATCTTGACATACCAGCTGGCTAGCCATGACCTAAATTTTTGAGGCATTATGGCAAAAGCAAATAACAGCTCTAAAATGGTTTTTAAGAAGCTGTTGGCAAAAAAAATCTCAAATAAATAGCTATTGGTGGCAACTGATTTTGACTTTGAGTAGTGTGTTATCAATAACAGTCATTTATGAAAGTTTCTTTAGGACAGGAATGAATTAAGTATTGTCTATATCTAAAGAATGCTAAGTAATGTTTTAACATTTCTGTCAATGGCCAGCGTGTGGGTTGCAGGTGAACAGACAGCGAGTTGTAGGGAAATGTATTGTGTGAAGGAGAGTTCTGACTACTGTTGTGTAACTGCTCATACAAATGATATTGTGTGTCTTCTCCAGACAGGGCAGTTTTACCTCTTTCTAATGAAGTAGTTCCGGGTTAAATGTGATTTTGCAGCCCTAGATCACTCGTATGTTTCTGCTGGGAAAAAATACCCACTTTAAGTGATACTGGAAATGAGCCACTCCTACTGCTGATGGGACATAGGAATTGCTGTACCCTGGTATCATGTTTGGCTCTACGTAAATGGAAGCACCAGATAGCTGTTCCAGCAGAAGAAGCCCATCAGTGACAGAGAATATCTGTCTCCAGCCCCTTACTTGCCAAAGAAACTTTTTCTCCAAATCTCAGTTGTTTGGAAGCCTTAGTTTCTTCATTGTCTTCGTTGCTGTAGTATGCATTTATTGCATTGAGTGCAAATGCATCATTGCATTGAGTGTTTCTGCTGAGTCTGTGATTTTTTTTTTTTTTTTTTTTTTAAGAGAGGAGTTTTGGTATTTTTCAGCCCTTTGGAACTCTGGACTTTTGCAACTGTCTTTTGTAGCGAGTTCCCTAAAGTAGTTACAGCTGTGGTAAGAAAGGTGCTACTTTGTATTGCTTTTGAATCTGCTGTTGAATCCCTTTTAATTTCACTGTTTCTTTAGGGATGTTGGCTATGGCTGCCCACTTAGAAGCTCAGTGCCTGGCAAATGTTCCTTTATCCCCCATAAATCCTTGTTAATGATAAAGTGTTTATCTTTGTGTTAAAACAGGTGGGCCTTCTTCATTCTCAGATGTAGAGTAGCTGCAGGCTTAAGTGAGCTTGAAGAAGTCCCTTATGTCTGTCCTTTTCATTTGAGTAAATTCATAGCATCCAAACTTCTTCTTTTGATATCAGCTTGTGAATGGCTTATCCGATACAAGACTTAATCACTGTGCACACAAGCACAATGAACTGGCTTTGAAAGTTGGCTTCAGCCAGAGTTGTTGTGATATTGCTATTTTGCTCAGTGTGCTTGCAAAACTAGGCACTTGAAGTTTTAAATCTTATTTTCTGAGGGCTCTTTTTTAGAGGAAGAGCCTGTATCCTAATTTCTAAAATACATGTGGTATTTTATGTACTATGAAATAGATGCGTATAGGTTATCTTTCTAAAGAAATGATGGGGGAAAAGGAAGTGGAGCACCTGGAGGACTGGTGCCTATTTGCTTGAATATATCAAACTGGAATGAAAAGTAGTCTCTTTACTGCATAGAATCAGTTGTGCATGAAGTTTGCAAAACAAACTGATTTTAAAAAACAATTATTAGACTAATTGGTCACTAAGTTCTGAAGCTGCATAATCAGGCTTGATGTGGATGGCCTTACAAACTTAATTACTTAATAGTGTGCTTAACCTATATTAGTAAAACCATTTAAATTACTGTTGTTGCTACAGTGAGAGGTGCCAATGATATCTGTTGAATAGCACATATTACGGCATTTCATGTAACAATTGTCATATGTAAGTAATTTTAATGGGACTGTTAATATTTGCCTTTCCCAGTTGTCAGTAGCTCCACCTGATGGGTTTTTTTTTTTTATTCCACTCTCCTGCATCTTCATGTTTCTGGATTTTCCATACCTCTTCTCCTATCTCCTGCTACACTAAGTTTTTCTTTTGCTTGATTTCATCCCTTTTTTTTTTTGTCACTTCATGCTTCTGATCAATGACTAATGGTGACTTTACCCTCTGTCATGATCGCGTCGTTCAGTCCTTGCACTGCCAGTCAGTAATGAAGTCAGTTTCTGGTTAGTAAGAAAAAAGAACCTGACTACTGAAGCAGCGCACACATAAGACACATCTGCCTTTCTGAGGGACTCTTGAGCTAAAAGGGATGAGCTCTGGTTAGTGATTTTCACTTGTCTAGATTTCCATTTGCCTTCAAAAACGGTAAAGTTGGAGGGACAGATGAAACAGGAAATGAGAGAAGTTGGAAAGGGAATATGGGATGATACTAGAAGGGAAAAAAAGAGAGGAAGGAAAAACTGTATGTGACAAAGAAGGGGATAAAGTTTGAGTTGATGAACTGTAGAATTTATTTTAACTTCGTCTTTGATTGTGCAAATGTTGTTCAGTTGGAGAACAGACATGGTACAAATCTAGTTCTATTGCCATACCCTTGATCCATTGACATATTATTATTCTGTGGACCTTCTATTCAGGCTGAATACAGAAATAGGGATCTGTACAGCAGGGAGGCCATGCATGTGTTTTCTGTGCCATTTGTTTCTCTCTAGTACATATGAATCAGTGTTTTCATTTGCGTTTCACCAAAATATTTTTTTAATGAATAACAGTATAAATGCAAAGTTATGCACTTACACATTTACTCCTTCCTCACAATCTTGATAAGAACAAATATTAATATTCAGATATTCTTAACATTCATCAAAATTGTCATTTAAAACATCATTAACATAGCCAGTAGTTGTTCTTCATGCACATTTGTACACAAAAAAACCTTACAGCCACTTCCAAATGCAGGGGTTACTGGCTGCTGCTTGTATTCCAGAGTGGTCATTTTGTAATAATAAAAACTTTGCAGAATTTCTTCTAAATACTGTACATTGTTTTAGAAAAAGCTACTGTGAAATAAACCGGGTTATAAGCTGGCTCTGGAATAATGACTTCATTTACAAATAACTGCTCTGGAGCTCTGCAGTAATCCCCTTTTCATTTTCAGTATAAACGTAACTGTGATGGTTGACTTCCTTGTAGCTGAAGTGTAATACAGAGTGAACTGAAGTCTCTGCAGGGGCTTTATACTTTTATATAAGAAAGCTAAGTGTATGTGCTAGGAGTAGCTAGATAAATATGTGGTACTTTGCTTTCAAGAGAGAATTTGTCAAATTCTAGGAGCAATGTAAATGTTTTTTCATTAGCGAGGAAGGAACAATTAATGACTTCTGTGATTTTGGAGTCAGTTTGGAATGTTGATTTAAACGGTGGTTGGTGATATAGCTAAAACTGAAACATTATGGAGAGCCTGACTGTACACAGTGGTTTTTCCAGAATGCCTAAAATAGAAACTTTCAGTCTTGATGTGAAGTAAAAATCTTCACACCTATTTTTTTTATACCATGCCAAAGTCTGCTCCTGACTGTATTGTACAGTGCAAAACATATATCGCACAGATGTATTCCGCCTTAAGAAGCTGTGTGTAATTATTTTAACTGGTACTGCCATGCTCCATTCACTGTGCTGGTGATTAAACCATAGAACAGAAATGTTTGAACTGAAATGGCAGACACTCACCTAATGAAGCCTGCTGGAATGTGTATTTGGAGCTGCCACTCCTCTAAGCTAAAGACAAAGCTGAGGAACAGGTGAAAAGAATTAGAAAGTACTGTATCTTTAGAGGAAATTTTTGGCATTGTTGCTTGGGTCTTTAGAAAACACAATGCAAAAGAAAAGCTCTACTGTAAGCCCATCAGACTGTAAGATTAGGCTCTATTCAGTGCACACTGGAACATATACTTCAGCATTTGGAAGAATTGAGCTCTTATCTAAATTGGAAAGCTTAAAGTTCAGGTTCTTGCATAGCAGCAGTAGTTCCCCAGAACAGCACAAATGGTTTTTTGATAGTGACTGATGGTGTTGCATTACACAGCCAGTTACATGCACAGTGCTGGTTTGTTTTGTTGGTTTTAATTGACCTTACTAAGATTGCAGAGCCATGTACTCAGAAGTCAGGGAATGTAAGAACTAAGGTGACTTTGCAGTTCTAGTTCATTCCTGGGCATGAATTTTTCAAATCTTTAATTGCATCATCTCATGTGTCTGTGTTCCCTAAAAGCCAGAGCTTACTTGGAAGCTCAGGAAGAGCTTTATGTGAGCAGCTTTTCAATATTGTAGGTAATGTGGCCGCTGCCTTAAGTGTTGCATAATAGATGAATCCTGTTCTGAACAAAAAAGGATGTTATGTGTTTGATACTCATTGCTCTGTTAGTGGAGTGCTTCATAAAGGAATTTAGAAATTCAGTTTCACAGCAAACCTAGTCAATTTGAGGAAAGGCCGTGTTGCCGTTAATTTACCAGTGGGTGGGCAAACTGCAGAGGTAACAAAGTCAAAACACCATGTCTATTTTGAGTGCCTTATGGCTGAAGCTTTATACATGGCTCTTGATATGCTTAACACAGAGTTCTTGTTGGCTTTAATTGCAGTGGTGGTATTTCTTCAGCAGTGAAGAGAGAGAGTTTAATCTGCAATCAGATGAGTAGTGTATGATTACTCTGTGAAGGTTCTGGCTTGAGTATTTTGCACAGCTTCACGCTAGGCAAAGGAATCAATTGGGTTTCTCAGCATTTTGCTTCTTTCGTAGTAATATAACAGCAAGCAGTCCCAGTGCCTTCTGTTACCACCACTTGCTTGCTTCCATCATCAGACAGTTCTGCCACTTCAGAGGAGTGTGTGATTGCACAGGGAAACAAATCTGAGTGCCAGTTCTTGCTGTTTAATCACACTGCTGTGGTGAGGCAAAAGCTGCGTCAGCAAAATCAGTTCTTCGATATGGTTTGTTGCCTGGCTGCACGAACATATTGTATTGGCATAATGCAAGCCACAATTTTTTGGTTTGGGAGGGTAGAAACTGCCTGAAGCAAGTTCAGAAACAATTTAAGATGCATTGCTGCCAAACATGCAGCCTCAGCCAGTTAGTCTTCCTCACTGTCCTCCCCATACACAACCCCTCCCCCCCCCCCCTCCCCCCCAAGTCGTCTTCTGACTGCTGCAAGCAATGGGGCAAGAGTGAGAACAGGATCCAAGTGATAAAGTGTTGTGACACAAGCCTCCTGTAGCCTTGGATCATGTCCTGGGCATGTCTTGAAATGTCTGCCTTATGAGAAAGGTGGGAGTGAGTCCCTCCAAGTCTTGGCATTGGACTCTGGTTCCAGTTTCTTGTCCAACACGTTCTAGTGTCCCTCCCCTTTAGTTGCTAGTCTTACCTCCTGTCACTCACCTCTCTGACCTCCATCCGTCCTTGCCCGATTGTTCCTCATTCTGATGTTTCCCAGAACATAGTTGTACCTGGTTTTGCAGAAAGAGGATCCTTCCTCAAAATGAAGCTTGACATAAATGTGCTGACATGAACACTAGAGAACATAGATTTTATGTACAGGACTGCAAAAAGCTTATTCTGGTAGTTTGCCTGTAAATATTTATTGTGCCTTGTTTGCTTTTATTTTGACTCTGACAGAGCCAACAGTGCGGGCAGAGCTGATGGAACAGGTGCCTCACATTGCTATGTTCTGTCAAGAAAACAGACCTTCAATCCCATATGCTTTTTCCAAATACTTACTGCCTATTGTGGTACGATACCTCGCAGACCAGAATAACCAGGTAAATGTCTTTTACGTGTAGTTTATTAGCTAGTTGGATATACCTGGTGTGAGGGTTTTGAATTTAAATGATTTAGCATCATACAAGTGTGTAATAGTTCAGGATGAAGAGTGACACAAATGGAATGACACAAAATATGTGGCACTCTGAACTTTAATTAAAGAAAATTTTCAACATTTTTTCATTTGACGTTATCTGTTCTGGTTTGAAGCCTTTTATCTGGTATTGTATTCTTATGGAAAAGATCTAAGAATCACTTTGATAACCTGACGTAATTTTAAATTTGGCAAAAATGAACAGTAGTTACAAAAACGTGACTCATTGGTATGATTCAGTTCTCTAACGCTGTTATGTACCTTCATTACCAGGTACTTGTATATTGATCCAGTAGAGCTTTTGGGTTGGACTTGGGTGGGTTTTTTTCTCTGTATGTATGAGTTAGTTTCTCTAAAGCTTTCTGTAGGCTTCTTGTAATTTCAGACTAGATTAATCCGAAGTGATACATTATTTTAAGTATTTTAGGCCTCTGAGTTTGTCACTGTTTTTTTGACTTGCCCTTTCCAGATTTTCTGTAGTAAAAAATGGGTACCAAAGTGTGGGTTTTTTTAATAGTTGTTTTGATAATTCATATATAATACAATGACTATACTTCTGCTTGATATTCTCATACTAGAAGGTCAGTGAGTCTGTTTATCATCTTAAACTCTGATACTCCATTGATAATTTGGCTTGTTTACTCTGAAACAAAGATCTCAAAAATGTTTTCCAGATTTCTTTATTCCACTGTGTAGTCTGTTGTTTTGTGTAATGTTTTCTCTTCTGATTAAATTACTTTTTGAGAGGCAGGGGGTAGTCATATTTGAAGTCAATTAATGTTTATTTTACTTTTGTCCAGTCTTTTTTGTTAGGTGGGACTAAGCAAAATTGTCCCTCAGAATTTAAAATGCATTCAAAATAAATGCAGTTATTCATTGTCAACCAAGCTTGTTAATCTCAGAAAAAGAGGATTTAGCGAATAAAATTCACATTCCTTAGAGCTTTGTTACTCCCAATTAGTTGTATTGCTTTCCCTGTATGAGCTTTGCCATGACATTTTTTTTTGACATTGCTTTCCTGTGTTTCAGGAAGTACTTAGGTAGATGCTTATATAATAGTGTTGTCGTAGTTTACAGTATGCAGGTGTTCTTGGATTCAAACATAGTTTATTTCAAATATGAAGTGTTTGCAAAAGTGGTTTTGGAGCACTTGTCCTCTCTCCGAGTTCAGTGGGTATAGGTGTATGGCAGTATGTAGGTACAACTTTGGAAATGCAGGACACACATTTAAACAAAACTGTCTTTGAATTCCTTGGTTCAATTTTTGTCTTTTTATGATAGGTAAGAAAAACAAGCCAGGCAGCATTGTTAGTTCTGTTGGAGCAAGAACTCATAGAGAGATATGATGTGGAGACCAAAGTGTGCCCTGTCCTGATAGACCTGACGGCTCCAGACAGCAATGACGATGTGAAAACGGAAGCTGTGGCTGTAAGTAGCAGTAATACCAAATCATACAGTATGAAGCTTGCTGGAATGCTTGATGTTACAGTGATAGTAGTGTGTTTCCAAAATGCACATCCATGTGCTATTAAGAGGAAAAAGTACATTGCTATCTGTAACTAATGTGTAGCTTTTTCCATGCTGTGTTACACTCAGGTCAAGGTTAGACTTAAATTCGATAATGCTGTAAAAAAAACCAAACAAACCCAGCTGGACAAAACAGTGCAGGGGATTATTGACTCTTGAAGCATCTGCTGTTGTTGGTGCTTTTTTTTCCCAGGTTTGATTGTTTTATGGAAGTTTAAATTGTTACGTGTACAGTCTTGAGCAGTTGAAAATTTAAGCTTATGTTCTGATGGACTTTGCTGTATCTCTGTTTTCTGTATTGTTTTTGCTTTATTGGACAAAATAACAAGGATCTGAGTTGATTAACTCATGGTTGGTTGGTGGTTTTCTTTTTTGCATTAGACACAACCTTAATTAAAAGTTATTATGTCAAATTAAGCTAGTAAGCAAATTAATACATTAATTTATAAAGGAGAAAGCAGAATCTGTATGCCTTTGTTTCCTTTGAATTTTTGCAATTTATGTTGATACATTTTGCCTGGCGAGCTTGCCTTTTTTTCAGTCATTTTGCTTGAGAGAAGTGTCATTTAGTGTTTCTCATTCTTAGTGTGACTGGACTCATAAACAATAAGCAGGCTGGGTACTATTTCATTTGGCACCAAATTTCTAGTACTTTCTTGAAGAAACTTGCAAATAGATATGGGAATAATCAAAGCAGAATTGTTCTACCCGTCTTCATGGTTTTGAAGATACTGAAACTTTACAGAGGTTTGTGTAGCTCACCAACTACCTAGAAGTTAGAAAAATAATAATTTCTTGTAGGAAAATCAGTTTAAATAGTTCTGCTGATGTGATTGGGAAAGCTAAACACACATGAATTCTTTTAGATTATCTTATTTAAAAAAAAAGGTAGTAAAAATCATAATGAAAGATTAGTTAGAGGGCAAAGCTGTTGCTTTTAAGATGTTACTTCCTCTGGTATGATGTGCTTTTTCAGTAATTTTATGTTAGGGAGTTGAATATGTGCAATATGAAGTGCTGTAATTTTTAAAGCATATGGAAGTTGAAGTCACTTATTTTCTGTTACTTGTAAAATTATACATGATACTTGTAAAATTATATGATTGTTGAGTATTGGAATAGTGAAAAGCTATTGTACTTGGTTTTCTTTTAGATTTTTTTTTTGAGTCTGTTTGGTAAGATATGAGTAATTTCTGAAAGCTTGGTTATTGGCGTTAGTTAGGAATTGTGGTTATTGCCATTAGTTTGGTGAAAGACCAATGTCTTCGACAGCCGTGTTCCATCATGGCACGGGGAAGGTACAGAGAAAAAAAAACCACAACACTTTATTGCAAAAGTGACCAAACTTTTTCAATTCAAAATATGGAATTTTTTTTTCAATGTTTTTCACAATTCTCAAAATTATGTGCATCAGAATGAAAAGTAAATGTAAAAACTCTTAACTGATACAGAATTGTGTTGTGCAATCATTCCTGATTAGTGTCTGTCTTGCTATTAGATAATGTGCAAAATGGCCTCCATGGTGGGAAAGGACATCACGGAAAGACTTGTTCTTCCTAGATTTTGTGAGATGTGCTGTGACTGCAGAATGTTTCATGTTCGCAAGGTATGACTTATCAGCAACTGGTCTGGATTATCTGTGAAAGCTGTGTCATGAACTTGGAACTTATATTAATTTAAATTACTTTTTCCTTGCTAGATGTCATTTTTGATATGTATAAGTGAAGGCTATGTGGTTTCCTCATAGTTTGCATTTCCACAGATTTTATATTTTACACTGCGTTTTTTCTGGAGTTCCTACCTTTATTATCAGAAACAAAAAAAGAATCTGCTTGTCTTTATGCCACAAAAATGTGAACCAGCTGTAACTGATACAGCATCAGCACCTTAGCTCATATCTCTGTGGGTAGATGGAATTAAAGATGCTCCTTAAGATGAAATAAACCAGTTCTCCATCATAGTATTTAGGTGCTGAGACTGTGTTCTCATTTTACCCTACTACTGCATAGCTTATTTTCCTTGATAACTGCTTGTGTTCTTTCATTTGACAGCACTTTGAACGTGTTGTATCTTTTATCCTCCTCTCCTTTCATTTAAGTGCCAGGGTGGTTCTTTCATGATTAAAAAAGACTGATTAAGCCTGAAATGAGCAAAACAATATTTATTTTTTCTTTAACCGTGGGAACTGATGGAGAGAGAAAAAGTGGCTGATACTGAGTTTGCGCCTAACCTGTTTATATGGCTTTAAAAGCTGTTTAAATTTTTCCTTTGATTTTTGTTTGCTGTATTAAAACTATGGTCTTAGCGGTTGCTTCTTGCATTTTGTCTGCAAGGTGTGTGCGGCCAATTTTGGAGATATCTGCAGTGTGGTTGGTCAGCAAGCCACTGAAGAAATGCTGGTAAGCCATTTCTTAAAGGATTTTTCTTTTTAATACAAGTCAGTAGTGGAGTTAATCAAGGTACAGGGAAGATCAGCTAAAATGATTAGGCAACTGCTATATTCCCTTAGTAAGGAAAGACTAAAAAAGCTGTGACTCTTCAATTTTGCTGATGTGAGTTTATGATTGATATTTACAAAGTCTTGAAAGACAGTTGCTATGAATACAGAACTCTTACTTGCCAAGTCACACAGTCTAAAGCTAAAGGATATTCTGTTCTAGAGCTTGGAGAAGGATTTAAACCAGACTGAAGAAAATACCTCTGGCTATGGAGGCAGAGACTATTTGCAAGTTCAAAAGTATATTAGGCAAGAAGTAGGCAAGGAATATGTTTAACCCCAGCTGGCAACAAAGCACCATACAGCTGCTCGCTCACTCCTCCCTGGTGGGGAGAATCGGAAGAGTTAAAGTGAGAAAACTCGTGGGTTTAAGTAAAGCAAAAGCCATGCATGCAAGCAAAGCAAACCAAGGAATTTATTCACTGCTTCCCATTGGTGGACAGATGTTCAGCCGTCTTCAGGAAAGCAGGGCTCCATCATGCATAATGATTATTTGGGAAGACAAAGCCATCAATCCTAACATCCCCCTTTCCTTCTTCTCTTACCTTTATATGCTGAGCATGATGTCATATGGTATGGAGTATCTCTTTAGGCATTTGGGGTGACCTGTCCATCTGTGTTCCCTCCCAACTACTTGTACCTCCAGCCTGCTTGCTGACAGGGTGCTGTCAGCAGAGAAGGCTTTAATGCTGTGCGAGTACTGCTCAGCAATAACTAAAACATGCCTTTAGTATCAACACTGTTTCCAGCACAAATCCAAAGCATAGCCCTATACTAGATACTATAGAGAAAATTAACACTGGCCCAGCCAAAACCAGCACAGAGGTAAAAAGGGAAGAGATACTAGTTGAAAATGGAGAAGCAGTGAACTGGATGGAGCAGTGAGAAGAGGATCGTGAACAGTGCCTCCCATTCTTCTAGCAGTTCCAAGGAGCTGGTGGGTGTTGTTAGGCTTGGAGATGTGACAGGGCTAGGGAGCAGAAATCAGACTGACAGTCACTGGGATCCTTCTTCAAACTTTCTCCTTTTGGGGGTGTGGACAGTGAGGTTGTTAAGGGCCAGTTCTGTTTGAACTTGATTTGTCTTGCACCAAATGCAGCGTCTCTCTCATTCCCTTATTGCTCTGTGCGGCTCAAGTCCTGCTTTGTAGGGTAGGTGGTGACCGATTGGTAAATCTAGCTGTGAGAAGTTAAGGTGAAAAATAAACATTTTCTTTCTATCTGGAGATGCTTTTCCTTTGCATTTCAGTAGGAATCATAAAAAAATTTGAAGTTCTCTCTGAAAGGTAAAATGTTAATGCACCAATAGTCTTTGATTTTGTTGCTTTTGATGTTTTCTGCTTTAAAAGGATGGCGTAGAGATGAGGTTTTCTCTTACAATAGGATTTTTGAGCTTGGGGAAGTGTTTGGAGTTCGTTTTTTTGCTTTTATAAATCAGGTTAGACAGTACTTTCCTGTTACTCTTCAGACAAGTGATTTTTTTCTTATTTGTATCCATAAGATATAGAGCAACTCACTAGAAGGATGATGCTACTGAAAATGTGTTCTTTATCTTGCAAATGTTAAACTATTGCATCAGAATATGAGGGCAGAGAACCAGATAAAGGAAATGAATGTGAAAAAAGAACTTACTTTGAAACAAGTACTGCCTGTTAAGACTTGCAAACTTACTCACTGTGTTCCTAACAGCTGCCGAGGTTTTTCCAGCTCTGCTCTGATAATGTGTGGGGAGTTAGGAAAGCCTGCGCTGAATGCTTCATGGCAGTTTCTTGTGCAACATCACAGGAAGTCCGGAGGACAAAATTGTCAACCCTTTTTATTAATTTGATTAGTGATCCTTCACGATGGGTAAGAATTGCTTCTTATTTCTTGAATAGCTGTTGTATTTCAAGAATTTTACTGTGATGCTTCGTATAGAACCTCTCCTTGTAGGTGAGGATAACAACTTGTTTCACGCGCCTCAAAAAAAATTATTGTTGGACTGCTTAGTTTGTCAGTGGGTGTGAGAGTGTCCCGCACATTTCCACTATAGCATGTAAGAAAAACTGTGACAGTGGAGTAGCTTTCCTTAGCTACAGAACTGCCTGTGACTTAACGTTGCTGAATATCATTAACAAAACTGGAAAATTAGATGATTTGTTTGTGTTGCTTCAGGTACCTTACCATCACCTCCTTTTTGGGGGCTGAGTTGTGCAGTGGAGTGGTGTTGGTGTTGGGTTTGGGTGGAGTTTTGTGTTGGCAGGGTAGTTGGAGAGTGTTTTCTGGTTTGGTGGTTTGTGAGGTATTTTTGTCTGGCAGATCTACTCTTGAAACATTAAGTTTGTTATTGAGCAGGATACTTCTGAGAGCCAGAAGTAGATCTTTTGCACGGGACCGTGAGCTCTCGGATCCTGGAAAGTCATGCAAGTTGCAGCCCAGCAAAATTAATCAAATAATAAAAGTGGAGGTAGATAAGGTAATTGTTGAGAAGGGGAGAATAAATAGGTGGAGGAGGAGGGAGCAAATGAACAGCATAACCAAATAGCAGAGGTAAAGAAATGCAGAGTTTATCTTCAAACTTATGGTAGTGAAATTTCTGTTCACCACACAATTTTTTCCTTTCAAATTGTCAAAATTCCCAACTCAGCTTTCCAATTTACATGCTTTTGCTGTCTAAATAATTGTGATTTCTTTGGTTGTGGGGAATAAACCTGTCATCTTAGTTACCCGTGATTTAACTGTTTCTACCCTGCTTTTTCCCAACTTTTTTTGTTTAGCACTTCCATGTATACGGCTGGCTGACTTTTCCCAGCCAAGAGCTTCTGCTGTTGCTTTGCTAAGTTGGCTTATAATCCTTCCAATTCTTAGTAGCGGACATTCATGTTTTATAGGATGGCAAGCTTTCTAGATACTTAAATATTTTTTTTTCCATCATTAATCCTTACCACTAGGTTCGCCAAGCTGCTTTTCAGTCTCTGGGGCCTTTCATATCAACTTTTGCTAATCCATCCAGCAGTGGCCAGTACTTTAAAGAGGAAGATGGTAAAAACCCAGAAGATTCTGGTTCTGCACAGGAAAACAGGTAAAGAATTTGCTAAATCTACAAATTATTCTTTCTCCTTGTTTTCCTTCTGTGTGAACTGCAAATTAAGAAAATACTCAATTTATACAGGAAAGTTAATTTCTCTTGGTAAATGGCAAGATCTGGAACTTCTCATTTTACCTAACAGAAAATGCTGATAGTCTATTATTAACTAAAAATATGACTATTCAGTAACTTAGGATAGCTCAGGATATATACCTTATGTGATGAAATGGCTGACTTGATAGAAAAAGCAGGGCAGTGGATATAATCTACATAGATTTCAGTAAGGCTTTTGTCATCATCTCCCATAAGACCCTCATAGAGAAACTGATGAAGTGTGGGCTGAAGGAGCAGACAGTGAGGTGGTTTGAAAACTGTCTGAATGGCTGGATCTAGAAGGCGCTGATCAGTGACACACAGTTGGTAGGCCAGTAGCTGGTCGTGTACCTTGAGGTCAATATTGGGTCCAGTCTTGTTGAACATCTTTATTAATGATGTGGATGATGGGCCAGGGTGTACCCTCACCCAAGTTTGCTGATGTGGCAGAGGGGCATGCTACCATCAAGAGGGTCCTCAGTAGGCTGGAGAAATGGGCTAGCAGGAACATCTTGAAGTTGAACAACAATAAGTACAAAGTCCTGCAACTGGGGAGGAATAACCTGAAGCACAAGTACAGGCTGTGGTCTGACTGGATGGAGACTGGCTTTGCAGAAAAGGCCCTGGCGTCCTGGTTGGTCCGTGGTCCCGACTGACCACGATCCAGCAATGTATCCCTGCAGTGAAGGCCAGTGGTGGTCTGGGCTGCATTAGGTGGAGTTGTTGCCAGCAGGTTGAGGGAGGTGATCTGTCCCCTCTGCTCAGAATAGGCGAGGCCACAGCTGGAATGCTCAATCCAGTTAGGGCTTCTCATTATTATCATTATATAATTTCACAATGAGTGTGGTGAGATTGAGACAGTGGCACAGGTTCCCCCAGGGAAGTTGTGGATGCCCCCTCCCTGAAGTGTTTAAGGCCAGGTTGGATGGGGCCTTGAGCAGCCTGGTCTGGTCGGAAGTGTCCCTGCCCATGGCAGGGGGTTGAAACTAGATCATCTTTAAGGTCCCTTCCAACCTAAAGCATTCTATGATTGTGAGAAAGATGTGGATATACTGTAGAGAGGCCGGTGCAGAGCCACAAAGATGATGAAGGAACTGGAGCATCTCTCCTGTGAGGAGAGGCTGAGAGAGCTGGGACTGCTCAGCCTGGTGAAGGGTAGGTTCAGGGAGATCTTACCAGTGTATACAAATACCCAAAGGGAGGGTGCAAAGAGGACAGAGCCAGGCTCTTTTCTGTGGTGTCCAGTGACAGGGCCAGAGGCAATGGGCACAACCTAAAACACAGGAGGTTCCGTCTAAATGTAAGGAAACACTTAGGTTTTTTTCTTTTACTATAAGGATAACTGAGCACTGGCACTGGTTGCCTATGGAGGTTATGGAGTCTTCATTCTTGGAGATATTGGAAATCCATTTAGGCATGATCCTGGGCAACTGGCCCTGGGAGGCCTTGCTTGAGCAACCGCCTGATGACCGCCCAGATGACTTACAAAGGTCTCTTCCAACCTCAACCATTCTGTGATTGCTATGATTTGGTTTGCTATACTGTAAGTCAGTCTAGTTTGATAAATAGCAAGCTCATAGCAACTGTATGAATTTTCAAGGATCTGTTTGAAACAAGATTATTTTGGATTTTAAAAGTTCATTTGTTTTGCCGCTCAACAGTGAACAAGTCAGAACTTCAGAAGATGTTACGACCAAGAGCGGGCACAACGGGACAGAGGACTTGTCTTCACATGCTGATAATGATGATTTTGCAACGAAACTTGAAAATGCCATGGAAGATCAAAATACAGTATCAAATAACTCTCTGGGAGAAAGTGATTTCCAGACTGAGTCATCCTTCCATTGCACTTTGTCTTCAGAATCTTGTGGGGAAATGGCTGATGAGAACGAGCAAAGTTCTCATTGCTATACAGCAGGTCTGCAGGAGGCTGGGCTAAATTCACAGGAAACCTCTCTTTCAGACCAGGAATTGTACAACTCTTTCCATTTCTGGAGGACTCCACTTCCTGAAATAGATATTGATTATGAGCTTCAGCAGACTTCTGAGCTATTACTCGATAGAGAAATTCAGGAACTCACTATGCCAGTGTCTTCGAACATTCCTATGGCAACAAGGAAAGAATTGGAAGAAATGATAGAAAATTTGGAACCTCATATAGATGATCCAGATGTTAAAGGTATAGTAAAGATACTGAAGAGTTTTTGGTGTTTGGACACCTGCGTATGTTGCTTTAGCAGTTTGTTCTTTAGCCTTCGCTTTGTTTTAGAAGTTGTAAGTATTACATTCTCCTGGTCCTCAAAGAGATTGTATCTATTTTGATTTAATTGTGAAAATTCATGATGAACTAAAGGGAACTTGCGTTTGTGTAAAGGTGTTTAAAGGTGGTATGTTTCCTACACATCCACAGTTTGCAGTGTAAACTTCTGATGGCCTCTTTTGACACTAATCAAGTAGATGGTTCAATGGCATAAGCTGTTGATAAGGAAACTTATTTGTAATTAGCATACATGCAAAATAAGGGAGATTAAGTTGGAGTTTTGTTTAAACACTGAAGTGTGTCAAATGTTTTTTATGTATTTTATTTTTAATTAATTAGTCTTTTCTGCAAGGCCTTTATTATTGCAGTATCATGTTGTTGACTTAAGTTTACCAAGTTTGTTCGGTCAAACTGAGAATTGATCCAAACTGCATTCTTGAAGTTAATGCACATCTTCCATTTTAAAAACTCTTGAAGGGTGGAGAACAATTTCATAAGTGTGAGCAGCTGATGGAGCAGCAACTCAAGGGATACCTCTTGGGCTAAAATGACTTGGTTATTTCACAGTTTACATGCTGGAGACATTTCTTTTGGTATTCGTGTGCTGAATAAATTCTAAGGCACATCAGGTTTCATAGTCATAGTCCAAGCCTGGTGTGTCACTAAAGAAGAAGCCCGGTTATTCTGGAGCTGAAGAATTTCTAGGGGAGAGCATACCTCTACCAGAAAAAGTAGGAAGGAAAAAGAGGGGCAAGTCGGGAGTGGGGGAAAAACATGTTCGAATAAACTGATACTGCTTTCAACGTTTTGTTGCTAGAAGGTTGATATGCTAATAACTTTTCTTAAATGGATTTTGGGCTGCTTCTATTTACTCTATTGTGAAGTCAGCAGCTGAAACTTTGTGTTTTAAGAGTGCTTTAGGCACTTTCTAGGGAAAGAGACAAGGGGAAAAAAAAATCAGCCTTGCTAATGATCTCAGTCTTCACATAAACCATCTCTGAAGCTCATGCTAAACTTCGACTGCTCTTTAGGTTTGTTCTGACCAGTTATAGAACATATCTTAAATGCTTTGAGTGAAGATTTCGGTAGTCATCTATTTGTACATCCAGAGCTGTCCTGTTTTTGTCATGTCTGTGTTCATATCTTTTGTCAGAGCAGGGTTGGGGTTTTTTTGTAGCTCTCTTGACTGGACATCAAGATATTTTCTGTGCAGTTGTTGACTGGCACTTGCACATTTCAGTGGAAGAAAAGTGTTACTAGATTGCCAACAGCATGGGTTCCCAGTACCCACAAGTTAGAAAAGGTTTGAATTAGGGTTATCATGGCCATTTATTCTAATTTGGGTGAGGTGGGTGGCTTTCATTACTTAGTCACCTTTGTATTCTGTTCAGTACTTCTGACTTGGGTCAAGGCTGTGTAGCGAAGCCCTGTGAAACACTCCTAAACCTTGTACCTTTTTTTTTAAAAAAAAACAACTCTCATTGTTGAGTCTAAGTACTTAATAAGCTGGAATTTAACAACATACCTGTTTTGATTTCATAATATTGCTATTTTACTTTTATATGAAGTGCATTGAGGCATAAGGAAACTGAGACCAAAACTGATAGAGTAGTATCCATTTTGCATGCTTGTCTCAAACACTAAAACACACAGTGAAGCAGTAGGCATCCAGACTAGTCTCTGAATAGCTGACTTGATGTCTGTGTTTTGGACTTGGAACTCCATAAATGATGACAAGGTGGAGGTAGATTTCCTTTGGGGGTGATCTATAAGATCGGAGCACTGCCTCCGTTTGTGGTGATACCAGGAATAATGCTTCCATCTTTACCATTTAAAACTGTTGTTGTTAGCTGATGATATAAATATTTAGTCTAAAGGTTGTCTTAATTTGTTATTTTCATAGAACTTTTATGAAACTTCTTGATTTCACAGATGATTTTGTCTCTATTTAGCTTACAGGTGCTTGCCAAACTGCCCTGGTCCCAATCGGTGCTTAGGATCCTTCCCTGCCCCTCACCCCACAAGACTAACCATTATTATTTTATGAATCTTGTACTGTGAGTGGGCTGGTTCTTCACAGCGAAGACTAAGCAAGCTAGGAATTTGTCTCTTTCCTCTCTCTCTCTCTCTTTTTCTTTCTTTCTTTTTAAATCCCTGTGACCTTCTTCTTGCACTTATTTTCTTCATTGGTTTGCTGTCACCAAAGTCCCAGATTCTTGCTTCCATGCTGTTCTCCTGTCTTTTATTGCTGTATTCCCAGCCAAGAGATGGGAGTAGAAGGTGCTGTGTTCTTTACGGTGGGTAAGCAGAGGCTTGCCATGCTGTGGAGGTACATCTCTTCTGGTTTCTGTATCAAATTGGACAAGCATCCTTGAGACATCACAAGATGAAGTGAGAATGAACTAGCAAAAGCCTAGTGCGGGAATGATAACAGTAGTGTATGATTTTATGCGTGTGTTAATAAGGTGAAGTTGTTCAGATGACCATAACTCTGTCTGTATCTCATCTCTCATGCTGCTTGACTGTGCAGCTTCAGCATCCTTCTCTTAACATGTGGTATCCTTTCTAGTACAATAAGCAGAAGTTGATGATTTCCATTTTGCTAGCTGGTTTCAGACCCAGTCCCTGACAGCTGAGGCAGGTGTGGAGATTTGGTACTGGAGTTCAACTCGCAAGGATTCTTGCGAGTAAGTGAAGAGGAGTAGTGTTTTTTTCTCCTCCCCTGCCCCCCCCCCCCATGCTTTGTCTGTGTATGCATCCATAGGAACTACTATACTTCTGTACCCCATCCTTTCTTTCCATATCTATTTCACCTCCTAACTCCTTTCTATCCTACTTTTCTGCATTCCTCTGCTTCACATCTTACCTTTTCTTTGTTGTACAAGGAGCTTCTTCCATCTCCTGCTTGCATCATTTACAGGGGAAGTATTGAGAATAGCTCAGTTTTTACCTCAGCACTTCGTGACAAGGGAGGAGATCAGTTGAGAAGAAAGACATTGCCAGCTTGTGCAGCCCAGAGTACTGTATGTTCAGGACATACTCCAATCTTCCAGATGTCTTGGCTACCAAGCACTAATGGATTACTGTTTACATACACAGAACAAACTGTGGTTGTACGGGTTTTTTTTGTTCTCGTTTGTTCAGGGTTTTTAGGTTTGTAACTTGACTGTATTTTCTGTGTTTCTGTAGTGCACTTCTCTATCATCACAGCGTTTTCCATTTCAAACTTCAGATCCTTGCTCCAATGCATGGTGACTGATATGGCCTCTAGCAAATACGTTTTTTTTAACAGTGGCCAGCAACCGTCATAGAACATTTCTTTTTCCGTAATCTCATTCTTAGAAGGGAGTAAACTGCTGTGACTGAACCTCACTCCTAAAAATCTTTACCTTGATGCTTCCTTTCCAGAACTAGCTTGTTCCCAAATTGATAAATCTGAGTAACGAGCAGCTGAGCAGTCAGCAACCAAGATAAAGACAGCCTGTCTTCTCACAGACAAAGTCTACTGGTTAGCAGAGCTAAATAAGCTGTGCAGAGTTAAGCATATACATTTTGCAGTATGTAATGCCTGTTAATAGGACCTTTCTAATCTGCTCAGACTGGGAAATGGAAACCTGCATGTTCCTCTGAAGTATGCCAGCTCTTAAAATTATCACAGGGTATTTATTCAGGTCACCTTTTTCCAGCTCGCTGACACTGCTGCTCTCTTCACTTCAGAGGTTGATTTTCTTTCCATAGATGTTTTTATTTCTCTATTTTTCCTTCCAGGGACCCATTTTTCAGCTTTATTTATCTCCTTATGTTCTGCATAGCAAGTGCTAAATCATGTAATGTCAGCTTTTCTTAATATTGTTTGGGGTAAGAGGGAAAGCCTGACTTGCAGGTTACTGGACCTAACTGTGACTTATGCCAGTTACAAGCTGCTTTGCCAAATGGAGACCCAGTAGGGATAACTAAGTCCAAATGTGGGGTCATTTGAGCTCATTCCCTTCTTAAAACTATGTTTATAAGTTAGACTACCTGCGCTGCCTGCAGTAAAAGTCTAAAATATATCGGTAATAGAACAGTAGATGAGGGGAAGAAGTGGAGAAGAATCATAGAATAGTTAGGGTTGGAAGGGACCTTAAAGATCATTTAGTTCCAACCCCCCTGCCATGGGTAGGGACATCTCATTAAATCAGACTGCCTGAGGCCCCATCCAACCTGGCCATGAACACCTCCAGGGATGGGGCAGCCACAACTTCCCTTGGCAGCCTGTGCCAGTGTCTCACCACTCTCATGGTGAAGAAATTCTTCCTGATGTCCAGTCTAAATCTGCCCCTCTCCAGTTTACACCTGTTCCCCCTCATCCTATCTCCACGAGCCTTTATGAATAGCTCCTCTCCAGCTTTCCTGTAGCCCCTTCAGGTACTGGAAGGTTGCTATAAGATCTCCTCTGAGCCTTCACTTCTCCAGGCTGAACAAGCCCAGCTCTCTCAGCCTGTCCTCATATGGAAGGTGCTCCAGCCCTCCAGTCATCTTCATAGGCCTCCTCTGGACCTGTTCCTACAGCTCCATATCCTTCTTATGTTGAGGATTCCAGAACTGGACACAGTATTCCACATGAGGTCTCACAAGAGAGGAATAGAGGGGCAGAATCACTTCCCTCAACCTGCTGGACATGCTTCTTTTGATGCAGCCCAGGATATGGTTGGCCTTCTGGGCTGCGAGCACGCATTGCCGGTTCATGTCGAGCTTCTCATCGACCAGCACTGCCAGGTCCTTCTCTGCAGGGCTGCTCTCAAGCATGTCATCCCCCATTGTGTACTGAAAACGGGGATTGCCCTGACCCAGGTGCAGGACCTTACACTTGGCCTTGTTGAACCTCATGAGGTTCTCAGAGGCCCACTTTTCCAGTCTGTCCGCGTCCCTCTGGATGACATCCCGTCCTTCCGAGGTGGCAGCTAAACCATTCAGCTTGGTGTCATCCACAAACTTGCTGAGGGTGCACTCAATCTCGCTCTCAATATCATTGATAAAGCTATTAAACAGCACTGGTCTCAGTACGGACCCTTGAGGGACACCACTTGTCACAGATCTCCATCTGGACCTTGAGCCACCGACCACTACTCTTTGAATACGACCATCCAACCATTTTCTTATCCACCTTCCCATCCACCCATCAAATCCATATCTCTCCAATCTGACTGTGTCAAAGGCTTTACGGAAGTCTAGATAGATTACATCCGTCGGTTTACCCATGTCCACTGCTGCAGTTACCCCATCATAGAAAGCCACTATAGAAAGAAACTTCTTATGTTTTAATTACTTGTATGTCTGTGCTGCGTAATGCAGCCCATACCCTCATTTCTTAGTCAGAGGCAAAGGATGAGTAAGGCAGATCCTTCAGAAAAAAGAAGGAAACATGCCACTTAGAAATGTCAGTGTCATCTAGTGAAACATCAGGAGAAACAGAAAACAACAATAAAACATATTGAAAGAAAGAGACTCCTGAGGACTAGGAAATATGTTGAGGCCAGGTAAAAAGTGGTTTTTAATCCTGCAAGTTATAAATTTCCTAATTTTTATATATTTATATGTGAATTATATATTATATACTATAGATATATATTGAAACTCTATTTTCTAATATAATGTGTTCTATAGTGAAAGTATGATGGTGGTTCTGATTTTATGCTTCTAACTTGCTGTGGCTTTTCCTCTGGAGGTGAATTACAGTTAATACAGCAAGAATATCTTTCAGTTATTCTGTCAGAGATGTGACACGGTTATAGAGCTGGTGTTGTATATAGTAAAGAACTGACTTTCTTCCTGCTTACCAGACTCCACCTAGAAACCAGTAAACCTGTAGCGTGTTTTACAGTTTTTGCTAGCTAAGATTGTGCCAAGTTATAAATTTGCTTCTTGTAACAGAAGTATTGCATATCTTTCTTATGTCTACAAATTAGTCTAATTTTCTATGTTTAATTCTTGTTAATAACCCTGTCAAAAAAGCTGAAGGGAGAAATTCAGGTTCTGTAACTTAGTACATCAACATGGGCTTAAAAACAAGCTCGTGGTTTGTTGTTTAATTTCATAATGAGCATACCTTGGGAAAGCCGAAATCTATGAGGAACAGAGCTTCTGGATGGATGGGTAAAGTTAATGGGGCAAGAGATTATTCCTCCTTAGCTTCTTGGAAACAAGTGGAGGAGGAGAGAGGCAGCTTAGATCAGTCTCCACTGAATTGTGCGTTGCTTGCAGTTAAGATTGCCTCAGATATCCGATATACTTAGGTCAGGCTATATCCAGGGAACATTGCTCAACAAAGCTTTTTTTTAATTAGTGGTAAGCCCAGCAGTCTCGGAACTGATGGATCTTTTTCAAGAGGGTGGATGGCAGAGTATGAAGTGCTAATGCTTTCTTCTGATGAACAAAAGAAATGCAAACAGTGCAACCTTGATTATTTGTTAGGAGGATGCAGGGAGTCTAAAGTATCCTGTCCAGAAAAGTGTTACTGTGGTCTAGCATCTTCCTATGTAGATCTTACTTTGGAGTTGCTACGAATATGTAAGCATTTAATGACCCTGCATAGACACAGACACAACTTCACAGAATCAAAATCCGTTCTGCATGAATAAGCCTATTTTCAACTTTTATTTTAATTACTTTTCTTTTCTCTGTCTTATTCCTACTTCCCACAAAAGGCTCAGGCAGTAAGTTAGTATTTGTGTTCTGCCCTAAAGACTGTTTGCACCATTAATATGTACTGAGATTCTTAAAGAACTGATCCTGCCATAACAGCAATCTCTTACTCTTGGGTTGTTTGGTTTTATTTGCATTAAAGACAAATTTCACTGAACTCCGGGATGGTTGAGCACCGTGAGACAAGAGTGGAGGATTAATCTGCCTTACATTTTACACTAATTGTCCTCAGTCTGGGATTTACTAACAGTCAATAATCTTAAATTTGTACCTCCCTCTAATTCTTCTCCCATCCATCAGTTAATTAGTCACTGTTTAAAAGTTGATTTGTTGACTTGCTAAAAGTTCATTGCAGTTCGGTTTCATGCATTTCTCTCATATGCAGCACAAGTGGAGGTGTTGTCTGCTGCACTCAGAGCATCCAGTTTGGATCCTCGAGAAGAGACAGTGGCCAGCCTGGGCAAGGGAACAGACTTACAGACTGAACTAACCATCAATGAGCAACAAAATTTTAAACCTATACTGGGTGATATTGTGCCTTTAATTGGTGACTCTGTTGAGGTAAGAAGTGAGTTTTGCACTTTTTTTCTTCTTTTTGCTTCCCCCCTTCCTCCCCCTCCCCCCCCATTAGGATTTCCAGAGCTCCACTAATAGAGCTGTATTTTGTGTTCTTGCAGTAAGTGCAGCCAAACACTTCCCAAACACTTCTGGCTGTCTTGTGTTCAGTTTTGTTGACTGGTATTGAAGTACTAGCTTCGTTGAAGTAAATGAAGCTATTGAAATAAAACTACTTGTGCTGGATGCCTTTGCTTTTGCCATTTCTGTGCTTGTCCATGTAAATTCTTGAAATTGTGTCCATTTAATTCTCTGTCAATGTGACTGTCACATTTTAAGATATTTTAATGCTATTGCAGTTTATTACTGTGAAATTGCCCTCCTTAAAACAGAGCCCTACTGATAATAAATGAATCTCCTTCAGTGCTCTCTTCCCTTTGTGTTCCTCGCTGCCTCTAGAGAAAGAGGTACTTTATTCCCTGTGCTCCCTGTCAAAGTGGTTTGTAGTAGTTCACTGGTCTACATAAGAGAAGTTCAGGACTTGCAGTCTAGGGTGTTGTGTGGACTGCTGAAAGAGGAAGTGGATTCTAGCAATCAGTAAGGTTTTGAAGTTTTTTGTGCTTTTTCAGCACCACACCACTGCCTGCTGCCCAACTGAAATTCTGTCGTGTTTGATACTTTTGGTTAGACTTGATGATTATAGAATCATAGAATGGTTTGGGTTGGAAGGGACCTTAAAGATAATCCAGTTCCAACCTCCCTGCCATGGACAGGGACAGCTCCCACCAGACCAGGCTGCTCAAGGCCTCATCCAACCTGGCCTTGAACACTTCTAGGTATCCACATCCACTATCTAGGTATCCACAACTTCCTTGGGCAACCTGTGCCAGTGCCTCACCACCCTCATTGTGAAGAATTTCTTCCTAATGTCTAATTTAAATCTTTCCTCCTCCAATTTAAAGCCGTTACCCGTTGTCCTAACACTGCATGCCCTTGTAAAAAGTCCCTCCACAGCTTTCTTGTAGCCCCTTCAGGTATTGGAATGCTGCTATGAGGTCTCCTCAGAGGCTTCTCTTCTCCACGCAGCACAACCTCAACTCTCTCAACCTGTCCTCGCAGCAGAGGTGCTCCAGCTCTTAAAGGTCTTTTCCAGCCTTAAGGATTTTATGATTCTATTCTATGGCTGTATGCTATTTTCCATTCTGTACTTTGTATTAGGCCAAACTGACCATGTTCACAGCATATAGTGCCACGAGCTCTGATAGTATTAAAAGCTGTAGCTGTGTAGAAAGCAGTGGTTTGAAAATATGCTCCATAAAACCACAGAAGTGATTTGTTGAATTGCATTGCCTAAATGGTATTTTCACATGAAATTTTGATAAATGTGTTTGAAAAGCCTAGTAGTTGACATTAGTCCTGTGCAAAAACATTTTCAACCTTTAATTAGAACAGTGTTTCCAGATGACATTTAATTAACTTTTCACCTAAGCTGTTGGACTACCATGTAGCCTGCAAACATTTGAGGAGTGAAGGAGGTGACATTTATTTGGATGCTGCAGTTTATACATAGTCATAATTTAACACTACAAATTGGGTTGGTTGGTTGCTTTCAAAAAACCAACCTGTCCACATTCCTGATATGAGGCTCAGTATGTTTTGTTATCATAGGATTGGTTGTAGTTGCTTCTTTCTAATGCTGACCTGTAAAATGACAGTGTAAATATATCCACTGTCCTTCTAATTTTTGGGGGTGATGAGGGTAGTGTTTGTTTGGAGACCTGTCCTGCATTTTACTTCTTTACGGAGTATGATGCTGACAGAAACCTGTCACATTGCTGCTCTATGTTGGTTTTGCAGTTTTCAGTTTTCCTCTTTAAAGTGTGCTCTTAATCTGTCAGTTCCCTGTTTGTTACTGGCACTGAATCAAGCCCTCATTTTACAAGTGAAAGGATATTGCAGAGGTGACCCAGAATTTGGGAATCAAGCTGTGATTGTTGGGCTAGTGCACTATTCCCCTTAGCAGTGAAGAGCTCTGATTTTCGCAGGTGTTTCTTTTCTGTGGGTTTTTTTTTTTTTCTGTAGTGTTGTTTTGGTTTGTTGTTTTTGATGTCATTTTTTTTTTAAAGTCTCAGCATAGCAACGTGTCAATAGGGCACTGGACACATTAGAAAAATCAGGCTAGAATTTTATATTTTGAAAGCAACATTCACAGCTCTGCTCACATATCACAAAGCAAAATTACACTTTGCTTGTCCTTCTGCAGCTGTGTTGGCTCCTGAAGGAGTTAATGGTATGTATTAAAGAGGTATTACTCTATATTCAAATAAAAATAAATGTTGACAGATTTTGGAATGTAGGTGAAGCTTGTTCATTGAGAATGAGGGTAGCCATTTGTTTTCTTTCTTGAGCCACCATTTGTTTTCTTTAGGTTGTGTGCTCTATAGAAGCATTGATAAATAAATGTAAGCTACAAGAAATTCCCCAAGTCATATTCCCAGTGTGGGAGTCCTCTTTTTTTCCTCCTAGGAAGGAAAAGAGAAAGGAAACGACTAAAATCACTCTATCCATTTCTGGCACAAGTATCTCTCCTTAAGAAAAGGAGGGGTGCCAGGAGAAGACTGGACCCCTGACACTGGCCTCTTCTTTCTGTGTTTGAGCCAGCTGCCCTGTCAGGAAATGCCAGCACCACTTGTCCTCGTGCTGTGGGCTTTGTATGCAGAGCAGCAGTCTGTGGAACACAAGCAGAGAGCTCTTTTTACACTGCAACTAAAGGAGACCTCACGTGAGAGATTTGTAGGGCGGTGACAGAGTGTTATATCTCAGAGGTAGTGGTTTACCACTTGGTGCACAAGAAGCTTTCAGACTAAGCCCTGCTGAATTTTTATGTTCTGGCTCTGTGCAATGCTCAGTTCAGGGGGGTGTGTTACATGGAAAAAGTACAGATGGAGTTTCATCTACAGCAGTAGAGATACTGCATTGATTTAAATAACGATTGATACTGTGGTTCTTCTCTACTGAAGCTCTTCCTTTCTGGAATGTGTATTTAAAAGTGGCTAGATAAAAATATTCCCATCTGTAACACCCTCCAGTATATTTAGTTTAACTTAGTTAAATCAATAAAGTATTCTTTTCATCGTTTTTTTTTTTTAACTTAGTCTTTTAGAGCTGGGGTGGGAGAGATTGTAGGATGGAGTCTTTCAGTTTTGATTATAGCAGAATGGATGATGAGCCTCCAGTCCCATGCATCCGGGCAACTCATGGAAGGCACTGTGCCTAGGTTGGGCTTGCTGCCTCAAAATTTCTTGATTTAAGAGTTTAAAGCCGGTGGCTTCCTGGCAGTGCTGAAAATTATCTCTTTTCTGAGATAAACACTAAAAAGGAGTGAAAAATTGACTGTCAAACTAAAATTCTGCAGAGATGGTTTTCAGAGTCTCTGGAGGTTTTGTAGTTGGAGCTGTATGCAGCTGAGCACATTTAGTTACAGAGTCACTTGCAGATCTGTTCTTTCCTTGTCTCTCTGATACCTTGTCTCTCATCTGCTGCATGATAAGCCTGAAGGATGAAGTGGGCTGCTGTGCCAGCAATATGTGATTGCCTTACAGCTCTGCCTAGTCTTTATCACCTTTAATTATACCTCAGCAACTAAAATTACAATCCAATGCTTCGATGAAAGTGGATCGTGGAAGAGGCAAAAAGCAGCTGTCTGAAGTCAAACCAAGGAACACAGATATCCCAGAGGCTTTTTTGAAGAAGTTTTTGGTTTGCCTGAAAATTCTCATTGTCAAGCTGATCTGAACAGCTGGTAGAGTAGGCACGTTGTCTGTGCTTATGTTGACCCTGAGAGCTCACCCTGCAGCGTCTGTGAACGAATACCTTGGCTTATATCTAGCAAAAATGCTTTTGTCCTGTTCTACCAGATAGCAGCCTGGTCTACTTTTCACATATTCGTCATGTACTTCTTGTCATTCACAGCTAATTATGCAAAGCCCGTTGTATTTGGGGAACTCTGCTGGTACAGAAAGTGACAGTGCATCCTCTCAGCAGCAGTTTATCATAGCGTATCAGACCTCTGCTGCTCGGTAGAGTTCTGAAACAGAGTCTGAGTCCTTATCTTCAAGGTCCAGATGCGTAGCCAGGATGTTTGAATGATTGCTAAAAATTACTTTAATAAAACTGCCGAGAAGGATGATGAGTAGTGTCAGCAGCTATGATCCACTACGGCTCTGTATTATAAGATGAAGCTCATCTGTAGAGAAGATTATAGAATAATCACCTCTAGGAAAGGAGCAGCAGCTGAGTCTTACCGCTTTCCACTCTGAAGTGTGAGAGTGGTTTTGCTTTGACCGTTTCTAGCACAAATCCAAAACAATGAATCCAACAGAATTTGCTGCATATGTTTTCTCATTTTCCCTTTGAGGGGAGAAGCAGTGTGTGTTAGTTACGTTTTCCATAATGCAGTCTCAAAGGTACTCTTCTGTTACTTTCATTCCATAAGAACCAAAATGGAGCAGGATAAAAGGAGCCTGTGTTTGGAATTGAAAGCAGAAGGATTTCTCATAGGCCTTTTGGTTTTCAGTGGTAGCAAAATTGTATTTGATATTAAACCATGTATTCCTTTAATCTAAGAAGACTCTGAGGTGAGGACAGCACTTCTTGATGTTGACGTTTTTATCGTGTTTAATTGTTGACTGTGTTTTACATGACTTTTTTTTTCTTTTTTTTTCATAGAATATGGATTCTACACTTCACTATATTCATAATGACTCAGATTTGAGCATCAATAGTAGTTTCAGCCCTGAAGAAGAAAGAAAATCCAAAGTACAGGTAAATGACAGTGGTTTCTATTTTTCCTACATGTATCAGATAAGTGAATTTTTTTATGTATATGGGGGTTTCTTTTATGCATTTCATTCAGTCATTTCTGATATGATGTAGTTTCTATTAAATACGGAAAACCTTTTAAGTAATTTTAACATATTTAATGTTCACAGAGATAATGGCTTAAGTTAGCAGTTGCTTCTTCTGTTTTAGTTATGTATAAGAGATTACAGTATTTTTTGACATGAGGTAATGGTTGTCATAGACTTCCAGGCTCTGATTTCATTTGGTTTCATTTTCTATGGAAACTATCCTGTAATGGAGGTTGGGTTATTGCAGAAATAAATTTTTCTATTTTTTTGTTAAATATTTTGAGTGGAACTTTCCCCAGCTCATGACAGCTTTGTGCAGAGATTTGTGAAAGTGTTTCATTAAGCTCAAACTGTCTCTTTGTTATTTTTTCCCAAAGGGAATATTTTGTTGTTACATAGTACAGTATCAAGTGTGCCACCCTGCACCAGCCTGATTGTTCAAGTGGGAATCTCGGTCCCTCTTGTTTCTTATGTGAGCTGTGCTAATCTGCAGCTGTGTTAGGAAGTGCTCTTGTGCATCGCCTTGGGTAGAGTCAGTGCCTGGCATAAGCTGACAACAGCTTTAAGGAAAGAGGTTTTCGCAAAATTTTAGTTCAGGTGCTTTAGTTTCTCAGTGGAGAGAAGGATTGGTCTTCACCAGAGATACCTCTGTCTCTGGAGAACTTTTTCCTTCCTCGTGACTACTTAGGGAGTTTGGAAGCAACATTGAACATACTGTACTCTGCCTCTTCCCTTTCCCTCCGTCCCCAAGGTATTTTAATTTAGTTTTCTTCTCCCCACCTCCCCAAGATGTAGAGAGGAATAGGAAAATTACCTTTGAGCAAGTCTCATAATTTTCTATTCTGCCTATTTTTATGGAAGATTAAAGTGGCCAATTTGCACAGCCTGCGAGCCATAATTTTTTGTACAAAGGTGGAATGTAGTCTTTTAATTTCCTGTTCCGAGCAGACAGTGATCCACCTGCTCATCTCTTCCATTGGTCTGTGTATTTTCAAATAGCCCCCAGTTATGTCATCGTTTCTTTGGAACTGTTTGATGGAACTTAGGAAATACAAAACCTTTGCATTCTTATTAAGAGATTGTAATTAAATAATAGTCCATAATTGTGGAGAAAAAAAGTGTTATTTTGGTAGTACGCCCAGGAATTGCAGTAAGACTTATGAGGATTTATTGTAAACAGTGTTAAGATTCCACCATTTTTCTCCTGTAGGATGTTGTACCTCAAGCCTTGCTGGATCAGTATTTATCAATGACCGATCCATCTCGCGCACAAACAGTTGATACCGAGATTGCCAAACACTGTGCCTACAGCCTGCCAGGTGTGGCACTTACATTAGGCAGACAGAACTGGCACTGTTTGAAAGATACCTATGAGACATTGGCATCTGACATGCAGGTAACCTCAAGAAGCTCCAACAGTGAATGATCTGAACTTTTATGATGTAACAATGAATAATCTGAACTTCCATGGCAATTTCTCTTGTTTACTGTGTGTTAGGTTGCTCTGCTTCTTGTGTGGAGCTTTCTGTTGCTGATATTAGCTCTCATAAATGGAAGTGTAACTTGTCTCAGAAGGAGCTGGGTGTGTGTGGTGCTCAGGTGGTAAAGAAATGGGGCAGTTTGAGCAGGAGGTAGGTCTCTGGTAGGAATGTGAGGAGAGATTTCTAGTTTCCTCTGAGGCCTTATAGCAGTGCTTGGGTTTTTCATGTTATGAGAATTTGGGCTGTGCTGCTGTGCATGAGAAGACATGTGCCTCTGCAGGCATGTCTGGACCTCAGTGAGTCAGCCTCACGCCAGGCCTTTTGGTGGCCTTTTGGTGCTGCATCCAGTTATTCATAAGGGAATAAAGTTGCCATCACCGTGCAGCCATGCTGTTTCAAACCCAAATACTGGAAAAAGCAGCATTTTCCTTGTCTGGTGGTAAGGAGGTGGTTTTATGCATTTTACTGTTGGGTTACAGTTGTTTCTCAGTCTTCCCTTGTTTCCTTTTTTGGAGATGCTCTTTTTATTTTTTTAAACATTCTCAGACTACTTCACCCTTTCTTGAACTTACTGCTTGCTATGTCAGAGCAGCAGTTCTCAGTGACATGTAGCAAGTAATTTCATACATGGCTGTTGCTCAGATTTTCCAAACTTTTTTGCAGCCATTAAAAACAAACACCTAATAAATTTAAAACACAAGTAAAAACAAATTGCCATATGTTCAAAACTGTCTGGAGTTTATTGCCAGTCTCATCTGAATTAAGACTGAATCACCAGACTTGGGTGAAAGAACAGCACCCATGCTAATTGGAAAGTGCTGGCTAAAGAACAAATATTGCTTTAGTTCTTAATAAGTCTTACTTGAAATAACTACTCTGTTAGAATAGTGCCCCCTGAGATTAGGGCAAGTAGAAGCTCTACTGGTCATTGGAGTGGTGGGCACTCAGTGTGGGTGAGACTTTACCTATTATGGAAGCTAAATATGTCAGCTGAAATAATTGTGGGATTATATATCTTGTTCTGTTTTATAAATTAAACAATTGAGAGGAATAGTAGTAGTGTGGAACTAATTTACCTAAAAGAATTTAAAGGAGAGAGTATTTTGTGGAAGAGTGCTGATGTCAGGAATAACATTTCCCTTCCTAAAGCTTAGAAAATTAAAATATTTTCATTCCTTTCGTTTGCCTAGTTCCTTCATATTCCAAGAAACTAATTGAATTAATTTTCCAATTTTCATTTTCAACTGTTACATGAGGCACTGTTGAATGTATTTGTATTTTGTATTTTATGTTGAATGTATTTTGTTGACTGTAGCTTGCTGGGAGTCCATCTTGGATACTGACCCTCAAGTTAAGCACTTTAGATGATACATCAATAAAATTTATTTATTTATTTTACAGTGGAAGGTTCGGCGGACGCTAGCATTTTCTATACATGAACTTGCTGTCATCCTTGGAGACCAGCTTACAGCTGGAGATCTAGTTCCTGTCTTTAATGGCTTTTTAAAAGACCTAGATGAAGTCAGGATAGGTGTGCTTAAACACTTGCATGACTTTCTGAAGGTATGTCTGTGTTCCACTCTGGTCAATTGAAATGAGGTGTTTGGCTTCACTTCTTTGTATGGACTTGCTTCTTAACATACCTTTTTGTGGGAATCCATACAAATCTGGATGGAATCCAGATGTCATTTGAGTACTGGAGTATGTTTTGCAGGGCATCTGTGTTGCTGATACTTTCTTTTCTCCAGAGAGCCTCGTTTGTGCACATTTATTCAATATTTAGGTGGCAGTGGATGGTATTAAGATTTTTGATGGCTCTAACCTTTCTGTACAACGTCTCAAATATCTTTAGTAGTTTTTTCTGTAACTGCCCCGGTTTTTGAGCCGAAAAACACAAATCATAAAACCATTGATCAATACTAGGTTTACTGCTTATGATTCTTGTTTTCTAGAGTAAAATCAGAAACTAGGTCAGATTTTGCTCTCAGTAGTACCCCATGTGGTTCTATATACTTAAGCATGTAGGGTTTAGCGCAGAAAAGCAACACTATTGCTAAAGAATTCTATTTATGAAAACAAGTGTTTCATTAGCTGTATTTCAAAGCTCTTGTTTTATCTGCTCACTGTAGCCTACATTTCTTTATGTAAGTTTATATTTACTGTTACAGCTTCTTCATCTTGACAAAAGACGAGAGTATCTTTATCAACTCCAGGAATTCCTAGTAACTGATAACAGCAGGAATTGGCGTTTCCGAGCAGAGCTGGCTGAGTATGTAGTTTTCTGGGTGCTTTTTTTTTATTGTGATAGATGTAGAAAAATGTTAAAATCATAAAATAAATATTTTACATTCTTAATTTAATTTTTAATTAGTAGACAGTTCTTATCCTCCTCCATTTGTCCCCCTTGCTTAAAACTTCCGAGTAGTTGTGTATCATTTCTAAGTGTTCAAGGAGGCACTTGAATGTCTTTTCCATCATAGTATGTTGAAAGCATTACTCTTCTATAAAAAAAGAAGCTGCCAAAAGAATATGCCACATCTGGTTGCTCTTGAAGTCAGTAGACGTGTTCTAGCAATTTGACTCCACGTTGCTGTGTCTGAGTAGGCTGAATTCATGAGCATGAAACGGAGGAGATCAGGATGTTCAGGGGAGTAAAGATTAAGCAAGTAGCAAAGTAGTGACTCTTGGACTTCATCTGAGCAGATGAAGGCTCTTTTATGGAACGGGTTGGTGGGCTGCTATGTGAGGCAGCTCCGAAAGGTCAGGTTGCTCAGAAAAGCCAGCAGTTATTCAAGGATAAGATCCTCCAAGTAAAAGGGTAGTTCATCTTGATACTTGGAAATACAAGGTGATATATCGAGCTTGGTTTGGCTAAGAAAGGAACTCATAACCGAGCTTGAATGCAAAAAGGGATTATACAGGAGGTGAAAGCAGGGATGGGATGCACGTAAGGAATTTAGAAGCATTTTCCAGGCATGTTGGTAGGGTTATGTTAGGAAAGCCAAGGCTCGGCTAAAGCTGAGACTTGCAAGGGATAAGTACTGTTACGTTAGCAAAAAAATAGAATAAATGAATTATACAAGACCAATCCCGAATGAGGTGGATGATTTAGTGATAGTGGGCACAAAGAAGGTGGAGGTACTGAACAAGGTACCCACAAGATTTCCCAGGACTCTGTGCTTAGAGCAGATTTCAGTGGTGGTTGAGGTTCAACCCAGGGATTACTTGAGAACTCAACACGTCAGACCAGACAGGCTACAACTGAGGCTGCTGACAGAGTGCTGGCACAAGTCATAGTGAGACCGTTAGTCATCACCTTTCAAAGGCTGTGAAGATGAAGGCAGGTTACTAGAAACTAGAGAAAGGCTGATTATGTGCTTTTGGCCTTTTTAGAAGATGCATGCTATCAGGGGAGTTAAAACTTTCTTTGTTGGTTCAGGCCCTGGGAATCATGGAGCAGGTCATCTTGGAAACCATTTCTGGACATGTGAGGCATTAGTTCTCCATGAAACAGTCAGCATGAATTTCCAAGAGTAAATCACATCTGAACCTTCTGCCTTCTGTGATTAAACAACTGAATCTGTGGATGAGGAGAGGGTGGTGAATGTTGTTGGTTTCTGCTTTAGCAAGGCTTTTAATGTCACGTCGCACAATATTGTTGTGGTCAAGTTAGGACATAATAATCTGGATGGATGGAGGCTGGATGAGTAGTCATTGAATAGTTTGGTTCAGGAGGTTGTAGGTGGTAGGTTATACTCTACCTATAAACCTTCTGGGACTTTTTGTCAATGACTTGGAGGGGGTGACAACTGTAGACGCTTGTCAGGGTTGCTGGTGGTGCCACAGTGAGATGACTAGCAGTCAGTGTGCTTGAAGGCAAGGCTACCATCCAGCAGGGCATAGTCAGGAGGAAGGGGCGGACAAGAAGCCGTATGAAATTCAATAAGGGACAGATTCTCAGTGCTGTGCATGGAAAGGAAGAGCCTCTGACAGTGAAACGGACTGAGGACTGGCTGTCCTGGGAGCAGCTCTGCTGGAAGGGCCCAAGGTATCATAGAGGACAGTGAGCTGAACATGGGCCAGCAGTGAGTCCTGGCATCATAATCCTGGGCTATATCAACAGTAGCAAAATAAGTATATCAAGGGAGTAGATTTAGCCCTCTCCAGTCAGCACTCATTAGGTCTCATCTGGAATAAATGCGTCTGTACCAATACAGGAAAGATGCTGATGAACTGGAACAAATTTAGCAGATGGTCACCAGGATTATCAAGGCTGCAGCAGGTGCCCTGTTGGGAGAGACCATGAGACCAGTGCTTCTCTAGCAGGAATGCTAAAATGAGTGTATTATAATGACTAATTACAATGTATCTTTTGAATGAAATTTTAAGAGACTTACTTTGACAACTGATCCATAGTATCATCTTCTTGCTCATTCAAGTGTTGTTTTGATTTAGTAACTACAAATCTCTTACCTGTTATTGCTGGTATGGAGACATTCAATCCACTGCTTGTAACTTGTTGTGCCTCTTCTTCTGATGTGCTTCCTAGTGTTCGCGACACATACGTGCGTCTGCAACCTACTGAAATCTTAACTCATTACAAGCTGAAGGCTACTGATAAGTTGTCTAGTTGTCCAGTATACTCTGAAGTAGAAGATTCTTAAGTGACCAGGGATGCTTATCAAACTAAGTAGGAGTAGTTGCTTTGTAGCTGTATGTGTGTTTTGTGTGAGAGATGTCTTTATCAGATATTCAAATGTACGTGCACACAGCAGTGTCATTCACAGCTGGATCACTGTGCTGCATGTACATTGTAGCCAGTATCAGGATCCCTTCCTTGGAAATGACACCTTAGTTCCCTTTCCTCTCCCCTAGTTTGTCATTCTTTGAGCTCATGCAGTGGGTTTTTTTTTTTCGTTTTTGTGAATAAAGGAGAATTTAAAATTTGCAAGTGACCCATAGTCAAACTGATGGCATTGAAAAAACAGATTTTACTTTTCAGTAAGTTTATTATGCCCATATTGCATATTTAGCAAGTGTTGTCATATAAATGATAATATTCACAGTTAAAGCTACCTTTCTTCTCATTATAACACACTGTGGTTCTTATTCCATCTTCTAGGCAACTGATCTTGCTTCTAGATCTGTACAGTGCCAGAGACATCTATGACTACTTGCGACCTATCGCTTTTAGCCTCTGTGCAGACAAAGTGTCTTCTGTCCGCTGGATTTCTTACAAGCTGGTAAAGCAATCTAAGTAAATTCAGGATTTTGGACTGGTGAGGGTTGGTGGTCAGAAGTAATTTTTGTATTGTTTTTACTTCTCATTTCTTCAAGGTTAGTGAAATGGTAAAAAAGTTGTACATGGCTTCAACATCAACCTTCGTGGTAGACCTCATGAATGAACTTGTTGAAAAGTTCTGTAGATGCCGCAAATGGTCTGGTCGGCAAACTTTTGTCTTTATTTGCCAGGTAAAATGTCTTCTTATTAATCTCTTTCATTTTGTGGGGTAGTGTGGTGGTAAGAATGAAGGTAGGGGGAAGGGATAGGCAGCTGGAACTCTTTTGCTGTCTATTGACACTAATGAATAGTTGAGAACTTCTGTTTCAAAGGGAATAGGTTTCATGGCTGCTTTCAAGGTGAGCTTGAATGCATCTTTAGCTCAGCATATTAGCACCAAGTTGTCAAATCTGATGTTGGATATAAAACAAATGCATAACAAAATAATCCATGAGTTGGGAAGCTGCTTTGTTACTTTGTGTTGAGTGACATTTTTATAACAAGCTGCAGTAGTTTCCCACATTTTTGGGTTACCCTTTAGAAATCAAGTGTTAGGCGTTGCCTATTCCTCCTTAGCCAGCTAGGGCAGCTTGGTCAAAGCAACATATTCTCAGCAAAATGAGCAGAGGAGTTGAAACTAGCTGGAGTTCCAAGGAAATGATCAAATTTGGAGGCTGTAGCAGAGGTGCAGACTAGGGCCCAACATGGCTGCTGCCCAAGTGGGACAGTTCTCTGAAGGATTTGGAGAAATGTGAGCTTTGAGCTTATTTAGGGAAACGTGTCTGGGTACAACAGATGACTATTGAGATGGACCATTCTTGTCTAGTTAAAATAAAGACTAAATCAATCTTAAAAAAAGGTTTGGGAAGGCCTTTTGCTTTTCTGTGTTTTCAAGTGATACAGTGATTAAAAACACATTAGAAGTAAGGAAGTTGCCAGACTTCTAACTGAGCCTGAATTTCCTCAACCCTAACTTGTATCATTATGTATGACTTTGTGCTAGAAAGCATTTTACTGTGTTTTAGAAATTTGTGGATATGTGCTTACACTATGAAGGTAGTAAGGTCTGTCAGCTTTGATTGCGTTGGGATTTTGTCTTCACTGTGCTGAAATCTAATGCAGTTGCTTCTGTCTTGCCAGACTATCAGTGAAGATGACTGCCTGCCCATGGACCAGTTTGCTGTGCATCTATTGCCACACTTACTACATTTGGCATCTGACAGGGTTCCAAACGTTCGAGTCCTGCTTGCAAAAACATTAAAGCAAACCCTTTTAGAAAAAGGTTAGTGGTCAGAAAGAGTTACGGCCAGCTGATTGCATTTCTTTTGTCCCTTCATTTTCCTGTAGTCAGCTGAGAAAAAAGAAATGATATCAGACGTGGGTCGCTTTTGCTTTTACAGTCTTGTTGTTGTGGAATGTTACCGTAGCTGAGTGCGGTGTCAGAGCCGCCTTTGTGTAATGCTGGGGAAGTTAAGAGTTCTTGCTCATATGTCAGCCTGTTCTTTTGATACCGCTTTCCCTGAATGAGCTAGTTTTTGGAAGTGTCATCAGGGCACAGAAAGCACTAATCAATGACTAGCAACTGTGAAGTTTGAGTAGTGCCTTTTATTTGGTTAAAAAAAAAAAAAAAAAATCTGTTGATGTTCTGTGTAATAAGGATAAAAGAAAAATCCTTCCATACAAATCCACCATCCGTTTTCTCACTTTGGAAAAGAGATGGCTGCTGTTTGATTTTATGTTTTATGGTAGCAGTGGGAAGCAAGTGTCTCTGGAGTATCTTCAGGGAAATTAGACATGCAACTTTCAAATCTCAGGCTTTGCTTAGGAAAGCATCCCCAGTGCACAGCGGGTGCCGGAAGAGTCAGCAGTGCTCAGATTCCAAAGCACTGTAAAGGAAAATGGCATTAGAAATATTACGCTATTTTGTAAACCAGCAGAGTGTCCACACTTGGAGTACTTCATCAAGTTCTGATTGATCTCTTCCTCTAAACCATACACTGGCTTGAGGACTGCTGTTTCTAGCATAGAAAATGTAAGGAAGAATGCAAAATGTTTAAACACAGGACAACACAAAGAATGCCAACACAGTGGGAACTAGGCTCTTGGTAGGTGCCGTGTGCATCCTGGAGACTCTGAGTAAGCTTATTTAGACAGTTAGCATGGATCAGCTGATGTTGCAGTAATTCGTCCTCTGTTAACTGTGCTAAGGCACAGTTCTTCCTGTTTTCATGTCATATTGGTACTTCTGTTGTTGTCCTTGTTATTTTTGTGTTCCCCACCTGGAAGGAGCACCTTCATTCTATATTGCCGCTGTGCAGATTTATAATACAGGTGGTCCCTGCCTCAAAGATACTGATTGGGGTTGGTGGATAGATGATGAGAGACAGATTTAAAAAATAAGTTGAGGAGTTTTCAAACCTCAGATCTAAGTTGCCTTTCCTAACGAGCTGTTTGTAGTTATGCTGCTGTTACTGAACTGAACAACTTGTGTACTTCATGAAAGCTGTCAGATTTTGGAACTTCTTCCACTCTTATTTCATCTTAGTTTTATTGTTTGATAATAATTTGGCAAGGCTGCCAGTGTAATAGTGTGGCATGGCCATGGGTTTGTGATACCTTCCCTCCATCACAAATACAAGTGCACACCTTTTGAGTCTCTTGCAGGTTTCTTTTTAATTCCTCTTTGATCATGGAGTATGTCAGGTTACTTTTATACTGAAGGACCATAGATATCTTGTACTCCAGTAGCAACATTAGAGCAACAGCGCTCAGAAACATGGAATCATTTTTTTTAAGGTGAATTCATAGGTATATTCACAAGTGTATTGTTTGCTTGTTCAGATATTCTTGTTTGACTGTACGTGTACACTGTCTCCTGGGATTTTGAACCTTGTGAGAGCATACCGAGGTTTGCATTTAAGTATCTGCTGTCTTTTCTTCCTATAAATCTTGTGCATTTTCTCTTACAGAATATTTTCTAAATTCTGCCAACTCTCATCAAGAAGCTGTGGAACAAACAATAATGGCACTTCAAATGGATGAGGACAATGATGTCAAATACTTTGCAAGCATACACCCAGCCAGTACCAAAATTGCAGATGATGCCATGAGCACTGCTTCATCAACTTATTAAAAAGTTCTCAATGTTGCTATAATTAAAAACAAAAAATTAAACTATCCTCACATGCCTCTAAAATGGTTGATCTAGGACAATCTCTTTGGAAGGAGAGATTTCTTGCCAGACTTAACAGGTGGATGTTACCTAAACCTGATACCAGGGATTTTAAGTCAAGAAAACCTAAACATGCCTGTCAGCTTGACTTTAGAAAAAACACTGCTCAGAGGATTACTTTTGCCACCGAAGCCTTAAATCTTCTGTCTTCCTGAACAAATGAAACTTGAATTGGCAGATCATTTTCATTGTAGAAAGGATGTGATTTCCAGAGACCTGCATTGTTTCTCCTGAGGAGTTAACTTAGCAAGTATTTTCTGTAGCAACTGGTAGATGAAATGGCCAAAAAAGGCAAATTTATACCAGGACGTAAGACCTCCAGTATTAGATCTAAAAGTTTTTATCATTCAAGGACTTGATTTGTGTGCAGCTGGGCACACCCTTAAGTGGGAATAGCTTTGATGTTTGTAAATGAGGAAAAGTAGAAATTTGGATTTCTCTTAAGGGCTCAGTGCTAACACTAAACTAGAATTTGATTTTAATCCTTAAATGCAGCATATTGCTGTACCCATTAGCAGAAAACTTTGCTGAGTACCTGTGTCCTAATTATTTTCATGCTGGTCATGACCTAAAGGAAATTTATTAGCACGTGTACTTTAAGTCAGGTATTTTTAACTTGATCATGATCAGCTCTGAGGTGCAACTTTTTTCTTCGTATACTGTACATATCTGTGAGCCTCCTTGGAGTGCTGCAGTCTTTAATCATGTTGTTTAAAGCTGTTGTGATACAAGTTGTTCTCTACTTGTCCAAATAAAATTTATTAATAAGATTGAAAGCAATCTTGTGACCTTTTTAAGACATTAAAAGAATAAGTTTGAAATTTAAGCGGTCTTTTCTTTTTCTAGTTCTTTGCACTTGGACAGCTGTTGCAAGGGGAAGGGGTTTTGCTAGATTGTCTTTTGAGCTTCTCTGTTGAGCTTGGGGACCTGTCACTGCAGCATGAAATTGCTTCTTCGCTGAAGTGAGTCTGAATATCCATCTCAGTTCAGATTTACAGGAAACTGAGCTCAAAATGCCTCTGACTACTTTTGTTTCCTCTCATTTAAAATGACTGATACAGTATCTCCTCCTGTATCTTCCAGGGGAACTTGCTTAAATCACCTTTCCTACAGCCTGCTGAACCTGAACTATGTGAAGCTTATTTTCCTGAGGAGGTAGAAATGGCTTATGGCAGCTCATCTTTGATGTATTTTAGCAGAACGTTTTCATTTATCAGACAGGTGCCTGGTACCCTGGCAGTTCAGCTTCAGGCAGGTGCCTTTTTATTTTTTCCTTGTTTTCTTGGAAAAATACTCTTCTGCAATTTCTTCTCCACTAAACAAAGTTGCTGTGTCCTCTCTGAAGGCCTGCTTTTCTACTCCTGAGCATGGCCATGAGGTGGTTAAGATACAGAGTCGTCTCTGTCTGCTGTGAACCTTTGTGGGTTTGGGGGGGGGCATTGTTTGATTTTTTATTTTTTTTTTTTAATTTTTTTTAAGGTTTGGATTTGTTGCCTTTTTTTTTTTTTTTTTTCCCCCACACAAGTTTGTCCTTTGCCTGTCCCTTTTTCTTTTTGAAACTGGCTTTGAATTTGAAAAGGCAGCTATATGCCCAGGTGAGAAGTTCCTGTAGGAACTCTCATCAGGTTTTCTGTTCCTCATGTTCTCTGATAACTGTTCAGAAATTGCATGCAAATCCCTGGAGGACTGGGCAGTGGGACAGCACTGTTTCTGGGTGACAGCAGGTTGCCAGAAAGCAGTGAGCTCTCCAAACAGTAGAATTTCTGAGCTCTCCCTGCTGCCCTGCAGAGAAAACTGAAAGGAACTAGTTCTGTCCCTGGGTTGATGATTCCCATTTTAGAAATATACGTTTAAGTCCAGTCAATTTCTGCATTCAAGATTCCTCAACCCCGTCAGGGATTCAGGCTCAGGGTACCTAAATCCCTTTGTCTGTTTTTTGCCTCATTGTAATGAGAGTTAAATTGCAGTTGGGTCATGTGTGTGATTTCTGAGCTCTTTGTTCAGACTGGAGTATTCTTTGGGTCTTCTAACTTTGACTGGGGTATTGGGGCTTAAAAGAAAACCTAGTGTTTGGGGTCTGGAATGAACGTGTCCTGACCTAATTCTGTTACTGTACTAACATACTATTCCACTAGTCCAGTAAAATAAAGCATTCTATCTGATCCCTTCAGGTATTTTCCAGTTATTTAAAGGTAAGACACTTTTAAGTTAAAAAATGACACAGATCTTCTGAATGCTTTTGTTCTCTCTGTTCTGTACTTTTTTAGTACTGGTGCAGGCCTGTGGCTTTGAGAGAGAGTTTGACGCTTTTCCTAAGAAGACAGAGTATTTTCACTTGCAAAATACTGGAATTCCCCTGACATGTAACAAATAAAGATTGTCTTCAGGAAAGAATTTTTCTCCTTTTTCCTTCACCCAGCATGTTGTGGACCTGTCTGCTTCTTTCCTGCTTCATTTTGTGATTCTCAAGAAGTGAAAAGGAGCCAAAGACTTCCTTTATTCTCAGCGTTGCCCAACAGTTTTAGAGCTACAGCCTGAGGTATGTGGTCTCTGCTCAACTCTGAAAGGGAATTTTCTTATTCCTGCAGTGTTAGTGATGCTAGTAACTCCAGCTTCAACTTGTCCCTAAGGATATGGATTTGGGCAAACGTGCATCTCTGTTCTGAGTGGTGAAAAAAAGAGCTGTGTTTCCTGTGGGACGTTGCCTGGGAACACTGCCAAAGATTCTGGTGAATTCTCTCCTGTGTCTTTCACTAAAGAAAGATTCAAGCTTTGTATCTTAATTAATTTCTCTTTTCTTGAGCAGAAGGTGAGGTGGTTCCCAAATTGTCACCTGTAGGTCCACAATTTCCCCGAAACAACCCTTCTTCTTGATAGAATACCAAATCAGTCCTCCACAAGCAACTTTCATTGTTTTCTATTTAAGTTTTTGACTCTCTCATCTTGGACTCTCTCATCTTGGACCCTTTTCATGGGAAATCCTCTTTTTCCCCATGTCCTGACAGCACTGTCTTCCTTTCTTCTGCTTGCTGTTTTTCGCACTGGGTTCTCTGTCTTCAGTTATTCCTTCCCAGAGACCCATCAGGATTTGGTAGGGCTGTTTCCTTGCCATGCTTTCTTGCAGATTTCACACCAATAAAACTGGCAAATGTTTGAAACCCTCACAAGGGCCGTTTGTTTTTAACCGAGACTGGTGCTTGGAAATCAGTTTTTGCTGGTTTTATATATCCCAGGTAGATGTTGCGCAAATTCCTGGCCCTGTGGACAAAGTCGGGTGTTCATTAGGACTGCAGGCTGATTTCACCTTGGCTGAAATAAAAGTTTGCACAAGCTTGGCAACTCTCCTGTGCTGGTGTAGGTCTGGCTCTGATGGTTTTCATGTTCAGTCTAAAGGATCAAGTTACCCTATCTGTTACCGTCAGCGGCCAGGGTTCAGCAGTGGCTGACTGGAATTAGTAGTGAATGGGCAGAGAAGGCAGAGCAGTGAGATCTGTCCTGTGGCTCAGGCACTCTCTTCCACTTTGATTGGGTTCCTTGCCATTGACGAGGTTTCCTTTTGTTCCCTTGTCCTTTGGTGTGGAAACGTATGCAGTGCCTATGTTTTCTGACCTGATTTCGGCCCAGGGACCTTTCTGTCTTGGTGGGATGGGAGGAGTCATCCAAGCCAGATGGACAAAAGCTGGTTCTGTACTCTACATGCTCTCTCATGTCAGTTCTCCCCTGTCTGATATAGATGGGAAAGGCTCATCTGCCTATCTGTTGGCATTTGGACAACACAGAAAGTACATTTGAAGTAAACCCTTATGTACACAGTTAGGACACACTGATAGACTGCCTTAAAAATACAAGACTGACAGGAAAGCTCATTTTAGATGTCCGTGGCCACCACCTCCTTCCCCAACACAGAGTGCTTTCAGACGCTGCCTTTCTGGTTTACTCTACTTTTTACTTAGATCAGAAAAATAGGAGGTGTTATTTTGATGTGGCATATGGGAATATTGCCTCTTAAGATTTCTGCACCAAGGAACACCATTTGCTGACAAGCAAGAGCTCTGCCTGGAGCACGAGTCTTATGAGGAGTGGCTGAGGGAACTGGGGCTTAGTCTGAAGAAGAGGGTGCTGAGGGGAGACCTTATTGCTCTCTACAACTTCTTTAAAGGAGGTTGTAGTGATGTGGGTGTCTCTCTTCTCCCAAGTAACAAGTGACAGGACAAGAGGAAATGGCGTCATGTTGTTCCAGGGGAGGTTTAGAATTGGACATTAAGAAAAATTTCTTCACTGAAAAAGTGGTGAGGTACTGAAACAGGCTGCCTGGGTAAGTGGTGAAGTCTCCAGCCCTGGAGGTGTTCAAAAAACGTGGCATTTTGGGACGTGGTTTTGGTAGACATGGTGGTGTTGGGCTCATGGTTGGACTGGATGGTCCTAGAGGACTTTTCCTATCTTTATGATTCTATAAGTGTTAAAGGTAATGGCGTTATTTTGGGATTCAGTTGCTCTTGAGGTTGGACTACATGTGGCAGATAAAAATACACCGTGACTTAGCAGAGACAAGTAAACAGATGTTTTAAACATCTCACAGCCCTCTGATTGTGGTCTACTTCAAGTAGCATGACCCATTTCTGCAGAGGTGCAGGAATGTTTCTGTGCGGGGAAGTGTTTTGGAAGGACAGCCTGCAGGCGGGTTTGAATCCTGGCTGTGAAAAGGGAAGGCACTGAGCAGACTCCTGCATTTTTTTAACAAGGCTCCTGAGAGGAGGAGTAGGCACTGCTTGAACATCAAAAGGCATTTCAGTTATTTTGGAGTCAATCCAGGTTTCCTGTGTAAGAATGAACCCAGGTAAACTCTGAGTAAGGTGACAACAAAGGCTCAGATGGGGGCTGGGTCATCTCTCTTGTGTTGCTCATTTATTTCACAGTTGTTTCTTCTGGTTGCCTTACTGAGATGTTTTGTTTTTGTTTTGTTTCTTGGGTTTTTGGCCACCTTCTGGATTTTTGTGCCTGACAATGTTGTTTCCAATAAGCAGGACTGTCAGCACAGACGTCCTACCCCTATCTGCCTCAAGGCCCCGCACTGTGATAAAACAGGCAGTGGCTCGCACTACTGGGGTGAGGTTCTGTCTAAGGGGGGTGCAGCGACAGGAGCTCATGGCAGACCTCTCTCTTGTCAGCAAACTGCATTCCTTGGTGCTTATATCTTGGATGAAACATTTTTATTTGTCAAATCAAGATGCTTACGACTGCTGACTTCCCCGGTCATCTTCTGGGCTGTAGCTAAGCAGGGCTGTGCTGCCTGCTCCATGCCCCCTCCAAAAGGGATCATTTAGGCTGTGGGTGAGGAGAGCAGTGCTGTGCTTCCTCTCCTGGAACAGGGGGTCCAGCAGAGAAAAGAGGAATTTGGGAAGGTGAAGGCCCGCACTGCTGAGCACCAGCTCACAGTGGGTTGATCTCTCCAGCGGCCTTTGGTGTGTTCCTGTGTTGGGGATTGGAGCAGCCCTGATGTGGGAGGCTGTGGGGAGGCATCTGGGACTATCTAGGGAGGGGTCAGTGACAAGTCAAAACGACATTAGAAGTTTTAGGATGCAGTGACCTTTAGTCTTGGCCTTGTTCCTGATGCCTGCCCTCCTCTATTCCCTGCAGGCCACCTTTTTGGATACGGTCAGTATGAGTTGTGGAAGGGCTGTCAGCCACTGTTCTGGCTCTCGTGTAGTCAGAGGGTACGGCCAGTGATAGGGCAGGGCAGCAGGCAGCAAGGGCTGCTCGCACCACCCTGAGCCATAACTCAAGGGCCAAGCGGCCCCTCGCTACAAGAAGGACGTTGAGGCTCTGGAGCGTGTCCAGAGAAGAGCAACGAAGCTGGTGAAGGGACTGGAGAACAAGTCTTACAAGGAGCGGCTGAGAGAGCTGGGGTTGTTTAGCCTGGAGAAGAGGAGGCTGAGGGGAGACCTTATTGCTCTCTACAGCTACCTGAAAGGAGGTTGTGGAGAGGAGGGAGCTGGCCTCTACTCCCAAGTGACAGGGGACAGGACAGGGGAAAGGGCCTTAAGCTCCACCAGGGGAGGTTCAGGCTGGACATCAGAAAAAAATTTTTCACAGAGAGGGTCATTGGCTGACAGAGGCTGCCCAGGGAGGTGGTGGGAGTCACCTTCCCTGGAGGTGTTTAAGGGATGGGTGGATGAGATGCTCGGGGGCACTGCTTAGTTGTTGATAGGAATGGTTGGACTCAATGATCCTGGAGATCTTTTCCAACCTGGTGATTCTGTGATTCTGTGAACTTCACCATAATGAGAACTCTCGTGTTTTGCAGTCCAGATAGGGAATTCTAGGAATGGGAGTGGGGTCATCTCATTTAAATCATATGCGTTGCAGCATAATCCTTTGACACACCTTCTTACTTGCATTGTTAAGATAGTCACCAACACAAGAAGCTCCAGATGACATTTGGGAGCAGTTCATTGTGTGCAGGAGGAGCAGCAGTGACTGCCAGTGCTGAGCTGGAGGCACGGAGTGCCCCAGGGTCTGTTCTGGCAGGGGTCACTTTGGGTATCCACAACTGGGAGGGGATGGAGGGGCAGCTGGGGGCTTGGCCTGGGACTGCGCTGAGGAGGCTCCACCTCGTCTCCCTGGGACAGGGAGGACTGACAGCCGTTCTCGGCTACAGAGCATGAGGCTGCTGGCTCCTGCTGTCAGAATCTGTTTTAAGGAATACTGGAGAGAACTTGGGCTGTTGGATGTGAGCAGCCTCACTATGAGGCATTTTTCCCTCTGCATTTGAAACGCTGCAAGTCAGAGGTGTGTGCTGAGAAATGAAAACCTTGACAGGTGAAGCTTGGTCAAACGTCTTTTTAGCAGAGGCTCAGGTTGATGCTTTAATTTTGTTTATTTTCTTTTAATTGAAAGAGAACAGTCTTACACGGTCAGGTGTAAAATTCTTGGCTGAAGTACATAGACTTGAAAAATCAGACTTCGCTCATTAATCTGACAGGACACAGAAGTAAAAGTGAATCCCCCAGTGCTTGTACTGGAATTAATGAATGGAGGTGGAAGGTTCCTGTACAGCAGTGCTTGATCTTCACCATAAAGGACAATGAATTTCTGGAACCCCTCGTGGTTCCCTGTAGGACTGTGCTTTGAAAGCTCTCTTGTGTAGCATCTCACTGACTGAAGAGGACACCTTTTAGAGTCCACCAGAACTGGTGGCTTCTGCTTCTGTGAGTAGGAAGCTGAGCCAGCGTTGGAAACCTGGCATGGACAAGACAGAGCCCAGGAAACCTGGAGGGCAAACAGTCTTGGGTTTAAGTTGATGTAGGCTTGTAGTACGGATGTCACCTGAGGAATTACTGCTCACTCTTTTGTTTTTCTTTCTTTTTTATCCCAATAAATTAATAAAATCACACCCTGTTCAACCATTCAGTAACAGTTCCCTTCAGGCTGCTATTTTTCAAAGTAAAAAGGCTCTGTTGGGAGGAAAAAAACCTGCTGCGTATGCAAGATGTACGAAGTCGGTTCATTTTACTGTTGTAGTATTTCGAGGAGTTTAAAAGCTGTCACGTTTGCAGTTGCGTGCAAATAAGCTGCTGCGGGCAAAAAACAGGTTTGCGTCCCAATTAATGGTGGCATTGTAGTCCTGGTGACTTGTTTATAGGTGCTTCGTGCCCCTTTGGATTTCTGACTGACTCACATGAGGAATTCTGTCACAGGCTTGTGTTGAAAAGCACTATAAAAAGAAGCGAGTTTCATAGCTGTCCCCTGTGCCATCGCCCTCCACCTTCTCTGAGGGAATGCTCTGGTGGGAACACATTTTCAAGAGGGAAGCAGATGGGCCACATTAAACTGTCACAAAGGATTTGTTAATCGCAGAACACCAGAATTAATGTTGCAGGTCTGTTTCTTCATTTCAGTTAAGGTCAGTCAGCCTGGTATTTTGTCCGAAGGGTCTGACAGAGGTTGTGTTGCTGCACATGGCACCTATAAGCATTGCTGGGAAAAAAAAATCTTAAGTTGATTTAAATTCTGCTTTGATTTAGATAAATTGGTTATTTAAGAGATGAGTGGACTTCGTGAAGGCAGCCAGCAATGCAGGCAGTGTTTGTGCCATGGAAGGTGATGGCCTGAGCCCTGCGACTCACAGATTTCCTGGTAAGGCAGTTGATAAAGTGATCTGAACCACACCCTCAGATTATTGCACTGGAATTGCTCTCCACTTTATCTGAAATTCTCTCCTGAGAACCTCATGATGTTCAACAAGGCCAAGTGCAGGGTCCTACACCTGGGTCAGGGCAATCTGCGGTTTCAGTACACAATGGGGGATGATGTGATTGAGAGCAGCCCTGTGGAGAAGGACCTGGCAGTGCTGGTCAATGAGAAGCTCGACATGAGCTGGCAATGGGCGCTTGCAGCCCAAAGAACAACCGCATTCTGGGCTGCATCAAAAGAAGCGTGGCCAGCAGGTCAAGGGAGGCAATTCTGCCCCTCTATTCCTCTCTTGTGAGACCCCACCTGGAATATTGTGTCCAGTTCTGGAATCCTCAACATAAGAAGGATATGGAGCTGTTGGAAAAGGTCTGGAGGAGGGCTATGAACGTGATCAGAGAGCTGGAGCATCTTTGCTGTGAGGACAGGTTGAGAGAGTTGGGCTTGTTCAGCCAGTGGAAGGCTCTGAGGAGACCTTATAGTGACTTTCCAGTATCTGAAAGGGGCTACAGCAAAGCTGGAGAGGGACTATTTACAAAGGCTTGTAGTGACAGGACGAGGGGCAATGGGTATAAATGGGAGAGGGGCAAATTTAATCTAGACATAAGGAGGAACTACTTCACCATGAGGGTGGTGAGACACCGGCACAGGTTGCCCAGGGAAGCTGTGATGCCCCATCCCTGGAGGTGTCCAAGGCCAGGTTGGATGGGGCCTTGGGCAGCCTGGTCTGGTGGGAGGTGTCCCTGCCCATGGCAGGGAGGTTGGAACTGGATGATCTTTAACATCCTTTCCAACCCCAACTATTCTATGATTCCTGAAGGCAGCCAGCAATGCAGGCAGTGTTTGTGCCATGGGAGGTGACGGCCTGAGCCCCGCAGCTCACAGATTTCATGGTAAGACAGTTTATAAAGTGATCTTGAACCACACTCTCGGCTTATTGCATTGTAGTTACTCTCCACTTTATCTGAAATGAGCTTTGGCTATTTTTTCCAATTGTTTGGGACTGCTGCAATGCAGTCTTTGAAATCAATGGTGCCGGTGCTGCCCCTGTGGCTTCCTCACTACGAGCAGGGGAAGCACTGGTGTTGGGGTTGTGCTGACGCTCCTGGTCTTGGGGCAGGAGGAGCAGTGACCCCAGGCAGGGCAGAGGGGAGGAGAGGGGCTGAGGCACAGCCCCCCCCCCATGCTCTTTCCAGGGTGGTTACCCGGCACTTGGAGGCTGTCACTGCCTGAGCCCCCGCCCTGGGACGTCCATGGGGCTGCCGTGCCATCGGTGTGGCCACCATTGACCCACACTCATGATTTTGACTACAATTTCTATCACTAACTGTCCAGCACTGGATGCACCATTGGAAATTTTATTTCAAAGAACCATCTTTCCTGTGTTTGGGAACTTAAAATTTCTGGGTACAGTTGCTACATTCCTGCAGGAGCGGGAATTCCACTTCCCTTTGAGACTTCAATGGTGACACACTTCAAGGGCGCTGTAAGGCTCCATGAAAGAGAACGGTGTTTGTTCCATCAGCTGAAATATCTGTATTAAGAAAGATTCAAAGTCTTAAAGTCTCTAATTTGATCAAATTAAACTTGATCTTCAGCTGCCTTACGGAACCTTTCTATGACATTCATTTGCAGACACTGTTCTTTCAGCGAGCTGCTCCGCAAGCCTGAATGGCCCAAGAATAAAAACTCTTTTGCATTAGAGAAAGATACCACACAGTGTGAAGGAGAGAAATTAGAAACCACTTTCAAATGGCTGTTGAATTTATTTGCTTGATAAATACAGTCCTAACAAAATAAAAGTTAACCAATATTAAGAGATTTGTCTGAAGAACATTAGAAAAATCCACGACAATTCAATAGGAATTAGTGTGAATTGAACAACAACAAAAAAACATTTAAATATTGCCAGCAAATATAAAATGTATGTAACGAAGGCAAGGGAGAATGCTTTAGTTTACATTTGTCATCTGACCACATTTTCTGTGTTTATAAACTTTTTTCCCCAAACTTTAAAAAAATATTATGCTGTTTTCTCTAACATATCAAAGCATTATTTGTACAAAAATCAAATCATGGCCAATGATTCACAACAGTGCAATAGATAAAGACTACGACCACATCCAACAGGTGCTGAAAATAAATATCCAGATTGAAAAATAAGGTATCTGCACTCTGTGGAGTTTGCTGTCTGTAGATGAACGAGCCTCGAGAGTGGATCCGAAACATTATGTGACCCTTCTAAATGCCAGCGTGGCTGTAGGCTTGCGATGGGCAGAAGCAGTAAAACAGCCAAACCAAAAGCAAGGCCCAAGTTGTTGGTTTTCTAAACGCAACAAAAAGAGGCTATTGCTGACCCCTCCGTGCCTCCCCTTGGCATCGTTCTTCAGGCTTATTTGGAAAACGCGAGTGACTTGCATTTCTGCCAATGGAAATGCTGTATTGCTTGGTCAGGCGGATCTACCCAAAGTGACAGAACCCATCCTTGTCCCTGCCTAAAGCATCCATCAGTGGCTTTCTCCAAGGGACTGAAACATTTAAAATGGATGTGGAAAAAGCTCTTGGCTATATGGCAGCAGCGTGAACACAGCCTGTCTTAAATAGGTACGATGACAATGGTTCATAAATGAGAAAATGGGTTACCTACATTGCTAAGAGACATGAACAGCTCTCGATAAACATTTCCATCATACAGGGACATAAATAACATCTCTCAAGTTTTTACATTTATTCGGTACATCTCAGAACAAAACTGAAGCTTAAGGGCATGTTAGGCAAACGTGACACCCCGTCGTCTCCCAACTTTTCAGCCACCCCAGAATAAAATTAAAGCTCCCTTGTATATAATCTGCATCAGAAAGGTATCAAAGGCACAAGCAAGAAGTGACTAGGTTAATAAGCAGAAATAACAGTGAATGAGGATGAATAGATTCACAAGGCAAATAATTAGTAAGTGTGGGTGAGTTTTTGTTTATTTACTGAAAATGAGATCTTCCAATTCTGCCCCAATGAATGTAAATAATGATTTTGGTTTAAAACAAAACTGTTACTGAATTATTTTAAATCACCTGAAGGAAACCAGTCTTGAAATAATCTTATACTAACTGGAAAACTCTTCTGGCCTCTCCAAACTCACCTGAGTCTGATGAGTAGAAGCCACAAGTATTAGAGACAAAAGTCTCCAGGGCTTAAAAGAAAAGTTTCTTTACAGAATGTACACAGCCAGCAATAAATTTGTGCAGTTTGACTCAAATTACAGTAATTTGCACAGTTCAGTTAATTTTATGCATATCTAAGGAGCCTAATCAAATCGGAGTTTCTTTCCTGTCTTTACTTGGCGATGGCTTGACTTGCTGCTCCTTGCTTGCTTTTGGCTGCTCTTTGGCTGCTTTTGTCTCCAGGACACTGTCTCTTTGCTGCTGAGAAACACCCCCGCGTTTTTCTGGCTCCTCTTCTTCCTGCACCTGCTGCTCCGATTTCGCTCGCTGCAGTAGCCGAAGCTGTACTCGCAGTTCTATGATGGCCTCTCGCTCCTCATGAATCGCTTGGTTCAGATGATTGTTCTTTATCTTGTAAACAACGATAACAAATGTCAGGGCTCCTACCAACAGAAAATTGCTCTAACGGGGCCATTTAGCATCACACTATGCAGCGTTGCTGTTAAACCAGACAGCAACATGACTTGCATGCAACAGTGATTTAAAAACAGAGCCTGTGGGTAATGCCGAGGCAAAACAGCTGCAAAACCACCAGTGTGCACACATGCAAACATCTCTGCACAGCTGAAATCTAGTAACCGCTAAGGAGAAGAGTAGCAATTAATACAAAAACTCAAATCTTACCTCCAGTTCCTCATTCTGCCTCTGCAAATCTTCCAGGATGACCTGCAGTTCCTCCTCATCTTCACTCTCACTTTCACTCTCAGAAGAATATTCTTCAGTTTCACTTCGGCCGTGCTGCTGGCGACTGAAAAACCAAGGACAAACTGTCATTTAAACACTTCCTCAAGCCTTACAGAACGATAGCTGCGTAAAAGAGCTGACTTACATCCACTGAATAATCTCCAATGGTTTTGAAAACAAGATCGGAATCCCCTTTCAAAGCTTAATTTAAAATGGCAGTGATTTCTTATGGGGAATTTTTAGTGCACAGCATCAAGGTTCCTTTAAGTCATCATTCCATAGTTATACTAACAGAAAATATCTGGACAGGTCCAAAGTTGCTGAGATTTCAGTAAAAAGGGGCAGCTTTCAAATGTGATGTTCACGGGGTGAGCTTTTAAGTGTAGTTTAAAGTATTATTTCAGAAGTACTTTTAATCAAAGAGTGCTCGCCTGGCAGGGGCTCTGGTGTAAGCGGTCTCCCTTTTACCTCTGTATTTCAGCTATTTCTGCTCGAAGGCGATCTATTTCTTCCTTCTCCGAGGCAATCTGTCTCCGCAGAAATTGCTCCATGGCCACCAGCTCTTCTTGTTCTGTTAAAATCTCATTCTCCTGCAACAATCAATAAGTTCGCTAAAAGCCTTCAGAAATGTTCCACAGAAATATACGATAAAGTAGGAGATGACGCTGTTCTCTGAAATCCTTTCGGGAGAAGTGGTTAGCCTGCCTGCTTGGAACCCTGAGTCATCAAGACCTTGAAGCAAATGTAAGTTCAAAACCAACAACGTCTGTTTTGAATCCTCAAGCTGATCGCTGTGCTGAATAGCTGTGGAGCTGATGCACCACATCCTGACATGTTTGGCTGCCTATTTCCTGGAATCACAAGGGAAAGCTCTGGCTAACCAGTAAAATAACTAGAAAAAACTGAATTACAAAATATGCCTTTGAAGATAGCTACAAGGAGGAAAGTACAGCAGAGAGAAGATCAAACCTACCGAGGGAAGCGAAGGAAGGCAAAAAAAGCCAAAATAGTTGCCTTACTTCCTTTGATCACCAGGAATGTAGTTAGTGGTATTAAAACTGCTTAGATTTGGAAGTGCTTTCTAAGTACATTAACAACAAAGGCTACTTTGTTGTTGTTGCACAGTGGCTCCTTTCTGCTGTTTAGAGTCTCCTCTGGTTTGGGTTTGCTCCTGCAGTCAGCATTCCTTCCCTACTTTATTTACCACTAAAACAGCCTTGTATTTTAATGGACAGAGAGGCCCCTTTAAGGTTTTCCCATTGCGTTAGAAGGAACAAAAGTGTGTTTAATATTTCTGAAAGATATGGAATGAGGAAATACAATTCTATGGTTTCTGGAAGGTAGAGAACAAGAAGATACCAGCAGACAAACAGGTAAATGCCTGCCATCTATATACCTGTGCAAGCAGAATATTTATAACTTCTTCGTTCTCATTCATTTCTTCTTTGGAGACATCCTCCTTGGAAAGGCTAGCGATTTCTTGTGCAATCTTTGTTTCACACTCCTGCCAGGGAAAGAAAATGGCTGTTAAGGGGACAGCTTCCCCAGTCACTCTCTTTACTGTAAAAGACATTTTTTTGAACATTATTTTCCAAATTTATTATCATCATTTTAGTTGTCTTGAGAGCTTTCAGCAAGGTGTGTCCCTTCTCTGGGACATACGACAGTTAAAAAAAAATGCTTCTTAAGTCTGTTAATCTTGAATCTTACAGTAATTTCTCCTGGCACTCCAGGACACAGTTTCGAGCACATAATGAACACATGCTCTGCCAAACACCGAGTTTTTAATCATACACAGGTTCCTTTCGTAAACAGCTGTGAAGGAGTGTGAAGATCGTGCTGTCTCTAGGGAGAACCCGCTCACCAGAAAATGCAATTGCTCCTCAGCCACGTAAAGCTAAGATGAAAACATCTGCAGTGAAAAGACTGAAATGTGGTTTGATCTAACTGGGTGCTTTTGCATTGTCACAAATTAGGGATCCACGATTTAGATGTCTGGCCAATAAATAGAAAAGTTACCCACCTGCCTCTTAGCTTCTCTTAGTTTCCTCTTAAGAGCTGTTAAAATTCTTTGCACCTCCCAGAGTCTCTCTTCTTTGGATAAGTCTTTTATCCCTGCCTGCAAGTCTCTGTGTAAACAGTTCAGTAGGAATTCCTAGAAATAATGCCAAAGAAATTAGTGTCTTTAATATCTGATAGACAGAGAGTGTCCTTAACGGCAGAGCAGGCTGAAAAGAAAAATCTTGTTGGCTTCGTGACAAGAGGCTCAGAGTTCTGGTTTGCAGTGCTTCACCCATCAACCAACACCAAGCATTAACGTACATTCAGCACAAGCTCTGGATCCAGCCAGGAGCGATGTTAAAGAAATCACAGGCTTTAACACGTTCTCCTAATCTATGTCCCACAATAAAAGTACTGAACTACACAGCAAAGCAACTCATAAAAGACACAGCCATAACCATCACAAACAACTTTCCAGTCTCCACTGACGGGACCATTGTGAAGGAATGAAAGAGCATGTTAAAAGGTTATGAGCATTTACTACTGAATGTATAAAAAGCCAGGGCAAAGATAAACACAAAAACACTAAAGTAACCACTAACCTGTCTCCTGATTTCTTCTTTGATGCTTTCTTGTGTTTCTGGAAGTGCTGGCATTGTTGCCATATTTGACCAGCGAAGAGGTTTTGTCACCGGCTTTAGGGTCACATTCCCAAAGAACTCTTGAACGTGTGTAAAAAATACATACAGGACACGGTTGCTGATCTGCAAGGGAAGGACAGACAAAATATCGGTTAAGATGATTTATTCACATCATTTTTACCTGAGAACCACAGTATCTTTCTACAGAAACAGAACAGCTTTTAGTTTGTCTTTCTGTGAGTCACAGTCATGTTAGTGTGTCCTAAGAGATTAAGATCTGGATTAAAAATGATACTTTAAAATGGCCTACTGCTGGCTTCAAGGAATCATTTCACTGTCTCTCTCTTACCTGTGTTTCTGAGGCATTTTTCATATTCGACTCAGAATTTCACACATCTTAGCCTCCCACAGTTATTTCAATCATTGGTAGATACAAAAATGTATTCAGTCTTTCCTTTTATTCATAGAAATGCAGCAACAGAGGGAACACAACCATACTGCGCTACGGCCAGTTGCTGGCTGCCTTCTCTCTCCTCCCCCAATCAGTAAGCATTTTCTACAACTTCTCCCTCAGATGATTTAATACAGTAGTAAAAGTAGTTTGAAAGCAGCTGCTATTGTATTCCTTGTTTTAACACGAGACAGAAGCATTTATTTTGGTACTAGATCTACTATATTAAAATTCAGAAATTTATCCTGATTAGAGTTCTGTTGCTACTTGCATTTTACTTGCTAAAATCTACTTAACAACAAAACATGGTTGGGTGTGCATTGTTTTACATTAATTGTTACTTCTTTCGTTAGCTAGAAAGTGTCTGGCACAACAAAATAGCCAAGAATAATACCCAGCCCTTTTGCTACTGGGCCTCCACCTGGACTCTTAATTATAAAGCCAAACTTTCCTACGGTGCGAGTTTTCTTCTGGATGACCCACACCCAATAATGCTATGTTTCCATTATGCACAGGACTAATTCTGAGCTGTATTTAAATTAAATATTTCCAAGATGCTCATTAAGGAATTAATCAATCCAGAAACCACAAAACCTTTCTGGAAAACAAAGTTGTTTTTCCCAGCCATTTGACCGCAGACACCAAAGCTGTCACTGCACCAGGAAGATCTATTTGGAGGACAGGGTTAATTGGCTTGATATTAAAATTAAGCAATATAGTCTTCAGTAAATTGTCACTGAATCACAAACCCACAGAAATCATGTATCTGCATGAATTACTGGATGAATTCAACACTGAATTACGGCTGTTCACACCAGAATTAAAATCCTGACAGCAGGCTTTGAAATACTCTCATAATAACCCAAATATCAGAGCCATTGTATGCAAATGTACATTCAGAAAGTCTTTTGTTCCCCCATTACCCAGCATTTTCAGTTTCCAAGGTATAAAGAGAAGCTGTAATTCAGCTTAACTCTATCAGACAACACCCAATTCCCATCTGCAAGAGAATTCCTACAAAGAAGTGTGTCTTGGGCTGAATTTCTGCTTTAACACATGTGGTATGGTAACATACCTGGACAGTAGGGCTGAGCACTATAGAAATATTCTGGATGTTCATTTTTGTTTCCAGTTCTTTTGCAATAACATGGTCCATGTGCACAATCAGCCAAGAAATTAGGAGATGATTACACTCTGGCAACTCTTTCAGCAACCTCTGGCACTCCTGCACTTTCTCAGCCTCGGTGTTCTTTCCACAAGCATCCTCAAAGCGAGGCATTAGCTCTTTGGTAAGCAAATTTTCAGGCAGTTCTCGTAGGTACTGCTTCAGCAAGCTGGCTACTGTATTGGGCTCATATTCTTCCAGGTTGGGAGATTCTTCTCGATCGTATGCTGCTTTTAGCTCATCAACTTTTGATTTTATTCCTTAAAATATTCAGATCAAGAATTAAGAGAAATCTTCAACTGTAAATGTGTAATAGTTATATGTACACTTTTTTTTAGGTGCATTTATTTCACCTCTCCTTACAATTTAAACTAATTGAGGAGTACTTTTTTAAAAGTTATCGACACATAGCTAGATTAAAATCGTTACTCAAAATGATGCGATCACTGCTTCTAAACGTGCTGACTACTACTGTGAAGGAAAAACACAGCACCGCTGAAGTTCTGAATCAGAACTGGCGCCAGCATTCCCTCACATCAAGGAATATGAAATAGGATGACGAAGGGTAAGGGAACCTAAAATCAACCATGTGTTTGCATTCAGCGTCTTTCAGGCTGTTCAATTATTTGCTGCTTGGCTTAGGGCTGTACATGTTATCAACTCAAATACTGTAAAACAAGTTCCACCTAGAACAGCTTTCCTCTGTCGAAACAAACCCCACACTTTTTAATTTCCAGATTTCCAGCTGGCCCTCCTCAGCGGAGGGATCCAACACAGGATTCTTGATTTGAGACACCACATGAATAAAAGCGTGTCCATACAACCCAGGCAAGATTTTCTGTAAGGTGTTTTTATAACTGGGTGACATTCCAATCTTCCCAGATTCAGGGAAATTTTGTTCTCAAAGCTCAAACTCCCACTTGAGTTACACTGATTGGATGCACTGCATGGCTTGGCTCAGACACAATAAAGAAGCAGCACTGGGTGCGCCTAGCCCACGGTAAATGCCAGGTAAAATATCCTCAGTTTCATGGGCAATGAAGCTAGTCAGGGATCACGAGGGCTGGGGGGTTGTTCAGCCACTGCAATCCTCTCTCGGAGCTCTCAAGTTAGACAACCTTGCACACACGAGAGGGCGCTATTGCACTGGAGAACACCTAGAAAGCACAAACTTCAAAAACGCTTTACTGCAAACACACCTTCATCCGTGAAAAATCCCAACACACTGGGTCTTGAAAAAATACACACAATCAGAATATTCCGATAGGCAAGATGAAGAAACTGCAGCTATTTATGCACATCTACCAAATACCATAGAGATCAACGGCATGAAAACAGCTTAATCAAGCTTTTAAAATCATTTGATCGCACTTTTACAGTGCTAGGCAACTCGTTTCCAATGGTTTTCGTCAAATTCCTTTTCTCGCTTGTTCTTCCTCCCTTAAAACATACCCGCAGATATACTTACATGAGTTCTACTGCAGATGCAGTTCACAAATAAAGTGACTTGTTTTGTCTAACGTGACTAAAACTGATGTTTCTTTTACGTAAGCTGGTGTTACCCAACTACCATGGTAAATTGAGCCGGCTGTTGCATAGCTTAAACAGTGAAACTTGCATTTTCTGCTTATTAGTGGATTTGCTCAAACCAAATAAGCTTTTAAGAAAAAAAAATATCAACTTAGTGGGAGGTCAAGTCATAAAATGGTTTTAGCTCATCTTTGCTTCTGCAATCAACTAGGATTGCATTTCTGATGCAGAAATACGAAAGTATAAGCTGGCCATACTCACATATTTTGTCCATCTTTACCATCCTATCACAAAAGGCCAAACCAAGTGTATTTCACTGCCATTGGGCAGTACCACCATATTTAGCAACTTTCAATGGTACTTCAGATCTACGGGTTTGCTTAACTTTATCAATCTGTCTGTCTTCTGGATAATCAAAATGAATGCAGCTATAAACAGTGTCTCTAGGTGTTGAAAATGGTACAATAATAAGAAAATGGCAAGTAAAGACCTTAGGAACCTGCATGTCAGCATGCCCAGAGTACCTGAAACTCTGTAGATGCCTTCACACTTCATGCCATACTTCTCTACATAATCTATACATTCACGGAAAACTGCTGGCAGGCGGATGCCATCGTACATCATGGTTCTGTCTACCGCATCGGACAAAGGAATGCCAAAGACGGGTCTATGACTTGGAACATCCACTTGAGGTATCTCTGTCTCCTGAATTGGCTTTTTCTTTTTCTTCTTCTCTTTCCACTGTTTCACAACATCTGCTGCAGTTAAGTCTTTTGATTTCTTCTCTTTATGTTTGTCTTCCTTATGCTTGTCTTCCTTGTGTTTTTCATCTTTGGGTTTCTCTTTGATTTTAAAATCCTTTTCCTTTTTTTTTGAAAAGCTGGGCTTCTTGAAGACATGTATTCCCTTGGACCGCTTCAACTTTGAAGGACTTTCAGCTTCATCACCAGAACTGTCCTCTTGAAATGCAGCATAACCTTCCGCTATGAGGCAAAGGAAGAGAAAGCAAGAGGGCAGTTGTAAATCTGTTTAGGTTCCAGATAGCATATTGTAACAGGGAGAGAACAAGGAGCGAGAAGCAACATGAATTAAAACACAGCACCTGCCTGACTCTTCAGAAGGCTGTCTTTAGTTGTTACACAATTAAGCGGACAAGGATTAAATCAAGGTTTCATAATCACATCAAAAATAAGGCACACAGCTCCTGAACAATCTGAACAGTTAATGCTTTATATACTTACTGATAATGGCAATGTCCATCTTATGGGCTAGTTTCCCATCTAATAGTCAAGGAAATGCAAAATAAAAACAACTGTCTGGCAACTTCTCTATGTTCCTGTAATCAACAGTATAAGAGTCACTGTTAAGGATCATCCACTACATATATACAAATCTAACAAACTTCTATTAAAAACCAACTAAACTTCAGCCACTTAACTCCCCAATTCCTTTCCAGAATATTATGTATTTTAAGGTAAGTATGAAATTAATCAAGTGTCAGCCTCAAATAACATACCAAAAAAAAAAAAAAAAAAAGAAAAGAGCTCAAGCACACTTACTTTTCCACTAGACAAACAGAACAATTCCAGTAATGCTACCACGATACCTGTCAGTGAAGGTGTGTATTTGCCTTAAAAGAATAGGCGAGAGCTTCAAACAAGTCCATGGGCAGAGCACACCGTTCCAGCAGCAAATCACCAAGTACCGGCTAAAACATGAGCTAGTGCTTTTACTAACTACGCCTCTGCAGCCAGCCCTGCCTCTGCTGCCGGCAACAACAAGGAAATCTTTAAAGGTGGATTACAAAAAACAAAACACAACCACCACAAAGAACAACCCATAACCAAATCCAACACCAAACAAACGACCTCCAAATCAATTCACTGTGTTTTACACACGCAATACTCCATATAAGAGAAGTAAGCCTGAAATCTGGTCAACAAAGATGACATTTTACACGCCATTCACACCATCAGGTCCCTCGAGGCAGCAGGCAGCAAGCTCTTGCTTCAACGCGAAGTCTCCATAACACAGATCCTTAAGAGGCTCTTCCGCTACCTACAGGCAGTGCCTCTGCCTCAGCGAGAAAGCACACTGACAGCCAAGCGCTCTTCCTGCGTTGAGTACTTTTGGGTGGTGGAAAATTACACCCTTAGATTCTGAGAGACAGCATCACGGATAAGATTATAGGCTGTAACTTTTACAGGTGAAAGATCTTATGCAAAAGAACCAGGGGACATTTGGCCTTTCAATTCTAACCTAAACTAAGCCTCAGGGTTTCTCAGCATTATTTGAGCATATCCAAGGAGCTGCCTACATTTTGAAGCCTCCTTGACCCCCCTGTAGAAGGCAGCTTTAAATAGTCAAGTAAGAAATGTATTAAAGCATGGAACTGCCATAAACTAATTACAATTGTGTCAACAGCTCACCCCTCCCACACTGGACACTTCCCCAGGACCAACAAACATGCACTTTCATAGAAGACTGAGAAAAGACCGTAGTAGCACTGTTCTCATCCAAGTGAATTTTAATATAAATATAAAAATATAAATGTTAACTGGAGAACTCAGCAAACAGGTCTCATCCTCACAGTTTATTGGCTAAATCATCATCCGCTGGTTTTGCAATCTACAACCAGAAACGGGTAAGGAACTCTGGCAGTGCATAAACTAAGGATTCAAATCCCACTCTGCTGATGGACCAGCTATGGGACAAAGGAGGAGCATGCAAGATGGTATTCACAGATGTAATTTCCAAACAGAAAGCCAAATATTCAACAGCGCCCAGAACAACCTGCCCTTTGATTTCCCTTCCTGGCTAGTGGTAACGGCTCCCAGTCAAACAGCGTAGGGTGGCCCACACACGCTATGAAGAGCATCAGCGTGTCCTCTGGATCAGCACAGGGGACCCAAGCTTGGGGATTGCTTCACCATCAACCACAGCACCTGCCTTACATGTTTCAACACTCTGTGTTGCAACACAAAACTTGGTGCTTTTCTACATCTGTGGGAACGTTACACCAGCAATAGCAAGCTACTGAAACCGGTATTTCTTGACTTTGTGAGGAGACATGAAGGAGCAAGTTAAATACAGTCTATTTTAATTTGTCTTGGTAACATAAGTCAATAAACTTCAGAAATACATACTAATTACAAACTCACACAGAATCTCCCACCCTTTCAGAGTAGACCCATTTTCTTTAGAAGTAAACCACACTTCCAGTAACATAAATTGCTTTATTTCTTTCACCAGTGATATACTGAAATAAAAACAACCTAAATTTATAGAGAAGAAAAAATATCAAAAGTGCTTGACAAATCATGTGATATTAAATGTGGAAAGTATTACCTACTGTTAGTACACTGATATTTCTGTTCACTGTTTCCTCAAGACTCCTAGTAGAAAGCCTGATCTAGTGGGAGGTGTCCCTGCCCATCGCAGGGGGGTTTGAACTAGATGATCTTTTAAGGTCCCTTCCAACCCAAACTATTCTATGATTCTATGAAATAGTCTGCATTTTCCCATCACTCTAATGGATGTCAGTGTCATTTTCCTGAATCTGTATGAGACCAGTACTGATTTAATAAATAATTACACTGGCACAGTGACTGGACCATCTGCCAGTTCCTTGCTCAGGCTTTATCAGATCTTCCACAACCATGCCTTTGCTGCAGTTATTTTAAATGTGCTATAACAGGTACAGCCCTTGTCTTACTGAAAATTATGAAAATGTCTTTTAAAAACAATAATAAAAAATATTCCAATGTTACTCTAGAAAAACCTAACTCACAGGCTTAAAAGCTTTGTTGTTCAGTGAGGCCACTGTGTCTGCATACTCAGGAATACTTTTGCTGAACTCTTATAAGAAAACTATAAATTCAGGCTGTGGCACTGATTGTTAACACAAAGGATTAGAACTGCCACTTATCAAAGCCATCACAAGATACGTTTTGCATATGAGATCTCTGATGAGTTTTTAAGTCATTTATATCTCTACACCTGATTTTGGCTCCTGGGGAAATAAATATATGTGCATCTGTAATTAATTCACTGAAAGACAAAAAGGATTGTTTTCACGTATGGAAGTATTAGTAGGTCAAAGATGACTATACTGACCGATACACAAAGCTACTATTAGTTACCTGATTTCAATCTGCCAGAGGAATTGCCATCAACTGGTACACCATTTGTAAATAAAATGGTAAGACAGACATGGATGCACAATGAGCTTCTGTAGGCAGCTTCCACTTCCTCTCCTCACCCACAAAATGTATTGCTATTACTAATAGAAACTTCGAGCTTACAAACACTACTGACAATTAGTATCCAACTTTTAATTAGATCAGTTTGCTTTTAATATACATCCAACTCACTGATACAAGCACAGCACACCCAAACAAATTCTGCATTCAGGTGACCACGCAGCCTGATGCAAGGACAGCAAATGAAGTTGAAAGATAACATTTGCCTTATTTTGTTCTGATTCAAAATAATTCCTGGTATTAAAAGGCAGACTTTTAAACTGCTTCCAAATAGTACTTTGCTAAAGAAACAAACAGAAGTATATAGATATATGTAGTAACTTATTACTAGAATAGGATGCAGCAACACGGAAAGATAAACCTTCATATGAAAAACTTCCAATGTTTATCATTGTGTAGACAATTCTAATAACTTCTTATTCTGTAGATCTAGAAACTGTATTTAGAGCTTCTCCACACACCAGGTTAGTAAAAATAATGTTTTGTTTCCAATAGCAACTGCTTGGTTATTTTTGTAGGATGACAATGGCCTCCTTACAATTTCTAACAGACTTCCCCCTATAGACATGAAGCATCCACTGCTACCACAAAAACCATCTCCATTAGTCCTCTGCACAGAAATGAACGATCATAAGCATGGAGACACCTTACCATGTCACTGCCCTACCTCGAACAGCTGGAATACTATTAGAGCTTTTGCATGGTTGCTGGATATCCACATTCATGAGCAGAAAAATCCCTTAAGACGATAGATGAGGGAATAGGCTGGTATTTTCCACCTGGTGGTATCTAACAGAGAGCTGCCAGTAGCTAGAACCTCAACTCAGCAACTCAGGGTGAGAAGATAAAAGTTAACATCCAACTGGGGACAGAAGATCACAGAATCATAGAATCACAGAATTGGGTGGAAGGGACCTTGCAGATCATCCAGTTCCAACTCCCCTGCCATGGGCAGGGAGAAGTTCCACTAGATAAGGTTGTTCAAAGACTATTCAGAGCAGGTCTCCAAGTTCACAGTAGGAATATTTCAGCCCTCTTCTACATCCCAAAAGAACATATACGACGCCCTGCTCAATGCATCAGGTATTTGGTCTTTTAAAAGATTTCCTAAAGATCTTGGAGGAGTTCATACCAATGACACTACCATTCTTTCACAAGACTGCTTAGTTAACGCCCACTTCCCTAATAATTACATAAAGAAAATAAAAATTATTCTAAACAAAAATTCCTAGCTGCGTATTGAACCCATCCTGTCCAACAGTATCAATCTCAGAAGTGAATGAATGAGCACAGTAAGATCTACTACATACAGACTATCTACAGAAATTCTAACAGGTAGAATAGCTTTTTCTTCTTAAGTATTTCTTACAACCTTTTTCTTCGGCAGAGAACTGCATATTTTATTACTTTATCAACATGCGATTAGTGACAGGTGGCTAAACGTTCATTTTGAAAGATCAATTAAACTGGCCACTGATTCATATAAATCATCACTGCTTAAAAAAAGATCTATTTTCATTTTTCTGCTGCCCCAGTACAAGTGCTATCATGGGCAAGGGATGTGTTGAGCCAGGGAACAGATCAGAGTTAGAACTATCCCAGGGAAAAGAAAAATCATTTTAATGCCTACTAGGTGCCTTAACCTAACTAATTTTACAGTGAACTAACACACAGTCTGTCACAGAGGAGTGAAGAATCTAAATCAGTGGCTGAAACATATTTCCAGCAGCTGACATTCCACATACAAACCAATCCTCCGTTGTCACAATTTAGCCCCGGCCCAGACAATTTCGGCAGCTAAAACAGAGCAGTTGGACTCTCAATTTCCTTAATTTTCTATCATCTCCAAAACATTTTTAGCACTTTCCCCACAGGATAACTGCTGTGTGTGATTTAGTTATTGCCATTAACATGAAAAATATTAAGTCATCATATTAATATTAACCTCGTAAGAAAAGAGAACCCTTGGTAACATACAAAAAAGCTTTTTTTGATTGAGGTAGTAATACCAAGGCTAAGAGTACATTACTCCTGCAAACGGGATTTACCTGAAAAATTAAAATCAGTAACCATGGAATATTTATTCTTCCCTCTCCACACACCTGCCTGCTCTTCAGGCATTTCTCGATGTATTATCAAAATACATCTAAATATTTACAGGATTAAAGTTACATAGTTTCAGGAGTTTGGAAGACCTTGCCATTCATTCATTAATATTGTAAGATCAACAAACATCCACTCTGTCATAATTTACTATCAACACTTGTCTTTTTTCTCATTGAAATGATCAATAATATTTGTTTCAAGCCCAAATTACATGACCATATGAGGTTGTGTATTTTCCAAAGTAAAGCAGATGGCCCAAAAAGTGAAAAGAAACCATAGGCTGTAGAATTTAAAAGGTGGAAGAACCCAAAGAATCAAAAGTATGGAAGGAATAACAAAAGGCAAAGCTGGAAGGGGAATTTTTAAAGAAACTACCATGTTAAGCAACCATAAACAGTCCTGTTCATTTACATAACTAAAATGTCCGTTCAGGGTATATTAACAATAATGACCATTTTTGGACTGTACAAGAGATACTAAAATGCTCTATATGCAACCTATGACAATTGTCTGAAAGATTAGGGCTAAGAAGTGTTGAATATTTTTTTTACATTACAGTTGCAAGAGAGAATTTGATTCTTCCTACAGTTTTCATTTTTGTGGTTTTGAGGATTTTTCATATGCTTCAAGCTTCTTTTAAGTACCAAAAATTGCTTTACATCAGCTATAAAATGTGCTGTAATCACTTGTGGAAGAAAGCTGTTACAGTGCTAATGTGCACAGACCTGCTGATATTTGCCGAAGCAGCATTTTCCCTCTTCAGTCAGACAATCACCATGAGACATGCAGAATTACACCATAAAGAAACTCACACTATGTATAATGCTGACCTCTAACAATTCCAAAGTTAGAGGTGTCTAACCCATAACAGAAAGCTGACTTGCAAGGAGGAAAAAAGCAGCTACTAATAGCTTAAATTTAGACCCATCCAATCAATACTGAATTTTCATCACCAATCCAGTAGTCTGGTTTATGTTAAAGTTTTTTGCATTAGGGAAAAACCTAAAGAATCAGTTCTCTTAAAATCTGCAGGAGTTTAAACTGCTGGTTTTAACTGGAGGATAATATATTTTTGAGTTACAGTATCCTTTATACACACAGTCTTTAGTTAATAATAATAGCCCTTCTAAACTATGGTAAAAACAAATCCTGCATTCCAGGAAAATGGTTTGATTTAAAGCAGTGCAATGGCAGCAAATTCTTAAAAAGTAATTATTTAAATATGTGCATGTATGTTACAAAGAGTCTCCATATTCACTCTAACGTCCCAGAATACTGTGTGCTGTCTCATTGGTTTTGATCTTCCCAATTTCACATAAAAGAAGCAGCAGAAGAAGCAGTAAAGCACACAGGCATCCAGAATTTCCAGGCATCAGAGATTGGGGCATTGTAGAAAAGAAACTTTATATTGAAGAAGTTTTGCTAAATGAAACATCAGCTGAAAAAGCACTAACATTTGCACTGGAATATTTAGGTTTCAGAGTCTTGGACAGTAAGAAGCTTCCTGGTACTGACAGGGCTCAGTATCAGCTCAGTACTTTCAAGTGCTTTGCTCTTTCAGAACATGTAGAAAAACTTGAATAAAAATATTCCACATTTCCAATGTTTTCTGCACAAAACTAAAGGCAGGCAGGAAGATTCCTCTTCTGTAGTCTAGGAGGAGGGATATGCCTTTTAAGCAAAAACTTCCATCTGGACACTGATACAGTGACAAACAATGGATTCTATAGTAAAAACTTTACTGTCTCCTAACCTTTTCTCCACCAGTTCTGGTATATTCAGATCCCAACATTGGCTTGCACATTTTTTAAGTCTGCAATAATATTTAGGCACTACTGGAGGAAACTGCATGATCAGACTGAACTCAGACACTAGAGGGAAAAAGGACACAGATTTTACTGGTCCTCAAATAATGGTGCAGCAAGCACAGGAAAATTTCAGATAGTGCACAACAGCAAACTCTGGATACGGGAGACGTAAGGGAAAAGGGTCAAAGTTGTTGAAACTGACTCTTCCAAATTTAAAAGTACAAAATACAGGTCAAACTTGAAGAGTTTTATTTCAGCTAGAACCTCAGCTACAATTTAAAAAAAGCACCTATCTGGAAATACATTTGGAAACCTCCACTCCAAATGTGAACAGGTAATGAAATTAGAAGAACTCCATGCCAGGCAATTACCAATGTGTCGTTAAAGGTTTTAGGTAAACATGTTTATTAGTAACTCTGGGCACGTGCTTGGCATCCGTATATGCGCAACAAGAACCAAATCATTTTTTTGGTTAAGGTGTGGATTTCTTTGGAAGATAAATAGGCATTGCACAAAGCCTGCTTGGGCAAGTTAACTTCCTTCACACCTAAACAAATTCCATTTGGAATATTAAGCAATTTTGAGAATGAAAGAGAGAAAGAGAAATTATCAGCACGAAATAAGAGAACTCGTGTACTCACTTCTTTTTTCTTTCTTCTTAAATTTTCCTTTCTTTTTCCCATGCTCCTTTTCATCATCAGATACTATATCTGGAGGCTCATGCAAGCTGTCATGAGGTGGTGAAGGCTCACCAGTGCGGTACAATCCAGGGAATTTTGTAGGACTGATTTCTTCAGAGCTGGGAGTACGAGCAAGACCCCCACTGTGCTCTACCCGACGGTGTTCACTGGGGCTGCTAGTGGGAGGCAGGAAGCACTCAGTCATTCTGATCCCCTGATATCAAAGTGAAATCTTCTGCTACCTGTCCATCACACCTGCAGGAGGGGAAAACAAAAAGAAACCCCACACAATTTTAAGCAATGGATTTCCAAACACCTTGTTTAGAGCTCTATCCTGAAAGCACAACAAACAGCAGTAGCTTCTACAATAAATGCTCCAACTTACATCAGGACACAGTAATATAAACCTCAGGTCCTGAGCCCAGTGTTTGCAGAATTTGTCTATTAACTCCTAAGCCACATCAACATGAGAGCTGCTATTTTAGCATCTCTACTTTAGCCTATATAAAACACTGTATATAAAGTATAGGAATATTTTAACATTTGAAATAATTCTTACAAAATTAATAGGCAGCTTGCCTACCGATTGGTAATACTTATTAATAATATTGACTTAATTTTAATTTTTTTACATAAAATAGGTCAGTCTGAAAGCCGAGTGTTTGTGAGATAATTTTCATCTTTCCCAAGCATATTTCACAGATGCAAATAAGAACTTGCCCAGCCTGTTGCAATAAGGGGAGGAAAAAAAAAAAATAAGTCTTAAAGTCAAATCCATCTTCTAATTTTGCTAATGCAAATTAGAGAAGGTAGAAAAAGAATGATTAGATGTTTCTGGTATACAACAACAACAACTTCACATTTGAAGAGGCTATATATCAGGTCATGTGCACCCAGATGGTACATTCTTTGCTTGAGAGTTACAGCCAAATAAAAGCTAAGATTAAAATTGCTGAAGGAAGCCAATATATAAACTATCAGCAATGGAACTCATAAGCAAAAAAACCCACTTCCTAGCACAGATAAATTTTCAGGAATTCCACAGAACAGATATGCTGTATGGGACATCACACCTCGGGAGTTTGCTTGCTAAATTTGGACCTTTGTGTCTAAATGGTCACCCTCAGATATGAACTCTTCTTTCAATGGATGAAAGGAAAACAGAAATAGAACACACTCCAGAAAAAGATATTTTCCACACCTACTGGTATGCCTGGATGAGAGGTCAAATCATGGTTACACGCTAAATTTAAGCCAATTTAAATCTGTACTGATGTGTTGCTGTGGAAAAGAAATGTATCTACTGGAAGACAAATGGAAGAAAAAAAGTTATTTAAAAAAAAAACACCCAACAAAACCCATCCATTTAATAGCATGACTCTTTGTGCAGCCCTACAAGTGTCAGGGCAAGCACAAGGAAGCTGGGGGGGACAGTGCCCTGCACTGCAGACTTATAGCAATCAAGGTGACTGTGCAGCCATGGCCCCCCAAAAAAGAATTAAAATACATTATAAGATGGCACACAAAAGCCATATCAAACCTATTTCCGTAAATATTTTAGTTATGGTGAGAATATATCCACATATAACTGTGGCTTCTGCACTAGCCTTTGGACTCTGCAGTTACCTCTGGTACTCCTGCTGCTTAATCTTGAAGTGTGGATTACTATTAAGAAGAAAGTCGTCAACTCTTAGTTAAGTTAGGCAACCAACCATGGATGCCCAGTATTTACTAAATCCTCATTCAGAGAAATAAACAACGCATACTGGCTACACAGGAATCCCCTATACATCACTATAAGAAAGACACCGAGGTGCTGGAGGTGTTCAGAGAAGAGCAACAAAACTGGTGAAGGGGCTGAAGAACAAGTATTACGAGGAACAGCTGACGGAGCTGGGGTTGTTTAGCCTGGAGAAGAGGAGGCTGAGGGGAGACCTCATTGCTGCCTACATATGCCTGAAAGGAGGCTGCAGAGATGTGGGTGTTGGTCTCTTCTCCCAAGTGACAGGTGACAGGATGAGAGGGAATGGTCTCAAGCTGCATCAGGGGAAGTTTAGATTGGACATAGGAAAAGTTTCTTCACAGAAAGGGTTATCAAGCACTGGCAGAGGCTGCCCAGGGAGGTGGCCGAGTCACCATCCCTGGAGGTGTTTAAAACGCAGGTAGACGAGGTGCTGGGGACATGATTTAGTAGTATACAGGTACAGTTGGAGCTAATCACCTCTAAGGTCTTTTCCAACCTAATGATTCTAAGATTCTATGATCATACAAACTAGCCTACAATTTCATATGCAAAAGCAGAAAGCCTCTTTAAAAGAGAACAGCATCAACCTGAGGCCAGCCATTTTCTCTTTTTATTTTTTATCATGCTTGTTGGGTTTTGTTCTATTTTTTAATGCATGTCAAATACTGCACCGCTAGGCTAATTTGATATTGTGTTTAAACAAGCAAATGGAATACTCCAACAAGACATTTTAGGAGAAATGTCCAGGTATCTAAAGCTTCAGACCTGCAGATATCAAAAAAAGTCAGGCTTTTCAATTATACAATCATTTTCAATATTACCTATGACACAGACTGGCAATACGACTGCATCTCATCTGAGTATGAGAATGATCCGTAAAATTCCTGCACAGCATCTGTTGCATTTCATCCACCAAAAAACTTCCAGCTCTACCCCAAAAAAGGAACCCAAGCCACCCCACCAAAAGCTGTTAAACAATAGGAACTCTTGGAATTAAATTACAAATATAACATGTAATTTTTTTAAGCAAACAGGATGAACCACACCTACAAATCAGTCCACGTTTTGAGTGGGCAAGACAGGCAAATGCACAGAGGAAAAGGACACTGACATTGCGAAGGCACATGAACATCACCCTGGGAAATGAAGACACATACTTTGCCTTTGGAACCCAGAAGACCTCCTGGGATGAAGCCAGACTTAGCCTATATGTTCCAAAATACTCTTTAGCAGTGTTTTACTCAGTTACTCAACTCCCCGGGTCCTATTTACAGACTGGTACAGAAAAACATAATACGGAATTGCATTTTTCCAGGTTAATAATCATAAATGCGTCCAGCTAAGTGGGTTTGGGCAGTTCTGTTAAATAAAATATATCCAATATCCTTCAGTTCTATGAAATAAAATATTTCACCACAGGAGATTACTCACAGAGTGCTTATGGAAATTAACAGTTACTCAGATCTGCATTTGAATAGGACACAGTACAACACAGAATTATGATGAGAAACAACATATTCCTGAGGCCTTTAAACATTGTTCATTCTCTGTTCTGGGTAAAGTAGAAACACCGACTAGAAATAACTATAATAGTGCATATCTGTAAATGCAACAAATTCAGACTGCACGTATGTTTCATATTTTTATTTTACGACTTTAAGAAAGCTTCACTTTCCTATATGCACAATTTCCTAGGCCTTCAAATGAGGGAGAAATTTCTCCGTGCTTGAATTACATCAATATCTATCAGCAGAATCAGAACCTTTAGGCCTACCTCAAAAACCAATTCCACTTTTACTAATGGATGTCAGTCTTAATGCCACACAGATCTGCACCTTTGTTCTTACTTTTATAAGTTTTTGCTGATAGCAAGAAACGTTGAGACTGAAAAATCATAGATTCTCTCAGCATTTTGAGAAGGAACATTTCTAACAAACAGGCTGATTGTTCCGCCAACTTCTCCCTCCCAGACATGACCCTTTCTACCAATCTGTTACTGCTTCAGTCCTGCCTCTCTTCTGCAGCGGGCTCTTTGCTTCACATTGCATGTCTCTACTTATGCAGTTCTCATCTGCCAGGAGATTTACCAGCTCACTATGGCCACATGGGGAAGATCACGTTGCTACCCTCATTAACACAAACACCCCATTCCAGTTTCCTCTCCTAAGATACCTTTTGAGACAATTTGATTGGCAGGCTGCTCTGACAGGCTCCTGCTGCTGAGCTGGCTCACGGAAGAACTCAACAAGCACTAAAGACGGAAAGCAGAGGAGTGGCAGGATCATGATGCCAGGAGTGCACCCCCTTCTTTGGGCAGTTTGGTTCTGTATGCACAGATTCATCTCCACAGATTTCACTGATTTTTTAGTATTTTTTCCCACAGCCTCAAGCTCCAATTTCTCTACCACTCACCCAGTGCCAGTACTCCCATTATCGCCATTTTGACTGATTTATCTTTTTTATCCTCTATATATCACACACAACACGTTCTTCTTCTGCTTTGGTCTCTGTGACCTAAACTCCTTGCTCAGTCTCCCACCTTCCCTTCCCCTTGTTCATTTTCCTGCTAGTTCCTGTGCTCTTGATGCAAACTTCTTCCTTGAACATACACAGTTCTCCCCCTTCTTCCTCTGTTTCTTCTATCCAAAATCCTCCTGGACTTTCTTCTCTGTTACAGTCTTTTGTTTCCTCATGATTACCACCTCATCTTCTCACCTTGTCCCCATTTCTCCCACTGGTTCTCAGTCCTCCCCAGTATCACAAGAATTCATCTTCTTTCCTTCCTCCCTGCCAACAGCAGCCTCCTTGACTCCCACCAGTTCTTGTTCACTCAACATTTGATTCTTCCACAGGAGCCACAAATATTGTTACATGATGGCATCAAAGAGCTTCCTGAGGTTCAAGCATCTGCTTAGATGTACCTGGTTTTTTGAGTACTCCCAAAATGTAGTTTCTTGAACCACCTTCCTGCTCAACATGGAGTTGAACCTTCAGAATAACTGAGTATGAAAAATAAACAGCCTTCACTGATCACATGCAGAATTGTGACCTTTCCTCTACACTCCAAGGAAAGGCTAAATTAAAAGAGATTTTAAACGTGGAAAGCAGAAGGTACATCCTTAACACAAAAACTCCTAGCTGTCATGTCACCACTGCCTTTCAAGACCAAGCACAGGAATGAGGGCTGGAGAGAGGACAGATGATGCCTGCATGGACAAAAGAATGAATTTTTCCTAGTTTCCTTTTTTTAAATAATTGAACTTTCTCCTAAGAAATTCAGCCTGAGCTACACACCTAATAACTAAATATTAATATTAAACAGCTGAGGTTTAGAAAAAAAAAATAGAAAAGTAACAGAGAGAGACACATGACAGACAACTTTAATAGATCTCACTTATTACAGTGTGTCATCTAGGGCCGTCTGAACACATTAAAGAGAAGCACAGGTTGAAAGACCAAACTTGCAACTGTCATTCAGTACAGAAGGCTCCATTATTTCTATTTTGCACTGAGTCTTCATTGTGACTTTGTGCCTTGCAACCAATTGCAACAGCAGCAGCAAATTAGAGCAGGTGATTGCATGCACAAATGTTAGTTTGTAAAGCTGTTGGGTGGAATGAAGGACACGGAATTTTTCTGCAGAAAGCATTACGCAAGACCACATCTGAAGCACAGTGGGTGCTCCCAGTGCATCCCATTTTGCCACAAACAGGTGTCCTGAATACACCCTGAAAATCTGGGTATTACATTGAAAACAATCCCAAGAAGTCAGTAATCAAAGGATGGAGGCCCAGTGGAAACACTCACTCAGCTACAGACCCTGCTCTATTGTAACCACCCAAAAGCAAGACCCAGAACACAGCAGCACTTCCATCATTGCAGGCTTCAATACAAAAGATCTGCACATATGTGAAGAAACTGATGTAACTTGAAGAAATGAGGCACACTAGTTTCGGACAAAAATCATCCTAGTAATAAACATCGCTCCAATTTAGAAAGTAATGAACCATAAGAGGAAAGAAGAAAATCGATCACTTGTGGGCTAAGCATGTCAAAACACTTCAGAAACCATGAGTGGTACTCACACAACTGCTGAGATGGTTGAAAAAGATGACTTGGTGACGAGAAAACAGAGTTAGAAGTTATTACCAAGACTATACAAAGTCTGAGACACACTTAAGTTCCGTATCTTGAGCAGATAATTGCTAGGTGTGAGAGGCCATTAAAAACATGGTCCTTTCAAGAGAAGAGGACACTGTTAAGTATGCCTTAAATTAACCATCTTGTAATTGCTGATGGTTGTCAGCTACAGCAACAGCTTAGGCAAAGAGCAAGGTTTTTACCAGCTTAAAACTAAGAAACCATTTATGTTTTACTCAAATTGTTCTGAATTTTTATTACTGCAATAAACCATAACAGTTTAAGCTGTGCTTAGACATAAAAAGATGCATTTCCTACAACATACTGAAAAGCTTAGTTCAAAGCACTGTTTTCACTTAAACATTTCTTGATTGAAAAGTTGCCATGCAGTCAAATAGCAAAATGACATTAGAGGCCATCTATTTTGTTTAACAAGCTGTACCCAAGTATATAAATAGTGGCCCTTCCTTTAATACAGCAACATGACAATGAAAGGAGAAAGAAAAGGAAATGCTTCATGTAGACAGGTAAAGTGAGTTTAAATTTTCACAAGTCAGAAGTAATCACAAAAACAGAGCATTAAGTAACTCCCTGGTGAGTCATGCACTCTTTGTAATTGGCAATAATTAAAGCCTCAAGAAGGGCCTTCACAAGAGATTTTGGATAAAAAGAATAAAATACAAACTGCACAGCAGCATTCAGCTCCTAAACCTAAGATTTCTTTACAGGATACATGATGCTATGAGAATATCAGGAAACTCCCTTAAAAGGAGAGTGTGCACTCACACAACTGCAGTCACAGAGGAATAAGCTGTACATTTTTCAAAATAATATCAGCATCAGATCATCTCTAAAGTAACATAAACAGGTTTGTGTGCTCTCTCATCTACCCAGAGGCGGTTAAAGTCTGTTGCAATCACGCTACCATCCAAAGTGTTTCAAGTTCTGCTCTGAGAGTCCATACCAACTCAGAAGCAGTGATACACAAAGTACTCTCACAATCAGAGCCATAGACCACACGCATATTTGAGTGGACTGTTGCAGGAGCCAGCTCACATTCAGAATATGTAGCACTATGCAGGTTATTATTCCCTTTTATTGAGGGTATTGCAGCTCTTCATGAATCCATTCAGTGGAGCGAAAACCTTAAATACTTATAGATATTGCAAAAATACCAGAAACAAAGATTCTGATCACATTATGATAAAGTCTCACAATCATACCAGTATAAATTCTCCACGTGTTAGCATACACTTTCCAGTTTTGTTCACTTCAGGAAAAACAGTTTGACAGTCTCTAGTCTACAAATTCTGCAGAGCAATTCACAGGCCGTTTTGCAGAGACATCTTGGGGAAAACAAAACTTGGATCCCCTGGGGAGAGTTAATTGCTTTGCTACAGAGAAAGTGCACCTAAGAAGAGACTGACCATAACCACACAGAAAAAGTCCCTGTCCAGTGACTCTGCCTCCGACTCCTGCGCTGGCTATTAACATCCTAATTCCCTGGTGAGGCAAGCTGTGGTTGTTCACATCCAACTGTCTCTTCCAGAGCAAGCTAAGGCAGATCGTCTAGGAGAAAAGCCTAGGAACAAATCCTTACAGGGTAACAACCAAAGCAGTGTAGAGAGGTTACATGAACTATATCACATGTGGCTTCCAAGCTCATTCCCATCCTTCAGGGGTATCTCAGCAAGCCCTGCCACGTGTCTTTCCCCAGTTGAATCAAGCTTCAAAGTGGTGCACTCTATTATGATCACAACTCCTTATCTAAGAGGCATTCTTAGAATTACATGGCCAGCTAACAACTGGAAAGATTACTGTTTGATTGCTTTACATTGCACCTTTCTGAAGTAAAAAGTAGACGGTCTGGACTCTTCACAGTGAAGTAGATGGATACTGTCAGCCAGGCCAGACTTTTGCAGAAGTTATCTTGACTTATCAGTTACTGGCGCCATAACTGCTACTGCCCACCCAGGGAATAAAGTGCTGGTCCACTCTTACGGATTGTTTGGCCTTAGGCACTGTGAATCCTGCTCCTGGTCCTCACAGTCTTGTCGCCACAAGTAAACCAATACCAGTTCCTCTCCTAATCAAGCCCAGTAGACCAGTTTCCCATTCTGCAGTCTAGTCCCGCTGCTTCCCAGGCTCAGTCTCTCTCCACCAGTTCCTTTATTCCTCTCTCCTGCAGTCCAGTTCCCCAACCGTACCTCTTCTCTCTCACAACCTCCCCCTCACCATGTGGGTGGTGCAGCACCTAGACCTATGCAACTTCAGTTTCACCATTTCTCTTCTCCACATCCAGTGCCAAATCTAATCTCTCCTTCTGGCTGCTCCCTATCTCCCAGGTTTTCCCTTGCCACCTTCCATTTCTTTCACAGTGAATTCCAGTTAAGGCTTCTGAAAATTACACCCCACACACAAGCAAGGAGTTTGGAGGTGAGCCCCAGCCAAATGTAGGTTTCCCCTCTAAAATACAAACAGCATTTAAAAGGTTTGCTTGATTACGAAAATACTCTTAATTACGCTAAAGAGATTTTCTTTCCTGCTAGTTTAATCCTCAGAAAAAGTTTGAAAGAATTTGGTTGGCGTGTTCTGTTTACATTTTTAAATACCACCCTAATAAATGCAATCAAGCAATTTTCAGCCCAAATAAAAATGTGGTGACTTTTGATAAGGGCTAAACTACTGAAAACTCCTGAAGATTTTGGCTGGGGTAGAGGTAATGACCGGGCATTGGTTGGTTGGTGTCAAGTAATTGACATTTCCATCACTTTTCCCTCTTGGGTCTTATCTCTCTCTGTTATTTTCCTTTTCATTACAATTTATTGCTATATTTCAATTATTAAACTGTTCCTATCTCACCCCATGAATTGTCCTCACTTTACCATTTCAATGTTCTTCCCCTCAGCCTACCAGAAGGGGAGTGAGTTAGCGGCTATGTGGTGCTTAGTCGGCGGCTGGGGTTAAACCACGCCAAAGCAGAGTTGAGTAATATGAACCGTCCTGCAAAAGCATCAAACTCTCCCATACTTCTGAAATATGCAACACTGTACAACATATATGTTACCTATTATTGCTTAGATCAACCTTAATTCATGGTGTAACAAACCTGCCCCTTTTCTCTGTCCACCTCTCCAAATTCCCACTTGTGCCAGTACTAAAGCTTGGAAAACAGAAGAGAAAGTTTAACTTCTACCACTTAACAGAAGACGGGAGGAAAATACAATAAAGCTTTGCGGTTTACTTTTTTATCAATTGCTATAAACATAGTATCACTTTAAGATTTTTTTGCCCTCAGGACTATAGACAAGTGTTACACAATTCATGTTTTCAGAAGTCTTTTGAAGAGTCATCCCATCCCTAGTCAACAAAGGTCTGCAGCAAGTCATACAACTGATGATCTTGCAGATCAAGAGTAATGTTTATACTTTGACCAGTTCCTGGGATGTGTCTGGTTAATGACAAACTCCCCTTGCAGAGTTTTCAACTACAGCATGGTTTTGTCATACTCCAGTGCCTGAACACAGCCAATTTGAGAACAGCTGTTCATTTAGTGGAGTCAGTTAAAAAACCCACAACAGTCTGATTGGTTGAGCTGAACATACCATCAACTACTGCCAAAAAAAGCAAGTGCTTATCCCCAGAGTGAGAAAAAGAAACCCCACAACAATAAAATTAAGGAGAAGAGAAATCAATGGATTTTACATCAAATATTCTACTGGAGTTTTAAGCATTTCTGCTATTCTTTCAAGAGCATCTACAGATTGACCATGACGGATCACACAACAGAGAAGGGAATCTAGTTTTCAAGACAGGCCAGAGCTCTGCACACTCAGTTCCATAGAATCATCACAGAATCATCGAACAGTGTGGCTGGTGCGGAAAAACGGGGTCTCGCCCTGTTTCTTGTTAAAGCCCTGCGGGACTGGCGCTACTCGATCATCACAGAATAGTTTGTGTTGGAAGGGACCTTAAAGACCATCCAGTTCCAAGCCCCCTGCCACGGGCAGGGACACCCTCCACTACATCAGGTTGCTCAAAGCCCCATCCACCCTGGCCCTGAACACCTCCAGGGATGGGGCATCCACAGCTCCTCTGGGCAACCTGTTCCTCACCATCCAGTGCCTCACCACTCTAACAGGAACAGATTTCTTCCTAATATCTAATCTAAATGTCCCTTCTTTCAGTTTAAAACTATTACTCCTCATACTATCACTGCAGTCCCTGATGAAGAGCCTCTCCCCATCTTTCCCGCAGACCCCCTTTAAGTAAGGCAGCTAGAAGGTCTCCCCAGAGCCTTCTCTTCTCTAGGCTAAACAAGCCCAATTCTCTCAGCCTGTCCTCGTATGAGAGGTTCTCCAGTCCTCCGATCATCTTCGTGGCTCTCCTCTGGACTCACTCTAGCAGATCCACATCCTCCCTGTGCTGAGGACTCCACAACTGAACACAGGACTCCAGGTGAGGTCTCACGAGAGCAGAATAGAGGGGAAGAATCACGACCCTTGACCTGCTGGTCACACTTCTTTGGATGCATCCCAGCATACAGCTGACTTTCTGTGATGCAACCCACATTGCCATCTCATGTTGAGCTTTCTCATCAGTCAACAGTCCCAAGTCCTTCTCCTCAGGGCTGCTCTCAATCCATTCTCTGCCAAGCCGGTAATTGTGCTTGGGATTGCCTTGACAATCACCTAGTCAAAAAAATTTAATGACTGGGTGCAGTCATCACCCAGTTAAAAAAATCTAAGGCTATACATAGCCTAGTTTGGGGGGGTTGTGTTTGGCTTTTGGTTGTGTATTTTGGGGGGATTTTTTGTAGTGGTTTTTTTGGTTGTTTTTTTGTTTTGTTTTGTTTTGTTTTTTTTAAGAGTGCATTAGCTAATGAATGCTAAAATACTGGTAATTACAAGCGTAAACAACAAATATTAAAGACATTTTGCTTTGGATTTACCACTGGTAACAAATTTGGGACATGCCTACACACCAGAAACGTGTAACATAATGCACTGGCATTTCTGTTACAGCAATAATTTACCTGGCAAAAGCAACAGCAGCAGAGATACAGTAACCCACTGTGAAGCTCCAGCCAGCAGGTAGAGTCCAAGTTCTATGGAAATCTTGGGAACATACTCCATTGACATTTGCAGGCAGATGCCAACGTTGCTGCATTATCATCATATTTCTCACCTGTACTGATTACAACAAAATCAGAACAGGTAAAATCCCCTACAAACATCACTTAACTTGGGTCTGCTGGTTTGTATTTTAAAAGCCACTTGCTACCATCTACTAGCCCCCTGAGTTCAGTACAGACAAAGCCTAGCTACGCTTTGACAACTGCATGGATCTGCTTCACACGCAGAGGAATGACAAAGAGCCCACATGCTGCACAAAGTACTGCACACTGAATCCACAGCATCGCTTTTTAATCCATTATTGAGATATTATCTTTTAGACTGGATGTAGAAAAAAAATAAAATTGGAAGCACCATGCTTTTTCGCTGAATTAGCTGAACTGTGGTCACTATTTTATTCATAGAATTTTCAAAAAGCATTAAGTTCATTTCACAGAAATCACTTCATAATCCTTTAACAGCATGAACAGTCTAGTTTACCTTACCAAAGACAAAGAATATTTAATTCTAAGGCCTTATCATTCTCAGAAATAAGCACCTTCTGAAAGTATACTAACAACACACAAACCTTTAGGGTTAAAGTAGCAAAAATTAAGTTTCTTGTGCTTTACATTGATTGTTTTCCACCACATACTGGAGACATGTGAAGAGATCTATAAATTACAGACTGTCACTTGACCTGACAACTCTATCAGATAAGAAACTAAGAACAGCTTTGCTTGGATCTCTTCATACTGTGACACACGACACAGATGACTGGTTTCCATGTATGACTTTTTTTCATGTTTAAAGTGCTGCATGTTACAGTGTAACACAAGCGATCGTATTTGACTTCTAGCCAATATTAAATTAAAACAGAACTATCATGCTTGAGATAAAACCTATTCTACTGTAACAGCAGAAAGGAAAAGAAAGACTGTGACAGAAAAACTGTTCACATAGCAGCTTCTCTAATTATTTTCAGTGATTATTTAATAACTACATCTATCTGCAGGACCTTAGTTTGTGACTTTAAAAGTCCTGTAAATCATCAAGCTAATACTAGTGGCTATTGACCTAGAAACTGAAGCAAAGCTAAAGTCTGCCCTTTTGCATTCACCAGTTGTTTTATTAGGCCTATACTGAGTAAAATCAACTGGAGATTTGGTTGCATGCAAACGTTTTCCCAAATTAAATATAATGGATAGGACTGTAATGTTTCTGTGTTGCCACCACAGCCCTTCTTAGCAAAGCCTTGTTGTAGATGCAGTTTTACCCACCAAAAGACTTTGTCTGATGCAGCTGATTTCATTTGGCCACGCATTTTGAGCTATGCCACCAAAACGGTAGCTTTATTGAACGATGTTACTACTGGAATAGATACCCATGTCTGACAAACTCATGCGATATGTAAAAGAAAATTATGTTGGTTTTGGGTTGGTTTTGGTTTTTTACCATGGTCTAAAAGTGTCCACACAAGAGGAGGACTATATAATTTCCTCTTTTCAGACATACTCCGATCAATGCCAATGACCACTCTTCATCAAGACCACATCAGGTACTTAGTCTTTCTGTAAATTTCTAAGTTTTTAGTTATTTTTTTCAGCACCATATGTAGAGTTGGGATGAACAAGTTCTCTTTTCCATCCTTGCCCCAGATTCACTCTTTACCCAAGGGGAAAGTAAATTTAAATATTTATAAGTGCAGTAGATTATTAATTATGATTAACATCACCACCTCCAGGGCTGAGATGTTGCAAAATGTCCTGCGTGTGAACACTGAAAACCCTCACAAACACACTCAAGGCAAGGTGTGGCACCACCCAGCTTGGGGCAACAGCTGGTCTCTCTGTAGCAAATGGCTGGGAAGCACGAAATTGCCTCCATCGCCAGCAACGGCTTCTTCATAGGCAACTACAGGGAAGACTCATGAGTTCATTACTGATTTAAAAACAGCAGCAGGACCCACAAGTTCACAGTATTTGTCTTCTACACCAATTTACATAGCCAAACAGCCTTACAAGAAAGACCACAAGAAACACCATCTGTCTAGCAAAATGTATAAACATCCTTACAATTTAAAACCAAATTCACATATATTTTCTAAAATGGGCCTTGGCTCAATCTGTAGCACCTAATGCAGTAATTTTTGGCAATCCTATGACTCCGGAGTACCATAAAAAACCTACACCTTCTGAAATACACAATTCTGAAATACAAATTTCCCATTTTCAGTTTACTTGCCAAATGTAATAAAAATGCACTGAATAATAACACAAATAGACAATAAAAATACGTATTCTTCACAGCAGGCAAAAAAAGTTCAGTATCTGATTCTCAAATCTGTTACGTAGTTTTACCTACACAAGAAAAATCATGCTGCTTGAAATAAAATTAGCATAAGTAGTTTAATGGAAGCCCTAGTATACGTAAGATAAAGCAGCGCCATTGTCCTCACAACAAAAAAGAAAATAAACTGCCTCTGTCTGTATAAGGCATTTTTAAAAGTGGCAAAATGCTTGCTCTTCAGTACTAAAACCCATGAAAAGTAATTACCTGTCAAAAATACATATCTGTAACTGACTGTTCTAATGATACAAACTGCAAGCTTCCGTGACACACATTTGTGTATCTTCACGATGTCTTCAAAGTCTGAATGAAATAGCGTATTAAAACCACACTTACAAAAGAAGAATTTATAAAGAACTAGCAACCAAAAGCAGCCAAACCGATACAGAAAATTGCAAGCCAGTTTCATCATAAAATAAATAAAATACCATAAGATTGTAGTGCACAAAAGGAGCGCTGCAGGTAACAACCGATGCAACTCCTCTGCTGTTTTTTTTGATAAAGCATACACATTTTGGCATATTCCAAGATACATACATGATATAAATTGCTAGAAAATCACAATTATCTATGTCAAGGAACCTGGATTTGAATCTACATTGCAGTATATCAGTCATGTTAATTTAGTGAACCCTCCAGACAACACAAAAGAACTCCACATATTCATCACTTCCTCTTTCAGTTGGAAAGCTGCATTTCATTTCCTCCAACAGCTTTGAAAACCTTTTTCAAAACATGACTGATAAAACCCTGCCTGATTACCAGTGGCATGAGTTGTATAAATTTTGGAGAACTGCAACCCCAAATTTCAGGACTGAAACTTCAGAAGCATGACCTGTGAAAGATCTCTGCATCTGAGATTAGCCTCCAAGTGGCCAGCACTTAACGGAATTTGTAAAGAGTAAAACATCTAAAGAACAAGAAAAGCTAAAACCACTAGGCTGAAATAATCCAAGGAGTTTCTGGGTAAACCTATTCATCGGACAGTTGTTTTTTTTTTTTTCCCCAAGTTCTTACACTTTAAGTCCATTCAACCAATTTAAAGAAAGCCCATCAAATATTAAAAGCTCTTTAGGCTATCTTAAAACAACAGCATGTCCTTTGAAGCCAACACAACTGAAAATTAAAATATGAGGGTGTCAGATGACATTCTTCTTCAAATTGTATTAAAAATAAAGGTATTTTAGGATTTGTACAGATTAGCATTACGCTTTTACATAACATCTGATTCACAACATTAAAATCTATCATAGTTCTATTTTTACAAATACAGTAAAATATCTGCCAATTTAATTATCTTATGTGAGGCAATATTACATTAATACACTCAATATTAAGTAAGTAAAAGGAGTGTATTGGACAGAGGAAAACAATAAGCAAGAATTACGTACTTTAATAGTAACATGATGCAAAAACACTACTAATGTAGAATTAGAATTTATGTTTAGCATTCAATGCAATTCATTGTTATAAAAATCAGCGGAAATGTATTTTCATTGCAACATCAAAAAAATTCTGCACCTTGACAGGTGATACTTATTTAAAAAACTCACTTGGACAGGACAGAAATTAAAGTAGCAATAAGTCTAATTACCAGGGTAAACTAAATAGTAAATTTCACAAAATATATTATAGAAAGAACATTACAATTATAGTTTCTAATTCTTAGGTGTAACTCCTATTTAAAAAAGTTAGGTATGGTTTTAGAGAGAAGTGATGGTCTTAGAATCACAGAATCACTAGGTTGGAAGGGCCCCACTGAGTCATCGAGTCCAACCATTCCTAACACTCCCTAAACCATGCCCCTCAGCACCTCGTCCACCCGTCCCTTAAACACCTCCAGGAAAGGCGACTCAACCACCTCTCTGGGCAGCCTATTCCAGTGCCCAATGACCCTGTTTGTGAAAAATTTTTTCCTGATGTCCAGCCTGAACCTCTCCTGGTGGAGCTTGAGCCCATTCCCTCTTGTCCTGTCCCCGGTCACTTGGGAGAAGAGGCCAGCTCCCTCCTCTCCACAACCTCCTTTCAGGTAGTTGTAGAGAGCAATAAGGTCTCCCCTCAGCCTCCTCTTCTCCAGGCTAAACAACCCCAGTTCCCTCAGCTGCTCCTCATAAGGCTTGTTTTCCAGCCCCCTTAACAGCTTTGTTGCTCTTCTCTGGACACACTCCAGAGCCTCAACATCCTTCTTGTGGTGAGGGGCCCAGAACTGAACACAGTATTCAAGGTGTGGTCTCACCAGTGCCAAGTACAGAGGGAGAATAACCTCCCTGGACCTGCTTGTAGAATTCTTTCTAAATTTTCAGTGAAAAAGAGAAGCTGCAATTTTTGTCACGGTGATAGCTGTTTCCACAAATGTCAAGTTAACAGTGTTATCATCAAACATTCTTAAAACCCATGTATTCAGCTCAAGCTCTGGTAACACCAGAGGTCTATGCTCAGTCCCCTCCAGTCAGATGTCCATCTTCTAGCACAAAGCTCAGTTACTTGTAATACAGAAGCCCCGGGATCCTACTGCAACTCTAAAACAGGAGGTAAACTCCATGAACTGACTTAAGTTGGATCAGTGAAACGTAAAATTTTCATGTTACAGAGGACAAAAATTAAACACAAATACATTTTATCTATACATAACTAAATTAATTGACTCAAGTGACGAGTTATTCACTGCTACTAATTGTACAAACCAAGCAGCCTGAAACTAGATTTATTTTCCTTAAAACAATTTTCAGTTTGGTCCAAACTCATGCTCTGATTTGGAATGTCAAACCTTATTACCAAGGACTCATTCATACTCACAGCAACTACCTGGTCCCCTTCTCACCTCACAGCAGCCATCTCTCATTCCTCTCTTTCCTTGTATGTCTCCAGTGACCTAAACAGCCAGTTTAAAAAAGCTCAGTTCCTTGTGAGCATGGAGAATAAGGAAGGCAGTGTGGAATTGAGAAATCGTGACATCATTACAAAGCTGACCCTCGCACTGCTCTGAAGTAGAGGGCAGCAACTATTCCGATGAAAAAAGCACATCCCTCAGAAACTGCAAAAATGCATCTGCACACTTAGGCAAGGCCTTCCACAGTACTGTGCTTCATGTTGGGCTATAGCTGGCAAGAATCATTAAGCCATTCCCTGCTTCCTCCAGGAAAGACATTAGCCCAGATGGAAGCAAGCCAGGGTTTCCCTACAAAGTCAATCTGCAACCCCAAGGATCGTAAACTGTTTTTAAAATAAATTTCATAGTTGCACTGATTGCTCAAGGTTTGTATTTCTACATCTCTTCCCACCACCTGAAACAAATGGACAGGTGACAAATTACTAACAGGCACACACCAATGAGGATGAAGCGACTTATGTCACTGCCTTCAATTATTATTATATCAGAATAATTGCATGATTTAATTCTGCACATAGAAGACAATATTGAATTTGTTTAAAACTAAACATACCATTTTCTCTACTTTTTTTTTTAAAATGGGGCTGCATGTCACACTAATTTGCACTATTAAACAGCTTATTCAGGTTTATATTACAAGTGGTGACAACTCCTTTCTTTCGTACTATAGATTTCCATGTTCATTAAATAATTTGTTGCTATTTTTTAGCCATGATGTTATATCAAGCTGCTTCTGGAAGAAACTGGGACATGCTCATTATCCGTACTTTTGTTTACTTAGTATTATAGAATTTATACATGGAAAAAATACCAAAACATGTTCTCTAGATTTACTTACCAGAGGAAATAACTACTTCTAGATAGTGAACTTATAGCTCCTAAACACTGTAATCTCATGTTTTTGAATTGACAGATCTCAGTCTCCCGTGCATACTTAGAATTCATATATTAGACAAGAAAAAAAGACTGCTTTTTCAGTGCACAACTAGCAGTAAATGATGCTAAAAACTCCAGTTATATTTCACTAATATTTTTGGTCAGACATACTGTGTTTAGGTATTAACTTCGTTCTTTACCTTCTTAATAAATAACTTTATCCACTGCATTTATTACTGCACTTTTTATTTATCTTTTTCACAAGTTCTTCCCTACTGGTTCAAAATTGTCACCACACTTTATTGATGAAACCTAAATAAAGGTATTTTTCCTAGTACACTGTCTTCTAGTAACAGAACAGAATAAACTATAAAATCTCTTTGGGTATATTTGAACTGAGTGTTGTGTGAGTCTACTTACTGGACCACCACTCCTCAAGGCAATTGTATATATCCCTCCCCATCCCACTTCCCAGCAGCTGCCCTGAGTAAGCAGTCACCCCCCACTTTCTCCTGCAGCCTAAAGAAAAACTGGAAGCAGGGAGTGCAGGATCCCTGCTGTTATTCAGCTTCAGAGAGGAAAGCTGGCTGCTGCCGCTGCTAACATCAAAGAGTCTGTCACTCAACTACACCTTCACAGCTTCAACCAAGTTTGTATGCGTTGATGTCTAACCAAAAGGTGAGGGACAACCGTGATAGGAATAATTATGGACAAGAACAGAATCATGCCTTTCCTTTTTCTAAAACAAACCTGCATCCTCACCCTTCCAGTTTTAGCCACACCAGGCACAGAACATAATTGTTACTTGGAAAGCTACCGCCTCTCAACACCACCATGTCTGGGGATGCAGCCCAAGCGCAAGCCTCCCACAGGCCACTTCCAGCCCAATTATGGCCTCATTTGATATATACATATATTTTCAACAACAATTTGAAAACTATGGGTCATAAGACTCAGGTGAATAGCAGAAAGAGCTGATGAATTCTTTAGGTGATAATCTGAAGCAGGACCATGGCAAACCATGACTAGTTTTACAGGTAGCAAATCATTCACTGCTACAAAATGATCAGATGCATGAGTTCAGAGAAAAGCCTAGTAGATTATACTAAACATAAAATAAATGGAAAATAAACATCATATGGTACTTCACTTTGGCATTCTGAGGTCAGCTACACGACACCAAGCTTTACAAAGAAGGAAAGGAAATTCACATTTGTTAATATTTTTCTGCTAAACAGCAGCATCTTCCATTATTAGTCTACAAACAGCTTGTAAGAAACAGCAGTGTTGACTCAGACCTTTCATGTGAGAAAATACAGCCAAAATGTATCAAGGAGGTGCCTAAAGAGTAAAACTGAGACTAGAACCCCAAAGTGTTAGATACAGTGCATGTGCACATCGGTTTTGGTTTAACTACATGTACTGAATTAAGTCATGCAGCTCTGAAGCAAGAATGTAGGCAGTTACAGCACTACCAAAACAACATATTCTGGTATAGACACACGTACACAGAAATAGAAATAAGCTACTATACAGAGAGAAAATTTGCTCCCACTATAACTACAATCACATCAGGGGGTTTCCAGTGAAATGCTTACTTTTGGGGGAAGAAAAACCAAACCAAACCATCAGATGTGCTCCTCCCACCCCTGAATACACCTTAACTAAGACAGAATAACGTCAGAGTTGCAGTGAGGCAACTATTCCTATCATCTATTTCAGATATGGGAAGACACATCTATTTTCTCAAAGTTAGAAATGAGAACCTTAGAACAGGGAAAGTAAAGTTCCCTTCTTCTCTGTAATAAACACCCTATTTTTGACAGTTACCTAGAACGCTACAAGCAAGGGGTTTAGTAAGCTTCAGACACTTAGAAGTAGCAAACACTCAAAAGCACAACAGTTTGGAAGCTTTTTTTCTTTCTACGTTACTTCTCTGTAGAAAAGAGCCCCTGAAGAGTACATGTCACACTGACTGCATAACTATAATATATGTGGACTGCACTAAAAAGAATTGAAGAAGATATGGCATCAGTCAGCAGAAGCTGTATGCAACACCTCAAATGACATCGAAGCCCAAATCTAAGAGATCTCTCTCCCATTTTCAAGCTCGCTGATAAATTCACATGCCTTATAATTCTAGGTCACATCCAACAGAGCCTTAACATCACCCTTGAATCAGTGCATTATAACGATGCTGAACAAACATAGTAAGGGCTTCCAGCACTTTCTACATGAGAAATAGGTAAAATAATGTAATTATGGCTGGTTTGCTGTGCTGGAACAGAAGACTCATACACAAGGCCATCTTGGATTTGAACTGATAAGGCCTTAGCCTACTGTTTTTTATTATTATTCCTCATTAGGGATGACCGTTAACCTCAGGGACACCGGGACAGGGGGCAGAAATCCAAACCACACCATTCCCATGAACAGATAATTTCAAATTATTAGGGTGCATTGCTGGCATTCTCTCTGTGGTTTGTGTTAACAGTCATCAGCACTTAAAAGCAAGAACAGCTTATTTACTCATACCTCACACCCTGATGTACGACGTACAATGGCACATGCTTCCTCAACTGCATTGCTGGGCAGAAAACACAGCATCCTTGGAATCACAGAATCATTAAGGTTGGAAAAGACCTCTGAGATCAAGTTCAACTGTCAGCCCACCATGGTGCCTACTAAGCCACATCTCAAACTGCCACATTTATGCATTTTCTGAACAACTCCAGGGATGGAGACTCCACATTTGCCTTGGCAGCCTATTCCAGTGCCTGACCACTCTTTCAGTGAACAAATTTTTCCTGATGTCCAACCTAAACCTGCCCTGGCACAACTGGATGCCATTTCCTCCTGTCCTATTACTTGTTCCTTGGGAGAAGAGACCACCTCATTGTAGCTGCAGAGAGCAATAAGGCCTTCTCTCAGCCTCTTTTTCTCCAGACTGAACAACTCCAATTCCCTCAGCCACTTCTCATAACATTTCTGCTCCAGACCTTTCACCAGCTTCATTGCCTTTCTCTGGACATGCTTTGGGACCTCGATGCCCTTCTTGCTGTGAGGGGCCCAAACCCAAGCACAGCATTCCAGGTGCAGCCTCACCAGCTCTGAGTACAGAAGCACTGTCACTTCCCTGGTCCTGCCAGACGCACCATTTCTGATACAAGCCTGGATGCTGTTGTCTCCTGGGCACACTGCTGGCTCATGTTCAGCCAGCTGCCCACCAGCACCCCAGCTCCTTTACCTACCAGGCATCTTCACAGCCCACCCTCATCCAAACCCTTATAACTCGTGACATGCACCGGATCCGGACCTGGGCCCGGCCCGGTGGGGAGACAGGATCTGTGCCGGCCGCACCCCCACACTGGCTGGGAAGCGGAAGGGGGGTGTGGCCCCCTTGGCCCCGTCCCCATACAGAGGGGCGGTGTCACTGATGGCCCCATCCCCTGCCAGGCTGAGCTGCACAGGGGGGCGAAGTCTGTGCTGACCCCGCCCCTACTCGGCTGACGTAGGGGGGTGGAGCCTGTTCCGGCCCCACCTCCTCCCCAGCTGAGTAGCTGAGGGAGCGGAATCAGCGCTGGCCACGCCCCCAGCCAGGTTGAGCTGTAGAGGGGGCGGAGTCTGCTGGCGCACCTCCCGTTTAGCTAATGGAGAGAAGTCAGTCCCAGGCCCGCCGAGCTGAGCCCCGGAGGGGGCGGGGTCTGTATTAGCCCCGCCTCCAGACCAACTCCGGCTGTTGCACAAGGGTCGGGGTAAAACCTGGCCCCGTCCCTGCGCAGCTGAGTTTAAGGGGCGGGGTCAATACTGGTCACGCCCCCGTCCGACAGAAATGCACAGGGGGCGGATTAATCCTGGCCCCGCCCCGGCCGAGTTGCAGAAGGGGAGGGGGTCTATCCCGGCCCCGCCCCTGTCCGGCTGAGGAGGAGGAGTCAAGCCCGCCCCCGCCCCGCCCCCACCCGGCAGACGCACCTCCCCCGCGCCCCCACCCACCCGCCCTCCCCCCCAACCCCCGCCAGTGCGGGAGGCGGGGCCGAGGACCCCCGCCCGCGGGCACTCTCACCGTTTCGGAGGCGGGGGGGGGGCTCCGCCTCGTGCCTCAGGCGCGGGGCCCCGCCTCGCCCCTCATTCCGCCGCCGCCTCCGCCGCCGCCCGGCTCGCAAGGGACGGCCGGGGAGCGGCGCGAGCTCCACACCGCGCACGCGCCGCCGCCTCGCGCCGCGGCTCCGGGCCGGCCGGGGGCGGGGGGGGGGGGGGACGGGGAGTGGGGAGCGGCCTGTAGGGTGGCAGGCGCGTGCGCCGACGGGACACCGCCCCCCCCACGCAGCCCTGAGGGAGGTGCTATGCGCATGCGCAGCGTGGGGAGCGGTGGGGGCCGCGCGTGAGGCATGACGGGCATTGTAGTTTCTCGGAGACGTCGCTCCGTGGGTATGGCCGGGCGGCTTCCTGTCGCTGGACTACAACTCCCAGGGGGTGCGCCCCGGTGTTTTGAAGGTCTTACCCGATGCTGGAGCGCCCTGGGATTGGGGGGTTGCGGGAAACCGGGGCGTGGGGACAGGCGGCAGCGAGGAGGTGCCACAGGGGAACCCCAGTGTCATGGAATCATAGAATCGTTTGGTTGGAAAAGACCTTTGAGATCACTGCCTGGAGGCGTTCAAGTTGGATGAGGCCTCGAGCAGCCTGATCTAGTGGATGTCCCTTGCCCCTGGCAGGGGGTTGGGATCGGATGGTTTTCAAGGTTCCTTCCAACCCAAACCATTCTATGACTTTGTGATCATCGAGTCTAGCTGTCGCCCGCCTCCTGCTTCAGTAGGATGCTCCTGGCGGGGAAAGCACGGGAAAAGTTTCCTGGAGCTGCTGTGGGTCAGCAGCCCAGTTGCTCTTCTGAGCAGGTTTATAAGGAAATGTAAGGGTTGGCGATGATTAAAGCAGCGAATGATGAGACACCTTGTGAGAGAAAATGCGTAGCAGTGGGAAGTCGGCAAACGTCAAAACCCGTCAGTGCGAGAGCTCACGCAGCTCTGTCGGCGTTTGCATTTGGCCTGCTTTCCCGTATAACGCTGCCACTGACTCCCATGTTTGCAGCTCACCAGGGAGCAGCCATCGACTTTGGCTTCATCTTGCATAGTGAATTTGACCTTGAATCGTTTGTTACCCGCACTCATCTCTGCCACTCTCTGTAACACAAGAAAACTGAGAAATGCTTTGGATGTGACTTGAGGCGACCTATGCCAAGAAACACATCCCCATCTCAACATGCATCCTGTTTACAGTGATGTTAAAAGGAATTTTGTATTCTTAGTCTCTTTACAATGCAAGTTTCTGTTGAGTTAAGCACCTGCACAACTTGGAGCCTTTTCAGGATTCCTCATCAACAAGGGAATTTGTTTCAGTAAGAACTGGGCCAATTCATTCCCACAGCCTCAAACATAATCCCTGGGCTACTGGACACATGAATACTGTGGCAGTGTGCCACCTGCTCCATTTATTCACTTGAGATTCAATGCTGCTTAGTCTCTGTCAAATGGGCTCTTTGTGCAACCTCCTGCGGTAATGTAAAAGGTCCCCCACAGGAATTTGTGCTATTCAGTAGAAAATACAAAAGGGAGAGTTGTAAACACTCTGATTAGTGTTGGAGCACAAAGATATTGTCTCTGCAACATATTACATAAGCAGGCAACTTCCAGTTTACCTCCTCCCCTCCAGAAGAAACAGCTTAACAGCAAGCCTTACTGGTGTATTTAACTTAATGTCACAGCTCGTGGTTTTTTTGCTATACAAAGGCCCTGTTACTTCTGGCAAAAGAAGAGAGAAAGGTTACTTCAGTAACATCCCGTAGTAATCTGAGATGATTGCCTGTGAGGATCTGCACTTGAAATGACAGTCACCAGAGGCTCTCAGCTCTGAAGAGTATTATCAGAGGCTGTTGCCAACCCAAGTTCATGCACAATGGGCCCATCAACTAATGAACCCAGAATGAATCTTCTTCCATTTTCTGCAGACAAACAAGTGATTGTGTGCAGTGCTGACTATACCAATTTACCGCCATGTGTAACACATTTGGGTGACTTCTGACTTACAAAACTCTTTGCGGCCTGAGGCCTGCTTGCACAGACTGAGGCACTTCCTTACACCCTCTGCACCCCACATTCACTGCTTTAAGGACAAAATCAAGGAAGGATTCTGTGGTGGCAAGGTCTCTGCTTTGAAATTCAGTCTTGCTGATGTACCTGAGCTTCATAAATGTAATAAAATAAAAACAGAGGGGAGCTTTAGAAGCATTTTGTCAGAAAAAAAGAAGGGGGGGGGAAGGCAGAGCTGTTTTAATGAATGGATAATTCCTTCCCATTCCCTCTCAGTTATCCTACTGCTTCAAGGAAGCTGTTTTGGGGGTTGAGGTTGTCTTGGAGAGATGGGAGTCTACGTGGGCTGTACTATTCTGGGATAGCTTCAGACACGCTACTTAATTCTCATTGCAATAAAGCTATACACAGCAGTCATGAAGAGCTGTAGCTAAAGAAAGAAAGTGGTTAGACACATATGGAAACACACATGCAAAACAATGAGAGCCTGTATGTACAAAGGAAAGCCTAGAGGAGTAATTAGTTAATGCCTTTGGAGGGAAAGCACGTCATTTGTAAGAAGTACCACACAGCAGGTGAAGAGAACCAAAAGAGCTGTGTGACACTGACCTCAGCCTATACAACTCCCCTGAGCACTACTATGGAATCACACCATTCCAAGATCTTTGCAGTAAGAAGAACATTTAAAAACACACAATGAAGATGATATAGGAACACGTGGGTCTTGGCAGCCTTTACGTCTTAGATAGATTTAAAAGAAATGGATTTGCTTTGTTCCTTGCAATGTTTCCTATGTCTTTTTACCTATGTGAGAAGCACAGACTTTAGTGGTGTAGCTGCATGGTGAAAGATGTCACACCAAGAGCATGTGGCAAATCTTGGTACAGGTGTTTCTTTTGCAAAACCCAGCAGACACTGCGACCAGCAATACGTTATGTGAGCAACACATAATCCATGAACACGAAGGAGCACAATGGTAGGTGGGAGAATCCCAATACGGTATCCAAATTTGGATATCCCAATACGGTATCCAAAGAAACAAGCACCTCTCAGGGCTGTCCCATGACAGCCATTGCTGTGAGTTATAGGGTTTACTGTGTACAAGATTATGGGACTCCTGGGACGCAGAGCAAGAGCATTTTGTGATGGCACGAGACCTGTTACGGGAGTTGTAGCAGAGGGACCAAAGGCAGGGAAAGGGGGGGATCCAGGTTGTTTGGGGAAGAACAAAGATGGCAAGAAAGAGGGTTAAGAAGGCAAAAAAGAGCGTTAAGAAGACAAAAAAAGCGCTGGTCAGCTACAAACAGATTGCCTGCTAGTGCACTTGTCTGGCTGTGCCCTGCAGGTACCTCATGACCTATGGTCTGCCCTGTCCCATTAAACTTCTTTTCTGGGTGGAGAAGTCTCCCTGCAGTGTGCACAGAGGCGTTAAGTGTCAGCCACTGGAAAGGGGCCTCTGTGTCTCAGATGCCCATGGCTGGAGAGACCAGAGTGTGTGCATGTTTTGTGGGTCTGTACGTCAGTGTGTGATTGCCAGCAAACTTCAAACCAGACCAGCCAGTCAATAAGACAGCAGGCTTGGGAGCCAGGTATCAAAGCAGCCATAATTTTGGTATGGATACTGGACAAACGGTAGTAGAGATACATGCAGGTGTTCTTATATTTGTTTTTTAAGTACTAGATGTAAAATCCAATAAATGCATTAATAAAAGCAAGCTAGGGACCATAAGAAATGACAGGAAAGCAATATCATGTTATGACCACCATGGTACCCACTCCCTCTGCATGGTATCAATGCTTCTGAAATTTAGGAACAAGTGCCTGTGGGGAGAAATAAACAAACCCAAAACCAAAAAGCAAAGCAGCTAAACAAAATCTTCTCTAATTTCAGAGAAAGAACAGCAAAGGGCTATCACCCCCTTCTTAGTCAGAACCATTTCTTGTTATATGCATTGCCTTTTTTTCTTCTCTTTAAGTTCAGTGATTTACAATTCTGTATTAAAGGACCGTGATAAAACTGGCTGATGCTTTACCTGCAGAAGACTCCTACCCAGAAAAGTATTTGAAGCATGTTATTATTAATTTTATTTTATTGATTTATGTCAAGAAAAAACTTAAACTAAAATTTTAGTTTCAGGATAAAAAATGCTCAAGATTTAGTAATTTTCTCTATTATTCCATCCGTTAAGGTCAGTAACTTTTATACTATGCTTCCTGGTAACATTTGCCCTGAGAAAATAATGAGAAAGAAAACACATGAACCAATAATGTCTTTTTATTAAAATAGCTCTTAAAACAGTCATTGTAGTAAAATACACTGGATGTTGCTGTATGACATTTGCATACACACAACACTTACAGCAAACTCTAGACAGCATCAGGAAATACAAAAAATAAGGCGAGCCCCAAAAGGTGCATCCCCACTGCCCATTCTCAGGCCACTATAACACAGACAACTGTATTTACATTTTTATGCTGTTGCCCACAGTGTTTCCTGGACACCTGCTAGGCCAGTCCTCCCCACCTTTGCTGTTCCCTTGACTTGACCGGACAGTGAAATTCTGATGATGTAAATAGAGATGGTGTCACAGATCCACGGGGCAGCAGGTACCGGATCAGAAACATCAGCCTTGTTTTTTCCCACAAAAAGATTCTGAGCTACCATAACATTTCCAATAATTTAACGTTGCAAGAATCTGAAGGATGCAAACGACCTGTAGCAATGCTTACTGTATGTGCCCTATCTCGGTCCAGAACAATGATGCATCACGCTTCAGCTAAAAACAATCACAGCTACTCTAACATATTCTTTCTCTCCATTCATTTTAAGAAACTCAAGCTTAGAAGAAAAGATAATGTGAACTGTCAAATATAGGAAGAACAATTTCTTCATGATAAGCTAAATTTTTCTATTCACGTCTATGGTTTTTTATTACTTAATTGCAAGTTTAAACTATGAAGGTATTCCATTATCCACTAGTTCAAAGCAATAAACATTCATCTTTCAAGTACTTCTTAATAGCAGAAAAAGAGACTGAAAAAAGTAATGTTATTTCACAAGGGATGATCTCTTTATTATTATTATTATTTCATCTTATTGAAAGAATTGTATCATGAGAACAAAATAAAAAAACATTCAGGGAAACCTTTCAACAAAATAAATTTAAAATGACTGCTTTCATTTGTACATGGTACAGATAGGCAGATGTGACTAGAAAACAGTTTAATCCCTCCAGACTGAGGTTAGTGACAGAAGCATGAATAGTCAAATTCTTTTGTGTGCGCATATGCATATATGCATTAAAAAAACATTTCAAGGAGTTGAAACGCACATCATTATAAATACCAAAAGCTGATTGCTAATTACTCATACACTTTATCCTTGTACTCAGTACCATTATCAACGGACACCTAACTGGGACACAGTGACAGCTATGTAACTGTCAGCATATTGAAATGCTTACTTAGAAAAATGGACTGAATGTTCTAAGCTCAGAATATCCTAATTTTGCCTTTGTAGACACATCTTCCCTTCCTCAGTGATGACATTTCATGGGAAAGAAAATAAAAGAATGCCATTTTGGAATAAATATTCACAGCAAACTACTAAACAGGAACATGCTGACGGCCACCTGCTCAACTGGTAACCCTGTACCACTTGCTAGTTCACATAATTTCTTTCTTCATTATTCATTTAGTTGTTAAATCCATAATACAGGAGTATTCAGGGAGTAAGCAACCCTAGAGAACAGTGCAAAAGGAGGGAGATTTAACTGCACTTAACAGCTTTATTTTGGTATCTAAGAGAAGGCTGAAATGTATTTTTTTTATACATATAAATGACGCAACTTAGGCCCCAACATACTTGGGAGAATACAGCAAATGAAACTTGGAAGAAAAGTGTCCCATACACATTATTTTGTTGGGCAGCCCTTCTAAGAAGTTAGGATTTTATCCATGACAGCCCAGGAGTTGAACTTGAAAAGAAAGCACGAACTTTTCTTTTTCCCTCCAATACCATTTTTGCAATAGAAGGCTAAGCTCAAAAACTGGAAGATAATAAAGTTAAAAAAACAAAATGAGAAACTCAAACAAAAAAAACAGCCCCTTCAACCTAGCAGCCATTTAATTATTTGTTGAGCTTAGATGATGGGAACCTCATTACCATAATCTTCATGTTTCGCTACTCTAAACTACAAGATATAGTACTACGTTCTGAAAACCAGTATAGACAATACTTTCAAATCAAAGGAAAGCAATCAGAACAGCAAGGATGTTGTTGTACCATTTGAGTAGAAATAAAGAAAAATAAACTTAAAACATAGTGTTGAAACTTCTACTAGTTAGCCTTGCTTACATGAATTAAAAAAAAAAACCACAAAAAAAAACAACAAAAAAACCAACCCCAAAAAACAACTTTTCAGATTTTATACATCTTTTTTTTTTCAACCAGGTACATTTAATTGCCACCAGTAGGCACTCCACCATCTCTTTAATTGAGAGAGGTTACTTTGGCCTCAGTATTGCTATATTACAATTTTCCTGCTTTAAAACATGCAGTTCATACATTTTACAGTTTTACTGCCATAGTCGATGCATTCTGGCCCAATACACTCACAGCAGGCGTTGTGGAACCATCGGTATTTGGATGCTCCCATGGACTCGCAAGAGATCTTGCACTGATGTATTGACATGCAATCATCAAAATACACCACAGTACACATGTGTTCTAAACCAAGAGAAGAAAAAAATGGTTTAAAAGGACTTAAAACATCTTTTCAAGTTAGTTAAAAATTAATTAAATATGCAGCTTTTGAAGTAGAATTGCAAAACATCATGACCATGAGGCATAAAGAAAAAACAAGTGATAGTGAAAGCAGAGAGAAGAGACAGAGACCCAAGGCACGATCTATTGACTTCAAGTTTTCAGCATCTACAACTCAACCTGTTATTAACTTATTCCAATAGTCACAGGCAAGAATATTTTTGGAATTTTTTTGTGTCCCACTGTTATAAGGGATATCTTTTGAAGTGTAAGGATGGGCTATGCGAAAATAAGAAGCAAGCACGTGTCCTCTGAAGGTAATATCTTTATCACCAAGGTACCACTTTCACAGCAGTTACTATACGCTACAGAGAAGTTATTTGAAAAATACCAAATCCAACTTATTGAACTTATGTAAACATCCCCCTCCCCCAACTGAACCATATTCTTAAACTACCTTAAATCACAGAGCTAGAGAATCCTGTTTTCCTCCACTTGAAACTGAATACTTTTTTCTTATTTTTATAGCAAGAACACCAGCTTTACTACTAGACTAGAGCTGAAGCATTCACCACAGCTACAACACAAAACCATCCGTCCTCAGTCTACTTCCAGTTCTCCAAGCTGACAGACTCTACCGGCTTTCTTCCACTGACTGAGTGATTACAGTGTAACGTTACTCATCCATCCTCCAAAGCACCTTCACTGCATCACACACTTGACATAAGCTGGCACACGTTGAGAAAAACCACCACTGAAAGCTGTCTACAAACACGGATGTCTCACTCGCACATGATTCTTAAGCAGGAGATGTCAAGGAGCTTTCTACCCTATTACTACTTAACAGCGTGTGGATCCAGGAGAAACATACTGACCCACATTTCAATGTGGATTAGAAACATGTAATCCAAATGTAAATAGTGAATCAAGACAGTGGGGGCTTTTCTGAATGATTATGGAAATAAGGAGAAGGACTCTCAGAGCAGTATAGTTGTTAACCATAGGATTTATTCAAGTACTAATCCATGAGTAAGTCTTGGGAGGTTGGAGTGCACCAGAACCTTTTCTTGAAAACACTAGTGCCCCATAGATTAGCAACATGAGTAGTATGCACATCTCATGGCAAGTTCCTAAGTTGAGGTCCATAGGCGAGGTGAGGCCAGCAAGCATCCCCGTCACCCTACAGGCCATCATAAGATCTATACAATCAGTCTCCCCAGCACCAACAACAGACGATCTCTGTGGGCATGTGGCAAAGAACAGCACAACATAGAGCAGAAGACAATGTAGCTGCCAGCTTTTCTGTGGACACATTCTCCTCCATGACATCTGGAAACCATGCCTCCTGTTGTAAAAATTATCATTTGCCAAAACATGTATGAGGGGATGCTGATCACTGTCAAATGATTTTACTACTACCCAAGAGCTGCAAGAGGGTCACAGGACATGCTGTCAGCCCACTGAAATCAAGACAGAATTAACTGCATTGTTCAGCTCTGAACTGACGTACACTTCCTGCAGACACCATATACAGTGCAATACAGCTAATAAGGACCTTGGGGAAGAAGGGCAGACCCATAGCTGAAGCAGTTTTCTGCTCCCAGGAAGGCAGGAAGGCTCCGAGTAAAGCTGCAGCTGCCCAAGAAAATGTGTAGTACCTGAAGTACTGCTGAGATTATCAACAAAATATACTGTCTAAGTCCTGTCCCATTCTTGGCCTTTCTATTTCTTTGACCCTTTATAATAAAGGCTGAGGCACAGCAACCAGAGGAAGAGTTCTCAAAGAATAAAATTGCTGCCTAAAACCAATGAACAAATCTACATCTTCAGCAATAATACTTTATTCCCAGAGAGGAAGGGAAAAGAGCAAACCAGAAACACGTGCTATGGTAGCATGAGCAAAGAGTGACCAGCCAGGTACACACCTACAAGAAAGCTGGAGAGGGACTGTTCATAAAGGCTTGTGGTGATAAGGATGAGGGGCAATGAGTATAAACTGGAGAGGGGCAGATTTAGACTAGACATCAGGAAGAATTTTTTCACCATGAGAGTAGTGAGACACTGGAACAGATTGCCAAGGGAAGTTGTGGCTGCCCCATCCCTGGAGGTGTTCAAGGCCAGGTTAGATGGGGCCTTGGGCAGCCTGATTTAGTGGGATGTCTCTGCCCATGGCAGGGGGGTTGGAACTGGATGATCTTCAAGGTCCCTTCCAACCCTAACTATTCTATGATTCAATGATACCTGAAGTGCTCAGCCAAAGCTGAAGAGCAGTAGGGAGATGCAGCCACCACAGCCTCATAAACAAGAATCCACCTAGGTGCTACATAGCAACTCCACCTTTTATGGAGATCACACAAGGACTTCAAAATATTTCATCACCAGCAACAAAAACACAAGATTGCCAAGGCTCCAAGAAGGAGCATACAGCCTCCTTTCTCAGGAGGCCCAGATGTTCCCTGCTATCTGTCCCCCTCACTCCTCACAGGAGGTTTTCAGTGGAAGTGGGTGTGAAAAAGTAGAGGTGAGTCTCCAGGCAGTGTTCATCATGAGATCTAAGCACCAGTATCTCCTCAGTCATCCAGTTCAGTTCTGGTGTGCAAGCACAGGAACCTTACAGAAGTCTGAGAAGTATTCATACTCTTTATAGCCTCTTGCTTAATCCCAATTCACTCCTTTAATCCCTTTCTAGTAATTTTTCAAGTTTGACATTACATGCTGTAAGTAAGGTCAGTCTCAGAAGGCATCAGCTGGAGACATACAGACTCTGCCCCAAAACATGCAGTCCTGGCTAATCCAGAAAATGTCTTGCTGCAAAATCAGCTTTTGAGATGCCATCTTCATCTGAGTGACCTAGACTCTGGATCAGCTTGAAAAGGCAAAATGAATTATGGCTCTCTCTAGACAGTAGTGGAACAACTCCTTAAAGAAACCAAAATCCTCTCCCAAGAGTAACTAGAAGTGCTCACTGTTTTCATGTTGATCATTGCATTCCTACTTGCAACATGCAAAGGATGCCTGTAGGTCAGGGAAGATTGTCAGGAAAGTTGTGCACACTCTGAGGTGGGTTGGCCACTCTCAGGACTTGCAGTCTGTCTCCACACCAGAGAATGACCAGTCCCATTTGTTTTAAGGGAATGCCTGTGTTCACCTTCACGTTAGCCTTATCTGTGACAGTACCAGTTTAGAAATTCTAGAGAAGCCGAATTCATCAGCTTATGCCCTCTGAAACTTGGAAAAAAAAAAAACCCTCTTGTGGAAGAAAATTGTGATTCCTAGGATGCAAAAACAACTGAACTACCTATGGCTGATGTTCCTGTCTGCTGCTCAGTAGAATCCAACCAATGCATGCACCACACCATCTCAGGACACAGGTACAGCCTTTCGAAAAGCAGGCTGTAACACAAACAGTAGAGCACATGTACAGATGGGCACAACCGGCAATAGCATCTCTGGAAAACCAAGCTCTAGTCCACCTCCAGCAGCAGGATGTATGAAGCAGCTAGTGCCTCTTATTGGCACCTGTGCAAGCAGTCTTGCCTCTGCTATTCCTCCAAAAGCAAGGTTCACTGCCCAGACTTTGTCTACCTCAGGGCTCCTTCCCATTTTACTCCTCCTCATAGCATCTCCTCCTCATAGATGACTAGTCCCAGCTGATAGATGACTAGTCCCAGCTGCTCCTCTTGTTTTCAGAGCAGCAGCATCCAGTTTTTAATGCACTGCTGAGAAACCCTATGGCAGTTCTGACCCACACAGAGGCATCACCTAGCTCTTCACTACAAAGACAACTTCTGCTCTTTTCAACCACCGTCTCCTCAGAGGACTGAAATGCCCAGAGTCGCTCTCTTCCCACGAGGACCCATTCAGTCTGGCATGTTCCCTCTGCGCATCATGCTCTGGCTAGAGGCACATAAGCCTTTCTTCATAGAATCATAATATTATAGAGTGGTTTGCATTGGTAGAGAGCATGAAGGCCATCTAACTCAACCCTCCTGCAGTAAGCAGGGACATCTTCAACTTGATCAGGTTGCTCAGAGCCCCATCCATCCTGAGTTCCAGTTCTTCAGCAGTAACACTGAAGTGTGCTTTTACATGAGTAAAGATATCTCCAGGAGGAAGGACGCTGGAAGACAGGCAGCTCATAACCCTGGCAGAACCAGATGACAGCAGTCAGACCCTGTAAGACTCAAGAGACTGATCTCTTTGGCCACTCTCCCAGGACCAAACCACGAGCCAGACCTCAACCTTATTAAGGTGGCAGCAACAACCAAGGACTTTAAGTGTGAGTGACCAGTCCAAAAATGCTGTGAAGGGGAGAGGACAGACTGTACATGGCAGGCCAGAGCTGGCAGTACATCTGTCTGGTTCCTAGTAGCTCCTGTAAGCAGCTGCAGTACATGCTCTGGGTATATGTTACCCAATAATTTCTAAAGTCTTGCTCACTCCAAGCCTTGCCAGGTCTGAAGGAGTCAGATTGCCCAGGGTGTACTTTGTCATGAGACAATTCCTGCTCCCCTCCTCAGCAGCGTCTGTGTGCATGGGTTGAGGCTGAATTGCTGAAAGCAGGAGAGTTCCTTGCCTTGAGCATTAAATCCCTCTTTACAGGCTGCAGAAACAGAGTTACACAGGGGAAAAAAAGACATACCTACAGGCTCAGTTGGGATCCAGGAGAGTATTTAAATTATTACACAAACCTAATTACATAGTCGTCACTTGGCTCCCTCAGTGTAGGCAAAAAGGATGTTACCTACTGCAGTAACAGCTTTTCCATTGGCATTTGACCAGTTTTTATGCAGTAAGGACCACAGGCTAGAGGTGGGGAGAGGAGGAGGAAGCAGCACCAGGGGACTTCCAGCTACAGAGCCCCCCCTCCCCCTTTTTTTGTTTTCAGAACCTGAGTTTCTCACCTTCTCCCCATTCTCACCCCCCCAATTCACACTCAGTTAAGATTGTGTGGGAGATCCTACTTACTGACAATTCCATGTAGGCCACCTTTGAATTTAAAGGTGCTACGTAAGTTCAGTTGTCTGCTGGTCTGTTTATCAGTAGCTCTAAAACTACTGCACAAAGCTCACTGCCCATCCAGCAGCCATACCACTTTTTAGAATATCCTGAGTTGGAAGGGACACACAATGATCATCAAGTCCAACTCCTGCATAGGACAACCCTAAAATTCACACCATATGAAATGTCAATCAGAACTTATGAAAAGAAACATTTTTATATATATATATATCTTCCTAGCAAAATATGGAGGTAAATCCACTTCACTGGATTTCTAGCCTCTGTCTGGCACTGGAGGGGAGAAGAAGCGCAGAACCAATGCCATCCCCTGTGTCACCAAGCACTGTAAGTCAGAAATCCTTAACTACAACACAGAATTTGTCTCATCAGTTGCCAAAAGATTATCTATTTCCCCTCTCTCTCGCCAACATCCTGTCATCTGAAACAATTAAGCTTATTTAAACGTCTGAACTCACAGTTCAGAGCTCTGAGGGTATCAGCTAAAAGAAAAGCAAAAATAATGAAGTATAAATGTAGCTCTAGATTAATAATTATCGCAATCGTCTCTGAAGTAGCAGCTCAAACACCAGAAACTACGAATACGAGGAACCACAGCAACTCCAGCAGTGCACACACACTTTGGCAGCTAAAGCATTAAAAGGCCATTCACAGGAGGAAAGGGAAGACACTCATTAAGATAATAACGGGGAAGTTCAAGGTCTGGTGGCTGGACTCACAGTAGGCTGGGGCGAGAAAGGAATGCTTTATGTCCCACCACACCCCACCCCCTCCCAGGGCCAGTGGCTTCACATCACTCAGGCAAAGAAACTTGCTGGGTCCTGTGGCTGGTGCTGCTTTTCTTTTCTCTGCTTTTCAACCCAGAGCTGCATCAAGCAAGTGTGGCACCCTCGACCATCCCTGTACAAACATGAGTTGAAATTAAAATCAGAACTGCATCACATGACATAGCATGGGGTATTTGTAGGCAGAGCTTTTCCAAATTTTCGGATGTACTCGTATTATAGAACAGCACAGAGACTACTGTATCCTTACCAAAAATCTACCTCTCATTAGCCCCCCTCCCTTTAAAGGCAATGGAACAGGCTGCTGCCAGCACACCACGTTCACAGAATCGCAGAATGGTTTGAGTTGGAAGGGACCTTAAAGACCATCTAATTCCAACCCCTCTGATGTGGGCATGGACACCTCCCACTAGAAGGTGAAGATGTTGGGGTGAAGCATGCAAGGAGCCACAGAAGAACCACAATATGGAGGAGGCACAGCACTGTAAAGAAAATATAAAGCATCTATCTTCTTGCTCGCAGGAATATTCTTTCAAACTTCTGAACGTCACAGCCCTGAATACAACTGCTTAGCAATTCACCTTAAGGATGTCTCCATTTGCAAGATCTGCCTTCAAGCCTAGCAGCACATTTGGGGAGACAGAAAGGGTAAAGAGACGGTCTTCAAGTTTCTTCCACTGCAGGCTATGCTTGTATTTACTGCAATTGAGCGCACACACAGACACACACACACAAATACACATAGAGCCAATCTCTCTCTCGATGGTTCTCTAACACATCCAAGCTTGTTAAACCACAGTGTGAGCGAACTTTGCATGGGCAGAAGCCATTTAACTCCAGCAACTTCCTGGGCTCCCTCTCTAGGTCCATCCTCACAAGGCTCTTTATCTCTCGACCTACTACCCCTCCACCTTTTGGGTACTGCTTCCCCAATGAACTCATCAAAAACAGTATTAAAATCAATGCTACCCCATGGCTCACACAACATCCAGCACAAGAGGTAAAATTCCACAGCTGTCCTTGCTTCCACCATAATAAACATCAACTGAACAAGGCTAGCAGCCAGCTTTTCTTTCCACATCCTTCTGCTCTCAGGGCTTGAATCATCCATGTTTTTATGAGCAAACTTTAATAAGACTTCTGAAAAAGCAAAGCACTACAAAATTATCCATATTGTGACCAAGAAAAGAGATACTCCTCAACAGGCTTGCATATTTAGATATTTAAAAGTATAGGATGTTGAAAGCCATCTTCTATGTTTTCCAGTTCTTCACTGATTACTAAGATGGAGGAGTCATAGCCAATGACTAAAAGAACAGCTCTGACATTTATTTCTGTTCTAAATGTCTACTGAAGCCTGAAAACCAGTGGCATTCAGTAACTATTTCCAAATATTACTGTTGTTTTTGGACTGTCATCATTCCAGTGAAAGCTCTCTCAACCTAATCTCGAACATGTTCTTAGTAAATGAAGTAAAGGAGACTTTTGACTAAGAAAATTTTACAGTGTTATGTGTTTGTCTGTGTTGTTAAACTCAAAACTCCTCCACATCCTTGAGTTGCAATTCAAATTCCAGGTTTAATCCAAAACTATCATTAGCCCATCCTGTTGATATGGGAGTAAAGGACTACCAGGGAACAGCCAACTGGGCTGCGGTACCTACATACAGTGAGATATAGTCAAGATTGTTCTAAGCATAATTTCCCCCCTCCAAGTATAATTTACATCTTAAAATACTGCAGTGTTTGCACCCAGGGCTTTTTGTGGCTTGCCATTTAACATGGCTTTCTGCATCATTCTCATAATGGCAAGCAAGCGTTTTAATAACGTCAAAGACATATGAATGAAATGCTTTCTGACCATCTGGCTTCCCAGTTCTGGAATTAATTTATTTTTCTAACGTGCCTTAACCAAAGGAAATTAGAAAAGTTGCCATTACGGTCCCATTTAATGAACAGCAGTCCTACTTAGAAACCTAACTAGGTCAAAGGTTCACAATGGTATAGAAAAGCAGCGTGTTCATCAATTGCTCTACCTTTCATTGATAAGATAAGAAAGCCACCACCACAGCAACATATGGAGTTACGAATATTTAAAGTGTGTGTTAGGAAGGAAGCAAAGCATTAATTACACTAATAAAACAAATCAGATGCTCTTTTTTCCCTGTTAAGAAGCAATTTCCCTATGAACTGTTTATGAGATTCTTTTAAGTCTGATATAATGATTTGTAGGGAAAAATATTTCAAGTTTAGTATGGAAACCAAGAAGCAGAGTATTTTTCTTATCCCACTGTTCTTACTACCTAAAACTTCTCATCTTTGCCTCTCCAGCAAGCAATATTCTGAAATCTGTCCTCTAAACTGAATATATGAGAATATAAAAAACCGGATATAAATCAAGAGTAATGATTCCATACACTGAACCCCCACCCCAAAACCACTTATTTTTAAGACTGTCTGTCACATATTCTTCCTCAACATAATGAGTGATCTTGCTAATCTTACTCAGGCTTACTATTAATCCTGGATTTCCAACAAACCATCCTTCTAAAGAGTTCAAATTATGCCAGCTCAGATGAAAGAAATAAACATCTACTCCAGATACATCTGGTTTTCTCCAACCTCTGATGCCATTTTTATGGCATCTGGTTTTCTCCAGTCTCTGAAGCCATGCATTTCAGTTGCTTCCCTCTACACTGACACATGATTTGGATTCAATTTTTCATCTGCCCTGTCTCATAAACTACTGGTAACTTCTTCAAAGTCAAAGAACACATTGTTCCAGTGCATGTGAAGTAACTTGAACAAACTGCCTCATGCCACAGGAGAATTATAGAGATAATGAACTCAAGTGGTTCAGCATTTCCAAAGATCATCAGACACTTAAACATCTATCTTCCATGTTCCTCCATACTTTTGCCCCACTCATTTTGTTATATCATGCTCAAAATTAGACTGAACTTTTCACACTTTATGGGAAAAGAAGAACCCAGCACAAACAAAGAACGTACACCAAGAAGGCTCCAGGGAGAGATGAGAGGAAACATTAGGAACTTAGACACTACACTCATTACCTTTGTCACTGGAGTAAGGTGTGTGGACATTGTTGCTTGGAACAGAGACGTTCTGATGCTGTGGCTGGTTCACTGTTTCTAAAAAGGAAACGAGGTTCTCGTGGTGTGACAGTTCTTCCGCCACAGGAAAGGAAACGATATTCCAGTTCAGCTGAGTATCTCCTTCTGTCAGCGCTCGGAAAAGTGAAGGAATTGGTTCATGCAACTCCTCTACAGTGCTCTTGGATGTTGGAGGGGTGTCACTGTAATTGCGAGGATTGCACATACCTGCAGAGGAATGAAATGGTAACTTACACAAAACTCTTTAAGCTCTTGTCATTGAAACAGGCAGGGATATTTAGGAAACTAAAATTGGGGGTTTTTTTGCTAAGTAGAACAGAGAGCCCTTTCATATCTATCCCACTCTTAGGTCAATAGCAGAAGTGCCACCAAATACAACAGAACGAGCTTTCCGTAAGAGCAGGTTTCAGACCTCTGCAGCCTTCCACAAAACACACCTGTGACTTGTGAGATCCAAGTGAAAAGAAAAACCTCACCTAAACAGCAGTTCGCTTCCCTTTTTATGCTAGCATTACAGTTTAGAGTATGAAGAGTTCAAAGAAAGGTTTGTTTCTCCTGGGAAAAGGGACAAAGAACAGTATCATTGATACTAGCATAAATCCGGAATAGAATCTTACGACTGAATGAAGATAGTGTCTTGTCAAGTCCTGAGGTACATGCAACTTTTAATCACAATTCAAGTACTTGATCTCATCTGCTCCAGCAATGCCCTAGATCCTTCTAGCTGCCTACCAGAGATGCAAAGATAACTGCCAAGAGAGGAGCAAGAGTTTGTCTTATTTTACCTGCTTAGAGACAGCTGAACGAACCTCATTTTGCTGCTTAGTTGGAAGGGTCACTACAGGCAAGTTGCTTATTTCCAGGTTACCTCTTCCTTATTTTTTGAGTCTTTCACAGTATCTTTCTTGAAGCACTGTAATCTTTTTTTCTCTTTGCCACTTCCTACAAAATGTTTTCATGACCTGCAATACAGGTCCCAGTTTTTCATTAACCATTCAAACGCTAACATTTATTACTAGGAATGAAACTGGAGGGTATCTTGTTTTAATCTGAACATTGAAACAACTGGGATTAAAAAGAAAAGTTGTATCTGGATAGATATTTAAACTCGGAAGCCATAAAACACTACTAGAAGTCACCTGGCAAGAGACAGAAATCCATTGTCCTCATGTACATCTGGATACCATTTGGGGTAGTTTCACAGGCACAGTTTTAGTCAGCCACAGCTGCAAAGCACACCAATCCTTCAAGTATCAAAGCAATATGGGACATAAATGTTCAAAGTCTACCTGCCCCACACAGCCAGAGAAGCATCTCCTATGCTGCAGATACATTAGGACTCCAGCTTCAGAAATCATCTTTAACCAGAGCACAATCTTTTCAATCTATATATTTCCATAATGAACAAAACAGAGTGAAGCTAGTCCATGATGATTAGCAGGAGATCTGGCAAATCTTAAGCAAGTGGTTAGTATTACCAGCATTTAATGATACGAACAACCGAAGATAGTCTGCTCCTATAGAAAAAGGTGAGCCAAGTATTAGGTAGGAAGGAATTAAAAAAAAGCTTCTCCTCCAAACATCAGTTCACACTAAAAAAAAAATAACTATACTTACGCAAACATCTTACCATAAACAGTTATTTTCTTACTCATCTCAACTAGGTTTGTTTTTCACAGATGTTGTCACTGCATTATCACCTTTTAGTAAGCACTTGGAATATTCACCATACAACTGTAGTAAAGGATGCCCGCTTAACATTTAATTAGGAAGATACCAAATCTGGTAAAAATTTTGTACAGATACATCAAGAGACACGGACTTTAATTTGTGTTATTCTATTAATGCTCTGAAATGGAAACTGGCGAGCCTTTCTAGATGCCCCTCTGCATAACGCTGGATTCAGAAAACAAATCTCTCTGTTAAGAAGGGAAAAAAGAACATCAAGATTGTTTATCAAATTACTGAAGAATGTAGACAGTATGTGTGTCAATCAATCCAGTGCAAAAACATTATCTTAAAATGGTAGCAAGAAAACATTGTAGTGTAATGGGTAACTGCTCATTCCACAAAGATCCTTCCCTCTGGCTATTTTTTAGAAGTATTTTAATTATAATTAGAATCCCAGAATATCAGGTTCAAAGGGATCTCAAGGATCACCTGATCCAACCTTTCTTGGCAAGAGCACAGTCTAGGCAAGATGGCCCAGCATCCTGTCCAGCCAAATCTTAAAAGCATCCAATGCTGCGGAATCCACGACTTCCCTGGGGAGATGATTCCAGTGGCTGATTGTTCTCATTTTGAAAAATTTTCCTCCAATTATAATTATAATAGTTACACAATAGAGTAGCTTTGGTTAAAGCGAAAATAAAAAAGCTTAAGGAATGACCATGTCTACGTCACTGTTTTGGAAGCCAATGATTTAAGACAAAGTTGGATGACCAGAATTTAAAACCTAACTATGCTGCTGTGCTAGAGCTCAGTCTCCTGCACTAGAAACAAACACACAGATGTATTCAAATGTAATAAGCTATACAATAATCCTTTCAGTTTTAGTATTTCTCCTTCTTTTGCCTTACCCATCTCTTTCTACCTATTGTTACTGAAAATCGAAGTTCCTTTCCAGCATCACAGTTCTCACATGGAGATTTTAGCCAGCTGACAGAATTGTACTCAGTCCCAATCCATCTTTCTTGGATGAGAAGATGCAGAAATGGGCTACTGAAATGATGGAAGCAAACAAGCCTTTACATAAGGGACCCACCAAGCTTAGAAAAACAGAGGAAAGAGGAACCTGTTGTTCTTCCTACTCCAGTGTCTTTGTCCCTGTCAGAGACAGGAGAGAAGATCCACGCAAAAGACAGGACAACAATAGACCGAAAGTAAAATTAATGCTGGAAGGCAGGAGGTAATTCCTGACCTCAGAGCAGGAATGACCTGAAAGACATGACAACCTATTGGTATCTGCAATCAGCTTATAAAGAGATTTAAATATCAGCTCAAGTATCAGCAAAGAACTGTCTCCAGGAAGCTGGGTATGGAATGCGCTCCTGTTTCCCGATTTGAATAAGGTCACAGCAAGGATGACCCTGTTCTAAAGAGAAGAACAGTACCACATCATAGAACCAACAAGGTCTGAGGAACCCACAGAACCATAAGGAGATGTTTTAGTTTAGTGTGTACTGGCAAACCAAACCTAAAACCTGATTAACTTCTCTGATGGATAACACCATGGGAAAGAGCAACAGAACAGTGAGTAATCTGCAGATTTAGAAAAAAAAAAACCCTGTTTGTGAAGTCAGCTTTTTTTTCCTCAATTCCAAGAGTTAGGTTCTTCCTCTCCCCTAGAAGAGATCAGCACACTAAGCCTTGCTTTCTACAGCAGATAAAGCTTCTGAACTAGGGAAATAACCTACTATCATATTTCGCACTGCTATGACCAAACATGACAACAGCACACTTTAGTATTACATTGGAAGGGCAAAGGGGATGGGGAAAAAGAAGATTTTTTTTTTCCCCTGCTTTTTGAGGAGCCCACTAATACATTTCAGATCAAATAAGAAAAACAAACTTTAAGGGCTATTTCTAAATGTATATCCTCCACAGAGGCAGGGGCTGAAAATACTTTATGCCGCTGGGAAGAGTCATACATGCACAGGACCATGCCACTCCACTGCTTACTAAAAGACAGTAAAGCAAAGGTAAGCTAGCCAGAACCAAGCAAAAAGTAGGATGTCAGAAAGCATATTCACATCATGGTGGGACAGGAGAAGCAATGGACTGTGCTGAAAAGGAGCATTTTGAAGCTAATAATCTTCATGAATTCAAAGACGACCCAGCCAGCCAGAGATGCTGAGAGTAGGTACAACACTCAAGATGCATCCCTGTCATGGAAGCCAGGTGGATTTTGAATGGCAGCAGAGGGAGATTTGCAGCAACCACAAGAGGATGAAACTCTCAGCGCTTTTAAAACATGATGAAACCAGGATAGATCCTTCTTGAGCTGGGGCAGCATTCACTTGCAGAGATCTGGCAACTCTGAACACTACCTGTTAGCAGTAATGCTGTTCTTGTTAAGACTGTCATCCAATCCTACAGTAGGAACTTGTATGCCTCTTTCTTACCCTCCACAAAGAGCTCTTTTTGAAAATAAAAGAACAATAAAAATGCTGGGCCATATCCATTTACATGTCCTCAAGGATGGGAACTCAAATCTAAAATTGTTCACCTGTGGTATCTGTCAATAAACTTTATAGTTAGAACCTCCATACAGCATCCAACCCCACGAAGCAGGTGCTGCATAGTTTCCTCAAGACAACAATTTCAAAACAAGTTTATGTTTTACAGACAAAATTAAGAGCCAGTTACAATTACTTTAACCCAGCAATACCTGGACTACGGCCACCCCCCACTCTGTAGAGCACATGGAGCCCTCAGGTCTTTGGTTCCCCACAGTAATTTATTCAGTACCCACAGAATGAGCTGTAAGATGTCTAAAGCACAGATCCAGTCCCAGTGTTTTACTTCTATTATAAGACTGTGAGCTCAGCATGTGGCAAGAGGAAGTCTTTTAAGAAAAAAGAAGAAAATCCCAAAGAAATGCCAACTTACCAACACAGTCACAGCATTCATCCCAAAGTGTGCCCAGGCAGAGCATGCACTCCTTACAGCAGGAACAGTTTCCCTCCCCAGGGCGGCACTGACACAGCTCCTGAAAATAACATAATCTCATTACACCACAGCAACCTCAGATGTAAAACGCTAATGCGGTGCAGCAATGCTTCCTCAAACCACAACTCAAATTACAGCATTAAAAAAGCTTAGTGCACTAATTCCGTGAGTAAATGGTACAACAGTTCCAGCCAAAGAATGAATCTTAGTTTACAAAAGGATCTTCTGGAAGGTTATTTTTTTAAAGGTGGATTTCTAAAGAAGCAAGAAAGAAAGAAAAAAAATCCTATTTGTGGGAAAGGTGTGTGCACTTCTATGTGTGCCTGAATCTACAAGTTCTTTGGACGTTTATCCCATTACAACAGTTCAAAGAAGGATGCTTCTTTATATATAAATAGTGTGCATACCTTATAATTTAGCTAAAAAAGGAAGTTACTACAAGCAGCATGCGCATACTCAAGAAGATACACAACACCTACCAGTACACCTATTCATAGATTCTAAAATGAACCTACTCGGTTAAGGCATCTGACCACAGGAATCTGCACATTGATGAATACTTGTCACACGTTGTTCTCCACTTGCAATATCAGAGACTGGATTATTTTTTCCCCCAGATCCAGCTGATTCATTTTTGCTATTATTAAAACAATCCTCTCCCTCCTCGCCCCCCTCCCCAAATTGACACCTTGGGATACTTATACACCTCTGGAGCCTCTAGAAAGTGAAATGGTATAAATACAGCTTTTTCTTCAGTCATTATTAAGCCAGAAAACCAGAAAAGGCACGCAAGCAAGACAAATGTTTCACTTCATATTACCTAAATCCGAAGGCAGATTTTGTAGTTCTGCTGAAGACATACGCTTGCAGACCTCAAAGCATGGAAACAGCCTACATGGATGAAGGAAATCTAAAAACCAGGCAGTTTCCTTTCCTCTAGCTCAAATCCATAGTAGTAATTCCAGCTCAGCTAAAAGACTGTGGCTACATGATGACAGTATATGAGATTGAATCATGCCATAATGCAAAATATTGACAGTCTAGCAGTCACATTTGCTCGTTCTAAGAATTAGGCTTTGATGACATCTGTCTAACTATTACATTACACACAAATGGTTAGAACACAAAATCCCATTACTGGAAACACTGACCACAGGTTCCTTCCCACCCCCAGCTTTACTGGAAGAGCCATCGGCACATCTGTGCTTCACAGGGTATGGGGGACATGATGACACCCATTCCTGCTCTTTGATCCCTTTTTTCGGAGGCAGGGGATGGACACGTCACTGTGTGGTCTGAAGATGCACATGGACAGGAGGGAAGGGCAGGAAGGCGGTTTGGCATGAAGTTTGCCTAACACGGAGTAACCACTCGAGGCTCCACCTCAGCTAACTGCATCTGGGTTAGAGACACCACTCCTAACACAGCCTTGGGAAGAAGCTGAAGGAGCAGAATTCCACTTCTAAAGTAATTCTTTGCTGCTATTGTTGAGAAGCGTCAGGCAGTGAAGAAAGGAGGCATTTTTACACCAAACATCAGGAGTGCATTTGCTAGGCAAGGCACAGAGATGCCCTTGATTGTGCACGACTCCTGTTCTTCCTTTGTTCTTCAAAACTGGTGACAGCAAACATCTGCAGCCTGTGGAGCTGCAAAAGGATCGCTCCTCGCTTGCGCCAACTCTCACAGGCCCACAGAAGACCGAAGAGGCCAATTCAGAGGGTGAGGCCTAAGCAACGTCCAGCTGGGGACATGGTTTAAGAAAACAGTGAATGAAGCTGCAGGGCTCCCCATTCTGGACTAAAGCTCTACAAATTCCCAACCCTGCTCTAGACGTGCTACAATGTGTTAATGCAGTATAAATTCATTGATCTGTTACTTTTCATTCCAGGTCACAAATCTCTTGAAGCCAGCAGAGAAACCAAATTCACAAACTAATGTTGTTGTTGTCTGCATGGTTTGATGTGAACTATTTGCCCTGCTGTGTGATCAAGTGTGAACTCCTGCTCTGCATGCAGTCTTGGTAAGTCTTGGATTTTTATTTACAGAGTGGAAGACTACCAAGATTTTTTACTTTGTCATCCTCAAAGTTTATTAACGGCATCTATCACTATGCTGTTTCCAAGTGAAAGATGAAAAACACGCTCATTAATAAAATATACATTTTTTTTCCACAAGAGGAGACACCACAAACTTAGAAACATGACTTCTGTGAATGAATGACGCACTTCTAAAATATTTATCTTACTGTTTAATAAACAGATTGTGTCAGTCTTGAGAATAAAAAGCCTGAATAAAACAACTTTTAAAACAACTATGAGTAAAGTCCTGTTACCTTGGCTAGAGAATAGTATTAACACATCTTAGCACTAAAAATAATCCTGTGTATTTTTTCATCAACAGTAAAACTGGGCAAATAATTTCATACTTACCAAGACATGACAATACCAACAAGCCAGTACGTGGGAGGAGGCAATTCTCCGCAAACTATTAAAGGCAGTGTATAAATCAAAGCCAGAAAACTCAGTAAAATGAAGTCGTTTCAATCTTATAGACTGCACTGTGTGAATCTACGAGAAGAGTATTCTCACTGAATTAGATGTAACTTTAAATTATACATAATAAAACATAATAAAAATAACCCTGCTTAGGTTCAGTATGTGTAAGCACTAACCTGGGACAGCACCACTACACCTACCAGTATTTTAGGAACTTTATGGGCGTATGTGCACTGTAATTTTTTGTTTTTTTTTTTTTTTTTACTTTCTTTATTTTTTTCCTCAGCTGGGAGGGGGAGGAGAGAAGAAAGAACGACCTAATTAATCTTCTGCATAGTTCTCCAGCTCCCTCCTTCTCACAGTTTAACTCTCTATTCAGGGCAATAACTGCCTGTTTTTCCATATGTGTTTGCACATACATGGTTTCCTTAACCACTCCTGAGTCCTTCTGCCTGACTCATCCACATTGGATACTTGTACAGGATACATCTTTTAAAAGAACGCTTACATGAGACATGGGTGAAGCCAGGCAGAATGAGAAATGTTCCCTGTTCATAGCTGGGGGTAGTGAGGCGTCAGTGGAAGAAAATATTACTCATAAGTCAAGTTGGCAACTTCCCAAGCTGAACTACTGAAGGTGCGTCGAAGAATGTATTTTGCTAGGCAAGAAAGAAGCCTCTCAGTCTAAAAATACAGCGTTAAGTAGGAAGCAGGCATGTTCGTACAATAAAGATACTTCTACTCCAGAGAGCAAATAAAGATTTTTTTACAAGATATTTAACATCTGCATTTTTTCAAAGCTTTCTTGAAATGACAGACTATTCTCTCAGTGCAGTGAGAAACAGGACCTGAAGGCACTGGCAGCATCTTTGCAAACTGGAAGGAGGAGTGAAAGGAAAAAAAGCTAATGTTTTTTCCTAGAACAGTTTAATAACAGAAAATCTCCGGGAAGCAAAACAGTCAGAAATGTTTCGTTAACCCAACTGTGTAATGTAGTACAGCTACAACATAGACACCAAAAGTAATTTTCAGATGCCTAAGCCCTGGAGTTGAGGAGTGGTGTTTATTTTATAAAAAGTCTTGGAAATCCTTTCAAGATGACAAGCAAGCAAAATTAACAGGAGGTGAAGACAAAGGCAAAGAGAGGTTTTAATCGGAATGATGCCACACCAGCCAAGGTGACTGCAGGCATGTAGCGTTAGGGAGAGAAAAGTTTGTATTCCCCAGAAAACAACCTCTCTTTAAAAAGATCTGAAATCCATGCCTGACTTATAGCAGTTTGTTTCCTACACTGGAAACTAGTTTAAGGAGCTGTTGCAGATGAGACAGCAAAGCTCGGCTTCCAGCATAACATGGGCGTACCATCAAAGCTTTACTACTGCAGGTACCTCTGCACCGCAAGAGCCAGCCTGGGACTCGCCTCAAACCCGTTTGCTGTGAACAATTGTGGGAACGTCCCATCCTAGAAGTTTCTACCTTCAAGGATTTCCTCCATGTTGCAAGGACACGATATATGCCTCTGCTCCACCCAGCGAGCGTAGCTGGCCTTCTCATCTCCTCCACACATGGAAACATCAAAACAACCCATGCATCCAAGTCAACAACAGATGTGCTAGAATAAATACTGCAATATGCACATCATGTGCAACCAGAATTCGTCGGCCTACCTGAAAGGCAAGGTTCCAGTCAGTGACTTCAATGCCCCAATCTCAGAGACATGGGAAGGTGCGACACGCAAAGTCTTCAAGGGAACTAATTTTGTGGTCCCCCTCTGACAGCACTCCCAAGTCTTATCCACAACTCCTTCAATAACTACAGGAAGCCACAAAGTTGTTTTTTTTGTGAAGGCTAAACTTATGCAGAGAGATGCCTGAAGCTATTTTCTTATAGGACTTTGCTTACAGAAAAAATAAGTAGACTACGAGAGCACCAATGGAACTAGAGCCTCAAGAAGTAAAAGGAAAGCTAAATGCATGCGAGCTGTTGGTTTCATACTCTCTTCTGGATCTAACAAAATAAATATTTATGTAGGGACCACCCCTAAGCAGAGCAGCTCCTAAGGAGTAGCAGTAGTGACTGGACTGACTTCTAGCCATGCTGGCAAAAATATTTATGTTAACTGTACCCTTTTTGAGAGACCAGGTCTTTTCTCTCATTATGTCTCCAAGACAGGCAGCCTCACTTTCTGCAGGCAGATGCAGATGACAAACATTCACAGTCTGTTTGCTCGCCCAGTTGTCTCTGAGTGACATTATCTTGGTTTCAAGCCACAGATTTTGCCAAATTAGAACAGTTATAAAAATAGGCTAGGGAAAAATGTCACGTGACAGTCAAGCAAACTCATTCCAGAAAGTAATTTATTTTTAAGTTCAGATTTCTCCAGAAGGAAGAAAAGGGGAAAATAAATAAATGGATATACCTTACTTGTATGCCTACCCAAGAAGTAACATGCCCCTCACATGGCAGTGCAGTACTTCTGCCACAGAAGCACTGAACATTTGAAAAAGAAAAAACAAGCCAAGAAGAAAGATGACAATTGCTTTAAGTCAAAGCTTTAGAAGTCTTCACATTCACGATCAGACTAGTCTGACCTGATCTGTTCTTCTATAAAGAATGAATACTGACTGGTATGTCTGGCCTGTTCGTGGGAAGAGACGGTGAAAATGAACAGCGGCATTCCCCTGTAATTGTAAACAATTCATATGGCCTGGGTTACTTTAGGGTCTCAGAGAATTGCATATAATTTTGATTTTGAGGAAATCCTTTAGAGAGGGATTCACACCATCTGTACGAAGTAAAGAGAGAACACACCTACAACAAGTAAAGCAGTGCAAGAGTTTCTGCATGCACTGGGCTGCATCACTACAAAGCAAGTAAAGGATCCAAGCGAAGCATCCAAGTAAATCACAGTCATGTGAGCTTCTTCCATGCAGCACTGAACCTCAGCCATCTCATTCCCAGCCAAGGAAGGACTCTGGTGGCATTAGCTCCACTTCTTGCGGGCTGTGCTCTACTCAGACTAGCTCATAAAAATAAAGTTTAAATGCTGCGTGTCTCAAGCTTGGCCCAATAGAAGGTAAACTATTACTTAGGAAGGAGCTGCCTGTGCTTTCATGGATTGTGGACTCCACAGGTGGCACAGGAAAAGGAGACAATGTATCTTCCCCATTTTCCCCTTCATCTGGAAGAACAACTTGGCCCTGCATCAACAAATCTGTACCACTGGCACTTGCTATTTAACTGCCTCATATATCCATTGCCACAACTTGCATCTTACTTTTTAAATCTTTCAAGCCTAGAGGAGAATTGAAAAAATGCAACAGAAAGAACTTGTAAGTGCATCAGTTTGTCACAGTGCACAATGCTTAACGCACCAGCGAAAACACTGGCGTTGTCTTTGAAAAGGTAAAAGGCAAAAGCCTCTTTCTTACTGCTGTATTTAACAACTGTACAGCACATGGTGGGGCTTAAAGAAGGAGCAGTTTCTCTTTCTTTAAAGCACTGGCAGGGCAGAAGCCTGAAAGAAGAAGGTTCAGCGTACAGCCAGTCTTCATTCTGCAGGATGGATTTGTGAATCTGACAAGTATTTTTATTTGTAAATGAGGCAAATTTTATATGGAAGTCAATGAAATGAAGTAAACATGGAAATGCCTTCATGCCACTTCTGCATTACTTCTCAGACTGTCACCATACCTTTATAGTAGGCACACTAGCAGATTACCAGCACATGGTATTTGTGCTCCCTGGTTTTGCATTTCCAATCTACAAAGAAGCAGTATGAAATGCTGTCTTTTAAAGAGGCCGCAACTGACCACATGATGGTCTTTTTTTTTTCAATAAGGAGTGAAGAAGCGTGCTTTATACACCATCAATAAATAGAGACTTGGTAGATACCAGAATTGTTTGCAATTCTGCTACAAAAGGCGCTGCTGTTCTGCTGCACTCCATGACTCTTAACTCCTGCTATAAGAAAAGCAACCTGGTCTCAGTCCATTTCTTCCACTGTGCAGACAGACATTCAGTGAGTCAAAAGCAATGGCTGGATTTGAGTTTCACATCCATTGCCAACCAGTTCAACTCATTAGCTTTTGTTGTTTGGTTGTTTGGGTTCTTTTAAGATAGATTTGCATGCTTTCAGAGCTTGCTCATTACCATTAGTATCTACAGGTCCCTCATGATCAACAGGGACTCTAGGACAAGTTAAGTCCCTATCCCTGGTCGTGTTAGTTCTCTCATGTGAGTTTTTAGGCGTTTTTTCATCAACTGTACAAACCTGATGTTATGGAAAGCATCAGGCATCAGCTACTGACCCTCTGCCTGGGCTGAGAGAGTTAAGGAAGTGAACAGATTGCAAGTTAAGGGGAATGGATACAGGGAACATCTCAGGCAGATACAGGAACATGGTAAGCACATTCGAACTGCTAGGATCACAGATTATCATTAAAACAAACTTTAAAAGCTTTAAAACAAACAAACAACTGTTGCCTGCAGAAACCTTTATAATAAAATGTCTGTTTTAAATCATTGCTTGTTTGCAATATCACTAATAAAGAAGAAAGACTGAAAACTAACAGTATGACTGGTAGTGGGTTCTAACAATCCTAATTCTCCACCTGAAAATGTTTCCATTAACAAAAGAAACATGGCCGTACATACATGCACTTAATACTGTCTATAAAATGGTTGTTAATCTGCATTTATACATGCAGGAGACCAAATTAACTTAGTTAAAAAAACCCCCATCATTTAGCATAAAATGCTGATTATTTGTATAGCTGGATCTTTTCAAGACACAGCTTCGGAACAGCTTGTTAAACACTTAAATGCAAACAAAGGAAACAGAACTCATACCTGTATCAGGCATTTACTGACATCACTAGCACAGAGAGCCTTGTTGCAGCCTGTTGATGACTGGATCCACAGCAGGAACAGAAGAAGAGTGACTGTGGGCGCTGTGACGCACTGCGACCTCATGTTTCCCGCAGGTGACCAATTTACACAAGGACTGCAACAGCACTGAAATAAAAAACAGCCACTGAAAAGGCTGTTGGGGAAAAAAAAAGCTAAATCCTACTTTCCTTCCCCTTTGCAGCTACTTTGAAAAAGATTAACAGTTTTTTGAAAAAAAGAAAGAAAAAGGAAGAAAAAACCCAAAGGTCAATAGGGGAGCTAAACAACAAACCCAACCCCTCCTCCCCCAGATAATTTGTACATTTGAAGCATTCTGCTATCACACGTTTGGATTAAACTCAAGGTGAACAATCTGCAGTACTCAATATCAAATAAGATTTCCTGTAAACAGCAACAATAAAAAAAATGCCTCAGAAGAGAAAAGCCCATCAAATGAAGATCTAATTCTGTAAATGCATAAAGCAGACAGATAGGTTTCACGTAGCATCTCCCCAGGCTAAAGGTGCACACAGGTGTCTAGGACCAAAGCTACACAGCAACCTTTTAAAGACAAGTATAAGGTAAGTGCTGTGTTATCTTTGAAGTAGTCAGTTAGATGTCACACGGGCTTTCACTTCCATTGCAAAGTTGTTAACATTTCTTTTTTCAAAAATACAGCCATCAACATTAAAGAAAAAGTACAAGAGACTCAGGTGAGGAGCATCTGCTACTTCAAACAGACAGAAGAACTGGGTTTGTTCAAAGCATTCCACCTTTCTTCCTTTGTGAAGTCCCAGCTTCTTGGCAGGTGGTACTTGTTACAAACACAGCACGATAGCGATGTGCCAGTGAGCTCTTACTTGTCTTTAGCATGTGAGCCCAGCCAAAAGAAGACCCTGTTGCGTTAGGCACTGTACCAATATATAATAAAAGGCAGCCCATGTTTGGGCAAGCGTACAGCAAGCCTGCATTGTTCTCAGAAGAGGGAAAAAATGCTCATGGGGCACAGAGTTTCTGTCTGTATGTAGAAATCCCTATTTTGCTTTATAAACTAAAAACCGCACACTCTCATTGAGCAATACCCAAACATGCAAGGTCCTACACCTGGGTTGGGGCAATCCCCAATTTCAGTACAGGATGCGGGACGATAAGATTGAGAGCAGCCCTGCAGAGAAGGACTTAGGGGTGCAGGTCGATGAGAAGCTCGACATGAGCCGGCAATGTGCGCTCGCAGCCGAGAAGGCCGTGTCCTGGGCTGCATCAAAAGAAGCATGGCCAGCAGGTTGAGGGAAGTGATTCTGCCTCTCTATTCCTCTCTTGTGAGACCTCATGTGGAATATTGTGTCCAGTTCTGGAATCTACCATGTAAGAAGGATATGGAGCTTTTGGAACGGGTCCAGAGGAGGGCTACAAAGAAGATCGGAGGGCTGGAGCATCTCTGCTATGAGGAAGGCTGAGAGAGTTGGGGTTGCTCAGCCTGGAGAAGAGAAGGCTTGAGGGAGGCCTTATAGCGACCTTCCAGTACCTGATGGGGCTACAGGAAAGCTGTGGAGGGACTTTTTATGAAGGCTTGTGGCGATAGGACTAGGGGGAATGGCTTTAAATTGGAGACGGGCAGATTTAGACAAGACATAAGGAGCAAATCCCTCACCATGAGAGTGGTGAGGCACTGGCACAGGTGCCCAGGGAAGCTGTGGCTGCCCCATCCCTGGAGGTGTTCAAGGCCAGGTTGGATAGGGCCTTGGGCAGCCTGGTCTGGTGGGATGTCCCTGCCCATGGCAGGGGGTTGGAATTGGGTGATCTTTAAAGTCCCTTCCAACCCAAACCACGCAATGAGTCTATTCCAAAGCAGAGCGCCGAACCAGCACAGAAACAAGGCGCGACCCGGCCATTCGGAGCCCGCACCCGGTCCCTCTCTCCCCGCGGTCACAAAGCCCGGGGGCTCGGAGCCGCCTCCCCTCGGCAGGGGGCACCGCTGCCCACGCACAGGGCAGGTCCCCCGGGCTCCAGCCGCTCGGAGGGCAGCGGCGGGCCGGGGCGAGCACGATGCCGGCTGCAGGGGGTGCCCCAGCCCCGCTCGCTCCCCGCCGCTCCGGGAGGCGCCGTCGGAGCGGCCCCGAAGTTCCCCCATCGCCCTCCCGCAGCAAATCGCCCCCCAAACCCACCCCCCTCGGGCCGATCCGCTGCCTTTCCCCGCCGAGGAGGCCCCGGTCCCAGCGCCGGCACCGCCGGGCTTTGGGGGGGCGGCTGACAGGCACCAATCGCCACCCACCGCCTCCCCTCCGGCGCGGGTCCTTCCTCACCCCCCACCACCCCCCCCCGTCCTCCTCCTCCTCCGCTCCAGCGCCGCACCGAAACTCCCCCCGCACAAAGAAGCACCCCGTCCTCCCCCCAGCACCCCTCCATCCCCGGTCTCTCACCGCCGCGGCCGGGCTGCCCCGCTCCGCTCCGCCCCCGCCGCCCCGGGCGCAGCCGCGACCCGCCCCGCCATGGGATGGGGGGACGGAGCTGCGGGGGCTGCGGGGAGCGGGAGGCTGTGGTTCATGCCGGAGTTTCATCCAAGTAAATATATGCTTTCAAAGTTAGACAGGATGTCCCTCTGAGGCTGTGCTTTTCGTAGCGTGTTTGGTTTTGTTTTTTTTTTCAGATAGAGTTTTTCCAGACACTTCTTTCTTCTGGAAATGATAATGCCTTGTGTTCAGAGTGGTCCGCGCTGGGATGTATCTGCCCCGATCGGCTCTGTCCGCAGCTTGTCCCCATCTCCACTGCCAGGTCATGATATAAGAAGTAGTTACTACTATAGAAAGTGGAATATTTCTATTTAAGCTCAAGTAAAGCTTCATCTAAGTCATTGTATTTTTTTGAAAGTTAGGCAGAATGTCCCTCTGAGAGAAGAGTTTCTTTCAGTGTTTTTTCCAGACACTCTTCATTGTTTGGAGATGATAACATCCTGTGTCCCTTTCTGTGAAAAAGGGATTTTTCACAGAAAGTGTCATTGGGCACTGGCAGAGGCTGCCCAGGGAGGTGGTGGAGTCTCCATCCCTGGAGGTGTTTAAAAGACAGGTAGACGAGGTACTCATGGGCATGGTTTAGTGGCAGATAGGAATGGTTGGACTTCATGATCCAAGAGGTCTTTTCCAACCTGGTGATTCTATGTTTCTGCATCCAGTCTGATCCGCACTGAGCAGATGTGTCTACTGTGATCCCCTCTGTCTGCAGCCGTTCCCCATCTCCAGTGCAAGGGCAGGCAGAGCTGGAGCCAAAGCTCCAAATCAGCAACAGATTTGACTGTTGCGGAGTTCATGATAACTTTAAAATCAGTCCTTGGAAAGTAATGGAATAGGGATAAGATTGCTGGGAACATTTTTACATGTGTGTAAGTGGCAAACGCATCCTGTCCCAGCTCTGGTCTGGCTGCAAACGATGGGTGGCGATGGTTCCCTTGCACTGCCCAGGCCTGATAAGGGATGTTTGCTTTCTAAACCCCCAAAAATGAGCACTAGAAGGCTTATTTGCTGACATTTTCAGTATCACAGAGCCGGCAGGGGGGCTGTGTCCCACCAAGCAGGTGGGTGCAGAGCCCCACAGCCAGCAAGGGGAGGGCAGGGGCACCCCTTGGGGAGGAAGGGACCGGGGGCTGTGAGACACAGTCCAACACCACTGTGCCTGATAAACCATGTCCTGAAATCCCACATCTACACTTTCTGAACACCTCCAGGGATTCAGACTCTACCACTTCCCTGAGCGGTCTGTTCCAATGCTTCACCACTCCTTTGGTGAAGAAATTTTTCCTAATATCCAGTCTAGACCTCCCCTGGTAAAACTTGAGGCCATTTCCTCTTGTCCTGTCACCATTACTTGGAAGAAGATACAGACACTCACCTCCTTACAACTTCCTTTCAGGTAGCTGTAGAGCAATAAGGTCTCCCCTCAGCCTCCTCTTCTCCAGGCTAAGCAATCCCAGTTCCCTCAGTTGCTCCTCGTAAGACTTCTTCTCCAGACCATTCACCAACTTTGTCGTCCTCCTCTGGACACGCTCCGGCAACTCAATGCTGACGAAATGCCCAGGAGTAAGCTGCTAGGAACCCAGAAACCCAGAGCAGCCCTTGGGCTTCCCAGGAGACAGCTAAGCTCTGGCGAGGGAAATACGGCCATCTCCCTGAGTCACTACTCTATTCACTCTCAACTCTTCTCCCTTCCCTACTCACACCACCTTGTTGGGAGAAATCCACAGCAGGCTGTCCTTCCGCAATACACTGATGTCATCCCAGAGAGTAAATTTTGGGGGAAAAAACCCAACCAACCATGGCTGGAACAAACCCTGGATTCAAATCAGAGAAGGGAGGAAATAGCTGTCTAAAAGATGGGAACATTTGGACAGTCCTCTTTCTCTGAGCAACTACATTTTTACTAAGAAGCTACAATTGAAAAGACCAAAAATCTGTTTCATAGGCCCCAATAACAGGAAATAATCTCTTTTTGTAACAAAAACACAGGCTAAAACGTAGGCAACATCTGTCGTCCGATTTCCTTATAAGATAGGATACTGCCAAATATTTTTAAATTCTTCACAAACTGTTTCTGCTGATGCTTCAGGGGAGGAACTTTCTGTTTGTTTTACAGCAAACGCCTCAGAACCCCCACCCTCCTCCCAGCCCTGCAAACCCCATGGGGCTGTTCCTGCTGCCATTCTGGGTGCAGAACCCTAGCACCCCCGTGCCATCCCACTCCCTGGTCTGATAGAGCCACTGTTCTGGTAGACTCCGATACCCTTTCTCACTCTGAGCCCACACTGAGGTATTGCTGTACAATTGCACCAAGTTCCAGCTAAAAATCTGCCCGGTTTTCTCTTCCATCCCAAATACTCTTGTCACTTGTTTCTTGCCTAGTGCAGCCAACACTTGTGCAACACCCATTATCTTTCCTGTTCTTTATGAAACATTTAATTATTCATGTCCTGTACTTAAAAAAGAAGATTCTCCCACTTCCAGATATGTAAGTTAATTTTTATTACTCTAAGTATCTGATGGAAGTAAACTCAAACCCAATTACTAGTTGTTAACAGCTTGCAGTTCTACTTTTTTTCTGTCTTTTTAAGCAGATAATATAGATTTATTACTTCAGAATTTTACAGCTACTTTCATAAGAATATTTTAGTTTCAGAAGAATATCACATTTGGGTATTCCTATATAAAAGCAGGAAGAACTTCTTCCACAGGTAACTAACCAACTAAAAGTAGAAAAAAAAAAAGTCACAGGGCAAGAACTACAAGTCACTTGGTTTTACTATGCCTGAGTTACTATTACTTTATTCTTGCCTGGAACTAGCAGTGATGTGCACATGGGAAGGCGTCTACTGTCCATGTAGTCTCTTGTTCAAAGCCTGTTTGCTCTTCATCACAGGAAGGTACCCTGGGCATTCACAAAAGCACAAGGAATAAGTACTCTGGAGCAGTTCACCAGCAATAATTAAAAATCAGTTCAAACCAAGTACTCTAAATCTCTTTTCAAGGTAACCAGGTCTCTCGCCTAAGCCCCATTTCTTCCAGAAGTAATTTCACAGACATCAGATCCCAAGCATTCTTGAATAATTTATGGACTAGAGAGTAATAAATCTTTTTCATGAATATCCGTAACCTCCTACAAATAAATAATTAACTGTCTGCTCATTAACAGTACCAAGCATAAAAAAAGTGTTAAATTTCACAACATGGGAGGTTTTTTGAGTTTCATTGAGCCTCCTCCTTACATATTTCAGGAATGCTAAGATCTGATCTAGCAACTGTTACAATATTAAGAAATGCCAACTAATAACATGACCAATAAAATTTATTAAACATTGTATTTACAACTATTTACATATCCTTCCATAGATTAATATTAAAATAGACAATATACAATTTAAGAATTTTCATTCAAAGGCATTTTGTTGGAAAAAATAGGCTCTATTACGAGACCACCATATAAGAGCAAAAGGTTGTTTCTGTTTTACACAAAAATATTTTCAGTATAGTAAGTAACAGGTATGGCATAACAACAGCAGACTAGTATGAAATATGATTTTGTAAATATTACAATTGTTTAGGTATCAGTGGTTGAAGTAAAGGAGTTAAGAGTTCTGTGAAGCATGCAATACAGTTCAGTTTCAATTCTTTTACAGTTATGGTGATGAAACAAGCAGCTAAATCAAACACATGCCATACAAAAAAGAACTGCCAACCAGGAACACACTACACTTAATAAAAACTACAACTTTGGTCCAATAAAACATTAGACAAAAACAGTTTTACAGTTAAAATATCTATTTTATACAGGTTTGAACATTAATTACAAGATTATTTACATTTGCACAATATGTATAAAATAAATTATTCAAAAAATGAAGACAATATTACATCTTTTTTTTCAAAAAGAAAACTGTACAGCAATTTACAAAATATAATAAGATTAACTATTTTCCTCCAAGTTTTACATTTTCTTCCACAGGCTTTTTTATCATTTTTCTGTGGGAGTTCAGCTGTTACTGAAGTTTCATAATACAGAGCTTTATAGCAGATTTTAAGTTTCATTTGTTTTTTTGGTGACTGTTTTAGTTATCAACAGCTTCCAGCGCTGTTAAGTCACCGTGTTTCATCATCTTTTCCAGCAATAAGCTCTAAAGCTACAGGCAATTTTAAAATACAGATAATGGCATTTACTGGGAAACTGACTTAACATCAGCATCCATCTTCCCTGTTTGAACAAGAGCTCGTGCCACACTTCTCTGAAGGAACACCTGAATTATTGAGAAAGGTAGCGTTCCACAGAATTAAGTCCTCTGTCTTAAAAGAAAAATACCTTTTGTGTATCCCTGCACCTCAGTCTCTAGTTGTCCAAGGGAAAGGGTGAGCCGGAAGATGCTAGTTGTCATATTGGCGTCAATTCAAAGTCATCATTAACATCAACAAGAGGAACATAAAACTCTTGAATTTCATAAATGCTGATAGATTTGTATGTAGCAGGATCAAGTTCTTGTAGTTTCAGCTGCCACTCCAGTCTCTGTACTGCATTCAGAGCCGCTGCTTCATGCTGCTGCCTCATCAAAAGGCACGTCTATTTATAATTGAGAAAGAAGTTATTTCAATATTTGGAAAAATATTGCAACAAGTTTGAAAACAGAAAAAGTATCTAAGAACCTCTCTGGTGGTCATAATTTCTCCACTATGTATTTAGAAATTTACAGATTACAGTATATAGCAACGAACATTAGGATTTTATACTCCTAGACCCTCCTTAATGTTGCCCTTAAAACTTCCTCAACAGCCTATGGTACTGCACACCAATCTACTGTTTATTCATCTCATTTTCATAGTGACATTTGTAGCTCTCTTTTTTTGCAACTGGAAAGACAAAGAACCGTACCTTTAATTTGTCGAATTTATCATCAACGTCCTGTAACCATGACATAAACTGTCTGGCATTAAATCGATCCCTCACTGATGCTTTGCTGTCATCGGCCTACAAAAAACAATTTCATTCAAACTGTAAGTTATTTGATAATTCAGTCTGAGACATGCTTTAAGACACAAAGCTTACTTTGTGGGACTTTCATAAAGAATGCTTCAGATGGAAAAATTAACTCTGAGTCAAAGTAATGAGGTATGTGAGTATAAACGTTGACCACTACTTTCACTGTGAGCCAGATGCTCACTAAAAATAGACATTTTTAGACTCCCTCAAGCTATTTATTGTATTGTATTTTTGAAATTTAGAGTAGGAGGCTTAAAGATTTAGGCTTTAAAGTCTTAATCAGTACAAGGCAGATCCTTCCAAACAATTGCTCTCTCTTTGTTTGTTTAAAATTCAGTAACTAAATTAATACTCCCTCAGAGCAAAGCAAAAACATTAATAAAGGAAAACTTAAGCAGCCTGACTTAACTGGCTGCACAGGTATGCAAAAGTAATAATAGAAAAATATTTTTACCATCAAAATCCCCAGAAGGAGATTAAAAGAGTAAGCAGGCATGTCTTGTGTCCTGCGCAATGAAATATTTTTTTTTAAAACCCCTATTTAATAAGAATGTAGAATGTCACATCTGCCCATTGTGAGAAACCAGATACGCTATAGATTGTCCTAAAACCAGACCATTATTTAAATTTAAATTGAAGTTACCACTAAATAGAACGAGCTGCTGTTACTTTGTTAGGAAAAAAAGACACCGTAGGAATTTGTACACGGGAGGAATGGGAAGAACAGGAAAAACACCTGCAAAGACTGAGATCTCTAGAAAACTGCTGAGATTTCACATATCAAGGACAGCTGAATAGGTTGGTTCTAGAAAGAGCCCTCAACACCACTGATTTTGCAAGACTGAACTGCAGGCATTTAGGTGAGCTCTGACCAGCTAACAGTATGTTCAAAAGAAACTCGTTTGGCCCATACGACTGCAAAGTACAGTCCTCAAGGTCTGCCTAACATGTGCAGCTGTAAAAGAAAGCCTCCAAAGACCCAGAAATCCCATAAAAACAGTTCTGAGGGAGTCATTTTGCTGCAAAATAAACCAGATCTTTGCTTACTAATCTTTCCCAGCTATTTGCCCAAGTACAAGAAAAATTTCATCAGAAACATTTCTTCATTGTTAAGAGTTGCTAGTGGGGTGGCAAGAAAGTGGCAGGATGCAGTGCAAGGGAATGGTTTCTTATGCATCAACATTCTTCCTATGAAGCAAATTACAATCAACACATCAAGTTGGAAGTTTAAAACATCCATTTCGATGACAATTTAAAAAATACATTTAATATTTTGCTGAACGTCACGTGCAGTATTATGACATTGAAAGAAAAATTACCACAGACTGAAATACAAAGCTGTTGAGGTAGTGAGGGGGAAGGAGAGGTATTTTGCTACTAATATTGTTATTATATAGATGGTCAAAAAAAAGCTTCAATACTTGGTGGGGGCTAGGGTGTAGGAAACCCAAACACAACTTCTCCCCCAATAAAGACTCCTTTTGTTTCACAGAATTCAAATGTAGAATCAGCTCAATTGAAATCAACTGTAAAATGTTAATTATAAAAATGCAGTTATATGCATAATTCAGATATATCTCAAATTTCTAAACAGCTAAGGGCCCCTAAATCTAAATCCAAATCTAATGTAATAACAGACTGAGGAAACACTGGAAGCTGTACTAATTCTAAAAGGGCCTGCAGGACGAAAGCTGAATTCCACATATGTTAGAAATGTAGGCGTTTCATCTTAAAATGCCCAACATCCAATGCATCGAACCTTTTAGTACATCCATAACATCATTTTTTTCCCTTGCATTATGTGCACCTCACAGTCACTGGAGCAGGTTCTGAATGCAGTTTCCATTTTTGTTAGTTAGACCTGTTCACAAAACTACTGACGTGAAATTATATTCTCTTAAGAGATACAGCTGCAGCAAACCTCTCAATGGTAGGCCATACACAGATTATAAAGTATACTGCTCCTTTTATATATTAATCAGGAACTAAATACCAACAGTGAACATGTAAATAACATGGCACATGTAAATAACATGGACCTTGAGATGATTTTGAAAAGATCACTTCATAAGGTAGCCTCCTACATTTCACTGTTGGTCACCTCGTTTCTATGGAATGGTTCTAATGACTGCCTGGTAGAGAAGAGAAAAGCATTATGTGACTTTCTCCACAAAACATTTCTAAATTTCACAAATCAATCTCATCACTTCACACACTGCTGTGCTCTGCTTCGCTGGACTAGTGACAAAAAAGATCTTGCGTTCTGATAATTTTTTTTGTTCTTTAAGCTATATTTGTAAGCTTCCAAAATATGTTCTGTTTACGACTGAAATCTTATTTAATAAAAACCAGCAGAGTAATGTTCATTTTATCCTTCTTAAAATTTCCAAAGATGAAAGAAAACTAGACATGGTACAGAAGAGAAAAACAGCATACATATATCCTTATCCCCTTGTTATTGTACACCCAAGTGAGGCCTAATCGAAGTGACAGTATATATAATGTGCAAAATCTCAGTTCTAGGGAAATCAATGACAATTTTGTAACAGATTTCTCTCCAAACACTCCTTTAGAGTGGAGCTAGAAAGACCTTTTTGCCTGAAGCACAGATCTCTTTACCTGAGCATCCAGAGGCACATTATAAACCTCGGCATCCAGCAGAACAGTGCAGGCACTGAATGGTAGTGTTTGATTAGCTAGCGTTCTTGCTGCTCGATAATGAACACGTAGAACTTCTTGTTCATTAGAAACAATCAGCTTTTCCTAATTGAATAAGAATAAATATATATTTGATAAATTAAACATTTCAGCTTGATTCACAATAATGTCCATTCATTTAAATATTTCTACTTAAGGCTCATGCTTTTGAACAGTGTGAAAAATGAGCTGGTGGAGGGAGGAACAGTTATTCATCTAAGCAAATCCAAAATGCCAATTTAATGATGCATACAGTGTTACTTGACTATCAGAACCGAAAACACATTTTCCCTTACAACCACTGCTGTCTGAATGTCATGCCCAGATTTTCCACTTAGCACTACTGAGGCAAGTTCTAGTTAATGAAAAAGGTGAAAGATGAAAGGTATGAGGAAAACAGAGTTGGGATATAGATTTGAGAGTCTCCACTATTAAGGTTTTTGTCACATATTTATTTGGCACAATGGTCAAACAAACTGAAGCAGAAATAGAATTTACAGGATAATTTTTTTTAATTATTTTTTTTTTTCTTTAAACAACCTGCAGAAGCTCTATAAATCCACAGCTGGATCCACAGCTGATCCTTTCCTCAACAGAGACAAGCTCATTTGGCCGAACTTAACTCAGAGTTGTATAAAGTGGATTTTCTTTGAAGAACAGTCTATTTGAGCAAAATAACTGAAGTCATGCAGAATTTCATAAAACATAGAAGTGTATATGAATGTTTACTACTCTGCAAGAGAACTGCTATGATTTTTATCAAAAGAAAATAAGTTGGATTATAAAAAGCTTGGAAAACAGAAAAAGCAGCATCTTTCGTTTGGTTACAACTAATTTCTTTTCAGTCAGAACTTGAACCATGTTTACATCCTTTGTGCTTGTTATTTTATACCTAGTTTTACGCTTAGATACCAAATTAAAATAAAAACCTTCTGTCAACCAGTTTGTTAAGCCACACTGAAATCAACCTAATAAAAAAACCTACCACATCAGGTTTTAATGAGCCAATAACTTGTAGATGTGTGGAAACCCTTAAGATATATGATAAAGGGATCCTGCCTGTGTCCAAAAGCAATCTGGCTCAAAATACTGAAAAGATATCTAAATCTGGGCTGCCAAGGAAAAAGGTTTGGGCAACGTAAAAATAAAGAATACTCTTAAATGAGGAATATTTTCTCAATTTCTGTGTTCAAATTCAGTGAAGCCTACAAGATACAGATATAACATAATTTCAGGCAGTTTCTGCAAGCAGAATACTGCAAATAATGTTTTAGTCTTAAAGCCACATGTCTTCTACCAATACAGAATTATTCTTGCTTCAATCCTTCTAACTCAGTCAATGGGGTTCTGAAGTCCACAACTTAAATTAGCCTTCAAAACTAGAGTCTGCAGCTTTCTTCCCACTTCCCACTGTCCCTGGGAAAAAATATGGGTCACACCTTAGAGCAATTAGCAGGAAAAAGCTGCTGTCTTACTGACTTAAGTTTTGCTAACATCTTTTTTTGTATTTACAAGTTTCTCCAATTCATAAATTTGGATAGAAGGCAGATTACTTCTAAAGCATTGTTAAATTGAGCAAATTATAGTCCATTGAAAAAGAAAAACCCATGAAGCTTGAAGACGGGAAATAAAAAACCAAATTACTTTAGTCTTACCCTTTCAATACTGTGCTGTAAACGTAGTTTCATCCTTACAACCTCCTGCTGTTTAAATAGTTCCTTAAGTGGGTCCGACAGTGAGGGAGGTGGTGTAATCTGTGGAAAAAAAAGTTATAAATAGTATAGCAAATATGTATTTAACATGTTTAACATTGCCTGTATGGTTTGAACATTTATTAAAACAAACAAACAAACAAACAAAAAATTCCAACTAAACACAAGCAAGGAAAATACACCTTGTACATTCCATTAATTATGTGACTTAAATCCATTTGCAATAAAATGTTTTAAGAATTCTTTATCATAAAGTTAATGAACCTGAATGAAATGGCATTTCAAATCATTTAGTGTTTTAAACCAGTCATTGTCAGCATGCCATAGCTGTTCTTTAAAAAGACTATACATTAGAAGACAGTGAAAATACAACTTGCTTTTGATGTTAAAGACTCTTTAAGGCACAACTGTTCAAAAACTGCCCAGCCACATACAACAGCAAAGTAAGAAAAATATTGCTAAAAAGTAAGTGACTTCGTAGATCTATACAGTGTCACTGGCATCTTTTATGGCACAAAATGTAACCAACCATATTCCTAATCTTACAATCATACAGAACACAGACAAGCACAAAAAGTAAACTAGAGCCCCGGGCAGTGGCTTGGAAAAGTGTTTCCTCTTGTTAATCGTTCAAGTAACTTTTTTAAAAGCTTATACCTAAAAACAAATTTAAAAAAATCAACTTGAGTGAGCTATCGCCACTGTTATTGATTGGTTATACTGTAAACATTTTACATTTTTAGTCAATTACAGTAAATAACCAGTATTACTGTCCCGACTGAGCTGTGTGACAAACTCTGCAAAGGCACCTGGAACCCTCATGGCAAATGTAGAAATCAGATCTTTATTGAGAAGTAACTAATAAACATCTTGGGAGTTTTAAGACTCCACTCAAAGTTTACTTTTCTCTGTCCAAGTTCTGTCTGACAGTTCAGGATGGTTTTTAACAACCGGTAGACACAACAGGATTGATACTGCTTTGGAAAGACTCATCAAAACTAAATGAAATACTGCTTACTATTACTAATACCCAGAAACCACAGCTGAAATATATAGCTACAGGTATAATACTCTGCCTTGTACCTAACACAAAAATATTGACATAAGTAATTTTATTCAATAATACGGATCCTGCAACTCAAGAAATAATTAATCAATTACGAAAATACGGGTACGTTGCATTACTTGTATCAATCATGTACCTATACACTCCAGTAACAAAGTGGTTTATCTACTAAAAGTTCTTCAATTATTGTTATCTTGGAAAAATATTTCAGGAGAATTTTTGCCCCCTGCTGGAATTTAGCCAATGTCTTTGGAATTAAAGAGCATTTTGAATAACTAATTGTGGTTTATTCATAGAATCGCAGAACAGTAGAGGTTTGGAAGGACCTCTGGAGATCATGTGGTCCAACCTCCCTGCTAGAGCAGGTTCACCTAGAACAGGTTGCGCTGGAATGCATCCAGGTGGGTTTTGAGTATCTCCAGAGAAGAAGATTCTACAGCCTCCCTGGGCAGCCTGTTCCAGTGCTCTGTCACCCGCACAGTAAAGAAGTTTTTCCTCATGATCAGGTGGAACTTCCTGTGTTCCAATTTGTGCCTGCCACTCCTTGTCCTGTCACTGGGCACCACTGAGAAGAGTCTGGCCCCATTCTCTTGACATGTGCCCCTTAGATATTTATAAGATCCCCTCTCAGTCTTCTCTTTTCCAAGATAAACAGATAGAGCTCACTCAGCCTCTTCTCAATAGGAGAGATGCTCCAATCCCCTAATCACCTTCACAGCCCTCCTCTGGACTCTCCAGTAGTTAATTCCTTGTTTTTCTTGAACTAGGGAGTCCAGAACTGTACATGATACTCCAGATCCGGCCTCACTTACACAGAATAGAGGGGGAGAACAACCACCCGTGACCTTCTTTCTTATGCTCTTCCTGATGCACCCCAAGATACCACTGCCCTTCTTGGCCATGAGGGCACGCTACTGGATCACCGTCAGCTTTTGTCTACCAGGACTCACAGGTCCTTCTCTGCAGAGCTCTTCCCAGCCAAACTCCTAACTTGTATGGGTGCAGGAGGTTATTCTTCCTGAAGTACAGAACCCTACATTTGCCTTTTCTGGACTTCATTAGGTTCCTCTCATTCAACTCCTTCGTGTTTCAAGTTACTAAGCAAGATACACTTCACTTCTTTTCTAAACGAAAACAGTTTGGCTCCCAAACCAGTGAGCATCTGCCATAACATCTATGGCACGTGTCATTTTGTGTAAGTCATCAATATTAAAACCAAATACACACAACAATCCCCAAACCACAACACCTACTGGAACAATCTGTCTCAATCATAATAGATTTCATTGTGTTCATGTCCATCCTGAGACATACTGTAGTCTAGTTTTGCCTGGAAACTTTGCATCTAGGGCACAATCCAACAGTGCTGTCACAGTCTTTCAATAAAATAAGATGCTTACAGTAACACCAGGCTTGTATTTAATTAATGTTACTAAACTCAAAAAGTTCTCCCAAAAATTTCAGTGCTTTTGTTAATAGAGTGTAGTCTTTCAATAAAATAAGATGCTCGTAGTAACATCAGGCTTGTATTTAATTGATTTTACTAAACCTGAAAAGTTCTCTCAAAAATCTTTTGTTAATAGAGAAGCACACAGCATAAGGAGCAAAATAAACAATCTCTCTGTCCATATTCTTTGAGGTTATGCAGCTGAGCAATCCAGAAATACAAACTTCAGAGCCAGCAAGTATCTATATCACCTGAACAATTTCACGTTATTCTTTTAAATTTATAGACCATTTAATTTTGCAATAGAAATAAGAATTAATATGGCAGGAAATTACTGGGAGGGACTCAGTTACCCAGACAGTGAACTTCTGTGGGCTTTTATTCAAACGCAGAAGAGAACGGGTCCAGAGGAGGTGACAAGGATGATCAGAGGGCTGGAGCACCTCCATACGAGGACAGGCTGAGAGAGTTGGGGTTGTTCAGCCTGGAGAAGAGAAGGCTTCAAGGAGACCTTATAGCGGCATTCCAGTACCTGAAGGGGCTACAAGAAAGCTGGGGAGGGACTGTTCCCAAAGGTTTGTAGTGATAGGACTAGGGGCAATGGGTATAAATTGGAGAGGAGAAGGTTTAGACTAGAGTTAAGGAGAAAATCCTTCATGATGAAGGTGGTGAGGCACTGGCACAGGCTGCCCAGTTAAGCTGTGGCTGCCCCATCCCTGGAGGTGTTCAAGGCCAGGTTGGATGGGGCCTTGGGCAGCCTGGTCTGGTGGGGAGTGTCCCTGCCCATGGCAGGGGGTTGGAACTGGGTGATCTTTAAGGTCCCTTCTAACCCAAACCGTTCTATGATTCTGTGCAGCAGGTACACCAGAGATCACCACGTTTATAAACACCTCGCTCCGGGCAGCTGTACACCGTCTGCCAAAACATAAGCCTCAATACTGAGTTTGTTTACATTGATTTATGAAATTATGATTATTTTTATGTCTCTGCTCTTCTTTGGAAAGAGCTTTGGATCCATGAAGCCTGCAAACAAGATCTGAGTAGTCTCTCAGAATCTGCTTGTGATCCAGCACTGAATTTAGGCAAAGGAAACAAAAACTTCTTGGCCTCAAAGGGAACTGAAGTCAAAGGTTTCAAGGCAAGATCAGCCAGAGGAGCCTGTGGGACTTTCCAGTCAAAGAGACTGTTGCGAAAGAGTCCATAAGAGGCATGTAGGGAAAATACGGAAACGTATGTTGGATTTGCAAGAACAGAGCATGAAACCAAATGCCACAAGGATGTGGTGACTTCGATTTCTTGTATAACCAAAGTAAGTTTGATAACTAGTTTCTTAAGGGCCCAGACTCCATACAGGAGAAAGGGGGAAAAAAAAAGAGATCATGCCTTCTTGAGTGTTCTCTAATCCCAGTCTGAGAAACCACCCAGAAAAGCCAGACATATCTCAACCTTTCACCTCTTTCCTCTACATCACTAGAAAGCAGCCCATCAAAACTGCTTGGTTCGGTAATACAAAAGGTTCTAGACATACCCTCACCACCTCCAACATGCAAATAAATTAATAGTTTCTTGCTTGCCTTGAATCCTTTGTAACAACTACAACAAGATCCCAAACTCTTCACTTTATAATCTTCACTTCTCATTTGTGCCCATTACAAAAAAGAGCAACACTTAAGCTAACTCAGATTCACACATACACAATACTTCCACAATTATTTTCACACATCCCTATCTATCTCCCCTCACCCATGCCAACTAAATCAACTGGTCTACTCTATTGCTGTAATATTTCATGCATTAATGAAGCAAGTCTCTGGTAATACAACTAATAAAAGCTTTTGCCACTTAAGTTTCTACAGCAATGCCACAGAAACTGAACAGAACCCCTTTTACTAGTAACATATTTGCTAGATAGCCATCAGAAGCTGGAAATAAATCATCTTGGTATCTCTTTTCAGGAGGCAGTACAGATAAAGATGACTGAACTTCACAGAACGTACTGACACAACAATCTGAAAGGCAACATAACTAAGTACAATTTAAATTTACTTTGCCAGAAGATTTAGATTTGTTTCCTTCTGTTTTGAACTGACCTAATGTCTCCATCTTATGTTTTGCATTTGCATCAGTGAGAGCGAAGCCACAATTCATACGTGACTCTCCCAACAGCCGGAGGTGATATGGGTTATAAATTACAGTATATAAACATGGGTGTGGAAATCAAGCGCACCATTGCCTGGTTCCCACCTACAGGATGTTTGAAGTTCATCAGATAAACTATAGTGCATCTTAAAATTCCAATGCAGAGAACAGTACGTTACACAAACTATTCTGAGTCTCAGAGTGTCAGAGCTAAATATACTGTCTTCACAGAGACCTTCACACAGTGATATCTAAAATACAGGAATAATTTAAGAAAGAGGAGCTACTTTCCTGTAGTCTATGTAAATTAATGAGGCAAAAATCAGGCAGAGAATAACTGAAGAACTATCAAAGGAAAAATTTTAAAAACAATTCCAACAGAAAGGTAATTTTACACTTTCATATTACATTACACATTGTATGCATAACAACACATACATATTACTAATATATTATTATTAATCTCAGAGAGACTGAGCATAGCCCTTATTTTCAGACTGTTGGACAATGTGCACAATACACAATAAACATTTCTGAGCACGAAATGATCTCTGGTTTAGCAATACTCCTTTTTATTGTATTCATAAAATCTAAAATTATTGCATTGTATACATGCAAGTTCTGCAGAGAAGTTAAATCTGAACTACTAAAATCTTATTTTAATGGTATATTTTTTTTAAAGAAACATGAGAAATTTTATCAAAATTGTGTAAAATTTTATCAAAATTGTGTATTTACACAAATTACAATAATTAAACAAACAGTTAGTTGCATTGTACATGATTTTTCAGACAAAAAAAACCCTAAAATGCTTAAAATATCTCCCTCTTTAGATTAAAACTCATCCTGCTTTCTTACGCTTTACTCCTAATAGAAATAAACACCCATTTCCTAATAATTTATTTTGGCTTCTTGGCATTTGTTTTCTTCCCTTTTGCTCCTAACAGCCTGGAATAAAAAGCTGCACCTGTTCTTTCTACAACTGTAGAAGGTTAAAAGTACCATGAATGAGTAACAGTTTAAAATATCGGTATCACCAGAGCATATATGTCTAGGAAAGCAACCCAGAAATCTAAATGAAATAAAAATCAGTAACTGTAGTACTTCAAGTATGTATTAACATTTTTATCAACTTTTTTTTACAGGTTTTTCTTCTCTGCAAGTAATTAAAAGCCATTAGAATGGGGTTACGTGCATTCATCTCTGATATTTTCTGAAACTAAGTTACCCACTGCCTAGATTTATTTTCACTAACCACAGGCTCCCCACTATAAACAGCAAGAGAGACATGCAATACCTTAATACCATGTCAATAACCCTCCCTTTCTTATAATGCCTACATGTATTGCCATTTATGACAGGAATATTAATTCTCTTGCCCAGGTAGAAGATGGGCCAGGGGAAAATATATGCCACACATCTCCACTTGCTGCTTATCCCAAATTAAGCACAGAAGTATGATGCCAAAGCAGTAAGATGTAGCTTGGAAACAGTATGTACTTGACTAGCAGCTGCTATATAGAAAATATAATCTCTGCTTCTGGCGATAAAGATGTATAATAGAAGTGGCAACAGCTACGGAGAAGGATTTCTAGACTGGGGACAGCTGCCAGCTTGGTAAATTTGAGCAAAGCTTACCATACAACCTAATTCACTTAGGGAACCAAGCAGAAGGGTGATCTTAGCCACATCTTTCCTCAGATTATAACCGATCTAGTAATTTTAAAGAACTGTGGTCACCAGCAAGTGGAAAAACTAGAGGAAACAGCTTTCCCAGGGATTATGACTACCTCTGCAATAAAGCAAACATTTTAAAATTTACTTTTATACATTAAATTTGTGTTCATTGCTTAATCAAAAGAATCTTCAACTCTACTGGAGAAATTTAAGGCAACAACTCAAGTAGGGGCAAGTTATCCTAAATGAATCGACATAATAACCAGTTCATTCAGAAATACAGAGGCTGAAGACTGCATGCTTGGCTTGCGCATGACATTTCATGTGCACAAGCAATTCAGTTTAATAGGTATTTTTTGCCATTCAATGATTAAGATTTTCTCCCCACTCCTGCTAACCTCAGACTTTTCCTAACTTGCACATATTAAGTAATGGGTATACAATCTATTGCATTCTGTATCTATTGAATTCTGACATTTCCAAGCTACTTTGCCCGCCAAACAACTGCCTTGTCTCAGCCTATTTCAGCTATGATGTGTGTTAACTTAAACCACTCAAATAGTTTTAAGCTAATATGTTTTACCTTAGGACTAGAGCAGCGTAAATGGATCAGCTAAGAGGTGGAAAAATAGAAAACCTCCTTCTACTCCCAGGAGTAAAAGCACTTCAGAAAACCCTCAATGCACAATGTTTCAGGTCTCCCCTGCCCCTCCATGTAGAACAGTAAGCACAGTATCACATTCGCTGAGAAGCAAAGAAAGGAAGTGCAATTCAAGTGCTACCATGATTATGGTGATTTCAAAGCACAGACCAGCAGTGACTGTATTGCTGTGAGACACCTTGAGGGGCATCCTCCATCGCAAACAGCAATATCAACTGCACTTGAGCCAACTGTTTTGCATTGCACAGACTTTCTTCACAGCTGTCCTTGGGAATATGTCCTTGTCAGAACTACGGAGAGCTTAGAACTGAAAAAGTGTCCCTGAACTATGGATGTTCTTCAGGGAAAAGGAAAAGAACTTTGCATTATTAAATAAAATTCAGAACACTTTAACTTGACGGATTACAAGAGCCACAGCAGAGCTATTCTTGAAAGTATTAAGGTGAAACTGAGATAGCTATAAAGATGATCAGAGGGCTGGAGCACCTCCCACATGAGGACAGGCTGAGAGAGTTGGGGTTGTTCAGCCTGAAGAAGAGAAGGCTCAGAGGAGATCTTATAGTGACCTTCCAGTACCTGAAGGGGGCTACAAGAAAGCTGCGGAGGGGCTGTTCACAAAAGCTTATAGTGATAGGACAAGGGGTAATGGGTATAAACTGGAGAGGAGCAAATTTAGACTAGACACAAGGAAGAATTTCTTCACAATGAGGGTGGTGAGGCACTGGCACAGGTTGCCCAGTTAAGCTGTGGCTGCCCCATCCCTGGAGGTGTTCAAGGCCAGGTTGGATAGGGCCTTGGGCAGCCTGGTCTGGTGGAATGTCCCTGCCCATGGCAGGTGCGTTGGAACTAGATAATCTTTAAGGTTACTTCCAATCGAAACTATTCTATGATTCTATAGGTAGCAGGTACTCTCCTACTTAAAACGTTTGGTGATGGACTTAGTATTTTGAAGTACTGCACATCCAGCCCCCAAATGGAAGAGCTGGATAATTTAGTTTTAACCAAATTATTGCCAACAGAAATTTAGAGAAGCTCTCAACAACTGACTTCACTTTTGAAAATACTTTGAAAAATAATATTTGTGTGCAGGTGTCATACATGATGGCTTGTCTCATAGTGACTGTGAAGCCACTGTTTATATTTCCACTGAATAGGGCTTTTAAATATGACATATCAAATTAATATTAACCAGTAATATGTCAACTTATTATTTTCAGTGCAAATATTCAGAAGAAAGTTAGGAAGAACACAAAAACTACAAAAATAAACCCAAACCATGCCTTTCATTGTACTATACATTTAAAGACCATGTTACTTACAGTTGGGATGCATATCTTGCTCAAGGGATTGCCATCCAGTAGGTATGAGCCATTGAAGGTCACATATTCATCATAATATTGAGGTGCCTGAGGGATAACACTGCACAGTAATTTACGCTTCTCTTCTATTTTTTTTCTTATGTGCAAATATTCAAAGTAGGGGTTTGCTCTCTCAGAACTGTACGGCTGAATCTCTTCAAGTTTCAAAGAATCAACAATAGCGGCCAGTGACTGCTGCGTCTTCTCCTTAGCTTGCAGTAAAGAAGGATTCACTTGCACAGGCTGAGGCACACGGGACACTTTTCTTTTACGTGGATGATGTACCTGAGCATCATCCTCTTCAGTTAATCTAATCCTTGCTCTCATAGATGCTGATGATTCAGACTCTTTTTCTGATGTCTGTGTGCAGCCTACAGGATTCTGCTTACCCTGGTTAGCAAGCATGTTTGCTCTGTTCCTCGTAATTCTTTGAGGTACTTCTTGCTGTTCCACCTTCTGATCCTCAGCAACTTCTTCTTCCAGTTTAACAATGTGGCTGTATTTATGCACCTCTTCTTGTGTAATCTGTTGTGAACTATTTTCCAAGTTCGATAAAGAGGAGTACTGTAATGGATCATCGGTCAACACATTTTCTCTGTCTGCAGTACAGGGTTTTTTATTAGCGGATTCATTCGTAATTCCCTTTGACATTCCTGAACTCAGTTCACAGAGATCAACATTAGCTTTACTATCAACATGCACTGAAACAAACTTCTCTTGCTGGCCTTTTTCATTTCTAACGTCTGAAGCATCTGCTGTGTTACTATCCACTTCACTCTGAGTGTTCTTACAAATAAGTTTATTGAATGGATATGAATTTACATTTAATTGTGAACTGCTGTCGCTTTCAGGCGTATCTTTCTCTAATGGCACTGCAGGTAAATCATTCACCCTTTCACAGCTCTGCAAAATATCCTTTGCAGAGCTCTCAGAATATACAGCAATGGCTGCATCAGCCTTCTTAACGTTTGAAGGGAAGAAAGCATTTTCCATCTCTCTGGTACAAGTAGCATCTGTATCTAAAGTAGAAGTTGTAATTTGAACAAGATTTTGTTGATGTACAAATGATAAATCTCGACTGCTAATGCTTGGTAAAGAAATGTGCTTAGACACATCTGGAAGTGGCTGGATAAGCAAAGAACAAGGCGACTGTGAAGGCAAAATTGATGCAGATTCTTGAGAACTGGAATTTCCCTTGATTTCAGCATGCTGAGGCAAAAATTCAGATGCCTGTTGCTCTTTTAATGTCCTGTTTTCAGAATTATGCATTGCTACAACACTGTTAACATCTTGCTCTGACACACCATAATCCAAGCTGTTAAACTCATTGTTTAATGAATCAGGTCTTTCAAAAGGCACATCCCATGGTTTGGTTTGCTGAGCCACACCACTTTGACTACATGGCTCTGAATGTATGTTGTAGTCTTCCGAAGGGCTCATCTGAACAATATTTTTAGTGGTATTTGTACCTGTTGTTGCCTGTTTATTGCTAACAGCTCCAGCTGGAGATGATGTAAAGTTTGCCTGCAAACCAGATGTACTGCTTTGAAAATCTCTTTCAAACACGCTACATGGTAGTTCTGGTTTAGGAGAAGTACTAGCACAAGTCTGTACTGATGGTAGAGCATTTTGATTATTTTCTTCTGATATTCGAGGCTGTTTGCAGTGTTCAGAAACAGCAGCAGGCATGCTGCATCTTCGAACCTCTACAACAGGTCTACACTCACTTAAAACCAGCTTAACATCTTCAACAGATGCTGATCTGATGTACATTGGTGGAAGCCTGTTTGCAAAAGGTGATTTAATGCGATCTGGCAAGTTGGCAAGACCATCGGTCTCTTTTTCAAGAAGGGCTGGTGATTTGGCACTCGCCAAAAATGGTGATTGTGAAAAAGACATTTGAGAATCAGAACCTTCTAGCATAAAGTCTGAGTCATACTCAGTCACCGGCCTTGGAGTAGTTACTGAGGTATGGCAAGAATCTTCGGAGCTTGCAACTGAAATCATGGACATTGATCTGGAGCTCAGTCCTGTCTTTTCACTCTCTGATTTGGGGGATCTATTCACATTATCCAAACCCAACGAAGGCTTTATAACATTGACACTTCTCGTATCTACTGATAACGATCTGCTACTTGCAGCATCTTTCTGCTGTTTTTCCTTTATACAAACATCAGGCAACTCTGAGCTTTTTGAACGAATCAGTTCTTTGCTTTTTACTTCAGCTAACGAGTGTTTTGGTTTTTCTTTCATTTTAAGTTCCAAACAAGTGCGGTTTCTTAAACGCTCCTTCTCTTTCTGTTTTATTTTTTCTTTATGCTTTCTATGCCACTGCTCTATTTCCAGATCTTTAAGGCTAAGCATTCTTTCAAAACTAGTTTGCATTAAATCATCATTGACTAATCTTTTTTCTTTAGGTCGAGCATCCTTTGGTGCAGGAGCTGGTTTAGGCTTAACCTTCTCATGTTCAAATTTCAGTTTAAGTAAACTACTTTGATGCAGTTTATCTTTATGCTTGTCTCTCTCTTTGTATCGGTCTATATCTTTTTTATCTTTCTCTCTACCATCTGGAGTTTTCAATAAATCATCTTTTGCTTTTTCTTTCAAAGATGAGACTTTGTCATGCATCATTTTATTACTTTCTGTAATACTGCATCTCCTTTCCTCTTGCATGTGTTTTGAGTTTGCTACAGTTAAGATCTCCTTGTCTTTGGATTTGTCTTTTTTTTCAAGTTCCTTTTCTTTGTCTTTAGTTCTATTTTTTTCTAATTTAGTATATTCAGTTTCTTTTTCAGACTGTTTGACTTTTCTTTCAGAACAATGTTTTTCTTTGCTCTCAGCCCAATGTCTCTCTTTATCAGTCTTGTCTTTATCATGCTTCTTATCAGTTTTATTTCTTTCTTTGTCATCAAGTTTTTTAAGAGCACTTGTACTTTTTATTTTATCATTTTCCTTATGGCATCTTTCTGCTAGGTGAAAATTCGGCTTTTCCTTTACTTTCTCTATATTTTCATTTACTTCTGCTTTTTCTTTCTCTGTCTTGTATTCATGTTTTACCTTTTTATCTTTTTCTCCACTTTTTCTTTCTATTTTTTCAACATCTTTTTCTTTGGCTGGGGTTCGCTTTTCAGTCTTTTCTTTATTTTCCTTCAAATTCCTTTCCTGCTTTTCAGTATCTGTTTCTATTACATGCACAATGGCTGCTTCATCTTTAACACCAAAACAGAACAATTCAATTTCTTTATCTGCAAGCATAATCTCTTTTTCTTCTTTTGTATCTTTTATTTTTTCATCCTTGAGAAACTTCTCATTTTCTTTTTTGCTCTTCTCTTTCTCTCTCTCGTCTTTAACATTTCTCTCTTTCTGGAACTGTCTCTCCTTAACTAACTTATCTTCTTTTGCCACAGCTTTTTCTAGCTTTGATTTTCTCTCTGAAGAAAGAGATTCATGTTCTGTATTTAACAACGTATCTTCACTTTCATCACTTTTGAAAAAGTTCTCTTTCCAAAATTCCCTGTCAAACTCAATACTTCTTGGAACATCCTTAGCACTGTCTTTATGCTTATGTTTTTCCTTTTCCCCTTCCTGTTCCTTTTTGTGCTTTTCTTTTTCTCTTTCTTTGTGCCTTAATTTATGCTTTTTAAGTGTTTTCCCTGTCTTGTCAATTTTTTTCAGAGTATACTCTGAATTCTCAAATGTTGAGCTATTGTCTTCCTCTTTAATTTTAGGACTAGATTTTTCACCAAATTCTAAGTGAAAATCCTTCTGATGATGTTTACTTTTTTCTTTGTGCTTGCAAGATTTGCCACTAGAACTTTCGACTAGATATTCAGAATCAGTGTTGTGATCACACCGAACTAATTCGGATGGCAGTGTTATTTCAGAACCTCCTGGTGACAAGCAAGTTTTGGCATTTTCTTGCTTCAGTGGTGTTGACTGCTTTTCACTTAATCCACAGGGATGCTTCGGAGATTTGCCAGCAGTGATATGAAATAGATGTAAAGAAGAATCATCCTTTGGGGTGAAAGCTTTCTTAAAGGTTTCTTCCTCTCTAGTTTTATCTAACGAATCTAACCCAGAAGCAGCTATATTTGTTACTCTAGCATTTTCCTTTTCTTGCTTTAGTTCTTGATTCTCTTTATTTTTGCTCTGATTTTTTACTTTCCTTTTAACTTTGCCTTTTTGCTTGTGTTCATTTGTAACCATATATTCTTTCTTCACTCTTACATCAGAATTTGATGTCTCTGAAATAGAGCAAGGAGAGGCTATCTTCTTGTCCTGAAGCATTTCTTCATCTGAACTTTCAGAACTTGAATACAGAACTCTAGACGGTTTCTGCTTTTTGCTTTTAAATGATTTTGAAAAGACAACTTTTTCTTGTTTCACCAATAAGCTGTTCTTTTCAACTTCAGTCTCATCCTCCTTCCTTAAGTCTTTTCTAAGAATGTGTCTGTCATCGATCATTTTTTTCACTTCATCATCATCATCATCTTTAAACTCATATTCATCAAGAGCAGATGGAAGTGGTGCCTTACTAGGGACTGTTTGTTTGCTGTCGTTTGCTACAGAGTCCTTTTCTGCTTCTGAATCAACATTCCCCTCTACACTGGACGGATTTATAGACGGAGCTTCTTCAGAATCTAGAGTAAGAAAACCAAAAATTAGTTGAATACTGATGGGACATTCTTCACACATTAGTTCAAGACAAAACAGTTCAGCTGTCATACTGCTACACAAATAAAAAGAAAGAAAACCACTCTAAACACACTATAAACCTTCTCACTAGAATCAAGCTTTCTAAGAGAAAACAAAAGGTCATGAAAACAAAGCGGTCCCCACACTTTACAGGTGTCACTCAAGTATGTAAAATTATTTATGAGCATTTATACCCAAATCTAGTAAAAGCAATGCACTTTAAATTTTGTAACCCTCATCTATTGCGTGTCATTCCTGCATAACCTGACTCTTTCCCAAGGAGATCTTATTCTGACAACTCATTTCCTCTAGGAACTCATCAACTCTTATGCTCTCTAACTACTAAATTACGTTCCTCTGCATGAACTATTTAGTCATGTTTTAAGGGCAGATTAGCTTTTATTCACAAAAGATAAAATGCTGCTCATCTAAAGAGATTCCCTCATGAATCTTGATGCACCTGATACGGACAGCCTGAAGCAGACCATGCTATAATTCACTGCAAATGGTCTCTGTTATACGAGTGCAGAGCATGGAACAAGTATGTTGTACGCGATGTCTTGGACTCACAAGTAAAAACTGTATACCTGTCGACTGTTTCTAAAATTAAATTTTAGAAAACACGTTGAGCATGATCACTACCTGATCACATGAAAACCTAGAACTCAAAAATCTTTAAGAAGTATTTCTGGATGTATCATTCTCTCAAAATAAGGTTCCGGCACAAGCCTCTTCAGCTGAATCTATCGGTTTGCTTTTTAAAAAGCACTGAGTATTGCAATATTCAGCACCATGAACTACAGATTTTACATACTAAATAAAAAGAGAGTTTGAAAGTTATTATTTCAAACAGTTATTATTTCAAACAGAAGAGTTTGAAATAATAGTGTAAGGAAAGCAAAGAAGCTGTTTCAATGCATTAAACACTTGAATGAGGAAAAAATAATGTTCTGCTGCAAGATTCCTCCCGATTTCCAGTAAGATCCTTTTTGGATCAAACTGTCAGTACACAATGGTTAAGACAAAAACCTTGCAGGCTTCTTGGCTACTTTGTATTCAACAACACAGTATCAATAAAATAGGTTCCAGAAGTGCCTGTTATCTTCTATACCATCTGTCACTCCCAGAACATATTATGCGCTACCAGCTTTTTATATGGTTTTTCAATATATCTCAGTTTGGTTTGGTTTTGTTTATTGTCAGGGAAAAATAAACTGACTTTAACAATCATCGAATCATAGGTTAGGGTTGGAAGGGACCTTAAAGATCAGCTAGTTCCAACCCTCCTGACATGGGCAGGGACATCCCACTGAATCAGGCTGCCCAAGGCCCCATCCAACCTGGCCTTGAACACCTCCAGGGATGGGGCAGCCACAATTCCCTTGGCAACCTGTGCCAGTGCCTCACCACTCTCATGGTGAAGAAATTCTTCCTAATGTCTAGTCTAAATCTGCCCCTCTCCAGTTTGTACCCATTCCCCCTCGTTCTATCCCCACAAGCCTTTATGAACAGTCCCTCTCCAGCCTTCCTGTAGGCCCTTCAGGTACTGGAAGGTCGCTATAAGATCTCTGAGCCTTCTCTTCTCCAGGCTGAACAAGCCCAACTCTCTCAGCCTGTCCTCATACGGAAGGTGCTCCACCCTCTGATTATCTTTGTAGCCCTCCTCTGGACCCGTTCCAACAGCTCCATAGCCTTCTTACATTGAGGATTCCAGAACTGGACGCAGTATTCCAGTTCAGTAATCACATGACATAACACTCTCCCTCATGTAATTTTCACAGAATCCCAGAATGTTTGAGGTTGGAAGGAAACTCTGGAGATCATCCTTGTCCAACAACCTGCTCAAGCAGGGACACCCAGAACCAGTTTCCAAGATCACATCCAGACAGCTTCTGAACATCTCCAATAATGGAGACTCCACAACCTCCCTGGACAACCTGTGCCAGTGCTCAGTCACCCTCACACAGTGGAAAACCGTTTTCTACTGCTCAGAGGGACAGTTTTCAATCCACAGAACATAATTTCTTTTAGTCTAAGGAATTGGAGTTCCTGAAGATTCTTTGAAAGCAGAATGAAAAGTTCCTGCCTGACACTCAAGCAAGTTACTCATTGTCAAGAATCTGTTGCTTCCAAGGAGAAAATAGTTCTTTCTATGCCGCAAGGGGCAAGACCTGCTCCTTAATTTGCAGAAATACAGTAGAGGCCAAGAATTACTGCTTCACAAAGGCAAGCCACTATCTGGTGACCCTCACAAACCAGTGATACCCCCACGGGCAGGGACTTTACAAACTGTAACCAAGTGATACCGACGTGTGACGCTAGTTCCCAACTAATCTAATACGGAATATTTTCCCCCAAGAAGACCTCTCAGAAACCGCTTTATATTATAATAAAAGATGGCATTTTTCTCTGTATCTTCTCCGGTAAAAACACCATTCTGAGGTAAGGCTGATGTAGAGAGTGGGAAGGGCTTATTAAAGAGGGAGAGAAGAAAAAAAAGTCAGAATAAACATTTCAGACAATTAGATTCAACTAAAAGATATGAAAACTCCCTTTAAAACCAGAAGTGGAAAACTACCTCAGCAATATCAATTGCTATGTGCAATTGCTATTCTTAATAGCTAACACTATGCAAAAGATTAAAACCACCTAATTTCAGGTGAATTGATGCACTTAAAGCATGCAATTAAATAACTACTTTTACCTGAGCAACTGTCCTCGTCATCAGAGATGGGCACCTCTCTTTTCAGTAGCATTTCCAATTCTTCAGTTTCAGCAACATCAACAGGTCTCTCCCCATGCTTATTTGCTTGAAATGGATTTCCACCATGTCGAAGCAACAGCTTCACAATCTGCAGCATTAAATAAATGAACTTTTAGGTTTTCCACAACACGTTACTGGACCAGCATTAAAATGTCCCATTGCACATGAAATACAGATAAGGTGATCTGCAATCCTAAACCCATGAGACCGAGACTGCAAAGCAAGACTTAAGCAACTGGAATGCAAAGTCCAGGTATACGTAATCTGCCTGTTAAAGAAGGTCATCAGGAAGACTAAAGAAAGTTGTCCTCTGCTACATAGACAAAGCATCATCATAAAGAAAAGCAACAGTGGCCTTCCATTCTTGCTATTCCCGAATTTTCTCACACAATTCATCTGGTTCCTTACCTACCAAGCTCTCCATTCCTCTGCACCCGATTCACCTGCTTGCTCCAAATTTTATATCACTTAACTCTAAGGAACAGAAAAAGTTTTTCCAGCAGCAGCACTATTGGTTTCCACATTTCAGTGAAGTCCTGATAAAAATCCAAGTACTTTATGGGAGAAACAAACTATCCTTATCCCCAACTGGATACAAGACAGCAAAATCCATTTCTCTAGCATCAAGGTCAACAAATTGTTGAAGTTACAATGATACCAAGGCCACTGCAATTGCAGCACAGTATCCGGTATGGGTTACGGGGTTTTTTGTCCTACATACTAAGAATGGGGAAATTCAGCAGACATTGATACGTTAACATCAAACTTCAGAATTTCTCTAATACATAATGTCAGAGAGGTGGTCACCAATACACATACTGAGACAAGACAAGCAAGAGGACCTGTTCTCCAAAATTTCATGCAAGTTTGAAGACCCACTTCTGTTCAGATATCCATAAGAAACAGTTACTAAAAGAGTTAATAAAAATTTCACATTCAGATTAATATAATTCATTTCTCTAGCCTTTCCAGAAGATGCTTTCAATCAAACATTTTGTTTAGAAGGTATACTTGATTTAAGGATATTTTTTGCTTTACATAGCAGATCACACACATAACAATGAAATAGAAGAGATACAAAGGGAGAACGGAGTAACTTCACATCTAGATTGCGGAAAACAAGAACAAATTTAGAAATTAATGTCAAAATACCTAAAGTGCCCCATTTATCTTCTCCACTAAGTCATTATTGGTAAAATTAAAAAAAATAAAGAATATATATACATCAGTGCTCTATTTCAAAACCATGAACAAATACATAGAGATAAATGTAAGATATATACCTTTAGATATTTATATATCTATATATATAAATACACAAATGTGTGTTGTTTGGACACATTTTTCTTTTGAGAATTCTGTAAGTAAAAATCTCAAAAAAAGTAATCAAAACATTTATTCATTAAAAAGGTAAAAGTGAAACTTAAATATTTAAGAAAATAGATACTGGTAGAAAATATCTGGCAATAGAAGTATGATGAAAAGCAAGATGAAACAAAGAAACCCCAAACAACTTTAAGATAGCCCCAAAACAGCAGAAGCAGAATTATAAAACCGTGTAACAGCAGTCAGGACAGTTAGGATTTGTTCTAAAGACTGAGCATTCCAAATCAACTATTTACTCCCCTCCTACTCTTCCAGTACACTCACATTTCTATGCCCACTACTAGCAGAATCATGAAGTGGCGTATCGTCATCCAAGCCCTGTGTGTTCACGTCGGCTCCAGCTGCTATCAGGACTTTAGCAACATCATAGTAACCAACATTACAAGCTTCATGCAGTGGTGTCCAACCTAGAGTGAAGACGAAGAATTGTAAGTTTGGAACGTCAAAGATTTGCTTGAGTTTTTTTTTCCTGTGTTATAGGTCTCTATTGCCTTGAAACATTTTGAAATACACTCCCACACAGTAGTTGGCAAGACAGTAACGCCACCTACCTGATGAATAACACAAGCCTTATCAACTTTAAGCCTCATGACAAATTCCAAATAATTACTGTCACTAAATTGAACAAAGAAATCACTAATCAAATACTAAAAGACAAAATCTGGTACAAAGTCCCCAGGGTAAACACATTAGAAATTCTTTGACTAGTGAGAATTTGAACACAATGTTATGTACATATAAGTAACGTTGCTCTATATGGAAACAGTCTGGAAAACACTACTGGAAAGAGTAAGTATGGCAAATTATCACAATCACTAGAGCTACTGAATATGTACCAGCAATCACTAATAACATTCAGCAGCTTTTAGTCTAGATAGTAAGCTATTAATAAACATTGGCAGAGAACTTATTCCTGGTATTTCCTAGAATATGACTAATTTTTATCAGTTTTGGTTTCCACACTGATAATCTAAAGTTCAGTGCCCATTTTCTGTATCAGAGCCTCAACTGAAGACAATGATCAAACCACACATGCTATATTCCCTACCTCAATTTCCCCTCCCACAACTTGATGCTTTCCACTTCGTAGCTGCCCTACTGCTATTGACATCACCTCAAACTCCAGTTCCGAGAAGGCATTCAACTTTGTTTCTAACATAACCAGTGCAAGTCTGGAAGAGTTTATTCACTTGAACTCTGTGTCTCATCGGTAATGGTCTTGTACATCCATGAAGAGGAGGTACAAGAAACCTCTAACTTACCTAATCCCTAGCTTCTAATATATTAGAAGTTAATAAAAAAAACTTCTACCTTATTTTATAGCAATTATATACTAGATTTCCTCTTCAGTCATCACTTGGGTCAGTCACTTCCAACACTGCCTGGCTACCACCACCTTCTTTCCATTTTCCTGTCATTTGCCCTTTTCCCACTCACTCACAATGATGACACTTTTCTGCTCTCAGCCTTCTGATCCCTGTCTTCTTTCCCCTTATTAATTCTCTCCGTAATTCATTCTTTTCCATGTTTCACTGCATTGCCCTTCTATCCTATCACAATGTCTGTCTTGCCAACTCTAGTTCTGGCTTGCTCTCCACATCTGTTTCCCTTACTCTTATTTTCACATGGCAGATATCCTATGAGCAGAGTTATTTCCTCCATTACTAATCCATTTTCTGTTCATTTAGTTCTGCCAAATTCTTAGCTAAAAACCCTCTAATTCTCTAAACCTCACTGCATCCTAAATTCTTAATTTTTCTCCACTCATGACTCACCACTCAGATCCTCCACACCTCTTCCTGACTTCTTGCTCTGCACAGGATTTTGTAGCTCAGCCAGCCACCTCTGCTTTTCATTTTGGATTATCAATGGAAAAGTATTCCTTCCACTTGATCCCAGACACCTCCTTCAGAGTTCTGAATGAAGGCTTTAACAACTTACTCCCAACTGATTCTCAGAACCAGCTCTCAGACGATCTCAGCCTTTCAACTGCCTTTAAAAGTAATTAATTACCTGTACCAGGTCAGGCTGAGATGAAGCTATGAAGTTAAAGTCCTTCATAGCAGCCCATACAGTGCTGTACATTGCGTTTGGGGCTAAAACAGTGTTCATAACAATCCAGTGATTTGGCTGCTGCTGAACAGTGTTTGTACAGTGTCAGGGCTTTCTGTCTCCCTTCCCCTCCCCCCAGGCAAGAGGTTGGGAGGGCACATAGCCAGGACAGCTGACCCAAACTGGCAGAAGGTATATTCTGTACCATATGATGTCATGGTCAGCAGTAAAAGCTCAGGGAAGGAGAAGGAAGGGGAGATGTTTGCAGTTACAGCATTTGTCTTCCCAAGCAACCCATATACCTGCTGAGACCTTGCTTCCCAGAAAGTGCCTGGACGTTTGCCTGTTGATGGGAAACAGTGAACTAATTCCTTTTTCCTTTGCTTGCAATTTGCAGGTTTCGCTTTTCTTATTCAGCTGTCTTTAACTCAACATAAAAGGGCTTTTTTTCCATCTTATTTTCTTCCCTTGCCTCCTTGAGGAAGGGAAGGAAGACAGCAGCTGGCTGGGTGTCCGGCAGTCAGCCAGAGTTAACCCACCACAACATCTCTTCTTCAAGTGTTTCTATTCTTGTGATTTCTAAGCGTCTGTCTTCCCCTGGACCTCTCCTGTTTCCTCAAATTGCTCTTCTAAACAAGTTCTTCTCAACTTCTCTAAAGATCTCACAGGGTTTCTACTTCGGCTTCCTTTTCTTCCTCCACATGCCAGTGTTGGGCAGCCTCCTCTTCAAACACAAATTCAGCTACCCTCCATAAACCAAGAAATTACTGATCTGTTTCTCACCCAAAATCAAGATTTGAGTCCATCTCATTAATATCTTCACTTAATGTCAAGTTTGAGCTACAACTATTTGTAGCATGTAGTGCTTAATTTCTCCCATTGGGGCCTGCTATCTCGGCTCACCTCACCCATTCCCACTGAGAATATAATGTAACTGCTATAACCACTCAACCCCTAAACTGAGCTTTGCTGTAGGTCTAGTTAAAATTCTCATTCAGACCTTAATTATATTTTTGCTTCTATTACGCAATGCTTCTGAAAACCTGAAACTGCTAGTGTTGCCACTTAATTATACTACTTAGAATTCTCAATATTATCTTTATTCCCTTGGGGTGCCAGCAGTTTCCTACAAATTCTTCTTCAGCATTACCCCTCCCATTGGAAGCACATCCTTTTTTGAATAAAAGCAAAAGCAACATGGCCATTGCTTACAGTTACTTCCTCACTTTCCCATGACCCACTTTCACTGCAGATGTGAAAAAGTGTTTAGAGCCAACGATGAGAGGCAGAGTATTAGGATTAGCTAGCCATGTAGTTTACATAATATGCATTTGCTACTGGTATTATTTTTTAGAGTTGCCTTTGTGTTTAGGAGACAAACATCTACTGAATCTTATCACTTTAGAGATGTCTCTTAGACCCCAAACCCATAACAACATCCGCACCTCACTCGACCCTTTATCCTCTGATTAAGCCTTCATTTCACTCTATTCCCTAACTCCTTGTCACCCCAACCTCCTTCTACACCCTAAGCCTCTACCCAATACCCTTGTTCCTAAGTCTTATGGCCTTTTACACTGGTTTGCTGGGGAAAAAAAAGCAAGTACTTTGGCTTATCTCAGTATGTAAATGCATTTAATTTGGTGCCTGGCCAATCAACAACTGACAACTACTGAACGCAAAACGGCAGGTTCTATCTTCTGTGAAAGTATTACTTTGTGGATCTCAAATTTATTCTGCTGGAGATTTATTTACTAAAATAGGTAGAAACTTAACTACTGTGAGAGTATCAAAAGCAAAACACGCAAAAGATTGCCAGCAAGTTGCAAAAAATTATTTAGGTCTTACAGACAAACAGATGGTAAAGAAAGATAGCAAATAAAGGATACGAAAAATATGGTACAAGTTACAACTTACGTTAAAATTCATCAATCAGTGCTGAAATCACAGCAAATAGTGACACATCAAAACGATCATTAATCTAGCAGGACTAGATGGCAAGTGCAAGCTATACCACACTCACCTGCTTTTGCAAGTATGAGCTGTCCCAGTAAGAAAACAATGTACATTACTGTGTTGCCACCATCACTGTTACTAAACTTTGCACGTCCACACATAGCCTAGAATTCCATTATCAATTACTGACTTTGCCTCGTATAATTCTACAAAATTTACCAAGTGTGCATACATAGTTTTGTAAATACTTAGTATGCAAAGGCCCTGGCCACAACTGAAATCTCTAGGTATCAATATACTGTCCTAATAACATACTATGTACTACGGTGTCCCAGTAATGCCATTGCTATCAGAAATAAAAAACAGGATTTGAGAAATTCTTTTAAGTTATATTTTTGTTTGCATATAGCATGAAGTGAAATTAAATCTCTGATAACAACTTCAGCATTAATTCTGAATTTGTACAGTCGAGAGAACTTACCTGCAAAATCTTTTACATTCACATTTGCACCTAAACTGATTAGCTCCTTAACTTGTTTAACGTCTCCTCGAATTGCTGCCAAATGTAGAGGAGTTTCCCCACGTTCATTTCTCTTGTTAACTTTGTCTTTTTGTCTTGAAGAAGAGCTTGGAGTTTTCTTTTGTGCTGGTGTTGTTTGCAAGGGTTGATTTAAGGTGGAATCTACAAAATAAGTTTTTAAATGGTTACTGTACGTTATTTAACATCAGTTTTACTTCACCTCATTTTACCTCTTCCATTCAAAGATGTCAATAATCTATGAATAACTATATTTAAATAAAGGATGTATTGGACACTTCACCTCAACAACACAACACCCACTTGCAACGTGCAAAGGGTGTTTTGCAAAATCTCACTATTTTTAAAGTAGGTTTCAAGGACAGATGAAGTCTATCCAAACTACAAGGCTCACACACTCTGGTATAAATTCTGCTGAAACAAGACAAAGCGTGACCATGCAGATTAGTACTGACTCTGCTTCCCCTTCCTCCAGCCCAATCCCACTATACTTTTACGTAGCAGGATGGCAGTTTATGGAATTACTGTTTGTGCATTGCACTCCATGCAGCTCTCCAGCTGTAGTTTTGGGTGGTCTGGATAATTTCTTATGGAAATGCAGCCATCCTCTTTTAAATGCCAAATCTGTAAAAAACATTACACCTGTAGAACATATAAGTATATAAAGATTTTTTTTTAAAATATAATTGGACCAAGAACAATTCAAAATTTGGAATTAAAAGAGGTGTCTCCCCTCTCCAATTAAATCCTAATAAAACTATCCAGTTTCCTTCTAAATTAAAATTCGGCTCCAAATTCAGACAATGAGACAGTAGTTGAACATTTCAGTTTTTAAATAATCCATATGAAACACTGTTTGAGAGGTAAAAATAACTGAGGGAAGAAAAGAGATTTTCAGGTTTTATAGCTATTATAACACAAAGCTTTGCACAAGAATTCTTCATCAAATTACTTGTCAATGCAAAATAAGAGTTGTGCCACAATTATGAAATATTGAAACAATTTCAATAAAAATCAAAGACTGTGGAAAAACATCAGGGCTTAGGATATTTTGACTGAGATAGAATTAAATAGGCAGCAGGAAATAAAAGTTAACTCTGTAAGATCACCTGGACTGTTGTCTCTTGCTGTCATCTGCATGAGAAGTGCCATCTGTTTGCGCTCGGACAGAGGATAACCAAAAAGAATGCTAACTGGTGCTGATTTCTTATTTCCAGCATCCTTCTTCATTTTCTTTTTCTCCGGACCTTCCTTCTCTGGAAATATTAACATTTAAAAGTTCAAGTTGCTGTTCTATTAGAACATTTTTCTAGAAATAAACCCACCCTTCTAAGGTATGTGAACCGGTGATTGGTGACAGGTGATGAAAACCAGAAATTCCATCTCTAATTTATTGCATTTGCATTATTTTCGGTTACCTGTTCTAATCACTTCAGGTTAATAAGCTACTGCGTTAAAGCACTTAAAGCTGTAAGGAGGATTGCTAAAAAACTCTAAAGATCAAAAATCTGTTTCACAGCAGGAAGACTGTATATGCCATAACTTTAATTCTCAGAGAAGTGAGTCAGAACCTTAAAAAATTCTGTAAGATCAGCTAGTCAACTATCAGCCTTGAATACAGGTCCCACACTGTACACTATTCTACTTCTCTGAAGACACCGCGTTAAAAACCAGGAAAAGATATTTTAATACAAGCATTTGTTAGGTAACTGAATAAAAAATTGTTTCTCTCAAACTTATCCTGTTACTTCCCCTTAGAGCAACTTCTTAAAAACTGGTATCCTTCAAAAGCATACAGCTATTCTATATACATAACTTCTTTCTTTTTATCAATATTTACGGAAGTTGTTTAGTACTTCATGTCCAAGTTTCAAACCAGGAGCTAAAATTACACTTCTGAATAAAAAGATAATTTCTAAAGCTATTTAGTACCTACAAACACTCACAGATCTTCAGACTGGTTAAATGTGCTCTGAAATCAGACAACTTTAACGCCTCACAAATTTCAAAAGCAGTATTTTATTTGTGTAATTTAGCAACTTCGGTCTATGACTTCCATTCTTTTCAAAAGTTCTTCCTTCATTTTTCTGTATAAAGGTCTTATAAACCAAACACAGGCATTTAAAAGTATGACAGAAAACAACCAATTTGCAATTATGTGACTTTGATTAATTTTTTTTAATTTAATGATATTAACATCAAGCAAGTACAAATTCTCAATGTATCAAATGTCTTTTAGTACAACTATTTTCCAGAGATCTCCCTACCTGGTCATTATTGTTTAATTGTATTTTCTCGAGACTTATTAGTTTGCATTTATATTGCGAAGACCATTCATTTTATGTAATTGTATTGTCTTTCCAGGTAACTGCTCTTTTTCTGTCTTAACAAATTCCTATAAAATTCAATATTTTATATCTTGTAAGTAGCTTATATTACTCACATGTTAGATTTAGAATGTCTTTTTATTTAGAGCCTTTACAATTACTACTTGAACACAAACACACTGGATGTAAATGGTGGCTCAAAGAATCTTAGTCACAAATTAGGTGATTTGGTTAAAATTTTTGAAAGAGTTAAAACCAAATTCTAACCAAAACTGTCACGAATTAATGGTCTAAAGAATATTCAAAAGGACTCAACCAATAGTAATATAATCTCCAAACCCTGATCAAATAATTCCCTTGGTTTCCTTCCCTAAAAGTCCAGGCTCACCGTTAGCTTCTCCAAATATCCTGCTTATTCTACCACACCTTCTCCTTTTGGAAGCCTCCCTACTGACCGCCTTCCCAAAGAGCCTCTAACAGCTGGATAGGACACTGCATCCTACAGTCACTAGTAATCCCAGTTCACCCCATGGGCAGGACGGCTGACCACAAAGATAGGGACCAAATTCAGTAGGGATATCTACTGCCTGCCTTTTGTCCTCTGTGGCTGACTGGTGTGCTAGCTCCCATAAAGCAAGAAAGAACACAAATAAAAGCTGAGATCTGAAAATTACAATGAGGACTATATAATAAATGAAAGAGGGGCAGGGGGAAAGATGTTGGACTGATAAACTGGATTTGGCCATACTAAAATGCCAGAATTTGGCTGGAAATTGGTTGAGACTTGGTTGGGGACTGTTACTATTAGTTAAACAAGCCTCGTTGCCTCATTGATCTTTTTAAGTCTCTGTGTAATAAGTTATTTTGTCTTATTAGTGTGGCCAATTACCATCTCACGAGATACTGTTCATCCTGTTCTAGTTAATCTCAGTATTTTGGGCCATACTAAAAAAATCGTGGAAATGCAACTAAGCTAAGTCAAAGTAGGAGGTGGGGATTTTGGTTTTATCACTGTCCCCATGATTATATAGGTCTCTCAGTTTCCTTTCCCAAATGTCAGCCTCAAACACCTGTATGATAAAAACTTCATTTTAAAAAAAAATTAATAAAAATCTACCATCTACAAAAGGAACAATCTTAAAATAGAACACTCCACCGAAGAAAATTTCACTGACCTTCTGCAGAGAGACAAAAATTAATAAAAATTACAAGTTAGAAGCTTAAGTCCCTTTGAGGTTCCTAACCATGCCATTCCATATTTCATTAAACCCCAAGCTGACTCCCTCTTATCTTCTGATTTTCTCCACTTCTGCCTTAGGCCCTCTCTGTACTCCTCCTTGTTTCATTTGTTCCCTCATGACTTATTTTCTGCCTTCCTAGCCCTCTCTAAATCTCATCTTCTAGTAAGACTATTTTAAGAAGGGAAAGCTACAGACTACATACATATTAAAAAAATACCCTTACACATTTATCCCTCATGTTTAAAAGGAAGTAAGACTCCTTTTGCAGAAGTAATGGATGAGACTTTGCTAAACTGCATGCATCTCATAATGCCAAATATATAAAAATTCATCCAATATCCAAATCAATGTGACTGCCCTACTGGTAGAATGTCTGCATAGGAAAAAGTAAAGAAAACCTACAATGAAATTGTACTTTCAGCATTCATTGTGAACATGTTCTCTCTGCAAGGATAATGTACATCACACCCTTCATTGACTAATTCAGCACCTTGATAAAAACACATTTCAGTTTGTCTAGCATGATTTGCTGTTTCTTAGCTTACACTACTTACTGCTCCTGATTCTTGAAAAACATTCATCTTCATTCTGAATTATTTTTACCATTTTATAACTATACTCATCTTGAGAAAATAGTAAAGCAAAGTAAATGAAATAAATCTTTTGATAATCTAGCTTTTACTTTTTCTACTATACAGTGTACTTTTTTCAGGTATTTTTATCTGTTGGGTTTTGGTTTTTTTTAAATCATTCTGTTAGAAAAACCCACTAAGAAAACATGTGTGATTTACTCCCATCTCCTGTTTAATGCTGTCAAACAACATGAAGATCCTTCCCTTACATATTCCAACACATTTCAGTGGTGAGGCAAATGATTCTTCTATTACACTTTGTTTACACAGCTTTGCAAAGCATTTCTAGAGCTTACCAATCAAAAGTAGCAAATAAGAAAACGATTGCTCTCACCAAGCTATACCGTAACTAAGCCTTTATTACTCAAAAAGGATGGAATTTTATTAAAATTTATGAGAGAATTCATACGTGTTTTCAGTAAATGTAAACACAATAATACACAAAATTAATATGAACAACAACAAACTTAAAATCTTAGGATTACAGCAGATGCACCTGAAAATCTGTTCAGTGGAGTGTGTCCTGTAAGAGGATACACATCTTTTCCCCATAGATCTCATGCGTATGCCCTGCTTCTGGATGTACACGGTAAACCAAGATAGGACAAAAAAGGTATAAGCAAGAAAAAGGAAGGGAGTAGGGCATATAAAAGAGAAATTTTTACAGACCAATAAATAAACAAGGTAGTAAAAGAACTACCTTTTTATTTTTATTTTTTAAATTCAAGGAAAACAACAATGCAGCTCTTGATAAAGAAATGACAGAAGTACACAGAAAAAACTCTTACAAATTATTGGGAAGTTTCATTATGCTTACTGCAGAATACATTATAACAGTCGTTTTCACTGCTCCAAGAATATCAACATGCAGTACATTACACTTTATTTATGAGCTGACCTTCAACTTAGAATTCAGGAACTTTGACTTTTTAGATATTCTTTGTCTTGTGGTAACAGCAAACTTCTCATGGCTGTGTACTTGATGTTAATACAATTTAAACAGTAATAACTTCAGTAATAGAGAATAACATCAGTTTAAGAAATTAAGTTCAGGTAGAAGTTAACGCACAAAATTGACTGTTACAGTGAATTAGGTTTGTGGCTTGGGTTTTGGGTTTTTGTAGATTTTGAGCATTTTGTTTTCAAAGTCTATGGAATACAAATATCTTCTTTTACATTGATTTTCTTGTCACTTTTTTGGTGTTCTTCAGCAGTTAGAAATAAACCATCAGCAAACTTTTCATTAAAAGTATAAAAATCAAAACTCTTCCAAGTGGCTTCATGTTCACTTATCTTTATTTAATAACCTTTATAATATGCCACCAAATCTATATGGACAACATTAATTTCAAGATTTGCCTTTTGCAATGTAAGATTTTCAATTAACACTTAAAAAAAGGGATTTAAAAATAGTCAAGTTATGCGAAATGGTAATTTAGGTGCATTTGAGCACTTATCTGTAGAAGAGCTTAATGAAATTCATTCACAGTATTTAAAGATACTGGCACAAGAAACATTACAATCACCACTGATTATTTTAGGAAGCCTTATGCATAACAGATTATGTCCCAAGGCAACCAATACTGTATTTGGATTTTATTTTCATCTGGATAAGTTACAAATTCCCAGTCAAGTAATTTCTAAATGCATCAAGAAAATAAATTATGAAATAATTTATCATGTGGATTTCACAAAACAAATCACGCCAAACAAACAGAATATTCTATTTGTTTGAACACTCCCCTTTAGTGGATAAAGGAGATAAAATAAAAAGACAAAATTAAAACTCAGGGCTTGTGATAGTCCAATTTAAGGTAAAACTCTTATCATAGTGCAAATTGTAAGGAATAATAGGATTAATAGACACCTAACAAGCTAAAATATTAATTGCTTGAAATAAATGTTTCTAAGGAAGTTATAAGATTGAGTAATATACAACAAAAGACTAATATGCTCAATACTAACAACTGTAGAATACAGGTCAAGATGATCAGTTCTGCAGATGACAACATTAGGAGGACACAGCTACTGAGATCTGTGCGACTGTGGTAATCTGACTTAAGTTATTTTAAAGAGAAACTCTGCATGATTGACCGCTACTTCCTATCCTCAGTGAAAGAGAAAGATTAGGATGTGATGAAGAGACCTCACAGGATGCTGTATATGTAGAGATACCAAAGTAGCTACTAAATCATGTTTACAGCAGATTTATTTAACCAAACCAACATGCCCATACACACATAAAACGACCTCCACCTTCCTGCCTCCAGTCCAAACAACAGTCCAAGAAACTTGTAATATTGAACAGTAAGTCCAAATCCAGCAAGCAGTAACACAGCATGTAAACAGTCCCTTTAACAGCCCCACTAACCTTTGTACTATGGGAAGCACGAGTATAAAAACAGTGTTACTATGATAATCATGTGCAACATAAAGAGGTCAGTTGTTTTGCTTTTCTGGATGTTAATTAAATGCTAAAAGAAAAATGACTGTGCTGTGTTTAGACTACTTTAAAGAGAGAAAATGAAGGGGTCAGAGAACAAAAACGAGATGTTACTATAAACAGAAAATCTGGAGAACGTAATTCCCAAGGAAAGATCACAAATTAGCACATTCAGTGTAATTGTAACTCACGTTGTTCTTCCTGAATAATCAGCTATGTAACAAGACAATGCTTATCTTCAAAATGAAAACAATTTTTCTGATCTGCCACTGCCATTACGTTTAACTATTAGGAAAAATTCAAATTTCTCTCTTCAGACTAATAAGGCTGAGAAAAAGCAAACAAACTTGTCCTTTGCAAAAAGTAGCACTTGTCTGTTCTTCTCATTCTGATAATCACATTAGAGGTGATTTAAAAATAACCAGATTAATTACATAAACTAACAAAATTTAAATAGCACTATTTAAGTAGTCTAAGAGAACTTACTAAAAAAGATATGAAAAATGCTTCTCCTTCCACCATCAATTCTACCAGTCTTAATCAAAGCCCGCAAGTAGAGTCTTTCATAAGACTGACTTAAACAAGGGTTAAAGCTATACTGCAAAACTTGCAGTATAAATAAATTTTACTCCGGTATGTCTATTTTTAGTAGCTTTTTGTGCTTGCTCTGACCAAAGAATGGGGATGTGGTAACAGCCCTCAGCAGGGTAGCCATCCAAAACAGGACAGTGTAACAGACACACTCCTGCACAACAAAAGACACACAGAATAGGACATTGTTGCTTAAAAACAGTTATGCAGTGCAATCTCAGGTGCTGTCATTGTCCCACTGGCCTTTTCTGAAGGCCACGGGTCTCCTGTGACTCACGTTATCTTCCAGCCCTGTGCTGACTTAGCTGCTGCAAGCATCTCAACTGGCATCACATGACTATATCTAGACAACTGGACTCAGTCCTAACTGGCAGGAAATTATTAAGAAAGTAACCTAGAGGCTAAATCTGAAAATAAACCAAATTACCATGAGGTCTCAGCTAGCAACATTATTACGTATCTTGGAGATAAACCATTTATTGAATTAAGCCATTAATTAATTCTTTTTATCCAAGAGCGACTTTTTATGGTATTTCTTGATTTTTGTTCACCTAGACACATTTCTAGAAGACTCTATATCTTTAAAAACATTTGAAAAATTAAACTCAATGGTCTTACCTGTTGCAGAGAAACTATTTAGCAAAGTAGTAAGAACATTTTGCTAGTCTGAACTCTGAAAAAAACACATTGTGAGGGTACTAAAAGTAAAACTATAGGGAAAGAATAAAATATATCCTGGAACTGTAATGGGCAGTGGGAAGAACGGACTAGTACCACATATTTTTTCAGAATATTTCTCATTACGAATTGTATATACAACCTTTGACCATTTCCCTAAAACACCACTACAGATTTTCCCAAAGTATCATAAGTATCTGTCAGATGTAACAGGCAAATCTTTTCAATGTTTAATGCCAAGTTTGTGCCAGAAGCAGCAGTGCATTTCGTGATCACTGCTGTCAGTCCTAATCCCTGCCAGTGCCAAACATGGCATCTTTCTAAGTGCCCTTAGTCTAGTCTAGTCTAGTCTAATTCTCCCTAGTCTAATCTAATTGGTTAGGTGCAGAATCAGCATTATAAGAACTGTTCTTTCATCCTAGCAATGTTCCTGCCTTAGAGGTTCTGGACGGCTTAGGTAGCAAGCTCCTGATCTGTGAAACTGAGTGGTTGCTCTTACCTACTTACCTCAGTGGTAATGACACGGATAACAAGCTGTGATGTTTGCTACACAGTAATTAAAAGCTATGTGACTTCTATTGTCATATTAAGTATTTATTGCCCCTACTTGAACAGTTTATTTCATCTCACTGCTACAACCTGTAACAACATTTTGTAGTGCGCGCATTGTCTTTTGGTGTATGTCTAAGTGCCTAAAGTAATTCATCTTGTTTGTGGCAACTGCTGACAACAGGTGCTATAGCAAGGAAAACACAAAAAAATTACATTACCTCACAAGATGCTGTGACAACGAATTATTTAAAACTGATGGGGTGGGGAGAGATGACAAAAGATTTCCAAGACAGAAGCATTAGGTAAGTGCTAAATATTACTTCTATATATATTTACTTCCATTATGAAGAACACTTAGGGTCTAATACCAAGCAATAAATTTAATAATGCAGATGCTGAGAGCATACTTCTAATTTATACATGGTCTTTTCAGAATCAAGTAGTACAGTGTAAGACTCTAGAATTCTGTAAACCCACTGAAAATGGAGATCTAAAGCATGCGTATGCAATATCCAGAAGCCCAGTTTCAACATTGAATCAATCCTGGACAAAAATTAATCAGGTATAGTGGTATACGCTCCTATTTTGCATTTAAATCTAAGTGTATTAAGGGAACTACCTGTTTATAAAAATATTCCAATGTACAATGAGCAAAGTATACAAAACTATAGCACTGAGTCTCTGAGAAATTTGGGGAACATGCCTTCTGGTGGCCTACCAGAGGGCATGGATACAGTCTTGCTACCAACAGAACTATTACTGAACTATGACAGATAACTCATTATCTCGGCTCAGAAATAACTGTCTTGGAAGACATCCAGATTGCTTCATTTTGATTTGAAAAGAGCCATGTTAAGAATGGTATTTTCAAGTCTTGAACTCAGTTCTAACAGAATATGCTTAAGTCAGGAAGAACTACCGGCTTCTGCAGAAAAGGTATCCTGAATAGATCATAAGAGCTTAGACTGAAAGAAGTTCACTCTCCATGGCTAAACCTTATCAACCTTTTCTCTTATATGGAGGACAGTACATCTACCAATCTTTCCCACTCCCTCTCCCCCAAAAAGGCTACGAAAGGCTGACAGCTGTGTCTCAAATCAAGGCACTTACACATCTTTCATCAGTTTTCTTGTTTAAGCAAATGAGATGATGATGAAAAGAAAGGTTTATTATTAAAACAGAAGCAAAAGAATGAGGTTAGGAAACAACTAGAAAATGTAGATAAACTATGCCGGCATGCTAGTTCTTGCTAATGAAAGGATGAAAGCCTATCAGACTGAGATGCAACAATCGGAAGCAAGCAAGCAACTTTCATACTTAGTAATCTTTTTTATAGGGAAAAAAAAAATCAATATAAAACCGTAATATACAATTAATTAAATTAGGACGTATTTTACCAACAAATAATTAGTTAAGGAAATAAAAAGGTTCTACCTGTGTCTGAATTGCGATCTTCATTTCTGGATGGACTAATAGTAAAAGGAAGTTTACGTTTCATGGAAGACTTTTCTTTCATCTCCTTCCCCACATCACTCCTATCCACTTTTGGAGTTTTGCTGTAGGATGCAATCTTGTCCTTGCTCTAATATAAATAAAAAGTATACTAAGTAATTTTTGCATAAAGCAGAATGGTCTTATAATGTATACAGACTGAAAAGACTGCTACGCAAGAATGTATGTGCATGTCTGCATCTGTATTACTTAGTTTATTCAAAAACTTTTGAAGTAACCTTACTGTTGTTCTCTACTGGAGCCATGATTAAAGGAACAACACAAACTGAACAAGAATTTGCTAACTCTTAACGACCATCTCAATTTCCTTCCCTGACCATAACATAATAATCACATTAAAAGCACATTAAAAGCCCACACTGCAAATTCAGACTGTGAATAGCAACACAGTAACAACAACAAAAAAACTTCTAACAACCCTCCCCTGCCCCAACCCTGTAATCGTTCCATACAGAACTCCCTTTCTATTTCAACAAGAATAAGTGTTTCATTTTCTAAAGGAAAATTTACTAGGAACTTAGAAAATCTGTAAAGAATACTTTACCTGGTATCAAATTTAGATTAAAACAGCTACAAGCTATACGGATTTTTAGCGGCATACATCTAGAATTTTTGGCTTATAAAACGTATTTCAAGATAAACAGATAAAAACACAAACGGACACAATATTAATTGATTGCTTTGCTAATATAGGTCAAAGTATGTAAAAGACAGCAGGTTAGTAAGAGGACTGCTTGAGAGAACCCTTTGCAAACCCCAAAGTTTTGGCCTACCAATCAAGAGGTTATGTAGAGACATACCTCTTCTGTTCATCACATGCTGGAGAAACACATCTAGTTATGTCAGCTATCACAACTCCCCAGATTTAGATCATTCTTAACAGGTGATCAGGTGAATGTACTAACAGATTTGGTCTTTTAAAGGTAGAAGAGGCACACACACTTGTCAACCAGTGAAAAACAAAAGGCTGCTTCTTGCTACTTCTGAAGCAAGAAGTTAAAAGACTTATTCTGATTAGAGGAAAACTACGAAACAACTCCAAGTAAAGTTCTCAAGATTGCCCTTCCTCTATTTAAAAACAAATACAGGTAAGAAGAGTAGTTTGACTATATCATCTGACACTCTTGAGTTTAAACTGTTGCAAAAAGGGTAGGCAAAAGTGATTATAAAAAGAACCAGGAAACAAATATACAATCTTCAGCCAACAAACACCTGTACCAGGGAAGTCACAAAGAATGTATCAGTCTATGTCAGGAGAATTTCTGAAGTAAAAGGTTGACGCCCCAAAGAAAACTCATCTTCACTCCAAGTTTGGAAACCTAAAAAACCAAACCAACCCACCCCCCCAAAAACAATCAAAAAACCCCCAAGCTCCCAAGCAAACCAAAACACAGAATAAAACACACACAGCAAACCAAAACACTGAATAAACACACACACACACACACCCTTTTCCTCTCATGCTAGAACACGAAAATCTAAAAAATCTAAAATCTCTTAAGAATTCCCTACACCCTAGGATAATAATGGGCCTACTACTTTTGAAACAAGCTAATCAGTCTACAACAACTGATCATTCGCAAATGCATCTATAAGTTGACAAGAGCAGATCCAAACTCCATTAAGCCCTTCATGACCTCCTTCACTACATACGAGTCTCCCACTTCAGCCTAATCTTACCAAGAGCTCTCTTCATCCCTTGTTCCAATCTGGTTATTTCTCATATGTACGTATGTAAATTTGTATAAAGTGGTATTACAATGTTACTGCTTCCTCTAGAATACTATCTTACGTTGGGTACTATGCAAAAGAAAGGATTAATTATAAATATTTTAAAATTAGTAAGCAGCAAACATTGGTTTCAACTTGATTTGTAGGAAAAAAAAAGGCAAACTTTTTGTGGTTGGTAATCCTTAAAAAGAATCACTTTTTTGGTACTGATCAGTAAGTACTCACAAAGAGACATAAGCCGCTTAAATAATTTGATAGCTTTACATTTATTCTTATTTTCAAACTGCATATATGCAGTATGTTAAATATTATGACCGATGCACTACTTTTATTTTTATTTTTATTATCACAGATATTAAGTTTGTGATGATCTAATTAGGAGAGAGTTCAAAATGCTTACTTCCAGAGAAATAAAGATACAATGAAAATGAAAGAATAGGCCACATGCAGAATAAAGAAAAAATGAAAAATCAGAATATTTTGTTCCATAGCTATTGTGGAACCAAATTAGTGGTGGAATTTGGTGGAACCAAATTAGTGGTGGAATTTCCAAACCAAAAGATGCAATGAACAAGGCGTTTCTCAATGCTATTTAGTATTTTTTGTAACAACGCTAAAATAAGAGATGCAATTAGATATGCAGACATAACCAGGAGAGAGGGAGAAGCAAAGAGCGCTGGCAAAAGGAAAAAGAAAATTACAATCAAATTTGAAAAACAGTCTAAATACAAAACAAAACAAGAAAAGCCAAGATAAAACCAAGGTGTACAATCACAAGATCCCACATTAAAAGCCACAAAACTCTTAATGGCCTACTGGATTCAACTGGATTCAAGGAAAGCAAAAGGAGGTAGCAAGCCCTGTAGGTTAGAGCACGCAGTGCGATTTAAAGAGCAAGCTGTGTTCACTGTTCCAACTACTGACGATCACTGTAATAGTATGGCTATCTCTTTTTTGGGGTCCAAAGCAAGGTTCCAAATTCAGCATGAATAAGCCTATGTGTTAGCTTAATGTGATTCATTAAATCAACCAAAACAAAGTTGATGTATTTTATGAAGCAATCAGTAACTCGGAGCATCTGTGGACTAAATCTAAAGTGGTTAGATTAATCTAAAGTGAGAACTGCTAATCCTGAACTAAACACTGAAGACATGATAATGTTCAGATACATAAACTATTATTGCAAAGAGAAAGGCATTACATACTCTCCATACCCACTACAGTTAGCGAACATGTAATGGGCTGTAAACTGCAACAGGAGAGGAATAGAAGTTATTTATCCTTCTACTAAGTATCCACTCTATGTCAGCCAGCATAATTAAGTGTGAGAACAAACTGCCCAAGGAGACTGGAATTTCCCATGAGGCAAGGCTTTAAAGAAAAGGTCTGGCAAACAAACATTAGTCAAAAACTAAACTTATTCTACTCTGGGGCAAATGGATGAACTGGATCTGCACGTCTCAACATTTAATGCATGCCTCACTAGATGATGTAGTAACAAGGAAAAATCTTCTCTGTCAACGAAACCATACTAATGTGCTACGATGAGAAGCACATTTCTAATCTGTTCAACAGAAACTGTCTCGGAAGGCTAACTAACAGCAGTCTGGACAATTTTTTTGATATCCCATTCCAGCTCTATTGTCTGGTACCGCTACAATCAATGACAATACACAAAAGGAGAAAACTAAGTGCCATATAATCTAGCAGATGTACTAAAACCCTGGGAGAACAAGCATTCTTTTTCTGCCTATCAAAGATAATTACATATTAAAGCGTGTTCCGCATGGTATTAAAATGGCTTTAGGCACTATTGTCAGACATTTCTAAGAGAGAGTTGATTCTTACAACCCCCAAACATGTTTCTCCTCTGGACTACATATCCATCATTTACTTCCTGAGTTTTGGCTATGTAATTTCTAAAGTATAAATTCAGATAGATTTATATTTCATTATGTCCTTATGTTTATAAAATACCTCATGCAAACAGTAAATGGTCTATACACTGCACACACTTAAAAATTTGTTTATTTTATGCTCACAAGATGAGCAACTGAAAAAAATAGACATAGCCTAAAGCATATATGACATAAAGAGCTTATTAACAGCAATGTTATTCCCAATTATTTTTTTAAGGCGTCAGAAGACCTGGACACAGGGGTCATTCACACAGCTATTTACCGGTTGACAGAACAGCATAATAAGCGTTAACTTCCACTGGACAAATGGGAAAGATTAAGTCTCATAACAACAGTAACCTTACTACATTCTTCAGACAACAGCTAAGAGTGCACAAAGGGTAAGAGCTAAACGTATCGATTATGAAAGGAAAACCAAATCCTGCAAGTGTTTTTTTTCTTTTATCTTAATATATTAACCATTGCAATAGCCTCAGACCACGCACTTAGGCCATTACAGTTTTTACTTTGAGAATAATGACGATTTTTTTTACAGAGTGGTGTCCTTTAGCATTACTGTTCATTTGTAAGATGCACTGTTTTGTATGAATACCATTTCACGTTGGGCCTCCTTTGCCTCCAATGCATCTATGAACATACAAGAGAACACCAATAATTAAACTACATATCTTCACAATCATAGAGATTAAGCTCCATGAGTACCAGCACAAAGATGTTTCTGCTTCAATAACAAGGTGGACACAGAAGCAAATAAGAGCAAAGTGCAGAAATGGTTTGATCATACTATTCTATGGAAAAAATAAAAAGCCAAAGCCACATGAAAAATACAGTTAGAATGCATTTTTGGTACTAGCTACACTGCAATTATCAGTACTGAACACCTCAGGGTCTTTCTATGCTACTAAAAGACACAGGAATCTCTGATGGCACAATGAATGGTCACTCACTGGTCACACAATACAGAGAAAAGTGTGTGGACAAGAGATTTTTCAGATTCCCATGATGCTTCTGTATCAAAATGCCACTAAAACAAAAATTTTTCTTTAGTATCCCTTTCACCTGCAGCATCAGCCCTTCCTTACACCAACTACATTACGTTAACAAATCCATACCTTTTTCATAAGAAGTTCTAATGCTTCAAAGACTATTGCTTTTAAAATGATAGTTGCAAATATTTACATATTGGGAAACAAAAATCCTTATTTGCTTTACAGAAATTTCCACTACTTTATAAAGATTTCTTTTTTTAAATGATCACTGTTGATTTGGCCTGGTCAATCTTTTACTTTAGAGCTTTATTTTTGTGTATTTAATACGGATTTGCCTTCATGATTTTCTGTTGTTCAAACTCAACTTCTACACTATTGCCTGTCGAATTTTAAATATTTCTAGGATGAATCCAAGTGATTACATTTTTGCAATATTTTGTCTATTTTTTTTAATTCAGGGGAATTAAACACTAAGCACTTCTGAAAATTACTTGTCAGTGTGTTAAGAACAGATATGTGACTGTTGAAGTGACTATTTAACATCTTAATCATGTATTCAGTTTTTCTCAAAATATGACAAAAGCAACCAAACTGTATTATTTTGCTAAAAAACAGAAAACAGGAATATTAATACCACAATTAAATAACTCTGCTGCTTTATTTAGGGTCCCACTTTTTCAATACTACACATCAATTTATATCATACAATCTCCAAACTAAACCTTACATTACTCTAATCTCACATTACACATTGGGCCAAGGTGGACAGGGAGCTAGACTGAACAAAACAGTGCAAGCAACTTATCAGCTTACTTTTTGGTACCAATGTAATTAGCCCACCTTAGTGATTCCATATCTATGTCCTCGGTCAAAGTTCCATCCTTTTCTGGACTTCAATTATGTAGATACTCCTGCTTTCACTGGCATCTCAATCTCAAATACCATTCTTTGTTACAGCAACCAGCTAAGGACAAATCATCACCCAAACCAATATGACAATGAAAGGAGTTTATGTGATCATTAGAAATAGGATATTAATCTATTCCTTTCTAAATCAAAATCTGCCATATTTCCTGGTGGTTAAATAAATGACACTCTTCTGTTCCCTGGAAAAAAATATTCATATCCTCACATGAATTCACAACCTTCTTTAGTGTTCTTGAATAACAATACATCTCTGTTTTGGAAGACTACCTAACTTATTAGCGGAGAGAGAAGAGTTTATGGGGATCAGAGGCAGGAGATTACTGGAGAGGAAGGTGTCAAGACAAGCAGTGAATAATTCACTGAACTGGGTGCAAGGGTCACTGCTAAGGCAGTTCCTTTGGCAGTGGTTGCAGATTCAACAGCCTCTATGGAAACTAGTGCCATTTTTCTGCAATGGCTGCAAGCAACTGGGAGAGGAAGTGCAAGGGAGTAAGAGATGAAGAGCGGAGGTGGTAAAGGAGCCTCACAAGTAAACTCTTTTATTTTTAATGAATTGTTTTTTCCAAACTCAGTTCGCAGAGCGATTTTTGTGTAAAATTGAAAGCCTAGGAAGGAAGAAAGTAATCTGCACTGTGAAAATATGTTAATCTATTTCTATATGCTCAAATCTACAAACAAATGCATTCCAAGCATTTCAAGCCATATCTTTAGCAAAGAAACAAGGAAAAGGAAAATTTAAAACTGACACATTCCAGCAGACTCACTATTTTTGCTCTGGTGAAAGTGAGCAAAAGATGAAAACGCATTTTAACCTGTTATAGATTTTTATAATACAAAAAACCCCAAACACAACACAAATAAAGCTTGGAAAAACATGCAACATAATTCAGTTTTCCTAGCATGAGCAGCTGTTTATTATTCTTCATGATCCTCCTGCATTGAAGGTTTGTTTCATTTTCAGAAACAGTGAAGTGTCAAGATAATGATTTTATAAAGCCAGAAATCATTTTTTTGTTAAATATCTAATATCTTTACAAAATCTAACTTATTTACAACTGTTTAAATAAAAAGGCACTACTTAATACCATGAAATTACATTTTAATAGCCTTACTATTCTTGTTTCTTGTAGGCTGCAGACATTACCCCTCCTTCCCAGTATCGAATGACACTTCAACTACACTGACCATATCCCAAGCAAGGATCAGAGCAAAAAAAAAAAAAAAAAAGAAACCTAAAAAATTATTAAATCTCCTTACTAGTAAGCCAGTTTCCTTTCCTCATTTTACTCTGTTATCTTCCTCTTCTTATCTAAGTAAGTTCATCACATCAAAGAGAAACAACTACCTTTGCTTCGCTTGACTGGGACCCATAAAACAAATTGGGAAGAGACTAAAAAGTCTAAAGTTTTCTATGAACATTTTCGGAAGACAAACAACTTTAAGTAGACGCTGGATCTTCTGATCTTTTCCAATTTTTTAAATTTCTTCCTGTCTTACATCCATTCATTAAGTGGTCTTACAGAGAATACAAACTTCCAAGGCAGCAGTACGAAGTTTCCTTTTCTAGAGAAGACAGTTTTAAATGTCATTTGGGAGATAAATGGTTTCTCCCTCCTTAGGGCAATATACAACTTCTCATTCACAACGCAGAATACTATTCTATCTTCTGTTATTCATTAGTGCTACAAATAAACTCGTCTATTATACAAGTGTACTAGGCTGACAAAATGGAGAACTGGGTTATCTGCAACTGCGCTTCAGAAGATTGAAAATGACGGGATACTTTATTAAACAACAAACCACCCTTTGGTATTACTGGAGCTCATAAACTCCTTCATTCTCCAACCTTCAAAAATGGATTGTACCATTTTTAAAGTGGACTTGCTCGTACAGGAGTCACTCATAACTTTTTTGCAGCATTCGGCTTTCAAGTCCTCCTAACAGAGGCAGGATGTCCCTGTGTTACAAAGGAATATAAGAAACTTGTGCTTGTTCATTAGTCTGTGCACTGTCACAGGCCTTCAAAAATGTTTCATGTGTTTGTTACAGAGAGTATGACACTGTAAAATTAAACAAAACATGAACCATTGTTCTTGTGAGGTTATAAAGACTTCACATGAGGCAAGATATAGAAACTATGCACTAACTTATATCAAATAAACCCAAAGCATTCAGCTTCCTTTTGAATTAAGTTACAATAAAAGGCATAAATTCCATTCCCTATTTTAATTTACAGTTAGAGCTGTGTAAAAAATTATACTTTTTTTCCTGCACTCAAGGTATAAGAATACAGATTCATATTTATTTCTTCCCATTACAGCAACAAAAATTGTGATAGACCAAAATAAAATGGACATGAATATAATTTTGTTACCTTTCTTGCAGTTGTTTTTTCTACCATGGTGCTATCGCTCTCAGAATTTTCAACTTGAACTGTTTTTGTGGATCCAAATTTGGGCATTTTATAGCTGTCTAGCTAGCTGTATCTTGTATCAGTGGGTTCATCATGTGTCTGAAAAAGAAACAAACAAAATTATATAAACATAGACTCAGCAGTGACATTTCAGGACAAATATTTTTACAGCAGATGGCAGTAGAGCTGAACAGTACCCCAAAAAAGATGACTAACAATGACACCTGACTTCAAGCATCCCACTCATTCGCAGCTCAGACCTTCGTGTGAAAACTCAAAAGGTCTGACATGGCCAGTACTGGGGACAGTATCATCAAGAAACTACCAGGTCACTTGTCCAACTGCATCTTCCCTCTAATTTAACTCTTAGGCGGACTTTACACTTCTGGGTGTTTGATGGCTCATTGGTTCAGTATCTCACTCCATTTTATAGGTACTAAGACTAGGAAGATGCGTAAGATCATTTCTAGCAACACTGTGAAGAGAAAATAAGCTTTCTAGCATGGAAAACTACTCAAATTGTTATGGTAAAAGGGCAAACCTTAGTGATTTGCTACTCCTTCTGTTGGAACAAGAGATATACGTTAGAACAAGAGATAAATGTTAGCAGAAAAATCTAAAGGTTACACCTGATACCAGAAACCTTTATCTCCACTTTACAGCAAATTAATTACATAATCCATTGCCATATACATGTATATAAAGTTCTAAGAGTTCTGTGGTGTTTCATCTCTAGGGTACACCAAATAAACATCATTACAGATTCATACAATGGAAGATGTCTGACTTGCCTCTTCCACAGAATGAGGAGCCACTTTTCTCATAAAAGTGCCTAAGAGGAAAGGTCACATGAGAAGTAAAACTGCAGTTGACATCACTTTAAAGCTGGTGACATCTTAGAGGTCATTTTGAATTGATGTACTGTGTTACAAATATTTATGTGATGACAGTCTTACTGTGTCTTGTAGCAATGTTATGTTACAGCTAGAAGTCATTTCAGGTGTGACATTTCTACAGCTGCTTTACAGTTAAGGTTTTGAGCTCATCAGGTAACAAATTTGTTGCTGTTACAGGACCAAGGCCACTATTTTGGTTTGGCACGGGCAACTGACGACATTGGTATTTTCTCTTTCTCACACAACTTTGAGGATTTTGCACACTAGACCTGACACACAAAACTTCCACATCCAAACGAAGTTCTACACACCATACACTCACTCCCCATAAGACCTAAACTGTGGGAAATTCCATTACAGAATACTTGGCTAAGATTAATACCATTGTATACAACAAAATAACATCTTACTTTCTTATTCTTCCAGAACAGATGGGAAGAACAAGATGGGAAGGGAAGTTCAAAATCTTCAATCCTAAATTCAGACAATCAGGAAACATTGCACTAAGGCTGCTCTTTTCCTCCCTTTCCCCAACACCTGAAGGATTTTATCTGGGGTGGCTGGTTGGTTTTTTTAAATATTAACCTCAAACTGCTGAAAAACTGGAAAAGCTTAATTAAAAACTGTCTCACATACCTGAATCTTGTCCCCACTATGATACAAGCTACAACACTGTGAAATCTCTACTGTTCTACCCTTACCCTAGATAAAAGAAACATTAGTCTATTCTCTTTATTTATACAGTGTCGATAGGATTTATGCAGCCCTGCTGATATGGCGAGTAATTGTTCATCTTTGAAGGATAAAGCACACAGTTATTTGCCTTCTCTTTTTATTTGCTTTTTTTAAAAAAGTTGCACAAATTAAAAAAGGTTATTGATGCAATGCAGACTACTCTAGAATGAGTTTCCTGCAGTTTACAAAAACATTTATTAATCCTAAAAGAAGCAACGAGTTACTGTCTTCACAGACGATGACTGCTGTGCTGATTACACCATACACAGAATATTAAGACAGCAGCAAAAATCTGCTTTCATAGGTTTAAAAAGAAAACACAAGTCATAAATCTTCTTTTGCTCAGTTAACCTCTCAAATCCTCTCTTTAAACTTCATTTGTGACCATTCTCATTGTATATACCATCACAAATACAACTACTTTAAAACAGATCAACATGTGAACTTTATCTTCGGAGAGGGACTATTTATAAAGGCTTGTGGTGATAGGACAAGGGGGAACAGGTATAAACCGGAGAGGGGCAGATTTAGACTAGACATTAGGAAGAATTTCTTTGCCATGAGAGTGGTGAGGCACTGGAACAAGTTCCCCAGGGAAGCTGTGACTGCCCCATCCCTGGAGGTGTTCAAGGCCAGGCTGGATGGGGCCTTGGGCAGCCTGGTCTAGTGGGATGTCCCTGTCCATGGCAAGGGGGTTGGAAATGGATGATCTTTAAGGTCCCTTCCAACCCAAATCATTATATGATTCTATGATCTTTATTACTGAAATCGAAACATTTCTAATTGCATATGCTGCTGTTTTCTTTCCTGCCTTTTTTTCTGCTACTTGACTCTCCGACATTAGCACCGTTCCTGCTTTGGTGTTCTTTATTTCCTGGTTCAGTATGCCATTCCCAATACCCTTCTGGTACCGACAGCAAGGAGCCCACCTTCATGAGCTTAGTAATTTATTAGCTTAGACTTGGCTTCGCTCCTCTTATTTGCTTCACCAGTAGGGACTAAACCACATTAACTGAACAAGAGTTCCTACTTCACAAAAGGCCCAGCCTCTCCCTGCAGGTCCTTTCGAGTGCTACTGAACAGAAATAGTTTATTTTTAAAAATGGTAGACCAAAAAGAAAAAAAAATCCAAGCTACAGGTGTTGTAAATGGCCAAGAGGATGACAAAAATGTTTTCAAAACAAATTTAGAAGAAAGGTAATTTAAAATAATACACTTAGTATAAATAATACACAAATATAAGGATATGAAGACAGAAAGCACAGGACGGATGTTTCCATTTTCTTCACCACATGATCAAAATTAAATGTGAATTCATTCAATTCTTGACCCCAAGCCAATCAGGTTTTGAAGAGAAAACTGCTTTTTACTCACTAAAACTGAGTATCATATGCTGGATTATTAAAGCAGAACCATCCCAACTATGCCACCGACAAATGGCAGGATTTCCACTACACATTTTATGTACTAGGTTGCTATTTCACAATCCTGGTCTGAAATACTTTTCAAACAGACATAAACGCTTCAAATATTTGAAGAAAAAAACCTACTTTTCACAAAGGGTGTCTATGTCACCTAGTATATATTACAATAAAATTCTGACCTGAAGAAATGATTTTACTGATGTTTTAACCATATTTTTGTTTACCTACAGTTCAGTTCCATTTCAATTCATGTGCTGAACACAGTCAACAAATACTTATATTCAAAGTGAAAATGTAGGTTCTTCCAGGGAAACCTAGATCTGTCTGCTTTGAGTTTCTTTCAGGGTTGTTTCTTAATGCAATTACTGGTTTATTAGGCAGTCTTGACGGCACATTTCAAATCACCCAAACCCTAAATTAAAAGTTAAACTCTCTACATTGAAATTATTCTCCTCTGTCACAACAAGCAATGCCATCACTTTTCATCTGACAAACAGGCACAGCTGTGCTTTTTCTCCAACAAACTGATCTATTTCATGCTTTTCAGTAATACACATAGTCTGCTTCCCACTGAAGAAACTTCTCTGCATGTAACAAAATCAGATATTCTGATTTTATGTTTGGATGTCTACATTTGGACATCTTTCCTGCATATTAATTATCAGTTACCTATGTCCTATCACTTGAAGCATGGTTAACTTTTGTCTCAATCATTTTTCACCTAAAAGAACTAAAAATTCTGTTACCTCCTTAGAGTAACAAAGGTAGGCACTTTGACAGATCTACAGGCAATGATATAAAAAGCTAGGATTATTTAATAAAAAAACCTACCCTCAAACCCACACAATCGCTCCCACACCAAACACCAGAATTTCAGACACAACTAGCTACAGAAAATTGGGCACATAATCTCTAGTACCAACAAATTATTGTACTAATTTGTACCAGCTTACATCTAGCACTAACGAAAGGGTATGCCTTCACCTATTTAAAAAAACCCAGAGAATTTATGTGGTACTCCAACAGCGCCACTGCCATTCAATCCCTTTATATGAGTTTTGCTTTCAGCCCAGACTCCTGAGAAACTGGGGCCAATGTTTGTGTTACATGCATGTTTGATTCACCAATGACTTTCAAGCCTCGTAGATGGATGTTAAATCTGACAGCAGAGGAAAGTTTTCAAATAAATTAAGTCCTCATTAATTTAATGGGAAAAGAGTGGCTGGTGGTTAATAATTAAAAACTACAATAATCTGTCACTGTTTCCTGAAGGAGAGTTTCAACATGAGTTTCATGACATATTGCAGGCAAGAAAACTCCACATGAAATGGCCTTTTATAAACTATTTTCCTTCTTTTACCCTAGTCACAGAGGAATCTTCAGTTGAGATCTGCATGTTACCAGGGTCAATCAATGATAAGACGTAATTCTATAAGAAATTAAGCATCACTAGCTCTGGTGCTCACAGACCTACTTGTTTTGATTCTGGTTTACAATGCGTGCTTGCCCTCAAATTCCCCTATGTCTTTCCAGTAACACGTACAGCAAAAATTACACGATGCTTAAGGAAGGTTTCCTTTGGTAGCCTTGTTGTACAGTTGATCTTGAAGGTCAGCTATCAGCAAATAAATGAGGCATAAGACTGAATTGCTATGAGAATATTATTAGTAGAGATGGGTTAATTTCTAAGATACTGCATTTCTCTTTGAGCTCTAGAATGCATCTACACTTAAAAAGCAGAGGACTTAACAGAAGGCAATCTTCTCAAACAGCTTTGTTCTTCTCTATTTCCCATAACTTATTTCTTCTGCAGAGGAAAAAAAATGACAAGAAACATCCCTTTCTTCAATAGGGATTTACTCCAGACTGGAAAACAGTGAATCAACTGTACAAAACTTCTGCTATAAATATATGACAGGTAGGCTTCAGAATGTTTTGCTAAAATTAAACTTATGAAAATGACAGCTAAGGCTACATCTATATTAGCGAGAAGTACAGAATTATCAAGAGATCTGCAGAGTGGAATAGCTGGTAACAAGAATTTACACTAGTCACATTTAGCAGCTTTGTTTTGGATCAGTTCTAGTGCAGACCCACGTACTAAACACACATTAAGGGTTGGATTACTTTCAGCACATTCCTGAACACTTCTCCTGGCTTACAACAGTAGGAGTCAAGCTCTGAAACCACCGCATAGAGCAAATTAAACTGCAGCGAGGAGAGATAAGGATAGTTGCTCTAAGGGTGTATTTCTGATTGAAACTAATACACTGACACAGATTTCTTCTTAGCGATGTCCCTCCTACCCCACAACTTTCACTCTTCCAAGTTTCTTTAGAAATGACCGTTATGATCTAGAACTCAAAGCTATTAAGAGTCTATTATAGAAAGGGGAAAAAAAAAAAAATCAGTGGATGAGTATAACAGAGACATCTAAGAACAGCTGAGCTGAGGGAAAGGCAGGAAAAAGCCGACATTACATATTCTGTTCAGAGAAAGCCAGCTGGCCAACTCTTATGTACATACTGGCTAATTAAGAAGTACGTAGGTTCCTCCTACCTAGCCATGCCAAATGTTATCTGTATTCTGGTGGGAGTGTCAAATGCAGCTCAGGTTAATGCACTGGGAGAAATGGAACAGATATAGCACAAAGCATCAAAATTCACAGAAAATTGGGCTTTTAAAATACTGTAAGGAACAGAGTTTAAGCAAAAAGACATTAGCAAAAAGATTTTCATTTAACTAAGTTTAACACTCTTTAGGTTTGTTTTTCATCTTATCAGGAAAAATGCAAATTACTTGAGCATTTTATTTCATAATAAAAGCATCCTTCAGCAAACAACTAAGAGAAGTGATTTTTTTCCAAAAGAGAGGTTAACAAACTCCAGCATTACTACCACTACACGAAACGTGATGGTGTACATAGCAGTACGGTCAATTTTTTTTCTTCTTACAGAAGTCAGTGCCTCTATACAGATAGCTACTTAACTATAACCTAGCAATATACAACAAAACCACTCCTGAGCAGACTACAGTGCATGTATTAACTCAGATCGACATCTACTTTTTCACCTATAGTGTCCATTAAGAAAATAGAATTCAAGATAGAACAAGAGACTATTTGGAATACTTTGGTTAGCGGCTGGGGATGTGCTAAGAGGTACAAGATGGGGAGCTTGGGACTGTGGGGAAAGAGACCAGTGAGGTCTGAGTATGTGAAGGTACAACATACAGTAGGAGGGTAAGAAAAGTCAAATGGTATAGAGCTGGGCTTTTCTGGCTTGGGAAGCTGAACGCTTTTCATGTGTATGAAAAGAACAGCCATATTTTCACCCAACATTTTCCACATGAAACTATGTCTAATGAGGAGTAAAGCTTCAGATTAGTTAAACGAGAGAACGTGACTATGATGAGCAAACAGCAGAGTGAGAAACTTGAGAGAACAGGCAAGAAGGGATTATGCTAGGGAGGAAAGCACAGGAGATTCCATCATCAACACATAAGACTTTTTTTTTCCCTAGAACAAGGAACATAAACCAAAAATTCTTACACCTTGCCACTTCTGTGGGCCTGTAAAAAACCACAAGTGTTGCATCTCATTTTAATTTTAATGGAGAATCACAAGAATCTTTTAGGTTGGAAAAGACCTTTAAGACCATCAAGTCCAACTGTAAACCTAACACTGTCACCACTAAAGCATGTGCCTAGGCATCACATCCACATGTCTTATAAATCCCTCCAGGGATGGTGACTCAACCACTTCCCTGGGCAGCCAATGCTTAACAACCCCTTACAGGGAAGTAATATTTCCAAGCACCCAGTCTAAACTTTCCCTGATGCATGTAGAGGCCATTCCATCTCATCCTATCGCCTGTCACCTGGAAGAAGAGACCAGCATCCACCTCGCTACAGCCTCCTTTCAGGCAGCTGTAGAGAGTGATAAGTCTCCTTTTCTCTAGACTAAACAGCCCTAGTCCCCTCAGCTGCTCCTCGTAAGACTTGTGCACCAGACCCTTAACCAGCTTCCTTGCCCTTCTTTGGATGTGCTCCAGCAGCTTGATGTCTATCTCCTAGTCAGAGGCTCCAAACTGAACACAGTATTTGAGGTGCAGCCTCAACAGTGCCAAGTACAGGGGGACGATCCCTTCCCTAGTCCTGCTGGCCACACCATTTCTGACGCAAGCCAGGATTCTATTGGTCTTCTTTGCCACTTGGGCACACTGCTGACTCATATTCAGCCAGCTGTTGACCAACACTCCCAGCTCCTTTTCTGCCAGGCAGCTTTCCAGCCACTCTTCCCCAAGCCTGGAGCACTGCCTGCGGTTGTTGTGACCCAAATGCAGGACCTGGCACTTGGCATTGTTGAACCCCATACAGCTGGCCTCAGCCCATCAATCCAGCCAGTCCAGATCACTCTGCAGCACTTTCAAGTTTAGTACAATGGTCAGCCTTGCACGAACTTGGAGAAATACACTTGTAGAAATGAAATCTTAAACACTGCTGATGTCCCATGGGAATGTCAAAATGAAGGTACAGGATAGGGCATTGCCCAGGGCATGCAATTTATTTGCCACTAACAGGAGAGCTGGACTACGGAATCCTATACACTTCTGAGCTTAAGGAGGGAAGTAGTGTCTAGTTCAGTGTTTCAAACCTAGTAAGCTCCATCAGGCTTACTGTAACTGGACTTCAAATCAGAACTAATAAATACAGTCAGGAGGAGGCAGGCACTGCAAGAAACATCTTGACAGCAGCATTGTCAGGAGACAGCAACAGTACGTGGAATACAGCCAGGAAGAATGTAGGGGAGAAAAGGTTAAAAAAAAAAAAATTACGAAAGCAATCTTGCACTTTAGGAAAGTGCCAGAAAATTCAGACACAGTGTTCTGCTGGATCCACTCCCCTTCACCTTTTCTGTCTCTTCCCATCCCACCCCATCCCCTATCCATTTTCTTCACCTAGCCAGTTACTCTTCCCACTTACACTTCATACTTAAACTTACATTGCTGTAATAGAGAACATTCACATCCCAAAACAGAGTATATGGAAGAACATCTTCCAGATAAAGTTTATAATTCCACAGAAAGGCACACTGCGACATTCTCGCAACTGGTATATTCGATGCTCCCCTGAAAATTAGCAAGGTTGGGGTAAGGAGGGTAGAGATCAAGATCATCCTCTTAAGAAACAATGCTCTGTGGCATAGGTCACTTCAGTATAGTGAAAGATGATTACTCCAAAAGATGATCAAGCATTTTTCTCCATCAACAGAAAAAGATGCAAGCTGGCCATGAAACCTGGTCCTTTGAATAGTAAACGCAGACTACTTTCAAGAATCTCATTAGAACATTATAGAAAATACTGCTCTGAAATTTCAGAATGAGTGGTGACCGTAGCCACAAAAATACTAGACTTTGTACCAAGGTTTTGATTGCAGAGGACTACATAAACACAGCTAGTCTACAATTGTTGCAGCAGTTTATTCCATCTTTGCAATGAAGACAAAGAAAGGGCTATGAAAAGCTTAATTTGAGCAAAATTCATTTTAGGTTTCTGATGCAAACTCCTATGAAAACAAAGTAATGAAGATCACAAAAATGACTTCTGATCATACAGTAACCAGGAGTGCTGCTAGAGTCCAGTGCCCTAGAAAGTAGCACACATGTTACTAGTAGTTAGGATCACTGAACAACTTAACTGCCAAGGTGCTGAAGTCAAAGCTGACTAGGTATGAGATCTATATAGTAAGACATCTTTTCCAGAAGCTGATAATATATTAGACGTATGCTGCTATAACCGACTAAATATGCACTGAAGTACATCCCTACTGGCAAGCCTGCCTCCTGCTGCAGACTAGAAGCACACTGTCCTTTACAAGCTTAAACAAAAACACATTGTGGAAAAAGATAGATTAAATAAGAGGCTATTTACATATGTTGTACTATTTAAGACTAAGTTTTTCACATCACTACATCTTGTACACGGTGTGCGCTAAAATACCATCAAGAACAATGAAAAGAACAATTTACCAGGCGCCTTTTGCCCTACGCTCCATGGTGTCTCATTGTATTTGCAATTCAGCCCTCTAGCAGTAACCAGCATATAAATGACTAAATGCTACCGGCTTTAGCACACCCATTTAGTATGTTGAAGAGAACAGTGCCTGAATGATACACGCAGTGGCTTTTACAGATGAAAGGCGACAAGAACATTTTTATTTGGAAAATATTCACAAGCTCTTTTCACACAATTGCGACAGTTCAGTCCATACAGATTCCAGTGTCAGAGCTATGATGAAAGAACGAAGCTCCAACACAATCTCAAACTAACGGTGCCTAAGGCAACAGTCTGTTGCAGTATTAAGTGCAAATGCAGGACCCAGCATGGACATGAGTCACAGATTTGGCAGATTTTACAGCATTTGATGAAAATATATGGCAAAATCCTTTCAGTCCAAAAGTGAGGGACTCTTTTTATTACAATTTTCCACTAAGATTTGCACAATATTTGAGATGACTTTGTGGCTAGAACATGCAATGCTCAGATCAGTTTTACTCCTGTCTTTGCTATACCTATTGTGCAACCTCAGAAGAAGTGTCCCACCCCTCCCCTGTTGCATTTCTCCCTGTCTGATTTTAGAGGATACAGTAGAAAACAAAGAAAATAAAACACAGCCTAACACAAACACATCTTTCAGAAATATATGTCATGAGATAACGTGGATATGTGCATTTTGGAGATTTCTCAGATCCTATCTAATATCTGGAATGGACTACTAGGCTCACTGTCCTATGAGAGAGTATTTCTACATTTTAATTTGAAATGTTTACGTACTTGAGATCCAGACATACAAGGACAAAAATACTTCTGTAGTAAGAAAAATAAGATATTTTAACACCATTTTATAGAGGTGTCCTTGAATAATGAAATAGGAATGGGCAAAGACTACTCATAATCTCCAGAACAGCTTTTAGTGTACTCTGAAATACCTACTCATCGCATGCCAGACTACACTACTCAGGGCTAGGATGAAGTCTCTAAAAAACAGCCAACACAGGCAGCAAGAAAGATTTTCCAATACTTCAGCTGGAACTCACCACTACTTCCTACCAAAATAAAGAATGTGTCTCATAGTCTAGGAATTTCTACTAGGAAGAGGAGAAAAATCAGAGGACATACAACTCTTTCAATGTGAAGAAAACACAAGACATTTTGCAGGGCTTTTGTTGCACTTGCTGATAGGGGACCTTGGGCCCTAGCCAGAAGACCTTCAAATCTGTATTTTAAAAGCCCGAGATTACCTGTGTTTGGTTTCAAGTATCAAGTTCCACAGATTTCACAATACTCTTCAATTTATTTTCCACACTAACAGCAGTACCTAGACTTATCAACCTCCTCCTAACAAATACGCTCTATTAAAGAATATGACTGAATTTGGAGTTTTTTTGATTGAGTTTTAGAAAGAGTTTTGGTTGGGTTTGTTTGGGTTGGGGGCCCCAGGGTCTGTGGGGAGGTTGTTTGTTTGTTGGTTTTTTTTTAACTAAGCACATGCTTACCAAAGAACACAAGAACCTCACTGTTCATTGAATTAAGGAACAATTAAAGTGATGGGACATCTGGAGGTCATCTAGATCCCTCAGTTATCTAGTCAGTCAGGTATCTTCAGCTGCCCTTGTACCTCACATAGGCCAGGTTGAGTTTGTTACTTGGGCAGGAAAAGAATGGTAAAAGAAACTACGGAAAATACAAGCCTTCCTATTCTAGATTAACTGTAGGTACCTATAAATCATGCAGCAGAGTTTTACAAGCAGCAGACTGTAGAACAAGAAGAAATTCTGGCCCAAAATTTAATTTACAAAATCTTATTCATAAGTGAAAAAAACACATCACAACATGCCTTTGAGATTTGTTTCATGGACTGACTTGAAATTTAAAGGTACTACTGGCTTATAGATATAGATTAGATATGAGGAAGAATTTTTTCCTTTGAGGGTGCTGAGGTAGTTGCCCAGGGAAGTCGTTAAAGTCCTATTCCTGGAGGTGTTCAAGACCAGGTCGGATGAAGCTTTGAGCAACCTGATCCAGTGGGAGATGTTGCTGCCCATGGCAGGGGGGTTGGAACTGGATTTTTAAGGACTCTTCCAACCCAAACCATTCCACAATTCTATGATCATGCTTCAATAATAGCCGCATCAGAGCAAGAGACTGCTCCTCTTTCATATCACAGCAAATCATTAGAAAACATCTGTGCATCTTTCTGCAATGTTTTCTTGCAATTACACTTTTAGTAAATGTCAACCAAGTAAGGATGGAAACACCTATTGGAGTAGCACTGGATGTATCTTGTCCTCAAATACTTTTAATTAAAACTCAAAAAATCTACCTGTCAGAATGAAACCAACACACTGACACTGATTTGCTTCTTAAAGTAAAAACAAAACAAAAAAAAAGACAAAAGAAATTAGATTTTTAGGGTATCCTACAACTCTGATTGGTTTTTTTATGCTTCATTGGACAAGATCAAGCAATATATGCATTTGCTGAACATTCCTTTTAAGCTAGTTTAGCCCTTAATGCTCCTGCTGAAACGTTTCAGTAGTACTCAAGACAAAACATGTACTTCAACTTTCTGTGATCATTCACACTACTGGCAAAGCCAAATTCTCATAGCAATTGAAGAAACTTGCTTTTGTTGCTGTGTGAACATTTTTGACAAGCTGGTGAAGTTCTGAGGAACCACTGACCAGAAACACATGTAGCATGCAGCAAGTGGTTTCACTTTCTTCCAGAGAAAGACAATCTATTTATCACTCATACCATCACCCTCTGCTATTTCAGCTTGCCTTGATTTCCAGCTTCCTAAAGAGAAGGGAAGGCCTACAACCCCCTCCCTTTTTTTTTAATTAAAAACATTCATCCTAAATAAAAAGGACAACACTACAGAACTTGCTATCTGTAAATCAAAACTGATAACAATAAGGGTCAGGCTCCCCCTCCTTTCACAGATACTAATTTACTTTCACAATATTGCTGGAAGATGAGAAGTCATTACTTTATTTTACAGATGGTGACTGAAGTTCACAGAAATAATGAGGTCAAAAGCTTGACCAATTTGCTGTACCCATAATACATTACACGCTTTATTTTTCAGATTATTTCATGTTAGATAGCACTTTATACTTGGTGAGACCATAGCCATCGGTGACTACAATTTCCACTTCCACAAGCAAATCCTCTTTCCTGCCACTGCAGAAGAAAAAACGTAAAATAGTCTCAAAGCAGTTATCCACAAGTGAGGAAAACACTTGGCAAATGCTCATAAAAAGTCTGTATCTAACACAAATTCAAAAACAGACTGAAAATTCATAATTTTCAGAGTCAGTACCCAACTTTCTTCAACATGGGAATCTCTTTTCTTATAACCGCCTCCTAAGTTAGAGAGCTTATTTCAACTTCTGCAATAAGACTCCTCTTGGAGCAGTAACCTAAACTGCACAATTGCAATTTATCTCCAGAGATCCATCCCATTCACTATTTAAAGTGGAGTCCCAACCAAAAATCATCAACTTGTGATCCCACTGCTTTATCTACAGAAGGGCAAATGAGCACAGCTACTCTAAGACACGGCAGACAGCATTTCTGACATAGCAGAACATAAAGATTAGTGATGTTGTAGTATACAGCAAGAAGGTGTGCAAATACAGACAAGAACAACTTGCTTCATTCCTTTTGCAACACGCTCCCATCACCTTCCTTTACTTTTCCCGAAGTTTCCAGACTCAAATTGATTCTGAGATCGTCCCACTAAAAATGTCACTCCGCACACCAGGATTGTGAAAAAAAGTGTCTGGTTGATATCAGACTTCTGAGCGCGTTTGGAATTAACTATTGTTTATGTCTTGCCAAGAGACTGAAAAAGCATGAAAACTTAACATTTTGTCAAAATATCCTTGCAGGTGCTATGCCAACCAATCTAGACTTGCTCAGCATATGAGAGCTAAAACTTATTAATAGAACATGACAGAGGAAGATAAACAAAAGGATCCCAGTCATCTATAAAAGACCTTTAGTGTTCTTCCATACAGATAACCGAACATGGAAGAGCTATAGAAAACAAATGCACTAGGCCCTGTTTCTACTTTAATATTCAGTATAGTACTGTGAAGTGTTAAAAGTAGAAGTATCCCATAAAGTGTCATTTTTAAAGGACAGGACGCTCTCAAAAAATCCATTTAGATTCGTTCACCCAAACCTGGGTAAACCCATGTGCGTCAAGCCCCCTCCAAAAGAAGACACCAAGAGACTGCCTCCAAAGACCCGGTAAGGTGCTGAGAAAAGCTATGAAACAAAAGTAGGTAAGCGATAAATTCTTTCCCAGATTACTCTTGACCATCTCCTAGGACATTAAATCCCTTCCTAGCTTGTGGGGGGAAGGGAAAAAGCTATGGGAATTAATTTGTTTACATAAGGTCATTTAGGGTGAAAAACAGTGTTGACAAACATGGTCTGCACTGACACGGTGGTACGACCCTGAAAACAGGCGAGTGGGGAAGATGGCACTTTGCAACTGGCACCCCAAAAGAAGATTTAATATGAACAGACAGCTGGAATAGGTCTCCTGAAGAAACAAAACGAAAAAAAAAAAAAAAAAAAAAAAAAGATGAACTACTGTGATTTCTTCACTTTTATTTTGGAACAGAAATAGTCTCTAAAGTCTGAAAATCTAAATGCTAGCTATTTAGTAAAAGAAATAAACAGGGCCAAGGGGCTATCTTTACAATAGGTACTGATTTACACCTTAATCAATACAGATATTTATATTCAGGATGCACTTTCAGAAGAGAAGTCCTACCAACTTATGATTATAGAATTGTCATTATTTTAGAAAAGCATTTGAAGGGCTGTGGGTCTGCTTAATAGTGAAGGATGTGGTCTGCATACATGTTAGACTATGGTCTTGCAAGCTCATAACTAAGTAACTAATAATCCCTACAACAGGATTGGAGTAATGTTGTTTTTTTCTAGAAAAGCATAAAACAGTAAGACACTTGGTATCATAACGGCTTTCCAGATTGTTCAAGAATTGCAGAACCTTCATCAATAAACCAGTATTATCTGGCTGTTAAAAAAAAAAGGCAGATCATTCTATCACCACTATTTCCCTATTTGCTCATATAATTTCCTCCTAATACCCAAGAAAAGTATTGCATTCAAAGCATTTAAATTAATATCTTATGACAAAACTAATTCTAAATGAAGCAGCTTAAAATACCAAAGCTGAAAGTTGTAGAACTTGCACAACATAAACCAGATGACGTTTTATTAGAGAACAGTTAGGAATTACTCAACAGCAGAAAATCATCTGGGATTCTAAGAAACTTGTATTGAAGCTTCTTTTACTCATACAGGGACACATCACCTGCCCCAAAACGAGAGGGATGGGATGTAATCAACATAAATTTAGGAACAGGGTTAACTCCTCACATTAACAACAAATAGAAACAAAACAAAAAACCCACTCCCTCTCCCCAAAATGTTAATAAACCTGCCTTCCAGAAGTCAGACATTAACTCCCATTTCAGCTGGGCAGAAATGGCTCCCTTAGTGACACAGGGTCTCACTCCTTCTGAGCCACACATGCAATTTCTAGAGCATTATATAATCACAGAATCCCTAGGTTGGAAGGGACCCACTGGGTCATCGAGTCCAATCATTCCTAACACTTCCTAAAAGACGTGGGCCAGTAAGGAAGTGCAATTGGTGCTAGAATTCAAAATGAATAGGAAGGATGTTTGTCAGTATTGTCCTATCCTCAAGTGCATTTCTCTACTCTCAGATTAACCCTTTGTCTTTTCATGGAAGATACTAGCATTATTATTTTTGCATATGGCTGGCTGTTCTGCAAGGAAGCACTGGAAGGACACAAACAGAATGATGAGAGTACCGACACAACTGGTTGAATAAATACTTGGTTTTGTCCTTGAAAGGAATTCTGCAGGATCAAAAATATAATTGATTTAGTTTAAGTTACCAATATTTAAATGATAATTTCTGAAGAAGTGCTCTTATTAATACTTTTGCTTTAGCTACTTTTCATATTTCTCCTTCAGCAGTAGAAAATAAGGTCCTTTCACTTTCAGTTTCTCACTCAGAAGCTTACCCCAGTTGCAGGCACTGGAAGAGACTTTCTTCAACTAAGTTCCAGTACAAATAGAGTCAAAAAGACATTCATGTACTTGTCTTTTTATTCTTCAAAAGACAGTAAATATCAGAAAGTGCAGTTATAATAAGTGAGAGTAAATGCAAAAAAAGCCTTATTTACATCACCAGTTAAGTAGCCTTTTAAATAAAAAGAAAACCCTTCATAAAGAATCTGTGTAGCAGAACTTAGAGGAACGCACCACAGCTTTACAAGACTACCACACACAGGCAGTACCTGAAGAATGCATCCTTTGACTACTAAAAAAGAAATTAATCAGGAAATACTCATTACCTAGAACACCTGAAATACATTTTTATTTCGCTTTAAAAAAAGTTTGACAGTTATACAATTTATCAAGCCTTTGGCAACAAGTTCAGCATGGAATCCCAACAGACTAACTAAAATGAGAATTTCATAACTTATTTATATATATTATTTTACTCGCACTACTGGGGTGAATTCCAGGTTCAACTGCTCATACCTATAAGCAATCCACTCCAGCTGACCCTGCTCTAGGCAGAGGGGTGGACTAGACAATCTCCAGAGGTGCATTCTAATCTCAACTGGTCTGTGACTCTGCTGCATGAATTAGAAATGCACATGTTCTTTACCTCTGTAGCAGCATGTCTACTGGCAGTTCTCTCCTCCTGCTGCTATGTTCAGCATATGAAAAGGTTTAAGTCTTCTACATTTTCCAGCAATTTACACTGTGTAGTCAGGACAGCATTTATTCCAACAAAGACTTACACAGTTGGCTGCGAGAACCTGTGCAGCTTGTGACATCATACTGAAGTTAAACCCTATCAGTAAGACAGCTGCATAGAATGCAAACATCACATTGCTACTGAGGGACAAACCTAGCTGTAGAAATAAACACTTACATGGAAAAACAACCTCACTTCTTTATTCTGAGAATCAGACATAGATAAGCTTCCAGAATGCCCGGAGAGATATCACTTTATTCTAGATACCCTCTCAAAACGAAGGAGATTCTTCTCTTTCCCAGAATAGGTTTCCTTTTTATAGGATCAAGAAAGAGTCATGCTTGCGCAAGAACTCCGTCTCCCAGGAGTCAAAGGCACTTACTGCAAAATCCATTAGTCCTCCCTTTTAATCTACAAGTCTAAAAAAAACTTGTATGTTCACAGATGCTTCCTCTTGAGTCTTTTTTAGGATGAGCTGTGGGTTCAAAGGAAGCACCTGCACAGATGTTTAGGCATAATATGATACTCCCATTAAGCTAAATAGAGAAGTGGAGTTGTATGCTTCCTTTTTGATCTACTGGTTATTCCTTAAAGATGTAAGTAAGTAGATCTTCGTAAACTAAGAAAGACTATTACATTAGCACAGTGCCTATCAAAGAAATCTTAAAAGCTTTTCTATTAGTTATTTTACCAAACTAAAGATAAGCAAGCCTACTGATACAATTAAGCTTAAATTCCTTCTACAGGAAACTACAGCCCCTCTGAAAACCTTTTAAAGGTCTCCAAGACAAGAGATTTCAAATCTACTTCATACTTTATTACTAAAACTCCATAATTACTATTTAAATATTCATAAACTGATGATAATTTGCTAACCCAAACACAAGAAAACCCAAAACTTATCTACAGCACTGCCAGAAGGAACATAACCTCAAAATATGCAAAGGCCCTTCAGAAGCTAAAAGCAGATGAACTGACACTTCCCCACAGTCCTTCAACTCCAGCAGGAGTCACCACTGGTAAAATAGTGCGCTTGAGTGCTACCATTCATGAGTAAGACCTCAATGAGTAGATGAAAGGAAAGAAAAACAAGCTTCTGACTCTGACTAGGCCTACTTCCAGGTCCCCAGCTAGCTAACTGAGGCGTTTTGTCCTGGCTAAATTGTGAAGACGTGCAAAATATTTGATGGTCTTCATTGCCACCTCTTGGCCACCACCACATATCAGAAAAGTAACAGAACAAAATCATATGTTAGTTCCTTTCCAGCAATAATTTGTCTTTGGGCGAAAAGAGATATAGTGAGGTAACAGATGGTGTGGAAAGAGAGAGTAACCAGAATACTGTTTGCATACAAGTATAACTATTCAGGGCTGTAAAACTACAGTGAGTATTGCAATTAACCTTCATTAATGTTCTACTGTGTCATCTGGAGAAGGGACTGGAAAGCAAAGAACCAGTTAATTTCAAGACAGAAGACATTTTATTATTTACTTAAGAAAGGTAATACAGCTGTCAAGACACCTGTCCCTTCTTGAAGTCAGAAGACAATTGTATTAGCACAGCTCACTCTAGAGACTATCACTAAATGATCTTGATGTTTTTTGTTTATCAGTAAACTAGTAAGAACCCTGATCAGGAGGTTGCTGAACAATGCAAAGCACAACAGAAAGCAGATTTCTCTCACTTAACATTCTTTGCTGCACACAATCTTGATGTGAACATAAACAAGAGGAAGATATTTCCACAAACCAGAGAAGGAAGGTGTCTATCTATCAAAGCCTGGAAGGTTTGAAAAGCCAGACACCTATTAAGCAGGGCTAAAACAAAAGGCTTTCAAAGAGAAGGGCAACTATAGGAAATGTCTTTGTGTAAGTAAGCTCATTTCTGCTGTCATGAAGTGATAGAACTCCCTAAGATCCCTACTGCAACAATATTCCTGGAAATGCAAAGTAATATTTGGTTCCTGTTGCATTTAATACACTCTGAAGCTCAGAGAGGGGAAAAAAGTGCTTTGACCTCTGATGTTTTCCAGCCTCATGAATGCAAGACATAGAACAAGAAGGAAGTAATTCCAATAGTCTTGATCTCCACCAGGCTGCTGGCAAGTACAGACAGCAAAGAAAATATAGCAAGTCTTCCACGTCAGCTTGCATTTTTACTTTTAATCTAATATGCATGGTAATTACGTCTCTAACATTGCTAATGGCTTTTCTTAGCCTAAACCAATCCTCTTGTGACATTATCACTACCTAGAGCACTCTGAGTAGCCACCATGAAACTGAGGAGAGTTTATTCATTTGTTGCTTGCTAAAGATAAATAGTAGATATAAGGACACTTCATCAGATCCAATGACATAACCCAAAATAATCACAGAATGGTTTGGGCTGGAAGGGACCTTAAAAGATCATCCAGTTCCAATCCCTCTGCCATGAGCAGGGGCGTCATCCACTAGATCAGCTCGCTCAAAGCCTCATCCAACCTGGCCTTGAACACCTCCATGGATGGGGCATCCGCAGCTTCTCTGGTCAACCTGTTAGGGTGCCTCACCAAATAAGCCAAGGCAAAGTCAAGGACTCTCATGGGCTCCAAGTCTCTCTTTAAATGAATATTTAGGTTTTATGCAAATTCTTCAACTGCATAGGTGAGGTACAAAGCATGGATCCATAAACTTATGGAGGAACTTTCTAAGACTACTCTAGGTTCTGGAATAATAACAATAATGAACTGGTCAGAAAAAAAATCATAAAGATGTTAGCAGGGCTCTGACTTCTGTTATTCTGTCAATAAAACTATTCAGTGTCATAACAAAAAATGCAAGATAGAGTTTGTGCTAATATTTATTGCATACCATCTGTCACTAGAGTCTAAGTAGAGTCTAATGATGTAGTTAAAAAAAAAAAATACAGCCTGATCGGGAGACCAACATTATTCTACTCCATCTGCAATATGCAACAGAACACGGAAGAGAAGAAACACCTAAAATTCATGCCCAGCCCACCTCTTCATAAGATCAAATTTGGCAAAAGTAAGTTGTTCTGAGTGTGCATATTAACAGTCTGATAGCAGGTTAATCATTACATATTTTGCGATCAATAGTTTTTTTCCAGTTTTAAAGAGGACCAATGCACTAGTCTTTCACACAACTTCATCAGCCTAAGATCATCTAAACATGGTAAATCAGTTAAATAAAGTCTGTTTTCATATATCTGTAGGCTCAATATTGAAGAAGTTCTAGCTCAGCCATTTCTAGGTGTCAGTATTTCCACTAAAAGGATATCCACGCCTTTTCTGTCTAGTTAAGTTAAAGCTGAAACAGTTTACCGGGTCTGTAGCAATTTAAACAGACATCTAAAGGTGCAAAAATCCTACTGCTGGACACTATTACCGATAATTTTCAGTTTGTGCTTTTAACCCTAAGGTAAGTGGTAACATAGTAGTACCCCCTGCAACTAATGCCAGACAAACACTGAGGCTTGACACAAACACTCATTCAGCCTGCTTATTAAAAGACTTTTTCCTCAAAGAAGTTACCTACTGTACAAGCCTGCTGGAGGAAACTGTAAATGAACTTAAGTTTGCCGCACAGAGCTTGCTTTCTTATACATCTGTCCTAAGCTTTCCTGTCTGTAGTATTTGAGTTCACAAATAATTTTGAATAACCCGCTGAGTGGGAGAAGAATACATAAAGAGATGCCAATGGAAAGGCAGAAATCTTTATAGCTTAAAGATTGAACTGTCAACTTTGCTATTACTATAGAAAAGCCAGGAAATCAGAAAAAGGACTCACATACCACACACCAAAAAACTGACATCACCACAAGAATGCCACCATAGTCCTCTGGGTATTGAGAAAAACACTGGTACTCCTTGACATTTTAGCTTACAAGACACACACAGGATAGCAGAAACATTAAGGAGGGGGCCGGGGAGGGACGAGGGGAATGGGATGAGACAGTCAATGGGTCTTCTATGACTTTGTCAATGAAGTATTCTGCTACACCTCAAACCCTGTAATTTTATTCGAACCGACAGTTCCTGAAGCTTTCACAGAAACCTACTCAATTCACACAGGGTGAGATTAAGATCTCCAGCTCAAGCCACAAGCTTAGCTGAGAGTCTTGAGCTTCCATCTAAAGGAAGAAGAAAAGCGAGTGACAGCCAACATCAGCACAAGCCTCAAACACTCAGAACAGAAGAAATGCCCTGATGTCTCATATCATTCTGAAGACCTATTACTCTGAGGACTCTTACCCACCGAGTTACAGCATAAGATTACAGTGGAAGAAGGAAAGAAAGTACGGGATGCTTAGCTCCTTGTAGCCGCAAAGCACCTGTGGGTAGCTCACCATGTCCCTAGAGTAACCTAGATATGAGGACAGCTGAGCTGCCATCAACTTGCATAATGAAAAACACCCAAGCCCTTGTGCTTCAAAACTAGAGAGTAAAAGTGAACCCCACCTCCAAATCATGATGTGTCAATAATGCTGAATTATTTTAATAAAAGTTAATGATTTCTAACAGACATGATGATCTCACCCTTTCCCACTGTTCCAAGATTAAACATTTCTTTCCTGGAACATGAGTACATTTGGACTGTTCCACATCTGTCTGATAGCTTTTTGTTCCCACAAGCATCACAACTTACTCGGTTGTCTTCATTAAAGCACTGTTTTTCACATAAACTATCTTGTAATTCACAGGTATAAAATTCATATTGTCCTCTGCATCAGAAGAAAGGCATAGAACACAGTGAGAGCATCCAAGCAAATTCCACAAGGCTAACAGCTGATTATGCTGATATTAAACTACTAATTTTATTTGGGAGCTTAAAAAAAAACCTTTCATTTCTATACAGTTCTTAGAGAAAAAAAACCCAAAGGCTGAATACTCATCATCCCTGGGGGTGTTAAAAAACGTGCAGATGTGGCACTTTGGGACATGGTTTAGCAGGCATGGTGGTATTGTGATCATGGTTGGACTCAACGATCTTTTCCAACCTTAACGATTCTATTGATTCCACAATATTAGCAGCAGTACCTAGAGACAGGCTAGAACTAGCATGAAGCACCATGCCACTGAGCCTGGCATTCTCTCATGTCTCGCCCTTCCTTTGTTGCCTTGTGTCACACCTGTGCAGTGCCAGTGGCTCTGCTGCACCTCAGCGGCGGCTGCAGCGTACGGGCAGACAGGGCGGCTGCACGCCTCATTCTGCAAAGCAGCCGGGCACCCTGGGGTCGGTAACGCAGACACCAGAAACGCCTCACTCACCCGTCCTGTGTCTCCGTTTGGCAAGGGCTGGGGCTGCCATCCCAGCAGGGCGGCACGGCCAAAATCGGCACAGCAACTGCTGAGGCTGCACAGAGCTACTGAAATGCCCGAAATGGAGGCGGGGCAGTGGGGCGTGTGTGTGTGCATATACACGTGTGTACACATATGTGTGGGTACATTGTGTGTCTCTCTTTATATTAGACTGTATGTACGTGTGTGTGTGTGTGTGAGAGTATATATGTGTGTATATTGTATGTCTGTATTTCTCTGTGTATATGTGCACACCTGCATGTGCACATGTGCATATGTGTGAGAATGTATGAGGTGTATGCAAGTGTGAGAGTGCATATACATGTGTGTACAATGTGTGTGTCTGTGTGTATGAGTGTATGTCTCTGCATGCGTGTATATATGTGTGTACACTGTGTGTGCATGCATGTATGTGTGCACGCACGTGTGCGTATGTATGCACATATGTATTTGCGTGTGTATATGCATGTGTACATTGTATGTATCTGTGTGCACGTGTATGAGTGTATGTACACATGTGTGTATGTGTGTATTAAGAGTATCTGTGTGACTGTGTATATACATATATGTACATTGTATGTATGTGTGTGTGCATGAGTGTATGTGTGTTTACATATGCACGTGTGTACATATAGTGTATACGTGTGAACATATTCATATGTGTGTGTATATACCTGCATGTACATGCCTGTGTGCGTGTCTCTGTCTCTCTGTACGTACCTGTGTGTACGCGTCTCTGTGTATATGTGTCTGTCTGTCCGTGTCCCCGTCCCGGTGCTCCCTCCCCGCTGCCCCCGCCGCGCGGGGCAGGGCGCGGTGACAGCGGCGCCATGGCTCCCGCCGCGGCGCTGACAGCCGGAGCCAAGGGCCGGGCGCCGCCCCGGGTCCCGCTGCCGGCTTGCCGCGCAGGGATGGGGACGGGGGCAGCACCGGGGGTCCCCGCGAGAAGCGCTCCCGCCCTTACCTTGTCCCGGGAGCCGCAGCCGCTCCGCTGTCCCCGCGGGCTCCTGCAGCGCAGCGGGTGCCCCCGCCCGGCGCTGCCCGCGGCTCCGGCTCCGCCGCTGGGGCTGCCGGGTTTGCAAACACCCCTCCCCCGCCCGCCGCTCCCCCCTCCACCTCCCCCCCCTCGCGCCGCGCCCATTGGCCGCGCGCCGCCCACGTGGTGCGGGCGCAGGGCAGGGCGCGCGCTGCCGCCAGCGTTAACGCAGCCCGGTCGGCTGGTGAGGGGGGGTGGGGCGGCACCGGGAGAGAGAAACGGCGGCTGAGAGAACCCTACGGCTCGTTTGGGGAGGGTTAGAAAGGGAGTATCACTTATCAGGACTGAGCAGCGCGAGGGAGCGATCGCCATCCACCGTGCGCAGCCAGACCGGAGCTGGGACAGGACGCACTTCATGCTTATGAGCAGGTGTACACATTTTCCCAGCAATCTTATCCCTATTCCATTACTTTCCAAGGACTGATTCTAATGTTGTTGTGAACTTCACAACAGTCAAATCTCTTCCCGATTTGGCTCCAGCTCTGTCTGCCCTTGCCCTGGAGATGGGGAACGGCTGCAGACATAGGGGATCACAGCAGACACATCTGCTCAGCGCGGATCAGACTGGACACGGGACGTTACCATCTCCAAAGAATGAACAGAGCCTGGGAAACGCTGTTAGAAGGAAACCATCCCCTCAGAGGGTCATTCTAACTTTCAAAAACCGCAATGACTTAGCTGAAACTTAGCTCCGCTTGAGCTTAAGTCAAAATATTCCATTTTTATAAGAGTAACTACATCTTGTATCTTGACCTTGCATTGGAGATGGGGAAAGGCTGCAGACAGAGGTGATTACAGAAGACACATCTGTTCAGCAACGATGAGACTGAACACAAAACGTTATCATTTCCAAAAGAACAAAGAGTGTAACAGCATCTGCAAAGACACTGTTTGAAAAAAAAAATGCTATAAAAACCCATGCAATTAAAAAAACCCATGCTATCAGACAGATATTGTGTATAACTTTCAAAGAATAGTTGCTTGGATGAAAATTTAACTCTACCTGAAATCAAAACATTCCACTTTTTGTAACTTTTTTGTACCTTGACCTTGCATTGGAGATGGGGAGCAGACAGGTGATCACAGAGGTGATCACAGAAGACGACACGTGTTCTGCACAGATGAGACTGTACACAGGACATAATCATTTCCAGAAAAAACAAAGAGCGTAACAGTGCCTGGAAAAAACACTATTTGAAAAAACATGCTATAAAACCCCATGCAATTAAAACCACCATCAAATGAGCATTCCGTCCAAGTTTCAAAAAATAAAAATAAAAAAAATTACTTAGATGAAACTTAGCTTTACTTTAGCTTAAGTCAAAATATTCCATTTTTGTAATAGTAACCACTTCTCGTACCATGATCTTGCACTGAAGATTGGGAAAGGCTGCAAACACAAGTGATCCCAGAAGACACATCTGCTCAGCACAGATCAGACTGAAGACAAAATGTTATCATTTCCTATAGAGCAAAGAGTGTAGCAGTGTCTGGAAAAACAGTATTGGGGGAAAAAAAAAAGCTATAAAACTATGCTGTCAGATAGGTGTTCTAACTTTAAAAAAATAAAGTTACTTGGATGAAAACCCTAGTTTAAATCAAAATATTCCCTTTTTGCAATAGTAACTACATCTTATATTATAACCTTGCACTGGAGATGGGGAACGGCTGCAGACAGAGATCACAGCAGACATATCTGCTCAGCGCGGATCAGACCGGGACACAGGACATTACAATTTCCTAAAGAACGAGGAGCGTAACAGTGCTTGGAAAATCGTTATTTGAAAAAACATGGTATCAAACCCATGCAATTAAAAAAAAAACCCTTATGCTACCAGAAAGACATTCTAACTTTCAAAAAAACACAGTTACTTGGATGAAAACTTTTTACTTTAGCTTAAATCAAAACGTTCCACCTTCTGTTACAGCCGTCGCCTCACGCAACCGCCCCCGCCGCCCCACCCCCCCAGTGCCGTTTCGCCACCCCGCGCGCGCGCAGAGGCAGCTCGTGGATAACGTTCTCGCAGCGCGCCACAGGGGCGGGAGGGGAGGAGGGAGCGCGCGAGCCACTCGCGCACGCGCCGCTGCGGACGCCGCGCTCTCCCTGCGCGCGACCGCTGGAACATTCTGGAAATGGCGGCGGCCCGGGCTAAAGCGGGGCGAGAGCCTTCTAGTTCCCCCGCGGGTAAACGGGGGAGCCGACCTACAGCCACTCAGGGCGACTCCTCCTCATCGCGCCCCGCGCCCCCCGCCCCCCCCCGTCTCCTCAGCTGCTCCTGCCACCGCGTTCGCTTCCTCCCCCGGCAGGAATTTTCCGGTGATGATGGCGCACTGACTTTTATCGAGCGACGCATGGCGCGTGCGCCACGATCGCTGCCCAATGAGAGGCGGGAGGGGAGAGGGCTGGCCAATGAGGGGGGGGCGGGCACGGCCGGCAGCGCTGCCCAAGGAGAGGTGGGGGGGGCGAGCTTTGGCCAATGAGAGGCGGGGTCGGGCGCTTGTGGCAGCGCTGCCCAATGAGAGGCGGGTGAGGAGGACGCTGCCCAATGAGAGGCGAGGGCGGACACTGGGGGGTTAATGAGGGGCTGCAGCCACTGTAGTAGTTGCTATTACAAAAGTGGAATATTTTGATTTAAACTAAAAGCTTCGCGGTTTGGATACAGGATGGGGGATGATATGATGGAAAGCAGCCCTGCGGAGAAGGACTTGGGGGTGCTGGCCCCTGAAGCCGGCATGAGCCGCCAATGTGCACTCGCAGCCCAGAAGGCCGACAGTGTCCTGGGCTACATCAATCCTGGGCTACATCAAAAAAAGCATGGCCAGCAGGACGAGGGAGGTGGTTCTCCCCCTCTGTTCCGCTCTCGTGAGACCTCATCTGGTGTATTGTGTCCAGGTCTGGAATCCTCAGCAGAAGAAGGATGTGGAACTGTTGGAACGGGTCCAGAGGAGGGCTACAAAGATGATCAGAGGGCTGGAGCACCTCCCATACGAGGACAGGCTGAGAGAGTTGGGGTTGTTCAGCCTGGAGAAGAGAAGGCTCAGAGGAGATCTTATAGTGACCTTCCAGTACCTGAAGGGGCTGCAGGAAAGCTGGGGAGGGACTGTTTACAAAGGCTTGTAGTGATGGGACTAAGAGCAATGGTTATAAACTGGAGGGGGCTAATTTAGGCTAGGCATTAAGAATTTAGTCACTATGTGAGTGGTGAGGCACTGGCACAGGTTGCCCAGGGAAGCTGTGGCTGCCCCATCGCTGGAGGGCACCAATCAAGGCCAGATTGGATGGGTCCTTGGGCAGCCTGGTCTGGTGTGATGTCCGTGCTCATGGCAGGGAGGTTGAAACTAGATGACCTTTAAGGTTTCTTCCAACCCAAACTATTCTATGATTCTACGATTTTTTGAAAGTTGTACAGAATATCCCTCTGATACTGTACCACATTGGGTTTTTTTTCAAATAGTGTTTTTTCAGACACACGTCATTCTTTTGGAGATGGTAGCGTCTTGTGTTCAGTATGATCTGTGCTGAACAGGTATGTGTTCTGTGATCACCTCTGTCTGCAGCCTTTCCCCATTGCCAGTGCAAGGTCAGAGGGATCTGGAGCCAGCTCCAAATTAGCATGAGATTTGACTGTTGTGAAGTTCATAATAACATTAAAAGTAGTTCTTGGAAGGTAATATAATATGCATAAGATTTCTAGGAAAAATTATACATTTGCATTTAAACATGTGGGAAATACATTCTTTATTCAGCTCTTGTCTCACTTCACACAATTAGTGCAGATCATTCCCTCATGCTACCCAGGCCTGCATTAAAAGGACGCTTGCCTTCTAAAACTCCAAAACAAGTCTTAGTTTTATTTACCAGCATTTTTGGTATCGCTCCCACCCAGGTAGGGGATTGTGCTGGCACGGGGGCTGGAAGAAGCGCAGCAGCACCACGCAGCTTCTGGGAGAAGCCTCTGGAGGCAGGTGCTGTGGCAGGGTGCGTGCTGGAGAGCAGCTGTGGGAGGACAAGCCTGCTGTACTTGGTGGTTCGCTCAATGCTGTCTCCGGAGGCAGAACCCCCATCCACGCCTCGCATCCCGGTGGGTGCAGCAGATGTAGGCAAGGAGCTGCAGAACCATCTGAGGTGGGGGCGTGCAGCCCCCAGCCTTGCAGGTGGGCACAGACTACTGCTTTAAACTTGTGCCCCCTTCCAGTTTTTAAAGGGGAAAAAACCCACCAGGCCTACAAATTTTAATAGTAGCTCACTTGCACCAACAAGCTAAACCTAATACAAATATATCAAAAGGGCTTACAGCAGTGGACTGATGTTAGTCCTAGTTGCAACATTAAAACCGGTCATTTGTCTGCACTTGTGAAAGGTTTTGTGTCTGCTTATTAAAATAGCAGGCAGTAGGACTTTAAGAATCCGTGTGGGTTTGTAGTAATGGGTTCTTGAATACTAGAGATATCTTCAGCACTTTCTAGAAGCTTGGTAGGCTGTCAGTGTAGGGTTTTGAGGAGGCAGCTAAAAAAAGCCTCTCCATTTGATGTAGTTTTAGTTGCCATGCTCAGGCTACTACTGGTTTACTTTCATTTGCTACTGTTTAGAAAGTAAGAATTCAATAATTATGTTTATTAAGTAAGCCAGAAACATGATTTTTTTTCAGAATATAAAGGTTACTTTGATTAAGGCCATTTAATTCTGAGGACTTTCCCTGTGTTCTGATTTCCAGCCATGAGTGTTCCAGCATGGGTAGGGAAAGGCATCATTAATCTGAAATACATCCATGCTCCTCATCTAATTGTTCAGGTAAAGTTATCTCATCTGCTTTCAAAATCTTATTGTACAGATGCTGGGTACAGATCATTTGGGTTGTAAAGCACTGCTTTTGTTTTCATTTGATTCTGCTCGCATACCTTAAGTACTGCCAGCTGACCAGGAACAGGTTTGCGGGCACCTGTGACTGCATAACAAAGGGAGTTGTGTTCACTTTATTCTCTTTCAGGTCAGGCTGATTATGGAGGCCGTCACAGAGGCAAGCAGATTGAAGTGTAGACAGGCTACTGACTGCGAGCAGAAGTGGAGTATATATATATATATATATATATACCAAGAAAGAATTTTTTTTTTTTTGTTACATTGCTGCTATCATACAGAAATGATAGCGATGATCCACCTTCTAAAAACCCAGCAGGGTGCAGGTGTAGAGCAGCAGTGTGACACTGCATTCTGATCCATGTGCATCAGCACCAGCAGTGTGCAACGCTGGGTTTTCAGTGTGTTGGTAGGTGTTCACAACCAGTAGCTGAGATAACCAGGTAGGAGTCTCCTGAACAACATCTTCTGCAGCAGATACTATGATCTGAGAGTAATTACCTATCAGTAACTAAAAAAATATAGTTCCCCGAGCCTTTTATAAGAACTCCTGTTTGGACTAATAAGAAGCATCAGTCAGTTAATTGCTAATTGCTACTGCTACATTAGTTTCTTCCCCTTGTCTCCAAAAGCTCTCTCCTTTAGCATATAGCACAGCTGCAAAATCCCTTTGTAGCTGCACTATGTTCGTGTGTGTAGCACTTTGCTTGAGCTGCCCTGCCTAGTGAAGTGTCTTGTGTTACCAGCTGTGGGAATTACTGGTCTTAATCAAGACAAACTTGGACAGCATCTGGTTGAACTGTGTAATTGCTGAATTCAATCTAGTAACTGAGTGCCAGGCTGCGGTTCAAAACTCTGAAAGAACTTAACCTAAGAGTTTGCAAAATGTCAGGCTGGTGAAAGCACAGACAGGTCTCAGGTAGGTAACCAGCAGGTCAGCCAGTGAGCCCAGCTAACATACTGCACAGGTGGAACTGAATTTCATTGCTTCTTCCACATGGTTCCACATATTCTAGTAGTGTGTGTGTGTGATGGAAACACTTTCTGCTATCCAACACTGAACACATCATTGGGTATTTAGTGGAATTTCCTATTACTCCAGACTCCCTTCCATCTTTACCAAAGGAAAGAACAACCACCTCCCACTCTCTCAGTCCACCAGATTCATTGAGTGTCTTTTGCTTCCAAGTTCTAAACCTCACTTCCTTTCCCAAGACTGTGTCTTTTTCTTAAAATCTTGTCTAGGTAGTCTTTTCTTCCTCCTCATCCTTATACTTTTTTTCTTTCCACTTTTGCATATGGAGAATTAATATATGTGAATTCATTCATTTTTCCCTTATTCCAGAAGAGAGGCAAACAAGACCACCAAACCCACAGAACTGTTTTTGTTACTATGTTACCAGTTTAAGGAATGTGTTGACTGTAGCTGTAATTAACTAATTTTTCATCTTGACTTGCCACCCAGTACTCTTACAGTCCAAGATATTAACTGGCAGATGGAAACTGCAGAATTGTGTTTAACTATTTGACAGATTAGTGTCACCTGCTTAGAATTACTATTAGTAATGCTCTGCTATTGAGGACTGATAATAATGGAAATTATGCCCTATTAATTGTTACCTAAAACATTCAATACTACCAGTAAAAGCAAGCACAGGGTATTATCTGCAGCTATTCAAGAAAAAAATGACTTTGCTGTTTCTAGAACTCTTGCATAATAACCACCTTGTTAATCCTCATTACAGTCCTGCTTAAGTTATCATTATGAAAATAATTTTGTATAAACACCTGTAACAAATATTGCAGAGCATATATTTCTAGTTGAGATGTTTGAAGTTTGAAATGTTCAATTTTAAACAAAACCTGAAATAATGCAACATATGAATGTTTTATTTAATCATTTATCCTAATACAATGATTGCCAAACTTTTTTGTTGTAGAAACCAGGGCTGTAAAGCCTCATATAATCGATGAATGAAGTGGATAAAATGAGATAGAATAATGGTTATGTGCTTGTTTCTCTTCAAATATTTCACTGTCCTATAGTTGCCCTACAATATTAATTTAACTTTAAACAGTGATGTGTCAGATTTGTACCACATGACAAGGATAATGTAAATTACCTTTTTCTAGTCAAGTGATTGGCAGACTGTCAGGTGTTGCATCAAAATGACTGGCATACTTGCCTGTGGAACACCACTAATGTTCTGCTCAGGAGACTGACTTCAAGATTTTCATGTCGAGATTGAATGAATCTAGGATAAAAGCGGGACAGGGCAACAAATTCTGCTTTCCAGCTTCACATGTGGGAGGAGTCTAGAGCTTTGTTTTTGTATACTTGGAAGTTTCAAACCTGGCAGGTCTAAAACTATGTTTCCTTTCAAAACAATTGTGCAATTCTATCAGTTTCACAGTTAGATACAAAACCATGAGTAATTGTGGCACAGGATATTTCCATAACACATGCAAAATCCTCATTTATATTCAATGTGTGCTTTAAAAATAGCAGCCTGCTTTCATACCGGGTTAGAATAAGGTAATCCTCAATGAGCTACAATACAGCTTTCTTACTACAGTCAAACAAATAGCTTAGACTGGTATATTAAAGTGAGTCTGTCTCATTTCACCTCTCCAGAGGAGTTCCAGATGCCTGGGCTGCTACCAGGTGTGTGGCTACTACAAACATTAGAGTGACCTTTCAGAATTCAGGAACTTTAAATTACAGATGATAATTCAACCCATGTACTGTTTTTTCATATGCAGAGTGTTCTGTATTGCTTACAAGATTTTTATCCTGCTCATCCTGACAGGCTGAGAGAGTTGGACTTCTTCAGCCTGGAGAAGGCTCTGAGGAGATCTTGCAGCGACCTTCCAGCACCTGAAGTGGGCCTACAGGAAAGCTGGAAAGGGACTGTTCATAAAGGCTTGTGGGGATAGGACGAGGGGGAACAGGTACAAAACTGGAGAGGGGCAGATTTAGACTGGACATTAGGAAGAATTTCTTCACCACGAGAGTGGTGAGACACTGGCACAGGTTGCCCAGGGAAGCTGTGGCTGCCCCATCCCTGGAGGTGTTCAAGACCAGGTTGGATGGGGCCTTGGGCAGCCTGGTCTGGTGGGATGTCCCTGCCCATGACAGTGATTTGGAACTGGATGATCTTTAAGGTCCCTTCCAACTCAAACTATTCTATGATTTGATGATTATTGGGCAACTCCTTCACTCATGACCTGTATTTATTTATTTAGCAGATTCACTTTTGTATGCAATTCAAGGATTTAATTTTATAAATTTAGTAATTTAGAAGGGATAGCAAGTTTAACATATAAATAATAAACATGTATTTTGCTCTCAGTACTACTGACAGCAACACTACCTTGTTCAACAATACATCAAAGAACTTCACAGAGCCTACTGAAATAAAGGTAGGGGATGAAAAGACTCTAGGAGATAAGCATTGTGCAGGGAAACGTGTAGATACAAAATTTGACTCAGAAGAAGTCACGTGTAGGGAAATACCATTAATTAAACTGAATATAATATTAAAAAATATAAATAATAAAGCTCCCTCTATTATATTAATTATAATAAAAATCTACATTCCACAGATTTTAGAAAAGTCAGGCACAACATGGTCTCGAGTGACTGACATGTTTGCTCACATTTCTTAATTTACACTGAAATGTATATATGTGTATATATATAAAGTACTCGCCAGATTTTACAAGCGTATATATTAAGTGTCAACATGCAGTCCATTTTAAAAAAAATTATCTTCAACTTTTTTATATCATGAGAAATATCTCAATTTCACACAGATTAGTTCTCAGAAGTAGCTGATACTCGGCAGTTAGGGTGAAAGAAGGATCTGTGAATCAAACAAGTAGTTTCATATATTACACTCACCCATGTATTAAATGGTTGTGGTATACCCTGCCTTCTTCCAACTGCGTATCTTGCCTGTATTGAATAAATTTGTACAGGAAGTGGGTTTTTTTGTTGCTGTTCATTCTTTTACTAGAGTACTACTGGTATGGGGGAGGGGGTGTAACATGATAAAAAGATAATTTTCACATTTCCTGGTCACTGAATGGTAGTAAGAAGAATGAGGTTCAAAATTCACTTCTTACTGAACCTACCTGATTTTTTACACAATGGAGCTTAGATCACCTTTCCTGTTTGTTTTTCTGTTTTTAAGTTGCAATTAAAAGTAACATGCAATGAAGTTTTGTAGATGATCTTTCAGTGTGCTTCCTTGTGCATTTGTCAGACTTGTAATTTAGTCAGTTTTGTTGCTTCTTCAAAGAACCTTAGTAAAAGTTGAAAAAATTTTCAATGACAGATCAAAAGATACAACTTTCACCTCACAGTGATCAGAAGCGCACACTTTCAGTGAGTCACTTCACAGGCTATGGAACCCCTTTCTTATAATCTAGGATTATGATTATGCTTTGCAGTAGTTAAAACCACTGTAAGTTGGCTATTCCAATTGCAGTGGCTTTCTTCATTTTTTTTTAATAAACTATTAGAATGTACATTTCACTGAGATTATAGTTACTTTATTAGTTTCAGATAGTCCATCCTATATTACAAAAATCCTTAGAGGTCTGCACGAACTCCAAAACCTGGTCCTTTGGGTGGTTCAGTCAGAGAAGTAAGGCCACCAGCCGGCTCGCAAGAAAAACGTCCACTCCTGAAAAATGAAAGCAGTTTTATTCATTGCTGGTATTGTTATTACCTCAGATACTGTTTAGTCACAGGCAGAAGACAGTTACAAATCTGACTTAATGCTAAATCCAGTTGTTTTTTTTTTTTAAATTTTGTCCTTCCTATTTATCCTCCAGAAATGTGTGATGCTACTCTTAAATAAAAAAGATTCCAAATTCAAGTAGTGACAAATAGTTTTCAAATAGTGACGAGATAGGGCCCCTATGACTCTTCTTAGTTCTTTCCAGATCTTTTTGGCTTTAAATATATCAAAAGGCACTGAATACATGCAATTCTGTTCAGTAAATTAGTTAATGCTTTTTTGCTCTAGGTTGTGAACTCAAATCACCAGAACAAGAATTTGGTTTCTCAAAAGAATCAGACTTCAAGTAGTTGGCCAGGGTCATACAAATATAGTGTACCTTGGGCCAGGTTTGGGAACTTTGCCAGCCTTTAGCTCATCAATTATGTCTTCAATATCCTTGGGTGTCAAATCTTCCTGTTGAAAAAAACAAACAAAAAATTCCAAAACAAACGACAACAGAACATTGACAAAACATTGACAAAACAGAAAGAGTCGGCCGTTTTGCTACCTCCAGCATTCAAAATCCATGAGATTAGTGGCTCTCTTAGGTGTGATCCTAGCATGGGTAATTTTTACCCTGTCCACCACTACAGACCCTGGCTTAAAGACTTAGGAAAATTTAAAAGCTTATTACTTTAAAATCTTGTTATTTTAATGTAACAATTCTTATTTTACATATAGTTGCAGAAATTATGTTAAAACTGAACGTTCACATGAGGCATCTATAATGTGGGTTTGTTTTCAGCTTCCCTGGTGCATTAGTGAGCGGGAACTCTGCCTGCCCGCCACACGTGTTCCACTGCACATGCTGCAAAATGGTGTCAGCTACGAATAAGAAATTGTGGGTACAGTTCAAGAGAACAGTTCTTAAAAAAAAAAATCAGACTGTGATAACAAAATAAAATATTTAAAAAATAAGATATTTTAAAAGCTGGATTTAGTCAATATATTAATTCCTTTGGCCTGATGGCATCCAAGTGAGCCATAATTTGGAAATCTGTAAGTTCAAAAATAGTGTTAAAGCAGTCCATACTTTCTGACAGACTGCATGAAAAGCTCATCAAATACCTACTTAAAAATTCCAGATTTATGGGCAGACCACTATCACAGAAATACATCACTCCAGTTGTATAAATCAAGAGAGTAACTGAAAGAAAAAATACACTCATACATTGTGATACAGACGTTCCAGGAGGAGGCCAAGAAATTAAAAGATGCTCTAGGGTGTAAGTTGTTCCTGCCAATAGGAATTCGAAGTAACTAAAACTTCAGACTTTGAAACAAGTTAAAATACAGGTAACCCAGCAAAGAAGTTTAACCTTTTAAAAGGGAATGTAATACTTACATAGTAATTGTCATTTATTTGTACCATTGGTGCATTTACACAAGCACCTAAACATTCCACTTCTATCAGCGTGAAGAGCTTATCAGGTGTTGTTTCTCCAACTTTTATACCTAAAACAATACAGAATATTTGGTTCAGCAATGGTTATTGAACAGGATTAATAAAAGCATAAGTTTAAGTACTCCATAATCTTCTCATTATTTGTATGTTGGCCTTATAAATTTTTTCATAGTTAAGTCCTTCTAATGTTTCCAAAATGATTCCATTAAACAAAAGTTTCTCGTAAACTGTGAAGTCTTCAGAGATATTTTTGAGACCTCAATTACAGGCTTTCAGTTACGATTTTGTGAAAAATAACCATGAAACAACAATTCTAAGAAACAGAACAGCTCTACTTGAGAATATTTTTAGTAATCAATGAAACAGAATGAAAAAAAAGAGGGAAAAATGTAGGTTTCACATGTATTTAACATGAAATAATGTTAATATACAGCGTTGAGTACTGGATTCCCAAATTAACCAAGATCCACGCATTAACATTGTTAGCTACAAATTCTTAAAACGTTTCCAAGTTTATACACAAAGGCTTATTTCCTGAGAAATTCTATGCACACACTTAGCTCCCACGACACATTCTTATTCTAGTCATGCAGATATAGATCTTCCTCAGAGGGCAGGTTAGCCAAAATAACATGCCAGAGTCTGATCTCTACAAAATACTCCACAGAAAGAAGAATGCCAAAAAGCAGTTTTCTTCTATAGTTATTAGAAGGACAATGAAACTAATAGAAGTTTAAGTAAGGCCTGCATCTCAGAGTTACACAATCTTTCTTAATGCTTTGACTTCTCAAGCTATGAGTTTCAGTTAAAATGAGAGTTGGGGTTGTTCAGCTGGAAGAGAAGGCTCCAGGCAGACTTTACTGTGGTCTTTCAATACTTAAAGGGGACTTAGAAAGACGGGGACATATTTTCTAATAGGGCTTCTTGCAAGAGGACAAGGAGTAATGGTTTTCAACCAAGAGACAGTAGATTTAGACTAGATATAAGGTAGAAGTTTTTTACAATGAGGTTGCCCAGAGATGTGGTGGAAGCCCCATCCCTGGAAACATTTAAGGGCAGGTTGGATGGGGCTCTGAACAACCTGATCTGAAAATGTCACGGCTCACTGCAGGGGGGGTGGACTGGATTAAAGGTCCCTTCCAACCCAAACATTCTATGAGTCTATCATGTTACTTAAGTAAAAAAACCCTCGCAAACAACTTCCAAATAGCATATAAGTTAAAAATCTTACTTTGCATATAAAATAACACCATAGCATTCAGAGTCCTCTCCTATATATGTGATAACACTTAAGTTTGTCAATTCAAGAGTCATGTTAGAATACTGCATTTCCTCGCAATTTGCCTTTAAAACCACTTTAAGACCACTAAATGGCACTCCAGACCATGGTCTTTTCTGCTCTATTGCACTGAAAACTTTAAAAACAAAGAGTAAACGCCAAATCTGAAATCTGAAGTGTTCAGTGCCTATTCCCTAATTATTTCACTGTATATTTTCAATACTCTTGCTCTGTCCGCACCATATGAAAAATTTTTTTTCAGTATTACTAAACAAAAGTAAAAAAATTATAAACAGTATATTACAAATTTGTGTCATACCAAGTTTCTTCTTAATGGCTTCTAAAATACCATCAGAGTCTCGCAGCATGCAGGGTGTGGTAGTGCAGACCTGAATATGGTATTTCCCAACAGGTTTGCGATTGTACATTGTATAGAAGGTTGCTACTTCATACACTCTCATGGGAGGCATTTCTAAAACTTCAGCAACCTGCAACAAGGGGAAAACAGTCACTACATGGAATTCTCACAGGGCATCAGTAAAGGCATTTAACAAACCATTTCAATAAAGTGACTTGTCCTCTGTCTGCAGTAAGGGCTAACTAAGAGGGAAGGAATGGGTATCAAAGCACAGCTGTACTCAAGTACCAAGAAAAGACACCCAAGTTACTTTGATTTGAGTCACCCTGCTCGAGCATAAACTCCAGTAAGACATGGATTAGTGCAGCAAGGAGCTCAAGTCAGCTCCCCTCCAGCATCATATGCAAACTAGATGCAAGGAGTCAGCTGGGTTCCAGCTTTCATTATCAGCTTCAGCTCATACTGCACTTCTTTTGCTGCAGTGAATGAATGAACTTGCATGCACCTGCCCCTGTCAGCCTTTTGGTAAGGGAATACTTACAGACCAGTACTGTGCTCACCTACTTCAGAGCAGTTCTGTCTCAGGTTCTGTGACACACCAGGGCTGGCCTTGGAAATGGCCACATCTGCAGACTGGTGTCACATCTAATAAATAGGGAGTGAAGCACCATCTCCATGGAGTCAGTTCTGGTGTAAGTAACCCTGACCTCATTAACATGGAACCCTAGAAAACTGCTCAGATTGAGTACTGACTATTTTCAATAGTGCAACTGCTCCAATCTCTATAGCAAGCAAGTAACAAATCACCGAAAATATTTGTTCACTTTAAAAACTTAAGATAATTTTAAACATAATATCAATTTGAAATGTAAAGTAAATAAACAAAAATACATTTCGCATTCAGTATTAATGAAGATTTGAGAATTTATGCTATGCTGTAGAAATGGTAGCAGATGTAAGTTGCTGTTCTTTAAATAACCTCTTGGCTTCTTCAGTAATTTCTATAATGTTAACAATCGTCAGTATATCTTGATTGAATTTAAATCTTGACAAACTGATGATATGCCAGATTGTAACAAAATATGACATATTTATTCATATGACTATAAACCAGAATTTTTTAGTTCTTGATACTTGATTACTGTCACATAACCTATCACTTTAGAGCAGTGTAGTTGCTTGCCTGCTGATTTTGAAACAATTTTAATAAATACTTTGATAAGTCTTCCTGGTACTTGCTGTGAATTGTTACAAAACACTCACGACACATATTACACTAGTATTGCTTTGCAGAAGTCTTTGCAGGCCTCGAAATCAAGTATAATCCTGCCACTAATATGGGAGGAGAAAAAAACCCACCATCATTATCTTTTTTCTTTCCCCAAACTCCGCAGCAAACACAATCTTTCGAGTTTCTGTTCCTACCTTCAGGATGACTCTGGGAAAAGAGCCTATCCAAATAAGGCTCATGTAGTTTTTGTTTTGTTCTGTCTGTAGTTTCTAACAATGGGCTAACATTATGTAAATAACAAAGCCCTGAGTTTTCTGCATTAGTTTTCGCTTTTATTTTTTAAAATGTAGTCTTACAAGGAATTCTCGCAATTCCATGCCACAAGTAAATTCCCACATTACTATGTTTTGATAAATAAATGCTAATATTCTAGTAAGGTATTTAAAGAAAACAGGAAAATTATTCTTGAAAGATAATTAAGTACTAAATACCTTGTTCATGGCTGATATGGGCAACCATCCATGCTGTCTTTGGGCCAAATCTAGCACTGCCATGACAGCTGCCGACTTGTGTCCCCCTGGGTAGTTGTTTATGATTGCTTCTATCCGCTTTTTAAAGAGAAAGAGGGGAAAAAAAAATCAGTATGGATCTAAAGACAAAGTCTGTGTATTCAACTTTCTTTGTCTGCATACCTTTTGGTTTTCCGGTGTGAACTCAAATGGAGTATCTGGATTATTTTCAGGACTATCTCTGTGCTTCAGGAAAAGAAAAAGAAAACATGTAAAAATAGGGTTGTCAGGAAATTATTCAAGATAGATTTACTGGTGTAAAATATCTTCTCATTAGATACTTACAGTTAATTTGCTTGAATAAAACTGATATATTCAGATAAAAATACTGAATCACATATGATTAAATAGGTCTGGGAAAGTTATTGAAAATGCTGATGCTTATTTAACCACTCCTAAAACTGATCACTTATTCATGTTATTTCCTATTCAAAAAATAATTTCTTGAGGAATATGGCGTTATCAAAATATAAATTTTTTTAACACTGTTAATTTGTTGGCAATTATGTTCAAACTTATCACAGGTAGATTAAGAGTCATCTGGTTAATACCTTAATACAACAAGGGAGTAAAACAGCCGATTTTTTCTTTCCCACAAGACTGACTATAAAAACTTAAAAATTCATCAAACAGCTTATTATATAATTCAAATGTTTGCACATCCACACACACATTATTAACCCATTTTAACATATTCCTTTGATTTGTAATGTATTTCAACATTTTAATTTTAGTTACAATTCTGGATCAGAATGGAAGAACCAGAAATTTGAATTAATATTTCCCAAATAAACTATTTATCATATTATTCTTAAGGTTGTCTTCTAGGGAAATATGAAATTGAAATTAGTTCTTCTGTTTTCAGAAAATACAAATTGAAGTCACTTTCTTCAAGAAAGTGACATTTTCCTATAATTAAATTTTAGTTCTGAGAAAAATTCTTATCCAGCAGAAAAAATACCTGCACAAATTTTCAGTTATCTCCAAGCATCTCATTATGCTATCCTTGAAATACTTTGAGCTACATTTCATTCCAAACATTATGCAGTTTTCAAATAGAAAGTTTCAAATTAAACTGAAAGTCTGGGGGAAAAAACGTAGGCTATATTTGAGGCTTGATGTTAAAAGTAACCCACAACCAGCTAATAATAAAAGCTTTAAAAGTATATTTAGGAGAAAGAAACCCACTCCACTGGCTTCCACTTTGATCATTTTCTCAAGTAACCTAGGGCAATTCTGCAGTTTCCACCCTGTGTTCTTATTAAGCAGTGAAGGATTTAATGAAAAGTCTTAACGTTGCAAGATACTTGCATACTACAAGACTGTCATCAGTGCAGAACTTAATATGTACAGTCTATAGCTATTTCTGGATCTAGAAATTTTAATATAGGAATATAAAAAGGCCAGGTACTTAACTTGAATTACATCTGCTGGTCTTACAAGAGATTCCCTTTGTTTATCCTGTCTACATCCTGGAGCAGACAGTATGATTGCCACCATCAATTTGATAGCAGGTACTCCTACCACTGCTCGAAGTCAAACCTAAGACTTGGTCCACATATACTTCTCCACCCAGCAGAATTTTCACCTAATAACAGGATTTACAGAAAGATAACAGATTCCCTTGGAACACACTAATATTCTATTAAGTATGAATTTATTCCTTATTGCGTGATCTACAAGATAACATAAAACAGCCTTTAGGAATGCAACTGCCACTATTTTAGACCCTTTAGTCATCAACCCTTCCAGATAAAGGATCTGACTTCCCATATGCAATACTGATGAGGGTTTTCTACCAATTTTAATGGAAGTTCTGACAGAGGGTGTCAGAGGAAAAACTGATTGGAAATACAGCACCACCTTTAGTTTTTTCCCTTACAGACTTTTTTCTCTGCATAGATAAAATCCATGATTCATGATAATTATTTCCATAGTTTAACTTTTCCTTCTCAAGTCAGCATGTCTTTTTTACGTCACATTGCTGTTTTGCCTTCCACATCTATCTGACAGAGTTACAATTGTACTTGATCTCAATTTCTTTTGCAAATAAGTAAATTTATTAAAATCTCCCTCTTTGTCTAGAACAGCTGCTATTTTCAGTGTACCGTCTCTAAACTGGTATCCTTAAATACCTTGCATGTCAAGAGGAATAATACAGACTTTATATCTGAAGCCACAGCTGGCCACACAGTCAGTTCTGTGCAGCAAGGCTCCAAGGTGCACTGTGAAAGCTACAGCACAAGTGAACACTAAATAAGATCTATTCCTAACTGAGTTTAATCTAATTCTGTGCTGCAGAGAGTTCAATAATTTTCACAGACAGCTTACAGAGTTCTAGGCCTACTGAGCTGTTAAGAATTTGTCAATCACATGTTCCCTAGTCTTCTGTTTGTCTGACAATGCAACGTTTATCTGAGACTTACACAAGCTGATTTGCTCCTAAATTATATGAATGCCTTCCTGCATTTTTGGGATGCAGATTCTGAAAAACAAGATCAGAATTAAGGACACAGTACTGGAAGGAACCCTATGCTAAATCACAGAGTGGTTGAGGGTGCAACGAACCCCTGGAGGTTATTGGGCTGAAGCCCCCTGCTTAAGCAGAGACACCCAGTGCTGGGTGCCCAGCACTATGTCCAGATGTCTTCTTCTGAATATCTCCAAGGTGGGAGACACCGCAAGCTCTCTGGGCAACCCATGCCGGTGCTTGGTCTCCCTCACAGTAGAAAATATTTCCTGATGTTCTCCAAGGCCATAGCCTCTGGTCCTGTCACTGGGCATCACTGAAAGGACAGCCTGGCTCTGTCCTTTTTGCAGCTTCCCTTCAGATATTATAGACATAGATAAGATCCCCTCCACCTCCAGCCTTTTTTAACAGTCCCAGATCCCTCAGCCTTTCCTTACACACAAGATGGTCATAAAAAGAAAACTATATCTTAAGGCTTCCTCCATACAACCTTCTATGTCTGCATCAACTACAGCAATTTCTTGAAATGCAAGGTCAGACTCTATCCACACTTTTTTCCTGGATTCTCTTCCTGTGTTCCCTAGTTTCCTGAAGTCTTAGACAGTACTTTTTCATTCCATACATAGCTTGACTGTATCACGTTTGTATTGCAGCATGCAGCCTAAGCTACTTGGAAGTGTGAACAATAGCACTGTGAAGGCCGACCCAAGCCACAGTACCCCACAGATGATGGCACTCTCCTGTGGAAGGTACTAAGGCTGCTGAATGTTCATCTCACATTCTTTTTGCTAGACCAACCCAGGCCATTTTATTTCTCTTTTTCAGTGATAGAATCCTCTTTCTCGACACACAGAATTATTAAAGAGCACTGAAGAACTGCAATAGAATAACTAGAAAAAACTTGCTTTCAAGTATACTGCAAACTAGCTGGTCTGAAACTTGACCCATGTCCTGGTGTAAACACCAGTCCAAAACACTGTAAACCAAAATGAGAGAACTGTGTGGTTTGCAGGGGAAAAAGATGATGAGAGCAACAGATTGCTGCATCCATATCTAATCAGTTGCTATTCAAATCAAATGAAAAGAAATTTACTACTACTTTTCCAAGGGGAAAGTACCCTACATTCAGTATTCCAGCAGAACTCAAGATATAAACCTCTCTTAAATCAATAATGGTGGAAGTACTCTCAGACCAAATAATTTCACTGGTCATCTTTACAAGTAAATCAAACTTTAGTACAGCAACTATGTAACTTTCTGTACTGAACTGCTGTGCAGCCCTACGACAAAGCCCACATTGAGACAGTTGATGTATTAAGGAAACAGTCCATATATTGAAAATCACAAAGAGTTAAGTTTTAGCTGTTAAGGAGCTAAGGACAGGTAAAAGTCAGAGATAAAGAAGGCATGCTTAATGAAAGAAAGGTAACTGTTGTAAATCAAAGTATCTTTGAAATCAAGCCTTTCCTAGCTATCAGAAATAAGACAGATATGGAGCAGCTCTCTGATGCTACTATAGGCAAATAATCTACCTAGTTTTAAACTTGATATATTCTTTCTGGAAGTGAAAATACGAGACTGAGAAATCTCTTCATTTTCTCCTGAAACAGCCAAGCAATTTCAGTAAAGTTTTCTTAATTCCGTATGTTTCTGATAATATGCAAGAATAAAACTTGAATGAAAAAAAGTTTGCAAATAAAAACAAAGGTATGCAAATTGGCACTGCCTTTCAATCCTAGATTCACTAGGTCCGCTGACACCGTGTCCCTGCTGCTACAAAACAAATATGCTGCATGCATTTTCCTACCTCACACAGAAGATTTCCTGCATGGAAAGTGCAACAAGAAGCACCAACATGCTTTGCAAAACAAAACCAAGACACTTCTATATAAACTGACATACAAAGAGGACCACCACAACAGGTTAGAGTTACTCCCAGCTAAGCCTGCTGTTCTTCCACAAACAATTTTTAACAACCTTTGACACTTAGTCTTTTAGTAAATTATAGGCAGATGAAGACTTTCAATAGCTTTCTCCCCCGCCTACAAAAATCTAGGGGGGAAAAGCCCCAGTTTTCTGATTGTATACAAGCACCTAGTGTTGATTAAAATAATACATTCGGCTCAACTCAGAAGTCTCCCTTGAAACTTGCTGTGTTAAATAACATCTGAAATCTGCTTTGAAGGTTTTTAGTTGTACCTACAGCAAACAACTACACGCACACATACTGGCATCCAACTACGTTCTTCCTATAGCCTCTAACTTCACAGAAAAGCAAGTATTACCCTATTAAAAAAACAAACAAAAAAACCAAACAAAACCCCCACCCCATAAACAAGCCAACAAACAATTTTCTGTGCCTTGCTAGCCAAAATTCTGCTGTGGAATAAAAATAAAAGGAGTCAATGATGCAACAAAATAAAGCAATGGATATCACAAGTAGCTAATTGGAATACAATCTTTTTCTTTTCTGTTTCTCTTTCTCTATTTTCAGGCTTCTCCCTCCAGAAAATAATTGAAGTAGTTACATAAATCTTGGAAAATGCATGGAGAACTTACAAAGCTATCCAGCTTCACAAGCCAACAACCTTTTTTCCTGTCTTCACCGACCTCAAACTACACTTGAAGTTTCCTAAGTTGTCAGCCTACACTGACTGTTTCCACCATTCCCTGAATACTAGCTCTCACTCCATAAATCACCAATAACTGCTTAGGTTTCTGGAAACGTGCATGAAGCATGTACTTTAATCTCATTAACTTCATTGTATGAGAAAAACTATAGAAACAGCTGCAGAAAGGCAACAACAAGGAGAAAAATCTGTTAAAAATGCTGAGCACCTGCTTGCAACAAAGTGGTCAGTTCTCTAGTAACTAAAGTGCTGATTTCTACTAGATGCTGTAAACACATCACATTATTCAGCTGTTGCGTTGCAGACTAAAGCTCTGAATAGAGCAAAATGAGACAAATACACCTGTCTGAGATGCTTCAGGTTCACTTCAGAGGCAGATGGACCACATGTCTGCTTTACACATTTAAATCTGAGGGTTTTTTTTGTTTGCAACCACTATTACCATTTATACATATTATGATAATTATGGCCTCAATGAACCACCATGCAACACACTATACGGCAGATAATATTAACAAGAACTGCCCTTTTTAACTTCTAGTGAACAGAGCCAGACCTGGACCTACAGGTAATTCACTGGCAAATTTTAGAAACCAAGAAATTGGACCTGCAACAAGTGTCATGAGCTTCAATTACAAACTCAAATAACTTCGATTGAAAAGAACCGTTCTATAACGAAATAAAGTGTCATCTGTGATCACACACAAATGCTGCTAATATCACCATTACTATTAAGAAACAAGTTTTCATGATACAGGAAAAACGAGACTAAAAACTATAATAAAACCTTATGATACTCCATTGCCACTCTAATAAGTCCTACTGAAAAAAGTCACTTCTTCGTAAACTCCAGCAGGCTTCTATAGCAAGTTCTGCCCATCAGAACTTTTTAGGCAGATTAGAAAATTATGTGCCAAACTCTTCTTACACATTCTCCCTCCAGTAAGGCAGAAAATTGCTTACCACAAATAAGGCTCCTCCACTCGCATTGCACACTGCTGTTCTATGTAAGTATCGGACTTGACTTATCTACAAACAAAATAGATAGTATTAATAGTTAATAATTTATATAACTGCTAAAGACTGCTTTCAGAATTAACTTGGTTTCTACTCTAATTGTATGTCATTAATTCTAGAGTCAGTACTAATAATTTGAATTGTCAAGAGAAGAATATCAAGGGCTCTCCTGTACTACTAGGAGGGCATATCTCTTAAGTCATCTTGACTATTTCAGACAAAGTAGAAGTTAGAAGATTTAACTTCAAACATATACTCTGCCACCGCTTAGTCTAACTGCCTTGAATACAAATACTCATCCAAGTATTCACTGAAGAATTTTCCCATTTGTTACTTTATTTCATGTCCTTTAAAAAGTTTTCAGAAACTACCATTACAGAGGTACTTATTTAGTAAGCGTAGAAGAACAAAGTTAAGAACGTGAAATAACAACAGGACACAAAAGCCATATGCAAGTTGAGTTCAGTTATTCTCTGTAGTCTCTGTCTGGACCCGTCATGCCAAAACAGATGAATACTGCTAGATTCTGGCCAGTATTACTAAAAAAAATTTGATGATCTTGTCATAAGAAAACATTATATTAACAAATAATTTAATATCAATTTAATATTAATTTTGTATATTGATCTCTAGACCAATTTTGAGAGTTGTTAAAGTAAGAGGAATATAGCATACAAATAAACAAAAATCCACCTACTTAATCTCTGTATAAAATTTGTGGGATTTCAAGTGGATCAGCATCAAATCAGTGGAAATGTAGGCAGGAGGTCAGATATGAAATCCAAGTAGTACCAGTGAACTAGAGTCCCTGCTTTTCTGTGAGAGCAACCTAATCAACTCAAACTTCTCTGCAGCAGATCATGTAGTTTCACCTGCAATGTAGTTTGACATGATGGCTACAGCATCTCCCTGTTCTATGACGAGTCCCTTCAAGGAATCACTGGATTTACTATGCAGTTGCGTGCGTTCTGTACCATGCACCCATTGTGCATGCCTCTTAGCTTTCCACTTCTGGCTCACCGGAAAGCAGCAACCAGGAAAGCAATTTTTGTGTCAGAGGCCAAAATGAACTCCGGGATACATGGATAACTCTGTAGACAATCATTCCTGTGTGCCACCCTTTCCAAGACACTCTCAGCCTGTTGTCTTTATCAACTTGCATAAAGTACATCAAATAAACTCCACTGGCATGCTAATTTGAGTGCCCTGGGGGAACCAGGCAACATGTAGAATTCAGACAAAAGATTAAAAAGTGTAAGTAGAGCATGCAAATACATCTAAAATTCTGCAGCGAATGCTGAAAGGAGCATATAAATGAGAATTTGATGCTCTGGTATAAACCCTACTAAATTCAAAGTAAATATAGCACATATCCAGTTTTGGCTCTGTAGGGACTACCACCACACTGTAAGCTTCAGGCTTCTACCTGAAAGAGGCAGTCTCCTACCAAAAGAAGCACTTCAGATAAAAATCGTTTATTCTCTCCAAAGATCCTGTCCTGTTTCCAACAACCAAAACCTGTAAATCATAGAATCATTTGGGTTGGAAGGGACCTTAAAGATCGTTGTAACTTCCCTTGTGATGGCCCCTCTTCCCAAATGAGTGGGCTGCCCCTCAATTTACCTGACTAGCAGGTATGATGACTGTCTGCTCTGGAAGGAGACGTTACCCAGACTGTCCCTCACAAGCCACAAGATCTCTATGAGGAGTGCACTGACAGGACAACAGGTAATGGTTTCAAGCTGAAAGGGCTTAAGAGCATTAAGATCTTTAAAGTCCATCTTAAGATAAAGTGGGTTGGAACTATCTTTTGACCAGTGCTGTTTAGTAGCTTCATCAATCATACAGACAGCGAGACTGAGTGCACCTTCAGCAAGTTTGCAGATGACACCAAGCTGACTGGTGCAGCTGCCACACCAGAAGGATGGGATGTCATCCAGAGGGACCTGGACGAGACAGAGAAGTGGGCCTGTGTGAATCTCATGAGGTTCAGCAAGGCCAAGTGCAAAATCCCACACTTGGGTCAGGGCAATTAATGAATCCAATACAGGATGGGAGACAACATCATTGAGAGCAAGCCTGCAGACAAGGACTTGGAGGTGGTAACTGATAAGAAGGTCTACATGAGCCAGCAAAACACACTCATAGCCCAGGCCAAGCGTATCCTGGGCTGCATCAAAAGAAGTGTGGCCAGCAGGTTGAGTGAGGGAGGTGATTCTTTCCCTCTGTTCTTCTCTAGTGAGACCTCATCTGGAACACTGATGGAATGGAATGTTATGGAATCCTCAACATAAGAAGGATGTGGATCTGTTCGAATGGGTCCAGAGGCGGGCTACAAAAATAATCAGACAGCTGGAGCACCTCCCATACGAGGACAGGATGAGAGAGTTGGGGTTGTTCAGCCTGGAGAAGAGGAAGCTCTGAGGAGAGCTTATAGTGACCTTCCAGTACCTGAAGAGGCTACAGGAAAGCTGGGGAGGGACTTTTTAAAAGGACATGGAGTGACAGGACTAGGGGCAATGAGTATAAACTGGGGAGGGGTAGATTTAGATCAGACATAAGGATGAATTGCTTCACTGTGAGAATAGTGAGGCACTGGCACAGGTTGCCCAGGGAAGCTGTGGCTGCCCCATCCCTGGAGGTGTTCAAGGCCAGGTTGGATGGGGCCTTGGGCAGACTGGTCTGGTGGGACGTGTCCCTGCCCATGGCAGGGGGTGGAACTGGATAATCTTTCAGGTCCCTTCCAACCCAAACTATTCTATGTTGATCAAGCAGCCCCAACCTCTCGGGGCTTTAACAAGAAACGGCGAGACCCCGGTTTTCCGCACCGGCCTAAAGGATTCCGGGTCGATGGCGCGGCGCCGCCCTGCCCCCGCCGCCGCCACCTCCCCCCAGCCCCGTCCCTTACCGCCCGCGCGGCCGCAGCGCGCAGAAACATGGCGGTGACCGGTGACCGGCGACAGCCGCTGCGCTGCCCTTCCTCTCCCCTCCCCGCTCCTTCAGGCCCGCGATCGCCCTACGCGCCGCCGCGACAAGGAGACCCGGTCCCGCGCATGCGCCCCGCGGCTGCGCACTGCCCGCGGGGGAACGGCCCGGGGGGGCCTCTGCGGGGGTTCGGGGACGCGTGTCTGTTGTCAGGGCTGAGGAGCGCGAGAGAGGGGTGGCCATCCACCGTGTGCGGGCGGACCGGGGCTGGAACAGGGTGCCTTTCACACTTACACACGTGTACAAATGTTCCCAGCAAACTTAAGCCTATTCCATTACTTTCCAAGGATTGATTTTGATGCTATGGACTTCACAACAGTCAAATCTCTTCCCGATTTGGAGCTTTGGCGCCAGCTCTGCCTGCCCTTGCCCTGGAGATGGAGAACGGCTGCAGACAGAGGGGATCACAGCAGACACATCTGCTCAGCGCGGATCAGACTGGACACGGGACGTTACCATCTCCAAAGAATGAGCAGAGCCTGGGAAACGCTGTTTGAAGGAAACCACACTGTCAGAGCATAGTCTGACTTTCAAAAACCACAATGACATAGATGAAACTTAACTCTACCCTAGCTTAAATCAAAATATTCAATTTTTTTTTAAAAATAGCCACTGATCAAAGGACTGGAGCACCTCTGCTATGAGGACAGGCTGAGAGAGTTAGGCTTGTTCAGCCTGGAGAAGAGAAGGCTCCAAGGAGACCTTATAGCGACCTTCCAGTACCTGAAGGGGCTACAAGAAAGCTGGGGAGGGACTGTTTACAAAGGCTTGTAGTGATAGGATGAGGGGCAATGGGTATAAACTGGAGAGGGGCAGATTTAGACTAGATATAAGGAGGAATTTCTTCACCATGAGGGTGGTGAGGCACTGGAAGAGGTTGCCCAGGGAAGTTGTGGCTGCCCCATCCCTGGAGGTGTTCAAGGCCAGGTTGGATGGGGCCTCTGGTGGGAGGCATCCGTGCCCATGGCAGGGGGCTTGGAACTGGATGGGCTTTCAGGTCCTTCCATACCAAATTATTCTGTCATTCTATGATTCTTGTCTCATGACCTTGTACTAGAGATGCAGAAAGGCTGCAAACAGATGATTACAGAAGACAACAAATCTGTTTAGCACAGATCAGACTGAACACAAGGCCTTTCCATCTCCAAAGAATGAACAGTGTCTGGTAAAACACTACTTGAAAGAAAACATGCTGTCAGAGGGACATTGTGTCTAACTTTTGAGGAACACAGTGAGTTAGATGAAACTTTACTTTAGCTTAAAGAAAAAATATTCCACTTTTTGTAATAGGGACTACTTGTATCAGCAGGTGTGTGTTGGCGGGAGCACGTTGGTGGACACATACACGCCTGCCCTTGTGATGGCTGCTCATCCCAAATGCGTGGGTTGCCCCTCACTTTAGTCCACTAGTGGGGTATGGTGACTGCCTGCTCTGGAAGGAGAAGTTATCCAGACCATTCCTCCTGCAGGTGTTGAATTCCTGTCCTGTTGGACTTGGAAGGTTTGTGGAAGCAAGCCACAAGATCTTTATCAGGGAGTGCAGTGGCAGGACAAGGGGTAATGCTTTTAAGCTGAATGAGAGATTTAGATTAGATAGTACAGAGAAACTTTTTAAGGGTGATGAGGCATTGGAGTACGTTTCCTAAAGAAGCTATGGATGCCCCATCCCTGGAAGTGTTCAGGCCAAGTTGGATGGGGCTTTGAGCAACCTGGTGCAGTGGAAAGCATCCCTGCCCATGGCAGGGGTGTTGGAACAGGATTATATTTAAAGTCCCAACTCAAACCGTTCTGTGATCTGTGTGAGAGTACTCTGGATTTAAACCTTTTGTGACAGACATCAGCGTGAAAAAATTAATACTTTTGGAAGCAATTATCTGTAAGATTCACAGAATCATAGAATGATTTGGCTTGGAAGGGACATTTACGGGTCATCCAGTCCAAGCCCACTGCAGTGAATGGGGACATCTTCAACTAGATCAGGTTGCTCAGAGCCCCATCCAACCTGACCTTGAATGATTCCACTGATGGAGCCTCCACTCCTCCTAGGGGCAACCTGTTCCAGTGTTTCACCACTGCCATAGTAAAAAATTTCTTCCTTATATCCAGTCTAAATGTACCCTCCCTTAATTTAAAACCATTACTCCTTCTCTTATTGCAACAGGCCTTGCTAAAAGTCTGTCCCCATCTTTCCTGTAAGGCCCCCTTTAAGTACTGGAAGTCGGCTATAAGGTTTCCCTGCAGCCTCCTCTTCTCCAGGCTGAACAACCACAACTCTCTCTGCCTGTCCACCTAGAAGAGGGGTAAATTAATACGGGGTAATTGCAAAAACTGGTGAGGTTTTTTTGTCCTCCATTTTCCTCCTTTCTGCCCACTTTTTTTAATTGCAGTGTTTAATGTTTGAACTGCTTGCATCAGTGTTTTGACCTCCCTTGACCAGACAAAATGAGACTACAAACATTTGGTTGTCTTCTTGGCCTTTGATAAGCATTCTTGTTTTACAGTATAACTTAGTTAATACAGTACAAATGTTGGGACTGAAGAAGACCTAAGTAACAGACTCTTCCTTGAATGCAACAAATTGTTAGAAATATCAGTTACAGGTCCATCCTTGCGCAGATCTCTCGTCATTCGTGTCTGATGTTGAGGAATGCAAATATGTCTTTTTAACCATAAAATAAATTCATATTTTTCAAATAACAGCCAAGAAGGAGTTATTTTATGCCAATGAGTACTCAGCATTGCAGGTTTGCAAAGCATCAACTGATGTTCCAGCATTTGTTATCACAGAGTCCTTCCCTCTGAGGAGGATCTCCCCTGCACTCCCCAACCTCTCATCTGCCCTGGCTCTCAGTAGAGCAGCCTACTTAAATTCATGCAGTGTGCAGTGAAAATCTATCCACATATATTTTACTTTTGTGAAAATTGCGGTCATCGTGGTTGAAGCTCTGAGTACTTTTAGTAACAATTCAATTTTCCTTACAGACTTTTCCTTTATCCGAAATGTTCTTATTTTTCATCTGCTTTTTTTTTTTATGTCAAAAGACCCTTTTTTACTTCATATAAACCTTCAAAAAGGCAGGATTAACTGCAGTAGAACAAACAGAATTATATTAAAAAGATTTCATGATTACATTATGGATTTGTACCAACAAAATGAGCCATCAGGGCACTTGTACAAAAGTCCAGCTTACACAGAACCACAGTGGCTGTGCCTCTGTAGCTGGACCTGGGTGGCTCCTATAAAGAAACCTATGTGTATGGCAACATGAGAGCCCCTGTACTTCTCAACACATAGTTCTAGACAAAGCCCAAGCACTAAGCAATATTAGAATTATTTGAGATGCTATTTCAGATATTTACAGGTATACATACAGACATACGCATATATACAGGCATGTATATATTCAGCAACTGGTTTTGTAATTAAATACCCTTTTAACAGAATACTTTTCATTTGCACAGATCAACTAGTGGTGCTAGTCCTCCGGTTAAGTTACGTTTCGTTTTGTTGTAGTCAATGGTTATCTTCTTGCTCTTTATTTTGCATTTCCTCAATGCTGAGAGCTGCTGTCAGTATTTGTAATTGAAGTGCTGTTACCAGTTTTCGATATTTTCACTTATTTGTTTTCACTAATTATTTGGTCACTTATAAGTCTCATTTATGTACTTGTGTACTGCCCTGAAATGAATTCTTCAAACACAAAGACTGCCTACGGCAGAGCAAGTATAATGGTGGAGGGATGTTCAGGTGCAGATTACAGATTCTGTTGCTAAGCCAAATTTTTATATCCTTTTGAGACTCTGCCTCAAGCACATGATCTAAGAATAGCAAAGGCCATGTATGATTTGGCTCGGGGACTGTTCTGTCCAGATAAATTAAAAAACATCCATTTGTATACTATAAAACGTATGATCACAGAAACTTATTAATTATGTAAGTTAGCCCAATACACATTTTTAATTTGGACTTTGTAAATGTGTTACTAAACAAGGGAAAAAAATTGGAAGCATTTGTAATCTAAATGCAGTCTATTTATCAGATGACAATACTGAAAAACCAGTGTGTCCTTGTGTGGGAGTCTGTGATCTGCTGTGATCTGTAGACTTATGCATTGCTTCGTGTGTTCTGCCATGCACTGCACTGAAGTGCCAAAGTCCTGCCCACTCAGAGGATGGTCCAGCACCACAAAGCATGTGCAAACAACTGCTCAAACCACCAGTGATTCCTAAGAGGGTCTTTTATGGATCCCGGTGATTTCAGACAACTCCTTTTCCAGTGTGACCCACCAATAAAGGGAGCTGCATTAAGGAGATTGATACTCCCTGTGTTCAAGGATCTGGAAATGCAGCAGGTGGTGTAGTTGTGCCTATGTCTCCAATAGGGTAGGTGTACAAGGATGGGTGAGAAATGGCCAGACAACCTCTTTCTGTAACCTCACAGCCTGTCCCCAGCAGCCTCACACTCTCTAATTGCATGGGCTCTTAATGTAGAGATGGAGAATACTGTTGTTTTCTGCAAATGCAGGCTAGAGAATTATTCTTGCAATCAAATAATTATTTACTGTGTCATTTGAGTTCTTTACTAGCATGCATTATGCCAAATAATTGCTTTCAGGATTTTGTTGTAAATGGAAATGTGCTAGGGATATTTAATGACTGTTACATTACTCTCCATCTTGAAACACAAAAGTAAACAAATCAGCTTTCATTAATCTTCGATCCATTATGCATGTACAGGCGTTTGCTGTATATTTTCTGACATTCAAATGTAGTACTTCTAGCCATAGCCATACAAGTAATATTAACCAATTATGCTTGAAAACGTTCAATTTTAATTATTTTATAATACGTGCTCTAACATTAAGCAACACTGGCAAGTAATTGGCAGTGTTGGGACTGTGAACATTGGCAAGCCATTTGAAGAGGTTCTTCTGCAAACAGGCCATCTGGAGAGAACATAAATACTATCAAATGGTATCGCAGGCTTCTAATCACATTAAAACACCTACAACCTGCTGTCAACCATGTAAAAAAGAAAAAGAAAAGGCTTTTGAGATATTTCTGAAACCTTGGTGTTATACATCAGTATGCTCATTTTTAACCAGCACAGCGATCTATTTCAGGAAGTGTGAAAACACAGGGAATGAACAGAAGAAATTGTATTAAATAATTAAGACCTAAAAACATTGGAAAACAAAAAATTCTCTGTTGCATTCTTTATATTGCAGCACCGTACATAAAAATGGCTTATATACCCAGGATTGTTTCAGATGAAGAAGTGTTGCTATCCTTGTGATAAACTAGATTTAATTAATCAAAAAGTTATATGTACTACAGAGCAGAATTAGTGTAAAGTATGATCTGAGGCCCATTTCCGACGTGAAGCAGAGACGAAGCAGGCAAAAACTGCCTGCATGTTAAACACACTCATTGTGATATTGGAATGGATATTTATTAACATCGTAGAAAGAACTCTTCCAACAAAAGATGACTGTATGGGTAGTGTTGAGGTTGTACAAGGAACCACTTCAGCAGAAGGTTTTTCTTCAGAGAAATAACTACAGAAGGGTAGGGACTAGAAAGAAAATGAAAAGCCATATGGAACATGGTAAAAACCCCACCACAAATGCTTAGCTGCGGTGCTGAGTAACAATTAAGAACCAACTTGGATGTGAACACCAGGGAATACTGCTGTTAAGCGGAGGCTGTCTGGTATGATAGTAGTCCTTACTATGCCAGAGAAACCTGGAAGGTGTAGTAGGAAATAGAACATCAGAAAAGACATTTATAAAGGAGGCAAATGACACTGCCGCAGGAAACTGGCCATATCTTCAGTGCTGGTGCAAAACAGTATAGATCCACTGAAAGGGAGAGAACTGAACTGATTTTCCTCATCTGAGGACTAGGCCTACTGACCTGTGAGATAAGAGCTTTCACAATACATGGAATACAACAAATATGTTTCAGTTCTTTTGTTGATGATCACTTTGCTTCCATGGCTTGAGTACCAGAGATGATAAATTTGCATTTCTGTTCCACAGTTTGCTTGAAGCAAATGGTAGCAGTGCCAGTAAATCATAGAATCATAGAATCATAGAATCATAGACTCTCTAGATTGGAAAAGACCTTTAATATCATCCAGCCCAAACATACCTGTCCATTACTAAATAATAGCCCTGAGCACCTCATCTACCTGTCTTTTAAATACGTCAGGGGTGGTGACTCTATCACTTCCTTAAGCAGCCTGTGCCAGTGCTTGATAACCCTTTCAGTGAAGAAATTTTTCCTAGTGTCTCGTCTGAACCTCCCCTGGCACAGTTTGAGGCCATTCCTTCTCATCCTAATCCCTGGTTTGAAGCATGGGAAGGGCACTAGGAACAAATTCTTCTCACTTAAACTGTTAATAGAGAGGGATGAGGAGGTAAATGCATTCACACACTTAGCATTAGACACTTAAATGCCCATCCTAGGAACCTGCACTCCTCCTGTATCTAGCTGACTCTCTCCTGACTGGGTACAGAGCCCGAAGAGCTGCTTTCCTAAGGTAGTCTCCCAAGTCAGGTACCAAAATCTATATGGAAGAACAGCTTCTGAATAGTCTACACAATTTAATTTTAATCCTCACGTTACATCTGTATCTAGGCTAAATATTAATTTAAGCTTCAGAATGTTTTGATGTGTAAATAAACTGCTGTAAGAGGCACTGCTTCTCTCTCCAACAACAATATGAAAGGCTGGTGTGACTTTCATTGACAACTCCTGACTTTCTCGTGTTAATCATCCATGAAGTTCAAATACCATTCAAAAAAGGTATCAGTATCTTTTTGCAGCAGCTTTGAACTTTCTTTATTCAAAAGGGCAGCTAGAACTATAAATAGGTACAGCTAGTCTTCATTACTTAGCTCATTTATTATTTATGTCTTCCTCCCACAGTGCCTGTGAACCTCATATCTTGTGCTGGCAGAGATGTGAGTCCGAATGTCGCTTTACTTGCTTTCACAAGCTCCAAGTAACACAACATGGCCCTTAATTCATAAGCTGGGCTTCAGAGTGCTGACCAACTGCAACCAGAGATGTTGCAGCCTTTAGCATCACAAGAAAAAACCCTACCAGTGCATTCTCTTCACCTTTCAGGCAAGCAACCAGAGAGGAAGCCCTGCCGTATGCAGTTACTACCCGCATGTGTCATAATTCTTGTCACTCCCTCGCTGCAATCTCTCCCCACCTCATGCTGTCTAAATATTTTGTTTGACATTTTGAGGGCTATTGTATTACCAAGTTCTGCACGCCTTCCAGGACGTGGGAGGAGAAGTAACTGTAATTTTCAACGGAGATAAATGCAGGAAGGACATCATGGGATGGAGTTTTAGTCTGTTTTCTTTTAAGCTCCTGGTGGTCAGTGTGTTACTGTCTTTTTACAAAGAACATGCCCTACCAGCTTGGTGACAGTTTTAGTAACAAGTTGCATTGCCTTGTCATACTTTTTAAGAACAAGTTTCCTCTTTTCTGCCTTATGCAGCTCTCATCTTTCTGTGATGCCTTCCTCCCTGAATTCTTATTTGTGAAGGACTAGCAGATGGGAAGGCAAGAACTTGAGAACAGCCTGGTGGGTATTGAGTGGGTGAGGTTAAAGAGGAATACGGTAGCATTGCTAAAGTAATTTGAATTTTCTGCAGAGCTTTTTTTTCCGCCATTCTAAAGAGAATAAATAAAAGTTTAGACTACAAGTTGTTTTAGAAGGAGGGCAGTGCAGAATAGGAAAACCAGTGACCTACTTAAAAAGAAATTAAAATGCATTAAACCTCTTGAGGTTGAGGTTACAAAAAATAGTAACAAAAAATCACAAAACACAACACAATGACTGTGTGCATGAAAGGAGACAACATCTTCATTTCTTCTCTAGAGGCAACAAAACTCTACCAGGAATGCGTTTGACTTCTGGTCAAATAATTATTATTATTATTATTATTATTATTATTATTATTATTATTATGTAGTTGTTATTATTGTGCAGTTTAAAGGCGTATTTTTACTTTGCCTAGTAAGACTTTTAGGGCACTGACTTTCTAATGTGTTAGTAACTTGCCTGAAAGTAAATGCTTTTCGCCCTGTCAGGTATCGTAGGGCACAAATAAGTTTCTGCAATCCTTGTCTATTATCTTGTTTATTATAACAGTTATTCTGTATTTCAGTAACTCTTCAAAAAAACCTTCCCCCCCCTGCCCTGACTATTACATAGACACCATCCTAGATGACCAGAAGCTGATGACCTTTGATCTGTTCACCTTGGATGGTGATTTAATGTGGCGTAGCTGTTGCTGTCACCAGGTCATATCATCATTTTACTTGCATCCAAGTGGGTCCCCAGGAAAGAAGTCTGTTTTACCTAATGTAAATCAAAACATGCCGCTCTAGTCAGAGCTACCTCCACATCTCAGTGGGTAATAATTACAAGCACAGGAATTACATTTGTGTTAGATCCAAAGCTTTGAGAGTAATTACGTCTGTTGGGAACAGACAGGCTGATTCAATATCTTTGTGGATTATTAGGATTCAGCTGTTCCACACTTTGATACCTGTGTTGAAACAAATTGCTGCTGAGTTGTAAGGAGCATCCTGGTGCATGGGTCCTACTTACAGCACGAGAGCCTCCCACAGGTGTCCTCTGCACACTCACACCTTCCCAGGGCCCAGCAACAGGCCTGGGTGCCAGCAGTGTGGCTGCTCCAAAGTCTGGATCAGTCTTTCACAGCCAAAGCTGACACAATAATTCATAATTGCCACACTGGAACAGGAGATAGAAGAGCTGTGTACCAGACTCCAAAGCGTTTATGCTCTTACCTGTCTGCAACTCACTATTCCAGCCACCATAAACTCTGAGGTTTCAAATTTCTCATTTTCCTCCTCTGACCATGTTCTTAAGGACTTAATCTCATCCTCTCTTAGTCTCTGGTGACCACTCATCACACTATCTTTAATGATCTTCAGTCTTCTCCTTGCTATTCTTTGGTTTATGCTCTTCACAGATCCAGGCATGATTTAAGCTCTTCCATGTTAATCAAAACGGTGCCCTTGAACTCACCTGCCTTTCCTGTTTATTGCCTCATCATCCTTTCTCTTTCATCTCTCAGCATGCTTAACACATGGTTTAGAATTGCTATCTGGGGTTTCATCAAAAAACCACTTTAATGCAGCTTCTGCCCTTGTACTTCGCTGACACCCACATCTATTATTTAATTCAGTAACTGTCACACTCTTTTCTCTCTCCTGATTACACGTCCTAGTGATTTCAATCTTTTCCCCATTCACAGTCGTTGAGAATATTGCTGCAAATACTGTTTCCCCAAATTTGACCATTAAATAAAAGAAAGTTCTGACTTCCCTTTATTATCCAAAGAGTTGCTTTCACTTTCAAGGCCTCTCCCCCCTTATAAAGCTGCATTAGTAGTGGGTTTTATTTCTTCAATTCAATCCCCATGATTATTTTGTTGAACAACAACTATATCTCTGTCAGAAACTAGGTGACAACAGGAAACACGGCATCAACAAACACACCACGTGGACCGTCTGACAAAATCCGTGGTCCGGTCTGCACTAAACTGCTATCACTCCTCAAAGATATCCAAGGACCCACCTTGGTACTAACTCATAACAGAAATGCCTGTCTCCACTGTAGGTGCTGTTGTATAGAAGAACACTCTCTCCATCCTAGACTTTTTCTTCATAGAGAGTGATGAGATTGCCTGGCTTGGAATTGCCAGCTCATGTTTGGCATGAATTCAGCCATCTGGGTTGAAGAATGATGGGCTATGCACCAAAAGCAACTCCTGAGCAGGCCTATATAGAGGTCTGGTGCCATCAAGGCAGTAGTTCTATTGAAAAAACTCTCTCTTTTATTACACTATGATGCCTGTCTGCGTCGTCCACTTGTTTCACGCTTTCCCTGTGCTGCCCACTTTACTCGGGAGAAATGTCCCATATCTATGAATATCTAAAATAATCTTTCAATTCCTTGTTAAAGTTCTTCATTGCTCTGATATCTAAAACCACCATGACAAAAGTTAAGACTGCTGCAACTGATACCAATCATGCTGATAGTATCACTTGTTGTGTCATTTGTTTGACGTTTGCTTGATGCTGTTGTGTTGTTTTGTTGCTTTTTCTCACCTGTCCCATAAGAACTTCTGTCCTCTCTTGTTTAATGCTTTGATTTAACCTCCTGGACTAGGACTCAGAGGAACTGTTCCAGTGACAAAAGTTCTAACATGTGTCCTTGCAGAAAAAGAGCTATATTGGAAATGACTGTAAAGGCTGGAGTGGAAGAGTGGTATAAAGGAGAGGGGAACCAAATCCGAGTCCTATTGCATATTCATTCTTCCTTTCAGACTTTCTTATACATTTGTGGTGTGTATGATTCCAAGCTGCCAAATATAATATTTATAATCTCAAAATCTGCTCAAATTAGTAGATGTTCAGTTCTTAAGATGCTGTCTTTTCTATTTTGCATGATCTAACTGTAAATGGTGTTAAGTTATTCCTATTTATTCTGAAATACAAAGTGTGTTACTTTGCTCTTAATCTGCACAGACTGAAACCATCTGCTGTGGTTCACAGCTGAAGAACAAGAGATTATAAATCCTGTCTAGTATTTGTATCCAGCCCTCATTAAACAAGAAATCACTACTGCTACCAAGTTGTAAGTCAGAGAAGTGTACAATTATAATCTTACATTTAAGAACATGCATGACCCATAGCCTTATTTAAAAAGAAACAACATTTTAATACACATTTATCTTTTGCTTCTACCTGACGGTGAGAAGACAGCTTTTAGTGGCTCAGGTAGAGGGATAGTGGAGGCTGTTCTCAGGTGAGTCAGGGGTTCTACTCATGCTGAGTAAAAGGTGGTTTGACAAAAGAGGTAATATTGTGCTGTACTCAGTTGCAGCTAGTTTGCCTCCAGAATGGCAGCAAGCGAGAGTCAGCAGGGATAGCTGTGGAGCGAGAAGACCTGTGAAATATATTTTGTTTGCGTCGTACCAGATATGGTACAAGCCTGCTTGAGTTAAAGCAGAAGCATGAGACATCCTATTTACCTTGCACCCAGACAAACCACAGGACTTTGATTTAGGGTAGGAAGTGAATATTGTGTAATATCTGTTTGCTTGGCATAGTTGCACAAAAATAGTAGAGCTAAGATAACTGTACACAGTCTGCAAAAACTTGAAGGAATGATATGGCCGGCATGGAGTCTACAAACACGTAGCACCTGCCTAAAGAGGCTGGACAGGACCTGGATGAAAAAGAGTGTACAATAGCTCCAACAAGCCATAACAGAATAGTTCTGGCCTATGGAAAAAGGAAGTAAATCTTTGAATCAGACTGGTCTTGTTCCACAGGAAAGCTACATGTAAATGCAGGTGATACATAGTGGATCTTGGAGAAGGGAGAATATGTCACCTATGGTTCTGGCTTCCCCATCTGGAGAGCTCTCAAACTCAACCACCACTGCCTCGGAGACTAAGAATCATCGCATGGTGTAGCTATCAGAAACTGTAATGCAGCATCAATTTCACAGTATTGTAGACCTAAGGCTTTATGTTTAGGTCTGCATGTTTAATTAATGATTGATTTTTGGTTATTACTAGATGGATTGCTGAAAAGCTGAGCATGAACAAATGCCTGCTTGAATTATTGACTGGCTCATCCTCTCAGAACTCTACTGCAACAGCTGGCAAAACCCATGAGTGGCCTGGAAAGAAACTCCTGCTGGGAGGAGTAATACCACACAGAAGCTGAGGACAGGCAAAGAATGTGTGTGAATCCAATGGACAAGGTCTCCTCTGAATGTTGATATTGGAATGATATTAATCCATGCATTGGATACTATGAATTTGCATTGGAATCGGGTATTCAATGTATACAGATAGAATTGTATCACATCTTATCCATATCCACTATCTGTTATCCTCTGGAAATCAAATTATTGATTCAGTCTTAGTCTTTGATCCGGCTAAATTACACCAGAGGTGAATTTGGTCCTGCCTGACTGGTACGTGGATTTTGCTTCTGTCCTAAATTAACTAGAGAAAGAAATAAGAGCAGCAATGCTTAATGTGTTAGAGCAGATTTGAATCCTTATTTAGCTTTTTTCCATGATGCAAGTCTTCAGCTCACTATCTACCCTTATGTCTCCTAGAACATATTTTGAATGATGATGATGCATTCTTTCTGGAACTGTTTACTCAATTTATTTGTTATATTTGCGCAACATTTTACAAACAAGATAGGTCAAATTTTTTCCTGTTGACATAATTCAACAGGCTTCACTAAGGTTTGGCCAGAAGGAGTTTGGTCCAGTTAGTTTTGTTTACTGATTTATTAAAAGTTAGGGAATGCTTCTAAACTCTGGGTCTGCACCTAGCTTTCTGGCTCACCTTAGGACTGGAAAATATCAGGCACCATTTTTTGCTTGTGAAAAATGCCACTTGTTAGTAAATGTAGGAAACTTCCAGCTCCTTATCTTGAGATTTTTATTGTATTTTCTGTATGTAATCTTTCGACTTAGATCCTTAGTTTGTTTTCTAGGGAAAAATTCTTTCTCCTACCTTTTTAAGAGAGCAGGTTTTCCCATAATTACCCTACTGGACTTCTAGAGGAAGAAATACACTAAGATCTAAACTGTAGAAAGGAGGAATCTCAGAGCTTCTTGATGGTTTTAATCTACAGTTGGTTTAAAGAGACTGAACCTTTTGATGTCTTTAAATATATGACATGTAGTTCATGTTATAAAAAAGATTTTAGCAGCAGATAATACAAGGCAGCGTCATGACCCTCTGAGTGCCCCAGAGAGATTTAAACAGCATAAGTTACAGGCAGAGCTCCTCGGGAACAGACATCCTTAGAACTGGGTAGGTGTAAAACTATCTTAACGTCTAAAGATCTTGTAAGATGATTTAAACACAGCACAGAATCTCACCTCAGTGCTTTATATCACTGTACTTCCCATATGTCATTATGAATATAACACTTCTTCCTCAGTCTGGAAAGGCCTGAGATAACAAGCTTTATCCTCACAGCATCTTTATGCCTGGATAAACATTATGCTAGTTTGGTTCTAAAAGTCTTAGCCTTTATAGCTGAGCCTTGTAGCTGCTGTAATTGTCTGTCTTCAGAGAATATATAAAAAAATAATTTGAAATCCTTTTATCATATGTGATGCAAATAGCATCTGTAAGTCTGTTTGATTGGGCAACCCTCCTCTCTGATTTAAAAGTGTAAAACTACTCCACTTGTGTGTAATATTGCACCATAATACTTACATCAAGCAATGCTCTTTTTGTTCAAAACAAAAAGGAATGCCTTTTCCAGCAATGCTTACTTAGATGAGGAACTTACTGTCATGCAGAGCAGTCAATGCCAAACCATACGCATGTTGAGAAAATGAAACTAAGGTAAGGCCATTAAAAAACCCAAACCACCAAAGGCTAGTAAGTAGAAATATCACATCTGGGCTGGCTACTGTCTGAGCTTCATGCTCTTAGGAACTGGAAGAATTTGCCATCAGTATTTGTTAGGAACTGGTGGAATTTGCCATTAGTATTTGTTTGCCCTATTACAATGTTCCCCCTGTTCTACTGTTGGCTGCTGCTGGACTGGATGGATCTTCAGAGCGATTTGCTGCAGCCGTTTCCATGTTCATGTATTATGTTTTTTAACATACAAGGGCAAAACCAGAGGCCTATGCTGGTACCGTGTTTTAGGAGGCAAAAACATAAACACCAAATTCAAGTGAGGATTTTTTCAAATGTTCCATTCAGTACAAATAATACCAGAGCAAATCTTTCTTTACAGCCTTAAGGTTAGTGTTTGTGAAAAGGCTAAACTTAAGTCCTGAAGAATGCACACATGCTTGAAAGGTTGGCATTTGTGTGACTGCACTATTTGCTGCCAAATGGTATTACCACTTTTTAAAACCCTTGCCTTTGTTTCTTTGTGGTGAACGCTGTATTTAAAACAAGGTTTAACCAAGAACTACATTAGAGCTGCTTTGCCAAGATTTGGTTGATCGACTTGGTCTGAGTTGTTGTCCTGAAACAAAACGATGCAGTAAAGGGCAGGCGTTAATCTGGGAGGTGGATAGTCCTGAGAGAACTGCTCATCTCTGTTAGAGTCAACATCTCATTTTGTCACAGCTTCTGTCTCCATCCTGTGATTCTTTTGCATTGCAACAAGAAGCAGCACAGTGCTACACTTGTGAATTCTAAAGGCCAACCTGATAGAAAACATAGAGCTAAAATCCGGAACGTTCCGAGTGCACAACTGTGCCGGTAGCAACCTGTAACCTTTTAGATTAACAGCTGGTTCCATTGCCGGTGCTGGACGAGTGGAATAACTGCACGGCACAGCCTTGTTATTTAGTGCCACCCGGTGGACGATTAAGCCCATTGCGCTGGTCGGTGGCTCTGGACAAGAAGTCACATCCAAACAGACCAGACAAGATCTATCTGATGCCCGTCTTCAGCCTTAGTTTAACCGGAGCTATTGCACTGTGTGCTGAAGGTGAGGAACAAACACGAGTTTTCTTTAGCTGTGGGGTGATAACTTCTTACAAGACCAAATACCAGGTCCTGCACTTGGGGCACAACAACCCTATGCAGTGCTACAGACTAGGAGAAGCGTGGCTAGAAATCTACCTGGAGGAGAAGGACCTGGGGGTGTTGGTTGACAGCCGACTCAGTATGAGCCAGCAGTGTGCCCAGGTGGCCAAGAAGGCCAATGGCATCTTGGCTTGTATCAGAAAAGGCGTGACCAGCAGGTCCAGGGAGGTTATTGTCCCTCTGTACTCAGCACTGGTGAGACCGCACCTCGAATCCTATGTTCGGTTCTGGGCCCCTCACTCCAAGAAGGGTGTTGAGGCTCTGGAGCGTGTCCAGAGAAGAGCAACGAAGCTGGTGAGGGGACTGGAGAACAAGTCTTACAAGGAGCGGCTGAGAGAGCTGGGGTTGTTTGGCCTTGAGGACAGGAGGCTGAGGGGAGACCTTATTGCTCTCTACAACTACCTGAAAGGAGGTTGTGGAGAGGAGGGAGCTGGCCTCTTCTCCCAAGAGAGCTGTGACAGGGGACAGGACAAGGGGGACACCCTCAAGCTGTGCCAGGGTGGGTTCAGACTGGATATCAGGAAAAAATTTTTCACAGAGAGGGTCATTGGGCACTGGCAGAGGCTGTCCAGGGAGGAGGTTGAGTCCCCATCCCTAGTGGTGTTTAAAAGACGGGTAGACAAGGTGCTTGGGGACATGGTTTAGTAACAGATAGGAATGGTTGGACTCAATGATCTAAGAGGTCTTTTCCAATCTAGTGATTCTATTGTTCTATGATTCTATGGTTCTCCAGCTATTGCTGTTTTCTAAGTCAACGTGAGCCTACACCATTGGGTTGGTAGAGCTGAATTCAGTGGTATCTGGATAGTTGCCTATTTCATGAGATTGGCAATCAGGTGGCAGATACCATCAGGTTTGTTATATAAACACGTGACAATTAAAAACATAAATAGCAGCATGAAGTACTACTCAAAAGATTCATCAACATGAGTTTGAGAAGACTGCTTTATTCACAGCAAATATGTGAATTATGCCCGTCATCCTAAATAAATGTCATGGTTTGTGTCATGGTTTTCTGATATGTACATACTATATATATATGATAGGAAGAAAATGCAGTTTCTATAAGTCTGTAAATGTTCTAGTTAAACTACTGAGGACTATTTATTTTAATCTGAAATATATTAAATAGAGTGTCTGGTAGCTGATACTATGCAAAAATTCTGTTTTCATCCATGTATGATTTTCTTCTGTGATTTCTACCTTGGGGTTCATCCTGGTGTTGGACGCACCTATTTAAACTAATGGTTATCAAGTATTTCCACTTTAACCATGGAGCATAAAGTCTTCAGACATGCATGAAAGATACTGTTTGTATATTCTTAATAAATGAAAAATGGTGGAGAAGATAATTCTGTTGTGTAGAATGCCATATATTATATACATCTACATTTTCCTTAGGTAGCTACTAAATTAGACACTAGAAAGAACCTAAGGCAAACATTGGGAAGAAAGCATTGTACAAGCTTTCTTTACTTAACTGTGACATGTTCTAGATTGTGATGCTTGATAGCCAAAAAAGTCACACTTTTGAGCTCTGGGGATTTGGTAAAAGGTGGGAACACATGCCTACAGTAGACCACGTGGAGTGTTTCCAAGATACAGAACATGAGACAGAAGGAGAATGGAGACTAGGAAGATAATGTCATCCTTTGCATATCTGAAATACATCCTGGAGAATCTTTTTTTAATAAAATTATTCTCTGATGACAATACGCAGGATAAAATAGAGCAGGCACCAGATACTCTTCACATGATCCTTTTTACTCTGTGCTGCTTTGTCAGAATAATTTGCATTATTTTGAATGATTTCTTTCATGAAAAATGTTTGGAAAAACTACTGTAAAAATTGAGGGCCATTCCCAAAGATGAAATCTAGCCAGGGAAATTAACCTCCTTTTGCATATCCTATAGCCATTGGGAAAAGGTAACTTTTTTCTGCAATCAAGAACAGCTGAAATACTGTGGAAAGTAACTGACTGTAAAAGAAGCTCTGGGAAATTAGTGCCCAAGGAAAGAGCTAGGAATATCACTGACTATTATGACCAAACTTCATTGCTTCTAATAAAAGTGTGTGCACATTGCTCTGACTCTGCAGAATTCTGGCAAGAGATTTTATGCTCAGGAAGAACTTTGAGCAAAGTGTAAGCTAGTATACAAACTTGTCCACTTAAGAAAGTGTTGTGCTTCATATATATGCCTATTTGCTAAGAATGTTCTCCTGTTGCCACCTTGTGACTAGGAAGATAATTTGCAGCAGGGTATGTACTTTACACTGCTGTGCCAATAAAATGGCTGTCTGAGATTTTATGGGGCAATTGAACTTCAGCTACAAATGCAGACTGAAGCAATCTAATGCCTTTGGTGAGTCAAAGAATACAAAGACACTGCAATGTTTTGGGCTGGCATAGGATGTTTGGGTGTCTTACCATCCAAATGATAAGTAGTTTCCTAAATATGAAGACAATTTCTCCCACTTAAATGAACCCCAAAAGAGATAACAATTCAGTACATATATTATTCGTATTTATATTAGTTCATATGCCCAAATCTTTCCAGGAAACTGAGACCTATGATGTGTTACAAAACATACTTACAGCTTTGCCTTTAGTGGCATAATTTTTCATGCAAAGAACAGGTATCAGAACATTCAGCTGCAAGCACAGCTTTGGGATTTGCACATTTAAGCACAGATGTATGCATATGGAGCTTCACTTACTGAAAATGTAGCCCAGTTAATGCTTTGGCATTGGAAGAATTAAGAGGTATCAATTTGCATGTAAAAAAATTCTAGAGATGAGCAGCTCCATATAATAGAAATTTGAAGAAAACAAAACAATAGGAACATGCTGTCATAATTTTTAAGTCCCATATCACCAGAAGAACTCCTAGATATTTTCTTTATCATTCTAACATGCTAATGGCTCCCATAACATCTAAGTTTATCTATAAGACTTCAGACCACTTCATCATTTATAGATGTTCTTTTCGACATGCTTCTTACGTTTTGGAAATGAAAGTGTTGTCAGAAAACCATAAACCTGGCTGAGTGATGACCTCCATTAGGTCTTCACAGCTCTTTTCCTCCTTCTACTCTGTAGGTAAGCAAATGAATGCATAACGTCAGAGGTTGAGTACTGAGGTCCAGCAATGCTTTTACTTGCCAAGCTCATGGAATTCTGTTTCCCTGCTACCATGATCTTTTGTCACATTTACTCTGAGGAAGAATAGTCATCGACAGGCCAAGGTCTCTACATAGAGGTTGGATACTTGATTTTTCCCAAATACCTTGAATGTGTCGACCAAGAATTGACACTCAACTCATTTCTTCAGCGATGTGTTCTGACATCACTTGGAATATGCCCGTGATGAAGGTACTGGCTGTGTATCCCACTGAAAAAATGGTTCTGCTTAAGACAAATGTAGATATTTTAATTTCTTTTTCTATCTTCACAGCCCTTAGAGTTTCCTAAAAGCCTCCAAGAAAAGCTGAGTGATTTATTTTCAGAGCTCAGCAGTTCCTCTTATTTATGTATGTGTGAGAACGCTCCTGGGTGTGTTATAAATCTTAACGTAACCAAACCTTCATCCCCAAAATGGCACTGAAGAATACTGCCTAAGTCAGCAGACATTTTTATAAGGTAACCTTTGGAAGGCAGTAGCTTGTGAATAGCAATTTCTCGTCTCCCTTGCTATGCTGCAATTTATTCCTCTGGAAAGACATTTTAGGTAAATTTACCAAAGGCAAATGTAGCAATGATGGTATATTAAAAGCTCCCAAGCTGGTTAATCTTTAGAGGCAATGAAAATTTATTGAGAGCAATAGAACATCTTGTGCTAGCCTCTGGTCACAACTTATGAAGGTGTTTACTTTTATAATAAAAAGCTGAGTGAAGATTTAGCTTCACAGTCTATTTTCCACACTATTGCACCAACGTCCACATTATTGCACCAACATCAAGCAACCTTTGGTGCTAGACAGGCAAAATGTGGCAGTCTGGATGCCCAGTGCTCCCTGAATGCCAACAGCATCTCAGAACTCAAATACAAATCCCCAGTAAGGTGAACTATGACGTAACTGTTCCTCTGAGTGCTTAAATTCAGGATTGTCATGATAACACACATAAATGCAACACCCACCATTTAGCGATCTCATTCTATGGGGTGCAATGAGATACAGCAACTTACGTGGTGGGGAGTTTTTGTTTTACACATGTTTTTTATTAATGAGGGAGAAAGAACCTCTAATATAGAACTTAAAAGCCTACTTAGAACCACAGAATCATTAGGTTGGAAAAGACCTTAGAGATCATCAACTCTAACTATAACTGTCTACTACTAAATCATGGCCTGAAGCACCTCATCTGCCCATCTTTTATACACCTTCAGGGATGGTGGCTCAACCACCTCCCTTGGCAACTTGTTCCAGTGTTTTAAAGATGTTTTTCTCTCGGGAAGTTTATAATCTCTGTTGGTTTCATTATATCACTGGAAGTTTGTTATCTCTAGTCTGTGTGAAGTTGTATGTGATTTTAAGTGTGTTTTCATTTTGACTCGAAATGCTTTTAAAGAGACATGCGTTGAACTGAAAGGAGACCCTCCAAATGAGGTCTCCTCAGCTCCAGGGCTGATGGCAAGATCTGTTGGCTGCGTCGGTTCCTCAGGGCTGCCAAAGGGGGTCACTGGTTTGTGCTGCCTCAAGTCACATCCTCGTAAAAGCCAGTGTCCTTGGTGTGCCCCCTCAGCCAGTTGTCATGGGTCTGTTGAGGCTTCCCGGTAATGGGGTCTTGTCGGTACCTGCTTCAAGAGTGTGTGGTGATTCGCCTCTGAGACTGGTGACGTGGGGCACTCGGCGGTCATTGTGGTGGTTCCCCAAGTGGTGTTGCTCACTTTTTTCAGGGCAGCCTGATAGAGTGGGATGTGTCCTTGTCCATAGCAGGGGAGTTGGGACTAGATGATCTTAAAGTCCCTTCCAAACCAAATGATTCTATGATTCTGTGGTTCTGTGATATCTAGTCTTTATATGTGGTAGAAGTGTATTTTTATGAAATCGTTAACTGCAATTGCTGTAAAAATTGAGCATATGAAAAAGATCACTGTTTGAAAAAGATAATTAGTGTTTGAAGAAGTGTGAAAAAAAATGAGCATCTAAAGCGTGGTATTGCAAAAACTAGTTTATTGCTGGAAAAGATAGAAATTTAAAGTATCTCATCTTCAAGCTTTCAAGCATCACAATTTCTAAGCAGAGAGGCAGTGCCCTAGACCAGACCTCTGCTAAGCCCAGGAAGAAAACAGAACTTTCAGAAATTTGCATCTGGCAAAAGCGTTATTTTACTGCCCTTACTTGGTGATTGAGTGTGCAATATATACATATAAATATATAAAGTAAGGTGCTAAAATGTGTATATGTTTATTTGCAATCGCAGTGATCGTACTTTACAATTAAACAATAGCAACATCAAGACAGCATTGAAATATCCGACTTCAGTCACAGCTTTGAGACATAGGTACATAAATACAGACATGACATGGAGCGCTGTCTTGTGAAAATCCGGTGTTCACAAAATTCTTGGTCAGGTGGGAGGAAGGGCAACAGAAACATCAGTCTCCATTCGAGGGAAATGCAGCCCCTACTTATATAAATATGGACCATACTGCAGACAACTTAGCTGCAAAAATTACAGTGACTGCAGGCTAGCAGGACAGCTGTTTTCTGTCTCAACAGGGAGTTTAACTGCGGTGGTTTAGAATTCAAGCAATTCAGAGATTTTGTTGCTATGGCAGCATCAGCCTGCCACTGCAGAAGCCTAAGTACACATGATACCATTCAAGTCCTTTCGAATGTGCCCATTTTATTTCATAATCAAACGTTGGAGAGCTGGCATCTAAGCATGCTAACAGAACTACTGATTGAGTGAAGTTAAGGGTATTGCTTTTAGGAAATACATTAAATGGCATTTGGCTTGATGACAAGAGCCATGACTCATAACACTGAAAAATGTTTTCATGTCTAATAATAGGAATTAATATTTTTCCTGAAAAACAGTTTCTACTGTTACATAAGTCTGCAGCTGATGATCTCAGGCAATTTATGTCATTTATGAGGGAGACTGAGTAGGACCCAGAACTGCATTAAAATGGTAATTCTAAGTCTAGAGTATAAACTCAAGTCTAGACCAATATTAGCATCCTGTAAGGGTCCCTATGAGGGACTATATGACCTGTCTGGAGTTCAGAGATAAAGTCTTTTTAGATGTTTCCATGAGGTTGCTGCAGGTGCAGTTTTTGCAGACGCTCTGGTGCTTGAAGGGATTGGAACCATGATGTTATGTTGATGTCAGTGGGGGTCTCAGACCAGCTGAGAGGGAGCTCCAATTATAACCCTCTCCTCTCATTTTTTTATAGTCCCTTCTGGATTGATAACATCTAGCGTGCCAGTTGGTGCAGCTCCTTATCTTCTTTACCTTTGGCCAGGGGACGCGGTGGGTTGCTTTGGCCCCCGTGCTGGTGCAACCTTCACCAATGTGTAGGGATCCAAAAAACTGCAGGGTCATACATCAAGCCATTTCCAACACACGAAACTCATGGTTTCCACGTCCATAACTCATCCACGTACAACGTATACTGGTTTCTATTAATAAATCTTATTATTACTTCTGTTTTCAGGATCACCTCTGATTCTTTGTTCTGTGGCTATGGTATAACTCTGCATACCTGTGTTGATATGCGGGAGGGGGTAACCAGGGTCCAGTTTGGTCATCTTGATAGGCAAATGGGTGGCAGAGACATAATGGCTAGCTCATTCTCCCTGACTCATCCTTGCTGCACATGTGGGCTTTGATGTGGCCGCTCCTCTTCCCTTCCCCCTACCCGTGGCTCTGCAAAGCAGCAGCCCTAATCAGCAGCTTCAGTGGGGAGAGGAATATGTCAATATATCATCTTTTTATGTCAGTCAGTCAGATGGTAGAAAATTCTATAAAAATTGAGCTGAGTTTTATTTACACTTCTAGTACTAGAAGAGCACCTCACATCTTCAGTGTATTCGTCCCCTCACTGTCCATGTGAGGCGGATGGTGTTAATGAAAAGCTCTTTTAAACCTGTGGATCTTGCTTGCCAGCATCTGAAATATATCTGCAAAGCATGGCATTGATACGTGTGTGTATTGCATCTGGCTGAGATAGAATCAATTTTCCCCACAGCATCCCTCATAACGCTGTGCTTTGTATTGGTAGACAGAAAGGTGTTGATAAAACACCAGCATTTTGGGTACTACTGAGCAGTGCTCACACAGCATCAAGGCTGCCTCTCCAACGTTCCCCACTTACTGGTAGACTGAGGGCAAGCAAAATCTTGGGAGGAGACACAGCCAGGACAGCTGACCCAAACTGACCAAATGGGTATTCATAGAATCATAGAACGGTTTGGATTGGAAGGGACCATGAAGGTCACTTAGTCCAACCCCCCTGCAATGACCAGGGACATCTTCAACTAGATCAGATTCCTCAAAGCTCCGTCCAACCTGACCTTGAATGTTTCCAGGGATGGAGCTTCTACCACCTCTCTGGGCAGCCTGTGCCAATGTTTCACCACCCTCAGTGAAAAATATTTCTTCCTAATATCTAGTCTAAACTTCTCGTTTAGTTTAAAACCCCTACCCCTTGTCCTGTTGCTACAGGCCCTGCTAAAAAGTATTTTTTTAATAAGCCCCCTTTAAGTACTGAAAAGCCACAGTGAGATCTCCTCAGAATCTTTCCTTCTCCAAGATGAACAGCTCTGACTCTCTCAGCCTGTCTTAATAGTGGAGGTGTTCCTATGTTCCAGGTCTTTGATCATTTTTGTGGCCCTCCTCTGAACCTGCTCCAACAGGTCCATGTCTTTTCTGTCCTGAGGGCTCCCGAGCTGGATGCAGTATTCCAGGTGGGGTCTCACCGGAGCACAGTAGAGGGGCAAAATCACCTCCCTTGACCTGCTGGCATCTCTTCTTTTGATGCAGCCCAGGACACAGTTGGCGTTCTGGGCCGCATGCGCACATTGCTGGCTCATGTCTAGCTTTTCATTCACCAGCACCCTCAGGTCCTTCTCTGCAGGGCTGCTCTCCAGCTCTTCATCTCCCAGCCTGTATCAATACTGAGGGTCCTCCATGCCTTATGCTGTCTGCTTAGCAACAAAAGCTAAGAGAAAGAGGAGAGGAAGACAAGGTTTCTTGTCTTCTGGAGCATCCTCTATGTGTACTGAAGCCCTACTTCTCAGGTAGTGGCTGGACACCTGCTGATGGGAAGTGGAGAATAAATCTTGTTTCCCTTTGCTTCCATGTGTGGCCTCTGCTTTTGCCTTATTTAACTGCCTTTATTCTGATCAATGAGGGTTTTTTTCCCATTATTTTCTCTCTGCCCCATTCTGCTGAGAAAGGGAGTGATAGAGTGGCTTAGTGGGCACCTGCCATCCACTCAAGGCCAGCCCACCACAATGTGACATACATATATATATGGTATGTATGGTGACTTAGCCAAGAAAAATAGCCCCTTTTTTTTTTAAGATTGCCACACTATTAATCTCTTTCCTTCAATGGGGAACTTGCAAAAGGAGGTTAAAAGAGATTTTTTGCGTGGCCGTGGGGGCGCATGAGCAGGAAAATTGATCCCTGTTTTTTTTGTTTTCCCATTTATTGCCATAACACAAGGCTGCTCTGTTCAAAGGGTTCAGCTGGATGCTGCTGTGCTGTCTTTTCACTTCACAAGGAAACCAGAAGAGCTACACCACTTTCTTGTCATACTGATTTCTCTACAACTTTAGAAAGCCATTTGCCACCAGTTGATTTGTTTTGCTTGGTAGTCTACACCCTCTAGGCTTTCCTTTACCTACCCTAAGTACAAAATCAGAGGACTTTAACATGCAAATGTCTCACTTTGGACAGATGTCTCAAGATACTGTCTGAGATACAAGTGCCTGGGCTGCAGGCAAAGCATTAAATAATGTGGATGAAGAGACTTTCAAAATAACATATAGGAAATTCTGTGAGATCTCTCAAGCTTAGAGACTCCTGTGTATATTTTTCTCTGAATAAGGGCTACACGGTAGCAATAAATAATTTATACATGGTTAGGAGTAGCCTGGAAACATCTCTTAATTCCTCAGCCAAGAAGTCACCAGACCCTTTACTTTTAGAATCAGATTTTAACATAAGTTTGGGAGTTTTTTCTCTGTAAATTGAAATTTGTTGACAGGACTTTGGCAGATCTTTGTAAAAAGAACGATGAAGATGTGGGCACGTCAGTAGTTTCAAATTAAGATTGCATCACACTTAATTCCTGTCATTTTTGTAATAGAAACATGGCATTTACCTTCAGGTTGTGGTAGAAAGGATGTCTTGCAGCCCTTCCTCCAAGACTAGAATTACTCAAGCTAAAAGGAAAAGAAATCTCCAAACCCAGACTTTATTGAATTACCACTCTGGAGATATTTTTTTCCTATCAAGTACAAGGTCTGAGATCTAAGAGAAAGGGAAGTAAGTGAAAGTGGGAGAAGAACTGATGGATCAATGAAACATCGTTATTTATTTGAAACTGTTTTTCCAGAAATGAAGTATATCCTGTCTTACTGGTTAATTCATACTCTTAAATTAAGACATTTATTTAAATGAATTCAAGGATTGAAAGAGTTGCAACCAGAGTACTGAAGTCCTTTTTGTACATTAAAAATAAAAGCAGATGGTGCATCAGTCTTTGAAAGAGCTACAGATTTTGTTCTGAGGATCTGACTTGTACCAGGCAAATCTACAGAAAATATAACAGAGAATAAAAATCAGTCAGTGGGTGAAATGTAAATATGAGACCTGGGGAGAAATCAGCACAGATTTCTTTTTATTCACAAATTTATTACAATCTTTCGAAGGTGTCGATGAACAGATGATTATAGTTGTTTATAAGTATAGATATTCAAAAAATCTTTCAAAGAGATTCCTTACCAAAGCATGTAAAGCTGTCATGAACAGAGACAGAAGATCTTTCAGGGGTTAGCAATGCTTTGAAAAATGGGAAACAAATGGTAAGAGTTAATGTTTTGTTTTCACAACTGTATTTCACATTTCATGAAATTCTTGCCATCCGTCTTGAAAGGACTGTACTTGAGCTCAGAAAGATGCTGAGAAAGAAGAATGGTAACTTCCACAGAAAAAGAGTAGGCAAACGAGCCATTCAACTTGGAAAACAAACTGTGAGAGGAAGTGGGGTGATGATAAATTTTACAATACTATGAGTGGTACAGAGAAAGGTGATTAAGGAGTGTCTGTTCATTATTTCCACAGTATGAAAGCTACAGAATGCTCAGTGAAATTATTTCATATTGTGTTCTCTTTCCATAGGGTGCATAATTAAACCATTAAACTCAAGGCCCAAAGTATAAGGGTCTTCAAAAAGGATTTAGAAACAGTCAATGTAGCCCCTCTAGCTCATGACATCCTAAGTCAGGTGGCTGCAAATTGAAGCAGGTAATTACTGACTTTGAAGACATCGTAAGTTGGGCATTTTACCTCTGACATTTATGTCCTAGTAGTCAGTTATTTTGATCTAAATGTGACATATTAATCCTATAACTGTTTCCCAAGGAGATCTTTTAAGTATTGTAGGTGAAAAACAACTGCAGTAAGACACTATCACCTTAGCTGACACCTGCAAAGTGGGAAGACTCCAGAGAACTGCATTGCTTTGAGAAATGTGGATGTCCCTGTAGACTTTATGAGTCATTATTTGTGTTTTAGTGCTGTGAATGAATAAATACATGCCAATTTCTTAGCTCAATTCTGCAAAAACATCTTTCCACACAACAACATATCAAACGTGGGATGGACTCCTGTTTTTGTTTTGTTGTGTGCATGAAACACTACATACATCCTAATCCTCTTTGGAAGAGAAGACTTGCTTGTTCACCACTCCTTCGACTGACTAAGAAATGATGCTAAGAAATCTTTAAGTCAGTCTCTACAGTGTCTTTTCTAGGCAAGTTAGCAACAGTTCCCCTTTAAAGATCCATAGCAGATATTTTTATGCTGCTGTAGAGCAAAATGGAGCATATTGTCAAAGGGCTGAAGCTGGAAATGTGGATGAAAAGAAATACAGCCTTCTTTCTTCTACACAGGTTCTGCATTCTTCTCTTCCCTAATGCAGTACAGAAAGATGCTTCTGCAATTTATTTGTTTGCAAGAACTGTTTGTCCTGAAGTGGAAAAAGCTGCTGGTTTGAAGGCATTTGGATTCCTATGGCATCCAGCTGCGTTGCTAATGCGATGAATCACCTGCAGTACACAGTGCTGGGCTCAGCGCTGCTCTGCGTTCAGCCTTATCAGCCTGCTGAAGCTCCGTCTCTCATGCAAACCCATGGGGAACAGGTACTATCTTATATGGGCAACACTCCCTCCTGTGAAGTGGGTCAGGTCTAAATAAATCCAAATGCACCATCTGGCATTTCAGTTAGCAGCAGGTGTTGGCTCCCTCTGAAGAGTAAGAATTCAGTTTAAAAACAGCAAAACACTTTCCTTGTTTTGGGGTAAAACTGAGGGTAATTCACAGGGTTTTTTTAGGATTTAATGACCAAATTAGTTTTGGCAAATGAAAGCAAAAGAGAACAATGCTTAGAATAAGATAAATTTATCATGCGCAGTGTTTACGTGAGGACTTTAGAATGACATTTTCAGACTGGTTTTTTTTACATGTATGTGAAAACCAGACAGCTCACTGTCTTTGTCCATTTTCCATCTGAACTCAGGCTTTCTTACTCATGTCCCTACTTTTTTGTTCAGTCTATCTTTCCTCTCTTGGTTTACTCTTTCCCATCTGAAATATCTATCCTTGACCTTATTTGTTTCTCCAACCCCTTCCCCATCTTGTTTCACCTCACTAAAGATGATTCCTCAGTTTAGATCTCATTCATTATTTTCATTACATTTAGAACTCCTACCTTCTGGTGATTTTGTCCAGCCCACTACCTTCCTTTTTCTAATTCACGTCTCAGAACTTGCACCTCTTCCTTCTCCTCAGGCTGGTGTAGGGAGGTGGACTACATTTTGTGATGTTTAGGACATACATGTGTACAGGGGAGGGAGAAAGAGGGAACATCCACATTCAGCCTGTGGAACCTGCTCCCAGAACCAAACACCATGCAGTTGAGTGCAGCCACAACTTTCTGAAGTGCTAACTTCTTGCAGTGAGTCTAAATGAGGCACCTGAATATCCCGCTGTCCTGTCCTGGTGTGATTTATTGAAGGTCAGACAGGGAATTCATGGTAAGGAACTGCAGACTGGTCAGGTAGGAAATTTAACTACTAGGACAATTTTCATCTGACTGTCACACTCCACAATTGCTTAGCTTAGAAGATGTAGGAAAACCACACTGAAAAGCTGATGGCCGGGAGAGGAGGATCAGCAATCCCTTTAATTTTTCTTCTGCTCTTATAAATGTAAGAGGTGTCCATAAATGAAGAATCCTTTATAAAGGCTGCCAACCTACCTGCTTTAATGACCTCTAAAATATCAAAATGCTTAACTGACAGACACTTGGGGAAAAGAAGAAAGAATAGTCTTATTTTGCTTTGTAAATCAGAAGAAATTTAGAACTTATTGAAGACTAGCTAATGTAGGATATCAGTCTGTTGCTTTTAGTCACTTCTTAGGCTGTCATTGAGAGTTTGAAGCTCTAGCATAATACTGTTGATTATAACAACTATTAATTCAATCTGATTTTTTTTTTCATAAAGTCATCAGAGCATTTAAAATGCTTTCAAGAGCTTATCACTCCATAGGTGTTTTTATTCTTCCTGAGCATATGTGGACACAAGCAGAAATATCCTGAGTTCTCTGGTGAAGAGGTGGCCGTACCTATTTATCACCTGCAACCCAGGAAGAGAGAACCCTGCCTTCTGCACAGTTAGAAGCAAGAACAGAACTGGTCCCTGAGAGACCAGCAACCATAGCTGTAACATGCTGATGCAATGCAGAGTTTATGGCCCTGCAGCCTGAATAACCAACAACATGAGATAAAACTGAGAATGAGAGCTGGCAGAGGAGTAAGAGGGCAGGTATTGTCCATGCATGGGGATAAAAGCGGGACCTCAAACCTCCTCCTCCCTCCCCAACTCCTTCACTGCTTTTCTCCTCACGGGGTTTTAAATGTATAAAATATATTTAACATAGCTGTTAGTGCTGAGAAATAAGCAACAGTTGTTGAACAGGCATGCTCTCCTGTGAGGTGTTAGCTTAATTCACCTAGAAGATTCTAAAGCAAAATGCCTTAGGGTTTGGATAAAGATGACTCATAAGATATTTACCCTTGCACTGCAGATTACAGTTCAGGCTGCCAGTGTGCAGGAAACATAAGAATTTATTATTCTTTCTACCAGGACAATTAAGACTAACGTGCAAGGCAAGAGACGAAGTGCCATCCCAAAGCAAGGCTAGGAGCTGCAATATTTCCTTCCCCATGAATTATTAACCCACAGTGTAGATATCCAGCTAATCCTTTGCCAAGTAAGGTAATCTCAAGCAGAGATGTCTGATTAGCTACCTGTTTCTTCTGCTATCATCATAAAAGACTCTACCAAATGAAATGACAGAGGTGTAAAATGTGTATATATAAGAGGAAAAGTTAGGATGTAAGAGTGCAAAACAAAAAGGAGTGTGCTGGCTTACCTTGGAAGTAGGTACATAGATAAAATAGTGACCAAGGGGCTGAACAAATGAATTGCTTCTGTGACTCTTACAACTGATTTTCCTAATGGCGTTCAGAATAGTTCTTCTTGACCTGTGGTGCACAAATCTCACAAGACTGCCACAGAATTCGGTATTTCCCTACAGATCCTCTTCATCTCCTTTTACTTCCTTTGCTGCTGTATTCAGAAATTAGTTTAGAAGTTATTTGGGCGGGAATGTTGGACTCAGAGCTATCTAGCATGCTTTCGGAACCCCTCAAAGCTTAAGTAAAATATCTAACATCCTAGACTTGAACCTGCGATTATCAAGAAATGACCCTGCTTATGGTACTGCAAAAGTGAAAAGATGATCTGAGCATAATGGATGAAATCTTACTCTCAGTTTCATCTGTGTGACCTCATTTGCTTCATTGAAAAGCATAAGTATACCTTAGGGTCAAACTTGTCTCACCGTGAGGAAAAAAGAGGAGCAGGAATGCTAAAGGATGTTTGGAGTTAATGAAGTCCTGGAGAGACAGGTTGATGGATGGTATTCACAGCTTGCTGTGCTGATAGCAGGTTATGATCAGTATTTTTAAGCTAGTCTACACCTGCTCCTTGAAAAGGCAGTATATGATGGGCGTAAGTCATACCCTCGTAACTTACACACCAAAACTTTGAAGGAATTTAGACAAGGAAACATCTTTGTTTTCAGTTCTTTATTTGTCTTGAGCTTAATCTCTGCAAAAAAGACCTTATCTGATTTTTCGTAGATGCTTCCTTCCAGATTTCTAGGAAGCATCCATGAAAAATGAGGTAGCTGACATTAACCTTCCCTGTTCTGGATGCCTGGTGGGGCATTTACAACATGTTATAAAAATGTGAGAGGCATCACTATATGCAGTCTTGTCTGTTCCATGTGCCGAAATGAACACACCGTAGCTTGCCAAAATGTCTCGGCCTTCAGGTCACTTTTTCATTTTAAAAGCAAGTCTGTGTGAAGAACTTGGTGTCTAATAATAGTCGGTAGTTCCAAGGGTCCTCATTTTTAAAACTGGGTATGGTATTTCCCTTTTTACCAGTCACCAGGGACTTTGCCTGACTGCCATGACTTTTCAAATATGATGGAGTGACTTCACAACTGACATCAGTCAGTTCTCTCAGGACTCTGAGATATATCTCCTCAGGTCCAGTAGATTTATGTATGTTCAGATTCTGCACGAACTTGATCTTCACATATCCATGAATTTTGAATTATCTTTGGAGGAAGTTAAATACTTTTTAAAATTTGGTGCTTTATTCCCAACTCAGATATGCTTCTGAATGAATAATAAAAAATCTTTATAGTTTCCCAAAAGCAGGAGCATCAAAACAGAACTGTCAGTTTGTTTTAATATTTTCTGAGTATGTGTAAATCAGAAGTTCTATCAAAATCTATGATGTGTGGGAAATTATGAAAGTAGCTCCTTTTACTTTTCATATCTAGTAAGTGCATTGTATTATCTTAAAAATTGAATAACAAAGTCTGAAGCAGTAATGGTATAAGATTTTAGTCAAGATTTTTTCACTACCTTATTCCCGTATTTTTTAAGAAAGGCCTCCAGCTGAAAGCTGGGCAAAATCAGATGTGTCAAATGAAGCAATATCAAAGAAAATTTAACATGCATTAGATTGACCAATTGGCAATAAAGCCAGGTACTTAATATAAAAATATGGCCATAAAAACATATCATGCTTTTAAAAAACAATCAATAGGCGTGTTAGTCTCATAATTTGGCAGGAGGGAGAAATGTAAAGGTAGAATTAAAAAGATATGAGGTCACTTGGGAGAGGGTAATCTTGAGAAAATGTGACCCATTGTGTTGTTTTTTTCTGCCCCTATTTCACTGAAAAGTTACAGCTGTAACCTAAGCCAACACAAGAAAAAAAAACCCCAAACTTAACTACAGAGCATGATTTTTCCACGTTAAAACCCAGCTTCATTGGTGGGGACACTAAAAGAACCAAATATAGTTTCCAGAATCTATGCCCAGGTATGAGCAGGCTGGACAGGAAAGTTATGGTGACCTTTCATCTGCTAGCATGGGTTGTTCCCTATCGTGTATCTCCAGGTGCACTAATTTCACCTCGAGCATCTCAGGCAATGTGTTTTCACCATACTCCAGACACTTTAAAAGAATGTATTATTAGTTTACAATTCTAGCGTGATAAAACCTGATATTTTTTCCTTCTATATCATTAAATCTTTTTTTCCCCAGCGTGCTTTAAGTACTTTTTCAAACAGCTCTTCTTGCCTTGGTTTTTTTATTCTTTCTAGATGAGACTGTCAGAAACTCTCAAACTTGGCTTATTGCTGTTCTAACCAAAGTCAATAGCTAAAGCATTCAGTGTTACAGCTTTTCATCTGTTGAAGTTAGTGGATGTGGCTACTTGCCTGACAGGTGCTATGGACAATCTGCGCTCTCCTTTTTGGATTCAACTTTATGTGGAAAATTACAATTCCTTGCACTTCTGGCAACTGCAGCAGCAAAAAAGAAGCTCACACTTGGATGCAGAAAATTTGATCTGAACTTATTCTGAAATTTAAAACAGAATGACACAAACTTGGTCAAAAGAATTAAAACACCTTGCATCACCATTCCTTCTATACAGTTTCACAAGCAGCAAATGCAGTCTTTCCCACTGTAATAGCAAGGAAAATATATAAAATAAATCAAGTAATAATTATTTTCCATTATGAGTGCCAGTGTTGATTTTCAGTTAGCACAACCTATCCCAACACCGTGCATAATTTAGCCATTTTAAAGGTATTGAGCTCTAATTAAATCTGCTTCCATGTAAGTAGATAGATTACCTCTCTACATTTCAAATTCCAGCCTCTCTGAAGAGTTAAGCTATTAAGAATTAAACTATTACCACAAAAAAAAAATTATTTTATTTAGGATCTCCCAAAGAGATCCTCCCCCTGCCCCAAGACAGGGACATCTTCTTTTACCACAATGGTTTCGAAAGGCTTGTTCACCGCATTAAAAGGTAATTTTGTCTAAAAAGGGGAGAATGTAGCAAATTAATATAAAATATGTAATCCAAGGGCCTGGTTCGATGCACCTAGAACAAGGATTTAACCTTATTCCTAGTGAACATCACTCAATCAATGGCTTACTTATAAGAATAACTACTCTGCACTTTTTCTATGTGCAAGTACAGAGCCTTCTGTTTAGAAAATTGTAATAGTTGAACTGATCCTTGACAACAAAGGATGAAAATTCTTTGTTATTTGTACATTCTAGATTATTTAAGTTATTGTTAAATGAAAAATTATGGAATTTTATGGCTATAACTGTTACAATGAATTTCTGCCTTAAATTATCTCCTCAGATGACCAGTATATGATCATTCAGAGAGGAATATAGAGTTTTTCATTACTTCTGATTATGACATTGACAAGAGTCCAGGAATCTCTTTAATATTAGGTTCTGAGGAGAGAATCAGAAATCCTCTATAGCTGTCTGGACCAATAAACTCTGTAAGCAGCTAGAAATCTGCATCAGTTCCTCAAGGAGACCCACGGGATGCAAGCAGACTACGTTCTCCCGGGAACTTGGTGGTACTCATTCCAGTGCTCACATGATGACCCTCCTAAGCACTTCATCTTCCATTAGCAACTTGATATTCAAGCACCACTTCTGAAGCACAGGTGATTTTGAGCCTCTTTTGGAAGTAAAGAATGAAGAAGAAAGGATGAGTGTCAGGGTCTTGGTTGCACTAAGGTTCTGCAGCTTCTTCCCTCCTTGATCCAAGGGTTTTGTGGTCTGTGTGTTGAAGGCCAGCATACGTGTGTTGATATGGTGCAGCTGTGTATCCTGGGATCAGGCTGCTGTGAAAAGAGCTGTGTAGGAAAGCTGTGAGAAGCCTTGTCAAGGGTCTTCCCCTTCTTGTCTTGGGAGCTGCATTAAAGTTCAGGCACTCATCCTTGGTCTTTGGTTGAGCTGTGTTACAGGTATGCCCGTGCCTGGTCTTGTACGGTGCTGATTCTGATGTTGCCTTGCTCACTTGGCTTCCCAGTTTGACCTCAGATCTGCCCTATTGCTACAGACCTGGGGATTTGCACTCTCAGCTGATTTGGGTTAATGTCACTGAACTTGCTTTTCTCAATGTGTTTGATTACTATGGGACTATGGGACACTCGTTGGTGAGATCCCTGCCCTTGACTGCCTTGCTGTCACTCTAGACTCCCAGCTGCCGTCCCCAAGTGGAGCAAGCCACTGCTGCTCCCCCACAATAAGGGCTGTAACAGAGCAATTTAACCCTTGCACTACCTTTCCAAGCGCACTAAGGGACCGTTCAATCAATGGAGATGATGAACGCAGTTGAACAGGATCACTTGGTGCAAGCAGGAACTGAACGAGACACTGATCATGATGGCAGTCATCACGGAGACCCTACTCCAGTCCCTAAAGCTATTGTCTGCAGCACAGGGCAGGTGTCTGGCAATGAAATTTGTAGCAGCTGAAATCTTGGCTCGATGAAAAGAAACCTGTATTTTAAACATCCATAGTAGGAAGTTGTGTCAAAGACAACCTTATTATATCCAGTTGTGTCTGGAGAAGGAGAGAAAGATAAATGTGCATGTGAGAAGCAGGAGCCGTGAGCTGAGAAAGAAGCCACAAGATGAGTTCAAATTGGATTCAATTAAGGAACGCAAACTAATGCTTTGGAGAGAAAGAATTCTACCCATGCTTGTGCAGTGATAGGCTTTTAATCACCTGTCACCACTGGTGAATGAGATCCTGCAATCTCTGCTATTAGTGTTTTGAGAAGATCATTGGAAAGCAAAAATCACGACAGGAATTATTAAGATGAGAAGAACTAGCAAAAAAGGAAGCAACATTTGGCTCCAGCATAAACCCAGGAATAATGTATGTGGTTTTGGTTCCCTGATCTCCACAAAGATATTTAAAGAAAGAAAGATGGAAAAAGGAATATCTTTTTTCTTGGTATGGTAGCAAACATCTTATTTCCTATGGCCCAGACATGCTTCTTAGCAGTTTAATCCCTCTGAAGCTGCCTGTCATAGCTGTGAGTGGTTCTCTGAGTGGAGTTTCCAGCACTTGGACTCTTTCTCTCCAGGCCTTTGGACAGCAATTCTTATAATGCTCTTGAGGCAATTCTCACAAGGTTGAATTATGATTAGTGCTGATTTTGAAAAAGTTATTTCGAGCATAAAGCTGGGAAATGGTTCCAACCACCTGTGATGCGTCAGCCACAGTAATAAACTTTCAATTTTTCTTTTCTTTTACTAGCAAAACACCAACAGGACACAAAACTCATCCTATCTCATGGCAAAATTTCCAAGCCCCACTTAGATAGCTGAAATTTCTCAGAAACTCTCCTGAACCAAGTAGGAAATCAGCCTGCAAAACCAACAAATATGGAGTTGCAGCATCTGCAGATTTTCTGCATCAGGACAGAAACGTAAAGCCGCAGAGCTAATTGTATATCCAACTGCAAGCTACTGGCTCGCTTGCTCCCACTTATTTGAAAACTCAGAAGGAATACAGAACCTATCTTGCCAGACATGTTCCTGAAAAGAAATGGTATGACACAAGACTGGAATGCAAGAGTAGCAGTTAAAGCCAAATGTGGGATGGGGGTTTTGTCTCATATTGTTCCTCAAATACTCCTGATCTCAAAGCATTCGGGCTTTCCAAATGCTCAGTGTTACCTCCACATGCTTTTATGCCTGGGCACTCTCATGCAAAAGAGAAAATTGGGCTGCTAGAGTTACTGGGAAGGTGGAATACAATTGAAATAATCCTTTCTCTTGTACGGAATTTCTGATTTTATTGCCAGGCAAATGTATTCAAGCTAAAATACTCATGCACTTAATAAATATTTTAAGTAAATACAGACTAATAATACTTGTTCCTTTTTTGACTAGATCTTTTACACCTATTCTGATGAGTGGTCATGGTCTGGTCTCACACATTTATAGAAGTTCTTTCTCTTAAAATTTAAGTTAATCCTGATTTATATATGAACAAGAGAGACAAGCATCAAGCCCCACATTTCCAGGTCCTTTTATTAAAGTTGTCATTCGAGCTTTCTCATTCCCTGTCTGTAAATTTACCTGCAGCAGTTACAATATTAGCCTTTATGAGTGTTTGCGCAGCATTGAGGAAGCTTCTAATAGTGAGGTACCAAAGGGGAAAAAAAAATGCTTGTTTCCTTTTCTGCAACCCCTAACCTGTCCATTAAACAGGTCAGATTTTTCATCAGCTGCCATGCTCCGCTGCAAGGACACTCCCTAAAGAAATCTAGCAGCAAAAAAATGGGAGCTGGTATTTCTGACAGTCATAAATCAAGTAGATTCAAAAATGTTCTAGGGAAAATGTTTTATGAAGACATTGCTGTAGTATGTATGATAGCACGGGAGCTTGCAGATGGCTCCTTTATTAAGTATCAACCTGTGAATTGTCTGCCCACGTGGCCTCAGTGTTGCAATAAGCTTGTAGCAGTAATCAAAACCAGAATAATAACAGTGCTTGCACCAAAGATACTTGTAAAATGGGAAGTAAACAAGACCTTTGTTTTTGGCTTTGCCAAGTCAGTTTTGCATGGCATATTAATATATTCCATAATTTGTTGGTACACTTGATGCATACTACAGAGTACACACCCTTCCTTTGGCAATGTCATCACTTAGCAAGATGCTAAAAATGGCTTGAGAGAGGATCTAGCATCACTACTGCACTATTTTTCCCCCTGCATCTATGTACGTGTGACAATTTTGGCAGCTGCCTTGGAAAATCTAGTGTACATTTTTCCTCCAAATTATCTTTTTTTCACACCTCTCAATTTTTAAAGCCATGAGTTTCAAACAAAATTAGCTCCGCTTAGAGCAATAGCCACTGTGTGTTCAGGTGGGAAAATACCAAGAATGCAGCTTTTTTCCCTGTTTATTGGTACTGGTACTGGAGGTGCCAAATTCTACACCCTCTGATTCCCTTAGCTCAGCAAGTGACCCCAGCCATTTCCAGGCATTGGGGTGTCACTGAATTTGGCCTTGTGAATTACAGCAATGCAAAACTGGAAGCACACAAATAAACAGCAAAGACTGAGGGGCAGAACCCTCAAAATGCTGTTCATATTCAGATGTTAGAAATAGGTACTACTGTATACGTGAATAAAAATTCCCCTGTAAACAGAGGATTTAGATAGAAATTCTGTCCTTATTCTGAGAGATACTGTCATACCAAGGAAAAGAGATACAGATTTGGGTCCAAAATAATTATACCACAGTTTTAGGACCATCAAAGTGGAAGCAAGCTACTTGAAAACTCTTTTTGCAAGCAGTGAAAATATATCTCAAAATTAGAACGGAAGCTTTTGCTGGTCTAAGATCTCTATTTTTTGAAAACAGAGTTTAAATAGGACAGAGCCAAACTGAGAGAAGAACAGAAAAAAAATCTAAAAATAACCAGCCACTCTTAGCTGCTGCCAAACGTGCCTTGGAACTATGATATAAGTCAGCCTGGCCTGGAACAGAACCCTTCCTGCAAATCACAGTCCCCAGGTGTCAAGGTAATAATGAGATACGTTAGAAATCATACAAAAATAAAAAATCAGGTGATACCATGGGCACACTGAGCAAACAGAATTAATGACACTTGAAGGACTCCATCTGAAGATACTCTCTCTACACAGCAGAGGATAACACTCTGAAACCTGTACCTGATGAACCAGGTATTCGCCACCTTTTGTCCATTTTCAGGGAGATTCAATTGAATCAATAACGAAGAAAAAACTTGGGAGTTCAGCAGCTGGAGAGGCTTAAACGGGTTCTTGAAGATATCTGGAAACCATTAAGGAGGTGGGAGTGGGAGAAAAAGTTAAGGGATCTTTTCTGTATGTCACTGTGATCCTGCGTGTTGCAGAGAACTCGAAATAGCAAATGGGAATTTGCCCATAGGCATTTTCTCTGGAGGTAGGTTTGCTCAGCATTGAGAAGTCATGTTTGTTATTCTCTCAATAGTGACGTGTGTTTTAGTTGCTACTTGTAACTGGAGTAGTTTTAACTTGTAATTCTGCACCTGGGAGGGTAATCTGCACCTGGGATGGTGTAATCCTGAGTGTATGTGTAGATAGGGAGACAAGAGGCTGGAGTGTCCCCTGCAGAAAAGGATTTATGAGTTTTGGGTAAGCTCAATGTGAGTCAACAATGTGCCCTGGAGGCCAAGAAGGCCAACTATATCCTGGGGTACATTGGGCACGGTATAGCTAACTGGTAAAAAAAAGCGATTGTCCCACTATACTCAGCATTGGTACAGCCTCATCTTGAGTATTGTGTGCAGTTTTGTGCTCTACAACATAGGAAGGATATAAAAATGTTAGAATGTGACCAAAGGAGAGCGATAAAGATGGTGAAAGGACTAGAGGACTTGAGGAGGAGTTGAGTATACAAAGTTTGTTCAGCTCAGAGAACAGAAGACTGAAGGGTCACCTCATTGCTGTTCACAACTTCCTCATCTTGGGGACTGAAGAAGGAGATGCTGACCTCTTCTCTCTGGTGTCTGGTGATTGGATGCAAGGGAATGGCTCAAAGCTCCATTAGGGGAAGTTCAGATTGGACATTAGGGGAAAGTTTTTCACTGAGGCGTTGATCAAGCACTGAAACAAGTGCCCCAGGAAAGTGGTCATGACCTCGAGCTTGTTGGCATTTGAGATGAATTTCGACAACGCTCTTAAAAACATGATTTAACATCTAGATTTCCTTGTGTGAAGTCAGGAGTTGGATTTGGTGATCTCCACGGATCTCTTCTTAGTATGTTCTGAGATTTGCTTCTATGACTCAGTGATTGTATATCAGCAGAGGTGTGGGAAGAAGCTGAGATCAGTGGCCCATGGTGGTAGACACAAGGTAAAGGAACAGCTTGTAGTCTGGAATGTTACAGCATGGCAGTCCCCAAGCAGAGCTAGCAGTGAAGATGTCAGTTTGTGCTTTTATGATGAGGTGTCTACAGTGTGAGTGTCTATGTGTGAGTTTGGTGGTGAGGGAGGCATTACAACAAATGGTGAGCAACTGTAGGATTCAGTTGCTGAAAAATGAGCCACTGAGATGTCTCCTTGCCTTTGGGACATGCATGCAAAACTGTGTGTATGACACAGGACCCACAGGAGACATTTACTCTTCTGGATCATCAACTGGATGCTAAGCAAGTTACTTCTAGTGCAGACACTAGACCCAGTGTCTATGAATCCTCCCTATGCATCCTGAGGAACCTGCCCTTGGAGTGGATGAATCTATGGGATTATTGAACTGCTGTCATGTGCATTCCCAACTACATTTATTAGGGATGTGATTCAGTTGCCTAAACAAGGATATCTGTGTCACCATTTGGTCACCATTACATATTTATCTAGTGCCAGTTCAGGTCGCCAGGGTATATTACCTGGACAAACATTTGTCTGTCACATATTTCACAGACGCCCTGTGCCATGTCTTCCAGCCTTGTACAAACCTTGGATTTCCTAGGATATCTCAAATGGTAATAGATGTCCATGTGTATAGATGGAGCCCCTAACGAAGAACATCCTGCCTGGCCTCAAGGAGGATCTTTGTTCTGCTGCAGGACACGAATTGCCTGTGAGCTCTGCGTGATAGCTGCCCTTGGGAGTTCCAAATAGCACAGGATACCTATGATTTAGGAAGGAAAACTGAGCCTTTGACCTCCTTTATCATAACGGTGCCATAGACAGCTGCCTTATCATATGAAGGCATACAGGGAGTAAAAGAGTTTGGACAAGAGTCCAAGAGCCAGTCTGTGAGAGCGTGACTGGAAAGCTAGCTGCAATCAAAGAAATTCAGGAAATACATATCTAGGTTAGAAAAAAATGAGTCTTTTCTTGGTATTGTCCCACACAGTTTGTATGAATTAATAGGAAGAGCTGTACTTAACTAAGTTGCAATAATGTATTGAGATATGAAATGCTGCATAAGTTTCTTCTAACTTTTAGAAAATGTTTTGAAGTTGTTATTATTCATGTGTGACTGAAGGACTTACCCAACCCGACATGCTGATCTTCCTTCGCTAGAGAGCTGTTCAACAGCCACATGTCGAATCTTCCAGCTGCTCTCATTAATGAGGTTGTAATGCCATATTTCAGTTTCAAGCTGTAGGTCGTCCTTCCCAGGACTTTTATTTCTGCTGCTGGAGACTCATCACTCTTGTGGATGGGAGGAGCACCAAGAACTCACCTGCAACAGCTTGAGGGTAAGTCCCATAAACACCCTCTGGGCTACAGAAAGCTTTAGTTTTCAAAGCAGATTCCAACTAGCAGAAACACAACCTGGTAGAGAAAGGAATCATTAAATACTGCCATCACCTCAACACCACATGATGAGGTGTAACTGCACGTGGGACTGCTCAAGTATACAAGAACGACTCAGACCTAAGCCCTGTTCTATGGGGGTATCTAGGACCTCCTAATACATCAGGATGGGTCTCGCTAACCCAACTACTCCTTAGAGCAGGGTAAACAAGTTAGTCAATCTAATTAGCTTCAGCAGTGGCCAGGAGAACTTGGTCCAGCAAGGTGTCTCATTGGAGCTCCACAGGTGTCTCCTTGGAGCTGCTCCTCCACCTTTTTGCCACTTGCCAGCGTTGGGTCACCGACACTGCACCAATATGGATGCAGTCTCTGGCAGGTGGCCTGACATTCCCAAAAGCTATTCTGACTTCCAGGAATGGCTTTAGTGGTGGATATCTGGTACTATGCTCTCCATCTCCAGACAGTAAGGGTAGTGGAGCAGGAATACACAACCCAGAGATGTAAGGTACCACCCAAATATACCACCCAAAGGTGTAAGATGAGCTCTGCAGTGCAGAGTTAAGGTACCCAGTTAAATCCTTATGGCAGCTTTGTGCTGATGAAGGGAGCAGTGCAAAACCCTCCTGTGGGGCACAATCTAGCCCTTCCTGTTGACTCCTCTATGTGTAATGTATAATGCTTCCCCAGTGAACGGATAGCACATTTGTTCTGTCCCAAACCTGTGTTATTTGTATCTCCACCACTTTCAGTGTTCTAAAGTACTTCTCAAAGATAAGAGATCAGAAATGCACACTGAGAATATATGTGAACTTCTTCATATAAACCTGGAATTTGTCCCAGTTGAAATTTCTGGAGTGAGTTCTGGAAAAGGCATGGTGATTCTGTCCCTCTTGCTGTTTAGTGTTGAACACTGGCAGGTCTCTGTTACAACAGTTTATAGTAATGTAATTTTATTGGAATCCTGTTCTTAAAGTGATTAGAAAAGGGTAGGAAAAATTATTGCAAAGGAACACATGCGCTAAGATTCCTGTCACCCTCCTATGAACATCCGAGGAGGTTTGAAGACACATAAAAGACTTCTGGCTCAGTGAGCCTCAGAACTTTTGCACTTTGTTCATTCATTATTTCTGCTTATTAAGACCTTACATTGCTTTAAGACTTTAACTGCTACTTGGGCCCTTTTTATTATAAAAGAATATAGGGAGAAAACACCTCTTCTCTCAACAACTTAGGGTTTACATAAATGCATGTGACAAGTGCTGTATATATATTTTTTGTGTATTTTCTCTAAATAGACAATCTGCTGCAAATTTAAAATGACTCAGTAGATGGGGCTGGAATTATTTCCAGTTAAACTAAAAGCCCAGTCAGACTCCATATACTCAGCCAGCAATATGTGTTTGCGGGAAACTCTATTTTTAAAAGGATTTCACAAGAGACATTTGGAACTACTTGCTGGGTTGTTCAGATAACTGTGTTAGAGAATACTGTTGGACTTGGGTTGAATGCAGATTTTGGAAGATTTTTGTCAGTGCTTGGGTCTGAGTGATCTCTGAACAACAAATGAGCTTATATGAAAAGTATGAAGAAAGTATAACTTGCAGCTGTCTTGCTAATACTTACGTAACAGCTCCTTCGGATGCTGTGCTGATTTAGCGTACAAAGGCAAAGGATTTATGTAACAGTGCAATCCTGAACGTTTCTTGGTCAGTTAATTTTTCCAAAACTTACAAAAGACCCTTATGCAGTTATTAATGTTGTAAAAAATATTTTCTAAGAAAACAGATAACCGGGAATTGATTTATCTAGGGCATACAACTTGCAAGGTTTTGGAATTTCAGTTTAGTATCAAAAGTAGTGAATGTGCTGAAAAAAAATAGCAGTTTCCTCCTTTAAAATAAATAAATAAAAAAAGACTTGTGAATTCCATAATACGTGTAATCTGCTGTATCTGTGCCGGGATCATTTAACTCTTTCTCAAAACTTTCAAAATCCTTATGGTTTCCCTCTACCTTCTGTGTTTCTCAGATGTTTCTCCATCCAGCCTTGCAGGAAAAGAGCCATATTCTTCACATCATAGCCTTCAAACCTACAGTTAATCTCCTCCTTTCTCAGCTTTCTACACAGATTTTTGTTGACTCGGTTTTCTGAGCAGAACTGCTTATTGTCATGCAAATACCCAGGTTAGCATGGTGGGTCAGAATCAGACCTGAAGAGGAAAGATATATACCTTTCCTGATGTGACATGATGGTAAATGGGCACCTGCAGTAAATTCCCAGTCTTTGGACAGCTGACTGGAGTGCAGCAGCGGTCCATCATGGACATCAGTAGGGACAGGAATAAAGGGAGTAGTGACAAGGTCTGGGCACTGCTGCCTCCCTGGGGAGCAGTTTTGGGCTCAGTGTGCACAAACACTGCCACTTCTGCCTAACGGCACAGAGCTGGGAGACACAAGGGTTAGGCTGGGTCTCCTGGTCTAAGGAGACCAAAAAAGTCAGGTGAAAGGAAGACGTTACTCCTGCCTCAATGAAAGTTTTGTTATGCAGCTTGTGGCATCCAGGAGCATGAGATGCACAAAGACATGGTTACATTTTCTCTGTGCAATTTTTGTATAAAACTTAAAGAAATTCAGCATAGATTTTTCAACTGTACTTTTTAAAAGAATCACACAGCAAAGACACTGGAAGCAGCTGGATTTTCCCCTCTTTCTGTGTTTTCATTTATGCTGAAGAAGAACAGGCTATGGAGATCAGCTTTGACAATTCAGGACCTGTATTTCAGGCTCCTTGAATGTCAACACAAACAAATCATCTGAGTCAATATTTAAAGACTTTCCCTCTCAAATGCACTCCAGATTTCTGACACACAGACAGAGAGGGCTGGGATTTTCTTATTATTGCTAATCAATTCTTTAAAAGTTGTACTATTTTTAAGAGGATATTTATTAAGTTGTTGTCAATAGAACTTGTTTGCCTTGCTATTACAATAAAGTCTGGTTGTCGTTCCATGCAACTTGGAAAAGAAATGTAATTGTCTTCGTATTTCTATACTTTTTACTCCATGGTAGGAATTCGCCCCCATGATTTTCTTCCAAGTTTCATGAAGACTTATTTATATTAAACACATTAATATTTTGAGAGTTGCCAGATAGTATTTTTGCAGGTACTATTTACAAGTCCCATTTAAATGACAGCCCCTGAAGAAATAATTCTTTTAATTGGGCAGGAACTGGTTTTAAAAGCCATGTTAAGTTTCAAGAGCCAGCAAGGCTCTTGAAATTCTTTCCTTAACTGGTTCAGCCCAGATTTTGGAAATGATCCTCTAATAAGGACCATTGTGTTGAGAGCCAGACTGAAGCAAGTGAACAAATGCCTTCCCAGAGCTGGGCCTGTTCTCTCCTAATCAAATCCCTTTTAGGGCTTGTTCTGGGACTGCATCCCATAACACTGCAAACAAACATACTCTCAGAGCATGTTCCAATGTAAGTTATAATGTGTTTGATTATGAGACGCTTGCAGTTGAATTTTATGTTTGTCTATAAGCAGCTGTTTGCCAAAATCGGCAACAGTTGCAAAACGTGTGTATAAGAGCCAGAAACCCTCCAAACAGGCGCATTCGTATGTACTTTGAGATAAACCCAGAAGAATAATTGAAATGTGTTTTTTTCAGTTATGATTCCAAACCACATCTTTCACTTATTACTGAAGAAATAAAGCCATGGCAAAACAATGGTGTGCCATAAATAGGACTTTTGGCATCCAGGATGACATGATTTAGCCTCTAATTTCCAATATCTGCTTTAGATTGATTAGTGGAGATAGTCAATACTAATTATTTTGAGGTTTAGCAGCTATGTAAAATATAACTGTGAATCTTGATAATTTCATGGCTCTTAGCCTTTAATTTCTAAGCTGTTGGTAACCACAAGGCATTTAGTTGACATGTAGTGTTTTATTAAGCTTAAAGCATACGCAGATTTGAGACAATCTTCTGATTTTCCTCTTGATTTCCCTCAACTGGATTATCATACAATTGCACTACTTTGCCCAGTGGTGGGTGAAATTATTTGTGTTAGTGACCTGAATGAAAACCAGCTGCAGAGAACCCTTTATCAAGTTGACATCAGGGAAAATAACTGCACACAAGAAAAAGAGCCGGAGCTTTTCAGTGCTTTACTAATAATTTTTACAACTTTTCTAAAGTTCAACACCCTTTAATTATAGTGAGCAGGACACAGCCTACTGCTTCTCTCCACTTTAAAATTCTGAGTCAGATCTACCACATCACTTTATGACGTCTGGCTGTCAGGCACCCCACAGCTCATCAGCCCCCTGGCAAAAATGACAATGGTATGTACAAGGGCACAATGGCCTTGGTGTCAACAATAGTGTTCAACAAAGACTGGAGGAACAGTAAACCCACAAGTTTTATGGCTTTTTGCCAGCTGGCAAATGTAAGCTTTTGTAGGACTTAATCAATATGGATGAATGTGGAACTAAACAAAGCAAAATAATACTTTTCCCTGAGCTTCAGGTAGAGGAAGGCCAATATGTGAGCAGTGATCAGTGCAAAAAGTCGCAGCAGGAGGTAAAAGTAATAAAGTTAATAGGTGTGTTGGAACACTCTCCTTTAGCAAGTACTCATCAAAGTAGAGAGAAGTGTTGATCTGTGTGGGTCACCTCCTGGTAAAGTAAGAGGTTGTGAGGAGCAGATCCTCCGTTTTGCACCCAAGTTCAGCAAAGTGCCTTGTTTCTACCAGTTATCTTCACATAGAAACTACATATCCAAACTCGTAAATCCTGCTTCTCAGAGGTAGTCCTTGAATATGTAAGGTTCTTGCAACAGAAGCATACTTGTGAACAAGGAGTCACATCCCTGTCCCCAGCATTGCTGGTGGTGAAAGAAGCTATTTAGGACTTTTCCCTGCTTTTTGAAGTGTTACGGAATACTGATTCAAGTTCTGCTTTCCATCTGTCCTCTGGAACCACGCTTAGGAACTCTTTTTTGCACCACTACCTTTAAAATCATTAGAGATGGGTATGACAGACGTTGACTCATGGTCAACAATCCCAAGAGCCGAGGACACTCAAAGTTCCTGGGTGGAGAAAGATGCAAACCACACTCCATGAAATGGAAAGTGTGCATATGGAGTGAATACTTATCTGGGCATGCATCATTGCATACGGAGAAATTGCAGACAGAGGCAGAAATAACCAGAAATAAAAATGTTAATATTTATACTATATTGTAACTCTGATGTTCAGATTTAACAAGGCCAAGTGCAGAGTCCTTCACTTGGGACACAAAACCCCTGTGCAGCGCTACAGGCTTGGGGAAGAGTGACTGGAAAGCTGCCTGGCAGAGAAAGATCTGGGGATGCTTGTCGACTGCCGACTGAACCTGAGCCAGCGGTGTGCCCAGGTGGCCAGGAAGGCCAGTGGCATTTTGGCCTGTATCAGAAACAGCGTGGCCAGCAGAACCAGGGAAGATTCTGCCCTTGTACTCAGCACTGGTGAGGCTGCACCTTGGGTACTGTGTTTGGTTTTGGACTCTTCACTACAAGAAAGACATTGAGGTCCTGGAGCGTGTTCGGACAAAAGCAATGAAGTTGGTGAAGGGACTGGAGAATAAGTCTTATGAGGAGCGGCTGAGGGAACTGGGGTTGTTTAGCCTTGAGAAGAGGAGGCTGAGGGGAGATGTTATTGCTCTCTACAACTACCTAAAAGGAGACTGTAGAGAGGTGGGTGTTGGTCTCTTCTCCCAAGTGATAGGTCACAGGACAAGAGGAAGTGGCCTTCTCCTGTGTCAGGGGAAGTTTGGATTGGACATTAGGAAACATTTCTTCGCTGGAAGGGTTATCAAGCACTTTAACAACATGCCCAGGGAGGTGATTGAGTCTCCATCCCTGGAGGTATGTAAAAGGAGGGTAGATGAAGTGCTTAGGGATATGATTTACTAGTTAACAGTTATGGTTGGAGTTGATGATCTCAAATGGTTGAGTTGGAGTTGATGACCTTGTTTTCCTCTAAAATGTAGCAAAAGAGAAGGAAAGTATGATTAGATGTCTTGGAGCTATGACTGTTCCTAATTCATTGGACTGACTAGCTGTCAGCAAGATAAATTAATCATCCATAGATAACTCATAGTGCCCTGTTCTCATTTATGTGAGTGGGAATGAAAAAGAAAAGCAGTCAATAAAAATTAAATTGAAAACGAAAATATTGTTGCAGTATGCATGCGGCAAGTGAAAATAAGATGCGATAAAAAGTGAAATGTGAAATCTTTTAATTCTTCCCACCATTGTTTATAAGTTGTATTGTCTATATGCCAAGCATCAGCTCAGCATGTTTACTCATAAATTTTATCTGTTTCTTATTTAGGCACGGGATGAGTGACATGGGTACAAAATGGGTAGATTTTCCAAAGAACTTTTACTAGTGCTAGTAGCAATGGAGAAAGAAGTTTCAGCTGAAGCAAGACACACAGTCTGGAAGAGATTTAGGCATTTATATCAGGCGTTTTAGAAAAAAAATTCATCTTCTCAACAAAGGGTATATTACGTTTAGCAAGTTAGAAGGTGAATAAGAGACTATAAAAATATCTAACAAAACTAGCTGAGGGATGCTGGGGAGACAAGTCATGAGCCATGCTGATCAGAAGGGAATAGGTATTTGTGTTGAAGACTCGGGAACCAAGAATTCTTAAGTATGGGAAGAGTGCGGTGGTCTACAAACATGGAAAATACTGAACAATCTCCAAATGTCCATCACTGCATGTAAGTACCTCTGCAGCCCAGTAGCCATGTAATGATGGTGCTGAGTCCAGAGGAAGCAGCAGTGAAGGTTTTATTTACATTACAGTCCATCGCACATGAGCTCTGGAAGACAAAGCATAGGAAGTTTGAACACAGAACCCATCAGTCAACAAAAGAATTTTATAAACTTTATAAAGACCATGAGAACAATATTGCTCTGTGTGGATGAATCAGAAAATAACAGATTTTCTAGGGACTACTTCTAGTGGGTAGCCTTACAAATCATCGATAAAATGCTGAAATAGCTTGCTTCAAAACCATTTATCTTTTATATAAAGAATGCTACCTGTTCTAAACAGAAGAGGCCTAAATATGATCCCATTCACAGCTTGAATAATCAAGAAAACTCCCAGCAATATCTGTGGAATTTCTTTAATGAAGAAGGAGTGAGTGACAGACTGCATCATGGGCTCATCCCAGGAGCAGAGCATGTGCCTTGTATTTGAGTCTTATTCTTTAATAGTAAAAGGCTTTTTGAAATCCATTTAAATCTATTAGTGTTCCCAGAAAATTGCGCACTCACTCATTTTCTCAAAATAAGTATCCTGGACTTAATGGAGCATAGTGTCCTTTCACTACAAGTACCCAAGAACTCCAATTATGCATTATTAAGCTATTAAACTGAACTGAATGAAAAGAACTGGCACTTACTGGCAAGATCACTGTTCTAAAATGCTCAGCAATAAGCTACAGAAAAATTAGTAAGCAGTTATAAAACTGCCATCTCCTACCAGCTGTTATCATTTCGTTTTCTCTAACAGTTCGAACATATTTATGAGCACATCTTATGTATGCATGCATATATACAAAGGAAGGCACACAGAGATCTACCTGAGCTGTCACAAACTGAGCTAGCAGGGGATTTCAGCGAGGCAGCTCACTCCTGAGCATATTGTAGGCTGGTTCCTGCAGAATTTCCTTTATATAGACAGTGTGCCCTCTGAAAGTCTCAGAGATACTCTCTAGTATCAGAGCATTTAGGGCTCTAGGGACTGTAAGACGTAAAGCAAATACCTTCCTGAGGCCCCAAATACCTGGTGGCATATTTTGATGACAAATTAATCAACGCTAGATCTTCTTTCTCTTTATTGTTCCATTAGGTATGCAGGGAAGTTAGAAAGGGGAAGAGTCAAGTATTATAAACTTGTTAAACTCTTCTAAGGGGATATAATAAATAAACTTGGGATTTCCAAATAAAAAGCTGATGGGAACAGTATAAAAGGCTTCAGGATGTGCAAACATCACCAATGATTGTCTAACACTTCACTTGCTTGAAAAATCAAAGAATAACTAAGTAAGGGTTGATTTCAACACTAACCTATTTTTCCACTTTCGCTATACCTCTTAGAATTCACAAAATACACAGCTAACCTTTCTGATCTTTGCTTTGCACAGTAAATTTATGGCAAAGCAGGGCCTTCATTGTTTTGCTTGCAATGCTGACATCCACTGTTATATATTTCATTTCTTGTATTAATTTTTCTATTTTTATTTTCTGACATTGATTTTATAGGTGACAAACATTCCCTTGAGCTATGACTGAGTTGCCTTCTCACTCTTTCCCTAATGCATGCATTAAAAGCACATGTTTGGATCTGCTTGCTCAAAATTGCGACAGTATGAAGTGAAAAGAACAATAAAAATGTTCATCAATTATGCAGAGCTGGTGATGGAGCTAAGCCAGAGCTACTACCCTTCTCTGCACAATGCAGATCATCTTCATGGAGTTTTATTGTCAATGAGCCCAAGAAGAAAATACAGCCTCCTGAAGGGGTGTAATAAAATATGTTTGTATCACACCATATAAAGTTGTAAGGAGTTAACAATGACTGTGCTGATTGCACCAGTATGTGGTTACAGATTTATAGCTGCAAATACGTTTTTTCCACTCATGGGTGGGCTCAGCACCCATTTCATGCAATGGTGCTATGGGCCATTGCAGCCCAGTACAATGCACAAAGGCATAATCTGTTCACCTGCTAGGTTGAAGAAAAAAAGCACTGATTTTTTTTTGTGCACCTTCATGCAAGGAACTGGCTAGAGCTGAAATTTCCAAAATATCATCTCAAAGATTTCACACCTGAATCCCTATTTACATGCTTTAAATACAAGTGATCTGATTGCACATGTACTGGGCCCTTGTGATTTCTTTGCTGCTATTGAAATGAAACCGTCTTCACCCACATCTGCTCATATATATAGTCAACATGTCTGGGTGCAGGACTGAGGCTTTAGGGACTTGTTTGGCTGGTGCCATTCTGGGATAGGTTAGGGATGCTGGCCTGTGGGACAAATGTCAGGTAAAAGACCCTCAACTTGTTCCAGCAGCCTTTTTGCCTTCTTTCCAAATACGGAATCTATGAAATACATTTGGTATCTTTTAATGCAGAAAGTCATGACAATCATAATCAGGGTATTGCATAATAATGGAAATCATGTATGGTCATTTAAAACTAGGACAAGCCTAAATATACATTCACTTATTGAGGAATGTGGATTTATTGTTCCATATTCTCAGCCATTAATGCCACAGAAGAAAAACCTCTCTCCTACAGTAAATAAAATACAGCCACTCAATGGGCCTTCAGATTTAATAGCATTAGTTTAGCTGGAGGTAAGCAGGCATAGACATTATAAAGACATTTTTTAATGTACTTTGCACAAATAAGTATAGGATATTATTTAGTAATGTAATAAATTCCTCGAATTCTCCCACAGAGTTCTTATTAATTGGTGTTTAACAAAGTGTTTTGTGTTGTAGGTGTTTAAAAATAACAGCAAAACAAAGCTGTATATTGTGAACTCTTCTGAAAAGCACTTAAATGCAAGGAAATTAGATGTTCAGGATCTATTTATGCTTTTTCACCCTTTGTATCTTTTTGTTCATCCTTTCTCAAGCCTTCTTTGACCTTCCCTTGGGGAAATGTGGGAGGCAAATATATCCACAGGTTAGTGACAGTAGAGAAGTGCTTTTTGAGATAACCTGTGAAATAGAGAGAATGACACCACTACTATACTGCATTTTCAGTTGTCAGACGTGGCTTTTGGTTAGGAAGGAAGGAACTAAATAAAAATACTTCAGATGTTAAAATAAACGTTTTCTGTAGGGTGTCCATTTCCCCCATCTTTTTTTAATGCTTTCCTTTTATAGACATTTCTGAGCTCTTGAGTTTCATATTTCCTCTGGATCATTTCCCCACCTACAATGTTTCTCCACTTTCCCCGACTTAGACTTATTAAGATATTCATTTCACTTGTCTCTGAGGGTTTTTTCCTCTGTTCTTCTTCCAGAAGTCTACATGGATCGATTAACAATGTATCTGTTGCTTCTCTGTGCTGCTTTTTCCCCTCAAGCACTTTTAGAGTACTGCAGAGAAATGATAGGGAGCATAGATTGGAGGATGATTAGTTTCCTGCATAGCTTTTGCCACTTCTCTGCTATGCCACTTCCTCAGTTCTTGCTGTCTCCACTATACTGGCACTAAGGAGCTCTGTCCATCGCAATCTTGAATCTTGTGTATATGCTTACCTCTGGCAAAAACATTTTGCTCACAGCAAATGACAAGTGCTATGTTAGGTGCAAACAGTGGAAAGAAATACCTTCCAGTGAGAATGACTTTCCTTATACCTGGTTTCTGGTATTGTTGCATTTAAGAGCTTCCTGGATGCTGGATACAACAGATCATAGAATCATAGAATCATAGAATAGTTTGAGTTGGAAGAGACCTTAAAGATCACCTAGTTCCAACCCCCCCGACTATATGATCTTCAAGATCGCTTCCAACATGTTCTATGATTCTATGATTCTATGATCTGTCATATCCAGTCTCGAGATGATACCGGATACTGCAGAAGTCCTACAGAGGTCTCCTGAAGGAGCATCCATATGCTTGCTGGAGACCACTGGGAGTTCGGCATACAGTAGCCTGTGATCTCCATGGTGTATCTATGCACCTGCCAATCTGTTGGGCCACTGGAGTGGCTGTGGAGTGCCAGGCATGGCTGTCAGTGCTTAGGAGACCTGGATGATTTTGGGCTGAGTGATGAAAAACTGGAAGAGTTTTCACAAAATTATTCTTCCTCACCGCAAAGATGCCATCATCATCCCCATCCCCACTACTTCACCCTGTCCATGCCTTTGGTCAAGTGCTTTAGGCACAATCCTCTTGGGAAATGGGAAAAGTGTGTCAGCTGGGAGTAGTCCAAAAAAAGAAAAAGAGGAATAAACTTGGAAGGGGCAGCCTGCCCTCTTCTCCAGGCTCCTCATCCCAGGCAGCCACAGGTAGGATGGGGCAGGCTGGTGATGCGGGGCCCTGCTCTGCCTTTCCCTCTGCAGCCAGTGTAGCTCTGTAGCCAGGCAGCTTGCCTTCCCTTCTCACTGCTCCACTCTGGCCCCACCTTTGCCCTACTCAGCCCACCGCCCTGCCTTGTCCCATCCCCTTCTCCCTGTCCCCATCTCCCCGTCCCCGTTTCCCCACGTTGTTCAGCCTGGAGAAGAGACGACTCTGAGGAGATCTTATAGCGACCTTCCAGTACCTGAAAGGGGCTACAGCTTAGCCAGGGAGGGACCTTTTATAAAAGCATGTAGTGATTGGACTATGGACAATGAGTATAAACTGGAGAGGGGAAGATTTAGACTGGACATAAGGATGAATTTATTCAGGATAAGGGTGGTGAGGCACTGGAATAGGTTGCCCAGGGAAGCTGTGGCTGCCCCATCCCTGGAGGTGTTCAAGGCCAGGTTGGATGGGTCCTTGGGCAGCCTGGTCTGGTGGGAGGTGTCCCTGCCCGTGGCAGGGGGGTTGGAACTGGGCTTTAAGGTCCCTTCCAACCCAAACTATTCTATGATTCTATGATTCTATGATTCTATGATTCTATGATTCTATGATTCTATGATAATAGTGAGCATGGCCGTTCTACCAAGCAGGGGAAATGGTGGCCCGACTCCAAAAAGCCAGGCTGAATGTTGTGGTTACTGATAGCTTTCCTCTGGGAGGGAGGTGAAGCCCAGGCACCACAAATATCCCCTCCTTCAGGTGGTGGCAATGGGAGGTGCAGGAGTTTCCCACTGGGTTTTGGTCCACGTCTCTCAGCTGCTTCCCTGGCAGGTAGCTCACGCAGGGGCAGAGGCTGCCAGCTCTGGAGGTTCATCAGGAATTGGGGAGTTAAGCTTGCAGAAAGAAAAAGAGTGAAGTTATTTTTACCTGCCAGAGGCAAATTTTCACAGAGGTCTGGGCTTGGAGAAGCTGTTGGAGGAGTTTTGTGCCATGAATATCAGTGGGTAATCTGCCGGTCCTGATGGGACTCACTTGAGGGGTGAGTGAAAAGTTGGCATAAAGCCATTTTAGCCAAAACACACTTACTGGACTGAAGCAGATCAAGCTGCATTATGTGTGTTTAGTACACATATATAGTAGCAATGTAGTCTAAGAACATTACTGACATTTAAACGTGGGGGAGGGAAAAAAAGACTATGCTTTTTTTAATCAGTCTTCACCCTCATATGCTTCTATGTCTTCAAACACCAGCAAAGCAAGGCCTCACAAAATCTTTTTCTGGAAGCAAAACACGAGGAACACTCAGACTAAACCTCTGCACTTTCCCGATGAGTTAGGTAAAAAACTCAGTGAAGTCTGCTGTTGGGTCTCTGTTTCTCCAAAATCTCACTATTACCTCTGTGGAGAGACAGATGGAGTGAAGGGAACCGGGGCTGAATAATGCTTCACATGCGGTATGAGCCAGAGATTGCAATAGAAAGGGCGCTGTATCTTTATGAGAAAGTTGTTGTGATGCCTCGATGACTGTCAGGAAGCTGGGAGCAGCAATTCCCTGAATGTGAGCCGAGAAATATCAACATCAGGTTTCCTGCTGCTGAGTCACTGCCCAGCCACGCCTGGCACTGGGAGCTGGGCACTCAGGCAGGATGTGTATAAATAAACTCACCGATGATTCCACGGATGTGCAATCCTCTGATAACAATATGGTTGAAACTGCTGTCCTAAAGACTCTGTGCCAGAAAAATCAGAGAATGGAAATTTGGATGTTGTCTGTAGATACAAACCAGTGTGATATTTTGGTGGGAAAAGGCCAGCATTAGCTGAAATTGGCCATAAGCAATTTATTGCCATTTCCAGAAAGAGTCTGGTTAATAATAACATTTTTCCCTGCCCTTCCCTGAGTACAAAAATATCTCATTCAGCTGTGCATATATCCTGAAGCCAAACCTGGAGGAGCTGTGATAGTTGCAGATATGTTCTTATTTGGCGAGGGTGGAGCAATGTCCAGAGCTGAATTATGTCAGTCAGACTGACAAAGCAGAACAAAGCACCACCACAACAAAAAGCTCTGCCCCATCTTAGGTAAACCATTGGTTTTGTGACTGCTGGGATCCTGGTGAGGAGAAGACTCTAAGCGAAACTAATAGTCCTTTAAGAGATCCCTTGAGGTTTTTTTCAGCTCTGCAAGTTATTTTTTTTCAGCCCTGCCCACGGCAGGAGTGGAAGTGGAGGATTAGATGGTGTTTACGGTCCCTTCCGACTCAAACCACTCTATGATTCTATGATTCTATGATTTTCACTAACAGGCTACCTGCACATGTTGGAATTTGCCTAACAGTAATTTGTTTATGAGTTATTACTGTTATACTTTAGTCAAAAAGATTATGTAGAGACCCATACCTCTACGTAAAAAGTCTGCCAAAAGGCAGCTGGATCTAGCTGCGTGGTGCAGAATTGTGCTAAACAACATGGACAATGAGAATACAAACAGTGAATGAAGCCGGATGTCGTATGCAGCCGTGTCACCACCACCCAGCCTTCTTTTCAGCCCCCCCATCCCCAAGAGCTCCTGTTTCAGTCACTGGCAGAAAGAGGGAAGAGTATCTTTGGTGTAATCTTTCAAGGTGTCATCAAAGACATTCACTGCGTTGTCAAAGGAGGGCAGTCTCGAGTAAAGCAAAAGACTTCTAAAGCCAAACCCCTAGGAACCTGTGTGCTTGTGAAAAATCCTGATAAAGATACTCTTTTTGATACTGAAAAGTCACTCTCAGTACAAGTCACAGTGACATTTTCCACAGCCATAGCAAGGAACGGGCTTTCCCCTCCCTGAGTGCTTTTATAGAAGATGGTGAAACAACAATACATAGCAGAGATACATAACAGAGAACAGAGATCAGCTGATATTATAGTGAAAGGAACAGTAAATAATAAACAAGGCTATTGAGAAACATGAAAAACATAGGCTGTTCTGTAGCTAATAGATAACAATGACAGTACCCTCAGGATAAAGTTAGAAGAAAGCATGAGCCTTTTCATAGTGATATATCCTTTTGTAGAATAACAGGCAGCAAAATACATTAAAAAAAATCCTCAGAAGACAAGTTGTTTGTTTGTGTTATTAATGCAGGACGAAGAATTGAAAGTCTCTTTGACTTTAGAGAGATATGTGTGTGCATCACCAATCTAGTAAGAATAAGGGCAGGGAAGGCAGGCTGCTGAATAGTGCAAGGAATAATGGATGAACAAAAAAACCCAGACATAAATCTGTTAGTAGGATAAAGTATGAGGCAGTAGTGACAACCTGCTAGAATTAAACCAGTGAATCTGAACATTAAATGTATCTCTGGTGCACCTTACTTGATTTACTGCGAACACACTTGAGATGCGGTTGACAAATGGTGTTTATTAGTGGGCTAACAGACTGAATTTGAAAAGTGAGTGGGAAATATAGCAAATGATTGACAGCCCTGAGCATTTTCTCTTGGCAGTTTCTGTAGGACACAGTGACTTAGTATATGCATTCTTCGCATACAGGTCGCTCAAGTCACTGAGAGAGATTCATACCGAGAGTTAATGCAAACGGCCACTCCTCCAGCCTCAGTCCCAATGTGCCTGCTCTAGGGAGCAGCTGCTAGAGCTGTGCCGCCTTTGTGGTTCGTGCTGCACTGTGCCACCCAAGGACTACATCAGTTTGCAGTACAGTGACCTCTAGGAACTGAAGACCTCAAATAATTTAACCATCCCCAAATCTATGTTGTAATTTAGCCAAGATTTATTTATTTGCCTAATGCATTTATTGAAGTCTATGAATTTATTTTGAAATGAATGCTTTATTTACACTGAAGGACATCCTTAATTAAAAAAAACACCCAAACACAGGGCAGGGATGAGAAAGCAAGAGAGCCTGGGGAAATGCACAATTGCAAGCTCTGTGACAAGAACTCAGATCTTATCTTAAATATAAGTCAAGGCCTGCTGTAGCTGTATAGAGGTGTTGTATTTCTCTGAGGTGCCTTATTTCTTGTATTTTTTCTGCTAAAGATGAGTTTCAGAGACAAGATGACAAACAAAACCAGGTGTTTACAGAGGCAATCAGAGTGGATTTTTTTTTTTTTAATCTAAGAGCATCCTGGGGCTCATTAAATACAGGTTGGTTTCCATTTTAAAAAATCCCTCAGAGCTGAGTAGTGCTTTGTGTAGAGTGGTGATGCTAAGCTGTCCAAACGCAGAAGATCTTCCATGATACTGTGCTCTCTCTCCTAGTGAGGCAATTTTCCATCCTGGCTTCCACAGCAAGAGAAGTCTAGATAGCAGGAGCTTGTAGGCAAGCTTTCATCTGTCTAAAGGTACTGTCCCTCTGGAGTCTCACTTGTGACTGACAATTTGTTCATGCAAATAGCCAATTTCTGTTTTCTTCTTCTTCCAGAAGCCTCGGGCTTTCATAAGTGGTTTGCGAAGTGGGATTCCAGCTCAGCTTGGTCAGCGTGCAACAGGTTTCACTCTGTGGCTGCTGTAGAGCATTGAGAGCAGTTCCATACCTGGGTGTGCTTTCTGGCTTACTGACTTCCCTGCACCACCACAAGTGCCTGTATCTGCTCAGTACTCACGTTCAGACACTGCCAAGAAGTTTTCAGAGCTTTTATGCTTCTGGCCTGACCGCTTCTAGTTTTCCCTTTGTCCTCTGGGCGTCCTCCACCCTTCAGGCGCACCAAACATGAGAAGCTGTTTTACTTGCAGCTGTTTTATATCCCCACTTATGTGTGATCTGTGATATCTGCAAGTATTTGAAACACCAACGAGCCTACAGGGTGCCTTAGTTTTGTTGTAGCACCTTGAAATCAGTGGAGAGAGGAGTTAAGACCAGCTGAGAATCTAGATCACAACATAACAGTGATGTGTTTTTCTACATTCATTCAGTTGCTCATTATCTCTATAATGAAAGAGAAGAACTGAAAGAAATGGGTGAAAATGTGAATCTGCAGAACTCATGTATCACTTGTATGAATTCTGTCAATAAACTTACTTTGTTCTTGACGGTATAGCTCTCTGAATCTTCATGCATTTGTCCTCACAAAGTGCCTCTAAGTGAACTGCAATTGTCTTCCCTCTACATGGTGTTCAGGAACAGAGAGATTATGTGAACTGTTTGATGATAAGCATGTCTTATAAGTTCCAGTCTAGTGTGTGGACTTGGAGATCATTCTCTATGCCAGCTATTACTTTGTTTTTTAATAGAAGGACCACGGGATACAATTTCAGACTTCTTGAAGCTCATTTGTGATGAAGGAGATTCGATAAATTTCTCCTCTCTCATTCTCTATTGATAGTGTGCCATGGGCCTTCTTCAGCTTTCAGGCTACTTCTCAATTAATCAGTAATTCCTACTCCCAAATCAAGCGACTCAGACAGTGATGAATCCTGAGAGAAACTGAGATTTGGTTCTGCGGACTGTAACTATATGTGTAATTATCTGCCAATTATGATGAATTGTACAATTGTACTCTACAACTACGTTTTGTCCAAAAAACCAGATCAAACTAAACTCACTGGGGAACAGGCCATAATAAAAAAATAAATATATCTCAGTGACAATATGTCAGGTATGGTTTAGGAGACCAAAAATACAATAAAATACAATAAACATCTCTTTTTATGGTGTTTTTATTATTTTTAAAAGTTATGGACAAGAGAAGGTGTAATGCCCAAACATCAAATTTTTGAATGATATTGTGTTACTCTCATTTCCATGTTGCTGTGAAGTATGAGTGGACATATCTGTCACTCTGTCTCATATCAGTAAGGGACTCACTGAAGCTTCCTGTGAGTTTTTTTGTATAAGTAGCTCATGTCACTAACCTTGAAAATTTTCTTATATAAGATCATACTCCTTCAAGTATGCACAAACCTTTCCTTTTGCTGCTCTCTACATTGCCATGGGTCCATTGCTGGTTTCCTTGGCAATTGAAGGAGAAATGGTGATAACATCTGGGAAAACTCTGTGAAATTCTCTTTCTCTGAGAAGTTTCCATTACAGGAGAGAAGTTCCACAATTCAATCTTCTTGGATGTGAGCTAGCTAGATCTTGTCAGTGAAATCTTCAGTGCGGGAAGTTGAAAGTTGCCAACGGTGGATTTTGCCCCTATGTAAGGCCACCAGTGCAATCTGCAGTGCAGAGCTCATCCCTTGGTGAGTGAGCGCCTGCCTATCCATTTGTAAACACTGGGTAGGGAGTGGACTCCCTAGGTGTGGGCTTCCAGGCTGGAATTCCAGTATGTTAGGGAGCCTTTTGAGCTGAGCAAGTTTGAGCAAGGGGAAGGAAGCTGGCTCTCAGGAAACCTGGGGAAAACAAGCACCTCAGGTGGGACTGAATAAATTGAAAACCGATCCCTGCAAATTCCGAAGGATGTGCATGTACTGAGAACTGTCATCTGAGGAAATCTGTATAGTTGTAACAAGGAAATATGATGGGGAAAACATGATGTTACCTTATGACAGTTACCTGTTAATTAAACAGAACCTTGCGTCCTTACCCATTCCTTATATAAGGTTTATTAAGGCTTTTGTAAGAGTCATTTATGAGACTGGATGGAAGAATTATCTAGTGCCTGACTGACTATATCAGTGGATTTCAACAGGAAAGAAGATGGCAAATTGTTGTGACTAGGTACAGTGCTGTGAGCAGATGTAAATTGCCAGTCCACCAATACTTCAGAGCCATTAAGTGCCAATGCTTATTGATTAGTATGCGCTTTCTCCTGCTAATGGCACCAATTTGTGAACAGACAGGGTATGATTCTGACATTCATTATCCTTTCAGTGACTTGAAGGGGACTCAGCTAATTTTGCCCTTGACTTCCACAAAAATCCTTCATTGTGTTACTAGTGCTCTATAGACTTGAGTTACATAAACACCCACTAGAAGGGAAGATCGAGGCTGATGCCAGTCACCCCACTGGAAATGCAAACAGCAGCTGCGTGTAATAAGCTATGCATGTTTGTGTGTAGTTAGAAGGTTTGGTCAACAATAAGAAGGAAGAATCACTAATAAAGGCTGACAAAGCTTCTTTCTTCTCTGTCCGGCTCGCAAACCCACACAGACTCCAGTCATTTTACACTCCCTTTTGTGCCTTGAAAGAAGTCTTTTAGCTATCAGCCAGCATCTTACCCTGTGAAGTCCTCAGAGAAGATAGACCATATCTTTCTATTCCCTGAAAAAGGACACCATTATCCCTTATCACTAATGATTAACAGCAAAGGGAAGATACTAAAATAGCCTCCACCCTGTCCCGCACCAGTAAAACCCCAAACCTGTGAGCTGGTATCAGAAACAGTCTTTCTGGGTTTTGTGTGCAATTATTTTTTGTCCTGGGGTTGCCCACATCTCTTCTTTGCCTGGTAGAAGATGGACTTGCAGAAGCACATGTTGAGAGCAAAAAGACCTTAAGGAAGTTTTGGCTCAGTACTGATGTTTGTGCCAAGAGCTTCATCTGGAGGGCAGGAGTCAGAGAAACCAACTAGACAGAGCTGCCTGTGTAGGATGGGAGTGGGGTTCGGGTGGGTAGGAGGATGGTGAAGGGGAAAGAAGCCGAGCAGTTCATCCTGACTACCATAATAGGACTCATCTAGGGTGCAGCATAGAGAAGAATAAAAGATTTCTTCAGGCCAGGCCCTGGCCATTTATGTCAGGTTGTGAAACTGTGCAAGCCTGAAGGTTTAACCTGGAGAAAGAGGAAAATATGAGTTAGGAAGGGAGGAGGCATAAAGCACACTTGTTAAAAACCAACCAGTAACAGCTGCAAGGTGCTAGACTGTGTGAGAAGTTGGTATAACAAGTAAATACATGTGAAATGGATAACAGCTCCTCTTCTGGCACCTTAAAAATATTATTATACATTTTATAACTATTAATTAATTTCATCACATAAAAAGATCAAAGAGATCTCATTTATCACTTACTTAGTTCCACCATCTCATCAAATAGCCATTTTTTTAATTCTGTTTTTACAGAAGTTAGAGTTAAACCAGAAGAAAAAAATATTTATTCTCACTTGTCACCACTCAAGACTTGCAAGAGCCTGAATATCTACTGACCCTCTTCATCCTCACAAATTTATAAACAGAAAGATTTTTGTGTTGAGAGCAAACTGATGTTATGGAAAGAACAGAGAAGAAAAGATTGCTTCGACCTTTGTGATCAATATTGTCACACCTTCCTAAAAAGTTTGTTCCTTTAAAATACCTGGACTGTCGAGGCTACAAAGACAGTCAGAGGCAGCTGAACCGCACGAGGGTGAGACAAAGATCCAGAAATCCCATTTTGTCACAATCTGCAGTTTCACAGGCACATCCTGTTGTATACCTAATAATTCTTCAGTGGGGAGTAAGTGATAGGTTTGGGTTTTTTAATATATGAGATCTGACAAAAAAATGAGCCTGTGCTTTTAACTCTTTTTATTTAACAAATTAAGAAAATCAACCACAATGACCTTCAAAATAATTCCCTTCTGAGGTGACACACAGCTACATGTAGTGCTGCCAACGTTCAAAGCAATTCTGCAGATCATTTTCTGAAAGGCTGTTGAGGATCTCTGTTGTTTTTGCTTTCACATCTTCTACTGACAAAAAAAATATGTTCCTTTTGAGCACCAACTTGATCTTTGGGAAGAAGTGGAAATTGCAGGTAGCCGGGTTAGTAGAATTGGGTGGGTGCTCAAGCACCGTGATGTTGTTATTAGCTAAAAACTGCTTCATAGACAAAGTGGTTTTAACTTGCTCCTCTCTCTTGCACGCTGATATTTTCTGACTGAGAATAAGAAGATGTTTATATATGAAAACATGTCCACTCGTACTGAGTGAAACAATCAAGTTGAGTCTTGTCTCACTGTGGCAAATTAGAACATATGCTATAACCAAGTCTTTGTCTCTCTCCTCCCACTCTTGGTTGCCAAGCTACAGGGTTAGTCTTGGGTTTTTTTTCTGTTTCAGACCATGTATATAACCTTACCATAAAACTTCTAGAGTGAAAACAGGAAGAAAAAGAGGAGGAGGAATAGCAGCATATTTATGTGAGCAGAAATTATCCTCACAGCTACGTAAGAGCTTACCAACTGATGGCTAATACTAAGACACAGAGTAGCTGAGTCTCCGAAGGTGTTGGGAACTCAGCTGCATCTGCCATAAAATACATAGGAAGAACCTTGTGTGATTTTTGAATGCACAAGGACGTATTCTTGGGGAAACAATGGCTTTGGGGGAATGAGAAAAATTCATTACTCATAATAAAATCCTGATGAACCACCCAGTCACTCAGGAATTTAAGGTCATTCTTGTTCCCAGGAAGAACGCATATGAATTTCAAAAACATGTAAGAGGAATGAAATGTTGCAAGAACTGGATGTGAAGGAGGCAGCAAACAAAGGGAATTAATCTTTGGATTTTTCAAGTAAATGAAATCTCCCATTGAACTAGAAATCTGTCACCTGAATGGTGTGATGAATCAACATGTCTGCCTTTCAAAGGCAGCTCTCCATCTGCTTTTGGTTGGTCCCAAAACATGATGCAAACCAGCCTGTGCAAACTACTTCCCAAAGTAAAGTGCAACCTGGCCACAGGACCTGCTTGTCACATTGTGACTGTAGAGTAACACAGCTCAAAAGTCACGGTGCTGTGCCTGTTTCCATGTACACATTTTGTTCAGCACTTCATTCCTCTCTTTGTTGAGGCTATTTGAATTGCTTGGCATGTGTATTTGGGACTTTCAGAGAATGCTGATTTCTTGTTGGAAGATAAATGATGGATGTACAGTTTGAGAATATTCATTCTTAGTTTACCTTAATCAGAGCTGGCCAAACCCAGGAAAGCATGCTTCAGAGACACACGCCATTATTTTGAATTTCAGTTTTGTTTCACTCTGAAATTAAATTTAATTTGTCAAAATTTCTAGAAGAAATTCTGGAAGAAAAAAAAAATGCAGAGTGAATACCAACAATACAGTATTTTTGCAGTGGAATATATCTCATCAAGAGAGGGACATGGACAGCCATTTATCAAACAAATGTGGAGATTGTGGTGCTCCAGGCTTGGCACAGTGTGAGAAGGAGGTCTTCCACACATACAAAAGCTCGTCTCAGCTCGAATTGGGGCACTGAAAAGATTTGCGACACTCTGGCTGCTGTTTCCAGGACAGAAAAACTGGAAGTACTGGTGGAGCAGTCCTCCCTTGGGTTACCATATATTGCAGAGAGCTGAGCTTTACTGGGCCATTACTGGCTCATGAGACAACCTCCTGATAGAAACTTGAATTTGAGTCAGAAAAGGTCCTAGTGGAAAACAACTTCACTAAGTGTTACAAGTTTTATGAATCAGGATTTTTAAATTAAATGTTGTCCAAAATTATTACCTAGTAATTAATAGAATCATAGAATCATAGAATCATAGAATAGTTTGGGTTGGAAGGGACCTTAAGGATCATCTAGTTCCAACCCCCTTACCATGGGCAGGGACACGTCCCGCTACATCAAGCTGCCCAGTTGCTAAATGTTGCTGTATTAATTCAGGAATAGGCAGACTTTTTCCTGAAGTAATTTTTAAACCTCACTTGGTAAGAAAATGTAACTTTGGAGGTCACAATTGTGTATGTGCTGTAACATTTGAATTCATATATATAATTAAAGTCAAATCTTACCTAAGGTAGCCTTAGTTCTGGATTTTTTTTCTTTAGGATGGGAGGGTTTGAGGGGAGAAACAGTCTATCTGTGTCCACCATCAAGAACAAATCAGTGTGAATTTAAACCTCATTTGAGGAGAGAGAGGAAGGGAAGGAGGAGGGAAGAGTGAGGGAGAAAGTATTACTGGAAAAAAAAAGTGAAACTTCTTTGCATAAGGCTGCAACTGGAGCTTGTTCATCTGTAGACCTTAGTGAATTCAAACCTTGATTGTGTTTAAATAGTTTTGGACTTTTGAGAAAGACATGAGGGAAAAGTTGCTATAAATACATTTTTTGTTACTTCCAGTAATGGATAAAATGAAGTTGTAATGAGGCTTTCTGGTCACACTTTAAATATAGTATGATATACAGTATGACAGACCCCTTAAACTACATTTACATTTATTTCTTATGATATGTAAACACCAATTTCCTGTATGTATGGGAAATTGTATTAAGAGGTGGCAGATTATCCACCCTATTTACCCACATAGTGAGCATTGATGTATGTTAGTTATACACAATGCATAGTAAAGAGAAAAGCAACTATTTCTCTGTCCATTAGATACCTGAGTAATGAGATTTTAAAAGCTTTTTGAAGGCTTGGTGTTTGGCTGGAAGATCTCCTATCCACTCTTTGTCTGCTGGAGATAGCACATTTCCTTTAATGTATAAAATGATTTAATGCACTGAGACTTTGAAAGAGATGGACTAGACATCAGTAATGCCTGAGAGAACTGCACACTGCAAATAGAAAGAACCATTGAAACCATTTCTGTTACACAATTTGCCAGGCATTTTTTTTTATTATTATTAACCAAATATACTATGGCAAACAATTTTGCAGATTTCCAATTTTAAGCAGCCAAATGTACAAAAGATCCAAATGCAAAAAGAAGTATATTGTTATGATTTTATTTCACTACCCAGTGATGTAAGTACCAAATAATGAGGATAATGTAGCACTTCTACATGTGTTGCCAGTAGATCACCAGAATATGCAGAAGGCACTTAACTGTCTCTGCCTTGACAGATGAGCTCTGGAGTCTTTCTGTAGTGTCTTAGGAGATTAGGACCTACAGCCCTGCTCTGCCTGTGCCTCTATGGCTAGCAGATAACTGGGAGCAAAATACTTCTGAGTGGTATTTGAGCACTGAGCCTATATGGAAGCTCCAAGATCCTATGTGTTTAGATAGTGGTGTATTAATGTGCCAGTGGTTCTCCTGCTCTGAGGAGTCACGAAGAAGAAGCAAGAGGGTCATAAGATGGGAAGATCTCATATAATCTAAGTTCTTGATTGTTCCTGTGATAAATGGCAGTCACTTTGGTCCTTATATTAGGCTCTGAAATTGGGTAGAGTGCTCTTTTTTTTTCCAGGGCAGTATAAGACTTCAGATTGGAACAGGATTGTAGGTCTACACTATGTTACACTTCTGTTTTCTCTCAGAGTGATTGTTCTTGTGTTTTCTGTCCTCATTTCCACCCTCTTTATCTGGATTGTTTACAAAGCTGCTCCATCTTACTGGTTCTCGTATGAATTCTGTGGATCCTCAGAGTACACAGCAAAAAAAAAAAATAATAAAGAAAAAATTACAATACAGTAAGCTGCTAGCTTAAAAAGAAAAGTTAGAAGTTTTAGCAAGCTTTAAGGACAGTAAATTTGGGAGACAAAGTTATCACAATACATGTGGATGGCATAATAATGTGCAAATGGGATGCTTAAAGCAGGCCAAACCTGCACCTTTCCTCACACACAGAAGTGTTCAACACTCAGTCCAGAAGTATTCAACAAAGCTCTAGTGTTGATTTATCTTGGGGTGTTGCCAACTGATTGCAATGGGTTTTAAAAATGCACTTTAACATTTTACTGGCTAGAAATTAACCTATGCATTATTAGAACCAGACAATCAGAGCAATGAGTTAAATTAGTCCTTGAAAATGAATTAATTTTAAATTTGGCAAATATACTACTAGGTTACAGTAAACACCTGAGAGGGATGCCTTCCTCAGAACTGTATCTGGATACAACAGGTAAGGGTCCTAGCTGGAATCGAGGATGCAGGAACACCCCTGCTATGCCTTGGGTCTGCCTTAGGACTACCATTACTGGTGAGCTGCAATGAAAGATGATTAGCAAAGACTGCAAAGGAATCATGACCATTGGGTTATTTGTGTCTGGAGAGATCAGTGAGCAGCAATATAAGCAATTTATTATACAATAATCAGGGGAAACAGTGGAAATAAGGAAGCCTGGTTTTCTTTAAGTCCACGTCTGATTTCCAGCCCTGACCTCACTGCAATAATAGCAGCCCCGCTAGGATGTGTTTTATAAGAGCCCCACCATTCCTGCAGTTCCCTCTTCACTTATTATTAAGGCTCCAGGTTCTTCCACACCTAAACCTACAAGTCTGAAAGATACCATACCAGACTGTGGCCAGCACTGAACTTCATGTATGAGTGACACAAAAAAACCCTAGACTGTGTCTGTAAATCTTTTTATTTAACAAATAAAGGAAATCAGCTATGATGACCTTCAAAATAGTTCCCTTCTAAGGTGACATGCAGCTGCATACGATGCTGCCAGTGTTCAAAGCAATTCTGCAGATCATTTTCTGAAAGGCTGTTGAAGATGTCCATTGTTTTTGCTTTTATATCTTCTATCAACAAAAAAAAAAAGTGTTCCTTTGAGCACTGACTTGATCTTTGGGAAGAGATAGAAATTGCAGGGAGTCTGTGGGGTTTTTTTTGCATGTTGGATCTTGTATGCTGCCAACTGGCACTTTAAAGATGATAGATAGATGTTAAGCTTTATACTGTGTCCATAAACTCAGTAGGCAATAAAGTTTCACAAAACTTATTGGAATTCAGGAGAGGATTCAGGTGCCTAGACATTCATGTCGTTGCCTGGTGTGCTGTCCTAGAGACGTCCACATGGGACTGGAGATAAGATAGAAAATGTATTGAAGACCTGCACTTCTCTGGAGCAGGAGATGGAGGATGCATGTGGACATCTAACATAGCTCTAGATTCTTTTATTAGCAATCAAATTGTCTCCTATTATATGCTAAAGCCTCTACTATGTGTCAAATTTGATAGAAGTCAGCCAAGTATTAGTGTGATGGACAAAGAGACATCCAAGTCCTACGGAACAGACTTCACTTCTGCAGTAAAAGAAGCTAAAAATGGTACTGTGTAGGCACTGACAGTGAATACTTGAGCCACTCAAATGTATCACTGCTTGGTAATTACTTAGTGAAGAAAAGTAACTGGCTATATAAGTCACAGTGAACTGCTTCAGAAATATAGTCAATTTGCTGTCACATACTTGAAAAGGATCCCTCTATCGTTCTACATTTTTTCTACACTTCAACCTAACAACTTTTCTCCCTCAGACTTCTGACAAAATACAGGTATGTCAATAGCACCTCTGAAATAGATGTGTATCCAGTCAACTAGATGGGGAACATGAATGTTCAGGGTGAACTCGAACTGAGATAACAACATTTAGTCTTAAGCTGAATAGGACAGGGTGATCTAGCAGTAAGGTATCTTTATTCCTAGATTAATGAGTCAGTCTTCTCATAAGCACATATGTATAATTTTAGAATTTAGTGTGCAATAAATGTTCTTTTGAATGGTCCCTGAAAGCTTGCTCAGTTAGAATGAATATTTAGAAAAATGGAGTCAGTGTATGCTAAGGTATAGGATAAAATCTTATATGAAAATGTGGTTTGAACACCGCAGTGTAAAGTCTCTCCTTCATCTAAGACCTGCAGAAGTTTTAGCCTCTGGCTCTTTCAGCTTCTCTCTTTCTCTTGGCCATAGGCTCTAGCCCAGGTGGAGACATCCATGTTCCAGCACCGTGAGCTAAACAGAAGACGTGGCAGCCTGTTGCTTTTACTTACTACGTGTATGATAATGGCTCAGCTGCATCGATGTTTTTTCATCTCACAAAATTGTGGAAGGTACTTGTTAATGCCTTGTTCCATTAGGACAGGACTATTAAAATGTAGAAGTGCTTTTCTCTGGGGCTGTATATATATGGTTGGCCAGCACACAGAGATAGGATTTATTAGTATGCAGTGTACATTAAGTAGCAATCAATACTTCAGTCTTGGCACAGTTTAACTCTGCAGAACAGTCTGAAGACAGAGTTCATGCCAAATAGCAGCATAGGATTTAGTGAAGCACAGATGTATCTGGAATATTTTAATAAAAAGAGGGGTTATGGAGAACATTTGGCAGTTTCTAGAGCATGCAGCAAATATTGTATTATATACCATCTGTAACAATATAGCTGAGCATATGCGATGTACTGAAAAGTCGTTTTATCTACATCCTCTAAGAAGGTTTGCATTCTGTAAAAATGTGCCTGTTTTCTAGATCTCTAGTTAGGCCAGGCTTGCTTGATTTGGAAATAAGATCACAGTTGTGCTAAGCTCAAGTTATTTAATATCCTTGAGATGAGATACAAAATTTTTTAAACACCTGGTGACAAGTCCTACAGCCTTCAATTAAAACTGTTCTTCCTAGCACAGGAGAAAACTGAACTCTTGACTCTCAATCCCAAATTTTTCTACTGCTTCCAACAGTGCCAGCAGAAGAAATCTTTTTATTCCAATTAACTGGTTTTCAGATGAGGCAGCATTTCAAGGACTGCCACTAACATGACGAAATCACTCCCTGAGCTCAGGCATTAAGCTAATGCTTCACACAAAACCGGCATGTTAGAGCTAAAACTTAGCTTATTCCTTGATGTAGCACTTAGAAGAGCTGTTGTATTGAAGAGTAACTGCATGCTGTGCCCCGTTAAGCTCCTTGGGTCCATGGTAGTATGGGCAATTGTGAAGAGATCCACGCTGGAGAGAAAAAAGTACTTTCCCCAGAGCCATTAGGGATGGAAGAAAACTCTGCTGATCATCACTGCTTTCATTGGTTGGTTTCCTCCTTCTTTCCAAGAGTGTGAGCAACAGCAGAGTAAGTAACATGATAAAATCCCAAATAAAGTGCGAATAGAAACTTGAGCAGATTAGCTATTTGGCTACCTAATTCTGTTAGACCCAGGGAGACTCGTCTGAAGAAAGCAAATCCTTCCCATGCCAGACCTTTCCTGAATGCTAACAATGGAGTCCCGGTGAAAAAAATGTACTATCCTGTGTTCCCTTCACCTTTGGCATACTGCAGACCTTGTTCTCACCCTTGCATCACTGCATGTAGCTGAACAAGAAGGCTACAGGATCTCTAATCCTTTCCATGCTCACCGTGGGAGTCACTGGAGCTTTGGCAAAATATTGACACCTGAGACAATAGAGACTGGGGACAGATCTACTCTGCAAAGGCACCGAAAAGCAGATCACTACCAAAGTGATGTGCTGTAAAGTGTGTTTTGAATGTACTAGAAAGCTTAGAAGAGGACTTGTATACCTCTGGGATGATAGGAAGGTGATTATGGCATGGGGGTATTGTATTGGGTCTTTCACTGCCAGTTCTCACTCATTTCAAAGTTGTTGTGTCAAAAGGACTATTGGGCAGTATCTGCTTAGTAGGAAGTAAATAGATGTTGCTGCTGTAACCACTTTGGGCAGATCTGATGATCTTTTAAGTAAAAATGGACCTTGGTCTGACATACGTCTTTCTCTTCATCTTGTGTCCTTTGCAGTTTCTAATGTCAAATCATTTCCAATATTCATAAAGTGTTGGATTCCTACACATGTGAAGGCTGTCAAGAACCGAAAGCCTATTGGAATGATACTTCATGGTTAAGAGCCTAAATTAGATGTTTCTTCTTGCTTATGAGCAATGCATGTGGTATAATGTCTGGAACAACAATGCTGAACTAGTCACTCCATTCAGTTTTGGTTTAAGGATGATTTTTCATTCTACCACCACAGAAGAGTTGTATGACATAGACATTCCAACTTCAGTGCTTGCAAAGTAGTTTCATATTTGAGGTGTAGTCCTTTACAGTATTTACAGAATGTTACGTTGTATGATGGGCTGTGTTCTGGTTTATGTCATGGCTTTATAGCTGCATAAAAGCAAATGAAGGGCATATAACAACTAGTTGGAAATTCTTACTCTGAAACAAATCACTCATTGAAGCAGAGGACTGAATTATTTAATATATTTTAAGTCAACAGTTTAGTTGAGTGACTTCTTTATTGAAACCTAGAAATTGCTAAGCTTTGACCAGCTGTCAGTACTTTAACTTGTTAAATTTCAGTGTGCGGAGTTGGCTTTGCTTTGCAGAGTGTTTGTTTTGTCTCAAAATATTTTCTCTTGGAAGCCTTGTAATAAATACAGTGGGAAATTTTGCATGTTTTTTAACTTTCAACCTTTAGGTGAGATATTATTGATGCTAATATTCCTGAAATACTTTGTCATAGCACTGGTGCCTTATCTAATGATGAAAGAAACTTTCAGTACTCTTGCTGGATGAAATTAAGGAACAGCCACATTTCTTGGACATGTTGCATTTCCCTTCATTGTCTTGTGGAAAACCATTACTACAGACCATTTTAAACCAAAATGTCTGTAATGACTTATAATCTAAAAGTTTCTCTGGAAGTCCAACAACATGGAGACAGACGCTGTTTCTGATTATAAAAGAAAGAAACATTGCAATAATCACAAATGGAGTGCATGATATGATAAGTGGAAAAGGCAAAAGGCTTACAGTATAAGCGTATGAATTTATATGTATACATACATGCACACAAACACAAACATATGCATCCTGTGTGTTTTAGCATGCACCAGCAAGAATTTGATAGCACTCTTTCGTTTTCATATAAGCCTTCCAAGAAATCCCTCTTAGTCCTTATCCTGGAATTAATTATTTGAGGGCTTTTTGGGCGGAAGGACATGAACTGGATCTGCAGAGTTGTTGTGGAAAAATATGGGCAAGTAGTGAGAGAGTCATGGTCATTTTTCCCATAGTAATCAGTGATAAGACTGGCATATTTGGAAATGATGAGGTGAAGGAAGCCAGTAGGATGATTTAGCAAACATAAAAGAATGTCTCTTGGGCACAGTAGAAGTGGAATGAGTAGAAAGAGAGACTTGACTGATGGAAGACTTTGCTAGAAGAATGGCTAAAATGGCAGGACCCGGAGACACAGCATTCAAAGTTGGAATGAATTGAAAGAAGAGGATGAAATATTCAAGAAGTTAAAATTCCCAGCTAGGACCTTCATACCTGTGCAAATGTAGAAAAAAGGCTGAGTTTTTCTGGAGGTAGAAGTTACTACTGAGGAAGAAAATTTGGTCTGCTTTGTGGTACAAGAACTGAGCCAAAATTAAAGAATGCCAGTTCACCATCTCAGTGGCTTAGGGTAACAAGAGCAATCAGGAATACCACACTGGTAAGAACACAGTATGAAATGAGTGCCACAAGATCTGCTTTGATAAAGGACTATATTGGAAGCTGTTTTCCTTCAGGCCTTGGAAAAAAAAACACCCATGAGAGAAATGTCAGCTAAATACTTCGAGTAACAAACTGAAAACGAGGTTGGGAATAGCAGTTTATATACTGAGTATCACAGAATAACAGAAACACCAGGTTGCAAAAGACCTCCAGGATTATCGAGTCCAATCATTCCTATCGACCACTAAACCATGCCCTTGGGCATCTCATCCATCCGTCTTTTAAATACCTCCAGGGATGGTGACTCCACCACCTCCCTGGGCAGTCTGTTCCAGAGCTCAATGACCCTTTTCCTGAAAAATTATTTTCTGATGTCCAGCCTGAACCTCCCCTGGTGGAGCTTGAGGCCATTCCCCTTATCCTGTCCCCTGTCACTTGGGAGAAGAGGCCAGCTCCCTCCTCTCTACAATCTCCTTTCAGGTAGTTGTAGAAAGCAATGAGGTCTCCCCTCAACCTCCTCTTCTCAAGGCTAAACAACCTCAGTTCCCTCAGCTGCTCCTGGTAAGACTTGTTCTCCAGCCCCCTCACCAGCTTCGTTGCTCTTTACCAGACATTCTCCAGAGCCTCAACATCCTTCTTGTGGTGAGGGGCCCAGAACTGAACACAGTACTCGAGGTGCGGTCTCACCAGTGCCGAGTACAGAGGGAGAATAACCTCCCTGGACCTGATGGTCACACCGTTTCTGATACAAGCCAAGATGCCATTGGCCTTCTTGGCCACCTGGGCACACTGCTGGCTCATGTTCAGTTGGCTGTCAACCAACACACCCAGGTCTTTCTCCTCCGTGCAGCTTTCTAGCCACTCTTCTCTTAGTGTGTAGCACTGCATAGGGTTGTTGTGCCCCAAGTGCAGGACCCGGCATTTGGCCTTGTTAAATCTCATGCCGTTGGCCTCAGCCCAGCGGTCCAGCCTGTTCAGATCCCTTTGAAAATCCTCACCACCCTCCAGCAGATCCACACTTCCACCCTGCTTAGTGTCGTCCACAAACTTACTTAGGGTGCGTTCGACCCCCTCATCCAGGTCATTGATAAAGATATTGAACAGGGCAGGACCCAGTACTGAGCCGTGGGGAACCCCACTCGTAACTGGCCTCCAGCTGGAGTTAACTCCATTTACCACCATTCTTTGGGCCCAGCCATCTGACCAGTTTTTCACCCAGGAGAGTGTGCGCCTGCCCAGGCCAGAGGCTGACAGTTTCCTAAGCAGAATGCCGTGAGAAACTGTGTCAAAGGCTTTACTGAAGTCCAACTATGGCTTTACTTCATCCAAGTATGAAGTAGGTTTTTATGATCCTGTTGTATCTATGCTCTTGTTCATTATTCCCCTGCATTATTTTTTTCTGAAACCTCATCACAAACACAGCCATAACAACTGTTCTGGCTGTAGGAGGCTGTTTGGGATGCTTGACTCAGGAGTAGCTATAGTTACTCTGAGTAAGCTACTTAATAGTCAAATCTTTCTGAGAACAGAAAATTGCTTAAGAATTGTATTAATGGTATAGAAACATGAAGATGGTATTTTTGTGTAACAGGAGCTGAATTGAAATAACTTCCCCCCTCCATGCACTATAGCTCTTCAGACAGACACTTTTACTGTTCTAAGCTCACTAGCAATTAAATCATTGTAAATTAGACAGTACCAGAGAACATTTCTTGGCGGTGATATTTAGTCTTTTATGCTACTACACATTTAAAATAGTCCCCATCACAGCTGTGATCCAGATCAACTAAAATTTTCCCCCCACAATTCTCAGGTATCTTTGGCAGGAATGTTCCAAAGAGGACTACCCCGCTTTGAAGCCTTTCACTATTCAGCTCTGTGGGTGCAGCCCTTCTAATGCAGCCTTGCCCGGGGATGGTCCCGGGGACACATAGCTATAACTGCAGATGCATCCTGGCTGGATTAATCTAATCAATTCTAGTACACATCTCCATTTATTTGGTTGCACTGGCACTCCTTTTAAATTAAGAGCAGCTTAAATGTATGGATGATATTGCCAGTGATGATTCTAGGTCATTTGCTCATCTGAGCAGGTGTCTGACTCATTAAGCCCTCAGTGCACGTATTCACTATAATGCACACAGATGGACGTGGTAGGTTCCCAGCAATTAGGCTAACGCAGAATTAAATAAAGCTGCGCTTGACTGTTGTGTACATGCAGAGATAAGAGATGGTCAAAAGTAGGTCCTTAGTGTCCTATTTTTAATTTTTTATTTCCATAAAGTGCCTAGAATTATTTTATTTAGGAGACATGGTACCTCTTCTTAGGAAAAGTGCAAATCTAGCACTTTAATAATAGAGACGGGCATAAAATACATCTTAAAAGTGCTCTGCATTTGTCAGCTTGCAAAGCCCTACAAAGCTGCAGCGAGGAAAGGCATTTTTTTCTAGATGAAGGCGTCCAAGTGGGGAAGTCCAGAAGGATTTAAAGTAGCAGTAGTGCAGTTCAAGCCATTAGGCCTGACACTGAATGCACCAGAAAAATAATTTTCTTTCACTTGGCAGTCCCAATCCAGAACTTCTTTTGCAGATACTGACTTTGCAGGCTGGAGGATGATAATGGTTTGTTCAGAGAGCTCTAATAAAGGTGGTTTGAGATAGTACAAGTGTAGGAGCAGGTGACTCTTTCCGGGTCACATCTTCAGCGGAAAATTTTTGTTTTTCTTTTCTTCTCCCTATCACATGTATGATCCATTTTCAGGACCTGGTAAATGCAACAGCAGATTTACTAGTGTCCATCACTGGAGGTGCAACAAAGCTTGTTATTGATTATTATGAGCGTAGTTTGGATTGTAAGCTGTATAGTTTTGAAATAATGTGTGTTCATGTAAATCTTAGTTGAAAAAGCATCCTGCAAAGATTAAACAAAAGTTATGCAACTTGAGTTTTCATACTGGAAATATATTTTCTTCATAAGTTTTCACAGGTTCTTGCTCTGGTATAGATTTCATTCTTTGATGTTGCCAAAAGACATGTCATCTCTTATTTCAAGTACAACAGGGGTCAGATCTTCAGCAAAGTGCAGTTAACATTAGCGAAAGATTAACACAGGGGTAGACAGAGATGTGTGTTTTAAAGCTATGTACATATTTTTCTGTGGATTTTTTTAAAATATCAGGCAATCCTGATAGCCGTGGGAAGAGTGAATTCTCTCTGAAACACATGCATGATATGCAACGGCTTCACTGATTTCAGGGTGCTTCTTACTCCTCTAAATGCCTTGTGCATTCAGAGGGAGAACAGGGACTATGGTTATTTCATCCAGGGTATGTGCCAATTGTTGGAAGCAATGCTGGTGAGCAAATTTCTATTGCTGAGTCCATTGATACTTTCCACCTTGGCAATGAACAGGTCAGTGGTTACAGATTTGTCCATCTGTGCATCCTTGGATGGAGAAGGAGAGTGCTTGAAACGGAAATATCAGAGCTTAAAAACGGAGGATGGAAAGGTCAAAGGGTTATAAGTATACCTAAGGCTACCTAGGCCAAATCTGATCCTCAGAAGCACGTGGATATTTGTGCTGCAGGCAAGGGGATGGAGAGGGTGCTAGTGAAAATAGAATGCGTCCTCTGTGTTAGAGATGACCAAATATTTTCCTCATGCACTTTGTCCTGGCAGACTACAGGAGGCCTGTCAGGGGGGCCCTGGCTGAAATCTTCCAGAGTTCCTAAGGTTTCTTCAGGAAGGGTTCTGATGTACTTCAAGACCTTCCATTTTTTAGGCTTCAGGCTTCTCATGGGCACTGAGGGAAAAATTTGCAATCATTTATGCCTAGGTAGGTGTACCTGTTCTCTTGAAGCTACCTGTCTATGGAGATTATTTATATATCTTAAAAAGGTGGAACTTGAACTTACAATACCAGCCCACTGGCAGGCACTTGCGTGTGCACTAATTTTAAGGCAAGCTTTTTCTCTTCTGGGTCCCTCTGCAAGTGTATGCATTTCTTTAACTGACATTTAGAGATAAACAGCAGTCTCAGTCCTAAATGTTATTAAGATTTTGGGTAGGTTCCCCAGGCGCACAAGTTGTTTTGTTTATTTACAAGTAGAAGAACACACTGTGAGATTTACCATAGCATTGCCTTCAACGGAGTACAACACACTTTACAGAAAATTCTTAGATAAGATTTTAAGGACCAAATTTCATTGTTTACAGGCTTTTTCTTAAGGACCTTTTTCCTTATGAGTGGTCCTTTCCCATAGGAACTTAAGATATAGAAGAAGGGCCCTTACACTTATTAATCCTAGGTCACCCCTTCAGTGCGCAACTCTGTCACATAATACTATGCCCAAAATTTAATCAATTGGTGTCTTAACATTGCTTATCATGCAAATAACATTGAGTGCAGTTGGAACACACAGGAATATATGACAGTTCTGAACCTAAATATTTCCATGAGCGTTTAACATAACAAAAAATAATCAGTTGTATAAGCTGATGGAGACCCATGTGTTCAGTAAGACAAGAGAGATGAAGAGTGAAGTCTTCCAGTACATGGCATGATTCTGTACCGTTCCGCTCCAGTCTGACAAAAACAGAGTACATCCTACTTTACGGAGTCTAAAACTGCTTTTAAAAAGGAATACTTCTAACAAATGCTTGTATTACATCAAGAATGGCTCTTTTCTTATAGAAGCATAAGGGAGACTGAAAATTTATCTTCAAAGTGAAAGTTTATATTTCACTAGGGAATGTGGCAAATGTTTTCTGACAGGCATTTCACTGAAAAGCGTGAAATAGGAGTTTCTGATGCAGATAGATTAGTCTTTGAATAAATGCCTGAATATACAGAACAATGAAATTGAACTCTGGGATTGAACTTAGATAGGGGCATTTCTTAAGGTAGATTATGTTACTTTCACATGCTATTTTTCTTTGACTATTACATGTTGACACATAGGAACCAATTCCTGAACAATGCCAATAATGTAAAAAAGCAGAGACATTTTAAAGCATTAAAGCTCTGTTGACAGAGAAAACAAAAGTGTTTGCTGAGCTTGTATTGTTAAATTTTAACTATTCTGTGATTTAGTGAGCCATAATTAGATGCAATAACAATGAACTTAAGAGGTTTTCAGCTCACTGACTTAGCTGTGTATTTATGTGCCACTAGAAATTACGAACCAGACTCTCCTCTGTAGTAAGGTCACTGGATTTTGCCACATGGTAGTGTCCACCTAGCACAGGAATCTCTGCAAGACATTGTGCTGTGCCTTTTCTGAACAAGGTTGGTGCTTTTCAGCCTGGCCAAAGATTTTTGCTTCCAGTTCTAAGGTAACTCCCTATACACTAGCTAAGGTATATCTGCATTGAACTGCCTAGTGCTACATAAGCATACGTCAAGAAAAGTTGCACTGAACTAAAATAATGTTTTAAAAATCCTTTTAATGTTAAGGCCTACATGAGCTTATTTAATTTAGTCTAAGCTGTCTTCTCTCACTTTATGATATGCGTCTTGCTGAGGCAAGCTAAGGCAATATAAAATAATTTAAAGCCACGCACACCTGCCTACCCACCCCTATACATTAGGCTTTGCAGTGGCTTATCTAAAGTGTTTTTTAAACCAATTTAGTTAAACGGGTACAATCTTTGTGTTTTGACAGGTAGAGAGATCACGGTGCTTTGAAGTCAGCTGGACTTTTGCCAGTGTGGTGAGATTTATTTGTGAGATCTTTATGCTGTGCCAGTGCTAGGAAGTGCCGAATAGAGAAAAGAAGTTACAGTTTTGAAAGCATATCTGTAAACTGAAAGAAGTATCTGAATGAACGTTATCAAGGAGCAACTTGTCTTTACAATAATTAAAATCTGTAATAAAACGGTGAGCTCATTTCAAAATCCATGATGTCATTGAACTCCTCCAAACACGGCTTCCCTGTGAGTGTCTGATAGAAACAATAGAAACTCCTTAAACAGAGGTAAAACATATAAACTGCAAACTCCATGAAAATGAAACCAGTCAAACTTTATAGAAAAAAAATGAAAACAAACCAAAATAAGCCATCTGCCAGTAAATCATTGATCTGGACATGGATAAACCACAGGGCAAGAATAAAATATTCATAGTAATTAGTGGTATAGACAAAATAGAAACCTTTTCTCTGCACTTGCTGTTGTTATGGTGATTCTTCCTCCAAACACTTTCTCCTCCCTGCAAATGACATTGACCCTCTCCATGGCTTTCCATCTGGCTCTTGCTTTCTTGTTTATCCCAATGAAATTAGCTCGACTGCTCATTTGTCACCTTGGAGGTGTAGTCGTTGTGAACATGTGCAGTGCGAGAGAGCAAGACAAGCAGATGGTACTTGAGAAGAGATAAACAGGCAGATGCATTAAAGAGACAGCGAAATTGTTGGTATGAAATAGTGTCTGGAAAATGATGGATTGGGATTGGGTTTGGTGAGGCACGGCCAACTCCTTCGTGCAAAGAAGTGTTGTTCCTTCACCTTTGTTTTCTTTTAGAGTGCTGACACATGGTGAAGGCCCTCCAAATTGCTAAAGCTCGTGCATAAGAAGAATTAGGACTACCACACTTCAGATAGTGTGCTAAGATTTCATGTGAATTGCTAGAAAATGTAACACATTTTCCTGGCTGCTTCTCTTTAACAAAACAAAAAACACAACTCCACAAATCTGCACTATCACTTATGTTATTAATGTCTGTTCTTTGTCCTAGAAATAGCTCAACTCAGTGTGCCATTTGTTATTTCTGTGGTATCTTATTTATGTGTTGTGAGTATGGATGAAGGAAAAATTATAATTTCATCATACATTCATTTAACTGCATTAAATGCAGAGTAGGTCTGGATGTATGTCAGTGATCAAAACCTTCTGTCCAGAAAGAAACAATGAGAGCTATTCTAGATACCTTGTGAGGCAGAAGGACAGAGTAGATGCGGGCAGAACAGGGAAATAAGAATCACATTAAAATGTGACCTAATCGGCCCTATCTGCTAGGCCAAAACCAATCTTCTGGTTAAATGAGACTTTTAAAGATAATGAATATGGCATGTTAATGCATCTGGCACAGGAAAAGTATGTATATTGAGACAAAGCAGGGTAATATTTGAGTTCAGAAATTAGCACTACAAATTTCTATTTCCTGAAATATGAATGGAATTAAGTTGCATGCTAAGTTCCAACAGAGGAGAGGAGAGGAGAGGAGAGGAGAGGAGAGGAGAGGAGAGGAGAGGAGAGGAGAGGAGAGGAGAGGAGAGGAGAGGAGAGGAGAGGAGAGGAGAGGAGAGGAGAGGAGAGGAGAGGAGAGGAGAGGAGAGGAGAGGATTGAGACACAACCATAGGTGTTGGTGAGATGGAAGATGGGTTGTGGGACATCCTCAGCTACTGCAGGGAAGGCAAAATTGGGGACCACCTCAGAAAAGACAGTCTGTGTTGGACAGACTTACAGACTGGGTAGTGATGAGCCTGGACTGCAGAGGGACCAAGTGCTTGAGTGATAACTCAGTTGGCAGAACAGCGATATCTTCACTGCTGTTATGTGGTTTGGCACTGACACTGTGAAGTCTGCCTCCTGTCCTGAAGACAAGGTTGCATCAGCTTTTGGAAGGAGAAGAAGGAATAAAAATCCCTACCATTTGTACAGTATTAACCCTCTTAATTCAATTACTTCCTTCCCTCTTATCCTGTGAACCTGTTCCCAAGTCACCCTTACAGCTTGTTCTGTTGCAATCAATGAGGACAACATAAATTTACTTGCTCATGGTATGGTGAAACTCGGTTTTGACCACACGAATTTGGAGCTGACTCTGAGGTAAACACACACATACACTACTGAGAAAATAAACATAAGGTTGTAAACATTTCAATGAATTCTTTTGGAAGAGATTCAATGTTGTCAAAGTCTTATTAATGGGCTATGGGATCTTTGAGGGTTTCCATGAAGTGGGCCTATGAGAAGTGGCAAATTAATTTGATGTGATTCATTGAACTTCACTTCCACCCACCACTCCCCCCACCATCCTCACCTCCTGCATAGTCTTTTACCCATAAACAATTCTTAAACTAACTGTAACTGTGAGTTACTTAATGCATTTCATTTTCAGCTGGGCGACAGAGACTCTCTTAATGCTTTCAAGAAAGCTTTCAAGCAGCCGCTAGGACTGCTGAGGCAGACACTGATACAACTGGCCCTGGAAGAAACCATTTAAGGGGAAGAGATTCGATAGACTGACTTGTCGACCTGTCAGTGATGATATGTATGTCTAGTTCCTTTCAAAAGCAAAAATCATGCCTTGCCAGAATCAATAGCTGAAAATAAAGGCAAAACATACAAATTGTATTTTTTATTAGAATAGTAGCCTTATGCTTGTGAAAATTGGAGTAGTTCAATGTGTTAGAAAAGTTCTAACCAGGAACCAGGAAGTTGAAGAGTCTCAGAAGCTGCTGAGAGATTGCAGCTCGCTCGCTTCCCATGCTGAAAACCAGAGCATTATGCGTGCCCTTCTCCAGGTCTGGCACAGAAGTCAGTACAGGGACAAGAAGGCCATAGCCAGGCTTCAAGCACATGTTTGAAAATGAAAATGTTTCAGGCTTAGTATTTTTGCTCTTTGACACTGCCATGGAAAGACTGCCCGGAGCCAGGCTGCAGCAGCCTTTGTATCTTCTCCAGATCTCAGAAGCTGCAGGTTTGTTTTCTCTGGGCCAGGAATTTGAATCCAGCTTCCAAAATGGTCAGCACACATTTCAGAGCAGCATTTTGTGTGCTTAGAACACAAGTAGACTTGCCAAGTGAATACTCTTATTTGATCTTCATTTGTCATCTCAGGGATAAGGATATTCTGCTTCTCTGACCTCAGCATGACACACAAAGTGGAGACTAAAGGTTGTTGAAGTGCATCTTTTATCCCTTTGACTGATTTCTTTCCTGTCTTTGTTTCAGATTTCAGGGAACTAAAGTAGCTTTGTTCACATTTGAGCCGTACTGGTTCCTGTTTCCCTGGCATGAAATCGATTCCTTGTTCATTTTGTCCTGGAGAGAAAAAGTTTTGTTGCATGAGGGACGATCGTTTTCTTATTTCACTTGCAAAATATATCTCTCTTTTGCAGAACAAAAATTGCTGATGAATGCATGAATTCGAAAGTCTTGATTTGAGGCTAGTCTACTGGTTCAGAGACAGCGCCTTGGCACTCTGAACACCTTGAATTCCAGATGGATTATTTTTGGCTTCACATTAGTGTTGCATAGTGTGTAATTCCACCAAGTCTCGTTCACATCCTCAGGTATGAGCATATTCAACACTGATGCATCTCAGTCTCTCACACCATAAGACATGTTGTTACATCCATGTTACAGCAAGATCCACAATTAAGGGCAGAATCCAGCCCCCTATTGTAAATCCCTGGGATCTGGGCTAGGTATTGTCCTTGTCATCCTCATTCTCTGCTTGGAAAACAAAGCACAGCAACTCCCGTCTCCTTGATATGCTCTGGTTTTGATCAGATCTGGTGTTCTTACTATGTTCCTGACACAACCCTTGCCAAAAGGAGGAACTGAAGAGAATACTCCCGTCTCTGCAGAGAAACTTTGTTTATGCCAAATGTTTGAGGTCTAAGTTAAGAGTTGCTGAGTTAATAGTTTTGGTTTGCAGACATGTTAGGAGAACTCTACCTCTGAGTAACCTGGAAAGGTATTTTTAAAATTCACAGACCTTACCTAAACTGTTTGGTAACACAGTGTTGTAATTGAATGATGGAAGGCCAGCATGCTTCAGATGTCTGGTAGGCAAAAGAAAAAAAGGAAACACAGTAAATTAAATCCAAAGTTTGTTTTGAAATGCAAAGTAGTCAAGTTCTCTTGAAATTCCAGTTTGTCTCTTTCTACAAAGGGAGTGGCATATGGAGATGCTTTCCATACATAACATACATTGATATCCTTTGTAAAACAGAAATTTAAAAAATTGAAAAAAAGAGTGCTGTGTACTAAAGGGATTTGCATATATCAAACCTGCCTAAATGGGTTTACTGGCTTACAAATAGCAAATAAGATCACCTAGCATCCAGGCAATGAGAAGCACTGGACAGTGGAACCTCAGTGGGATCATTATGTTGATGCATTTCATTTTAGAAATGAAATTATGGGCTTTTAGGTTTAGGATAATTTTTTTTCTAAGGAATTACATGGACAGATTAAATGGAATGGAAAGGAGAAAGCAAATGTTTGGGAAGAACACTCCTGTTGCAGTTTGCTGCAGGGTTTAAAATGATATCCAGCATTTCCAATATTCTGCAGACCTTCCAGGATAAATAGACTTCATCTTTTAGAATGAATTTCTATATTCATGTAGAAATACATAATTTATAAAAATACCCTTGGCCATGGCCAGTATGTAAAGTACACAAAAGCAATATCAGTATGAATTTAGAATTTTAATCTCCAATAAAGCAAAAATTATTATTTCTTAAATTATAAATATATTAACTATTGTTAACAGTGCGTGCTAAACTTTCAGGTAGGGCACATGATGGAATTTTTAATTACTTAATAAAAGCAGGTAAAGCTTAGTGAAAAGGCAGATACAATGCTTCCCCTAACGAGAGCCCTCAAGGGTGATGTAGCATCCTTACTGTGGTCTGACAATCTCACCTTTTTATGCCAAAGAGAACAAGAACTGCTTTCAATGAAATTCAGATGATTCCTCTTTAGTATCTTTCGACTTAGGTAGTGCAAAGCAAAGGACCATCACAGTTTTAAGAATGAGAAAAATAACCCATTCTTTAGCCAACGTATTTTAGGAGGAAACAAGACCCGTGTATATTCCCAATTGCATATCTTGAGGAGAATCAGCATTCAAATAATTTAGATTCATAAGCCTAACTTTCAAATCAACAACTGCCAGTGCAACAGGAAGAACTCCAGGAAATCATGGCTTGTGTTTCTGCTGTTGTATATCCTCCTTGAACACATACACGGACATAAAATAAATGTACAGAGTTGGTTGTGCATGTGCAAATAATGTAAGGGCAGAGAAACTTCTTTCAGTCAAGACTTAATCAGTTTTGTGTGTTCACTCTTTCCCATAGTCAAAATTATTCTTTTCTATGCCTGTAACCTGGCTGGTCGTATGATGAAAGTCATGATGGAAGGCCACGTCCTGCTAGTATCCCACTCCTCTTGACGTTCAACAGATCAGTCAAAAAAAAAAAAAAATTATTTGGGTTAAAATCCTGATGCTCTTCGGGTACAAGCTCATTCTTGTACTAGTACGGTACTTCTCTGCAAACTGTGTGCCAACTCGCATTTGCTATACGAGTATGAAAACTAAGAGGATTGTCATTAGACCCTGTGGAGAGCAATGTACCAGGGATATGAGTAGCACAGGAACAGCCTAATATCAGCTGTCAGGCCCAAGGGTCATAGTCACATCCTCTTATCATCTACAATTTGTACATCTTCCTAGGCTTTTTGTCTTCTGAAGAGAGGACTGACAACATCTGGCAATTACTGAAGAGTACTTGGGAACACAGATTTTGTCACAGTGGATAAGATGGTTTATCTGTTCGTGATCAGCCATTCTCTGCAACACACACGTCCAACACTCTAACAGCATCCCAGACTTCATGTATCAAGGACTGGAAGTCTTCTATATGGCAGGGGTCTCCATGGGATCTGATGAAATTGTGAGATCTTTACTGGCATTGCTAAGCAGCGAATGACTTGCGTGAATCATCCTGGTGATTTCAGCTGTTGAACAGCTGCTCACCATTGTGAGAAAAGGCCTCTCAGTTTCACAGTTTTTGCTGGTTGCTGTTTGTTTGTCATGCAGTATGTCGCATCTTCCAGGTGAGTTTGTTGTAGTGGTGGCGTTTTGACAGCTCTCCGGGGAAAAAAACAGGAAGATCACAATGAATAACACTGAGGCATATGAGTATTTTTAGTATTTGATCGAGGGCATACAGCAGCAGTTCCTTATTGCACTGCCAAGTCACTCAAAAGATGTGAATGCTAAATGAAATGACAGGTTATTTAGTCACAGTCTTTACATCTTCAGATGATGATTTGAAGATGACTGCTCTTTTTAATGAGTACGTGTGATGCTGAAGCCTGAAGGTAGAGCAAGAATTTTTAACCACAACAATGAGTCCAAGAGAGGAAAAAAACCTAATTGGGAGAATGAGGCAAAAGGTTTCGTTTCTGCCGTGCCAAGGGCTTTCTTCTACACAGAGAGTGGGAAGCTGGAATACGGCCAAGTACTGTCTAGTCGTAATATCTGTGTGTGGAGTGTCCTCATCTTTAGTCTTATTACTGTTTCTGTTCAGTGAACCAACCATTTGATGGGCTACTGAGGCAGCATTTACCTTTTTCTTTTCATCCAGTTAGCAAAGCAGGAGTGAACTTAGGGCCAACAAGGGCTGACATTAAAGTGAGACCTGGCTAAGAGTAGGATGCAGGGGAAGTAAGTTTTCTCAGCTCCTTTCATTAAATAAACTTGCTCCTGTCTTTTGCAGTTTAGAAGTTTTGCTGGAATGTCTGTCCTTGGTGAATGTTTTGATATAAGGTGGAAACTAAAGGGTTCTTAGTGACATCTATGGCTGACCTATCAAAACTCTTTCTCGGGCCACGTTTGGGGTAGATTTCTGTAATGTACTCTTAGATGGAGCTATTTCTGAAGATTGTGAATGTAGTTTTGCTACCTGCTAACTTGCCAAAGTGAACTAACAAAGGAGGAACTTTTATATAGATTTGGAGAGGAGTAGATCTTCTAAACCCAGGAGAAGCCTGGTGTAACATATCTTTACTGGTCACCGTTTGATTTTCAGTTCATCGTGTTGTCTAGCTGTCCCAGAGAACATTCTCTCCTTGCTTATTTTCACCAAAGTACCTGAAGTACTTCATCATTCTAATGCAAGGACCACCTTCCTTTTCAACATTTCCTGTGCTCTGATCTTCAACTAAATTTGGTACTTGCCAGTCACTCCAATTGCTGCTGACTTTTCCTAAGCAATTGGTTTGAAGAGTAAAATAGGTCAATTTGAGAGTACTTTGGAAAACAGAGTTTGTAACAATAGCATGAGTGTACAATGGTCTCGTTAATTGCATGTGTGCCCTTCAGCAAGAGATGAGCTTTTTAAAGCACTCAAAACAGACAAATGTGAAAAGATGAAAACATCCCAGATGTGTGCAGCTGCAGTCTGATGACTCAAATTAGCAATTAATTAATGATTTAATCAAATCAAGTCACTCAGTTTTTCGCTATTTTCCTTTTCAGTGTATTTACATAGAAGAGTTCTTGAATTATCTGTAAATTCCACCTACCTAATGCTTAAATGGGATCGTTCAAATGATTAACTCTCAAGCTGAAATGATGTCCTGTGTTTGTTCTGTTCTGTTGCTCATACATTATTGTGGCCACGTTTTCACTAGGTGAATCACTGCTACCTATTAATTTTGGATTAAGTATGGTTTAGAATTCATAATTCTAAATCTGCTGTGTTAATGGTTACCATTTTAATTCCAGAGGGTAGTCAGACACTGCTCAGGTATTTGTGCCAACACTTACAAGGTGTCAAGATTTTTGTACAAGAGAAGACACTCAAAAAGTTCAATAAGAAAAGAAAATTGTTTAACTTTTCCCTTCCTACTTTTTTACCTAGATGTACTACATGATAAAAAAAGGAAAACAAATCCTGACTTTGAAAAGGACATATGTGAGGACAGCCTAAAAGAAATGGGAAACTGGACTGGAACTACCCTAGAGGCTTTCTCCTGGAAATTAATTTTTACAGGACAGTCATATCTTCAAGGTAAGCTTGCTTGTCCGTCTGAAAGACTGTATGAACTACACACTGCATTTCCCGACTGCCTTTGCCCAAGAGATCGGAAGAGTGAAACAACTCTTGCGAATCTTAGGTGAAAGTATCCGTTAGTTTAGTCTAGTTTGTTTCTAAACAATTAAAGGGGAAGGTTAGGCCATCCTGCAGACTAATCCGGAGTGTGGTATACACATGCTTTGAAATGAAAAGAGAAGAAACAGCACAGCTTACTCTGAGTCATCCAGGCTGCAAAATCACATAGTAAAAGGGAAAGAGAGAGATCCTCCCCTGTTTCTCACAGGGGAGAAGCACACTGAGAATTCAGTGATGATTAATAAACATTATTCAGACATGAGGTAGGAAGACAAGAATCTTTCCAAGTAACTCCCTTTACTATAGTAGCCAAGTGGAAATCAAGCCAACTCCTTTAATTAGGACATGATATCTTGCTCACTTGTTACCTCATCAGCCAGCTGCAACTTATCATAACTTAGTTTATGAGCTCCCAAGGACAGAGAGCATATTTTACAGAAGGCTGATGCAGTACGTAGTGATACAGAACCTTCTCTATAACTGGCATTGTGAACACCATTACTACCACTAAAACCAGTAGAATAATGTGGTTTGGAGATGATACTACCGCCAGGAAATTGTATGTAGATTTAGAACTAACAAATTAGCCTGGTCATATATGAGCTTAGTAATAAATCCTAATGAAAACAGGATCAAGAACAAAATTTATTTTCTTTTAGCTCATGCAGTAGATGGAAGAACAGTCACATAATGTGTGAAAAAAACCCCCAGGCTTATGCAAGGTCATGCTTACCCACAAAGGTAATGCTGAGAAAGAACTAACCCAAACAAAAATAAAAATGCCTTCTGGAATAAAAAATGGTATGTACATTGCAGAGAAGTGTACTTCTCTAGCCTTTGAGACACATTATACATTATTTATTGTCCATGAATAATTAGCTAGAGCAGTCCCTGTGCACCTTCTGTTACATAGGCAGTACTGTTACCAAGAAAATTTCACCACATAATGTTCATCTCCTGGGATATTCCCAGAAATGAGCAGGCCCCTGGTCTGTTACAGAGCTTGGGATTTTTTATTTCCTCTTTCAGCAAAATAAGGTTTCACCAAAATGATGTTTAATTCAGAATAAATACAGCTGTGCACAAATTTCCCAATCTTCTGAGGTGATCACTTTACTCTGTGTGCCAGTCTACAATTCTTGCCTCATCTTTCCTTCTCCCTGTTCAAGATATTTTGCTTTCAATCTTGCATGAGAAAAATTTGACATGCTGAATCACTTTTGCATTCCTGGTCAAATCATAAAGACTACCTGTCCTCATTCTGCCGGAAACAAGAAGATCAAGTAAACATTTTTTCACCTCTTCACAACTCATTGAGGTACCTCCTTCTAGGGTTGGGTTCATCCTTCCTCCGTTTCCTCACATCAGTTTCCCAAGTCAGAGACTTGAACTTCTCAGGACTTCTGCATCACCCAGTTAACAACACTTCCTTCAGGAGATGAGCTCTATCTGGCATGGTTACTATAAGCTCTCCTAACCCCATTTTGAACAATGAATGATTTATTTTTCTCATTGCATCTTCAGAAGATCAGAGCTTCCTAACCTGTATTCAAGATAGAAACAGTTTCACAATTGTTCCTATGGCTAGAAAACGAATGGCTTACCTATCTGAGGATGGATTTTATCATTGAAGCTATTTTAGATCTATTTTTATCAGACAGTCTTTGAGAGAGCTTACAGGATCAATTAGTTTTTCACTAATGTCAGATGTTCAGCTCAGTTATGGGAAGCAGCTAATGATGGAGGTGGTAAGCTGAGATGATTTCCATAAGACAGCTTTGTCCTCTGTGCCTTTCACCTGGTCTCCACATCTCTGCAAATACCATTTAAACTGACTGACTTAACATTACGTTGGGTCTTGACAGTGATGGCTGACTTGGGAACACAAGTGACCCAACATAGCATCTTTGGGAGACAAAATTCTGTTCCGTACACAAGCTAAATCTGGAAAAATACATGCCTTGAATCCATGCACCACCTTCTTAAATTCACTTGACTGCTCCTTCTTGGCTTTCTGCCCAAGATTTTAATGCTTTTTTTGCTAAAAGAGCCTTCACTCTGGAGAATTTTTCTTACTTGTTTTGACAGGACAGTTTGATATTTATGCAACTCTTGTGTTTTGGTTTTTTGTTTGCTTGTTTTTTTTTTCCTGTGTTCTCTTTTGAAGCCATACAATGAAAAGGAAAGTGATCTTGGATGATCAGTAAGTACCTACTATACCAGAGCCTTTGATAATTATACCATAGCGAATGGTGCACCTTACTCTTTTTGATGAATCTTGAGAAGAGAATCAGTAAAGAGTCACTTCAAATGAAAATCAGGCAGTGGCAGGTTTCCTCATGCAGATTCCTGGGCCTGAAGATAGCATAGTAGAAGGAGCATGATAGACTTCTTTAGAAGAAAGATTTACAAACATACTATATATACCTGTCTTCTACATATATACCACATGCTCATCTCTTTTGGAAGTACAGCACCTTTTTCTTTGGTTCTAGCTACCTATGTGTTGAAAAGAGGACCTCAGCAATGTCCTAATAAACTCTATAAAAAGCTTCTTCTGTTCTAGGTTTAAGGAGGAAGCCATTAAAAAAAACATTCTGGAAAAGACTGCAGGAAAATCTCAGTGGACAGTGCATGTGTAATCAAGTAATGGAAACAAAAAGTGCTCCTGAGCAACTCTAAGATCCTGAACTGCTCAGCAAGGGTCCAGACACTGTTAATTAACAGCTGCAAGGAATTGTTATCTGTCTGGTGAGCTGGGATGTCTTTTTCTCTTATTCTTAAAAAGCCTTGAATTATGTAATTTGAAATGCATATAGACCATATGAAGGCAGTTATTTTCACTTCTGGTCTTTGTTTTTAGGTCTATATTGTGTGGCCACCAATGAAGAGATCTTATGTCTGCACTATTAAGACACATTTTCCCTAGCAAATGGCAGAGATAATGCTAGATTTATTTTGTCCTGAAGTAAACAGTATCTCTACTGTTAATGTTATTCCACAAACAAAGTTCTTCGGGGTTTTTTTGCTGTTATAAATACATAAGCTCTCAGGGGCTGGGCTAGTTTCTTAGGAAATTTCAGAATGTTAAAGCAACAATGTTTCAAAACCTAATATGTGGATCCCTCTACTTAAAGTGAGATCAAGAATTTTTAGAGAGTAAAACTATAGTTAAGGTGGGTACCATCAACAACAACATTTATTCTCTAGTCGAACACCAAAGAAGGTTATGATTCTTTTTGAGAGCTGGAAGAAGGAACTTCACTGTCATTGCTTGCAAGATATGTGGCCTCAGGCCGCTTGGAGTTCACATGACAAACACATTATGGGAAGAAGGAGGTTAGAGTCCTGGTGGAGTTGTGTGCATTCATCATAAGAATCTAAAAAATAGAGTACAGGAAAGAAAAAAATAGGAATTTGTGGTGCCTTGAAACTCTTCAGCTCCCAACAAACCATCATTTTTAGTGAACCCGTGTTGTTTTTCTGGAAATTTTCTCAGCTATGTTGTGAAGCAGAGAAGAAAAGTATCAACAAACAGACTGCAGAATGAGCAGTCATCCAAGGGGGCAAAATCTCCCGCTAAGGGGTAAAAAAACTTTTTTACTCAGAAAAACCTTGTGAACTCTTATTTGGCCTTGAAGGGGAAACATATCTCAGGAACCGTGCCAGAAGTCATGCAATACAAGAATTCCAGCATCACGAGAGTAAAAATTGCCAAACTTAAGGTACAACATATTGCTACCATGTGTTTGATCTGAGAAGTAAATTTGGCTGGGAGGTTGGTTACAAGTCCTATAAAAAAACGCTCTGCCCAAAGTATGGAAGCATCCCTATACGAAGCTCATGCAGAGGGACTTGTCAGGCTTTGTCTTTTTAACTTATACTTAGGGCAGGAGGTGGTAGGCAAGGAATAGTGTTTCATTCCCCCTGCCATGGGCCTTGCCTGTATGTCTTTACCTAAGACATGTCTTAAAACTTGCAAGAAGCCATCCTCAGAGTCTAGTGGGGCCTGTCTTCAGAGAGTGACAACCCCCTTTGCATTAAGATAACTCAGAGATCACAGATGTCATACCCGGTGTTTTGTCATACAATGGAAAAATTTGCCTTTCATTTTCCCTGGAGCAAATATTTTGAATTCAGTGTCTCACCAGATTTTATATAGCTGCCTTTTAACAGTACTTCAGAAAGGGAAGGTTTGGCATTCAGGGATTTTGTGCAGTGCTGCAAAGTATCTCTACTGTCTGTTACTTGCAAGAATGGCTGTGGTACCTGCTCGTTCACCTGAATTTCTTTTATGTGGCAGAACAAGGTCCTTTTCTGTCCAACCTCTGTCAATCTTGTCCTTGTCTGGGGATGCCAGTTCCTCGATTCTTCCTAGGTGTACTGTAACACTCTGTGTGGCTGCTTTGGAGAGGCACCGCACTCTTAAGTCCACTGACTGAGTTTCTCATTTGTGTCTACCCTCACGCCAGGCTTCCTGTTCAAACAAAGCAAAACTTCATTTAACAGAACTGGAGGACAAGACTATAAGTGAAATCAGTGTTAAACATATTCACAGTAGATATTCTTCCTACTTGATTTGATATGTCTCACACAGAGGTCCTATGACATCCTTTAACTTTGTATAGCCAAGATGTCAAGGTCATTAATTACTTTTTTTTAGTTGCTACTCAGTCCAGATGGCGCTACTAAAACACTCCTATTATTCTAATAGACAACAATTTCACATATATTCTATACAGCTCTAATTCTCAGCCTTCTTTTTTTTTTTATAGACCACACAAAATGTTATTAACTAGAGAATGGATTATGTTAATTTTCTCTGTTACAAGTTTATTAATGATGACTTAGATGTGATCCCTTCTGAGGTGGTACCTGCCTTTTCCACAAAACCCGAGACAGCACAAATTGTCTTTTGGAAGGACAGGAAGACATAAACCGAAAGTGCTGAGGGACTGGAGAACCACTGTAATTACATAAAGCAGAGCAATCAATGTGTAAACAAACATTCAGGCTGTGAAGGCTTCCTTTCTAAAAATTTGGAATAAACTCATTTTGCATCTCATCCGTGACTCAAATGTTTACAGATCTCATGTTGTGTACTAAAGAATTGAAGCAGAGCCTAAAGAAAACAGCCACACAATAAACAATTCATTTTGTAGATGGGGCTGGCACTTACTTTTATTAGAGCATATGGTGAATATTTAGAAGACAAATCCATGCAATTCAATTTCACCTCCAATATGCATATTTTCCAGTGAGTGGCCTAGGGCCAAACAAGATAATATCCCTTGTGGAAGCCCGCACACCACTCTCAATTGATCCAAGACAACAAACTCAATGTGGACTGCAAGTCATTTGTGGATTCTGCAAGCTGAATGCTATTCCAGATGTTAACCTCCATGGAACGAAACACTCTCTCTGGTTCACAGGGGATAGCTCCTATCATATCGAGATCTGTTATTTGTAATATGATGCTAATTTATGGGTTTGTTATTCTCACTGCATAGAGACTCTGTGACATCCTAATATTTAAGAAATCCCTTCTTTTTGCAGTAGGAAACTGATAGTGTATTTTAGCAAGCATAAACAAAAGTAAATTTTTTTACAGTATTTCCCCCTGTAATGCTGCCTTTTTTCTCCTGCTTTGAAACCCCAGTGCCATAACAAGATCAGTATGAGTGGGTGCCCATGGAAAGCCCTACTTGGCAAATCTGACTGCAAAACCAGGATTGCTCCTTACCACTGTTTAAAAGTTTTAGAACCGATATTGCTCTTCAAAGCATTATTTTGACTTTTCTTGACTGCAAGGAACAGTTTGAAACTTTTTTTTTAGTGGAAGTTAAAATTCACCCTTTTTACTGTAAAAAACAGTAATATTGTATCTCTGACAGAATATCTTCTATCCCTAAGGCACTAACCATAGAAAAACAGTTGTTGTCACACTGTATTATCGTGTACCTTTATTGTTATCATTAGTATAACATAGCTAGAACAACGCAAGGCTGCTAGACTGTGAACAGCCTCGGAGATAGTTCTTAGAACAAAAAGCCTTATGAGTCAGAACAGTTTTTCTCTGACTCTAAAATACCTCTTATGAAAATATAACATTTTAAAGATGATGAAAATCAGGTGAAAATTTGTACCTCTGTGTATGTTTTGAGATGCAGTGGAAGAGAAGAGACCCTTGGACAATTCTGCTCTCCGTCTGTAAGGAGGTTCCCGCAGACGTGGGTAGTACTGCCCCCATTTCTGTGCTTTCATTTCCCCTGTGTGCAGGAAGCACAGAAATGGTACTGAGTCAAACCACCTGGGTTGGACACTTTGCCTGAGTCACTTTGGTGATTCCCAGTGGAATTAACAGAGTAATTTCTGCAAAGAAATTTACCCACAGACTTTTTACATTAATGTACACGGCTTCAGAAACCACCAAGAGGTTCAAATCTTGCAATACATTTGTTTGCCAAAGTTTTGAAATCAGTAAAAACATCTGGCATGAGCCAGCATCTTGGTCTGGACCCAAAGTGCTTGTGTTCTGGTGAAAAATGAGGTGTGGACAAGCATTTGATTTTGACTATGTGTAAACCTGTGTTTTGGTTGTTGGCTTATGACAGAATAAGGCTAAATTTAAATGTAGCCTTAACACTAAGTGTGGACTCTGAAAATGACAAGGCTGGCCCTAATGCAGGGGCTTTGTGTTACTGGTGTACAGGTGTGATGGCATTAATGTTTGGTACTACCTTCCCCTGGGTGAGCATTAGGAATAACATCCAGGATTTAGGATGCTGATGCAAGTTTGTGTAGAACTAGAGTAACAGCTGAAACTGTGGCTGGAAATAGGAAGCGGCTGAAGTTGTGGATCATTTGCCAGTAAGTAAGAGAGGAATAAACAGAAGATAGACAGATAGACAGAAGATGGTATCTGGGAGGAAAGAACGGGTGCAGATAAAAGTATCTCTTAGGATTTAAGCTTCATCAGCTGTCTGCACAAGCTCTGAAGGCAAAGTTAATCCTTCAACACTGTATTCTCTATGCTGCTCATGCTTACCACTTAATGCTAGTTAAGCTATAGGCTTCAGATGCACCCACACATAGGATGGTTAAGTTTCTTTTCTATCTGGACACTCAGCAGAGCTTATTCGGTCTTACTTCTTTTCAAATGTAATGTAAAATGGAGTATGACACCTTTCGTGAGTAGTCTGCATGCAAATCTCAAAGGCACCCTGAAGTGCTGTCGTTCAGGCTCAAGCAGCTTTGTGGCCTGCCCTTGCGCTCTTGCTCATCAGCAGCAGGGATTGGGTTCCATTTTTGGACTCTGATACAGACATCGATTTGCTCTGAGTGCTGGAGAGCTTCTGTAAATGGTGCCAGCTGGGGACCCAGCGGGAGCAGATTTCTTTATCCTCTGCAAACCGTCAGGGCCTGATCCCATGTCCTTTTCCTTGCTAAATTCCTCAAGTGCTTTAGGTACATGTGGGATGGAGAATCAGAGGCCAAGGACAGGGAAGAAAGGGAAACCTTCTTCTGTGAAGAAATTACAGAATTACCAGTACTTTTGGAGAGCAAGCAGTGTAACTGGCCAGAGCTACTGAATCACACAAGGAGAGGAAGAGGCAACTGTAATACTCTGTGTCTGCCTTTGTATTTATTGATAATTTGAATGTTTAAAACTTCAGTGAAGCACTATGAGGAAACACGGTGATGTTTGAGAGGGCTGGAGAAAAAAATAGTTATTTATTAACCAAGCAAAATTAGATACAATAATGAACAGTGCTCTAAAGCCATGACCTTTCTGCTCTCCTCATCCTTGAAGAGAGAATGCAGGCTCCTGTGATTGATCCTAAAGGAGAAATGGTTTCACCTCAGTCATAACTGTATCAGCATTATTTAGAAAGCTTGGTCTTTTAAAATTGAAGTTGTCTGCCAACTTTGAAATCCAACCTTATTGAGAACATGTGAAGAAATCATTTGATGCTCTGATATTGCACAGAATGGTTTTGCACACTACATTGCCAAGAATGGTTTTGCCACTGTTTCCTTCTGGAGGAATCCAGTGCCCAGACTGTAAATGCTGGAGTGGTTTCAGAGTGTTCAGCAGAAAACAAGCACTACACAAATACTCCTTTTCCATACCAGAACTCAGTGAACTTAGAAAGGATGGGAGTGAGAATAAAGAGAGCTTTGCAGGTGCTGGGTGCAATAAAACCCCATCCAAGCTGCTTTGCTATACCCGTTCACATAGCAAAAGAATATAGGCACAGCTTCTGGGCACAGGCGAACAGGTACAGGACAACACTGAGTACCATCCACAGAGCTAAATGTGACATTTAACATAATGGACCTTTCTGTTTTCTTCCTCCTTTTAGTTTTAAACACAGCTCTAGTCCCACCCTTAGTGCAGGAAGCATCAGGAAACAGACAGAGACGATACTAGATCGCATTTTCCCAATCTGCAGCACCATACTTGCTGTACAAACAAACCCATACAATGTCCTTGCTGCTTGCCAAGCTGGCCTTTAATTGTGCTGGGCAATGGCAGGAAGCCAGCACCACTTTTGAGACTGATGTCGACACCAGCCTGTGACATGCCTGCAAGCAACACATTTTCATAAGGTTACATGCTCCTCATTCCCTACTGAGTCCAGTTTTTATTTGCATTAAAATCCCTATCTATGGCACTATGCCACCTGCAGCTCCCAGGAAGATGCTGGCCTGAACTGGAAGGTGTTTTCCATGGTGGCAATCAAGGCATATACACATTTCACACTCCCAGGTTGGAAATCAGCTGAAACATGGCATTTGTAATGCTTTTGTTTTGTGCTGTCATTCTTGGAAAAAGCAGGAAACATAAATGCAGACAGATCCATGAATACTTTAGCTGCAGCTGCCCTGTCCGTCTTGCTCCATTTTCCTTTGCACACTGACTGTGTGGCAGCTTGGTAGGAAGCAGGTCCTTGTTTGGGCACTGGGGATCTACAAGAGAGGTGGCAGCAGAAAGCCAGTGGCCTGGATCCTTACAGCCAGAGCTGCTCTCTTTGTGCAAGATGCCTAACAGCACCCAGAGTTGGTCTCTGGCTGGGTGGTTTCACCTCGGCCAGGACAGTGCAGGCCAGAGGAATCAAGTCCAGAACTACTGTCCCTTCGTAGTGGCTGGAGATGATGCCTGTGTTTGTAATGCCTTGTCTGCTCTCATTGGTGAAACTTTAAGTAGTATAAGATGTGGCTCGATAACTTTCTTAAGGCATTTATCAACTAAAATGCTTTGTAATATTAAGAAACCTGCGCCTTAACACCAGAGGGATGCTCTCCTCCGGCAGGCTCACCTTCTCTAGTCTAATAAGCCCTTTTTGTTTCATGAAAAAATGCATAGGATCTGGAAGCCTTTGCTAAACCTTGCCACTGATTCAGCTGTAAGTGCAAAAGCAGCCCAGTGAACTCAACACAGACAAGGAAGCAGAAGAAGTAGGGTGTTTACCAAGCCCTGCTGCACCTCATTGAATAAATCAATTAACTTCTAAATGCCTCAGCTCCCTAGCAATCATCACAGGAGAAAAAGCAAACTGACAGATGTTTCCAAGAAGTAAATGGCTGTGTAAGTGTTGTCTGGGCTCATAAAGAGTCCGAACAAGGAAAACTGTATCAAAATTCAGATGGGTACTCAGAAAAGAGGCTGAAAATTGGACTGAGCCCTTCCAGGTGCTGTCAGCTTGCATCCTTCATCTTGGCTCCTGGAAACTGGATGACCAGTTTTAGTTTCTTATGTTAGCTGTCACTTATTCTTGCTGTGATCTGCCTGACCTGTCCTGCTCAAATCTATGTAGCTTTCTGGATTAGTAACTTTTCCACTATTAATTTTCCCATCCAAGTTAAAAAATACAAATTCCTCTTTACAGAGAATACACACCTCTAGAAAAATGGGCAAGAGCACTTCCATCCTCAGTCACAGGTACAGCCAACTAAACAGCATCTAGCTGGCATTACGAAAATAACTAGAAGTGGATCTTGTCTTGCATAGTACCTCTACTGGCTATTTCCTGAATGGCTATGGATTTTACCTATTCAAAGAAGCCAAGTCCCATAAAATTCCTTGTAAGTTTGTTTCACTGCCAGAAACAGAGAGACACAGAAATTCCTTTCTCCTGCCTCTACTTGCTCAAATGTACTTAGTACCACAATTTCTTCCTGTACTACGGAAATAGCTGCTTCTTCTGCAGGTCACTCCAGCACAACAGTATTGCAGAGATTCTGGCACTAGTATAGAAACAAGTTTCTGGTAAAACATATTGCTGTAACTGCCTGAAGAAATACTGGTATATCATTACCCGTCAGGCTTTTTGGCTTTATGTTACCAGACATTGTGTGTAGCAACTACAGCTAAAACTAATGTAAGAGGCTGCAACATTTCCATAACCACTCAGTCACACAGGTCACCAGAAGTGTCCAATTGTTTATGCTGCTAGAGATGATGTGCCACAGCAGTGCTGTGGTGAGAGCAAAGAGCTTCCCAGCATGACCATGAAGTCATTGAAGTGCTTAGGGACATGGTTTAAGGGAGTGTTAGGAATGGTTGGACTTGATGATCCAGTGGGTCCTTTCCAACCTGGTGATTCTAAGATTCTATAACCATGCTTTGTTCAGGAGAAAGGTGAGGTGAGCCTGGGCAGCATCTTCTGGAGTCCTTTCTAGCCGTGTCCCACACCCTCTTCCCACAGTGCAAACCTCAGCATTCCCTGCCCTAGGTATGAGGGATCTTTGCTTTCATCTTGCCCTCCCTGACAAACTTACATGGACATGTGCATGCTTGTGTAATTAGGTATTTTTTGTGTGTGTATACATAATGGAAGAAGCCTCCACTGCACACAAGTCTTTCCCGAGGGAGAGGATGAGCAAATAAATTATGGGACAGATGTTAGTCACGCTGCTTATTAAACCATGGGATGGTAGCATTCAAATACCAAGGTGGTAAGTGTGGCAGTATTGAAAAGAATTATTTTAGGTGTCTGTTTTTTGTGGTCACATTTTTAGAGGGTGTGAGCACACAAAACCGCTTTGATTTCATTTGGGACATAACATTTCATTTCCATTTGTCCTTTGGAAAACACTAGGTTAACTGAGGCCAGCCCTACCTCAAGTGAAACCTCCTTGCGCAATGCAGTTGTTCCAATAAGGATGCCCTTGGGCTTTCCAAAATCTCGCGGTGCCGTTTTGTTATTTTTTTTATCTTCATGCTAAAACCAATCGCTAGCAAAGCCAGTCAATAAACTAAACTCTGGTTAACTTGTTTTAAACAGCGATCTATTCCTATTTCTTCTGCCTCCTAATCCAGTGTTAAGAATAGAGAGGACTAGTTGCTGTTTCTTATGGCTTTTGAATATATCACTGAGAGTACAGGTATATAAAAGAAGGTTTTGCAAAGTGTGTGCTCTGTTAGTGCAATGCCTGGCTGTTTGTAGTAGCCACTGTGCCACAGCTCTACAATATTTCACAGATGTTTTCCATTTTTACAACCCAGTGGCACGCTGTAAACCACATCTTTGATGGGGAAGGTTTTGCATGCTGTTTGATGTATGTGCCAGCCCATGGCCTGCTGCTCCCTAAAGCAAAGGCTTATTTGCATAAAACATGCATCAAAAGGAGATTTACATACATGGTAGCCTGCTGGAAAAAGGAAACTTACTGTGACAGAGGTTGAAAGCCAATATATGCACCTTTTGGTAGTGTCCTTATGTTCTATCTGATCACACTGATACAGAAAAATTCCCACATGTAAATGATTTAGAAAGAAAAGTGACAACAAAAAAACCCCAAACCTGGCCATGGCTTACACACTATTTCCCAGACAGTTCTACATTCGCTATCTTGCCTAGTCCTTCATTAACATGGAAAAAAAAAGTTAGACTTTAATCACGAAGACTTCCTAAGAAGATTAAGGGCTAATTTTCACTGTTCATTTGACTTATATTTAAAGCTCTGTATTGTATTTATCTTCTTAATCTGAGCTGAGCTTTTATACACAAATACTGTTTAAAAACAACAGACTAAATACTACGTTATGACTCAGCTCTTTTATTTCCAAAGACCAGCTTTGCAGCAGTCTGCAGTTAAAAGTTCAGCGATATTGATATGGGATTGAAAATGATGCTGAGGTATGGAAAAGTCCTTCTGATCTGCTTCAGTGCTGGTCTGAAGGACATCTCTGCCCTGTTTTGGAAAAGGTGATTTTATAGATCATGCATGGTTATCTGTTATTAAGGGTCTTTTTACCCCTGTACATACGCATATATGTATACATACACATACACATACACATACACATACACATACACATACACATACACATACATACACATACACATATACATATACATATACATATACATATACATATACATATCTAGATGCAAAAGGACAAAAATGATTTTCTGTTTTAAAGATAGACAGACAGACAGACAGGTGGAGGGATGGATGCATCTTTATCCGTCTTTCTTTAGGAGGCTGTTTTCAAGTTATACATTTAATTATGTTATCTTCTGTGATTGTATCAGCTGTTTATAAGTGGTTACTCATTAGCTGATGTAGTTTTAGAAAGATTTAATGCCCAATGAGTTGCCTGATGTGTTTTATTTCTGGGTAGCAGCCATGGAGGTGCTGCCTCTAGGCAGCTAGAAATTAACTTTCTGCGTGTAAGGCATCATTTTCTGTTTAAATGATTGTTTCTAGCCTGTAATTACTGCGTCTGCACTGCAATATACACCAACTCTAATCAGTTCATCTGCCAGCATTGTCTGCTACCCTAACAAAATACTAAAATCATTGCAGGCCTGACCTAATAGATGTCAAGTTTAAAAATGTCTCACTGCTTCTTCAGATTGGCTATTCTCTGCTGTAAGACCAATAGAGGCTTCAGAAAAGTGTGTGTAGATTTTTAAACTAGACTTTACTGTGTGACCTGCCTCTCACAGAAAGAAATATTTCAACATATCCAACGCTTTCTGGTATGTAGGTCATGGTAAATTTAGTTAACTTGCTAAGTAGCTCAAATGATAATTTAATTTTGATGTAGGGTGGTGCGCTTTCTTTCCATTCAGGTCAGAAGTGGCCTCAGGTAACACTGGGCTAGTTCCTTGTTTTGCTCTCCATCCTGGCTCCATTTGGTTTTTGGAGTTGCCTCTGCCTAACCTGAAGAACCAGCACTGGAGGGATCTTCTGCGTTGGCATTGGGGTGATTTCAGGGTAACTCACTCCAGCGGGAGAAACCAGAAGCCCTGGTAGTGGGACTGGCTGAATAAACCATTTGCGATCTGAAAGCTGGTGCTGGCTGAACAGTGCTTGTGGGACAGGGTAGACAGTGAATGGAGGTCCTCCTGGTTCTTTGGGAGGCGTTGATGTGAATCAGTAGGGCTGCTCATCACCTAACCCATACCTACCTACCAGGAGCTCAGGAAGCATTCTTTGAAGCAGGGAAATGGATCTTCTTTAGCATCTACTAAATTATTTAGCTCTGTGCTAGGAGGTTGTGATAACTACTTGCTGAGCAAAAGTAACCCACATACATGAGGAAGTTTTATACTATAGTGCTGCAGTTTCTGAATTAATACTTTTGCTTCTGTTCTTGATATGACAAGGGATATAACTCGGGGAATGGTGTCCCACCATTCCTCCTCCATTGGATGTCACTGCATTCTTTGGGACATCATCTCCTGGCAGGTCAGCTATTCTGCTGAAACATTGAGGTCTTGTTGGACAAACAAACACATGTTTCCATGCAGACTGATTTTGAGAGATACTGTCAGTGCGACAGACAGCCAAGGTCAGTAACATGGTGTGGCCTCCCACGCAATAGCACAATTCAAGCTTTGCTGCAGTCAAGCCACAGGTCCAAGGCTGCTCCTCAGAAAATCAGAATCAGGCCCATTATTTACCAAACACAGTTCAGGGTGCTGGTTTTCAGGGACTAATTCTGTTCTTCCCTACTTCTTATTGCTGTTTCCTCCCAGCTATTTCACGGTCCTACTACTTCATAAAAAATGCATTTAATATGCTTATTTTAGTACTACTACACATAAATTCCTGTTTGTAAAATATTTAAGACTCTTGTATAATATATTTAACTTGCATTTCATGTGCATGTAGTGAAGCTGTGGTGTTGTCAGAGGCATCACAGACTGAGGGGAACACAGATTTGTGAAGCCAGGGCTTAGATTTTTACCTAACATGTGATTTCCATGACAAATCATGGTGCCATTGTACTAAGAAAATACCCTCTCAGAAGTCTTTGGTTTTGTCATGGAAATAGCTGTCACAAAATCATGGCCTTTATTGTTCTTCCTCTCATTCATATATGCAAAGTGGATTTTTTTTCTGTCCTGCCAATGCAGTGCGTAGAAAATCAAGCAAGGAACAACACAATACATGTCTTCTCTCAGACAACATCAGGAATCAAAGCCATATTTTAAAGGCAAACCTGCTGAAGCCATAGTCAGAGGCATGTGATAAAAGTTCTCAAAGCATCTAAGTTACTCGCGTCTCTTCCTTGGACAGAAAATCAATGAGATTTATTCTTAATTGCCTAAGCACTTAGCATCGCAATCCTTAGTAGCTAAAACATACAGACTGCTCCTCTCATGTAAAGTGGCAGCTTTTTCAACCCCCCAAAACTGTGCCTTGTTGCCTGTTACTCCAGGACTTACTATTTTGAAGCCACTTTGGTTCCAACCAACTCAGTGAGAAAGAGGTGTCAGCTTTTCAATGCCTTTAGGATGAGCCTGTCCACTTGCACTCAGCTCTACCTCCTTCAGTCTAATCCAGAGGGATCACAGCAAAGGAGAGGAGCAGGAGGAGGATGAGGAGAGTACCTGGGTCCATGATATTTTTCTGTGTAAACCTATTCTGAAGTTTTACTGCAGGGATTAAAAATCCAGCTAAGGTATAAAAATAATAATCTAGGGACTTAACAGGGCAAACCAACATTTTCTTTTGTTGGCGTTTAATAATATTCACATTGCATACCGTAGCAGCACTCTTCCATTTTAGTACAGTATTTGCTTACACTGTTCAGCCAGGCTTGTTGCCACCAAGAGACATATAAAACTCAGTATTGAAACCATCTTCTTTCTTCTTGTCATGCAGATATCCATCTACCTGTAGCTGCCAAATACATTGGAATTTACTAATTCTTTTTTTTTTTTTTAATGACCTTCTCTCCTCTAATCTTACTCCACCACGGTGGGCAAGACTATCCCAGGCATGTGGGTGCCTTCTCCCAAGCAGGGGAGCGTTTCTACCACCAGTCTGTCATCCTCCTGCAGCCCTAATCTGATGGCTTCCAAAGCGGGGACTTCACTGCCAAGCCAAGGACTTCTGAGGAGCTGCTTTGGGTCTGTGCAGGCCTAGCCCCACCGTGGCCTCCAAGCAATCCATAGGCAACACTTCAGGCCAGCTCCAGGACAAGAGGGTGCATGAACTTTGCTAAGCAGCAGGATGAGCCCACTCTCACCTGCAAAATCCTGCCCAGACCATCAAGTGCTCTCAGGATTTCTCACATTTTTTTTCCAAGGTTGCCAAAGTTGGCCTCCAGAATGTGTTTGTATGCCAAAAAAAGAAAAGAACAAATAATGAGAGGAGAATTTATAAATTTGCTTTGCTAGGGGAAAAAAATTGTGTTTTTCAGCAAAAGATGCTAGTTTTTTATTCCGGAGACATCTACAGCAGGACAATAATCTCTTTCACCCAAACCCGAAGGCCAAATGTTTCATACTCCTGCAAAACGGATAAGAAGATGATAAACATGGAAGGGAAGCAGACTTTGCTTAAAGCCCTTAAGCCTCTCCAGAAACAAGCCTGGGCTATGTGGAGACTGAAAACATTAACTGTCATTTTGCATGAAAATTAGACGTACTCAGCAGCTTAATAATACTCTAGCAGGTTACGGTGATTTACATAGAAGGAAGTGAAAACAGGGGAACAAAGCAAGCAAGAGATGTGGTACCTCCAAAGAGAAAATCGAGGAGCTTGATGGCTCTACGCACTCAAAGAAGGAGGGAAGAGGGGAAGATGCATGCCTTGAAGTACTCTATGTGCTTCTATCTCATAGTACTCTATGGAGATTTTCTCTGCACAGAGGGTGCATGAGGGGAAGGGGATGGTGTGGAAGGGTGGTCCAAGACTGGTCCTTTCCCAGGCACGAAGGTACAACACAGATGTGGTGTCACCATGTTGTCCTGTTTCGGGTCTTTATTTGTGGACTTCGGTAGGTGAGTTAAGAGGCCGTACATCATTGCCAGTGGCGTGTATCCCTGTCTGCCTGCTTGCTGTATAAAAGGGGAGGGCAGCAAGTTGGGGACTGACTGACTGTGGGGAATCGTGAAGGAAGTGGGAGAAAGGGGTGACTTTTCCCACTTGTGGTGCCCACACAGACATTGCCACAAACACATTGGAATGCTGCAGTCCCCTTCCCCCAGCAAAAAAAAGCTGGCTGGACTGAAAGGGATGCTGTGGATTGCAGTCCTGCTCCTGATCCCCACTGTGTTGCAGGACCAGGTGATATCCCAAGGCCATTCTTTCAGGCACCAGAAACCTCTGAGTGAAACCCAGCTATCTATTTCAGCCTTGTCAGGCGAAGCTGTGACAGATGTATTCACATCCCCTTACACTAATTTGTGTGGCAATCTGTGAGGCTTCTCCTGCCCTGATTATTCATGAGGCAATAATTCAGATACCCCACAGACACCAAGTGAGCTGCAGATCTTCTAAAAATGCTTTTCATTTTATCTTTGAAGCTTTTAAAATAACCTTAGATGGACAACAGACTTGGGACTTATTTTTTTATTTATTTAAATAATTATGGAACTTGCTGTAATAATTTGGGGGGGGGGGGAACCCCCCACCTCACCAGCAGGAACATTGGAAGACAAAAGCCCTGGTGTTTCCAAAGAGCCAGTAGAAACGTGATATTTCTCAATGTCATTATATTTGCTAATTAGACTAGAAAGGTACTTATGTTTAATTAATGTGATTCTTTTTAAGATCGTCCACAGAATTTCTGTTTGCGCTCAACCTTCTCCTTCTTACTATTGCTTCCTCTCTTGCCTTTGTTTCAGTGATCCCTGCTGTTTCACAAGCACTCTACCTGTCAAGCCACAGGCAGCTGCTTATCCTCATAGACCTTCCTATTTAAGGATGGCCAGCAGCTAATTCTGCAGGCTGGTGTATGTATGTAACGTATCCTACATTTGAAAGGCAAATATAATTTCCTGCTATCAAAGCTACAAATCAGTCACCTGAATATTATTCTGCATCATTAATAAAAAATTTAAAGCTGTCACAAGCAACAGAACAGCATTTTTACTTGCTGGCAGTCAATTGTTTGTTTATTCGCAACTTCAATTTCATCCTGGAGAAAGAGCTTTTACAAAAGAAGCAAACCACCCCCCACCCGTCCCCATCCTTTCAAACTTCTGGCAATTTAAGATTTTAAAAACAAACTGTTATCTTCTTTCAAAGCTTTCAGTTGAGGCTTAAATCTTCAATAACCACTGTGACTCTTCTTTGACCTTGTGAACACTGCTTGTACACGCTCCACCTTCCACTCACAAACTGAAATTATTGCAACAATTCAGCAAAGCGTTGGAGCAAGAAGATTTTTCAGGCACTGGATTAATAAGTAGGGCAGCCTCCATGCACAATTTTAAGCAGACTAGGGAGGGTTAACTTAGTGTTCACAAAAGATGCCAGCAGCGAGGCTTTGAAACAACTGGGAATCAGCACCTAGTATTATTGCTGCTCAGAAACAGCACTTGCTTTGGATGCTGCAGCAGTACTTACTACAGTCAATAGTACAATAGTACAGTCACTGCCTATTTCAGTAAGTGACAGTTTTCATAATGATAACTCATAAGTGGACATTTTGAGGCTAGACTAATAGCCACGTCCTAACAGATGTGGGAGAAATCACCCCTCAGCTGGCTGGTATTCGGGAGCTGACCCAACAGCTAGGGAGCTCTCATCCAATAGCTGAATTAAACTTCCTAGAAAGCCTGCTGTGACATAGTACAACAAGATGCAAGGGGCTTATTGCTCAGCAGAGTGAATAAGGAAGGCTTCTAGGGATCCCAGATGGTGCTCTTCAACAAACGAGCCTCAGAAAGTCTCGGCAAAGGAGATACGAGAGGTATGAGCCAGTTCAACGATGGAATAACTGGTCAGAGCAGTTCAGGGGCTCCCAGAGAAAGCATGTGGCCAAACAGATGGTTCCAGGCAAAGTAACTCAAGAAGCTTCCACCTCTTGGAAGAGCCCAAATTCTCAACTACTTTACTTCTCAATATTAGACATTGATTTTACAAAAGCCCTGTTTTTATGGGTCTCTGTGTGTAACACAGATGAGACATAAACTTGCATTAACATGGGATATGTCATATTTTTGATATTATGCTTAGATGGCTGGTTTTCAGCCCCATGAACAACTGTGAGCAGCAAGTCATACAGCTTCAGAGGAACTAAGAAGATGGGTCCCACTATCTAGATGAACAGCTGTTTCAGAGAGTCCAATGCAGGAATTTAGAAACCTTCCCATGTCCCGATACAGTGCTCACAAGAGTTTTTGAAGCACAGCATAATATTTGGTTTTACCATGATTTACTTCATATAACGAAGCATTATTCTTCCCTCATGAATAAAGGAGGAGTTTGAGTACCTTCCCCCGACTCCAGTTAAATAAACCTGGGAAATACCATAAAAAAACCAAACAAACCATCACGAAGCACTCAAGCAGCTTGTAAATACTGAGGGTTTTATTTCCACTTCACATGGTCTCCAACAGACTCTTAAACAAGACCAGTTACAATTTAGTATGCCCAGAGATCTCCATGGTTTTCCCAAAATGAAGGAGGTTCTCAGTAAACGCTGAGTACATAGCCAGTTGAACTGCTAACAATAATTTAAAAACTCTTTTTGTATAGTCAATGCAAGAATACCAACAGTAAAAGTACAGTACAGGTAAATTCACAACATTATTACAGTGAAACAGATTGACTCACATTTATGTGATGGTAGAAGTACAGTAGCAGTATGTACATGCACTAAAGTGCGAGGACCCAGAGGCATGCAAGTCAAGTATTGTAGGTGTATTTTACAGCTAACTCCATAAGACTTTCTGAGGCATTCTTATTTTTTACACTTTTTCTTGTGTTTACCTGTATTCCCCTCCATCTCAATTAATACAAGTCTAGCGAACTAGCTTAATGGCTTTCTTCACTACTTAAAAGGTATCGCTTCAAAAACTTGAAGCATCTTTAAGAACCTTAATTTTAAAAAACAATAACACTGACATTAAAATAGAATAAAATTAAGACCCTAGTTTTACATGAAAAAAAACCAAAACACAACCCAAAAAACCCCAAACAAAAACTGAAAACGTAACAGTGCAAATATAAACCAAAAGGCAGTCAGTATTTGGAGAGAGCGTGAGCACATATTCAAATTCCCTTAAAACTTAATTTACATTTTATTTCAAATCTTACTTTGTAACATTTTTACCCTTTTTTTTTTTTGTTAATATACTGTATGTAGAAAAGATGGAGACAAAAATAGTTTTCTCAGCTATGAAAAAAATTAAGTTATTACAGGCACATTAACTGTTTCATTCTAGAAACACCTCAGTTTCCAAGGTCAGACATTCAGCAGCTGTGACTGAGAACATTCTTTGACCTCTCCAAGCAGACCACTCTCCTTCGTGGCAGAGATGGCTGGCAGGCGACCTGTTGGAGATGAGTCGCAGCTTCCCTGTTCCCGGGCGAAGTCAGACCGGCTCACCGTCCTGACTGGATGTCTCTGCCGGCAGCTCCTTGTTTCCACTCTCCTCTGAGGAATTCAGGTCTCCGGTGGACTGCGACTGTGAGGCAGTAGGGGAATGTGAAGCCCATCGTGATGGTGGGCGCTGTTTCGCTGGTCTCTCTGGCCGCGAGAAGCAGGGTTGGAGGGACGGGGCTAGTGCAGAACAAGGTAGTTCCTTGGCAGCCAAGAGAGCAAAACAGCAGTTAGTGATTTGCATTAGAGGCCGTGGGGATGCGCAAAGAATTAAAACAAAATAAATTTAAACTAAAGCTAAGCATCTGTCATGTTACGAGGCAAAAGCAAGCAGCAAAGTCTGTGTGTGGGCTCCAGGTATCTGCATGTATGTCTGTGATTTATGAAACAGGTATGGAGAGAATGAAAGAAAGAGGTCTGGGATGAGCTGGAGTAGCAGACAAACTTCCATTTGCTAATTCTCCTTGTGCTAGAAAGAGTTGGAAAGTACATTTGCATGAGAATTCAGGAAAAATCTACTGTTCATCACATCATTTTAAGTGCTGACCTATCATAAAAGGGCCAGGTTTGGCATTTTTAAGTGGGATGAAAACCACCCACCCACTCCTCTTGTTTGCTTCAGAGTTCAGACTGACGTGCAGCAGAGACTTCTTAGCGGCAGAACAATGACTATAGGACTAGTTATGATCTTCAGCTGGATTAAAGATGAGGTTTACCTACAGGTTTCGTCTTCTGGAACATCACTCCTTACTGCCAGATGCTGAAGCCTGATCTGCAGGATTCAGTGGTACTGTACGTTAAAGACACCATCCAGAGAAACCAAAAAACCCGGAAATTTTATTTCTCTACCAACTTCCCACTGTTCAGGCTTGGCAGCCTGCCTTTGAGTTTAGAAACAATCTGCAGCTGTGATTTTTCACCCTGGCAGTAAGTCGGTAATTGCTACTAATATTTATGGACTTTGCTCATAGCACAGCTAGGCTTCCTGCCTCGCTCAGGATGCTCCTTACATCAAGACGAGTGATCGTGTGAGCGAGTCCTGTAGTGCCAAAGCAAAACTTCTGAATTTCACTGCATACTTCGTAATTTAGAAAAGCAAATCAGAGTAGTTTGTCAACCTGCAGAAATGTGTACGCTGAGAAGCAGTCACTAGAGAGGACAGGAGAATTCAATAAAAAACAGCCTGAAAATCAGAATGCGAAGTGGTGGTAAATGAAGACAGGGAACGGAAACGAAGCAATGCGAAGGAAAAACTCTAGCACAGTAAGGTGCAGGGAAACAAAGGCAGCAATAGAACAGTATAGTAGGAAGCAAGGGAGAAGGAGAAATTTGACTAGGGATGGAGAATATTGGAGTAGGTAACATGATGTGATTGGCAGTGAACGGACAAGGTGATGTACCAGTGAACCTCTCCGTTGGAGTAGGAGGACCAAACATGAATGTTACATGACAGAAAGATCCATTTTGAAGACAACAGAGTTGGGGTGCGAGAAATAGAGCTTGCACAGGAGTGTGTTTTGGAGATAGTGTACTGTCAGACTTGGAGAAGCCTCTGCAGAGGGCGAACCTCAGTGCCTTTGGGCAATATGCTGCCAACAGGGTGATCTACAGTCACATAGCACCGTTCAGCACACTGTCCCTGGCACTTGCAGAGAGTAAGACCAGCGAGCCATTGCAGGGGCTGGCCAGGGGGCTATGGAGTGCAAGCCTGCACTGCTGCCTCTCTGCATTGTCGGCCCCCCACCCCATCTCTGCACCATAAACTTCACCACGACCCTCGCTGAAACAACAGTGAGGCTGAAATATAAATCAGTGCTAACAAGAAGATTGACTCTGTGTCCTTACTTCACCTTATCCCATTGTGCCTGGGGCAACATATGGTCTGTGAAAGCTGCCTCTAGACTCAGATTTGTTCAGAGAAAGCCATATGCGCAGCAACATTCACAGGCAGAGCAACATGGTGAATTGAGGCCATGAGATTTACGGGTTTTGTCTTAGCCTCTTTCTAAACAGTGGCTTAAAATGATATCTCTATAGCGCTGCTTTCTTCTGGCTGCTTTATCCTCCTCTGACAGCAGTAAATGAGAATCAGTATGGCGATAACAAAATTTATTTCCACTGCTGCCTCTCAGTTCAAAAGCCTCTCTCCAGCATGCCCGCAGATGTTGGTCAGCTTTTACCAAACAGCAGGGTTAAGCTCATCTTATCTCTGATGTACATGTGTCCAGCACAAAGTAAGGCTGTGCTTGCAATGGATGTTGCTCCAGGGCCAACAAGTGAGTGGCAGCGCACTCTTACAATGTGCTGGCTGCTGAGTCAGTCTGCCCTAATTGTACCATGGCTTCCTTGGTGTGCGCCAAGGAAATCTGCCCGCAACAACCATCCAGAATGGTTTGTGAAATCCTCTCCTTAATTACCACATGCAGCTCTCATAGCAAGAAATGTTTAAAAAATTAATACTCCATGGGTAATTTAGTTTGGTGGAGGGCTGGGCTGGAGAGGCAGCACTCCTTAGCCTGGATGCTGAAAATGGGAAAGGTGATTTCAGCTTTACTTTCTAGCTATTTCTTAAGCCAGGCTGTCAGCCACCATAGCTCTGCCTATATTAATGAATAAATAAACCAGTTTTCTGGCTCTGAGGGGGAGTGGACAGTCACTGCTCATGTCTGCACAGCTTCTTCCCTCCCTCCTCCACAGCAACCACTGGCCAAAACTGGGGTGGGAACAGCTTAATGAGCAAAGATAACTGTCAGCCATGGGCTGGTGCTGAGCCCTCTTCCCAGCCCTCTCCCCCTGCTGTTGTAGCCACGGCTGGAGGGAATGCACCTCAGAGCAGCCAGAAGCCCTGCAAAGTACTGTGTATTTGTCAAAAATTATAAATCTGAACTCCTTCCCACCATTTTTGCATACCTTTATGTTGGTCTAACATTTTGCTGTTCTCTTTAAAGTTTAATAACCACAAGCCCCAACAACACAGATTTTTACTTAAGTGTGACCTGTTTATAGGCTGTGCTGCCAAAGGTGGGCTCCTACCCCAAACGCTTCCCAACTGCCGCATATGAAGGACCCCACAGGGAGGCTGGGTGCATACTGATACCTCTGGAGCTTTGGCAATTTATTTCCCTTTGTCAACGCACACATTCAAAAATGGCTGCTTTCGGAAAGCTCTGGAAACAAGGTAGAAAGGACTTACAGCAGTGAGGCAGGCAGGGTTAGAGTCCCCAGGGGGCAGTTAATAAGACAGTTTGGTTCTGGACAGAACAGACAGAAAAGAAAGAGAAAGCAAGTAGGTTGGAAAGAATTGTTTTAATAAACTATTTTTTTAAAGTAGAGACTTCATGTCAGCAAGGAAGATGACTCCAGATGTTACTACCCATTCAGATCATGTTACCGCTGTTATCACAGGGAAACTAATAATAAAAAATAAAAGATAAGCCACTAGCAGAAAAATATTTAGAAAAGAAGGAAGCAAACAAACCAATCCTTTACAATCCTAGCACAGTCTCAGAAGCGAATATAGCATTAAACAAACCAAACACTTCTACTCAGCAAAGAAAGACATCTGTTATCATTTGACAACCTTGATTAGGGCTACAGAAAAAACGTTACTACTAAAGAGAAATAAAGCTGTATTTTTTTTCCTTCATTTGATTTCAAGAGGGAATTTCTGCTTGGTAAATCTTTAACAAGAAAAAGTGACCGATATTTTACGTTGTTTATGTTCCTACGTTGCTCATACTTGTTGCTCATGCTTGATAAAGCCTCACTCTTCTGCCTTGCGCCTGTTTAACAGTGACACTGGATGGGAGACTCAAACTAAAGAAAAAGTTCTTCATTTCTGACAACACCTTCCCTCCTTTTTAACATTCCCCTTCCCGTGCTAAACAGTTCAGCAACAAGTGTCCAGCACTGTTCTGCTCCCACAAGCGAAGGATGCCGCAGCTACTCTCTCCAAGTTCCCTGTGAATTGTCCTTTCACAGAGCTGATTCCAGTCCATGACTGTTGTGTAACATCTATCATTTACAGTCTTGCTAGTCACAGAAGAAAAATATTCATATCGCTCTTACTTTGTTAGTTAGGTAATGCTAATCTTCATTTTTAATAGTAATATTTATAAACTCCACTATATGCAAGTAAGATAGCGGTTTAATGAATTAGCAGAATAAAACACTACTAGGTTGTACTGGGTGGATATGAATTTGCTTTTAAGCAGCTCTGGACAAGTCAGAAAATACAAAGTTATTATTGCTATATATGCATATGCACCCACAGGTGCACAAACTTATATATGTAAATATATAAAAACATACATACGGGCTAGATTTCATATTTGCAGCAGGAATATAGCACCGAGTTAGCATGGGTTTAGGAAAAGTAGGTCCTGCTTAACTAACCTGATCTCCTTCTATGAGAAGATGACCTGCTTAATGGATGAGGCAAAGGCTATGGGTATTGTTTACCTGGACTTCAGTAAAAGCCTTTGACACTGTTCCCCAAGGCATTCTTCTAGAAAAACTGGCTGCTCGAGGTGTGGACAGGTACAGTCTTCACTGGGTTAAAACTGTCTGGATGGCCATGCCCAAAGAGTGGTGGCCGCCCATCACAAGTGGACTTCCAGGGCTCAGCACTGGGGCCAGTTCTGTTTACTACCTTTATCAATGATTTGGATGAAGGGATTGAATGTGCCCTTACCAAGTTTGCAGATGACACTAAGTTGGGTGGGAGTGTTGGTCTGCTTGAGGGTAGGAAGGCTCTATAGAGTGATTGGGACAGGCTGGATCAATGAGCTGAGGTCAACTGTATAAGGTTCAGTGAGGCTAAGTGCCAAGTCACAACCACCTCAAGCAATGCTACAAGCTTGGGGAAGAGTGGCTGGAAAGTTGCCTGGTGGAAAAGGACCTGGGGATATTGATCGGCAGTGGGCCGAGTATGAGCTAGCAGTGCGCCCAGGCAGACAAGAAGGCCAACAGCATCTTGGCTTGTATCAAAAATAGTGTGGCCAGCAGGAGTAGGGAAGTGATCATCCCTTTGTACTCACCTCAAATACTGTGTTCAGTTTTGGGCCTCTTACTACGGGAAAGACAGTGAAGTGCTGGAGCACATCCAAAGAAGGGCAAGGAAGATGAATGAGGAGCTGGAGCACAAGTCTTATAAGGAGTGGCTGAGGAGTCTGGGGCTGTTTAGTCTGGAGAAAAGGAGGTTGAGAGGAGACCTTATTGCTCTCTACAACTACCTGAAAGCACGTTCTAGTGAGGCGTGTGTTGGTCTCTTCTCCCAAGTAACAAGTAATAGGGAGAGAGGAAATGGCCTCAAGTTGCACCAGGGGAGGTGTAGATTGGCTATTAGGAAAAATTTCTTCACTGAAAGGGTTGTCAAACATTGGAACAGGCTGCCCAGGGAAGTGGTTGAGTCACCATCCTTGGACGTATTTAAAAGACATGCAGCTGTTTGCTTAGGGACATGGATTAGTGGTGGTAGTGTTAGGTTTATGATTGGACTTGATGATCTTAAAGGTCTTTTCCAACCTAAATGATTCTGTGATTCTGTGATTCTAATATAAGAGTAAATTATGTAACTAAACCACTCAGAAGCTCAACTTAAAGAAAAATCACCAACAGGTGCTCCACGCAAGTCTAAAAGTCATTAATATACCACACCATGACTGCAGAAACAAGAAGGCATTTGGTGATAAGAAGGTCACTTGTCCTTACCAGAAAACAACAAGTGAGGGGGAAGCAGAACATTGATCTATGAGAGGGTGGCAGGGGCAGTACTAACATGATGCTGTCCCAAGCACAGCCCGCTTCTTCCAATACCATCATTCACTGTACTGCTGCATCTGGCTTGGTAGAAAATGTGCTAATTGCAATTTGTGTGGTCAATATAATCCATAAATAATCCAAAGCGTCTGCAGAGTCTAAACTTATTCCAAATTTTGTTTTCAGCAGCAAATCTATACTCCATTAAGCACAATTGTAGAGCATCACCTCACCTAGGAAAAGCTAAGCTCATTATGTGAACACCCATCACGTTCCTTTTAAATGTATATTCCCAAGAAATGACAAAACCATCCAAAGATCATAATCTCAGCATCCAGACAACAGCCATAACAATCAAGCGAGAGTTGCAAGGAAAAACAAGTCTTAGCTCCAAGGCTTAGAACTCAAAAAATTGGGCAAAAGATATTGAGAAATCAGAAAAAAAAAGGAGCAATTTTCTGCCAGGTTGATGGTCAATGAGATTTTACCAAATAGCATTGTCACAAATCTCTCCATGCACCAAACCCAGGTACTGACATTAGTTGTATTTTGCCAACTGCAATTACTGATGATGTGGTAAGACATCTGTTTTTTTTATACATGAAATCTGCTGAGACATTTAAAAGATGCAGGAAGAAATCAAGAGTTTCCAGGGATGCCTTGAAGGCAACGCTGAATTAACCTGTAAGAGTACAACACACTTTCTAATAAGAACCAGTACTGCATTCCCAGTATTTCAAACTAAGGATAAAATACAGAAAGATAGCTAGGAAGAGTTAAATAAATGACACTGCTTTCCACTTTTATTCACTCTGATGTTTGTGGACAAAGCCTGCTTTCATTCACTGTTATTTCCTATGTGCATGTTTGGGGTTTTTTTTTATGTACAAACTTCCTTATTTAAACTGCATTTGGGGAATGTATCCTCAGTTTTGGACGCTCTGTTAGGGGAAAAAAGACCATATCCTCTGAATGGTACCTACAAAAGAGGAACTGATTGCCCCTTGAGAATCACCTGCTAGCGCAAGGCAAAGTGCAGACCAAAAGTCTCAGTGCTCAGGTCCCTGCAAATCCGAAAAGCTAAATGTTGACTTAGAAAACAGGGCATGAATGTTTTGAGGCTGTCTGAGGCAGGAGTGAGAGGACTGAATCCAGCGAAGCTGAGGTGAAATGTCTGCATCAAGGAGGAGCTGCTGCCCTGCGTCTGGGGTCCAAAACACCTTGACAGTACAGGGACAGCATGGGGCAGGGAGGATGAGGGACTCCTGCCCGTGCCTTGGGAGCGTTAATTGACCAGCAGGGTACATGCCGTTTCAGTGCTGTACCAGAAAGACAACACATGCTGGTAAAAGTTCGGTATAATTCAGCTTCTTCAGGCCTCCTCAGGAAACACTTGTGCACAAAGGTTCCCCAGAAACGGGAGGTTTAGACACAGATAACGGAAAGAGCTTTTATCCATCGCTGCACTCTCTATTTTGTTGACTGCTGTAGCTTGTTACTGGACCTGAGAATCTGATCCCAAGACTTGGACATGCTTCCTGGGACAGATGATGACTGTTATACTGCTGACAGCAAAATATCAATATAGAGTTATTAAACAATAAGTATGTATGTGCCTAGACCAGTTGATTATCTTTTTCTTTTCTTATTCTTGTGATGCAGCAACAGTTGGTAACAAGTGTCATGTCATTTAATCGTACTCATAGACCTGAGCAAAACTTAATCAGATATATCCAGAAAAAGTATGCTAAAGGCCCTGAAGTTTTGGTTCAGGGTATCATAGAGACTATTTTTCACACAAGCTTATGAACGCCCATTCTTGTGTAGAAGAGTCTACCTTTCAATCCAGCATAAAAGAGAAACTTACTCAAACCTAGAGTCCCTAAAGCTTCTGTAATGTGTACTCTTGTGTGACAGAAGAACCTTATCCCAGTCATTCAGCAGAGAACCATCTTTATCTCCTAAAGGCATCTTTATCCTGTAAAGATCCTGTAAAGGATAAAGTTCTTCCGATGCTTTCAAGCCTGATAAGCTGTTGGGATATAAACTCAATGCTTTAATGAGTTCCTTAGTGACTAATCCAATAGTTTTATGACTGGAATTCGCTGCTGGTACAGGACTAGGATATTCACTGTAAATACACACTAGGACTGCAAGACATCTCACAATATATTTTTTCAAAGAAGAGTACATTTAGCTATAGAAGGAAAAACAAACAAACTCATTACCTCTATGGACCCTGGATCTACTTTGACAATTTCTCCTGTGCTGTTGTCATTGCTAAGATTTGGTGGGTTGTGTGAAGATAGCCTTCTCTCTTCCTTTAAGGCATGCTCCAAAAGTTTCTTATTCAAGATCCTGGCAGCATTTTCTGTAAGTGTATACCCTGGAGGAGCAGATAAGTCCTGCCTGATACTTGTCACCTCAGTCCCTTCTTCCTTTTGCGCTTCCGTCCCCAACCGGAGAGGACTGGGTGATCTGCCACGGGCATTTGTACATGGCTCCTGCACTGGGGTCAGTTCTGGTCTGGGTTCTGCTGACCTGGACCGGCTGCTAGATCTGGGGCATTTTTGGAAGGTCTCATGAAAGATGGGGCTATGGTCAATAATGTTGAACAAACTGGAGAGGCCATCATTGATGGTGGTGTGGACAGGACTCTCCCTTGTAGTAGTTGATCTAGCCCAAGCGGACTCACTGAATCCTTTCTGAGGTGTGCCAGGCAAAGTCCGGTTATTTGGCTGGTCTGATTTGGGGAAGATTTTTCTTTGCAACTTTGGAGAGCCATATTTGGGGGAGCAGCATGTGCGTTCAAATTTAGCCTGGACCTTTTCAATTACAGGGGTCACTTGCCTGCTTCTTAGGCTTCTGGATGGTGAAGAGACAGGTGTGGACCCCCCCTTTGGTGTCAGACACTTGTGTGGACTGCTGGTGATACTGCGCAGGGTTTCTGTCTGCAAGCCAACGCTGATCGTCTGAGTGGTCTGTGTCCCTGTTGTTCTCATACCATTGGTTTGACACGCAGTGTCCTTAAACTGAGGCTCTGTTGAATTAGAGTTAGAGCGTATTGCGTTTCGGACAGAGAAAGCAACCTCCTTCATATCATCACTCATGTTTTTGGACATCTCCAAGCTGTGCAATGGTGAGGCAAAGCCCACAGTAGTGCAAATAGGACGTTCAATGGGATGAAGACTGCTCTCCAGAAAATCCTTATGATGTTTGGCCAGGTCACAAGACCACCTTCCAAACATATCTGAGGAAGCACCTTTTGTCTCAGTGACATTCCCCATAGCTTTGGTCACAGAAAATAGGAAGTCTGGCTCAGCCTGTTTTTTCCCTTCGCTGACGGCTATCACTGAGTTATCAAACCTACGGACGACTGGTGGGCTGTGGAAGACCCGAACTCCCATTTTTTCTGTTACACCATGACTCCTCATTGGCTGCTTCTGGCAGTGCTCCGGGCTGGTCATGGTGTTGGTTGTCATAGTGACACTGGTGGTGAGGTACCATGATGATGCTTGGAAAGGATCTAAAGCAGAATCATTCCTGGATTTCCCAATTTCTGTCCTTTCTGCCCAGCCTTCTGCAGGCTTCTCAGTGGCCCCACCGTGGTTCCTAGTGTTACTGTAATCCCAATTTTTGTTGAACTCCTCAATGTATTTCAGATCATCAGGAGAAAGGGGAGGGGTTATGTCATCTTTGCTGCTGGATAAAGGCAGATTTTTTTCTGGTAAAAATGGAGAAATATCCATCAGGCGCTGAAATTCTGACATGGAAGAAACGGACATTGCCCTGGAGAGGGGAACATGAGAGAGTCACTCATAGGCTCGGAAACTCCCACAGAGCAACTTATTTTCAGCAGCAAACTAACTCAGGAAGCACAACTTTCACTATATGCTTATATAAGAAACCACTTTAGCCCTTTCCTTCATTAAAGTTCCTTTTTGTTACCTTTAAAATAGCCGTGAAATGCACATCATGAATGCATGTCATCCTGACATGTCATTAGAAGTACCAAATGGTTTATTAATGGCTCTTAATTTACTGCTTTCTCATGGATTACTGCTTGGCAAATGTCTGAAATACGGATCAGTAGGACACATTTCAGAAACATACCATTCACAGAAAATGAGCCTTTGCAACAATACAAGGTGCGCTATTCAAAGGAAGTGAGGAGTTATTTCCAGCTTGCTGGAAAATCCACTCCTGAGACTGCCCAGGCTGCAAAGCTGGTGTGTGGTGAAGTGGGACATCCAATCTATATGCTGTTACATTGAACTGGCTCGGTGAGTTGTGCTTGTACTATAATCCAACCAAAGGGAATCATTACATGATAATGCTGTATTCTTAGCTAGTTTGAACAAATCACAAGCATTCAGCTGAGTTGTCCTACTGCTTCTTTTTAAGAAAATTCAAACAAAAAAAGAAGCAGCTTTCTGAATGGGACTACTTGAACATGGAAGTAAGTGTAGTTATCAGAGTTACATCGATGAGCTGACTGGCTGGATGACGATTCAGAAAGGAGTTGGTTTTCTATAGCAGTGATCCAGACAACACAGAAAAATCACACTGAATTTTTAACCAAGAGCACTCGTGGCTGTTAGGGTCCATTCACATTAGGAAGAGAGGTGAGATCAGGAGCACAGTTCTGAAGTGGATCTCCTATTCAGATGCTCTGTTTTGCACCATGGGGATGAGCTCAGGGGTCTAGGACAACCCTTCAAGACCATCTCTCTGCAGCCAACTCTCTGTGAGACAACCCTTCACAGGGACAACTCTACACAGAGAGAACTGTAAACATAAGCATGACCCTAACCTAAGCCTAAGCTTAACTCTTAGCTCTAATGGCTCCCCACAAACAGTTGTCTCCGTGGATGGGGCCTTGGGCAGCCTGATCTAGTGGGACATGTCCCTGCCTATCACAGGGGTGTTGGAACTAGATGATCTTTAAGGTCCCTTCCCACTCAAACTATTCAATGACTCGATGATTCTATGGATGGCTGGCCATGGAGAGTTGTCCTGTAGAGCATCGTCCCCACGGAGATTCGTGCCGTGGAGATTTGGCTGTGGCGAACTGTCCTTTCCCTAATCTCAGAGACCATGGGGCTGAGTTCCTTTGGGATGAAAGTGTGCTGGAAGATGCTCTTCTGAAGCACGACTGCTGCACTGCAGGGTTAGGTGGTTATTCAGCCCATGGGATCAGACAAGAACTAGTACAAAGCGAAATATCCCTGACATGCAGGAGCACGTGAGGTCCTCAGCACCAACTGTTTTCCTCTATATATTGACGTATACAGGTCTACGCTAACTGCTAAGGTAGGCATAGCCTTTAGCATATGCTGCAGCTTCATGCGCATTCAGAGTCTGATCTTTTTGCACCACGGCTGAATATGGCCCAAGTTAATCAGAGTAGAACAGAAGCATATTGAGACAAATGAATCCCTGGGTAAATCCCTTAATCTGGCGCACAGGCTGCTTAGGAGGGGGCACAGCCATGCCTCAGCTCTGTGGTTTGGGTGCTAAAGAGCTATAGCTATGGAAGCTGAATATTTGATGGGTTTTTTCCCTGTAAGTTTTACTTACCTTTGAAGATTTCCTTTGTGTGTTTCTTCCTCCTGAAGAAAAACAGAAACAAATAGCATAAGTTATTTCTGAACTTGTTGGTGCCATTCGTTTCTGAGTATCTTGTCATTCACTTCCAGTCAGTTCCACCAGTTATGTTCATATCTAAAACGTGGCTGATTTTCCTTCTGATAAGGAATCTTGAACTGCTAGTGGGAATATCCTTCTCTTTGCACATGGGTAGCAGAACAGGTAATCCCATCAGGACAACAGATCGCACAGGAAAAGCCTGTATACCAAATCTACAACAGGCTTGAACTTTTAATAGTCCCATGCAATTGCAAATGGAATTAAACTCCAAATGGCTTTTTCCACATGAACAATATATCTGGGTCGTGTCTTAGTGAGTAAATTTGTTCTGTAGAGTTAATTCGCTTTATGCCAGAGACCTAGCTGAACTGAAATAAGAGGGTCCTTTGATATAGGACTTTATTATATGTTCTGTATGAACCAACAAATGGCACCAGTTGAAACTCATTGATCTAGCTATATTAGATGTGTGGAAAGACTATTGCCTGTTTTGTAGGGGGAATATCTACAGCTTCCTTAACAGCATTAAGATGTTTTTATGGCAATTATGTCCCTGTGACAATTCTCATAATGAACTGTTTTCTTAATAAATGCTTCTGCAGCAATTGCTCTACAGTTATTACTTTAACTGTTCGCTTATATTTCTAATAACCTATAGAGAAATAGAAAATATGATCAGGAAATAAACATGAGTATTAGCACCCATTCTCATGAAATCAAGAATATTACCAACAAAGAAGAGTATTTCAAACTGTGACTATTCAAAAAGAGCACTGCTTAACTCAGCAAATACCTTTCTGGTATTCAGAATCAGGGGAAAAATAGGAGTAAACTGATCCTCCGTTCATTCGCTCTGGTGCAAGTCTGGCAGAATGTTGGTGGCTTCAGTGGGATTACTACAGAGTAAATTCTACTCTACCTGAATGGAGAATCAGGCTGAAGGCTGCACTAACTTCTACTGCAGTTAGTGCCATAAAGAAAATAGAGTGGAGAGGAACAGTCAGCAGCCTGCAGATGCCCCTCTGCACCTTCAGTTAAGCTGTTCATTAAACTCCAATCAGTCTCACTTGAGTAAACCCTCTAAGGGGAAATGACTGCCCAGGTTTTACTAAAACATGCTTTAAAGAGTAAAAAGCTATGCAAACATCACCAAGGATCAAATTTTGCTGCAAAGTTTTGTTAATAATGTCTGAAAAACAGAAAAGAGAAGAGAGATATCCCTTCTTAAATACCAGACTGAATTTGAAGACAAAACATAGATCTCTGACACTGGTACCAATATTCTTCACTGAGCGTTTGGACACGTATGAAATAAAAGCTAAGAAATAACAAGCATGGGATCCCATACTACCAGCCATACATTTAAGGCACTGAGGGAGGAAAACCTAACTGGAACACACAGGTACATACTGCTACTTAAAATGTAAGAAGGATGATCGCATTTCATGCTTTCCTTAATCATTCTTTCTCTTCTTACCCTCAAAGAACCTGATTTCTCAATCCTTTAGCTAAGTAACAATATTATATATATCAAAGAAATGCTTGGGTCAAATTTTCACAGACATGGATGTTCAAGTCAAGGCATACCTGTGAACTTGGCCCTGCAGGGAGCTTTGAGATCTGACCTGTTAACAAACTCTTTTCCAGGGTGGTCAAATTTTCAAGCCAGACTGAACAGATACATCTTTGACTGGGAAACTTCTGCTTCCCTAATGGCTATAATACATACACCCAATCAGTATTTACGTGCCCACAACACAAGACGAATGTCTAATCCATGTGCATAAATCTGAACTTTCAGGCAATAAAAAAGCTCATAACTTGCATCAAGCAATGTGGTGCCTGCTTGGTAATTGTATATTCTGGCAGTCTTTGAATGCTTCTTGCTCTGTAACAGCAGCTAACGTTCAAGGAACAATAAAAAATAAAGGAGAAGTTAGTGTTTTGATGTTGTAACATGTTTTTGATTTCACAGGAACCATGAAAATCTATAGCTGTCCTTAGTGTGAACATACTCAAGTGTCGCAACACACTAGTTCACAGACTACTTTGTACCAGCATATGGGGTTGAGCACTCTGGATTTCATTCAGCAATAATATAAGCAGGACTGTGAAAATGGTAAATGTAAGCCTGTAGTGGTGCAGATTTTACTAGGACAGAGACTACATTCACTATGGCCCAGCAGCATCTCTTAGCACTGTTTTTTACATCTTTATAGCTCTATAGTGTAGCCTGAGGGTAAGTGCTTTGCTGATGAATAACAACTTCATTTTTTTTAATATCTTATCTCACTTACTCATGCTAATCTATTTAGAAGGCAACCACAGTGGAACAACCAGAACTGCCTCTCTACAGCACTTACTGCTTTACTAACAAAATATAGTCCATGTTTCCGCGTACATACATATCTACTTACAACTGGAAGAGATTTAAGACCTTCTAAACCAGTATGTTGTGTCAAATATAGTTAATATACATAACACAAATGGCCACGAAGTGAGGTAATTTTTCAGACCTTTAGCCTGGCTCCCAGTTTCTCAGGTGATTGACGCTGCTATAACCGGCTCCTAGCAAGGAATGAAATCTCATCCATACCAAATTCACTACTAGGTAACTGTAAGCAGTGCCCACAACACAATATCTCACTTCCTACAGCTGGGATGCTCGTATCCGTTCTGACATAAGAGACAATATGCCAGCATGATGAAAGGTAGAAGAACGCATACTTCCGTTAATCCGGTCAAGAATTTCTCCCGCTCCAGCTGCCGAGACCGGTGCTCATCAGACTCATCAGGGGAATCAAGAGACAGTGACTCCAGAAAGAGGTTTTCTGTGGCACTGCACCGATCGCTCTCCTTCAGCTTAGACAGTGACCGATCCTCAAACTGAATGGCATCTGAATCAGAGTAGGATCTTGACCCCATTGAACGAGGCACATGAAGGTTACCCTGGGTCGTAAATGGACGAAGATTACTTTCCTTCTGGTCAGACAGAAAACCACCTTCTCTTTGTGAGCTCACTTCCTTCTGAAGCTGGAAACAAGGCAAATTAAAACAAACAGCAATTACTCACGTAGTATACGCATTCAGCAGAACTCATCCTTCCCCAAAGTATGGCATCTGTGGCTTGGGGAGGCTGAAATCAGTGACTGGCCCCAAGGTCACTGGCTTTGCAGCACTGGTCCTTCTACAAACTAGTCTCTAGGACTTTGATGCTATTATTCATGGATTTTGAGTGATTAAATGTGTATACATATAGTTTTCCTTGTTTACATATATATGCATATATGTACACAAAATAATGCATCTGCCTGTAATCTAATTTTTAAAGAAACAAATCAACACCAACTGTTGCAATCTTGATATGACATGATCTGGTAATATAATAGAAGTCAAAGCTCAAGGAAAGGTGAGTAACTTGGAGCCTCATCAAAACAAGCACATTTTTCTTCTAGTCAAGTACATTTTTCTTCTACAAAGGCTGCACTTTCATGTACATCAGTAGTTTCCAGAGGTGGAAAATTCCACATAACAAAAGAAAAAAACCTTTGTTTTAAAGACAGTCTAGCCCTAATGCATGGCTAGAAATGTGACTGTTTCTACAGAACAGCATTGTCAACAGGATGAATCAGACATGCAAAGCACATTTGAAGAAAATGCATATTTATGGAAGGGCCATCAAAGCTATGACATTAACACTACACTTTGCAAAAGCTGGGTGAAGAGAAGGTGAACCACCAGTGAAACTTACTTCCAATATTAAAATTAGATTATGCGATCAACTTTTCCTTTAATTTTAACTACAACAGGATAGATTAAGTAAGTGATATTTTCAAACGTAACGAATGACAGCAGGAATCTGGTAAGTAATTGATGCTTTGCTAGAGCAGCCTGCTAAGGTTAGTGACAATAACCTGCAAATGCAAGCCATTCCCTAGGACCCTAGAGACTGTGGACCTACAAAACATATTATTTTAATCTTGTTACATGTATTTGTAAAAATAAACAGACGTTCTGTTGCCTAACTTAAATAAAAATATTTTAGGTCTCAAATGAGACCTACATTTGCACTTGGGCTAAAATCAGTGGTATTTTTCCTGATTCAAGTCTACAAAAAGGTGAATGTATCTTCAGTGCTTTGCTCATGACATAAAAATCTGAACTGTTTTTATTGGAAAGAGCTAATTTAAAATATCCTATAAAGGTAGGTGCCAGAAGGTATATCCCAAGAGATCTTGGAGTCCATTCTCCAAGCATATGCAGCAAGATCCAAAGCAAGGAGAAATGGTGATTGTGTGTTTTCTGTACACAGAGTTCCAACTGCAAGCCCTTCCAGATTTTCAGAGATCCTATAATGATAATGATCTGGGGACCTTTATGAGAAAACAGTACAGTTTACTGGCTCACCCTCCGAATCTCAGTCAGTTGATAGGAGAACTTAAGCGAGTAATACTGTCCTAGCTTTTCAAAGCAACTAATGATTTAGAGTCCTTGTGTATTTATACCTTTAAACACACACAATTTCATAAGGGTGGTTTTGTGGGTTTAAATATTTGTCAGTGTGGTCTATACACAATTAGCTTTAGAAGCACAGTGGAGGGGGATCCTCCAAGGGAAAACACAGTGACAGTGTACTTGAAAAGAAAAAATCCATCAACTTGGATCTCTGTAAAAAAGTAGGCCATCATGTTTTTTCAGATGCAAGCTGTATTCCCACAACCATTCAGAGCAAAGTATTTTATATATTTTATATATTGGTGTGAACTTCCCCCTTATATACATGTATTATTCAGGATCTGTGTGAAAGCAGACAGGCATAAAGCATTAGTATGAAATTTGGCACACACGCTTCTGCTATCTTTTAGACTCTGTTTTTCAAACACACACACTGGTGTCGTCTCCTCATCTTCTATGCATTGCCATACATGGAATACACACAGAAAAAACCCTGGGGAGAACGACTTCAGAGATATACTAATTGTTTCCATATAAAGCAGGTCATGACTGCAATCTAAGAGAATATTCAACTAAAAGCCTGCAAATATTTGGAAGCTTCCTGTCACACAAGGAAATGTTTGATTATACGCAAAGATGCGAGTTATGGAAGTTTTGCAGGCACATAGTCAAGATTTCAAATACTAGTTCTGATCATCTAGTCCTTGGAAATTAACTTGATATAATATTTTTCATTTTCTCTCTCAACTGCTAATTCTGTGTACAATTCTGTTGTACTGTAAACATGTAGTTGATGCTTAGAAGTTCAGAACAGGAAAAAAAGAAATCAGCTCTAGAACTAGTTAACAGCTGTTTTGTCGGCTCTCACAAGATGACACTGAGAGGTTATGTCAAATTTGAAGAGAATTAAAGGCTTGGTAACATTAACAGAGATTTCTCTGTCTCTTCCTTCAATGTAAACCATACCCAGGGAATAAAAAAAGCAGTCTTTAAGTACATTAAGTCCCTCAAGCTATTGAGGATATACTGAAGAGATAGTATTAAAAAGTACAGTTCATAGGGACAGCAGTACGAACACCCAAAGAGGTAGTGACTCTCCAAAGAAAAGTTTGTGCCCACATCCTTAGTACATTGGGAAATTTTCTGAAGGTTATTTAATTCCCATTTTGCATGAAAGATACGCAGGAGGCAGTATGGTCACTGAAACTCAGCAGTTTAGATACCAGCCCAGTGAAATCATGGAGAACTAGGCATCTTCTGCTACTGAACCCTGGGAACCAGGTGAGTTGTATGGAGACCTCTGCTACAGTGTTTGTTATTTTATCTTAAGAGACATACTACTGGTCTGCATTAAAAGGAATCATAAGATCTAGCTTAAAAAGTTGTATGAAGTACACACAAAACTCCTCAGATAAACAGGAAATTAAAAAATCCAGAATATAGCTTATTGATATTTTTAAATTATGAAGCTCAAAAATCACCTTTCTTGGTCTGTAAAACCTTCCTATTGGCGAGTGCCCACTCAGACCTACCCATTCAGTATTGATTTTAGAAATATCTGTAGAATGTAGCATTTTCCTAAGTGCTTCTTTATGGGTTTAACAGCTACGGTTTAAACTGAGGCCTAATTGTGGACTCATAATGTTTACAGCCTTGTGTCTTTTTTTAGCTTCCTGTTGCAGCCCAGGGATGGGAAACATGAGACACATGTAATGAACCTTTTCCAAAAACTGGTCATCTGCTTTCATCAACTTAACCTGTGAAGCTACTTTGTACTTCGTTCAAGCCTAGCGCTCCCTAGGGAGCACGCATAAATCTGGTGCAGTTCTATTTCTGATGTCCTAAGGACAGAAAGAATTCAGTTAATTGAGGATCCACAATTTCAGTTGTTTTTCTTATTTTTCCTGGAAGGTATGACTCAGAGCTGAACAATCTTCAGTCAAAAATGGTGTATTAACTCTCCCTCATTAAACTTATTTTCTTCTGTGGCTTCCAGCCAGGTAATAAATCCATTAGGTATAATTTGGCTCTAGTAGTAAGTCGATACAAGTGCATATGGGCATGAAAAACAAAGGGACAGGTACGCAATTATCAGATCTGCAGTTGACAGCAGAGGTGTGTACAAAATTCATGTGACCAATGTTAGATGTGTCATCTGCATCTGAATATTTAGTATTGACAGCCGTCTATTTGTTACCAATCAAGGCTCTTCACGCTAACCCCTGGATTCCTTTGCTAGAGAAAAAGAATTCTACTGAATAGTTGCAGCAGCTGCATCTTTGGCGGCTAATTCACAGATGAGCAGACTTCTTTGGCAGGAAGATGTATGTCAAACCTTGAACAACCCTGCATGTGGGATTGAGTATTTTAGCACAAAAAGCTTTCAGGCAGAATGAATTTATGTGACCATATCTGTCCGGGGTAACTGAAATGAGGCAGGAAATGACCTTTAACCTGGAGCTGATTGATTTCTCATAAGTGGTCTTTTACAGGGATTATGAGCATTTTCCTTTTTCCTCCCTTGCTAATGTAAATTGTTTTGTAGCGTGAGAAACACTGCTGTAGCCAAGAAACAAAAATTGTTCTTGCCCTGCTTCTTAACAGTCTCTTGACCTTACCCTGAGCGTAGTAATGCTGCAATGCCTCATGCTTGCAGCCAGCCACTGCTCACTCAAAGATGCCTCCTTACCTGCTCTATCCGCCTGAGCAGTTCCTTCTTTTGACGCTCCCATTCTTGCCGGTCTCTATCAAGCCTGTCCAGGAGTTCCACCTTTTCTCGATTCCAATTCTTCTCATTGTGCTGGATTTGCCAGCGCAGGTCCATCACCACACCATGACTCTCAGCCAGAAGCTTCTTGTGCTCCTCTCTTTCCCTTTTGAAAGCTCCCTTTGCATCAGAAGTGAGGCCTGTTTCTCCTGAGGTGTTCTTACTCTTCCCTTCCAGCTGGCATTAAAATAAAACATTATTAGGATATCAAACTTTATGTGGTAAAATCCTGTGTCTGCCAACGAATTTGAGTTAAAGACCTAACTCCACAGAGGTAATGGTAAAATTAAGACAATTCTTAGCTATAACGTTTTCAATAAATTATTGATGATGTTCAGCTTGAAAAACATTTTAAAATCAAGACAGTGAAAACCATAGCCAATCATTTCCCAAGCTCTACAAGCTCATGCTATTAAGACATCAGTTGTGACCTTTCTGCTGGGAGTGTAGGTACCAGCAATGAAAGAAACACTGGGACGAAATCCACTCTCGTCATGACCTCTGAGACAATCACCAGGACAATGTTCTCAGCTACTGCTCTGCCTTTGTGCTGTCACTCAGTGCCCTCAAAACCTAAAGACAGTGCATTCATCTTCTGAAGAGATATTTCCCAGAACAACCCTCAGCAATGGTCTTATTCTACAGCTCCCCACACCTTCCAACATAAGAGGGTGTTAGCAGCACAAGATGTCCTGAGATCATCCTTTCCATCTCTGTAACTTCTACTGTCCGAATGGATTTCTAGTGCAGTTAACTGATGCTCGTTTCCTTCTCCTTTACTTCATGCTCAAGGATGAGCTTGATCAGACCGGAAGATCTGGCCCAAGTTAATAGATGTATAGGAAAATGCAGGCCTGATGGGTTGTCAGGAGGTCTCGTTCAACCCCCTGCCCCCAACAAGGTTGATTCTGAGATCAGACCAGGTTGTGCAGGTCTTTGTTCAGTTGAATCCTCACAAACCTCAAGGACAAAGACTGCACAACTTCTTCGGCCAACGTGACACACTGCTGGACTGTTGTCAGAATGAAAAAAGTACTCAGTGGTTTTGTGTAAGTTCAAGCAAGTACAGCATTTATCCCTGAAGCCTGACCTTTTGTTGACAATTCAGCAGATGTATGAGTGACTCAGAATGGGATACACCCCTGGCTCTGCAGGTGAACTGGAGTGAAAAGCAGCAAAAACTCATCTCTGCCTCTGAAGTTAAAACTGTTCTCAAAAAGGAGAAGTAGCAGGTCTGCTGGGAAACACATTTCTTTAGCAAAAGAGAAGGACACCACCTTCATATTTCTCTATGTGGAAAATAAACCCAAACTTCCTGAGTAAAGGGAAGTTCAGACTGGATTCAGGAGTGAGGCTTACTGTCTCTGGAACAGCCTGTCCAAGCAAATGGCAGAGAGGTCATTGCTCAAGTAACTTAAAATTGTACTGAGCTGCAGAGAACATCCTGTTACAGCCACTTGCATTTACAAGGAGATCCTTGAACACCTGTGTCCTATACCACTAATTTCTTAATTCCAGTTTTTTTCAGTGACCAATCAACCAAAAAAATCAGTTATAAAAAAGCAGCATCCTGTTTTACCAAAGCTGATGTGACACTTTCTCACACATACTGTTTGTGCAGTGTAAATCTGTGGGATAAGCAGCAATGTCCAAGAGGCTGTCCTGCACACAGCTGCAGAGGACATGCAGGTGACATGGGAGAGAAATGCAGAACATCCCAGGAGAGACACCTCTGTGCTGCAGATTCATGATGGAAGACACTTTATCTGGGCAGAACAGATCGTGAAGAGGATAGAAGGCTTTGCTGCCTTCCTGCCCACTAACCAGCACATTCACAGCCCCCATGTTAGTTCAGCAATATATAAAAGTATCGCTGATGGTTTACAAACTCACTGCTAACTTCGCGTAATGGCCTTTTGCCTCTTGCTACATCATTCCTATGTCCATCCACAAGTTCCCAGCTACCTTTCATGGTGCTGCAGGAGTCAAAGTTGCTGCTGCAGCCAGGGTCAGCCATCCTGGCAACCATTCTTTTAGGTTTGTTTGCTTTAATTTTGTTCCAGTATGTAAAGAGTGGCTACCAGCAAGATGGACACTCCTTTTTTACAAGGAGTTGCATGGAGAAGTTGAGGGGTAATGAGTACAACTTACTCCTGGGGAGATTCTAACTTGACGCAAGAAGAAAATTTTTCGCAATGAGAACAATCAGCCATCGGAACAATCTCCCTAAGGAAGTAGTGGGTTCCCCAACACTGGACACTTTTTAAGATTCAGCTAGACAGGGAGCTGGGCCATCTTGTTTATACTGTGCTTCTGCCACGAAAAGTTGGACAAGATGATCCTTGAGGTCTCTTACAACCTGGTATTCCATGATCCTATGATTTTACTGTCCTGTGGTGTGCATCCCCTGGCTCACCCTTGCAAGTTCCTGCTGGGTTTACTAAGTAGCTGTGACACTAAAGAATGAAGTATTTCAGGAGTATCACTGCAGAGTTGAAAACAGCCAAAATAGTAAGGGACTGATGAAGTAAACTCTACACAGTTTCCCTACAACTAAGGGCTATTTAGGACTAATTCTCTGTCCTATATGTAGGTCATCTTTCAAGTACCTTTGATGCCTCCATAGACTGCTCATCTTTCAATAGCAGCTCTCAGGAGAGGCTGCTGGAGTGTCTGGGGTAAATCTGATCAGGCTGCAGTGCAGACATAATGTTACAACTCTACTGCCTCCTGAGGAATAATGCCAAATGTGGCAGTGGCTATTGCTACCAAGCTAAGTTGCAAAAGTGTGCCAATGCTTGTGATAAATTCTTTAGCTGGCACGAAATTGCCAAAACCAATCTATAACGCAAAGAAATATTCAGATGCAATAAATACAGTTCATATGATTATCCTAAAAAGCATTCACTTCTTCCATTTTTTTGAATATTAAAGAAATAGCAAAATGTCAAACCTTAATAAGACTCATGCGCTCCCTCCCTTTATACCACTGACTTCTTTACCTCGACCAGGCAAATTCTCAGCCTTTCAGTTAGCAAACAAGAAAAGCAGTGCCTGGGCCAGGCTGTCTGTGAAGGGCAGGAAAACTGAGAAAGGCAGTGGAGAGAAACAATGTGCTCCAGAGGAGCGATACCCCAGGAATACATGGCTTGCCCAAGCTGCCAAAATACAGCAAGTCACCGTGTGCTGGACCACAGGCTCACCTAGACAGAGAGCTGGCTCTTGCCCCATTTGAGATGAATACAGGAAGCCTGTAAGTATAAAGATGAGTACAAAACCCAAGGCAACTATACAGAAATACACCTTCAGAATAACTTCCTGATATTCAATGATTTGGGATCTAAAACCTTTTCCAGTGGTCTCTTTAGACTCAGGAGACAGTTCTTGGTGCCTGTGGAAAGCAGAACAATGCTCCTGGCAAGAAGAGTGCCCTTCTGCCTCTGTTTTGAGGAAACAGCTCCACTCATGGCAGAAAGGTACGTTGGTGGTTCGTTATCATGGAAGTCCAGATGTGACTTTCCTAAACCTGCTAACTGCTAAGGGTGGCCAGATACCTCTCCATGTACACCACAGCTGATATTCCTCCAGTTGTGCTGAAGCTAGACCACTGATTGGAGTCCTAATGAGGGTCTATGTCCTTACATGCAAGTTGTCAATGACATTAGCCCCACATACTAACGTACCCCTCCTTCCAAACCTTTGTCAGTTCCCAGAATATTGGGATTTTTCACTTGCTCAGATGGAGGCTGCAAACTACTCGGACTCCTTATTGGCTCAGAGTTATCCCAATACCATACTTGGGAGCGATGCCATTATTTCTTACCTATTTCTTATCTTAAAAACAACGCCTAAGGATCCTTCTGCCAAATAAAATGTACATGCATTTCTGACAGCCAAGACTTCTATTTTTAACTACATATGCAGTGTTAAAGCTCCAAAGCAGCAGGCAACAGTACATTGTCACCTCTGATATGCAGTGCTTTTGTATCAAAAGTCTTCTTTCCTTTTTTATTCCTGAGTTGAAGCATCAAAATGCAAAACCATTGACAATGACTATTAATTAGGAGTTGACTCTCTTGAGGAAAACGCTAATTGACCTGCTGCTTCACAAAAAAGCAGAAAGCAGCAGCACTGAAGACAACAGTGGTGATTAGAAAGATCTTGAGAATCCGTGGGCTTGTCAAGGGTTTGTCAGCTCTATACCCCTCCTAGGGTGGGAGCATTGTACAGTGCACTGCTTCATCACTACCAAACAAAATAACAGAATGACATCATGAGAACTTCTTCTACCCACGCTGACACGACAAACCTGGCTATTTAGTTAAAGCTCTTGTTATGCCACATGTTGGCACAAAATAGCAGAAGATGTTAACATGACTACATGTAATGCTGATATTTTACATGTTCCTCGCTAGCTCTGCCCATTTTGATCCTGAAATTGAACTCATAACAAAAACACCCCATATCCTGAATCCTTAACATTAGTTCGAGTTAAATTTATGGTTTTATTATTTCTGTTTCAGGCTTATTACATCATTACTTTAATACTTAATATTTTAATTGCTTCCTTGTAATTGTGAGCACGTACACCAGACCTCAGTGTGACACTCACATTGTTTACCCTATCCTAACCGATATTAGGGACTCGTTTTTTACGTGAAATAGAAACGTAGTTTGGAGAACCAGCTAAGAAAGACAGCTTTATGTCTTAGATATTGACCAGTTTCATTCTTTTAATTTGCTGGAAAAAATGTAAAAATAACACTCGCGGCTTGATAATTACCATATGTTATATTATTACCTGTGGAACAGTAGAGGTAGCACAGAGCTTGATAAAGCCAACAGAAGGAAAGATGCAAATCTATCTTCTCCCTGGGCAGGAATGGTAGCACTGTCCTGGTGCTAAACACTAGCCAAAGCATCAGCTTGGGGTCCATGCATAAGAAAAGCATGCAAGCTCTGAATTGGCAGTTTGCTGTGAAACTAACTCTCTCTAAGTTTTGTTCTTTGTTGCCATCAAAGTTTTATTTTGGGAGGAGTGAAAATAGGGATTGATTTTGATACCTTTTTCAAGCGATCTGTTGTCTAGAAATGTGTGTGCACTAAGAAGCAGCTGAACTGAGAATCTGAATCCACCGAGAGAAAACTGCTAAAATGAAAGCTTCTTACTTCATTCTGGGAAAGCAGCCTACAGTACCTGGACAGGAAAAGCAGTACTTGCATCTCAGTTCTGTGCGTCACAGTGAGTCTCCAATGTTCAGTAAATCCTCCTAAATGTAACACTCTCCTGGCAGCGAGTATTTTCATTATATTTGTCTTCTGCAGAGAAACTCTACGACTGTAAATCTTTTTATGAGGACCTGAATGTACTAATTCTCCCACCCCTCCCCTCTTCAATGCGTAAAATTTTGTGCCATCAGCTTTAGAAATTAATCCTTTGGGGGGGTTTGCTTACTTGTTTTCATATTGCTTCAGAAACAGTAGATCTTCTGTGTACAGACATACATTACACAGAAGCACCTGGCACCAGATTTTATATACAAACTTCTAACAGTATCCTGTGGCAGGTAGCTAGAGCCCTCTCTTCAGTGGGGTACCATCCATCACTAGCCAGTAGCTTCGAATAGCTGGCTTAATATTAAAACATTGATCTAACAATTCAGTATTATTAAATCACTCTTTCTCTCCTATGCACCAAATAGTGCAGTTGTTATGTGCCAAGACACAGTGACGAGGTAATTATGAGCACACCAACATCAAGACATTTGCTCTCCTATGAATGCCAATAAATAGACACCTGCATGTCTCATTACCACAGCTGAGATGTTACTAGCCAACTATTCTGAGAAAATACAGCAAGGAGAGGTTCACTTCCTTTGTCCTAGCCTATGTTAAACAGTATCTACCACATGAGCACTCTTACTGGAACAACTGGAATCCAAGAGGCAACTTAAGAGGCAAAGCTTTGTTCAGGCATCAGTACGGCTTCAGGTATCAGAGCAAAATGAATAAATACAGTTCTTTTCCTGGCTGTCATCTATTTCCCATTTCTTTAAGCACCTCTGCCATTCTTTAGTGGTGTTCAACACAGCGGATATTACCTGTTCAAGGTGGCACTTTAGTTCAGTCATTTCCACCTCCCAGGCTGCCTTGTGCAGGGCGTACTGCTGCTGGAGCCCCTGTCGCTCACGCTCCTCGTCCCGCAGCTCTGAGCGGAAGTCATCCAGCAAACCCTTCAGAGCTTTCAGAAGCTTCCGACTTTCACTTGCCTGCCACAATAAAGCAAAAGAAATGCTGTCATCAGATGGCTTTAGACTCCAGCTTCACTTTTAGAGGGAAAAAATACCTGTGCGTCCACTGCATGGAAGAGAAAAGTACCTGGGCTACCTTTTGCGTGAGAAAGCTAAGAATAGTGATGCCTTCTCTGTCTACAGGCTGCCCAGGGAAGGTTGAGTCAACAACCCTGGAGGTATTTAGAAGATGTGTAGATGTGGTCCTTAAGGATAGGATTAGCGATGGACTTGGATGGGTTACATTAAGAGCTGGACTTGATGATCTTAAAGGTCTTTTCCAATCTAAGTGATTCTATGATTCCATGATTCTAATTCTCATTAGTCCTAGTCCTGAGGCACATGTGAAAGCCAAAGATACTTAAGCCACACTGAAAAAGGCACGAAAGCAACTTTCTGTAATAACATCCTTTTTAATATTGTAAACCAAAGACAGAGTAACATTCTTGAGGTTTGTTGGGTAGCTGGACATCTCATACTCAACATTGCTCAACATCAATCCTCAAATATTTGTAAACTACATATAAAGAAAAAAGATTAATTTTCAATGCTTTTATATTATCAGATAAAATTACTTTGAAAAAAAAATGTGAGGTTTTGAGCCAAGTATCTCTGCTAAGGTGTTTCACTAGTCTATACTTCACATTTTCCCTCAGTCCAAGGAAGCTGAACACAGGTTAGCATCGCAGCAGCACCCTGTTTGGTACCAAAGGCATGAAGGCCAGGTAGGCCACCCTCTCCCTCTTGCAGATGGGATCAAAGAGCAACCTCCACCCTTTCATCCACGTCAAGTTGAGAAGGTTATGATCTTGATGAAAATGTTGTCTGTGGTGTTGTGCTAGCTAGAAGCCATGAATGGAGTCAAATTAACAGTCCAGAGCTGACATCTGATCTTGTCAAATACTGAAAGACAGCATGCATGTTTATTCGAATATCTGATTTTTTTCTTAGTTTTGGCATTTACTTTCTGCAAATTCTCTGGAAATGTGCAAAACTTGTCATTTTTATGTTAAATATTAAAGAACGTTTTTTAAAGACTCATTCTGTATCAGTAAAACAGAAGGTATCCCATTGTTTTTTGCAGTCATTGAATTAGGAAAAAGAAACATAGAACACAATTTATTTATCAAAAATTTAAATCAATTATTCCCAATGAGCCTCTCAAAGACCATGGAGTAACTAGAGATTGTATCTGACAAGTTATTTTTACCAGAAAACTTTTTCAATGAAATTACAGTTGATTAGCAGACATAGCATGAGCATAAAAATCAGAAAACTGAACAAATACAGCATTTAATCAGCTGGTTCTCATGAATGTGCTAGCTTCCTTGGAAAGGCCTAACTCAAATTAGCTATGCCAATTCTTGCATGACAGTCTAACTAATTTTATTTTTTATTTATTTTCCCATGTGGAGACTTCCTGCAATTTCCCTTATCTGGTGTTTCATGAAGTACCTACAAGGGGACTTCTTTGTAGACAAGTCAAATAAGCAGGCGTATGTGAAATTCTAAATAATTTTCATGTGCTTTTTTTCAATGACAATACATATAAAATTTTCTGGAAATAACTAAACAGACTTCAAACGCTTATGAGATTTTTGGCACCACTGAACCTACCTCATCCACTTTTGTAATCACTAATCAGACACACCGTGGTGCCTTTTTGCTTTAAAAAACAAAGAAGTGTGGTCTACTTTTTCCAAGCTATTTGGTTCATCAGCAAAAATATGCTAGATGCTGGGAAATGACTGCAGGTACTCATAAATTGACCTGTAATCTGTTCAGGCAAATGAAATGTGATGGTGTACAACACGGGTTTTTTTAAGAAACTCGACCACAGAAGCAGAATTAATTCCATTAACATTTAATGCCAATTAGCAGTTTCCTACTATAGAGAAGCAATCTCCATCATGCATATAAGATCACCTACTTTTCAATATGTAATGAGATTTTATGTTTTCATCATTAATTTTTGTTCTGATATCCAATTAAGGCTAAATTATCCAAACATCTCAAGCCTCTTGTGTAGCAATCAGAACAAGAGCTCTTTTGAAGATTTGTCCCTAGTGTCACAACAGGAGTTGCTGGGTATTGAGCCCATCAAAATCTGGCCTCATCCTCTTTGAAAACACTGACCCCAAACATCTATGAAGTTCTTTAATTCAAAAGCAATGTTCAGTGTTTTCTGGTACATTGCATAGGCCTTTCTCTGGCCAAATAGTCTAAAGGCTCCACAAAGGAAATGAGGCAGAATCAAAATAAAACCAAATAACATTAAAGCAAGCTACATTCCTCATTCTTATGTATACATTTGATAGCTTTAGAGACCTGTAAAATTAAGTTTGCAAAGAAAGAAGTGATGGACAGAGTACAGAGAGGAACCAAGAGTGCCTCATTGCAGGTTTGTAGCCTACTGGGATGAGGGCACGTCTTATTTCTAGAGGCATTACATCAATGTCACTGTTAAAAGACAAGTATCCCAGGTGTCCCCTGGGCTTGCTGAGATTTTAATTAACTTGCCAATATAAATCCAATTTTGGTTGCACACTTCTCATTCCTGCAGAGAAGTCTCTCTGGCACGACTTCGTATTTACAGTCTGAAGCTGGAGAGATCTGTGAGGTTATTTTTTCTGTTTTACCAGACTGGAGTGTTTTTCTAGAACAGACAAAGTACTTTTGAGACAATGTGCCCTGAAACACAACATTTACATCTAGAAACACAACATTTACATCTAAGCATGCTTTAGACTTCTGGTAAAACTGCCAAACAGCCTCTGCATAACTACCATAGATAAACAAAAAGGACTGCTTTAGCCTTCCCATTCCTTCCAGGGATGTTGTGCACACAGAAGAAATGGGATACGTCTGTCACTCCCATGCACTCCCATGTCTCCCATGCAAGGAGCTCGCTCTTTAATCCTTTACCAGTTACCAAAATTCAGAGCATGGAGGTATCTGACTGATTCACAAGTAATCTAAGATGAGAGAAGTACAAAAGTAGTTTAAAGTCTTGTTGCATCCAGAGCTCTGAATTTACTGGTAAAAGAAACATCATCTGACAATAAGTAAAAACTTAATGTAATAAACGTTAATTATTATAAATTCCAAGACTTTGAGATCTTTACTAAGTAGAGTCAACCTAAGAGATGGAAGCCTCCAGCTCCAGAAAATCTTGGGACCAAAGCAGTTGTTTGCAGCTTGCTTCTGCTTTTAATCATAGTTCTTCTTTTCTTTGAGAACTTCACTTAAGAATTTAGCCACAGTTTGTTATTACAAACACATTAGTAGAGCAGTCAACTAAAAATACAAGGCCAGTAATCTGAGCAGTGAATGAGAACTGTGTATTTCCTCTGTGCAATCACAAATTCAGGCAAAAGTGAAGCTGGATCTTGGTGCAAATAACGTTAGTGTATTTAGGTCTTAATTACTATTCCTTTGGGCTTTTCTCTTAGCGAAGAATTGAAAACAAATACTGCATGAACAAAATCAGGTCTAATTGGGGATTTTCTTGATGCCTCCCTAGCCCAGCAACAACCAAGTTTATTGCTTTTTAATGCTCTTTCCTACTGGGACACAGATGTGCAAACTCTTTTCTTCTTACTCCCATGATCTTCCAGCATTCAACAGGCATCTCACCCTTTCCATAAATGAACCAAATCTCTTCTTTTCCCACAGGCTATTCTCCCTGATCTCCTACTACATCCATAAAAATGCTGACTCACAGCCCTGTTCTACAGCACTTCCAGCCCAGCTTGCCAACTGACCTGTGACAAGAGGTCCCACTTAGCTCTCAAGCCATACCAGATCCTTTCCCAACCCTTCTGGCATAGTGCTTCAGCTACCGATAGTTCATGGACAATGCCATGAAGGGAAAGATGAACTGGCTCCTCTGAGAGTCCTCATCTACTCTGCCTCTTATCAACAGCCCTTTTTTCTCCCCTTTCCTCTCTGGTATACTTCCATCCCTCCACATGCTGGCCACATAAAAATCGCAGACAAGTGAGATGTGTATTTTCCACCAAGTCAAGTACCTCCAATCATAATAATATAAAATTAGAGGCTGCTGTTTAAAATTAAGGTCTCAGCATTTATAATTTTTCCCAAAACAATTCCACTTTCCAGGCAGGGTGAGAAAGTCAGCAGCAAAGAGTTCAGGCTGAAAATACAAGCCATTAAATATTAATATTAAATGTTAAAAATAAATATGATTTACTTCAAGTTACAGTAAGCCTTTTCCTTTTTCTGATCTAGTTATATCAGCCACTCCTAGACTACTGCAAAATATCCTTCCCGAACAAGTGCTGATGTAATTAATCTCAGAGCTTTCCAGGCAGAACTAGCAACTTCAGGCTCTTTTGGGCAGCTGCAAACCTTGGAGGCTTCCAGCTTCCTCACTCACACACCCCAAATCCCCCTATATATACAGTGCTTATTTCCGGCTGAAGGCTTAAGGAAGAGCCCCCTCCAAAGCTCTGGGTGCTTTTTAGCTTAGCCTGACTAATCTATGGTACACTGGGAGGTGAGAACTCCTGAGATCTGCTCCTTCAAAGAATGACATGCTGTGGGTCTGCTGATACTCCCAGAATTTTTAAAGCTGGGAAAATACAAGCAAAGCATTTTCTTGCTCTAGTTTCATTTAGTTAATGTGGTTTTAGATCACACATGAATTGAGTGGAGACGACATTTATGGGTGAAAACCTGTAATGTGTAGTGCAAGGACCAGGGACTGTGACATTGGTGAGCATGGCATGCCCATGCCATCTACTATAGTGAGATAGACAATTCAGTGCAACTGATAAGCGATGTGAGGGCAGAGCTTGGCTCTGGCAGAGCCTCGAGGGTGCAGGAGGTGTGCAGGCAGCTACTTCTCTGTCACAGTCCTCTAGAAGACACTTCCAATGCCCTGAATTTATGACAGCATCAGAACTGATCGACACTAGGGCTTCCTATTTCTGTGCTAGAGAATAATCATAATCCTTTATTACCGTTGACAAATGCAAGCCCTGTAGCACGGAAAACGCTTTCTACATGCCTGTCAATAAACACCACGCTTGTTAGAAGATTCACTAGTGTAAGTAGGCAAAACAAGTAATAGCATTTAAACTGAGAAATATTTAGCAAATATCTTGCAGTGTTTAAATAACACTTTTTTCCTCGGTGGAAGGCAAGAAACCTATTTTACCTTCCCAAGTCCATTTGGATATCACACACTATTCACTATCAAGAAGGATACTGAGAAGTGGTCTGTTTCTATGGTTATTTCTTTAAGATGAGATGGAACTGATGCATTAGAACACCATGCAATATATACAAAAATGAAATATAAGCAATCCTACTTCCCAATTCTGCCACCTTAATTGAGATTAATGCCTAAGCAATGATTATTTCAAAGAGGACATAATTTATTTGAATGTTCTTAGTAATTTTAAGAGATCTATATGGAAAGGTAGTACATGATAGAATTTCTACTGAGAAAGTATGTTGGTTTACAATTATTTTATTAATTCTTGATTAAACCAGCCTACAGATGGAATGCAGTTAAATGATGTGGTCAGGAGCATCTTTGCTATGGCCTTCTTCAGCCTACACCAGAGGTGAGCTTGCTGAGAGTATGACAGCGATAGGTCTGGGCGACTGGCAAGGCAGAATCTTTCCAAATGTCAAACTGATCAAATGAATATTACATTGGTAACACACTTCACATTAAAGATTAGCTACAGAATGGAGTTGTCAGCTTTTACTATGAAAGAGTAAAGCAAAAGAGCATACAAACTTAAAGCAGAAAACGAAGTAGCAGAAAGACCACAGGTCTCTACTATTTTTATTCAAACAGAAATTCTAACTGAAGTTACACCTTGAACTACCTACAGAGGTAGGTTGCAAAACAGCCCGTGTATCTCCCAGCACCAATCTAACCTTATTACGGGATAGACTTACTGTTGCCTGCTGTATAACTATGAGAACATATAACAAGTAAACAGGTTGTACATAGTCGTGAGAGTCTGGGGAATTCAAGATGAAGAACTGAAATGCAAAGATACACATGATCCCCAGATCCTGCAGGGAGTCCAGCAAAGTAACGTGGTCATAGAGAGTACATATTTGTTTGAGTGCTCTCAGTGTGCAGTAGGCTCCCAAGCCAAGGGCCCAGACAGAGATGGGTGTAAGGCATAAAGTGTCAAGATCTTTTTCACTGAATTTGTGTTTTATACAGATTACTCACTCCATTCTACTTGTGACCACAAATAATTCAATGTAATGGAGTGCTCATATCTGAATGATTTCCATTTTAAAAATATAAGAGGATGCTGCCGAAGAACTGTTGGAAGGCCTAAGTATGTCCCCTATGAATGTTTGCTATTATTCGTTGTTAGAACTGCGTGTTAAATGCTAAAATGAAGGTAGTATATATTGCAGTGCTCTGGACACACACAGGCAGGGCACAGGGGAGATGTCAGGGAAAAGTCAGCATGATTTGTTTTTAGATATTTAAAAGCAAACCCATTCGTTGACAGGAAGAAACTTTACATTGTTTTTCCATCATCTCTAAGGGAAACATTAAATACATATGCTAGTTTCTTAAATTATTCAAAGGAAATAGAATCACCTCTTCTTGCTAAAAGCTTGATGGTAGAATACAATAGATGGGCTCAGGCAAGAGAAGCATGTAAATTCTGCAAACCATCACATACTGATAGACGTTTCTGGGCAAACAGCCACAAGAGGAAATAGGATTTTTCACTGATAGCATCTGCCAACAGGAGAACAGTAGTCACGTGGTTCCTGATTAAATATAAATATAATGGATGAAATCCACTGTAATTGCTGTGTAGCTAGAAGTATTTTTACAACTATGATTCTAGGTGGTTTAACACACCAGCAGAAGAAAATTAACGCCCTTGGAAAATCCAGTTTCCATTCCCAGGACATGGTATACAAAATAGTATAGTACCTGCTTCTGCTGCTGCAGTAATTCTGCAGTCTGCAGCTGTGGTCCATGATCTGTGCTCTCCATGGTGGGACGCTGGGAGAAATCTGCCAGTGCAAACACAACATCCTCTTCCTCCTCCTCTCGCTCTGCAATCTCTCTCTTCTGCTCAGACTGAATACCAAAGTCCGAGACAGCCTCAGGATGCTCAATCTAAAATGCAAGAGAAAGGACACATCAACACTCTTTTGCCATTTACCTTTCGGGGTACATAAATCTATTGAATAGCACGGGACTATTTGCCCCTGCATCCCTGTGGTGGGAAATATTGAATTCTATTCTGTGTGTTACAGGGAATGATATAAGCGATATAAGACGTGTTGCACATGTGGGCACAACACTATGCAAGTCTGCAGAATAGGAGATCTATGCAGCTGAGAAGATGGGCGTACAACTGTAATGCAGCCTGATGGATATAATCATCACACGTTAATGAAAAACTATAGAAAACATTGGTATATTTTCTAATGAAGATATGGAAATCAAGACACATTGAAATCCAGCATTTTATTCTCTCTAAGGCATTAGCAAAACACATGACTCCAAAAACGACTGGAGATAGACTGACTGTAAATTAAACAGTCAAAAAGTCCAAACAGTAAAAAAAAAAAAAAGAAAGTTATTTTGATATTAGAAGATGAGGTAGTTTTCACAGAAGCAAATTAGTACTGCTGAAGTAAAGTAGACACAAATTATTTCTAGCTACTCATCTCTTGTTTGTGACTCATAATAACACAGCAGATGAAGGTAAAGACGTTCATCTTATATCTAAGAATACAAAACATTGGAGTATTTAACTTAAGCATACTCCTACCAGACCTGAAAGGTTACTTGTACTGCCAAATGCAGCAAGCACTGAAAAACATGAAAAGCCTAAGTATCAGAAACACTAAGAAAAATTACTTAGTTGCCTTAGCAAATGGTTTCAGAACAGCATGGATCTGCAAAATAGATCTATTACTCTCAAGAAGTTTGGATAAAATGTCAGAATGGGCAAACACATTTTTCTACTTGTTTTTAATTTAGGTAAGGTTTCCAAAGCAAATGGTGATTCTGAATGTGCAAGTCAACACAATTCAGCAGCACCTTTCTTCACAGTGCATGTTGGCTGCCAATCACCCCCTGGCTGACATGTATCAGCTTGGGGATTCCAGGTTGTTATGTTCTTCTGAAATCTCTGATCCTTATTTAGTTGCTAGTTGGAAAATCACCATCATGACTACTGTGTATTGCCACTGACGGTGATAGACGTGTGTATGGAGAAAAGGAACAAACAAGAATGATTCACTGTAAGTTCCCACAAGAAGCTGCGTAATTCTGCCAACACAAAACCAGAGCTCGCCTCCATCTGTATTGCTGAAGGCTTTGCAAGGAACACACTGTGCACATGATGAGAAAAGTGACAGTGCTCAACCCATCTAAATAGGTTTGACTCCATCAGCTCGCTAACGCATTTTTCTTTCCAAAAATTATTTAAGAGTCACATCTTTGAAACCTAATTAAACTTTCACTTACTGTGAGAGAATTTTTCAAGACCTGATCTTTGTACTAGTTAAGGGTTTCCATTTAAAAATCGGTGATCTGCAATGTATCATGCAGAATACATTTTAGCACAAGCTAACTTCAAAAAAACTTCATGTTTTATTTGAAACCCCTTTAAATCCATATGCAATTATAAAGTCACTGATGCTACATCATATTTCCAGTCTACATGTAAAGAGGGGACATATCACTACCCCCAACACTTGCAATTTCATTGGGCTTAAAAAGGTGGGACAGTTACCTCTAGTATGTCCTCCCCTTCCTCCTCCATTCGCTTGCCTTGCCGCCAATGCTTCAGCAGCCACTTCAGTTTGACATACAGGAGAAAGGTGTCCTGCTTGAAATGCCTGAGTTCTTGCTGCAGCAGACTTTTCTCCTGGCTCCAGGTCTTCTCTTCCAGTTTGTTCTGCAAAGTCAAGCTCTGCACTTCCAAGTCTTTCCTCCGCAGGGTCTGCACATGCTCCTCCTCCAGCTTTAATGGAATGACAGACACCATGTCAATGGGGTGGTGTCCTGGGGCAGTCTCCAGGACTCTGTTGGCTGAGACAACCTGAGTATCAGTAGCGAGGAGCTATTGAACTTGGCTGAATAAGTTCCTCAGCAGTTGTGACTGTTGAGGATATTAGAGGACAGTAGCCAATAAGCTTAGATAACCACATTCAAGTAACCTGCTGCGGAAGTGGACTGTTTATTTACTTTAAAGATACATGATACCTTTGCTGCTGTTTTAACATTTTTATGCCACCCGTTCCTCCCTCTGGATAGTATTCCTGCAGTACATTCCCAGCACAGCCACCATCTCGCACTGCTGCACATATCACACCTCCTAAACATATTTGCAGTCTTTCCTACAAAATGGGACTACAGTTACCCTTCAGAGAATCCAGAATATTACCCTCGCCTCTTTCCTCTCCAGTCACAGACTCATCCTTTCCTCTGGCTACATCTCCCTCTACTTCTGGGAGGGCAACGTTTCCCGGGGAACCACATCCAGTATCTCAGATACAACTACTGGTCTGATTTCTCAGAGTTTGTACTTGGACGCATCTGAACAATCACAGTAAACAATTTCTCATTCCGATATGACGAGATCAGGGGGACACACAGGAATCAAAGAGACAGCAATAGGCTGTAACATGGCACTCACCACATCTCTCAGTTTTAGTACTAGAAGCACCAGGAAAAGCTCATCCTTTGGAGCATACATATAGTTACATCTGTTTCAACACAAGGCCACCTGAGATATTTTCTTTAAATAGGACTTCTCCCTCAATGTATCAAAATCATACTACGGCATGACCTGGGCCAAACAGCACACATACAAGTTAGTTGTACAGCATCTCATATGCTACGTGGATGAGATTGTCTTTTCCTTAACTAAGCTTTGGTTCACAATCATCAAGAAAAGGTGGACAGAAAATGAGCACAGAGCTACTGCTTACAGATACCAGTTTCTACCATTTTCCATTCTGCAGAACAACAGCCTCTCTCCCTTTGCTGACCAGCTCCATAGAATAATCTGTGAAAGCCACAGCACACTAACAAACACAATGATTTAAACCATAAGAACAAACCCCACAACAAGCAACATTCACGCAGGAATGAATAATACTTCAGAGATTCTTCTTCAGGAGCATGGAGCCCCTAGCAATTAATACTGCTAAGAAATATATGCTTGATTTTTATCGTAACGCATATATGCTTCTGACACAAGGTACTGGTCCATACTACATGGTTTACTAAGAACCTTCCTGCTCTTTAAATGATGTGCTCTGATGTAATGCAAATTTTCAGCATCTATACTACTATGCCTTAAATAGTTCCTGATTAAATTAAAATTATTTACAGTAGTTGCTAGCTTAAATGGGTTTAAAATGCAACTTAAAAGTAGTCTGGAACAAAATTAGCTGTAACGGACCAAAACCCACACACTCAACTTCTAATAATACTCACGGAGATTGCACACTGCTAGCACACATCAATCTATATGATTAAACATTGCCAAAAAATGAAATAGTAAAAAAAAAAAAAAAAAAGGGTTCTTTTACATTTAACTTTTAGGGGAAAAAATGAATAGATTTTTTGTTGATGCAAGTTCTTCCACCAAATGAAGTTAGGACTAAATACAGCAAAGATCTGAGTCATTTCCACCAGAAATCCTGGAAGATGACAAAAAAGGAACACTATCAACAACATGAGCATAATCTGGAAAAAAAGAAGAATGTAGAAGATGCTTTTCTTCTCCCATTTCCCGTGGCTGTCAACATGAGTAGCTAGCTTTGATTTTGCTGTATTTTTTTCATTGGTTTTACTAGCAATTATGATCTAAGCCTGTGTGGTCACAAATTCTTGCAGAAGACCCTGTTGAAGTAGCTTTGTAGGGTATTATGCTTTTCAATGGAACATAACTTTAAAAGGCATAGCCTCCAAAAAGCTTTCATGGCCAAGGCAACCAGGAAGGAAATCAATTTACTGGTTGCCTTCAAAAGCCTCCATGAGAAAGCTCCTACAGAGATCAACTAGAAATTAAAGCTACTTACGAAGAAACAGAGATATCACTGGGCCACAATGAGATTAGCTGACACAAGGGAAAACACTTTACGCTATGCAACAATTATGCTGAATTCATTCCACGAAATAAATTAAAAAGTAGATTTCTGTTAAGAGCCAAAAAGCCTGCAAAAATTAGCAACAGATTCTTTTTGCTCTAGAAGCTAGAGATCACAAAATGATTTAATATGTTCCAGCCTTTAAAAGACCAGGGGAAGATCATGTAACAAAATACGAGTTATTCACCAGTTATGAATAAGAGCATTGGAAGCATGAGGCAGTCAGAAATAAAAAAAAAGTCCTGGTTTGTATCTCAGTTATGAGTATGTAGCAATTCTGACTTCAGAGAAGTGTTAGATTTTCTTTGGGCTAGGAGGGGTCAGAATATGGTGTAGTGCCAAACTGTGCTCCAGAGATCAAACACACCCTTTGACAGCTCACAGAGATGAAGGGGCTGATATAATTCCCTGTGCAGTATCTTGCACCTCTACCTTGACTTCCTCTACACAGGGGAGGACAAAATTTCCCTCCACAAAGCAGAAAAGCTAGATTCAAAGGGATAGGTCTGAGTTTGCATTTCCCAAGCTTCCAGATTCTTCATTCACTCAGATGAGTTCAAACAGGCACAGCTGTGATGACACAAGTTTCCATAGTCCTGACAAACAAGGTCCATGCCATACATTATGGTCACACTTCTCTCCCAGCAGGCAGGTTTAGTATTTACCTGGATGATCCTTTCTGTAAACTTTTCTTGCTCCTCTTGGTGAAGTTTCGTCTCCTGCTCAAGCTGAGCCTGAAGCTCCTGTATCGATACATTCTGCACAGGTAAAACATGGGAATCCCTGAGCTGATCATCAGGACAAAGGGATAAGTTTAACAGAAAATGTATCTCCGTGGTGTAAAAAACAAAAGAGACAAGAACTGCAGGAAGACATCTGCACAACTCACGGTTATCCATAGTTGAAACCTAAACACAGTATGCAAATAAATAGCAATACCCTAAATATATGTGGGAATTTCCTGTGTTGCTTCTTCTGAAAACTAAAGCTGGGTTGCTGGTGTTGCCCTCTGCTCTGGGTAGCTTAGACAGCACACCATCAATGACATTTGCCAGATGAGCTCCTATTTACAGGATTACAATACTTGGTGGCATATGTCTTTATGATAATCAAAGCTACAAAATTTTAACAGTACTGCACCTAATTATCCATTTGCAACACATTTGATTAGGCAGTTAAGGTACAGCATTTATTGGTTTACCAACTTAGTTATATAAGTTTACCAACTAAGCATATAAGGTCCCTTTCTTCAGATACAGGACAGCTCTGCACAAGTCCACTTCATTCTGAAATTCTACTCAAAATTACTCCACAAATGTCATGGTGATAAGCCATGTGAGTCTGAAATCTGAATAAAAATGCTTAAGTATCTCTCTTTTCAGGTCCAACATTATTTGAATTTTAATACTTTCAATTTTCTGTTCTCATTAAGTTTGGCATCCTATCCACTTTACTTCTGAAACTTACTTAATTAAAAAATAAAGACCCAAAAAGGCAGAGACATAGACCTCATTGTTACTACTATGTTAATGAATCTTGTGGCACTTATACTCCTGATCAGAACTTTTTATGTCCTTCATTTTTTTTCTGTCTCACACTGGGGCTAAACTGGATTTTTCTGCACAAAGATGATATTTGGACAGACACCGTCCTTTTCACGTGTGATCACCAAAAACACTACTACTTCCCAGAGAAATGATGCATTTGAAGAAGGGATTGCTTCAGGCTTCAAAGCATAATCTCAAATTCTCTACTGGCTGACATCCAGCATGCTCCAACATCAGCAGCTGCAAAGATGTAACGCAGGTCGTGGGACTGCTCCCCTCGGGCTGTGTTGCCACTTCCTCTCCAGTATCAGGCCAGCACCCGCCTCCTCTCCCTGAGCACTCATCTCACTTCCCAAGAGCAAGACCAGCTGTTGTCACTGTTAGGACCACGGCAGCCCTTGCTGGGACACTTCTGGTTATTCAGAAAGTGTATGTCACTGGAACCGACTATCCTCTCCTCTTCTCAGGGAAAAGAAGGTAAGGCAGATGGAAGCATCTGATAAACCACTTGCAGGACCACACTCTGTTGAACAATGAAAGTCACTCTATATATACTTTCTAAGCCCTATCAGTTCCTTCTTTATTTGATTCACTTATTGACTTGTGTGCATCTGTCTTGTACCTGAGGAAGAGACATTTCCAGCCTTCTAAAAGGTACACATAACAAGTACAGTACATTATCTGCCTTATCAATTTCATCTTATGCCTCAAGGTGTCTGCAGACGTTTTGTATTCCACAAGGTCAAAATCTGGACTTGCAAATAATTTGGAAAGAACTGCTTGCAATGGGATTTGTCAGTTTTGCATAGTAATTTGTAAATGATGAGATGGTTATGTGCAGGTATATCAGTTTATATCTCTTGCCTGATAAAGGAAAAATTACTTTCATCAAGTTTCTGCATTATTTCATTCTGATCAGGCTTCTTTAGAAACAAGGTAAATAAGAACCAATGCATTTAGTTAATTTAGGTATAACTTCTAAAAAATGTGTGTTCCTTCTTATTATGAATTCAAAATCAGCCAGAATCATGTAAAGCCTGTCTGGTGAAAACAGATACGACATTGCAATGCTCTACAGTTGGCAAAAATCACTTAAGAAAATCTTATGGTCCTTCAGAAATAGAAACAGCATGATCCATGTAAAAATGCATATGTTCTTAATTTAAAATATATAGAAAGCGTAACTGATCTTAATACGAATCTCCCTATAAACCTATGATTACCCATCTAGGTAGTTAAAATATTGTTGTCCTTTGGATTTCTGAAACTGGAAGCTGGATCAGAGCAGCAAAAGATACTGGGAAGGTAAAGTTTTAATTTTTCACTATTAAAGTCATACTTCTGTTTTCCAGTGAACGTTGATTTGCTAAAAGATCCTTTGTCCTACTTTAGACCTGTGTTAATTTGAATCACATAGTTACATATATACTGACAACACCTTACGTTTGCAAAACTAGGGCAAGAAAATTTTAAACTCACACAACTTTTGATAAACATGCAGCCCATGCAAAGCCAAATTTCAGGAAACCTGAGTACTGGGTTTATGTAATAGCTGTTGGAATTACTAGGAAGAGAGTAACGGTATCATAAAGGCAGACAGACTATTACATGCACACTAGACAGTACAAATCTTTTTTACAGTTCCTTTGCCTCTTTCAGGACAACAGATTTTTATAAGCAGTGAAGTAAATGTGTTGAAAAGCAGTTAATGCAAGAACATAGAGCTGCATGCCTTGTGCCTTCCAGTGCAACCTTAGGACTCTTCATAGTCGATGATTTCATACAATGTCATTCCTATCAGAAGCAGTGAGATTAATACCGCTCAAATAAAGGCAGATAAGGCTGATTAAGTGCCTAATAGATTGCTACTATACATCTGGATTGTGAATAAAGAATGTATAGAAATTTATCATGTGATATTTGTATATGCAGTTCAGCTACCAGGCATTACATTGATGGACGTTTTATACTTATAAGTGGATACCAGGCCCCTACAATATAATCTGCAGGGTGTAGTCTGTGGCACAACCGTGGTTTTGATTTGTTTTGGAAAACAACATGGCTACAAAACTGGCACAAAAGTTTATATCCTATTAACTTCCATTCTTTGTCTCCTTTGTTCTCATTAAAAAACACACTACATGAGGAACAGCAAACACCCTGAATGCGACAGCCACCACACAACCTACGAACACCACAGAAACAGACAAAAACTCACTACAAGACACACAAACACAATATAATGGGAACTACGAGCTAGTGTTGCTCCATCACAGCACCACAGAAACAGCAGCACATCATCTGCAGCTCGACACCAACTGACAGTTTCCCATGTAGCCCAGTTATTGCATTCACCTCCACTCCTGCCCTCTTGGGACAGGCAGTGCCAAATTCTTCTGCCGAGTACTCTTCTCTCACCTGTTATCACTCCAGAACAAGCTAATCCAATCCAATGTCTTTACCTCAAGAGGATATGCAGAGAAAAGTCATCCACACTTCGGGGCCTTCACCACTGCTCCCTCATTTCACCGACCCCTTTCTGCCCCCCTCAGCATGTTGATGGCTTTTCAGGTTATTTCTCAGTCCACACAGTCCCACATTTCAGCCATGACTTCTTTTGACATGACTGCCATGTATCATGAGGTATGGCTAGGTTTTACTTGCCTGATTTCTCCATTTTACCATAGCTAATTGCAATCAGATTTGCCTGAAAACCTAATAAATTTATATGGAACAACTGCAAACATTAAATTTCATGGGAGTCTTTCTTTTCAGTCTTTTTTTTTTTTTTTTTTTTCAGAATGGATGGAACAAAATAAGGCCTGAGGAGGCAGGGTAGAAAGATGCTCTCCAGCATTTGTGTGCAACTCTAAGAAAGCAAAAAGATGAATATTTTATGCTGTCCCTCTAATCCTATGTTATAACGCTTTGATATTTGCATCTTACATTTGTCCATGCAGTTTAAAAACTGATACTTTTTCACGTGACAGCTGATGATTGCATGCATACAGTCAGCCAGATCACAAAGCAACTTCCAGTGCCTTTTTATTACTTTTTACTTGCAATACATATCTAATCAAATTCTTAGAGGCTGTTGCTGAAGATGTACTATTCTCCTCACCCCTTAAAAATAAACCCCACAGAGTCTAGTTGCTAGTATGCAACAAGCAGTTGTGTGGTTATTTGTCTATGCTTATATGGAGAACCTTTCATATTGGGAAAACGCAGTACACTTTCCTCCAAGTCTTTAAAAATCCATCTCATTGTATGGATGTCTCACCGAGTTCAGTCCAGACTGGAATATTCAGATTTACATCATAAAGGGTCTTTTAAGCCATTATATTGCCAACCTTCATGGAATCTTGCATAGAAAGAAAGAACACAATTCATCAAAGTAAATTATTCTTGCTGTCCCTGATCTTGGTGGGAAGGAATACTGTCAGCATCAGCGTGTCTTTCTTCTTCCCACAACTTTGCTTTGGAGGAATAGTGGACACTAAGAGATACTATTTTCTACTTTCTATGTGGTCCTCATCTGCTGGTTGTTTTTTCTTTTTTTTTTTTCCAGAAGAGAGCAAAGTCACAATGTATAAAACATTCATTGCTTCTTATTTGGGAAAACAAAATCTTAAATCAAAGCAAGAGAAAAGGATGTGTAAATTTTCAGCACATGGCTGGGAACTGCTGCAAAAGCCATTCAGCTGAACACCTCTCATGTGGAATTACGAAAGTTGCACAGAAGGAGCACAGACACTTCAAATCCTGCTAAAAATAGAACATTCAAAATAGAGACCAAAATTCTCCTCATATGTCCAAAATGCATCCCTACAGATGTTTTAATTCAAAGCAGGTGGTAAAGTGACTTACCTAACTTTCATATCACTGTATTTGGTTGGTCCACACTTAACCCAGGTATTAATTCAGAGTAATAGAGATGTTTTCTATTTCTTATGGGCGTGATAAGTAAGGGAAGTGGATAAACCGATTAAGAACAGCCTAAAAGAAATTATTCTTCCATGTGACCTCTTCCTACTTTATTACTAGAACTTGTGGAAGACTTGCTTTTTAAGCCACACTCTTACCTTGTCTAGCCTACCTGCTTTTAATTTAATTCTCTGGAGACAACCTGTTCCCTTCAAGGAAATTCACTTCAGTGATTCTCTTTCCATAATCTTGAAATGTCAGAGATTTTGTGGCATTTTTCAACAAATTTTTCAGAAACAAATGAGTGAGTCTTTAAAACCCATGTATGAAGATAATCCAAATCTGAAATGCAAAGATGAGTGCTTTTGCTTTTGGTGATATATACCTACTCCAGTAAGGGAGAACTGATAGCCTCTGAAGGAACAATCAGAGCTAGGAGATACAGCTTCATTTTAGAGCATCAGGAACTAAACACTGCAACAAACTGTACTGGGTCATCTGAAAGAGTGAAATCTCTCATCTCCAGAAAGTCTTATTATTTCTGAATAAACAGGATGAGACCTTTAAAGGAAGCTGCCTTTTGTTTATGGATATTCCATTGGTAAAAAGGGTAACATTCACCAGATGAAAAATTATTTACCATTTTCCCACTGATTCCCATTTGTTGCCATAGCAATCCTTTGATTTGTGCTGTGTGTGTGCTCCATAAAGCACTGTTACCTTTTTTAGTTCCTCCATGTCATTTAGTCAGGGCGATTCTCACTTGTTCACTTGCTTTTTCTTGGTAAAGAATGATTTCGCCCTCCCACCATAACCCAGCTCTGCTAAAATCATGAATAATGGATCGAATATCCACCCCAATGGGCTCCCACCTCCCACAATAGCAGCTGAATGGCTTGTTTCAGCAAGAAAACAAAGCCCTGCTCTTAAGGCAATTTCAAGATATAATTTCCCTTGGACTGTGACTTTAACCTACCTCTTTAACATGCAAATACATTATAATAATACTGTTGCACTAACAACTACAGTGCAGAGCCCAAATAAAGGCAGATGTTTACAGTTAGGCTATGGGGTAGTTTCAAGCAGAAGTCAGACTGCATTTAATGTTTTTTATCAAAAATTAGGCTTCCACGATGCTAATTTTTAAAAACAGGAGAAATGGATAAATGGAGGCTGCTCGGCATTGCTTGGGAAAGTTTTCATTTAAAATTCAACCTTGAAAAAATGAATTCAGAAAAATGGGTTCACTTGCTTAAAAAGAAAATATTTGCCTTACTGAAATGAAATGTGTTCTTCTCATGCTGAAAGTCCACACACAGTGAGAAGATCATCAATCAATGTTATCCACTGGCCAGTGCGTATATTTTCACTTCATAAGTTAAAGCAGATAACGGCTCGCATGTAGTCGTCTCTGCTGTAGACACTGAAAAGTTTGAGTCTTCATCTGAAATGTCTATGGTAAAAACATACCCCTTTGGTATCTGAGTAATATTTTTTGCTGCTCATTCATCTGGCACAAAAAAATGGTAGTCTTTGCTAGTGCAGTGTATGAAATAAAAAAAAGAAAAAAAAGACTAAAAATGATCCTCTGCAAAATTGTTTGGAGGAATCTTCTGTTTCGCTTGGGTTTAACTATTACAGATCACAAGATTTCAATTGGCTGTCCACCTACTGAAACCTTTCAGCATAAAGCAGTGTAATATTCTTTGTTTCTTAAAGAAACATGACTGAAACAAACAGTACAGTCTTGAACATTTTTTCAGACTGGGCCATCTGAGCCCTGGCTTTTCTCATCTTTTGCGCACATCTGCACCTCAGCTGGATAATCTCTACCTTTGATTATAATTATTGGCTTGTCCCTTGTCAAGCGTTGGAGTGAAAACGATCCATTTAAACAATGTTTGCTCTACAC